>NC_134949.1:130239775-132766610 GCF_965638725.1 Aptenodytes patagonicus
TCTTTCTTTTTTCTTCTTTTTTCTTTCTTTTTTCTTTTTTCTTTTTTTTTTTTCTTTTTTGTTGAAACTCAGCTGCTTCCTTGCAGGGCTCCGAAGATTTAACCCTTTGCCCGCGGAGGCTTGAGGTGGGTGAGCACAAAAGCAGATCGTGAAAGCCTTGGAGTGGAAAAAAAAAACAAACCAATACGCGCCCAGCGAGAAGTCAGTAAAACGCACCGTTACACACACAGCGACGTGGTTTGGCTTTAGGGAAGACGAGGGGGAAAAAAAGCGAGGGAGAGACGTAGCCTCTCTCTCCACCGCCCCCCGGCTCTGCCAGCCCCTCGCCTGGTGCCTGCAGTTGCACTCTGAGTAAATAGTTCCCACACATGGTCCACATTTTGCACAGCAGCAGCGTGTTTCCTCTCGGTCTCTCGTTGCTGCTCTCCGAGCAAAGGAAAAAAAAAAAGAGAGAGAGGTTTAGAGGAAGTTAAAAATCAGGCGAGCTGAGAAAAGACTCTGTGTTACACACATCCTGAATGAAAGCGAAAGCCCAGCATTTCGGCCCTCTGAGCGCCAAGATCTCACCTCCTTAGTAATGTCACTAACATACACGTTGGACATATCACGGTAATTACTTACACCCGGCGAGACGGGCTCTCGGGCGCTCACAATAGCCGGGCTGGCTGCGGACCCCGCCGGGGGGAGGCCGGCCGGCTGCCCGCTTGCCGCCTGCTCGCCGCCGGCGCGGCGGGCCGGGCTGCAGCTGCCCGGGGAGACCGCCCCGGGGAGACCGCCCCGGGGAAACCGGGCTCCTTCCCCGCCGCCGGGGGATTCCTCGTCCCTGGAGACGAGGGTGCCCGGCAGCCAAGCCGTGTTTACAGAAACGGCGATGTCCTAACCCGCCCCGCATTTGCTTCCCCAGGGCACCGAGCGTCCCCGGAGGGGCGGTGGGACGGCGGGAGAGGCGATGCTGGTGTGCCGGACGGGCCCTCCGGAGGGTCGCGTCCGTCCCCTGCGCCCGGGACCCCCCCGGGCCCGCGAAACGCTGCCCGCCCCGCGCCTGGGGAACTGGAAGCCAGGGTGCCGGAGCGGTGTGCTCCGCTGGGAAACCATTATCCGGCGTCCTCCTTTTCTTCTCCGTCCAGGCCCCGGCTCCGTCCCCGCCCGCCCCTGAGCCGGGATCAGCCAGATGATCCTCCGGCCGTCGGCTGAGTGGCAGCCGCTTCGTGGGTAGCATTAGGGCTCGGCCACTCCGCGCTCCCGTGACCCCGCCGCGTCTCTCTCCCTCCATCGCGGCCCCTCCGGAGCCCGGTGCCCCATCAGCTCTCACTGAGTGATATTTAAAAGAAGGGTTGCATTCTCCCCAATAGAAGCCCACTCGTTTCCTTGTTGCCAGGAACAAAGCGTACATTCAGAGGGGTGGCTGTTGACGGCTCCCTCTGTATAGCACTGGAAAGCGGGTGGCCTTTGGTTACTGGCAAGGAAAATTCTAATCAGGGTGCTTGTAAGCGGGGCTTTATAGAAGCTTAGTTACAAAAGGCTTACACCAGAGTAATGCAATAACTATAATAACAGCCAGGGAGCCCTAAAGAGGGTGGAATGTGCTTGTGTCTGGATGATTTTCCCCGCTAGCACAGAGAGGGACTGTTTACCGCGAGTGCCATTAAGTATCGCTGGAAACTCACCAACCGCAGACTTATTTCAATATACTTTATTGTTGTATCTGCTCTAAAAGCAGCTTGCTTCGGACGACTTTTAGATCGTCCTAGAGAAGAAGGGGAGAGAGGCCGCCCTCGGGTGTCGGAGCAGGCTCGGAGCGGGGGGGCAGTGCCAAGGGTGAGGGAGCTGCGAGCCGGGGCCCGGCCGGGGCGGGCTGACCGGAGCGTGTCCCGGCGGGCAACGCCGCCGCCGAACAAAGCGGCGAGGCGGAACGGCCCCCCGCGCCACAAAGCCGTCGGGCTCCCGCCCCCCGGGGGTGGGCAGCGACGTCGCCTCCGCCGCCCTCCTCGGCTGACGCGGCCGATAAGGGCGAGGGGGCCCCGGGGCGGACACCCCGGGGGGGGGCCGGGGGGGCGAGCATCGCCCTCCCGCCGCTCCGGCCGGCGGCCCGGGACGCCGCGGGCAGCGGTGACCCCGCTGTTCCGGCTCAGCCCGGCTCCGGCTCGGCGCGGCTAATGGGATCAGCCGCTGCCCTCCGCCACCGCCGCCGCGTGTTGATTTTTCCAGCCCGCCGCCGCCGCCTCTCCGCCCGGCCCCGCTGCCCGCCGTCCCCCAGCCAGACCCAGCTACCGCTTGGCCGCCGGCGAGGGGCCGAGGCTCCGGAGGGCAGGAAATGGTTTGGCCGGGGAGCCAGGGCGGTCACCCCCGCCTCGCCGCGATCCCGGGGTACGGCGACGGCCGGCGCGGGAGCGGGCTGCGCCGGGAGACGCCCCGGGGAGACCGCGCCGGCCCCGGGCGGGACGCGTGAGGCGGGCACCGCTCCACCCCCCCCCCCATCGCCCCCCTCCCCGGCACCCCCGAGCAGACTTCGCAGCGTTTTATTTTAACGGAACAACGGAGCGCGGCGAGCAAACTGCTGCTCCGCGCAGGGCAAGAAAAATGGGTTTTTAATAGGCGAGGTCGGCGTGCTTGGCAGCCGGCCACCGCGGCCGGGGAAATAAACAAACAGAGGAGCTGCGACTTCAGGTCGGAGCAGAAGTTGCGCTCCCGGCGAGAGGAGCCCGCGGCACGGTCCGCGGGACGAGCATGCAGCCGCGCAGGCAGACGCCGCGGCGAGTATCTTCGGACCCCCCCCCCCCCCCGGCCCCCCACTTCGCCCCGCTCCGCGGCTCCGGGGGCGGTGCGCCGGCTCCCCGCGGCCCAGGGACAGGAGCGGGCTGGGCGGCGGGGCCGGGGGGAGGCTGCCGCCCTGCTCTGCCGGGCGCGGTGCCGCCGGGCTGGCAGCGGGCGGAGGGCAGCTGGCCGCCCTTCTTTATCGCGCTCCGGCGCTGCCGCACGCCTAACCGCTGCCGTGCCGCACGGCCGGCCCCGAGGAGGCAGGCAGGGAGGGACAGCGGAGCCGCCCGATCGCGAAGAGGCGGGACGGTGGCCGCCGGGGGGGTTTCCAGCGCTGCCCGCGGGGCTCCCGCTCCGCCGCCGAGTCGGCAGGGCTCGGCGGTGCCGGCCCCGCTGGCCGCACCGCGGGGGCGCCGCGCTCCCGCTCTCGCCGCGCGTTCCGGGCTCGGTGCCGAGCACTCCCGGCTGCCGCGCATCAGCCTCCCCGCCGCCTCCCGCCGCCGCCTCGCTCGCTCCCGGCTCTGCAGGCGGCAGGGCAGCGCGGATCCCGCGGTCTCCCCCGTGGCACTGGCCGCCGCCTGGCCGCCTTGCGTCTTGCTGCCGCTCATGGAGGGGCCTGTGGGGGGGGTGTCCGTTCCTCCGGTCGCCAGTCCCGCAGGTCCCTTCCCAAGCCTCTTTGCAGCGCCGTCCGCTGCAGGCCCACGCGGGGCGAGAGGCGGCCCCCACCTGAGCAGGGGCTGTTGTGCAGCCCCTCTGCCCGGGGAGGGCTCGGCGGGCGCAGCCGTCTCTTTAGCATCCCCCGCCAAACCGGGCCGGAGAAGCCCCGCCGCCCCCCGGGGGGAGGGAGGGACTGCGCCGGCGTGCCCTCAGGAGAGGAGGGCGAAGGCAGCCGGGTCAGGAGAGCGAAGTCCAAGCCTGGGGCAGCTGGACGAGAGCTCGGGGAGAGGCCGGCAACCCCCGCCCCGGCGGTCACAGCCCTTTCCCAGCGCGGTGGGGGCAGGGGAGCACCTTTCGCCGCTGCCCTCGGCTCCCACCGGAGCGCGGCCCCAGGCCCCAGTACGCCGGGAGGAGGCAAGGGGGTGAGCCGCGCACGCCAAGTTCCCACGGGCCCGCGGCCTGGGCTCCCAGCGCTGCTCCATCGTCACCATCATCTCCCGTCCACACCGCGGCAAGAGGGCAGAGCCCCTCCGGTCCCGTCCCCCCCCCCGCCGCTCCCCCCAGCGCAGGGCTCGCAGCTGGGCGCGGAGGCAACGAGGGCTGCGACGGGGACGGGCGCCGGGCAGGGCGGCGGCGGCGGCTGTCAGCGGCGCTCCCGCTCCTCGCCGCCCGGGCAGCTGCCAGCTTTTTGGCAGATCGCTCTGCAGACGTCTCCCAAGGACTCCTGCAAGGGCTGAGAAGGGTCACGGGGAATAGCTGAATAGTGCGAGAGGCCGGGCTAACGGAGGGCAGCTCAGCCGAGCCAGGGAGAGCGGGGGCCGGCCAGGGTGGAGGAAAGGGAGAGGTGCAAAGAGCGGGGGGGGGGGGAGGGGGGAGCAGGCAAAGCCACCAGCCTGCAAAATGCTGAGTTTGCAGCATGCCGAGGAGCTGGGGCGCGCTGCAGTCCCGAGAGCCAGGGAAGGGGCGATGGAAAAGCAGCCTGAATGGGGCAACGACTGTCTCTTACAGACCTGGTGTGACCTATGGCTTAAAAAATCTGGCTTCCCTTTCTAGTGCCAGGGTGTACCTGCAGGGTAGTCTCAGCCTTTCTGTCTCCCGTCCCATTATTCCAGTACAGTCTAATCCTTGTGTTGTGACCTACAGCAGCGCTCTGATTTATTTTTAATGCGTTCCGATTCCTGTTCCGTTGTCAAGAGATGCATTGAGATTCATTTTCCATCCCCTGCTTTTCAGACTTCTGTTCTGCTGGAGGGACCCGCCAATAGAGTTTAATTCGATTTGATGTGATTTAATGAACACCTTTATCTTTTGTTTTTAGCGGGAGGATAGAGAATACAACCGCATTCAACTTTTGCTAAATCAGACACGTTTCCCACCGAAATTCTATCTGGTGACACACACTCACTGTAACATTTCATTAACAACCCCCTTGATATATTGATTTTTAATATTTGTATTAAATGTTGTGTAAAATTGAACTCAGGCGTTAGAAGAGATTGTGCAAGTCACAAGACATGACTCCTACTTAATTGTTATTTTTTTCGGTCCTGGAACAACAGTTGGAAAGAGGCCAGCAGGAGGGGGAAAAGAAAATTAAAAATAAATTCTCCACGGGGGGGAATAAAGGGCAGTGCCCGGGAAAGCGCGGGGGAGATGGGGAGAAAGCGCAGCCCCTCGGGAGCGCGGGCAGCAGGGCCCGGCCGCCCCCCCTCCGTGCCCCCCAGCTCCTGCCCGTCCCGCAGGCCCCGCCGGGGCCATCCCCGCCCGCCCCAGCGCCCCAGGCCGCGGCGGCCGCCCGGCTCCCCGCTCCTTCCCCTGCTCTCCCGGCTCGCTCGCGCCGCGTCGCCTCCTTCCCTCCTGCTCCATATGGTTTCTCCCCTCCTCCTCCTCCTCCTCTTCTCCCCCCTCCATGTTGTCTCCGTGACTCTCCCCGCTCCATGTTACGCCTCCGGCCCCCGGGGGAGCGTTTCCCCGCTGCGGCGTGGAGGGGCCCCGCACGGCGGCCCGGTCCGGCCGGGATGCGTGCCGGGCTCAGCCGGGCCAGCACGCAGTGCGGAGGGGCGAGGAGGCGGGGGGGGGGACGACACACACACAGCAGGGGAAGACTGGGGGTCAGGAGAGGGCCTTGGGGAGGGGTGCCAGCCAAAACTCGCGGCCAGAGAGTTTCTCGGCTGTGCGGGAGAAGAGCTTGAAGAAGTTCATCTCCCCCACGCTCCCCACCTTCTTGTTTTCTTTCTCTCTTCCCCCCTTCTCCCTCTCCCCCCCTCCCCAGGAATACAAGGCATTCACAGATCAGCATAATTCACCTGCATCAAAAAAAACCTCGCGAGCTATAAACTAGCGGCTGATCCTCCGCTTAGACTAGTGTTTAGCCGTTCATGCATCATGACTGTCAAATAAATGCCTGATTGAGGCCCTCAGCGGAGGAATTAGCTTTCCTTGTGCTGGAAATGCATAATAGAGAAAGTGCTGAGGCATCCTCCCCGGAGTTAGCTCGGGCTCCGCTCCCTGCGCTCCTCGTTTCGGGAGCTTTCCCTCCCGCACCCCGGCTCCGTCCCCCCCCGCCCATTGCCCGCCCTTATCAGCACGCCCAGCTGGCCAGGGGCGAGGGGAGCCCTCCGGGGAGGGGGGGGGGGACCGGGGGCGGAGGGAGCAGCCGAGCACCCCTCCCTGTGCCCGGGTCCCCGGCGCTGCCCCGCCGGCGCTGAGGGGGCTCCGCGGGGAGCGCTGCCCTCGGGCCGAGACGGCGGGAGCGGGGAGCGCCGGGGGGGGGGGCCTCCCCTCAACGAGCTGCTTGGCGCTTGGCCACCCTTCCGCGCCGGGGGCCTCATCCTGCCGGAGGGTACGACCCAGCCCCGAAGTTTGGTGGCGAAGCGAGGGGGGAGCCGGGCTGGTGCAGCGCTCGGCTCCGCCGGCCCGGCCGCCCAAGGCGGCTCTGCTCCGGGCTCGCTGCCCGGACGGGGCCGAAGTCGCCTCGGGCAGGGGATGCCGCCGGCGCTGAGCTGGCGGCTGAGGCACACAGGGGTTAACCGCGCCGCGGCCGGGAGGAGCAGTTAAAGTGCACGGGCTGCAGATGCTTTTCAGGCCTCGGTGTCTACCGTTTTAAATTAAAAAAATGCACCCGGCCCGACCATGCACCAGTGACCTGCAATTTCCCCTTCTTTTCAAACTGAAATATGGCCAAACTATCTTCAAGTTAACTTAGGGGCTGGGGACGGAGGCGGGGGAGGTTGGGGGGGGGGGGGGGCGGGAGGAAATCGCTCTGGGTTGAGATCTCTGTGTCAAGTTTCATCCCCTCCTGACATTTCTGGCTCCGCGCCAAAGTCCTGAAAATGGAAAATTGGGGAAGGGCGGGCGGTGGGGGGTGGGTGGAGGGCGGGGGGGGGTGGGGGGGAGCGGGCCAGAGCTCTCGGCGGAGCGGCAGTAGCGAGAGGCTCTGGCCAAGAGGGATGCGTGAGCGAGCCCGTCTGAGCGGAGCGCGGCGGCATCTTCCGCCATCCGTTCCGCCGCCCAGGCGCGTGGAGAGCCGCCGGCCGCTGCCATTGTTACCGGCGGGCGATGCGGGGACCGGAGCCGCCGCTCCGGCGAGAGATAAATAGCCCCTGACAGCGCCTCTTCGCACCCACGGCTCGGCAGATTGCACTCGGCGGACGGCCGCAGGTCTGTGTCGCTCCCTTGCGCGGGAGTCCCTTTAAATCACCGCTTCCCCCCCCTCACCTCTCCCGGGGGATGCTGCCGACCTTCCCCCCCACTCCCCCCCGGGCCCCGCGCGCCCTCCCCTGCGCGCTCCCCCTCCCGCAGCCGGCCGCGGCCCCGCTGCCACGGCTCGGCCCGGCGCGGAGCCCCGCCGCGGGGGGGGAGAAAAGTCTCTGCTGAAATACTTTCGGCAGCCTGCGCCCTTGCCAGGAGGGGTCTTAGCGCCGGGTCTTTTGTCTTGGGGCCTTCGCCTGCGTCCCCCGGGGTGGCCGGCGGCTCTGCCGGGAAGAGCCTCCGGGGAAAGCGCCGGGGCGTCCCGGGCTGCCGCCGCGGGCAGCAGCGCCCCGGCCCCCCGCTGCCAGCGCCCGGCCGGCACTTCTGCAGACTCGCCCGCCTCCCGGTTCCCCTCTCCCGCCGCAGGAGCCGAGGGGCTCGGGTGAGTCCTGCCCTCCGGAGCCCCGTCCTGCCCGCGCCGCCCCTTCGCGTGGTGAGTGTGACAGTGGCCCGACGGGGAGGTCCCTCGCCAGCCGGGGTGCTCCCCTCCACCGGCCGTCCCGGAAAGGGGGCCTGGGGGCAACTCCGGTAGCCAAAGCGCTACTTTCCAGCTGCCCCCCCGCGCCCGGCAGCACCGGGGCGAAGCGGCCAGGCATGTGCGCTCCGGAGCCCCTGGCACCTCTCCGGGCTGCCTTCGCCCGGGACACCGGGGAGCGCCACGTCCCCCGCGGGCGCCGGCGTGAGGCGAGCCCGCACTTTATATTTTTCAGCATCCCTTTCCCCCCCCGCCCCAGCCGAGGCCGAGCCGGTATGTGTGTCTGCGAGACGAGGTTATCGCCAGCCCGAGTTATTATTTCCAGGCCGGCTGCCGGGAGAGTCTCTCCCAGGTGGAGCCGGTGCGGGCGGCCGGTACCCGGGGAGACAAAGGCGGGAGCCCGGGCTGCGTCCGGAGCCCCGCGGCGCGGACAAGTGCGGGCGCTGCCGGCTCGGCCAGGCTCGGCCTGGCCCCCCCGCCGGCGGCCGGGCTCGGCCGGGGCCGCGGGGTGCTGCCGCCGCCCAGGGGAGCGCGGGCTGGGTTTTCCGAGTGCGTCTTGCCAGTTACATTGAATGCACTTTTAGGCGATTGTTTTCCCTTTCCACTTGTTTGTCTCCTGCTAGCCTCGTAAACTGCCTCATGATTTATTACCTAGGCTAAGTGCTTAATTTGTGAATATGAAACAGATTAAAAGGAGATCGGCGTATTTTAGCAGGCAGGCCAGAGCAAAGCCCGGCAGCTGTTTCGAGTTTGTAGGCATCTCCAATCTCGTGTTAAGCAGGCTAGCCTGCTAGTGATCAAGGGGGTATCCCCGGGCTCTCTCCGAGAGGCCCACCGCCGCGGGCTCCTGGTCCGCGCGGCTGGCGCGGAGACCGGCCGCGGGATGGGCGCTGTGGGGTTTTTTGGGGGGAGGGGACACCGATGCCGTCCGTCAAAGCGACACCCGCGGCTGTGGGATTCAGGACCCGCTGCGTCTCAGCCGAAGGCGGGCTCTGCCGGCGGAGGGCCCAGCAGGCACGCAGAGGGTTAACGACGACTCTGCCCTCTCCTTCAAAGGACTCACTCGAGATAGAGTAAATACGGTCGGGGCGGGGGGGGGGGTGCCGCTCTGGCCACATGATGCAAAAGTAAGACAAGCACACTCCGGAGAACAAAGGCTTCCTACCCCTTTCCTCCCCCTCCCCCCAAAATCTGTCTTAATTCTGCAAGTAAACTTGCGCAGCTATAAAACAAAGGGGAACGAGGGAAGTTATAGCCAAGGGACAAACAAAATAAATACCTTTGACGCAGTCCAAGCACGCACTCGGTATTTTCTGGACCCCCCCCCCTACCCTCAGCCAGGCGGGACGTCGCGGGCTCTCCCCACGACAGGGTTGACGTGCACCGCTGGGGTTGTGGCTTGGGCCGATTTAGGCCCCAGGGAACACCCGCTGCCCCGGGCCAGCCCCACCTCGCAGCCCTGGGGGAGGCAGGCCGGGCCGGGCTGCGCCGTCGGGGCCAGGGCCAGCGACGGCAGCAGCAGGGCAGGGCTGCCCCGGGTGTCCCACGGGGCCAACTTGCCAGGAGGACTGCGGGGCCGGGAGACATCCCGGTGCAATGTGCCCAGGTCCCCGAGGAGGCCATGAAGCACAGCGTGGGGCAGGGAGCGATGTCTGGCCCTGCAGCGAGCCGTGCCTCGGCCCTGCGGGCGCCCGACAGGAGCCAGCCAGGGTGGTTTGCCCCCCGACCTGATGGTGGCCTCGGCCCCGGGTCATGCAAGTGACACCTCCCTGCCCGCGACCCCCTGATCTCGACTGCCCTGGGTTTGCAGAGCAGGCCAGCTACTTTCATGCTTGTCAACAGCACCCTGGGGCAATTCCCAGCCCCAGTGGTCCACTGAGCCTGCCTGCTCCCTCTGCGCCCCCCCGCTCCTTGGCCAGGAGGAGGTTTTAACGCATTGGGCATGGCAGGGGAAGCGAAGGGGGAAAGCAGCAAGCCAGCAGCCTGTGCAGCCGAGCAGACAGCGAGGCCTGCCAAGTACAAAGTGCCACTCCTAAGCCCAAAAGCCAGAGAGAGGCAAAAATCTATAACCCACCCTGTACCTCTGAGCGCCGCTTAAGAACCAGGAGGAAGAGCACTGTGTCACTCCCGCTGGAGCACAGCAGACAGGGCTGGCTAGGAGGAAGATGACTCATGTGCCCTTGTTGCACCTCAGGTGGTTGCTCTCATGCTGCAGACACGGCTGGTGTCGGAGCTGTGGAAGGAACGGGAGACGGGGACAGACCCTGGGCAGAGCATGGGGACCAGGTGTGCGGTGGCACATGTCTGGGCAGGCTGAGCCCCAGTCTGCTGGGGAGCGGGAGAGCAAAAGACCACGTACATGGCATTTGGAAAGATCCCTATGTGTGTGCGTGTGTGAAGATGTCAGAGTAACTCTTGTCTGGGGAAAGCTGAATATAAGCTGTGGCTGGGAAGCCACCGTAGGTACAGGTGAGTGAGGGCTTGGGGACACCCCCTCCCACGGCAAGGAAACACCTGAAGGAAGAGTGCAAGAACGAGACAACAACAGATATGTGTGTGTCTACGCAACTGTTTCAGGTTGACTTGAGACAAGGTCCTTCTTCCGTATTTGGGGCAAGGTTTGTGGCAAACCAATGCTGGAACCCATTTCCCAGGGGCCTCATGGGGTTTGGGTGTAGTTGACGGGTCCCTGCCTTGTGACAGGAGAGATACTGCATAGGTATTATACGCCACCGCTGTTTCTAGCCCTGGGCCTTGTTGTTCACTGACTGAAGGTAGGACCGAAACTTTTGAGCAATCTGAAGAGCAGTAGGCAAAAATGGCCCCAGGGTCTCCGCACCTCCCTGTCAGTTCTGCACAGAGCTGTTCTCTCGCTAGGTACCTCCAGCATTTTAGCAGGGAGAGAAAAACACAGGCTTGTGTCATGATGGTAAGATACAGCGCTTTTCTCTTCAAGTAGTATACATAACGAGAAGCCGGAAAAAAAGACAGTGGCAATGGAAAAGAAAAAAAACCCTTTCCAGCTTGTTGGCTTGGCCTTTGCAGTCATCCTGACCTCAGGGAGGGCTACGGCCACAGCATTAAGCCTTGGTTACACTACTGAAATTCACCACGCTAAAAGTCACCTGGTCCCTCAAGCACTCTTGTAAAGCACTCCAGGTCCCCACAGAAAATGGTTTGCGTGTGCTTAAAACTATGTGAATTGGATTTGCTTCCAACAGCGCATAATGCCAGTTTCAGCCTGATCCTGTCTGGCTTTCACTGAATTAACGCCTGGATGGATCTAAGTCCAAATGTCTCAGACCAAAGTGGTTCAGATAGTCCTCCTGCTGCTGTCCCTCGCTGCCCCGAAGGCATTTTAAAATCTCCTTGGAAGTGCTCTTATGTGGCGATGGCTAAGCCTCAGAAACAAAGCAATGGAGAACACTACTAAAGCAGAACGGGCAAACCCCGATGGCTTGGAGCAGTCAGCAGGGACACCGAAAGGTATGAAAACTGCTTCAGTTTGGAGCACAGGCACACCCAGGATCCCTGCATAGCCCCGGCCCTTTCCTGCCAGCAGTAGCAGGCTGCAGGCGTCCCATCCCCGCCAGCCTGCAGGCCTTCTTGCAGCTGGGCTTACACCTTCGATGTTCGCCCAGTAACAGTTTCTCAAGTCACAGCATCTCTCTTTTTCACTGCTTCTTAACACCTCACCGCCTCCAGAATGCTCCTGAGAAGGGGAAAAATGATTTCAAAAGTCCTGTCGCCAAAAACTCTTAAAGACTTCCATGTGACCACCTAAACAATGTCTTCATATTCTTATAACCTCTGTTTATGCTGCCTGTCTGGGCTCCGTTTAGATTTGTAAGCTCTTCAGGGTATGACTGCCTTGCATCGCCTAATGCACTGTGGCTATCATCTAAACATAAAACAGCGGGGTGAAGTTTTGGACTAGGGTAAGGCTCAGGTTGTGTAGAGATAAATGGGGGGATCAACACACGCTAAATTTCAGTGGTATTTTATCTTTCCAGGTTTGCAAGTATTGTGTTACCTGACAGCAGCTTTAGTGTACTGGGCAGTCTGTATGCACAGAAGGCAGATTGTTCCTGCCTGTCCAAAAAGGGGAAGCAAAACTGTAAAAACTACAATGGCAGATGACCAGGAGAGCGATGCCGGTGGTACAGGGAGGCAGGCGAGCTCCCGGCTTCAGCCGCGGGCTCCTTTGCCACAGCTCTCTGAGGCCACCGCTCCCAAAGCCTGTGTCCTGCAGTTAGAAGAGAACAGTGTGCGTTTGTATGCGTGTGTTCATGTGAATGTAATTTTGTTTCTACATAATGTGGATTATCTTTCTTTTAGCAGCAAATCCGTTCAGGGGTTTAGATAAAAAGAGAAATCCTGCAGCCGTTCCCTCCCTGGGAAAGGGCATGTCTTCTGTTGCTTTCTCTGGTCCTTTTTCCGAGCGGTCCCCAAACACCCTTTTTCCTAGCTCAGCATCCGATCTCACCTTGAGAGCCTGCCCACTCTCAGGGTGAAGCGCTCTCACACGGAGAACAGAGGGAAAACGCAAGGAATGAGGCACAGCAGGCGAGGTGCTGCTCGGATGACTGGGAGGAGAAGGGAACCGGGGTGTAGGGCATAGAAGTACCCCCCAACAGCATTGCACTGGCTGGTGCAATGTGGGGGTTACACCCCCACAGTCCCCCAGGAAGCCCCCCTGGCAGGGAGATCGGGTGTGCCGTAGGTGCAGGACACCTAACGGGCTCTCTTCTTCTGAACCCCGGTAGGACTGCTTGGCTTTACAAAGTGTGAAGGCAACCTTGTCGGGAAAGAGAGCTCCATTGATTTAAATGTAAAATTACCCTCCCGCAGTTCTAATTTCCCAGGCGAGGGCCATGCAGGCTCTGAAAACATGGAAGTTGTTGATGTATTGGTTCAATTAATTTTTAAAATAAGTTTGAATGCCATTTGTTTCAAATTTGATAGGAAAGTGCCGTAGATTTTTGCAAGCAAAGACTGAGGTGAGTGTGAACGGGGTGTGTATTTTGCATAGCCTTGAACAGAGGGCTTAAACGAGGCATTCATTTAGTACCAGGCCTCCGCGCAGCGATGAGTGAGACCCGCGGTGAAAGAAAAAGACCTGAACATCTGTATTTGCTAAGTGGCACCGGCAGCAGTCAGCCAGCTTGCAGAGAAGAGCAGACATGGGGGTGTGAGGCCCAGTGGAGACTGCTGGGTCCCTGGTGCTTTTTAAAAGGAAATAATAGCTTGTGGGGGAACCCTTTCTGGTGGCCTTGGCTCCCGTGACCCCCCCTCTGATGTATGATATTTAAACAAGGAAATGTCAATATTGGTTTTCCACATACAGCCTCGTTCTGCTCTCCATGAAAACTAACGACAAACCCCTTGGAGAGTTAAGAGGAGAGCAGACCCCAAAACTGTTGCTCAGACCCAAATACAGTTGGCTGCAGCAGCCTGGAAGGAGGAAAGAGCAGGTTGTCACGGGCGGCTGGGCAGTGTACGCTTGCAGGTAAATTAGAAAGAGGAGAAGCAATCCCATCCTGCAGTACGCAGTGCCTCAAAGCTGCAGGTCTGATGGTTTGAATGATTATTGCTTTTTAATATTACAAATTGCATTTTGGTACAGCGAGTGAGGATAATGCGCTGAATTAAGTGCAACTCAAGGGTGTTTTGTTATAACAAAGGTGACTTCTCTGCACTTGCTTTTTCATGGCCGGGGCTAACGGAGAATTTGATTTGAACCCGATGGCTATCAAGCAGTGGTTTTGGAAAGGAGTGATGCCAATTGTACAAGAAGATATCCATAAACTGGGCCATCAGATACATCTTCTGATATACGTGTCCTCTGAGGTAGGAAAGTGTAAGTCATAGGAAGAGAGGGCAAGTGTGTCTGACTCATAGTAAAACGAGGGCACATGGAAAGTATAAACAAAGGGAGGGCTGCTACTAGTAGGACATGAAGGCTGTGCCATGTGTCATGGGAAAAATAATTTTATTGTGGATAATTTAAGCTTAAAGGGGCAGTTGTGGTGCAGCTGCGTGGCACAGAACATGAGGTGGGGCATATTCCCAAAAGCAACTTAGCCCTTAATCCTGTGCTGCCCTCCTCTTGCTGTTGGTTTATGCAGGCTGGGCCTCTCTAGGTGTTGCAGTAGCAGCTTCAAGGTCCTCTAAAATAACGTGAACTTCATCACAGTTCACCCCAGGGCAAAAAGCGTAGCTACACAGGCTTTACGCTGTATTGGCACTGTGTCCCTGAAGGCAATAGCAGAGTAAGTGGTGTATGAGTCCCTTAATCAGCTCTGTGCAGATGGAGAATCACTCCTATATGGGGAACAGCTTTCCTGGGCAGGTCGTAGCTGCTTTCCCACTAGAAGGTGGCCATGGTGCAGGCCCACTACGCTCACCCAGTCTCCAGCATGTGCCACAACCTCTGTTAGGGCAGAGATGTCAGTGGGAACCACCTGGGGAACTGAGCAAACTAGAAGATGCCGTGGGCCGGTCTGATTGCCATTGGCGGGAAAAGCACCTTTGGTCTGGTGCATGACTGTGACATCATGATTAACGTCAATCTCCAACTGGGACTATGGAAAAAGACCTATCGTTTGGGAGAAAAAAACCCAAAGGAGTGTTGCTCAGGTATGAGCCCTGCTAGGAAGCACAGGGACCATGTATGAAGCTGAGGCCCAGCCATTTCCAAGACCATGTCTGTCCTATGTGATTTTCTGCTTTTGAGGATAAATGATATGGAAAGAGATCTTTGGGGTACAGACTGTTTCACCCTCGTTATGTGAGGCCCAGCACAACGCAGTCCTAGCTACAGCTGAGGCTTTTGCGAGCCTCTCTCACCCAAATAATCCAGGGCATCTTGGCTACAACTCAGGCCACCTCTCACACAGAACAGAGTCCAGGCTTGCAGCACCCAGTGAGATGGCACTCACTGCATATGCAGTGTTTCCTGGTGTAGCGCAAGAAGATCGGAGATTGGGAAGGTACTGGGGCGGTGCAGTTAATACTTCTGTAATACATAGACCTTGGTCCTCCGGGATCCTGCCATTCCACGCTACCATTGCACAGCAATGAAAAATGAAAAATGGATGGACTGAGAAGTGGATGGGCATCACCAGGATAGGCAGAGGAAGGACAACTCCTCTTTCTTTATCAGAGGACATGTTTCAGCTGGTATCTAGTAGGATCAGCTGGTATCTAGTGAGACAGCTCTACTCTGCTTACTGTCCATCCTTTGGATCGGATGTTCACGTGTCTTCATAAAGGGGGGAGCCCTATCCCCCCATGAAGGGGGATAGGGAATGGGCTCGGGTGTGAAAGCAGACCGTTTGCTGTGGTTGAAGAAGCCCTCATGGAAGCTGTCTGTGAACTATCTGGAGAGAAATGTCTCAAAACCGAGCCCCACCATGGCCACTGAAAGCATTGAACTACCCTGAGTCTTGCTGGAACTTCACTGAGGCTTTGGCATTGCAGGAGAGGAAGAGGGAAAAGAGGGAATGGTGGAGCTCTGTGCGCGCACTTCTCTGTTAGTGCACAGCCAGGGCCAGTGGCATTGTGACAATATGCAGCAGTTGGTTCTTACAGATAAAAGAAAAAAAATACGAAGTCCTACTGAAGGCTAGGGCTGATGGAGCCCTGAAAAAGTCCCAGCTAGAAAAACTAAGCTAGCTCTGCAGTTTGGTCAAGCAATGCTCAGCGTTGTGAATTTGATGAACAACACTCGTCTGCATGAAGACAGGCGACTTTTTAAATGGGGTTTTAATAAAGTCAGTATTGCTAAGGCTATCTATAAAGGTAATCTGCATAGGGTTTTAAACAAGTAAACTTAATGATGCCGTTAACGCTTCCGACATGAATGAGACCGTTGCTGGAATACCGTGTCCAGCTCTGTTGTGGTGTTTGCACGTTAAAAGTGCATTGGCAAATTAATACGGGATCAGAAAAGAGCTGCAAGAGTGATTCAAGGTCTGGGAATCGCATCTTATTGCAAAAGACTAAAGAAATCCCATCTATTAATTTATCCAAGAGGAGGCTATGACTTGGTTTGATCATAGTCTTTAAGTGCCCTAAGTGTCTCTATGGGGAGATTTCTGATAGTAGAGATCTCTTTAATGTGGCAGACAAAGGCATAATGAGATCCTATGTTGGAAAATGAAGCTCTATGAATTCTGAGCAGAAATAGGTGCATTTTTTTTTTTAACCAGTGAGGGGACATAACCACTGGAACAACTGAGGCAAGCAGTGGGTTTTCTGTTACTTAAAAGTCTTCAGAGCAAGATTGGATGCCAGGCTAAAAGCTCAGCCAGAATTTATGAGTCTGATACAAGAACGTCTGGCTGAAATTCACTGGCCCATGATATGTAGCAGGTCAGACCAGCTGATCACAATGGACCATTCTTGGTTTAAAAAAATCTATGAATTAGGTATTTCAAGTCCCCTGAGCCCCGATATTACTGGAGGTCTTGAAGGAATGCATTATAAGCTGTCATCATTTAATTGTAAGCAAGCAGGGGGATTGCCTTTTTTTTTTTTTCATTAATAAAACTTCTTTTCCAAGAGCTTGTTAGGCACCAGAGTCAAGCATCTGCTAACAAACATGAAAACATTTTTTAAACAGTTCAACTAATTCTCCTTCTCCCGTTTGCTCAGCTTTGTTTTGCAGCGGCACAATTTCATTAACACCGCATCTACTGATGCTTCTCTCGACGCAGTCTTAAATCCCAGCAAAATAAAATAACCTACATACTTTGGGTAGCCCCCTTACCCCGTGCTCTCCTTCACATGCATCCCTTCATCCCACAGATAACATCGCAGGCTTTCTCTCCGCATCGTTGCATGAGCAGAACAGGGAAGAAGTCCATCCGTTTTCTAGTGCAGGCCCCTCGGAGAGGTGGGAATCCATTGTCTGTCACAGGAGCGCTTGGCCTGCAGAGCTCCTGGCTTGTCTGAATGAATGGCAGGGAAAGGGAAAAAAGGTATTAAGCAGACACCTGGTATTCCTGAAATTATGCAAGCTATTAACCTCCTTGAGGTTGCATAAAATGGCCTCCAGCAAATGGTCAGAATGTTTTTCTTACACGGGAGGAGTAGTTTTCAAGACAGCACAAACTTTCTTAATATTTCTTCGAAGGGGGGGGGGGGAGAAGATAACAAAAAATCCCAGTCATGGCTCTCGGGAGTCTTGAAAATCATACCCACAGTTGCGTGGACATACTAAACCTATGATAACATGCAGTGCCTCCTTAGTCTCAGTTATCAGAACCGAAACAAGAGGGGGTAAGGAGCGCAACAAAAGATGGGAGTTTAAAGTCGCTCGGGGACTGCGCTCCCGTCGGCGGGAGTCCTCACCCTCTCCCTCCCGCCTCCGCGTCTAAACCCCGCAGCGTTTGATGCAGGCAGTGAATCAGAGGGACGAGGCACCGGGGCTCGGCGAGCTGCTCGGCGGAGCGGCCGGGGCGGGGGGCGCCGCTGCCGCCCGGGGCGCGGGCGGGGAGGCCGGCGGGGAGCCGAGCAGCGGGGGGAAAGGTGAAGCCGGAGCCGAGCGGGGCACAAACCCATTAGTCGCACATAACTTGGGAAGACGCTTGGCCTCGCCATGACAACCGGCAGCCCGGGCTGCTTCCACGTCCCGCCGCCTCCCCCGGGAGCCCCTTTCCTTCCCCTTTCCCGGCGTTTGGGGAATGCGGGGCTGGAGGGACGAGCCCGGTGCGGGTAACAAAAGGGGATGAAAGGAGCTCTGTAGTTCACTTTACACGTCCGAGAGGCATTTTCGTGCTCCGTAATGAGAAGGGATCATTCCGAGGAAGTTCAGATCAAAGGGGAGAGCATCCCGGGCATTTGCATAATTGCCGGATTTCGGAGCACAAGCAGCCGAGCGGCGGCTGGCCAACCTGGGCACCGCACCGGGGGCTGCTCCTCGCCTCGCCCAGAGGCCTCGGGGAGGCCCGGAGAGAGGGGAGGCTGCAGATCGTGCCCCCGCGGGGAGACAGCGAGGCCTGCCCCGGGAGCGGGGATACGGAGGCCGCGGGGCCCCGGGCGCCGGGCGGGGCGCTGGGGCACGGCTCCGGTGCCCGACGGCAGGGAACCCTCGGGGGCTCCGAAGAGCGAGAATCCCCCGACGCGCGGCCAAGCGGTGCCCGGCTCCCCGGGGGCGCCCGGCTCCCCGGGGGCGCCCTCCCCCCCCCACCGCTGCTGCTGTTGCGAAGGTGGTGCCGGTGGGGATCGGCTCCCTGCTCCCACCCGGCGACATCCGCGCCGCGGAGCCAGCGCGGAGCCAGCACGTCGCCTCCCCGGGCGGCTGGCGGGTGGCTCCCGGCCCGGCGGCTCGCACCGCCACCAGCGAGCGGGGATAAAGGGATTAAGCGGCACGCTCGCTCCGCCGGGCGGGGGGACACTTGGCCGGCTCCAGCCTCCCGCTCCCCCCGCACGCCTCCCCCGCCGCCCGCAGCCCCGGCCCCGCGGCGCTGCCCCCGGCCGACCCCGGCAGCGGGGAGGCACCGGGCGCGCCCGCGGTGGCTCATTGTTCCCGTAACCAGCCGGGGCTGCCGCAGGCGGCCGCGGTGCTCGGGGCGACGGGGCTCGCCGCTGCTGCTACCGGGGAAGGGATGCCCGGGGACACCCTTTTCAGCCATTTTAAAGCGGCACAGCTGGCGTCTCGCCGCGGGTGCCCCGGCCCCCCCTCCTCTCTGCGGAGCCCACTCCGCGCCCGGCCGTCGCTCCCGGAGATGCGGGGCTCCCCTCCGCCCCGAAGCCGACACCGCCCGCACACGCCCCGCACCTGCGGTCCCGGGGCGAAACCCCACCCCGCCGCTCAGCGAGGACACCGCGCTCTCCCCCGCCCTGGATGCGGCCAGCCCCGGCCCCTGCTCCCGCTCGGGTGCAGCCAGCTCCTGCCCCGCGTCCCGGTCCAGCCCGTCCCCGCCCGAGCCGCAAGCTGGGATGCAGCCGGAGCCTGCCCCAGCCCCGGCTCGGGGTGCAGCCAGCCCCAGGCCGGGGTGCAGCCTCCCCGGCGGAGCCGCGGCTTCTCCCCGCATGGCCGGGCCCAGGCGGGCTGGCCGGGCGCCAGGGAGGTGAGGTTAGCCTCGGAGCTGGCTGGCGGATGGCATGTTATTGTGAAAAGCGAGCGGGGAAGGCAAATAGGAGCATGGCACCGTATAGGCTCGCCACGTGACCGAAATGTGTTTATCTGGCCCCGGAGAAGCCGGGCTGCCTGCGGAGGCCAACCTCGCTTTCATGGCACAGGCACAACTCCCCTGGCTGCGGACGGGGCTGGGCCCTGCGAGAGAGCAGAGACCACTTCTGTTTGCTTTTGCTGTCGCTTCGGCTCTTATCATTTGCCTTGTCATTCATCATCAACCTCTCCCGGTCCCCCTCCCCCTTACCCTCCCCCCGCCGCCTCCCCCAGGGTCAGTCGGGAAAAGACTGGGAATCCATCTGAGAAGGGAGACGTGGGAAGAAGGGTCGGATGGAGATGTGGCTGGGGCGCGGGGGGGGGTGGGGGTATAAAAGCAGCTGCATGCAGAACAAAGGTGCTGGAGGGTGGCTTTTGGTAGTGGAGCAGAACCTCGTAAATGGGAGATTTCCGTTCACAAGACTCCGCTTGCACAGTTTCTGTCCTGCCCTTGAACTGACAAGTGAATATCTGCATCGCAACCAGAAAGTAAATCACACCGAGCCTGGCTCGGGGAGGGAGCGCACAACGCTTCGGTCGGTTGCTAAGTGCGAAAAAGTGGACGATTTCAGCTTTCCAGCGCAGCCCCGCTTCTCCGATACAGTATTTACTTTGGGAGCCCGGCGAAATGCGCTCAGTGTTTATTACGGAGAGTGCCGGAGCAAGCTCGCATTTGCGTGATTAGGAGCAAGCGGAGGAGCGGCCGCGGTGCGGAATATCAAAGCGAGCCCGCCTTGGCAGGGATCCCAGGCAGGGCTTTACTGGCACCCGCGGGATTCCGCGGGACGGGGCGAACGCGGCCCGGGCGGCGGCGGGGGCTGCCGCTCCCCGCTTCCCGCTCCCCGCCGCCGGGGCACGGGGGGAGCCAGCAGCCCTTCCCGGGAGGCCGAAAGCAAACGTCGTTTCTGCCGGCGGCTCCGCGTTAACGAGGCGCGGGGCGCTCGCCCCCGCCGGCTGCAGCGGCTGGGCCGGGCTCTGCCCGCGGGCTCGGCGCTTCGCAGCATCAGCTGCGGCCAGCCGGCCGGTAATCTCATTAGTGCCGTCGCGTTTGGGGAGAAAAGCGCCCGCCGTCCCCGCCCGGCCTCAGGAGAGCAGACAAAGGTCTGCGAGGCAAGGCCCCGCGGCCGTGCCGCGGCGGGCCGGCCCTGTTTAATGTTCAATCGGGAGCGGGGGAGCCCTGCCTCGCCTCCCGGCTCCGCGCCGGGGGCGGGGGGGAGGCGCCGACCCCCGCCCGCCGCTGCCGGCCAGGCTGCGCCGAGGTCGGTCCAACGCAACGCGCCTCTCCGTCCTGCCCTGCCCTGCCGGGATATTTTCTCCTTGGAAGTTATGCTAAAATAACATTTGTGTGCACGTTAATGATTTATTTATGTGGCTAATAACGCTCACATTCTCGCTGATATTTGTCTAGGCGAAAGACCAGCTGCGAAATGCCCCGCAGCTGTAGCCAGTGCTAGAACAGAGTGCCTTGGAACCAGAAATCAATGCTCCTGAAATGAACAAGTGGACAACTTATTAGGCTCAGTCACTCCACACGCCGTCCCCTGATAACGAATAGATGAAGTAGGCGCTGGAGAAAGGACGCGTCTGGGAAGGCCACACATGCCCACTCCTTCGCGGCGAGGCTGGGTAATTCCACGGGGCGCAGCCGGCCGCACGGACATCCCTGGGCAGGGCAGCGGCTGCGACACGGCACTCGCGGGCTACTTGGGGTTAGATGGCAATAAATACGGCGAGCGCCCGGGAGAAGGGCTCCAGGAGTCATTGATAAAGGTGTCCGGTTTCCCTGCCGCTCCAGAAAGCACAACCGACAGGTTCAGCGAGATCACGTAATCGTGGCGTCTCTGCCTAAAATGGTCGCGCTAATTTTGCATTTTTACCGTCCACGGGGAGGAAAAATACCTGTCCTCCCGCAATGCAAATCCTTACGCAAATAGATCTGCGGGCGCGCAGGGAGCCGCTGCCACCCTGACCTCCCAGCCAAGAGTCACTGGCCCCGGATTCAGAGCGGCCGGCCGGCAGCAGCACGCCCCGAAAGCACACGGGATCGTGCAAACTCCTCGGCAGCCCCTCACAACTCGCTGCCGGCTGAGAAAAGTCCGAGCAGGAGCCTGCAGTTAATCTCCGAGGCCTTCATGCATCCCTGGTGAGCAGCGCCCCAGCGCTAAGTGCAATTAACATAACAGACACTAAAATAGGAGAGAGCGGCGCTGAATTTAATTTGCAGGCTTAAAAAAAAAAAAAGGGAAAAAAAAAAACAACTTAGCACTTGGAGCGGTCTGGTGATGAACGCGGGGAGCGAGGTGAAGAGTGGCGGAGCCGCCCTCCTGCCTCGGAGAGGGACCGCGGCCGGTCCCTCGGACCCGCTCCGGGAGCCGGGACCACCTTAGTGCGCGCAGCACCGTAAAACATTTCTAGACGGGTAAACTCTTCCGACGGGGATGCCTCCGGCCGCGCCGCCCCAGCGCGGCTCCCCCCGCACCACCACCCCCCCCCGGCGGGCGCTCCCGCGGCGGCGGGGGCAGCCGCAGCGCGACCAGGTCGCCGGCGCGGGCAGGCACCTCCCGGAGCCTCCTTCCTGCTCCCCCCCCCCCCCCCGACAGGCACACACCTCGATCCGGCTCGCTTTCCTGTCCCCGCTGCCTCGGGGGAGAGGGAGGAAATAGATGGGGGGGAGGGAGAAGCGGCTGGGTAACCCCCTCCCTGCTTTTCCTCACATCCCCCCCCCCCCCCCCCGTCGCCTCCTGCAAACTGCCTCCCATTAGCCGCAGAAGTTCACAAAAGAGCGAGACATAAAGAGAGGGAGAGCGAGGTTTCCGAGAAAAGGGAGAGGCGAAAACAGCGAGGTAGAGATTAAAAAAAAAAAAAAATAATCGTCGCAACCGAGGGACCCACCGATCGGCTGGGAAGCTGGTGGTATCCGGCCGGGAGAAGAGGGGGGGAAGGAAGGGAGAAAAGAGGGCTTTAAAAAACTGGAAGGCAAAAGCTGTTGGGGAGGAAGTGTAAGCCGAGAGGGAGGCTGGGGGAGGGGAGAGAGCGCCATCTTTTCATGTCACAGTCACAGAGACAGCGCTGGGCTCGGCCACAGCGTCTCGGTTTCTTTTTAACAGCGGAAAACGTGCGATTAGCAGGCAGACGGGCGGAGACTACCAGCCCTGCGCGCACACACAGCCCGCAGCTCTGTCTCCGCGCCGTGTAATCCCAGCGCTCAGCCCTGCTGCACCCCCTCATTAAAAACCCGGAGATTTCCTCCTCCTCCGCTCTCCGAGGAAAACAACGCCTGCCACCGCCTGAACCCGGGCCGCGCCGCCCGCCCCGCACCGCCCGCCCGGGGGCCGCCCGGGGGCCCCGCGCTCCCCGCCGCCCTGCCCGGCCCTGCCCGGCCCTGCCCGACGGGCTGCGCGGTCCCCGCCGCTCGGCCCCTGCCTCCCCGCGGGAGGCTGATGTTTACCACCCCCCATCCCAAGGGCCGCCCCCGCGGAAGCGCACGACGGGGGGGGGGGCCAGGCTGCAGCCCCCCCGTCTCCCGTCCCCGGGGGCTGCTGCTCCCCCGCTGCCGGGGCAGCTGCTCGCCGCTTCCCCCCCGCGCCCTCCCTTCATCCATCCCGAGGGCGAGGGTGGGGTGCGCCGAGCCGGAGCTCCCCGGGCTGGGGCCGGCGGCGGGGAGCAGCGCCGGGATCCCCCGGGACCCGGCGATCCCGCGGCGGAGCCGGGCACCGCCGCCCACGGCCCCATGAACGGCGCTTTATTCCGCAGCGCTCAAACCCCTCATTGTGTTTGGCAGAATCACCTGCCTCCTCCGGAGCCGGGCGATTAATTTAATGCGATACAGAGCGCGCTCCGTCCCGGCCCCTCCTCGGCGGGGAGATCTCCGCCGGGCGCTCTCCCCGCAGCCGCGGCGCGGAGGAGGGGCACGGCACGGCGGGGCACGGCACGGAGCGGCACGGCACGGCGAGGCGGGCTGGCATCCTCCGAGCACCGGCTCTCCCGGCGGCGCCCGGGGAAACCTTCCCCGCCTACCGTAGCGGCGGTGGCAGCTCCGATCGGAGCCGCACAAGCAGCAGCCGCGCAGACCTGCTCGGTGCCCGGGGGGGGGGGGGTTGCGAGGCGGGCGGGGGCCGAGCCGTGCCTGGCGAGGGGATTTGCTGGGTCGTTGGCTGCGCCTGGGGAAAGGCGGGCGGGCGGGGGGGCTTGGCTGCGCCTAGCGATGGGGGATTTGAGAGGGAAGGGGAGGGGGTGGCTGGGCTCGGTGGAGGGGGGGGGACTGGCTGCCACGACTGCTGGGGACGACGGCTGTTATTATTGTTATTACTGTTATTGTTATTTTTAGGGGGCGGCGGTGGTGGGAGCGGGGGGGGTGGGGCGGGCCCCGCTCGGCGGGGGGCGATGTGGAAGGGGGGCCGCCGGCTGCGCCCGCGGAGGGGGCATGAGGTGAGGGCGGTGGGAGAAGCGTCTCCTCTGTTTCTAATAAAGGAAACGACTTTTATTGAACGATAAATGCAGGGGAACGAAAGTCGTGTGGGTGCGCCTGGTGGGGGCGATTGATTTGGCGGAGGGGGGGGAGGAGGCGGCTGCCCGTGCCGGCGCGGGGTCTTTGGGGCGGGGGGCGCGCAGCGGCGAGGGGCCGGCTGGCCTCGGCCGCTCCTGCCCGGGGGGGATCTCGGGGAGGGGGCGTTGGCCGCCCCGGTGGAAGGGGGCGAGGGCAGCCCCTGTTCGTGGGGGGGCTGGAGAGGGGGAGAGCGGGATGCTCGCGGTGGGGGGTCCGGAGGGGGGGGGGGGGGGCGTAGGCCGTGGGGTGGTGCCGCCTGCCCCTCTCGGGCAGGGGGGGCTGAGGGGGAGGTGTCGGCTGCGCCTTGCCAGTTGGGATTTGATAGGGGCGGTAGGAGATACGTCTCCTGTTTCTAATAAAGGAATCGGCTTTTATTGAAGGATAAATGCAGAGAACCAAAGTCGTGTGGGCTGCAGCCGCCGAGCTTCGTTAGCTGCCGATGTGACTGTGAAGATAAAACGCTCCACGATAACTCGAGCGCGAAGAGCGCCGAGGATGGGGACGCGCACTCCCCGCCGGCCCCGGCCCCGGCCCCCGGCCCCCGGCCCCGGCCCTCCGCCCCCGCCGTGCCCCGCGCCCTCGGCCGCGGCCCCGCGGCGGAAGGTGCCTGGGGAGCCTCAGACCGTGCTAACGGCTCGGCCTTGGGACTTCGCCAAGTTTCTCTGACTTAGGGGAACTCTGGGGATGAGTAATCGCGCCAGGCTAGGGTTTGGGAGGTTTTTTTTTTTTTTTTCGCTCGCTCGCTCTCTTCTTTTTTCCCCTTGTCATCAGCTGCTGACCCACTCACTTCGAGAGCACGGCACCGACGGGTTTCTGAGAAGGGCGGCGGGAGGAGACGGGGGATGCGGCGAGCGCGGGGAAGCCCCCCCACCGGCTCCGCTCCGGCCCCGAGCAGGTCGGGGCTGCGCGGGGTCCCCGCTATCCCGGCTCCCGTGCGGGGGGGCCCTGGATGTGGCTTTGCCGGGGGACGAGGACGCACGCACGCCCACGCCACGCACACTCTGCTGCCTCGCGTGGAGGCCCGTGCGGAGGTTTCCCAGGGCAGCGAGGACACGGCGCGGCCGCGCCTTGCCCTCGGGGAGGTGTCGGGAAGCCTTTTCTACTCGGCATCTCGGTTTATCGCAGGAGGCGGCGGCTCAAGGACGGGAGGGGGAAACTCCGGGCCCGGGGGGAGGCCCCCGGGGACGGAGAAGCAGCGGGTAGCCCCGGCCGTGGCGGCGGCGGGCGTGGGCGCGCCGAGCCCCGCTGCCCGGCGGCCGGGGAGGAGCGGCGCCCGCATCCTGCTCGCGGGCCCCGGGGCGGGGGCGGGCGCGGCGGGGCCTTGCCCGGTGCCGCGGAGGGCAGGGCCGTCGCCGTGTGCGCCGGGCGCCGTGCCCGCCCGCGGCCTCCGCGTGTGCCAGCCGGGCGGCGGAGCGCGGGGGCGGCCGCGGGGTAGGAAGCGGCCGGGGGGGCCTCGGGGAGAGGGGAGGAAGCTGAAGCGACTCGACGCCGAGCGCGGCCGCCGACAGCGGATCCTGCAGCTTGGCTGGGGGGAGGCCGGGGGAAGCATCGACGGCCCCCCCGCCCCGCCCCGCCGCCCCGATGCCGTCGGGAGTGCCGCAGCGAAACGACCTGTAAAAGGCAGCCCGGCTCCGCTCTGCCTCACCCGCCGCCGCGTGTGGTGCCGGCGTGGGGCTCTCCCCAGCGCAGCTCCCTGCCCGCTTTACGGGCAGCCAGGGGCCGGTAAGGCGGGCCGCGTCCCCCGCCTGCGACGGGGGCGGCGGGCGGGCACGGCCGGGGAGCGCCGCGGAGCGGGGCGCGCTGCTAATCTCGGCGCCTGGCAGGTTTCAGTCCCCTGATAACCTGCGTGATTTGGCTTCCGAGAGGCGCGCTAGGAAGCGGCTGCTGCCCTGGTTTGGGTACCGCGGCGGCGGGGGGCGGGGGGCGACGTGGGGAGATGAAGTGACGACGGGGTTTTAAATGGCATTTCTGAACGGAAAATACTTTTATTTTCCCTCGGTTTTTTGACGCTGCTTTCGAAATGAACATTTTCTGCGATAAGAGGTGACCGATCAGAATCGCTGGGGGGAGGTTGTAAGCAGACGTTTTGCCCCAGCTTACTGTTATCTTATCTTTCACACTTGCAGGGCGAAAAAGTGGCTTATCTTTATACCCACCCCCTCTCGCCTTAATTGCTAAAAACACTGTGAAGTGTTAAGTACAGGACTAAAGAATCTCTCCGCGTGTCTGCCATGCGAGTGAAGGGGGAAAAAAAAAAAAGGATCCGATTTGAAAAATTAGGGGCTTTTCTCTGGAAAAGTACACACGTGTACACACCGAGAGCCCCTCCCTGCCCCCGCTCCGCTGCCGCTTTGATGTTGCAGGCTCTCATTTCGTATGTATGCACCCCGGCGAGCCACCCGCCGCTGCCGGGCTTCCAGCCGGGGCGCAAATCCTGCTCCGCACGCCGGCGAGCCCGGGGGCCGCGCCGCGGGGCGCGGGCGCGGAGGGCGGCGGAGGCCTCCGCTGTCACCTCTGGGGCGGAGTGAATAACCCCAGTGTTTATGAACCCGGGCGCGGAATTGGTATTCAGCGCCGAGCCACGGCATCGTCTCCTCGCTTTCTCTCCCCACCCCCTCCGAAACAAAACACAACACAAAAACAAAACCAGAAGGAGGACGGAGGTGATTCATCGACTGTATCCAATTATTAACATACAAGCTGTAGTCTGCACAAACACACCTTCAAACCATGGCGGTTCCCCCGGCCGCCGTATTATATTTAAACTCGGCAGCGTGGTGGCTGCCGTGCCTGCGCCGAGCCGCCGCTCGCTGCCGCTCCTCCCAGGCCGCCGAGGGACGGGGACGGGGCGCAGCCCGCGCTCCCCGGGGCTGAGGGACCCCACCGGGAAAAGGGGGTGCAGCCCCCGGCTCCCGCGCATCGCCTTCAAAGGCGAAGGCTCAACCTCGCCCGCACCGCTCTCCGGCCGGGGCCGGGGTTTTGTCTGGCTTCGGCTCCTGTCCTCCCCCGGCGCCCTCCCCGCCGCCCGCCCGCCGAGCCCCGCCGCGCCGCCCGCTGCCCCCCGCCGGGCTGGGGGGAGGCGAGGAGAGCGACAACCTCGCCGGCGCTATTTTTACTCCTCTCCAGACTTGTGCGGCGCACGCCCCCTCCCCTGCAGGGCCTTGCCTAGCGGCTGCATCTCCCCGCTGGCAGGAGAGGCCGGGGCTGCCGGCGGCCCTCCTTTCACCTCCTCCTGCCCGGCCGGCCCGCCCGCCCCGCCACCGGCAGGGCCCGGCCCCTGCGCCCGGGGCAGCGCCCCGCAGCAGCCCTCTGCCCGAGGGGACAGTGCGGGGGCGGGGGGGGGGGACACAGAGGCGCGCCGCAAGCAGACAAAATGGCCGAGGTATGCAAGTGGGAGAGGTGGAGGGGGCAGCTCGCAGCCAGCCTGCCCTCCTCCTGCAGCGGGGCTGCCGCCCCCCTTCCCCAGCCCGGGACAGGGGCCGTGCCTCCAGCCCGTCCCCCCGCGGCCGCCCCGGTGGGCTCGGCGCTGCGCCTTCCCCACCGAGCTCTGCCCGGGCCCGGCGACCGCTTCTCCCGGCCGCGGCGGCAGCCGGCCCCGGGCGGCGGTCGGCAGGCCGAGCTTCCCGGCTGCAGGCTGGCCGAGACGTGCGTGTGTTTGTCTGCCTGTCCCTCCCGGGCTGTCCGCTCCGAGCGGCAAACGGGGCCTGGAGGACCGCGGGCATCTCCGCTCTTTTGTGGAGCGGGGAAAGGGTGCGGAGCAAAGCAAACACAACCGGAGAGATTTGTCATTCGCCTTTGTGAGAAAGATAGCGGCGCTTAGTCCGTGAACCGAGCGCGTCTCGGGCTCTTCTGGGGAGAGGGAGAGAAAATAATGGATCTCCTGTCAACAGAGTAGCCCTGAACTACGAAGTAAAATTATAGTACTTCAGCTATGCAAAACCCCCTTGATTGCACAGGGAGTTTGCATGGCGGTGTAACAATATGCTGGCACCGTGTCAGGTCTGAAAGCGCTGCAGACCCTGTATAACGCCAATTGAGGCTTGTCTTGTTTTGTTATTCAGATTTCTACACTTCCATTAAAAACAGCCTTACAATAAGCAATGATAAAGGTCTGATTTAAGACACACTCAAGCAGGGCAATTCAAAGCTCAGGACAGTGATCTGTTATTTATGGGCTTTTCCTAGCACTCATCACCAGGCTGGCTGAGCACCTCGCTGGCATTAATTCATTTTACCTTCGCAGCGCCCATCTCCCCTCTCCCTCATTTCCCCTGCCCGGGAGACCCGCGTGCTCCGGTTGCCGTTTGGTGGGCAGGGGAGCGGGATGCGGAGGGGGCCGGGGGCCCGGCCTCGCCGCTCCTGCGGTTTAACCCCCAACTTCCTGAGGTGCGCGGGCCGAGTGCGGGGGGGGGGGGGGGGGGGCTTCCAATTAGAGGCGGCGCTGGAGGTAAATGAGAGCCGGCGTAAAGCCATCCCACTTGGAAGCCTCCTGCGAGAAGCCCATTCTGCCATTAACAATGGATTTGTCTTTACGAGGAGGTTAAGTACTTCGCATTATCGGAGCAGCCGTTTTTGCGAGCGCATCCCCGCCCGGCTCCGCAGCGGCAGCAGCAGCAGCAGCAGCAGCAGCAGCAGCGCGGAGCCCCGAGCATCTGTGCGCAGAGGCCCCCCCCGCCCCTCGGCTCCCGGGGAGAGAGCAGTGTGCAGCGGCCTGACCCGGGGGTCAGCTCGCTCCGGGGCGTGTGGGAGGGGGGGAGGCGGCCCGGTAATCCGCAAGGCAAGAGCATGCTCTGAATTTTCCGGGGTTAGCTCGGCGGTGCCCGCACCGGCGGCAGGGGAAGGCGGCGCGGCACGCAGCCGGGCCGAGCCAGGCCGCGGGAGGAGTGAACTGAAGCCCCAATGTCTTCGCCGGGAGCCGCCAGCCTCCCGCTGCAAAGCTCGGGGACCCGGGGAACAAAAAAAGCACAGAGGCGAACAAGCGCGGGTCTGTTCCTCCCCGCCACGGAAGAAACTGCGTTCACAAAGAAAGAAAGTTTAACTACGGTTAAAAATAAAAGTGGAGGGAGTTTACCCCGAGATAACTTGAAGTCATTAGTTAAAAAAAAAACCCAGCCCCAACCACCCAGCCCCACGCTGTAGGCGCACACATGTGATCCGGAGTTTGCAGCCCGGGGGAAGGGAAGGGAAGTGGGCGACTTTTGTGATGCAAGTGCGGGTCGATGGCACCGCGGATCCAGACGTGCGGGGAGGGACAAAGCCCAGATCAATGCAGCTGTGAAGCCGCGGCTGCGGCCACCTCGCCGGGAGACGCGCTAGTTCTGCTTTCCTACCGAAAGAAGCAATTTTAATGAGGTTTTCCCTAGGAAAGGGGAAAAAAAAAAAACCAATAGAGGCCTTTCCTCCAGCTGTGTGCCTGTAACTCACGTGTGTTCAGTCTAATAACTTTTAATGTCTAGCCCTAAAACATCTTTATAAAAAATAGCTTTACAGCGTAATAGGCCAGGTGTCCTTCTGCTTGTTATCGGAGATTAAAAAAACGTGTGGGAGCCTTTTCAAATGCGTGGCCCGCCGCGCCGGGAATAAACCCGGCCGCCGCCCGGGGCCGTGCGCCCCGCCGGCCGGCACCCCGGGACCGCAGCCCGGCCGCCGCGCTCGGCGGCTCCCCGGACTCCCCTGCAAGGAAGCCGAGCGGTGCGGCTGGAGTTTCGGGTTTCAGACGGCGGATATTTCACTTCTGCTTTAAGACAGGCGAGTTTTTTAAGAGAGACGTAGCGAAAACCCAAAGCCCCGTGATGGCAGTTTCATGAAATGCCAACCCTCTGGCCGTGACCCAGCTGCGTGAGTGTGTGTGGGGTGTGTGTGCACTCTGCATCCCCCTCCCCGAACATCTGGAGACCCCCGCGTTTTTTCCAGACGTGGCTTAGATTCTCGATTAAAAACTTCTGGATTTTTTTCTTTGGGGGGGGGCCTTTGGTAGCGACAACTTTCGGGAACTCGTGCTTTTCCATCTTCAGAGATAAACAGCAGCGGCGGCGGCCAGGCAGGCAGCCCCGGCAGCCCTGCTCTGGCGCTGAATACTCACCGCCCTGCTTGCTGCTTGTGCGCTCCCGGCGAGGAAAGCTTTTGCAGCTCGCAGCGTCTCCGCAGCCTTTTCGCGCAGGGTCTTGGACGTGGCGATTAAAAATCCCCCCCGGGGCCAACTGTCCGCGTTAATCGCCTGGCGTTTGGCTGGCAGTCGCTCCCACACGGAGCGGCGGCGAGAAGGGCTCGATGCGGCGCCGGTGGCGCTGAGGTGGCAAAACTGCCGCTTCCCCGGGAAGGCGCCGGGCGGTGCGGGGGAGCTGCGGGCCCCCGGGCCCGCCTGGCCCTGCGGCCGGGGCCGCCCCGGGAGCCTCCAAGCCGCGGGCTCCGCGGGACCAAACCTGAGAGTATCGGCGGGGATGGGCGTTATGAACGTGAAATTTACGAGTCGAGCTCGCCGAGCCAAAAGTTGCCTTGCCAAAGTAAATAGATGCAGCCGATAACTACCAAGCCGGAGATTAAAGGGCTCCTCAACCCGGGCAGAAATCTTAAAAGCAGCCGTAGAAATGCCAGCGAGGGAAACGGCGCTTCAGTCGCCACCCACCCCGGCTTGCCACACCGCTCACACGCGGCAAAAACCGCATTAAGGGCTGCCAAAGCCGGATCAGGCGAAAACGCGCTTTAATAAGGTCCCCCCCCCGGCCCCCCCGCCCCGCGCAATGCAGACGTTGACAAACGAGTGGCTTTTTTTCCACCCCGCTTCGGAGCTCAGAGAAGGGGACCGGGGGGAAAGCGCAAATCAGCGCGGCCGAGCCGCGGACCACGCGAAGTTGGGGACGGCGGGTGGGACGAGAGAGGGGCCCCGGGGCCGGGGGGGGGGGGGGGAACCCCCTCCACGGGTGGGAGGGTGCGAGCGAGAGGGTCCGTGCGCGCTGTGACCCGTGCGGGGGGTCAGGACGGCTGCGAGCCCTCGTCGGGTCCTCGGGCGGCGGGGATGCCCTTGCGCGACGGGGGGAACCCGGAGCCGGCGGGTCTGGGTGGGGGCGCGGGCTGCACCGCCGGGGGGGATCCCGGGGGCCGCGGTGCGGCGGGGCGCGCTGGGGGGAGCGGGTCGTGGGGGCCGGGGGCGTACGGCAGAGGGGCCGGGGGCGAGCGGGGCGGCGGGGGGCGGCAGCGCGGCGCGACCCGCCGCGGAGCCTCGCAGCGATGTCTGGCAGCGCCGCCGCCGCCGGGGTTTTGACAGCTTGGCGGAGCGGAGTGAGCGGAGCTTTATGGTAATTGCGGTTCTCCACTGGCCTTCTGGGTAGCGAGCGAGGGGAGTATCGGCGGGGCGGGGGGGCGGCTTTCCTCTCCCTGCCGGCCGGGGAGCGCGGGAGCGCGGAGTCCCCCCGGGGCGCCGCAGCTTGGCAGCGACCTGTGCCAGCCGGGGGGAGCGGGCGAAGCGAGGCGAGGGGCCGGCGGCGCGGCGGGGGGGGGGGGGGGGGCAAATCAATTAGTCAGGGCAAGGGGGGGGGAAGCGGGCGAGCGGCCGGGCGAGCCCTGCTTGGGCAGGGAAACGCAGCCAGGGGAGGGGGAAACTTGCAGAGGGAAAAAGCGGTGGCGGCGCTGCTGCTGCTGCTGCCGCTGCTGCCGCTGCTGCTGGCGGCGGCTCCCTCGGTGCAGCGCCTGCCCGGGGGGAGGGGAAGGGAGGGGAGGCGGCGGCTGGAGGAGGAGGAGGAGGAGGAGGGAGAGAAGGAGGGGGGATGCGAGGGGAGCGCAGCGTGCAGCAGACGGAGCCCGGTCTCCCAGCGGCAAGGTGAGGAAGAGCGGCTTTCCCGGCGGACTAAAGAGGGGAGGGGGGGGGGAGAGGAAGAAAAAGAGAGAGAGAGAGAGGAGGAGAAGAGGAGGAGGAGAATTAAATCCCCAGCCACACACACACAAAGCCGCGGCGGCCAGGGCACGGGAGACGGCGGCGCGGGCGAGATGTGGGGAGCGCCGCGCTCGCCAGCGCAGGAACTTCGCCCGGAGCAAGCCAGCAACATGGCGCTGCCAAACCAGAGCCGGCAGCCGGAATGAGCATCGCGGGCTGCCGCTCCCGCCGCTGAGCCCAGCCGAGCCGAGAAGCAAAGCCCTTCCCGCGGGCACCTGCCCCGTCGGCGCAGGCGGCGGCCGCGCTCCTGCCCCCCGCGCCCTGCAGCTCCCTGCCTTCCCGCACCCCTTCCCCGGCCCGCCCGCGCCGGGGCAAGCCGCGGCACACTCACCCACGGAGCGGGGGAGGGGGATCGGGAAACTTTTCTCGCCCCCCCTCCCGACGGGGCTGCCCTGCCCGGCAGAGCAGCAGGGCGAGGCGACGGTGTGGGGACCCGCGGCGCGGACCGCGCACGCCGCAGCCCCGCGGCGCGGCAGGAAGGTCAGTGCTCCGCTCCGCGAACAGCTCCCGTGCGGAAGCGCCGCCGCCGCCGGCGGGTCCCGCGGCGACGGGGCGGCCGCGGGCCTCCCCTCGCCCCGCCGCGGGGACGGCAGCGCGGGGGGGGCGGCGGCGCCGCGGCCGAAAGTTACGGCGCGGGGCAGCGGGGCTCGGGCGGGGGTGGCGGGCAGGCGGCGGCGGGGGGGAGAGGGGTCTCCCGGTGCGCCTCCGGGGCTGCGGTGGCGGAGGGGAAGTTTGGAGGCAGTTGCTTGTGAAGATGCCTGTTCGGGGCGGCGGAGGGGGGGGGAAGGTGCCGGTCGCGCTGTCGGCTCCGGTGCGCCTGTGGGGGGGGGTGGTGGTGGTCCCGTCGTCTCGCACTTCGCGATCGGGAAGGCGCCGGGGCAGCGGCGGTGCGGGGCTCCCGGGGGACGGGGCGAGCGAGGAGCGGCGCTGCCGACCCGCGGAGCGGGGACGGCTCCCGCTCCGGGCGGGCCGGGCTCCGCGCTCCCCGCTAAGAGCAGCGGGCGGTCCGGGGGCGGCGGGCAGGTGAGCGGTGAGGAGAGCCCGCTGCGGGCTGCCTTCCCCTCGCCGGGAGAGCCCGGGGCGCCGCTCCCCCCCCTCCCCTCCGCCCCGGCGGGGCAGGCGCCGCCGCGCACGTGGGGCAGGGCGGCCCGGGGCTTTCCCGTGCGCGGAGCTGTGCTGGCGTGAGGTCTGGCGTGACACGGAAGTTTAGTCAGCCCTAAAATGTAGTTTGGAGTTGGAGAGCCAGCCGGAGGGAGGCTCGGGGCTTGCCATCAAAGGGCCGGCCGGAGCGGGACGGCCAGGCAGGGAGGCAGCGGAGGCTGCCTTGTGAAGCCGGGGCCAAGCGGGGCGGCTCTGCGCAGCATATGAGGCATGCATTTGATGTTCGCGGAGCGAGTCCGGGGGCGAGGGCTGCGGAGCGTTCACGTTCCTCTTTCTTTCTCGATGTGTGTGTGTTGTGTTTTTTTTTTTTTTTTCTTTCCCTTTCCTCCCTCTCTGTCGTTTCCGCGATGTCTGTCGGATCCCGGTCTTGGTGATCGCGGAGGGGGCGAGGGGGAGGCGAAGAGCACCTCCCCTCTCCCCTGACAAAAAAAAAAAAAAAAAAAGCGGCGACCGTAGCGAGCGGTGACAAAACTGACAAAGTACGGGGACTGGCTTTAATGGTATCGCCTCGGAGCTCCTCGCAGCATTAATGCCCACTAATGAATCTTTTCCAGAAACTCCGTTCATTGCTTTCATCTGCTCTTTGGAGCCTGCAGCTTTTGTATTCGTATTGGTATTAAGGGGGGGGGGGGGGGCGGGGGGAGCCGCACCACGTAGCCCCGTAGCAAAGCCCCGGATTTTCCAAAGGATTCTATTAACTCCCCCCCCCCCCCCGCCCCCCCCCCCCCCCCGCGGCCCTACCGTGGGGGGCGGCCGGCGAGAGCCGTGCCCCGCCAGGGCCGCTTGGGAACAAAGCTGGGGGCGGGAGCGGGCGGGCGGTGCGGGGTCTCGGCCCCCGGGGCAGCGCCCGCACCCCCCGCCGGTGGCTCCGCCGCGCCCGGGTCGTCGCCGCCCGCGCTGCCCCCTCCCCGCCCGCGCTTCTCCCGCAGCTTTGTGCGCGCCGCTGCCCGCCGAGCCCGGCGTACCGCTTCCTCCGGCCGCCGCTCTCGCCTACTTTCGTCCCCGAGACGCTGGTGATTGCCGATCTGTCTGGAGCCCGGTGCCGTGGCGCTTGCGACACACCGATTAATTTCCTTTCGGTTCTGCTGTCGGAGCCGCTGGGTGGTTTTTTTTTTTCCCCCTTCCTTTTTTGCTTCCCGAGAGGTAGCCAGCGCAGCGCTCACCTAATTGCTTTTAGGAGGATTAGGAGCAAATTCCTCTCCCTCCCCCCCGCCGCCTCCCCCCCCCCCCCCCCGGTTGCCTTCGCGCGCCGGGGTTGCAGTTTATCCCTGGTGCAGTTCTTTGAATTGCTGTCACAAATAGGTGACTCAGAGTTTAATTAGGAAGTATGCACCGGATCAATGGGCTGCACAGCTCATTAGTTATTTCCCCAGCCTTTTGCAGCGTTGGACCTCCGGCTCTTCGCCCCGTATATACCTCTTTAATACGCAACCCGGAGGGCTGGCAGGGACCGGGGAGCACTTCGGATGAGGGGGCTGGGTGCGGAGGGGCGTGATGAATACGGACCTTGAAGTTCCAGGCTGGGAGGTTGCGTGTGGACGAGCGGCCGGGTCCCATCTTTCCCCCCCCGCCGCTCTGACTATCGAACCTGCCTCCCTGCACGGGCGTGGAGGGCCCTCGCCCGCCCCCGAGGTCGGAGGACGAGCCGGAATGTTACCAAAAAAAATAGGCACCAAAAAAAAAAAAAAGTGTGTGTGTTTATTGGAGCGTACGCTGAGAGAGCAGACAAAATCTCATTTGTCAGGCATGAAGGTGGGCTGTGTGGAAGGCTATAAATATACCGGGGAGGATTGCATCGCGGTCACTTTTCTGTTCTTCGCCATTTCTAAGGTGAGTGGCGGAGGCTGAGGGACTGGGCAGGGGCTTCTCCTCGTATTGTTTGTCCGTCTGTGATAGATCGGTCTAGACAGCCGCTCAGGCTCCCTGCGAGCTCAGGAACCGGAGCCTGAAAGGGAGAGTGGGGGAGTCGGAGAGGAAAAGGTCACCGCGATATTTTTTTCTTCTTTTCTTTTTTTTTTTCTTTCTTTTTTTTTTTTTTTTTTTTTTGGTGGCGATGGTTGTTAACCCTTAAAGCCGAGAGGGGATCGTGGCCGGCTGCTCCGGCCTGGAAGGATGCGGGAGCAGCAGCGGTCGCAGGGATGCTGCCGGAGCGGGGGGGACGGGGCAGCGCGCCTCGGGCCCCGGCGCTGCCCCGTCCGTCTAATGGCTTTATAAGAGCTGTTTCCCACAACGGGAAAAGAATTCACGAGGGCGAGTGCCAGGTTATTTCGTTCCCAGGAGTTTCCTCTCCCTGGAAACTCCGAGGAGCGCTTGGAGCCGGGGTCGGGCGGCCGGCGAGGCTGCCGCAGCCCCTCGGGGTGGCCGGGCGGGCGATCCCCGGCGGCGGGGCGTCCCCGGCGGCTCTCCGCCTCCCCTGGCCCCGCCGTGGCCCCCCCCCCCCCCCCCCTTCCCGCGGGTTGCAGTGGAAACCCGCGGCGGAGGTTCCCGGTCCCGCGGGGGGAGCGAGTTTCCGCGGCCGCCTTCAGGTCCCGTCAACTTCTGCCCCGGCAGCTCGGCGCCCTTCGCCCCACGGGGCCGCGTGTGCGCTCACAGCGCGGGGCAGCCCTCGGCTCGTGTCTGTGCACGCAGAAGCCGGGCGTACCTGCCTCGGGGCGTTTGGAAGCCCACGGGGGCACGCACGCCTCGTGGAGCGCAAGGGCAGGCGGAGAGCAAGGTCTGCGTTGGGGCTCGGGTGGGTCGGGGGTTATTTGCAGCTCCTACGTGCGCGTGTGCTTCCTTTTGTACTGAGACGTCCTCGGTGGATGAGATGCGATCGTGGCGTGCAAGCCTGGGCGGCACAGATTAAAAGCAGTTAAGGCTTTAGAGCGATAGATAAAAGCTGGTTTTGTTGGATTCGCCTGCAGCGCAGACCATTCCCATTCCTCTTTGTCTGAGCCCTGGTTCCGGGCGCTACAGCCTTATTGGAAATGCTCCCGAGCAGGTCGCGCAGCCAGGGCAGCAGGCAGCTCAGCGCTTATTTACACGTCACCATCTAAATACATCTCTAATTAGATAGAAGCAACGCCGGAAATGGCAGATTTGTTGCATATCTAATAGAGACCAGTGCAAACAGACTCAGCAGGGTTTCCCTCTCCCCCCCCCCCCCAAAAAAAAGACCAGCAAGACCAAGCTAGTAATCTGAGACCAAACAGCAATGACTTCTCCCATTTGAGTGCATTATGAACCACACTGGCGAATGTCTCTATTCTAATATTTAAAGCAATACTTAGGATGTGTGAACTGAATGCCCAAATATGGACTGGGTCTTGAAACAATACTGGTGCCTTGGCTTTATTCCTGCGCTGGTGGACAATCCAGGCTCCGTGTCACGCACTGTATCTGCCTTTACCAGGACGTGCCGAGAGCTGCAGCTTCTCAGGCAGTTCGAAATCGTTGTCCCTTTTTCCCTCCTCTTCCCCCACCCCATGATAATTCACTTTTTTTAAGGCTGATAAAAAAGCCAAGGTCCCCTAAGAGGGATGCCGGAGGCAAGGCAACTGAGCTCCAGGGGCTCCTGTACAGTCCGCGCAAGCAAACTTTGTGGATCTGTGCAGCTGTGAGACCACACAAAGTTGTTGACATGCTTTCGGGTCTCCGTTTGCGGAGAAAATGGACCCAGGCCACCACAGCCCAAAATAATGAGTGCTGCGCATACCAAAGTAGTCCTAGCAATCTGTGGCTGTCGTTTAAAAGGTCTCTCAACTTTCACTGGCCCCTGCAAAGATGGGCAAAAGGCCTGCTCCAGCTCAGGTCGTAGCTCTAGCAGCCACATTGCCCTCGGAGTAAATGTGGCTCGGAGTAAATTCATGCTCGGCACGGGAGGAGGAGCGTGCTCTGATTTCTGTGCGTCTTGACAAAGGTGTGGGCTCTTGCTGGGACTCTGCAGCGTAGCTGGGTTGCACAGGTGATATGCGATACGCTATCTTTCCCCCGAACACCACAATAGATCACGTTTTAGTGCGGGCTTAGAAAGAACAGCGTGAAGCCGGGTTTAATACTTCCTCCTTAGGCTGGTGTCGCTTTAGAAAGAATTGATGGCTGGAGTGGGCCTGCTCCCCTCTTTCTTGGTTTTGCAATAACCTGAGCGGCGGATTCGAGCCGGCTGGCTGGGGAGAGCTGGGCTAACCCCTTTTAACTATGCCGAGCAGCTCTCGCTGGCTGTGCGCGTGTGTGCAGGAAGCAGCGCGGCGGCCTAGGCTGCAGGCAGGGGGAGTTCCCCTGGCCGTGAGCAGCTCCCGTTAATCCTCGTGTCCTTTCAGGGAACGGGCTTACGGCGGTCGTTGCTCCAGAGCGACCTTTCCCTCCGAGCCGACCCGCTCAGGTCCCGAGGCTGCGGCGGGCAGGGGTGTCTCTCCCAAGGGAGTGCGTCTTTGGGGGTTTCTCCGAAGCGGGCAGCCAGCGCTCCTTTGAATGGCCGAGCAGACGAGGTGGGGACGGAAAGGAGGAGTCCAAGAACTCGTCACAAATGTGGATTTAGGAAAGTTCTGCTGCTTTCCAGCAGGGAATTCATTTTTCCTTCTTTGCTGGACAGCAGTTCTTGGCCGAGCGGAGATTTTTTTCCCCTCCTCTCTTCCACCGCTGGAAAAGTTAGCAAGTGAGAGCACGCTTCAGTACCTGCCTGCCTGACAGTTTTCCTTAACTGTTGTCTGAATTATTTGGGACTCCCCTCCGCATGCAAGCGCTCCTCGCACCCCAAACCTACCTCGTGAGCTAATAGATTTGGTGCCGTGTGATTAGACATGCAAGGAAGTCCACTTGGAGAAGATCGTGACAGCATGAAATATAATTTGTGATCTGAAAGACAGTTTCCAGTATAATCTCATTATGCACCACAGACTCCCAGTGTTATTTGTAGAAGGCGGACAATGATCAATTTACATTGACCTGGGGCTGGGTGAGCTTTTAGATGGTAATTGCCATATCGATTTGCATGCAAAAAGAAGACCTGCTAAAATTAAAGACCGGAAGCTAAATTAAACTAAATTTATTGTCTAGGTGCAAACTAAAAGACTTGTTAAAGTCTAGGGTAGACTTGGAAAGCTATGAAATTCAGAGAAAAATGATTCTCATCCCAGTCGCTCTGGGAAATGAATCTACATGACGGAGACCGGGGCTGCAAAGACCCCATTGTGAGTGGAGGCACACAAGCCGGGGCTGTTCCGTGTAAGCCCCGACTCTCTAAACAATCGGAGAATAAAATATCTCCTCTGTCCAATGAAAATCTCGGCCTGAATGTTGGGATTGTCGTGCTAAGGAAAACAAAGCTTTATTTGGATAAGACAATTAAAGTGGAAAGCGCAGAATCCACCAGCCACACTGGGAATGGCTCGTATAAAGAGCTGAGTGTGTTCAATAGAGCGCTGGGGAAAGGGGAGGCTCGGGGCTGCGGTCCGCAGCCGAGCCTGCACCGGGAAAGCCTGGCATTGTGCTTCCTCCGCCTGCTCCTCAGCCAGGAGGGGCGAGAGCGCTCCCAGCCAAACGCGCTCTCCTTTCCGCGGCTCCCGCTGCTCTCGAAGCAATCTCCCACGGCCGGGAGCTGCACCGGCGCAGCTCTGCAGCGGGGTCGTTCCCCGTGCACCTCCAGATGGCCTGCGATGGGTTGCAGTACGCCAGTGCTGCCAGTCCACCCGTTCTTTCTCAGAGCGTGTTTTGCTTTTCATTTTCAGCTGGAGTAGCTCTCGCTCTTACCCCAGGTGTTCATTTAACGCTCGGGAATACCTCACCTAGGGGCCTCAGTATTTGCATATTACAAAACATTTGGGCCTGTATCCTCAGTTATAAAAGTCAGATCTCCTCCTCCACGGGAGTATCGGAGTAGCTGGCGCCTGGCACAGTTGATAGCAGAGAGAAGTACGCCCGTACTTGCACAGGCAGCAGACCTCATGCCTGGGGCAGCCCGATGGCTGTCCCTGTGCTTGCGTGGACCAGGTGCCGTGGGGCTGCCTGTCCCTCACCCGCTTCTGTGTTTCCCCCACGCTCCCCAGGAGTGGGGCGGCATTGCAGCCGGGGGTCTCCTGGAGGGGCTGGGAGAGCTTTGCGGGGCCTCATTTAGCCACTGCTCGAGTATGGCATTTGTGCGTGGTGGCAGGTAGGGACAGAGAAGTGAAATCAAAGCTGGAGGGGCGTATTCTCAGCTCTCCTTGAAATTCACGGAGAACTCGAGAAGGGGTGGGCTGAGCTCCTCTTCTTTCTAAGTGTAAATTCCCTCCCTGGGCCAAACTTTCTCCATGTGAAAGCTCCTGGCTATGGAGAGATCCTACAGGGATTGCTGATCCCCAGGCAGTCCCCTTTGCTCCCACGCCCCAGTGTGCTGGGTTGTGTGCTAAGCCTCTCCGGCTTGCCCACAGCAGTAGGAGGCTGAGCTGGGCATTGGGGGAAAGCCCTTGCCACAGGCTGCAGTCCCCCTGGCTCACCTTGCTCTGGCCTGGTCGTGCTCCCCGCACGGTGTTTTTCTTTCCTCCCATTTCAGTAGTCAAGCACGAAGTGGATTAGCAAAGCCCCGTGCAGAATTAAGCAGCCCGGTGTGAAGTTATGCCGAGCTCCGCCTGGAGGACTCGCCTGCCTTCTCCCGGCAGACCTCTCGTGCCGTGCCGTGCTTTGCCGTGCCAGGGCAGGCCAGGGCCAGCGGGCAGGGGTGGATGCTTCCCTGGGTCTCCACACAGCAGTGGGCGAGGAGAGAAATAGCTCCGGCTAAAGTTGCGAGCAGCAGGGGAAGCCGGAACAATACTTGCAAGCAGGAAGTGATCTCCCGGCGTAAACGTTTTAATGGAAGTGTAACCTGGCATTGCACAAAAACCCAACCCAGGGCGGCTGCTGCCAGCTGGGGAGGATGCAGGGCTCGGGGAGATGCGTGGGAGGCCGTGCTGTGCCGCGCCAGGGGCGCCCACGGCAGAGCCGTGTGTGCGGAGCTGGGGGCGGGCTGCGGCGCGGCCTGCCCTGAGCAGGCGGCTGAAGGTTGTCTTATTTTAGCTACAGAAATCTCTCTCTAGATCCGTTACTGCGAGATCTCGTTTGCAATAAACTGTATTGGCTCTCCTCTTTATACAAATTGCTGGTATGAAAGAAAACCCAGCCTATATGCATGGAGGCAGGCATGAGCTAGTGAGATCAGGTTTCCTACTGAGCTCCCGGAGGAGAAGTCAGCATTTGATTGAAGCTACACTTGGTTCTTGGTTCCCAGGGGACAGCAGCCCTGAAACACGAGAGCCCTCCCTCCTTTTTTTCCCCCTTCTCTCTCTCTTCCTCTAAAAGCCTTTGTGCTGAAAGAGCCTCAGTAGGCACGAATCGCCGGTCTCTCACAAGAGTGTGTTGCAGCCTTTGCCGACATTGTTTTGTTAGCAGTGGTTTTTACCAGGCCAGCAGATTTCTAGCTACGTATAGGCAATGAATAGTCGATGATACTGACCTGTGAGTTCGTACTGGCATCATTTGTCGGTGAATTCCGATTCGGAAGTTGATTGGAGACATATCACGTTGGTGCGAAGCACCTTACCTGCCTGGGGAGCACTGCCCTTTGGCAGGAGTCAGGCCAAGATGGAGATGTGCTCCCGATAAAATCAGCTATTTCCCCTTGCTGGTGTCGGCTCCCAAACTGCATATAAGCACCTAGAAAATGCACTTCCAGCTCCCGTGGCCTCTTCAAGAGTTCGTGTGGTACACAAATTTCAGAGAAAGTTGCCGCGTTGTGGTTTTCCCTTAGAGATGCACAGTTTGGGTAATGCTAGGAGTCAAACTGGGCAAGGAAAGGTTTCCTCGAGTTGATTTATTTTTCCCTTGCTTCTGTTCAGTAAATTCCACCTCTAACTTTGCCGCCAATACAAAAATAAGTAAGGACAAGTAAGGAGGTACAGGGATTTACACTCAAATTCCAGCTGTGCCCAACAAAAGGCCCGCTGAGGGTGTGCGGCACACTCCTTTGCTGCCAGGTGGTTGTATCGCGAGCAAGTTGGACTCGTGTTTTAGGTTATTGGGGTTTTCTGTCTTTTCTTGCTTACGAGGGAAAGGGCTGAAGGTGGAAACGCGTCTCTGCCGGCCGGCTGCGCGGCGGGGCCGGGGCCGCCGCGGGCTGCGAGCGGCGGGTCGTCGCCCGGGGCAAGGCCGGCGGGGCGGCCGGCGCGGCGGAGGGGCCCCTCGGCGGGAGGTTCGCTGCGATAACAGGTCGGGCGCTGCTGCCGCCGGCCCGGTGCGAGGCGGCAGGGCAGGGGGTGCGGGGGCGGAGAGCCCGGCCTCCCCGGGGAAGGGCTGCTCGGGAGCGCGCCGCTCCGCGGGGCCCTGCGCAGCTGCTGGCGCGGCTTTCCCCGCTGCTGCGGGGCTCCCCCTCGCCCTTCCCAAAAGCCAAACCGAGAGCGGAGCTCAACTTCTGATAAGGCTTTTCGTCGGGCCGGAGTGCGGGCTGGAAACCCCTCCTCGCTGCGGGCGAGAGCCCCGCAGCGCTCGGGACCCCGCCGGCATCGGGCGGCGGAGCAACCCCCCCCCCCCGCCTCCCCCGGCCCCGCAGAAGCCCCCCGGAGCAGCGAGGCTCCGCCTGACCAACCGCCGGGAACAAGCACGTTTCTGGCCCCGGGGCGGGGGAGGTGGGGTAGAGGGTGTTCCTTGTTTCGAGTAAACCAGCTGCAGGAGTTGATGGTAAAGCAAGGGAGGCAGACACAATGCTGCTGTTGTTGGTTTGATCTCTAACTGGGGATTGTTAGTCTGGATTTAACTGTGTGGCGAGGGGGGAAGGCGAAGGCTGTTTACAGCCAGTGCAAATAATGTGACAGCTGTTGGAGCGCGAAGAGCCCGCGCCTCGCCGGCACTCGCACCACACAAAAGCTCTCGCTGGGGCCGGAGCACCCCCGGGGCCGCCCCGCCGCTCCCGGAGGCACCGCCCGCCGCTGCGGGGCCCGGCGGGGCGCCCCGGGGCTCGGCGGGCATCCCGGGCGGCGGCAGGGCGCCGAGCCTTGCTCCCCGTGCCGCCGGCGGCGTCGCCGCTAGGCGGGGAGAAGCCGCCCCCCGCTTCTCTCCTCCTCCGCTTGATTTACAAGCGCAGGGAGGCTGCGGGAGGAGCGGCCGGCTCCGCGCCCGACCCCGGCCGGCTTCGGCGCTGGGAAATCCCTCCTGCCGGTGGAAGCGGCGGCGGGTTTGCGGCGGCCCCGGTGACTTTGCGAGAGCGGCGGGCGAGGCGTCCCGGGAGCCCCGCGGGAGAAGAGGGCAGCCCGGCTCGGAGCCGCTGCGGGCCTCGGGCAGGGCACGGTGCGGTGGCTGGCAGCGCCTGCCTGCTTCCCGAGCACGTGTTGGCGGAGAGAAGTTGCTGTCTCTTGAGATGGCAGCGCGCAACCCCTGATAACCTGGACGTGCAGGCACCCCTGGAGTAGGTCCTCGGTGAAAAACTCCTCCTGCGTTAATAGCCCGAGCAGCTATTTTCTCCTCAAAGCCTCTGCGTGTAAGCCCCTCGGTTCGCCTTTTGAGCGAAGGATATAAAATGCTGCCCTGTTCTTGAAGTTTGCTCCGGTACCCAAAGTGATCTCCCGGCCCTTTCAGAAGAGCCTCTGGAAAGTCGAGGGAACTTGGAGAACTGGGTTCCGGCCTATATTTGTACCTGACACAGTTTCGCTACCTACGAGAGTCGCTGTTTTATATAGTAAGTGACCTCCACGTACTATTGTCTTTTTGACGAGGTGGCTCTGGGATGGAAAGCAGGTAGGAAGGGGAGATGCTTATTTCCTCCCCCACCCCCCTTTTTGTAATTTCGGTCGATGGGTTGCCTTTATCTATTTTTCTCCAGTCAATCTATTTTTTTTTTCTCTTTCGGCCTTGACTGTCCCCTTGGTCCTTTATGGATTACGCTGTGCTATTAGCGGCGAAAGCGCGCCAGTAGTCATTCAACAATTTTACCATCAATTCCTATAAACTGGTGTTTTATATGACATGTGCCATTTTTTCTGCAAGAATACTGGTTGCGAAACTAGTTTCGCCTTGGAGCAAAGGCGGAAAGATAAACAAGCCTGCATAGCCAAAACACTGGCAATCTCTGCCTCCTTCCAAATCTTTTAAAGTCACGGAGTAATATTTCAGGATTATGCTGCTGCCTCTGAGGAGAGAATGTCGCTGGCGTTAAAAAAAAAAAAAAGAAAAAGAAAAAAAGCTAATGCAAATTAGAGAAAAATAATTTTCTTTCAGCGATATGCAATGTATTAGTCACTTGTTATCATGCTTAGAGGCAGACCTCATTTGCGCGTCTGCCAACTCGTTCACATCTGCTCAGAGCTGTTCAGGGCATTTTAACCTTGGCGGTGTCGTGTCGTAGTCCCACGGATCAAGAACGAGTAATTAAAGCTCTAAGCAGCAGCAAAAAATTCATAGCCGCCCATCTGCATCGCAGTTGATTCGCTGCTTTGTTTCGGCGCGGAGCGCCGGGATGCGAAGTCAGGCCGGCGGCGGCGGCCTCCGCGCTGCCCTCCTCTCCGGCGGGGCATCGCCGCCGCCCGCAACTTTATTTGCCTTTTTTTTTTTTTCTCTTCATTTCCCCCCTTTTTTATTTTATTTTTTTTTAATTTTTTCACGGGAAAACCGAGCGTTGTTGTTGGGTTTCCTTTTTTCCCCGGTGTTTCCCGCACGCCGAGACGGGCGGTGCGCGGCGCTGGCTGTGCCCGCCCTGGACGTGCGTTTCTCCTAAAGGTCTGGAGAAGGTGATGATGTGAGGCTGGGACACAGAGTTGCGGAGACGTTTGGCGAGGTGCTTGTAACGCTGCTTTTCGTAACCGAGGGCTCGCCAGCGCTTTCCAGAAGTGCTCGGGAAAGCGTTTCCCATCAAGGAGAAACGTTAGCGCCGTAAACCCGACATAAACTTTGGGGCGAGGCTAATTTTTATGCATTGTTTAGCAGAAACCGAGCTGTTTATTTGTTTGTTGTTGGGAGGATGGGGGGGGGGGGGGGAAGGAGGGAAAAGCCCCAACTTCCCAAGCACTTTTTCTTACATACGGCCGCCGAAGGTCCCCGTGCACCGGGTGCCGGCCCCGGCCCCGCCGCGGCTGTGCAGACAAAGCCCTGCGGGGAGCGGGAGGCTTTCAGGCCGGCCGCGCTAGGTAAAACGAGAGAGGGAGGCACCTAAGTTTAATATTTCGCTGTTGTGAGCCGGCCATTTGCTGCATGAGGCGCGGAGCCGCCGTCCCCCGGCGGGGCCGCGGGGCTGCCGCGGGGAGGGAGGGGAGTTGGGGGGAGCGGAGGGAGCCGCTCCCCATCCATCAGCCCCTCGACGCTGTTGCTCCGTAAATGAGGGAACCACAGGCCCTGTCAGCCGCAATTATGCAAAATGAAGTCGTCCGTGATCAATATCTCCCAACGTCCCCGACGGATGCGTGGGGGGGCCGCCCCCGCCCGGCGTGCCGCGGCGGCTCCGCGCCGGGGAGCGGTACGCCGGGGTGGCCGGAGGGAAACCAAGGGCATCACTCCACCCACCGGGGGTGCGGCGGGGGCTGGGGGAAGGAAACGGGGGCCGTGCTCCGGTATTTCTGCAAGGATAACGTTGCGGAAGTGAGCGCAGGCTTTCGCCCAACTCTCTCTCGCCGGAGCGCTGGGACTTTTGTATTCAATGTGGGGGGGTCTTCCCCCCCCCCCAGCCCCATAAGTTTTCCGAGCTATCAAAGGGGGAGGGGGGCACGGCGGGGCTCGGCGGAGCCCGGTGAATGGCGAGCCCGTGGCGCTGCGCTCGCCCAGCCTCCCGCGGCCGAACAATGGGGGACGGGCGGGGGAAGGGGCTGGCTTGGTGGTATTTTTCTTTTTTTTCCCCCTTTTTTTCCTCCCCTCTCTCTTTTCTTTCTATCCCCGTCATGAAAAGCAAAAGCCACACGGAATAAAGGCAACAATGAAGGGCTCCCGGGATGCCGAGTGCGCGGCGGGTTAATGGGGTGGGGGCGCGCAGGCCTGCGCTCTCCCTTCCCCGCGCCGGGAACGCGGCCTTAAATTACCTGAAATGCACATTTCTGCCCGGCCCGCGGTGCGTGGGTGTGCGTGCGTGCGTGTGTGTGCGTGTGTGTGTGTGTCCTCCTCCCGCTGCTGCCGCTGCTCCTCCTTCGCAGCCCGGGCTCGGCTGCTGCCTGTTGTCTCTGGCAGCAGCAGCGGAAACCTCGCTCCCGTGCGTGCGTGTGTGTGTGTGTGCGCGCGCGAGTGTCTGTGTGTGGGTGGGAGTGTGTGTGTGTGTGTGTGTGTGTGTGTCTGTAAATGGCGCGGACGGCCTGGGCAGGGAGATGCCGCGGCGGGTGGGCGAGGGAGGGAGGCCGGCTCTCGCCGGGGGGCCCCGTCTGCGCGGGGGCCGGGGGTTTCTGCGGCAGAGCCGGTTTGCGGCTCCCTCCACCACCGCCTCCTCCGGCAGCCTTGCTCACGGCACGGCGCGGCACGGCACGGCGCGGCCGGAGCGGTGGCAGGCTGAACCGCCGGGCTGCCCGGCGCGGCTTGCAGGGGAGGAAACCCCCGGCCCCCCCCGGAGAGAGCGGCCTGCCCGCACGCCGCGGAGGCATCGCCCGCGCCGAGGGGGCCGGGGGGGGGGGGGGGGCGGGCGGGGCGCCGTAGCGGCGGTGCGGAGCTGCCGGTGCGGCGGACGGGGTCGGTGTTTTCCCGCGAATCCCGGGAAGCGGACGGGGTCGGTGTTTCCCGCGAATCCCCGGGAAATCCTTCGTGTAGCGATGCCCTCAAAGTTGGGTACCAGCCACCTCGCCTCCTCCCCGGTGTGTGTGTGTGAGCCTTTGCAGCCCCTCTATCGCACCCCCACGATGCGTTTTAACCGGGGGGGGGGGGGGAAGAAATGGGAGCGAGGGCCCCTACCCTGCAGATGTCCCGTAGCCTTCAGGTGTGGGCATCGCCGTGTGCGGAGGCAGCCTTGGCCCCTCCGGGCCGCCCCAAGGAGGCGTGTGTCTGGGGGTCCGGGGCTTCCCCCGGGGCTCCGTGGCAGGCAGTGCCGTGCGGGCTCCGGGGGAAGGCGGCCAGGGTTATTTGAAGGATCGCCAGCCATTTTAACTTTCCCTTATTGGCCTCTCCCCCGCCCCCTTCCCCAGTTCCTAGGCTTATCATTAATTGAAAACTTTTTTTCCTCCCCCCCTTTTTGGCTGCCGCCGGCGCTGAGAGCGATGCAATGATTCGCCTCGCAGCATATGGGAAAGGGGGAAAGCGCCGCTGCCGCTGCGGCGCAGCGACTGTCTGTGCAGGGTCCAAGGCGTGACAGACGGCGCGGGGGGGCGCGGGGGGCCGCCTCTCCCTCGGGCCGCCTGTGTCGGGGGGGCCGCCCCGCCGGAGCCCCGCTGCGGGCGGAGGAGGCGGGGGGGGGGGGGGGGCGGGGCGGCGACGGCTCCGCCGGGCCGGAGCCAGGCGCAGCGCGGCGGCCTGCCCGGGGCGGCGGTGCCCGGCGGCGGGGAGGATGCCCCGGCGGCGCTGGCGCTGGCTCGGCGGCCCCGGCTGCCCTCGGACGGCTCCGCCGCGCCGTGTTTACACGGCAGAAAGTCCCGGTCGCCGTCCGTCACGTGACGGTGTGGCAGCCGCGGGGGGGGGGGGACGGGGACGGGGACGGGGGGGCGGGCGGCTGCGGCAGGAGCCTTAAAATAGACGCCGACCCCCTTGCGCTGCCGGCACGCTGCCTAAACCGAAATGCACTACTGTCGTGCATGACTCAATATGTATTTTAAATCGGTTTAGCGATCTCGCTGGCGCATTGTGCTTAGCTTTATGGTTAAATGAAATGCCACACGTCCCGGGTAAAGGTCAAACTTCTTCTCTAATCCGCGGATCCGTGCGGCGGCTACTTAGTCTGCAGCTTCCTCCTCTGGTTTACAAAAACGTGTCACTAGCGGTGATGCCGTGTGGAGATTGCAAAAAATAACCCACGGTACTTTTTAAAAAAAAAAAAAAGCGCAGCCACCCCTGTTCTTTAAATACTTGTCTAATATTAGATCGCTGGCTGCTGCCAGAGCTTTATACAGGACATCGTAAACGGTACAGCAATACAGCGTCTTTAAAGTCTCCTTTCTAGTGGTGGCACAGGTCGTTGTTTTTATAACTCGTAAATATGTAAGTCGGAGGTACAAGATAAACGAGGTACCTAAACACATTCATAAGCAGCTGCCCATATTTAAGCTTATAAATACCGTGCGAGCGCTGCCCTTTAAATCAAACTCCAGATGAACGGGCTGAGGGCTAATCGAAGTAGATCGCTACGAGTCCCCGACTGCTTTTCACTCCTCTCTCAGGGATTTTCACAAATCTAGAAATGATCCTTTCAGTGGCCTAGAACCGGGCGGCGGCGGGGGGCGGGGGAGGATGATGGGGAGTATCAGAGCCGGGTAATTTATTGCATCGTTTTTAATTTCCGAAAGGCCGGGTTGTTTGCCGAAGCGCCTGCTGCTCCGTCGGTGCCACCGGCGCTCGCAGAGTTGTGTTTTTTTTTTTTTTTTCCCTTCCCTTTTACCCCGCGCAGCCCTCCCCGCCGGCTGCCGTTGCGCTGCTGCTGCTGCTGCTGGCTCTGTGGCTTGTGCAGTGGAAAACTGGCGGGCTGCCAGGCGGAGCTCGGAGGTGGAAAAGAGTAAAGGCGCCAAAAGGGAACTCGTGCGCCGCTGCAATTCTCCTCCCGCCCCGCTTCCCTGGCTCGCTGCAGCCGCCGGCCCGCCGGGCTTCCTCCATCCATCCTCTCCTCCCCCCCCCCCCCCCCCCCCCCCCCCCGCCGGAGACTTTCACCTCGCACACTCCCCGCCGGGCACCCCGGGGCCGGGGGCCGAGAGCAGGCTGCCCCGGCCCGGGCGGCGCTGCCCTCTCCCCTCCTTTTTCCCCCGGAGGCACGGAGAAGCGGCGTCTTCCTCCTCCTCCTCCTCCTCCCCCCCCCTCCCCGCGGGCATCGGGTTTTTCTCGTTTCCACGCCAGGAGCGTGTTAACAAAACTTTTGCTGCTGCTGGCGTCAATGGCTGCCAAAAGTCTGTTGACGTTGCGAGGGAGACCCAAACGTTTCCTTTTCTAATCGGCTGCCCAAACAGCGCGGTGTGTGTCTCTGCCTGCCTCTGCGGCGCGGGGCCGGCGGGGCGCGGGCAGCGCCGGCCGGTGGGTGTTCGCGGCGCGGCTCGGCGCGGCTCGGCACGCCGGGGCCCCGCTCGGCAGCACGCCGGGAGGCAGGTTAGTGCTTGCAGGCGCTTTTTCACAACTGGTTTCACACGGCGGCATCGCTGCGGAACCGCGTGTGCGTTGCGCGTCTCGCCCGTTCCCTCCCCCCCCCCCCGCCTCCCCCCCGCCTCCCTCCCGCCTCCGTGCATTACCGTCTATATTTAGCCGCAAATGGCTTTATCGGCCGGGACACCTCCCGGAGGAAATGCCGTGCGCTCTCCGGCGGCCGAGCCCCGCTCCGCGCCCCGCCGCGCAGCGCAGCGGGGGCGGCCGGAGGGGGCTGCCGCGCCCTGGGGGAGCGCTGACAGCGGCGGGGAGCGCGGGGCGGGGGGAATGCGCGGTGGCCCGGCGGGTGATGGGCGGGGGAGGGAGGAGGGAGGGAGGGAGGGAGGGAGGGAGAGAGAGACAGACAGACAGACAGACAGACATGTCTTCGGTTTCCTCCGTGCGCTGGGGCGCTCAGCCCGCCGTCGGGGTTGCATAACGGGGCCGGCTGCACCCACCCCCGCGGAAGCTGGATATGAATAGGAGCGGTACCCCCCCCCCCCCCGGTCCCCGCAGTGCTGAGGGCTTGTGGAGCTGCCGGCGTTCGACCGAGCCGCTGGAGTCCCCTGCGAGCCTCCGGCCCCGACGGGCGGCCGCTTGCGGGGAGAGAGAGGAGGAGGAGGAGGGAAGGAAGGGGCGTGCGAAGAGTTAAAAGTCTGCTGCTTGTTGCAATGAAATTATGGCTGGCAGTGGCGCCGCTGCTCGTTCAGCAGACCTCCACTTTTAAACAGTTCACAAGAAGTTCATGAGCGCCAAGGGGCAGCTTTTGGGGGAAAAAAGGGCTGGCAGCTGTCGGGGCGCGGGCTCTGAGCTGCCCGGGTGGGCCCTGGGACATCTCGCTGCCTCCCCACGTCCTGCACCCTGGCAGGGCTTTGCCCTTCTCCAGGGGTGGTGGGACGTGGGGCCTCCAGATTACCCGCTGTGGCTGGGGAAGCTCTCGGCCCCCCGTGCAACTTCAGCGTTTTGCTATCTGCACATGTCAGGGATTGACGGGCTCTAATTCAGGCACCGCACCTTATCTTAACGATACACTTCCACTGAGGAACCAGCTGGCACAGGTGGCCCCTCCGAGGAGCAGCATGGGTTGGCCTCACGTACCCCCGAAGGAAAGCGGGGAGCGGGGCTGTGTGCCGCCGAGGCCCGTCTCCTCCGAGCCGGCATCCGTCCCTCACGGGTGAGGCAGTGCATGGGGCGGCTACTAACCTTATGTAAAACCCTAAATCACTCTCTCCATGCTGCTGCTGCCTCTATTGAAAACATTACGAGCGGTGCATCTGGAAACCAGTAAATCTGTCCAGAAACCGTCTTTCCAGTGAAATAACTCCTTTTGAATGATAGCGCGGTATCCAGTCTCCGTGGATTTTTGTTTCCTCGCAGCGATTTTTGCGGACTTCATTAGGGAAAGCTAACCGTTCTGGAGAGAGGAGGGTCAACACGCCGTTTCATTAATATACATTTGTTCCAGACGTGGAGTTTTGCACAAAAGGCCTCTCGGAGGGGAGAAAAAAGTGTTGGGGAACAAGGCTTTCCTGCCGTTTCAGTTCTTAAACCTCTCTGAACGTGTGTGAAGTATTGTGTTCAAGGCCCAATCTGGGCTTCTTCCCCATTAAATGCCAAAGTGATCATTTGCATATTTTGTAGCCTGACAAAGGAAATGAGTTTGCTGGGGAAGCATGGATGCTTTGGGAGACGTTAGGCATTAAACTCCCAGTGGTCAATCGCCCGTTACTGGCGTGTGTGTGTGTGTGTGTGTGTGTGTGTGTGTGTAAAAGGAGTATCATGCCTCCCGCTTAAAGGCTTCTATTTTTGTGAGAGAGGAAGAGCTGAGGGATATCCTGTGCATTAAAGGCTCCCCCTACTTATTAACCCAGCATTTAGCAGCAGGATGCAGGCTGAAGCTCAGTCAAAAGAAACGACTCAACCTCCGAAGAGCAATTAAAATCTTGCACTGGAATAAATCATGCGCCGCGATAATCCTGTTAATAAAACGCAGCTTGTCCTGACACTTCGCTCATGCAGCAAACTAGAATTTAATGTGAGCGGAGGTGGCATTAGGCAAGGTAGAGGGGAGGAAAAGCCTTTCCCTCTCCACTGCTGGACGCGAAAATGCGGTTACCTTTCACCTGCCTCTCTGGCTGCACACGGCGCCGATCCTCTTGGACTGCTAATACTTCTCCAGCGAGCCCGCTAATGATTTCTTTCCCTGGAGTGAGCAGGCATCATTGAATTACTGAAAGCACTCGCAGCAGCAGCAGCAGCAGCAGCAGCAGCAGCAGCAGCAGCAGCTCCGATGCAGAAGCCACCAGAGCTCGGTGCTTAATCAAATCAAGGGGTGGGGAGCTCGCCAACCCGCTTACTATTTTTAACCCCTTTCTCCAAGTTAGTCATGTGCAGATGCTAAAGGGGAGGTTTTTATTTAGATCTCTTCTATAGCAGCGTCTCTTCAGTTTTAAGTCCTCGCGTGAAAGCTTTATCAGCAATCAGCGTAGCTAATACACACGGTATGTGGCTGTTCTTGTGATGCACTCCTGCTCCTGTGCGTTCCTAATGCAGGGCTTTTGTGAGCGCCTGTGGGTAGTTTTGCATGTTCCCCCAGCCTGTGGGGTCTCCCTCCATGGTTCAGCCTGTGTGAGATGAAGGTTTGGGGACTGGTGTATACTTGGCCGGCTGAGTCATTTCTTGTTCAAATGAAATGCAGTGGAGAAACTTTTATTTGTCGATAGCCTGGAATGATTCTTAATTTTCTGGATGTGTGCTGGGGAAAAGATCCATCTCCTCTGACCTATAAATGCCCTCAATTTGCTCCTTTATTGCAGGGTATCTCCCTTAGCGGTTAACGTAGGCAGCTCACTCCCCGCACCAATCCTGCATTCATTATTAATTACCCGGAGGGAGGCTGGCTGCTCCGCCGTGATGTTTGCACTTCCTCCTAGACAAATCTGCTCAAATTTTTTTTTCTTTTCTTTTTTTTTTTTTTTTAGTAGAATATAAAACCGTGAAGAAAAGCGTCGATTTCTAAGAAGACGTCATGCTTTCTGCAACTCCCCTGTATGGCAACGTTCATAGCTGGATGAGCAATGAAAGGGTCCGCATGTGTGGAATTAATGAAGACAGGTAAATATTTAAGCTTCTGGCAAGTTAAACCACACTAATTCTGCAGCATGAGGTCTTGGAGTTCGCTCGCTTCCCTAATGCTGGAGTAGATAGGTGCCGCCTTGCATCGAGATCAGCCCAGCTTGGAGGGGGAGTGGGGAGGGAGAAACAAGACGTGCCTAAGAGCGGTAGAGCAGCCGCTGATTTACTATTTAACAGGCAACCTGGGTCAGTGAAGCGGGGACGCCCTTTAAAGAGATTACTCCCCAAAGCAGCCTTTAAACGCGCTTTTACAATTAATTTATTATTTCGTATTTGTGAAGGGGAATTAAACCAAATAGTGCACACGTTCTTGCGGTGACTCTATACGGCAGAGGGGCTCCTGCCTGCAGCTTGGCGTTCCCCGCCTTCGGACCAACAGCTTGTCCTGTGAAATAGGAACAGCAGCCTTTCCGTCTCCCACAAGTGAATTTCTCTTCCTTGCCACCTTTTTTTCCTGCTGAATATCATTCATTCAGTGATTAAAATTACAGTCTCTAATAATTTTCAATGGGGTGACGTGGGCACTGGCCGGTGTCCTCTTCCCTTAAACCCCAGCTTTTTAAAAAGTGAAACGACACTGAACAGAAGCTGCAGGTACACCTGTGGTTCTCTGTGCCAATTTTGTGTAGTTTTAGTGTTTTTCTGTCTTTTCTTTGAGCCCATGTTCTCACCATTGTGTGAAAAGCCTCCCAGAAGCTGGGGAAAGTTTTTGGTCTTTGCAGGGAAAAACTATTTGCAGACATAAACTGGAGGAAAACGGCCAGACCTCTCGCTCTGGCTTCGTACCCTCTCTCCCTGTTTTCCTCTTAGTTATTTAGGCATAATGTTTTTACGTATTACTTGCAGGAAAGGTGAATCTTTTAAAAATGAATAAACAAATACATGAAAATCTTAATTTCTGCCTTAAGGTGATGATGTGCCTTTAAGCACTTTGATTGAAAGGAGTTCTTTTGGGTAATGCTGAAACTTTCCTTCTGCTGCATGTCAGCGATTTTTATCCCTGGGATTTGAAATTTGGCACTAAGGTATATTCTCTGTTGGTGCTTTCTGTGATAACAAGTCCCAGTGCTGCAACACTGGTATGGCACAGATGTGCAGCTCCCTCTTTAGCATGGAACAGCTGACGTTCGTATGATATTAGCGTGTGTGTTTTAATTTTCTCATCGGCAGCGTTTATGGATGGTACATGAACAGGGTATGTTTAAAATAGTGTATTCTCTCCTTGGAAAAAAAAAAGGGCAAGGGGCAGAATAGAAAACCTTGACAAAGATCACTTGTGTTGGAAGAGGCTGCTCTGAGGTGTGCTCGGTGTGTTCTTGCTGTGAAAACCCTTTATACTTGTTTTCAAACGGTCATTGCTTTCTAAAGTAGTCGCTGTGCATGGGTACGGAGGAGGAGAAGTACAGTATTATATGGGACTTCTCTAGGGGAATCAAAATATGGAGGTGATGTAATCTTGTACTGATCTGAGATGCGCAGGATGTTTTCAAATAGTAAGCTGCTGTTTTTTAATAGGAAAATTCCCGTTAACGATGGCGATGCACCGAAAAGCAGACTGGAGTTGAGGGAAGAAAATCACCTGAATCACAGCGTGGTAAGAAGTTAATAGCTTCATGCTGCAGCTGAATCCGTGCTTGTCCTCCCCACCCTGTCTCCCACCTCTGGGTGTTATTACATGATCCATTTGGAGAAATTATTGAAATACCTTTCTGTTGCAGCTCTAGCCAGGCTTGGGCACATATGAGTTGTTTCTCTGAAACAGTGAAATGGGACTTTATTTATCTTGTTAATCTCTTGATGCTGACTTTGTGGTGTGTGTTGTAGGACATCATATTCTTACTTTTGCTCCATAATGGGTAATGTCACGCAGCATATGGGCCTGCGTAACAAAAATAGTTCATGTAAGCGTTAAATACATCAACGTTTCAGCAAAGTTGATGGTTTTCTCCTGTGAGTGTACGCGGGGAGCGGCGAGTGGGGAAGAAATTCAACGGTGGATCTTTCTTCGTGCTGCATCCTCAGACGCCTCGCCCTGTGAATCGTGTGGCGGTGGTGAGCCCTGGAGCAGAGCTGCAGCGGAGGGAGAGGTTCTGGAGGAGGAGGAGGAGGAGGAGAGGCTCTCCATCCTTCCCTTCCCGCTCTCCATGCCCCTGCCCACATCCTCTTGCTCTGGCTGGGCTGGGGCTGAGGAGCCGGTTGCCGCACGGGAACGGTGCCACCGAGCATTGTCTCTGGGCCGCTTCTGGCTGCTTGGGCTATGGGTCCTCAGGCCTTTGTTTCTAGCTGGTGAATTCTGGATGCGGAGAGATTTGTATGGATGTTTGCGGTGATACATATTGCTCCGTAGGTTCCTGTTGTCCCATTCTCCAGCCCGATCAGCCTCTGTATGTTTTCACGACTAACAGTGTGTTTGCACTGGTATTGTTTCTCTTCCAAATGCTAACATGTCTGTAGCTTGAGCGGTAGTCATTGTAGCAAAATGTGAAAGTAACGTACTTCTTGTTCTGTAAAGGTGGATGCAACTACAGCACATCGCATTGACAGTCTCGCAGCTCTGAGTATGGACAGGTCTGGACTCATGCGAGAAGGACTCAGAGTCCCCAATAGTATTGTCTATTCCAGCTTGTGCGGACTCGGCTCGGAAAAATCACGAGATGCTACGAGTTCGATAGCCGGGCTCGGATTTACTCCTGAAAGAAATCCAGAGATACAGTTTAAATCTAATCCCCCCGAAGCAGTAGAAAACGCAGCTGTCTCTGGAAAAGCCCCAAATGGCTTCAGCGCTATCTACAAAACGCCACCTGGAATACAAAAAAACTCTGTCCCGACAGGGGAAACACTGGGTTTGGACCGAGCTGCAGGTGACAAGCAGAGTCCCCTCGGTGTCAATGGTGCTAGTTACCTAAGGCTCCCCTGGGTAAACCCCTATATGGAGGGCGCAACACCCACCATATACCCTTTCCTTGACTCACCAAATAAGTATTCGTTGAACATGTACAAGGCATTGCTACCTCAGCAGTCCACCTACAGCTTACCGCAGCACCTGGCTTACTCGCCCGTATGTACGAACGGTGAACGTTTTTTATACCTGCCTCCCTCCCACTACGTTGCCCCCCACATCCCTTCGTCGCTGGCGTCACCCATGAGGCTCTCGACTGCTTCAGCTTCACCGGCGATCCCGCCTTTGGTGCACTGTCCGGATAAGAGCTTGTCATGGAAGATGGGTGTCAGCCCCGGCACCCCTGTTGATGCGCACGCCTACCCCCACATCCAGAGCAGCAAGCAGCCCCGGGTCCCTGCTGCCAAGCCGGCCCCCGCCAACATGCCGGCAGACCCCGCGCTCCTGCTGCCGCACTCACCCCGGCCATCCCCCCGCCTTCCCCTGCCCACCCAGGTTGGGGACGCCTATGCCGATTTCCACAAACACTTCCCCAGGATCACCACCTCTCCCTCCTCCGCCGTTACCCTCCCAAAGCCCTACGTGAATGTCGGCGGTGAATTTCCACCCTCCCGCCTCTCCAACGGGAAGCTTCCCAAAGGCAGCGACGCCGGGGAGGCGCCCCCGCCGGCTGCCCCCCATGCGAGGAAAGCTGGCCACGACCGGAAAGACGGCAGGTCCCCCCCGCTCCTGGAAAAGCAGACCCCGACCAAAGACGTCACCGACAAACCACTGGACTTGTCGGCGAAAGTCGTCGACGCGGAAACTGTCGGCAAGTCAGACCATGGTAAGAAAATGACGCCAACGGTGCTGGTGCACAGCAGGGCGGGAGGGGGAACCCACTTGCCCAGCGGCGACATCGTTCAGAAAGAAACCATTTCTCCCGGGAATGGCTGCCCCATCTACAGGCCTGAAATTATCAGCACGGCACCCTCCTCCTGGATCGTTCCTGGTCCCAGCCCTGGTGAGGAGAGCGGGAAGAGCGTCCAGCTGAAAAACAAGGCGCTGGACTGGGTGATTCCGCAGCAGCGGAGCTCCTCCTGCCCCAGGATGGGCGGCACAGAGGCAGTCGTCGGCAGTGTTTCGGGGACGGTGTCGGCCGGGGGGCGGCCGGCGTCGGCATCACCGGCTCCCAACGCTAACGTGGATTGCGCCAAGATGGCCAGGAGCTCCGCGGAGAGCACTGCCTCAGTCATACAGCACGTCGGGCAGCCTGTCGCCACCCCCGCAAAACACAGCAATAAGGTGGCCAAATCCTGCAGCCAGGAAGCCAACTTCAAGGCGAACGAGACCGCCCTGGCCTCCAGCCCCATCTTCCTGCCGCCCAACGAGGCGTTTCGCTCCCCGCCTCTGCCCTACCCCAGGAGTTACCTCCCGTACCCGGTGCCAGAGGGGATAGCCATCAGCCCTCTCTCCCTCCACGGGAAAGGACACGTGTATCCGCACCCCGTCTTGCTGCCCAATGGCAGCCTCTACCCCGGCCACCTGGCTCCCAAACCCGGCCTCCCCTACAGCCTGCCGGCGGGGCGGGGGGAGTTCATGACCTACCAGGACGCGCTGGGGATGGGGATGGTGCACCCCATGCTGCTGCAGCATTCGGCTTTGGAGATCAATAAGGAGGAGAAGGTGGAAAGGAGGTCGCGGTCTCACGAGAGGGTCCGCTATGAGGACCCGGCTCTGCGGGGCCGGTTGCCGGAGCTCCTGGAGAGCAGCGGGAAGATGCATTTCGAAGTACCTGGTGACAAGAGCGTGAAATTGCACCAGAGCTCCGGCCACAGTAAAAACTTGGCCAAAAGTGACAAACACCTCTTCCCGGATCTTCTGCGAGACGAGCAAGAGGCTAAAAGCGAAGCAAACGTAACGAAAGCCGGCTTTGCTGCGGAAAGCAGTAATCAGGCTAATGACCCTACAAAGCACAAGGTAGAGCAGGCGTCGCAGCACAGAGATTTTATTGTAACGAGAGAGGAGTTTGGAAGAAATAATGATCTTCATGAAACCTATAATTTCAAGCAAGCCCAGAGTTCATCGGTGTTCGGCTTAAGGAAAGAAGATTTATCTGTGAGCCAGCCTAAAGAGAGAGTGACGGTCCAGCCTTCTCCTGCTTTCTTGGAAAGTGCTCACGAGAGCGATGCTCCGGCTCTGGCTTTTGGCAAGGTGCAGGAGGACGCGAAGCCATTCTGCATGGGGACCGCACCGCCGAGCATCGATGCCAACCAGACATATACCAAAGACGGAGCCGACGACGCAGAATCTGCCGATGGCAAAATATTGAAACCCAAGCCCTCTAAGTTGGCCAAGAGGATCGCAAACTCTGCCGGTTACGTAGGTGATCGATTCAAGTGTGTGACGACCGAACTGTACGCGGACTCCAGCCAGCTCAGCCGGGAGCAGCGGGCATTGCAGGTGAGTCCGCGCGGTCCAACGACCGCCGCGCTTTTTGTCGTTATTTCTCTGTTGCAAGTCGCAGTCAAGTGTTAAAGTTGAGAGAAGCAACACAAGTGGGGAAATCAGAAATTTTTTTGCTAGGGCATACTCGCCAGAAACGGTTTTAAATAGCAAAGTAAGTTTGTTAATGAGAGCGAGGCGATGTAAAGAATAGTATGTATGGCTTTTACATATGTACGCGCTAGTAAGCTTTAAAGGGCTTTTACTAAGATCTGATAAAAATGTTAATGTACGTATGAAATGTTTGTGCAGTTACAGAGGGGAGTCGGACAGGCATGCATGTTACCTTGGCGCTAGCGATGGCTGTAATTTCTCGGCTGGCCTGTAGTGCCAGCTAGCAAAGCGTACCCAGAAGTTGTGATTAGTATGCCAAACGTGCCGTTTGATGGAGAGGAGTCGCAGCCATGCATTAGCGGGTCTCAGGCAACGTTTGCGCCAAGCGAACGCGTTAGGAAAGAGTAGGAGCGGTACTGAAGGTTGATGCTGAGGGATGACAGACAGATACTGTATAGGAATATCCTTAAGGTATTTTACTTTTAATGAAGGGATGAGTTAAGCCAAATTGTTTTGCATTGTTAAGAAAAGAATTGGTTTATGCTTATAAAAATGGATGAAATTATCTAAATGATCCATTGAGTGCCCATTTTAATTACATAGATGGAAGGATTACAAGAGGACAGTATTTTATGTCTACCTGCTGCTTACTGTGAGGTCAGTTCTTCAAATTTTTATTACTAGACTCTTACATAAACCTTTGAGTTAAATTTCATTTCCAAATACACAAAGGGAAGTTTGTGGGCCATGGTCGTCTTTATTCATTGTACAGTTTTGTGTTGTTTTTTTTTTTCTTTTTGTTTTTGTCTCTTTTTACCTCCAAAATGGAATGTTTTTGTTTTATATACAGTATACGTTTATATATATCTTATATATATATACACACACACTTATATATGAAAGAATTGTGTGGCTATTTGCATATAGACGCTAGAACACTGTTTTACAAGTCAGGTGTGTTAAACTCCTACCCTAGCTATCTAGCTCAAACCTTGGTTTTGAGCCGATTTTTCTTTGGAAATGCTTTCATATAAGGTAAGGTAAATGAAGTAGCTTTTATCGCAAGACTTTTTTTTTCATATCAATTCTCTTTCTAGCGTGCAATGATGCGCTTCTCAGAGTTGGAGATGAAAGAGAGAGAAGGCCAAACAGCTACCAAAGACTCAGAGGTCTGCAGATTCAGCCAGGCAGACTGGGAAAACTTGAAAGGAAACAGTGAAAAGAAGCCAAAGTCTGTCGCTCTGGAAGATGCCATTGCTGACCAAAATGACAATGACAGATGTAAGCGAATTTAGATGGCTTTCTGAAGCGCGTACGTGTCTCTATGCCGCGGCACCTTGCCGCAAAGCTGCGCGGGCAGCGTAATGTTTGTGTGCTCGCGGTGTTGCTGGTTGATGTCGCTGACCTCAGGCTCTGCAGGTACGGAGCTGCCATGGCTGGTGCTCTCCGTGCTTGTTTTGGGGTCTGCAAGTTACTGGTTACGGTTGTACTTGCTTTTTCAGGAGATAGTTAACTGTCACCGAAGTTACTGTCTTAAAGAGATCGTCCTTTTAATTGATGGGGTACCACATCAACCAGTGAAAGCAAAGGTCTAAGGCTATGTTTTAAATGCAGAAAAGAGGTGGGGGAAGAGTGAGAGGTAACAAGGAGTTCAGCTTCCTGAAGGTGCTGTAGCTCTGGGAGATGCCAATATTGCAGCTTCCAGGCAAAGCAAGGATGGAGGACAGAAGGGTGATGGGGAGTGGGAAAAGATGTGATCTGTCAGGCTGGCTTATCCATAAAAGCTGGCTGTAAAACTCCAAACTATGAGAAGCTAGTTTGCCTGGGTGACTTCTCGCTGCAGTTGCTGGGGGGGTACGTGTGCCTGGCTCACGCAGGTCCTCGAGGGCAGGCGGGGGGCTGTGAAATTCCCCATGGGGCTGGCTGCTCCCTTTAGGCCATGGCAAAGTATCAGAGGACTATGGAAAATGTGTGCTAGCAACCCTGCCCTAAAAGCAAGACAAACTTATAAATAAATAAATAAATGTGGTGGGTTTTTGTTTTTTTTTTTTTTTTCTGTATGTGAGAAAAAGCACTTTTTTTTGAACTCTCGGTAAGCATCTGGCTTCCATCAGGTTTCCCAATTTTTTTTCTTTTACTCATATAATTAAGGAATAGACCAGTTCTTCCTGCTGCTACTTTGTTTTTAACTCAGAAAAAAAATTATGCTGAAAGTATTGCAAAACAAGAGGAAACACACTGCAGACAGCATCGTGCGTGTGTGTGCGCCCGTGTGTGCACTGTGTAACTTGGTGGTTAAGTCTGCTCTTCCATAGGTGGAGATTCATGAGTAGGGCTAGTAGAAAATTTCATTCAGGCAATTTAATAACTTTGAATTATTGTTCTGGTCTTTGTTTAATGCTTTTGGCAGAGAGCATGCTGGTCAATCGTACTTGCTCGGTTACTCACCTAAATCAAGTTACTGTGGTATTGCTGTCACTGAAATAACAGCCTCAACAAAAATCGGCCTGGCAAAATAGCAAGGGAAAGTTTTAATTGTGGAAATGGAGAAGGTGCCAGGGTGGGGAGAGGCTGAGCCCCTAGAAGCTGAGCGGGCTTTCCCTTCTCCAAGCTATACCGAGGCGTCTTCGGGGAGGAAGGCACCGCTGCCATTGTGGTCCCAGTGCTAAAGCTGAGAGCTCACCAGGCTGCTGCCTCGGCTCTCCCCCTTGCAGCCCCCCTTGCTCCTCGGAGGGCTCCGGGCACCCTGGTGACATCCTCTGTTAAATCCCACCCTGTGTGTGCTGGAAAGCATAGAGAGCAGCAGCAGCAGCGGAGTCCTGCCAGCTTGCTCTGGCAGCAGGGCAAGATGGGTCTGGGGCGGGGAGAGGGGGACGGTGGTCTGTGGGGTCAGGGATGGGTGCAGGGGATGGAGGGAGAGCCTGCTCGGGGGGCGTGGGGCATGCTGCTCGGGGGGGCTGTGGGGAGGAAGAGCGTTAGAGCATAGTTGTTTGCTGAAACATCCCCCCTCCCATCCTTGCAAAAGGCTGATGATATGGTGCGCCCTTAAATTCATCATTTAGTGAGGTCTCCAGCGCTTGAATCTGCTGGCTAAAATGTGTTTGAGGTTGTTAAATGACTGTTGGAAGCAGGGAAAGTATGTTTAGTCTTATGTTAGTTCGTTCCTCTCCTCTTCTAATTAACTCTGACTTAACAGGCTATTTCAGAGTTTGGCCAAATGTCTAAACTCCTAAAAGCGCAGATCTGTTCTGCTGAGGGAGCTCCTCTTCCGTATGCCCGGCTGTACAGCCACGAGTACTTACCGGTACAGATTCAGTTCTCGGCAGAAGTTTTTTATCGTGGTGGTTCACCTCCTGCCCCTCGGGATAGCGGCTGATAAATCAGGAAGCCGAGTTTCACACTTCTTGAATGCCTCTAGTGTAGCGGCTTGGGCTCTGGTGGGGCTTGAGCCGCCAGCGGTCTTGATGCATCTCTCACCGAGCGACTGGCAAAGGGGCGATGCGCTCTGCCTGCTCTTCCCCTTCATTTATCACCAGTGAGAGCCAGGGCTACTTATCTCTTGCCTTCCCTTTCCCTCCAATTTCTAACCATGCTGGTGCTGTGTTTGGCTTTAAAGCTCTCGAACGGGAACTAGCTGATGGTCTGCAACCTTTTCCATTTCCCTTTCTGCCTCCTGCAAGCGATCTTGCTGCTGAAAAGATGTTTCACCTCATTTTACGTAGCGTTCGTCCAGCGCTGGCTAAAAGCAAAGCAGCGTGCCTTTACGTGTGTGAGTGGGGAATTTAGGAGCAAAACCGACGGTGAGCTGTTAGGCACAACCCGCGCCACGAGCACTTCACCTGCCCGGTGTCGGGGGGGGGGGGAAGAGGAAAACCGCAACCGAAACTGTGATTGTGGCACGGAGCTGGCTTGCAGCGCTCCTCCACTGCCGCCTCGGCGCGGCTGCGGCCGTGCCTGGCGTGGAGCGCAGGAGCCGATCGGGGCCCTAGCAGCTGCTCACCCCCTCGGCATCTCTAAATCTACCAGTGCGACGACAACAACAACAACAACAAAAGGCTAAATAACACAGGCAGGTGATGCTTACAGAGGCATCTGATGAGATGGAAACTCCTTTTTTTAGCTTGCCCTGGAACTTGCTCGTTTTCCTGGCTGTATAGCACGTGTACGGACTTTTTTGGAAGCAAACGAAGGCGCAATATCCGATCCCTTAAACTTTTCCTCTGACTTGGCGGTGCATGGCTTTGCCGTACCGAGAGTCGTCTTAAGCTTCATCGTGCCTCCTGGAGAAGGGTAAAAAAGGTGGGGTTTTTGTGTTGTGTTGTTTGGTTTTGTTTTTTTTTTTTTAAAGGCCCGATTTAAGGGAGGTAGCCGTGTTAGCTAATTAACGAGCAATTAAAGCCAAGGAGTAAAGTAGAAGTGCTTTAATTCTCTCCCATCTCGTTTAGGTTTTGCCAGGCATTCTGAGAGCAGCTGCGAAGCTGCTTTGTTGCCAAGGTGACTTGTAAATGTTGCTGAGGCGATGCTGCTCCGGTGCATTTCCATAGCACAAACATGATAAATTATGGGATGCATATGTCATGAGTCATGGGATTGTTCAGAGATCAAGTGATTTAAGCTATTGGCACAGACACGCGCATCAATACGGGCATGTGATGATCGCATGTCGGTTCATAACAAAGCTCTTCTAGCGGTATTGAAAATCATACCCGAGTGTGAAAGATTGAATAAATTCTACAAGCTGTGAATTTCTTGATTGGGGAGCGTGATTTTACCCGTTCATCTAATTTCCTAGGAGGAAGACACTGCCCGTTTAAGCCTTAGCTGGGAAAAATAAAACCTGATACATTAAAAGCCTGATCTTAAGGCATGAGGTCATGGGGAAAAACTTAAAGCAGTTTCTATGTGTGAAAGTAAATGGTGTAATGTGCCAAAGCCTTTAGAGCTGATCTTCAGCATCAGAGCGAGGTGCCGGTGTCCCTTTGCATGGTAATCCCCTGCTTTTCTTTTCTCGCTGGGCTGTGTGTATACCTGAACAAATGAAAGATGGAGACAGTAAACATGTCCTTTGCCCCGGTCAGTTATTACCTTCCTGCCATGGGACATAGTGCAAAAAAAAAGGGGAAAAAACAAAAGTCTCTGCAGGAGGAATGGCGGTTGCTTGTTTGTGCAGTGCAGTAGGCTTGGGCAGAAGGAAACAAATGTGGAAAGCTCCCAAGCAGAGGTTCTTGGAGGGAAAAATGAAATCGGCTGGGTTCCCTCTGCTCCATGGGATAGTCAAAATTGGATGCTGAAGGTGACTTACGGAATTTTCTTACTGTTGTTGTGATCTCCATGCTGGATACTGGGTTTTAGCATTTGGATAGTCATTACCCTCCTTGGATGAATAAAGGGTGCTTTGCATAAGTGAGCGCAATGAGAGGTTGCTCCAGGGAAGAGGAAAGGCTGTTTTTAGCTGCCGTGTTATTTGAACAAAAGAATCGCAGCTTAAACACTTAAGATGTGTTTCCTTGTTTGCATCGCACGGGCAGGCCAGGTCTTAAGCAGCTTGACAGCAACAGGAAAATGGAAAAATGAAGGAAAGTTTTTTTGGGTAGCGTGTTGGTGCGTGCATGTAACTGTTTCTCGTGAGATTGTAACCTGTGCACTAAGGAGATACTGCTTCAGGCAGAAACCATATGTGAAGAAGCATCTTCTTAATTCTCCCTTGTTTCTAGTTTGGTAGGACAGTGAGAAGTGGTTTGAGTTGTTGGTGCTGGTTCTCACAGCTGGTGTGAGACTGGCAAATGCTGGAGGCTTGAGGAAGGAACACATTTAAGAGTTTAAGCTCCTTACTCATAGAGGTGTGTTGCTATTTATGCTGTGTTTCTGGCTACCTCGTCACTGAATAATGATGATATGAAAACTCCCAAGTATTTTGTTGTTGTTTCCTTCCTGGGGTGGAGAAAAGGATGTTGTAGATACATTGGGGGGGGGGGGCGGGGGGCGAGTAAAAGCTAATAAATCTCCTTGTCCTTGTTGGGCATGCACGATATGCTTATGTTGCTGTGCCTCATGTTGACATTTATGTCTTAATTTGGGGAGACATCATGTCTGATCCAGGTTACTTGCAAAACAGTTTGAGGACAGAGTGGAATCTGGTGGTAAAATATTAATAGAGCCTGTGCTCTGTGAGGCGGTTGCCGCTGTGCCAAGGGGAAAAACCTCTGGGTGCACGACGTGTCCGTGCAAGCTGCCTAGAGAGCCTGACAGCCTGTGGGTTATGCCGTGTCCTGAACAGCGACTGACCTTTGTTCTTTTGTGGTGAAAAGCCGGCTGTAGAAGAGGCGGGGAGCGTCCGCGGTGGAGCAGATAGGCAAGGACGCGTCCCGCGCGGCTCCCCGGCTTCGCTGTCGCTGTCCTCCCATGTTGATGCAGGATGATTACACAACCCGGATTAACTTGCGGAGATGTCGCTCCTCTAATGGTCTTAACTGCATCTAGCAGGACGGATTTCAGAGGCGCCTGTGCAGCAGCCAGTCTTTGAGAGGGATTTCTGGCTTGGTGGCCGAGGAGACATAGTTCTGGCCGCCTGTGGGGTCCCCCTCGGATGTGACGGGATAGCGGAGGCAAAGCTGTCGCAGAGCCGCTGGCAGCGAAAGCTTTTTGAATAAACTTCAATAGGTGTGTGCTGCTCTCCGTGGCATGCAGAGCCCCGGAGAAATGCCAACGGTGACGAGCTGTTAGCGAGGTTACAGCAAATGTCTCTCCCCTCCTTTTTACTTTTTAGCACGGACGGTCTGAGTGAGCAGCGCTTGCGGCATCCCTGTGCCGAGTCCACTTGCAGATAGAGAAGGAACTAATCTGCAGCGGGTCGCTTTCGGTGGTGGCAGGCTGGAATTAGCTTGCTGTTTCCTGCAAGCCCCAAAGATTAAGACCATCAAGCCCCCCCACCCCCCCCCCCCATAGCCTGCTACTTCCTCTGACCCTGTGAAAGCTTCTCTGGGAATTGGTCAGGATGTGCCTGCCTTTTCTCAGGCCAGACAGTGTTAGGAGCAGGAAAGCTGTCCCGATCTAGTGACTCTCAGCGTGAACCGTGGCGTGTAGCTGTTGGTACTGCTGGAGACGTGAAGGTGATAAACAGCGGGAACGTGGCAGAGGGTGCCCTTACCTGATCTGTTCGGGGCAACTGAGCAAATAAGTATAATACTTCCTTATGAAAGGGGGAAAAATAGCAGATTGCATTAAAAATGTAAAATGAAATCCTACAGAAGCATTTCTAAAGCGATACTTAAAACGTGGCTGGTCCAGCTGTGTGAAACAGCACTGCCGGTGCTGTTAGTGTGGTTATAGGGTACAGCTGTTGGGCAGCATCTTCATGCCAGATGTGCAAGCACAGGGTATTGCCAGATTCATTCTGGTTTGGGGGGGACACTGGTGATTTAGAGGCACAGTCATAGTGAGCTGAGATACCCGTTTTCTGGAACATGTCAGCATTGCTGGCTGGAAGAAGTGTGACAAACTGCGTTTTAAAGTCTTGAAGGGAGCAGGTGTTGGCCAGACGGCCCTTGCGGAGGGGAGCATCGCCAAATAGCAGAATGGCCCGAGCGTCCCACTCGCCTGGAAAAAGTCAACTTTTGTTTTGATTTTTCTTGGCCAAATGTCTTCTGCTGTTTTATAAAGCAGCCCTGCAGGCAGCTTCTCAAGCAGTGTAAAAATGGTCCTGGGGTGTCTTCTGGTGCCTGCAAACATCTCCAGAACCCTAGGTGCTACTTGGAGCCATTTCCAAGTTGTGGGGAAGAAAAATCTCATCAGAGAAGTTCTTTTTCCCCTCTCAGCCTTCCATTGCTGACAAGAGGTATTTCAAGGATGGTCATGAAACCAGAAGGTGTTGGCAGAGCTGTAGGAAGGTGCTCTCAAGATAAGGTGGGATAGAGTTGGGCTGCATCCAGAGGCTGCCAGTGCCTGGGTGCTGGTGTGGTGGGTCTCGGAGGGGACAGGAGGGGAGAGAGGGCTGCAGGGGAGCAACATCTGCCCTGGCGAGGGGGAAGAGCAGAAGCTGAAGGCCAGGCTGTACGGGGGAGGAGGCTGAGTAAGGATGGGGAGGATCAGGGGGAGGGAAGGGAAACGGAGCTGTCGGGAGTCCAGGTAGAAAACCAGCAGATGTGTTTGCAGGAAGGGAAGTGGGAGGAGGAAGAGCAAGGAGGAGGAAGAGGAAAAGGGACAGTGAGCCGTGGGGAAGTAGGACGGTGCATACAGGCAGTTTGCCAAACAGCGGCAGACGTGCAGAAAGAGTATTGGTCAGCCAGGGAGGGCTAAAACGCATGGGAAAACCAACTTGTTTGTGAGAATTGTAAATAGGAAGCTGATTAACTGTGTTGCAGTCTGTACTGCATGTCTGCCTAACCGTGCCTCTGCTTGTTTGGTTAAACCCAAGAAAAAATACCTGTTCAAGATGATGATTAAGTGTCATTTTAAGTCAAGCATCCATTTAAAATTGCTTAAGCTGTTTCTAAATTTGGGGGAACAGTCTTGGAGAGGGGAAGCTGAAGTTAGGGCAGGCATGGCAATGTGGGTGTTTCTGTGGCTAATTTGTCAGACTAGTTTCTAGTAAGCTTTTCAAAGCTCACTCGCTCGCTGCTGCTGGAAATACTCCCTGAAAAAAGTGAGGTCTTTTTTAAAAGGAGGCGACAAAGATCATGTGATGTACAGTGACTGTCTGGTTACTTGAAGTGAGGAAGCCTTTTTATAACCTTGGATCCAAGTAGTGCTTTTTGCAAAATATCACAGCTATTCTTAGTGGTATTCCCATGTACGTGTGTGCACGCTCCGTATCCCATTTATATCTCCAGAAGAAGGGACGAACGTGTTTAAGTCAGACTCTGCAATTCAATGCGAGAAGTTAGGGAAGGATTAGGAATTAGCAAAAGACTAATACTTTATTATCATCAGAAGGTATTTTTGAAAACAAAGTCATTGCAAAACGGAGCTTGGATTATTACTTACCATGATTTTGGGGGGCGAGGTTGCTTTCTGAAGAGGGTCTGTGCTTTCGATATCTAAAGGTGTTTATTAAAAAAGCGTATTGTGATGTTTCGATGGATATAAGTGTTGTGAATATTGTACTTCTTAAATTGATGTAAAAACAACACAAAGTGTCACGCTTTTGGGGTTTTGTACTTAACTGTTGAGAAAACTGCTGCCTTAGGCTGACCAGAGGAGACTTGTTCCAAAGTACAATTTTGTGTTTATTTGCATGCGTCATGAGCCATGTATCATGATGGAGATGACATTGAAGAGATTAGAGAGCATAGCTTTCTCACAATGAATTGTTTTGTATTTATTAGGCCTTGTGGTGTTTGTTTTTTTTTTTTTTTAGGTAACTTTACTAGTACAGAAAACAACCAAGGTCACTTTCTTGAAACCCCAGAGGAAAAAGATCTCTCAAATGAGAAATGTTATTTAGAGAGACATTCTATATATGAAAAAGCGGAAGACCAGCCAACAGAAGATATTGGCCAACATCCATGTCCACGTCTGGACAGGAAGCGTAAACACTCTGGTGAGAGAGTGCAAAATGATGGCAGCCAAAATGAAAACTTTGTGGATGAACTGCAGGATGAACTTATATCAAAAGCAAAAAAGAAGAAGAGCTCCAAAGGTAAGACAGCATTTTGCTTTGGTCTCTCTCAAGGAATGTCTTGTGAAAGGAACGTCCCTTTGGCTTAATGTGTTTCCATTTTTGAACTTGATAGTTACTAATGTGAGCACTGTCATTTCACTTAAAATTATATATATGTATATATATATGTATGTATATATATGTGTATATATATATGTATATATAAAAAACTTGGTATATAAGGGTAAAGCACTAGTCATTGGACACTGTAGCCACAGCAGTGCAAGTTACTGTAGTGCATGTAACCCTTAATGAGCGAACCTTTAAAATGCATAGTGTGGTGGTAAAGCTGAGACTATATGCCCCGAAAGTGAAATGTAGCTTTTGTTTTAAGTTGAGGGGGCTTTTTGATTAATTTTTAGTTATTTTTCCATTAGATGACTGGCCTGAGAGGGAAATGACAAACAATTCCTCTAACCACTTAGAAGAGCCCAATTGTAATGAGGTGACCAACCTGAAGGTGTGCATTGAATTAACAGGGCTCCATCCCAAAAAGCAGCGTCACCTGCAGCATCTTAGGGAACTATGGGAGCAGCAGGTGTCACCAGAGAGATCCCCGTCCGGCAAGTTGGGCCGGCAAAGCAGGAAAGATTTAGCTGAGGCTGTTCAGCCAGAGGCCACTGCAAAGGTCAAAGACTTCACAGAAGAAAGGCACACCAAGAAAAGGTCAGAGGCCAAAAGCAATAGAAGTTGGTCTGAAGAGTCCCTCAAAACAAGTGACAATGAACAAGGTATGCAGAGACTACTAGGGAAACCAGCCGGCTTTAGCATTTACAGTGACGCATGCTGCCACCGATGTTAAGGAATTGTCGAGAGCTTTTATTTTTTTTTTAAATTATATATATATATTTCTGTAGATGTCCATTTGTATAAGGACTGACACCTCCTCTTTAAGATTTGCACTGTAGCTGATACTTGGCAGACAAGAAAATGTGTTTGTGTATGTGTGTGTAACTATGTGTTTGTGTGTGTGTGTGTGTGTGTGTTTTGGCTTTAAATACTCTTTCATAGATAATATGAAGATGAAGTTTATGTCTCTAGAGGAGAGCTGGGGGGGCATACAACGCGGGCATGCTTCTGGGCGAGGGAGGGAGCAAACAGGCTGCTAGTTGGTGTAAGAGTGTTTAACCACATGTAGGATTTGAGGGGCTGTGACCCTCTGAAACAGCGTCAGCACAGCTAGCAGCTCTTGATCTCGGGAACCCAACGCCTCCAGCACCCTCAGCACTGCTGGGTTTCCCTGCCTTTCCCAGGGCATATGCTCAAGAGCAAAGCTCATCCTCCTCCTGAAGAGGATGCCTTGCTGGTTTGTTCCGGGCATGTCCTGTAAACCCCTGTGGCCCCATTCCCCGGCCCCTTGGCAGAGATCTTCCCAGCAGCTCTCTCCTAAGGGGTCGCTTCCTCAAAGCACATCATCTTTCCTTGACTTGTTTCTGGCTGCTGCTTTCCCTCTCACTCTGCTTCTTCCTTTTCCTCACCCTCTCCCTCTTTTCTGCCCATTCCCTATCCTGGGGGAGAGCCCGTGGAGGCAATCTGCCAAATTTTCCTTTGGATGGACGGGTCACTCTCCTGTCCCTGCTGTCCTCAGCCCCCGGGCACATTGTCTGTTCTGCTGCTTTTCCCCTTCCCTGCGATGTTTGCTGCTGTAGCTTGGTTGGAGGACTGGTGGGGAACGGCAGCGCGCAGCCCACATGGCCGACCCACCTCGTGCGTCCCCTGCACCTCATCATGAATCCCCGTCTCCTCTGGGTACAGCAGGGAGCCCCTGTCTCCCCTTTCGGCTTTTCAGGTAAAAGGTTGCAAATACTTTTCTTCCTTCCTCTCCTCCTCTTACCCCTCCAAGTCCTCTGCCTGCCTTTGAGGAAAGGCTGTTTCTGGGAGGGAGAGCTCCGAGTTTAAAGTTTGGGCTCCTTCGTCCTTCACAGATCTGGGAGCTTCATCAAACTGGTAGACATTCACCCTCCAGCTGGCCTAACCTGTAGTTTAGCTGAGATCCCTGCAAAAGAGAGAGGCACAAGGAGAGTGGGTCCTCTTGTCCCATGCCATGGAAAGGACCGAGTCCAGGTCATCCTGCGCCAGTGAGAGTTTTCCTGGGTAGCATCTCCGAAACGGTCACAGACAAAAGTATCGGCTTCCCTTCTGTCCTAAAGCTCCTCACCCATCTTTCCCCTCAGTAGGATTATCTGAGGGCAGAAAACCCCAAACTTTGATGCTTATTGATGGGGAAGGTACTCCAAAAAGATTTGTGGAGCAGGAGATCAAAACTTAGTTTAAAGGAGCTTTGACTCTTACTCCCTTGCTTTTTGTGCTGCCTTGGCGAGCATGGTATCGGCTCAAACATCCCTGCCCATCACCTGCTCCCCTTTGTACTTTCAGAAAGAGATACCGTGTAGAGATTAAACGAGGGTCACTAACAAGAAGCTGCATTATGTAAGGATGCTCTAGCTTTCCCCTGCAATGCCTCCCGTGGCAGCGACAGACTTCTCTAACGCACGACCTCGGGAAAGAAAAAGAGGTGGCTCCCGATTTATGCACCGTTCCCAAAGGCATTCAGATTCAGTCACCCCACAGCTATGAAAAACCTCTTGGTTTTGGAAGCCGCTATAAAACCGTAAACCTGACTAAATTACGCCTCGCCATTCTTTGTGCAGAGGCACTGAAGATCGTTCAGGTCACTTTGCTGATGCTCCTCCAGCCCCGTTGGAAGTGTAAACCTTTCAATCTCCTTTTTCTTAGTTCACTAGGACGAGGACATTTTTCCCTGTTGTGCAACAGAGCATCCTCTGCGTGACAGTCTCATGGGGATGGAGACTTCCAGCTTGTCTTTCTTGCCTGGGACTAGTCCTCAAACTTTTCTTAAACAAGCAGATATTGTGAATATGAGAATTATACCCTGTTGCTTGCAGCTTTTTTCTGCTCTGGGGCTGGGAGCAGCTGTTCCTGGTGCCGAAGCACTGCCTGTGAACGTGGCAGTCTCTGCTGCTGGGAAGCTGGTTGTATCCCAAGAAGTGGGCTGTAACAGGGCATCGAGGTCTGCCCCTGCGCCCGTGAAGCCTTAGTCTAACAGCAGGATGATTTGCTGCCTGTGCCTGCAAATCTCCGGGAAGACGGAGGGTGCTGACTTCTGGACTTGTTGCCCCAGTCATGTTCAACTTGGCATTTTAGTGTGGGAAGAGTCGGGCGTTGGATTGCAAGCCGCCACCGGGCTGTCACCCCTTTGTCCCCTGGTCAGTGCCTGCCGGCTGGGTGACTAAGCGGTGGCCGCTGGAAAAGTTCCCCTGGTGACTCTTCCGGCTGTCACCTCCTTGCAGCCTCACTTGCGGGTCAGAACCACAAGAGCCGGGATGTGGCTTGCCTGAAATAATTTCAGGGCCCTGCCTCATCCCGCTCGTGAGGTGACGTTGCCTGTGCTGGCTCTCCGGGGTGCAGCAGGTCTGTGAGCGTGGGGATGCCTGCAACCTCAGGGCATCGTGCCGCTCGCCCGGACTCATGGCCGAGGCAGGAGCCACGGTTTCTGCTGGGGTCCCAGCTCCCGGTGCTGCCGGCGGTGCGGTAGCCAGCTCTTCCGACAGTCCCCCGGGGAGCCGCAGCCGCTCGCTCTGGCGTGAGGAGAAAACCTGGGCAGCGCGGAAACAAAAGGCCCGAGGAGAGGAGCCGGGAGGATCTTGCCCACCGGGAAAGCTGCTGCCTGCCCCTTGGAGCCGCCTCGGGTTGCAGGCAGCACGGCGGCCGCTGGCTTGGCAGGCAGGAGGAGGCAGCTGCCGGGTGGGAGCTGAACAAGCGAGCATTCAGGTGACGCGGCAGCAGCTGCTTTTCCGTGTGGATCTCTCTGCAGCCCGCTCCTGCGGGAAGGGAGGCAGGTCCTGCTCTGAGTCAGACTCGCCACAACCCACATCAGTCGGAGGCCTGGGTTTTTTGGGGGTTTTGGTTTAGGGTTGTTTTTTTTTTTCATGCGTATTTGGGGATATTCCTGCTCTTGTTTTTCTTCTCTCTTCACGTATGTAGTGGTCAGAAAGATGGGGTGGGATTCCAGGATTAATCGCTTGCCTTTTTTCTGCCTGTGTGTCTTGCATTTCCCAGGCTGACGCTTGGCTTTTTTTGGATAGCGCTGGCCTCTTGCAATGTTATTGACCCCGAAGCTCCTGGGCATAGCGCTGCTACTCTCCATCTCTTAGCTGTGGCGCACGTTTAGCCTGCTGCCTGCTGTCACCACTGTGGAGGGTCGAAGTGGAGCACAGAGTTTACGTGGAGCTTGCAGGCTGGAGTACCCATTTTTTGTGGTGATTAAACTTCTGCTTTTAATGCCTTGGCATCCCTGCATGGGAAAGTCTGTAGTTCTCTGAGATAGGCTTCTCTTCCTGCGTTTTTTTCCTCCATCCTTTTGGTATTTCTGTCCTTCTCCAGACCTGTGAGGTTTTTTTCTTTCTATTCTAGTTTTTCTACGTGCAGCAGTTTCTTGCTTCCCTTTGCACTCACCAGACCTCATCGCTGCTGCTTTCCATCTTTGCAATTTTTTTAGTGAGTGATTAAGTAGATAATGATGATACTTCTGTATTGGAATTGGGCTTTTCACGTGCTACTCCAATTAGGTTAGTTGGGAACAGGAGAATTAAACACTCCTTACTTTATGCTGTCTGCAGAGTTGGAAAGACAGCCTTGCATCCGTAGGCTCAACCTACGACTAGGCGCCTTCCTTCAGGATTGCAAAGCCTAAAAAACTTACTGGATTTTTGCTGAACAATCTGCACATTGTGTGTCCCATAAATTCCCTGACATCTGCTTGGCAAGCCACAGTATGCATCTTTTTCTAGAAAGTGGCTCGAAAGAACTGAGGGATTTCTGTTTTCATCTTTAATCTAGAAAGCCTTCTGCAAGTTGCTTTCACAGATCTATTTAAGGAAGACAAAAGTGTGAAGCTGCCCACCAAAAGGATTCTAGATTTTATTTTCTTCTTTACCGACTGGCTCTGGATCGAGTCTCTTTAAATAAAGGTCTCTCTTCTCTGAGCAGCTGCCTTATTTGCTCCTGCCATCTCTTCTGTTCTGAAAGTAGCATCACTTCAGAGACTTCTCGGAGCAAAGGAGCCTCTTTCAAGTGCTCAGGTTTTTTTCCGCACCTTTTCTCAGTGGTGTGGTATTGTTTGGCTGAAGTGTCCCTTCCTTTCCAGCAACCTTTAATTTTTCTGCAGAGAGGTTGGTTCTGAGGTCACCTCAATTCTCTTCCCAAGGGAAATTCAGACTATAAAAAGTCAACTTTCCTGTCCTTGTTTTGTTGTAAACTTGCTTGCACTCTGGAAAAAAAAAAGTAACCATGCTTTTTGCATGTGGCCCAGATTGTGGGTTCCATCTTGTTAGACCTAACCCCCGGAGAAAACTCGGCCCTGCCAGTATCCTGCCACGGGCGGCAGAGCACTGGCCTTAGTTCCCCGATGTCCCAGGGCTTTTTGGTCTCACGGAAAGACTCACTTCTGGATGGAGTCCTCGGGAAAACGCAGCCGATTGCTTTTCCTGCAAAATCCCTGCGCTTTTTGATAGAGAGTTTGCACAGGGCTTCTGTAGGGACGGCTCCTTGAGTAGCCTTTCTTCTCTTGGTTTGTGTTTTAAGTAAAAATGCTGCCAAGGAGATGTCCCCCATCTTATGGCCGTCTTAGGGCTAAGCTCAGCGTTCCCCCCATGCCGTCCCATTAAGACCTCATCCACTGCTTTCTTGCCTCTCTCGCTTTCCCCTCTTCCCCCGCCATCCATGTATCTGCCCTGCGACCACACCTAGCCAAAGGCGGACAAGCCCGGCCGGGCCCAGGCTGCCGGAGGAGTTGGTTCCCCTTCAGATAAAGCAGTTCCAGGTAAGGAGGCGAGTTTTTCTCCCAGCGAGGCGGTGCAGCGGCGGCTTTCCGCTCTGCCTGTGGCGGCTGGGCTGCGGCAGCACCAAGCTGGCACGGCACGGCATGGCACGGCACCGTACGGCCTTCGCGGAGCCCCGGCACCCGGCGCGGGGCGTTTATCATTTAGCGATTTTTATCAGAGCGTTATAACTGTTAGCGTAACGTTAACTGGCAAGATGCTATTTACAATTTGAATGTGGAACGCTTAAAATATTAATGATTTGAAAATGCAATTGGTAGATCTCTTAAGCAGTCGAGGAGCTTGTGTTAAGTGCTAGCAATGTGTTTTCCTTTTAACACACCATGCAACGTGTAATGCCTTTCCTTCCCATTTAGGCTTGCCCGTATTCCCAGTGTCTCCGCACATGAAGAGCCTTTCATCCACCAATGCAAACAGCAAAAGGCAGGCTCAGCCAAGCTGTACTCCAGCCTCGAGGTTGGCTGCCAAACAGCAGAAAATTAAAGAAAGCCGGAAGACAGATGGGCTGTACACAGACGAAGAGGAGGATTTCCAACATGCATCTCTGCTGCAGAAATACAGCGAGTGTGAGAAGCCATCAGGGAAACGTCAGTGTAAAACAAAACACTTGGCACTGCAGGAGAGGAGAAGGAGGTCATCTCTGACAGGGGATGACACCACAGATATCGAAAATGCTGAAGATAAGGTATCTTTATTTAGACTTAATTGTCCACCAGCCTCTCAGAAGGCAGAGCCAGCCTGCTTAAAACTAATGTGCTGTCATGCATGCAGGGTAGCGGGGATTGCATTCAAATTCATCTGTGGATGCTTTGCACATTTTGTATTTGCTTTTCTCAACCCGAGTTAAAGGCGCTGTTGCAAGGGGTGAGGAATCTTGCATTTAAAAGCTGGAGCAGGTCTTTCTTAAAATATTAAATATGAGTAGAAAAGTGTAATTCTTTGCTGGCAAAATACAATCCCACCGCCGTGTTGTAAAAACGAGGATAAAAAGCCCGCCACAATCATGGTTTTGACAGGTCGCGATAACGAGGAAAGTCAGGAAGCGACCAGAGCCTACTTCAGACTGCGACTCCTCGCCAGCCAAGTCGTACGAGCAGAAGCTGTACGATCGCCTGCAGCAGACTCCCTCTTTGCTACCTGTCTCGCAGCCCTCGCAGCTGCCGATCGCAAGCCCCCCTCAGGAGACCACCCCGAGCCGGCCCATGCCGCCCGAGGCGCGGAGGCTTATTGTCAATAAGAACGCGGGGGAAACGCTGCTGCAGCGGGCGGCACGCCTGGGGTACGAGGTAAGGGTCCCTCACCGCCCTGCGGGACAATGGTTTTTTGTTTCAAAAGTTAAAACCTTCTTTCCAGTTTTATAGACGGAAATTTTGCGAAGCGGCAGCTTTGAGTTTGGTCGTTGAAATTTGCAGGCCCCCTCTCCCCTGCTGCATTCCCTTCCCCGGCGTGCCGGGTCTAGGGGCAGGTTGCCGTGGGAATGGGTCCCCACTGCGGTTGGGTCAGCTGGCGGGGACGCAGGGTAAGCAGCATCCTGCGTGAATGAGCAAAGGGTAAAGTTTTACTGGTAACACTCGCTTCCGTTTAAATGTAAGCCTTCTGCAAACAGAATGAATGAATGGGTTTTTTTTAAAGTAGTCTTTATGGTGATCTTTAATGAGCTGTACGATTTTTGCTTTTGTTATGTGTGAAGAGCATGTAGTTTAGGAGAAGGGTTTTATTTTTTGTTCTTTTCTCCAAGGAGTATCTGGTGTCTGACACGGGATGTAGCGCTTGGAGTGTTCTCTTGCATGATCAGATGCATTGTAGGAGCACCCTGCATGCTTTACGCTCGGAGTCTGGAGCTGCTCGGCGTAGCTGGAACAATGTTGTCTAAATGGCCCCTCTCTTGCTAAAAAATCAGAAACTGATGAGTCCCCTAGCTTCGCTGTTTTGAAGCATGCTTTTCTTGGGGAAATAGGGGCATATAGGTATGAGCGTCATTGCTGCTCAACTTCAGATCTTGCAAAGAGGTGTTTCATCGCAGAGAGCGATTGCTGCAGATCAGCGCAGCTGCAGGGTTCGCCTTGGTGGCGAGAGGACCGCTTGGACCTCAGAGCTGGGCTTGAGCCCTGCACTGGAAGGTGGCATCAGCCCGGGCCCAGGTGGGGCCTGCCCAGCCTCAGGGGTTTGTAGAAACCTCTAAATGCCCTTTGTATAGCTGGAGAGCTTCGTGTGGAGAGAGGCCTTCTCCGGTTCTGGAAAGGCAGGGTTTGTTGGAAAGGTTTTGTTTACCCTAGACAAAGGTTTCTTCTAACCCAGGGCACTTCAGCTCTAGCTGGGAAGAGGAGAAGTGGTTGTTACAACGTTGCTATGGTAATCTCCATAATTTAAATGATTTAATTTCCTACGGAGCTAAAATTTCCTATGGATCCAAAATCAAAATGTGTTGTAGCATGTGCTCCAAGCTATTGGAGTGTATTTTCTTCCTGCACGGTGTCTGTCAGGGCGAGTACCGCTCAAACGTAGCAGGCTGCCGTGGGATGCTTGTGCACTTTGCTTTTTGTGCCTGTCGTGCTCTCAATGGGGGCAGCTCTGAAACTTGGTGATGGGCTGAGGTCTTGCTCAAGCAGGGGCCGAGGGCTCTCCGTGTGCTTTGCTGATAGCAGGAGCTGTCTGCAGCGTTGGCCATTACTGGGCTGGTTGCAGAAAGCTGGGGATGCCCGGGCTCACCAAGGTTGGTGTCCTGGGGCCCTGGGGTAACCTTGTGTCCCCATTATCAGCTGGTCGGGGATTTTCTGACTTGAATTCACCCAGAAGTTCAAGCAAACACCACGTTTTTAATAGGCTTAAATATTCCAGTTGTTTGCCTTGATCGTTTGGTCAGCGTTGACAGCGCGGCAGTGGGTCCTCTTGTTGGCGGAGCGTGGGGCAGGAGAGCCAAGCGGGGCAGGGAGGAGAGCCCAGTCTGTGTGCTCGAGCTGCTGCCAGGATCCGGCATCGCCCATGTCTTTCAAGGACCGGCGCGGTGGGTGGCCACGCCGCCCCTTTGGGGCTTCATTTGGCCTGTGGTGAGCTGTGATAGTTTGTTCAGCCATGGAAACTCCGTAGCTGTGTTTGTCTTGCTAGCGACCAGACTACTGCGGTTATTAGAAAGCTGAATTTCCTCTGTCTCCAGAAAAATCAGAGTGGTCAAGAAGTTACAAATTCCTCTACTTTAAAAAAAAAAAACAAACCAAAGTTGTTGGGTCAAGCTAATTTGATGGTTTGTGACCTGTGGCAGCTGCACACGTCTGTTTTCTGCCGTCCCCGTTAGCAGGGCAGCAACTTTTGGTGGCTGCAGCTTGATGGCTAGGGGCTGATGCTGAAGTGGGAGTGCTGGATGCTCACGGGCACACAGGGGCTTCTCATAGCTGCTGCGGTGGCAGCAGGCAGCCCTGCGGCCCCTCACCAGCCCAATGGCAGAGGAGGCGAATGAGTCTGCGCCACAGGGGCCATGGCTTGCAAAGGGACGTCAAGTGCTGGTGTAGGACTTGGAGCTGGAAGTGGCTGGCACCACAGGGCACTGCCGAGCCCTGACGGCAGCAGGGATGTTGTACTGGGGCAGAGCAGCACCAACGGCTCTGCCCTGGGACTGGGTGAGCTCGTGCCTGCCCTTGGCTGCCTGCCTGCCTGCTTGCCTTTGCAGCAGAGATGCCCTGCGACCGTGCAGAGATCCCACCCCAAACCCAGAGGCAGCACTGGCACCTTTGGCATGCAAAGATGCTGGCCAGCTGTATATATCGCTCCTGGACCCACGGGGAGCCCTGATGCTTCTAGCTCAGGTGCCTCTGCCCCACCCTCAATCGCACAGTACAGATGTGCCCCAGATAGGTGTGGAGAGGCGAGACACACGTGGTTACGATTTTGCCTGTAAAAGCTGACATGAGAGTGAAATGTTGAAGGACGAATGCGGCTTGTGTCCGGTCAGATAAATTGCAGGGCTGCAGCCAACAAGGCTACGTAAAGACAGTGCAGCAAATGGTCTTCGGCTCTGGAAACCCATACGGTCTGAGCAAAACCCCGCCGAAGCTCGTGGGAAGCTTTGCCTTTTCTTCACTAGGCTTCTGCACCAGGCCTTGCTTCATCAGGATGTTAGCAACCCATCCCAGTGCATGGATGCTCTCGAATCCATTCTGTTTTCCCCATTTGAAACAAATGACTTGAGGTAATAGTAGTCTTAAAACTGTAATTTACTTTTTGTGAAGGGGGAATTATAGGCAGCGTAAAGTCTTTTTGGGAAAAAAATTACAAAAGGCTTGCGTAATGAATTTGATGGGAGAGGAAACACGGGTTGTCTTTGTGCCGCTTGTTGCTTTTTGGTGTGTGTCTGGACTTGGAAAGTTCTTTGGTGAATTTGGGATTAAATCTTGCCTGGGAAGGCAGTGAAATTAGAGGAGTGTGTGGTGTGTGATAGGGGTGGGGAAAAGATGGTGTTAGTTTCCAGGGCGTTTAAACACTCACGAAGACAGGGCCTACCCAGGCAGGGGGAGAGGGTTTGCCCTGGGGATGCCTCACACGAGGGTCCAGCCCTGGGTCCCTGGTGGCACCGCTGCAGGAGCAGGAGCTCCTGAGCATTGTCCTGCCCTTGCACAGCTCCCCTGGGGCTCCTGCGCTCTGCCAGGGGACGAGCATCACTTCTGGGGTTTGGCGCAGTGCTGCAGGGAAGCGTTACAGCTCAGGTTATAATGCCTCTCCCAAGGGCCATGTTTTGAGGTTGGGTGGAATGGAATAGTGCTGCTTGGTGGCAGCATGCTTGCCCAGGGCATGGGGGATGCGCAGGGCATGGGGGATGCGTGGGGGGGATGCTGACCCCTTCCCTTGGAAAAGGGGCAGGAGCTGCTGCAGAGCACGGGTGGGAGAGACTAAAGCGAAGGGCACCTCTTTGTAGCTGAGGATGGAGCATGCAAATTCGCATGCACCTTTTAACGTTGCTGTTTGCAATTTGGCCAACAAACGGCAGGCAGCAGAAGCGGCAGTGGCACATATCTTGGCTGGTGACGTGCTAGCTTGACTCTTTGGATTAACTGTGAGAGATTTTCAGATTGCTGGTTTAAATAGAGCACCTGAACAGACATTAAATTGCCCCGTGGCACTGTCGCAGCCTTTCTCTAACGTTAGCGAGAGATGCTTTTGAAAGCAAAAGTGTGTTTGTGGCACCACATGTTCCTGTATTCGGCAGTGATGGCTAATTTTTTTGTAAATTGAATAAATCATGTTAAAAAAGTTAATGAGGCATTTAATTAATTAACAATGTAGAGTTTTATGGTCTTTATGGTTACATTTTGTGGTTAATGACATTCTTCTTATAGCCTCTTAACACAGAATTGCCCGACAAAATTAGCCTTTTCGTCCAGTAGTAGGTATTCCGCCCTAGGACGAGCCTTTCCTTTTTACAAAAATAGATGAAAGGTGTTCCTTTATTTTGAGTTGCAGAATCTATTTTAAGTGGTAACTGCATGCTAAAAGTGGAGCTGAATACAGCAGCAGCTTCTGCTACCTATATCCGTCTGCTAATTTGCCTGGCAGGGTGGTCTGGTTTTGAAGGAAAATTCATACCTCCGGGGTATAATTTTCCACAGCCCTTTCTTAGGGGCTTGAGCGAGTGCAGGGTGAAGAGCATCTGTTCTGGACCGATTTTTGGTCTTTGGGCTGGTTAGCAGGAACATTAAGAGCCCTCCTTCGGCGAGAGGCGGGACAGTGGGGATCCCAGGTTAAACCAGTGGGTGCATCAGGTGTAGGTGGTGGACTGCTCTGTCCCAGCGGCAGGTGAGGGGGATGCTCTGGTGCCTGGGACAGGCAGCTCATTAGCTCCCTGCTTTAGCCTGGTTAGTGAGGGCCTGCTAAAAGAGCAGCTTCATGCTGTATCCTGGATACCAGCTCTCGGGTCAGGTATACCCAGAGCACAGATTATTGCGGGCTTTCCGGTAGATTTTGAAACGGGAAGAATAAATGCATCGCACCCGGCGGTTGTTTTGTTCTCTTGCCTTTGGCAAAGCAAACACTCGCCCCCTCCACGCCGTATCCCGCTTTGCGAGGATGTCACTCAGCCTTCGAGAGGAGCAAATGCAAAATTAATGGCTTGCCACTAATCTGGGAATGCGGGGGCTATTTTATACATGCAGCACCACTTAGAAATGTGGGTTTTGGGTTTTTTTCTTTTGCATCTGAGACAAATAGAGGAAGACTCGCACCATCCTAAATTTTTGGTTGAGTGATGGAGCAGTCATTGTTTCAAGGCCACACGACAGCGTAGAGCTGAGTCTGGCCTAGGCTCTCGACCGTGGTATATTTGACTGCAAGATGAATTGTGTTAAATTCACATGGCTTCCCACGGCGCCAGGCTCGTTATTGGAACCTGGCGCCTGGCTTTAGTTGTGCATGCAGAAGACCAGGGTGGGTGAAAATGGGATTTCCCGGATCTTGATAGAGTAGGGCTTTTTTTTTTTTTGTTTGCCAATAGCAAACCGTCCTTTGTGTGTCTTAAATGTGTTTTGTTTCGGGTCATGCGCTTTTTCTTTTAAAATCAAACTGATGCTGGCTGTGCTGCTGTTGTGCTTGCAGAATTTTCTACTAAAAAATGCAGGTGTAAGAGTAAAAACCTTCCTGCTAGCTTTATGCACGGAAGTTTTGAGAAGTGGAAAGCCGTGAGTTTTGTCTGTGAAATTTGCACGTTCCCCCTCTGCGACGATTCCTGATGTTGGGGGCTGCGGGAGGGTCCCAGCGGGGCGTGGAGCTCTCGGCGCTGCTTCGCACAAACTATTCCGCTCGTGGGAAGTCGTGGTCTCCGCTATGTCTCCAGAAGAAGCAGGCCTTCCAACGGCTTCCCCTTTTCTTTTCCTTTTGACTGACCCATCTCAATGAGGGTAACTTAGAGGCATATCGTAGGGGTTTTGTGTCCCATCCCCCCCCCCCCCCCCAAGAGAAACCTGTGCATCTCCACAGCAAGAAATAACGTGATGTATCTGTTTCTCCTTCCATTTCCAGGAAGTGGTTCTGTATTGTTTGGAAAACAAGGTGTGTGATGTGAATCATCGTGACAACGCGGGTTACTGTGCCCTGCACGAGGCCTGTGCCAGAGGCTGGCTGAGCATTGTGCGGCATCTCCTCGAGTACGGGGCTGACGTCAACTGCAGCGCTCAGGATGGAACCAGGTTAGCAGCATCCCCGGCCCAGCGTCGGGTGGTCACCACCACCGGGCAGTAGTTTCTTTGGTCACGATGGTGGGAGAAAGCACCCCTTCCCGCTCTACTTCTTTATCCTCCCCTTGTCCCCCTTCCCATCCTGCATGAAACCCCCAAAGCGGGTGACGTGCCGTGGCCTCCTTGTTGCTGGTCCTTGGGCAGGAGCGTGCAGGTCTCGGTGACCTCCTCCGCTCTCCGGTGAATAAAGCGGTGGGGGCACACTTTCCTTGTGCCTCGAGTTCAGCGTAATTTTTTTCTCTGGGAATTTTAATACGTTTGTTTTGTTTTTTTAAAGAGTTTGTGAAATTCCCAGCTGCAGGGCAAGAAGGAATGATACTTGAGCTGCGGCTCTGCTCGTGTGCGCACCAGGTCCTTTGACTTGTGCCAAAAGAGTGGGCTTTGCCTTGTTAGCAGGGTTACTTTTAAGAGCACTTCAGGCTTTTGCGGCGATTGGGTGTGCGAGTCCTATATATGCTATATAAAAATGTTGTTTTGCTGAACTGTTAAACTCTATCTGCTCATTTGATATTTTGGATTTTTTTTTTTTTAATCCCGAATTAGGCTTTTTTTGTTTCCTTCGCAGAATAGTAGGGGTGCTTAGTTCTTGCACTTGCAAAATAGATAGTGAGCTTTTCCTTTTTATTTTGCTTCGTGGTTATAGAAATGCTGCTCCACATCTTTTTTAAGCTTCTTGTGCATCTCCTAATGTACCTCTGACCACCTCTGCAGGGCTGACCTTGGGGTAACTTTTCCTCAGCATATGCAGAACGTTATCCAGTCTATGCATTTTGGGGACAGGTCGCTTTGTATTCCGTGAAGCTCCTGCAGCTTGTTATCTTAAATGGTTTATCACATTCACTATCACCATCCAAATAGCCAAGGAGGTAAAATTAGCATAACTAAGAGTCTGGCTCTTTTGTTTTTAAGCCCTTTATTTATTAACTCGGGAAGGGAGGAGTCAGGAAAACAAAAGTCCCGAGACGGCTGGTTAGGATGGTCCATTAGAAGTTCATGATGGTCAGTCGTTACCGGCCCATCACGGCCGAAAGGAGACATTTCTGAAGAAACATTGAAACTCTGGCTGGATTGTCAGGTTCCTTTTGCATCTCCCACTTCTTTCTAAGAAGTCTCAGCTCTCTAGGCTGACAAACAGCTCTGCATTTTCTGCTGTCTCCAGCTTTAATATGTGACCTATGCAACAGCGGCGAGTTGCCATAAAAAGAATCCTAAATTATTTTTGTCTCACTTGCTGGAATAACCTATATAGAAAATTAACCCCGGGAAGTTTCTGACCAGTCTTAATCACCCGCCAGTTCAGAGTCCACCTTCGATTTCGATTCACAGATGGAGCTAATTTTCAAGAAAGACACTTGGCTTGTGTACCCTGAAAAGTTGTTTTGGGGAAAACGCATTTTAGAAATGAACATAATAATGATCTGATCGTAGATGGTAAAGTCAGAACTCGGCTTGCGGTCCCCTTTCTTTTCTGATGGCAGACTTATTTTTTGTTTGAAAAGCTGCCCAACAGACAGTGTGAATCCAAAACGCATCTAATATACAGATGAAAGATGGTCTCGCTGCCCTGAGTTGGGTAGGACAGAGAGCAGAAGCTTCTGTAAGGAACTTCTGATCGGTGTTAGCCCCTGCCTTTTGGTAGAGCCAGACTTCTCTGTCTCTGTAGAGTAAATCATGACATTCGTAAGACAAATCCCATTTCCTCTCTTGAAGCCTCAGTAAGTTTTTCTCCTTTAACTTTTAGGAGGAAAGAAGCGTCAGTCTTCCTCAACTATGTTGCTTTTTAAGTTCAAATTCCTGAATTTGAACACATTCCCGTTCCCAAGGTTTTAATATTTTGGGAAGATATTAAAATCTTAAAACCAAAAAACGCCAAACACATGATCGAAGACTTCTCCCCCTCCCCTGCTTTTTTAACTACACTGCCTTATTGCCCCCTCCGCCACCTCACAAGCCCACTAGCCAAAGACATTTTTGGTCATGCTGGCAGCTCTCAAGTCTCCAGGCAGTAACAGTGGATGTGTTTAGTTCTGCTCAGCCAGTTAACGTAAATCCGCATAGAGGAGTGATGCAACTGCACGAGCTGTGATGTTAACTGCGTACGCTGGATTTGTTAGTGTGGCAGCCTGGGGTGTCACTTGAATCCCAGCTGCCTGAAGCTTTGGTCTGCGTTACTTGCCGCCTGCCGCCTCTGCGGTCAACTTTTTGGAGGATGCTCTCGAAAAGTTGTGACAAGTGAGGATATGGCTTCAGTCTGAACAAAACGTCCGTATGAACGTGAGGGATGTAGGAAAGTTCTGCAAAGTCCGTGCATCTCTCCTTTCAGTCCTGTCTGCAGTGCTGCAGGTGCTCCGAGCACTGTGGTGGTTTTGCATGCATTTTGTTTTGAAAGTGAAGGAAAGACCTGAGCCCCTTTCTTTGGTGTTGCCTTTTATGTACCTACGCAGCCAGTCTGTCGTGAGTTCAGTAGAGGAGGTCGGCTTTCAGCCTCTGGTTTCTGATACTGTCAGAAATCTTGGTGAAGCCAAAACCAAACGAAGCGCCAGACTGTAGCGGCAGGGCAAGGAGGTGGCGGCGTTTGGGGGGGTGCAGGAATGGTGCAGCCCTTCCCTTCACCCTGGGCTCAGCGCTGAGGTAGCCCACCTACCGCTGCCTGCAGCGCACCGCGTCCCTCTGTCTGCCCTAGTCACGGCGCATCTGGCCAGGCTAAATACAGCGGTCTTCTGCGGTTTTTTTCCCCTTAAACTCTATGCTGATTGTGGCTCTCCAAATGCAGCACCTGCAGGCCCTGAATACACAGGCGCTCTGCTGCTGAGTTAGTAGCTAATCAAAGATTATTGTAGAGCGGGGCGAGATCTTTAAGACCTGTCTCAGAGGTGCCACAGTCACTAAGGACTCTTAATCGTCTTACCTATAAATAATAATAGGCGGTGCTTAAGAGGTGAGCGCTCTCCTTCCCTGACAGGACACCAGTAAGTGCAGTGGCTCAACAAGGGGCGAGCGATGACCAGTGCCTGACAGTAGCAAGGGTGGTTGCCGGTGTAGTTGGCCTAATCTCCTTGTTCTTCTCCTCTTACCTCCACAGCATGCCCTAGCTGAAACGGCGCCGCTTTAAAAACAAAGCCACATGCCAAAAATACAGGCACCTCCTGCCTGTTAGCGAGGCCTCCCCGTTGCTTCAGAGTCCGCTCGCTAGATTCACTCTCTGCAGCCAGTTTTGCTTTATCCTTCTCGCTGGCGGCTGATGAGCTCAGCCTTTTTTATTTTTTCCCTGGGAGGACCATGCCAAGATGGCTCTCTTCCTGCGTCCTTTCAGCTGGTCTTGGCAGAGCGATACCCTCCAGCAGCTAATTGCGTTAAAGAAGAGGCAGCCGACGTAGCTGCCCTCCTGCAACTTGTGCCTTGCCTCTTCCGTGGGGCAGTGTTGCATAATAGAGTAGATGGAAATAAAAATAAACCGCCAAGATATGGTATTGCTCGGCGAGTTATGAGACCTTATTGCAGTGAGGAAAATTCTGATGGTGCCTGAAAGGCTGAGAGCAAACCCTGACTGGTCTAAATAGTTTATGATTTTGGTGGTGGAATGATAAACCCCCAGTGAAATGTTTTCCTAACTCTAGTAGCAGTAAAAATAGTAGGAAGAATTCGACAGTACACAAGAGAGGGTTGAGATGTGTGTCTCCTGTAGGATATTGCAGCTCTCAAATGTCCCCAGATCCTTCTGGGGCCTTTCGAAGGGTTTGTTTTAGAAACGAGCTGTACTACCGTTAACTGTACCATTAGGGATAGAGAGTGTTTATTTCCACAATGCTCAGGGCGGAAAAGATTATATGGGCAAAGCAGCCCAGGAGAGGACTCCCAGGGATCTTTTTTTCACATCTGAAAAAGTTGCCGGCTCCGTAGTCACTTTTGCATCCTACAGAGAGGATGGTTAAACTCTGCCAAGACTGAAAAATATTCCCTCCTCTGCGGGTCCTGGTGGGAGAAGCAAACATGAGTAGCTGTGCCTTTGCATGGTCCCGCTCATGAGCTTGCCAAGAAGCTGTGCTAGCCAGTAAAAGAGTCTGTCAGCGCTCTGTTACTGTCTTTTTTCCCCTGCCTTATCTGTGGGGAATCTCCTTTTTTTTTTTCTTTCCCTTCCCTGCCAGTGTTTTCTTTCCTCCCTTCACTTCCTTCTGTTTATTGTTCTTCCTCCTTCCGCGTGGCTTTACTTGCGCCTTTCCTTCCCCTTGCCCCTGTAAAGTCCCCTCTCGTGCCGGGGGTGGCCTGCCTGTCCTCTGGCAGGCAGCAAAGATGGGTCTGCCTGCCCCACTGCTTGCCCTGCTGCCTGCTCCGCTGCCTGCCCCGCTGCTTCTGCCCCTGTCTGCACTGCTGTGCTGGGCTGGGTGACCTGTAGAAAGGGAGAGGGGGGTCCCATCCCAGGGTTACAGCCCATGCGCTGCGATTTTTCCTTCCTGGGGAATGCCCAGGCGCCCTTTAATAAACTCGTCCGGGTGTCGTTAAATCGATTGAAACACTGGGCAGTGATTTAGATGCTGTTTTTAATAAGTTAAGGGATCTTCTTGAATTCATTACTGCTTCAAAAGCCACTTAGGTAAGTCAGTTTAAAAAAAAACAAACAAGAAAAGCCACAAACCAATAAACCCACAACACTGTCCCCCCGTCCCGTCCCCCCCAACCAGAAAATCCTAATTCTAAAATAAAATGGAAAACAGTTCAAAATGAAAGACTCCAGTGAAGTGAGGGAGTGGGGGAGAAAAAGCGTCCCCAGCATTTGGCGGCAGCCGTAACTCTCATCTGTTCTGGTGCCTGTTGCCAGACTTTCAGCCAGGGATGCTTCATGCCCAGTGGGGGACAGGAGGGTTTGCAGCAAGGCTGATCTTTCCCGCTATAGATGCTCGGAATGTTGTGACCCGACAGCTCAGGCCTCAGATGCTTGCTGATAGCCAGAAACACGCGATACTTCTTCAGCCTCCATGTCAGCACCCCTATTATTTGTTACCTCTTGTGTTGTATCGCCTGGGATATTTAGCACAGGCCAGGTCCTGGATGCGCTGGGTGCTGCGTAGGCATGCGATGCTGCGGCAGTCCCTGTGCGGAAACACTGCGTCAGTGGGTGGAGGTGGGAGGGTGAAGCTTGCAGGGGACCCCGGGAATGCTGGCTTCTCCAGTGCCGTCTGTCTCAAGGGCATCAGATAGTTTCAGTGTTATGTTAGAGACTTCCCTGAGAAATTGAGAAAGGGTTATTCTGATCTTTTGCAAGTGATCCTTACGGACCTCTCTGGTCTTTAAATTTGAAAGTGGCTTTCCGAAGAGCAGCACGTCTGGCTTTGAAGGCGTGCACATGTTGTGCTCTCTGGTGCCGGGGGTCTGAGGGGTGGCACAGGCTGGGTTGAGGAGGAGCATGCTCAGCAGCTCGAGGATCACCTGCTTGTTTGCTGTGTTGGTGGCCTGGGGCGTGCAGGAGGCAGGCAGTGCGGGATAAGCCCTCTCTCCATAGGGAATGAGCTGCAAACTCTCCAAGTGCACCTCTTAATGTCAATATAGCGTGCATATGCCAAAACCAAAACTGCCCACAGCTTTCCAGCAAGATGGGGGCAAGTGAGAGTGCTTCACATGTGACAGATGTTAATCACCCTAAGTCACAGCCTACTGGAAAGTACTTGGAGTAAACACACCTGGAACACACTTCTTTTTGAGGTGGATCAGAGTCCCCCTCCCACCAGCAGCGCTATGTAATAGGTGGGAAAACGGTGGTGTGCCTTCCTCTTCTGACTGTTTTGATCTGCCTCTGCTCTGTCCCGAGCTCACGCGGACGCCAGCCCGTACCAAAGCGGTGGTGACATAGAGGGGACATTGCCACGTGTGGCAGAAGGAGTGGTGGGACGTGGCCTCTTTGCAGGAGGGAGTTTCAGCCCTGGTTGTTAGCCGAGCGTTGCTTGGCAGATCGGTAGACGAAGTTGGGGGGTTTGCTTGTCTGTGCTTCCAGATGACTTCTTGTAACATCATTCTGAAAGCTTTCCGGGAAGGCAGTATGTGATCCTCGTTGAAGCCCTTCCTTACTTCTCTTGCCTTTTAATACATCTGTTTGAGAGCTTGAAAGCCTTGTTGGGGGACAGCCTAAAGGAGGAGGAGTGTAGAGTTGAGTTGAACTGCCATGATCAGTGGCCATTGCATTTGTCTCCCCTTTCAGTTCCCTGCTCATTGCATCTAAGGAAAAGATGGGATTTTAACACATCTTCATTAGTCTGAAGGGTAATATGTTCTACTTCCAGACAACTCCCCGTTACGTATAATCAATTTTAAAGGCAAAAGTTAATGCGATTTATAATTAGCGATAAGGAATTCTAAACCTGGAATTGCAGGCATGTGTATTAATGAATAATCCTTCTGTAGGCTCATGAAATCTGGGTCTGAGCTTGTATAGATTGCTCATGCCGCATAAAATGCATTGACTTCTGGGTGGACTAAACTTAAAACAATATGTTTTTCTATTCTCCGAGTAGAAGGGTTGAATTGTGCTGCAAATACATTCGCAAGTACTGTTTAAAGAGGATATAGCACGGAAGTTTAATTCCCAGCAAATTTTCGTAACTTATTTCTGTGTACATAATTTAGGAGCTTTGGGTAACTGATTTCCGTGCTTGCCCAGAGGCAGGCTGAATGAGCCCTTACTCCACAACACGCTGTTAAATTGGCAGAGATTTGGAACGGTAGAGTGACTTCCAGCAAAATGATGTTTGTGAGGCTTCATGCAAACTCCTGCTTTCTGTTACAGCGGTGTAATTATTTTGCTGGCCCTAGAAATATATATGGCAATGAATAGACGTAATAGAAATATCTGCCCCAAGCAGTCTGACTGTGAAAAGACAAGAGGGGAGGGGACGATGTGCAAGTAAAACCAACAATGAGATGATTGGCAGCTGTATTAATAGTCTTATTTTCTATAAATAACTTTGATCTGAAGTCAGAAGTTTCTTGTCAAACACATTTGCATAATACTGTTGAGTCAAAATGTCACGTCGTGATCTTTTTTATTTCCCTAGACCAATCCATGATGCGGTCGAAAACGATCACTTGGAAATTGTCCGCCTGTTGCTGTCTTATGGTGCTGATCCAACGCTTGCGACCTACTCTGGGAGGACCATCGTGAAAATGACCCACAGTGAACTCATGGAGACCTTCCTCACAGGTGCATGGCCACATTGCACGGGGCTCTGCTGGTCGTGGCAAATGGGGGGACGTTCCCTGGCCCCCCAAGGTCCCTGCCGCCCAGCGGGGATGGCTCCACGCTGAGGAGCGTTAGGGTAGGCTGCAGTAGCTCCCTCTCTGCCTGCAAAAACCCAGCCGCTGCAGGTGGGAAGCGTAGCCATGCATGGGGGCTCCTTCTAACTGAAACTCTTAATAAGTCATAAGGTTTATACCACTATCAGATTTGATAGGTAGGAGGTCAGCGGGCTGTTTCAGTGCCTTCTTTTTTCTGCTTGAAATGAAAATAAGAAACTTGCCAAATCGAATAGCTGTTTGTTAAACATAATCATGTTTTCCCGTGGTCTTGCTTTTTATCCTTCTAGTACTTGTCTTTTTGCAAATTCTGCCTCATTTTATATCTGAAATGCTGTAAAACTGTATTAAATGCTCTTGTCTTTAAATATGTCCATGTTCTAACACGGTTTTAGTTTTTTTCCCTGTTTTGGATAAAGACACTTGCATTCCCTAATAACTTCACCTCTGAAAATGTTTGCAGTGTTCAGAGTCAATGAGTTTAAGTACTCATCCACTTACCTGTTCAAATGGTGCAGTGTAGAAAACGCATAGGTGTATCAGGACTCCAGTGAAGTCCAGTATCTTGGAATTCTAGCGTCTTGAATCCCAATACCTTTTCATCAGCTCAACTAGCAAATCTCCAATTATGTCTGTAGAAAAGAATTACATCTTCTGTGTGGAAAAACCTTTTCCATCTGTTTCTTTGGGGCCACTGTTTCAGCCCCAAGTTGGTGTCCAGAATAACCGTGCAGGCTAAAAAGTGTGCTACATCCTATCTTTCACAAAAATAAAATGCCGCGCTCAGTTACTGAAGCTTAAGGTTGGGTCTGTCCCTCTTAGACCGTGGGTGATTATTCGATGTGATGGGAGAAGGGACGCAGGAGAAAAGCAAATTCCAGGAATATTTGCGAGAATGGTGTGTGTATACGCTGTTCTTTGTAGCATGTGCATCAGGAATAGGGTGTGGGTTTTATTTGATGGAAGGTATGGAGGATGCATAGTGAGACTGTATGACACACTGTCTGCTAAACTTGCCAGCTTTTTGTTCTCATCAGTATGTTTTTGTTGTTGTTTTTTCCTCTCCAGAGTATTTAACTGACCTGCAAGGTCGAAGTGTTGATGACCCTGGTTTGTACTGGGATTTCTATGGCAGCTCTGTGTGCGGTGAGCAAATGTTACCCTTTATTTCTTTGTATGCGGAGACTTCCAAAACATGCGGCACATGGGGGTGGGGGCTGTTTTGTTTTTGTGGTGGAGGAAGCTAGGAAGGAAGCAAACTGATTTTACTTACAGATCACGTTATTGGAAGAAAAAGCAAGACCTGCAGCAGTCTCTTCGATGCTGACTTGGCACCTTTATTCAATTTTATTTAGATCCAAAAGATGAATCTGGATTTGACATCTTGGCAAATCCGCCCGGCCCAGGTGATGAAGATGAAGATGGCTTTAGCGATGTGTTTGAATTTGAATTTTCGGATGAGCCTCCCTTGCCGTGTTACAACATTCAAGTGTGTCTCTCTCAAGGGTAAGAACAAATACAGGTTTTGGGGTAAAAATAGCTGCGATGATCTGCTTGGGATGACGGCCATTTGTGTCCGTGGGGGAAAGCGTTTGCATTTATCTAATGTAAATGAGAGAGCGATGCTGTAACTGCCGGGCTTTTTAGAAATAAGCTAATAGGTGAGAGAGGGAGAGGCTGACTTGTCGGGGCTGTGTTTTGAGTGCCATACTCCCGAGCAGGACGAGTGATGTTTGAACACAAATTCCTTCCCTCATCCCAGGCAGGCACCTTGGTATAACATCCCAAAATACAAGTGCTTCTAGCACTTAAATTTGGATGTCGTGTTTGTAAAGTGTTCTTAATTTTATTTAACGGGCTGTTCTGTTTTGCTGAATGGACACACTTTTGTGGATGACGAAATGACACCGTTACTGCTGTTCTAGACTTTGCAGCAAAACTGGTTTAAAGCTCTGAATTGGATCAAACAAATAAGCATCTTACAGAAGATGCTATGGTACTTAATAATAAGCAAAGACCTGGAAAGTTTTGTTCTCTATTATATTCAAGATACAAATTAGCTTCGTGAACAGCTACCGTTTGTCATTTGCACCAATTCTGATGACAGCCATGGGAAAAACAGTTTTAAAGATTAATCATGCAGGAGTGCGGGTTTTAGCATGTTTTTATTATTTGGGTGATGGATATAACTTAAGTTCTCTGAAGTGGACAAATACAAAGATTGAATTAAGAAGTGGTATTCTTGATCTGAGAAAAACAACTGTCAGCTCTGTTGACTTATATTTAATACGGGCATCTCTGGAAGTCAGAGGTGCTGAAATTTCTGGTTATAACTATAAGCCGTCTCCCAACTTGCTAAATGAGAGTTGGGCTCAGCCGGGCGAACCTTCAACCGTGTGAGCAGCCGTCGGGATGGCTGCTGACCCACGCGCGCTCACGAGTCCTGGGTTTGTAGGCTCCAGTGCCCCTGCATGCCTGGTCCCCCTCCTTCCTCAAAGCTGCGGGCAGCAGTAGTATGAGTAAACGTGTACGCGCCTGCACACCTGTTGCATTCGGCCCCCTGGGCAAGGGCCTTGATTTCAGGGGGGTTGTTTGTGCGGGAGGGTTTGTCACACGGCGGTATGGTGAAGAGTCAAGAATCCCGTGACTTAACGTCAGTTATTGGAGCCTGTTTCTCCTTCGCTTCCACAGACCACGAAACTGGCTTTTGCTCTCGGACGTGGTGAAGAGGCTAAAAATGTCATCTCGCATCTTCCGCTGCAACTTCCCCAGTCTGGAAGTTGTCACCATCACGGAGGCAGAGTTTTACAAACAGACTTCCCTCAGCCAGTTGTTCTCTTGCGCTACGGACCTTGAAGCTTTTAACCCGGAGAGCAAAGAGCTGTTGGACTTGGTAGAGTTTACAAGCGAACTCAAGACTTTGCTCGGCTCCTCGCTTCACTGGTTGCATCCGCACGAGGACCCTCCCTTCGACATCCTCTGGTGAACCATCAGGCCATTTAATGTACAGTGCTCTATACAGTTACTTCTTTATGTATATGTGTTCAAATGCAATTGTTTCTGTAAAGAAAGGACACTATTAAATATGAAAATATCTTTCCTTTATATAAGAGATCTGAATTCCAGTTGGATGGATTTTGGAAGAATTTTTTTTTAACTTCAATCAGTTTTTACAAAATTGTTATATAATGTTTCTTTAAATGCACACAGGCTTTGGGATAAGTTTGTTATTACTCGGAACACATTTTTTTTTTTTTTTTAAAGAACACACCCACACATTGACTTTGTTTCATACAAAGCACTGATGACACAGAACATACTTTTTCTAGGTGATGTGATCAAAGTCGTGTGGCTTGTTTGGGAGATAGAATTCAGTAAGGCACTTGGTGATATTATTTTTGTTTTTTTGTTTACAGAGTTACCTGCTTTGGCCAGGTAAGCACTATTGAATATAATTCAGTAGTTTGTAATATAAATTAAACCATATCCATACGCATCAACTAATTGTAAGAACTTTTATATCCTAATTTAAAAGCTGTGAAATTTAGTTTTCACACATCAAACCGGATTGTTTATATATGTTTAAACATTTTATGCTCTTTATTTAAAGAAGACTTTGAACTATTTTTTCTGTACCTTGTAAAATATTGAAAAACTAACATATGTTGAAGTTGCTTGAAACTGTACATAAACTAAATTTTCTGAATTGTGTGTTTATGTTTGAGATCTGTGTTTTAACTTTGTAAGTAAATCTCCTGCCTTTGTATTTATATTTTACAAAAATTTTCTTAAAGGCAATAAAACTGTTGAGAAATGAAGAGGCTAAAGTGACTCCCATTAATTCCGTGCCTGGCTGCGAAATGAGCTCCGACTCATTAATGTTTATGAAAGGAGGCTCCGCGAGCGGTTCCCGAAGCGGAGCAGAGCTGGCATAGGTGCTGGCGAGCAGCTGATGAAATCTGAGGTAGAATCTGCGGTGGCTTTCTAAATTCAAGGTTATAAGAAAACATCGGGCGCCTTTTGTGGGACAGAGGTTTAAAAGCGGTATTCACAATACTTTCTGCATTGCCTTTTAGTTAAACAATTGTGAATAGGTTCCATTATTTTCCCTCCTTTGTCATCGTTTTAAGTTGAATTGCCTGAATTCTCTTTTCAGTGGTGCCTGCAGAGGGGAGGAAAATAGTACCGGGGTAAGTGCTTTAGTTTTAATGCGGAGCATTAAGGCTATGAGCACCCTTTGGGGGGATCTGAAGGGACAGTGAACAGAATGTTACTTTTACACAGCTTGGGAACTTGATTCTTAAGAGACTGGGCTCCCAGGGCTTGGGCAGGCCCTCTCTTAGGGGTCTGGGTCTGCCTTTCCCCGGTGGAAAGAAGTTCCCGCTGTGAATGAGTTTTGCTTTGGGGCTGTTTTTAACAGTAGTATGTCCTGTGATAGCCAGAGGCTTCAGCTGAGATGTTTAAATCGCGCTGCTCTTCTGATGAGGGCCAGGACACCCACCAAAAGGGTCTTGAGCAGAGCACCTGGTCCATCTGAGAAAAGTGTCTGGGAAAAAGTTTCTCTGCCTGGAGCAGCGAGGCTCAGAGGTTTTGATTACTGGACAGTGTACTGCAGGTTAAAGCTTGTGCTCTTGGGGGAGCATGAGAAAGGGTGTGAATTACCCTCGTCCTGAAGGTAAGGGAGAATGATGCCTCATTCCTGAAGGTGCCCCAGAGGGAAAGACGCAGAGCTGATGCCTCTTGTGGTGGGTTGCCATCGAGTCTTCTGCCAAATGTTTGTACTATGTGGCTTACAGTGGGACTGCTTCTGGGGGTAAGGTGGTTTTGTAGCTGAGTCAAGAGGCGAGAGAGGGGTCTGACAGCTGTCTGCTGCTGGCAGCTGAAGTCCCATTCCACACAGGACAGGGAATTTTTAGTCCTAATACAACCACTGATATCTTCCTCCAGACTTTGGATAAGGATCGTGATGGGTCTCTCCTCTATGGCTTATACGCACACCCTGGGTTTCCTTTTAAGCCGGCCTCCAGCTTTGTAAGGAACTGAAACACAGACATCCCGGCTCTCCAGTGCTGGCTGCTTTTACCCCCTGATTTTCCCGGAAAGCAGAGGTGGGCCAGAAAAACTAAGGCAAGGGAGAACGTTAAAAGCAATTGTTACAGACACGTTTATCTGATCGGCTGCGTAATGCTTGGATGGTTTGAGCTGAGCATAAATCAGCTTTGTACCACTTCCAGGGGTGCGTGGCAGACACCTCACTTCTTGCTGTGCCCCGCAGGCAAACAGAAGATTTACGCGGCTTCCTCTTTTGGCCAGCTCCTCCTCAAATGATCTTGAGCACGTGCTCCCCAAACGTCTCCGCTTAGTCAGCTTTCCACTATCTCCATCGAGTACAGTTGGGCCTTCTCCATGCTGGCGCTTGCATCCGTGCTCAAATACAGTAACAGTCTCATGCTGTTGTAATGCAAGCGTGTGCCTGCCCCGGGGCTTGTCTGCACTCTGAAAATAGGGTCGTGGCGGGGAACACCTGATCGCAGTGCTGTCCCTTGACATAATGCAACCATTTTATCTTCTCTAGGATGTACTCTTTTTAAAGAGACTTTGCTGTGTGAGGGTGCTTGAGAGAGCACGGAGGGTGCTGGGCACACGAGGCTGGCTTGGCTGACCCTATTCTGGGCGGTTTGGGAGAGACTGACACAGGAGAGGCTGGCTGCAAGCATAGTTTTGCAGTAGGCAAGCCCAGGGGGCAGTTGCTTCGGGGAGAGGAGAGATGGCAGCGTGCCGGCAGGGAGTGAACTCGGTGACAGGGAATGTAGGCAGGGGAGTCGAAACGCTGGCCGCCTTGCCAGCATCGGGACTGGCTGGCTCCTGCACGGCACAGGGCTGGGGACTGAGCTAGTCCCAACCAGCAGGGCAGGGCAGGGCAGGGCTGGGAGGGGGCTGATGTTCAGCATTTCAGCTTCTGGACTCGCACTGCTCTAAAGCACTTCCCTGTGCATCCTCCGTGGGCCAAAGATTCTCGCTTCGCACTGCTGGCATTGCTCCAGGTTAATAAAAAATAAGGAAACAGAAACGCAGCCTTTGGGGATGGTAAAACCCTGCCGATCCCCTGTCCTGCCTTCTGCAAGGTGAAAGTGCAGTGTTGATGCTGTTGGGGCCCAAGCCAAGGTGTTTCCTTGAGTTTCCCCTGCTTATCACTTGGATTTGCCTGGCTGGAGGTGTTAGAGAACCGCTGGTGCAATAGGGAAAAAACCCATCTCCAACTAGAGCAGGCAGGTGAGCCTCACTGAGGAGAGTTTCCTTTGTCAAACTTTACTTGGTGCTGGCTGGGAAATCCCAGGAAACACCCAGCTCCAGGCTAGCTGCCTGGCGGGGGCTGGGGGGAAGCCACAGCACGAGAGAAACAATGCTGCTGAGGACCGCAAAATACTGAACTCCTCCTTTGCCTTCTTGCCTTACCCAAGAGGGCTGGGTTCTGCGTAATGGGGTCAGCCCTGGGAGTTTCCCATTTGGGTTATTTCTGCCTCCAGACACTGTTGGTTCTTCTGCTTTGCTGTTGTCCCCCCCTTTTGCTCTGGTGGCCTAGCCGGAGACTTGCACCAAAGACACTGATATGGTGAGTGGCAAGTAAGGGCCAGAGGCATTTGGTCCTTGTTGGTGCTCTTTGGGGAGCAATCTGCTAAAGGGAGAGCCCAGATGCCCCCTGCAAGCCCGTCCCAGCTTCTAGTTTGTAGGATCACAGGAGCAGAATGGAAATTGTCTAAAAACTTCTCCCAGGGGCCAAGCTCACTCTATGAATCAAAGAGTTTGAAGCTGACTCCTCCCTTCATTTCTGTGCTAAATAACGAAACTATAGACGAGACCCATCGTTTGTACATTAATATGAACAAGGTGTCAGGGAGTGGTAAATGCAGGCAGCTGCCATTCCCAGGCTGTGCGGGACTGCTGGTAAACATTCAGCATCATTCCTTCAGTTTGTACAGGAAAAAGGCACACATTGCTACTTTAAACTTGTACAGATGCAAGCTAACTGAAAAAACACTATCATATCTGTTTAAAATTGTTTGCAGAACATCTTATTTTCATTTCAGCATGGGTCCAGTGTTGGTAGGAGAGGGCTTGGCGCCACTGCACAAGACAGAAGAGTTGAATGCCACAGTCACGAAGACATATATTAAGTCTTTTCTCAATGTTCTTATTCACCATTGCATTTCTGCGAGGAGGAGGGGCAGGAGAAGAAAGTGACTGGAATCCAACAAGTTTCACTTTGTGAGCTTGTAGTGCTGTCAGGGGAAAAAGTCCCCAAACAGATCTGAAGAAGATGAAGTTCTCTTTAAGTACTGCGTCTAGATAGCCACACGCTCTTCCCACCTACGTAGTCTTGCTAGTTCTGCCTTTCACCCGTTAGTGTGCTTTGCATGGATTCACCGTGATTGCGGAGTGAAGAGATGGTATTTTCCTGCAAGTTAAGTGTGATGAATCATTAGCAGCAACTCTGCCTTCTACCCTTGAGCTTGGGGGTGAAGGCAGCGCGTTGCTTATTTCTGGTTTGCCAGCCCCGAAGCAAACCTTGTCCACAGCACGTGCACATTTTGCTCCAGCAGACCGACGTGAATGTAGACGGTTGCTCTCTTGAGCCAGGTATGAACCACAATTCTGCCACTAAATAGGTTTTGCTTTTGTTGTCATATTAATTTGCAACTCATTAATAGTGACAGCAGTGAGGTACTGCACTGATGCAGATTTGCATATTCATGACCAACTTCTTATTAAACAAATAAGATTTCCCTAGCTTAGGAAGCACCCAGGGTAATGCCACATTGTGCATTATATCAGCCTGGATGTTTTATTTTCTCTTTAATATGTTAATAGATGCAAGGGGTGCTCTTTTTTTAAGTAAATGTTCATCTATAAAATAACATGTAATTTAAAAGATCAGAATCGTTTAAATAGTAATCCACTAACAAACCTGTCAATAATTGAGCAGGAATACCTGTTTAATGTACAAATCAATGAATCAATTCTAACTCCTTGCTTTGTCGCCTGATGACCGTAATGCAGGCAGTACCAGCAAAGCACAACCGAGTCGCTGTACCGGCGAGGTGAGCGAGGGGCAGGCAGCTGATCCCGTGATTTATGGTTCGTTACAGTCAAATTGTTTGGTTTTCATAGTTGCTTTTGTTTCTTCCCCCCAGAGGAGTGGTGGGAGAAAAAGTGAAGACACTGCCCGGCGTGGTGCCCGCTGCTGCCCTCTCGTCTTACGCGCACCTCTCCGGCATGGCTGGGGAAATGTGGCCATGGTGGTTTGGTGGGGCCCCCTCGCTCCCTCTTATCTCCGCGGGCAGCCGCTCCCTGCGGGTACCGCCTTGACACCAGCTATGGCTCAGCCCCGGGGAGGAGGAGGGCAGCGCTCCAGCCCCGGCGGAGTCACCGTGGCCCCGCGGCGGGGATGCTGGGGCCGGTGGGGGGCGTGGGGGTGGGCAGCACGCTCCCCCTGGTGTGGTGGGGAAGGTGCATCCCTGTGCTGAAGAAACCGGGGGGGGGGGGAAAAGCCCCTGGAGTTCAACAGCCACTCAAAACCTGCAGGCAGGAGGAACAGGAGATGCAGGGCGCGGGGCCGTCCTGCAGGTGGGTATTTTGGTTTGCTTGCTGGTAATGGTGAAGGTCCTTTCCCCACAAAGTAGCATGATTTTTCTCTATTGGGCTATTCAAGACTAGCTGGTATGCATGTCAAAACCCTTTTCAGCTCCCTGCTGCATCCATATTTTTCATTCCTTTCTGGCTCTTTTAACAATTTGTAGGGTACTGGGCATAATTACATGTGTGGGAACTAGCTGGTTATTGCAAAGTTCCCCTCAGTTCTCAAGTTATTTTTTTTCCTGGCTTGACTTTCCAGAGGCTTTTGACAGCGTTGCCTAACCATGAGGCCAAATGCGGTTCTTACCCCATCCTGCTGTTTCCTTATGAGTCACAAGCCACCCCTTTTGAACCGCTGGCCCGTGCTCTCAGCCTCCCCAGGCTCAGGAGCTCCCGTTGCTGGCTAATTGCAAAGGGCTTATGGCCCTGAAGAGACACAGCTAAAACTGAGGATGGTGAAACGCAGCCGTAAGTCACCCCAAAGATTATATCCCTGCAGATACAGGGCAGGGTGAGGCTGTTTTTAAAACCCGTATACAGCAACCTCCCAGTGCCCTTCTCCAACTGGGGGGGGGAAGTTGGAGATGTGGGATCTGTCCTTATCTTCATCTCCTGTCTCGGGTCCTTCCCTGGCACAGAGGGGTGCCAGTGGGGCCGTAGCCTGATTTCCACTGCTCCGTGGCTACAGCCATTTCCCCGCACTGAGGATGTAGAGGGTTAGGCAATACATGTGGCAGACGCTCGTGATGTCAGAGACAGCGTTTAGTATTTGTAGCTGTCAAAATTTCAAGGAAAAGGCTCCCTAATGAAAACCCTTTTCCAATATGCCATAAAACTCCTGTTTAAGTAAAGCCTAGGCGAAGGCAAGTCCTGACAGGCCTCCTGAAATGAAAAGGGCAGATTATTTAACAGCTGATCAACACTAATAACCCTTGGCAAATACAGTATGCAAATTTAGCACTGGAGCCAACATGCGCCGAAGGGACTCTCTCCAACAGCCTGGCCTGGCTGCTCTCAAACCACCGCTGTTAATCACAGAGCCCAGCGCTGGGAGCGGGGAGACCTAGGCTGCGACTGCCACGTGTTAGGTCAGTGGTCTGTGGGTGCTTGTTTAGCAGAAGTTCCTCCACCACCACAGGAATCTAATGGGCGTTTGGTGTCTGACCGCTTGGTGGGGCCAGGCTTGGGCTCCCTTGCTGAGATGCTGAAACCAGTGGCATAAAGCACCGAGGGAACTGAAACAAATAGTTTGAAGCTGGATATCTTACCACCCACCCCCCCCCCGTGACATCTTAGGGGAAATATCAGTTTTGAGTATTTTTGTGATATGTCAGTCTACACAAAAAAATCCCCTTTCTGAATTGGGCCAACCCACGGGCAGAGTTAAGCTGGGCTCTGCTCTGGGTTTCTACGCAGAGGAAATGCATGGGATGGCAGCAGACCCAGAGTGAGGAGTTCATCCTTTTGCCCCTTAGCTCCATGTCATGAGGATGGCTTTGTAGTTGCCCGGCTGCCCTGGCCAACTCAGCTTCCCTGGCCCAGGGACCCTACCTGCGCTACCCGCTGGTTGCTGCAAGCACCTGGGAATTTGGAGTGCCTCGCTGCAGGGCCAGCTCAGCAGGCAGCGATTGCGACGGCTATGTGATAGAGCGGGACCCATCTCAGGGATCGCTGCTGCTAGATGGAGTGGTCTCAGCTGGGACCCCCATGAGCTGGTTGCACTCACTAACTCAGCAGAAGCCAGACCCAGAGGACCCTTGGGGTGGGAGATACAGGGTGGGAGAGCACCCCAGCCCCCTGCAAGGGGAGGAGGCAGCGCTGCCTGGCCGTGGGAGCGGGGCAAGGGGTCAGGGATGGGCAACGAAGCGTTGCCCTTTTGGTGGCAGTGTGGCATTACCTTGGCTCAGAAAGCTGGTTGAGCGTGTGCCTCTGGAGCCTGGATGCTCAGCTCATCCACCAGCTCCCCACACAGCCGCTAACAGTCTAGTGACCAGAAGTGCCTGGTCCCCAAGGGGTTACCTCGCCTGAAATGGCTGCCATGCCCAAAGAGCCAGTGTGCCTTTGATTACCACTATTTTCAAAGGCTCAGGAGTGAGCTTGATTAGCAAAGTCAACAAAGAGATGCAAATAAGCTGCAGCAAAAAGGTGCCTTGTTAGTTTGGGAGTCAATGCCCTGGGTAGCGGCAAGCAACAGCTCTCGATGTTGGGAAACATTAGAGAAGGGAGGGTGTGTTATTCTGGAGAAACTGGTGGCTCAGACCGGCTCATGGCTCTGCGGACACAAAGCAGCACCTCTGTCTTCAAGGTTATTTAACAGTAAACAAATGCCGTCAGGAGGAAAGCAACCCACTGCTGCCCAAGCGCTCGGGCTTGGGCTATTTTGTGGGCGCAGCAGGAGCCGTGGCAGGGGCAGCACAGGCTGGAGAAATCCAGAAAGCCCCTTCCCAGGCTTATTTCTACAGCTACATATCATCTCGGAAACGCAGCCTTGTGCTCAGCCCGCGTTTGACTTGCCAGGGCTTCAAATATCCGGCTAAGTTTCTAACAATGTTATAGTCTTTCCCGCTCAGTGTTTGCCTTAACTTCACCTGCGGTAACTCTCAGTGCTCGGTGGTGCCCTCGGCGTTGCTTTGGAGGCAGAGCAAGGTGAGCTAGCCCCGTCCCTCACCCAGCCGGCGCTGGAGGAGAAGGAGAGCGGGTCTGCTCGGCAGCTGGTGCTGAATCGCAGCAAAACAGCCCCAAGGACGTTCCCATACACGCACCCCTCTTCTGCTGCCGGCAAGCGCGGAGGAATGCAGTATCCCAGGCAGTCTGTTTGTGAAGGCGTAAGGCATTTTTTAAAATACACAACAGTGACTTCTGCAGGGCTCGGTCTTTTTGTAAAGTAAATTTATTTGACAGGTTTATTTCTTTATCAGGTATTTGTCTAACCCTGTGACACTGAGAGAGCTGATTTCCTGGTACAAATGTTAAAATGTAAACTCCCAGAGATGTGTACTGTCACAGCCAGTGTCCAAAATATCCTCACCTCAGTTTCACCTAAGTGTCCCAGAGTGACAGCAGGGGACCCCAGAGATGCTGGGTAATCTACACAGTGATCACCATCACCATGATGTACAAGAGCCAGGAAACGAGACGGCCCCAGTAAGAGGACAGGAGACAGGCTTCTGGCTGGTCCTGGCTGAGTGGCTGGTGGATTCAGGGGTTAAAACCAAGCCTTTTGCAAGTGGTGCCTCCATCAGACAGGATGGGGAGATTAGAAACACCTTAAGCGCCTGAAGGTTTTGCAGCACTGCTGACTGATCAAATAAAAATACGTGAATCATAAATCAATGTAATTTAAAGCAGATTTATTTAGAAAGTGAGACTGGGCACTAAGGGGCTTATTCAGATCACTCTAGCTTGCCATTAGCCTCCCCGCCCCGCCAGTGCTTACTCTCTTGGGGGGTGCAAATGTGCTGCCTCCTGTTTAAATCAGACCTGGGCAGGGGGCTGGCAGCTGGGACAGGGCGACTGGGGAGGTACCCAGGGTGAGGGAGGGACTCAGCTGCCTGCTTACCCTGGGTTGCTGCCTGGCGCTGGCCACCAACAGATGACAGCCAGACAGGAGGAGCAGGCGTGTGGTGCGGCTGCAGCACGGCATGAGGTCTCAACGCAGCCCAGCGTGTCAGGGACCACAATCAGTCCCAGCAGCGATGGACACGCTGGGGAGTCCCCTCGTTCACTCGGATGCTGGCTTAACAGGGAGCCTTTGCTGTGCTCCTGCCATCATCTGCCATCTCCCCTCCTCAGCATGCAGCAGCCCCGAGCATCTGATGTGGGGAGATGCTGCAGTTCTGCACAGTGTGTGCATGTGCATGTGTGTGCATGTGCAGGGGAGTGCTGGCTGCTTGTCCCTAGCCCCAGCTGTGCAGGAGGTCCTGTTACCTGACCCAGAGCAGGAGCCAGGAGGGGGAAGGTTGTCTCCCTCTTCCCATCAGGCCTGCAGTCACCCTGCAAACACATTAGTTTTCCTAAAAAGGCACCGGACAGCTTGAACAGCAATACCGCCGTGGCATTTATTAATTTTTTAGCATAGCTCTCTCTCTCTCCCCCACCCACTGTGATTTGCATACCTGTTAATCCTCTCCCTCCTGCAATAATTCTGTGAAGGATAGGGAAATTATATCTGAGCAATAACTCCTTGACTCCAAAGCTGTGGAAGACCCTGTGTGCCATCATGCTCAGAGCAGAGACTTCCAGCAAGTGGAAGCAGGGGGTTTAACCTCCTAAGAGCTGCACAACATCTACAAGACCCAAGGAAAGCCAGCCATCTTGAGTACGTGAAACCCAGACCTGCCAGTCCCGGATGGCTCTGGCCTCAGGAACCCCCTTGCCCCTGGCAAAAGTTTGCCTCTAGAAACTTGACGATGCTGCTGTCCCTACCAGCAGTGTCTCCCCTGCGGCAAAGCTGCTTCCCGGGGGAGAGAAGAGGAAAGCCCTACACCCTGGAGGTTTCATTGATGCCCCCAGCCCTGCCTGGGGAGCCGGGAATGCCACCTGCCTTCCTGCACATGCTGGGACTGAGCATCTCACGGCGGGGCTGTGCTGCGGGGCTAGCTCTGACCCCACGGGCTTCGGATGGCTTCTGATGAGCTCTGCCAGTTTTAGCCAGCAAGAAGCTGCAGACAGATGTGTGAGCCTAGCAGTTTAATTCATCACTTTTCTTACTGCTCTCTTTATCCTCTTCCCCCCGACTTCCTATTTCATTTGGTTCTGTGGATGAATGACATCTCTTCCAGTAAAAATCCTAAAGATGGGCCAGTCAGGTCTGGGGAGAGAAAGACAGCAAATCCCTCCAGAAATCCCTGGAAAAGCCCAGCCAGTTTTTCCTGTCCTCCTGCCTCCTCTGTGACTGAGAGGGGACAGGGCAAGTGGGCAGAGGAGGAAGGACAGAGGAGGAAGGACAGCGGAGTGACGAGTAGGTGGTGGAGAGCTCTAGGGAGCTTGCTGCCCTTATTTGGAGCCAATGGTGTGGGTGGACAACAGAGGGAAGCACAGGAGAAGGGCAGGAAGCTAAGTTTTAGGAGGAAACTTTTATCACACGGTGATAAGCCCCCAAACAGCAAGCATTGCTCAGTGGAAGAGTGACTAAAACCCCCGTAAGCTGCAGCCCTGATAAAACTGCTATGCTCCGGCTCTGCTGGAAAAAGAAATGATTTTGAAGGTCTGAAAGCTGCACCTTTGAGGGCTCTGGCATCAGCATAGCATCCTTCTGTGCCATGCGTGCCCCTCCTTGCTCCCTGCCCTGGGACAGCTGCATAGGCAAGCATGCAGTGGTGAGGGAGGTGAGAGGAGAGAGGTGACGCTCACCATCGTATCTGGCCTGTGACCCTGAGATACAGTCCCCGTTGCTTTTTGCCGAACACAGGCAGTGGTTGCTGGACGGGGCATCAGGACAGCAAACCTAGCATATGAGCCAGGGTGAAGAAAGACTACAACACCATCCTGTACGCCCATGTCAGGGAGTGTCCCCAGGCTCCCTAGGGACAGGCACCGAGCTCAGAGGCTCACGCCACGGGCAGGGGGAGCCGGGAGGGTGGACAAGGCAGACCTGGAACAGGCAGGCTAGCGCAGGCAGGCTGCATGCTCATGCTCACGCCGTGCACAGTCTCGAAGCACGCTGGAGCGGTCGTTTGCCAGGCACGTTGGTGGCTATCGGCAGGGTTTGCTTCATCAGGCACTGACAGCAAGGTCTAGGAGGTTCCTCTTTCTGGACTATATTAAGGCGCTCACAACAGCTTGAGGGTGGGGGTGAGAGGAGAGCAAGAAGTTGTGAAAGAGCAGCACGCCGGAGCCCACGAGTAACTAAGGCTTTTTGGCAGTGTTTCAGAAAATGGGGTGGTCCAGTTAGGGAGTTCAGGAAATTGTCTGAGCTAGATTAAACATTTTCTAAAACCTTCTGGGTGCTTGAGAACTGACTTGAAAGTTGGCAAAGTTAAATAAAACAAAAGTTAACACATTCCCCTCAATTTATTTTGTTACAGGGCTAGTATAAAGTCAGCCTATTTTTCATTAGTTTCAACATCCCCTTCCATCTGAAGGCAGGAGTATCCATACAGTAAAATCCCGGGACGCTTGCACAGCCATGCAGGGGGCCACATGTGACACAGAAGAGCTTTAGTAAACATTTCAAAAGCCATAAAACACATAACTTTTAGGCATAAAACTGAACCTCTCTCTAGCTGAAGCCTGGGTGTAGAAGAGTCTCCGTGGGTCTGTGGCTCGCTGGAGTCTTCCTTCAACCCTGCTGCTTGCTCTCCAGTAGCTGCACGCCGTCCTGCAGGAGACAGGGCTGCCACAGCTCAGGCAAGAGAAGCATCAGATCTCACATCAGACCTGCACAACAGCAGCAATGGAAACAACAGCGGGGTTTCTCTCTGGAGAGGATGGGGGGATGCTGAAATGCATGGTGCCTGAGCAAAGCAAGAGCTCCTCTACCCTCATGCCCACCGCGGGCAGCCTCTGAGAGGGCTGACCTCAAGCTGCATGTCTCCCCTTCCCTTTGGAGAGCAAGTGGTGTACAAGCTGCCTGGAGCAAAGGATTTCCACTGCTCACGCAGGCTGCGCGCAGCCAGGAGCTGCTGAGCAAACCCACACCCTGCACCTATCTATCTCCCTGGTGGAAACAGAGCCCTTGATAAAAAAACCCCGCCAGCCTGGGAAATTACCTACTCCTGTCTCTTGGGAAAAGTTTCTACCGGTGGAATCGGAGGTGGTATCAGGCACAGAGCAGATGTCGGCAGCTTCCTCGCTCCATGGAAATAAGGAAGTAGGGAACCCATTTAGACAAACAGTCCCACATAAATCTTAGCCTGATGTTTCTTGCCTGTGCCCGATTCCGTACGATGTCTGCGAAGGGTAAATTGAACTCTGCTTCATTGACGGAGCCCAGTGCTATTAGTTATACCTGTCTTTACGGCAGAGCTGCTTTGGGTGAGAAAAGAAAAGCAGTATGGCCCCAGGAGAGAGAGAGAAATCAGAACATAAATGCAGGTATCAAAGCAGAAAAATGCAGAGAGCGGTAGTAGCCCAGGGTACGTTGGAGAAGAAAACAAACTCTTATCACAGTAAGAGCAGAGGAAGCCATCCCACTGAAGGGAGGAGACACGGAGGACAGCTGACATCCTGCAGAGAGGGAATCTAAGGTCTGGGGGAGGGAGAGCACGACCCCAAAGGCATGGCATTGGGAAAGGATGCAGCTCTTAAAGACACAGCTTCACCGAGTGCTTCTGCTGACAGGCAGCCAGAGCCAGCCAGCCAAACGAGCAATCCCCGGGCAGCGAGGGAGGCTGAGAGCAGGTGTGTGAGCAAGGGTATTTTTAAATGGTGCGGTTTACAGGCTCCTCGTCATCCACCAAGTCCCAGGAGAAAGTGAGAGCCTGAACATCCACCTGGAATCTGGTCAGATGAAAATGACTTATTAAAAGAAGTGGAGATTTATTACCTTTAGAAGATTTATTAACAGGACAAGGAGAACAACTTTCTGCGTGAGCAGTGTCAGGAGGCAGGGGCAAGAAACGGAGTTTTGCCTTTGAAGGCGGTTGGCTGCAGGGAGAACCTGTTTATGACCATGCAGGGGGTCAACGGCACGCCAGCTCCCACTCGGTGCCCAGTCCCCTTTGGCAGATGCCTAGCATCCGAAGGACAATGCAGAGGGACCAAGCAGAAACGCTAAGGACACTTCCCCTTTCAGTGTAGAAACCTCACGAGTGATGGGAACTTTGGCTAAGCCCTGCGAAAGCCAGGGAAGCCTGTTTGCTCTGCTTTTGGAAGGAGCAACCGCTGATCCACCCCCAGGCATTGGATTTCCAAGATGTCCCTTTTTTTATAGCCAGGAATCGAGAAGCGTGCTCTGACCTCTAGCAGAGGAGGAGTGACGCTGTGGGGACGAGGGAAGGAGGAATGATCCAAGAGAGGATTCCCAGCAGTGAGTCAGAGGGGGAAGAGACTGAGGTGGAACTGGTAAAAATAGTTCGGGGAACAGGGACAAGTCCTAAAAGAAAACAGTATTTGTGCAAAGAGGATAAAATAAAATCAGAAAGGGCTGGAGCAGCACTACAGAGATAGAGCTGAAACTGAAGACCAGGAAGAAAAGGCAGAAGGGGAACACAAAGAGAGGATCCTGCCAATCATTGTGCTTTATGTAACATTTTAACACCAGGGCTTATTGCAGGGATTGCTATTTCTAGTAATCTGTGAATGTTGTCTGTACTGGCAGGTGGGGGTGAAGACACTTTCCCTCCTGACTTATTATGATGATGTAATATGACGCTGTATTATGACGCCAGAAATAAATACAATTTTTCTCTGGAAAAGCTGCTAATTACATTCTTCATGTCTGAACGGGGACACTTGAGGAAGAAAAGCTGAAGGAAAGCCTGGTCCCCATGTGCAGATACACATGGCGCACACAGACCCCCACCCTCTCACAGCTTACCTACAGCTGGGTGGAAGATGGAAAATTACCAGTGTAACCTTCAGAAAGCTGTCTGCAAGAATGTGTTGCCATTAATGCTGCTAGTGGGACTGCGACTGCATTGTTTAAGATAGCCACAATTGGCCGACAAGCAAAGCTGAACTGTACGTGCACTCCGTGTAAAAACATTTTGCTTTGCTTGCTGCCTGAAATGCGGGTCTTGGTAAGAGAGGTGTTGAAGACAGCCCAGTGGTTTAGGATCTTGCCCTGTCCGATGACCAAAATTCACCTGTCAGTGTTCAGTTGCCCGGTGTGAGACTGACCAGGCAAGGACGCGCGCAGCGCTTGCTCGCAGGTGGAGTGCTGGGCCTGTGTCGCAACCACGGCCAGAAGCGTATGTCCAGAACCAACCCGCTAGTCAAAGGCATTCATGTATATCTCCCCGTCTCAAACTCTCAGACTGATTACCGACAAGGTACATGGCAGCACAAAGAAGACATATTTCCTAAAATGTAACTACTGTGTCCACCTCTGATACTAGTCACACTCCTGTAAGTATTCTCTGGTGAGTTCCCCTCATGTTGGAGATGGTAAGGAGTAAAAATTCCTACTGGCGCCCCTACCCTGCGAAACACCACAAGACAGCAACTACTCTGCAAATTCGGATTCCGCCCTTCAGTGCCCAAACCTATGAAAATGAATGAGGTCATTTGTCTTGTCACGTCCCCTCCTTCTCCAGGGGATCTGTCACAGGAGCAAATTACAATTACAATGAAAGGGACTAAACCCGCACGCTCTTAGACTTCCCACAGATTCATCCCTGCTCCTCACCTGCTGTCCATCTCTGATCATCCACTTCTGTGCAGGAAGGGAGAGAGAGGACCCTGCTCTGCCTATGCCTCGCATTTTCTTTTGAACTTTTATTTTTCCTGCCTGTGGTTGAATGTCCCGGCATGCACGTAACATTTCATTCATGTGTGTAACAGTGACACTGGCCACACCATTCTCAGTGCAACAGAAGCAATTTGCTCATGTTGATTTACTGTAACGGCTGCTGTCTTTTCTTGACCACGATGTGAACTTTTGCTCGTTTTTACTGCGACGCACAAAGAAGTGTAATGACGTTACTGCAGCTCAGAGCTGTGACACAGTCCAGAGGAAGGCACCTTGGAGCTCTGACAAAAGCTGCAAGGGAAGTCCCCCTCTGATCCCCGGGGCTGTGGTTTACAAACCAGATGGTAACTTTTGTGCACGGGTGGCCTTTAACCGCTCTAAGAAAGACACATATTTGCAGAAGACCTGGCCTGCTGATAGAGACTCTGTATTTGCAAACAAACAAGCTCGTCAAGAAAAAAACAAAGTTCCATTTTAAAGTGTGTTTCACAGGAGACAATACTAAAACCAAGTCCAACCATTATATTCAAAAAACAAGTAAACTCTCTCCCCACTCCCCATATCTTGAAAATCCCATTATCTCTGGAACAAAGACTAACGGGGACCAAGCTCTTTGTCAGAGCTGTCCTCTTAGTGCTAAGTCACACGGTATCTGCACCGGGGTGCTTTGTAGGTAGGGGAACACTGCTGTTCTGTACTGGCAAAGCGCCTCTACTGTGAATGCAGATGTAGCAGTAAAGCTGGCTAGATAAAACTACAAAAACAGGCCTGCCAAAGAGCAAAACAAGTAGCTTTAGCAGCCATCAAGCTAACTGTGACTGGTTAGCTTGATGCGAACACGCCTGCGTGAAGCAGGATCACACTAACGCTCTCTCACAACTGGCATGGCTGTGGTGGTGGACGCACTCGGTGCAGAGCTATCTACCTTATAAGAACTCCCACGTGTTCTATTATCTCTTGCAATGGTGCGTACAAATACTTATCCGTAAAGTAAGTTAAAATAACAAATTCTGTGGTGACTACTGGACACTTGACATGAGAAGATGGGATTTCACCACATTTAAAAAAAATAGGACAAGCCACTAACTCGTCAATATTCTTATTATGCTAGTTAACCTACCTCAGACAGGTACACAACAAGGCCAAGCAATTTTGGAGTGTGTTTGAGCTGAGAAAGGAAAAAAGGAAAAAAAAGAGAAAGTTCTCTAAAGGAAAGTTCAGATATATTTCAAAGCACTACAGCTCTAAAAACACCAAAGGAGTTTTATCAAACTTCCCAGAAAAACTTTTCTCTGAGAGGAAATAGGGCAAGTGAGGTTTCAAAGTGAGATATTTTTTTTCCTGGGGTGCAGAGATGACTGAAAAAACTCCAACCCTAAGCCTCCTGAGTGTGCATTTGTCCTGAGCTGTACGTAGCACGGCTACTGTCAGGCTGTAATTAAGACGAGAATATGCACTAGGTTCACTGACTAAAGTTCTGGATTAATCCTGGATATAGTTGAGACCCTAGATTCACCCAAAGCAGCTGAGTTACCACAAAGCACTGATTCACCAACCCTTAGAAAGAGTGCAGGATTTTTAATTTTTTTTATTATTTAATTCCTCCACTAATTAACAGCAGGTAGTGAATAGGAAAGTGTTTATCCTCCCCCCCTCAGCTCACCGCCCTGCTGTGTTATGACAGATGGAATGTTAATTAACATGACCTGGCAGATAATATTTAATTCAAGACAGAGTATCACGGAAACATCTGACTGCCTCAGGGCTGGTCACCTACCAGGTACGCCCTGAAAAACCCCTCCCGTGCGCTGTCCTAGGGGCACTGATGGCTTTTAGTTGAGCTAATCCAGAAACAGGCTCAAGACTGTGCCTACACTAGGTTTTCTGGCTCCTTTTGCCCTTGCTGCTGCTCTCCCTGGGGCAGGGTGCAGGTTAGCTGCCCGGCTTTGCCTGCCGCCGCTCCCCGGCTCCTCCAAGCCAGGCTGGCCTGGCTGTGGGCTTGTCCAGGCCCCGTGTCTGCCTGAGGGCGCTGAAGGGGCTGGAGCCACATGCTGAGGGGAAGGGCCTCCTCAGGAAGGAGAGGTTTGCAGAGCTACCTCAAGGCAGTCAGTCCCTGGGTGAGCTCCCCGTTCAACAGCCAGGTGCCTCGGCAGCAGGAGCACTGTGTCCCTGCTCCACGGCCCCCGTGTGCCCGGCCTCCTCCTCTCCCTCCTCCCTCGTGCAGGCCCAGGACGCCTCCTCCTTCACCAGACGTTTCGCTGAGTGAACACCGCTCGCTCACCAGCGTGCCCAGTATACGCCCAGTGTGCCCAGCCGCAGTCAGCTCGGGGCCAGAGACCAGGCCTCCATCTGGCCGCGCGAGCCAGGCCCCGCCAGCCTGGGGCAGACGCCATGACAACCCGCCCGCCACCCTTGCCTCCCCTGCCTGCCCCGCCCTCCTCCTGATTGGTCCACCCTGAGGCATGCACGGTGTTGCGATTGGCTGGCTGGGCAGCGTGTGTGCTGCGACGGGATGGCGGTCCCGCCAGGTGCCTGTGGGTGTGGCAGGGCCTGCCGCCATGATGGGAGCGGGGCGAGGGACGGCAGCATAGGCGGCGTGCTGTGGGCACGGGGCTGTGCGGCAGGAGGGAGACGCCTCCTCCGGGGCAAACAGAGCCAATGCCACAGGCGTTCAAGCCGACAGGACAGAAAAATGTGTATTTTTATGTACCCGGGTGACAGTGCTGTGTACAGCCCTGCCGCACCAACATTAGTGCCCCTCGGCGCTGCCTGTAACACTGCGGGACCAGTTTGCTTTCCCCTGCGCGGACAGAGCCAGCGCATACCTACGGCCGTCTCCTCAGATAGAAACCGCAGGGAGTATTTAAAGAGAAACCACACAGACTGTGACTTTATGAAGCCTCAGACTAATGCCAATATATGCATGTGGTCGCAGAGCAAAACAACAAACAAACAAACATTCAGTGGAGGCTTTTTAGAGATCTGTGTTGCCACAGAGGGACTTGAAAGGGGATCTGACTGAAAACTAGCCATGAAGAAAAGCACCTGACTCCTCTATTCTCACTCGGTTGGCTCCAGCCGAGGGAAGGCAAGGAGGAAGCAAGTGCTGAATTACAGGTTACCGTATTATTTTTCTAGTAATTAGTGCATGGTTATAAACACAAGTAAAAAAAAGAAACTTGTTCCCTAGGCCTGATGTGGGCATCAGGACGACAGCTGTTTGGAGACTGAGAGGTGCTCAGCCCCTCTGTGTCCCCCGCCTGCAGAGCGATGGGCTGGGCTCAGCAGGAGCTGTGAGTACACAGTGCCCTGCACATCACACAATTTTTATACCAGAGTCAAAATGTGAGTGCTTCAACGTGAGATGCTGAGTCTGAGCGACTCAGTTGTGATTTTAAATTGAGGGTATTCCTTTAAAATAGCGCTATTCGTTTGCAAATACAGGAAGATACTGACATGGTGAAGAAGATTTGCAAAGCTCCCCCTAGCCCTGTAAGTGAAAGATTGGACTTTCTGTTATCTTTGAAAATACTAATTTAGCAGATGAGTTACCAGATGCTATCCCTTAAGAGATTTGGGCCAGTGATTTCTAATAATTTTAACAAATATAAGCAGTATCATGGACGCACGCACACACATACACACACAAACACACATCTTGAAATGTAGGAATCAAAAAGCTTCTGTATCTGCAAAAAACTATATACTTTTTTGCCAGGAGCAGGCTTTCTGACCACAGATATCTAAAAGACAGAGTGGTCTTTGGGTACTATTTAGTTCCAAAGGGGCTATAAAAGGCAGATGGTCTCATTAGAAACAATTTATGCATATATATTTCTAGGAGTTGAACACTGCCAGAATAGGTTTAGCTCTTTCACCATACCGAGGAAAATATCACCACTTGCAAATGTTTCCAGTTTGCAAAATAATGACCTATCCAAAGTAGCTAAGCAACTAATTACTCAAATACTAGAAGGTTATATGCCAATATTATCACATTGTTGGTCTCCTGGGCAAACAACTTCACATTCCTCAAACTGCCATATAGTATCATTAGACTGTGCAGGAAAGTCCTTTCTTAGTACAGCAGCAGCAGCCCCAGTGCCCCTGTGCTTATGCCATCATTTCAACTATTATTTCCAATCTCCAAGTCAAATCACTTATTAATTAGAGAGGCAACTCTAGCAAACCCAATTACCCGCAGGCAGTTTCTTCCCAGATGTGAAGCCCTTCTTGGAGATGGATCATGATCCCAGTTGCTGGGGAATGTTTGTGATTTTTCTCTCCAACGTATCAACCTTTACACTCAACCCTGGCAATACCTCTCCCAGCCCCTGCCTGCGACATGTCTGCTGGATGCATTCCTCCCCCAAGCTCCAAATCCTAGAGAATTCAGCCTATACAGCCTCAGGATGTGTAGAGACAGCCATGTGCAGGCATGTGTACTTTTAAGGCCTGTACTCAATGTCTTTGAACGTTTCTTGGGGGTAGAGCAGGCAGAGCACAAAGAAAGCAATGATGAATTGTGTAGAGAAGTGGGGTTGGCTCAGGAAATTGCAAAAGACAGCAGCTCAGAGACTTGGTTTCTGGATTCACTTAAAACAAATAAATACTTTTGATGATGGATTTTTCGTCAAAAAGGTGGACAGAAGCCCTGTTTCGGGAGGGGAGAGTGCTTTTGTGGAAGATGTGCGAGGGATTATGTGGAACACTGGCTTTGTGTGCCTTTGTCTCTGCTTTTTAGGATGGTCTCAAGATAGCATGCGTAGCAATAAACATGAACCGTTCTCCCCTATAGATTAGTGACTAGAGGGGCCGTCACACACGTTTAACAAGTATGCTCCACATGCAAAGACTCCTTTTGTGGCACTTGTGCATTTGAGTTGTATGGTAGTGTTGGAAGAGTGGATGTGGTGCCTATAGCTCACCTATGGTGTGTCTCATGTTGCGTGTAGGGTGCCAAGGAAGGAGAGAGCTTTTTGGCAAATATTGGGTCTGTCCTTCAGAATAGCTGAGGAACTAATAAGTGCTTGGGTCTGTATAAAAGAGGTTGCATATAGGATATGGGGATAGAGAAAGAGAACAGGTAGGGGGATTAGGAAGGCGTGCCTGTTTTCTTCAGATAACCTTCTCATGATATTGTATCTTCAGGATGGCTGCATTCCAGTTCAGACATTCCCTTGGGAGATGGTCACTTGCACTAATTATGCCCATATAGGACAGAAGTGTCCTCAAGACAGGAAACTATAGAAAAATCTGTGTCAGCATGAGCAGCTGCAAATTATGTTCTAGCTTCCTGAAAATAGCCTTGCTTTTGCAAGGCGCTTGTATGGTACCCATCCCCACAGCATCCAACAGCCTCGGTTTGTAATATATGTCTACACTACCCCAGAACGGTAACAAAACAGTTTGCCATCACCTTCTCTCCCACACACGCTTCAGGTACTGTCCCAGTCATTTTCTGCTCACCCTGCTGCTGTGGGCCTGCAGCCTCCCTTGTAAAGGAGCTGGGATTACCCAACTGAGGCCATGTGCCTTCATTCTTCTCACCTTGCCTTGAGAAACAGGATGATGCTATTTTACAGTCGGCGAACTCAAGCACAGAGGCTAGTGGCCATATTCTAGGATATTTACGCATAGGTGTCACATGGAAAAACTATAGCAAGCAGGGACTCGAATCCATATCTCCTAAATCCAAGGTTAGTAGATTAATCATTTCCTCTCAGCCATCTGTCCAACAGCGAAGTACTTCTGAATTTGTATTGGATTTCTCCAGGAGAAATTAACCACTGACATACTTTTACCTTACAGGTGGTGTAAAAATAAAAAAAAAGCAAAAAAGAAAAAAAGAAGAAAGTAATTTATTACATCATAGATATATATAGCTTAAACCTTTGACTTAATCTGACTCCTCCAGGACTGATCTTCAATTTGCTGCAAATTGTATTTGCTAGAAGAAAACAAAATGTATGGCACCACTGAAAATAAGTAACTAACTTATGAAAAAGTTGCCCTCCCCAAACAATACAGGAAAATATAGGAAAAAAGGGATGTAAGTTGAAGCAAGCTCTCCCTATGTGTTTATTAGTCACCCTACCAGATTTCTGGGAGCAATTTCCACTTGTACAGCACCACTGAACAGGCGCAGCATAAAGCACCCAGTATATCTTTATGTACTGGTTCGTGCTCCCACCCATGTAAGGTGATCCCCATAGCAACATACTGCCACGGCAATACAGAGCCTCTAAAGGTCAGCCTAGAAAACAACAACAGTATTTCACAAAATCTCTAAAACAAATACTGTTTTATTTCAGTGACATGGAAATTAAACACACTCTAAATTCTATCAGACCAAGGACATTCAGGCCTCCTTTCAAAGCATGACAAGGAAAGCTCGACAGCCTTTCTGTACTATGAAGAATCTACCTGATAGACACAACCTGCCAGTGAAATTTCTGACAAAAAAAGAATTGGACAGAGCATAACTCTGTCCTTCTTGCATAGGAGTAAAAGCTGCAGGTCTAACTTTTACAGCCTATCATACTTGATGAAATAAAAGATTTATGCAGAAGATCTTCACCTACAGTTCTCAAGCAGTTACTACTTATCCACAGGGAGGCCAGCAGTGGCAACCACAAAATGCAACCATACTGATCCTTTCTCACACTGAGCACATCAAGGCAGACAAAAAATCCTTATCTAAAATTGGGAAAACAGCTAAGTAGCATTTATTCCAACAACTATAAAACAGTGCCATTTACAGAAAGTTCATACCTCTTTTAGCAACTGTGCCAAGGGGGCTTTTTAGCTATTAATGGACCATCAGTCATTGCAGCTCAGATATCTGAATGATTGGGAAGGCGCAGGTGTGGGCACAGGCAGGACAAACTGACCTCACGTGATGGTTGTGTCTTAGTAGTGGGGAACACAAACTTTCAACCGTTCATTCACAGAAGAAACCTCTCCTGGCATCTTTGACCCATGATCAACCATTCATATGTTCCGCAGAGCTGCCCTCCCCTTCAGAACTCTCCTTTGCTGCTGTGGCTGGTCGGGGTAGGGAAAGTCAGGAACGAAGAGCTATGGGAAGACCAGCTATTCCCATAGCATCTCTTGGTGTTAGCCCCATCTAGCAAACCAGCTGTAAGCAGCTAAGGAGTTTCTGAAAGCCAGTGTGCTTAGTTCTTGGAAAGCGAGTGCTCTGGAGGGAGAGATCATTGCTCCCTGGTGCCCCTGGAGATGGGAAGATTCACACACCTATCTATTTTACACTGGAGGGTTATCTCCAGAAAGGTCTCCTTTCCCTGTTCTTTTTGCTCCTGTCAGATCTGTCTCTGTTAAATCAACATTACTGGCTCAGGACATGAGCTACAGCCAGAGGCAGGGGCAGCCAAATCAGGTTAGGACAACGCAAAATTAGGTCTCAGCCGAAAAAAAAAAAAAAAAAAAGAGAGAAAGAAAGGAAACCCTGTGCATTTCAGTACTTTGAGCACAAAGTATTTGAGGGGAAGATTCTTTCCCTTTTCTTCAGCCCTTGTATTCTACTTGGGGGTGCAGGGGCTGTGAAAGCTCCAAAAAGAGACACTGGGGACTCCCCCGGTTAGGACATTATAGCAGGACACTATGGCCCAAGTTGCTCTTCTTTTCTTCTCCTCTACAACAAGGTCCAGGAGCACTATGGGACTGAGGAGTTTCTGCAGGGCAAACTGCAAGGTGCCTGGGGAATGAAAGCCCTCTTTATATTGGAGCAATTGATTTTTGTCAGAGGGCTGTACGGTTCCTTACTGCAGCGTGGGATCGGAAGGGCGCAAACCCCTCTTTGTCCCCTCCTTCACTTCAACTGTGCGTCCTTTTCTGCCACTCCCAAAGTCGAAAAAGATAATTTTGGCCCAAGCCTTTACAGAAGATAAAGTCTAAATGTCAGGTGTCTCCCTAGGCAAGCAGCAAACACTCCTTTCACCACAGAGCACTAGAGGATGAAAAATTAAATCCAAAAGAAAGCATGAGCCATCTATATATCACTCCCTAGGCTTCACAGTACTAACCTCTTACCAGTGCAACAAACATCCTGTGCTCAACCTGAGAAACAGTCAAAACACTAAAACATTCAAAAGGCAATAAACCAGGTCAAGGAAAACAACCTTGACCACAGCAGGTTGCTTGTAAGGAAGTGACCTGACCTTGTGACAATGAAAAGGGCATAAACCAGGGTGAAATCTCACCAAAGGCACTACCCATGGCCAGAAACTGGAGATGGAAGCCATGGAAAACCAAGGCAGAGCTGATTACGCCACCAGTGTGACAGAAAGAAAAAACCTGTTTTTTTTCTAGTGTCCAAAGTGCAGGAAGACATAAAGCAGCCCACTGCAGTGTTAAGAATGATAAGAGATTTTTGAAAGTAAATTCATGTGGTAAGGCAGGAAGAGCGAAGAGAACAGCTCTGCATAATGCTATCATCTCTAGTACTTACTAGTTGTTGTGTCTTCTCGCTTACTTAGGATATATTCTGTTTGGTGCAAAGGTCAGCTCTCTATCTATTTTCACACAGCATCAGGCACAATGGGATCCTGATGTATGTTTTGCTGCAAAAATAGAGATAAATATTACAATGGCTATTTGCTAATTCATTAAATACAAGTGGACAAAGTAAGCTGAATAAAAGCCCTAAGCAGTTTGAGTCTCCATTCTGGGCAGACTGCATCTACCTCTAACGAAGATCTAAGGGATGTGTTTCTTGATTTGGCAACCACAATGTAACTTGCCCTGCCAGTAGAGCACCATTGACTTGGATAGCGTGAAAATCCGTGTGGGATGTGTGGACGTACTCATGGTGCCTGAGTTGCACAGAGAGTTTGGGAAGTCACTCCTGTGGAAGTGTAGGGGCTATATTTGGGACACTTAGAGAAGTATGTACTGTCTGTAAAGTATACGGGTATAGAGCTAGGTAGGGAGTGCTTGGGAGATATGCAGCACAGCCCTGGAGTCAGGACTTGCGTGTTTGCATATGCAGAGCAAGACTGGTGGAGAGATATGTTTGATGCGGAGCAGTTGTTTCTGCCGTAGGGTTTGTCCATTGTAGCAGTGTTTGAGAACAGCCTGGATGGTCAATATCAGTGGGGTATGGGCGAGTGGCGAGTACAGATGAAGAGCTTGTGGCACAGTGTATAACGGAGCTGGTGTGTGACTGAGGTGAATGCAGTTGCAAGAGTGAACATTTCCTAAAAGGTAGGAGCTTGTGACTACAGAGCTCTGGGTTTTTAGGCCTCCCTCCTCTAATGGTCCGATCACACCGCCTTGCTGTCTTTCCACTCACTCTCCTGTCTGTTAGAGATGGATTACATGTACCTCTGTTGTTAGTGCTTCTAGATCTACCGGTGTGTGCACACTTCAGCTGTGTGTGGCTATATTCGGGAGCAAAGGGGTGTATGTAGGGTGTGGAGTGAGTCTGGTATGCAAAGGAGGCCAAAAGAGAGGGAACCCTTTGCATGGTGTGACGTGCTGTCTTTGGCAGTGTGTAGCTGAAGGGTATGTCTTGTTTATATTCTGGCGAGGCTTGCAGAGGCTGGCCCTTGTGTGAAGGATTGCCTGAGCCCCATGTGTGAGAGAGGCCGTGCGTGAGGGCAAGAGGGCACACGGGAGGCTGCAGAGGGGCTGTGGGTAAGGGAAAAGGTGTGCAGAGGTGGGGGCCGCTGGGCCATATGGCCAGGTGGGGTGTGCCCACGAGAGCAAGATGTGATGGGGTGCATGGAAAGGTGTATAACCCTGACTCTGTGTGTGTGGATATCAGCAGCAGGGGCAGGCACTTGGGAAGTGCTGACTCTGGAGGACTTGGTAAGGGCTGGTTGGAGAGGGGCTGTGCAGAACTAGGGGATGTGGGGGAACAGAAGGCTGTGGGGGGCTCTCTGGGAGGCAGGGGAGCAGCACTGCCAGGGTAAGCAGTGCCACAGGCAGGGCATGGGGAGCAGGGCAGTGTGAGCAGGGTGTGGGCAGCCTGGGCAGGGCAGGCAGTAGGGAGGCGTGGGCAGCAGCGTGGCACGGGCAGGCCAGGCAGGGCGTGGGCAGCAGAGGCAGGGTGCAGGCAGGTCAAGCAATGGGGCAGCGCAGGCAGGGCATGGGCTGGTCCAGGCTGCACTGAGTCCCACCACTGTGCTTATGGCAGCAGAGGTGGCAGCATGGCCGCGGGCACTGAGCCTGCCGGCCGCCCTGGCTCTGCAGCCGCCCAGAGCTGTGTGGGCAGGGTTGGACTGCCTTCAGGGGCACTGCCCTACCAGGAGCAGTTGTGCAGCTCAACCCTGTTTGGAGAGGCGCCCTGCCAAGGAGAGGTGGCCATGCCCTGTGCCATGCATCGCTGCAATAATTGGCGGTGCTGTAATTGCCACCTCTGGAGGCTGTGTCCCATCATTGGCAGGAGTAAAGGAGACTTGGCAAGCCAAGGAGAATACCCGCTGTTTTGCATCTAGGAATACAACCCTCATTTCCTTCACATCACGTGCATTAATGCTCATAGCCATCCCCATTAAGTACTGTTCCTCTTTCATAAAGGGGAACTAGAAGCTTGGAAAGATTGAATGATTTGTTCAAACTATTGGGCAGAGCTGGGAATGGAACCTAAATCTTCGAGGGCCTCCTGCTGTGCTTTAACCACAAAAGGAATCCATCCCTTCCCGGTATGCTTGTGCAATCCATTGTTTTTAAATTATGTCCTTACGAGGTTGCACAGATGTTGCTGGGGGTTGCATTAGCCCTCTAGAGTCATCAGTAATGGGGAAGATGTGGAGGAAGGACAGACTGCAGCTTGGGTCTCCAAGTCTCGATGTGTTTGCAGGAGCATGAAGTGGAATCATTATATAAATGCTCCGGGTGCTAGACCCTTTTCCCCCAGGAGTAAACTAAGGCATAGAGAAGCCCAGTATGATTTTAAGTCATACTGAAAATCTGTGCCAGAGATTAAAGCAAAACCTACTGCTGCTGATGTTCAGTTGTACATCACAAGCCCACCTTCTTCCACCGGTAGTTTGCTCTCTGTAAAGAGACACAGTCCCTTTATCTGCTGCACAAGAATATCCCCCACTGCTGCACACTGACTGTCCCTCACCATCCACAAGCTCATTGGGAGGTTCCACTGGGAAACTGATGCCAGTAGAAAGATACTTTGCCTGATTGTTACGTCTTTCTCTATTGACTTTTCCCCTTTAGATGGACATTAACTCATTATGACCAAAACTGTATGTTCTTCCCCACCAAAAGAAAAGGGATGGATAAAGAAAACAGAAGAAAAATGAATGATTATGGAATGAAACAAATAGAAAAAGGGACTGGGTGAGGGTGAAGACATCCATACTATAAGAATAAGAAATGAGCTACAGGGGGATGCTGAGCAGATGACTTGTGTCAGCACTGTCATTCTCTAAAAGGGTCGAAGGGTCTGTAAGGTGCCCAGTGGTGCAAGTGCTGCAAGCTGCTGGAGTCGTGACTGGCAAGAGCATAGATGGGGACTTTCATCAAGATTTCTTTTGCTGGCTTAGTGGAGGATGGGAAGGAGATCCTGCAACTGTTTACATTTGAGGTGGGAATATTCCCCCTCTCTCCTCATCAAAGTTACTTGCTCTTAGGTTTGTGGCTTTTCTTGGGCAGTAGCACAGCAGGACATTCCCCTGTGGAGTGCTGACTTTACCCAGAAGCTTGCTCAGCTGCAGTGGAAAGGGCTGATCCTGAACTTCACCTTGTCATGAGCCGTGTTTCTGGCCATCCAGAGAACCTCAGCCCAGTTCCAGCAGGGCACACAGGGCCCTGGGCTGCTGGACCTTGGCTTGCTCAAAGTAGCTGCTCTTGCAGACCAGTGACCCTATGGCCATGATAAACTGCAGCCCAGCTCAGGAAGAACAAACTTAGCCTCAAGTCTTGCCTTGCTTCTCTGCTTTCCATGGCCCCACATAGTGACTCACACTTCCCCGCTGCCACTGCCTGCATAGGGAAATTGAGACGAGGTGCTGGCTTGAAAGGGCCCTTGGCCTGACCTGCTGCAATAGCCATTTATGTTCTTACATGCAATATTAAAGCAGTGATACCAGGTCTCTTGCAAAGACTTCTTCTATGCTTGACATTTTTTGACCCGTAGTTTCCAAGGCAGAGAAAGCAACTGTAGTCTTTCTCTTGCCATTGCCACCCATTCTGGTATAGTTATTTCTAGTGTCATGGTACTGGAGCACTATGGAGCCCTTCCTCTTCAGACGGCATTTGTGACTTTCTTCTTTCAGGCAACACCTGCACAAGAGAATGGAAAGACAAGAGATGAAAACATTATTTGGTGTGTTAAGTTTTGTGGAAAAGTGGGAAGACCAGCTCCAAACCCTATGCTTTTCGTAGTCCATTTTGTTTTTGACTTCAAGGCCTGTTTGAAATCCTCCTACAGAAAGATATATCTTCCAAGGAACTCCAGTATCTTGAACAAGGAGAAAAACGTTGGTATTCCCCATTCCCTACTCCACCCTCTGTCAGTAAAATCTGTGGGTACAGAGCAGTAATCAGAGAGGTTTTTCTTTGGGGTAGAAGGTGCATAAAGCACACAAGATCAGAAAGCTTTCTTAATGTTGAATGTGAAGTTTGGCTCTGTGGTAAATTAGAAGAGAACTGCCACCCAAAGAAAAGCAGATAAAGAAACCAGCATTTGTCTAGTGTGTTGGTCTTTACAACTCATGAGTTCAACACTAATGAGTTATGGGTTGGCCCATGAAAACATAATGTGTAAATTAGGAATTTAATGATGTGTAAGATTAAAAGCTGTGCGGGTTGCATTTATTTAAGGCTGCCATCTTGTGTTCAAAGAGGAATTACTTTATCAGACAATGTCCCTTTCACTAGGTTTAAATTGATTCCGTTATGCATGTTATGGAGGGTACTCAAGTGCCCGAGACTGCCAGCTGACAGTATTTCCCACTAAATGCCCTTTCTGTAGCTCTGTTTGCAGCTTCATAATAGCAAACATACCGTGCAAGCCATAATGACTTCATCTGAACTTCCAGAAATGAGTAAGTGCAGATTCCACCCCCCCCATCCCTCCCGATAAATTTAGTTGCAGGAAAGCTGGGATTCAAGACGAGAGATGCAAAAACTAAAGTCCTTACTGCTTCTCTATTTGACTTGCTTTCCTGATGCTTCACTGCTAGGGCTTCTACACCCACCCAAAACCTCTTCCCTCTCAAAAAAACCCCCAAAACAAAAAAACCCAAACCAGATTAACCAGTGACGAGGACCTTTACATGCCCATTTTCATTGTAATGTGTGTAGTTAACTTCTAGCTACTTGCTGGATGGCATCATGGCAGTATTTTGCAAACCAGGAATCCTAGTTCTCAAGTCATGTTCTACTGACATTGGTAACTGACATGAGCTCTTTTAGGGGCTTGGCACTGAGCCAAGCATGCATGCTAGCGCTTCCTGGGATGGCCAAGGGACATTCTGTGGGAAGGGCTCGGTCTGTTTTGTATGCCCTGATCAGCACAGTTTAAAGTTGCATAACTCCTTCTTGATGCAGCAAAGAAAAAGAAGAATGATGGTTGAGTGTTCTGCTTATCTGCAGAGCCTTGATGGAGAACAACTCCAGTCTGATTTGGTTCACGCATGTAGCAAAGTTTTAAAATAAGGCCTAAATCAGCTAAGGCATTCAGGCATCTAGTTAGGTATGCTCAGAGGCCCATGTTCCCCACTTAGCTACTTCCTGAGATTGTGGGCAAGTTCCACCCATCATCCGTTGGTTAGAGCAATCTCTTAACAGATGGAAAACCTGTTTTCAGAGCCTCACCCAGCCTAATTTGGGCAGATCTAAGCGCTTCTCATAGTGAAGTGGCCTGACCATCAAGCTATTGACGATCCCAATCAGAGAGCATCATGACTGTATAGACTGATGAAAAATTAGAGCTAAGATGGTTGCTAACGCTGTGATCTTGTGGCTAGGGCATCTCCCTGAGCTATAGCAGAACAAGATGCCAGTCTCTGCTCCAAGGAAACAAGAAGTGAAACAGCAGCATGAGGAGAGGCTGCACCCATAGAGGTTCAAGTCTGGGCCAAGTGGAGTTTTGAGACAAGTGTCCTTCCTACCAGTGAGTGTCCTGAACCCATGGCTATTGAGGAAAATATGATGGGTGGTTATTAACGAGGCAGTGGAGCAGAGCGGTGCGTGTCTAGAGAGGATAAGCTTCTGTTGCCAGTCTGAAGTTGGGAGGTTGACTCTGTACAAGGGATGTGGTTTAAACCTTACCCCTTTCATTAGCGTTTCCTCCTGACTAGCGGAGGGGGCTTCATATTTAGCATTTGAGCTACTGTGCCTTCTTCAAGCCACGTATGTTTTCAAAGTTGGGTTCAGATAGGACAAGCTTGGATCTATCTATGTTTGCAGCTGATCAGATATGGACGACCCCAGCCTGAAGCTGTCGCTGTATTTGTGTGCCATGCCTGTGTACAATTTATTCCTCACTGCATATTTACAAGAGCCATTATTTTTAATAGCAGAACAGTATAGCTTTTCATAATTTACTTGTCGTCTTTAATTGGAGTAGAGACCATGCCTTACTATCTGTTTATACAGTGCTTAGCATTGAGTTGCTCAGAGTCTCAGGGGCAAGTTCAACAGAAATATTAGCAAGAAAGATATCTGTAAACATGCTAACAGGACATAGTTCATATTCCTGTTTTCAGCCTCGTTTCCTAGGGACACAAAAGTTACACAAACACACCATTTATCTGTTAGTCCCCAACTATGAGCTTTTGAGCTCCACTGGTCAGCATGGAGTCAAATTTGGCAGAGAGCAGTGGCAATGGCAGTACTCAGAGGAGAAAGACACTAATTAGTACTCCCACCAAAGAAGAGCTGGAGAGAAGATGTTACCCATGCTGTTTGGTATCTGACAGCTCCCTGGTCCAAATCTACATATTTCTGGTTGAGTCACAGCACGTGCTGTCTCTTGCCAAGCTGAAAGGCTGGAAAAGTGGTGTGAGGGCATATGTGGGCATGGTAGGAGTCACACAGGACAGGAGGAGGGCACTGCGGAGATTAAAAGATGACCTAGTTTGGGTGTTTAAGGAACATGGAAGAGGTCTGAAGCTATAACAGGCTGGTGACTACGGGCTTGGGAAGGATTTGGGGTGCTACAGTGGAAATTTCATAGTGAGATAAAGTTTTAAGTGTCATAGGGAGGAAGTTTTGGCGTGTATGACCCAAATTTGTAAGGTTTCGTTAGTTCCCCTGCATATAGAGCAAACCACATGTGACCGCTGTACTTAGTTTGTAGTTTTAAGTGTTGAGAGAATTTTTTTTAAAAGGTTTGCTGTTCTGTCTGTAATCTAGTGACTGTTGTTTTATAGAAGTTCTTATGGGGGAGAGAATTGCTCCAGAAAGCTCACAGTAATATTTGTTTATTACCTGCACTATGGGAGTCTAAGCCTCCAATGCAGCAGGCACCATGCAAATATGCTACTGTTACAGTAAATGCAAAAACACTGGTGGAGGAGGCAGGGAGGCAACTTTTTCCCTTGAGTACTTTATACAAAATAAGGATTTGGTGGTAAAGCAAACAAATTTAAATGACGCCCACAGGGAAAAACTTGGTTTTGGCCAGGAGAAGCTGGCTTCAGTACCTGCTATATATAAAAACCAGAGTCAACCAAAACATTCCTCTAGGCTTGCTTCTGCCAGCTGCTAAGGTATCCAGAGGAAATACAATGTGGACTGAAAACCAGGTTACTACAGAGGTTGTTCACTTGCAAGAATAGCCTGAAATCCTGTTCTGAAGCTGAACGCTAAAATGCTTTGGCAGTTCAGTCATTGATTGGCATTCCTACTCAGCCAATGTATGTGACTGCTGTTCTGCTGCCTATTTTTAACAGGATGTAACTGTTTATCATGTTTCTGGCTGAGATTTTTATAGTTGAGGCTCCTGCCATCCATCAGCTCCAGACGATTTATGTGGAATAAGGCTTTCTCTCAGGATCGCTTTGAGCTCTCCAGTCTAACAAACTGGCATATGACTTTGCCATCGGATCTGGGGAGAACTCGAATGTTGCAATGGAGTCCAAAGCCTCCATCTGGTCCAGCCACCGGTATGTGTCACGTAGCTCTTCTCTTGCTCCTAATGGCAGCGGCATCTGACAGGCAGCGTGCCGCGCCAATGGGAGCGTCTTACCTGCTGTCTCTGCTCATGCAGCATTACAGTTTCAGCAGCGCATAGGACCAGGAGCAGGCCAAGGTTTCCTTTGTGTCTCCAACTCTTTGATGTTGCATCTAAAACATTTTATTTTAAATTTTAGAAAGATTGGGGTCAGAGGCGAGAGAAACGGAAACATCTTGGTTGCTGTTTCTAATGTAAGACAGTGTCAGGGGACATGGTGAAATCTAGCCCCTCTGTTTCCTGTCCCTCACCGAGAACTTCCCATTGACTTCAATGGGGCTAGGGTTTTCATCCCCTCTGCTTTTAAAACTTTGCTGACATGGATTTAACAAGCCTTGAGATCCATGGGCTGTGCAGGGGATGGGGTATTCTGTTGCCTATTTTGCACTAATGTCTTTCAACAGATATAATATTGCTGCTGTTAGAAATGTAGAGAAGAAGCAAACCCAAATAATTTTCTCTCTGCCATGACAGACTAAAATAAAGCTTTTAGCAAGCACAAACAGTAGAACCTTATCTTCTATGCATTAGAAGGCCAGACTCCGATACCTTTACATCTGTTCTTTATTCCGCAAAATAACCTGCCTTGCTCATGGTGTAAAGTATAAAAAGTGCATGTGAAAATATGAAAATCTGTTTTGTATCTACCAGCAAGAATCAAAATGTATATTTATTTTTAGTAGTACTTTCCCCCCCCAAAATGGCATGATGATGGAAAAGACCATAAACTTCTCAGCTGCTTTAAAAAGTCAAGTATAAAACGTTTTTATTTTACTTCATTACACTTGCAGACTCTCACTACAACACTCCAAATACAACAGAAACTGCTGCTGACAAGCCCTCCTTTGGTGTTACACACTATAGAAAACTCATCCCTGCCCCAGTCCTGCTCTCTCCACATCGTTTTCATGTATGGATATTAATTTATGTGTTCACTAGAATACAAACGCTCCCCTGTCTCTATAAGTTATAGAAGCAATCATCCAAGGAAGCATCAGAAACTCCTAAAGTCAATTCTGGTGTCATAATTTCATACTCTAACCTGAGATGCCAAATCATGGGCCTTTATAGATGAGAAGCGGGTGTGTGAAAGCACTCCCTTTTCAGAATTGCAGACTTTATTTCTCTATAAAATATATTTATGCTGGGAAATAATAAGTGGCTAACACGGCAGTGCAAAGGGTGATCTGTATCCCTGGGGACAGCTTCGGGAGCTTGCTCTGGTTCTGGGGAAAGGGAGCACCCGGAGTGCTCTTGGGCAGGGGTGGCTCGCTCTTGCTCTGCATCCTGTGCACGTAGCACAGCGAGACTCCCACGATCAGCCACGGTCTCTGATACAGATGCATTAATAAATAAACAACAGCAACAGCAGTAATAACGTTGAGTAACCCTCTTAGCCTACCCCATAATGTTATGAGCAAGCTCAGGAGGGAGGGTTCATCTGCGCCTTCTCAGTCACATAAATCAGCCAGCCTGGCAGGTGGTTTCTGATGCATGTGAAACTCCCATGCATTAAGTCCTTTGGGTTCCTGATTTTGCAGCAGTTGTCCCTTGGCTAAACTTGACCATTTCTTGGGCTGTTTCATCCTCTCTTCTCAGCTAATTTTACACCGCACACTTTGGCACCGTGACTTATGATACCTTTCAGCATTTTCCTCCCCAAGGTAACACAAAAATCCTCTAGAAAGGAAGTCATAGAGCAGTAAATACTACCTGGGATAACATTTCAGTAAGAAGAGCTCTTTTATGGACCACCTAAAACTATGTCTAACACAACCATGGGCAACCCTTTCCCGTATTTGATTTGTGCAGCTGGGAATGCTATTTTTTGTAGTGGGGAAAAGGAAATGTCTTCTGGGGTATTTTTGCATTTCATTCCTTTCCTCTTTCTTCCACACTGAGCTCCTGAAGACGATCAGCTCATTGTGCTTTGTCTTCAGGTATTTCTAGAGTCATGCCAGCCGTTGGCCACAACTGGCGTCTCCTGAGAGTCACCAGAGTCTCATCTTACTCCTGGTGTAGATCACACCTTACCCAAGGCGCATCTGAATCCTGCCAGTCAAGGGTGCTTGTGGCTGACCTGGATTCCCAAACTTAGACCGCGATCCTTTTAAAACTGTGTCCTGGCTGGAAACCATGCAGCACCTTCAGTCCCAGCATCCATAGCATTTGCTATTACAGGACTCGCTACAATGCTCATGAGAACCAAGTCATTTTGGATGATAAAATATTACCCCACTTACAGAACCTGGTTTAATTACACAGTGCGTGTGTGGAGTAAGCAGGGGATGGAACATAGAAGCAGAATCTTTCGTGTAAGGCAAATTCCCAAGCAACCAGCTAATAGGAGAACATCAAGGATGTTAAGTAGATTAGACACATCAATAGAATCTACATAAGTGATGCCAAATTTAGTAACAGCAAAGGGGAAAACAGTTTTATTTTAAGTCAGACTCTGCTAAGCGGTGGCACCAGGTCTATTCAGGGTTATGTACTGTGTTTCTTTGTAGCACACAAAACATTAAGTGCAGAGGAAGAGTTAACTAAAGTAAATGGGGTTGAAATTTCTGCAAAAAGAATGATGTACTGTACCTATGCATTTTATAGCACTAGGTAAGTAGTTTAATGTCTCAGCCAATATCAAACACTTCATTTGCAAATCTTAGTGTGCTGGGCTCCCTAGTGGTTTGTGTAATAAAATGGGATGGTTAAAGGGCATGTCCTTGCATTAACTATTCCTTCTAAATTTGAAGGGCCCAGCCGTTATGTAAATATTTACTATAATTAACTGCTGGAGTTCACTTGTTGTCCTAGTTTGCAGGAGTTGTCTGAAGTTACTCTTATCCATAGACAGGGAGATGCTATCTGTAAATAGTCACTTTTACCTTGACTGAGTGTGGTGGAAGAGGAGGTTTGCCTTGTCCTGCTCATCACATATGACCACTACAGTCATCATCGCCCTGTTTTCGTATCCGCTTGCAGTCAGTTCCTCACCATCCATAGGCAGTTTAATTAGGTTGTGGATTATCCATAACAAGGGTATGAAGCTGGAACTGCCCTTGTGCATAACAGCCTGAGCTGGGCTCCGGCACAGCGCTGTGAGGATGCAACGATCTGCTTCCAGACCAAAACAGGATTGGGACCCCATGTGTTCCCAGAGTGCTGATTCTGCACTACTAACTTCTGCACACCTGAGATGGCTTTGTAGGCAGGGCCATTGGGGTGTCTCTGCACTGTGTTCCTAAAAACACAAGTTGGGGCTGGAAGACAGAGGCACCTGAGGGCACTGCATAAAGTCAGCTCAAGCCCAGCTAGGTTTAATAGCTCCATCTCAGTACAGGCAGTGCTGCATCCAGGTTGTTTCCTGAAGAGCCACTCGGATATCTCTGCATCGTGCTCTGCAGTGCTCTGCAGCACTTCACGTAGCTGAGGGGCTGTGCTGTATCAAGCCACGGTGCCAGCAAAGGCCGGTGCTGGGCTGATGCAGCGGCCTGGAGCCCAGAGTGCAGCTCGAAGACACCTGGGACCTTGTGCCACCCCAGGCCTGGCAGAAGTAGCCCCAAGCCAGAGCTAATGAGCTCTGCTGGATCTGACCGATTCTTTGTGGACCGTCTCAGCTGTCTTCATGTCATGCTGACTAACATACTTGCAGGATTCTCATTACTTATGTTTCTTCATTGCCTCGGGTGCTCCAGCCCCTCTGACTACACCACTCCGTAAAAAAAAGAAAGAAATCAATCTTGAGCTTACAGGTGGAAACAGGAGAGACAGGGAAGGCCAAGGAGTAGCAGATGTAGCACGGGGTGCCATGCTTATCTTTGCGCTGCATGCCAAAACATTCTGGCTGTGTTTTTTATTCCCCCATTCTCCCTTAAAATCTCGTTTGACGCGTTTGGCTGCTACACTGCGCTGGTATGTATGTGTGGGCTTCTGGAGCTGTCTCTGAATCTATACCCGGGAGGAGGAAGGAGTCTTTAAAAATTAATACTGCGAGGCAGCTTTAGTGGCAATGTTGGCAGAGCAAACGGAACCGCGAGCAGGGAGAGCCCGGGATCTGCAGGGGGAAACAGGACCCGTGGCTCTGTGCCAGCAGAGGTGACGCACTCCCGCTCCCGCCGAGAGGAAAACTGCCTGCTAGCAACATTTGTGTTTGACCCTTCTGTGAAGCTGTAAGGATGAAGGCTCTGAAAATAAGCACTAAAATGTCCCTTGCCTGGCCCCTGTGATAGAGGCCCTCTCTCTGTCTCCCTTCATCTGCTAAAAGAAGAGATCAGACATTCAATAGCATTTCCTAGCGTGCTTTGCCTTCCACTCCTCAGTGTGTGCCACAGTGCTCGGGAACACAGACTTGGTGGACTAGATGGTCTTTTTCCTAACGTAGCATCGTCTGGCTTTAGTAGTCTAAAGGATTTAAATCTTGGCCCTCCCTTTACCTTGTGTTCAAACCTTTCCTCCGTGCCAGGACACCAAGCGTAGGGCAGCGATTTGGCCCTGCAGATTCAGCTGCAGCGGTGGGTGACATCCATGCTATGCTAACACTCGCTCTTGCTTTGGCCAGTGCTATTTATGTTTTGCCAGCTGCAGGTGCCCTTTGGCTTAGTGGATGGGGTCAGTGCTGAAGAGCAAAGCTGGCTGGGAAGGCAGGATCGTAACCACATTTTTTCCTTTTCCCTTTTTCTTTTTTTTTTTTTTTAATCTCAGGCTTTATTAAAGCTTCTAGCATTTCATCTCAAATATGGCTAGAACACCTTAGCAGTCCTGGCATGAAGCTAAAGCACAGGGACATTGAATCGTCTGTCTAAAGGATTCTGGCTGGTGTGACCCCTGCATGTCTGATGACTAGGCTGCGGAGGGAGCCGCGGTTTTATGACATTAAATATTAACAGCTGGATATTAATAATGAAGGCTGACAGCTCCTTTTCCAGTTCCTGAGGTTGTTTCTCCCCCAGCTGCAAGTCCAGCAGGATTTGTGTTTTTTCACTGCCTGAGCATTATGGTCAGGGCCCCCTGATCTCGAAGGGTCAGGGAAGGTAAGAAAAATAACATGGAGGTGTCACTGCTGTGAATAGGAGTCGTCGCCGCCTGCCTGGGCCCTGCACTGCACGGGCTCTGGCTGCCTCTGGTTAGCCTTGTCACAGCATGCTGATTGGAAAGCAATTTACTGTTAAAGGCAGAGAAAATGTAGGAGGTTAATAATAAAAAGGGGGAAAAAAAAGGGGCATCAGGAGACCTAAAAGCAGATCTTCCTGCATTGCTCGAAGCCAGAGGAAAATAAGCTATTCCAACACGTTTGTGTTTTATTGCTGTTTGGCCTGTGCAAATAGTGCAGTTAAAATTTTCATACCGTGCCCTCTAAAATTACATTTTTCTCTCTTCCTTGCTTCTTGCCCTTTCTTGCCATCCGCTGTAGCTTCCCTCCAGCCTAGGACAGCCGAAATGCTGCTTCAGTCTGTAGCTATATCAGTCTTGTTCCTAAGATAATTTACAGAAGATGCTAATGCACAAGGCAGACTATTCCCTCCCACCAGCAGCATCACCACAGCTGAATAAGTCATGTCTGTAGCTCAGATCAGGTGGCTGGAGGACAGAGGAACACAAGTCCTTTCTTGAACTCGTGACCCTCAAGCCCTGCCTTGCAATGTGCTAAATGTTGCTGAAAAGTCATCTCAGAGGAATTTGAACAGGGCTTTATTTGAATAAAGAAATACAGCACAGAGCACACAATAGTTGCTAATAAATCACAGGTTGGTTTTATTTCGCTAGTGCAACTCTGCCTTATTTTTTTCCGTATTGGACTTTTCTCCAAATTACATTTTCCCAGTTGTGCACTTTTGTTCTTTTTACTATGTGACAAATGGAGGTGCTGTTTATTATTTATTCTTTGGCTTTAATGTTGTGCAAGCTAGATCAATTCAGTTTTTGATAAATAAGTCTGCTTTTTGCAGAAATTACCCAGTTGGATCAGTACTCTTTTCCTCTTTCTCTGCAAAGGCCGACCTCTAACCCTGTCTACTCTACAGTGAAACCCCATTTATCCAGACCACTTTTAAACTCTGTCTTGGTCAAATCTAGACCATGTCCTCTACTCTGACCCTTGTATCAAATAACAGCCTAGTACCCTTTTATGGAAATAGTTTCTAATGTTCCCCATGCCTGTAGTTAAATGGAGTGAGCTGATGCTTTGGATTGACAGCACATAACTTGGAGTAAAACTCGGTTTTATTCTGAGTAAAAGTAACGTACAGCAGATGGCTAAAAAGACATGCAGGGGAAGCAGGACAGAAGGTTTGGGCTGCGTGAGGTAGATCTGGGCCATGACGTGAGATGCTGAGCATGAAAAGAGACCTTAGAAAAAGGTAAGGATGCTTTCAGCTTTTTAATTCTTCTTTTTAACCCTATTCTGTGTGCTAAGGCGTGCCTTCAGTTCAATATTTTCTCACATCTGAACACAATTGTGTTTGCTGTGTTATTCGACACAACATTAGACATGGCTTTTGGGTCACAGTCGGTGAGGAAAAGGCATTTTGGAAGTGTATCTGTTGTCTGTATTTGAGTCGCTGTGCTTATAGTACTGCTGAGTCCAACTGGTGTAAAATCAAGAAGGCCAGCTGCTCCCTTGGTCAGGAGATTAAAAATCTCAGTGAGGAAGAGGGTGTCTGTCTATTTTTTGAAACTTTGAGGTTCACAAAGTCAGGAAGCTATATGAGGGAGACAAAAAGAAGTCACGAAGAAGTATATGCAGAAAAGAGACTGAGGTGAGATTCTCCTGTAATCTGAATCTTGGAACACGGGCTTTAAGGAGTATTGGGTATCACAAGGTCTTTGGTAAAATGATGACACTTGGCAACACAGGGGTTAAAATTGACTCCGATTTGCTCTTGTCTGCACTTAAAGCTGAAATGTGTTCAGTTGTGGTGATTTTTTGGTGGTGACCATGTTCAAACACAGCTACATGCTGTAGTAAGACTAATCCTGTGGACTTTTTTCTTCTGTCTTTTCCATCCATGTACCCGTACCCTGTTCAGAAGAGGTACAGGCTCTAATGAAATAAGCACTGACCTCACCAGCTCTCACTACAGCTTCGGCAGTAGTAGGAACAGTGGTGGCTGGAAGGAGAAAAAAATAATCTGTGGTACATGGGATTTTCTGTCAGACTAGGGAGGGCTCCTGATGCAAAAAGTAGCCCAGGGAGTGGCAGGGGGAGGCTGATCTGTGACCTTCTTCTGCAGATCTGTTGGGATGTGAAAGCATGCCCAGGTGCTCAATGGACAGAGCAGGTGGTGTGTAACGCCAGTGACCTTCCCTTTTCTTCTCTAAGTGTTAATGGGAGTCTCAGATGGGGAAGGGTCTAACGCAGCAGGGTCAAACGTATTCTGAGGAGAAGGCCAAGGCTGTGGCCTGGAAGGGATGAGTACACTGGGGAGGAACAGCTTTTGCAGTTCTGACTGCAGGTTTTGCCTCTCCACTTAGCTCGAGGGACTCTCTCCCCACCCACATCTTTCCTTAAACAGCAAAAGGCTGCGTTCCTCGCTGGCAGGAGCAGTCTAGAGCCTGTTCCCTGGAGGTGGAAGTGGCAGAAGAAGCAGGATGGGGAGCGTGGGTGAGGATGATACTCAGCCTTGGTGAGACTTTTGTTGGAGAGCTTGGCCACAGTACTAGAAATCCTGGGAGGGAGGGGATGATAGGGTCCTAGGAGGCTACATGGCAGTCCTTGGGGGAGAACGGGAGGAAGGGAAGAAGCAGCCTGATCCTTCCCAACCTAGGACAGCAGCGAGCTTATGGGAGAACCCCTGAGACTGCGCTGCTCTTAGTCAAGAAAAGTGTCAGGGAGGACAGGTGCTGGAGCAACAGCAGTTTTTAAATTAGGTTGAGACAGAATGTTTCTGTAAGTAAAGTGCCCTGGGTCAAATCAGTGTGAAGTCAGGGAAGCCCAAAGGCCTGCAAACCAGAGTGGCAGAAGTTTCTTGCAACCCTGAAAGCTGCCTCTGCTCTGGTTCAAGATGAGTAACGGCAGCTTCAGGGAGTGGGTTTGAGGGTGTTGCCCTATGATCGGAGGCAGGATCGGTCGGCAGGGAAGGGGTGGCCTCCTTCCTTACAGTCCTGAGGCGCTTCACTCTCCTGTGCGAAGTGGGTGTAAATGCCTTGATGTCCAGGGGCTGAAAGAGTTCAGGAACCATGTTATAAAGGCGAGGGGATGTAAGGTTCATGCATTGGGAGATGGCTGTGCTGGATTTCTGCTAGGCGAGCTGTTCCACTGGCTGGAGGTTAGGGATGAGAGGCAAGGGGACGCTAGACATGTTTAATTGCCTGTAACTAATCAGGCATATACACTCATCCTTCCCCTCCTTGTTCTTCTGAAAAACCACCCTCTCAGACTCTCTCCCGATTCCTGCGGAGCCAGCGATGAGGCAGCTTATATGGACACAGACACTGTGAAGCGCAGAGCATCGCCGGCCTTGTGCTCAGTCCCTGCTGTCAGGCTGGAGCATTAGGACAGGCACCATCAGCATGGTCGTCATTACCGTGCCCTTTCAGCAAAAGGGGCTATTAAAAAATGAATAGCAGCTGTGACAAACCCAAGGAATTGTTAGAAGAAGAACTTAGATCTATATATCATAAAATCACGTAGTATTGCTGGGGCATAGTTCTTTACTGAGACCCTGAGATGGGAAAAGGATGTAGGACGAAGGGATGTTTTTTCATAGCAGGAGCTTAAAATGATGTGCAGTGAATTCCGTCATACTTAATATTGGTTTTGAACATCTTGGTACCTGGATTTTCAGTGGAAATAATTAACTACGATAAACTATGAATTTTAAATCAAGTTGGACAGAGGTAATTTTGGATAAAATGAGAGCTGTTCTTCACAGGGAAAATGTTCAAGGCAAAATTCCCAGTCCTTGTAGTGGCAGTGAGCAAAAGGATTTTGAAAGTTCTGGGGGAAAGCTCGTGGCACCCATTCGCACATACTTAGCTGCTCCTTTTAAAAAGTCGCAGTTTCTCAGTAGAAGGGGTGCCTCCTCAGCAGGCAAACCTTCCTCAGGAACCCAACACAACTGCTGCTGCTCGGGAGCTCATAGTGGGAGAGGGAAATTGCCTGGAATGAAGCAATGGGTAAATCTCTGTGCATCCTCTCTAGCCTTTGAGCTGGCTGCTCTTCTGAGTCACTGTGCTGGGGAGGTTGAGCCCCTGGGCTTAAAGCAGTGATCACGATCCCCCGGTTTAGGGTGAGACCCTGGCTTAGAGTGAGACACAAAAAGCAAACATAACAGCGCTGCCCTAGGGAGTCCAGTTGGTTGGCAGCATTAGCAGTTAGGTGGCTATATTAGCATTTTAATCAAATAACTAGATATCCTAGAATTATATGTTTGAATCTCTGTAGGCTAAACATAGCTTCAGAGGCAAATAATTTCCATGTAATTTTAGGGTGGAGAATGTCCTTTGGGTAACAGCTGCCTGCTCTGCATGGGCATTAAAAATCCTGTGGCACTTTATTGAAAGCAGAGGTTTGTCTCGGAGGCCTTGCTTAAAACATCCCTCAGCATGCTGGCTGTCTGCCCGGCTGCAGTCCTGACACCCAGGAGGGCATGCAGTTCAGGGGGAGATACTGCAGCTCCTGTTCACTATATTGTTTGTAGAGTGTCATGGGAGCCTTGATATAAACGTGGACAACTTGTCCAGGTCACAGCAAGGATGACCTTGCTGGCATTGGTCTAAGCATATTTGCTCATGTGGTACAGTGGGTGCCTAAGCCCTGGGAAGAGTAAGATCTTTGAGGACAGGAAAACAGGTTGTCCAGTCACAGGCTGGCCCAAATCCTGCCTCGTCAGCAATATCTGATGGCTGGCTGTATTGACCTGGGGCAGTCCACCGGTTCCTGCGGCGGACATGCATCTACAGGCCCAGGTTCAGTATGAAAAGTTCTCAGGAGGGCATCCAGGCTGTGCTAAACCTGACTTTACATATTTGTTTCATAACGTCAGAGATGTTAAAAGTTCTAATGATAAACCATCTGGAATAGGTTTCTTTTAAAAGAAAAGAATGAAATAGATGTGAGCTGGCAGGAGCTTTCAGAGAGATTTCCCCAACCCCCCCGCTGTTTATATATTATGCAGAGAACTCTACAGGAAAATGGGATACATGAAGCTGAGCATTTCATGAAAAGTTGTCACATTCTGTGCATTAATTTCTGTAAAGTGTTAGGGACCAGTGGTGGGAGGAGATATTAGGTCACTCATTGCTAATCCTGGAAAGTTTAGGGGACTTTGCATGTCCTTTGAGAGTGTCCCTTTGATGGAACAAACATCACCTGTCCAGAATTATTCCTTCATGGTGCATATAATCCACCCATTTATTTGATAAAGGTATCCATAAAAAACCAGAAATGACCCAACAGCACTCCCAGTACTAATATCAGTCCTATCCTGCTGTTCATCTCTATATCTTCCAGCTTTCTACTGCATGAAGTAATGAAGAACTAAAAGTAACACTCAGTCCTTTTTCTTCTTAAAAGCACATTACAAATACTAACCTTAATTCCTCTTCTGCCTGTTTTCAGAAGGTTAAGTATCAGTTTTTCAGAGGATTTAAGTGCCCACAGTGCATTTGAAGGTCTTTGAGTGACAGATGTTAAGAACCTCTGAACATCTGAGCCCTGTTAAACGCTCCCCACGTGCATGTGAGGGACATATCAGAACCAGCATCAGAATTCAGATGGTCCCCGCTCCTAACTGTGGTCTAATCACACCTCTTTCAGGTGCTGTTTGCAGATGATGGCAGAAGGGCATTGTATTTCTGATGACTCAGCATTTGCAGGGGAGGCTTGCTTTCGGACATAGCTCTCCTGCATTTAGGAGCTCCCATATTACTCCAGCATTACTCCTGAGCGGTGCATGGCATCACCGTCTTTGCTCCCTAGGAGGAGGGTAATACTGGATCAAACACTGCTATAGGGGCTTAGTGGGAAAAAATTGATTTTTTTTCTCTTGGCAGTGTTAGGACACAATTTCAGCCTCTAATTTCTCACAGCACCTTCCCTCCCCCTGCTATTTCATGTAAACTTCTCATGAAAGCAATAGTCTTTCTGAAGGTGTATTTGGGGTGTTATTGCTTAAGCCCAAAGGGAGAGCACATCCCTCACATAAATTGTGGTTGATGGTGAATCTGGACTGTGCTTGTACCATTGCACAGACCCTGGCTAGATGCAGGTGTGAATTGCTGAGGTCCCCAAACCTGCAGTTTGCCCAGACATTTTCAGTGGTACCCTCAGAAGGCAGTAAGTACTGATAAAACTTGGAGCACTGCTCTGCAGAGCCCAGGACATATTTTCCTTCAACTCTATAAAACCACTGTCAGGTAGAACCCCCCTGAGTAAACCTCACTGTTGTAAATGCCCTGTCCACAGCCGGCCCAGCCCATGGAAAAGTCCCTGGTGCAGGGGACTGCCAGGAGCACGTACAACATTGCGCACCCAGGCTCTTCATAGACAGTGTGAACAAGGCAGAACTGCACTCATCACCCCAGAACCGAAGCCAAATCCCCTTGGTCAGCTAGTTTGTTCCCACTGCACAGATCAAAATACAAGCCTCAATCATAATATTAAATCTATCTCCCTCCCTGCCGTGCTGTATTGTCTAGGTGAGGAGGAAAGGGGAAACTTTGTTTTCATTCCCTTCAAATTAATTAGAAATTCATGTGGGGGGAGGACTCATCCAGACAGTAACAGGGGTTATTATGTTTCATAACTGCATCTAACCAAGGATGTGTTGCACAGAATTCAGAGTCAACAAGAGTCTCTGGTATCAGGGTCAAGTCAGTACATCCTCTGTAACCAAAGTAACTCAGCTCAGCACGCTACCTGTGTAGGAGAGAGGACTGGGTGGCCCTTCAGACTTCAGCTCTCTGAGAAGGCTAGTAAGGTATTGCTTACCGGCATACACAGCAGTCCTTTCCAAATTTGAATCTCAGCGCTACATTTTCTCTTTGCATATGCCTTATCATGAATGCAAGTGGTTAAGCTTTCCTCCTCCTTTTTAAAGATCACATTTAATTTTTCTTTTTTTTGCTCTAGTGATTTACACAAAATATTTAAGCTCACTGCTGTAAATCCCCTTGGGGCACCTACCAGAAGGTTGTGAAACCTGGGTGAGGGATGGTGGAAGGGCATACACTGTTAATTAGTGGAGGTTGGCAACCCCCTAACACTTCGGCTTACGCTCTTGTCAACGGCTCCGAGGTCTGGCTTTGTGGGAGCCGATTCATGCAGGCGTTTGGAAATAACCGGACTCTGGCAGCAACTCCTACTCTGACAGAAGAGAGCCAGCAACCAGCTTAATAGGTTGCTGCAGCCAGCGAAGTCCTCCGGTGAGGAGCAGTGAAGTGAAGAAAAACAAAGCCCATTCCAACCGCTGCCACAGCAGACAACAGTTGAGAGCAAAGAATCATTTTATTGCATATGGAGGGGGGGAATGAGGGAAAGAAAAGAAAATGAGATGGCATTTTTTACAGCTAAGGGTTTAATGGTTTCTTTCCTTTCTCCCCTTCCCATTAAAGGGGACAAAAATACACGGAAGGAGAATTCCACAGATTTTCATTCTTCTTGTAAGAAAAGACGGCGCAGCTGAAGCTTCTTCCTTGAATTAAGTTTTCAGAAGGAAAGTTGGTTTCCCTTTCTCTGGCTCCTCATAGCGGCATTTTTCTGGCTCTAGCAACCTAATAGGTTGATTGCTGAGCCTCTTCTGTTTCAATTACTTTTGATTGATTCTCAGGTCTGTGTCAGCCACTTGGTGCAGCCACCATCTCAGGAACAAATCTGCAGCAGCTGAAGATGAAAATAGCTTCCATGACCACTTAGGAGGGGAGTTCAAGCATCTTTTCTAAACATGAGGTTGCTGTAGCCTTCCCTCAAAATCGTGTCTCCGGCCAGGGCTGCTCATGACGAGGTTCCTGTTCCTGATGGCTCTCTGAGCTGCGCTTAGCCTCAGCCACAGCTAGGAAGGAGGGTGAAAGGAACTTTAATATCGTTAGGCTGCTCAACGTGTGATTGCTGGAGGGCACTGCCGTTATGCCCCAGGAGAGGGACTGCGGCCTGGTAGAAGTCCCTCTAGGTTTAGAGAGTGGAGTGGGACAGGGAGAGGTGGGACACAGGGCTTGTAAGATGAGTCTTGGGGGCTTGCTTTATTGTTTGGGTTTTTACTGAAGGAGCAATGGGAGAGGGAAGGGAGAGAAAGGGAGTTGGGAAAAGGAGTGCAGGTGATGGCGACTGGTTCCTCACAGAAGCAGCCAGCCTCTGCAGTTGCTTTGTACACATCTGACTCTTTTCTTAGCAGTGGTAGCCTCAAGCCTTTAGACTGGCAAAGGAGTAGTAAGGAAAGATCTGTACTGATGCCCTGGCTGAGAGGTAGTCTGGCTTCCTGCATAAGTCAGAGCAGACTGAGAATGAAAGCAGTCTGGAGAATTGGGGCTATTTGTGTCAACAGTAGGATTATATTTCTGTATTTTTAATTTCCTACTGTTGCTGTCCAATTCAACTCAGCATGGGATCACAGCATAATTCAGGCTGGATGGGACCCTGGGAGGCTCAGAGCTGGGTCAGCCCCAGGCCAGACCAGGCTGCTCAGAGCTGTGTCTGGTCGGGGCTTGAAACCTCCCAGGATGGAGCCTGTGCAGCCTCCTGGGCTGCCTGCTCCACTGCTAGACTGTCCTCATGGGAAAATTTTTTTCCTTGCATCTAGTCTGAATCTCTCTTGTTTCAATTTATGCCCGTTGTCTCTTGTTTTCCTGCCACACACACCGGTGAAGTTCCCAGTTCCCTTTTCTTGAAGACCTTCCTATAGGTATGGGCAGGCCTCACATTTGCCTTTCTTTAGTTGTCAGGGAAATCCCTGGACCTCCACAGTCTTTCGAAGATGTTAGAGAGTGGCCTTGCAAGGACATAGGCCAGCTCTCTTGGCACTCTTGGATGCAACTGTTGGGTCTGATGGACTTGAAGAGATCAAGATCTCTCAGGCAATCCCAGAGTCAATGCCTATCTGCTTGCTGGTAGTACTCCTCTGAGCCCAGAGGCCTGGGAGACCTTGTTGATGAAGACTGAGGTAGAGAAGGCATTGAGTACCTGTGTCACCAAATCACTTTCCCTATTCAGCAATGGGCCTACATTTTCTCTGTTTAGCCTTTATTGCTAATCTAGTGGTAGAAGCTCTTCTTGTCATCCTTGATGTTCCCTCCAAGTGACAACTCTAGGTGAGCTTTGGATCAAAGGTAGCTATGGGGGACCGTCCGAAAGGCAACCAGCTCACCACATTCAAAGAGCTGGGCTTCCAGTCCCGGCCTGAGGTGGGCTGATGCAACAGGGTGCTGCTTCAAATGACCCCTGGGGAGAACTTGTACTGTTGTCTAAAGCAGCAAGTGTGCAGTGGTAAAAGATTTCATGCAGGGGAAACGCGGTGCACCCAATGTTGAACTCAGAGCAGCTCTGCCAGGGACCTGCGTGTCTCCCCGTGGGTCGTCCTCAGCAGCCAGGCAGGAGGAGAGGCATGTTTGTGTGCCTCCTGACTGGTGGGGCGGACGGCTTTGTCTGGGAGGCACAGGTTCTCTTACAGTTAATGTGTCTTCTAGAAATACCCACTCATGTCTGCTGGGAGGAGCTGGCGCAGGGTAGCAGAGTGGCATTTGGGGGGTGGGCTGACAGATCTCATCGGGGCTGCCTTCCTCCCACCCTGAAAAAAGGGAGCGGTGGCGTCAATAAAGCGATCCAGCCCCACACTCCTGCCCGTGCCCCATGAGCACCGTGCTCCTGGGGACGCAGGGGTCCCACTGCGAGCGAACAGCCGGAGACAAGGCACTCGCTCCACTCCTATCCCTCCAGTACCCGGGGGTGGTGGGGAGGGAAACAGACTGCAAGGGCAGGTTAATATGAATGGACATGCTGTGAAAAATGGATACTAAATTATTCCCTGATCCAATAAACCTCTCAACCCACACTCTCAGAAAAGCCTCGGTGAGTAGACAGGCCTCACGAGTTGCTCAGCAGCTCAATAAAATCTGTCTCTGCCCTGTCAGATCGAAAAGGGAAACAAATGGCAGAATTTGGAGCCCTCCCCCGAGGAGGCCTTGCTCCTACGTGAACGGCTCTGCCTGCGATGCCAGCTCCCTGCCTGCAGCCTGAGGGGACTGCACCACAGGCAGTTGCCTGCAGCAGGACCCTGAACTTGTGAGAGTTTCCTTCCTCCGTCCTTGGCTTCCAGGTGTTCTCATGGAGAGGGTTTTCACCCACACACGCATGACTGCTTTGAGGTGCAGGAGCCCTCAGAGTGTTTGCAGCCAGCCCCAGCAGAGGGGCTGTGGTAGGGGCAAGCGGATGGAGGGTCAGTCTCCTGCACCACGCCAGCCCTGCCATGCACCCCAGGTTGCTCAGTTGTTTGGAGGTGGCTGCCTGGGTAGGAGCACCCTTACAAGGCTGCGTTTGCCCTTGCAGGGGGCTACGGTCAATGCCCTGCCTGGAGGAAGGGCTTGATCCCATTATGCCAACACTAGTTTCTTCTGCTGTCTCTCATGGGGGTTTTTGCACCTCTGCACATAGGTGTAGGATGATTCATGAGCATGCGTTTGTGTTGTATCTGCGCTCAGGTTGTGCTAATCCTGTTTAGTCATTTTTCAGTGGATTTCATTTAGATACCGGGCTGGGGCTCTGCATGCCCTTGACAATACTGAGCAACACCATTGCTCATATTTAAACTCACTGACATAGCTAGTGATGGTGAAATTAAAGGAGACAGTGACATAAAGCTCTCACCCAGCAGCAGTTTGCCTCCTGCCAGTCACTGCTCTTGTATTTTCCCTCCCTTGTCAAAACCCAAGGAAAAGGGGCAGATTTTGTGGCTTACCTGGAAGACCAGCAAGTCTGAGCTCTTCTGGACCAACCTGTGTGCCCAGGCCGCTCCAGCTAAGCCCGCGGAGCGCAGAGGAAGATCAGGCACCACCTGCCGTGCAAACCCTCTGCGAAGCCACAGCAAACCCCTCGCAGAATGTAAAGCAGGTGATTTATGCCAGCAAAGACTTTCGGCCTCACTGCTGCGAGCAGCTCGCTCGTGCTCACCCAGCCGGTAGCAAAGCTAGAAATAGCCTGGGCTGCTGGGGCCCAGCACCCGGCTCTCGCCTCCGGTCCGTGGCTGCTCTCCAGCTCTGACTGTACATGCCAGTTTGCTGTCATGGCCTCTCTTGCTGGCTGGTGGAAGGAGAGGTCTGCTCCCCGAAATGGCAGCTGAAGACACAGATGTCACACGTTTTATTCCGTGGCTTTTGATACTAAGCAAATAAGTCACAACTGGTTTACCGCACTTTTTTTTTTTTTTTTTACTGTTAGCAGAGCTGAAAATATGGCTTCTTTTAACACTGCGGCAATGGGAAGAAAAGGTTTGTCCTGCAGTTCTGGTTTAAAAATAAAAATAAAAACAACTACAGAGAAACAGCTTGTGCCCCTTGTGAGTAGATGTAGGCTTTAATTTCATCTCGGGTTTCTACCATCATAACACTTGACAGCAAGTGCTGTAGTCACGAGGATCCAGATTTGGAAGGGCATTAACAGTGTCTAATTTTTGTTGGTTTTAGTGAGCGGCAGGTGCCTAAAACCCTTTACTATCTGGTCTAGGATTTCTGTGACTATATGCTCAGAAACCGCTTCTTTCTATTAGATACGTAGTTTCCTTTACTGTTTTCAAAGATGACTATAGAAACAGGGCTTTGTGAAACTTAGCAAGCGATAGTAACTGGCCATAACATCTACGTAATTATTAGCTATCCACAGAATAAATGAAAGATTAAAAGGCAGTAATCTTCTTTCCTCTTTGTTGCTCGCTATTAATGGCTTCTTAGTCTACATACTAAATGGTTATCAAGGCAGTGTTCTGTTGCAGAAAATCTGTAGTGTTAAAATTTGAATTTACTGAGAGGAGAGAATAGGTTCACTTGAACAGGGAAGGCAAAATGATAAGGAGTTTTGGTTTACAGGGACTTTGTCCCAGTCTAAATCCAAACAATGCTTTTCACATACCGGTGGTCATTGGTGGCACTTGAAACTGGGAGCAGACAAAAGCCTTTGTAGGAGCCAGGGGCAGTGCTCGGCAGCCCGCTCTCCACGGACCTGTAAGGGTCTGTGGAAAGCAGCAAGGAAAACTAGTTTCAGCATTGTCATAAATTCTGTCCTGTGTGGACAGCCCCATGGCTACTGAATTTCTAAAGGGGGGCACTTCTACCTTAGAAAATATGCAGGGTCTACAAATTAGAAAAGGTTAAAAACCAGGGCACTAGGACAGAAGAAAGAAAGTACTTAGCATCCAGCAGACATGGGAAATACTGAATGCGGGGTGAGGAGCCATGGCTAGGCTAGTCATTGCCATATAACGAGGAGGGAAAAAATCAGTCTTTCCAGCTCCATGCCTCATAAAATCCAACTGAAATCAATCCAGGATTTTGCCAGTCATGAGTTATTCAGCAATCCCAAGGTCAGGCCATCACACATCATCATCTGTTCTTTTTATCCCTGTACTGCAGACAGGAAATCAAGAGACAGAGCTTGATCACTGCAATATAGGCAAACATTTGGGCCCAGACTGCAAAGTAATTAAGTGTGCATTAAGGCCCACTCCCGTTTAGCAAAGCCCTTATGTACATGCTTTAAGTGCCACTGCAGCTAGAGACACACAAAGAAACACTTAAATTCCTTCCTGGATCACTGCTAACTACAGTATAAATATTTAGGAATATATTTAAAGACTCTCTGGGCTGAACACAGCTCTTAGTGCATAGACAGGGGCTGGAAGAATTGGGATCTTGCAAGTTGCCATTGCAAGTTGAGGTGCATGGTAGGTGCTGGAGGCAGACAGCCAGCATGGAAAGGGGGCTTTCTGTGGCAGCAGGAGAGCAAATGTGAGTGAAGAGAGGGTAGCCAGGGGCTGCAGAATTATAAGTGCATTTTATGTGCATTTAAGGTTGAATGTTTGTACTGAGATCGTTGCATCTATGTTGGGGGTGATCCTGGGAAACTGAAAAAGCAGAAGCCAAAACAATTCCTTCTTTTCTCCCATGATATATTCTTTTCTTTTCTAATACAGCCTCCCAGTTTCCATAGAGGGGAAGGAGGGCAAGGACCTGATGAGGGTTTTGAACTCTTGGGGTGAGTAAATCAATGGCAGTGTGGTTTCAGGGATATATCACCCCTTGTATTTAAAAGCACACATGCACATTCATCCAATTGATATTCTTGGTACGAATGGCAAATGATTGCCTGAACTGCTAGACAGGGAGGAGGGCCAGGTCCCTGCCCTGAAGAGTTTACAGATGAAATGTAAAGAAGAGGATGGTGCTGCAGGGGGAGAGGGAACACAACATGAGCTGAGGCACAGTTGTTATTCCTGGCACACTCTGAAGCCGCCTTCCCAGTCTGTTGCCTGCCTTTGATGTGGATCATTCCTCCTTTATCAAAAAGCTTTCTTCCCAGGGTGCTCCAGAGCCTTTCGCACTCCTGGTTTTCATCCTACCTCTCTAGGTGTTCCTGCATTGTCTTCTTTCAGCACTTTTCTCCTCGCTACTATCAGCCTTCCTTAGGACATTGCCCAAGTCCCTCGCCTTGCTCCTCACTTTGTCCCTAGGTAGCTTTATGCTGCTGCACACTTGAGTGATCGTTTCTGTGCTGACAACTCAGAGATCTATTTCCTCAGCACTACTCAGCCAGTCCATTCTCTGGCAGCTCCTGCAGCCCCTTCTCCTTCATGTCCCACCACCATCCCCCTCACCAAGAATTTAATGTCTCTTCCCAGGTTGGCCCTCAGTCCTCTCCCTTCTTGCATGCTGCCGTACGAGTTGCAACAACCCTCCTACGTGACCCAAAGGCTGTCTGACTCACTGAAACATGTCTTCTCTGTCCCCTTCATCCCACACAGCAACACAGGCAGGCTTAGGAGCAGCCACCATACTCCAGGTCAGTGGGCTTTGTGCTCCTATGCCACTTGGGGAAATCCGCCCCCTTGGAGAGCCTGCCTTTCTTCCTGCTAGTTTGTCCTGGCTAGTTTGTCTGCCCAGCGGAAAACTCACAAACCCTGCTTTTCAGCTAAATTTCATGCCCTTCTGAAAGAAAGGCCTCTATTTAATCATTCCAGCAGTGTCTAAAAACCCTAATTCCTTCAACATAGTGACAAACAGTTCTGATTATTTGTAGAAAAGCTTGAAAAGCATTGAGCGTATTTTATTACCCATGAAAAGTGCCAGACTGGCAGCCATGGAGACTTGTCCTCTATTTATCTCTAGAACTGGACGGCACAAGCAGTACACATTTTTCCAGAATGTCTCTCCGCTCACATTTTGAAAGGCACATGGTGGCCTATCACCATGAGACGATGGTACTTTCTGTTCAACCCACTGAGTATTTGCTCAGTGCCTGGGACATGAGTGAAGTACGTCAGGTTGCTAGTGGGAGCAGCTGGGGAAGCCCCGGAGGGACTCACCACAAAAACAACTGCCCTCCCAGAGGGCTGTGGGTGATTTGGTGTGTGAAGCTGCGTCTGCTCCTGTCTTTTCTGGCAAGCCAGGTCTCATCCAAAGTCAGTTACGATCTGTGGAAGTGCTGCTTAATGGGCTATGAATTGTCATCTGGGGATGTATGGAGGGAGCAGACCCCATGCTTCCTCATTAAAGCAATAAATGCAGTAGATTTGCTGGGAAAAAACCTGAGGCTTCTCTTTTGCCACCAAAAGAATTAGATTAATTTTGAGCACCCTTCATTGCAAACCTTAGCTGTTACTGTTGTAAACCCACAGAAAGGCAAGATCTCACAGGTATTATCTGCGTGTGAAGCAGCAGAGGTTATGGGCAGCCCCTACCAGCCCCTGGCAGCAGTGCTCTCTCAGAGGCCAAGTGCTGCAGCAGGACCTGGACCCTTCCTGCAGAGGCACGCTACTGGCCACGCAGGACTTCAGCGCTCATCCCTGCTTTGCAGCAAGTACCAGGGAAATTATTCAGCAGAGAGGTAAATAGCTTGCAGGATCTCTACTGCTTTTCTTCTTCACGTTCCCCCTCCTCCTGCCCCACTTTGCAGCAACACACACCAAACACAGATGTGCAGTGACATTTTTAAATCATGCACTGATTTGTTAGGGTTATGCAAAGAGAATATTAAGCACTCTTTGCTACTGTTCAGGCTGGGCCTTGTGTTTTCTTTATGTGCACTGATGTTAAAAATACAAAGAAGCAAAACTTTCAAGCACTGCCAGTTTGGATAGAGTCGTTTTTTCTTCCTAAAATGAAGCGTAGCCTGGATGGAGGACTTTCTTCTTTGTCAATAATTAAACAGCCCTGCACTTGTTGAGGCAGTCCTGAATGTAGGTACCAGGATCAGCCAGCCTTGACCACAAGAGGCTAAAACTTTCTACCCCATCTACAGTATGGATTTTTTTTTCCAAGAAAAAAAGTCCTTTTAGTATTAACCCTGTCGAGTCCAGTGGCAACAGCAGACCTTTACAGCAGATGGGATGCCAAGTAGCCATGTGCGTTGAAAGAGTTGTTTGGGTTTGGCCTGCTTTGAGCAGAGTTTCATGTGAGGGTGCTTCCTAGAACGAAGCCGGGTACAGCTGGTTTCTGTTTGGCCTTTTAGCATTGAGGTAGAATTCAACTGCTGCTGGCGATGCTGGGACTGGATTGCAAAACACCTTTAGTGCAAACAAAGGGGAGGGATTTCTGTCAAGGGTTCAGATTTATATTTCCCTCAGAGTGCATTTTTGAAGCACAGTAATGAAATATCCAACAGTATCGCACATTTTGGAAGTTCATCATATCCTTGAGGGCGTCGCTGTGAACTCCAGTTGAAGATGGGCACGTGAGAGTGTTGGTACAGAAACGAGAGAATATTTGGCCTCTGGCAAAAGCCCCTGCTTTAAAAAATAAAAAATAAATGTGAGTTCTTTATCTCTGGTACAGGGCAGTCAGGGCAGAGTCTCAGTAGAAGGAACCCTCTGCTGTCCTCTGCAAAGGACATGATTTATTTACTTCAGAAAGCTGATGGGCTACAAGTCATCACCAGGTACTGGGTGGGGGAGCTGGATGTTCATGCAAATGTGGAGGGACAGTCCTGCAGGACTGAGGGGCAGAGGAAGGGGTAGCTTTCTGCCTTGGTCTCCAGGCAAAGCTTTCCTTCTCCTGCACCACCATTCTTGTTCACCTGCCCTTTTACCCATCATTTGGCAATGTAAAGCACTCTTGTTGTGGGAAGGACTGTGTCCCAGGTAGGGGAAGGAGGAACGGGAGTAGGAGAGCTGAGACATGGAGATGTGTGCTGTCTTCCTGCCCCATGGGTAGCAAAAGAGGTGGAGGGTTAATACAGCAGTGGGAAGCTACCATGTAGGGACAGGTCCCTGAAAGGCAGCAGGTAAGGGAAGGCCTTGTGTCAGGGCTGTACTGGAGTCACAGTGCTGGAGGGCTGGGGCCGGGGAGAGAGCCCTACTTTGCCCTCAGACACTGATGCCTGCAGTCAGAAGAAAGCTCTGCTGGCCTGGAGGGATGCCTCCCCCAATGTAAATGCTCTGGAAAATGTGGGTACAGAGGGTTTCCTGTGGCTAACTTTTCTTCTTCTCAGGGTCTGTGGGTCTGCAGGTCTGCAGACGGCCTCAAAAAAACCCCCAACAACCACCCTCTTCTTCCCCTGCTCCTCAACATATTATGTCTCATTATCATGCTGGTTCCTGGTTATCTGACCATGGTCCTACGTGTACTAATCCCTAAGCAAGACCAGGAGGGCTGAGGAGGCTGATCCTAGCTGCTGGGAGCAGACGGGTAAGCTGTAATGTAAGCACAGCTCCGTGTCCTCCCTAGAAACATGAGGAGTCAGGGCTGCTGCTATCAGAGACAGGTGAAAACCAGACCTTTCCCTTCCCTCCTTTCCTGCTTTCTATTTTTCCTCTTTATTTATGTTAATGTGTTCTGCATTGGAGCCATAATTAAATACATATTCATACAGAAAATGTACAAAGCTTCTGCCTGTACTGTGAAGCTCTCTGAAGCTTAACTGCTTGAGACTTGTCACAGGAAAATATTTCTCCCCATGAAAAGAGGCTTCCTACAGCTGGGCTATATTATTGCCTTTTAATATTGCTGTCTCTGCCTACCCTGGGAAGGGTTTTCTGACAAACTCCTACTGGAGATACAGTTTTTGCCAGTATAACTTATACCAGTTTCCTGAAGAAACTGGGGCTTTCATTGCCAGAGGTATCTCACTGATGGTTGTAATTTGTTCCCACACTCTCTGCTATGCTGGCAAAACTTGAAAGTGCGGTTCACTGTTTTTCTCTCGGTGCCTTTTCTCCTAAGTTAGCTTTTCTATCCCTGTGCTTACCCCAGCTGTTTCCCTGGGCACATCTGATCATCTATTGTCTTCAGAATAGCTCTAAGTAATGAGAGGGGTGGGAAGATAATGCTATTTGGAAGGTCTAATCAGATGCTGGTTCCCCGTAACAGAGCTGTATCAAAACCTGGAGCCTGGTTACACTTGAGAAGGGAATGCAGTGATGGAGGGAGCCAGGACAGTGGAAATGGGGTTTGGGAGTTGATTTTAAGTAGGAAGCTGGGTCAGTATGGCACAGAGGGGAGCAGGGGACAGCCTGGGTGGAGGAAACTTCCAGCAGAAGGCAAAGGCTACGGACAGTGAAGGCAGCTAACAGAGACAGAAGCATCAAGACAAGACAGACCACGCTAACCATCATGTGTCAAGGCCATTTCCGTTTCCAGTATCTCAGCCTGATGTTGGAATCAGTTTTGTTTGGATCTGGCAAGGTGACTGGTGTCATACACAAATTGTCTCTGTCTCAGGCATTTCACATCCTTAGACAAACACTGCACATTATGAGTTGGGAAATGGAGTCCTGGATGTGTCAGTGATACGCCAAAGCCCTAGCTAGCATCGCTGCTACAAACCCTGTATCCCAGACCCTTAACTTTGTGTGTTTGTGCTCTGTTAAAGAAAATATCCCGTTCTTCTCTCTTTTTTATTTTTTAGTGCTGATGAGATTGAGGAGAAAGGCCTGAAAGTTCAAAGTAAGTTCCTGAAGACTCCTACAGATTAATTGTTTAAAAAATCCTTAGTGCAGTGGATATTTTCATTGTACTGCCTGGAGAACGGAAGGGATGCTGGGATTATGGATCAAATGTCTGCTTGGTCTAAGGCTACTGGATATTACATCTCAATCCTTCCTTTCCAGCAACCGCCCTATCTGAGAGGGTCAAACCCCTCCTCTTTCACCTGCATATGCCTCTCCTCACTTCCTGTGGTCTGACTCATCTTCAGACAAGTGATGCAAGTCTTGGCAGATTAAAATAGTTGTGTGATGAGGTGACACACCAACATGCCCCCATCAGAAACATGGCAAGTGGTAGTCTTGTGTGGGAGGGAAAGGGGCAGCTTCCTCCATCCTGAAGGGAGATTTCCCATGTTGTGCAGCAGAACAGGTCAGGAGCTGAGGCTTCTTGTGATAGCTCCTTGTGTCACCTGTTCCCTGGCCCCTGCAAAACCACGTATGACTCCTGGATGCTCACTCTGCTTGAATGTCCTTGCAGGCTGGCAGCTGGCCTGGCACAGTGCTGCCTCCAGGCTCCCGGCTCGGTACTGAAGGGATCAGAAGATGATGTTGGAAGAAGGAGATGAATTTTGGGGCTTCATGATCTTGTTGATGAGGAGGAAGTGATGTGCTTTTGGGTAACTCTTGGTGTGATGTGCTTATTTTCAGAAACTGCACAAAGCCCTGTTCCCTGAGCAAGATAGTGATTGATCAAGCCCGAGCTTCACAGTCATTTCAAGCAGGCATGTATAGTCCTGCTACTGAAAGCAGTGGTCGCACACACAAAAGATCAACCAGGCTGAGTCAGAACAAAGCCAAGTATCCTATTACTCTTTGCTTTGCCAGCCACCAGCAACAGCAGCTGCACACAAAATGTTTCAGTACCTTATGTACTGGTATAGGCTGTCCTACAGCACGACTGCAAGAAGTCCAGGCTATCTTGGACTTCAAACAATGGGATAGATTACCTTTACACCCAGAAATTTGGCAAGGCACCAGAGTCAGCATAAGGTGTGTGCCCAGCAAGACTGTGGAGTTCATACCGTATGTCCTAAAAGTTTTACAAGGTTGTGCATAACATAGAAGCATGTTAGCAGAGTCTGCGGTCGGTCCGTGTCTGAGAAAAGTTCACATGAGTTTTTCTTACTCAGGAGCACAAGATCACTGCGGATGTGTTGGAGCCATAAGCAGAGAGCCAGAGTTTGAATGTTCTGCCCCGTAATTGAGAGTTCCCCTTTGAAAAACCCAAACAAAACCCAAAAAGCCACAGTGGCAATAAGCAGTTGCTGTAGTAAGCAGAAGAAAGCTCTCCTGCTGGCTGCCTGGTCCTGCTTCCCAGTGCTCACTCCCTTGCTGGATGCAAGAGCATGTGAGCCCACACAGTGACCTGAATGAAGGAATTAGTTTGGATTAAAATTAACCAAGGAAAAAAAGTGTGTGTGAGGGATCAGTTCTCATGAAGCCAAAGACGAAGATGACCTCAGGGTGAGAACTAGTGGCAGGAGGCAGGAGAGGCTAGGACAGCTTTGTCTGGCAGGGGGTGGCTTAGTCTGTGATCACCAAACTGTAGTGTCAGCTGCTGTCCCCTGTCAGGGCCAGGCTGCAAAACTTTCTCTCCCTAGCTTCACACAAGCCTACAGACCGAACCGGCTCCTGCAGCTCAATGAATGCAGAGAAGTGTCTCTACATGAGCCATTTGCTGCTGGTCACTTAACACTCAGAAGTGTGAAAAACTCGCCTTCTGCTTCTGCCCCAGCCGTGCGCGATACCTGTGGTCTGGAAATGGTCCATCTGGGCCGTGCCTTGCCCTCTGGGTAGCTGCTGGCAACACAGAACCTACGGTTTCCCCGTCTGACTGGAAGAGTGGGTTACTTTAGCCTTTTTAAGATGTGTCTAGCTGAAGTGGTTGCATCAAGGACCAAATGAGGGTTGTGTGGCAGGTTGAAGCCACTGTGGCATTCTCCTCTGAGGTTGTGCTATTGTAAAGCACGGCTCAGTTGGTTGAGAGACTCTGCCCCAAATGCTCAGTGCTGCTGCAGGGAAATAACACAAGACAGGACAAGAATACTGCCTTGTGTTTATCATTTTTCCACCAATGGTCCCTCATTTATTAGGCATTTGAGACATGCAGAGGACACAAGCAAGTTAGAGTGTATTGCAATGCCTGCACGGGTGCCTTGTAATCAGACTTCACCATCCTGGTGGTGCTTCCTCTCCTAAAGTGCAGTCCCAGACACAACTCCTTCGTCCAGCCTGAGCCTGAGGATGTGAAAGCTTTTACTGTATTTCATGTGAGATGGTTAAGGATTGATTTCTGAGAACAAAAGCGATCGGGCTTGTGTGACTCTTGTCTTCTTACTGGCCAGGAGAAGATAATCAATAATTCAAACTTAAAGCAAACCCGGTAAGACACAGAACTTAACTTGTTCCTCCTTTGAACTTCTTAGAGCACTCTGGTCTGAGTCTTTGTCATTTGCTTTGCTCCTCCACAGCGTGCTACCTGCTGGGGTTATGTCTTTACTAGGTATTCCTTGTGATGCAGTAGTGCATGGGGCATCACATAATGATCAGGGTGCTGTTGTTTAGGTGTGCTTTAAAAACACAATTTAATGCTTGGGATTTCTCTCTGGGTTGGGGACTCCCTCTAAAGTCTCTGGAGCTACTCCTAGGAGCCAGAATTTTCCCTAGTGGCAGGTATTTCTAGGGTGAAAGCATTTGTCTTGAGGCCATGGCTGTCTCCATCTTTGGTCTCTTACCATGCTGAGCACATTGCTGGCTCTTAAATAATACTAAAAATAAGTAATTATTATTAATTCCTAGGTTCACTGCTTCCCTGAACAAGGTAGATAACAGTGGTTATTGGTGAGTCTAAAGTCCTGCTGAGAGAGTTCAGTATAGAATGAATTTTCTATGCAGGAAAAGAAGGATAATCAATGACGCACATCAATGGCTGGGGATGGGAGGGTCCCAGGTGAAAAATGATCGTGTGCTTCAAGAAGCTTCAAACGCTGTTAAAATTAGAGGTGAGGTGGACTAACCCTTCCCTCTGCCCCCTCCACTTCAGAGGAGAGTCAGAGGAGGAATCAAACATTGTAGCTCCCGTTTTCAAAATCACCCCTGGAGAAAAAAACCTCAAGACGTACGATGGGCTTAAGGACAACCAGGCAAATGCAGAGCACAGAGGCGGTAAATCTTCAAATAAATAAATAAATTAACAAACAAGCAGATAGCCTTGTGAGGATGTCTGCCTGGAACACTCACTTAAAGAAGTTTCCAAACCCCAGAAAGTCCACGTTTCTCCCAACACACGTCTTGCTCTGCTCTTCGTTGCTCACAGACAGCAACAGAACCCCCCCGCCTTTGATTTACAATTAAATTAAGAATTACTTTGGTAAAAAGCGGCGCTTTTCCCCGCCTGCTTTGTTTTGTGCCTCCAGGCTGTGCAGACCCCTATTGCTTGCTGTGCGAGAGACAGCGTCATACAGCTTGTGAGGAGCTGCAGGAACTGAAACCAGTTCTATGATTTATAGCACTAATAAGGCTCAACTGTCATTTCTTGTGGTTTCCTCCCAAGTTGTCTTTGATAATTTCTACTTGTACTGTGTTTGTTGTTGCTGCTGTTAGGGTTCAGTTGGCAGGTAACTGTTGCACTGTTTCGCAGGGTCTGCTCTTTTTTGGCTCTCTTTATTGTGTTATTATTATTAATAAATATTTATGTTTGGGGAGTACCAAAAGGGGTCAGCTAGGCACTGTCCCCCTGCTTGCCCCTGTTGTGCTTGGTGCTCTCAGAGTGATGAAAGATGCGCCCTGCCATGAGTTTACAATCGCATGGTGACAACCCCTCTTTCCAGATCACCTCCGCAGCAGGAAGGCTGTGGCAGCTGTGCTGGTGGCCATCTCATGACCAGCCAGCCCATGGTGGGGCTGTTCAGGCTTGCTCCAAGGGCCCTAGCTCATAAAGCCCTGCCAAGTCACACTGGGATGATTTCTAAGAGTACACGCCTCGACACGTTGCTGGAGGGTATCGCCTCTGCAGGTGAGTAGCCGCGAGGGAGAAGTGGCTGGTGCTTTCTCTCCGGCACAGATGAGCACCGTGGCTGTGAGTTGCCATAGCAAGGACAAGGCACATCCTCCTTTTCTTTCATTGGTGCGACAGAGTCAGTGACCATCAGAGGAGAGGTCTCGTGGACAGTGCGCAGCTGCCTGCTTTAATATAACCTCTTGAATTGCCCCAGTATGAACTTGCAGGGTTGGCACTTGGATGCCTCACCCTGGCCTGAGCAGGTCTCAGTGGTGGGGCTAGGTCCCAGCCTTTTGGTGGCAGGACACAGTTGGCATCACGAAACTGTGACGGAAGAGAAAGAGGATCCTGCTGCTGCCAGGGAGAAAAAAGCGGTGTTGGGGGGATTGGAAGTGGAGAGACTTCTCAGGGAATGGCAGGAGTGAAGGTACACTGGTTTCAGCAGAGATGGGCGAGAGAGAATCCATCTGTATCCTCTGATTTACGTATTTCTGTTGTGCTCACTTTTGGACAGCTCTCTGCCTGCTTTTGTAAACTTGTCTTGAGTAAAGTCTGGGAAAACAACCAAACGTTATCACCCAAGGATACTGGAGAGTCTTTGCTGACACTCACAGCTCTGCTTTGATAATTTGCCTGGTAGAACATGTGTGGAGGATTACAGGCTACACCACAAAGATGCTGACGAAGAGTGGTTGTGTCATTTGTCTTTGCTCCTGAGCCGTAGCAGCAGTCCATAGCTGGCTGCAGCTGTACAGATCACGGCACAGGTGGGTCTGGGTTTCCCCTGCTTCATCCCAGGCTGCACACAGCATGAGAGGGCACTGGCGGAGGTGGAATTACTGCTGACCCAACAGGCCACGCTGGCTGAAAATTTCAGTGCTGCGGAAGAAATATATCTTCCCGCTCTGCTCTGCCTGGATCCATGTGTCTGTGAGAGCTGGGCAAGACAACAGGAGGGTTGAGGGAGGAAGGTGATGGTCACGGAGATGAGTGCAAAACTCCCTGCTATTTTCCACCTGCCAAGATCTTCAAAGCTGGTGAGGTCACCATATTGCCCTTGACAGTTGGCCTGTCATCTGCACCAGGGCTCCACAGAGCCTTTCTTTGTCAGACTCTCCCATCACATTTCACTTGCCAACTATGCAGCAAACAGAGGGCTATTACATGTTTGCCTGAAGGGCAGAGGAGGGCCCTCAGTGTCGGGTTTATCAGGGCGATGGTGTTGCCATCAAAGCTAGGCAACCCTAATGGCAGAGCACCTAAGACTTGTAAGTACCTTGTGCCGAAGAGAAGATAAAACCTCAGAGGAAAAAAAAAAAAAGAAAGGTGTTGTAATATGAAAGCAGCAACAGAAGTTTCGTAACGCAGCTTTCTGTACTTGAGCGAACTGCATATATCTGCTTTCTGGAGCCTGTCGTGTTTCAGGATGTGCCTGGGTTTGAAAGGCTGGTGGGAGCCCAGCTTCTTTCTTTTTCCGTGGTCTGACTTCTCAAGGCAGTATGGTAACTTCTCTTCCTAGGAGCCTTCCTAGGAAGAGGCACACAGGTCTTGGCCAGTGGCGAGCCCCAGATCCTCCGCCACAGAGCCCCACTGCTTCTCCAGAGCTACATCCAGGGGTAGTTCTGGCTGTGGCCATAGCATCTCATTGAGCCTTGGCTGAAAAGAGAGCTGAGTAAAATCAACAACTCTAGGACCAAGCACTTCCAATATCAAGGGAGTTAGATCCATCTGCTGCTTTTTGGAAAGTAGTAAATTATTGCTTCTTCCCCTGCTGCACACATACACACACAAACACCCACAGACTTCACAGTCTGAAGATCTGCTGTCCTTCCTGCTAGAAGGGCAATTTCTACTCTCATTTTCTATGCTCATTTGCCAGTAAAACCAGCTTTTCTCTCAGATGAGGTTTTGAAATAATTCTTGCAGGCAGCTAAGAGGACTTGCAGTTATAACACTTGACATGAACCTTCATGACACTGCACTGGGGTTCATTACTCTTTCCTGCTATCCCAGCGAAGATGAAGTGGGGCAACCGAGGCCATTCAGGAGGTCAGCAACAGGATCACCATTCATGGCCCTCTAACTTGTCTTCCAGACCACGCAGGAGGCTCTGACCTGGGTTGACGTTATGAGAAGCTTCACTGCACTGTTTCCATCATCTGATTGCTTGTGGCACAACAAGGTTTTTGAATCAATCTGCCAGTTATTTATACTTGGGAAAAGAGCATTCACAGATGAGGTGGAGGGTTTTCCAGGCATTAATAGGTAAAGTGGATCAGGCAAAACTGCAAGTCACTTTAAACCAAGGAAAATGTTTTGTTCTAAAGCTTTTTACGGTTCTGATTCCTTTTGTTTGGACTTTTTAAAATTAAGAAATGTTCTTTTTTCTTTTTTTTTCTTCTTTTTTCTTCTTTATCTCTCCTCCTGTTAGACTTTTCCCACTTTGTTACTGAGGAAGTAAGAGTAAGACGGGGAGGGGAAAAAAAGGGTCAGAAGATATTAGAAAATGCAAGTGGCGCATGAAAATAAAATATGGGTGAGATTCAGCTGCCTTACCTTAGGCAACAAGAGATATATGAGATACTTCAGGATTCCCTTCAGCCGCAGCTTTGCGAAGGCACGGTCTCTGTTAGGTCCTCTGTCATGTCTGCAGCTGTGTGCAGATGTCTCGGATGCTCTACCACATCTAAAGGGCAACAGACTCCCTGGCTTGGGCAGCGAAATCATCTTGCCTTCTTCTATCTTTTTTGAATAAAACAGAAATTTTCTGACAGATGCATGGAATTTTCAGGATTGAAAAAAACACCTACATATTTTGAGGGGCTGAAAAATAACATTCTCCCTTGTACAAGTTTATGAAAGTCTCCTTAGAATCAGTGTCAAGGCAATAACGCATGGTGTGCCAGCCCAGCTGTGTTTGCTGCCATCTTCTATATATGTGCCATTATCTGGCAGGCATGCACAGAATGGAGGTTTCCATAAGCTGGTTTTTTTAATGTAAAATTACATCTTAGCGTGTTGAACTCATTTGTGCCTTTAGCTTGTAAGGTGTTAAATACAGGAATCTGGCTTTTCTCTGGCATGCTCAGTCTCTTGCATATATACATGCCTCAAGGTATTTCATATATGATGATTCTAACTATCATTTTAAAGTGTTTTTGTGTTCAAAGTGTGCTTGGTGGTGCTCACGACAGGATATTCACTATTTGCCTGAAAATCTCATAACTTAAATAAGCATTTACCATCAACCTAATCTAATCTAATCATAATCAATACCGATACTGTGGGATCTTGTAAGACATGACCCACATGGCAAGTTCTGCCACTTGTTAATTACGCCCTTGGAGGCAGCAGTCAATAACTCCCAAGGGTTAGATGGTTCCTACTTAGTCAGGTGTTTTCATGGAGTACCGCTGACATTCAGTAAGGACTTCTGCAACCACAGAAAACTTTACACTATGACATACAAATTATAAGGCTTAGGAAAGACAGCAATTAGAGAATTGTTTAAAAAAAAAAAAGCAGCTGGCCTTAGAGCCCTGCAGAGCAGGCCTTCAGGGAACTTACAAGACAATTTTTCTTTTTTGGAAAAAACATTTAAAAGAGGTTTGTGTCTTATCCAAAACCAACACAGCAGCCTGAACTAGCACATAAGTCACTGCAAGAACTTCTTCAGAAAAAAAAAAAGTCCAAACCTTTGGCTTGGGTACTTTGACATAGCTCCACAGAAAGAAGCTCTTCCAGCATCTGGCAGATGAGAATCTGTCCAAATTAGTATGTCCGCTGATATTCAAAGCAGATAATCTTGTTCTTTTCTCTACATTTAATATGAAGACATTTGTGGTGAGAGTAATTTATGAAATAGAAAAACTTTGAAGAAGAAAGGATAGAAGCAAACATAAGCTCACTGCCTTTTCTTCTCCTGGAGAAACTTGTTTTTAATTTTGTTTTAAGCTGCTGATTTAAGTGAGCGGGTCTTATGAAAAAAACACATACGGTTGGGGTTTTGTGCCACAGCTTGACCACCTATGTTAAGTTAGTTTAGAAGAGCACGAGGGGAAAGTTGGATGGCTTGCCTATACTGTATATCCATCCCAACATTCAGTTATTGGTGCTATTGTTCTTTCCTAATTTCATTGATTTATCCGCTTACAGTAACAAATCGAATCGTTCATCTATGCAGTATGAAGGAAAGGGCCCTGGAAACAAAGACCAGGACTGTTCTACTGGTGAGAAAGCAATGGAGGATGCACAGGAGAGGCAAAGAGAGGGGGAGCAGTGGTGCCTTGGGCTGTGATCCATAAAGACCTGCTCTGAAGGCAGCGTGGAATTCCTGGGGTGCCCAAGCAGGGGCCACCCACCCACATCCTGCTGGAGGGGCAGGTCCCGGCTCTGCGTTTCACGTGAGATAAATGTAAACTCACACCAACCTCCGTCTACAGGCATAACTGATGCAACCCATCAGCCATGCGCGTACTCCTATGCTAATTGCCTTGCTTGCATCTCGTTCAAACTCAGCCTACATTCAGATGATGCTGTGTGTCATGCTACAGTAACTTAAGAAATGTGTGCCACTGGGGCTGGAGGTGGCTGTCTCACAGGAAAGACGTGAGAACTGTATGGGCATGTACTCCTGGTCTATTGCAAATGCAAAGTGAAATGGGTTACTTTCTTCCATGTCTGAAACTCATCTTACTTTGCACTACAACAGACTGAAAGCTCGCACATGGCCAGCGACTCTGCCTCAGCTAAAAGATATTTCTCTACTAGGTGTGGTAGCATTTTTAGCCGTTCTAACGTGGTTATAAGGATAAGTCTGGTCATGCCCTCATATGTCTTTCTTTGCCTTATCTGATTAGACAGTGCCCCTTTCAGAACAGAGACAAGCAATGTGACATTTCAGGTACTACTGCAATCTTAATTGCAAGTCATTCTAGTAGCTGGGGTGACTAATGCAATAAAGACACACACGTGCATTGATACAGACAGCATGCATTGCAAAAATGACTTTGCCAGTCATTTCTCTTAACTAACTAGAAAATACTATGATGTGTATTCTGTCGCTGAAGTCTTAGTGGTGCCCCTGAATAGCATACAGCTGGGCCCCAGTCTTAAAAATAGCAGCAAGGTATGAATAAGTGCAGTTTGGTTCAGCAGGAAAGAAGAAAACATCACCTCAGTAGGAACAGAGGAGTTTGGTTAGGTTTTGTTTCTCTTGCTGACAAACTGCAAAGAAATAGCTTTAATGAAAATTGCATTTAATTCAAAATGAAATGTTCAAGCACCCAAAGGAGAAGTGAGAGGAAGGGGTTAGATTCAAAGGGGGAGTGTGGAGGTGAGAGGGCTGTCCCTCTCTAGTCTAGTGGCCTGGCCGTTAGGGCACAGCCGTGTTCATTTCAGGGAAAGAAGTAGGCTCAGCGAGTCGAAGATGCTAACGTGACCCCGACACTGTCCAACATTAAACACTTAAAAAGGTTTTGGGTTTTGAATTCAGAGACCTCAGCCTACTTGGTTACCATGGCAAACAATCACTGGTAGAAGTCTTTTAACCTTTAATTAAAGATACACAAAAAGGAGGAAAAACGGTTTAAGCACTTGAAAAATAAAGTATTAAGTAAGACTTTCCTTTTTAAAAGCATCCATTATTCCTCTTCCCTTAGCTGTCGACAGTTTTTATAGCATTGCTTCCCTCCCTTTATTTAAGTTCATCGCAGCAGTAGCTGTTCCTGGGGAAAGAGAGACACTCGTCGAGATAGACTGGATCTGTTGTTACTACTCATTTTTGGACTCCACTCTGCTCACTTGAAGACACACGTACGCGCAAGGGGAGAGAAAAGGACGCCAAAGACAAAAAATAAGACTTCCTTTTCTGGTGTTGACTTTTACTTGCAGCCTCACTGCTAGAAAAAGACAAGCACAATACATGGCCTTAGCCCCTCTGAGATCTAGGAAATTTGTACCAGTGTCTGCCTCTTTCAGACATTGCTTTTAGGTGTCTCCCTGACTGCAGTTCACAGCTGTGTTGCACAACCTGTACCCCTCCTGTCTAGGCTAGTTTGATTAAACAGAAGGTGAAGGAGGGAGAACAAGGAGAAGCATGTGAGGAAATGACAAAGCAACTAAGAAACGGGTCACATCAGGACCCCAAATCTCATCTTCCAAGTGGGTTTCCAGGACTGGGTTGAAGTTGGTGGAGGTAGCAAAAACATCTGCGTGTCTCCTGGCGAAGAACTGGCCAGAAGGTCCGATCAGATCAGGTAACTAAGTGTCAACAGTGTCACAGTGTTAAATTAGGTCTCAAAGTTGGCAATGACAACTGCCAGGATTTCTGCTTTCTGTCCACCTATCCTATCATCAGTATCAAAATGGATGTCCCCAGAGGATGATGAATATGCCAGTAGCCACCAGTTAGGTTTAGCTCCTGGCACACCAGTTTTGGTCCATTGATTTTGGCATTCATCTTGTATATCAGCCCTGACCTCAGCACAGTCTTTGGGTGATATCGGGAAGACTTTCTGTTTGAACTGATTTGGTCTTCCTATCTTTAACTTGTGCTGACTGTACAAGTAATTTACTTTAGCAGACTGAGCTGTATTTTTTTACCTTTTGAGCTTTAGTATATGGGTCTGCCTGATGTAGTGCTTGTGCAGGACGTGCAATGCCCTCTTCTGCTGCTGTATTTGCCCTTCTGATTTTGCAGGAGACTGCCACAGCCATGAGAGCAGGGGGATCCTGGTGGAGGCACTCTGTCGACAGCACTGTCATGTTCCTTAAGAGTCCAATACTCATTGGCACAGACTGGGGTAGCCAGGTGAACGATGTGAGGGTCTCAGCTGAGGCTCTAGAAAGACCTTCTGCGCAGACCAGGACACATCAATGGCGGGGAGTAAGAACAACCCACCTTAGTATGCAGCACAGCACAACCTTATGGTATTCTCCTGAGAGATAAGTGACGCTGGTTCAAGTTCCCCCAGGCAGAGGAGGAAATTAAACCCAGGAGTCCCACATCCTTTATGAGTGAATAAAAAGTGGCTGTCTTCCTCTCAGCTTTGTGAATATAATCCTGACATTTTTTCCAGGAAAGCAATTTGGTAAGTCCACACTGAATTCGACAATCGTTTCAGGACAATGGAAAAAACATTTTTCAATGAGAAGAATACTGACTAAAAAAAAATTCTCCTGAACATAGTGACAATAAAACAACCAGACAAACCCCACTGCTCTGCCACTTTATATCCAATAGCTGTGGGACAGGGAGGCTCTAATGCTCACAGGCAATGGAGGAACTTATCTGGCAACGTGAAATCTTGGTAGGAAAAAATATTTTGAGGGAGTAATGAAATCCTCTGGGAATGGCAGATGAAACCCAAACACTGGTCGGGCTGCTTTGAGTCCTGACACAACTGCAGTGGTGTACAGGAAAACCTGTGAGGAACAGACCCACTCTATTTGCTGAGATGTGACCAATGTCCCGGTTCTAATTAGGTACTAAAGGCCTGAGAGGGTTCAAACTCCGTGTTTGTAAGAGTTCAAAGAGGGGGCTGTATGAGGCCTTGCTGGCAACAACAAGATTGAAAAAGGAAGCAGAGGAAAAAGGGTTCTTTACTTCTCTGACCTTCTTTACTGAACTCAGCGCTGTGTCTACTGGTGGCCATGTCTAACACAGACAATAAGAACCGACCGAAGTCAAAATCTGAATAGTGAGATGCTCTGCTACCACGGAAAACCCACCTGTAGAAACAAAACCAAATGTCAAACAACTGTGGGTTGTTTCCCTGGCAGCCTGTCTTTCCAGTCTTCTCGAGAGAGAGGAGAGTAGGTCACTTGTGTGTGTTTGTGTATGCACATGTGCCTGTGTGTGCACGTATGTGGGGCTGAGGATGGGCCTGGAAATAAGTAAACAAGGAAACTTTCAAGGAGCAGACAGCGTCCCGAGCCTTGTCGTGAGCAAGTATGCCTGTGATGGCAAGCAGTGTCAGCTGGTGGTTATTACTCCACCCTGTACTTCCCCTCTTGTTCTGAAGGAATGCAATCATGGACACACTCCTCCTTCCTGCTCGGAGCTCAGGGCTGCGGCGGATAGACTGGTAACCTTGGCAAGAAGGAAAACGGAGGTTGCAAGTTTGTGTTTGTTGTCTGCTTTACAGAGGTGCGATGAAGCAGTGGAGATGTTACTCAAATCCTACAGCATGAGGTCATGCAACTGGCCAGTTTTCTGTAGGGTTAGGTGGGGATAGAGGAACTATGTGTCCTCTTCAGGCACTTCGAAAGGCTGTGGGGTACAGCTAGACCATGAATCCATTCTCAATAGAGGTAATGTTTTATTAGCAGTGGCCTTATAGTGATGTGAGTGTGTTTGATTGCCCCCCTGTCTGGACAGGGCCTGAGTATTCCTTCCAGGGTAACATGACCGAATCAGTATATGGGCTGTCTGGAGACGTACAGAGCCATGGCTGGTTGCCGAATGCATCAGCAGTGTCACTGAGGTGTGATACACAGAAGAGCACAGGTGCCAGCCATGGGGCAGCATGGGACACTGTGGGGGAGAATAAGCATCGGTTGTCTGGAAATGGGTTATGTCTCAGTAAAAAATGTTTGGTTTTCAGCCAGACGAGTTCCCTGTTCTAGCTTTCTGCTAGGCCACCCAGATGCTACCACCAGCATGAAGGAGCAAAGAAAATGTGTGGCTGGAAGTGGAGGGGAGGATGGGACAGTTTCTATTGGTCTTAGCCTACATAACAAGCTCATCTAGTGTGACCATGTGAACATAAGCTCCTCTGATCTGCTACCTAGAACTTGTTCTAAATGCCACACTGCCTCATAGCTACTTTATTTTAGGGAAGGGAGGGACTTCATCCGGTGAGATGCAGAGAGAATTAGACTGCAGATGACCAGGCCACTGTGCAGGAGCACATATCTGCCTGTGGGAAAGCAAGGTGGTCCTTAGCAAAGGGTAATGGATCTAAAGGCTAGCACGGAGGCTGCACGTTTGTTCTGACAGGCACCTTCCTCACCCCCCTCCAGCCAACATGAGCTCATATATACACCTGTATGCACGTGCATGCTCATGTACAATCAGGTGTAATAAGGAGTGAACAGGGACAGAAAAAAGAGGCTTGTCTGGCCCCAGTGGCCATAAAAGAGAATTGCTACCATACCGGCTAACATGGGCTGCGGCAGCGAGGCTTTCTTTATCGTGCCTGCTCTTAGTGCTGTGCACTGGGTGCACTAAACATTCTGGGTAGAGAAGGAGCAGAGATTCGCTGAAATGGCCTGCTTGATCAACCTGGCATCAAATCCGTGCAGGTACAGCAGTAATGATACCTGGTGTGCTCAGAGCCCCTTACCTTCTCTGTGGACGGTGCTGTCACTAACTGCTTTTCCTGCTGGCAGGCTGGGACACAGGAGAGAAAACAAAGACTTTTGTGATCAGACTGTGCATCAACACCTTAAATCGCTTTGAGTCCAAATGAAGGTCAGTAAGGACAACAAGAGTGCTCGCTGATGCCCTCAGATAGCAAACTACAGCTCTATGAGAGGCATTACACAGGGATATGGCAAAGTCTTATAGACTACAAACTCAGCCCTGGAGCCTGTAGCATAATCCCTTTGATCAGCAAGACTGGGGTTACTGTAGGGTCAGGGCTGACATAAAACCAACCAATCAAGCAAGACCACCTACATATTTAAATTAACCTTTTTCTTTGGGGCAATACAATTTTCTTTAAGGATTTTTTTCTTTTCTGCACGGAGCTCTGTGCGCCTCTGTTTGCCTCTGCACATCATTGCTGTGGTACGATACAGGCATTGTTATTCAGGTACTTAGACCTGTAATACTGTAGACAAGCAATAAGCAAGGTTGCCAGAGGTTTTGTTTTAAAATAATCTTTTGAACTCAAGGAACTTTCCAATAATCACTTTGTACTTTCATTTAAAAAAAAAAAAAAATCAAAGAAACCAACCCCCAAATGTCTTTAAATCTTACATGTAATTTAAAAAATGCACAAATATTCTTGCATTTCTTTTTTGCAGAGGGGGAACAGAATCAATTTGCCATGGTTATGCCTCCTGCCAATTGTTTAGAATTTCCAGGATTTAATCTTTCATCCATGTGTGTATCCACTATTTACCTTTGAATGAGATAATGCATAATGCATTGGGCCTTACGGAAATGAACCAAGAAAACCTACTTTTTTTGAAAAGGACAAAGTTGTACTCTCCCTTTATGGCCTAGAAAAATTAGTGCCAATGTTACAACAACAGTGAAGGCACAAGAATGTACAGGTTAACTTAGTATGAGCTCAGAAGATGTCACACATGAGGGGAAGCATGTACAGTGCAGTGGTCCTTCTTCCTTCCTCTACTTGAGGCTTAGTACTGGTAAAGTAGCATCAGTGCCGTAACATAAGCAGATGTGGGATGTTCACTGTCTTCTACCCCCCTGGATGGGACTAGGTCTTTGCTAGTGCTTAAGAATCTCAGGGAAGTATAGGAATTGTGCAGTAACATGGTCAAAATGTAGAAGGAAGGTGCGGAAGGCTGTAAATACACCTGCTACCGGCAATAGGACAGAGCGCCTTGAGGGTAACAGGAGATCATAAAATGGAGGGTCATTTTGAACAATAAGTAGCTACAGATCACTCTATAGGTGTTCTCTGGACATGATTATCCTTGGTTTGAATGCTGCTTTCCGCGGTAACTACAGCTGAGAATTAAGTAACTGAAATGGATTCTGGCTTTTTTTTTCCTTTGCGAAGAAGAGGTAGCAGTAGCTTTGATGTAAATCGGGTGCGATGCTATCTCATGCTCTAAGTGTTGGGTCTGTCTGCAACCGTTAGTAGAGAGAAAGCAACACTCTGACATGCCTCTCCTCTCTCTCTGCTTCACACGCATATACGTACATCTACAGAGCCTCAAAGAGCCAGAATCAGCAGAGGTCTTTTAAGAGGTTTCCTGTCTAAGGAGCAGTGGGTGTGAGCAGTAGATGGCCTATTATGGGGAATTTTGTCTCAGCTTTCTTCTCATGCTATGTTTTGGCGCTTTTTTTTCTGTTGTCAAGTGTTTTTTCCCAAAAGGTTTTCCTGGCTACAGCAGGGATTAGACTCTTCCTGAAGCACATGCACAGGGGAATTGCTAACTTCTGGCCTATCTGTTGATATCTGGCTAACTGTGACAGAAGCATAAAGGAAAAGCAAAGATGTAATGGGCATGGTATTCAGTGCACAGACTGGATCAAGCTCCAACACGCTGCACTACACCAGGAGATGGAAAAATTGGCCGTGGCTTGTTAAACTAGCTCTTATCCTCTTACTCAGTGGTCAACCCACTGTTCTTCCTTCACAGAGAGGCCAGAGAGGCCAGGTAGTCAGAGGTAGCACCAGAAAATGTAGTATTTAGCTTTTAACAACATCATATCCTCGTGGCCCTAGTGAAGAAGGAAGCTGTGGTGTGAGGAGCACCACAAACACATAAGGAGGGCTCCCTTACAGTTGTCCCTGTGGGATCAAGACCATGTTGTGCTACATTTTGCTAGAAATGCTATTCCTTTCTTTCTGAAAATGGTAAGTCTGTGTGTCTTTCTCCTCCTGGTACAAACTAGGGAGAACTGTTACAGTCACTGAGTGAACACAGTTGGAGAACCACCCTAAGAGTGAAGAGACTCAGGACAACAGACTGAGTTTAATTGCATTGTGCTCTGGGACTGATGGTGCTGATGAAGATGTATCTTCCATTGAGAAATCATTCAGCAGTACATGAATGTGCTGTTTGATGCCACCTCATCATTCCAAATCAAGAAGTTGTCTTTCAAAACAGCTTTTATGTAGGCAAAGGCCAGAGGAGATGTGAATTTCATCCAAGACAAGAAGGTAACTCTGACCTTCCCCTCATTGCAGAATTGTAACAGGTGGCTCATAAATGGTCCTTGTTTCATCCATCTGACTGGGGAAGAGATGGGAGTGCTGAGCCTGAGCTGCGTTGCACGCAGAGGAACTCCTGCATCTGCATGCAGCCCTCCTGATTCCACGGGGGATCTACTTAGGCCCCACAAGCTTGGTTGACTTGGGCTTGAGAAAGCTGAGCATGGTAGCCTCACATAAAGGGGTGTATTTTCTACAGGGAGAGCAATCAGTGAGGGACTGCTAAAGGAAAACATGGAGCTTTGATTCCAGCAGGAGATGAGAGTAACTTGCTCACAAGGTCTCCCTCCAGCAGGCAATTTAAAAAATGACCTTGGAGAAGAATACAGCAGATTAATTTGTCTCTGATGAGAGGTTTTGGAGAGTCTCTTGCAATTTTATGCATTGCCCTGGCAAATACCCTAGCCTGTGCCAGGGATGCACATAGCTCCTGACTCTTCCATTGGACTTGAGAGGGGCTTTTAAAAAAGGCTGTGCTTCTTGAAAGACAGAATAAATTGTGAGGGGATCTGGCAAGGCATCCCTATTATGCTTGTAACTGGCAGTTGTAGGTGGAACAAAAGGAGAGGGATTGGCGGATGGTCAGATTAGGATGTGTGTCTTCACTGGGAGGAAGTTTGTGATGAATGGAAGAAAATGTGAGGACATGCCTTCAGCATGCTGGGGAGGCAATTAGCAGCTGGAGTACTTTCATGCCCAACACAGGTCTAAAGAAAGGGTGTGCAGTGAGTGTCTAAAGGACAAAGGTCAGCCAGTTACAAACATTTGTCAAGCTGACTTAGTCACCTTGTCAAGGTGACCAAGTAACTTGGTCCAGGACTTCTTCTGCCAGGCTCCCTCCTAAACATCACATTTGAGAGCACTCTGTTTAATACCAGGTGTTTTCCCCTCTTTGCATGAAAATAAGTTAATCAGCCCTCTAAGAGAGTGCTTGGGAGTATCTGCTTCTCCCAAGAAGAACAAGAAGACCAACAAGTAACTTTCCAAAACAGAGGAGAAGCTGGGTTGCAATGGTGTTCAGAGTTCACAGATCCCCCCCGAACCAAGCAGACACAGTCTTAGGTAGAAGAGGCTGCTTGAAGGCAGCCTGAGGAATGAACACCATCCCCTTCAGTACTTATTATCCTCTTTTTCCCTTCCTATATGTCTTCCTGGTAGCCAAGCGCCTACCCTGCAAATGGACAACAGTCTCTCAGTGCAGCCTTCCCATGCACTAATCACTTGCTCACTCTTTTCTTGCTGGCAGGGAGTGGGAAGTGGGCAGGAACCCAGGGGTGTGAGCCTGGAGCAAGTAGGAAATAAGACTATTCCTGTAGTCCTGGAAAGAGGAGATGTTAGGGTGGAACCCCTCCATCTCATTGTCGCTGTGCGCTAGCCAATGACTGCAGTGTCTGGTCTCAATCAAGAGTGATTACAGCATTGGTGGAAAAGGGAAGAGCAACTGATGTCATTTACCTGGACTTGTGCAAAGCATTTGACACTGCCCTGCATGACATCCTTGTCTGTAAATTGGAAAGACATGCATTTGACGGATGGACCACTTGGTGGATAAGGAATTGGCTGGATGGTCACACTCAAAGAGTTGTGGTCAACGGCTCGATGTCCAAGTGGAGACCAGTGACAAGTGGCATTCCTCAGGGTTCGGTATTGGGACCAGCACTTTTAACATCTTTGTCGGCAACACGGACAGTGGGATTGAGTGCACCCTGAGCAAGTTTGCTGACGGCACCAAGCTATGTGGTGCGGTTGACGTGCTGGAGGGAAGGGATGCCATCCAGAGGGACCTTGACAAGCTTGAGAGGTTGGCCCACGTGAACCTCATGAAGTTCAACAAGGCCAAGTGCAAGGTCCTGCACATGGGTTGGGGCAATCCCAAGCACAAATACAGGCTGGGCAGAGAATGGATTGAGAGCAGCCCTGAGGAGAAGGACTTGGGGATGTTGGTTGATGAGAAGCTCAACATGACCCGGCAATGTGCGCTTGCAGACCAGAAAGCCAACCGTATCCCGGACTTCATCAAAAGAAGTGACTGGAGAAAATGACTGGAGGCTTGCCAATGTGACGCCTATCCACAAGAAGGGCTGGAAGGAGGATCCGGGGAACTACAGGCCTGTCAGCCTGACCTCGGTGCCGGGGAAGATTATGGAGCAGTTCATCTTGAGGGCGCTCACAAGGCATGAGCGGGACAACCAGGGGATCCGGCCTAGCCAGCACGGGTTCATGAAAGGCAGGTCCTGCTTGACCAACCTGATCTCCTTCTATGACCAGGTGACCCGCCTAGTGGATGAGGGAAAGGCTGTGGATGTGGTCTACCTGGACTTCAGTAAGGCCTTTGACACCGTCTCCCACAGCATTCTCCTAGAGAAGCTGGCGGCTCACGGCTTAGACAGGTGTACTCTGCGCTGGGTCAAAAACTGGCTGGACGGCCGGGCCCAGAGAGTTGTGGTGAATGGAGTTACATCCAGTTGACAGCCGGTCACGAGCGGTGTTCCCCAGGGCTCAGTACTGGGGCCGGTCTTGTTCAAGATCTTTATCGATGATCTGGATGAGGGGATTGAGTGCACCCTCAGTAAGTTTGCAGACGACACCAAGTTGGGCGGGAGTGTTGATCTGCTCGAGGGTAGGAAGGCTCTGCAGAGGGACCTGGACAGGCTGGATCGATGGGCCCAGGCCAACTGTATGAGGTTCAACAAGGCCAAGTGCCGGGTCCTGCCCTTCGGCCACAACAACCCCATGCAGTGCTACAGGCTTGGGGAAGAGGGGCTGGAAAGCTGCCCAGCAGAGAAGGACCTGGGGGTGTTGGTCGACAGCCGGCTGAACATGAGCCGGCAGTGTGCCCAGGTGGCCAAGAAGGCCAATGGCATCCTGGCCTGTATCAGAAATAGTGTGGCCAGCAGGAGTAGGGAAGTGATCGTGCCCCTGTACTCGGCACTGGTGAGGCCGCACCTCAAATACTGTGTTCAGTTTTGGGCCCCTCACTACAAGAAGGACGTCGAGGTGCTGGAGCGTGTCCAGAGAAGGGCAACGAGGCTGGTGAGGGGTCTGGAGAACAAGTCTGATGAGGAGCGGCTGAGGGAACTGGGGTTGTTTAGCCTGGAGAAGAGGAGGCTGAGGGGAGACCTCATCGCTCTCTACAACTACCTGAAAGGAGGTTGTAGCGAGGTGGGTGTTGGTCTCTTCTCCCAAGTAACTAGTGATAGGACGAGAGGAAATGGCCTCAAGTTGTGCCAGGGGAGGTTTAGATTGGATGTGAGGAAAAGTTTCTTTGCTGAAAGAGTGGTTAAACATTGGAACAGGCTGCCCGGGGAAGTGGTTGAGTCCCCATCCCTGGAGGTATTTAAAAGATGTGTAGATGAGGCGCTTAGGGACATGGTTTAGTGGGCATGGTGGTGTTGGGTTGATGGTTGGACTCGATGATCTTAGAGGTCTCTTCCAACCTTAATGATTCTATGATTCTATAAATTCTTCACTATGAGGGTGGTGAGGCACTGGAACAGGTTGCCCAGAGAAGTTGTGGATGCCCCATCCCTGGAAGCGTTCAAGGCCAGGTTGGATGGGGCTTTGAGCAACCTGGTCTAGTGGAAGGTGTCCCTTGCCATGGCAGGGGGTTTGGAACTAGATGATCTTTAAGGTCCTTTCCAGCCCAAACCGTTCTATGATTCTATGATTAATGAACTACCCACGTTTGTCCCTAGCAGATGCTTGTAGTAAGTGTGTTGGCTAAGGTTTGGAGTGAAATAAAATACACCATTTAATGGACAGACACACTTGCAGTGAAGATGAGTCACACTGCATCACTTTTTTTTTTTTTTGGGGGGGGGGAGGATTTAACCCTCGCTGAGTGAAGGAGTTGCTGATTTAGTCAAGTTGAGAACAGGATGCGACACATTCATCTAGTGCATTGACATTTGCATGTCCGAGTGAGAGTGCTTGTTTTCACTGGAAGAGCAGCAAGACTGCCTTTTGAAACATTTAAAGGTAATTAAGCTTTTGGAGGAAAAGAAGTTAATATATTTTGATGGGAAGCTTTGAATCTCTCTGGACCTACCAGAATGGCTACAGAAAGACTTCAGCATTTCTATGCGTGCATCTTTTTAAACTGTGTGGTCTGTTTTGGGAGTTGTAAATAAATACTTACATTTGCATTTTACTTTCGCCTGACATAAAAGTGATTTCAAGGTAACAGCGAAACATTGCTGATCTAAAATTAAAGGAATGTGTCCTTCTAAAGCAGGGCAGCTCAAGTTGAGAGCAAGTATCAGAAGGATAGGAGAGGAAGATGTCTTTTGCACTGACTAGCACTGACTAGGAGACCTCTCTGGCATACAGCAAAGGAAGAAAAGGTATGCTTGAACGCTTAAGTCCCAAATGAATTTTGCATAAAGAAAAAAAAAGCCAACTTTTGCCCCGTAAGTATGCCCCTTCCCTTCCCACCTTGAAGCCCTTGGGACTCCAGTACTAATTGCTGGTGGCTAGTACCTTGCACAGGGGCTGCACTGTCTCAGGCAAAGGAGAGAGAAACCTGTCAGGGTTGTGTGGAAGAATCCCTGCGCACGTGCAGTCTCCAGACAAAAGCTCAACCTATATCTGTTCCTGGATTTGAAAGCACTATAGAAAAGTGCTACACAGGCACAGTCTAAATGCGCTAAAAGCTAATTGGGACATGAAGGAGGACTTAATTCTTTAGTAATATTAAGGCAAATATGTATCCTTCCTCCAAGGAAAATAAAACAAACGTTATCTACTTCCATAAGGGATGGAATCCAAAGCAATCAAAAAGTCACCCATACAGCACATGACAGCAGCACAGTTGGATCCTGGCTCAGTCTTTTAGCTCTCCGTGCTGCCACGCAGAGAGCGCAGAGCTCAGCCTGGTGACTCCAGGCCCTCATCCACAGTATATTAGACTATTGTCATAGAGTCCTCATGAATTTTGCATGGCGGAAAACTCTGAACCTTACACTACATGTGTGCATTTGTATAGAGACAGAAAGTAAAATTAAACAGAGTATGTAATTAGGTATTTCATGCCACATCATACTCTAGTAGGGTTTAAAAGGCATATCCAGCATTTGATAATGACCCAAACTAAGGTCCATATGCTTCCACACGCCTGTCTCTCAACTTCCATATGATACAGAAGCCTACAGACATACATTACGCATTAAAGGTCGGGCAGGATTTGTGCCCGTACCTGGACATCTTTCTTGTTGTGCCCCTGTTCTGGAGAGTTTCTCCTGGAAACCAGTGACACAGCTCTTAAAAGCAGTGATAGTGAGGCATCTGTGGGCAGGTATGCAAGAATGGCTTACAGAAGGGTGGCCAGTTAGTCACTTCAATGCTAATGTAGGTAGGCCAAAGCTTATTTGGACCATGGCTACTCTGCAGAACTTTACAGAATTTGCTTTCATTCTATTCCCTGCCTACCAAGTAGCATTCATCTTAGCAGGAACCCTAAGGTGGAGAAGCAGCAGGTACAGGGGCTGTTCTAAATGCCGGGACCCCCTGCCCTGCCTGTGTCCTCATCTGGTTGGCAAAGAGCTTAAAACAATGCCAGGTGCTCACAGCCATAGCTGACCGAAGTCACCCAGCCCATCTGGCCTTGGATGATAAGTGGTCCTGGGTGCAGCCAGTTCCCACCGAGAGAGCGGCTGAGGATCTTGGGTGTTGCAGCAGGGCTCACAGCATTCCTGGGCTGTGACCGTGCTAGCCACGGTCAGGAACATCATCTGCAAAATGTCCCAAGTGCAGACAGAGCCGTTGGAGAAAATGTGACTGGGACTATGTTTTACCAGCTGCCCGGAACGGAGCGGGATATGTTTTTATCTGGAAGCCTTTGCCAGCCAAACTGGCTTTCCGCACCCGTTGCAAGGGCCAGCCTCTTCTTGTGGACAGGCCCCCGGTGCAGCTGAGCAAGCTGCTTTCAGGACTGAAGTTTTCCAGTGTTGGCTTTTCACCCAAAACCTGTGGTGTAAATCTCAGGCCTGGCTTGAGCTGGCAAGAGGAAAAGTGTCTTATCATCTCTCTAATGATCTGGAGCTAAACACAATCTCTTTGACAAAGGTGATAACGCAAACAGGGTTTAGCTTCTCTTTAACACGGTTTGTAAAACTGCCTTATGCAAACCAGTTTTAAAGAATAGTTGAGTCCTACCTCTGGTAGCCAAGCAAAACTGCTATTGCCTCTCAGGCAAGAAAAGTGTTTATAGACAAAGTTTTCAAAAAGCATTAACGTGATTTTGCAGGCCAATGTAGACAGTCCCCCAGGGTTGAAATCAGCCCCATGTTTTTAAAAAAATAGCAGAAATAGGATGGATGTTCCAGCTGACTGAAGTTTTCAGAAGATTTTAATTAGCTGGGAATGAACAATAGAGAAATACAAAGCATCGTGCTGGGCCGGCTCAGTCTGGGGAAGTGATGCAGCTGTGTCAGTGCAGTGCCCTGTGTCTGCTCCTGCCTTTGAGGACACCACGACAGCACTTGCAGCCCCGGTACTGGGCCACCCAACCACCGTGGTCCTGAGCCAGCACGGCGGAAGCTGGCTTGAGGTCCTTCACCCCTCACTCTGTGGTCCAGGCCTTGGAACAGCAGAAGGTCTGTGGCAGGCGGTAGCTGGCAGATGCCAACGCTGTGTTGCTAATCTTCACGTGCGCTGTAAAATGGTGTATAAGAGGAGTCATACCTCAGTGCTACCTGGCTTGATAGCATCTTTGAATTAAGTGACATTCCCCCCCCCCACACTCTCCCCCCATCCTTTTTAAGGGAAAAGAGAAGAAAAGAAAGGAAGCTTGCATTCTGATGCTGGGTCAGTGGATATGGGGTAATTAAAATTCAGCACCTTCCTCCAAGCTATGTGGTACCCAAGGGACAGTATCTTACTCTGCTCCTTCCTATCACTCTGTGCACTTGTAGGGGCTTATGGTATTACTGCAAAACACTCTAGACATGCACAGCATGAAGAAACAAGTTGAAAGGTACATTTGGATGCTCCAGACTCAAATCAGATAAACTCACAGGATTCACGTGGCCTCTGACACCAGGTGATTGCAAATGGTAATAAACACAATCCAAATTTAGGTTGGCACATGCTTTCCTAGCAAGGGGGGAAAAAATAACTGCATTTTAACACAGTAAATGGTTAGAGAACTTTGTTAATTCAGACATAAACCTGTTAGCATAAAATATTGCCGGAGGTCTGAAATGGCCTCAGACAGTTTACATTTTTCATCAGGATCGCTGTTAGAGACAACTAACCCTTTCTCTCCCTAAGAATAATGTTGCTTTTCCACAAGGCAACCCAAAAGCCAATCTCTTTGTACACAAGAGAAATGCCTCTAATCTAGACTTTATTAGACTGATCATTATATAATGGCTTTAGAAACTCTGGACAAAATAGAGCAGTGGGTTTAGCTGACGGTAATGTCAGATTGCTGTCAATAATCCCCAGCAGATGCAAACGTGTGACCCTTTTTCCCCTTAATTGTTGAATATTTATTTTTATCTTATAATGTTAATAAGGTTTATTGTGCTGCGGAGAGAGCTGATATCACATGACCTTCATCTTCCTGACTCACAACAAAACCAGAAACATTACACTGCCTGTCACGTCCTGTTGTTTAATGATAATGTGTAGGTTAGTTGCTTTTCTTCCCCACACAATATTATTTATTCCTTTCGGACTGCCTTCCCTTATTTGGAGTTGCCATCATGCTGAGCAAAAAAGCATGACTGAAATAGGAGGTTCTGGAGCACCTTTTCAGTATGAGCAGCGAGAACAAAAAAAACAACAAACAAACTAGTTTTTAGACAGCACTTGATCAGTTTATGAATGGTGTTATAAGATGTGATTGCCTACAAGAGCAGGGGACCGGATTTGACGAAGCAGGAGGGACCTAGCCACTCAGCCTTCCTAAATAAGACCTAGATAAAAGCCTGAGTAACCCCAGTCTCAATAAACAAAAACAGACTATGCGAAGGACATGGGAGGAAAAAACCAGACAATTTTCATTTTCTTTGGAACAAAATTAGCTCCACTCACGTATATTTGAGATGGCAGGAGCCCAAAGTAAAGGTTTGCATCTGGTCCGCTATTTGTGCTGTGCTGAGCCAGGATCCCCAACCCAGGTAACTCATTTTGGATCAGCCATGTTGGTGTTGCATAGGACGTAAGAGCCAAATTGATACAGAAAGAAGAATACAATAGCTTGGAGAGCTAGGCTGTAGCTTAGGCTGCACCTTTTCACAGTGCTGCAAGGAAAGGTGAGGCTTATGTGCCGGTGGATTAACTGGATCTTGAATTCACACACCCGGGAATGAATGGCTGCACTTCCCAAAGCACTGAGCGACACTGCTGCATCTGGCAACTGCTTCCCACTCCCTCCACAGCAAGGGGAAAACTAAGGTGTGCCTCAGGCCCAGCATCTCCTGCCAGTCGCTGGGACAGAGCAACCAGTGCATCACACCACTCAATTTTTGGCCCCGTGTCTAAACTAAGCAGGGATATGGAAACCCTCGTCAATATGCTTCAGTAAAGCAAGCCCAGGGTGGAGGATGCACAACTAAGAAGCACAGAATAGCTGGGAAGTTCAGCCCCTTGGGCAGCTGGCACCAGCCTCCGAACACGGCCTGGCTATAAGTGGTCTCGCTGGAAGGAATGGGGCTAACCGTGGAGGAGGTCCCCCACCTTCTGCGGGCAGGCAGGACCCGGCTCTGGCTTTGCATCAAGAGCTTGGCAAGGGGCACAGCGGGAAGCCCGGAAGATTTAGCATATTGTCTGTGCCAGAAATCTCAGCTGCACAGTTCTGAACACAAACTTTGTGTATCCTCGAAACAGTGAAGATAAGTAATTTTTGGGTTTGTTACACGTTTTAAATAGAGTGAGAGCCCTCAGCTATTCCAACACATTCCCTTTGCAGGTTCATTAATGAGACCTATGGGAATTGGATTGGGTTCTTTTTCACTCTGTTATTTGGACTGTGAGAAAAAAAATTGCAGAAAGGAGAAGCTATTTTCAAGCCAGGACTTTTTTTTCTATTTCAAAACTGAAATGTTTACCAGGCTTCTGCCGTTAAGTCCAGATATTTGGGGTATTTATTAGAGTTGTGCAGAAACTAGTCTAGATTTTTGTGTGTGGTTAATTTTACCTAGATCTCTGTGATCAATTATTTACATTGCTTTTTTAAACATTATTTTATGGTATGAAAATAATATTTCATGGTATAAAAATAATGTTTCAGTTCATGTGGTATTGAAACAATATAGTACTTTTATTTTGTTCAGAGTGCTTTGTAAGCATTAGTGAAATGAATGTTAGGGTGCACTTGTGAATTAGGCAGTACACCCCAATCACAGTGACATGAAAACCAGATCTCCCTCCCAAATGGTTTTGCACCAGTATAACTATTTTGATGAGGGGGGATCATTTTTACCAGGATAATAAAAGCTCCACAACCCCCAAGCCTGGTTGCAGTTATACCAAAAATGAAAGTCCTGTATCTGGGTCTGGCTGTCCCCCAAATACTGGTATCAGCACTCCTCCGCTGACTCTAAACTGGCATAGGCCAGGTCTTGGTTTTCAGCCTGTTACATCAATACTGATGTAGCTAATGCGCGACAGATGTCGTGGTGAAATCATAGATCCATTGAAGTCACTGGCAAAACTCCCGTTCATTTAAATAGTCCCAAGGCTTTGCTCAGCACAATTTAGGCTCCATGTGCAACACCCAAAACACAGGTCACCCCTGGTTACAACATGGCTGTTTCCCCAACCCAGGAACAAGATGATCAGAAAGCGGCAGTGTGCAGAGCGTCTGGATGTGCTCCTGTAACTGACGTCCTCAGGCATTTGCACATGGTGGGCAAATCCAGTGGGGGCAATTGCCAGAGAAACACTTCTGCCCACCACTTCTTTTCTGCCATCCTGCAACATCCATGTGACACCTACAGAAGTCACTGTAGTGGGCAAGCAAAGCTTTAGCTAGTTTTGAGGCAATTTAGTATTGAAAGGGAAGGAAGAAGAGCTGGTAGTGCACTAACTTTCAGCTTCCCACTGGCTGCCTACCAGATGCTTGGGGACTGGAGGCCTGGAAACCTTGACCCCGCTGTGTGGGGTTTCATTGGTGGTGCAGGCCCGGGATTCAGTGCACAGCCTCTGGGAATCATGGGGAAATCACACTGCAGTCACATTCCCTGAGCCAGGAAACAGGCACAGATGCCCATGGACCACCTGCACTGCCCCATTTTTCCATGCTTTGAGCTGTGCGTGCCTCTGTGTCCTGTGCATGGTTATGCAAACAAAAGCAGCCTGTGCTGTGGAGCCACAGTCCCAGCTCTGTCCTGTGTGCGGGCATAAGAAAGGCTGCTCCCTGTCTCCCTTAGGGAAAAAAAAACAGTCTGGATTTTTTTTGGTGGCCCTCCTTGAAGCAGTTTGCATACCATAAGCAGCATGCTTACCACTCTCTGGGAATCCATGGGAGATGTTGATTCCGCAGCAAGCACTAAGAAGAGAGACCATCCACCTCTGTATGGGCTGATCTGCTGAGAAACAGCATCATGTGCTCTGGCTAGGTTTTGCGATGCAGTGGTGCTTTAGAAACAGCATCATGTGCTCTGGCTAGGTTTTGCGATGCAGTGGTGCTTTTGATACCCAGTTTGTTTAAAGCTAGGCAGGGTATCTCTGCCATACACTGTGGTGAAATCAGAACCTACTGCACCCCTAAGGGAAACTTCTTTTATCATTAAAATAAACCAGCCAGCATTATGCGCTGCAACGGCAAAGATTAGGCCTCTGTTTTCGGCAGAGGCAAAAGCTGAGTGCTAGACTGTCATATCCTCATGCCAGTTCCTATCCCCCACCTCAGTCCTTCCAAAGTGCTGCAACAGGAAAGTTCAGCAGAGGGAAGGGAAGGCGGCAAGTCCAGCCCCACCGTGTATGAGCAAAAGTCCTTAACAATGGGAATGCCAGCTGGAGTGAAACAGATAGATCACCAAGGCGGTATGGTCTGGATCACTTAATGAGATGGGTACAAACCCAGAAATGTATCTCTCTATGTAGTCAAACACTAGGACTTACATCCAGAAACAGAATACAGACCATAGTCCCAGGACTGCAGGGAACTCCAGATCTAGAGAGGATTGACCCTGAAAAAGATGAGTGTGTCTAACAGTTCAAGAAGGTTGTGCATGAGGTGAGGATGAATCCAAGAAGGCCACAGAACAAAATGACTAAGTACTGGAAAATGTGGCTTGAAGTGACAGACTGGAGAAGACACTCCATCTGTTTAGCTTAACGACGACAAAGTTGAGAGGATGACTTGATCACAGTATCTAAGTACTGACATGGGGAAGAGAAATGTGATAATAGAAGGCTTTTCAATCTAGCTGACACGACTATAATATGATCCAACTGGAAGTTGGAAGCCAGACAAATTTTGACTACAAATAAGGTGCAGATGTTTAACAGTGAGGGTAATTAACCAGTGGAACTAATTACCAAGGACTGTGGGGACTATCACCAACAACTTTAAATCAGGATTAGATTTCCTCCTCCCTCCCGCCAAAGATGTGCTCTAGTTCGTTCAGGAATGAATTCAGAGAAGTCCATCATTGCATATGTTATTCAGGAGCTCGGGTTAGGTAATCAAGCCAGCTCACTCTGCATTTGCAATCCGCACCCTGCGATTCACTGGCCCTCAGAGTACCTAGACACCGTGCAGAAAACCCGCAGCGCCTGTCCAAACTAGCTCACGCTCTTCATTTCATACCCCCGGCAGTTAAGTAAGGGGACAAATGGGTAAGAGCGGGAGGAGAAGGGTGTGGGCGATGGGATCATAGATCCCCTTCGTGAAAGCCTGTGCATTATCTCGGTGATTCAGTTACTTCTTAAAAGACATAAAAAGAATGAAAGAATTAAGACAGCAAATGTAATTGTCTGCCCTGCTAAAAGCATTGCAGACAAAATGAGCTTTCAGGAAAGATACTGATAAAGTGTGCTTTGTGTTCCTCCTCCTGTGGCCGTGCTGAATTTGGCCAGGGCAAGGAGCACCCTAAAACTCAGCAGAGGAAGAAGCAGCCCCCGTCTGGAGTGAAGTCGTCCTGGGGAGCAGCAGTGAACCAATGCATGGCTCCTGGCCTGCCAGTTACAGGCAGCGGAACTGCCACCATCCACGATCAGGTCCACGTGGGCATCCGATCTAAGAAAACAAACAGCCCAGCATCAGCGAAGTCTCGGGTGCGGTGGCCAAGAGGAAGGCATACTAGCTGGCCTGGGGGCCTGTGATGGATGCAACCCTGGCCAGGACTCGCACAGTCCCTGGTGAAACCCCTTCTGCACCCCAGCTCCGACCTGCCTGCTGCTGAGAGGCTGTGGCTGCAGAGCCACGTCGGCCCCTCAGCTGAGCTCAGGGCAGACGGAGGAGAGGCCAGCATGTGAGACAGGGTATAGACAGCCTCTCCCCTGCCGTCAAATGGGTGAAATCAAGGAAAGACCAGAGGTGTTTGCAGTTTTGATGTAGCAGCAATTCTCCCTCCCGACATGGTCGTGGTGTTGGCCCCATGGCAGGACCCAGGGCCTGGGCAGGGCGCAACCGCAGCTGGGGGACAGAGAGACTAGGGGGGCTCTCCCAGGCAAGGCGCAGTGTCACCCTGGCTCAGGGTGGCCCCGCCGGCCTTCCAGAGCTTTCCAGGGCCTTCCAGGACCTTCTCCAGCCCTGCTGACGTTGAATATAGCCCTCTCAGAAATGAAGTAGCCGAGCGGACGCTGCAAACACCCCGTTCGCCCCGCAGTCCCGTCCCCCATGTCTCTTGGCTGTGTCTCTAGCGAGGCCTGGACATGCCCTCTGCCGGGAGCAGGCAGGGCAGGCAGGGCCGGGGGGGAGGGCTCCTCAGCTGCCTGCTCGCACCTGCCGGCGCTCGCAACTGCAATTAGTTGCACCCAGTCGAAGCCAAATTGAGGCCCCTTTCAAACCGTAACTCTGTGCGTTTTGTTTCCAAAGGGAAGTTCATCTTTTATGTGCATGCAAAATGGATAAAACCCAAGGAACTTTTTTTTCCCTCCCTTCTCTCAGTCAGGCAGGGATTTGTTTAAAAAAACCACTGCTGTGGCAGGGAGATGCAGTGGTTCGAGGTTTTTAGTGATCCTTCTTTTGTGGCTTGGGAAAGGTTGTTTTTTTCCAAAGAGCGGGCTCGGCGTGTGGCCTGCTTGCGGTGAGGGGTTCCCCGGTGTGGGTGGGCGAGCTGGGCCCCCTGCCCCGTTTGGGAAGCCTGTCCCCTCGCCCCGAGTGAGGAGAGGATGGGGTTGGAGGGGATGCACTTCTGCTGCCTGTGGGGAGGATACATGCCCCGGGGGCACAGCAAGCCCCTCTCAGGAGCAGCGTGGGTAGGGACAGACCCACGCAGGGCAGCCTTTCCTTTGCCCTCCGGCTCTTTCCCTCCTCCCTCGCTCCTCTGCATTGTTTTTCCTGCATCCACATCTCCATTCACCCATGTGTGGATCCTCCCTTCCAAGGAGGCTGCTGGTGCTGCCGGCGCGGTGGTCCCCAGCCCTGCTGAATCAGTTCATCCGAAGGCAGAGCTCCCCTCTGGGTGACTGACAGGAGGTGCTGATTCAGTGGTGTGCGGGGGATCCGGCAGCAACCACATTAAGAGGATTTATAAAAGAGATAAGGCGCAGTGCTGAGCTTCCCTTGGTAATCGTGCAGCACACAATTCGGGACTGCACGGGGAATTTCGGCGCGGCTGACAGGTACACAGTGCTGATCCAATTGTCCTTACAGCCGTTATTAGCCAAAATAAGGGGCAACTGGAATTACAAATGATTTCTGGGTAAATGCTTAGCTCTGATTCTGAATGATCTCTCAGCAATAATCCACACGTAATCCTCAATACAGAGAGTCTGCTTTAAAGGCGGCTCCATTCTGAGCAGGCCTCAATAATGCATGGATGTCCTGATTCACAAAATAAAGGGGAGGAGGAAATAGGAAAGCCGCATTTGTTTTACAGTCTTTTTTCTGGGTTGAATAAAATTTAGGGAAGTGCGTGATCACATACATACCATTTATTAAGAGAAGATTACCTGGTTGGTAGTTATTTCTTTGGGAGAATAATTTTACACTACGATGACCATGTATGACTGTCTCAGGCAGGTCTGATGTATCTAGAAAATAAACAAACAAACAAAAATCTCCTGTAATGACTCAGTTTGTGATATTTATTCTTCAGAACACTGGGGTTTTTTTGCTTTCAATGGAGAAAGTCAGAAACTGGGTAGCTGCGGGGACTTAACGTGAGGGAACAAGTGCGCTGATGGTTAGCACCTTCTCTCTTCTCCTCTGCATGTGCTGATGTGAAAGATTGCCTGATCCAGTGGCACTTACGCAGCCCCATTAGCAGGGCACCTGAGTGCCCTGCAGTCTTTGGTGCATTGGTTGGCCTCATCGCAGGCCCATGAAGTGAGGCAGGAAAGTGTGCTGCTCCCAGAGGCACAAATCCCAGAGAGGAGCAGGTGCCTCCTCCCTACTTCTGTGTCCATATCCCTGTAATCCTGGCCATAGTCTGGCACCTGGCCCTGACCCCGGGTGCTGTGAGGCTGGGGTTGAGCCCAGGTGCCCAGGGTCTGAGATCTGAAGCCCCGTACGTGGTCAGCAGCATCACTCCAGGCTCATCCTTCCTCTCCCCAGCTCATCCCGTCAGAGCGAGGCATGGGGAACGCCATAAAAGAGGTGGCACTGCAAGAGCAATACTTCCCAACACAATCCTCTTGCTCTTCACGATGCTGAGCCCTGCTGTTCCCTCAGAGGGCTGCTGTGTGCAGCAGGAGGGAGGGCTGCAGGCAGGATTCAGGTCTGAACTACCTGTCATTTGCACATGTATAAAACTAGAACCATAGGCTCCCAATTTGTACTGGAGTGAGACCAGAGCCGGAATGAGAGAGACAGTATCTCCAAGCCCATCTACTCATTTTGGGTGCCTTGTGCTGGCATGAGACCAGGGCTGGGTTTTCAGAAGGTCTAATTCCTATTAGCACTCGCTCGAGCACTCATGACTTGCTATTTATCTCCTTTGAAGAGTGCTCTTCCTATAACAACTTGATTGCCAGAGAGTGGGCACAGAAGAGTTTGAGTCTGCAACAATTACTTGTGTGAGTAATCCTTGGTTAATCCCGAGAGGTTTTACCTGGCTGACTAAGGACTCTCAGAATATCACCAAACCCTTGGATACATCCTCTAAAAACATTTTTGGCCCATTGCTTCCTCTAGGACTTTCAAGGGGACTGGAATAGGTTTTGTAATCTCTGGTATACCTTAATTAACATCCCTGCGACATTTTAAACAACAGGCTCAGCTCTTGGCTATACAATAGAGAAATGTTGGAAATGATATCTGTTCGTCGTGAATCATATTCTCCTAGCTACCTGCTACAGAGGGGAAAGGAGGCCCTGCCAAATGCCATGGAAAAAAATTTAATCTTTCCCTGCAAGCAAATTCTGAAAAAGCAAATAACATTTTCATAGTTTGTTTACTCATTTGTTCCTTAAAAGAGGCAAAGGAATCTGTGAATCAGAAGAATTTCCATCTCAAAAATTGCTTTGGCAGCCAGTGGCTTGTAATTTAAGATTAAGTGATTGAATTTCATGCAGCCTTGCTTAAAATTCACTGCCCCACACACTATCACCATATGCATAAAACCCCCCACACAACAGCCCCCCCCCCCCAGCATCTATAACATCTACTATAAGTCAGTAAAAAAATGTCCAATCAGCTGGGAGGTCACAAAATGTACTTAATAAAGATGTCGTCTGCATGACTGCTGGATTTTTCCCCTCACAGCGTTTGCAGCCTATCAGGCAGTTTCCATTCCGATGCAATGCCAGTGCCCGGGCTGACTTCAATCAGGCTGCACAAATCAGCGGAGCAGAAATGCCTCCTTCCCTCCATCACCTGAAGCCAATGCTGATTCATCTCTTCAGACCCATTCCTCCTGCCCCTCCTCTGAATTTGCTGATTGCTGAATCATTTTTTTTCCCTTTTTTTTTTTTTCTCCCTTCCCCCTGGACCGAGTGTCCCGCGCTGAATGCAACGCGCTTCGTTTCCAGATCTGACTGAAAGGGAATATGGAAATTAATTGGCTCAGGCTGCTCGCAGCCTTTTACACACGCCTGTACTCCGTGAGAGGTGCCGTGCAATTGCCTTTCCATTGTGGCTCCCCACCAGCCACCTGTCTCCTTGTGCGCGCTGCCGCGGCTGCTCTCAGCCTGGGCACTGGAGGTGGATGTCCCCTTCCTCTCCCTATTGTGCAAGAGGGAGGGCAGCTGGCAGGGCTGTCCTCGTGAGGACTGGAACTACCCCCGTTTGACTCAAAATAGGCCAGATTTAGTGAATCCTCCAGCTTGCGGTAAATAGCGTGTGACTGGTGCTTTGGCGAGGGCTGCAGAGAGATGTTGTACAGTGCAGTGTCACTTCTGTTGAAATGGTTATTTGTTCTCGCTGCTGGAAACAGAGCCCAGTTGAAAGAGAGCAGCCGGGGAATGTCCCTCTGCCATGGGAGGGGGGTACCGGGACCCTTGCAAGTTGGAATATAATCTGGCTCCACAGATACGCTCCATCCCAAAGATTTTCACGCCTAGGTTTCTATCTTCCATTGGTTTCATACCCAATTTTCTCATGGGGCTTTCTCCTGACTGTGGAGAATTTGGGTTTCCCTGGTGAAGTTGCCCTGTGTCTTGGATGCGGGAATGTTATTACTACCATTGCAGAAGCACGGACTGAAGATGGTGGCCCTGCTGCCTCATGCTGAGCACTGCACACTGTCCTGAGGAGCGGCCCCATGGCCCTGTGGAGCTTTTCCAGCTCCGTGAAAAAGACAAAGCTGGGTAGAAAGAAGGCCTTATCTCCATGTCATGCACGGGGAGGCCTGAAGGGAATAAGACCTTACAGCCAGCCAAGCAGGAGGGCGATGTCAGGCAGGCCAGGAGCACCTACGTAATGGGGGGAGGAACGGAGACCCATGGCTCAGAGACACAACCGCTCCAGGGCTCTGGGAGTACCCCAGCACTTGCTGGAGGGCAATGGGTTCCTTTGAAGGCTGGATGGTACAAAATCGACCCCGACTCAATCCCTTGCTGGAAAGGCAAAGCTGAGCTCTAATATTCAGCTGAATATTGGTCATTTGTGCTGATTGTTTTTTCTTTGGAAGCACTTCAAAAAGTGGCTTTGAGAGTCCTGAAGAAGGACTTCTGTGCCCAGAAGCTTGTCTACTTTTCCCATCTATAATCAGCTGGTCTAACAAAAGATGTTGTCTCTACACACAGACTTTGTCTTACCTATGTCCTTTGACCATTACAGTCACCACAAAACTACTTTGAGGTTGCTAGGGCATTTGGCAGGAGATCAGTGGCACGAACACTACAGAAGTCTTCAGCTGCCCCAAACCAGGAATAAGAATATTTAGGTAGAGACACCCTCACCTCACCTATGGCATCAGCCCTTGTGTCCTCATCTCAACAGGCTGATGGTATGAGCCCCACTAGGTGCTCGTGACTCGTTTGTATTTGCAGGGGCTCGGGATGACTCAGACTCTTGCAGCACTGTAGGTCTGATGCTGCCTGTGATGTCCCTGGCATGACGCCCATCTTTCTCTTCCATCTTTGAACTGCGTCTTGCCCGAGGAGTCGTGGCCTACAAGAAGGACTACTTCCTATTATTAATACAACAGTAAGAAATGAAAGAGCAGGCACATTTATAATGTGCTATCATTTATGGAGAAGACACAATCTCAGGCACACTGGATGTCAAAACCAAATGAGAAACTTTTCTTCTAGTTTTATCACAGTTTCTCCCAGAGCCACTGCTACTTACATTCTGGAAATTTACAGGATGAAGGATTTTGTCATGATATCTAATTCTAATCTGAAGTGATTTACTGTTAAGTTGAAAATCAAGCCTGTACATATCCCCCTCCAACTGGTTTCTATGACAGTTTCTATTAACCATAAAAATGTCACTTGCTAGGAAGTATCAGCCTTCTTATGGGCTTTGCAATCATCACTACCAGATGCACACTTACTGAATGGAATAAATAATAGTCTCGTACAATTAGCCTAGGATGCAGGACATGTCTGGCTAGTGTTCTTGGCTCCAAAGTGAAGTTTTCACAAGCAAACCCATATATCAAGAGATGAGGTCTATCTAGATTCTCTGGAGTTCTTCAGAACTTGAAATGTTGTAATGCCTTATGGATAAAGCATAGTGGTATATAAACTTAGGCTAGCAGTTTTGGTGCATATCTTTGTGGTTTCAGTCTGTATAAGCAACCGAAATACCCATTTTCCATTCTTCTGATCCAGTACAAAAATTAAATCGTGTCTATTCTGTGGCTTATAATGCATTTTGAAATACACTAATAGCTCTGTGGCATTTCCTGCCGTTGCACAATCACAGTAAACCTGGTACTGTGCGGATGCACCGTATACACTCTGTCCCCATTTACCCTTCAAGGAAATGACACGCAGAGCCTTTCTTGAGACTGGGGGTGCGGATGAGGGCTGCCGTCCGTGGGATGTGTTAGCAGTGTTGAGACACAGATTTGAATTAATCTGGTCCTCAGGTATGAGCTGAAATGAGAGTTTGGGTTTGCGTCATGCTCTGCCAGAGATCTTAGCCATTACACTCAAGATCTCCGCTGTTGGCGGGGAACTCGAGAAATCAGCCTGAATCACGAAAATGACATTTCATTGGTCCCCGCATTTTAAGCCATATTCTGAAGAGAAGTCATAAAGAAAGTTGTAACCTGGACCTTCACTGCTGTCTTTGCATCTGAGGATTGAAATCCAGGGGGCTGCAGAGCTGAAGTGGTGGATTTGGACTGCATGAGACACATTACTCTTGCAGCAGCAGAAGCCTTGGAGCCTTGCAGCAGAAGAAGCAAGAAGCCTTGTTTTCACCTGCCTACAAGGACAAAGTCATATACTGCTCTTCTTTGCACCAGTCTGATTACTGGAGTCAGTGAACTTTGACGTGCGTGTCAGGGAAAAAAATCACTGTGATGCAGTTTGCAGCTGGCACAATGAATGGAGATATCAGCAAGTTCTACAGAGCATCTGGATCCCTTGATGAAGTGAGCTTACAGAGCCTGGGTAGAGCTGAAACAGCAAGGGGAGAAAGAAAGCATTTGGTCACTTTTCTAGAGTAAGGAGACTGTATATTTGACAGTAGAAGCTCTGAGAGGGAGACATGGGCTATGACTTCAAACAAGGTTGTAACTATCCACCAGTTAATAACTCCAAGAGAGTTATTCTGGTGTGAATGAGAGCAAACGTCCGCTCGTAAGGTGAGCACCGTCGGTCCAGGGAGCTGTATGTGGCTGCTAAGAATCATGCAAATGAGAGCTCCTGCGCTGGGCTGGGCAGTGCTCCTGGCAGGAGATTAGGTAGACAACGGAAGGGTTTACTTACTTCTCCCCTCTTTGTCTGTTTCGCAAAGGCTGTTGCGAAAGCAGAAAGGGTTTAAAAATGTCTGGAAGAATGATTTGCAATCTGTCAAACCTGCTCTAGAAGGAGAAGCTGAAGAAGCTCATTCTAGGAAGCTTAAGAAAAAAAAATCTTGAAGTATGACTTGACTTCAGCGCAGGCAGAGGGAAAGTATTTCTTTGTCTTTTATCTACTGAGGGCGTATATATCCCAGAGCAAAAAGCCACTGTGTGTCCCTCGCCCATGGAATTTATAAAGATTTATAAATTAAAGTTACAATTACAGAATATTATACAATTCTAAATACTGTTGTCAGAGGGAAAAGTGTCTGCGGTCTGTTTGTGACTGCAGAATCCATGATGAATACCTAGAATGTTCCTCTCCTGGAAACACTGTTAATTGTTTTTTCACATGATGAAATTGGTTTGAAGCAATTCCACTGTCCCTTGAAGTCTTGTGAAAACAGAAAGCAGATTATATTAGTATGAGAAAAGATGATGCTCACAGTTGTCTAAGAACCAAAAAGCCACATATATTCTTTAAAGTCTGTGGGATGAGGCTGCTTTTTTCATTGCAATGTTAACACATGCACCTTGGAGACTCTTATCGCAGCCAGTGTCTGAGCATGCTCTTGCATTTCATCCGATGGCTCAGGAGCAAAAGCACCAGCTTTTATTCAGCAACATGTAGCTCCAAAATCAATGTCAGCTAAGTATTTTCATTGCTAACAAGCTAAATAATATTCACAGATATTATTTGGACTAAAACTTGATAAATACCGCTGGAGGAGTCTGATGAAGACAAATTCTCCAACCTGTGAACCTTCTTCTCTGACTGGGACAGATGAGAGAAAAGAAACAAGTCATTTTTGCAAGTTTTCATCCCTGCTATCTATGATGCAGCTCTTGAATGGCCGAATGTCACCAGAAAAACAGTGGCTTGGTGAGGACTTTGTGTGGAAAGATCCAATTTAAAAAGTGGGATTTGCAGGCCACACTGAAAGAAATACATCGTGTTTCCAAATGCCAGTTCAGTGAAAGCTTGGGAATTAGTTGGGCCAGGTAGTAAGTGACTTCTCCATACTTCAGAGTGATAGCAGGAACACACATACATGCTGTGTGCAAAGGCACTCGCTGAAAAAAATAAAGCTGAGCTAATATTTCTGAAAGATGCCAGACTGATAAAAATGGGAAGCCAAGACTTTCATCTGCAGAGCAGGTATGCCAAAGGTCCTGGCAGCCCGAACTTCTCGTAGTGGAGAACTCGGTGACCGAGTTTTGTTTTAGCATTTTGTCTGTGTGAGGAGAGAAGGGACAACTTGGTACCAACTGGATGATCCCAGCTCACTTCATGACTGAAGCTTTACCATTATCATGTATTAGATTTCCCCATAGCAAATAAAGAATTGAAACTGAAATAAAGTATTGAAATTGCAGTAGCGGCTATACATGAATTTTAACTACGTCATAAACCATACCTTAGATGGCTATAATAATAAAAATGTTTGAGAGCCAGAACAGCTGAAGACTTTGTCTTTTTCAAAAAAAGTCCCAACCAACCCAAGCCCTCTCACTCTCCACTTTTAAAACAAATGTGTTCATAGCATAGCTCTGTACAAACAGACTTAATGTTGACTTTGTCCCTCTATGTTCAGTCCACAGGGGAGCACGTAGAGAAAATCGGGAGTTTGTTGGCAAGCCAGACCGCAGCATTTGCTATGGCGGTATTAGATCAGCCTGCTTGTGGAAAGGGGTCCTTGCCTGAAGATTCCCACTCATGTCCCATTGACTTTATGGATAGTCCTCGGGATCTTGTCTGAGCACATCTGAATGTTTGTACAGCACCTGACGCAAACGGGCCGCCGTCCTGCTTCATTTATCGAATGATAAATAACATAATAATACTATAATTGAAGTCACTCAGACAGACAGTAATCATATGGTGATTCAGTATAGCACAGACTTGCTGGGTGGAAGACTGCACTAAGCTTATGCAGAGATTTCTATCTTGCCCATCAGTTTCTGCACGCTAAATATATTCTGAATTTACGAATGTTGAAGTTTTAAGGTGAGATTTTCTATGCTTGGGCTAAACCCAGAAGTGATTCATTTTCGTAATGCCAGAACAAAACCATTCAGCCACTTTTGAATTATGTGAGACTGAAAGACAAGGTATTGATAACGTTGCTATTAACAGCCGAATCAAGACTCCCTGACAGCACATATAATAATATTTTTTTATTTATTGAGCAAGGAACAGCAATACAGGGGGAGGTGGAAGACAGGAAACTTCAGAGAGTTTATGCCTGCCAGTGAGCAACACCTGATCCAGAAATCAGGCTCTGGCGATGTGCAGCACAGGGAAAGTATGCTTGAATTAATGCCTAAGACCTGGCTGATACATACCTTATAGTTAATCTGTTTACGCGGGGTTTATTTCACAGTCGGAAGTTCTTGCGCTGGAAGGGAGTCCTGCTGGGGTTTTCTGAGCACACGACTGAATTAATGAATGAACGATTGCAGCTTGCCAGCCCAGATTTAAATTGCTTACTAGATCAAAATCTGCTCATTTGCTCTGTCCTTTTTTCCAGCCTCTCTGTCTTTTATTTATTAATTTATTTGAGAAAACAGATAAAGAGCACAGAAAGTGCCTGCGGACGTCATCAAGGCAGCAAACGCAGATAAATGGCTGTTTTTCACGCTGGCCTGTATCCTGGCACTAGGCTTTGAACCACGGTCCTGGGTGGGGAGGTCCCTGGCAGAGGCTGGTGGGTGGCCGGTGCTGGCCGTGGGGCTCGGGGCGCACGGAGCCGTGGCTGGGCAGCCCCCAGCCCCTGCGGCCTGGCTGCCCTGAGCAGCTCGCTGGGCCACTGGCAACCCTTTTCTGTAGTCCCTGGGAAGCGGACGGCATTAAAGCAGTGAAGCCCTGCTTTGAAAGGGCAAGAAATAAACCCGTGCTGTTTTGCAGGGAGGGTCATGTTGTTTCTGTCTTTCAGATCCATGCTGCCTTTGGTATTAGCCAGTTGTCAGACTTTAACGGGCGCTTGCAAACAGAATCTCTGGACTATTTTGATTTATTTGGCCACTGGGCAGACCTCCAGCCTGCTGTCTTGACTCTGGTGTTTGTATTTTAATAGGAGTTTTAAGAAGGCTTGGTTAGGGGTATTTAAGGTAGTCCCTGAGCTTTTATGCAGACTTTCTCAGCCCCGATTAAAAACATGGCACCAAAGAGATGCGGCGGCAGGTTTTTAAGAAGCAGAGAAGCAGGGACCCTGTAAGCGTGCCACCGTCAATGCCCTCCCAAAGCCCCTTTCAGATAAGCGAGCTCCTCTCACACCGTCACGGCTCCTTTTGCATCCCAGTGTCTGGACTCCTTAACTCCTTGTCCAACCGTGCTGCGCAAGGCCAGGATGTAGGCAGCCCTCCACTCCCGCAGAGCTGCCGAGCTGAGCGGCTGGAGCAGGGCATCGGGGAAAGGACGGACGCCTGCTCACCCCCATCGCGCTCCCCAGCCCCTGCTTCGCGAGGCCAGACATCTCCCTCCGAGCCCCGGCACTGGGATGTGCTGCAGGGAGGTAGCGTATGGCTGCACGGAGCTCGAGGCGGCGAGACGCCTCCCCAGACTCCGGTCTGCACACTCACGAGCGAAGGGGATAGGAGACAAATGTCGCTCATTCAAGGTGAAGGGCAGTGGTGGCATGAAGGAAAAGCAGCCTGTGCTCTGTGCCGAAGCCTGGAGACCTTCCTGAAGATTCACCGCTGTTCAATTTTTATGGTGTCTTAGATAAGAATTTTAGAGCTTGTGGAAAGAAGAGGCCGATAATCAAGAGAGAGATTCTGCCAGTATATCCAGGTATCCTCAGCTGCACTGCCCCTGCTCTTCCTCACCTTCCTCTCCCTGTGCTGCCGACACAGCCTGAGCAGGGTTGGATAGCTATGCTGCCTGGTGCAGTGCAGATGTGTAGGTATCTGCTGCTGCAATATTGACCAGGTTTGCTTTCCTCAGCTAGAGACTCTACTGCGAATTTGAATCCAGGTTTCTGGAGGTGCAAGCCCGGTGTGCAAGCACTCTGCCTGCTGCTGGCTTAACCCTGCCTGTTTGGACCCCGACCCCTGAGGAGGATGAGGCAGGGTCAGCACCAAAGTGCACTTCTGCTACACACCGTCCCAAAGGGAGCTGAAGCACCTCAGAAATGAAAATCTGTTTTGACCTGAGCGACTCAGCTCTCTAATAAAACGAGGAGCCGAAGAAGTCTGGACTTTGAAGGGGTCACGGTGGTCACCCACTTAATGCACTCTGGGAAGCAGTTTGGTCACTGAAAACCAAACTGGGGAGCAGTCCCAGGCTCCCCAGCCGCAGCCTGGAAGCAACTAAAACGAGGAGGTCCGTGGTGGATGATTTTAAAAGGCACCTTGGACCCCAGCATGTCAGTAAGCTCTACAGTCATTTGGTTGGAGGTTTCATCAAGTCCCCTCTGTCAGCGTGAGGCCCTTCAGAGCCAGCGAGCTGCGTGTGGCTGCCCTCTTTTCTCACCTGCCTCTCCCCGTGGGGCAGGCGGAGGGGCGCACACTGAGAAGAAGGGAAGCTCGAGGCCCCACGGCAAGCTTGAGCTGCTCTGCTTGGCGTCCCCACACCTACGTACCCCTCCAAGAGCAACCAGCTGCCCCGAGAGGAGAAGGTGTGATCTCGGTGCATTGCATGGATCCACGCAGAAGGATGGGAGCACAAAGATAAATATCAAGGCAACTGGGAAAAGGTTTGCCTGGGCGATGAAATGATCGTGAAGTGGCACATTAATTCAGGAGGAAAGATGCAAAAAGCAGCCCATCATAACTTCAAACTTCACCAGCTTGCTGTACCAAGCATCCCTTGAAATGTTAATTAAAACGAGCTGAGGGAGGGGAGCCCGCTAACAGGATCACAGCCTCGCTTGGATTGAGTAATAAACATGTAGTAGGCATTCATGTTTCCCTGTATGCGTGTTTTCCAAGCTGAGTTGACTGTAAACGTTGCGGTTATGTGAAACCCACACAGAGTAGGATGCAAACACAAACTAGAAAGAGAGGCAAGGCCTAGTCACGAAGCTGGAAGGGAAAAAAACACGACAGTCTTCCACAAATAAATAACTGCCTGCCTGAAATGAGGGCTAATTAACTTGCAATAAACCAACTTAACCACTTAGGGGCAGCGTTAACACAGAGTTAACATGCAAAACAAACCTGTGTTTTCTCACCTGGTTAATTTAATATGCACGGTGAATATTCATAGTGTATGAAATCCTGATACATCAACACACCGAGTGATGCAGTCTGTCAAACCCGGGAACGCGTGGCAATAGCAGTAGCTCAGTCGCGGCTCACACGGTGTTGACTTTGATCAGTTGGTGTTTCTAAACACGTTCATAGAGGTAGGACTTTGCTGCTTTTCCTCTGTCAGGGTCATGGAGTATGTTCTATAGAAAGATTAAAACCTAAAAAAGGAGCTAAAAAAGGGCTTCACTTAAAATAAACAGAAAGAAGATGAAATAGAAAAAAGCTGTTTTTGAGAAATGCTGCTTTTGCATGCAGGAGCTAAAAACCCCATTTTATCTCCACGGCCACATTCAGAGTCACTTTGCTTTCAGACAATATGTTTCTTTCTCTACCTCGCATGCAAAAAAGTCCCGGTTCCTTGGATTCCTCTGAAACCTTTCCTTGCATAAAAAGGAGCTCAGACCCGCTTCAGGTATGTTTACACTCCCCGATCAGAACAAGTAAATAAAGGAAAGGCGGTTTTTTCAGTGTGGCTTGACTAACTTGAGTTAGCTCCGGCCGGCAGAGGCAGCAGGAAAAACACAGTAACCTGGGTTTATTTATTTTTTTTTTTAAAGGGGGCTAGCAGCTTGAATTCAGCCTCAGGTAAAACTCATCTTACCCCACCGCTCTTTTAACCTGAAGTAAGGATAGCACAGCTTTTCCCCTCCTCTTCCTGCCCCCCCTACCTTGACACATCGGTGGGTTTACGGCTCACGCGTGGCTTGCCAGTGTCCCAGCATCATCTTTACAGCCGCCAGGAACTCCCACTGCTCTGGCCAGGGCTGGGGACAGCTGGAGGCCTGCTCCCGTGGTGTGCCCGGTGCTCCTGGCAGCTACTGGAGCGTGCCGAGGCCGTGCTCCCCTGGCAGCGAATGCCAGATCCGTGCACCAGCAGACCGCTTAGCAGGAGGGATACGGTCTGGATCAGGTGCAGGCGTGTGCTCGCATTTCTGCTGAATTAGCCCGAGTGCACGGCGGGGAACGTATGCCAGCTTTATGCTCTGTGCTGGCTGAGGGAGGACAGACGATACCTGATCTGGCATAAAGTGAGCTCGGTGCAGAGAGAATATATTGAACATGGCATAAAGTTGAAGTGGGGCGGGTAAACAATATCTGATCTGGCAGAAGAAGCTGCTGGTACAAAGTTGGCCTGTCAGAACCATTAAAATAAATTCAAACCAGCGGAGTGAGTGCCACGTGGCCAAAGTGTTTTCACTGCGGTACCAGGGAGCCCAGAGCCAGATTCACCGTGCTGTCAAACTCTGCGCTCGGGAAAGGGGTGGGAAATGCATGCCCACCCTCACTGGCATGCCTCTCTGAGGAACGACACTGGGGCGGATGGGGAGGTGAAGTGCCAGGGATGTTCAACATTGCAGATACGGACCTTGTCCAGCATTGCCCAGGCCCCGGCAGCTATTGCAAAGCAGATCCTGCCCTGGCAAAGGGCTTCCCCCGGGGCGGAAGGTGGTGCTGGGGGCTCTGTGCGGGGGCCAGGCTGGTGGTGGGGTGAGGTGGAGGAGGAGAGGGATGAGCGGCACCGCCACCAGCACCGCTTCTGTGGAGGGAGGAGGTTCAGGCTCCAGAGCTGTCGCCCTGCCAAAAGCATTAAACCGACTGGAACACAGTCCGTGAGGAAAGGAAGCAAGCGAGCTGTCAGAAGTGAGAGAGAAACAACGAGCCCACTGTAAGGATCATCCACAGACCACCCTTCTCCACTGAAGTGATATTTCTCCTTTCACCTGCCTCAAGTGGATGAAGAAAGTCGATGTTTAGGCACTTGCTTCCTTTGCTTATAAAATTTGAGCGTTGCCCCTGCCTTTTCTTCCAGGACGGCCAGCGCAGGCCAGGGAGATCCAGTCCCACAGCTCCTAGGAACTGGAAAGAGATGGCGGGGCTGGGTCGTCATGCGTTATGCTGAATATTTACCCCTCATGCATGCTATTTTATTTTAAATCTAGCGTGTAATATGCTTTGCATCTAGTGTGTTGCTCTTGTGTGTTTTTCCCTTGCCCTGCCTGTCTCTTGCTGGCAGCTGCCATCGCGAAACAAAAGGCAGCTGCCAGTTTGAGTGAACATCTCTCTCTCTTGTGCGCTCTTTCCCCTCTTGCTCTTGGAGCTGATGCAACACCACTTCACAGACTGGGTGGCAGGCACTGATGCAAGGGGGGTTTGCTGCCCTTGGGATGCTTGGGCATGCGGTGCATCCGAGACTCACTGCCAGAGCTCAAAGCCGCATTTAAGCTCTTGAACCTGGCTCAGCAGTAGCCAAGAGACAACCAGCTGTCGCCCTGCCAGCACACCAGCTCAAGCTATCTCCGTTGCAGCAATTGCCCATTTCACAGGATTTGATGTTGCTGCTTTTGGCAAAGGTGGCAGTTTATTAAATACCACTTTGGTCTTCTGCCCCAAGATGTGTAATCAAACGCAGCGATTTCCTGCTCCAAAAAGGAGGTATTCCTACATCAGCTGAAAAACAGCCTGAAAGAAGCGAGATTGAACTGAAGCGGCACTTGGAAGAAGTAACTTTCTTGTGTCAAATTAAAGTACCGCGGGGATAAAGCAGGAAGAGACGCCAAGACCTCACTAGACCCTCAGGCCAGCTGTGAGCCTCGGATACTGCTGTTCTTTGGCCAGCGGGACTGCGCAGGGTGGGAGCAGAGACTGTGCAGAGAGCATCCGAAACGCACCCAGGACATTTATCCCTTGGCTCCTTTTAAGACTGGCTAACTCCATGTTCTAGGAGACTCTGGAGACCATCTGAGGCCCCAGTTCAGCTGTTTTTTCCAGAGCTGGAAAGTATGGAAGAGATGTTTCTGCTTTTCTTGGGGAGCCTTTACCCCGAGCTATAATGAGAACTTGCTTTGGGAAAACAAGCTGAACTCCTGACTGCCGTAAATAGCCATGGGCTGGGTAATGCCTCTGAGAAGGGAGTGCTTCCTGCTGGGAGAGGGGCAGAAAGGAATTGAAGTTTGCTGGAACTGCAGTCACTGGTTCATCCTCAGTATTTCCTTATCTCTCTGGGCTGTGGCGAGGGGCCTGGGGAAGAGGTGAGGCACATGGGGCAGAAACCAAGCAGGAGCCCGAATGATGGTATAAAAGGAAAAAGCCAAGTAAATGCAAGCCTCAGTTCCAATCAGGAAAGTTAGGAAATGAGATCTGAAACACCCTCCTGGGAGTCTGGTGTGTGCTGAAGAAGCATACTGAAATAAATTCTCATGCAAGCTGTATCACTCTGATTGTCAGAGAAACTGAGCCCTCACTCCTTTCCTTTGTGGCAATTTTTTTTCAGACAGCTCCTCTTTTTTTTTTTTTTCCCCATAATAGAAATAGGTATCCTCACCTCATTCACTGTAAGCATTTTTACTGAAATTATGTGAATATGGGCTTGTTCTGAGGGACAGTTTGGAAAGATCTTGGTTTGTCTGGTTTGCCTGATAATAAAGTCCAAAGCAGACATTGTTTTCCTAAAGCACGAGCTAAGTGAGGAAAAGAAGCTGCAGAGGACAGGTCTGGAGTCCCTGAGGCGCTGTCAGGGCAGGGGAGAAATCACAAATGCAGATGTGAAGGTTGCGCTTTTTATAAACGAAGAGCAAGCTATGCTTCCCAAGCAAAGATGATTTCCTCTAGATTAAGGAGGGTTGCAAATAAACAGAATAAAAGTTCATCGTCATGAGCAAGAGGGGGCATCTGGCATTGGTTCACAGCGCTGGCTTGCCTCTCAGGCAGGCAGGCAGGCTCCCTGCATTGAAAGGGTGCACTGCAGGAAGACAGAGGCAGGAAAAGAGAGGCATGAACACTTCTGCCCGAGCTATCATAATCCCCCTCACCTGAGCATCTGGACGGAGTCCACAGGTTTTCTCTGGTTCCAAAAAATACACAGAAAGTACAGTTTATGGAAATGTTTCCAGTTTGATTTACCTAAGCCACCCGCTAGTGAGTGGATTGTGAAGAAGCAGCAGCATAAATGAACGGCTGGATGCCTTCAGGCTGCACTGTGGCTCCCATGATCTTGTGCTCCGTTTTCCCACAGTTGTGCTGCGAGACAATCAACGAGTCCCACAGCAAGGATCTCTGTTGCTGTGATGGGACACGGGGCTCAGAGGTGCTCTAAGCTATGCACTGGTTGTACGATAGGTGAAGCATGGTCCTGCTCTGAAAACCTATATATTTATTTTAACTCCTGCAACACTGATGAGTTAACACAGCTACGACAGAGAGAGTGAACAAGGCAGATCCTTTCCCTTTGCCACCATCTGCACTGGCAAGTCAGGGCCGACAGCTGGGCCAAATCCTGCTCCTAAATGTCTATCCTTTGCCATTGCTTTGCCTTCTCCTCTGCCAGCTAAGGAGCTTTTCCTGACCTAGGTACTTTCTTAATAGCCTTCCCCTTTGGGGAGCCCTGTTTAGCAGCAGTCCTGAGTGCTCGCTCCACGTCCTCCCTGCTGCAGGGGCAGGCTGCTGCTGCCTGTGCTGGGGGGCCCTGCGGGGTCAGCTGGGCAGGATTTGGCATCTGCGCTCCTTCCCACTGCTGCCCCTCCTGCAGGAAGGCAGCCTGCAGCAGTCCCTTACAGTGTAGGCAGGGCTTCCCTACTCCCCTAGACAGAGCTGCTGGCATCGCCAGGTCTTCCCTGGTTTGGCCTCAGGCTCATCTGCAGCTCCAGTCCTCCTTCCCCACTCACAGCTCCCTTCTCCAGCACAAACTACACTGCTGAAGCGGCCAGCCCCTTTGCTTAAGTTATAAGAATCCTTATGAAAGGATTTTAAAACATCCTCACAAAGGATGAAAAAAGATATTCTTCTTGCCCTGCTCTTTCCTCTAAATTTTCCACCCAGATTTTCTGTAAGCCTGCCTCAGTCTATCTTGCTGTTCCCGGCCTCCAGTCAAGCAGTCCCTCCCTGCCGATGGCAGGTGAACTGTTCCCATTCACAAGGCGGCAGCAGCAGGGAAACGTGATGTCCTCTGCTGTGGGTCTCTGGGACGCCTCAGGTATTGCACCTCTGTCTCACCATCACAGTTACTCTACAAAAGGGCGTCCTTGGCCCCTTCTTCTTTCTTGATATCCCCTCCCTGCCTGCTGGCATGCTGCCTGCGCCTCCCTCGCCAGGCTGGGGTTTCTGCCACCCTGTCCTTCGGGTGCACACTGTCACCTCGGGCACATGGGCACAGGCAAAGAGCAGCCCCAGGCCCCTAAACTAGGCTGGTTCATCCTGCGACATAACGATCTCAGGGATGATCTCAGGCATCAGGGATCAGGAGGATCTGAGGGATGATCTCACAGAGGGTGAGAGAGTCATGGCCCATGGGCCATGGCACATCGGGGTGGACACAGATCCTGGAAGTACTCACCTTCCTCTTGCCTGGACCTCCGCTCATCCTGGAGAGGGATGCTGCTGAAAAACAGAGGATCAAGGCCACCTGCCTCCCTCTCCCTCTGACATTCCTTGCTCAGTAAGAAAGTAGCTTATGTATGACTGATTCCCCCTGCGAAAGGGAGAGAAAATCACTCACCGCACTCAGACAGAGAGTCAGGAGTGACAATGAGGATGAATCAGACTTCCACCTCCTAAAACAATTCAGTAGTTTTTCTCTTGCTGTGGCACGAACCAAGAAAAAAATATTTCTTCTACAACCCTTTTACCTGCCACTTCTTTAACTGAGACTAAGGTGTGTACCCAACAGTGTAGAAATAGCCTCTGCTGAAGTCCATCCCAGGGGATGCTTTCCAGTGGTAACGAGCCAAGCGAGGACGTGCGTGCCGCTGCAGAGTCCCAGCTCGCCCTCCTGTCCCCAGCTGTGTTCCCAGGCTACTGGGAGTGATGCAGGGACATTGGGACCCGCTCTTTGCTAAGCTCTCTGCCCTGGAGGAATTGGCAAATCCTGCTACCTGCATACCAAGATGCTTTTTGCCGTCCAGCCCCAAACAGCACTCCACTTGTCAGGGTCTAGGCCTGGGGCTCAGTCTGAAGTTTTGAGGCCAGATCCTCCCCCCCAGATCCCCTCACCAGCAAAATCAACTCTTGTGCCTTACTCTTCAGTGTTTTCAGCTTTTAACCAAAGCAAGCCAGGGACAGACCTCAAACTCAATCTCAGGCAGAAGGATCGGAGATCATTACAAGCTCTGAGGACCCCAAGCATTGGAGAGGACAACAGAAAATGCCAGTTGCCTAACTGCCAGAGGAGATCCAGACCATCTGCATTCATAGCGGGACTGACTGCAGCCACCATGCCAGCAGGGCAATCCCAAACCCTCCCTCCCTTTCCCACAGTAATGTCCCTTCCAGAGACTGGGGTGGACTATGGCCTGAGTTGTGCAGCTGGGTAAAGCCCAGGCACACAACGAGACGTAAAAACCTCGCTAGCAACCCAACAAGAGCAGACACAGTACAGGGTACTTGGGACCCCTGAGTTATGGGGGTCTGGACCACATAACTAGGGCAGGTTCACTTCTAAAAGGTCCCCGCAATAGGCACCTTTCCTGGGGGGCTTAGAGTTTACAGTGACAACATGCTGGCACTCGGAAATGCTCTGCAGTGGGCTGTGAGGACACAGTCTCCCCAGAAACAGAGTAACAGTGAAGAAACCGCATCTCAGCCATCTGTAAATCTCAGCAAACCATGGAAATCCCCTCTTTTTTCCCAGTAAAAGGGTCTCTTGTGTGGGGAAGAGGAAAGCTGAGCTGGCACACTTTGAAGCCTCCCTTTTAAGATACCCTATAACATCCCTTTCCTCATGTCTCCCCCCGACCTGTCAGACCTGCCTGCCTCCTGGAAATGCACTGGTGAGGCTGAATTTCAAGATCTGTCTTGCAACTGTTACTTGCTTGTCATCCCTCAAAAAGGAAAGCGGAAAACAGGGGGACGCTGAGGGCTAAGATACAAGCAGCCCATGCACGCGTGGTGCAGGACGATGGTTAATGGGTGGTTGAAGCTTGCTCTCCCTGAGCCGGGCTCACACTCTGCACAGCCTGGCCAAGTCAAGAGCCCTGCTTGGCACAGCCTGACCTCTCAACAATTTCGGCCTCAATAAAGACTCGGCATCTGACCCGTGGATTTTTCTTTAAGAAGATGAGAGGGAAAAAAAACCCGCAAAGCCTCCTATAAAAAACCAAACTTCCCAAGCCAAAGCCAATAAAAAGCTTCCCAGCTGTTCCCGCTCCTCCGAGCCGGCACGGGCTCTGCAGGCAACAAAACCCTCCCAGCAGCAGGGGAGCCTGCAGGGTGCCGGTGGCCGCAGGACGGGGGCAGAGACCCGAGGCGAGGGGCCCCCCTGCGGGTGTCCCGTCTGGAAAGCTGGGGCCCCGGGGAAGCGCGAGGTGCCTGACAGAGGGCTGACTCAGCGGGAGGCAGCAGTTTGTGTAACCTCCAGCAATCCATTATTACAAAGGGGCTTTCAGGAACTCCTCCGTGCCACGCACAGCGAGGGTTATTGATTGAGGAGACAGTGTAAATGCACAGAGAGGCTCCATCCATTAGGGCCGCTGCTCTCCACCAATTAGAAAAAAATCATTACTCAGCAGCCATCAATGGGCTCTGCGCAGCGCTGGAGTGCATGCATTCAATCTATCTTCTCCCACCTCCCTGAAAACTTAATGACAACTATTAGAGCTCTGCTGAATGCCCGGTGTGTACAGAAGCAAAAGATTCATTTGGTAATCTTAGTAATTACGACGCCATAGGAGAACGCATGCTAAATTCAAACAAGGGTGCGAAGGGGGGCACAGGGGGAAGAGCCTGAATTCCTGTGTTGTGAAAGCCCTTGTGGTGCTCAGCCTCCCATCCCTTCCCACTCACCTGCTGCCTCCCCTCCCCTCCTCCCATGGCCTTTCGGGTGGGCTTTCTGGGCTTGTTTTTCCGCTCCCCTCCCCCCAAAAGGGAAAAATAATTTTGTGAAAGTAAATTGAAGTGGGGTGACTTGGGAAATATTCGAGACCTCTGGATGAGGCACAAGCCTGGCAACACTGTTTGACAGCACTGCCCTGAGCGATCGAGGAGGCGAATTCCCATTTACGAAAGCCCGTAGAACCGCTCTGGAGCCCCGCTGGCATAACACACACAGGGTGCAATTTATTTACTCTGCCACAGCCCTCTCTTTCCCCCCTCCCCGCTACCCAGCCTTTTCATTTACACATGGCAGTACTGAGGCTGAGCGAGACCCTCGTCTCCCTCCTTGCCGATGCATGTCACTCCAAGTTATGGGGAAAGCAAAGTCCGAGGAGGGAATTTTTGGAAGAGCTCAAGGATGGATATGACATGTCACTGAAGTTGAAAGGAGCAGTTACTTATAAGCAACAGTGCTTTTCACAGGCCTCCTCTTCTCCAATACGGGAAGAGGTAAGTCATCATTATATGGGGGCACTGACAGTGTTCATCAGCAGCGAGAGCCTGGAGACTGCTGTCACTCATGCTGGTGTTCAACACCGTGCCTCCCAGCAGAGGAGTATCTACCACACCATGGGCAACCTTGCGGCTGGCAGATTTCATCAGGACAAGGGACAGCTAAAAGAGCAGCATTACTGTTACAGGAGCTGATCCTGCCAGGGCCAGCTCTCACAGCACCAGCCAGTCTGAAGGCGAGGATTGCTAACGCAAGGTGAAGACATGCTGCCAGTGCCTGCCTCAGTTCAAAGTTGCAGGCTGATCTTGCAGGGGGTGAAGAAGCTGGGTCACATCTCTGTAGCTAACCTCAATATGTCTGGGCTCAAGATGTTAGCCATGAGCAATACAGGTACAACAGGTCTCAAAAGCAGTCAAGAATGAACAACACTAGACTTAGGCCTTTGCTTGGACTCCTTGGTCTCCTTCGTGTGAACATGTTGTAGGAAGAATGCAAAAGTTCCTACAACACCCAGCAGATGGAAAAATTTATCAGTGTGAAATGGCACAGACGATCATAGGAAAATTAGAAAAAATAAAGTAAATCCCAAAGACTCTACCCAGTTTTTATTTTGGTTTTACTTGGGGGAGGTCCTTTTAAGTTCAGGCAGGTTTAGTAAGCACGGAGTGAAGGCCTCAGACTTCAGCCAGCTGGTTGTTAAGAAAAATGTAACCTCCAAACTTTCTCAGAAATAAAAACAGAAAAAGGAAGACATCATTAAAGATTATTCAGTGGGGAGAATAGTCTTCCTCCTCTGTGTATGAAACAGGAGAAGGGCACTGAGGGAGAGGTAACTCTTGTCTGCCGTGTTACACAACATAGGACAAGCACAGGGAGCCCTTTCCCTGCTGAAGGCCAAACAGGCCTTTGAAAACCTCAGATAAGCAATGTATTAACATCTGTCTTAATGTTGTCCAGCAACAATGATGAAAAAACACAAGTGGCTACAAGCCACATGCAAAATGATATTGCAGCCTGTGTCTGCCCCTCAGGTACCCTAACTCTCACAGAGGCTAATGGATCACACAGCAGGGTTGTACCCCTGTAAGGTCAGCAACCGGAGGTGACTCTCACACTCTGTCCTGATGACCCTCTTACCATCTGACATTAAGCAGCTTTTAATGTTGAAGTTTACTAAAGAATGAATTCTCAGCCAGGCAAAAGGGCACACCTTGGTAAAACACAATGACAAGAGCAGCATGTGCAAGGCACCGGGAAGAAGAGGAAGTTGGCTTCATCATGAGACCCTCCAACGCCTTCTCATGCTCCTTCTCCCCAGTGCACTGCCAAAAGGCACAGCCTGTCTCCCTTCTGGCTTTTTGGCTGGAGAGAGCCGCTGTGGCAGGGACGCTGGAAAAGGAAAGACCACAACAACCAGATCAAAAGACAATCACCTCCGTGATTTCTATTCAGCCATCCCTGACCTTGAAGCGTCCAGTGTGAGTCAGAGCCAGGAAGGGCAACGTGCGAGAGTCCATCTGATCTCCCGCTCACGGGGAAGGTGCTGGCAGGTACCACGCAGGCTGTGGATCCAGCCATCTGCCGCAGACGCGGGGTAGCTGTGTGGGGGCCCAGCTGGCAAACAGGCTGGCGGCTGGCTGGCCCCTGAAAGAGTGAGGAAGGTCCGCAGGTTCAGCACAGATGGTCCCGGGAGACCATGGCATTGCTCGGGCAAGGAGATTTGCCTGTGCCCCTGGGACGCAATGGAGACCAAGCTCATGGGCAACCCAGGCGAGGTGCTTTGCAAATTGGGCAGAATGCTAGATCAGAGGACCAAGCGCCATCTTGGCCCTGCTTCTCTTTATGACCTAAAGCCAAGCTGGCTGCTAATGTGAACTACTACAGAGCTCACCGTCTGACTGCCGTAAGTCATGGAAACGCTCTCCCTGCTTAACTGGGAGCAGGCGGTGCTGGGCTCCCTGGTATATACAAATATACTTATCTGCGAAGCCTTGACCACTCTCCTCCAAGATTCCTTGTGAAGACCTCAGCAACGCGGAGAGGGCAAAAGGGCAGGTACTGAATCGATAGCACTGGCAATTTACTACAAACTGCAGGCTTTGGAGGACGAAAGAGGATATATTGGATCCCTTGAGCAGCGGGGCACTTACTGTGTTTCTCTGACATTGGTGCTCAGAGAATGGCGTAGAGGATGATTGCCTAGAAATACATTTGCTAAGCTATTTGCTTAAACTACAGAGTCACTTGGGCACCATCAGACAGAAGGAAAGCCACGAGCTCTTTTGCCAAGAGACTATTGATAACGCCCTTGAAGAGAAATCTTAAAGCTCTAGGACCATTTGCTGAGTGTCCTTCTCCACATTAAGTATGATTATTGTATTTAAGGGGTAAGGAGAGTAAGATTTAGGGTCATAGTTAAAAAAATTCCAACCCAATAAAGACACAAAGCCAAAGCTTGAGAAGAGGCACACATATTACAACAAACACTCAAAATATGGCTATTTTACAATTTTTCCATGGTTAAGACCAATTTTTTTTGTTGACTCTCCGAACAAGAAAATGGCTCTAGCATACATCACCAGAGTGAAAACTCTGCTGAGATGTTCCTCAGTGTGTGCCTGGGGATAGCGAGCAATTTCATCTCCAAGGCTTTAATTCATCCTAAATGACAGACGCACATCCTAAATGTCTTCTAATGAGATGACATTTGTCCAGGTTCTCTTCCTGTAATTCCATAGCTGTTCAAAGAAGCTGGAACAAGAAACCTGCCCAGGGGCTGCCTGCAGATATAAGACAGTGTTTTGAAACCTTAGTGTCCTTTGCTGTTTTGCAGGATGTGTTATTGTTCCGGGTGGTGTATTTTCAGCATATTTATTTACATTTGGGAAAAAGTCCTCTTGATGGTCCAATCCTACCACATTTGGAAATACTTCAGTCGGAGCCTCTCAGGGCTTCTTTTCAGGGTTCTCTTGCCTTTCATTTTAGACTAAAAAATGTTTATGGATTTTTAGATGTTTCTTGGTGATAAAGCTGCTCCTTCTGGATCCCTGAACCACTTTTGTCAGAGAAAGTACTTCTGCTGCGGCAGACCAGACAGGAGCCTTGTTTTGGTAGGATCATTGCTTAGGTGTCTTCCCCTCACCCCTTTCAGTATTTACAAGCTCTGTCTTAGCTGCAGTATCTTTCCGTCTCTCCTAGAAAAGTGTGTCCTCTTTCCTATAATTTCCTTTTGCCACCTACAGAGCGTTTCCCAATCTGTCAGCCATTTACAACTCCCTCTGTTCTCTCTCATCCCCCTCCACTGTGCTTTTGTCAGTCATTCCTTGTCTTCCCCAGCTCTGTTCTTCTGTTCCCTTATCTTCTGCTTCCCTCCTTCACCATCATGGGATCCCTCTTATAACAGACGTCCCTCTGTCTCCTCCTTTACCCTCTGCACTGTGACTATGTACTGACTTGCTACTGTGTGGCAAGGCAGGTCTTCTCATCTTCACTTGGCTCTTGTCTGAAGTGCCATAAATACCTATTGTTTCTTTGGATGGAAGGCAAAGCCACCCCAGCATCCTCCAATCCTCTCCGTGTGCGAGCTGTCCCGGGAGAGAGCTGCAGGCTGGGGGGGAAGATGCAGCCCTGTCCCTCCTCAGCATGAGGAAGGTCCTTCCTGGCCTTGGACCCTGAGGAGAGGGAGAGGAATAAAAGATGGGCTACCTCCTTGCAGGCTTATCACCGCTGCCTTGTTAATGTTCCTCCCCTTCCTCGCCTCCCCCAGCCTGCCCTGCAGATGCCAGCTATCATTTCTCTCAGATCATCCGGTGGATTAGCATAAACCCAATTGCCCTCACCTGTATTTACCTTGGTGAGATTGTTGCTTCTGTTTCAGACCTTAAGAAGGGCTGGGTTGTTTTTCCCAGAGATACTACTTTGTTTAATGAAAGATGCTACCTCTGCCTACATCCTTTCCACCCTTTTAGGCAATGACATGCTGCGGTACAATCTCCCTCCCTTCCTCCCTGAGACACGTCTGCTTTGTCTCCTCTCTTCCATTCAAAGAGATGCTTTCTCGGAAAGGACGGGCTTCTTGTCATCTTCCTGGAAGCAACATCCCTGTTCTGTCTCTGCCCATAGTGAAATTCATGTTGCTGGAAGGGTCCCTACCACACTGTCATGAACAACAACAGGTCACCCACCAACTCTCTAGAAAACCAGGCAGTCTCCTTCCAGCTGAGATATGAGGACTACCTGCTGCCAAAGTAGGAGACTACTTCCAAAGTAGTTGACTGGAATATATTACTGCCAAACTCATCCCAGTGCTTCCACAGGGTTTGAAGTAGTGATGGTCAATGCAGTTAGACCACATCGGGGTTACAATCTGAAAAGTGTGCCCTACCCAATGCTACCAAAATTACTAGGTGCTGAGGCCACAAAGTCCACAAGGCTCATTTTGTGCTCTGCTTTGCGTGTCTCCACTGCAGACTGTGTTATGCTTCTGTTTTCCCTGCCTCTGTTTCCAGTAATAGGGAGACCTTATCTGCATGGAGCATGGCCAGTGCTGCTCCACTTTTTCCCCACGAAGCGGAGCAGGGCAGAGCCCGCGGGCAGGCAGGAGACTGAGAGAAGAGTGGGTGAGGACAGGGATTGCCCTGAGGAAGGGAGTTGCCAGTGTCTTAGGGTTGGGGTGTGAGGGAAGGGAGAGGCTGTACCAAGCCCTCCAGTGCCAAACGCCCCACAGGTTTTGCCATGGGATGCAGTCTCTCAGGAAGGGTTTCACTGCCCTGGTGTAACTGGACCAACTAAGCAGTAGGAATTAGAGAGGGATAAAGAGAGAAACTTGCCTTCTCCTGGATTCCTGAACCTTCCCAGCTCAAACCTTTGTCTCAGAGGCTCAGCAAAACCGTGATACTTGATGATGCTGTGGCCCTTCTCTTGGTATTGGTATCATGAAAGATTCAAATGGCATTGTCCACCTCCAAAGCTTTTGCAGAATGAATCAGTTTTCCTATGTGCCTGACTTGACACACATTCCCTGACCACTTGGAGGTCACAAATTTAATTAAACCTCGGTGAATAGTAGCAGACCTCACAGAAATAAAGGCCTTAATCCAATCAAGCCACATTTGTACTCCCTGTATTGCATCAAGCATGGCCAAAGCAGAAGGGACAGACCGTGGCGAGCTAGAAGGGCCCCAAGAAGTTCCTCCGTACACTGCCAATTATGGATGATAATGAGATTGTGACACTTGCAGACAATATGAGCAATTTCTCAAACTGGAGGTCCAAGGCTTGGTATTATCATGCCCAGCTAGTGCAAGAAACACGGGAAAGATCACAGCTAGTTCTTGGAGTAAAATCGCTATGGCTTTCGGGAGAGCTATCATTTGTCAGGTGGAGATCAACTTTAACAGCAGCTGGTACAAATCTCTCACCAAAGTCACAGGTTTGCTTTGTATTGGTTGGTTTTGGGGGAATTTCATCCTCTCTTTTCCGTAAAAAAAAAAAAAAAGGAAAAGGCAGAAGCAGCCTGTTGCCCTAGGAAGTGCTTTTAATCAGCCTGTGCAATACTAATTAATTTTGCATAACGTCTCATGCTGCATTCCACCCTGGAGGAGGCAATGCTTGGTGTGTGGGCCAGGTGATTCACTGGTGATCAGAAGAGCCGACTGCAAGTTTTTCTGGAGCTGACAGAAAAGTTTACTGAAATTTTGAGAGGAAGAAAATGGGACAATGTCTTCACAAGCTGGTCATCTTCAACCCATACACCGGTCAACATTTGCAGAGTGTTGAAATTTTAGCAAGGAAAGGGCAATTTCTTTCCTAGAGAATTCACAGCATTCACCTCAAGTATAGGATTCCTACTAACCTGGTATAGTAAATATTATTTTACTGATCAGATTAAGGAAGATGCAATCTGTAAGTAGAATTGTACGGGGCTTTGAGGCATTTTCTGGGTGAGAGGCATGTCGCTAACTGTGCAAATATTAGTAAATTGTGCCTTAACAGTATACAGTTAAGCAATTAAAAAACCCCAAAGCTCTGTAACAAGAGCGAGACAGGTATACAGAAGCAGGAGGTGGTTCCCGATGGCAGGTTCTGGTTAGGAGAAAAGGCGCTTGAAGCATGTAGCAAGGCGATGTTAAGGGATCTTATTGTGAGAGACCTCAAGGGAAGGTTCCTACCTAAAGAGCTGTGTGCTTCACAGAAGCCTGCATCCATCCTGCTCAGAAACAGGACCAGAGAATGGAGTGGGAATTGTTATTACTCCTTGTTATTCAGACTGTGGTAGGAGATAGCGAGCACGCTGATGATATCGCTGTTCAGTGCTGTACAGAGAGTAAAAGAGAGTGCTGGTCCCAAAATGTTTGTAATGAAAAAGGAATAATGACATTGGAAGGAAAGCACAACTTCGTGTTTTTCGTAGGTAGAGCTGAAGTTTTGCTGCACCTTTCCTTGCACTGGTGGAGGAGGGGGAACAGATGAAAATTACTTTCATTGGAATCACTCAGCTTGAAAAATGGGGCTTTAAAAAGGAGAGAGTGGGAGAGAGAGAAAACTGTAATGTTTTACAAACCATTTCACCTGCCTGACGAGCAGCCTAGGATCAGCTGCAACGTGCACGAGGTAGCACCCTGCCCGTTCTTCTCCAGGAACCTGCTCGGAGGAAGGCTCCTGCCGCAGGCCAGACCGAGCAGACTGCAGCCGCGCTCTGCTCTCAGTGCTGCTCTGGGCTCTCTGCTTATGTTTGAGTTCAATAGGCTTTGCCCTTGTGCTCATTCAGCTGATTAAAAGTCTTTTTTTTTTTTTTTAAGCCACCAGCATGTGAGCCACAAGGATTCGTTCATTATTGCTCAGCCGTGCTGCGAGATGCTGTCTAGAAGTAATTAATTGGGCAATGCTTTGGAAATGTGGAGTAAAAAGATTTTCAGGGGAAAAAAGTAATGCAGGAAGGTGGGGGGGAGGCTTACATTTTCCCTTTGAAGTGAAGATCTTTTGCTGAGAGTGAGGGAGGCATAGCCAGAGAAACAAGCTTGCTTGTTATTTTACAACATTATTCTCCACAGCTGTTTGGATAAACATGTAACTTCAGCCTGTTTTTTCCACCTCATTTTAAAAATAACCATGGAAGCGGGACTTTGTTAATGACAGTTTGTTGTGGGAAATTTTTTCTTCAGGAGAGGGAAGCCTGTCCCCTATTGCAAACCCTCCCTGCTAGCCGGCGTGTGCCAGGGGGGAGCCCTGGGAGGTCCGCGGCGCTGTACGGCGCGGGGCTTTCAGTGTCGTTTGCAGAACATCTGCTCCTTTCCAGCCAGACCTCAAATAATCCTGCAACTTTAACAGGAACCACAAGTTCATGCAAGGAAAAAAGGGTGGAGACCCAGCAGCTGTTGGGCAGGCCTATTTATATCCAGGCTGCCGGTGCTGAGTGACGTCGGTAATTCCCCTGCGAGGTCTCTCACCCAGCACGGCATCGGCTGCGCTGTTCTCTCTGGCCATGGGATTAAACGGCACTAAATCTGAACCAACTTCTTAGACAAAACTGCCTTTAAAAGCACAAAGTCTCCTGCCTACTGCCATCACTCGAGCCTGGGGGGCAGGTTCAGTCAACTTGCCCCGAGAAGGTGGCACTCAGCAGGTTGTTTTGCAGTCACCCTTTTTCACGGAGGTCCTGCAGACCTGGGATCCACCAGCGCTGGGAATCTGGAAGCACTCTAAAATGAAGTGATCCTTCATCCCAACAGGACGGGGAATGAAGTATAGGGGGACTCAAACAAAAAAGAGGGAGCCCTTGAGAAGGGAGGGATATACCAGGAACTGTGAGAGAGCTGGAGCAAGAGCAGGACCTGCGGGCAATTCTTAACGGAGGCAGAGATTATGTGTGAGTGTATGTGTGAAGCCTCCAGGCAAATCAGGTGCTGTGTATCCAAGTGTACAGATAGCGGCATGGTGTATTTTGCATGCCTTTAGCAGATTTTGAACCGAGAGGCACACAACCAATTACCTCTCTGTTTTGCAACAGGGAATCCAGGTAGCAAATTCAGGGAAGAAAATTGAGTGTGCCCTTCTCACACAAAGACCTCCATCTCCTATGAGTTTTGTCACATCCGCCTGCCAGAGATGGCACATATCCAAAGGCGAGGGCTGCAGAAACTGCTGGGAGAAGGAATTACGGTAATATAAATAATAATTAATAAAAATAATCTACTGCCACTCCCAGTGTCCACCCACTCCAGAGCCACCCAGCCTCTGACATGACCCAGCTTCAGTGTTTCAGGTAAAACACAAGCAGCCTTGTCATCCGTGGCCCTAAGAGAGGGATAAGAGAGGTCCCTCTGCCTGCCAGTGATTTGGCCCAGGCACTTCTGTTCCACCAGCAGCTCTCCATGGCGCTGGGCTCCCTGCACGCACCAACAGTAGTGGTGAACAGTAGTGGCTCTGACATGCTGGGAAACCAGGTGGGGCTTTGGGATTTTTGAGTTTGCAGGCGATCTTGAGTACCTTTGAAAAAGGAATGGTTCGGCATCGAAGGAGCAAGTGGAGTTCATAAAGAAGCTGGAAGGAAAGTGGCATTTATCTGTGAATCTGTGGCTTTAAAGGAGCGTTGCGTTGCGTTCCTGGTCGAAAGGGCTCAGCTGGGGCTGCGAGTTCAGCGCTGTTTTCAGCCCATTCTTTGGGTTGCATTTAATTGCACTGTTGCGTGATGTTTTAATGCTATTTTAAGAAAGTGTGTGTACTCATCAAAATTATCAGAGAAACACAGATTCCCAGAAGTACCCCTCATTGCAAAGGAATGGGCAAGCCTCCTCAAATATCTAGAGCGGGTGGGCTGATCCGCCTCCCGCCGGCCCCTCGGCCCTCTGCCCCCCCCTTGTGCCCCCCCCCTCCCCCCGTCAATAACTGCTTTCGCCGGCAGTGATGCTTATCGGAAAGGGCAGCTCAGTGAACTGGCAGGGACGCGATTCGAAGGTCATCCGGGGATCCCCGGCCACGGGCCAGCCCGCCCTGAGGCTCCCAGCCAGCCCCGGGGCACGGGGCTGGGAAGCAGCCCCACTGGTGCTTGGGGAGGGAGAAGAATAGCGTAAAGAGAGGGCAGAAAGAGAGAGAAAGAGCACAAAAGAGTGCGAGGCATCTAAATAGCGCTTGGGACGGTTGTTGTGATCGGGCCTGGGCTGTTGCTGACACTTCTAAACGAGCTGACAGCGCCGGGTCTAGAGGATTATGTTTAGTAGCGACTTGCTGTCCCTGCCAGTAGGCACAAACAAATAGCTTATTACATCGGGGCCAATGTTATCGAAATGGCTTTAAAAAAAGCAGTCAGCTTTAGTCTCCCTCTGCTCATTAGAAACTGCAGTTAATCACTTGCTGTGAAAAGGCTCACCACCAAGTTGCTTACTCCTCCAGCCCTCCTTTTCTGCCCTTCTCACAAATAAATCCCTTATTCAGCTGGTCCGTCCCCTGCAATCAAGTAATTCCTTATGCCTGCCACCCACTCTGCCTGGATTAACCTCAGGTGGTCACTACATTGCACGTTTCTTGAAAAGCGCTGCCTCTGAGCAACCTCTTTTTGCTTTTTGTTCCTAAGCCTGGGTTTTAAAATCCCTCTGTGTATCTTGAATCAGCAAGACTCTTTGCCCCCAGGCTCTGCTAGCGGTTTAATAGACTCTTGTTTCTCTTAAGTCCTGGTGCTAAAGGTACTCAGCCTTACCAGTGCTGGATGTGCGAAGAGTGCTGATGCGACTGCGCCAGCAGTCGCTGCCTCCCCAGCCGTGCCGGGCACCTTCTCCGCTGGCTGCTGGCTCCGGCAGCCTGGGCAACCAGGGCTGTTTTCTCAAAACCCCGTGCTTGGTGTCACCCGCCTGAGCTCACGTGGTACCAGAGCCCAGACATGCCTCGCACCCGCTGCCTGCCACCCCATAGCCACAGCTACCACCGTCTTATCCTGATGCGGTAACGGAGGTCGCTCTGGCCAGAAAAGTATGTCTTCCTTTCCGACCTATTAACCAGGCAGCTGCTGTGGCCACAGCTCCCTTCATGGAGATTTTCTGGGGGCTTCTTAATGCTTTATGCTTTAGTTTCCTAATGCTTGGTGCCTAATGCTTGCTCTGCTGGAGGAAGCAATGGCTGTGAGTCTGGGGCAAGACACAGCTGGCAGTGAGGGAGGCAGAAGAGCTCAGCCCATGCTGACAGCAGCCTGTCTGTGTTGGCTAACTCAACACATAGCATGGCTGGTATGGAAAAACCGTCTTAGGCTTTTGAACGGAGGCAGAGGACAGGGAGACCGGCTTATTATATGTTAGTGCTGCCTGATGTCAGGAGATGGTGCCGGCATCCAGTGCGGGGATGTTTCGATTGCCTCTCTGGTCTATCTGGCTGTTTATCAAAAGCGCCAAGACAATGACTGAAGAATGAGGAAAGGAATGCTCTGACTCTAACGTGCTGCTAATGTTACCACAGTGGTTCAAAGCTCCGGCCAAAATAAAAAGACTTTCCTTCTGCAAGGTGCTGTAGGCAACTTTGCAAGGAATTGCTGCTGCCCGGTCAGCGTTCGGTGTAAGCGGGCAGGGTGGGCTTCCACACCTCACAGGGTATACACAGATGCAGAGAAGTCTCTGACTAGATTTCCAGAAAACCCCAGGGTCTCACTCTCACTGATTACAGGAAAGAAAAGTAGATCAGAGAGAAACATTAGAAATGCCTTCAAATGGAGAAACCAATGAGACGCCCACATTCACCGAAAACGCAGTAGCGTTTCGTGGGAGCGTGGGGAATCTGTTTTGCACTGCAAAGTCTCAGCTATTGGGACACAAATTTATCTGTGTCACCGTGCGCTGTTACTGCCTGCAGACCCCCTGTGTGCAACGGCACTGCCTGCAAAGGCTTGGCTGCAAATGGCAGTGTGGCTTTCGCTGAATCCCAGTGACAACAGAAAAGGAAGGTGCTCCATTTCCCTTCCAGCCATCCTCTGGGATGGCTATGGTGTGTGCCACTGCTTACCTAGTGTGCCGGCTAGCAGAGCTGCCAGCAGAAAGTACCCGCTCTGTTACCTGTGCCTGTGGTTTGCAATGGTTTTCTGAATTTGCAGAGCCCCTCCGATGTCCTCTGCTGGAGCTTCGCATCTCATGGCAGTGAAATTCAGCCTCCGGCTCGGCTCCCTTGCAGGCAGTGCACAAACCTGCAGGGCTTGGGCCGAGTCCCAAGGTGGGAGGCGGAAGCAAGACTCTGTGGCACCCTCAAGTGCGGCTGCCGTCCCACCCGGCCCCCAGCCCCGTAGGCACCACTTGAAGCAGCAGGGAGAGCCACCCAGCCTGTGCCTGCCCAGGGCAAGCCCCGGCGTACTATTACGGTAGCTGGGCTGCAAGGGCCCCCCGGGGCTTCGGGGCTTTGGGGACAGGGACCGATTTTCTGCTACAGCTTTTGGCTGCTTTTGAAGGTGTCGCTCGGTGTTCACGACTGACATGGCTGCAGGCGGAGGTCCTGCCGCAGGCCACACAAGGGGTGGTTTGAGCTGGCATGTGAGAAAATCCCCTCGCAGAGTGAGCAGGGACTGCATGCGCTGGCTGTGCCGGGGAGCCGCTGTCGGAGGCAGTGCCGTCAGCGCTGCCTGCCTCTGCCAAGCACCCTGCAGCACAGCTGCCGCTCCGCAGCTGGACCGACATGTGCCCGGGGCAGTGAGTGAGCGGGCATGGGGCACGGAGAGAGCTGCCAAGTGAGACCTCTAGCTCAGAGTTTCTCGGGGTTTCAGAGGGATTAGCCCGTATGGCAGCGTGTTTTAAGCTGTTTCAGTCTTTCATTATGTGCATCACAGCGCAGCTGCTCACGGAGTTTTGGAGGGCGTGCAAAGCTCAGCTCCGACGCCTGAGGCTGGAAAAAAATTACAAAGCACCTTTTTCTGTAGCTGTGTGGACAGTTTCCCTTGCCGAATTCACACTGAGCAAATTACAGCGCCTTGTTTGAGACATCCCCTATAGCTCAGACCAGGCTAACTGCTGCAGCCTCCCTAAAACCACCCAGATACCAGCACAACCAGCCTGTGGTTTGCTACTGTAACACAAGTGGACCTGTTTCGGCCAAGGGAGAAGTAACGCTCACGTGGGACGGGGAGGCCCCTTCACTTGGGCAGCCTGCGTGTGGCGCTGGGCCAGGCGTGCGAGGAAGGACAGGCTGCTTTAAGACCTTCCTCCACTGCTGAGGCAGCTGGGGCTGGACCGATGCCCGGGTATAAACTAAAGCAGCTTCACAACTGCTCTAATTTATGTCCGATTGCCAGCGGCCCCGGGGCATTTCTGTCAGCCGCAGCTCAATCAGCTGGAACAGCATCCTGGTTTCAGCTTCTCCTCCCGGTGCTCACTGCTTTTGCTGGTGACTGAGAGGGATCGGGGGTGCAAGCAGCCCCGGCACGGGTCCCTCTCGGCAGATAGCTCTTCAGGGCATCTGTGCTGCTCACCCCAGTATCTTCTGGCCAGGTTATAGCCTGTGTTTCCACTGCCCTGGATGAAAAGTGCTTCCTACTCATATGGTACGTGTGACGGTGCTTCGCTATCTATATCTGTACATATGACGTGAGCAGCAAACTCCTCTGCAAACCGCCCACAAATCACCCTGGAGTCAAAAAGCCCAATCACAAAGACTACAAAGAAAAATGAAAAGCGCCGTCTGAAACTCAGAAATAGACGATGTACAGTAATTTTTCCCATCTCTCTGCCTTTGCTGGAATTAATCAACAATCTCTGCCTGCAATTGCTGGGAGTAATTTATTTCAAGAAATGCAAAGCAAGAGCATTTAGGATAAATATTTAAATTTGCTCTTCCAGCCCATCCTATTCTCAAACATTGTTTGTGTTCAATTCAGTCAGCTATGCATAAGCTGATGCTCATTCTCCTTGCTCTGGATATTTACATATTTTTTTCTGTACTCAATCTCTGATCCCTAAGTCTTTCTTGGGTGGGGAAAGAATTATGTAAGTAATAGTTCCCTCGGGGACTGAATTCTAGATGAGAGTACATAGGGTCACCTAGGGCATGGAGAAACCCTTACAGACGCGAATGGTGCTCCCATATGGATGTCAGTACCTGCCCTTTTTCACTTACTCCTCCTCTCCCTGGGATGGTGAAAGTAGTGGTATTGAGGAGAAGGGAACAGCATGAGCAAAAATGCAAAAAGCTTGGTTCTGGAAGGTGTTTGTGTGCCAAGTCGTACGGGGCACATAAAAAATGAGATTGGAGTTAGTTGTAAGAAAAAAAAGCAAAACCTTTACTGGTGTGGGAACTATTTAAAAATGTTTTGTTGGTGGTTTTTTAATAGGAAAATTACTCAAACTGAGCTGTGAGAATAATCAAAGAAAAGAGCATAAACTTCAAAGGCAGTGCTTCGTATCTTTCAAATTGAGAAGTTTGAAAAGAGAGTAAACTATTAATTCTGACCTGTGGTTGTCCATGCGTGCGTAGGGCATGGGTTTCCCCCCGGCTTCCTGTAGCCAAACATCTATAAACACAGTCTGGACGGGCCCTGACCCCCCCGCCTAACCTGTGCCGCCCCACCAAGGCTGCGCCCCCCCCCTTGGTGAGCTCTAATTAGCTTGTGCCAACAGAGGTTTGAACCGGAGCGGGGTGGGGGAAAGCAACGTATAAACTTTAAAGACGGCTCATCCACCACATGCAATTTGTATTTTACACCTCATGAATTTTAACAGCTAAAGTTATAACTTCACCGTTAACCCCCTGGGCGCCGGCACGTCTGCCTTGGCGGTCCAAGGACGGAGGCTGTGTCAGCACGCCGCCGCAGCTGCAGCTTGCCCGGCCGCAGAGAGGCTTTCCTCACTTCGCTCCCTCGGCGAGCAGGGCTGGGGCGGAGGCGCAGCTTTCCCTGCCTTCTCCCCCAGCTCCGGTGCTGCGGCAGCCAGCAGGAATTCCTTTTTTTTTTCCTCCTAAAAGAGCTCAGCCACTTGTTCAAGCCCTTCCTTTCACACACATTCAGGCTGAGTGTTAGAGTAGCAAATGCCCTCCAGATACCGCTAAGCGGCCGCTTAAAAACAAAAAAACCCAAACATAAAAACGCAGATGACTGCAGCACGGAGTTAAAAATCGCTGCACTGCTGGCAGGCTTTGCACATAGCCCTAGCTGGACAGCTGCGTGCTTCATCTTCTGCGACTGTCATTTACCCTGTCATTAAAAATTGTTGTTTTGACTCTAAAACAACACCTTGAAACACTTGGTGGAATCAGAGAGACGTTGGTTTTTTATAACATGAAAACTGCACATGGAGGTGAGAGCTGGGACCTCTGCTCCCTGGTGGTGTTTCATTACGGGCACTGAGGCCATTAAACCTATTTCCTAGCGCTCGGGTGTGAGGTGTTTCTTGGATTTCCCCAGCCGAAGAAACCAGCTCAGAAGCCTGCAATTCATTAAGCAAGTTATCAGGCAACAGCCTCCCCCGCTTTCTCTTCGCCGTGCCTGCGATCTCTAACTTGCAGCTTGGTTTTTTTCCCATTTGGTGCCACAGGAGCCAGATTCAAAGTCTCTTTATTTGGGGCCACAGCGCCCCAGCACCTCACGTAGTTGATTGCGAGTCGCTGTGCGAGCGGGGGCCGTCCGTGCTGCCCCCAGCCCTGCGGGTTCAGCCTCTGCTACCCAGCGCTCTGCAGCCACCGGGGACGGCTATAAATGAATGAAGTCAGGTAGTGGCGTAGCAGCGGCGGCCCAGAGCTCTGCCGGGGCTGTGTCCCGTGCTCTGTGGTGGGGTTATCGGCCAAGCCGGCAGCCGGGAGCAGTGGGAGCTGGCTCAGAGCGAGCTTAGTCACCTGTAGGGCATGGTGTAGAGGTACCCCATGGTCAGCCAGCCTGGTGTGTGCTGTCAGACCCAAGTAAGCTGTCATCCCCTTAGCCAGCACACTCTAGCTAACGTCTTAAAGCAAGACAATGCTTTAAGACAATATCTTAAAGTGTCTTAAAGGCAAGACAATGTGTCCCTTAATGCAACGTAAACCAGCCAAATCTGGCTTAGGCTTGCACATCAACACCCCCTTTCAGAGGGCGGCAGCAAGGATGTCTTCCCCACAGTCCTCCTCTATGTCCTGGTTGCCACAGAGCCATGCTGGACTGTTTTTTAATTTTCAGTCTGTACAGCTTTTCTGGTGAAGGGGCAGAGCCTGAAAACTGCCGCTGAGGACTTGCTTTCCTCTGCTGTGCTGTGAGGGACCCTCAGGAACCCCCATCAGGGCCAGGGATTCAGAGCCACTGCCTGTAGACGGAGGAGGCACAAGCTACCACCCAGCCTGATTCAGAGGAAGCAGTAACACTGGGCCAGTTTTTATCATCTCTCATTGAACTCAGAGTCGCCTCTGAACTGGGCCCCACGCTGCTGTCCTGCAGCCATGACAAGTCCCTTGACGATTTTGCAGGAGGCTGTGCTGACTGCTCCTACATCCAGCTGCCGCCTGCTCCCGCCTCCCTGAACGAGAAGCAGGAAAAATTGGCCCGTGCTGAGGTCTGTGTGGACGCAGCTGGACGGCTACCAAAGCTGGAGCCTGCGGAGCTGCCGCCGAGGGACGGCACCCTCCCGGGAGCATCCCTCCAAGGGAAAAATATGGTCTTTTGGGAGGGCTGCAGTCAGGCAGGGACGGGCTCCCCCTCCCCTCCGGCTCTCCTTTTACCCTTCCTTCGGAGGGGCAGGGGATGACAAAGGTGCTGTGGATGCTCGCTGGTGCCAGGCTGTGCTGTGCACTTACGCTGGCCCTCGGTAGTGCGGGAAGGCCTTTTCTTCCAGGGAGGCCTTTGCATTTGCAATTTGAATTTAATCCCATGAGCTAAAGATAGCTCCAGCTCGCCTATTGTTCCTCCAGCTGGCAACAGCTTTATTTCTTTGATGCTTTCAGTTCTCGGTCGTTTCCAAGGAACTGACAGAGACAATTTTAATACGGAGCCTGTCCCAGCACTGTATCACGCCGGTCACCGCGTCCCACCCTCCTGGCTCTCCCTTAGGTGCTCTGCTTCCCGCTGGTGAGGTCTCCCGCAGGGACTGCAGGTCTCCCTCTTGCTGGCGCGAGCTTTGTCTGCACGTACCCATGATGTCGCCCTCCAAATCCCCTAGCTGGCTTCAGGGCAGCTCCGCAATGGCTCCTCCAGGAGCAGGAGTCTTCCTCGGGAACAGACCTTTCATGAAAGCCTCGCTCAGGTATTTGTTAAGTAGTCTTACTACCGTTACTCCACCGGCAGAAGTAAGTGATGTGATCCTTTCCTGTATTCTTGGTGGCTATTGGGGTTCATCTGGGTACTTCTCTAGCCCACCCTTTTTTGTGTGTCTATTTGGTAAGAATTTAGTCATCATTTATTTCAGGAGCTTTCTGTGTCGCGTCAGCCGAGGAACCGCATGCTCTGCAAGGTCACTGAACGCATGTTTGTCTCTCAAGTAGCTTGAACAATGATTTGAAGCGGATTAATGTCAGTAAGCTCTTATCTCTGATTGCTTAGGTTTTTATTTGGTATATGTGCATCACACACATATATATCATATGTATCATACACATTGTGCCGTGTGCGTGATTTGATATCTTCCAATCTCAGGGACAAAAACTAGGTGCTTTTCCAAAAATTGAATTTGGGATTGTTCCATGCTAATTCATGTTGTTAATTAGCTATAGCAGGTAGCCAATAAAGCAGCATAAATGATTTCAGGTTCCTTAGGAAATGTGCCAATACGAACGCAAATACTGATTTAGATGTGGAATTTTCGCAGCGCCTCTCTGTGAAACTCATTCATTAAATTAAATAAACGTGAAATGGTTGCAGGCTGCTGATGAACGTTTTGCAAACTGGAAAAGGGAGAACGCTGGATCAGTAAATCCCTCCCTGGGCATATCAGCAGCTCTCATGCCACCGGCAGGAAGGGTGGGGAGAGCCCTGCCTCGCTGCAGGCAGCAGCCAGCCTCCCGGCCCCGTAAGCTGCAGTGGTGATTTCCTGGCTCTGGCAGGAAGGGCTGCTGGTTTGTACCGCTGGCGTGCCGCCGAAAGGGTTGCCTGCCGTCGTGAGGCACGGAGCCGCAAGGAACTGTGCGGGAGATGAATGCAAAAAAAAAAAAGGAAAAAATAAAGTCAGGTTCCTGAAGCATTCAACAGGGACACTTCCTTTCCCACAGCAGAAATAGTCATTCCTACATGGAGGCAATATTGCAAAAATAAAACACAGCACAAGGGGAAATCTGCCTCTGGGTTCCCAGGTAAATTAAGGGAAATATCTGCAGCCGTTTTCCCCTTTTCTGGAGATTGTCCTAGTGCCACAGAAGGCTGCATCTGAGTGCATGATATAAACACTGCTTTTAAAACACTTTTCTCCCCTCAACCCTGCCCCAGTTCCTGGTTTGGCATAGAACGGGGATCTCAAATGAAAGCAGCTCTGCAGCAAAACACCGACTCTGGAAAACTGGCCGTGAAGGAGTGCAGCTACTAGGGACCAGATGCTTCAGCAGAGTGGAAGCAGGATATGTGAAGTCTTCCAGGAGTGGGTTACTGAGTGGCCTTAGGGATGGACAAACACCAAAAACATGAGTTATCCACTCGAGCACGTGTGTTTCGGGCTTTGAATGGCTTGCAACCATAGGACTGGGAGTCGGATCTCCCCATGCAGCCTCTGGGACTTCTCCCACACAGCTGCTCGGGTGCTTTTCTCCAGGTCCGAGGAATGTCAGACTGAGGGGAGCTATATTTTGTCCTTGATGGCAAAGAAAGCAGACGCAGGAAGCCTTGATTGTCTCGATACAGTTGTCGGTGAATGGTCGTTCACATCAGACACAATCAGTATCCCCAGGATGCTCTAGGAAATGTGAGTACCTGTGCTTCACAGGTCACTGCCGTACTGAGTCCATGCTAGTCCTTCTGCAAGTATATCCACCTGGCACCCCTTAAAAGAAAAACAGCATGATGAAGCAATTTTTTATCATCAGTATTACATGGGGAAACTAAAGCCCTCCTGTAAGAGGATTTTGATGCTCTAATTTAAGGGATGAAATAAAACTGTTTGTGAAGGCAAAGTTTGCCCCTGTGTTTTAGGCAGAGCAACACTGACGATTTTAATTGCATGTACCCTTGGGGGAAGCAATGACAGCAACTCCATTGATTGGGCTTCAGTCTGTGGTCACTAGCAGGCACAAAAACTTAGAGGAAAAGGAAGTGTCTGACAGAAAGAAAAATAAGGGTCTTCTCCCTATTGGGAGCCTTGTGGAAGACACTGTATTCGAGGAGCTAGTGACGTTGGGCAAGCCATGTCTGCTCTACTGGGCCCTGTACTGGGGGGGCTGCAGATCCATGTATGCAGCGCAGCGTAAGGGAACATGCTGAGATGCCTCGTGCCGTCGGTGTTGCGCTCTGGCGGACATCCTGAAAGAGAGAACATCCCTACCTGTCAGAAGAAGATCTATGATTGTGTTTGTTGCATGAGAGCAAAGGCACCGTGGTATAGGAGGGAGACCCACCCCTCAATGACGGGATCTGCAGTCTGTGCTGTGGCTATTCATCTGGAGTCCATCTGATGCTGCACGTAGTTACGTACCGGGGTTCCCGGCATCTGAAGGGACATAAGAATTACTTTCTCTCTGTATTCCTCTTCTTATTTTATCTTATGAATAAAGCAATTTTATTATTACGCTACCTGCTGTTGTGCCTTTCTTACTGAGATCCAGAGAGACTCCTGCACTTCCCCATGCAGAACGCCCTCTGATTCCCCTTGAAGTCCCTCAGGGAGGCTGATCCATGAGGAGTTGGTCCAGGGCTTGCAGCCTAAAGAAGACAGGGATCTGCTCAGACTCTGGACAGGAGCTCAGCCCGGGAGGCATAGTGGGCAGAGTGCAGGCGGCCGTGTAGGCAGCTCACTGCTGCTTCGTGTGCGTGTGATGGGAGCGAGGGTGAGAAGCCGTGACGGCGTATGGGGGGGCTGGACAGCTGGATCCAGGCAAGGGGGCTGCTAATTCAACCCTCCCACCGACAAGGAGAAACAGCTGCTGCCGCCGCTGCAGACAGCGCACACGGAAAAGCTGCGGCATTCGCTTCCCAGCCTGGGTGATCCTCCCCCTCCCGGACCGATGCCTGCCAGGATGACTCACGCTTGCTGCTGGAGCCGGGACTCGGTCCTGTGCCAGGAGCACACTCCGGAGGGAGACCACAGAGAAATACAGAATAATTTACAAACCCGTAAAAAACCCGCCGCTTCTCAGTGGGGGTCTCTTGGCAGGTGCCAGAGCGTATTTGTAGCAGGTGTCACCCGTGCTCCTGCGCTCCCGGGGGACAGTCCCCTGCGCCAGGTGACCTGGCAGGCCCGTGGCGTGCCGGGGACATCTGTGAGTGCCAGAGCACGTTGCTGCCCATGGCTGCCCGTGCACAGGACAGGGCTACGCCTGCTGCAGGACCTTGTGAGCCGTTAGCCTGGGAGCGTGGTAACACGGTGCCGCAAGCGAAGAGGAACCCCGCTAGCCATAAAATGGCATGGAAGACCCCCAGGAGTCTTGTAGAACAGAATGGTAAAGTGTAATGAATAGTCAGACATATGGTAAAAATGAATTAATGTCGAGTTGCCATCCACTCTGCCATTTTTTGCTTTCAGTTTCCCTGCTGTGCCTGTCTCCTGGCATCACTGAATCTTGATTCAGGGAGAGGCAGCCAAGTAGCTTCCTGTGAAGCCAACATCACGTCCTAAGTTGGCCAACAACTTGGTAGTGCTTTCTCCTGGCTCCATCTGGCTGGGACTCTCTCGCCTGGCCTGGCGGAGAGTGACCCAGCCCCATCGGCATGGGTCTGCGTCTCCTCCCCTCTGGCGGGGAGCCACCTGCCCTCAGGAGATGCCAGCTGACGGGGAGCACAAGAGCCTTTGAGCAGGAGCTGCCGTGAACGTGTCAAGGCAAGTCCTGGGTCTCAGGCCTCATCACCTGCAGACGCAGTGGCCAGAATCCAGGACTGCAGGAGGTTCACCTGGAGTTCCTGGAGAGCTCTCTGGCTGGGGTGCCACGGCTTGTCTGCTGTCTGGAGGATGCAGGCTGTTTCAGCAGACAATGTACTGGCAGAGTAAGGCAGAAAGGTCCAGCCTGGTGGAGCAAACTTGCGGGAATGATTTTTGAGGGCCTGATACATTGCTACAGGCAGCAGCAGTGCATACACGTGTGTTTATGTGCATGTGTGAGTGCACGTGTGCATGCGAGTGCCTTGAGTAATCCTAATTTTCCCACCAAGAAGAAAAAGGACGCCATGTGCCATAAGTCAGTCTATGCACTGTGAGGAGATGCTAAAAAAACTCTCAGAGTCTAGTCCAAGAATTGGACTAGAAAAGGGCAGGTATATTGTACCCATCCTTTGCCTTCCTGCCACAGCCTCTCCTTCCACAGACAACTCTTTCTGCGCTGCACACAGCATGGATGGGCTTTCTCCAAAACGAGTGTGCTGCTTCTTTGTCCTTGGCTGGAACTGGTGCTGTGCATGTCCCAACTTGAACAGGCCTCAGGAGATAAAACAGAGGGGCAGGAGCGCAGCTGAGGGGCTGTGCAGGCAGGGGCTGCTCTCTGCCGGGGGTACGCGGGGACCCTGCCTGCCTGCGGGTGCAGCGGGAGGAGCAGTTTGGTGGCAGCAGTGCAGGCTGAGGCAGGCGTTTGCATGTGTGTGTGTGAATGCATGCATGTGTGCGTGCGACGGAATATGGAAATGCACGTGTTAAAAGAGCGAAAGAGGAGCTACTGCCCGGAGACACATATTTGGCTGGAGCTACACCAAAGCCTCTTTGTGCTTCTGGGTACTTCCATCCCGGAGCGGGGAGCATCGCACCCACTTCCCTCACCACAACACCCGCAGCCCCTCGCAGCGCAATGCCTGGGAGGCAGTGCAGTTTTAATCAAGGCTCCTCACTGGAAGCAAGCCTCCTCTTTTTCAGTCGAAAGTCCTCGCCAACTTAAAACCAGCTGTCGTGGTATGGCTCCTATTCTTGGATTTCTTGGAAAAAAGGGTGTGCTCGTAGGGGCTAAAGGGCAGGAGACAGAGGTCGGGGACTTGTGCTCTGCTGCTGGCTCAGCCACTGACTTCTCGCGTGATGGGAGGCAAGTCACTTATTTTTTATATTAAATAGGGAGAGGGCAGAGAGAGGAAGAGAGGAAGGGGACGGTGCTATTAAGCAACCTTTGTGAAGTGATTTGAAATCCACAGTGGAAAAAGCCGTAAATGTCACATCGCATTCATTACTGAGCAGTGGCGGCTGCAGCCATGGCTCGCAGAGAGCCACCGTGGCTGGGCCGGCTTTGGCAGGCTGCTCCTCTGCCGCTAGGACCTGTCCCTCCCATTACCGCCTCCCGAAGTAATTTTTATTATTCAGGAATCACCTGTGACCCCGAGATAGTTTCAATGCCTGCATTTTTAGTGCTGCTTTTCTGCGGGTGTGGGGCTGTTCAGCCGGGCAGCCCAGCCCTCCCCTGCCGCCTCATCCTTCCTTGGGCGCCTGTGCTCCTTCCCTTGCGCAGGCAGCCTGCTCCTGCCGCCCACAGCAGAGATCAGACGCAGCGGCAGCTGGGGAAACAATTGGGTGCCAAATTAGAGCGGCTCTTCAAGTAATTGACTGATGGAGCAGCGCTCCTACTTAAAAAAAAAAAAAAAAAAAAAAAATTAAAAAAACCCAGTTTCGCAGTATGAGTCACTGGGGTGTCTGTGCTCTGAGCTGTTTAAAAATCAGCCCATGGTGGAGGTCAGGGGACGGAGCTGTTTTGCTCCGTGCTGCCGAGGCTGCCCCCTCTCCTGGGAAAAGCCCAGGCTTTGCCCGGCCATGCTGGGGCAGAGCTGTGAGATGCTCCAGTGGTGCAACCCGGCCCCATGAAACTCAGCTCCCCTCCCACCAGGCGCTCAGCCCCCGGCTCCCACGGGCTGGGGGTCAGACCCCCAGCAGCCGCTGCAGACACTCACAGCTTCTGACACGCCGGCAGCTACGAGACGGCTCCTGGAGGGATGCTTTAGTCAAGAAGTCAGGGGTGGGATTTTCCTCCAGACCTGGGCTAACCTCGCATCCTCTCCTGCTTCTTGCCATGGAAGCAGCCAGAGCGCTACGGGCTCTCACTAGCACCGCGGGTCCTGCCAGCACCCTGAACAACAGCCCTGGCTAGGGAGCAGTGCTGAGCACCTCCAGCCATGGAGGACAGCAAATCTGACCTTAATTGCTCCTAAAAGATCATACAGATGAGTTTTTTCCCCTGCTTTCCCTCCATCATTAACATTTTAACAGCTTTCTTGCAGGAAGGAGGGCTAGAGAAGACAAGAGAGCCGCGACAGTTTCACATTATCACAGGACTCCAGGAGCTGGGGCTGCAACAAAACCTCCTGATATCCCGAGACTCAGAAGAAATAGAAATGATTTCTGAAGCTCATGCAGCACTGTGTGGGCAGTCAAAACCAGCAATAAGATACTCTCACTCATCTTCTTTCCCGCCCTTTCTAGTGGAAAGGAGAAAGAAGATTTCTGCGTGTTGCAGGTATCGTCATTATTATAAGCTAACCTGGCACTTAAGAAAAAATGTAAGCAAGCAAATATACTTCAGGGAACCGGCCAAAGCCCTCCTTGACTGTCAAAGTGTTGTGCTTTGTCTTCCAGCTCTACTCCCAAAGGGGTGAGAGACCAGGTTCAAAACAGGCTGGCCCTTCCGCGCTCGCTGGCATCAGTCTTCTCCTCTGGAGCAATACTCCAGAGCAAAATACAGAGTGAAAATTCATCCCAAGTTTTCCATACAAAACTTTGGCCCTGGCTTCTGAAGCCAGGCTGCAAACAAACTGGAGCATAAGACTATCGCTATGGCCAGCACACACAGACACGACCTGCCCTTTGCTTTCCAGGGGCTTTTGCCTCACCGTGCTCTGTGTCAGAGTACCGTGCCCTCACTCCGCTGCTCCCCACAATCCTGGTTTTCAGGCTGCTCCCAAAGCCCTTTGCAGTTTGAAGTGTTTTGTTTTAGGCTTTTTTTGGCCTGTCAGAGCAACCCAGATAATATGGCTGCAAAGCTGGGCAGCCGAGCGCAGTTCTTTGTACTCTCCTGTTTCCTCATCGTTGATGTCTGGCCCTTATATATTTTTCATGGAAGACTGTGTTGATGGTGCAAAGGCACCTCCTTGCCTTCCCCCCGGTCTGATATTGTTTTCTCTGGTTTTGCGTACAAGGGGGTTAATTAGAAGTCGGCATCTCCCCCCTGCCAGCTAATGTGGAAACCTGATCAGGAGCCAGCAGCAAGACGGAGGAGAGGAAGGGATTAGCCCTTTGCATGAAGCAGAGCCGGGGGCAGCAGGGCTCCCTGGGCCCCATCCCCGGCACCGAGGAGGGTTTGAGTCTCTTCCTGCCTAGCTCCAATGCGGACCCCCCAGCAGAAGAACATGCATCCCTGGCTGTCCAGAACAAGATTATGGCACATCTACACGGGTTTGGCTGACAATGAGTCTTTATAGTCTGCTGGGGTTGGGTTGCGGGGTGGAGGTGGCTGATTTTGCCTCTACGGCAGCTCCACCAGATCGCTGCCCTTTCTCTGTTCCTGTGTGGATGGGAAGCGTGTGTGTGTGTGAGAGAGAGAGAGAGCGAGCGCGAGCGCTGGCTCATGCTATTTCCTCCCTTCCCTTGGGGCTTGACTGGGTCCCTTTTTTTTTTTTCTGCTGCTGCTCTAATAAAAAAAAGTGGCTCAGCCAATTCTCTTGAACCTGAACGCAGAAGGAAGGAGACAGGGAGTGAAAAATGTGAAATCAAATAGGATTTTTTTTTTTTCCCACCAGACGCAGTCACCGGGGAGTGGGGCTGGGAGCACCGTGGCCATTCCCCGGCAGCAGGTGGGGGGGCAATAGTGATTCATGCTGGAACCAGGAGCAGGAGAGCTGCTCTCCCTGTCTGAGAGAGCTCGTTACTGCCTCGAGTTTGCTTAAAATACAGCTCTAATTACCTGTTTAAACAATAGCTCTGTCCCTTCCTTGGTCTATGAAGACTGCACACATTTTAATTATCGTGAAGACCTTGGCCATTCACCTTTCTGAGGTATTTAATGCTTCCAGTCAAATGCCTGCCCTGATGTACTCTGTTACCATGCCACCTCTCGAACTCTCGCCGGCGGAAAACTGCAGGATATCACTGGTGAAATGACATTCTCTGGCAGATTTTTTTTTCTGCATAATCATGGTATTTGGGTTAATTTTGCTTTGCTGGGCACATTAGTCTTTGGCTCCTAAACAAGAATACGCGGGCCCTCCTCCCTCCTTGCCTTTTCCCCTGTGCACACATGAAAAACAGGGCTTAGCTTGTGTCTTAATGTGCGATAATATTGTAATTCTATAAATGGATGCCAAAGCTGTTCCTGGGATAGGAGCGCCTGTTTCAGAGGCGGTGTAACCAGCATGGGAAGGGGTCTCCTTTTCCTTTGCCCAGACGTTGATCCATTCACCCCAGCATCACGTCCCCTTCTCACAAAACCTCTCATTTTGGGGTATTTCTCTTTTCCTAGCAAGCGGTGGGCTGGAAAATGCTTCCAATCGCAGAGCAGTGCAGCAAGGGATCCTGCTGAGCTGAATGCCCGGAGGCGATCGAAGCACTGCGGTCCCTGGGCGGGTGAGCCGAGCTTGTCGAGGTCTCGGCTGTGCAGCCATGGGAGCCTGGCCAGCAGGAGAGATGCTGCAGCTAACGAGCATCCTTCCTCAGGGGCCTTTTCCTCGCTGATGCCGAGTGAGCACAAGCTGGGATGCCCTGAGAGCTGAATCCCCGGCGGCTGCCCGAGCTGCTGGCGGTGGCACGGGGCAGGGGTAGGGCTATTCCCAGCAGGCAGCAACTTCTTCTGGATCTCCGTCAGTGTGCATGAGAGAGCATCCCTCTGCCACACTGGACCCAGGCAATGAAAGGGTGGCGAGAAGGCTTTACTTCAGCAGAGTGCCTGAGAAGGGGGCCAGGATGCTCAGAAGAGGGGAAGACGCATATTTGCAGTCAGAGAGAAGAAGGAGGCCAAACACTGCCCAGCCCATAAGCCTCAGCCCCTGTGAAACCTTGTCGGTGGGGCTTGGTGCAGCCAGCTGGGAGAAACCCAGAGTAAACTCAGCGAGCTGCCCGGAGGGTCTGGAGCTGTAAATCTCAGCAGCCTGGATTTAAAGAGCTGCCAGAACTTTTCACGAGGTTACAAAAGTGCTGGGGAGGCGGCAGAGGAACACCTGGTTGTTTCATCCTCCCTACACGACAGTGCTGCCGCTTGGGATTTTTACCTTCCCTTCAGGAGTTGGTGAAGCATAATGGAGCCTTTTGGGACTGGAAGATACTGCTCTGATTTAGGGTAATTGCCTGTGTGTCATAATTCAGTGCATCAGATGAGCGCTCGTCCACCTCTGGACATGATTAACTGGACATGATTAACTGTAAAGACTGCAGGGATTTTCCATGGGACTTATGCATGTGCTTCCCTGCTGTGCTGAACTTGGTTCCCCGTTACCACTACTGACGTCGGTGGGGTTGCCGGAGAGCGAACGGAAGAATTCAGCCCTTTTGTATCAGGTCCCCCTTTGTTTTATCTGACCGCTGAAATTGCAGAGCTGGAGTATTTAAAAATATTTGCTCAGCTGGCCATGAAACGCGAGGGTTTCTTTGGGGGGAACGGCTCATTTCTTCTCCAGCCAGATCAAGCACCTCCAGCTAATGATGAAGCATCACGGCGCACTGAAGCCCTGCTAATGGCAGCGTCCTGAGGAGTGAAGATAAACAGTGCTTGCCGCAGCATGGGGGGACGCCGATCCCTCCCCTCCGCTGATGACAGAGGATGAGCAAAGGAAAAGGGGAGGGGGAAAAAACGTGCTGCTCTGGATGCCCCAGTTTTCTTGTGCTTTTTTAAATTTTATTAATACCTAGTAGCCTTACCAAAGCTAAGCAAAGAATCCCTTTCATCCTCTGGTCTGTTTTCTACCTTTGATGGCCAGCCTTTCATTTTACTTTGAGGTATCCCCCCTCAGAAAGCTCCTTGCTGCCTAGCCAGCACATTTGTTCCTCTCTGGCCGGATGCAGATGTGACCAATTTGCTTCCCCGACACAATGCAAGTGGAAGCAGGGGCGGAGAGGGGAGGAAGGTCTGTGAAGCTGAGTCGCGCAGCAGAAGGCAGCGAGAAAAGCGCCGCGCTATTTATTCCCTTGCTTCCACCGGGGTCTTCAGTGTCCTGGCAATGGTAAATCTTAACTTTCACGCTATAGTGCACCGGCATGCAATTTACTTCAAAGACAGCATAAATCCCCGGCTGCCGCTTATATCACAGGGCTGTTACATAAAAAGGGCTTATGCGCTTTGGTCCCAGGAACCAGGTTTGCCCTTTTCGGCGTCGATCTAAACTGACCGGCCTGTGGTTGGCCTAAAAATCTCACAAGGGCCACAAGAACTAGGCTGTCCCTGCCCTTCTGAGCCATCGGATTGCCCAGCTCTGCCACACCAGCCCTGGGAGCGCTGTCCCCACGTCCAGCCCCACCATCACACAGTGGCTCCCCCAGCCCCGGGCTGTACGGAGAGGGAGGGGAGGCTCTGGGATTTTTTTTTTTTAACTCTCAGGAAAAATGCTAGTGCTGGGGAGAGAGGGAAGGAAGGAAGCAAACTCCTCCCTCCTGCTACCACAGCTGTCTTGCCAAAGCAGAAACCCAGAAAGTGCTTTGGCCGGGAAAAGCTGTGAGTGAGCCGGGTGCCCTCATTGCGGAGGTGGGCTGCGGGATGCGTGGTAGCGCGAATACCTGCCCTGCCTCGGGGATGAAGGGCCTGGCCCTCAGCTGCTGTGAATCCCTTGATCTCCATGAACTCCACAAAGTCGTGCCACTTCACACTGACCCCAGGAGCTTTTTGTTGCTGTGGCAAATGTCGTAGGTTTAAACAGGGGAGTGCTAAAGACCTGTTTAGGCATGCGAAGAAGGTACATTTTCAGAAGCGATAGAGAGCCTGCAGAGCTCAGACCCTGGTGTCAGGAGTGACGTGGGCGAGTAAAGCCCCAAATCATTTCCAAAAGTGGGACTTTGGCTCTGTTTAAATACTGTTTATCCACCCCTTGGCTGGGAGAGTGGTTTCCTCAGCCCGACTCCAGACAACCGCCTCGCCCAGGGTTACTGGTCTTGTGTGCTAGCGAACAAAAATCAAGCTAGAAAACATCCAGTTAAATTTCTAAGAATTTAATTTCTCGGCTAAACGTGGGAACCTAGGCATTTTCTGAATATTGCTTTCAGAGTGAAAGAGGAGAAAAGAAATCCCTTCTGCCCTCTGTAGTTCAACCATATTAATAATGTCTTATTTGCAAAGCCGTTTACGCCTCCCTTCCCTTCTGCTGGGATGCTGCTGCGTGTCTGCCCTCATCAGAGCGCTGCTATTAGCTGGCTTCATCGTGCAGCGATGCTTCACCATTAGCCAAAGCTGCTTTATCTTCGTGAGGTAGAAATAAGCCGTTCCTCTCAGAACCACCCATATTTCATGGCCAACTAAGCAATATTGCAAAAACATTGAGATTCCTCAATTTCCTTGATCGTATATAGCAGATGCTGATTTGATGCTAGGAAAACTGATTAGCAACCCCCTTCCTGGCTAGTCTGTCACGGCGCAGACAGCCCCAATGCAGTCAGCTTGTCCAGCAACAGAAAGACTATTACCAAGTGCATCTCCTGCAGCGAGAAAGAACGTTTCTAGCTGCTTCCATGCACTGAAAACAAATTTCCAAAAGCCCGCATAGCAAAGTGCCGGGGTTATAATCCACTTCTGTGCAATATTACCTTCAAATGTGTTATCACTGGAAGTGTAAGATCCGGGCTCCTCTCCTGCTGGAGCCCCACAGTCAGTAATTGAAGGCTTTCCCCGGCTGGGGGCCTGTCTAACTTGCAGGGCTGGCTGTGAAACCAAGGGCATTACTGGATGCTGCTGTCATGCACAGCCGTGCAGGTCCCTTTTAAGGGAGCAGCGGAGCCGTTGTAGCGGGGGAGCTGAAATCTGGTGTGTATAATTTCAAGGAAATGTATAGGCCTGCCGAGGCTAAAAAACAAGATCAAAAGTTCAGGGTTAAATTCAGCTGTCGGGTCTAGATAAGCTTATCTCCAAAAAGTGGCTTATGAGAGATCTGGCTCTGGGCTGAAACGCTTAACTGGTGACCTGCAGGACTTGGTGCTGCTCTCCTTCCCACCAGGGCTTACCTCCAGATCTGCATGTCTCCTGCGTTTCAGATGCTAAAGCCGTAGCGGGGAGGCGGGGCGGGGGGGCGGATAGCATGTCAGGACAGCTGCGCTCTGGCCCTGGGCCTCCCACAGATTTACGCGCTTTCGCTTAGCCTGGGTGTCCCAAAGAGAGCAGCGAGCGGCGAGCACCGTGGTTTTGTTATTACACAGAGGCCTGATCTGGCAAAAAGGGAAAATTAGAGAATTTTTTCCAAGTGTTCTTTTCCACTCTCTGGAAAAAAAAAAAAGACATGCCTGTAATCAGCTGCAGGAGCGGAACAGCCCTCTTAATTTATTTTAAAGTGTCCTTCAGGACTGTCTGGTTAATAACCACGCTCCACGGCGCTGCGCTCCCCAGGGGGGGGAGAGGCGCCGCCTGGGAAACTCATGGGTTTTTTTCCCTGGATCAGATGCCCTCTGCTTCATCCCACTGGAGCCTGGGGAAGGGAAGTGTGCACCCGAAGGAAGCGGGATGGCGGGAGGAGGACGGGGCGGCAGCAATCCTGCCTCCTCCCTGTAGCTGCTGTGGGACCAGCAGCTCCACGTTCGGGACGCTGTGGAGGGTTGCTGGCATGCAAGAGGCTGCCACGGCTGCAAAAAACTGTGGTGACAGCATGTGCCTAACTCCAGCCCTTCGCTTAAGAGGGCTGGTTAAAGGCATCACAAATTTGAGGTGTGCAGCATTTACACCACGTGCATCGCACGGCTGTTTGATCCCATTGGAGGTGTTTGCGGCTCATGGATACGACAGATTTCTGGGAAGGGCAGTAAATGGGAAAAAAGGTCATTTAATCAATCGTCTTGCAGTCTAGTGGTGGGGTGGCCTTTGTAGGGAAAAATAAATCAATCTCTTTAACTTGTCCCTATTTTTAAAACCTACGCAGAAGTTTCCGGGATGCAGCGCGGAGACGCGGCTCCTCATTAAACAGTGAGGTGTCCACTCACCCAACCGGCCTGTTGCCACGAGAAATTAAGACCGAAGCAATAAAACAAGCCTGGAAGGCTGCCGGCAGCAGGAAGCCACAGCAGTGGGGCAGGACGAGGCTCCTGTCGGGTTAGACGTGAGGTGCACAGGTACCCCCCCGGGGACGGTCAGCGCCCACTCCTGCCTACCGCTTCCCTCCCCAGGCAGGGTCCTCCTTTGAAAAAAGGACCGAGCTGCCCCGTATCTCCTAGGGGAGTCCTCTCTCAGAGCTGATGGTTTCTTGCAGAGCAACTCTGTATGCAGCGAGGCCGGAGGGGGCGTCCTGCAGCATCCAAGGCATGCTCCCGGCACCCGGTGCCCCCCGCCACGAACCGCCCCTTGGGCTGCCCGGGGTGCCAGCAGCTCCCTCTGGCCCCCGACACAGCACGTTGGAGCTGCCAGCTCCAAGAGAATCCCGCACCCAGCTTTTTCTCACAGTATATGATTTCTGTGCAGAGACACAGATACATGCGTGCGTATGTGTGCCTGTGAGAAAGTTACGTTTCAGCCTGAACACAAAGTGTCTTATATTGGAGATGACAAAGGGATATATCGAAATGCAATAATGTGAGTCATTGCCACGGTGCTCTTGCTACCTTAAAATGATCCAGAAATGTTCGAGAGAGTGAAATTTAGATGTTTCTTCTTAAAAAAAAAAAAGAAACAGAGCTGTTTTAAGCGTCTGGGAATACCAGTTTCAACTTTTAACATTCCCTATGCTCTTCCTTTCATTTCCTACTAAAGGCAGACTATGAAATTTTGGCAAAGAGCTTATTTTATTTTGAAAAACAAGCTTTTGTAATAGCTAAGAATAATAGGAACATTCTCAAAGCTTTACAAACCCAACGGGCCTTCACTGATAGTTTCACTTAAAGAAATCCAGACGCTGCAGCAGGGAGATCCTGAAAGCAGAACGGCCTTCAGCTCCCATGTCCAGCCCCAGCCACACATGAGCCTTCAGTTGAGAAAGTAAAAGGGAGACTCGTGACATGAAGTAGTATTTTTTCTTCCCAAACCCTGTAGCTTTTCAAATCCATCAAATATTGCTGCGTGGAAGGCTGATGGAGATCATTGCCTGAGCTAGTTACTGATTTACCCCACAGAAAAGCCCTAGGGAAGGGCTTTCTTGAAGACAATTTTACATTGACATTGTTTTCTTTGCATTTTGAAGGCCAAAATTTTTTTTTTTTTTCTGGAAGTGAAAACATGGTTTATTATGCAGTCAAAGAAATCTATGACATGGGGTCCTGGGAACAAAATGCCACCCTATATCACAAAACTTGTGATAAAACCATAGGATTTGGGACTTCTGCCGCAAGGCGAATCTACTACGCTGAGTTTCTGCACCCCGTTATCCCGAGGGAGATGCGGTGTGTGACTGTCTGACAAGTCACCGGAGCAGCAGCCGTCTCTTCCTGCCAAAAATAAATGGGGAGTGGGGAGCTTAACTCCAGCTGGACCTGGTTAATCTGTGCTTAGATTATCACAATTGCTCCTGGGATTAGGAAACGCTTTAGCAGGGACTAATCTTACCCGGTGGACAGCATGTCTGGCCGACTTCTTAATCCCATCGCTTGACTCCTGGGACTTGGCTTCCAAGGCAGATGGGCCCCAAGCATCCCTGCGGCTGGCCCCCGCACACATGGGGCTGTGCCTCTCCGTGGGGCTGCGGTGGGGAGCCCGGACACATCTTCAGGTCTTTTGCCCAGGATCACTTTGCTTTTGCTCTTTCTTGCTTCGCTCTTTCCCCTCCTTCTACACTAACCAGAAATCAGGCAGAAGGCTCTTAGCACATGGCAAGCGCAATGCAAAGCGTTAGCCTAATTTTGTGAAAAGATGCTCTGGTGGAGGATGAGAGGGAAGACAGTTGACTGACATGAGCACCTTTCTTACTTTCTGCTGAGTGAGGCTTTGAGAAGGTTTGCAGTGATACTTCTGCATGAGTGTAATGGAGTTGGGTGCGCTGCTCCTCAGACAACCTTCTCGGAAGGTAACTCCATCCCAGCCTCTGTCCCCTGGAGAGAAAAATAAGTCATGGGACAGCTGCAATGGAAATCCCCCATTTTCGGGGAAATGAGGGAAAAAAAACCCCAAACCCAAAAAGGATGCTTTTCTGCTTGTTTCAGGAGAAATGAAACATTCTTTGCGCTTTTTGGCAATTAAAAAAAAAAAAAAGGCAAGAGGATTTTGCTAGTAATAAACCATACAAAAAACTCCCCAATTTTTTGTTTGCAAAATTGGCAGAATTTTGAGCGGCTGAATTTGGGAAGCAAAGTAGAGGTTTGCAAGTATGAAACACTCGTGTGGCTGGCATCCAGCAGCTCTCCTGCCAGGGAGGAAAAGCCTCTAACACAGATTATCTAAGAGTTTATGCAGCTCAGCTTCAGTGGGGAGACCTCTACGACAGCAAACCTCCCAACAGCCCTGGTTATGAAACCCCAGAGCTCGGCCCCGCGGTGCCCCCGGCCCCCTCCCCGCAGCATCGCCCCATGGCGTCCCCTCACGCAGGCTCCCTGCCAGGGCTGCCTCTGCGCCCAGCCTCCCCCTCCCCAGAGTTGTGCAATTCCCAAGCTGGGACAGTGCCCAAAAGCACTGCTGAGCCCTTAATTGATGTCTGAGGTGACAATTACAGAGGCCCCTGAGAGGAAGGCAAAAAGAAAAACAAAACCCCTGCCCCAAACAAATAAGCGAAGCAGCAGCAACAGCAAATAAACCCCTGCACAATACAAAGCCTTAAAAGAGACAATAAATAAAGGCAATTAGCCCACAGACTTAGCGCCGGCTTATGTGGAGCGAGCCTGCCAGAAGGAAGGGCAAACCCCAGAGCCGCTAGCCACAAACGCATCGCTTCTTCCTAGTCTTAAAAAAAAAAATAAATCCCCAAATGAGCAAGGGTGGTTGAGGTGACACCAGGAAGAAAGGGGGAGCAGAAGGGCAGGTCCTGCCAGGGAACAGGCTGATGGAGAGAGGAAGGAGCCCGGCTGCCGACAAAGGACCTTCCCTCCTGCCCAGGAGGGGCTTGCCACCTGCGGAGGGTGGCTCGGCGAGCACCGTGCTCTGAGCGCCCGCGCTCTGGGTGTGAAGGTAACGCTGGGACCAAAAGACGTTTCCAAGGGATGGGGACCTGCTTTGTCAGGTCCCGTGGGGGGCTGCAGCCCACGTCCCTCCCCGGCCCCGCTCAGCGCCCGGCAGGCAGGTCAGAGCTGCCAAATGGGGATGCGGCAGGGAGAGAGCTGGTCGTTCAAGTATTTAAGGCCAAGGTTAGGAAGGGATTAACACAGCCTTTCCAAGACCTTGAACTCTTCTCCTAATCTGGATTTACAGCTGTGAATTCACTGCTGAGGCCATTCACTGTCTCTCCTCCATCTTGCAACCCTCATATCACTTGCAAGAAATGCCCTTGTTGGCTCCCCATATGTACCTTTGCACATCCTCCTCTTAACAGAAACGGCCTTAAAACCAGAGAGATACACAATATGCTTCTGTGCTAAACATGCCACAGTGTTTCTTAACTCCTGACAACCATTATCCAGCTGCTGAATGAGCCTTATTATAAGCAATTTTTGTAAATCATATTGAAAGCATGAAGTCAGAAGGAAAAGAAAAAAAAAAGTATCTCGGGTTATGAACTGCAGCAACACCTGGCAGGTTGGTTAAAAAAAAGGAAAGACATGCTAGGAAAGTTGACACAAGATCCTAGGGTGCTACATTACAGACATCAACATGTATGTCCCACCCAAGCCCAGGGCAGGGCTTACCCAGCCCTCCAGCTGCAGGGCTGACACCCTTCCCAGCTGCCTGACATCCGATCCTGCACCTTTCCTTTCCGGAACCCTCTCAGCAGCTTAGGTCAGAACGGGCCAAAACCCGAAAGATTTTGAGACGTGGCACAACTGGGGGTTTTTTTGACCAAAAAATATTTCCAGTCCAAGGAAGGCTGGGGCAGGTGGGCTCCGTGTTGGTAGCAGCGTGGCATTAGTTGGCGGCTCTGCCGCTTTCGCCTCCGGTGCGCAGCAAGCCGCCACAACCTCGCTATTGCAAGCGAGCAAGGTGCCGAGCAGGGGAGCAGATACATGATGCACGTCCCTGGGCTGGTGCCTGTGTGTGCCGTGTCACTGGATTAGAGCCGTGCATGGGCCATCGTGGTGGTTTGAGCCACGCATTTTGGCCATTGCTAATTAAAAGACCTCCGGCAGCGACCCTAACGAGCCAGGTAGCGCGCTGGGGGCCAGGGGCGCTTGCCGCTCTCGCTGCAGAGGGCAGGACGGGAAGGCGAGCGAGCACTGTACCCAGGATTCACGTGGTCTCCTTCGGCTTTGCTGGAGCCTCTCCTGGGGCGCTGCTGATAACACCCAGCAATTAGCAGCCTTGCTCCGAAGGGAAATCCTGACAGGAAGGGGTGGGAGGGAGGCACAGGGTGGTGGGGTGGCTCCCGGGGGGCAGTGGGGTCTGCTGCCGCCCCCTGGACGGGGAACGTGGGAGGGAAGGGCAACCTGGGGGAAGCAGGAGGGTGTCGGGAGTGGCAGCGGGAGCGTAGGGATGTCAGGCAGCATCAAAGCCAGCACCTTGGAAAAAAAAAGGCAGGGAGGAAGGAGGCCGGGGGAGCCGTGCAGGTGTGACAAATTAAAGATTAGCACTGCCGCGCATGGGGATGCTCCGTGTGGGCTTTGCAGCCGCTGGGGGTTTGTCTCGCTGCCGTCTGCCGCTGCCGTCACGACGAGTGGCACATTTCTGACACAACCTCTGGCATTGCTGGAGCAGTGCAGCCAGTGCCCTTGCCACGACACACACGGCCAGCTGTCGCCCCGCTGGCCCCGAGCGTCCCTCGCCAGCCCCCACCAGCCCTTCCAGCTACACCCACTCATTAGCAGTTCACGACTTGCAGCCCCGTCTTTGCCTGAAATCCTGCAATTACTCAGTGCGCTATCTCAGAGCCGGTTCCCCCACGGCAGCGAAACAAAGGCGAGTGGGAACAGGCAGCCCAGCTGCCGCTCGCCCTGCAGCCATCCCTGGGCGGGCAGCTCGGCGATGGGGGGAACAGGTACGGTTCATGTTTCAAGCTGAAATTAAAGCAGGAAGGCAAGGAACCGGATCGCCCATGAGCTGTAAAATAAGAGGAGGTTTTGTTTTATTTAACGCGAGGCCATTTTGGCCAGTGTAAAGTATCTATCAAAATGGAGACAGAAAACAGTTCTGCCTGAAAACGCTGGGGCCAAATTGGCTTTGAGACTTGTGCAGTCCTGAGCCAATTAAAATGTCATAATAATGCAACCTCAAAAAAACCTGGTGTCTGCTAGTTACGAAAGATACGCAGGAAAAGAAATCATTCCCCAGCTAGAAGTGTTTATCCAAAAGGCTCTCCGTGAAGAAATCAGTTGGTGAAAAGGGAGAGGGAAAAAACCCCAAAGCAGCAGTAGGCTGGGTGCAAGCCTGTACTCTGCTCCACATTCACAGCGCCTGTGCTGGTGTCCCTGGGGACCTGCCGGGGCCCAGAGGGGTCTTTGCAGGTCTGGGAAGGTCCTGCCTACACCACAGGACTGGGGCTTTGGGGTGGCTTCATTGCAAATGACAGTTTTAGCCTCTTTGTTGAATTTCCCAGCCTTGATGAGTCTTTGGGAGACATGTCCCCCAGGTATATCAGCAGTAATGGAAAGTGCCACTGTCACTACAAGCACTAACTCATCATCTTGACGACCCATCGATCCCCAGAAGAGTCGAGTGGAGGGTAAAATACATGTGGTTTGCTGGGACAGGAGGAGAGGAGGAGAATACTGAAGACATTTTGCTTCACCGGCCACTGAAATCAGTGGAAAACTGGCCACCAACTTCAGTGGACACAGGGCTGGACTGTGCCTGTGCTCACCAAAAAATGGAAGAGACATGCTGAAAGGCAGCTCCCAAACACTGTCATCCCCTGGTGGAGGGAATCCCACCCGTGTCCCTCCGGAGCTGCCTGGAGGTGCTGAGGCTTGTGCTTGGTACTGCCTCGCTCTGAGGAGCATCCCAGACCTGCCTGGTGCAAGATGGGGACTCCCACACACTTCCCAAACTGCAGGTGGCCTCCAGGGCCAGTGGGGAAGACTGAGCCCCACCACCGCTGGGCTGGCGGTGCTGCACGGTGGATGCTCGGGAGCAGGAGTTTCCCAGAGGGAGCTGGTACCTGCCGATGCCGCAGGCTGCAGCAAGCCCTCGAGGCCAGCCCCTCGCCTGGGGGCCGGCTAGCTGCCACAGCCAAGTGCTGTGCTGGAGCTCATTAGCCCTGCTGTGAGGGAAGTTAATTAGCTCGGGGAAAACGCCGTGCTAATTTGCTTAACCGGCTTTTGGGACCAAGGTTAACCCCGCCAAGCAGGCTTGGATGCACTCCTTCTGGCTGGGGCTCTGCCTCCTGCATCCGTGCACGCGGGAGGGGGGATGCCTGCGGGCTCCAGAGCTGCTTTGAACGTGTTACCCCTGCTCTTTTGAGGCTGTGTGATCTCAGGTCTCCCAGCAGGGAGAACTGCCATCCCGAGGCAGCACGGGGACTGCCGTGATGCCGGCCGGTCCCCCTCGGCAGGCAGATGAAACAGCCTCCTCTCTTTGCTGCGGCTGCTGGCATGGTGGGGCGAGCGCAGCGTGCAGCTCTGTGTCGAGCAGCAGAGCCGTGGCGTGCCTTCCCACAGCCGCCGCAAAGGTTGGTGTGGGATTTACAACGTGTGTGGCCATCCCTGCCCGCCCCTCTCCCCGTTCCAGCTGCCCCTTGCTTCCATGTTACGCACTGACCGCCCCACAGGCCAGGGCTTTGAAAGGGCCTCCTCTCTTTCTTTTTTTCTTTATTATTCCCCCTTGTCTTGAAGAGCGTAGAACTTGGACAGGACAATCTGAACAGCGTGTCGAGCATATGGAAGCAGGTCCCTGGCTGTGGCCAGGTGGAGGGAGCACTCAGCAGGCGGAGGCTGGGCATGGCAAGCCGAGAACGGCTCCTGGCTTGGCAAAACGCTGCTCCCTCTCCGCCTAACGCTAAGGCAATTGCTCTTGATGGCTTTAGAATCACTGTTTTTGGCACACAAGCATGTGGCTGTCCTCTGCTCCCAGACCCCGTCGGAAGCTGAGCTTGGTTCAGCGCGACTCACAGCGAGGGAGGGAAAGGAGGAGAAACATGCACAGCAAAGAGACAGGGAGAGAAACAGGAGGAGGGTAATCTTCAATGCAAGCTTGCAAGCTTGTCTAAAAATAGAAGGCGAACCGTTCCCTAGTAATTAGCCAGGAGACAGTTTTATTTGCAGCAATGCGATTTCAGCAGCAGTGCTTTTGGCAGGAGGAGGTGGGAATGTCCCAGCAGCTCTAACCTTGCAGAGCAGGAGGAGACTTGCCTCCCCCTGCCAAGGGATGTTTCCCACAGACAGCAGGTGAGCGTGGGCTCAGGCACAAGCACATGCGCATCTTCCTCTGCCCGCCTGGATGGAGGGAGCAAAAGGCCAGAGGAGAAGCGTCCTCTCCGCAACAGCCTGCTGGCTCTCTGGGATTAGATGCTCCTCAGCCTTTGCATTGGAAGAAATGATGAAGTCCTTTGGCGGGGGGAGGCAGCAACATCCTGGCATAAGGGCTTGATCCCTAAAGAGGTTCAAGCAAGGACAAGCAGTGCCCGAGGTCACAGTGGGGAACAGCACAGGGACCTGTTGTGGTTTAACCCCAGCCAGCAACTAAGCACCACACAGCCGCTCACTCTCTCCCCCCTGGTGGGATGGGGAGAGAATCGGAAGAGTGAAAGTGAGAAAACTCGTGGGTTGAGATAAAGACAGTTTAATAGGTAAAGCAAAAGCCGCGCACGCAAGCAAAGCAAAACAAGGAATTCATGCACTACTTCCCATGGGCGGGCAGGTGTTCAGCCATCTCCAGGACAGCAGGGCTCCATCATGCATAACGGTGACTTGGGAAGACAAACGCCATCACTCCGAATGTCCTCCCCTTCCTTCTTCTTCCCCCAGCTTTATATGCTGAGCATGATGTCATATGGTGTGGAATATCCCTTTGGTCAGTTGGGGTCGGCTGTCCCAGCCATGTCCCTTCCCAACTGCTTGTGCACCCCCAGCCTACTGGCTGGTGGAGCGGTGTGAGAAGCAGAAAAGGCCTTGACTCTGTGTCAGCGCTGCTCAGCAATAATGAAAACATCCCTGTGTTATCAACACAGTTTTCATCACAAATCCAACACATAGCCCCATACTAGCTACTATGAAGAAAATTAACTCTATCCCAGCCAAAACCAGCACAGGACCCAAGCTTGGATTACAGCAAGGACCAAGCCTGAGGCACTCACTCACCTGCAGGTGCCTGCTGCAGGTCTTTGCATCTAGGGGAGGTGCCAAGGGCTGTGCCCCTCCCCCCAAACCAGCACATGGAGTCGGGGCCCCTTTTGGATGATGGGTGGCGGGTGTCAGGCTGGGCTTTCCCAGCCAGCCGTAGTGGATGCATGCTGGGTTAATGCCAGGGCTGCCACGTAGCTTCCCTTCTGGCCTTTCTTTCTTGTGGCAGCAAGGGTGGGGGGGCTGCCATCCCCTCCAGCCGTCGGTCAGAGGAGACAGCATAGGGCAGGAGGGGGCATTCCTGTGCAAGGGCTCCTCACGGGGCAGCTGGCATCTCCATGCTCCTTGCAGGAGTCTCCCTGAGCTGGGCTGCTGAGGGCTTGGGGGGGGACGAGTGGCAGAACTGTCCCAGACTGGCTCTCAGGTTCCCCTGGGGCGCTGGGAGGAGTGAGAAGCTTCCCCTGGGAAATGCCATGAGGCTAGAGGAGCCCGACAAAACCAGGAATAATGTTAAAAATGTGGGAACTCAGCATTTACATCCTGCTGCTGCTTACAGCGGGAGCGGGACTGGGACGGAATCAGCTTGGATCCAGGTCGTTTCATGTATTTTATGGGTTTGGATAATGCATCCTGGCTGCAACAGAAAACAAAAGTGCAAAGAGTCACCTCAGCACCATGCCGGCCCTCTCCTGCTGGTCCAGCGCTGCACACCCCAAACCCACCCACACCCCACCAGAGGCAGAGAGGAAGGACAGAGGGACTGGGGGGACATTTTGAATGAGGAGGTGTGAACCGCCTGCGGGAAGCCTTGTGCTGCAGTCTGATGGCACAGCCCCATGCCACCCAGCTCAATGGCCCTCATCGGCAGGGGATGGTCACCACTGCCCCATGCTCCGCAGGGGCATGGGGTACTGTCACCTGCATCCTGGAGGGGGACAGTATCTCAGGACTGTTGCTTTCCAGACCCAAGAGGCAGGTTATCACTCCTGATGAAAGCATCCGGCTGGTCTGGTTTTGGCAGAGCGAAAGCCCAATGGTGAGAAGACAACGTGCCGTCTGTCCTACAGCCAGCAGCTCTCCCTGAGCTGGGAATGAATCCATTGCCGAATGAAAGAAAATGAACTTTACATCCCATTTCAGGCAATACCCAGCCCCTGCTGTCGTCCTGTTGATTTTGTGGCTCTGCAATCAGGTTTAACTTCCCATCTTTCTGTCTCCCCCATTGCTGCCTGTGAGGCCTGTGCAAACAGCGGGGGAAGCGAGCTAATTGCCTCTGGAAGGGGAGCGGTGATAACAGCTATGCTGGAAGAGCCGTCACAGGCCCGTGGTTAGCAAACTGAGAACACAGGGAAAAACACCCCCCTCTCCCCTGGCCGCTCTTCTGAAGGATTACTTGTACCCATAGGAGAGAACGCTGCTCTGGAGCGCCAGGTGCTGCTGATTTGTGAGTGTCCCCTCTACTGGGACACGATTAACTGGAAAATTTACTAGTCAGGAGGTCTCTCCAGGAGCCAGTTTAAAGCCGGCAGTTCCTCCGGCTTGCTCCTGCGCCGCGCAGCAGCTGTCGACACCGGATAAAAATTGTGGAGTGGGATGGGAGCAGCCGGGGTGTGCTCCTGTGCTGGTGGTGGGGATGGGAGTGTGGCCTTGTAGTTATGCCGGGGGTTCCCAGAGAGCCTCCAATCCATGCCCATGCTGGCCTTGGAGCTGGCACCCTTGGTGGTGGGGCAGGAGCGGAGCGTGCCGTGAGCCCCCAGGTTCGGGAGGTTATGGGAAGCCTCGCTGCCCCACTGTTCCTACAACCAAGGACTGCCACAGGCTCCCTTTCTGCCCCAGCCTCTCTGGAAACTCTGTGTGTTGGCGCATGTGCTCTCGCCCGCAGGCAGGGTAGGGGCGTGCAAGAGATTTGCCTTAATTTGGCTCAATAGCAAAGCGGGATAGCTGGCGGGGCCAGGTGTGCACTCACCTGGGGTGCGGAGAGGTGATGCAGCCCACCTGGGACATGGAGAAAGGGCCCGAGCTGTTTCCTCTTTACCTGTTTTTCCCCTCCTCCCTCTGCCTGTCCTCTGCCCCTGCCACACCAGCCCTTCATGTGTCCCCAGCAGCCAGGGCCAGGGGTGCCACTGCTGTTCCCCCGCACATCCCTCCCCTGCCGTCCTCTCTTCAGGGATCCTCCTGCAGAGAGAGAAATCCTCCGGGAAGGGAAGTGGCCGTAGGTTTGCGCAGTGATGCATGAATGCAATCAGCCTGGCCTTTCCAGGAGCGCGGGGAGGACGTGGTGAGGGGACACAGCCTCCCTGAGAAGATTATACCTGAGACGCATTAGAAACGGTTGTGGGGATTTTTTAAACTGGCGATCAAGAGCCAGCTTGGAAATAAAAATCGGTGATGGACAAAGAGGGCAGGGGGGAGGCAGGGGCTGCCCCTGCCCCAGAGCTGGCCAAATCTGTGTGACTCGCTGTCCCCTTAGCAGTGAGGGACAAAAACCGTGCTGGAGCAAAGGGGGAAACTTGGCCCAGAGTACCAATGGCTCTGAGATTTCCCAGCTGCAAAGGACGGGGCTCCTCTGACCTGCTGGGTGGCAAAGCACTCACTTCTCAACTTCCTAAAAGAAAAACCAAAACAGTGAGAGAGAGGACCAGGAGGGGGATGGAGGTCAACAAACGCAGCACATCCCATCTCGGTGCAAGCTTCCCCTGAGCTTGGGTGGGTGCTCAGCTCTGGTGCTCTGGGAGTTAGAGAGGTGGCTCCCAAGAATGCTCTGGCTCCCACACCAAAGCTTGCCTGCTCTTCCCAAATGCACATGGGGGTGTGTGTGTGAAGTGTCATGTAAACTGGGGCTGCTGATCCAGGCTTCTCTAGCTGGGAAAAGGCAGGGGGAGAAAAAAAAACGACCACAATGCTGCTGAATTAGCAGAGCTTTACATGACAGGTATGGGGAACGCCTGCAATCCCAATCTGTGCAGTGCAGCATTTTAAGAGCAGTTATTACAAACAGCTCCATAGGACGCACTGCCCTTCCCTGCCCACGCTCCCCTCTCCTCCCCCTCTGTGGCCTTTCGCTTCCCCCGGCTGTGGGCAGCTCTGGCACAGCAGCCTGCACTGCTCCGCACTGGGAGAATCCTGACCTCAGCGGCTTTTCCCGGTGCCGGTTCACATTTCGGCTGACAATCAAGTCCTGGAGCAGAATCTGCTCCTGGCATTGCTCTAGCCACGTGGCTGGGGCGACGCCAGCGGCAAATCTGGCTGGGAATGTCTGCTGTTTCTTCAATAAAAGGGAAGTTAAAAAAAAAAAACCAGCCCGGCACGGCACAGCGGAGCCATGCCCCCCTGGCAATGCCAGCTGCGTGCTGCCCGGCGCAGGCCAGCCAGTGCAGTGGACAGATGGTTGCTGCCCATGCTAGCACGTTGCTATTTTGAGGAGGGACTCATGTTTTTCCTCCATCCACTTCTGCATTTCAAATATCAATCCTCCATCCACTTCTGCATATTCAGATATCAAACAGCCTGCTAGGAAGCCTCGGACCAAACCAGAGACATCTCTCTCCCCAAAGGCCAGGGATACCGTACGGCATGCTTCCAGCCTCGGAGACCAAACAACTTGCTCAAGGCCACGCTGGGGCATGGGTGTCAGAGCAGGAACTGGATATCTGGAGGAGCAGTGCCCAGCTCTGCTGTCAAAGGGTTGCCAGGACACACTCAGCTCAGGGTGAGTGATGCCTTTCACAGCGACACAGAAATGCTTCCTAGCGTCCATCAGCGAGAGGTGGGACCCTGGCACCCACGTTGCAAAGCTAGAGCTGCCTGCAGTGCTGGGCAGCCACAGAAGACCGCAGAAAGTCCAGGGCTATTTCCCTTCCTTCCTTGCTTTTCCCACACACACGCACGTGTGTGCTTACACACGTACACACAAGCACATGGATGCTCTGCGGGGCAGGAGCAGTGGCCTCAGAGTAGCGTGGCAGCAGGAGAGAGCACAGCAGGCAGCACGCAGGCAGGGGAGCTGCCGGGCAGCGCTGCGGCGAAATGGGATTAGCTTGGGGGAGGGAGGGAGAGAAATAAATGATCCTTGGGGTGAGCTTCAGGACTTTCCCTGACACACGCTGGTAAGAAACGAATAAAAACAGGGCCTGAGCATAGCAGGAACAGACTTGCTACCTGCTTTCTAAATCGCCGCAGCCCAGGCAGGGCGAGGGCCATCAGAGGCCAGGTGCTTTCTTCCCTGTGCATCCTTTGCAGGCCCTCCGATGTCTCTGTGTGGGAGACCTGGGTAGAAGAGTGGGGCTGCTCCGATGTGCCTGGACAGGGATAGGGATGGGACTGCACCTCCTGTCCCCCTGCCCGGAGCCCCTGCACTAGGGTGTTGGCTGCTAACCTGGAGCTCAGCAGGGAACGAAACAGCTGCCCCTCACCTCCCTCTCCATTGCCCCGCAGTGGAAACCTCTCTTTCTCCCAGCTCTCAGGCCGTTCAACCTCTTCTGCTTCAAATGCTGCATGGGAACCTCTGGGTAGGGGTTTGGGGGCTCTTTTCCCATCTCACAAAGCCGACACCTGCAAAGTGTGAGTGAAAGCCCAGAGCGAGGGATGAAGACCTGCTCAGCGACACTGCAAGGGGTCGGGACCCTCGGCTGGCAGCACCCCCGGCAGTATTTAGGTGCCATACGGGGCGTTAAGCACAGTGGCACAGGAGCAGGAGGCCAAATCGCATTCCTCCGCCAGTCCTGGGAACGTAAAGCCTGGGCCTGACCCCAGGGCTGCCTGCCTCACGCATCACTCGGATGACAGCAGAGTTTTTTTTTTCTCCTGACAGGACCCAGAAACCAGGTCACTCCACATGTAAATCTATAACAAATCTGCCTGGGATTAGGCAGGCCACTGAGAGGTGGCAACAGACGGTATTCATCAGATGTGCCCGTAGCGAACGGCTCCGCACCACACACAGGGAAGGGAGCGGAGGCACATTCTTTCATGAGCAGGGGGGTTGCTATGCCAGAAGCTGCCGTCCTGGGTTGGAGGATTTGGGCCATGACGGCCTCAGCAGAAACAAACGCTGCATTCCAGGGAGGCCATTCCTTGCAAGCAATTAAAAAATAATAACACGATAGTAATAAGCAGATCAATCAATCCCTCCACGAGCTGAGGGACCCTGGGGGGAGAGCTGGGCTTTTCCCAGAGCAAACTGGAACCAGCTCTTCTCCAATAAATACAAATAATACCAGTAACAAACCTCAGATCTCTGGCCAAACTTTGGCAAATGATACCCTTGCAGGATGCGGGACACATATGGGCTGTACATACGTGGCTTTAACTTGCCTGTGCAGTGGACACCGTCCCGGGCTGGGGGCGAGGGGGGAGACCAGCAGCGTGGCTGCAGCAGGCAGGGGCTTGTGATCTGGTTCCCACTCCCCCTTCCTTCTTGAGGAGGTGAGCAAAGGTGTATGGATTGATTACAAACCAAATCGCATCTCTCCAGCAGTGTGCCTCCCTGATCCAAACTAATCAGCTGAGCCTTCAAGGGTTAAAGAATAGCAGCACTTGTCTCCATGGGCATCGCAGGACCTATTTAAAAACCTTGACTCCTTTGGCTCAGTTGCCGAGGGAATTTTTCAGCTGAAAATGCCAGGGCTCTGGGAACTATTAAACCCCACAAACCCTAGATTGCTTTTATGCCTGCCCCAGGCTGCAACCTCGGATCTTTTCTTTTCCCCTCTGCAAACTGCTGGGTAATGATCCCTTGCGGCATGCCAGCTCACCTCCCCTTCTCCCAGCTGGCAGCCCAGCTCGACAGCGATGCCCTTTTGTTCCATCGGTGCTGAGATCTGCAAACTCATTGCTAATTACTGCATCTGGGGCCTCCAGCTCCAGCGACAATGCTAGGACTTGCGGTGGGCTCCTGACGGCCAAAGTTCACCCCCCTGCTTATTTCCTTACCAAAGACCATTATCTCTCATTTACATCTAAACTAGTTTTTTATACCAGTTTAAATGCTGCCCCTCCCCCTGTAATCTCAATGCAAATGAATTAAAAGTTCATTCTTCTGATGCTCAAATCCTGCGCACTTTCTTTTTCACTTCTTATTTAAATCACACACTGTTTTGAGCTAAACCTTTTATTTCCTCCCAATTATTATTTCTGGTGTGTTTTCCAGAGCCTTACAACACGGCATCTGATTATACACAAAGCTTCGGAATAAAGCCCTGATTTTTCCCTTCATTAAGGACACAAAGGATTCCTGTGTGAGCCAAGCAGCACTTTGGACATTAATACAGCTTTACACCGCAAATCACATCCCGGCTCTCTGCAGAGCAGATTGGGGAGTGGATCTGTGCCTTTCCTTGCTGCCAGCACCCTTCGCAGGCTCCAGCCAGCTCCTTCCCTCCCTGGAATTAACATCCGATTAAGCGGTGCCCTCATGTTCACCCGCAAACTCCCGGCTGCTGTCTCTGCCCGCATCATGACTGGGTGTGTTTCCTGGCTGATCCCGCCTGCTTGGGTCCCCTCTGCTTGTCTCCGTTAGGGGTCCAGGGAGCTTGGTGGCCCCACCCAGGATTTTGCTCTTGTTGACCATGGAAGGGAGTTATGGGGAGTCACGTGTGAAGCCTCAGGAAAGCTCATTAATCTGTAAACCCCACAGCCCTCCCTGAAGCCTAAAATTAATGAACGTGAGAATATTTCAGGCTAAGTGATAAGCCCAAGGACATAAAGGCAGTCAGTGGCAGAGCTGCTTTTAATCCGCCTAGGCAGTCGCCGCGTCCCTCCCAGATCTGAGATCTTGTCGTCTTGAAACTGCCTGAATCAGACCAGAAGCACAGGAAACCACCCTGTCCACAGCACGTTTCCCTTATTTAACATCATCATGCAGAAAGGAATGATGTATGCTGTGTTTACCAAATGAAGAAGGGAGAGCTTTTTATCAAAATGATGCATTACTGAGCTGATTAGCTGCACAAAAAGTCTCTCTAAGCAAATTTTTTTTATCTTGTTGAATGCTCCAGCATCTTAAAAATAAACTACTAATTTCCATCTCGTTTTAAAAATACTTCTGATCGCAAAGAAGAGGTTTGGCAATCACCTGGAGCTGACAAGAAGCATTTGGAACCGTGGGGGTTCAGGGCAGGTTTCAAAAGCAGCGCACGGGCTCTGAGAAGCAATTTGCCAAATGGACACAGGATGGGAGTTGGATCACTGGTTTCCCCAAAGAGAGACTTCTTTTAATACAGAAAGGTTTTGTCTAACAGGCTTTGGCACAGGTCTGTAAGGTAAGGATACTAGACTTGCAGCTCTGATATCATACCACACTTCTCCTTTGGGACCTTGGGCAATTCAGGTTATCCCTGTCTCTCTTAAAATCCCTATCTGTAGAACAGAGATATTGCTGCCTGCAGTAAATGTCTGCAGAGTGCTCAAATGTGAGGGTTATTACTGTTAAATATCTGTGCAGCTTTCACCTCTGCTGCACTGAGAAGCAAGCCGGTACGAACGATCCCTGCAACATGCTGTCAAGCAGAGTGGGAATCTCACGGTGCAGGAGTGAACATGGACTGAGAAACATGAGGAAAGGCGGAGCTGCTCCATACCTGGAATTTCTTTCCTCAAATGTTCAAAATCTGATGCAATTAGCTGCTCTGGCCACTATAGGCTTGCCTTCATTTTAGAAACAGCTGAGCCAGGCCACGTGGTGCCTTGAGAGCCAAACTGCCTTCCTGACCTGCTGTGGAGCAACGCGTATGTCCCAAATGCCAGGTTGGCCACTTTTACTTCTATCACATCGAAAAAAAATTAACGTCTGAATCCCAGCGATCCAGGTCAGACCGACCTTTGGAGAATATGCAACAACCAGGGAGGTCATGAAACACCACAAAAGCCATGAACAAAACCACTAATTGGGTTCTTTTCAGCCGTATCCCTGTGCCACCAGTCTCGCCCTTCTCAAACCACCCCGTGCTGCCTTCAGACTGCGGAGACACAGCCTATTTTTGCAGAGCCAGGACAGTTAACGATACTTTGTGTTACTAATTCTGTAATTCATATTGTTTGTGCTGGCAGGGAATTCCCCACAACGTTTTATCTCAGCCAGTCTCCTCTGGCTGTTTAAAATATTTGGAATTATTATTTCTGGCTCGCAGGTCCACCCTAGGTCATGGCAGGATTATTCCCGGGTCACGTACAAGCACATGGCCGCCATCCCCATTGCTGGTGGTCTGGAATAGATAGGACATACAGGATATATACGACATACTGGGGTGGGGCGGCGAGGGGAGTACAAACTTTTTGGTCGACTGGGGACAGACAAAATGAAGGCAAATGGGCCTTAAGGTGTTGTCCTGGCCGTTCTCAGTGCCCCTAAAAGAGGTACTGGGTTGGGGGACTGGGGAGGGGAAGGCCCATGGGGAAGCTGGTGGATGGGCAGAGGGGAGCAAGCAAAGCGGTAGAGCAATGCTGGGGGTGCTGGTCTAGGGTCTGGGTGTCCTCTGTGGAGGAGAGCTCTGGGGCTCGAGCTGCTCCTGGGGCCAGAGGGTGGTCTGGGGAGGGGAGGGGTGCCTGTGTGTGTGTGGGGCCCACCAGTGTGGGGGTGCAGGGGCCTGGGGGGACCGTCCTCTGCTCGGCTACATGGGCTGCGGCAGCTCTGCTGGCACGCCGCGGCCCTAAATCAGCTGCGTATATTCATAACTGCTGTGCACGCCGGCCCCCAGAGCTGGAAGGCATATCACAAAGGGCGCATTTTTAACACTTCTTTTAATCTCATGATCCTGCACATTTAAGCCTGAACTGCCTTGCATTTGAACCTCCGCAAATGCCTTTTGCAGCCGCCCCAAACCACAGCCTGCTCCATAGAGAAACTAATTAAAGCTGCCCGACAGGCTGCTAAATATTAAGAGCCCAATAACGGTGCAGACACAGGGACATCATCATCTGAATGACAAAAGCCGGTAGCCAGTGGTTACTGATAGAGGGACTGGCAGGCTTGCGCCTGCCTTGCGCAGCGGCAGACATCCCTGCCGGCTGCTGGAGCCAGGGGCACTGCCCTGGGAACACTGTGCCTCTCGCTAAAACACCGTCTGGGGAGATCGCTCCAGTACTTTCCGCTCCTTATCCCATGCAATTCACGGCCAGGGTGAGGCCGGGCTTGCTGCCGATTCACATCACGTAAAGCTGGCAGGGACGGTCGGCGTGGCGGCAGCAGGCGTGGGCTGCGGGGTCCTGACCTTCATTTCTGCCCTTCTTCCAAATATTCTGCAATTACACGTCGATTGCCGGGGGGGGGGGGGGAGAGAAAAGCAAACACGCTGCGACTGCTGGCGTGCTGCAGTTGTTTGCTCTCGGCCGTGGCGTGTGGCGTAGTGGCTGTAGCACAGGCTGCTGGTAAAGAAGCGGAGGGGTGACAGGCAGAGCCTGTATTTTGGGGTTGCTCACGTCGTGGAAAGCCCAACAGACCCTCCAGGATGACTGGCCATAGGCACAAGTTCCAGCTAGTGTTAAAAAAAAACAGGCAAAAGGGATTTGAAATTCAGCTAAATCACACTTCCCTCTGAAAATTTCATTCCTGCAATTGTTCCGAGTAACACGTATGATTACTCTAGCTGAAAGAAATGATAAAAAGCATTTCGTTTTCTCAGCTCGTTTACTTTCTACATCTGACAGCGTTTTGTGCACAGGCAGTTTCGCCATTTTCCTGAGGTAGAGCGCTTGGAAATGGAAGCTGAGGAATAACAGCGCAAGATGTTAAACTGTTTTGCAAATGCTTCTGCTTCTAACGACCAATAGACAAGCTAAAGCCCTTGGCAAAAATGATATGACAATAAATAACATAACAGTTCCCAGTGTTATTATAATGGTGAGAAAAACCTTCATGCTCCTTATTTAATATCCAGATACTACCTTGCAGTACAGTACAGTACAATGTGCTGGCAGTAACTTTCCTAAAGCAAAACTGCCCTGCAACCTATTACTGTCTCCAACTGTGCTGTCACGAAGGCAGTGGAAGGGAGATGCATTTCCCTCGGGCACTTCCATGGGGCTTGCCACCTGCCCTATAGACGGGTCTGGCTCCTCAAAGCTTGACATCCTCCAGGGGAAGGGACGTTAAAACGAGCCAGGAAGCAGTGCACTCTTCTGATTTGAGCAGACGCTGGGGAGACCCTCTGTGATTTAGGGGCCTGATGGCGTGGCCTTTAGTAAGCAGGGTGCTCGGAACAGACCCAAGACCCAGCGCACGGCATGCTTGCACATGAGATGTTCCAGGCCGTGTATTGCCAGTTATTCACAGCATGGAGGCTGCTGTGCGAGGACACCGTGGACCTGGGGTGATGTGCGGCTTCAGCGCCATGGTTCCCACCTGGGAAGGTTTGCAGGGCTTCAGCTCGGCTTGCTGGTGTCCCAAACAGCAGGGGAAGAGGCAGGACGAGGACGAGCAGAGCAAAGCCGTGCAGTTGAGGGGTGCTTCAAAGGTGGAAGGATGCAGCCTTCTCAGAGTCCTGTTCTCCTCCTCCTCTCCTTGGCGTGTCTGCAGCAGACAACAGAGGCACAAAGGACACTGCAATTTGAAACAGCCATAAGCGTTTTGGTGTAATGAAGTCAACTGTCGGGGGGAATTATTTTTCACGCTGGTGTAACAGGTCATAAAAAATCCTGTCGGGGAAAATTCAGATGGAGTTTATCTGCCCTTTAACGTGCAGGTGTGAAAGATCACAGCTCCAGTCCAAACTGGAGGTCCTCTTACATGATGCACTCTCCCTCTTGAACATACGTGTAACTGGAGTCCCATCCCCTGGCTGGGTCATCGCTTTCTCCGGTGAAGCCGAGGTGCTGATGGAAGCAGGACAAAACCGCTGAACCACCATTTCCCATGTGCACTCTCCGCATACCCCACACATTTCCATTAGTGTCCTACACCAGCTACCCTGGGGGCCCAGCACACACATACTGGTTTAACCCACCTGGGCTAAGTGACCACGGTGCTCCCCACATATTCTCCAGGGATCGCTTACAAACACCTTTTCACTGGACCAGTGAGACCCCATCCCACTGGATGAGAAGGCAGGGGAGAGGACAGATCCTAGGCGCAGGGCTCTTGCGCTCCATTCGCCCCCAGGTCGCTGGGGTTCGGCAGCCCAGCATGGTCCCCAGTGCCTGCAGATCATGCATCATTCAGAGCACGAGGACAAAGCCCAGCGTGCTGGCTATGGCTTGCTTAGAAATTTTTGAATAAAATGGCTTTTCCATGAGACAACGCAAGCTTATCAGAGCTGATTTGTTCCCCAGGAGCACAGCAGCTGTTATAAACTGTCACGGAGAAAAGGATGGAATTTCTCCTTAAAGCCAGAGTTTGGAGGAGGATATAATATCAGGCCTGCCTGGCCAGTAGTCAAATGATTAGGACAAGGAAAGACTGAGTAGAAATATTTCAGCTGAGCAGAGCTTGCACTTGAACCTGGGTCTCCAACACAGTCAGTGGGTGCCTTGGGCCAGCTCAGCATTGCAAAGCCGTCCTGAAGCATTTAATTCTCCAAGAATCTGGATGTGGGATGGGGAAGGCAGAAGAAAGCAAGAAACACTGCAAAAACAAAAGCAAAAAAAAACCCACAAGAGAGAGAAACTGAAAGCTGTCATCAGCCAGGGAAAATTTCCAGCTACAAGCCTACTCTCTGCTATCCTTACTCTGAACTGCTCGGCTAACGCCCCAGGGGCATCTCCAAAGTTTCCTTTTCTCTTCCTTCTTCTTTGAATACCTACATTGTATTCAAATTCCATACATACATACATACATTGTAATACACAGAACGTATTCCAAGTATTTTACATACAAACTGCATGCAAACTTTCCATTAAACCTTCTGGGCTTTGTGCAGTACATGTAAGGGAGTCCACAGAGAAGTGGAGATTTTACGAAGACCTCTTTGTATAAAAGTTTGAGTCATGGAACCAAATTGTGTTCTGCACAGAGGCGCAAAAATAGTACAAAAATTAAGATTTTAATTTTAATGTGATCTTAAACGTTGGTCCCAATTAGGCATGTGCCCAAGTCCCATTGGAGTTAAGCACATCATTTCTTTCCTGAACAGGGAAGGCTGCTGAATCAGGACTCCAGACTGTAAAATTGCTCAATTGCCTTCAAATTTCTGGGGAAAAAAAATAGTGTGCTCTGAAAGCAATCACAAAATACATTTGGTATTCAAAGAGTATAAGTGAGTGCAGGGCTTATAATTAAATCCTTATCTACGAAGCTGCTACTGAGTGACTGTACATCCTGGGTAATTTTTAATGGCCTGAAACTCAAAAACCAGCATAACCAATTTTTTTCTTTTTTGCAGAAGACACAGCTAGTTACCTATAATTCTGCAACAAATCCATTACTGCAAAACAAGTCCCTGAACCTGCAAGCATGAATGTGCTTACTTTTAATGATGCAAGCATAGCAAGGGAAGCCATGGCAGAAGCTACCGGCATTAATACGGAGCAGCATGCAAGAGTGGGGCCCAAATAAAAATAAGGATGGAGTCAAACCCTGAAGCGTGCCGTGGAGCTCTAGCCCTCCTCTTTGGTCCCACGGCTGCTCCTGCCCAGGGCCTGGGAGAAAGCCCATGGCAAGGTGACATGTGTGACACCTGTGGAGACATCAGCTGCAACCAGCCACGGGAGGGCAAAAACTTCTTTCGCCCTCCTTCCCCCTCAACTCCTTAATTATGCCGTATTTTCTTAGAAATAATTTGTCAACACTTTTCACCCGGGTGAAAAACTCAGTGATGTAGTAGCAGCAGTTTAGTAAATAAAGTCCCACATTAAAGAAAGGATACATGGGGCAAATCTGGGTAAATTATTTTTTTTAAAGCCTGGTAATTTAAAAGACAACTTGTCCAATTTTGCTCGACCTTTTGGGAAAATTCTCCACGCTTCGAAGGCAAACAAGTTTTGCATCCAATAATAATGTGCAGGTAAAGTTCAAAATGGAAACTGTGGGTTTGCTTGCTGGAGAAAGGCTGCTGTCTTTCCTGAAAGTACATTGAGGCCGAGGATGAGCCCTTCTTGGGTGTCGTTTTCCGTAACACTGTATTCTTTAAAAAAATAAATCATGCCACAATTACAGGATCAAATGTGAGGTCTTGCCTGAAATAAAAAGTTGCACAGCTTTAACTGCAAATAAGTTTTATAAAAAGCTCTTAAGCAGGTCAAAGCATAGCAGGGACACTCTTTGTGGACCAGTTTCCCTCCTCCCTCCTCCTTGGGCAAGGAACGTGGCTCACCCCCACCGAGGTGGGGTTTTGGAGCCACTGGGCGGGCTGCTTCCAGGGGCGGGGAATGCTGCCATCCCCCGGGGATTACAGAGAGCAGCCCAAATAGCCCCACTACTTATAGACAGGCTCTTCTGAGTTCCCAGGTCTCGCTCCCGCTGCCTCCGTTGCCCTCGGCCACCTGACATGGGGACCTGTGCTTCTCACCTTCTCCACCTGCCTGCCAACACCACCCCGGCCATAAACCCAGCCGATCCCTCACCCAGGCGTTACTGAAGTGCCGCCCAGGGCTCGGACAAGAGCAAGCCGCGGCATAAGGCCACAGCGACAGAGAGAAGGGGGCAGGTGAGAATTTGTCTCAGGACCCTGGGACTGGTGTCACATCCCCCCGGCTCACTGCACAGAATCATAGAACAGAATCATAGAACAGTTTGGGTTGGAAGGGACCTCTAAAGGTCATCTAGTCCAACACCCCTGCCGTGGCAAGGGACATCTTCAACTAGATCAGGGTGCTCAGAGCCCCGTCCAACCTGACCTTGAATGTTTCCAGGGATGGGGCATCCACCACCTCTCTGGGCAACCTGTGCCAGTGTTTCACCACCCTCAGCGTAACAAATTTCTTCCTTATATCTAGTCTAAATCTACCCCCCCCCTTTAGTTTAAAGCCATTCCTCCTTGTCCTGTTGCAACAGGCCCTGCTAAAAAGTTTGCCCCCATCTTTTTTATAAGCCCCCTTTAAGTACTGATGGGCTGCAATAAGGTCTCCCCGAAGCCTTCTCTTCTCTCGGCTGAACAACCCCAACTCTTTCAGCCTTTCCTCATAGGAGAGGTGTTCCATCCCCCTGATCATTTTTGTGGCCCTGACAGCCATCAACTCTCCTGCTTACACCACTGTAGGACTTTGGGGATGCAATGTCTAAGCTTGTCTTTCATGGTCCTGGGCTTTATTTTTTTTTTCCCCATGGATTTTGCCTATCTGTACATTTTATTGGCTCCTGTGCATTGGTTGCTAGGTAGCTCCCACTCCTACTCCTTTCTGCTTGCCTTAACTTACTGCCGATCTCTCCAGTAGTTCCCGCATCCTTTAATTACATTAATATCTGTTACAGCCAAATGAAAAAAAGAAGAAAAAAAAGGCAAAAAAAAAAAGCTCCAGGAACAAGCAAAGGCCAGTCAGCACAGCAGGCCTCCATCTTTTGGCTTTATCTTAATCCCTCCTTCCTGCTTTTTCAAGCAGACCCCCTTGAGTCCTTTTCCTTCTCTTGAGAAAAGCCCAGGCATCTCTTGAACTCATTTCTGCACTTTGCCTCAACCGTCTCCCCTGTAACTTATTCCATATGTTTGCTTGGCTTTGCCTTCTGCCGCGGTTCCCTGTTTACTCCCAGCTCCTGAACCCTTAGATCATATCACTGGGGCTCTTTGTTGACTTAATTGGATCATCAGCCTGACTGTAAAGCTTCCCCAGCCAGCCCTGCTCCCCTCTCCTGGGCTGCTACCTCAGCCCCAAGTCCGAAGAAAAACGTATTTCGGCACTGGATGTATGAATAGATGATGAAGGTTAAATTTAAAATATATTGACGCTGATAACCACAGGTGCAGGGGCTGCAATTCATCTGCTGGAAACGAGCGCCTCTTTCTGGCGGGGTCTAAGAGGAGAAGGGGGCCCTTGCGGCCCGGCAAGCGGGGAGTGCTCCCCTCCGGCTCCCCTCCTGCTCTCCCCCTGCTCCCCTCCCACCCTGCTCACAGACCCCGCTGACTGCTTAAAAAATAGGCCGCTTGCACTGGGAGTGGAGCAATTTCAAAGGCCCCGCAGAGGAGGTCCTGGCTCTCTTCCAGGCCACAGGATCAGCCAAAGGGCAGTGCGTAGGCCGTGCGGGGCGCCCAGGCAGGGCAGGTGTAGGGTCGAGATGGGTACCTCCACCCACCAGCTCCCCGAGGCTGCCCCGCTCCCTCCTGCCCTAGCACCAAGCACCAGCTGGGACACGTGTGTCCGTCTGAACTTGCTTGTTGCCCAGTCTTACGCTGATGTTGGGACTGGGCTGGATCTTGACACATCAAACCCACGCCAGGATGTAGCTGCATACCCTGGTCCCCGAGACGCTCCCCTTGCTTGCTGCATCCTGCTGCACCGCAATGGCTGGGAGAAGTACCCATCGTCCTTTCTCCTAAATGTGGGTGCCTCAGCTTCCCACCTGTGGGAAGCTTGAACTGGTGCTGGTGCAATGGGGACCCCCCCCAGACCCCCTGCCATGAAGGCAGGGAGGAGAGCAGCAGGCAGCACACCCCCAGCCAGGGGGCTTCAAACCCACCCTGTAACTCCTCCTTCCACTGAAAATGAATGACACGTATTCTTATTGAACTGTGATAGCTACAGAGGAATTAAACAGCTGTAACACTCATAAAGGCCATACACTGGCAGGGAGGGGAAGGAGAAGAAGAGAAACTTAAAACACCGTCTTGTTGCATTGTTCAATCCATGGCATAACTGGCTTCAGAATGAAAGCGCTGCAGTTAAGGGTAATTTTTCTTATTGCAAAAAATATTAAGAGTCTTACCTGTGTTTACCAACAGTTGAAATCTCAGTTGCGGCATTATACTATTCAAAAAGCTTGCTTGCTGTCATATTTTACTTTATGACATGGAAACTTTGGAGGTGGTGTGGAACTCTGTATTTGGGGAGCCTTACTGGTAGCTGGAGCCTGGGGGGAGAAATTCCTGTCCCTTAGCCACGCAGACCTCTGAGGCTCCAGAGGAGAAAGCACTCATCCTCCCCTCTGCTCGGACAAAACCTTCCTTGTAGATACATATATCCATGTGTCCTCAAGCCTTGAGCAGGAGGCTGCCAGCTGCAAGATCTGTTCAGATCACACAGCTGCTTTGTTCAAACCGTAGCCGTGCTGTGCTGCAGAGCAGGTCTCTCTTGGACAGTTCCACAGCTTGCTCGGCTGGTTTGAAACCGTTATGTAGCTTTCTGCTCCTAAGTCTCATTTGAAATGCCACCCGTCATTCCTGATGAGTCCAGCTGGGAAGTGAGGGCACCAGGACCCCAGCATGTTGTCAGTCAAAGGGTGACTTCCCTCCGGCTAGGCGTTCACGGGTCTCCTCGTGTAGACACATTAGCATAGTTGTCCTGGTTTTGGCTGGGCTAGAGTTAATTTTCTTCCTAGTAGCTGGTACAGTGCTGTGGTTTGGATTTAGTGTGAGAACAGTGTTGATAACACACCCATGTTTTAGCTGTTGCTAAGCAGTGCTTACACTAGTCAAGGACTTTCCAGCTTCCCATGCTCTGCCGACTGAGAAGGCTGGAGGTGCACGAGAAGCTGGGAGGGGGCACAGCCAGGACAGCTGACCCAAACTGGCCCCAGGGACATTCCATACCATGTGACGTCATGCTCAGTACAGAAACTGGGGGAAAGCTGGCCGGGGGGGGCCGCTGCTCCGGGACTGGCTGGGCATCAGTTGGCGGGTGGTGAGCAATTGCATCGTGCATCACTTGCTTTCTATAGTCTTTTATTATTATTATTATTATTATTATTATTATTATTATTACTACTACTACTACTACTACTACATTCCTTTATTTTATTTCAATTATTAAACTGTTCTTATCTCAACCCATGAGTTTTATCACTTTTACTCTTCCAATTCTCTCCCCCATCCCACCAGGGTGGGGGGAGTGAGCGAGCGGCTGCGTGGTGCTCAGTTGCCGGCTGAGGTTAAACCACGACACACAGCGACAGCCACAATCATATTATGGTTTTGTGCTTCCTGCCACGTGAGAGCTCTGGGTTGCAAAGAGCTTAGGTACAAACCCACTTGACTGGACACATGCTTTTTCCATGCTCTTATCTGTCTGCCACCTGCAGAAACAATGGGGCTAAGATGGTGTCCCTGTGCTTCATATACCATATACCTCCCCAACAGCATCTTCACACAAATACAGCCCAGCCATTACTGCCTGTCACCTATATGCTAAGCAGTAACACCATTTCACTTGAACTCTGGGTGCGACTCGGGGGCAGCGGGAGGAGGAAAAATACGGGGCAGTTATGTAATCAGGACAGAAATAATTAGGTAGATGAAATCCTAAGAGAAGTAATCCATCTTTTGAAATGAACTGGCAGCTTGAAAAATTTAGAAATCTTCATCAAACTATTACAAGCCCGAAGCGTGCGTGTGCTTTGTTTTATGGGTTCTTAACACATATAGGACATGAAAGTATAATTAAGGGTTTGCAGTCCATCTTCTTGATATTGGAGTTGGACACTGGAGACCACGATAAATAATCCGTAAATGAACCTTCAAAAACGAATAGTCTATCAATTAAAAAAGAAAGACTCTTGGCGTATGAATCACTTATCTACTTAATGATGTCCCCTTTTGGTGCTGGAGGTCTGGATGAAAAACAGAAAACATAGAGTTAAAACACGCCTACCATAATATTACCCAAGGTAACTTTTATTAACTCCATGCATAATAGGAAAGTAACAGGACTAGAAAATGATTTCGCCAGATCGAAGGCTAGAAGAATGGAAAATGTTTCCTTCCACTTAAAAAAGAGTGGTACAGAAGCATTAATTGTCATGATGTGGCAGGTGTGTATCAGACCATGAAAATACTCACCCGTATCTCCGGCCTGACCACAACTTGCTGCTCGTACTTGTGTACGAATGCAGAGGTTTCTCTGTGCGGGTCCCGCCAGCCCACTCTCCCAAACACAGCTGTTTGGTTTTGGCTTCACTTTTAAACAATTACCAGCTAAGACCCGTCCTCACTGTGCTAGCAAAGCAATGCTTGAGAAAGCGTTATCTTCTCCCACCTTGGCGAGGAGAGGAAATGTGTTTTCCCTTATTTTTTAGCTTGTGGTTTGTTGAGCATACTTCTGACTTGTTCTGTAATACTCGCTAGCCGCGCTGGAACGATGCAACCCGTGTGCTGGCGCCAGTAGCTACAGCCTGGCCAGCTTCAGCCTGCAGAGGTTCACGTGGCTTGGGCCGTCAGAGCCGTGCTCCCGCTGGTGAGCTGAAAGATAACCTCTTTGGTCGCACGTGCAGCTCGCTGTTCCCTGTTTGCAGCAGCCTGCTCCTTAGGGAGCACTGAACCGTGAGTTCCTCTTATCAGAGGGGCGAGGTGGGGGGAAAGACAGACGTACTGAAAACTTCATGCTGCAAGATACGCAAACCCCAGAGCAGTCAGCCCCACTGCTTCGCTTGTTGCTTTGCCCATGAGTGTACCTCTGCTTAAGACTACCTTGCTGGCCTGATTTGACACACTGTTGGTGATCCAGTGTGTCAAAAGGCAGGTCTCGTCCTGCTCCGGGGCCACAAATCCTTGATCTGACACTACAGCCTCCCCATGCCCACATCAGCTCCTGGTCAAGCAGGGCTCCCTGCACCATCAGTGCTGCATAGGAGCTGCAGTAGCCCCAGCTTAGGACTTCCTTACATGCTTGCATGGGGCATGGTGACAAGGGCCCAAGTGGCAACTGTCCTCAGGAACTCCAGCAACCCATGATCCACGGACCCTCCAGTCCTCCCCTCTCCTGCTCTGGGGTCCAAATACCCCAAATTCTCTCCCCCAGGCTCCCAGTGCTTTAATCTCAACACAACTTCTCTTGCCCCAAACCCCCCATCCCATCTCTCCAAGCCCCTCCAGGCCCAAAGGTGTGTACGCCCCTCTCTGCTTGCCCAGCATGTCCAGCCTCGGTCCTCCTTGTGATTTGCAAGCCCCGTGCGGTGGCAGCTCCCAGTGCGCCTAGGGCTCCCAGCCCTTTCCTCCCAGGGCTGCTGGCTGCCAGCAGCTGAGGGGCTTCCTCACTTTAATAGTCACATCTAGACTCCTGCCTGTCCAAATAGCTGCAGCAGACACACGGACACATTTTTCAAAATCTTGGGCTGCCTGGGAAAGCCTTGATTCTCAAGGCTCTCTACAGCCGTTCCTGTGACTGGCACCAGCTCTCTGCACCACGCTGCGTTCCTTGGAGCAATGGAGATGAGGTTAGGCTGGGTGAAACTTCCAGGGATTTCCATTTTTTTAACAGCTGACTCCAGCCTATGAAACATCTGTCCAGCTGGAAAAGACCACGGAGCTCACGAGACTCATTTTTACATTGGCTGGCCCCCCGTAACAGTGCCAAGCCCCACCTACAAAGGCCAAGTCATCCCCATCTGCAGCCATCCCCCCACTCCTGTGTCTTGCTCAGGCAATCATCCATCTTGTCCACTTCTTGTGATTTTGGGAGAACTCTGCCACCATGGCAACGGCTGTGTCAGACAGACTAACACACACCCATAATGCTGGAGAAGATGCCTCAGAGTTTTTGCCATTATCGAATCCTTCCACTTCTCTCACTTGTTAACTCTTTCAATGCTGACATTCCCATGTTTCCAGTGAGGCCTCTGGTCTGGAGACCAGTTTGCTTTGCTTTCACTGGGAGAAGTACTGGAAGAATTGCCAAATATTTTATTGCACTTGTGAAGCTAAAATGTCAGGGTTAATCTTGAAGGAGGTATGAGAGGCTGGAACATGAGTTTTGAGGCTGGTGACTATTGCCTTGACACCATTCAATGGGCAGGAGTCCATGCATGGGCCAGCTATGCCTTTTGATAGCTATCTCAAGAGCGCATTAGCTGGTCCTTATGGAATTGTTGAACTATTGCATCCTGGTGGGTTTTTTTTTTACACAGTTAAATGCTTTTTACTTCATTCCTCTCAACAGAAGTTCATTTAGATGTACGATGGGCTCAGGGACTGCATATTAGTAGCCGAAGCAGCCTTTTATTCCATCTCTTTCCCAACTGGTGTCAATGACTGGCTGGAAGGTACAGCCAATTGGTTTCCAAACTGATTTGAAAAAAACAGACAACCTCAGACTAATAAACTGCTGCAGGCCCCCTTTTTGGTGTGGGAAAAGCCATGCTGAGGGTGAGGAACCAGCTGTTCTCTCCATATTTCTCCTCCTCCAACATGTCTGGGAGGAGAGGTCTTGCCTGGGGGTGCCAGCTGCATCCTCCACAGTGTGTGTGGGGAGAACTTTGCTGGACATGTCTCCAGCCCTCCAGTGGCCAGACACCCTGGCCACCCGGGAAACCTGGCGTGCCTGTGACTTCTCACTCCTCGATTAGAAAGCGGCTTCATTCCCAGCTTCAGAGACTTGGAGATCACGCTGGACAAAGGCAGACTTAACTTGGGGCATGGTGGCAATTGCAGGGCTCTCCTAGAGAAGTTGAGAAAATGAGCTGAGGCCGGGGGCTCTGGCACTGAGGATGTGCATCTTCTGTGGGTGACAGCGAACGCAACGCAGACAACGATGCAAACCTTAAAAATGCAAATATTTGGGCTATAAATTTACTACTCTACCCAAGGCAGTTGTTAGTTTTCCATATTTATTTATGATTCATTACAATCTGGGTTTTTATAGATCTTCTACTTTAAGTTTTATATTTAATTGAATGAGAGTCCTGGTATCTTTCTGCATGCGTTTATGTGGTTTTCATTAACTACTGTGCAATCTAAGAAAGATCTTTGTTAACCAAAAATAAGGAACGTTTGTTAAAGTTTAATGGAAACAATAACAATAAAATTACACAACGATAATTAAAACCACCCCAACCGTAAAAGCTCCTTCTTAATGAATCATATTAAGAGAGGGTTCAAGCATGTATTTATGATCTGGGGTGTGATTTACGGGCTAAATCCTGCCCTTGTATGCCTGCATGAGGCTTTCACTGATTTCCATGGGGGCAGCACGTGTGGCGGAAGAAGGCAAATTTTGGATGTGTGCTGATTCAGTGCTGCCAGAAAAGAACATTATTTTACCCTGACACAGTATATGCAGAACTAAAACATAACCCTCCTCTCCCCGCCATTAAAAATAGAGAGAATATGAAGCATGAGGTTGCCGTGTGCCCTGGTGCTCTCCTGGTAACTGGCTGTTGGGAGCTTTTCCAATGGACAGCCCAAACTCCCAGCAGTGATTTATCACTAATTGTCGCAACGGACCTGGAGCTGCAAGCGGTTTGCAGGGGAAACAATAACTGACGTCTGCAAAACCACTTTCTCGGGCAGTTTGCAGGACCCAGCCTATTGCACAGCATCGCACGTTCAAGAACTGGGTTCTCTTTTACACTGAAATTTGTCTATGCCATGCTGGGAACAGAAAAGGCTTGCGGTGGGTGCAGCCCCAGTTTGCTTTCCTTCTGAGGCTGATTGACTTTTCCTGCATGGAGTAAATGAGCCTTAGGGCAAATGAGAATCAGACCCAAAACGTTTCTGATTTGCACGGAAGAGTCAAGAAAGACAAGGCAGTATTCATGAAACTAATAAGACATTACGATGTTAATGATTTTTAATTAGTCAGATATAGATTTTTTTTTTAATCTGGATACTTTTAGGGCAGAAGCGGATAGATGTGCAAATAATATCACCAGGTACAGCACTTTGGAGGTATTTACAAAAAAATGACCGTCTTTAGAAAAATGACCGATCTCCATCTATTCCACAGTGAGCAGAAGTGCAATCTGATTTAACAAACCCCCGATGGCTGCATGATAGAGCTGCAAACTTGCACTGGGGGGACAATTTAATTTTCAAAGTCTGCGAGCAGTAACCAGCATGTCGCACAGGGCAGACTCTGAGTCTCTTGAAGATTTCATGTGCCTCTGCCCGGCTGCATAACCCCCTCTCCATCCCTCCCTCCATCCCTCCCTCCATCCCTCCCTCCCCAGGCAGCTGCTGGGTTCTGGCTGCGTCCCCCCGCCACAGCCAGCGGCACCTCCCCTGGCTGAAGTATTTTGCAGAGCAAGCCCTGGACCCGACTGCAAGGGAGAAGGGTGGGGGAGGCTGCAGACCGTGCTGTTTGCGCTTGTTTGCATAGGCTGCCAACGCAACTCAGAGACTTATTTTTTAAAAAATGGAGCCCCCTAATGTCTATTTAAACCAGTAAAAACATACATCCCCTTCAGCCTTCCAGCCGGAGCCCTGGCTCAGAAAGCCGCTCTCGGCTTCTTCAATTAACAAATACGAAGCAAGTGCCCTCCTTTCCCAGCACAATGCAGGCTGCCACTATTATCCCTGGCCTCCCAATTATCTCCGAGAATCTTTCACTTAATGAAGTTTCTCTCCCTCCCCTTCCCGGCTCCCCAGACTCAGGGAAGCTTGCCGAACCAATTTAGCAAACCGTTAGGAAGAATAAAATGTAACTGCATTTTTCTTTCTTTCTTTTGCCGTTTAGTCGGCAGATCCCTGCTCTGTTCTCAGCTGTGTCCTTCAGAGCGGTGCAGATCAGAGCATGGAAATGCATATCTTGTGGGTGCCGGGAGATGTGAATCATGAAAATGGACACAATTCCTTCCGCTTGATCACAGTTTGCCCACTTTTTCATTAAAAGGGAGCCTTAAATAAAACTCTCACATCCGAACACCTCCAAAATTGGGAATCGGATCTAGGTTTTGATTGTAATTCTGCCACCGCCTATGACAGTAATGGGTCAAGCCAGGCTTCGAAGGTGAGCCATTACCTGGTGGTGCCCTGTCAAAAACCCAGCGTAAATCAGGCTGGGACTGCAATGTTTCTGGACCAGCTTCCAGCCTTGCAACATTGCCTGGCCTTCCTTTTTTTCCCCTGCATCGTTCCTCTTTTCTGCTTTTTCCTCCCTTCTGTGGTCATCGTTTTATTTTGTCTCCTTTTTCGACTTTAACAGGATGTTTAACACTCCTTCCACTGCCTTGCCTGTAGATTTTTCCTTTCCAGGTCACCCCACTCTGTAATAGCTTCTACCTATGCTTTTAACAGCATTCCTATAATTAAGAGCAAAGAAGAAAAAGAAATCTGCTTAGATTTTTTTTTTTTAAATATGGCACATTTCTGCCGTTAATCTCTCATGATGGCAACACAGTGTGTCTTATTTAACACCACATCTTTCATGAAGAGAGGCAAAGGGCTCCTTCGTCTTACCACCCCCTCCTTGTCGATAATCTTGGCAAGGATTTGAGCCCCCAAGAGCACCTACCACAATGCAAAATTCCCTGCTTTAAAACAAAGTCTTAGCCACCCCCAGGGATGCACAGTTTGTGGCTTCTTCATGAGCTAGCCCTTTGGAGGGATGCACGCAGCAAGGTCTGAGAAGAGCTTAGTGTAGTCTGAGCCACCAGGCCCATGTGATACAATGAAATTGGGATGGAAATTTCCTGAGATTTCCTGGAAACTCACTAAAAAAACCAACATTGGGTCAGGATTGGTGGGAATCAGTTGGCAGACCTGGACATCAGTGGACAGCTGGGTTTCTGGCTGAACATTTTGCACCAGAAATGTTTCCTTCCCCATGAAAATGCTGAGTTTTCCCTGAGAAACCAGATGTGCCACCCCCTGATTTCCATTCGTGTGCCCCCTCATGTCCTTGTCGTCTCTGCACTCCAAGCTCTGGGCACAGAGCCTGTCCCCATCCCCTTCCCGTGCGGTTACCGCCGCTGCAGCAACGACACCCCATCCACCATCACGGGGCACTGAATCGAGCCTGGAGTCCAGCTGGAAAACAGAAAGTGAGGTGAAGTGTGGGGGTGAGAGCTCTGATTAACTACCCCTGCCAGGACTGCTGAACTTAAGCACTTGGGGGTTATTCTGGCGGACAGAAAATCTCTTTCAGGAGGGGGAGAATATAAATTCACACTGAAAAAATTACAGCTGGGTGGCAGCTCTTCCCCTCCCATCCCTGAGGAAATCCTGATGTCTTTCAAACCAATGAGCTGGGCAGGGCTTTATCTGAGGGCAGGCTCTGACTTTACCTGGGCCTTAGAGAGGGCTGCAGGAGAGCAAAATAAAGAGGCCGAGTCCCCAGATGGCCTTTTCAAAGTGTAAGGAAGGGACCTATTTCAGCCTGAATGCATTTCTATTGCAGTTTATTCCAAACTCAGACCACGTGCAGACGCTGCCTGTTGGCACCTTGGACGTGCAGGTGCCTTTTGGAAAGTGGCACTGGGGAGCTGGCAGCCAAAGCAAGCAAGCGATCCAGCGCCTGAGATGCCTGTGACGGGGTCCTGCCTCTATTCCCAAGCCTGCGGGCACAGATGCTGAGCTGCTAAAGCAAGACGATGCTCCCAGGCTTGATTTTTGCCCGTCCTGGCTCTGACTCTGCGCAGGCAGGGGTGGAAATTGCATAGGGAGCTGAAAGCTGGAAGTCCAATAAGCTGTCGGCTGCCAGCTGAGACCCCCCAAAAGCACTGGTACCCAGAGACAGCTGCCACCCCAGGGAGCTGCTGGCTGCCCCTGCCAGGAGAGGTGAAGTCCTTGGGGGGTGATCTGGGCTGCCAAAATGTAGGAGGAACTCCAGCTTAGCGGAAAAGCACGCTGGAAGAGGAGGGAGGAGGAAGCAGCAGAAAAAGCAAACCATGACGAGCACATTTCCCGGTTTGATGGCCCAGGAGCTCAGCGCTGTGCTGGAGCTTGGTGGAGCGGAGGCAGGGAAATCAATTTGGCTGGAGCCGGCAGCAAGCGCAAGCCTGTCCCGGCCAGGCGCTGCGATCCCTTTCCTGTACCGCCAAGGATATTTTCCTCCTTTTCCTGCCACGTTGTTGAGTGCGTTTCTTGGTTTCAGTGCTCCCCGCTTCCCGATTTGATTCCCTATCATGCATCTCTCCAGCGTGCTTACCCGGCTCAGGTCTCCGCGATGTAAAGGAGCCTGTGTTCAGCGGGTGCTGCCACCCCTACCGCTGGGAGCAGCCGTGGGATGGCCAGTCAGCGGGCAGCTGCTCAGTGTCTCTCTTCATCCCTGCTGAATGCCGGGCTGCTTACTGTGTTAGCTCCCAAACATTACTAACAGCCAGAGGCAGAGCCCCACAGGGATTATTGCCTCTCTTTGGATAGGGCTGAGTAAAGCAGAGAGAGAGAAGCCGAAACTATGGCAAATTTTGCCTCTAATTTCAAGTGGCCAATTTGTACACTTGATTTTCCCTTGTATTTCACACTTTGTATGTCCAGATTACAGCTCCCCTGCTTCCTGCCACAGCACTGAGTGCAGATCTAACCCCTCATCTCGCAAACTGGATACTCTGCAAACGGAGACTTCATCGCCCAGGTCCTGGCAACCTGTACAAATTTTGGGTTAAGCCACTTTCCTAGCATTCAGTCTGAGCTCTGTGGCAGTGAGGGATACAAATAGGTGTGTCAAACCTTTTGCCTTAATCCCATGACTGTAACATCTCCTGTCATCCTCACTACCAATGGCCATTTTGGGCACTGAAGGATGCAGAAGTCCTGATCGCAACAGCCTAATTCTCTGCGCAAACCCTTCTTCCAGCACGGTCCATTTGGGTACCAGGGGATGGCATCTGTTTCCCAATGGCTTTAAAGGTTCTTTTCCCTTTGTTGTGGAATGACAGCAGCATTTTTTTCAGAGCAGAAATGGGCACATGTCCAGTTCTGGACCAAAACTTGAGCTTTTGTTTTTTAGAAGTGCCTGTGGTTTGACCGCTGACCCAGTAAGGGGGATTCGGACAGCAGTGTCTGACCTCCCTCAGCTTCCCTGCCTGCTGCCTCTCTGCATGATGCCGAGGAAGGACGTGAGCTCGGTCCAGCCCCCAGCCCAGGACGGGGGTGTTGTGCCCGGCCACGGGGGCAGAGGAGGTCTGTCTGCCTTTCCTGCTTTCCCAGTATCGTAACCCAGAAATGAAGCCTACATCAGTATTGCTAAATAAAAGAGTGCAGGGGTTGATTCATGTCCCCAGGACAAGGGGCACTAAATTGCTTGTATGTTGGTACTTTCTGTAAAGCAGAGTGGCTGAGCCTAAATAATATGGCCTTGGGTCTTCTCTGGGCCCAGAGGAACCAGCCCCTGTGGTCCTAAAATGTGACGATGATCCCTTGCACTTTTTTTTCAGTTTAAAGCAACTGAAGTTACAGGAGGGCTGTGTTGCAGCCCACCAGAGCTGACTTCTGTGGTATGAAAATTTATGGCATAGCATGTGGTACAGCTTAAAAGCTTAAGGGGTGGCTGAAGGTGCAAGGTTCACTGGAGTAGCAGTGGAGATAGGTAGTGGGGATAGCAGGATGAGCCCAGGCTGGTGTAGTGTTTGTCATCCTGCCTTTTGGTGGTAAGCCCTGAACCGCTCTTGGTCCCCGTTTTTGGGATCGATCAGGTTGTGCCCGGGCAGTGTGTTGGAGAGTCCTAGCTCATACGTGGGTATGCTCTGGGTCAGAGTCAAGGAGCAGAAGAAACATTCAACAGCGGAGGTGATCCCGTGCCCCACGCTCCAGCTCACTCCCTGGCTGTTTGTTTAGTGGTGTGCTTGTACCCATAGGGACCAAACCCAGCTGCACGGGTCATTTGATGGCAGTGCTCCCTTTTGCATCCTCAACATGGTCCAGGTTGCTTCTTTTTATCAGTTGTACTGTCAGCAGCTTTTGAAAAGAAACCTTTTTTTTTAAAAAAAAAACCCTCCACAAATAAAGATACAACCAGAAGGAAGGCTGCCAACCTTTAAAAGGTGCTTTGGCCCAACAGAGCTTTTGGCAGTGATCTCTACCAGCTGAGCTAATGGTGTGGCTGGTAGATGTAGCAAACCATTCTCCACCAGGTGAATCAGCATCTGGAAGGACGGGAGAAATGCATATTGCCTGGGTCTGAAGATGGCCATGACCTCCTACCAGGTGGTAAACAACCTCCGTCCCCCGGGGTGACTTGTGTGGCTTTCATCCCCATCTGCTCCTGCTCCCTGCGTTAATGCCCTTCTTCCTCTGTCCCAGCCTGGGGCTCCCTTTGCCTTTTCTGCATGCTAACGCTGGACACTTCCCATTCCTATCCAGGCAGTGCCAGGAGGAGCACTGAAAACCTGTGCCATCCTGTCGATGCTTGTATCTCCAGTATCCAGCTCCTTTGCTGCCTTTGAGAGCCCAGAGGAGCAAGTGCAGGGAAAATCTGGCTCTGCCGCCGCTGCCCTGGGGTCAGCCCTGGCACAGCAGCCTTGGACCTGCAACAACTGCGGCCGCCGCTTGCCCCAGGCTGTGCTGAGGCAGGAATGAAGGTTGTCCTTGAGAAAGTTAGAGCAGACCCACATTGGGGTAAATTTGTACAGGGCCGGCAAAAAATGATTCCTTTTTCCCTGGCAAGTGCTGAGATCCCTGATCCAAGCCCTGAAAACACTTAAAAGATGTGCTGGCAGAATGATTTTAGCATAGACTAAACTGAAGTATCTTCTTCCAGCTCCATTCAGAGAGCCAGCTGAATCATTTTTTGAAACGCTTCCCTAAATATTCAGCCAGAGATGTGGAAAACATCTGTACAAATATGTAAAAGAAAAGCTTGCGAGGACTCTGATATGTAATACACTGTATTGGAGAAGCTTAGGTGTAGCTATCCCCACCTGCTCCAGCTCCACTACACAGCCCTAACCTCTGCTTTTGTATAGTTTGTGTGTCCTTGACCAGCACAGTCAACCTCCGGATGAAATGTCGTTATCTCTGCCATGGAGAAAACAGTTCACAGGCTCGCTGTGACACTCAGTCATTTGTGTAGTACTGAAGGATGGAAAGTGTTACACATGTGTTATGTATTATTATTAACTCGGAGAGTTTCTGGTTTCTAGTACCATGAACGATAGTCACAGATGTACAAGGGTCCGCGTAGTTTATAACAGAGGTAGGCTAGAATAAGGATAGTCTTGAACTTTCTATCGACTATTTTTAATTCAAAACCAGGTCTGGAACCGAGGTTCAGCCTTTGCTCTTTAGTTATCCAAATAATAAAATTAAGACCAAAACCAGATGAACTTAGGAAAAGTTAAGGTTCAGATCATATCAAAGACTATACTTCAGGCCCAAATTTAACATGCTGTTACTTCTTCTCCTTGCTTTTAATCTTTGTGAGGGACTTCCTCCTCCTCTTTACAGAAACCAGGTGTGTATTCTTTTTTGCTGGCATTTCACAGCAACGTGTATCCTGGTTTATGTACCTGATCTTCATTCCACGAAACAAAAAAAGGAAAAAGAAGCCAGTATTGCTTGCAAGTATTAAAATGGCAACAGTGGACGGGAGCAAGATTCAATGCAACAGAAAGCAGATTAGATTAAGCAAACTGTTGAAAATTTATTCTTCTGGTTAATTTTATCTGTAAAATTGTCCTAAAGACTAATATTGTCAATTCTCATTTGGCTCTGTAGGACCCTGCGTGAATCCAAATCCATCCTTTTTTGGCAGGCCTTTTTATCACCAGTAGTACAGTGACATCTAAGTGTCAAGAAGATGGGCCAGTCGGAGCATAGAAAATTGATTTGAGCACCACCATCCCCCCTTGGCTGGCTGCAGATAAACAGTTCAGCTAATACGCTGCTCCCGACCTCTTTGGGGCTGTATTTGAATATGATCTAATAAGGCAGCTGCTTCACTGGAAATGCTGAAAGTAAAGTAGTCCCCGAGAAGTTTTGCTTTTCTCTTGCATTTTTAAAAGGTGGGGCAGAATACAAAAAAAAAAAAAGACTTGCAACCATGAGGGCCTTACACATGAAGGCCTATGTGCCATTTGCTGCTTAATTTTATTTTATTTTTTAAATACTGAAAATAAAGGAAACTAGTCTACATTAGACATAAAGGTACAAAAGCTGTTGTGGTTTAACCCGGCAGGCAGCTAAACACCACACAGCCGTTCGCTCACTCACCCCCCACCCCCAGTGAGATGGGAGAGAGAATTGGGAAAAAAAAAAAGTAAAATTTGTGGGTTGAGATAAAGACAATTTAATAGGACAGAAAAGGAAGGGAAAATAATAATACTAAAAATGAATAAGTGATGCACGATGCAATTGCTCACCACCCGCTGACCGATGCCCAGCCAGTTCCCAAGCAGCGGTCACTGCCCCCCAGCCAACTCCCCCCCATTTAGATACTGAGCATGACGTCACATGGTATGGAATGTCCCTTGGGCCAGTTTGGGTCAGCTGTCCTGGCTGTGCCCCCTCCCAGCTTCTCGCTGGCAGGGCATGAGAAGCTGAAAAGTCCTTGACTAGTGTAAGCACTGCTTAGCAACAACTAAAACATCGGTGTGTTATCAACATTGTTCTCATCCTAAATCCAAACCACAGCACTGTACCAGCTACTAGGAAGGAAATTAACTCTATCCCAGCCGAAACCAGGACATAAGCTATCTTGGCTCTTTTTCTTTCCTGAAGCTTGCTTTCCAAAACATCCGAGTAATTGATATTGCGACATTGTTTTAGAAACAGTTTGCACAGGTGCTGATAGCAATGGTGCTCAATACATCCCTCCCTTCGAGCTGCTACCTTCCAGGCTGCAATCACTCTCATTTCCACCATCAAGACAGGAGCTGAATGCACAGCATGAACCAAACCCTGCCCTCAAGTACTCCTCCGTCAGCCAGCTCTTTAAGCGAGGGCTGCAAATGGGATCGGGAGCCGAATGCACCTCCGCGGTGGGCAGATGCCCCGGTGGGCAGACGCTACAGGGCTGCCACTGCAGCTCAGAGGCCATGCCGTGGCATGGCCGCATCTGCCCAGGGCACGAGGTGGGCAGTCGGGTTATGCTAGCAAGAGGAGGCCCCACGGCACTCACGGGGGCTGCACTCCTGCAGTGGGGCTTGCCCCGGGTCTCCGTGGCCGAGGTCAGAGGACAGCCCCCTTCAATCCCGTCCCTAGCCGTGGGCAAGCCCCGGCACAGGGCATGGTGGTGTTGGACTGTAGCAGGCACGTTGCTCCGAGTGGTGTCATGCCAAGGGCATGGAGGCAGCCCTGCTCCCTGCAGAAAGGAGTGGGAGTTCCCATCTGCTTCAGGCCTTCGTCTGGTTTTGGATGAGGGAGCGATTGAGCACAGAGGGAGGCAGGAAATATGTAAAAGGCAGAGCCCGCCACTCGGCTCTCTCTTCTTTTCCTCCCTGATCTTCTGAGATCAGGGGGCTGGAGCGCTCCTGCCATTCATCTTCCCTCCCGCCTGCTCCCAGGGCTGCCGTGCTCCACGCAGTTTCTTGGAGTGCTGTCATCCCCGCAGCATCCGAGTGCCTTCCAGTAGGGCATTACGTGAAGTGACTAACATCTGTCACATGTGGCTCATTCTTTCCCTCAATCAGCCTCAATCAGCTTTTCTGCAGGCAGCACTTCCTATCTGCAAATAACAGCCATCATGGGGACTGGCAGGATGGATGCTCTCTCCTTTCCTGCTTTATTCTGACTTTCTCCCATTTCTTTTCATTACCTTTTGTTTTCTTCCTGCTCACCATCACCACGACCGTTATTTGCCTTTGTCTTCCATGTCCCCAATGAATCTTCTCTCCTCTCTTTCCTTATCCCTTTCCTTCATCGGTTTAATCTTTCTTCCGTTTCCGCCCATGACCACCTTTGTCTTCCCCTCTTCCCACCGCGCTGCCACCCTTTTACCTCCCACCTTCCCCACCTCCAGTGCTAGGACAGCTAGGTGCAGGGCTGGCCACTGCCTCCACCCCAGGTTGTGTTGCGCTGGTAGGAGAAACCTCGCAGCCTGCTAGGTCCCACCAGCCCTTGGGACTTCTTCCTTCAGACAGTGCCCTTCATACACCAGTTCAAACTAAAGGCATATGAAGGCAAAGGCAGCCAGCTGTGGTCACATACATGAGGTTCTACCCACCACCTCGGGAGCAGACCATGATTAGGAAGCAGAAGGCTGTTTGCACCCCTGGCCTGCTCCTGCCATGCTGGTGGCTTTTGACAAGGGTCCTTGTCCCCAGTGCCTTGTTCTTGCCTTCTGTACAATGGGGACAGTGCTACTGACTGCTTGGGCTCAGCATTTGAGGGCCTATTACTCTCAGGGTCGGAAGAAACCCTGAGGGCAGAGTGCAGATCCCAAGCTCTTCTCTAGTGGTGACCGGGATAACACTGCGGGTGGCCGAGTCAAGCTAACTCAAACTTAAATTTGACCTCCCATTCCAACTGAAGCAAACGCCTTGCTCGCTTTCCCTGCCTTTGAGACAGAAAACGATGCCTGAATTAAACATGAGAGCGGAGGTGCCCTCCCCGGTCATCACATTCAATCCCTTGCTACGGGTGGACGAGGTGCCGTATAATCCCTTTCACAAACGTATTGAGTTGGATGTTAAAAACAGGGAGTTATTATCCCTCCCCCACAAAACAGCTGATGCTTCAGAATTTAGATGTGTGAGAAAGGAGGACAAGATGATTTTTTTCTCAGCTGAAATTTCAGCAATAAGGGAGAAAATTTATCAGAAAACTCCAATATTCTGCTCTTACTGAGCAGTCAGAAAAGTTTGGATTTGAGATGCAGGTCATTTTCTTTATTAAAAAACATAGGCATATAGGCGTATAGAGGATTACTTATTTGAGGGTAATCCGTGCAGTTTTTCTACAATATTATCTTAGATGGACAAATAGCAAGAGAGAGCCTATCTAGTGGCAGGTGCTTTAACAAGAGCATCTCCTGCACAGCCCTCTCATTTTTAACAGAGACATTTGGTCCCACACCTGCTTGGCTCCAGCCTATTACACAGCATCTTAGCACTGGCTGCAATTTTTGCAGACTGACGTTTACCTGCTTATGCTGACTTTAACCGACGGTCAGCCAAGAGGAGACAGTTTTAAAAAATCAAAACATTTTGTGATTACAAACATTTTGCCTCTTCATTTTAAATGTTGTCTTGCTTCCAAACTTGCTTGTATCTCCTCCCCCCGAAGGAGCTGAGTAAAGAGCCCTGCTTGCTGGGCTGAGCCTGAAGGACATATCCCTTCCCTCGCCTTCAGTTTTTTGTTGTGGATGGTGAATCAGTGAAAACGGAAATGTTCCTACAGCTCTAATCTTTGTTTCCAAGCGGTACAAGCTGAAGTGCAGATGCCTGGCCTGTGCTATAGCTCTGCACTATGTTCCCACAGCCAATGTGAGTGGTTGTACATCGTTTCCTGTCCCATCTCCTGTCTACAGCGGGTATAACCATCATCGGTCTGCACTTGATGTATTTTGGGACGCTGGCACCAGGACGAGAAGACAGGTTTGAGAGTGCCTATTTCTGACCTACCCAACATTTCCAATGAATTCACGCCCAGGAAAATCACATCTCTGTCACTTAGGGCTGATGAAGACATGACACAGGTCATCTCCCGCTGAGATGCAGCAGTGTCCTCGAGCCAACTGGAGATGGTGGGAAGCAGCCATCAGCCAGCCAGCTGAAGGAAGCAGCCCTGAGGTGCAGCACGCAGTGTTGCTGCTCTCTGGCATAGGGGCTGCCTGCCCAAGGGGGATGCCCAGAGGCACTGAGAGGGCCAGAGGTGCCACTCTCCGGCAGCCAGCATCTTTCCCCCTCATTCATGCTCAGCTCCAGGCAGCTGGCCTCCTGCCCAGGGCTGATTTCTTGCAAGCCTTGGGCCAGCTGGTGGTGAGCGGGGATCAGCAGAAAAGCAGCGTACTGGCTCTGTGTTTTGGCACCAGATTCCTGGCGTCTCGTCAGCTCGGCCACTAGCAAGCACACAGACGGCAAGGAGGAGTGGAGCATCCCCTGGGAGCTAAGGCTCCTTTTGGGCAGGTACCACTCCCGGCACTGCCATGATGAGCCAGGCTCGCTTGGGGACATGCTGAAAGGCACTGGGAAAAGCACGGTTGCCTCTTGCTCTTCATTTCCCCGATGAGGCTGCGCTGCTGCCGAATTCAGGGTGTTGCCTCGACCGGCGCAGATACCATCTCGATGGAAAGGCTCCTTCCTGCTGCCCAGTGAACTCACCTTATTAGACAGACAAGATTTGTATTTATTGTCACTTTGTTATCTCAACAGCAGTGCGGGGTGGTGGGAGCCAGCTGCTCTGCCGTTGGAGGCAGTGGCACTCCTCCCGTAGGCATTTAGGCTAAATCTGAAAAGGTGCGTGCCAGATGCTGTCCCACACGCCCTCCTTGCACCTGCATCCTAAGAAATCCTTATCAATACAAAGAGCCCAAGGGATGCGAGGAGAGCTGGGAGGCAGCTGATCTCTGCCTTTCCCAGGAAGCTGGGAGTTGGGACTGTCACAGCCTGGTCCTTCTCACACCGCTCGTGTAAGACGGTGTAAATCCTCTGCTCTTATGGAGTTAGACTGCCACAGAACGGGGACCAGGGAGGGGAGAACCAGGCTTAGCGCACTGAATTACACTGCCGGTGCCACGCTCTCAGCATGACAGGCAAAGGGACTCGCTCTTACGCCTGGTTTCCCTCCTCGGGAGAAGAAAGGAGTGTCAGGAAAGGAAATCAGGGTTAATCCAGGCAGCCAGCTCAATGGCTGGCACGGGTATGTGTCTGTCCTTTGTACTGTCAGCTTGCAGCAATATCACACTCGTGCAGAGGGTGTTGCTCTGGGGCATCGGTGTAGAAAGAGCCAATCAAACCCTATTTATCAGCTTTGCCTTCTCAAAGGCCGAGCTGACGCAGCACTGGATTTTTATTTTACCGATTTAACACCAGGATTTATGGGTCGTATCCAACCGCACATTGCAGAGTACCATCTAAATAAGTATTTATCATGTTGGAAAGGGCCCGGAAGGTGAGTGGCGTGCTTAGCACCGTGTAGCCCCTCGTCCTTAAGTCAGCTGCATGCAGGCAGCCTGACTGTCACAAGGAGAGCTCACCCCTCAATTTTATATTGCTACAGACGGGCTGGTGAGCGGTCTTTGCCAGGGACACACATCCATCAATTCAGCAGCCGGCAGTCTGCTCTCCCTGCGAGCACTGTGCCTCAAGGTACCCAGGGCTTTGCTGGGAACCTGAAGCTGTTCGCAGACCTGTTCCTGCCCAGAACTGGGCACTCTGCATCTGTGGCAGCAATATAAACTGTCCACGGAGAAAAAGCTGGTTGATGCCGCTCAAAAATGCATGGCTTTTCCTAGGCTGCACAGGGACTGTGGCTTGTGCATGAGCCGTTGCTTCCCCCTGACTGTGCTCCAAGGAAGCGCTTAACCACCTTTAGTCTGCCAGGCAGGGAGCCGCTCCCAGAGGAGAACAGGAATGGGGCAAAAAAGGCTTGGGGAAAGCCAATACAACTGGCGTGGGGTGCTGGTATTTCGATGCCTGACACATAAGCTGCTGATGCATTTCTTCAGTTACTCGGCATTATCTGCTGTGCATCCCAACCTTCTCACTGCCGACTGATGATACCTCCCTTGGCCATCAGGCAGGCAAAAGATGAAAATTGTCTCATTGCTTTTGATATATCCCTGGATTCAGTGGAGCCTTTTCTGGGGAAGAACTGGAGGTTCACATTTCTGCTCTCTTCTTTGTTTGCTCTACTTAATTGGCATTAGGAGAGGAGCTAAATTTCTCTCCCTCTCCCTGTGCTCCTTGTACAACTTTGAGTTGCTGCATTTTCCCCATGTGCAGGATATAGTGGAAAGTGGAAGTGAAGACCTCTATGCTAATCTCACAGTGAAGAAGATAGGAGCATGAGAAATTCCTGTCTTAGAATGAAAATATCCCTCTCCCTTCAGCCACATCATTTCAATAAACTACCGCTCCAGCTTTCTGTGCCTACTTCCTCCTTTCTGCTCTGTTATTTACTGACCTAGACCATCATGGGAGGAAGAGGTTTCTTATATATTGAGGTTAATTTCTTTGCACAGATAAGCATTTCTTTCCTTTATTCCACCACCACCACCACCCCTTTTTTATACCCCTAAAGCTCTCTGTTCTCCCACTAATAAGAAATCCCACATCAGATTTTTGCCTTTCAGCCTTCGGTTACATCTTGCATCCTCTCCGACTTCAACGATACGACTCAAACGTAACGTGGGACGGATTCGGTCCGAACCAGAGGAAACCAGATGCGATACCAGGGTGCATTCCCCCAGCAGCTGGATCCGCGGCTCCGGTGGCAATCAGCATGCTCCGGAGGCGGCTCCGGCTGCGCCCCTGAGTCAGAGCCCAAGGAAAGGGCAGGAGCGATTCATTAAAAACCCACCGCCATGCACTGGCGCGCAAGCCTGAATGAATGTCACCGTTTTCATTACGGAAAAAGAGAGACCAAAGAGAAAACGTGACAAAATACATCTCGCCTGGCTGTTGATCTTTAAGCAACAGTGTGATTAGCTGCGTCTTCCCTTTACATTTCAAAGCGCTGGAGCACAATGGCAGGGAGATAAACATCCAGAGGTGCTGCCTGCTGAAAGACATCTTTCTGACAGCGCATTACGGCTCCTACCTCCCTCACCGGAAAGAACATGCGGTTTTAGTCAACGATGAAAGAGAAAAAGCCACACTTTATCTACAGTAAACAGTTGCCTATTTGTATTTGTTTTTCCCCTAGTGAGTTCTATCTTTGAAACGGCGCTCTCCTGCCATCCTTCTGCAGCCGGGAGACTGAAGCTGCTTTCCCACGGACTTACAGGGCCCCGAGTCCTTCTCCGAGGGAGCTGCAGCTGCTGGGAAAAATAATACACCCCCAACTCCTCTCTTCGCCTGCGTGGGGGACTTTGCTTTTCTCTCCTCCATCTCCCAGGAAGAGGCTGAACCTGCTGCCATGAGGCGGCCAAAAGCCAGCAACAAAGTCCGCATCCTTCGCACTTCCCAATCAAGAAAACGCAGCCCAGCTCCTTTACTTAAGAGTTATTGGCTATGACAGCTGCATCAGCTTAGGCAGGATTAAAAAAGAAAAAAAACTAAATAGGAAAAAAGAGAAAAATCCTTCCCGCTTCTGAAATTACTCGCAAAGTCACCTTTTTAATGCTAACACACACAAAACGCGCTCAGCCACTGATTTCAGCAGACCATATGCTGCCATTGCTGCTGGCCAGGTCCTAAGGGATGAATTTTTTTCCCCCTCAGCAAGCCTCCAGAAATGTCATAGAAATTTATATGCTTATTCACAGAGCCGATAAAGCAGAAAACCGGTGTTTCAGCTATTTTTGTTTTGCTTTGCAGATGGACAGTAAAAGACATAAATCTCCTTCCCACCGCCCTAACACTCTGCCTGGCTCCCTCTTTTGTGCCAAACCACCAGCCCAGTAGGACTTGCCCGTGGTCCGAAAGCCAGCCCTCCTCTTCACTTAAAGAGCAGCAGCAAGGCGAAGCAGCGGGAATCCCCCAACAACCTTGCTGGTGCCTCGGCTGCTGAGCTCAGGCACAATTTTCCGTGCAGCCACCAAGGCGGGACAGCTTTTTATTTACCATCTTTGATGGAGAAAGAAAAGCAATCCACACGCCCCGGGGCTGTCCCTGTTCCTACCCTCCCTGTGTTAGCGTCCCAGCTCTGACAAAACGCACGCCGTCCTCCCGTGACGTTATCTGATGTGTGCCCCGATTTATGGCGTTGTGCCGCACAGCTCCATAAATCAGGGCAGAGCCCTGGGGGGAGGTTGGCTAGCCCCCTCCCGAAGCGCGTGCGGGTTGTAGACCCGGGTGATATTTTAGAGACGTTTGACGTTTAACCTCAGGAAAAGCAATATGTGGAGGGGAGGGGGGGACCGTGGCTAAATCTCCCTTCCAGCTATATTTACAACCACAGCGCGGGATGGAGCTTGCAGCCTGTTGGAAAACCTGCCTCGCATGGCACATCACCAGTGAAATTTAGGATTAGCAACTGAGGCCTGTTGACTTGCTGACTGAAGGAGGCGGCGGGAGGGCTCATGGCTGAGGGCAGGAGGTGGTTTTATTTCAGCAGACGGCCCTGCGGCTCCCAGGGGAAGTCTCCTGGGAGTCATCCCCTCCCTGGTCCGGCATTTCCCATGCAGTTGCTGCGAGCGTGGTGGGTGGTGTTTCCTTCTCCAGGCAGGGCAAGCCTGGGCCCCACTGCAAACCCATCAGCATCGGTCTCAGTGCCCCACCCCATTGGTGCCAGAGGGAGTCATTGCCCCCCACCCCGGGAGAACCCCTCCTGCGCCGCCTGAGACCGGGAGCTGGGAAGTGGTGGCAGGGGCACTGCTCAGCAGCGGTGCAGCTTTGAGCCTGGTCCCCGGGACTCTGGGTGTTATTGTGGTACAAACACCCCTGGGACGGAGCGGGTGGGACTGGTTGTCTGCACAGCCACAGTGAAAAGGGGCTGGCTTTGACAGCTGCGCCGCACTGGGGAGCAGAGAAATTAGGAGTAAACCCAAACCCAGCGGGAAGAGAGGATTGTGCCTCTGTGCCTCACGCAAGGAGCTCAGCAGTTTAGGTAGACCGTCATCCTGGCTAATAGTGACAGGCCAAATATTTAACTATCTTACGATAGTGAGGAGCTCGGCAGAAGGAAGCCTGCAGAAAGCAGGCACTTTCCCTCCAAAGTCTGTTTTCTCCTTATTTAAAAAGGAGGAAATAGGTCAGCTGTCGTATCTGCCAAGGTCAGAAGCTCAATTTGTATTTCGGAGCCCAGGAAAGGTGAATGCACCAGAGCTACACCCCTGATGGAAACAATCACTCATTCTAATAAGGCTGGCAGAGGCTTGAGCCTGCCTTGTTCAGATACAATTATTACAGCCCGGGTGTCAGATTACTGAATCTATTAGCCGGGAATCAGCTGTTATTTCAGAGCAAAACAGCTATCCTACAAGCAGTTGTGATGTACATCATGCGTGACGCCCGGGTCCGGCTTACCCTGCCGGTACGGAGAGGCAGAAGGGGGGCAGGACCACCTACGCTGCTAAGGAAAAAGCCCACGGCAGTGACCTCTGGACAGAGCCACATCTATCAGATCGTGACACCAGCATTGTGATGATTGGGGAATATCGTTACCAAATGACTCGGTTTTCTGAGAGAGAGGAGATCCTGAACTGGTAAATGCAGTGCACGGGTGTGGTGCAGGCTGAGTGTGTCCCTCCTGCCTGCATCCAGAGAGAGCCGGGGGTAAGGACCCGGTGCCAGCACTCATTTTCCGCCCCAGAAGTGTTCGGGAAAGCCTGAACAGGGAATGAAGGGAGCGATGCTCGAGTCAGCGGGGAGCTCTTTGTGCGGGAGCTAAAATAAGAACCACCTGTATCCAAGAAGAAATATAAATTGCTGGTTAACAGAGCATTCCCAGCCCAAAGCACAGCTTAAAAAAATACCTGTGCTACTTTAGCAAGAATAAGAGGCATGCGTGCACGGTTCTGGCGGAGCCTCCCTCAGAGCAAGCCCAGCCATCCTCAGGCCCAGCACCGAGCAGGCAGCTCCCTGGTGTCTCCCCTGCCCTATGTCTCTTCCTGGCAGCAGGCAGTTTTGCTAGTGATGCCCTCCCAACCCTTTTTTATCTGTCCTCCACTGCGGAGAGGATCACCTTCTGCTCTGCAGTGCGAGAAATGAACCGCCACAAACCATTTCAGCTCCATCCCCGACATCGCCGGTTTAGTGGGACATATCCAAGCTCCCCAGCTCAGTCCCATCAATGCACAGAGGCTAGAAGTTGCAAAACTTGATGTTTTATGTCCCCATCTTCATTTTAAGCACTGTCTTCCTATACTGGGGGACATGGTATTTTCCACGCAACCCAAATGCTCGCTCAGTGAACCTCAGTGTCCCCCAGGAGGGGCACAGGGAGCAGGAAGGGGACAGGAGGGAGAAGTAAAGTCAGAGGCTCGGGGCTGTATGTGCTAATTGTCGTTTGGGTGTTTTTGCCCTGTTAATTCTCCACGTTTGCACCACTGCTCTCTTGTTTTATTAACATGAGAAAGGGCTCATCAAATCTAGAGGCTGGCTTTTGGGACAGGTTTCCCATGAGGCTGGGACAACAGCAGCATGAATCATGCAGTGCACAGGGACTGTAGGTACCCATGAAGGACCACCACAGCGAGGGTAAGGCCGCAGGGTGCAATCTGTCCGGCTATGAAATGCAGCTGCAAGGAAGCGGAATAGGCTCTCCAGTTGGGTTAATGGTGAGGAGTCTGCCCAAGGATCAAGAAAGTTGCTCCACCTGCTGATAGAGTGATTGTGGGCCATCGTAACATCCCCTGATGACTGGGAATGGCACATCAGGTCCATCTCTGGAGGTCATTTCATTGACTGCATGAGAAACTGTTTCTTGGAACAACTTGTTCTGACACCAGCACAGGACAAGACAACTTTCAGGTTAGTGAGATGTGACCAGTGGGTGTTGATGGAAATCCTACACTACCTCCTACACCTGGCAAGGGAGAGCTGTGTGCAGGTGTGGCTCCTCAGGGACTGCCGCAGAAGCAATCCCATTTGGAAACGGGCTTATTTAAAGTTCAGCGCCACAATAAGGAAAGTTGTTAGCAGCAGGCTGAGAACAAGGGATGAGTGGAAGAAACTGGCAGAGGAGCAGACAGCTTTGGCACCTTTCTAAAAATCCTGGCATCCTTAAAAGAAGTGTGTCAGGTCAGAGAGGCCAGAGCAGTGTCTTCTGGGTCAGAGTTGCCACCCTACCATGCATTGCTCAGGACGCAAATCCCCCACGCCTCCAAGCCTTGCTGGACACCAACATTGCCTGGGAGAAGCAGTGTGGGATATGAGGCCCAAGAGGAAGATATCCTGCCCAGAAGGCATGTGCAGCCTTGAATCACCTAACAGGCAACTAACAGGCACCACCACAGCAGAGGAGCATGCAGGTCCTTTTAGCATTTTCCTCAGAGGACAAAGCAGCCAAAGGTGCAGAGGACAAAAGGGCAGGATTTGGGACCTAACTGCAGACATGGGCCATGGGGAGGTGGGATGGGAAAAGCCCCAGATCCACAGCAGGTTCTTCTGCCTTAAGCCCCAACAAACGTTACGAAGTTGTCTGCAGTAGCCTTTCCCACTGGCAACCAGCAGGCATTCATCTAACCAAATGAAAAAGGGAGCGGGGCATTTGACCCAAAGGGGCTGGCAACGCAGGAGGCCCCGGCCCCACAAGTGTAGCTGCTCACGGGACACACTGCGAAGGTGGCAACGGGAACCTGACATAGCAGGTTAAATCGCTTTCTCCTGCTACCCTTGCACACAGGAAGGGAAATGCCAAAATTTGCAGGATCAGGAGTTGCAAGAGCTTTTCTTTACTACAGCAACAGCTCCCCAGAGGAGGAGACCTTTGGGTGGTCCGCAGAGAGTGCCATGCTGTGCACCACTTGTCCGTCCAGCTGAACAGTGTGAGTCCCACATCTTCGCCAGGTGGGACGCTTCGGGAATAATTGACCATTCTGCATTACTGGGCCCATTGGGGAAAGTTTTTGCTCCAGCCCAAGCACTTAGCTGTTGGCTTGTGTCCTGAAGCATGAGGGCTAATATCCCTTGCTCCTTTTTACCATAGAAAAGAAAGAGAGAGAGTATTTTTTGATTCAATGGGAAACAAGTGAATAATATTTCTGTGAAACCATGTAGTGGAAAGAGAGACTTTGAGCGCAACAAGAAACGGGATTTTAAAATTTCATCTGCACAGCAGAAGGTCCTGCCAATTGAACCGTTTCCAGTAAACAATCTGCTAAGTCTGACAGTTTGAAGGAATACCAGACTGCCAGGAGTGAATAGGCTGGGATTTTTAAGAGGTTTATTTTTCATCTGAACACTTTTGTTTGTGAGCAACAGCTTAAAAAACAAAATGCATGTGCAGCGGCATTAGCAGCCAGGCAGAGGGCTTCCCCGCCAGCCGGGGCTCCAAAAGGAGTGGAGGAAAAGGGCTGTGCTGGCGACACGACCTGCCCCGGGCTGCCCCATGTGCGAGGCCGTGGCACTGTGCTATTGGGTCTGCACTGGGAGAACCCCTTTGGTGCCCCTGCACTCCTGCAGAGAGGTTTGGGTTGAGCCCAGTTTCCTTCCCGGCTTTCCACTGCCTTCCACGTGGGAGCATCAGCTGTCTTTGCCGAGGTGGTGGTCCCCAACGGGATGCCAAGGGCAGCCAACTGGGATGGGGGGACAGGAGGGGACGCAGGGGACTGACTGGAGGTCAGGGCTCGCAATCACAGCACTGAGGCAAGAGGCTGATGCTCTGTGTAACTTGGGGTGGAGAGCGCTCCCCCGATGGCGGCCGAGCAGGGATGCACAGCCGTGGCATGCCGCAGGTGCTGCCTTCTCCCAGTGCAGGGGAGCTTTGCTTCCCCGCCATCACGAGCATGGGGAGGGGGAGGAGGAGGTGTTGTACTGCCAGGTTAAACACCTCTGCAAGGAGGTATTTAACCTGGGCAAGACTCCCCCTGCCCAGGTTAAGCCAGGGGCAGGGATTAAGGGGTTGAGCCTCCATGAGGGACAAAGTCAGCAATGGCTTTCTGTGCACAGCTCCGTGCCGGCTAGCGCTAGGAAAAGGGCGGCCGATGAGAGAGGATGTGCTGGCTGGGGTTACGTGGGAATTGTCTGGAAATACGCTGTGTGTGACAGGAGGTGCACAGTCAGCACCTTCCACGAACACAGCCCACACAGCATCCAAAATCAGGGACCGTTTTGAAGGTACTGTGCTACCCGTCTCATGGCCAGGATTTGGAGCCAGGCACGGAACAGGATGGGATTATTTTGGGCCTGAAAATATTGATGTCTCGAGCCTTTCCTCTTCTCCCTCTCAGCAAGGAAAGAGGAAAAAGGCCTTGAGGAGAGTTGCAGACCCAGCTGGGATTAAGAAAACGCTTGAAGACTGTTTTTCCAGTTCAGACCAGAGGCTCAAATCCACGAGGGGATGGCCCTGCCTGTCTTTTTTTGAGGCGGGATCCTCACGTTCAGCCTAGACACATGAGAATTTTTTCTGACAAAAAAATTCATCTTGAGCTGGTAAATCCCCTGGGGACTTTTCAGATTTTAGTGCCTAACATCTCCTGACAAACACCACCCATGCAAGGGAGAAGGGGCTTTCCTGGTGCACAGGCTACAACACCCTTCTGTTGCAGAGCATGTAAACCATTTCATGTACGGCTCAACCTCCGTTTGAAAATAGCCCATTTCTTCATCCCTCTGCTGCTCCTACTTGGAGGCTGCTCTAGACTCCCTCAGCTTTCCTACTTGCTCTCTTTTGTAGAGGGATTTCTAACTGGATAAACGAGGAGTTCCATAATCCTGTTCCTGTCTTGGTGATAGCCCCACAACGTGCCCCTTTCGCTAGAGCAGAAAATCACCGGGTCATGAGAATTGTCACCCTACTTTTTCCAAATGCAGTTTAATAATTATCCCCCTAAAAATCAGGGCGCGGAAGGGGTTTGGCAATCATTTGCATTTCTGAGAATTAAATGGAAAAAGGCAAGCTTGGTGCAAGCCAGCACCGGAGAAAGTGTAGCCTGTGCAAGCAGAGATGGCTGAATGCACAAGAGGATAACAGCGTTGCAACAGATGTCTGGAAATACAGCCCTGGTTGTTCGGTGGGGAAACCTCCAAGTCCAGAACATGTCTGACATGCAGGGAGATGTGGATCATGTACTCTGCTTCGTGTGGCAGAAGCCAGTTTTGCAAGCGCCAGGGTTTGCCATCAGTGCTGCTGCTGGTTATCACCAGGAAAGCCCAGCTGCAGCTCACCTGGGTTTGGCATTGGAATGGGCCAACAAATAACTTCCTCTGAGCTCAAATGCCTGCTGTCACACTGCTATGGTCCCTGGGGTAGGAACTGACCTTTTTTGCTCAGAAATACTTGAGAAGCAAGGACTAGAGACTAGGCAGGGAGTGCAGCCTGGCTAGGGGCCAGGCAGACGGAAACACTGACATGCAGAAGTGTCAGGCAGTAGCATCTGGAAACAATGACGGCCGGGCTGAGATAAGAGGGGCTGGTTCCACAGCTTCCTGCGAAACGGGGATATTCGCAGCTCTGAAGTCCAAGACTGGCCCTTCTTTTAGCGTGGCGACTCCACACCCCTCCATGGGTGAGATGGCAGCCTGACGATGTGTCACCTAACTCTTCACCGGGTGCTCTGCCTGGGGAGGTGAGAGCTTGTAGCCACAGGCATTGCAGGGGAAGACTTCAGTAGTGTCTTGTAACGAGTCCTTCCTGACCATTGGGTGTAAGACAACTGTGGGAGATGAGATCTGGGCTAGAAGGCCCACACCTTTACTTTAACACACCTGAAGTTGCCCTTTCAAGGCTTGTCATGGCCACTTTATGGTGTAGGTTATTCTGCATCATATGCTCTTTTAGGCTTTACTTTTGCATGCTGCTGCCCTTTCTTTTTTGCTTCAAACATTAAAGATTAAGCCTGAAAAAATACATTTGGCTGCAGTACACTGTAGTAGATGAGTTGGGATTTGACCTCCACAACTTAATTTTCAAAGTGTAGGATGTGTGGGGTGTCTCTGTTGCACCTCATCCCAGGTACTGAGTTAGCGACCAGCTTGCAAACATGCCAAGCGTTAAGCAGAAAGATTTAGAGAGAATTCTCCGAAATGAAAGGAAGCAAAACTACTGGGCACTGCTTGGCAACACTCTTAGGACTGACTCAATACGTCATTGTCACAGGAGAGTGTGGCTTCTTGCCCTCTACAAGAGATGAACCAAAGCCAAATGGCATCTGCTGGTCACTGTCGATGCCTTTCTCTGTCTCCACCAAGGGAGAAAAGGGGCTTAAACCACCCCAAGGCACTGTTGGGGGTCAGGGCATCTGGCACCGGTGTCAGTGGTGCCCCACTGTAAAGAAGATGTGCCCTGGGTGCAGGTCAGGGGGAGCCTGCCTCCTTACCCCCTTGGCCGAAAGACCAGCCACCCTCCCTGAACGCCCCAGGGCCAGCATAAAGGGTGCAGGGGGCAGAGGCAAGGTGAGCTAAAGGGTGAAGGGCTGTCAGAGGTGCTCTGGGTCTTGGAGGAGGTCACATTGAATCCAACTTCCCCTCCCCACCATGCACCAGGCTGACAATAACCCTGGGAGGGCTGCGCGCATTGCTAAGAGTACTGAAGAGGATAAGGGTGCGGGGAGGAAGGACCAAGAAGTGAACAAAGATAAATTCAAGGCAGGAGCAGAGCTGGATGCTGAGACCAGTTGGTATAGGAGTAGCTCAGAGGAGAAGCTCATCTTGAGTTGCCTTGTCACGCTGGCCCTGATGCAATCTCAGTGGTAACACTAAGCACTAAAGAGCCTTTTGCCTGTCTACAAGGCCAGTAACTGCCACTGTTTCCCAGAGCTAATGTAAATTGAGATCACATTTTTCTAATTTACTTCCAGGCTCTCCCTTTTTATGTTTTCAATGTTAATAAACAGGGCTTTCTTTCAAATGTATTAGATGGTGTATCATTTCAATGTCGCCAGTCCGTCCCAGAGCCCAAGGGTCATACATCAGTGTCCCAAACCTCCAAATCAGCACATCACAAGACTTTTTCAGAAAGGTGCTTTTTGTGATCTCCAGTTCTTTGGCACCCTTCCGTTTCTGGCCTAGGAGAATTCAACTCTTTCGGGGTTTTCTTTGTAACAGGGAAGGCAAGAGAGATTTCCAGAAAAGGAAAGCTGAGATTCTTGCTGCACGTGGTTACTTTTTGGAAGAGAACCACGGTGAAGCGTAAGGCTGGTGATTAAATCACAAGAATTGGCAACTGGGAGTCACAAGCGGTGCTTGGTGCTCTGCAGGGATGCTCTGAAGTGCCCTCCTGAAGGGATGCCAGCATTGCAGCTCTGTGTGAGCCAAAGCATGAGAAGCAGCCGAGTCATCAGACCAGAGGTGAGTCTTCAAGCAGGGGTCTCCTCTTTTCTTCGGTTTCGCTGCCTCACTTAATCAGGACCCCGGCCCTGCAAATACTTGATCACACAAAGCGTTTTACGTACTTGATTAGTTCCCCTGAACTCTGGGGGAAGCTGACGCGCTGAAGTACATGGAGGGTTGGAGACAACAATGGCCAACAAAGGAGCAGAAAAGCTAATGGGTTGCCTTCTCCCTCCTGCTGCTCTGTGGAAAGCTTTTATCTGTTGGACTCTCCCCTCTCCTTCCTTCACAAACAAGCCTTAGGCCAGGGAGCATCGCTATACGAGGAAAAAAGCTTTGCCAGCACAGGTGTAGCAGCAATACTGTGACGGCAAAGTGCTTTAACACAGCTTATACCAGTTAAACCTTGCTAGTAGAAGCACTGCTTTCCTAGCATAACTTCCCCTGTTATGCTAAAGCCTTTGCCTGGCACAGATTTACTGTGCTCCAAAGGTAGCGGTGGTATTTATCCACATTCCAGAGCAGCAGGGCTCCTTGTGGAGGGAGGGAAGGAGTTTATTTTTGCCTCCCCAATGAAAACAATGTGCAAAACTTCTGGAGTCCCGACCAGCTTTTCCAGGTCCTGTTACCTGTCTGGGTTTCCCTTGCGCTTCGAAGACGGTGTCACCGTGATGCTGAGACACATAGCTCACCACAATTTATATCTGGACTCAGCCAGCGCAGAGCCTTAGCCCTCTCCAGCTTGCTCATTATTTACTGCATTCTGCTTGCTGACTTAATAGTGTTTTGTCCTGTCCTTGAATCCTGCGTGGATGGATTCAGAAAAAAATCAATGTGCCCTGACCAGCAGGCCTTCTTCCCGCAGCGCGGGGGAATTTCCAAAGTGCCACAATTTCTAGTATTTATTTGTTTCCTTTAAGTTATTAGCATGATGGGGCTAATTGTGATGTTTCAGGTGCATTAAATCTCGCCTTCCACCCTCTTAAAGCAGTCGAGGAAGAAAAGAGCACGAGTTCTAAAAACAGAGCACAAATAAATACTAGCCTCCAAAATGAAAAATAATGATGGCATGAATAAAAGGCACACTAATCTGTGCGCACCTTGCTTATTTATAAAGCGCTACCATTGTGATAACAAGGTACTAATGCAAAACGAAGGAGCTGGAGCAGGGTAGCTGAAGAGTTCTCCACTGTGGCTTAATTAGGTGGGCAGCTATGGCTTCCCCATCACCACTGCCATAATTAGTGGGCATTGGTGAAGAGCAAACGTCAGTGTGATGAGACCTCAGGCCAGCCAGGGCTCCGTACCGGGCTGCGCTGGCACAAGGTCTGGTCTGTCAGCAGGATGTGGACCTGTGCAAGGGACTGCGCTGGCATGGTGCCGGGCCAGGGAGGTGTTTTCTTTACATTCATATGCGACATGGCCGTGCTGGCAAAACTTTAAAGCATAACCATCTCGCTCTGTGGCCTCCTCGTCCTACCCTGTGCAATACTGTCTGCCCACTGACAACGAAACTGCTGTGTGCTGTGAGGGCTGTGTGCTCTCACCTGCTGCTGCAGCACTGGGACGTCGAGTGTTAAAACATTTAAATATGACATTTAACAATAAATGGACTCATCTAGTATTAACAACTCTTTTATTCAAAGCACAATATTTATAGTCACTACATCACCTTAAATCTAAGGTGTAAAGGCTATCCCCTGACAAGGTTTACAGACTCAGGGGATATAAAGAAGCAGCAGTGCATTTCCAGGGGATGGGATATGGGGGCTGGAGGGGAGGCTGTGCCCAGGGACCAGGTCTTTTCTCTATGACTGCCGCCTGGTTCGCCCATAGCTGGTTGGGGCACCGTCTGCATGCCTCTGCCCTGGATGTGCACCCCCGGCAGGGCAGCTCGGCATGGCTCACTGGGACTTGGACTCATGGACTCAGCCCCGGCAGCTCCGAGCAGCGAAGTGCCTCTGTGGGGAGTGCCGCTGCCTTGGGGATCCTGGGTGGGTAGCAGAGCTGAACTCCTCCCAAAGCACATCCACACCCCGGCTGCAGCAGGAGCCCGGGCAGCTGTCTGAGAGCGCGGCCCTGGCGGGAAGCGAGGGGAAACCGCGAGTATTTCTCGCTGGCAGCGTGTACCACTAGCAGAGCAAGGCGAGCGAGCCCTGGCTGCCCAGCGAGGCTTTGCAGCTCCGCTTCGGTGCTGACACTTTGCCAGCGGGGATTATCTGGAGAGCGGTTTCCCTGAGAGCTCTCCTCGGTGGGTGGAAAAGCCCTTGGACATCAGGGCTCAGTGTTGATATGCTGCAGAGCTGCCTGCAGCTGAGCTGGGGTTGGTGGCCGCCCTCAGTACCCTGTGTCTCAGCCCATCCCCAGGCCTCCTTCCTGGCTCTTTGAGCCCTCAGATCCAGGCTCCTATTACAGAGAGCACATGCAAACTGCACACAGGCTGTCATGCATATCTCACGAGCCTCTTCGAGTGACTCTCCCACCAAAATAAGATCTTTCTGCCAGTCGCTTCCTCGCCTCGCTGCCCCAAACCTTGTCATCCCGGCCCGCATCCAAAAGCTCAGCCAGATTCACCCAGGGAGGAGAAAGCAACAGCAATGCCACAGGGAAAGATAGCGGAGGGGGTTTTAAAGAGGCAACAGATGCAGAGCTGGTTCCCCTGCTAAAGCGATTGTCCCTGTCAGTCCCGGCACTGCTTGGAAATAGGGAATGGGTGGCTTTCACCTCATTTAGCAGCTGGGGCTCATGCCTTCGGTTCTGGCAAATGTAGGGTGTCCAAGAGCAGGTCCCTCCTGTACCACAGGATTTACAGGCTGCTATAAAACTGGTGGGTACCTCCCACAAAAAAAGAAAGGAAAACAAAAAAAATCCCATGCTTGTGCTCCTCTCAGGGACTCAGCGGAGCAGCCAGAAAGCAAGGCAAGCCAAGGCATCACTCCATAACCAGCTGCGTGCACAGGCCCTGGCTGAGGAGGCAGCAGCAGCAGGGTGCAAAGGGTCCCCAGGTGCTGGTGGCAGGGCAGAGTCCTTGCTGGCCTCTCCTCGCACACATGTAGAGGTGGCCTCAGGAACCACGCTGCCTCCCGTGTGGGTCTTTGCCGTCCCCACAGCACAGGCTGCTGAGCCCCTCTTCACCGGGAGACTGGGCAGATTCACAACAGAAGTAGGTATGTGCTTCATGTCGCAATAAGTGGACTAAAATCTCTTCTCCTGCCTTCCTCCCATGCCGCCGAGCTGCCTGCATTGCAATGCAGGCACGGTGCGGTCTTGGGCTGGGATAGCTCAGACACATGACAGCAGCCTCGGGGAAAGGATTTTTCTGTCCCCTGCTTGCAGCGAAGCAGTGGCACAAACCATCAGCTGGTATAAAAATGAATTCCTCATCCCTGGACCTTTATAAGAAATGCGGGATTTTTCGTACTTGGCAGGGTCTTGCTTCAGCAAAGAGGTTTTGGCTGCTGGAGTGCATAGCAGATGAAAGGAAGAGGCTGGGATCCACACTGAACCGGCCTCCGTGCTGGCATTACCGCACTGAGCCAATCCATCTCCATTAGAGTTCACAGCCTCTTTGATCAATCTCATCTTTAAAAATACCAGTGCTCCGGAAGGCTCGGAAACTGCTTAATGTTCCTTCATTATTTTTCAAGCCATTAAAAACAGAGGTATTAGCTGCTGAATACTTTTTGTCTTGTTTTGAAGTAAAATGGAGAAGTAGAATGCTAAAAAAGCAGATTAAAATGATTAAAAATAACAGAGCAATGAAAGTCAAACTGTTGGCTCTAAAAATGTTGATGTGTTGCGTTGCTGTGGGCATTATATTCATATGAATGAGAGCGAAGGGCCCTGCTACCTGCCTCTGTGATGAACTGTGTGTGTCATTACACATGGCTGTTGCATTAAATCTGGAAGGATTGCCGTCTGTGCAGCAGCCAGGGCTGCTTCTTTGGTGATACAATACAAGGTGATTCCTGTATAAAGCGGACTCATCTGGGATCAGTTTTGGGGCACAGGAGGGGTTTTTTTTGGCACTTGCCTATTTTCCTTTCCAAAGAGTCCTGCAAATTGCTCGTCTGGACTGGTTGTCAGGTCTCAGATCTCTCCCAGGTCTGCAGAGGTGCCCCAAGCACTCTTGCACGTGCTCACGGTTGGGCGGCATGACATGGATGTGGCTCATGTTTTTCTTTTCTGAATTGGCCAGGGCTCTGCTGATAACACGTACGTGTCCACCCAGTTCAATGCTGATGGAGGCTTGGCCAGAGCTGCAGGAACCCGCTGCTGGAGTCTTGCTTTTTTTTCTCTGTTGAGTTCTTTACCCTAGCAGCAGATTGTATGTCAGTGGTAGGGCTATGGGTAACCAGTCCAAAGCCTAACTTCCATTTGAGCCACAAGAAAGAGTGATCATATATCTAGCAAGGACTAAAAGACCATCTGAAAGCTGTGGCGTTTCTTGTGAAATGACTATGTGTTTTTAGGGTACTTCTTGATGAATAGCTTTTACTTGCAAGACAACTACACATGTAGCACCATTATGGATAGGCTTGGTAGGTACCGAACGGATGTGCAGGCTGAGTGCTTCTCCTATGTGCCTGATGAATCCACATCCAGTACCTGCCAAAGGCCGTTTGCCCTTGGCCTTCGCTCTGTTTTGTAATGGCCAAGCTGGTGCACTCCTTGATTTGCCTGCGTGTTTTGGCTCAATCCCATTCTTGCACTGGGATATGAAGCAAATATTTATTAACTCCTTCCCTTTCCACACCGTGGCTTCTAACCAAAAGAAACTGAGGCCATTGGGTCAAGGGAAGATGGGTTGTCGCAGAATCAGGTTATCATTGAGGGCGGCAGGACCAGCCTAGACACCAACTGAGAGGGTCAGTCCCCCATTCCTGGGGGCTAACACTTGCAAGCAAAACAAAACCTGCTTTATTTTGAGAGAAAGCCTGGGTGGAAGTTTTTGCTGGTTAAACACAAATCTATTGCCATTTACTTTCTAGGGACCACTAGCAGGTGTGGACGCTTGTTTCACAACGGGGCCCAAGGCTGGGGCAAAAATAATTTCAGCATGTGTAAAGGTGTAGAGTTTCCTTCGCCAGGCACACTCTCACCTTCTTTTTGATCCCCTCTGCTGTGTCTCTTGCCAGGCTGGTGCTGAGCCAAAAGTGAGAAAAGGCTGAAATTAAAAGAGAACTTGGATGCTTCGTCAAAGCTTATCTGAACTCCGCTGGTTTGCAGAGCGGGGCTGCGGCGCCAGCTCTCATGAGGCTTCTTACGAAATGCTGGCTATTTCTGGCTGCTTTTTTCCAGCCTTCTCAGATGTGAGCAGAGCTCCCCGCACACTCCTGGCACCTCTCCAGCTGGGCGCTGGCACTGCTGTGCTGCCTGAAGACAGCATCGTCATGAGGTGGGGGGCAAGGGACAAAGGGACCTGGCTTGCTGGAGGTGCTGGATTTAAATGCCTGGGATGCCTTTGCCCTGACATGGAAGTTGCAAAGATGGTTATGCGTGCAGACCAGGCTGCACCTTGCTTCACTGAGGACCATAAAGGGCAAAGACAGGTAGCTGCAGCCTTACATGCAGCGACAGCCTGTGCATGCTCCTCTGAACCTATTGGGAATGGACCAGCCTCCCCTGTGGCTTCTTGTGTGAGAATGGGCAGGGGATGCCAGGCCATACGGTAGCACCCATCACTAGCAGCCTTGGTGGGTGTCAGTTTTGTGAGCGGTCCCCTCCCGCGGCTCATGCTCCAAGGGCAGTGCCACAGCCCTGCCTCCTCCTCCCGGACTATTTCCTACAAGCACAACTTGCTCAGCTTGTTGGCCGGTCACAGCCGAGGCTGTGTGACCATGGCTCGCAGGATGCTTACAGGACAGTGGGCAGGCTGTAGTATGGGGCTCAAAAAGCACGTTGCAGAGGCTTGGCTGAGATCAGCATGTGAGATTTGAAAAATGGAGCCCTGGAATATCCTGGAACCAAACACCTCTAAACTTTGGGGGAGCTGGAGGGAATGTGGAGTCCAGTCCTGATCCAGGTCCAGGGGTATACGGCAGCAGCTATAAATGTGCTTAGGATGTGTGGATTACAATCTGAATGTTAATGTGGCCCCTTTCTTCAAAATGGAGAGATTCCTGGCTATTGCAGAGCAGTAGGATATTAAAATTGATTGGATTATTATATATTGGACATAGCAGCAGCTGGGATGTATGGCAGGGCAGGTAAATATTCCTATTTGAAAGTAGGGCTTCTGCCTATTCATCAGTAACAGCGTATTTCTGACATTCCTTCTGGAACAGCTTCATAGCAATACCCAGTCTTCTCTGTGGAAGCCCAGATATACAGCAGCAGCTCCCAGAATGGCAAATCTGCCTTGTTCTTCCTTTAAGTACCTCACTGCTTAAGGGAAAAAAAAAATTGACACACTTTTCTTGCAAGTGGAGATTAAGCAGAAATTCACCTCCAGCTCTAAACTGTGTAGCTTCCAGCTCTGATTTTAAACAAACAGCTAAAGAAATCCCTAATGCCTAAAGCCAGCAACCTCAGACCATGTGGAGGTTCCCCACATGACTAGCCTGATTTCCCAAGCTGCAGAAGGCCCCCTAACCCTGACAGGAATTATCTGTATTGGGAAAAAAAAAAAGGAAAAAAGCAGTGCAGAGACAGGACCCCAAGCCTTGGCTTCTGCTGCAACTTTTACTCAGCAATGAGTCCAGTGGATCTCAGCGGATGACCAGCACTTTGGGTCAGTGCTGGAGCTGCGAGGGACTGCAGCCAGACCCAGGCTTGCTGGGTGGATGCTGGGAGCTGGCTCAGACACCACCATAGTGGCAAGATCCCCCATGAGCCTGGAGCTGGGCCTGAGCTGACTCGTGGCTCTCTGGCTCCCAGGCTGGAGGCGGCTTGCGTCTAGCCAGCCCTGAGCATGGCTGGAGGAAGCATGGGTCTATCTGTACTTATGCTCCTGGCTGTGTCATAAAATGCTTCAATCAGCCAAAAGGATTTACCCCACAGGAGTACATCTATTTCAAATCTCCCCCTGGATCGTTGTGTTTTTCAGGTTTACATGGAGACCAAGGAAAAAGGCTCCCGCTCCTTGGGTAAGGGATCCAGAGCTGGGTTCACAAGGAACTAAAGATACATCTCTGCTGCTGTCACCAGAATGGTGCAAAGACACCCCAAATACCTCAGGAGCTAAAAATAGTGGATTAAGGTTCACAGCTAAAATATCACAGAGTGGAGTTCAACTGTGCTTTTGCTGCAGAAAGAGATTGAAACACGGTATTTCATCCTGCTGGACAGTGTCCAGCTATTAGCCAGCAGCACACCCAGAGGGATGGGGCGGTACCGTGTCTCCTCACCGGTTCCTGTATAAATAGCAGCAACCCCAGAGAGTCAGGGACGGAGCATGAGGGACACGACAGCCTCAGGGGGAGAACATCCACTTGGGAAGGTGGAGTCCCCTCATCCATGAATAGTTAATATGCTAATATTATTTAACCACTGATTTATATTTAACCACTTTGAGGGCACATTCTATATATGCATGTGTGCTCCTCCCCTTGGAGAATGGTCCTTGAGTCCCCTAGTGAACGATACTTGAATTTCTCTTCCCCATAGAAATATTTCCTTTTGGAAGTGACAGATATGAAACAGTTAGATATTAACGAATTTTTAGAAACAATTTCTTCATACTTTTTTTCCTGTCAAAGCTGTTTTCCAGTTTAAACTTCAACTGAACTGAATAATCTTGGCTTCCTACAAGCTGCATTTCTCCGTGAATAAATAATTTTCCAGTTCTCCCTCCTTCGGATCTTATGTCCCATGGTATGCTTGGAATATCTCTGCATAGATGCGCGGCATCATTTTCCATATGGATCTGCACTCAGTTCCTCTTTAGTTTGAAATAAATGATTGAACAAAATTAGTGCCTGAGTATGGGGAGAGCAAATGTTCCTTAGCATCCTCCCTGGGACTCTGCAGCACTCCGATCTGTGCCACCAGCTTCTCACTGTGAAGACAGTCACTGGCTCTCGGTGCTTGCTGCTACAGGCAGTGCTCTCAGCGTAGGCGAAGGCCACCTCCCTCGCCCACCCCGTCACACTGCCCTCCTCCTCCTCCTGATTAGACATGTCATCTGTACCACCCTGCCAGTCTCCTGACAGTGTGGGAAGCCCGAACACAGATGTTCCTCTTGATCCCAGCCTCACACTCGGCAGCACAGTGCACTGTGCTCCCTCCCAGACGTGCCGCGGGGCCAAAACACACACAAGGCGGGGTTTTTTTAAATTCAGCGCTTTTCATAGCAGTCTAAATTGTGTAATTCCTGCCCTTTCCTTTCCCCTTCTCTCCTCTTTTTTTGACGACAGCGCACACTTGGGTTACATCCAGCCCGGCAATATCGTGGTATGTAGCTGTGACTCTATTTTTACACCTCCTCCCAGCTCAGCTGCTAGCTCCGTGGTTTTTGATGCCGTAGGCAAACTGTAAAAAGAAACACCCGTTGTAGCCCAGAGCCACACAGAGCCAGCAGTTCCCAAACCCCTGCCTGAGGCTGCCTCGGCCGCTTTGCCCACCCGAGGCCGCCGCTGTGGCTCAGCTCTGCTCATAAGGGCTTTCCCCCCGCACGCAGCACTGCTGTCCTCCGGCCGGGTCAGCCTTCTCAGCGCTGTCTTCCCCCAGCTCCGCTCCCAGCACCTGGGATCCCCCGGCTCCCTTTGCCACCTGGCCTCTGAGACTGGGTGAGACCCCGAGGCTCCCGCCTGCCAAACTGCCACTTGCTCTTCCCCAGAAACAAATCTGCCTCCTTGTGACACCTGGGGGCTGCTTTGCTTTGGTAGGGTTGCGCTCATCTCCTCTGCGGATGCTTTCTTGTTGCTGCTGCTGCAGCAGCAGCTGAGAGACGGAAGGCAGGGCACCCTCTCTGTGACTGCTGCACAGAGGGGAAAGCCGGGCTAGCAGAGACATCAGAGGTTCTTTTTATCACTTCTGTCCACTCTTCCCACAATTCTTGAGTTATCCTTGCTCCCTAGTGGTCACAGTCACTGCAGAGAGCCACCGAGGACGCAGGCAGACAGGCGCTCAGCTATCCCTCCTCCAAATCCCAGGGCACTGAAGTATCCACCACCTCTTGGGACGCCCAGGATTGACACCCTTTCTTGACTTCTCCGACGCTATTTCCGCACACCCGGCTGCTTCTCCAAAGCCGAGCTGCAGTTTCGGGCCGCACACGCAAGAGGCAGCCTGCCCTCGCAAGCCGGCAGCCGGCCGGGCCAGGGGCACGGCAGCCGGCAGGTCCGGCAGCCCTCAGCCGAGCCCATCGGGCTGCCACCCCTGAAGGGAAGGGACCCGAGCCTCCCCCCTGGCTGCTGGGGCAGGGGCCCTTTTACGCGATTGCAGCTATTGCTATCGTTTTGCGGATGATTCGAAAGTGCTCGGCGCGGGGCGGGAAAAAAAATGGCAACTGCCATGTAATTAATGCTGTAACAACTTGTTTCCCCCTTGGAGAATTATACCATTAGCTGCTTCAATTGTGCATGAAATATAAATTACATTACTCAGAGGCATCATGTCTAAGCAGACACAATCCTAAGTGACACGGCTTGCCACAGTGTATCACGCTCCCTGGTCAAAATTAACAGAAGCCCGGTTGCCTGAGGCTAGCAGATATTCATTCGGATATCAAAGTTATAACCACGGCAGTTCAACTGCCTTCCTGCCTTAGGGAATTTCCCAGGGGAAGGAAATGTAACCAGGCACTATCATCCAAAGCGAGCAACTCACATTGAAAAATGCTGGTGTACCCCTGGCAGCTTCGCATTTCAGAGCCCGGTGCTTTAACGATTCAGGGACGCTGTAGCATCGCCGTCCTGATGCCCACCTCTGATTTGCACATGTCTGATTTCTGTTTGCCAGCAGACGAAACCCGACCAGGATCGTGGTGCTCAATGTTACAGGTATCGATAGTGAGAACTTGGCAGGAGGGCTGCTGAGCTGTGAAAGGGACCCAGAGGGCAGGAATCTTCCCCTCCCACTGAACCAGGACCCGTTTTCGGGAGACAGGCAGCTTCAGTTCTTGTACTTCCCTGGCTCCTCTAATTTTGGGGTTAGCAGCTGGCTAGAAGATACATTTTATTCTCCTCTGATGCCCATCTATAATGAATGATTACAACCCTGCAGCCTCGATTAGCTATGTTTGTGAAGAATAATTTGCTCCACTGTTGGAATAGCATCCCATTTTTTTTTCTAGTCACTTAACATGGACCCTTAGAGGTGCAAACACTGAAAACACAGACAGAAAGGGAACTGCAGTTTCTCTTCTCTGTCTCCAGAAGGATAGCTTTTGCCTTAGTTTGCCTTTGCAAAATTGAAATCATAGACAAATCTCTTCCTTGGAAAAAAAATTATGGAAAAAAGGACAGTCTTGACAGCCAGTCAGAGCAGATCAGCCAGTATCTGCTGACACAGGGCCAAATCCTGCAAGGTGCCGTGTGCCTTCAGCTCCCATTTAAATCAAAGGGAAATGAGGATGCTCAGCACTTTCAAGGCTGGGTTTTTGCCATTTCAGCATTTTACCAGTGACGTTGCCCGAGAACCACCAACACAGACTTGTCAGAGACAGCCAACTGTGGTCTCACACCATGGTGAGGATCTGATCCTATGCAGAAGGTGGCTCACGCTAGGTACCACCCACAAGGTATACTTTATGAGTTGCGGAAACTGCAACACCATTTGCTCTGCAGGAGCCACGTATCATAGAATCATAGAATGGTTTGGGTTGGCAGGGACCTTAAAGGTCATCTAGTTCCAACCCCCCTGCCGTGGGCAGGGACACCTTCCACTAGACCAGGTTGCTCAAAGCCCCGTCCAACCTGGCCTTGACTTCCAGGGATGGGGCAGCCACAACTTCTCCGGGCAACCTGCTCCAGTGCCTCACCACCCTCATAGTGAAGAATTTCTTCCTTATAGCTAATCTAAATCTACCCTCTTTCAGTTTAAAGCCATTACCCCTTGTCCTATCACTACATGCCCTTGTAAAAAGTCCCTCTCCATCTTTCTTGGAGGCCCCCTTCAGGTACTGGAATGCTGCTATAAGGTCTCCCCGGAGCCTTCTCTTCTCCAGGCTGAACAACCCCAACTCTCTCAGGCTGTCTTCATATGTGTGGGTTTTGCCAGTAACATTGCGTGCAGGGTAGTGGCTCAGCGTCAGGTTAAACTGTAGGTGTTGATGGGTCTTATCCAATGTAGTTTTGGTCTTTTGTTTCCCTGTGACCTCTGCTCCTCGGTAAACCAGGAAAAGTGTATGCCGAGTACCTTGCTCTAAGCCAGAAAACCTGTCTGTCAGCAGAAAGAAAATGATCCTGGTCCAAATTGACTTTGGACGGAAAGGTGGTTTTCTCGGTCTTTCGTCTGGCTCAAAATCCAGCCAGCCAAAATTTCTTTACTGCAGAGAAACTGTTACTAAATTCAGTTAACGAGCAAAACTGGGATAATTTCAGAAGGAAGACTCTCAGCCCCTTTTCTATTTTTGATTTTTTGAAGGGTTCAAAGTGGAAGATGCCTGGTTTTGATAGAAGGAAGTATTTAATACAGAAGCAAAATCATCCCCAAGCACTTTGTCTCCTGAAACACAAATCCCCTCCTTGTTCAGGGAAAATGCACAGTGCTGCTGGCGTACACCACGTAACCAAAGCACGAAGGCGGTTATCCTGGTCACGGCTGGAAGTCATACATGCGAAGGTGCAGTCACCGAGAGCTGAAGGCTTTAGTTTAACGGTGGGCCAATCCCAGGGGGACAAATGTAATGCGAGGTATGACAGGGGCACCCTGTGCAGGGGGAGACGTGGGATATGGCTGCCTCTCTGACAAACAGGAGACCTTTCCAAGTGTTGAAATACCATGGCACCTCTTCCTTCTTACCCTCGCTGACTTCTCTGCAGCAGCCAGGAGGGCGGCAAAGGTTTTTGAAGAAAGGGCAGGGAGGATGGAGGGAAAAGGGGATTTTCAGCACTGTCACTCTATGAGAGCCAGGCACCTGACTCGCCACATGCATCTGGAGAAGTCTTCCCTGCCCCCACAGCTACAGCTGATGCAAATACACCTAAACGCGTCAATATTCGCAACACAGCACTTTAAAAAAATAGCTGGAGGAAATCAAACATGTTGCTCCCCGAGAAGACTGGGGAATATACATTCCCAAGCGCTGAGCAAGATCATCCATTATACATTTCTATCTATTCCACTGACTGCCTGTGTATCCCCCTCCTGCCTGAGCAGGACAGACACCCTGGTTCTGTATCCAACACGGGCGAATTGCATCCACCAAAGAGGCACCCCTGTATCCGTGGGTTTGCTCTCCCGAAATGTTGAGATGCCGGCACTCTTTCAGGGACAATTTTCTTGGCAAGGGAAGATCTTGACTCTTGATTGCACTTTGGCAGCAGCCAATATAGGAAGTAGCGGTATAAATTCTCATTCTCATTAAATGTGTCTGCCTGACTGATGGACGCCGGTAGAATTACACAGCGGATCCAGATTTGTGGGTCTGACAGTAATAAACCAAATTTTCATATAGAATACATGTCTCTGAGGGGTGTCGGACGTGCTTTATTTCCGTGAGTTATAGGCGCTGCGTGACACGGGAATGGTGTTGGCCACCCCTGGGGGGAACGGTCACCGAAACACACCCGGCCCTGACAAGCGAAGCAGTGACCTCGCAGACGTACGCTGTATTCACTCCCTGAGAGATGGGCTCACCCACCACTTCTGTTCATCCGAAAGACCCTTCTGAAAAGCTGCCCTGTATGCCATGAGCCGCTCCTGCAGTCTGCTGCGACAGCCTTGGTGGGAACAGGCAGAGAAGGGAAAACGGGGCACAGGAGCATCTGAGCCTCTCTCACAAACCCACCATCACCAGTCCTGTCACTGGTGACCTCTCCAGAGAGCCACTGCGACCGGGCGAGCAGTGGGGAAAGTGCTGCAAAGGCCCAGCCACTGACCCTTTTTCCTTCTAAAGCAAGAGCGAGCCAAAGGTGTAGGTGCCGGGTCTGGGATGCGGTGGGTCACTGCACCGCTGCGAGACAGCCAGGACACCTGGAGTTTTGTTTTCCAAATCGCTACAGCAACGGCCAGGGTTAGATACCGGAGCCGTTAATTCATCTGCATGGCTGCCAGCGGTGGAGTGGTGCCAGAAGGAAAGGTCTGCAAATTTTCCCAGTGAGACTATTTCTCAATACTGTTCTTTGTCCTGCTGTTTTGGGTAGGTTAATAAAAGACGTAAAATATTTCCTTGTCTTACTTTTGCACTTTGAGCTTCTGTTTTGCACACAAGGCTCTTTTCTCCTCTCCTGTCTCAACTTCTTCCCAGCAACCTGTCTCCCCCCGGCCCTGCGCAGCCGCCGTGCTGACCCTTCAAGCCCGGGGTGCGACGTGCCGTCCCCTCTGCTGCCAGCCTGGGAGGTGTTTCGAACTGTTCTCTCTTCAGTCTTCCTCCCAGGCACTAGATAACACTCAGGAAACCTCGGGCCAGCTCCCTCTGACTGGCTTTCCTTGCCATGGTGTAATTTCATGCCCTTAATTTCACTGCCAGGCTGCCAAGCCCCATCCCGAATGCACCTCCCGCGCCGTGTGAGCATCCCTGGTCCAACAGTCTATTTGCTGCTGCGTTTGTGAGCTCCTCTGCTGGCTTGGATTACTTGAAGTGAATCAGCCAGCAGCAGCTTTGCTTTTAAAGCCCTCTTGACAGCACTTTCTCCCCCAGTGGAAGCGTCAAAAGAAATTCCCCTTGACAAGGTTGCCGGCTGTGGAAAATCAGCCAGGAGCAGAGGGCTCTGGCGCATCTCACGTTGCAGGACTAATCCTGTGGCCCGCGGTGGAGGAAGGTCCTTGGGATGGTGGCTGAGCGGTCTTGGGCTGCCATGCCCCAGGAGTGTCTGAAAGAGGATTAGGTTGGTGCACTGAACAAACGGAGGGCGAGTGGAAAGCTCAGTCATTTTGGGATTGCTCATCACAGCCACAGATAAAAAGGTGAAAAGAGAGACTTAAAAGATTATTCTGAAAGCAGGTCAGACTTTAGGAGAGCAGCTAGCTGGCAGACGGGGTTGTAGCATCCTTCCACCCGTGCCCGATCCGTCCCAACTGTGCTCATGGATGAGGCTGGGTGTGTGCTACTGCCTGCCAACGCCTGCCAGAGGGCTCGCTGTGCGAACGATGGGTGAGATGGGTCCTGAGCTGGGCTCAGCCGTGCCTTGCTGTGTTGTAGGCAGCACGGGTGCTGTGCTCCCCACCCTGCCCTTTGCTTTGGGGTGCGTGGGGAAGCCCAGGGCAAAGCCATTTCACCACCTGCGCTCGGGAGGGCTCGAGGGAGCACTGAGCACCTTCAAGGTATGCGCTGAAGGGAAAAAAACAGGGACAGTGAGACTGTGGTTAGGCAGATTATATGAAGATGTGGGCCTCATTTGCTTTTTGGATCTATTTTCTCTGTCAAGGGGTGTGGGCAGTTTCTGTGTTGATTCTGGTCCCATTATCATGCGTTTATTTAGGCTAATATTTACCACGCAGTTCTCCCACAGTCCCAGCCTTTCTCCCCAGAAGCGCCTTTGGGGTTTCCATACTGACAAGGCTCTCGCAGGGGGTGCCATAAGTGCTTACCTGCATGCTGGGGCTCCACCTTGCCTCAATTGCCCAGGAGATTTTGCTGTTCCTGGAATGCTGACCTTTCTCAGTCTCCAGCTTGCACTTTTATGTTGTGTTTTAGCATTTGTGTTTTTATTTACTATGTGTTTCATCGAACAGCCGTTGTCTAGCACAGATTTGTAACGCCTTGGAGGAGATTTCCTCAGTCTCCCCTCTCCTCCATGTCCTTTAAAAGTAATAATTGATAAAACTAAGCTCATTGTGCATTCCGCAGTTGATCTCCCAGACTGATTGCATGACTTCTAACTCCTTCTTCTCCTTCCCAAGTCCTGCATTCCTCCTACAGGCCATACAGACTGCTGCTCATCCGTAGTGTGATAGCAGATGCCTGGAAAGAGAGGAATGAAGAGAGAAAAAAGAAAAATTGTAGAAATCCAAACCCCAACCCCTTCCCCATACTTTTGGAGACCAAGCAGTAGTCATTTGCCAGGTAAAAGCCACGTGTTGCAACACTTCCCAGAGATGCCTGTAATGGTGATCTGGAAAGCCACCCTAAGCTAAGACTCATTCAAAATCTCTCTTGGCAATTTCAGATTTTGCATCAAAAGAAAAGGTCTTGATTCCTACATGTCAACAAAATCCATTTCTGAATACTTCATTGTCCAAGGAGGTTGGGATCCAACCTTGCAGTTTTGCCCTTGCTGTTCTACAGGCAAAGAAACAGCTACAAATACCTCACCCCCATTTCACCCAGCGGTCCCTCTAGTGCAGGGGATCGTCTCCTCAAGCCCTCGTCTGTGTGGGCACTGCTCTTTCCTTCCTTCAACCTGCCCTCTCCACTTTCCCAGCACGGGGTGGTCACCTCCCAGTGCCGCGGGGCTCAGTGATCCTCGGGTGTTTTCCTTTGTCCTTGTCAGCTCAGTTTGAAGAAATGCGATGCTATGGTTTGGGAGCTAAGTGTTCAAGATGCGATGCAGACCCGGCAAAGGGGCAAAAGATTACGCCAATGAAGCTGAGAAGATGCAAGGTCTATCACCGGTGGATATGGGAGCCTTGCCAGCCAGGGTGGGTGGGTTCTAAATCACTTCCAAAAATCAGATAGGAGGGGCCTTTTTTTGGGGTAAAACCTTCCGACAAGAACAAGGTGAACAAAGAGCCTTTTCTGCATCCACCAGAGGGGAAGGAGCCGGCATGTATTTACCCTTGAGGCAGATGATATGCTGGTCTGAAACAGACAAAGCGATTTTACTGACATTTGCTCTTCCGTCCCACATTTTGCAGGAGTCAGGCGGCAGCGACTGGAGCTGTAGGATATTAAAGGACTTGGCAAAGTTATCATAGATTGTGACATATTTATCAGGAGCTTGAGCTTCTCTGAAAACCCTGACTGCACCAACCATATCTGTTACTTGATTAAAAATACTCATAATAATTCATACCTTCCCGCAGCTTTTGCATGGAGCTAAGTGCTGAGCTGTTCTGTGGGAACTCTCCTTGACCGATATATTTCACAATGCTGGATGTGATAGATAAATATTGTTGTTACATCAAATACCAGTTTCATTTTTGATAAGCTGGGCAGAATTGTACCATGCTGCTGTGAAGATGTTACAAAGTCCAAACTGGCTGGTTTGCTACCTCTGGTAGCAACAGACTGCATGTCAGCACTTAATTTGAGAGTACAAATTGTACATTATTTGGAAAGTCCCTATCTGGGCCAGATGGTTTTGCCCCATAGTCATTGGGCAGTAGTGCTTAAAGGCTTATGCGCATTACCGTAACCTAAACAGGGATGCATATATCATTTCACATTCATTCCAGCCTCCGGAGGATGAGTGGATTGGGTTTCTGGTTGCACTTCCTACACTTACTGGGTGAACGGAGGCTGCCATCACAGAGCAGAGTGAATCAAATTGCCATCGCATGAGCTCTCCCTAAAGAGAAGGAGATGGCAGCCTGCACCAAGTCAAGCAGAAGTCATAGCCAACTGACGCTGGCCATGAGTACTTCAGGTATTTCTGATGTGACACCAGAGTTTCTATCCAGCAAGGGCTTCACAGGGGTGGTGAGGGAGGGTCTGGGCATCCCTTCTGAGTGGGGCAAACAAACACGCCAACACCCTCAGTGCCTCTGTTGCCTGCTTGTGGGGTGGGCAGGGGTGATAGTGCTGCATACAAATGGGCTGCAGGAGCATGGTGGGAGCAAGCACGAGGATGTGGGGAGGAGAAGGTAGCTCTGAGCAGCTGAAGGAGATGGGACTTTGGCTTCAGGAGCTAGAAGAGGCTACGAGGAACAGGGCTTACCTCTAGAGGCCACACAGCACCTGGTGGAAGGGAAAGAGCCGCAGAGGTGGTCCAAGAGCGAAAGGCACTCACCTCTTCTCTGCTTAGTGTCTTTTTTTGGACTGAGTCCAAACCTGAGCGCTTTGCAGCTCAGACCCACCTACACAGCGTTAGCTAAGCTTGTGTAAAGTTAGAAAAAAACCCCACAGTGCTGGAAATCAGATGGCTTATGTAGATAGCTAAATATAGCAGAGAGTTTCTAATTTCGGTGCACTTTGCTGAGAAACTCATGCCTTGCACGCCAAGGGCAGCATTCTCTCTGCTCATACTCTCCCTCAAAGGACCGCTCGGCCTGGCTTGCATAGCATTACTTGTATTATTTGGGAGCACGAGAAGCCATGCTAAGGCATATGGGAAGGGGCAAGAACAGGAGGAGATGTATATTGGGTAAGGGAGAATTGTGCTGAGGTCCCAGGCTGACAGCCTGCTCCCAGCTGAGCCAGCCAGCTCTGGAAAGTGTGCGGTCGCCCTTTTTGAGTGCCCTCAGGCAAGCTGGGCTCCTCCGCAGCTGAGCTCCGGACAGAGGGGTGGCAGGCACCCAGCGCTCCCGGGGGGCTGGACGAGTGGCTGGACTCGACGCCCAGGCAGCCCCGGCCCCTGCTCCCGGCTCTGCTGCTCACCTGGGGGAGGCACTTCCCACCTCTGCTCCCCGCACTCAGGAAGGGGGAATTTATGATCGTGACCTTCTTCCTGCTGTCAGATCAGCTGATGAAAAAGTACTACCTAGGAATTGATTAGGGACTAGTCCAAATCACAACTATAAATCTAAATGCCCCCAATCAGGAGTTGCAATATAAAGTTGGATTTTTACATCCACCCTATCTATAATAGGCCAAATCTGCATTCTCAGTCTCCTCCAGAACAGTTTAACTAAACTTTTCAAAGTCTAGCTCCTAAACACTTTAGTAGCAGTGAGTGAATTAGTGACCTCCGGCACTTCTGGAGTTAATCAAGAATAAATTGGCATTTTCAAATAGATTCAGCAGGTCTGGCCATAAATCGTTTGTATGTCTGTATGATAAAATGCAAATATAAATTTTCAAAAAAATTTAACCTTGCATGGTGTGTAAAGAGAATACATAATATTCCTGAGCATAAATACATCTCAAATCAAACCCATTGTGTATACACAGAATATGTAATGGGTTTGCTTGAGACATTTACCTCAAACTGAGGCCAAAATGGCAATCTTTTTATGACCGATGTAGGTCTTTGCAATACCAGCTTTCTCCACGCTTGTGTATATATAATTTTGCAGGCCCAGTACAGACAGTCCTCAAGTACATGTAGGTACGCAAAGGATATATAACACCTCTCTAATATTATAAGCTCTGGAGTCAGCTGTGGAAGCTGGCGCTCTGTAGCCTGAGAAGACAGAGCCTGTAGGCAGAAAGCAGCGTATTGAATGAAGAGGTGTATATGCCAACTGGAAGAAGTGGAAAGGGATAGGCTGGAGCTCAGATCACCTTTATCTGATGACTTAGGACAGGAATGAGAGACAGCAGCAAGAACCACACCGAACCTGATGACTCTCAAGCGCTCCAGCTCATGCCACAAGAAGAGGAAAGATGCTGTGGCTGCAGGAGGCACAGATAAAGACAAGTCACCGCCCTGTGTTTGCCTGTGCTGCGACACTGTGCCCCTGGCACGGCACAGCACTGAACCATGCACTTCAAGCCGGCACCTCCACGTGTTGGGCAGCGGGCTCCGGGGCATATTGCACTGAAATGATGATCAGATGTGCTGATCCAGTCTGAGAAAGAGGCTGTCCGGGAACTGACAGCAGCAGTCACCCACATCATCATTCACCTTTGCAGTGAGATGGTTCATTCTGCAATGGAGAGGGCTCTGCCTGGGCCGGAGGCTGCAGGGAGCAGCAGAGGAGCTGGCCTAAAGAGGCAGAGATCACGCTCACGTGCGTGCACATGCTCATGCACGTGCACACGCACACTTTTGCTCATGCTGTTTCCTGGCCTGGCCTATGTCACGTCTGCAGGTCAAGCGTTCAAGTCAGACAATCAAACTGTTATTATGGTGTTTGAATTAGTGTAGGGTTAATTGGCTGTGTCCACGTGGCAGGGCTCTGGTATCAGGATGAACAAGCGCCTAACTGTACGTCTGGATGAGAAGTGGTGGCACACCATTCCCCTGTATGTCTTGCTTGAAGCAAAACATGGGCAGCTGAGAGGGAAGGGGCAGAAATCAGATCCAGCACCCACCCCCTCCTGCCGGCACCCTCAGAGGTCTGGGAATGTCGGTCACACTGCAGCACCCACCTGCCCATGTTGGGACAGGGCCATAGAGGGTGTGTGAGTTTCGTAAGGGCATCACTCACCAGGAATGTCCATGGCAAACCCTTCCTGAAACACAAGGGAAGTCGGTTCCTCGATGCTGGCCTCTTGCTTGAGGTCTGCTGCTTCTTTAATATTGGGAAAATCCATCTCACCTCTGTACTAACACCCTGTAAATGTAACTGCAATTCACAGGAAACCAGTGTGTGCCAGAACAGCTGTGCTGCACGCAGGAGACCTACTACAAGAATGATATTTATTCCCTGGTTCCAGTCACAGGCCAGGGAGCAGGTTTATGAAAGGTTAATACCCCCTTATATGGCTGCTGTCAGTTCTCACTTCTTCCAGCGGCTACGTTTTAGTCTTTCTTCCTCCACCCCCTCCTTTCCTTCCATCTAAGAAATGCAGCTCTAGAAACATGAGAGGGAAGGACTGAGGAAATGATGCCAGTGTCCCCAGCTGATCCAGGCAGTGAAAGTGTGGTAACACCAGCGGCACTAGAAGTGCTCGGGACTGCTCTCACCGAGCCGCGGCTCCTGGCTCATGGTTTGGCCAGGTTTTCTTCTCCATCTAGTCCCAGCAGTGTCCAAGTGGACATTCCAGCTCCAGTTTTCTCCTCTGATCCAGCAGCTTTGTGCTTCTTTAGTGACATAAATTGTTCTCCCCAAGTTTTGAGGGATGCCCACATGGAGCCCCTCCAGCCACCTACCTGCTCAGGTGGTATGGAGCCATCCTAGCAACTTCACACCCTGTTCCTCGGGACCACACTTGTGTATGCGTGGGGGTACATGGCGAGGGAATAAACACTTCTACGAACTTCCTCCCTTAACCCTTACTTTCCTCACCTGTCTCTCTTGGGTGACATTAATAGAATTTGACATTGTGGCATAACCCGTTAGTCATCCTGCCAGACTAGTAATTTGGTCAAATGACAAACTTTCAATCATTTGAACAAATGGCTGTTTCACTAGGGCATTTGATCAAATGATTAAAACTAAAAGGCATTTGGCCACATGACTGAAGATGTGATCATGGCTCTGGACAGGTGCTGGAACAGATTTTTATAAAACAATCAGACTGGAGTGTAATTCTTCATGCGCCGGAGCTTCAATATGAACAGGTCCTGCCTGCTGCTGACGTTACGAAGGAACCTGGGTTTCCCTGCCTTCTCTCCCCGAGCGACCTCTCTTGACCCCACTCAGGGTGCCTGAGTCTGACCCCGAAGGCACAGGAGCACCTCCCGACTCCTTTGGCCATGGGAGACGGGCTGGGGAAGGGGTGGTCAGTGGTGAGGAAGGGCGATGCAGGTGGGAGGGTGGAGAGGAAAGCAGCAGTGGGGCTGGCCACGGTACGGTGCCCCTGAGAGTGATCCACTGGCCACCCCACACAGCCTCTGTTCAAAACACCGGTTTGCTCCAGGAAAGGCCCCTGCCTTTACCAGTAGCCCTGTCTTCCCAGTTTGAGCACTAGGGAGGGTAGGGAAGGGATTTTCCTCCTGACTTGCCTTTGTTTTTAATGGGCATGAAGCTCTCTGTAAAGCCGTGCCTTTGGTGCCAGTGAAGCAGCAGCAGAGGAGCCTGGCAGGACTGCTGTTGCTGCTTATGTGGGACAGGTCAGCCCAGGACAAGTTTTGCCATGCTATAAGGAGTGAGGGCATGCAAACTTCCTGCCACCGTGCCTTCACCTTTGCCTTCACATACGACTGCATTAGGGGTGCCTGGAGGGGCGAGCATCACAGCAACCCAAAGCAAGGGCTGGGGTCCTGCCGCTCTGCATGGGGAGCAAGCGTGGAAGGAGCTGAAACGTGGTTCTCCCTCTCATGTGCAATGGAAAGGCTATGGGGAAATTCGTATTCAGAGGCTTGTCTGGGGTTTGATCTCTCCCCCAGAGATGCTCCTGGGCACCTTACCCATTCCCAGTCTGTCCCGTTTATTTACGACAGCAGGATAAACACTTTCCAGGCAGAGAGGTGACCACAATCTCTCTTCTGCGGAGCTGACAAGCTATGGCTGGAGAGAGAGACAATGTTTACGGTGAAGAGCTTCCTGCAGTTACAGAGAGGTCAACAGGATGCTTACCAAAAATAAGGTTCAGTTCATTGAATTAATGAAGTTCAAGCAGGAAGCATAGAATATACAAGTGAAGAGAGGAATAAAACTTCTGAGCAACAACTACTGTGATGCATTTAGACAGTATTCCCAAATCACGATACTTGATGTTTTTGCCAAAAGGTTAAAAAAAACCCCAAAACAAAACAAGAAAGCAGAAAAAAAAAGACCGTTTCCTGACCAGACTCGTTGCCCAACCACTGGCTCTTTTCAGGTTCTCCTGCACATTCACAAGAAATGCGACCTTTGTATGCTGTTGCTGGGGGTAGGCTTGGCTCCTCAGAGGGATGGGAAAATATGTGATTGCTGGATGAAAGCAAAAAGGAAGCGGCTCAGCCAGCAGCAACCCTGGAGGTGTTTCCAGTGCCTACGGTACTTGGAAGACCCAGCAAAGCCATGTCTTCCCTCCTACAGCTTCTGCAGGCTGTTTCCAGCCTTCCTTTTTAACATAAGAACAGAAAAAATGCCCTGCTGGGTCAGACGAGCAGTCCGTCATGCCCAGTGCTCTGTCTTAAGAGAAGCAATTTAAGGAGAGCACGTGAGTCCAGCCACTCTCTGCGACCCTGTTCCTGTCATCCATCCCCCGACACCCACACTTGTAGGTGTGTTAAGGATTGCTGAAGGGCACATCCCTGTCTGTTCTTTCCCTTTAATATCTGTTTATGGACCTGTCACCCATGACCATGTCTAATCCTTCCTGTAGCTGTTCGTAAGAAAAGGAGAGGAGAGACCTCATCCTCAAGATCCCTTATTTCATATTATGTCCAGTAAGCTTTATTTCAAAACAGCCATTCAAAACATGCAGGCAGGGGGGACAAGGTCCGTGAGTCCTCCAGGCTGAGGACCACCTTCACCCGGTGTCTGCACCGCACAACCTAACAGGATCCCCATCTTGATCAGGAGCTCTCAGGAACATGGGGACGCACCGACAACTACGTCCCTCTCCACCTCTGCGTGTAGTTGTGTCTGCCCCTTTTGGGAAAACCTTTTCTTTTTTTTTTTCCAGTCCTTCCTCTGCAGAATTACATGACAAGAGGCTTTTAACTAAATGCTTGGAAGTCTCTATTTGGCCAGGGGACTGTGAGATTTTCATTTGGGTAAATAAGTGAAACTTTCAGCCACTTGACTGACAGAGTGTTTGGGGAGAAGGAGAGTCTTATCTGCTGGAATGATTTGATGAATTTACCATCAGAATGACTAAGACGTAGATCCGCACATATGGGAACTCCTTTCTGCCTAATAAATAATGCTTGCTCACTTGCCCCACCAGGGCATAGGGAAGACTCATTAATTACTGACTCCGCATAGCCTGGAAGTCAGAAGATGCTACGCAAATACTAATTGTTCTTATCCTGTAAAGCAAAAGGCTGCGTTTGGGTTTGAAATTTTTATTTTGGTGAAGGCACAGCCAGTAGTTCCGCGGTAAGGCTATTCACACAGCTACTTCAGGCAAGTATAAATCATATGGACTGCGCACGGTACAGGAGAAATCTACTCTATGCAAAATTAATGTTGGGCTGGCCCAGCAGAAGCAGCGCACGTAGCAAAGGTGAAGTGCACAGTCTTAGGGGGAAGCTGTGTGTCTGCCCACCTGGTAAATTTATGTCTTTCACCTCTAGAACTTCAATTCATGCACAGTGTGAGGTTGTAAGTGAAATGAATTTATTGGTGTCAGTTCATTCCCTAATGGGTAACAGTTCATGTCACAAAATCAGCACAGCTAATTTGTCATGATTGGAAGTCTCTTCTAAAGAGAGGCTCCAGCATGCAGGGGTATGGAGGAATTAGTTGCTGGCCCTTGGGAGAGACGGCAGAGCTTGGTAGAGAAGCCCACGCTCCAGCAGAGGAAACAGAGGTAATAACTAACCCTCCCTCCCACCTCCTAGCTCCCTTGTGAACTGCGTCAGAGAAAGTTCCTGCGCTGCAAGTTCAATGCTAATGAAAAACAGGCCTCCCTCAGATTATACCTCATCTTAGGATGGGAATGAGATGCAACGGTTATGTTAGATCAACACTAAAGTCAGTGGGAAAACAACGCTAGCGGAGCAAAACAGAGGCAATGGACCATACTTGCAGCTGTGCCAAGAAAGAAACATCACCTAATGACCCCTAAGGGTTTACTGAAAGCGAGATCCCGCTGACATCTCCAGCGGGTCTTGACACCGTTCCAGGACGCTCTGTCTTCCAGCTTAGCCTTGGGAAGCTGGCCTTTCATTCCCCAATTCGGCCTTGCCGCAGGCTTGCTTGTGCCTCTTCTCAACCTGTGCAGAGCCGCGTCGTTGTGGCCACCTGTGCCCTGGAGCCAGGGTGGTCGGGGTGCTCCTCCATGGCACTGCCTGGCAGCAGCAGGGCAGGGCTTTGTGGCACTGGGACGTTGTCGGCCCACTGACTGTTAGATTCCCACCGGCGGTCAAGTGAGTGCCCTTTTGAGGCCAAGTCATTTTAGTGATAACTGAAAAAAAAAAAAAAGAAAAGATCTTTAGGTACCTTACCAACTGATTTTCTGAAAGGTTGGAGGTTACTGGGAAAGAAACAGCAAAATACATGTTCCACCTACCACCATCTTACATCTTTGACTCCAGTCCTTTCTTCCGCTTGACCTGAAGAAGAGAAGCATCACAGGAGGCCAAAAAGTCTCAAAGATGTCCAGTCTCCTCTTACAAAAGGTTATTGCTTAAGGGATGTCTAGAAACTGCTCTTCCTGTGCCTTGGGAAATTCTGAATTAAAAAACCAAGGAAACAACAAGGAAGCAAAATACCCAGCCAAGCAAACAAGCCTCAATCAAATTTGATTCCAAAAGAGAAGGAAAATGTATAAAGATAGGAATCTGTGTTGCTCCTGCACGGCTGAAGTAGAGACTCTCTGAGACTTCACAGAGTAGGCTGGCCACCCCCTTGCTTTCTCCAGCGCAATCCCAGGGCTCAGTCGCCCGCCCGAAAGCCCAGCAGCTGGGAAGCCCTGGGAAGTCCCGCTGCCAGGGAGCCAGGAGACGGGGGCATGGCAGCCTCTATCCCCTGCCTGCTATCTCCCCACCAGCATGCCAGGTGGGCTGCTGGGGAGGGAGGTAGGCAAGCTTTCAAAACTTGCTTGGCAGGAAGGATGCCATCCCACATCTGCCTGGTTTCTGGGAGGATGTAATCAAAATTGACATGTTTCCAGTGTGTTTCAATGCCAGTGTATTAGCTTTTGCTATGCCAGACAAGCATGCCAGAAAATTTCTGACCAGCTGTACTGTGAACACTGAGCGCCAGCAACTATCAGCTTTAGCCCAGTCCATCTTTCCAATGAGCAGCCAGAAAACCCTGGGGAGCAAACCCACCCGCCTCGATAGCAACGTCCCCATGGCATTCAGCACTGACTTCTTCAGACGTGGGCAGTGCAATGCTGCTGCACATGGGAAGCTGGTCACAGTGTCAGAAGGCTGGACTCCAGGCCAAGGTGTGCAGAGGAGGGATGTGGCCTGTCAGCCTTTACTTTATGCCTGCTGTTCTAGATAGGCCCCGGGCTTGACTGTTGACCTGGGTTCATTTCCAAGCCCTCCCCTATCAAACAGCACACATACTGTTCCAGTAATGAATCAAACTGGCTTGTTCTTGGCCTCAATCAATCAAGCCTGTGTACCACACAAACTTTCATCTAGGTTGGAAATAATAGGTAAAAATAGCCCCAAGCACAGCCTATGAAGAGTAACTCCCCATTGCAGCAGTTCTTCAGAAGGCAGAAATCTTTCGATGTGCACAGGTGTGTCACAGACGCTGGTCAACAATTAAAGATGGCAAGGAAAAAGATCTCAACTCAAATATTTTCCCTTAAAAGTGTGTGAAGAGAGACATAATACTATTGGCATACAAAATTCAGAATGCATTAAAAGCTCAAACTCTAGTGTCGCAGTTTAACCTCAGCCGGCAACTGAGTACCACACAGCCGCTTGCTCGCTTCCCCTGCCCCGGTGGGATGGGGGAGAGAATCGGAAGAGTAAAAGTGAGAAAACTCATGGGTTGAGAGAAGAACAGTTTAATAATTGAAATAAGATAAAATAAAATAGTAATAACAACAACAACAACAACAACAACAACAATAATAATAATAGAAGACTATAGAAAGCAAGTGATGGACAATACAATTGCTCACCACCCACCGACCCATGCCCAGCCAGTCCCCAAGCAGCGATCGCTGCCCCTCGGCCAACTCCCCCCAGCTTATATACTGAGCGTGACGTTACATGGTATGGAATATCCCTTGGGCCAGTTTGGGTCAGCTGTCCTGGCTGTGCCCCCTCCCAGCTTCTTGTGCACCTCTTCGCTGGCAGAGTATGGGAATCTGAAAAGTCCTTGACTTTGTATAAACACTGCTTAGCAACAACTAAAACATCGGTGTGTTATCACATTGTTCTCACACTAAATCCAAAACACAGCACTATGCCAGCTACTAGGAAGAAAATGAACTCTATCCCAGCTGAAACCAGGACAGTACCCACCCCTTATTCTACACTATCTACGTCATGCCCAGGTCCCCACACTTTCCAATACATTTTACTTAATCACCACCGCTTTTCTTGTCTTTTAATATATTCACACATTCCCTTAATTTATGGGCCATCCCTTTAAAATGTCTGTTGCATTCATTTAGTCCATGATTTTGACTTCCATTTGTCATAATAGTCTTTCAGGGCAGGAGAGATGGTATGCGGTGTTGGATTGTTGCATGTTGAAGTCAGTTCTGGTTCCATCATCACTGCACTTTGCTCGGTTTCATCAAAGTTCATTCTTCATTAATCTGGGTGATCCTCATTGTAATACCATTGATATGGCATGTAATATTATGTAGCAATTAACATCACATAATTCAGATCATTGGCTATTCTCACCCAAAATCAAATCCCCTCGAGATACACATCGGACTTCCCCACCCTCCCGCATCACCCACCAAGTGCACCCAGGTCCTCAAGCAAAAGCAATCCCACAGATGGGTTTGCCTTTGCCTGAGGCAGGAATAACCCAGACTGTCTTCCCCAACATATTTTTTATGTGCACTACAGGGACTTTATTCCCATCTACAGTACGTAAAATTTTTGATGGGGCAGGGCCAGCTCGATTGGCAGATCCCCTAGTGTTGACTAACCAGGTGGCCTTTGCTAAATGTGTCCCCCAATGTTTGAACGTCCCACCACCCGTTGCTCTCAGTGTAGTCTTTAACAGTCCATTGTATCATTCAATTTTCCCAGAGGCTGGTGCATGATCGGGGATGTGATACACCCACTCAATGCCGTGCTCTTTGGCCCAGGTGTCTATGAGGTTGTTTCGGAAATGAGTCTCGTTGTCTGACTCAACTCTTTCTGGGGTGCCATGTCGCCATAGGACTTGCTTTTCAAGGCCCAGGATAGTGTTCCGGGTGGTGGCATGGGGCACGGGATATGTTTCCAGCCATCCGGTGGTTGCCTCCACCATTGGAAGCACGTGGCGCTTGCCTTGGCGGGTTTGTGGGAGTGTGATATAATCGATCTGCCAGGCCTCCCCATATTTATATTTCAGCCATCGTCCTCCATACCAGAGGGGCTTTAGCCGCTTGGCTTGCTTGATCGCAGTACATGTTTCACATTCATGGATAACCTGTGCTATAGTGTCCGTGGTCAAGTCCACCCCTCGATCACGAGCCCATCTGTATGTTGCATCTCTTCCTTGATGGCCTGAGGTGTCATGGGCCCACCGAGCTAGAAATATTTCACCCTTATGTTGCCAGTCCAGATCCACCTGAGCCACTTCAATCTTAGCAGCCTGATCCACCTGCTGGTTGCTTTGATGTTCTTCAGTGGCCCAACTCTTGGGTACGTGAGCATCTACGTGACGGACTTTTACAACCAGGTTCTCCACCCGGGCAGCAATATCTTGCCACAGTGCGGCAGCCCAGATGGGTTTGCCTCTGCGCTGCCAGTTGCTCCGCTTCCATTGCTGCAACCACCCCCACAGGGCATTTGCCACCATCCATGAGTCAGTACAGAGATAGAGCACTGGCCACTTTTCTCGATCAGCAATGTCTAAAGCCAGCTGGATGGCCTTTACTTCCACAAATTGGCTCGATTCACCTTCTCCTTCAGCAGTTTCTACAACTTGTTGCATGGGACTCCATACAGCAGCTTTCCACCTCTGATGCTTTCCCACAATACGACAGGACCCATCAGTGAACAGAGCATATTGGTTCTCATTTTCTGGTAGTTTATTATACAGTGGGGCCTCCTCAGCATGCGTCACCTCCTCCCCTGCCGGTATTCCAAAATCTTTGCCTTCTGGCCAGTCCATGATCACTTCCAAGATTCCTGGGCGACTGGGGTTTCCTATTTGAGCCCGTTGTGTGAGCAGTGCGACCCACTTACTCCACGTAGCATCAGTTGCATGATGTGTACAGGGGACCCTCCCTCTGAACATCCAGCCCAGCACCAGCAGTCGGAGTGCCAGGAGGAGCTGTGCTTCAGTGCCGATCACTTCTGAAGCAGCTCGAACCCCTTCATATGCTGCCAATATCTCTTTTTCAGTTGGAGTATAGTGGGCCTCGGACCCTCTGCATCCCCGACTCCAAAACCCTAGGGGTCGACCTCGAGTCTCCCCTGGTGCTTTCTGCCAGAGGCTCCAGGTAGGGCCGTTCTCCCCCGCTGCGGTGTGGAGCACATTTTTTACATCTTGCCCTGTCCAGACTGGCCCAAGGACTACTGCATGAACTATCTCCTCTTGAATTTGTTCAAAGGCTTGTCGTTGCTCAGGGCCCCATTTGAAATCGTTCTTCTTCCAGGTCAGTTGATAGAGAGGGTTTACGATCAGACTTGATTTGGAATATGCATTCTCCAAAAATCCACAACACCTAAGAAAGCTTGTGTTTCCTTTTTGCTAGTTGGTGGAGATGTGGCTGCTATTTTGTTGATCACATCCATTGGGATCTGACGACGTCCATCTTACCATTTTATTCCTAAAAACTGGATCTCCTCCGCAGGTCCCTTGACTTTGTTTTACGGCAAAACCAGCTTTCAGAAGGATTTGGACTATTTTCTTCCCTTTTCAAAAACAACTTCTGCTGTGTTGCCCCACACAGTGATGTCATCAATGTATTGCAGATGTTCCAGAGCTTCACCCTGTTCCAGTGCAGTCTGGATCACTCCATGGCAAATGGTAGGGCTGTGTTTCCACCCCTGGGGCAGTCGGTTCCAGGTGTACTGGACGCCCCTCCAAGTGAAAGCAAACTGTGGCCTGCACTCTGCTGCCAAAGGGATTGAGAAAAATGCATTAGCAATGTCAGTGGTGCAATACCACTTGGCTGTATTTGACTCCAGTTCGTATTGAAGTTCTAGCGTGTCCAGCACAGCAGCACTCAGCAGTGGCGAGACTTCGTTCAGGCCACGATAGTCTGCTGTTAGTCTCCACTCTCCATTAGACTTTCGCACTGGCCATATGGGCTGTGAAAGGGTGATTGAGTCTTGCTGATCACTCCTTGGCTTTCCAGTCAATGAATCAGCTTATGGATGGGAATCAGGGAGTCTCGGTTGGTGCGATATTGCTGCCGGTGCACCGTTGTGGTAGTGATCGGCACCTGTTGTTCTTTGACCCTCAGCAACCCCACAACAGAAGGGTCCTTTGAGAGACCAGGCAAGGTGGGCAGCTGTTTAATTTCCTCCGTCTTCAAGGCAGCTATACCAAAAGCCCACCGTATCCTTTTGGGTCCTTAAAATACCCTCTCCTGAGGTAGTCTATGCCAAGGATGCACGGAGCCTCTGGGCCAGTCACAATGGGGTGCTTCTGCCACTCATTCCCAGTCAGGCTCACTTCAGCCTCCAATACAGTTAGCTGTTGGGATCCCCCTGACACTCCAGAAATAGAGATGGGTTCTGCCCCTTTATAGCTTGATGGCATTAGGGTACACTGTGCACTGGTGTCCACTAGAGCCTTATACCCCTGTGGGTCTGATGTGCCAGGCCATCAAATCCACACAGTCCAGTAAACCCGGTTGTTCCTTTCCTCCACCTGGCTGGAGGCAGGGCCCCTCTAGTCCTCGTCATAGTATCCGTTACTCACTTCTTGTAAATGTGAGTCAAAAGTCTCTTCATTAAGATCAGAAGTAAGATCAGCCCTTCTACTCTGTCTGGGGAACTGCCCGCTGGAAGCTGGAGCAGCAATTTTCCTGGAAGAACCCCCTTTTGTGATTGTTTTTCCTTGCAACTCATGTACCTGTGCCTCTAGGGCTGAGGTGGATTTTCCATCCCACTTCCTCATGTCCTCTCCGTGGTCATGCCGGTAAAACCATAGGGTGGCCCGTGGTGTGTACCCACTATGTCCTCCCTCTTGAGCAAAGGAACGCTGACTCCTAATAGCTGAGATACTGGTCCGTACAGGTGCAGAGTTGGGCATATCCTCTTTGAATTGCTTGATCTTCCGGGACAGTTTCTCCACAGCCAAGATGAGGGAGGAAGAGAGACTTTCTTCGTATTGCCGGAGTTGACCAGCCAATTCATCCATCATTTGTCCCTCTCTGTCCTTCCAGGTCATCACTGCCAATGAGTTGGCATATGACGATGGTGCGCTCCACGCAAACTTCCGCCACATGGGTCGTGTGCACTTGACTTCATCTGGATCTTTGGAGAGCTGCTCGTTGCTCAGGTCATCATAAAACACCTCCAGCATGGCTAATTCCCTCAGGTACCAGATACCTCTCTCCATGGTGGTCCACTTGCCTGGGTGACATATAACATCTTCCTTGAAGGGATACCTTTCCTTCACGCTTGACAGGAGTCGCCTCCAGAGGCTGAGGACTTGTGTCCCTTTTCCAATTGCTTTGTCAATGCCCCCTTCCCTAGAAAGGGATCCCAGCTGCTTGGCTTCTTTACCCTCTAATTCCAGGCTACTGGCCCCATTATCCCAGCATCGGAGCAGCCAGGTGACAATATGCTCGCCTGGATGACAGCTGAAATCTTTTCATGTATCTCGCAGCTCACTCAAGGATAGAGATCGGGTGGTTACTGCCTCGTTTATGAGTTCTGCCTCTTCTTCCTCCCCGGGCAGCAACTGGCTCTCCTCCTCCTGTTCTCGTGATTGCCCTACTCCAGGGTAGTCTGCCTCATCCACTTCTTCCTCCGGCTCCCTCTTAGAAGAAGCTTCTTCCTCCCTTACTAAACGAGCCGACTTCTGCTGCCAAGATTTCTTCTTGTGTACAGGGGCGACTGATACCGGCACGGGTTGGTTCTTTGGTTCAGCCGCAGGGCCTGTTGCCGGGGTTGGAGTGGCCGCAGGGCCTGTCATGGGGGTTGGAGTAGCCACAGTACCTGTTGCCAGGGTCGGAGTGGCCACAGGGCCTGTCGTTTTGTCGTCAGATCCAGAGACCTTCTCTTCCCCTTGAGGGTACTGAACAGTGTTGAACAGGGCTCGGTAGGCACGGGCCAGGCCCCAGCACGCTGCAGTGATCTGTGTCCCTCTGGAGCTGCCAGGGTGACAGCATCCTTTTTCCAAATACTTTACTAGTTTTTCAGGACTCTGCACTTGTTCAGGGGTGAAGTTCCAAAACACGGGGGTGCCCACTGGCCTAGGTACTTGCCCGTGCTATCCCACACACCCTCCCACCCATAACTATCCAGCCTTGGGGCAGATCTCTGGATGATATTCTTAAATTGCTTATTAACCTTAGACAAAACCGAAACAATATTCCCAAGAAATACCAATAGAAGTATCTTAACTACCCAAGGATGTTCAAGATACTGAGAAGTTATTGTAATGAAGGAGGAAACATCATAGAAGGTAGCAACGCTGCCATTCTGTCTTTCTTCCATAAAAAACCTCTCGGAGGAAGAACTATAATTGCTAATTGTCTCCACGAAGTGGTACCCGAAGTACAGTCATGGCTTCAGTTCAAAGCTCAAATACCAGATTAAGCTCAAGGCCAATGTTTTAACGACAAACCTCCCAGGCAAAACTTCACTAGTCACTGCAGGCCACAGCAAACTGCAAAACCCAACACTAATCTTCAACATGTACAGCAAAAAAAAGAGCATGATGCAGATCAGATAAACTAATATTGAGAACAGATGAATTGATACTATGACCCGCAACTGTTAACAGATATAAATTCCTTAATATGCTCTGGTTAATCTATTGTTATCTCAAACCCTTCGAGCCCCACATTGGGCACCAAAAAGGACTGTCGTGGTTTAACCTCAGCCGGCAACTGAGCACCACACAGCCGCTTGCTCACTGCCCCTGCCCCGGTGGGATGGGGGAGAGAATTGGAAGAGTAAAAGTGAGAAAACTCATGGTTTGAGATAAGAACAGTTGAATAACTGAAATAAAATAAAGTAAAATAGTAATAATAGTAATAATAGTAATAGTAGTAGTAGTAGTAGTAGTAGTAATAATAATAATAATAATAATAATAATAATAATAGAAGACTATAGAAAGCAAGTGATGGACGATGCAATTGCTCACCACCCACCCACCGATGCCCAGCCAGTCCCCAAGCAGCGATCGCTGCCGCTCAGCCAACTCCCCCCAGCTTATATACTGAACGCGATGTCACATGGTATGGAATATCCCTTGGGCCAGTTTGGGTCCGCTGTCTTGGCTATACTCCCTCCCAGCTTCTTGTGCACCTCTTCGCTGGCAGAGTATGGGAATCTGAAAAGTCCTTGACTTCGTATAAACACTGCTTAGCAACAACTAAAACATCGGTGTGTTATCAACATTATTCTCATGCTAAATCCAAAACACAGCACTATGCCAGCTACTAGGAAGAAAATGAACTCTATCCCAGCTGAAACCAGGACATCTGGGAATTTATACCCATTTACAGAAAAACAGGAATTCCTGTACTCTGCTTTTAAACCTGCTTGAGAAAACCAAGCTATCAGAGTTAACTGGGGCACCTCCAAGCCAATAGCTGGGAATGGGCTGCCCAGCCAACCTGTGTAACTATAAGTTTCTGCTAAGGTCTCATAAATATGTTGGGAAAAAGAGCCATGGAGTCAGAGCAGAGGTGTTCGCTGGCCGTGGAACGTGTCAGCGCGATGAGCCATCATGTAACCTGACAAAGACCGATCTACAAGATACAGCAGAAAATCCTTATTAGGCACCAGCTTGCTTATCAAGCAACTCGACAAGCTCTCCTGAATCACTATATGAAAACTTACCAAAAAATGTGTCTTTGTGAACGTCGCTTCTCTCCCAGCTGTGCTGAGCTGACTATTCAGGATTAAAAAAAAAAAAGCAAGCTGCACCGGACACATGCTTCAGACCCAACCAAACCCATGTTTATCAGCTCCTTCCAGATGTTTCTGCACCTGTATCACCTCACCATCACATTTGATGTGGCACCAAAGCAAATTAAGAGCTACATTGTTGTAGGCCTTGCCGATGCTCTGTGCTGTGTGTACTCCAGCTTGCTTCTCAGCCTATTTTTTACACGCTGGTGTCCTCAATTACTTTTCCAAATGAAAGGGAGTCATGCTACTTTAATTAAACATTTAATTGAAGGGAGAAAAAAAAAAAAAAGAGGGAGGGAGCTGATGTTTGCCAACGAGGAAAGGATAACAGTGAGAGATTGCTGCTTCTAAATGAAACCTCACAATGCTGCTTTCTGCAGCGAGAGGCACCCTGGGCTGGGGCTCATGTATCAAGGTACAGCTCAGCTCCTATTCAATTAATGTGTCTGTTTCGATGGGAAGGTTTTGTAAAGCATTGTTGGAAATGGTTTCTAATTTTCCCTTCAGTTTTTGGCTGGCTTAATTAAACTTAAACCCACCGAACCCTTGTGTCTCTCCAAAGGCAGACTGGATATTGACCTAAGGGATTTTTTAAAATCATTTCTATGTTTCTCTGGCCACCTTCATTGAATTAGCAAATCCAGATTTTCTTTTGGTTTTCTTTTAATTTTTTTTAAGGTTCATACAACACTGAGGTGTTTCTGCTCCCTCCTCCTCAAAAAGCTGGCAGAAATGCTTATCATCTTTCCCTTTCCATGGGAGCCTGAGAACTTAATCAGCTGCAACTCTCCAGGCTGGGGCTTCCCCAAATAAAGAAGTCGTGCAAGCCAGTGCCTCCAAAGCAGAACCGGGACATCTGGGTGCTCCTTGCCCCTTGCCCAGGGGTACGATAACCTGTGAGAACAAATTCGTTCGCATGTATAAAAGCTCATGGGAGGTGGTCCTCATGAACTTAGGGCACACGTTTGTTTTGTGAGGTCTGGTTTGCTCTCAGCTTGTGTCTCAAGAGCGAGCAAAGCCCTGTGGATTTGCTAGTTTCTATAATGGACGGAGTCACACGGTGGCCTTTTCCTCACTGGGGAATTAGTAAGGTTGCCTGGTCTAAAAAGCCTTGGGGGTCTTATTATATTTGGGACATATCTCTCTCTCTCAAATTCAGTAGAAATCCGCTAACGGGCTCAAAAGTTATGGAAAGGCAGAACGAACAAACACTCGATTGTAGAAACCTCCTCTCCTTTGGAAAGCGGGCTAAAAACGAGGTTGAAGCCTGGGTTATGTGTCCAGCTGAGTGAAGGTTCATGCCACCCCCATGTTGTTTACCTGTGGGCCTGATTGTATGAAACAGAGCACCCGTACTTCATCTGATGTTGTCACTGCAGGCAGTAAGTACCTTTGAAATTTAGGCTCTGCCTGCTTGTTAAAGGATGAGAACACTCACAAATGTCAAAATGCCAAAGAAGGCTTACACAAAGAGGACATCCTGCGGCATACGAGCATTGCCGTTGCACGCTCGTTCTCGTTGTCACTAATAAAGCAGAGGGTGAGGGTGGGTAAACTGGTAAACTGGGCCACTCTAACAGGAGTGACGTATGGTGGAAAGAATAACAAGCGTGACATCAGAAAACTGAGAGTAAGTCTTATGAGCAGGGTTGCCTACCTTGTTCTCTTCTCCAAATGCTCTGAAAAAGCAGTGGGATATAAAGTATTTCTTGGGGTACAGCTGACAAAAAATTCAAGAAGAAAACATTCTTATCTGCCCACAAAAGACTATGTAGGCTTGCTCCCATCTAGGGCACAAAACCAGTACCATTCAGACCTGAAACCTTGTTGTCACGCGCTCTGTAGTAGAAAAGCGGTGGAAGTGCATCAACCGGCTGGATTTCCTACCCCCAGCAGGCAGAATAGCTACTCAGCAGGGAGCTAAACATGGTTTCTGCTCAGCATCGTGACTGTGCTATGGATTAGATGCAGATTAACCCAGCGACCTGCCATCCACTCTCATCCATACCTAAGAATATAAACAAAGGGAAGCTGATGATTAGGGAGAAGAACAGGTGAAGTTCAGCTCAAAGTTCAATGTCATTGAAAAAACCATGAATATCAAAACCAGAGCGGGTCTGTTTTTTCTGTCCATAAGCCTATGCTGAGCCCTCAAGCCCTCATTCTGCTGAGGGTTCAGACGAGAGCAATAAAGGAGGGGTCCAGCCTAGGCCAAGGTTCCCGGCACGGGGACTCGTATGCTCTGTTCTTGGTTCTGTCACCAGCCAGCTCAGGGACAAGCCACATCACTTCTTCTTGCCATACTTCATTTCAGCCACTTCTGAAGTGGAGATACTAAAACATCACACGGGGATCTTCTCGGCGTTGTGGGTGTTTGCTCTGAGAGCTTGGGGATTTACAAATGCAAGGTGCAGCAGAGCTGCAAAGTGAATTAGGAACAAGCATCAGCCAAACTCTCCAGCAAAACCACTCCTGAGCTTTATGTAGGAAGAGAAAGAGAAGGATTGGAGACAGACTTGGTTTTATCCAGATAGGAATAAACTTCATTTCTAGGACTGTTTCTAATAAAATAAAGACAATTGTCTCTGGATTATAGCACCTTATTAATCACTGTAGCTGTGATACAGAATCATTCATGCTTTTATTCTGTACTCCTTTTTTAACTTAGGAAAAGCAAGTCTATTCAAGCAACCCTTAGAATGGAAACACATGATATTTGTTGTTGTGTTTTCAGGTAACTAAAATCATATTGGCTTACAAGTTGCACTTTACCCGCACCTGAGGAACACCAAAACCCAAAGCAGGTGGGGAAAGTGTGATGAAGAAAACTTTCCCTGCATGATGTAAGGCAAAGGGGCTGTCTAGCCCACTGCTTTCCATATGAATGTATTTTATCCGGGCACTGCTGTTATTATTAATTATTATTATTATTAATGTTCAGCTAAGCCCCTGTGCAGGCAGGAGCGTGGGAGCCTGGGTGCACCAGAGCTCTGTGTCACTGTGATGGTGTCTCTGTTTGGAAGGGCAGCAGCCAGGTTGTATACCCAAAGCAACCTATATGCTTATTTTACCTTTCTTTTAGGATAGTTGCAGAATATGGCACATTAAAATACATGTTGTGATGTGTTCTCTCACTTGCTTTAAGACACTGTTCAATTAGCAAGCAGTTCTGTGGACGTTGGCACTGAGAGGAGCAAAATGCATGGATTTGCGTTTCAGGCATGGCTGGCTTTGGGCCCTGAGAGATGAGGAGTGTTTCTCCCTTGGTTTAGAAAGGTGCTCTCTCTGGTGTGAGGTCTCCAACGTCTAATAGTGGCTGAGCTCATTCAGCAGCATGGCCTCCTGTCCAGTGACAGGTCTCTTCTCTTCCCAACTGCCTATTTTCACAGACCTCGTAGGAACTGAATTACCTAAGCAAACTCTACCGTGCTTTTGCATTTTGTTGGCTTTGGCCAGAGGGTTTCAAAAGTTATTACAGGATGAATCACACACATGGCATGCTCACATAAGCCTTTAAAAATCCTGCTCCTGCTATGTTGATTACCATGGATAGTCCCCTTACCTGAAAAATGAGTCATAATTGTGGAAAACAGTGCAGAATTTGAACCCAAGCCATTAATGCTAATGTAATATATGGTGAGAAAATACTATTAACATTTGGATGGATGAGTTACAATACTCTGATTACCACACATTTGCATTCCTTAGTTTCTGTGTGATTACAACCTCAGCTTTGAAGTTGTGTTACCACAAAGACCTTTTTTGCTGTTTCGATTTGTTTTCTTGGTGTGTGCATATTTAGAGCCAGAGTTAGTTTGCTAGTATTAATAATATTGATTGCACAATGATTCCTGCAGCGCCCAACCAAGAACTTGGAGAGGGAGGACAGATGATCCTAAGAGGGTGAATTCCCATCCATTTTTCAGGCTGAGCTCTGGAGATTTACGGAGGAGTCACCTCGCTGAATTGTGGCTGTTTAATGGCTTTTTAAAGGCCCAAGTCCAAGCTAGTTGTCCAGGCTTCCAGTGTGTTCAGCAGAGAGAGAGAAAAGCACCTCTAGAGGGCAATTCATTCCATGTATTGCGGCTGCCTCTGGCGCAGGGAGCTCAGGCGCCTGCCTCCCTTCAGGTGCCCGGAGCTGGCTGGAGCCAAGCCTCCCCAAGGTGACTGTCCTGGCTGCAAGCGCTCAGACTGCGCAGAGGATGCTGCATTGCCATCCAGTCAGTCAGCAAAACAGTTTCTGCTGACACACTTAGCAGTGTTTTCCTCCAGGTTTTTCCCTACGAAAAATTCTCTTGTGCCTTTTCTGGTCAGTGTAAGGATCAGGAGGATTCCCTTGGTCTCCCTTGGTGCTGCTGTGCTGCATGCTTTCTCCAAGACAGGGGCTGAGAAAGTCTTGTTCCCTGGCTATCTAAGTCTGAGCAGCAACAGTGTCAGAAGGCAGCAAGACAGACCTACCTCCCAAAATAACCGTAATGCTTCTGGTGCTCTTTGTGTGACAAAAATGTATGAGGAGATCCGATGGACAGTGATGAGGCCAGAGATTATGCCCAAATGTGAAAGGTCTGGCAACCTCTGTGCTATGGGTAGGACCATATTCTAGGATCTATCAGAAAACAGTAAGCTAAGTTACGAACCCTCTGAATAGCTTGAGCTACTCCCTAGCACACGACTTTGATGGAAAGTACCTATTTCCTACATCCTGCACGTGTCTTAGAAGTTTTCCCAATGTTCTTGCAATAACAGCCAGCCTGGAGGGTCAAGTTCTTCTCCCTCTTAAATTGAGAACAATTTCTCCAAGAGGTAGTTCACATCACCCTGGTGCAAGTGGAAAGAGTGCCTGACCAAGAACGCCTCAGGCTGTATCCCTGCCTGGAGGATGTGGGCAGGGTTAACTCTAATTGCCATACTGGGGCTGCAAGGTGGGGCGCTGCTCGCCCTTAGTTTCGGAGAGAAATATAAACATACACATGGTGCTCACAAAGCCCATAAATACAGAGTGGGTGTTTTAAATCTACTTTGTGCTGACACTGCAAAAGTCTTTGTAGTCCCCGTGGAGGGAGAACAGCTGCTGGGATCACCCAGTGTATCCTTCTCTGGACCTCGAGAAGCGTACTGGAAGATGTGTTGACAGACTCAAAACAAAGTCAGAGTATACTCTGGCTTTGCAGAGAAGGGAGCTTTCTATCGGTGCACAACAAAGTGCGTGGGCGTCAAACCTCACCCGGGGAAAGAGGAAGGCAATATCACGATGCCGGTCTGCCCCAGCCTTGGACCTGGCCAGGAGAAAATGCTGACTGCTGGTTAGTATATGGAAGTGTGTGTGTGAGGGGAGGAGGAAGGTGCTGATTTTGTAACCAGCATCTATATTGCAGTTTTAAATTAATGGCAAGTTGTCTTAATCTTGGGACAGGTGTTCTTTTTTATTCTTGTCCCTGTAGCAGAATAAATGAATGAAATAAAAAATGAATAAGAACTTGAGCCTTCACATAATGAATATTGTGGATACAACCTCCTATAAATTACATTCCAGACTCCCAACAGGTAATGTCTCTTATATATTACTGGGATACTTACATGTTTTTTCAAAGGCTCTCTTACAGCAAAACCCTGAAAAGTTAGCACAGCTCCTGCAGGTTAGAGAGAGTCTGATGGAGGAGGAAGAACAGTAGGGTCATTAGGGAACATCGTTAGAGGCTTAAGAGCTAATGATCCAAAGCACATTGACATTAACGTGACTCTTTTCTTTGGACTTCAGGCACCTGGGCAGATGAGTCCTTGCTTGTGATATTTAACACGTCTGTTTTTCATGCATGATTATCTATTTTGGAATGGGAAAGTTTTTTTCTCCTCTGTAAAGTAAAAAGCAAACAAACCCCCTGTGCTGGACAAATCAAGCCCTAGCACTGGAGACAAGTTTTCCTAGAATTGGTCCCATCATTAAATCTGCTGCTTTAATTTTTTTTCTGTGTTTATAAACGCAGTAACTAGTTCTATTGAAAGGGCTCAGGTTTTTAATGAAATTAAAAGTCAGAAATTAATAGTCACTAAAAACCTTCCTACCTGGCTGTTGCAGCTGTCACAAAATACTGTTCCCATTCACTACAGTTAATCCACAGGGACAAAACTAAGCCCTAGCTGTAGCAGATGCATCTGACGAGCTATTCTAGCAACCAGAGCACACCAAGCTGCCGTCCCTGGGCTTAGGCAGAAGAGGGGTAGTTTCAGGGATACAGCACTGGTGCAATTGCTCGGGCATCTGGCTGTCTCAGTAGGAGTACGCTCACTCCACTTAAGCGTCATGGTACCTGTGAAACTCATCTACTGTGTGGGTGGGAGGGCAGGGAGTTGGAAATGTCCGCCGAGACATTTTCTCCCGCAGTGAGCCCTTGCTCCTGCCCCGTGAAGCACACTGTTTCCTCCTTCCCCTGTTCCTCCTGGCAAGGACCGAGTGCCCTCTCCCTTTCCAAAAATCTGTCCCATGCTAGCAGCTAGCAGCAGTGGCCAGCACTGGCCATGGACACTGATGCTCCAGAGGTCTCTGTGCCAAAACTCACTGCCATACAATGAAACCTTGCCTTCCTGGCCAGGGGAAGGAAAAGCCAAGGCCAAGGGCATTAAACTATGCTTTTCCTTCTGCCGCAATAAAGCCACAAAAAACTATTGTCGAGGCCTGGCTGGAAAATCAAAATGTTCTCCTTGGGGGACACTGTTTCACCCCTCAGCGGGGAGAGGGTTCAGGCAACAGCCAGACTCTTGCTGAACGGCGCCATGCAGGCGTTTCTGTGAGGGGCTCTGTGCCTTGTGTAGCTGTATGTGAAGGTTTACCCTCTGCTCGAAGCAACAGTTCCTGCGCATGCATTTTGACCTGATAATGGCTGTGTAACAATCCGGGATCCCACTTATTTACATTGCTCCCTGACAGTTTAAAAATTCATTAATGGCTCAGCAATAAATTCTCAGCAGACTTCCCTGAAGAGATGAAAAACAGGGGACATCAGCTAATGAATTATCACAGAAACACTCTGAAAGGAGAACCTGTTCTCCTCTTCTACCCTGTTCCTGTGGCTGAATGGAAGGGGGCTTGGTTTTTACATTTCATTTTTTATTTCTGTTTTTCTGCAGAATGTGGGAGTAATGGAGATGACCTCCCCATCTGCCACATGCCGTCCATATGGCAGCCATACGCTCTCCTCCCCGCCATTTCGGTGACCTCTGAACTGGAAGGGCAGCCCTGTCTGAAACCCAGCATGAGCACCGAGTCACTTCCAATTCCCGTCCTGTTCTCCCTCCCTCCTGAGCAACTTATTTAACGGCGACAATTTACATACGGTGGTTTTACAGTGTGGACTAGGATGCCCCAGGGACTGATCTGAGACTCGCAAATCCATTTCAGAGTCTTTGCGCTGAGGAGACAGTGGGGCAGATTCAATATTCAGCTATGCTCATCTAAATCCAGAGGCGCTTCAGGGAAACAAAACCCTGCAGATTTACCTTGGTGCAGGAGAGCAAAATAAAGGCACCTGCCTGGACTCACAGCCACCGTACATCGGTGAAAAATACCCTGCATACAAAATTCACAGTACTTTTTAGCTAAAGATATATGGCAAGCATGCCACTATATATGCAAATATTGCAGAAAGCAGGAGGAAAGCAAACAATAAACAGATCTTTTACTGCTAAGTTACCTTTCCCTTCCTTCTCAAAAATGCGAGAGGTTTAGAAAGAACTGAAAGCTGAACTAAATTTTGTCCTTGTCATTTGTATGATGAAGTTACACCAGAAGTCTTTTTCCAAATAATTCTTTTCTATGGATTGCACGGATGAATGACCCCCACGCAAGCCATATTCAATTTTAAATTTGCTAGGGGTAAAGGGGAAACCCAGCTCAGAAACCACTGACTGCAAAACAAAGAATCTGACTGAAGGAAAAGAGTTTTATTAAAGTTATGGAACCCTTTTTAGTCTTAGTTACGTGGAGATGATAGTGAAAATGTGTACCGGGGAAGGGAAGACCTTTCCCAATAGACCTTTACCAGAAGTACTTTGCCAGGGAAGACCTTAAGCACCACGCCATTTGAGGCTGAAACAGCTGAGAGAGGGGAAGAATGAGGAACAGAATTCCTCAGCCTCTGTCACTTTCTAACAGACAATTAATTTTATTTAAACCCTGACAATTAATTTTATTTAAACTCTGATTTCTTTTTACCATATAGGAATATGAAACTGTGTCCTGAAATTAATAATAAATGAAAAAAAAATTGTTGAAATAATCATGACGAACGCATTCTTTTTCATGCATACAATTGGTTCAATTCCAGTCTCAAAATTAACATGAAAATGAGAGAAAATCCAGATGTAGATTGCTTTGTGTAAAAACCAGCTACTTCCCTTAGGACAGCCGTCCAGCTGCATGGTGCCACAGGCTAAAACAGCAGGAGGAGCCATCCATTTTCATGTCAGAGGCTTGTTTTCCATCAAGAGGACCGGAGCCCACAGAGGAAGTCAAGAGAGAGTATTCCTCCTCCACCTACACATTCCCATTAGTCCTTGTGTAAGCAAATGCTGGGCAAGTTGCCACCCCGTGTGAGGCACTGCCAGCCGTGCCACTTACCCGACTGCCAGCAAGCCTGCGGGCTGCTGGTGTCGCAGCTATTGCCTTCCACGCCATCGAGTAACGCTGTAGTGCATCATGGTGACCAGCAGTGTCTCAAAGGGGACACAGTGGTGTCCTGCCTGCCTCCCTCCTGTGGACACAGGTCCACACCCCATACAAATTAATCTCAAGTTATCCCTCTCCAGCCATACTCTCCTATACACCCCAGTGCTGCTGGGGCTGCTGTGGATCTTTCATAGACCATCCGTGCAAGGGAGGGTGTCCACATCTTGAAGGAGAAGCAGCTTGGGAAATTTTCTAAGGTACTAATCATGGAAAAAACCCACCAGCATTGGAAGTGAGCGGCTTCCGACTTCCAGTATGTATAGCAAAACCACCTCAAGGGACTAAATGGCCCAATAAAGACTCGGGAGCTGCCACTACTGATGGTAGTAGCTACACCACCTCTCCTGCTGCTGGCAGTACTGGGGCCAAAAAATGTCACTGACACCCTCTAGGCTAAGTTCAATAGTTTTGCTAGTAATCCTACATGCAGGTGAACAAAACCTGTGCTTCTGACTCTTCTCCCTCACTCATTTGAACGCTGGCCTTGCCACACAGTGTTCAAGAAGCAAATCTGGGCAAGGAGGAGACCCCAGCTGTGACGGAGCAGGCAGTGGGTGGGCTGTAGGGAAAGCACGTTCGGCAAGTGTGAGATTGATGGGTCACTTTCCTTGTTACCAAGCAGTTACTTACAGTCAGGTGTAGGACAGTGTGTTTTCCAAGGAGATTATTTAGTCTTTTATCAGTTAACAAGACACATGAATGTCTTCTTTTGGATGCACGGCAAGAACATTACGTATGTATATGTTCGTGTGTGTGTCTCTGTGTGTATATGTTTAAAAAAAAAAAAAAGTACTCAGAAGCTCACAGTAAAAAGATAAATGAATGGCACTGTTATCCATGAGACTCTGCCCTGGAGCAGGAAGGCCTGAGGCCGTTTCACATGCAGAAGATCACACTGGCTTTTCTCCAGCATCCCTTGTACTCAGACACCCACAATTCTGCCAACGGACTTCAAGATTCAAAGCTGCTCCACGCTCAGATTTGGACCTTTCTGCCAAGCTGCAACCTGGAATCATCCCGAAATTTCAAACCTTCCAGCAAACCCTTCTACAGCCCTAGGCCAAATATCAGACTTCAGTGGGACCAATTGAATTCTCTGAGCTCTCTGGGCTTCTTGGCAAAGTTTCATTCAGCTCATGTGACTCACCGTTCCTCCTGTTGGGATGATGGAAAAGATAAACCTACACTTGGATGTCAAGAGACCACAACCACCAAAACCACAAACAGAAATGATTAAACAGGAAAATATTTTTTTTTAAATATCTCCAGGTCAGATACAAAAAAATCATGAACAGCAAACGCTTTCAGCAGATGTTTTCCAACAAAATTGCATCTGGAGAGTTCTGCCCTGTTCATTTTGCAGACCCATCAGGTGCTGTACACATGTTGAACTAGTCATGCAATTTCAGCCCTCCATCTGAGATTAGCCCAGCCTAGCACTCACAAAAACACGATCCTAATCCCCCTAGAACGGGGCAGCATGGTGTACTCAGTGTGATGAGGCTTGTCCTGGTTTCGGCAGGGATAGAGTTAATTTCTTTTCTAGTAGCTGGTACAGTGTTTTGGATTTAGGATGAGAACAAAGTTGATAACGCACCAATGTTTTAGTTGTTGCTAGGTAATGCTTACACTAGCCAAGGACACTAGCTTCCCATGTTCTACCGACTGAGAAGGCTGGAGGTGCACGAGAAGCTGGGAGGGGGCACAGCCAAACTGGCCCAAGGGACATTCCATACCATGTGACGTCATGCTCAGTACATAAACTGGGGAAAGCTGGCTAGGGGGGCTGCTGCTCGGGGACTGGCTGGGCATTGGTCGGCGGGTGGTGAGCAATTGTACTGTGCATCACTTGCTTTGTATATTATTATTATTATTATCATATTATTATTATTATCATTTTATTTCAATTATTAAACTGTTTTTATCTCAACCCACAAGTTTTTCTAACTTGTGCTCTTCCAATTCTCTCCCCCATCCCACCGGGTGGGGGGGAGTGAGCGAGCGGCTGCGTGGTGCTTAGTTGCCGACTGAAATTAAACCACGACAAGGCTGCAGAGAAAGAGGAAGGCCAGCTGCTCTAGCAGTCCAAACTCAATTAGTTTACATTATTTCTTCCATTGCTGCTACGTGGTAGTCTGATTTAACAAACACAAAATCTCTGAGTCAGTGGAAAACCGAAATGAAAAGCCATTTTCCACAGGTCTGTCAGGTACTTAACAAAGCTATATAACCAGCCATTAGTTTGCTCTTAAACTAGCCATTAATTTCTTTTGTCTAAAAAGGGGTAGAGAGGGGGAGAGATGAATCATCCACGTATACCAAACAGTCTTCCTCCAAGTCTTTGAGCCAGTCAGAATTACATAGAAGCCAAGCTGCCATCAGAAAATTATTTCTACCGATGATTGGCCACAGCCAGTTGTGATTTCCTCCCCGTCTTGCAGAAGTTTTCAAATCATTCAGTTCAGGACTGCTCCTGGTGAGCAGGAGGTGTATGGCTTTGGAAACAAAACCGGTTTTTCCCCCTCTGAATATGCTTTTACTCTGTCTCCTGTGAGAGGACACACGCTACTTGTTACTCAAGAGCCTGGGAACACATTCAAAAAAACCTCAAAACCAGAAACCACCCCCTAGCCTTATAGCTCATTTATCTTGTAAGCTTTTCAGGTCAACACTTGAGGGACCTTGTACTGTGCCTAGCAAAAGGTATCCCGCCTGCCTTCTTTCAACTCTTTAAGAAATAAAATGTGTTTAGTAACAGTCTCGCTGAAGCCATCCAAACAAGAAACCCACCTTATCCATGAAGAAAGCACCAGAACAGGAGCCAGGAGACCTTCTCTCGGTCCCACTTTGCTGTCGATCCAGAAGGGACACAGCCCCACCGGTGGGAACCCCACAGATGGGCATGGTGCGTGGCTTCTCAGCCAGAGCACAACAGTAATGTGGCTCTTGGGCATTCACCACCAAAGCACCCTCTGAAAGCCGGCGGGCTTCTCCTCTCTCACTCCTGTCTTCAAGTAGTCATCTGAGAGAAGCAGGAAAAGAAAAAATGCCGAATGCTGTCCATCACCTTATTACAGTAAAATATTGCTGCCCAGCCTTCATAGCTAGAGGCTCATCCTTCTGCACAGACTCTAGCATGAATGACTTATGTCAATCACAACCCATGCATGTCATGCACACAAGCTACCGGGAAGCTCAGATCTTTGTGAGAAGGTTAGGGTTGACTTACAGTCTGCTCTTGGGAAGTTCTATCTAAATGTCTTGTAGAAATAGTAAGCGAGGATAAGCACATACAGCCTCTGTCTGGAAAAAACAACAACAACAACAAAAACTCTCCAAAGAAGTTGGTTGTCCTTTGCCTTGTCCTCTTTATGGAAATTTGGAAGGAATTTAAACCTCTCTCCTGTTCCCTGATCTTTGGTGTTTCAATATAGTGGGATCTGTATCCAAATGATTGCTGTGCCCGTCCAAACCATGACATACTGATATTTGGAAGACTGAAGTTACTCTGATTTTAGCTTGCTCAGCCTGGGTGTGACTGGAAGGCTCTGCTCAAAGCCAGAGCACTGCTGCTCTGTCGTGCAGTCAGTAATAACACCAACAATAAAAGACACAGAGAAGCGTACCCGGTCCGCTGCGCCGTTCCTCACATGCAGCGCAGGAGGTCTGCAGAGGTTACTCCCCCAGGATGTATCACAGGCAGGCAGCTGAGACTGAAGAGACTCCTGCTAAATTGCAGAGAATTCCTGGTGGTGCCTGAATAATTTTCTGGTCAGAGAGGTTGAGGAAGGGAAGGAGGGAAATATTTCTTTGCAGAACAAAAAGCAGACCTGTCCAGCATTACTAATGTTCCCTATTGGGCTAGGAAGCCCAACACTGACTAGGTGAAGTTGCTGGGGCCTTTGTGCATAGAGCCAATCTCTTGGGCTTCCCCCTCAGCCCCCTTCCTCTGGGAACAGGAAGATTAATTCTCTGGGTCAGCCTTGAACTTAAGAGAGTCATCATCAGGAATTTGTCTCACTGTGAATCATGAGTTTTCTGTCCTGAGTTATTTTCCCTCAGTTTTCCTGGGAATGGGACTGTCCTGTGCAGTTCTCCGAGACTTGACAGAGCCCATCACCAGCATTGCACAGCCTTTGCTGTGCAGTGCAGTCTTGAGAGGACAAGGAGGTTGAAGGCTGAGGTCTCTTAAGCTCCATTCCCTTTCCTCCAAGAGATTTCAAACTATCTTTGGGGGCTTTCTGCTAGCTACATCCCTTCTGTGGCAAAACTGGGAGGGGATGATCTGGCTTCGTGCACTTTTTAAAGAGCTTGAGAACTAAGAGCATTAGCTTCTCCACACTGGCTAAAAAAGGGCTTGCTAAACCCGTTGAAACCAATTGAGGAGCAGAGCAGAGTTAATCCTGGAAAATGCTCACAGTAGCTCAGTGACGCACGGCCATGCAAAGGCAGAACAGTGTTGCTAGTGATCTGCTCAAAAAGGACTAGGAGAAGTTGCAGTTAAATTTTGGGGTGGGGGTCAGCCCTCAGGGTTGCCTGAGTGGAAGCGAGGGCTGCTGCTATGAAGCTTCTCACGCCGCATCTTTAACATTTTGTTCTTCTTCACGTAAGATTTTCTCTATTGGGAATTTTTGACATTTTTCCATCTGCCGTCTGAATTCAGGCTCATGGAAGACAGGCACGAAGTACAGACACAAATGCTTTCTCCTTTGCAAGGGCTGTGAGTTCCAGTCTCTGCTTGGAAAAATATTTTATACTGTATTATCACTATTCGTTATTGTGCAGTGGTACAAATAGCACCTGTGTACCTGAAATGGGACTAAGGCCCCTCTGTCCCAGACACTGTACTTCCAAGGAATAAAAGGTAATCTCCATTTTCAACCTCATAGTTTAAGCATCAGAAAACATATTTAAACTTGCAATGGCATTCTGATTGGATTAAACATATTTGGGTGAAACATCTACCCTTCATTTAAGGTGTGAGAAGCCATAAGCTCTTTTATTAAATTAGCTTGCTGAAGCAATAGCACCCTCCAGCCAAAACATGGGTTCATGTCAAGGCCCAGATGAAAATGTGTGAAGCTTCTAAGGAATCTGAATTGCATGGAAGGATGAGGTTTGCTAGGCATAGTTTTAAGAGAGGGCTCTGTGTCTGTATGTACACAAATGCACAGGAGAAAGAAAAAAATGCAAATGCAGGAAAAAAAAGAAGGAAGCAGAAAGAAACCTCAGAGATGGACACTGGATTGCTGATGGCAGGACCCTGAGAAATATCTGAGAGAATGGATGTTTAGAGTCTGAAAAGGGCTTGGAAGTTTGGCAAAAAAGGGCTACTGACTGTTGTGTTACTCCCTTGGGAACAAGGTCTTGGGGCGGTCCCTCTAAATTAAAGGAACTGCATCCAGGAAGAAACTGTCGTTAATTCTTTTAACTGAATCATCCCAAAGCTTTGCTAGTGGCTTGAGTTAAAAAGAAATTACAAATCTTAGAATAGAAATCTACCACTTTTGCTCATTTTTAACATACTTCAGTTCCAACAGTGAGTTCTCATCAGGCAAACAAAAGTGTGTGCAATGGAAATTATCTTCTAAAAATTACACTGCACCAATAACAAACAGAAATCTTCCATGTGACATCATGTATCCTTATCAAAACTGTGCCATACAACTTGAATTTCAAATTCCAAATAACTTATCACATCTCTATTTGGTTTTGGTTTCTTTCAATTAGTTTCTGTAGCTTTGCTGTAGAAGGATGACAGCCAGTTAAAGCCCACAAGAATCAAGCAAACATTATCCTCCTTATACAAACATCACTGAAATCCTCTGATGCTGTTTGTTCGTTGACATGGTTTCCATAGGGGCCACTCCCTCAAGTCCTTGTTTAATTTTCAAATTTGCCCTGGAACCAAATTATTCAATTATGCTCTGGCCACATGAGATTCTGCAAAGGCAGCTTAAGCGTAGAATTTCCAGACTCCAATGTGGTAAGACACAAGGTGTCCTCTTTAGTGCGTCAGCTACCCATCCCAGCTCTCCATAGGTAATCAGAAGGAGGAGGATAACTCTACAGCTTAGCTAATGGAGCTCTTAAGGATCTCAGTTATCTTACTGGCAAACTAAGAGGTGTCAAGTATTGCTTCATATGTCACTTTGCCATAAATACGATACCCTAAGTAATCACAAGCTGGCATTAACTCCCCACCTCACTGACGGCTATAAAAAGCTGGAGCTCTGGCCAGTGTCTTGGAAGAGACCCGTCTTTTGCTGCTGTTTTCCCTCCATAGTTTGGAGACAAGAGCTGAAAAGGCAGGATAGTCCTGACTCCTTCCACCCGCAGCATCATGAATAGCACAGACTCTGTGTAACATAGGCCCAGGGAAAGTCATCTGGGTATGCATGACACTACCTTCTCAGCTGGCCAGGCAGTTTCTTTTGGCTCATTTCCAGGGAAAATCACACGTAGAAAAGGAAAAGGCAAAATCTAGCGCCGAAATGAGTGTCTGATCAATGGCTGTACTTCCTAGTCAGATGAGGTTTAAACACAATGGCCTCCACTCTTCTCTTCCTTTCCCTGCTGTAAATCAAAACCAACTTCCCTGAAACCATGGAGTGTATGCTGCAAAAAAACATTCTATGAGAGTGGGAAATCACATCTACTCTTTCCCCAAATTAATGGCCGTGTGCCTCCCTTCCCCCTCCATGCCAATGAGCTGATTTGATAGACATCTTCTAACCTGTGTCACTCCCCCTTTGTGTTCTTCACATAGTGAGATTTCTTCTACTTCTTCTCCGTGCTGTGCTGCTCTCTAATATGATAACAAGGGAAAGTGTGGAACTGGGTGAGAAAAAATCCTGAGGCTGTTTTCATTAACATGGAGAAAAGATTCAGAATAGCCTTGTTTCTTGGAAGGTTTGAAAGAAAAAAAAATATAGCAGAGAAACATCAGTAGCGCTTATTCTCTTGTTTTAAATCAGATCTGATCCATCCAGCAAGACCAGCTAAGCTGAGAACTTCAAGTGGCCATAGGGCTGTAGTCCATAGACTCTCTTTGCTGCTGTCCTTGTCACTGAGTTAAAGGGCTCGTTTTCCTGAGGGAGACACGGAGGAAGTTCCCCTAGGAGGCACAGAAGTTTTCCTCTTCTTCCCAAAGGAGGAAATATTCATGAGCAGCATTCGCAGGGCTGATACTGTGACACTAGCACACAACAGTTTTGTTTTTCCCACCTGTGTTGCATGATGCCTCTCATGACTTGAGAGCTCGGATGCAGCCCTGCGGGCTCCTAAGGAGCTCACCTGCCGCGGCTGGCTTGTACTTTAAGGTGTGGGCAGAGTTAGGCTGCAGCTGTCCCCTCCTGCCTGGGAAGACGTACCCCAGACCCCAGCCCTAGCCACGCTCTGCCCTCTTTGCTGAGGCTGCTGGCCTCTGTGGTGAGTGGTTTTTCATCAGCTGCGAGAGGCTTGGAACGGCACAGATTCTACTAGTGTAGGCAGTCAGAGGCTTTTGTTAATTACTCTTACATATTCCCTTGGAAAAGCTGCAGCATACCGGCAAGGTACCTATCGGATTCCCAGGCTAGCCAGAGGCTAGCCAGAGCACACAAGCCCAGGAACCTGACCAGCATGTTTAAAATGAGTAAATTCACTCCAGACTCTGCATACCAATTAGAAGCTGCTTACTAGTAAAGAATAACTTTACTAGAAATAGGACTGGTAGCAGCCCTCTCATTGGATGAATCAGCTGTCATCCAGGCACCATAATAAGCAAGCAGATCTTGGTAAGCACTCTTTGCAAATTGGCAATGAGTTCTTTTGCAAATATGACCCTGATTTAATCACCTAAGCAGGATGAGACTCCTTTGGGAAGCCTGGTTTATGAAAGAAGCCAGTAATCACTGATCACCACCAACTTGGACTGGTTTGAGCAATTTACCAAGAGTTAAGATATATGCACACCTGATCCATTCCGTGTCTGTCTGTCTCTCCTTATCACTATCATTTCACAAATAGCACAGAATATGCACCAGGACAAGATCTTAACCCACTTGTTAGAACATAACACTTCATCATTGTCAGGCAGATAACCAAAAGCCCAATGCTGAGGATATAGTGCACTTTTAAAAGGGCATAAACAATTTAACACAAATGAAAAATAAATCTGGCCTGTCTTAATAAAGACTTCATAAATACACTGATGAATTACAATGAGATATGTGGGGGGGGGGAGATATCATTCTAATACAGACTTTTTCATCAGTGCTGCTTTCCCACTTCAAACAAATAAGGGGGGGGGCAGAATATGCCAGGTTTCAAAAGAGAATGAGAATCAAAATTCTTAGCTGTAAGTCCACTCTTTCAAAATCAAGAAATCTCCTCTTTGATGCTAGTGTAAAGAACATTGTTGAGCATCCTTGGAGATGCATGTAAAAACATATCAAGGAGTAAAGGCTACTCACTGTCCCTCCAAATTTGTGCAGTTTAAAAACAGACATACATATTTACACATAGATAACCCTCTGTGTGTGTGCATGTGCATGTAGCTCCTGAGGTCTGAGAGTTAGTGCTTCCCACAGGGAAAAGCGGTACCATCTATCAGTCTATCAGTAGTTTCTTGCCCCTATATGAGTCTTTACAAGATAGGGAATCACTGCCCTACACAAACAAGATGCCGAGACACTAACTGCCGGGGCCATTTCTTTTTCCTCTCATGCCGCAAAGACAATGGAAGATCGTCCACTTTGGTACTTAGGCATCAACACAATCAAGCAACACAATCACTGCAGGGGGGGTATCTAGGCCTTTTGGAGAGTTAAAATGGGTCTGTATGAAAGAAACCAGGAGAGCGCTGTCCTAGGGAATGCCAGCTCCATTTCTCAAGGACCGAGCTCAGCTCAGTTGCATGCCACCAGTGCCTCATGCCCGTGCAGCGTTTTGTCACTCCATCCAGCAAAGCCATATAGTTTACAAGGAACAGTTTTGCTAAACTCTGCCCTTCAAATCCTAGTTCTTCCTTCGTACAAAACAGATGGCAATGATTTTACATTTTGATCTGCGTTTGCTCACACCACTGAGCCTTTTCTGCTAGAATCTCTGCAGTCAACCCTCCGTCGCAGCAGAAACAAAAACTCCCTTAACAGACGTGAAACCCTCAGGTTTTAATGATCACATAATCTACTCCTGTTCCAAACAGGTCTAGGTGGTGTTTTCAAACGGGAAAAAACATTTTTGTATGGCAAAGTTTTGCAGAGAGCTATTGTACGCAGAGGTAGGAACCTCCCAGTGCCAGAGGAAAAATTAGGTAGTTTACATGCAAGGTCTCCCTGGAGCAATGACAGTGCAGATAAAAAGTGAGAAAGGATAACATTAAAGTTTAAGTTTATTGCATAACACTAAGTATACATTTCCAGACTTTGACCGAGTTTGGTGTTAGGAGGAACAGGTCTTTCCTACAAAATTTACCAAATATTCAGTTTTCTTTCAATTTAACTTGCCAGCTAATCCAAAACTTGATCCAAATGCAATATTGCTATGCTTGCTAAAGAAGCTTATGTTAAGGGTTTTTTGTTTATGACCTCATGACCTATGCCTTGTCTTCCCACATATGTCTGTTGTTGCATCTTGACCTATGTGCAGCTGCAAACATTATGTGCCAAAGATATCATGTGTCCTTTTACAGTGGAGCTAAGTAAGGAAGAGCTCAAACCATGAAATAAAGTTTCTCTTTCATTGCAGCTCTCTTCAATTTGACATGACGAATTTTTGTCTCTTTAGTTTCCATTTGTTCCTCTTACCTGGTCACAGAAAACAAAAATACAGTATCACCACATTTGGTAAGAACATGTGAAAGGAGACTTTACCAGAATTAGCACGTTGGCCTTAGAAACACACAGTCCTCGTGTATCACTTTTTAATGGAGCAGACCCACTGGTGTAGTAGTTCTGGGGAAATAACCAATTTTTTAGCTATTGATGAGAAAGAGAGAGAAAGAGAGAAAGTGAGACAGAGAGAGAGTTCTTTTCCAGCGGGAAATACAAAACTACTTATTTTTCCCTTAAGACTATGCACAGACAATAACAACGTTTCATGAGGAGAATTTTCAAATAAATACATATTGTGAATCAAAAAACCCCCACCTCAAACCAACTCTGAAGACTGAATCTCACAGACAAATTTTGCCTTAGAGATTTCAGTCCAGAAACAAATCCAGGATTTAAAAAGGTCAGAAAACAGTGCTAATTCTGTCACTTCTGAACAAAATTTCTTTTGCTTGTACCAACATGATTGGGTTTGCTTGTTTAGGATGCCTCCTAGATAGCAAAGGATGTGCTTTAAGAAACTTCAATTTCTACCAGCTGTACAAGTTAGCCCACTTTAAGCCCTAGAATTAGCTACAGTCAGCAGGAGCCACCTGCATATCAAAGGAAATAATATGGTCCTTAGCAACTGAGAAAAGGAAAGAGGAACCTTTCAAATGAAAGGGAGAGAAGAGACCAACATCCCTCTCATCCCTCATTAATGAGCAAAATGAACAAGCTTCTTTTAGAAAGGATAGATTTTCATCAAATGAGTGAACTGAAAAAAAAACATCTAAGGAAGACTGGGAAGCTACATGGGCTATATTTCAAGCTGAGAAATATAAAGACAACTACCACCACCACCTAATTCAATTCTCCCTCATTTTTGAGAATACGGTGCAATGTACTTGTTTTTCAGAAATGAAAGAAATCAACAAATTTGTATGTGGTGGCATTGTTGATAGGTATCTGAGGCATTACTTGAGGAAGCACCAGGCAGGACCTAAAATGTCCTATAATGAATAATGTTAGAATCTAATTTTATCTTTACAAACTTACAGATGAAGTAGACAGGATAAACTTCTTTAAAGAAGCCCAGCGAGCAGATAGCCTGGACTTAACTCACACACTGCACCTCTCAGGGTGGCTACTTCAAATTAAATCATTAGCTAAGAAGGAATAATCCTGGTAGGTTCAGAAAACCAGTTTTAAATTTGGCCTGCTAGCAAAATTCTGAATGTACTTACTCTGGATTCCATTTCTCAACCCATATTAAAGCTCCATAACATAATCAATTATGGGCTTATTGCAAAGTACAATAGGATTCAATCTCCAGGAACGCCTCAGGGAATGTCTTAGAAGGACGATAAAACTAATAGTAATGGGTCTACAGCTTCTAAGGCTAATTTCCACAGTTACAAATTTTATAAATAAATAGAAGGAATGTCAACTCTCAGTCACTCAGCTTGAGGTCTCTCATGCTGATAACTCCTCTCTTCTTAGATACTCTTCCGTTTCTCAGATATATTCCTTTTTCTGTTCCGAACCCCCTGGGACTTGTTCAAAGCACTTCCATTCCTACCTTTCACATCACTAAATGGAGCAAAGAACTAAGGCAACCAGGAATATGGAGCAAGTACAGGAGGGGATAGAGCCCTCCCTAGTGTTGAAGCTGCATCTCAAGGAACAATCATATCGCCTGCAACTGTGATTTCATGAGATCTCAAACTAAGCAGCATGAGGCAGGCGCCAGATGGAGGAGAGGCTGCCTTGGAAAATTCAAGGGCTATGGGAAGTGACATTGGTTGTTTTGCAGTAGTTTCTCTTCAGCAGGCTAGACGACACAAGAAAAAACACTCCCAAACTCAGTGGCTGCCTGCTGGAGTTCATAAGATTATTTATTTCGTATCATGTGAAGGAAAAACATGAGGAGCATTCTGCCATTGTGGTTGCTGTTCCACCCTGAAGACTGCCGAGGTCCACTACCAAGTCTCACTAGACTCAGTTAAACTGTGTGGTATCCCACTAGCAGCTGAATTTCAGCAGTGTCCTGGTTTCGGCAGGGATAGAGTTAATTTCCTTCCTAGTAGCTGGTACAGTGCTGTGGTTTGGATTTAGGATGAGAACAAAGTTGATAACACACCCGTGTTTTAGTTGTTGCTAAGTAGTGCTTACACTGGCCAAGGACTTTTTAGTTTTCCATGCTCTACCGACTGAGAAGGCTGGAGGTGCACAAGAAGCCGGGAGGGGGCACAGCCAGGACAGCTGACCCAAACTGGCCCCAGGGACATTCCATACCATGTGACATCATGCTCAGTACATAAACTGGGGGAAAGCTGGCCGGGGGGGCTGCTGCTCGGGGACTGGCTGGGCATCAGTCGGCGGGTGGTGAGCAATTGCATTGTGCATCATTTGCTTTCTGTATTATTATTATTATCGTATTATTATTATTATCATATTATTATTATTATCATTTTATTTCAATTATTAAACTGTTTTTATCTCAACCCACGAGTTTTTCTCACTTGTGCTCTTCCAATTCTCTCCCCCATCCCACTGGGTGGGGGGGAGTGAGCGAGCGGCTGCGTGGTGCTGTTGCCAACTGAGGTTAAACCACGACAAGCACAGAAGGTGTTTGTCCAGCAGTCTGTGCAGCACGCTGTGTAGAAGGGCACGCAGAAGGACGCCAGAAACTCTGCTGGGGACAGTGTTCCTTGCTCAGCAACAGTGGTGCCATGCCACAGGGCACAGTCCCCAGCACCCACTGGAGCAGCTACCCCTGGCACATCAGAGGCGCCAACCAAGACCAAGTTCTTGAGGAGAATGCAGCTCTGCAGGCCTCGGGCTGCAGGGGTGCCTGGGGCCTCCTGCTGAAGGCGGGGGACAGGGGTGATGGTCTTGCTTGCAGAAGGTGTGCATTAGTGGAAGATCTATGCTGCCAAGTAAGAAGCTGCCGGAGAAGGTCCTGTGCAGCTTCGGAGATGACAAAAGGAGAGTGACGGGATCTTCTCTGAGACCCTGCAGGTAAAATAGCCCAAACCCGCAATTGTACCAAAGGAAGCACAGGCTGAATGTGTTCTCAGGGGGCTGGTAGAGTGAAGGCTGGAAGCTGGTGACTTCTAGCACCAGGAGGAAGACTTCTGCTCCACCCACAGACCTGCACCTTCAGAACAGGGTCAGTGCACTGGTAACAGACAAGAGGCTGGAAGTTGTGTACAATGAAGCACCTGAGATGGCTGAGCCCAAGCTACCCAGGAGCACCAGGAAGAAGCTATGGGTGATAGCACTGGGTGACTCCCTGCTGCAGGGAAGAGAGGTTCCCACCTGCCAAACTGATCCATCATCTAGGGAGGTTTGCTGTTTGCTTAGGCCCTGGATACAGGATGTTGTGGAGACAGTCAAGGCTTTTCAGACCCTCCGATTATTACACTTGCTGCTCTTCAGTGTGGGCGCCAGCGTACGGCCAAGGGAGACCTAGGACATATTAAGCTTGGTTTTCTCTTCAGTCCTGCCACTGAGGGGGAAGGGCTTGAGGAGCAATGGATGGATTCTGGGCATCAACATCTGCTTACACAGCTAATGTCAACAGCAGAGATTCAGCTTTTATGATCATGGGGGTCCTCTCTGAGGATCAGGGACTGGTAGGAAGAGTTGGGATCCACCTGATCAAATGGGACAAGGCATCTTTGTCAACAGGCTGGCCAACTTCGTGAAAAGAGCTTTATACTAGGACTGGCACAGGAGAGATGATGACCTGTAATCAAGTGAGAAAGTGGTGGAACAGGATGGCAAGCAAGGGTTGCAGGGTAATGTGAATGAGAGACCTTGTGATCAAAAAACAGGGCTGAAAGATGCCCATCTCAAGTATATGCACACAAATAAGGAAGTGCCTACAAGACAGCACGATGGGGGAAGCTCTCACACTTTTTCTGGGAAATCAGCACAATGGGATGCTTCTCTGAAATGCCTGCACACTAATGAACAAAGCATAGAAAAAAACCCAGGAGGTATTCTAAGTTTGTGTGCAGTTGTAGGGCTACAGTCTCAGTGGGATCACAGAGATGTGGTGGGATAGCTCACATGATTGGAGTGCTGCAGTGGATGGGTACAGGGGTTTTAGGAAGAACAGGCCAGGACAGTGAGGAGTGGTAGTTGCCCTTTATATAAGACAGCAATGGGAATGCATAGCGTGGAGCAGTGGGAATGTGGAGAAACAACCCCATGCACTGGTACAGGCTGGAGGTTGATCAGCAGAGAGCAGCTTTGCTTAAAAAAGACCTGCGGGTCCTGGAGGACAAGCTGAACACAATGTGCCCTTCTGGCAAAGGTGGCCAACAACGTCCTGGGCTGCATTAGGCAGAATGTCTCCAGTAGGTCGAGGGAGGTGATCCTTCCCTTTTACTCAGCCCTGTTGAGACACATCTGGAGTGCTGGGTCCAGTGCATGAGAGACACGGACATACTGGAGTAAGTCCAGCAAAGGGCCATGAACATGACTAAGGGACTGGAGCATCTCTCATACGAGAAAAGGCTGAGGCAGCCGGGACTGTTCAGCCTGGAGAAGAGAAGGCTCAGGAGGATCTTATTAATGTGTATAAGTATCTGATGGAAGGTGTAAAGAAGATGGAGTCAGGCTCTTCTCAGTGGTGCCTAGTGACAAGGCAAGGCAACAGACACAAACTGAAATAGAGGAAATTCCATTTAAACATAAGAAAAAAGCATTTTTACTGTAAGGGTGGTTGAACACTGCAACAGGTTGTCCAGAGTGTTTGTGGAGTCTCCATCCCTGGAGATATTCCAAACCTGACTGGACATGCTCTAGGTGACCCTTCTTTGACCAAGGAGGCTGGGACTAGACAATCTCTAGAGGTGCCTTCCTGCTTCAACTGTTCTGTGATTCTGCCTTTCCCCTCTCTCCACTCCTTCCTGCATCCCTTTCAAAGACATTGTCTCACAGTTTCCCATACCAGTGCACCTCTTCTCAGAGATGCCAACACAGAAAAAGGTGTATGGCACTGCTACTTGATGGTGTGGTTAAAATTCCAGCAACGTTTTGTCTGTTAACATTTCCAGTGTCCTTATTCTGGATGGGATTGCACTGGAAGCAATGAGACTAGAGACAGCAGAGGAAAATATACCACATTACTTCGGAATCCTCCATTAAAATGTAATCTGTTGTACGTTGCTATAATCTTTGACAAGAAATGTCGGCCTTAAAGGATGAGATTAAAAACCATGGGGAAATAACATGCAGTTAAAATGGCCAATAAAAGCATACCAATATCTACGCAGTCTTCAAGATCTAATATGATCTAATAAACAGAAGATCAACCTGGAATCCGAGACTGTCCAAATCCTCGCCTCTGCCGCTCCCTTGGTTGTCTAACCTCACACAAGTCACTTGACCTTTCTTTCCATAATATCATTTACACACACAGTCCTACTTGCTCCTACACCTAGCTGTGAAATGGGGTTTAAAACAACTAACTACCCACACTTCTTATTTGATGCCAGAATTAATTAGTTCCTTTGTGTACAAAGAATTCTAATGCTGCTATTGCCATCAGAGTATTCCTTCTAGACAGTAATTGCATTTTATAAGAATACTAATACTGTTTCTGTGCAGTTACACAATGGATGTCTCATCATCTACAAACAGCATTGTGCTTCGCGCTGGATGTTTACATAGGAGAAGAGGGAACCTTGTGGGAGACACTCCGGAACTCTCCCTCACCAAGAAGCCCTTGGTGAAAGCCATATTTGCTGCCAAATTCCTAAGGGAATTTCATCCAGGTTTATAGTCATTCACATATTTCTCTCCCTGACCAAGTTCAGCAAAACCTATGCCTCTGCACTTTGAGACATCCATACTTTAAAACAGTATGTACACCTTCCACCTGTTGGTACACAATAGTTGTGCACGGCAAAATAGAAAACTGCCTGTTCATTACTTACAGCCTGTTTAAGCCCGGTTTTCAAAAAGAAAGAAAGATCATTTTTTGTTTCTCTTTTTTTAGAGATGAAAATTGTCAGAGAGCATTCTAGCTGTTTCATATGTTTCATATTACAAATGTGGCATCATGTTACAAAGGATTGTGGGGTTGCAAGTCACAGTGAGCACCAAGGCTGATACATGAGTATTTCATGTGGGTTTTCAGTCTATTACCTACTGGATAGCTGTCCTGGTTTCAGCTGGGATAGAGTTAATTTTCTTCTTAGTAGCTGGTACAGTGCTGTGGTTTGGATTTGGGGTGAGAACAATGTTGATAACACACCGATGTTTTAGTTGTTGCTAAGCAGTGCTTACACTAGTCAAGGACTTTTCAGCTTCCCATGCCCTGCCAGCGAGAAGCTGGGAGGGGGCACAGCCAGGACAGCTGACCCAAACTGGCCCCAGGGACATTCCATACCATGTGACGTCATGCTCAGTACATAAACTGGGGGAAAGCTGGCCGGGGGGGGCCGCTGCTCGGGGACTGGCTGGGCATCGGTCGGCGGGTGGTGAGCAATTGCACTGTGCATCACTTGCTTTGTATATTCTATTATTATTATTATTATTATTATTATTATTATTATTATTATTATCATCATATTATTATTATCATTTTATTTCAATTATTAAACTGTCTTTATCTCTACCCACGAGTTTTCTCACTCATGCTCTTCCAATTCTCTCCCCCATCCCACCAGGGAGAGGGGAGTGAGCGAGCGGCTGCGTGGTGCTCAGTTGCCAGCTGAGGTTAAACCACAACAATAGCCTTTTTGGCTTTATTTTTAGCAGAATGCCACAGAACAGGAATTGCTCAGATAAAGAGTCATACCTGCTCCCCATTCAAGCAAACCCAGCTCCCTGCTAGTTCTGGTAGGCCAACAACTGCAGGAAAAGCACCCATTGGCTTTTTCCTCGGCGTAATCCCCCCTGAAATGCCAATGGGAAAATTGTGTGTGGAAGGATGCAGAATGAAGCAAGTTTTCTTCATATCATTAATGCTGTTCCCAGTTCTGGACTCTGTAGTTCCACCTACGCTGCAGAAAGACTGTGTCATTTTTCCAGGATCCCAGTGTTACCCAGGGTAATTAACTTTCAAAGGCTGCAACTGCCCTGCCAGGCTGGCAGGACTGTGAGGTGCAAGGACTGAATCACCAAATTGCCCAGGAATGCAGGCAGGATCGGTTATATATACACGTATGGGGCCACTACGAGAGCGAGATGCAACACAGGACAACATGGTGGTCTCTTGGGTCTTTAATATGTCTATCGTGTGGAGTGTTGTAGAACTGAACAATATAGACCTTTTAATTAGAGGTGGAGACAGATACCTCATGCATCCATACCAGAAATATCCAACCTGCTTGCTTTAAATAGCTTTTCATCCATGGCCGAGCTCTTTAAACTTTCTCCTTTTATTAAAACAGCTCAACTGAGACCATTTTAATGTGCCCCCATCTAGTTATTTTATTGGAAAATATTAAAAGTGTGGACGAGGTGAAATTAAATTCTTTGAAAGTGGAAATCAAGCAGTACTTTCAGTTTTAAAAGCAGCTTCCTCTCCTTGTGCTGATGCACTTAATATTATCCTCTTATTTAAGAGGTATTGTTTGAACTAAAATTGTGAATAACACCGTAATGGGCATGAACAAAGGAAATGATAAGTAAGAAAAATATAGCTCATTAGAGAGAGTGTGATTAAAAGGATAAATGGACTTCCAAAGGCTTGGGACATTTTTCTCTGGTTATTAACCAATCCTCTTAGCATTCCTTCCACAACGTGCCAAGGGTAGATGGGAATAAAGGCAGGAGAAGCCAAAGATAGCATGTCCTCCCCAGCTGCTGAGACCAGCAGGTCACCTCCGGGGAAAGACTGAGAGGGACGCACAGAACAGACCCCTTCCGTCTCGAGCACAGCAGTCGTGTCTCTTTTGTGGAAAAGACCAAGCTGTTACTTTATAGAACTGAACATGCCACTTTCCAGGCTGGCATGTCCTAGCTGAACGCCTAGCACGGATGGTCAAGCCTCGTGCGAGAGTCAAGAGGCAGCTGATGTCCCCACAACCATGTGGGCAGGTTAAAGTCCATAACCAGAAGGACAGCAGTGCCCACATGCCTTTTGCCAAGCCAGCTGGGCAGCCAGCCTTCAAAGTACTTCTAATTTCAGGTGAGAAAGGCTAAGAGAAAAGGGGGTTTTAGGACAGTAGTTGGCAAGAATCTAACTCCTCAAATGCATACACTGAAAGGTTTTTTCATCCGTGATTAAAATATCTCCTCCTGGTTCCCACTGGAGCACTGCTTGTGTTTTAGGTCCCATCTGACACTAAGGTTATTTACAGAGGACAGGAACAAGGCCTTGGATACCGTCATCATAGACGCAGGATTGTCACCGTGATGGTATCAACAGCGCTGGTCCCAGACCTGTGCCAGGCTGTGCACAAGCCCAGGATGGGAATCCAACCACACTCCTTCTCCCCAGTGAAGGCTGGCCCCAATTGGGCTGCCCCTTCTGTCACGAGCAAGCACTGGAAGAGTTGTCCGGACATTCAGACAGTTTTCCTACCCCAAACAGGCATTCTCCTGGCATGACTTTGAAGTAACTTGCATATCAACCAAAGTCTGCCACACCTGATGCAGAACACCCTTTTCTTTGTAACTAGAGGTGTGATACAGTGCTGGCAGTGGGATCCCAGCGCATTTTTGTGGTTCACATTATCCGAAGGCTGAGAAACATTCCTCCAGGCAAAAACACAGTTCAAGAGCTGGCAAAGAGCAACCCCTGGAGCTGCAGGAGGAGAGAGGGGGACTACAGGGTACAGAGTCAGTGAGGCAAAAGGGCATATTCTGGGGTAATCAGGATGTAAAGGCTGACTGTTAAAACGTGCCTATCCCATCTACCCTGGCAGAGCACCAGCGTAAGCTGCACCAGCTCAGCTGGGAGGGAGGTGAGGACTTCCTTACAGGCAGCATGACAAAGACATGACACCAAAGCTGGCCTTCGGTGAACCTGATGTAAGATGCAGCAAATCCATTTTATACAGGTCCCGCTGAAAGGACAGCTGTGTATGTCCATATCACAGCACTCTCACAAAAAAAAGCAAAGGAGAGCTATGGGAACAGAATTTCTCCCAAATTTTGGGTTGTTGCGCTTTTTATTTTTATGAACAAAGTGATAAAGACACAGTAATACAAATAAAAAATGTAAAATACGACTTTGATTTGACCTGAAGAGGATATGGGATATGGACAATAAATAAAACATTTCTGAAACTAACGAATAAATCTAGCTCTGGGAATTCTCAGGGAGGGGAAACAAGCATTCATAAAAATTCACTCCTCTCTGAGCTGCAGCCCTGAACCTCCCATGCACTAGATGGGAGACACTGATAAATCTAGGAGGCCATACGTGCCAACCAGCTCATATGTTTTCAGTGAGCAATGACAGGGAGCCAAATTGCTTTATTCCGATTAGTGAAGGTCCTCTGACTGCAAAATACACTGTGCGAAAAAAATATTGAGTTTTAGTTCGCTGACACATCAATTTAAGAGAATTATTGCTCTCACATAGAGGCCAAAGCATGTATCTCCCTTCATGTATGTGCAGTAAAAACTAATTGTCAACTTTTATGTAGGGGCAAAAGGGGAGGGAGAGATGGGAACGGTACCTCTCCAACCTGCGGCAGCATGTTCTGACTCTCATGTGTTATCTCACACTGCAAAGAGTGGCAAAGTACTGGCATTTTGTTTTATTCCTAAGGACAAAATAAGCTCTCCGTAAACAGCATAAGCATGACTCGCATTTTTTTAGCTGTCTTTTCTCTAAAGAAGTTTCTAGAAAGCTGTTTCGTCCAGCTTCTTATCCATAAAGTCTCCCAGATGGCAAAAGAGACCACTAATGAAATCCACGACTAGACCGTCTCCTGCTGCGGCTTAAATCTCGCTTGCTTTACTCACAGAAGTAATTTGGGGGGGCGGGGGGGAGGCGGGATGCCAAGGTGCTTGTGATATGTGGTCATTTCAGTGCCTCGTCCAGGCGGGTTTTAAGCCCTGTCATGTGCTGGAGCTGATTCAATTATGCTATTTCCTGATTTGCCATGATGCTCCCCTCACTCAGAGGAAGGGGGGCGGCGAGTCCTACGCACGCTAATACCACTCAGACAATAGGCATGCGAAATTGATGTTCATGCAATATCTTTAAGTCTCCAGAGGTTTGTATTTTAGCTATTGTACGAAACGCTTCGCTTTCATTGCCTCTCTCCTTCACCTTTGTTTCCCAGCTCACCGTCTCATCTTCCGCCTTGGCTGGGGCTCCTGACTGCTGCAGGTTTCTTCATTGCATATTCAGGAGATCTGCTGGTGCAAAGCAACTCATTTTCACCACCTGAAATTTGCACCGTGAAGGCAGAAATAATCAAATATTTTGAAAAAAACTGGTGAAGCGAAACACTGCACATTAATTATTGTGATAGTTATAGGATAATAACTAATTATTAATTATGCTTTCCAGCAATGCCTGCCTAGTATTTTATTGAAATCTTCAGCTCGGCACTGAAATTTGTATTAATTCTTCTAATGCAGCATTTTACAATCAAAATATATAGCATGCTCCCATTTCTGCTGGAATGTTTTTCTCTGCGATAAAATAGGAACTGGCCTTTCCTAGGACGAGAAAAGAAGAATTTGCACAGCTTGCTACTCTGGCACTACCTGCGCCAGAACCAGAAAAAGAAAGAGAGAACAAAAATGGGGGTTTCTAATCCCAGCTTCCTCCTATCCCCAGTCATTTTGCCACTTCTCCATTTTCTCACAACAGACTGCCTTTGATTTGCTTTCAAAATGAAGGCCTAGCTGACAGACAACTGTAAGAACAAAGGGGCCCAAACAGGAGAGGGGGCTTTGGGGAGGTGCTGGGCATGGGGGCGGAGAGGGGGTGGCTAGGACTCCGCAGGGGAGACAGGAGGGTTGAGGAGGCTGAGGGAAGGGCAGCGTTGTGCACACGCAACAGGCAAAGGAGAGATAATGGCAGAGAAGAGGGACGGAAATAAAGGGGAAAATGAAAAGCGAGGAAAGGTGGGGGCAGCGTGTGGAGACCCGGGGTGTCTCTTTGCCCAGCCAAAGGGAGGAAACGGAGAGAGGCAGGATGCCCTGCCTGTATGAAGCAACAGCCGGGCCAAGCGGAGCTCCTCCTGTGCCTGCCAAGGTCGATCCCTGATCCACCTTGGTTAGATGTCCCTGCCGAAGGGGAATAAGATCCAGAAGGAAAGTATGAAAATAACTTAAGAAAACATTTTGCGCCTTTCTGCTGTATTTGAAAAGTGCCCAGCTACGTGGGACACACACCCTCGCAGCACTCCGCTCATGGTTGGGAGCGCAGGGGAAGCACGAGGGTTCCTCCAGGCCACCCAGCGATTCTGCCCTTCTGCCCAGGGCTGCCGGGCCAGCGCTTCCTTCTCTGGGGCCCCTCTGAAGACACAGGTCTCAAACTGGGGGCAGGTCACCCAGGAGAGCAGGCACAGAGCTGAGGATGGGGAGAGGAGGGGAGAAGCGCTGGGGGAACACTACCAAGCCTTCACCTCTCCTCTTCTGGCTCTCCCAAGTCCGGCGGCTGTTGGCTTTGTGTTACTGGCAGACAGAGGAGAGCAGGACCACAGGCTGCAACCGGGGTGGAGGTGTACCCTCCCTGAGAGGGCTGGCTCGTCCTCCTCATCTGCTGAAATGAGCTGAGCGGGGACAGGAACGAAGCTATCGCAGGCATGTCTGCATTTCACTTCCCCTGGGGAAAGGCCAGCCCTGCTGGCTAGGACGGGGGTGAGAGGGAGCAGGCCCCCACACCCACTGCAGAGGAACCACGGAAATATGTCAGTGCGATGGGGAGCTGGGGAGGCAAATGGGAGGGGACGAGCAGGCAGTGCGGTAGAGACAGGGTGCGAAAACCTGCCGCTGGAGAGGTTTTGGTGGGCAGCTCTGGACAGGATCAGGGCTGACTTTGCTGGACTTTGGGACGCAGCAATACTTTTGCTGGGCACTAGACAGCATGGGTTGTTCTGTCTAGGGGAGACTGGAAGGAGCTGGAAGCAGGCAGGCAAGTGTTTGGGATAGACCAAAGCATATAAAAAATGCATGCATGGGAGGAGGCCAAAGTACTGCATGATTAAAAAAAAAAAAAAGAAAAAAAATCTAAATAGTTTTAGAGCCACTACCTGACGGAACTAAACGGCGTTCAAGCATTCAGACCTTAACAGCACTAACAGAAAGGGAAATTTCTTAATGACAGCATTTCCTACACAGTCCTTTATCCGTATCAGAGATGCGTAACAGGAGCTGGGCAATCTAATGGAGATTAGCTGCTCAAAAGAAATAAAAAAACACAACACTTCCTCACGGCACTGGCTGCTGCCTCAGCTCCCCATCCCCTGGCAGCTTCCCAAACACACAAGTTCATACCGCTAATGCTGAATTGGAAAAGCTGGAGGGCAGAGCTCCCGTGGAAACCACAGGGGGAGAGCATACATGAAGAAAAAGCTTTCTGCACGACAGGATTTAAACTGGAAGGTACTTCTACTGGGGAAATAGCCCCACATACCAAGACCGAGCCAGGAAAAAATGGCCTCGCTAGCGTGTTGTTGATTAATCCTACCATGATCCAAAGAAGCAGCAATTTGCTACTTAATTGTAGCCAGCCACAAAAAGGAAAGAAAAAGAAAAAAGGAAACAGTAAGAGAGCATTTCCTCACTACATCTAGCTCAGCTTTTTTTAAATTTTTTTTCATGGTGACTTATTCCTCATGCAGCGTGTAGGTATTTATTTAAATAATAGATAAATACCTACCTCCAGGTACAGAATGTGGCATGCTACAAAGTATGTAAACAAATTAAAGCTGGGCTTAGTGCCCAGATAAGAAAGCTCACCAAAACCAAACAAGCCAACCCCAAAAGCTCAGGTCTCAGCAAAAGAAAAGAGTCCCAAAATAATGTACGAGGTATGAGAGTAAAAAGCTGTAATGCACCTGGCTGGAAATGTCTGATTAGTAGTATTACATCAGCCTATGTGTCAGGGCTTCCTTATGATAAGCCCTGTACAACTATATAGTGAGAGGTGGTCCTTGCTGCCTACAAAAAAGAGGCAGTCATGAGAGAGGAATCTGAGATTTAAAGAAGATATGGGATTTGGCCCAAGTTGCATGCAGAGCTAGGATCAGTTACAGACTGCTTTCCTCCCAGTCCGACATTCAGAGATCACATCGCTGCTGAGATTCATGGCTCATCTCCTGAAATCCAGCATGGTATATTAAACGTAAGCCTAACCTTACTTCTCTGACCTCATACTGTGCCTTCAAAGTCAGGGAAAGGAAATTCAGGGTTGAAGTCTGAAGCTGTCAAGGACAGGGTTGGGAGGAGATGAGAAAAAACCCGTGGAAGAGACGTCTGGTTTGAGAAAAATCATCCAGGACAGAAAGCAAGGACAATCCTGTATCTGTCTGTTTGCCTTGGAAGGCCGTGACAAAGCAGCAGTCACTCAACAGCCTCAGGCCTGGATAATTAAAACCTTTATATAATTTCAGGTAGAAGAGTAAACAGTCTTTCCGTGGCATACAGAATTCACCCCCCTCCTTCCGACTTGCAGCTCAGGGTTGTATTTTTTTTTCTTTTTTAGAGCATCTTGAACAGATAATCAGAGCGTGCTGACATTCAGCAGTAATCAATTAGCACCTACTTTAGATTAAATTGAGAATATGTAAATTGGGCTCCTCATCAGGCACCACAGTCAACATTTCAGAGACACTCACCATGCTCTGAACATATCAAACAGATGAAATGCAGAAGTTGTTCCAAATCCTACTCCAAAATGGGAGGCTGGGTGGGCTATACCAACCATTTAAGACTACTTTTATCTGGGCTTTTTTAACCTTATTAGCTGGTGTTAAATTAGCCTCTACAATTCTTTTGCCAACCTGAGTCAAACCTGACCTTTTTTATGGAGTTACTTACATACATATAATATGATAAAACGCACCACTTACAAATTAACACAAGGAGCCTGACCCCTACCGGGTCCATTACAGCATTCCCCCTGATTGTCCTTTGGTCCTTCTTGCAGTGAAAACACAGCCATGACCAGGTGTCAAGAGCTCATGCTGGTCCTGGCAATGTTTGGAATAACTCCACTTTGTTTCATAAAAAGCCGAGGAGGGTAATCCTTGGTGTCATCCCACTCCCAGCGCCACGGCATCCACACCTACCGATTAGCTAAGTTTCTGCTGGACCCAGCCCAGAAGTCCCGCGTCGGTACACGGTCAATAGAAAAGGCTCGCAGGAACCGCTTCTTTCTTCAAACACTGAGGAAGGAGCTTGGCTAGAGCGGTAGAATTATTCTTATCGTTGGGATTTTTTTCCTGTCTTTACAGCAAACTTTCTGTTAGACCCTATCTTGGGTCAGTCTGCCTGACCTCTCACTATAAATTAAAAATGCTGGCTCTTCACCACCTCACTTTCACAGCATCCACCCCCAGCTGATCACATTTGGAGAAAGAAACAATAACTGGAGCCCACCTAAAGTGGATATTGTAGTTGGTGCTCATTAAAAAGAGCATCTAACCCATGTGAGGATGAAGGAAAGCGTGGATGTGTTAAAAATACATATATTTGAGTGTTTTTTTAATATCCTTTTTGCCTCTAGAGATCACCGTCTCATACAGAAGGGCTTTTCTTCTGGCCTCTGAATGCATGTGATTGCCACGACTATAGGGGTTTTGCATTTCATTCTGACTCAACAAAAGCCGTATGCTTCAGCCTCCTCTTCTCCCTCCCCCCCTATTATAGGTGAGATTGTTTCTCTAGAGACCAGTTTGTCATTTTTGCTCGAACGTATCCCATTTACATAACTCATAAGGCATTAGCAAAAATGTACCCCTCAAACCAAGCCCCCCCCACGTATATGTCCGTATAAAGCTGTCATATCGTGCCTACAATAGCGTAACAATGTACAGCAGATAGATTATACTTGTGCCACAGTTTGTTTTTGTGATTAACAGGCACGATGCAGCTCCAGTAGATATTAGCATGTCCGGGAAGCACTCACAATAAATTGCAGAGCTACTAATAATTTAGATATTTTTATGACTGTTCAGCGGTGGCTAATTTCGTCTAATAAAATCCCATTAAGTTGCTGCCTGGTCCTTTTCCTTCCTCCAAGTCCCCGAACGGGACTTATATGCTAATTGCAACCCGTATATGCTAATTAGACCTAATTTCCATTTCTTAAAGAGATAAGCACTGCCTTGTGCCAGCCAATCATTAAAACGTCCCACCTTTGCAGCAACCTTTCCGTCTGGCTCACGCAGAGGCGCGATAAAGCATCGCTTTCCGCTCCGCGCAGCCCCGGAGTGTCAGGGGGGTCCGGGGGGGGGGGCAGGGATGCGCCGCTCCGCCCGGCAGCGCGGCCGGCCGGCGCTCGGCCGGCGGGCGGGCAGGGCTGCCCGGGGCAGGCGGCGCGGCGCGGCGCGGCCCGGCCCGGCCTGGCCGTCCGGTGCTCCGCCGCGCCGTACCGCTCCGTCGGCCGCGGGGGAGGGGGGAAACGCCGCGCTCTCCTGCCCTTGCCGCCTTTTGGGTGGGCGCTGGGGCATTTACGAGGGTCCTGGTACGCGAGTGGAAAAGAAAGCGAGCGCGGGCTGACGGCGGGTTTCGATCCAGCGGCTCCTCTTCCCTCTCCTCCCCCGGAGGAGGAGGAGGAGGAGGAGCAGCCCCCCCTTCACCGCACGCCGCGGCTGCGGGCCGCCCCGGCTCCGGCAGCTCTCCATCACGCCCAGCCCACGCGGGCTCATTAGAGCTTCGGGGAAGCAATCAAGGGTTTATCATGCTTGAAGGGGCGGCGAGTCTCCTTGCGCTGCCTAATGCGATTTCGCGGCACTGCAATGTAGTCAGAATTAGATCCATATTAAAGATCGGTTAGCGGAGAGGGAGCGCAAGAGCAAAAGAGGCAAGCACCGCCCGGTTTTGAAAAGCACAAGGTGCCTTTCCAGCTGCTGGCTGCGGTATCGTACACTTTGCTCTAGGGAGGGCGACCTTCAAATCCCCGGGACGAGATTCGTCAAGGTTTTGAGGCTGAATACGTAGAGGTTTAGGCAAATTCTACGCCGCGTGTTAAGCCGGCAGCCCTGCTTCGCGGTCTCCGGAGCAGAGACTGAGCTCGTCGGCACCGGGGTGGAAGCCCACCAGGGAAGAAATCACTCCACGGCAGCTGGGAGGGCGGCTCCCAAGGTGCACGGGTGTAAATTCAGAGCAGTCCCACCAGCACGCCGCAACTCTACAGGGAGTTTAGGCGAGTGGTTTGTCAGCGCATACTTCTCCCTATAAAAGGCATTTCCTGAAATTACTTAGAAATGACGTTTCCCCTCTGCCCTCCCCAGAAAGCTAACTGTAACATTTTACTGTTTGAAAAAGACAATTGCAAAGTCAAAGGAGCTGGGAACATGAGCGATGCCATTGTTTGAAAAAGAAGCAGCCTTGAAACATCATTTGCAAATCTGTTCACTACTCTGAAACGCTAAATGCAGTACGAGCGGGTTTAGCGTCTGTCTGCTACCTCCCTCCCTTACTAGGACCCGGTGGAAGAAGAAGGACGCGGAGCGGCAGAGCGTTACTTCAGGACAGCCGAGCGCTGCGGAGGTGAAGGGGTCCCAAAACACGCAGAACCCTCCGCCCCCACCCCGGGCAGGGCTCTTCACGTCCTCGCTTTGTGCCGCGCTTGACAAATGAGGGTAGGCTGGCTCCTTATTTTCGCGGGTAAAATGAATCCCCGATGTTGTCTCCGGGAGCTCAGCGATGTTACGCCAGGGATGAATTTGCCCACGTATGCCTCACACTAACGCAATTCTCCCCATAACCAAAATCATTATCCGCCTGATTTCCCCTCCACCTTTCTTATCTCTCCCCTCTGTACGCGCGCACACACACACACACACACACTCTCTCTCTTTTCCACCGGCACGTCAGTCACAGCTATCTATGCAAGAGGACTGAACTTCATCCCTCGGCGCCTCCAGCGAGGTCACAAACGCCAGATGCAAATACATAGCGGGTTGCTGGAGTTCTCTCTCTGGGGCGATAGGACGGGAGGGCAGCATCCCCGCCGGCGGTGGTACCGGGGCAGCCAGCCGCCGAAGGTAACGTTTAATCACACGGGGGTGGGGGGGAGGCAGCGCGGAGGGCTGGCAGCCGTCCAGCGCGAGAGAGCCTGTGGCGCTATCAGCTGCTCGCGGCTGCCGCGGGGGAGCGGCGGCGGCGGCGGCGGCGGCGGCGGCAGCACGGAGGTGCTCGCGTGAGGCGGAAGGGGGAGGGAAGGGGCACGCGGGGCGAAAATCCATCAACCTGTAGAAATTACCGCAAAGGCTACTTTCTTTCAGTAAAATTAAAGGGGCTGGAGGGGGTTCCTGAGGAGCTGATGTTTTTATTGCTCGCGCATCTCTCTTTATACCTCTCCCTTCTGCTATTCCTGATTATTTAACTCTGCAGCTGCACTTTAACTTTAGAAAGAGCTCCGGGATACAGTCGGTTTGAAGGAGGCCACACAAAATAAAATTTTATATTTTATTGCATTGTATTGTTCAGCATTTTAAAGAGGTAAATTAATCACTAAACTGCTGTTCTGTGCTTTAAACTACCAGCTGTTCAGTGCTCTGAATTACAAGATTTATCCTTCAGGATTTTTTTAAATCATTTTTTTCCACCTTTCATATAAAGACTTTATAGGGAAATAAGAGCATGCTGGGGAGCGGAGGAGGGGATTAAGAGACAAAGAATCGCACCGTGCTTTGGTCTTCACCCCACATCAGATGACTTGGTGACAGCCCTTCCCCTGTGGGCTTTACGGCTTAATTACCTGGACTGTGGGCTTTCCCATTTCCACTCCTTCCAATCACCCTTAGACTTTATTAGTATTTAGACCGTCTTGCTTAGTCTGTTGAGTTTTCCCTTTACCCTGGCAGCTGTAGTGTTAAACACACACAAAAGGCCTTTGGTAAGCCCTCATCACTGTGATCTTTGCTTAAATCAAACAACACAAAGTCTGACCACAGCGGGGACCTTTTTTCATTACAGGTAGAAGTGAGGCAATAAAAAGAAATGCGGGGGTGGGCTGGGGGGGGTGTGTGTGTTTGCAAATGCCCTCCAAGGTGTCCACAAACCCCCTCCCTTTGAGAGAATGTGCAGGGCTGATGAGTGGGGGAAAGGGAGGATGGTGGAGTAGTGATTCTGTGCATTCAAATTCTCGTCTTTTCCTTTAGCTCTTCTGAGTCACTTCTCTGCACTTCTCATTGAAACATGGTTTTGAGCCCTGGGTTAAGTGTCACGAGCCATCGGACCCCTCCCCTTTCTGTACACCTGGCTGGTGGCAGCTCACCTGCAGCGCGTGCTCAAAGCATCCGCACCGTGCTCAGGAAGAGCCCAGCTCAGGGTTTCTGCGGGGAAACGATGCCAGCACGCTGAGCTCAATTCCTAACCCATCCAAATGGGGTGTCAAGGCCTGAGCTACTGCACACAGAGTGGGCTGGGCTCTCCGCTCTCCACACAGGATAGACAAACCCAGAATCCTCTTTGCAACTCCAACATCGCTTCTTCAGCCATTCTGCCTCCACCAGTTTCTCTCCCATTTGCTTCTGTGTTATACCGGAGAAGACGACTACTGCAGAGAGTGGGACATGAGAGGGAGGAGACCAGGTCTCTGCCTCTGCACTGCTGCTAACCCGTAGCAAATTACACTGCTGTGCTCCAGTTTGGCCTCTCCTTTATAAAACTGAGTTAGCATTGCCAGCCTATTCTTGTGAAGTGCAAGGTTTAGATGGAGGGTCCTCGTATGAGTTCTAAGACTGGGCTGAATGTTCTGCTATATAACAGGGAGAGCCACACACACGAACACAACCTGGATCCTATATGACAGGTGAGAATGGAAGTTGAATGCTTACAACATGCCTGGTAGCCAGAGCAAATACAGGAGATGGAGTTCTCTTGGTAGGGTCAAGAGACATCACACGGGCTTTCTGACCATGAGTTTGGCAGTAGGTCTAGGTTTATCACTAAGACATTGCCTTCAGGCACCAGTGAAAAGCCCCAACTCTCAGCCACTGCCTTTTGAATCTCCTCTTTCCTACAGCTACAGTCCTCCTCCTCCTTCAGCCAGAGAAAGGTGGTAACTGCTTGAGTCCAGAGCCTGAGTGACCATTGCTGCGAAGACTCAGAGCCTCCTGAGGGCAACACCACCTCCTCCCACCATTCCTCAAAGCATCTTGTGGCCAACAGCTAGGGATGTTCTCTGCTTTTGTAGTATCTACCCAAACATCCTTCCCCATACACATCCCCAGAAAACTTCATGTGCTGGTTTCCTCATGCCTGTGCAGAGCATCCTTCTAGTCATCTTCTCAACCTTTTCTGTAGTTAGATCCAAACCTGCCATTTTCCCCTTTCTGTTGCTCTGAAAGGGCTCACAGGCTTCACTCTTGAATGACACTTAACCATGCAGCTATGTCAGTGCTATTAATTTCATTAAAACATTCTAGTTGAGAATGGGATGCACAGCCTGTCACGAGCAGCATGCTGGGTCAGCAGACAGGCGCAGACACTGGACCCAACAAAATGACTACAGACCAAGCCAGAGGAATGCTTCAGCATTCAGCAAGGGAGTACATCTTTCTCTGAGATAACTGTTCTCCCTGCTCTCACCATTACACACCCAGCCATTTTCAGGAAAAAAAAAAAAGAGCATTTTAGTGCAATGCAGATCATTATTCACATCTACCTGAAACTAAGAGAGAGAAGAAAGGTCATTTTCAGTTCTTTCATGTGTTAGACGTTTATATTAAACACAATCTACTATGTTTAGTTAATGTAATTAAACATAATTTATTCAGGAGGATCTTTATTTGCTTTAGACTGGGTGACCATACAGCCCAGTTTGGCCTGGGAGAACCTGGACCATCCCAAAGAAAATCTTTGGCGTATTCATTTGTCTTGGATATTCATCAAGGCAAAAAAAGCTACCCCTTTTTCAAGAGCACTACAGATAGGGGCTGTGGACCCTTATCCCCAAGCTAGCTCATTTATTAAGAACTGAGCTAAAACGTGTGTTGAGAAGAAGGAGAAAGTACTGCAATGGCCCCTGATTCTCCAGTCCTCTGTTATGTGGGAATTTAGTGCAGCACCCGTGTCTACTACATCCTCTAAAATACCCTGAAACACCTAGCTACATCCCTTAAAATACCCCCAAACACCACGCCACTCACTATCACAAATACCACTAAGACCACAGCCCCGCCCTGGTAGACTCCAGATAAACACACAGTAAGAACCTGTCTTCTTCCCTCAAAATCTTACAATTCAAAGAGAAGTAGACAAAACTCTAACAAACAATAACAGGAGAAGGGGGGGGGGGGGGGGGAAGGAGGTGTTAGCATAGCAAATGATGAACCCAGTGTACTTCACTCTTACCCCACTGTCAGAAGGCTCTTAGGATTCCTACTGTCTCAAAGGGCGCGTATTTCTCTCTTAGACAAGAGAAACCACCCCTTCCCAAATGCTGGAAGAGCATTCGTTAGATGGTGTCTTGTGCGAATCAGGGTGATAAAAGCAGCTCTTGGTGAGAGGTATAGAAAGGGGTGTGAGGGTAGGCAGGAGGAGAGCCTTGGGCATGACTAGAAAGAGCAATTTCAGTGATTCATGAGGACAGTATGTCATGAACTGTGTACTATAATGCAAGTCAGTAGGTTACTTGGTCACTTCAAAACCATTGCAGAAAAGCTAGCTTTCATCATGGAATGCTCTGAATTTTAAGTAATCCCCCTGAAAATTACTTGAAGCCTCTCTAAAATGTTCAGATGCAGAAAGCTTGGTGAACTGAAGTGTGGAGATAATGCAGAGATAACTTATTAATCTTGAAAATGTCTATGCGATGAGCTTGTTATCACTACGCTTTTTAAACCTTTGATAACGTAAATCAAAATATATCAGTTCAAAAAGAGTTTGCCACACTGATAAAAAAATCTCATGACATTTCAGTTTCCAAATCTTTCCCCTTCTCTGTGTTACTAGCAAGTTTGGATCAGTTCCACAGCTGTTTGGAAACATTGGCTACAATTATTAACTTCAACCAAAGGAAGGAAGACAATCAAACTTTAAAGAAAATTTATATCAACTTCCCTAACATTTGGCAAAATCTCCCAAAGATATGAATCTAAACATCCTATGGTTCCTCCTGTAATGTACCTTGGAGAAGGCAGATTTAAAAGAGCAGTAAACAGTTTCATACACTACAACCACACGTGCAGTAGAAAGTTGATTGTGGTACTAAGTCTGGGCTCAACAAGGCATTATATGAAAGATCAAGGGCCCAATTCTCCATTGTTTCCTTCTTGTACAGTCAGTTACAATGCTGCAAATCTCACTACATCATCCTCTGCATTCTTTATAGCTACTCTGCCTAAGAATAAACCAGTCTTTCTTAAATTTCTGTGTGTGCGAGCATGGTGCATTGTGCGGCAGCAGAGCCTATCGTGTCCTGTGAAGGCTAACGTAGCAGGTTGGTGGGCTAAAAAAGTGCTATGCTGCACTGCAATCAGGACAGTTACCACTTCATGGAGCTCTTCAAAGCACCAGGCCTAGTGTAATCCCCAGATCACATAGTTTGACTTCCCTAACCATCACGGGCAGAATTTGGAGGCCACCAATAACCAAATTTCCCAAGGAACAAAGCAGTGGTTTTCCACATGACAGGCCAGCAGTGAAACAGTGAAGCCACCAGTGGACATCCAGACATATTGGAAAACTCAGTCTGGAGCATCTTCTGGCTGTTGCGTAGTTCATATGAAGAAATGATGCGTAGCCAAAGCCTGGCACCAGCTTCCCATTGGATATGTATATTTAGGAAAAAAGTGAGGAAGCAAAAAAAATGTAAAAAGTCTTCCAAAAGAACCTTACCCATGGTGGCGTTGATATAGAGATGTGAGAAGCTATGCAGAGAAGCAAGCAAATGAGCTTTGAGAGTGACTCAAAGCAAACCTGGAGAAGAATTCCTCAAGTGAGCTGTGCTAGTAAACAAGAAAAGGCTGGAGCTCACCAGCAGTGAGAACATTATTCAGAGACACTCAAAGCTTACTACTTTTTCTCTGCTTAACTCAAAGAAAGATCTGGAAATAAAGCACTGGATGTCCATGATATGGTCAAGTCCTCTGTTGCCTGGGGGTGGGCTGGGGGCGGAAGATTTCTGACTTAGGCGGTGGACCCGACTACCTCAACTTGGGATACGGAGAACATATTGCACACACACATGTAAGAGATTTACCATATCCATTCACAGACTGTTCTTCCCTACACAGATGGTGTTTATCACCTGAATTTGCTTCAGAATTTTTTCCTGGGGAATTACTGAATAATCAACTTATCTCTCACATAATCCCTTTCTTATTATCCAAGGCAAAACCCGCTGGATCTAATAGAAGACCTGCACACAAAGGGCAAATAACGTTCACCACAATTGAACAGAAGTAATTCTTTCCTTAAATCTCAGATGCTACACTCCACAATGGCATTTTTTAAATCTAATGCCACACCAAAATCTGATCAGATAAAGAGAAGTGGAATTGGCCCAATATTGAATTTTAGAGAATTAAGAAACCACAACTCCCCTGATCAACCGGATTTCACAAGAAAGAAACCCCACCGGCTTTGCCCATCCCAGATCCCCAAACGAAAACCTGAACATAATGCATATTCATGATAGAGGAAGGAATAATATGGTCTTATTGAACACATGCTGGGAACAGGTATAGAGGAAGAAAATAATAAAACAATATGAAATCTGGATTATATTTAGTTGAAGATTTACATGCAATTTAAAATCAGACTGGATAGCTCTGTGAATGAGATGTGCTAACACATGATAACATCATAATATGCTGCATGGGATATTTTTCTGAAGAGTTTTCTCAAGCCATGAGCGGTGAGGGAGTGAAGGGAAGCTCAGCACAGCTTATCCAGATCAACATCTCTCTTCAAGACTGACAGTGAGATTTTTAACAAAACCATTAGTCATTTGATTGAAGGCAATTTGACCAAAATTGATTCCCCCTGATCTAAAGGACTTAATTTCAAACACTGCAGGGTGATTTCATGTAACATGAAAGGGCTCCTTTTGTGCTGCATGAGATTCAGACCCCACAGATCTGTTCTTCTGCAGCTCCCATCTGTGCATGGAAAATCCTTGACAGTTAGTTGTCCAGGTATTTAATGTTTCAGAGAAATAATTTATTACAGGGCTCTGGCACCTTTTCTATAACCATGTAGCAACAATCACATGCTATTAATTACTCTGCTTTCAGGAAAACATAAGAAGGGGGCTGCAGAAAGAAAGAAAAATATATACGGTCATATTTTTATATATATATGATTTTAATTCTGATGGTACACTGCTTTCTTGTTTGGTTGGTAACTGGAGCATCCTTAAGACATTTGGGGGACTAGAATTCCCTCTGATTTGTACTGTTTTGACTGCATTACCCTGAACCGATGGTATGAAGAAAGAGTCAAGCTCTAGGTCCGGCATCCCAGGCTGTTGAAAGCACATCAGTACAGCTGTCCGTGCCACCTTGGACCAATGCATGACTTGCCACAGAGCAGGGACGTGGTGGGTGACCAACGACAATAACAGCACCAGTTGCCGCAGAAACTGCTGTAAGGGGAACCCGGTGTGTGTGGGGATCCTGGGACTCCCTGTCCCAGCTGCTACAATTTAGGACATGGCACAACTAAGCTTGCTCTCAGAAGCTGACAGCTACGTTAAGGTGTCCTTTTCTGCCCAGATTGGCTTTTAACTTGGTGGTTTGGGTACTGCTGGGGAAGGTGTGGATTTGAGCCACTTTGGCAAAACCTTGTGAGTGAAGGGTAGGCTGTTGAACGAGAAGGCACCTGCCCCTGCCACCTTCCCCTGCCAAGTCTTAAAAGAAAAGTAAGGTTTCCACTCCATTCTGTTTAGATCTTACATGCCAGATGTGTTGTGACAATACTTAGCAGCATAGGTCTCTCTGGGGAAATAAGCACTGAATGCATAGTTGCTGGGTTAAAGATGGGAGAGGTGTCACTCTGCTCAGCTTCCTCAGGACTGAGGTGTTTCTGGGCATGAGCAGATGCACAGCTTCAACCGGTTGAGGAATATTAAAGCAAAAAGTTTATGACATACAAGGTGAGGTGGACACCTTCAGGTATGCAGCTCTGCACTTAGGCACTTATATTTCAGTTACGTGCCACATTATGTGCATAGGTCCTTTTTGGGATCAGCCCTCCATACCTTCTTGGTTTCTTTCACATTCTGTTTTCACAGAGGACGAAGGGTTTGAAGAACATTTCTGATACAACCTGCATAAAGAACTAATTGCCTTTTGAGAATACTTTCATTCTTTCCTTCTGTCCTCATTAAAGATTTTAATTCATAAAGGCAAATCTTTCTTTCCCCCATCAACATGTTATCAACATGGAGAATTCATAGTCACAGGCTATTCTTGGGGTTAAAGAAATTGCAGGAATGTAAAAAACCCCCAACCTTGAACTTTTCGGTAAAAAATAGTTACCAGCATACAAAAGGTGTTCTTAAACCTTTCATTTTAGGATATAAGCCAACAATTAGCTGCTTATTACTAGGAAGAAATCTCTACTAACAGTTTATTTCCCAGCTATGAATTTTCTTTTTCTTTGCTTGATAGTGTCTTTTCTGGTCACTGATGTACACGTGACCCTAGACAAGGAGACCATAGACCAGGGCACTGATACGATTTGGTCATTTCCAGATGAGTACCAGGAACTGCCATATTTTTGCAGAGGCAATGAACAAAGAACAAATCTGCTGTTGTCTGTTAGAAGATGGTGCCTGGTCACAAAATAATCATTTCTGAGAGCCAAACACTCATTTCTGCTCAACTCTGAACCACTGCGAGCTGATCCTTCTGGCAGTCCTTTCAGTCACCAGCACTTAAGGAAGAAGGTCTGGTTCTGCACAGAAAATGTAATAGTCATATATGCCGAGGAGGAAGACACCACGAACAACAGGGATAGACACGGGAACAGATACAACATTTTGCTGGGGTGAACACAAGAGTTTAACCTGAACAGAAGGGCTGAGTATACGCATACCAGATTGCTGTTATGAACAGACTGCTGTACGTCTCATGTAAGCAGTAAGGCCTGAAAGTGCCCTGATGGAGCATGGACGTACAATATAGCAGAACAGCATAGACATCACCTCTGTCCCATCTCAGGAGCAGAAACGACTTTAAAAGGGAAGACACCTCTTGTCCCTCCTTTGTAGGAATATGTGTTTACTAGATCTATAGCTAAGCTGGATAAGTAGAAAGGAAAGGTGAGAAAAAGTACAACCGCACCACTGTCACAACAATAGTAGTGGTTTGTAAGTAAAGTTGCACATTTGGGGATTTCAGCAGTTTTCCAGGCAGCTATTGAAGTTCTGGGATGATATATTATAAACAGCAGTGTTCAAGGCTTCCTAAGTGAACACTCAATATTTTACGAGACTTGAAGTTCAGCTACAGCAGAGCACAAGTAGGAATTTCAGCTGCAAACATCTCCCCAGATTCTGCATCCTCTCTGTTTCCCTATAAATAATTTGCAAAGCAAAAGCGATAACCTTTGGTCACTGGTGGTGTTGCTGGGCCTCTAAGACCCCACCCTCACTACCAAGGGAAATTCTCTTTGTAAGCAATGGGAAAAATGGACAAGACACTTTGGCATTTCTAGAGGAGAATTAATTCAGGTTGTGCAAACCCAGTCAAAGGGAACCCTTTGCAAGCTTTGAGGCCCATGTAGCCTTCATTAGCAATTCAGAAACCCATGAAAGTGATGCGGACAGACAGACTAGGTAGGTAGTGTGAGCTTGTACAGCTCTGGAAAAAAATATCAGACTTTGATACAGAGAAATGCAAAGTATTTTACAGAATATGAAATCCCTTGTGAAGTTTGCTAGAACCAGTGGGCCTTCATTGAATGCAAAAGAGAAATTTGATGCGCAGTAGCAACTCATATCCAAAAAGATTAATTTAGTATTGCAGCTGTTTCCGAAAAGTGGCACAGAAGATGAGAAGAAGCTCAAACATTAACCTGAGAAAAGATCCTTCTTTTGTTATAAATTATGATTGGGAAGGATTTGGGAGCTAAGCGGCTCAGTTTGCCTGCAGGAACTTGTCATTTTAGGACCCAAGATCTTACTCTTGAGGGTATTGCGCCCACCTCAGGATGATTCACCTCTTTTTTTTCCCCACAGAAAGTGGTCCAATGCAACTCTGCAATCTAAATTATATAAAGCTGGTACCAGCTCAGATGGATTTTTCTGCTACTTACCAGAATACTCCAGTGGAGTGTATATTCAAGTTCAAAGGAGAAGGAAAGGGAAGAAGAAGAAGGATGTGGTGAGCAAGGTCTATAGAGATGCTTTGATCCCTTACAGAAAAGCCCTATAGACTATCACAGAAAATAAAAGCCAACAAACAGAATTCTAGCACCATTCCACAGTTTAGAAAAACCATATCCCTGCCCTTTAGAATCCAACTGAACAGGACAACCTGAAGAAAATCACATTAGCCTTGACAGAGCAAAAATTCTGCATCTGAGGTACTTCTACTAGTGTAATATTTCAGTGTCTCACACTTGTAATTATCTAAACTTCATGTCTGTGAGGCACAGCAATCCTCTTACACCCTTTTACAGATGAAAGAATTGAGAGCTAGTGCAGGGTTCTGGCTTAGGGGCAGGATGGGTCTACCTGGGTCAGCAGTAGCACACTACCTGTACTTGCTACAGCTGCTCTCAGGGTTGCAACTTCTCCACTGCAGGAAAGGTTTGTCTGTTCATGTAGCAGCCACCAAATATCTGCTGTTCACTATCCTGGACAACACAGGCCGTGTATCTGCAGCTGCTACACAAACAGCCGAGCTTTCTCTGAACCCCCGTTCAGAGAGGAGCGGAATCAACAAGGTGGGGGAGAATGGCTATGGATGCTCTCAGTGACTCACTGCAGGTCACAAAGAAGTCAGGGCAGGGAAGGAAACCGTGTCTGGATTTTACAAGGCTTCTTTCCTCACTGCCATGCCACCCTGTCTCTCTCAAGATCACATTTCTATTTCATTGAATAGTGTTCATCTTTTCTACCTGTACCAGCATCCTTCATAGCAACGGGTTCAACTGGGGTCTTGATCATCTTAGAATGTAGTACTTACCTTCTTAAAGAAGGATGGTGCAAAACTGCTTATATTGCTGGTGAAACCAAGAAAATGACAAACAGTAGAAGAATTAAATGATGATCTCTGTCCATATACTCCAGACATGAAAATAGTGGCCTTTCTAGTTTTGAGTTTCCTGTTCCTTTGATGAAAGTTTGCTGGACTTCTGTAAGAGATTAGACTAAGACCTTACTCGATACTCTTCAGATCAAGTTCCTATTGACAACTAGCCCTTACCCAAGAAGGGCAACCTCCAGTAGGAAAAGACCCAGTGCACCTTTAATCTCACAGCTCCAGATATGGACCACAGGAAAAAACCAAACCAAACCAAACCTTTGGTCTAAAGTCTTATGCTCCCTTACAATGTTTTCAATTCCCATTAGCTACAAGCTGGACCATGGCAAAGGAGGGTTGCTACACAAAATTCTGTTACACAGTACAATGTAGAGAAAGTCAAATTATACATAGTAGAGTAACACCTGGTACAAAACAATGCAGTACTACTGGTTAGGCTTATGACCTAAGAGGAGCAATGTCCCACTTCCCCCATTACTACCCCAATCAACCATTGCTAAAAAAAAAAAGGCTATCTCCTTTTGGTTCTGGTGCAGCCCCAGCTATAATTCTGATGCACAGGTACACGCTTGACCACGTGTCTTTCATGTAGCCAAAAATCTCCCTGCTAGCTAGCAAAAAAACAAACGCTGGCACATACATATGATGTAACTAAAAGATTCTTAATCAGGATGCCAGAGGCATATAAACATTGGCAGCACTGCCGCTTTTGCAATCCACAGTGGCAAAAGGATTGCAGCTAGTTTACAAAACACAGCAGCTGACGCACTCCTCTTGGTTGTCTGCCAGCATGCTGTCCTGGGACACAATCAAACTGCGGTACAGACCTGTCCCCTGACTGTCCTCAGGTCCCCTGCTCCAGGTAATCAGACTGTCAGTGGTGACAAGTGTGAGGCTGGGGTGGGATGTGAAGGAAGTCATGTGAACCCTGAATCATGAAGGATGATGACAAAGAGGTAGGAGACAGGACAAGTAAGAAAGATGTTTGTTGGGTACCATAGAAAAAGGTTTGTATTTTACGCTGTATTTAAACGTGATCTTAATTAAAACATGGAGGCCAAATCCTTCCCTTGGACATGTATCTGTGAGTAATTCCTAGTAGCTCAGAAAGGGAAGAGTTATCTTGACTCCAAGGTAATTAAAAAACCAACTTTTACAGCATCTGACTAATAGGATTGCAGCCTTCCAGTGAGCCTGAAGGAACTGTGAGCTTATCGGGAACGCCAGCTCTTATGTCATCATTAACTAATGACCAACTATTCATACCCACCTAGAGATGAAAGTAAAAATTTGCACATGTAATATCTGCTGCTTCTTATGTTTCCCTAACAGACTTAGAAAACAGAAACTTGTAGCAGGGCCCGACCCTGCATTCATAGTAAATTCCTGTGAATGCCAGTGTGATATGAGGGCATATAAAGAATACAAGCCTGGGAAACTGGTATGTGAGAATTTCACACTTCAAGTTCTAAAATAAAAAGGTGCATTAAAGTATTAGTGTGTTATAAGTGCAGATGGTCCTGAAGGCTTTTAGAAATACCAAAACACTCAGTCTTCAATCCCATGGTAATCACGTTGTTAGCTGATTGTATCTGTGGATGTGTTTAACCTCTTAATACAGAGCTTTCTATGTAATTTTTACCCTCTTCCTTCATGTTTGTGACACATGAAAACCTCTGAATAGATAACCAAATGTAATTCATTTTTTGAGAAAGTGTATGTTGTAAATATTGTGTAAATAGCCATGCAGACAAGTTGGCAAAAGCATGCAGCTAAAGACGTACATCACCTCCAGGACCGTGTAAAGGGCAGGTGTAAATCCCTATTGTTTGACTTCTGTGCAGGAAGCAGGCAAGGTTTATATAAGCATTTATAAATCTGGACACAAGCTTGAAAACTTCACAGAGCAATAATCAATAACTGAGAGAATCACAACCTAGAATTACACGAGTGCGTGTGAATTCTGCTATGGCATAAGCACCTCGTTTGCCTGTGCAGGTGTATAGAGCTATGCAGCCAAAATAAGGGTGCTGCTACTTTCCTTATCCTTGCAGCCAAGATTTTCTTTATAGCTAAGGCATGGCTAGAAATATAGGCTTCATGTAGCCGGAAAAGCAAGGTAAGGTTTGGTCAATTGTCTCTGACCTTTGAAGAAGTGTACTTAAGTTGTTCAGTGGCCCTTTGCTGTCAGATACTCTGGTTAAATTAGAAAATGTGGTTTAACTATGTGAGTTTTGTTACACGGGTAATGAATTAGACAGTCAGTTTGCAGTACATGTGCATTAAATGGGATTATTTGGAAAAGAACTGCTGATTTATTTAAGAGGGAATTTCTAAGATAATTTTCTCCTGTGGGGAGATTTTGCCCTGAACAGTTCGTCTTCCTCTCCCTTGCCAAACACTGCTGTCTAGCTACTTCCCCATTTGAACTCTCCTAAATTCACTGGATGGCATTTTTTTCCCCCAAGATCAACTGAGGAAAGAACCTCTCTCAGGCTTACTCATTTCTGAATCTGTCCTGCTCTTCATCACTGGTAAAAGTGCTAAATATGAAACCATGCTCACCTATTTATTCCCTGGCAAAACCAGTCTGCAGTATGTCTGCCTCTTGAGTTGTCAGCCCTTCAGGGTGGGGATGGTTTTTATTTGTGTCATCCAGCACTGAACTCCTTGGCAGGACACCAAGCAAGAGAATTAAACAACATTATCACCTCCAAAGGGGCAATCATTTGTTACATCTAAAGAGAGAACATTTATTTTCTATGTTGCTTTTGAGTATCGCTTCCATTTAAAGCATGTGGGGCCAGGGTCTTGGCTGGAATTCAGTCCAATAACATCCTGGTGATCTGCACCAGCTGTGAATCTATCTGCTGGTAGGGATTTGGGGGATCACTAGTCTCCCTTTTTCCCTTTAAACTTCAAGAAAGAAAATAAAGAAGAATCTCCTAGAGTGATACCCTGCACAGCATGCAGCCCAGGTACATGAGATCTGTCCCATCTCTGCTGGCTCCTTCTGCAGATCAGCCCCAGTACCTGCAGCACTCTCCAGGAATCAGGAGCACCAGTAAATCCAGGCCAGAGATGCCCAAGGCAGGGCTGCATGGAGTCAGCCGTGCCTGGGGAAGGTGGTGGCAGCTCCAGGCCAGGGAGGAGCGGTCATGAGAACTGGCCCAACCTGCTTCGAGTTAGGGGTTCCAGCTTCACCACTGGTTCCCAGCCAGTGAGAGTGAGAAAAGCAGAGGCTTTATTCACAGGATTTTTGGAAACCTTTGGTGGAGAAATACTGGCATGCTCTTTAATCCTTTAATGTGAGATAAGATTTGGGATGGGCCACAACACTCAGAATTATGGGAGAGTTTTGCCAGTCACACAGATTGTCCAGTGGGATTTCAGAAGATATGCTGAGAAAGAAAAACATTCTCATTCATCATATTCCCTTGTGCAATTCCACACATTCAGAGACAGGAGCAGACTGTTTTCCCACTGTGAAACCTGACCAAACCTTGTCGAGGTTGTGGACAAGGTCTGAGTGCAGCTGGAATACTCACCGGTTCTGGTGAAATAGCGTGAGGGCTAGGGCTTCCCTATTGCTTTCACGTAGAAACAGAAGGCAACAGTCTGAGAGAAAAGGAAAAAAAGGTTTGTTTTCAGGGGTACAGCTCAGAACAAAAAATTGAGCCTCATGTTGGTCAGTCAATTCCCCCTAATAGCTGACTATCTACAGCACCTGCAAGCCCTAAAAAAAGTACGTGTGAGGGGTGGGAGGGGAGAGGAGGAAGCTGGGTTCTGACCAGGGTGCAGTACTGTTAGAATTAGTATTCTGCAGTGATGACCGTAACAAAGAACTCAGCAATGTTTATTGCCTGCTGCGCAGGCGATGGGAGCAGTCATATAAGGTGAATGCACGAAAAACCAGGCTCATTCAAACTTTGGCCTGATTCTTCTCACTCTTTGCTCAGTTTACACTAGGGTAATAACAATAACGCTAAAGAAGTCTTTTGATAAACACTTGCATCAGTGCAAGGGGAGTCAGTCTCCTCGTTCTTCACACGCTCTTCCTGCCCGCGATCACGTCGGCCCTTTCGGTCTGTGACTGACAGCCACTCTGCAAGCATTTGGGTGCAGTTAGATGCCTTCACTTACCTTCTGCCTAAGCCAGCAGGTAATACACAGGGCTCCTCATGTCACAGATTCTTTTTCTTCAGAAAACCACAGGGAAATGAGCCACCATAGCTCAATTCTGCTCCCGTTCTCTCCAGAGTAAACTCAAGGCACTGCAGTGAACTCAGAGGAGGTAATTCAAAGGGAAACAGGGCAACTGGCAGTGGTTTGGCTGGATAAACTTAAACAAAAGAATACCTGGCTTCTTTTAGATTTAACTGAAATTAATTTGCTTCTCAAAGCTTAGCTCCTAAGCTCAGGTCCTGTTCCCTGTCACCCTATGAAAAGGCACCACTGACAGATCGGCTTCCAGCAGCTGCAATTGAAGGCACATTTATTTGGTGGCAGTGCTGGCTTAGTAGACTTAGTCTCCTCTCTTCACCACCGGTTCCCTCCTCACACCACCCATCTGCTGTGCTGGGACAAACGTTTGCTCTGCTGTATAGGAAGTGGATCAGGGAACTGATGTGGCTGAAGAATAACGCAGCCTCCCCTCATGCTGCCAAGGTTACTCTTCAAGGGGATCAGCTCCCCAAGCTACTGGGAGGGTGCAAAAGGCGGAACAGGGAACCCCAAGGGTCCTCAGGTATACCTAAACACAGCTTAACAAATGTTGGAGAGTGAGGTGCTTACATGAAACCCGATGTAGACACCCCCATTCCCAGCTCTGCGCTGTCAAAATCGATGTGCCAACTTCCATCAGCCACTGGTGGGGACGCAAAGGCTCCTCTGGAACCTCTTTTAAATCCAAGCTGCCACTCTAAAAGAACTTTTAGGCTGGGGTAATATCACTGCCTTGCACATCCACCTCTAGCACTTTATCCAGTTACCATTTCCAGGACGGAAATGACCTCTGCTGCCTGGCCTCAAAGGTACAGCAGCAGTGCACCAGGTTTGTCACCAGAAAGGGTCAATCAAACAACAGAGATTAAAGCAGAACAAAACAGTTCCTTTCAGGTGAAGGTTTCTCCACGCAAGGTCTTTTCCCTTTCCTTTAAATGATACATGCAGGTCAGCACATCAGTGGCTCCTCGGTCTCCTAGCAGCATCTCTCCATGCTGAAAATGCAACTTTTGGGAAGCTGAAGAAGGTCTATAGGTAACCAAAAAGAAAAAAATCTTTTTTTCTTGAGCCACAGACAAGGGACAACCCATGCTTGCTGCTTATGCAAGCGCCCACTGGGCTATGCCACCGCAGCGCTGCTGTAGCCAGAGGACTGGAAATGCTTGCTTTGCCTTCTTGGGGCCGCCCGGCACGTGTTGGTTGTGAATGCAATGTGATCAGTGGTGTTTCGGTGCATCTGCACAAGCCATCAGGAGTGCGGCGCTACACAAACAAATGCTTGCCTCATCACTGCTGTCTGCTCACATGGGCCCAGCTAGCAATACCTGTCGTCAGGCCAAGGATGCTTCACTGCCTGGTTCAGGACAGCCCTCCAGCCTTCACCCTGAGTGAGCATACCTGTAAGGGAGCATGTATGGAAATGGGAGGGGAAAGGAGGCAGCAGCATGTCGAGGGTAGTGCCTTGCTGCGCAGGCTTTCCACAGAAGAGAACGACAGTGGCCTGTGTGACATCCTGCCTAGGTGGCTTTTTTTTACCGTTAGTGGGAAGTCAGGATTGTGACTGATCCCCACTGCTGGCTGGGCTGAGGTGGTTAAGAAAGCCCTGAGGCCATGAGGGGAGAAGGCAGCTCTACGCCTCCTGCATATCACCCTCATCCCTAGTAAAGGGCATGGACAAATTAGTCAACCTTAAGGGTTATTCTAATTTATAGCAGCAAAGAATGGGCCTCTGGGAGCCATTATACTAGGCAAGGGTAATTGGAGAGCTAACACCCTTTAGCTAGATGTCCTTCTCTGAACACTTTGTACGTGGGAACTGCCGAGAAGAAGCCAAATGGCGCCAGTTTGGATAAATTCCCTGTTGGGCAGATCCTCTGCCCCTCATCCACGGTACCATTACCTCTCTTGAACTAAAAGATGCTGGCATTGCAAGACTGATGATAACTTACGCCTCTTCCCTGTTACACAAAGTACTTTCTTGTGAAGAACGAGGGCTTCAGTTCAATTTATATACAACCAGCCTGGCTCCTGCGTTTCCCACAGCCACTCCTGCCCTCAGTGCTTGCAACTGCTGAGTTAGGCTCCCCTGTTCGATCACAAGCACCTCTTCTACTGTTTTGCAATGGTCTCAGCCACACAGAAGATAAACTGACCGGGGCGCATCACCCCATCTACCCACTCTGTTCCCAGGATAACTTTGCAGGAAAAGTGTGCAGAAGATTATATAAGACATGAAGAGCTTTTCCAAGACATTAAGGTGGAAGCTGATCACTGTTTGAATGGTAGATAATTGCTACCTTAGCCACACCTTTGCTTCAGGTACTATTGCAACAATTAGCAGTTTTGCCTCTTCTTGTAAACCTGATGGCTGACTCAGTATCTGCACATAACTATTTTTTTAACTATAGCTAGCTCCACAGCCAGCCAATTGAATGTCTGATGCTCAAAAGTGTGTAGCAGAATACAGTACAGCATACAAAAGTAAATGCTATGATATGAAATCAGCTGGCCTGGATCGTTTTTTACAACTGTAGGCATTTCCATGCATCTGTTTTAAGAACCACAAAGACCATGTTATACTATGAATATGGTAGCTTAAATCTAAAGTAAATTTCACTGGAATTGATTTCCACTGATACCAGACTGAAGGAGATAAGAATTAGGCTCTTATTCCAGATTTACACCAGAAGAACTAACAGCAGAATGTACAATTTTCTTCCAGTAATATCTAATGATTAAATAAAGCAAAAATGAAATTTGACAAGCAGCTGGTTTGATAAAATTTATAGGCACAGAATCAGATTCTCTGCCTCTTGCAATTTACATAGTCATTCAGACCAACACTAAGTGACTTTAACTCACTACTATTGTAGGCCAAGGGTGTCCCCACCCAATATGGTAAAAGTAGAAATGATTGTACAATGCATAAGGCAGCATAGAATCAGGTTCAGTAAAATTACATTGCATCCTTCCTTGTGAAAATTTACATCCGTGCAAGTTCTTACATTGCAGTCGTGACATTGTGTAAAAGAGAAAGCTCTTATGGTTATTCTGGGAAAATGGAGAGCTATTAAGAAGGGGTATTTTGGAAAATCATTTTACCACAATTATTTTTTTGGGTGTAAGGTCGTATCTTCAGCTTCTGTAAACTGACCTTAACCCAAAGAGCACTTGAGAATGCTAAAAAAGCGTGGCAGGAAACAGGACTGGTAACTCACTGCTTTGTCTACCTTAGTGTATTTTTTATGCTACTAAAATAAAGACTAATTTGGCTTCTAATATTTATGATAAGAACCTTGAAGGGAGATTCTGAGAAAGCATGAGCTTATACCACTGCCAAATTCTGGCACAGAAAAAGGAGGTGAGCATGATTCGTGGGATCAGCAGAGCTCTGTGTTCTCATTTCTAGAAAGTGTGCCAGGGGAAGCAAAAGAAGTTAAGAGTGCACTGGCCACTTCAGACCAAGTGGTGCTTAAAAGCACAAAGGATCAAAAAGCTGGCTCAGACACCGTAGCCAGGTGTACATCTGGCAGGGAGACTTCAGTAGGCCTGCACACTAGAGAATTTTGCAATCAGTGTTTACTCTGATTAGACAGGACAGCTAACTTGTCAGGAAGGGGAAAGGATAAGCACTGAGAAGGTTTGCGACAGGCAGCAGGTACACTTCACATAAAGCAGCACAATGCTGCTTTCTCCACTACACCACCTCTGTTTTAACACTGTAACTATCCTAATTTATCCAACAGTCTGATTACAAGCAAAAATATTAACTGAAGTTATACACAAGCTGCTGCAAGACAAGATGGAGCAGGACATACAGGACATTAGCTAGTTTGTGGCTGATCTTGCACACCTTCGCTATCTCCAAGGCAGCTTACTCCACTTTATTGTGGAGAGATACTTTGCGCTTACCATAAAGTTGAAGACCAAATGTAGGCCTAAACACAATCCAGATGAAACACTGCAGATTTACGTATAGCATTCCCATGGAGATAAGCTTTCAAGAGTCCACTGAAATACAAATTTAGCTTTTTTTCCTTATTACTTCTAGGAACTTTTTTGCTTGTAATTGATGAAGGTAACACTCACTCATAATGTGACAAATATATTGCGGTAAATTGCGTTAGCACTTACATCACATATACCTAAAATAAAAAAGGAGCTAAATGAGAAGGTAGAAAATAAACAAGGAAAGTAATTAATTAAAACTAGGAAAGTACAATAATCTTATGATCTTTAATCTGTGGCAGGTACTTCATCCTGAAGTCCCCACCCCCCTGGCATGCCTCTCCTACATTTCTCTTAATATTTAAATTACCTGCTTGTTGACCAACAGCTTTAGGTTACTGCAAGAGGAAATGGCAAGAATGACATAGTGCTCACACTGAAGGGAATGGTTGAAGCCTGGTATCCACACAGCTGTGCAATGAGAGGACGTTGAATTATATACCACCATGAAAATTCAATTTTCTTCGACTTGTACCAAGCACCACCCAGAGGCATGGAGCACAATGTCTTCTTGAGGGCCACTCTCTGATATTAAGGAAAAGAAGGGGAATGCAGGGAAACTCGCGCTGACTGTGGTGTTCAGAGAGAAGACAGAGAGAGAGCACATCCTTCTTTATGTTACGCTTTTCTTGATTCAGAATACAATAGTTCGTCCTTCCCCAGCATCACCTTTGTGATGATGGGAAGTGTGAACGGCTGCCGAAGTGTTCTTCACCCAGTCATGGAATATGCACACGGCGGTGAGCCTTTTGGTGGACAGCTAGAGGCAGCATCACGCTCCTCTTTCCACTTGGAATGGGCTGGGATATGGCAGGTCCTCTTCCTCCCACAGGCACCACTTCAAGTCTGTTAAGAGAAAAAGGAAAAATCCAGTTAAGAAACCCAGTTCCCCTAGGAAACAGCTTGAGATAACAAGCTTCTGGAAAGCTGTTACTCCAGACTATGAGGAACTGCAATCTGAGCAAGAAAACCACTTAAATAGTGGGTCAACTGTCCATGACACAATCATTTCATGTACCTTTGAATTCAAAAGCACAATTTGAACTAGTCATTCCTGAATTAGAGTTTACAATACAAACAGGCTTCACCTTAGAGTTAAGCAGGGGTAACTTCCACAGCAGTGCTCAATTAAAACTCATTTCTGTCAGTGCTAAAGGAAGGAAACTGAGCTGACTGAAACATGCATTTCCCCAGCCACGTGGCAAACACAGCATTCACCTGCTGTCCTGTGTTCAGAGGCATTATGAAGACAAAGTCTACTATGAAAAAAAAAAAACTCTCCTGCCAGTTAGATGAAATACCAAACAGAATAGAAAACAAAACAAAGCCAACACTCTGCCAACTTTTTCTGAAGTTTTCTCTTGCTTCTGCAATAGAGGGCTACCACACTGAGGCAGGCACTAATGCGTGCGACTGCCTGCTGCTGAGCCTGGATTTAAGCCATAAATTGCAGCTTAAATGCTCTGAGTAGTCCTGTGACTGGTGGAGTCTGAGTCTTTCCGTAACAGAACAGAGGTTTTCTGAGTACCTGATCTTGCTGTGCAGTACAGCCTGGAAACAGGACCTAGGAAGCCAGGTGAAGGCAATCGTGCTGCTTAGGTGGGGGCTATATTGAGGGAAAAGGCACAGAGCAGGGCGAGTGCCTCTTCTGCAGTAGACCAAACATTACGCTGGAGTTGCCACAGTGTGCCAGCTCTGGAAGCTGAGGCTAAATCTGTCACCAAGTCTTCTGGATTGTTTTAAATGAGCTATTGGGGAAAGAGACATGGTCACAACTTGAAGAAGTGGCCATTTGGCCCTACTGGTAAGCTGCCCATCAGCTCACACAACCCATGCTCACCGTCACAGAGCATGTGAGCCCATGCTCACGTCAGGAGCCTTGTGACACCCCTCGAGATGGCCCAGCCGGCACCAAGGCAGGCTGATACCTCAGGCCACGTCCCTCAGTCCTGCCCTGCATATTCTGACGAGGCTCTGGATATCCTAGTCAGACATCCCCTTGTCTAAAGTTTGGCAGCAACCGAATCATGAGTATGACACACAGATCAGCAACAGAAAAATAAAACATCAGACAAAGGCTGGGGGGAGGTTTTGTGGGAGTTTATTTAATAAAAGCAGAAGTTGGTTATCACAAGGAATAAAATATCATGTGAATAAAAAGAAGTCATTTCAGCTGTCTGTTTAAACTTTTCTGCGCACCTTTTCCTCTGTAAAAATCTTGAAATACGTCTGCCTCCATTTACAATGTGCCGATGTTGCAGTTTACATCCAGTCCTCTGAGGCACTTGAATGTTACTGAGTATTGCCAGGCAACTAGAGCGCTCAGTGACATAAAAGAAATTGGGGATCTTCTGCAGAAGATAATTAGTATCTAGATGGATGCTCTGAGAACCTGATTCAAAGAGAGATGTGTGACTATTCTCTGCTTACACACCTGTATCCCTTGGAGGAGTGATGCATAGGTGCTTGCTAACTTTCCTGGTAAAAGCACTAACATTTTTTGTGATCAGGCCCTTTCTGACACAAGCTGCAAGTCAAACTGAGAATTTCAAGAGTGAAAGCAAAGCATCCATACAAAGCTCTGTCTTTAGCCTGAAACAGCAATGAGCTCATGCCCTGATAAAAGGCTAAACACTGAGCAGAGAGAGCTAGCAAGATCAGAGGATTTCCTCACAACACAGCCTCAGCCAGCTTCGATATTTTGCTTCATTTCACACTGTAATAAAAACAGCCACTAACCAGGAACGGAACAACCTGCTTCAGTGGCAGGCACCAGCTCACCCTCCCGCCAGCCGGCCGGGAAACTCATGAGGCAGCCAGGGACCTGCCCCGCTTGCGTGTTAGATAGGTCCCCAGCTCCCTGGGAGGACAGAAGGTAAAGTCGAGAAGCATGGCCACTCATCAGGTAGCCAGCTGCAGATACCAGGCACTCCTTTCACTCACACACGTGGAGATGATTTGAGTCACCACCCTCCCAGGCAAGCCAGCCAGAAAAAAGCCACCAAACCCAGATTTTCTGACAAGGCAGGGATGTTCCACACAAACAGTTTCATCATCAGAGCAGCATTTGCCAGAGGAAAAGGGTTTCCCTGGCAATGAGGTGGGGAGGAAGCACAGCAGCACAAGATAAAAGGAGGACAGAAAAGCGCGTTGCCTGAGAAGGCATCCTCTTCCTATTTGTAGCTAGGTCAAGATATCCTTCCCATAAAGGGGTTTTGTGCACCAAGTATGAGCTCTTTTCCTCACGCAAGCGAGCCAGGACAGGTCTGGCATGAGTGGGATGGATGTTTTCGGGGCCACACCTAGCTCACAGAAACTTGTGTTGGAGCCAGCTGTGGCAAGTGCCAATAAAACCTGCAATCAGTGGCAGTTTTCATACTAAATGCGTCTAGGCTGACTTTCCTTTCAACATAATAGAGGATGAAACTGCAAAGTATGTAAGCAGGTTGATTTTTTACAGGACAATTTAGAGCATAGGCCTGTCTTTTGTTGCAGTGGCTGAGATGCTAGACAGTCCAGCACAGGGAGGAACTCCCTGATAGACATGGTGCAGCCCAGGGGACCAAGGAGGTTGGACGACCAAACATGCCCTCCCCACCGAAGAGCAGTGTTTGGAAGTAGGGGTGAGGGGGAGGGTGCACACCCTGCCTTTAGCGCCTCCGTCTCTTTTACTTGCTAATGACAGAAACTAGTGGCACACTCATATCCCTGATACAATCTCGGGACTCTGCTTTAGACTGGAAGTGGCTGTTGCAACAGAGCTGGGTGAAACACCACGGTTCTATTGTTTATTCACTAGGAGCTGCAAGTTTCAGGCTGGCCACCAAAATTACATCTATTATTTACACATATCTTTAGAGAAATTAAACAAAATCCAAACCTGAAAGTCCTCCAAAGCCTGGATTATGAAAATATGCAAAAGCAACATCAATATCCCCAGAGAGATACAACTGTGTAGTCAAAAGAAGAATTTGGCCACATTCTGTGCTTTCACAGTCCCATCAATATTTATTTGTTGTGACTTGCACTCTCATGACTCTAAGCATGGGGAAACTGTTCATTGAACATGTCCAAAATCAATTGACCTTGACTCCAGTCCTGGGTGAGAATTAGGCAAACTACATATTTTTAACTTGCAGATTTCAACAGGATTAAATCGTATGCAAAAGAATCCAAATGTAATTTGATAATATAAAAGTTTGTTTTCTACTTTTTCTTAGAAACTTGATCGATGTGTTTATCTCCAAAGCAACAAAATTTTGCTCCTGAGCAAAGGCCAGGCATTGAAAATTTAATCCAGAGGAATAATTTTTTCAGGAAATTGTAAGCACCAGAAAACAAGCCATTGTAAGACAAGTGCAAGTGTAGCCTTAAATAGAGCTTTCACTGTCAACAAAGGGTTTAGTAAATGCTATGTGAGACTAACGACTTTGATTCTTATTCCAGAGACTTTAAGGTGAATTGCTATTCTACCTGAAAACAATCCCATGTAAACCCAGTTAATAGTAAACAATTTTGAGCTTTCTTATAGGTTGCATGCAGAACAAAATGCCTTGTTTGGGATTCTTCTCCATATTTCCCCTTTGCTATTTGTTCGCCCTCTTCTAATTTTGCAGCAGCCTCCGCTTATGCAGCAGCCAGAAAGCAAGATCCCTTCATTGCACACAATAAAGACTCAATGGCTGTTAATCTGATTTGATGGTTACTGTGCATGCATCCTTTGCTATGCCGAGGAACCGGCACTGAGGGCTTCAGAGAGGTCTATGGGCAAAAGTGCAGGATGCATTCTGCAAAAGCATTTCCTGAACCACATCTGACAGGACAAGTTAGCTTGTGAAAACCCCCACAGGCTTCTCTTGGTCAAAGCACTGCTGCTCCTACGTTTCTACACTGTACCACTTTGCTGGGCAATAGTATTTTTCAAACGCAGCCTAACAGGGAGGCAAAGGCACAGGCTTAGTGTTCGGGGGGGAGCCGAGAGCCCCGCTCTTCTCTGGGCCCCGGGAGAACCGGAGGAGCTGACGGCAGGCGCAGCACGCTGCTGCTGACCCAGCCTGCCTGGATGTTGAACTGCCGCGCCACAGAGAGAATTCTAATTTGTTCTAACAGGATGGGCGTACGCTGGGCCACGTCCCCAGCCGGCGTAAATCACAGCAGCCCTCCTGAAATCAATGCAATTACGCCAATTTTCATAGATTCATAGATTTTCAAGTCAGAAGGGAGCATTGTGATTTACATGTTGGTTATAGCTGTGATCTATGTTGTAAATGAGGATTTATACCAGCCGTGAGGATCTAGCCCTTCGATGCATTTCAGGGAGTCTAATCTTTTAGTCAGATAAATTCTACAGAGTAGCTGCTTTGCTGCAGACAATTTTTAGCCCTGCAGGAGAATAGCAGAGCCCTGCAGATCCACATGGAGTGGGAAGGGTTATTCACACCTTGATGAGAGGCTGAGAGGGGCAAAAACGAAACAACACAAAGTACTGCCTGGAGCGGAGGACTGGGTCAGGGAACAACAGAGGTGGTTTGAGCAAGGAGGGAATGACAGCTAGATGGAAAGCACCAGCTCAGCGTGCCCTCTTCAACATGCTTAGGCAGACCTGAGGCCTCTCCTTTCTCTCTCATCCAACAGCACAGTGTTCCTGCCACGGACCACCTCTGCAGAAAGGCGCCAGCACTCTCCTCAGCCTCTTCTGCCTTCACAGCTTGATACTGCCAGCCTATGGCCATGTTGCAAATGCATGCCTCGCAGCCTCGATAGCGATGCGCCTCTGGTCATCCAAAACACCTGCTGACAGCATCCTCTCTGTCTCCTCAGCCCACTTCACTGTGACCATGAGCTGTCCCATACTCATTGGAGGCTCTGGCCTTGCCACTATGAGTCCCCTGCAGGCTTATGGCACTGGGGAGGAAGCCCCTACACTGTTCTGCTTTTCTGGCTCTGCTGTTCCAGACACCCCCGGCAGCTAATGAGGGCAGGCACAGAAAGCAAGGCAGCAGCTTTTGAGGGACAATACCATGTTTTCCTCCCTCTTGCAGTACCAGCTCAGCAGGGAATCTGTAGGCTGGGTAGGATTTTGAGACCTCTCCCTGCTCCTTGTAATTGCTGGCTGTTTCCCAAGGTGCCTTGCTGCTTCTGCCTGGCCTCCCTCAGCCCCTCAACCAACTGCAGGCAGCCCTGCCTGCGGGAGGAGAGCGCTGTTCCTGTACCTACACTTGCAAGGGACTATGAGTTAGCGGACCCTTCAGTACAGTGTTTGTCTCACGCGAGGATTTGCACTGATCAGTGTTTACATTAATTAATTATAGGTTCATTCCATTTTCCCCGTTTTTTTCCCTCTTTACCCCTCCCTACCAGTAGGAAAATGGAGGCACTTGAAGGTTAACTTAACAGTCACTGGGGGAGTACTGCACCGAGATTTAAGCTGTGTTTTCCAGTGCCTTCTGCTTTCACCATGACAGCTAGGAAAACCTTCCTTTCGCATTGCCAAAGCATCCCTACATGCTGCTTTGTGAGACAACACAAATGTGGGGATAAGGACCTGGCATGCCAGTGAGCTCTGCACAGCAGTCTGACAGCACCTAAGGACTGGCGGTGATATCCCGAAGGACAGGATTAGTATGGGAGGGAAAATGAGGAGGCCTTAAGGAACCTTTTAAAGCTCCCTCCTTCCTCAAAGAAAGAAAAGAATTAAAAGCGATTGGTCCAGCTCAATGCTCCAGGTAACTGGCACAGGTTGGGTTTGGCTTTACTGAGAAAACACATCAAAGCAACGAATCTAGAGCTAGTCAAATAAGCTGTGGTCATTTTGTTTCATCTCAGAGAACAAAATAGGGCTGGCTTGAACAGAGCAGTCCATCTGCACTGCCAGGAAGCTGTTTATGTTGTAAAGTCTTTGTAGGGAAAAAGGGGGTTGGTTCAGTCCGCGTGCAGCCAGCTGAAAGGCATCAGAGGGCTGGCTGACTCTCTTACTGGGCCAATCCCTCTGCTTAATCGTAACTCATCCAACTCAAACCAACGTAAATGAGACAGAAAGCTGCTGTAGGCTTAGGGAGGGCTGGAGAATGAAAGAACATGTATTTATTTCATAGACCAGACTCTGGGCTGATGTAAATAAGCCTGGCTTCAGGGGCACTGATTGATGCTTGATGAGAACTGGCAATTTGTGGGGCCTTCTCAGAAGCATTAAGGCTGCATTTCTGGGGTGTTGCAACTGGATCTGGGGTTTCATGTGCTTTATTTCAATAGCTGTGGTTACCCAAGTAGGCACAGACATTTAACTGAAGCATTCCTAGAAGCTGAGATAAAACAGCTCTTTCCCTTTCTACACAGTAAATAGAGAATGCAGTCTAAAATTTCTCAAGTCATGGAAAATACATTGAACTGCCTTTAAATCTTCCCCACAAATATAGCAGTTGGAGAACAAGGCCCTGTCTCTCCCATATCTCCTAACTCAGTCCTTACTCCAGTCCGGAACATACAAAACAGCTCTGGAACTGCATCAAGAATATGAACCCAGAGTGCCTCTCTTTCCGTGATTAATTCAATTCACAATGCTTAAGGAAGAGTCTATAAACACATACACGCACACGCAGCAGCAGTCTACCAAATTATGCAAAGCGTTTTACTTCATTTTTAGTTTTGCAATCAACCCTCAATTTGATTAGCGGCACACTGACACTCACCTGGGAAATTTTTAAAACTGACTTTTGCTGCTATGAATGCACGTTTCAGTCATCCTCCACCAGTGCAGCACCAACCTCCCAAGGTTCCCAGTGGAGGAGGGAAAACATAAGGCGGTAGCTGGGAAAGGCACTGCTCCTCTTGCCTTTCTGGTTTACATCTGCACTAAATCCCACTTGATTTCTTTGCCAGGTTGGCTTGGACACAAGGAGCAGAGGGGGGACAATTAGCACTCACCCCCTCTGCACACACATACCCTCTTGGGAAAAACATCTCCGTCTCTGGAATCTCTTTTGTTCTTTCCCCAATTGCGGACCGATGCTGAAGGATTTTGAAGCGAGGCACAAGAACTGCTATTCACAACCAGTTATTCCCTAAAACCTGTTGATTTCTGATCGCTGTTTAATTCCTCCCAATATCGCTGTTAAGAATCACATTTTATATGCCAGCCCAAAATACAAGTCAGTGGTGCAGAGAATCCAAAGAAAAGCATTGCAAGCTTAGAAAGTAGGCACGTGCACAGCACACTGCCCTACCTCGGAGGAAGGAAACAGTGCTGAAACGGTAAGAAAGGTAGTTGGAGACTTTCTGGACAGCTGCTCTTTCTGTGGTATACATTTCCACAGGGATTGTGACTTGATTGCATGATGGAAGTGAGAGTGGCACCACCAGGGCATGAGAGGAAGGACTCCTAAAAAAGTATGGAAAGTAGATGAAAGTAATCCAAATCGCTCTAGAAAGCATTAGGAAGACATGTATTATTCAGGGATTAGTTACTACTACTCAGTCACTGTAAGTCCATAGAACCAAAACCTGAGCTCAGAACAGGGACTGATCCAAAACACAACCGCCCCCTTGGCCTCAGAAAGTTTTGCTGTGCACACAAAATTGAGGGCAAAATGAATTCTTCTCATTTAGAAGCGGAGGTGCCACAAAAATCTGCATGTCTGTTCCGGGGGGGGGGGGGGAGGGGGGGGAGAGATCACCATTTTAAAAACAAACTAACTTTTCAAATCAGAACAAAAAAATAAGATAGAAATGTTTCTGCAGAACCAGAAATTCTGTACTTCTGCAACACTGAGGCAATATAAATATGGAATACATAGGTAGAAATATGTAAATACATAGCAAATGTTGCAAAAGTCCAGATCTAAACAAGGAAATCAGAAGGAAACATTTTCACTTGCACAAACGAAACAATTTGACATTATCACAGTGAAATAAGAAAGTCAAAAGATAATTGTTTCTCATTTTCCCATTTTAAATTTTGACACATTTCCACAAAATAATTACATTTTGACAAAAACACTTTTACCAAGAGAAGACCACTCCACTGATTCTTTTTTTTCAATATCTGTTTTACTAAAAAGCTTCCCACAACAATGATGCATGAGGCAAATCTTTGTCTTCTTTTCCTGCACCTGTGCGCTTCCCAGGAACTGTTCCTTCCCTTGAATTTCTAGCCCGCTTCTGTAGCACAAATTGCACTGACTCTTCCTTGCTCATCTGTTTCAGGTCAGGGAAGGACCTCATACAATCGAAGTCATCAGCCTACCCATGGATTATGATAGCTCTCATATTTTCTAATCTAAAAATTCAACTGTGGCAGTTAAAACTAAAACAGGTGATTATTTTTTATTCCTGCATTCCTGCCAGGTCTCTCAGTGAAACACTGGTGCCACACTCAGTTCCCCTGAATGCCTCCATCTTCTGTCTCTTCTGTCGTTAAAAGAGATGTGCTGTTCCCTGCGTCTTTCCTCCAGTGAGTAGCTGTAAGGACTCCTATGACGTGATTTCCACTGCTTGACTATCCACGTCAGTAAGGATGAAAAATCAAAGGAGATCATCTGCAAATAAACAACGGAAGACGCACGATGCTTCAGGCCACAGGCAGACCTGGTACAGCTCAGTGTAAGCCCACACCCCGCCACTTCTCAGGACCACCTGAGAAGTTTTGGGCTTTGTAAAGGCTAGCTTGCAGACTAATACTAAATGGTCAGGGACTGTGAGAAGTATACAGCGGGCAGTGTTCTCCCTTCAGGGTATCAGAAAGGAGTGCTAGTCTCCTTACCGTCTGAAGGAGATACATTTCTAGGGCTCTAGCTGCTGCTGCTGCTGGAAGATACTACAGCATTTTTCACAAAGGGTGCACGTGCCCCAGCCAAGGCCCCAGTGAGTAAATGCTTTCAGTCTACCTAATTCCTTCTTACAACTTCCACAGAACACGACATTTTTCACTGCCTCTCCCCAACAGCTGTGTAGCGTCATTCTGTGCTTCCAAACACCTGACGCGTCATCTCTGTGATGGATGAAAGGGTTCATACAGATTATGCAGCGTCTTGGAGGCTCTAGAGCTAAAGCCTGTCTAACTCTGAAATTTTAAAGCATAGTCTAATTTCCTGGAAATTCATGTAAAAATGAATGCATTCTGAAGCAGAACCATGTTAAAAAGCAAGTGGAGCTTGACTTCTCTGGGTGACTCAAAACCACATTTCTGCTTCTTCTGCCGAACATTATAAAGTTCCTCTGGTTTGAAACATTCAGGCTCTGCTGGCCTACAGTGGTCTTTTATTGCCCTGGCACCTGTCAGTCCACAATACAAAGTGCCATGGGGCAGTTTTGCATAACCTGGACGGAAAATTCCAGCTGCAATGGCAAGAGATAGATAGAACCCCAAATCAGTCATGGGGGGAAGCCCAAGGAAAGTGTTCAGGGACAACTCAGCACCATAAGAACTGCCTGTGAAGAAGAAATTTTTTCCTATCTTCTCCATCCAACTGCCTGGTTGTCCTATGAAGCACAAGACAGTAGGAGCACTAAGCAGGCACTACAGTTGCGCAGCTTCACTGATTGCTGGCACTGATGTGGCTTCTGTCCTTGAAAGCCAGCTACTCCTTTTTGCAATTCTGCTTTTAGGACCAGGCTGGCCCTTACAAAACCTCAAAGTTCCCCAGGATGGGGAAGGGCTAGAGGAAGAAGAAAGAAAAGGAGAAAAAGAACTGACTGTGGGGGACAACAATGAAATAAAGGGAAGGGATGTTAGGCTCACAAGATCAGACATGCATTGAGAGAGAACTGGATGGAGGGGATGTCAAGCAGAGCACCCCCAATAGCACCCATCATGCCTTGATGGCATCTAAGAAGCTGGTGGATGCAACTCACTGATGTTCTGCCCAGTGATGTGAGAGAATGATAGCCCAGGCAGAGCTCCCACAGTTTCTGGGATTTGCCATCAAACTTCCCGCGCTGGGGAGGTGACAAGGAGTTCCCTCGACTTTTTGAGCTCATTAGGATCCCTGAAGCAACACATCCAAGCTTTTGCCTGCAAGCCTTTTACATTAAAGCTGAAGGAAGCACATGAATCCAGAAGTTGGAGCTTTAAGAAGCACCACACATATTGCAAAGCTTGTCATAAAAAATGCACCTGACAACACTAGCAACCTTCCAGGTGCTAGTTAATCTTTGGGCTGCTTGGCATACAGGGTGAGGGAGGCCTACTGGGCAGGAAGGATTGCAAGCTGAAACAGGTCTGGAGATCAGGGTTGCTTTAATAGTAGTTTCCCCACTTTCTCATGGTGGTTTTAGAAAGAAATGCATGTACCACACAATCTAAAAATCTAAATTGAAAGAGCTCTCTGCCCCTCTTCCCATCTTCATTTTCCTTTCTTTCAGGTGCACAATACATGCAGCACTAAATTTTGCATTAATGTTTATCGTGTGAAATTGCTTACTTGAATATACAGTGTAAACAAGTGCAGGATTTGACCGGCAGATAGATTTGTAAAATCTATCATTTTTATGTAAATGGTTGTAAAATTATCTTTGTACAGAGCATTGTATTTTGACATAGTATCCTTTGTCTAGCTCAGAAAACCCCAACAACAAACAATGCAATGCACAGCATATACTTTTTCAAACTATTTCTGGCATGCTCTTTCATTTTGCATAGCATATAGCTTTAGGCTGTATTACATGTTATATAGTAACAGTCAGTAACATTACATTTTTTTCAAATGAATCCATTTTTTATTACACAAACCCGTTAACATAACTGTTTTGTGCATGCACGTGCGTATGTCTGTGGATTTCCCTCAAAAGGAACCAAATTGATCAAATAAAGCCTGACAGCAGTAAGTTTCTGCATTGAGATTCAAGCTTTTGTCAAGTTCTGTCATACTTTTTTCACTTTCAAAACTGTAGGATTGACTTTCCTCTTGTTCATACCATGTTTGTATTATTGCAGGTTTATTACTTCATTGAAGACACTGTCAATGGATACCAGAAAACATGAGATTGAAATCAAGTCCAAAGGCCATGCCATTAAAATACTGACATAACCCACATGGCAGGAGTGAAAACATGCACATGAAGGGGGCCAAAATTTGGGATATGCAGCAGGATTTATAAAGTCATACCAGCTGCCCTTTAGATTTCCACCAGACAAATGAGAAACCAAGTGCTGTAGCGCTAACATTCCTGCAGTGTTAACTCTGAATGAATGGCAAGCAGGAGGAGGACACCATGAGTGGCGTAACTTAACTGTTCAGATCCGCCCAGGGATACACAAACAGCAGACTACAATCCAGATGAATAAATTAAATGAGTCAATAAATTTTGTCCAAGTTTTGGTAAGACCCCAAATATATGATGTTCCCCATATTGCTGAAGGAGATCCTGCATTTCTTGGGGTCTGTTGGAGAGCAGCTGCCACCATTGCCATACAAACAGACAGTAACACAGCACCTGGCTGGTTTAGCAGATCTGGAGCTGCAGTGGAGCAAGTGCACAGATTCCTGCTGAAGTGACCTGCATAAAATTACCCCATAAGCCTGGCAAAAGCTAGTGGACCTCCATGACATTTTTCACCAGACCTTAGCAAAAGGTCTAGAGGTCCCGAGCTCTGGGCTGGCCTCCAATTTTATGAGGACTACACTTTACATTTTTTCTGCTTGTGCGGGGCCCTGTTATAAAAATCTTTCTTTTTCCTCTTTCAAACAAATCATGTCCTGTTTTAAACACTACAAAAGAAATAAAAGAAAATACAGGAAAACATGCAAAGTTCTGCATAATGTGTATAAGAAATGAGTGTTTATCACTGTATGAATACCTAATTAACCAGACGTGTAGCTCAACATCAAAATAGCAAGACTATGGGTTAAAGCATGCAGCATTCCACGGTTAGTACTGCAAAGATACAGACAAGAATGTGTAACGAAAACCCTGTGAAGTAAGAACCATTAAGCAGTCAAGTAAAAAAATCCTGCAGAGATGAAGGCATGCCTTAGCTGGGCAGCCAGTCTAATCTCTTCATTGCAGTCCTTCTTGTTCTCCACCCATTCTCAGTTGTGCATTTATTCCCTGTCCTCATAGGGATGTAGGCCTCCAACCTGAAAAGACATCTGCCTGTCTTTTAATTGAACTGAGTGCGTGGGCATAAGGTGTACTCAAGGCAGACCTCTCGGGATAAATGCTGACCGGGTTTGTTAGCTCAGACCTCACACTAATGTGGTTACACTGCTTCCAGCCCCAGCTGGCTTGTGCTAGCTATTGTGGAGCTTGGGAAGAGAAAACCCCTGAGTGCCAGCACCCGTCCATACACCTAGGAGGACAGGCTGCTCTGCGCAGAGACTGTCTGTCTATGTTTGGTTTCGGACAGAATCTAGAGCAGCACGTGGCAAAACACTCACAAAACCTATTGTTCTCACTGACCATGGGGTAGTATGTGTCTTGTGATGTTCTTCCAAGCAATGAGAACAAGGGCCTCTGTCCAAGTCCAAACATCAGACTAGCCTTAAAAACATTACCTGAGAGAGCATGAGGGTACAGAGAACTCACGGTGTAGTGAAGAGTGCCACTGTGTAAGAAGATGTGTACAACCTTAATACAGCACATACTTTGTACAGCACCCTACTTATAGGAAGACTTCAGCTGGCAAAAGCATCCAAAATATTCTGCCTCTGTGAGGTCCTGTTCCTAATGGTCCCTATTCTGGCTCCATCTCTTTTTTAGCACTCCACCAACAGATAAAAGCCAGTGAGCAAGATTTCGGAAGTGGTCCTATCATCCCTGCCCCATCCTTAACCTTTTCCTCAGCAAATCTTCTTCCCTTCCTACCTGTTGTGTTTTAAGAACCTCGGGTGTCCATTTCTCCTCTCCTGCGCAGGGAAAATGGCAAACCATTCCCCCAGTATCTTCTTGCAATACAGTTCCCTTCTTTCTTGCAAAGACTTTCTCTTTCTTCCACATCCTACTTTCTACTGTTCACTTCCAAACTCAGCTGATCCCTTCCTGAGCTTCTGGAGTATCCCTCATCCCAGATGCCACTGCAGTTTTTCCTCTCTCATACTGCCTGGGGATCTGACTCATCATTTTTGCGATTGCTCCTTTGCATCACAGCCTCATCTAATACTTGGCCTCTCCACATGAAAATGTGGTTAGAAGAGATACTCTAGCAAGCCCTGGAGATAACAAAAAAGGAGATGGGTTAAGGCCATCCATCCACTGCTTTCGCATTTTTTTGGGAGTGACCTGAGATGGTCTGTCCTGAGCAAGAACAGCAGCTCAGAACAGAACCTGCCTCACATTAAGAGGTGCTGCAGTCTGCTCGAGGTTTTTCAGCTGGTGAGGTGCATGCCATGCATTTTCTAATGCAGCCTCGGCAGTGACAGGGACACATGCCTTTTCTCTGCCTTGTGCCATTTTGCAGTTGGCCCCACTTCTGTCTGAAACCACTCCTGAGCAGTGCCCACCTGAAATGTCCCATCGTCGAGACCGCCTAAAGAAAGGAACAAAACCAGGTGTGAGAAAGGCTGGTGGGAGCCAAGCGTGCCGGCCCAGATTCTCAGCTCTTAGCTGATTCACTGGTGATTGTGCTGCATGCATGTCAGTAGGAGATTAGCTGCCTTATTCCACTATCCATTTTTATGCTTCTCAGAGAAGCGTGTTCTCACATTCGCCTCTTTTAAAGACCGAGCTGGGCACATGCTAGATGTGGGTCCCCCCTCCATGTTTAATTCTGCTTTCTGAACTGTGCATTTTGAATGCTTCTACAGTGCACCGCGTGCCATTAGAGACAGTCCCACAGGGCAGAGGTGCAGGCTGCATTCTGAGATACTCCTCTGCTGTAGAAAATAAACAACAGCCTCTGAGACTATTTCCCGGCCAAAATAATTTTAGCATTTCACTGTCACACAGCAGGCGATCTGGGTGGGGAAGGAATACGCTGAGAGGTGCCGCTGCGCCAACCTCAGGAGGCTGGTTATTTTAAAATGCACCAGACAATTAATTAATTTTCCTTTAAAAAATGTTGCAAAAATGTAGTTCGAGGTATTACACTTTCATAACAAAGTCTCTATTATAAATGAGCCTCTCCTTTTCAGACAGGGCTGTAATTAGATTGCCTGTGGTGATGATGAATGGCCAAGGTGAATTCATTTCTGGGGAAGCGCGCAGCAACAACCCATGTCCAAAAGGCAGGGCTACCTGCGGTCGCCACCTCAGGCACCCCGCCACCACGGCAGGGAAAGCAACTGCCTCGCTCGGGGGGCGCAGGGCACCCGCAGGCAGAGGTGCTCGCCACAGGCAGACGGAGGGTGTCACAAACAGCCCCCCAGTACGGAAAAGCCATGGCCGCCCGCTTCCCCTCCTGGCTCGCACCAGCCTTTCGGCAGTGTGGGGCTTGGCGCCACGGGCCCACTGCCAGCGGGCCACAGCCGGGGGGCGCGGAACAAGGCGAGAAGCCATGGGCTGAGGGGCAGGCACCCCGGCGGCCCTGATGGGACCTTCCCACCGCCTCCCCCAACAGCTGCGGCCACCATTAACTAACCACCCGCACCTGGCGGCCGCAGGGAGCACACCCACCGCCCGCCCCACAGGCAGGGCCCGCCGGGCTGCACTCGCCTCCCCCCGCCCAGCCTTCCCTCGGGCAACACCGAGGCCCAGCCGAGCCCGAGAGCCGTTTCAGTGCTGCGGGGTCAGCGCCTGCCGGGAGACGCCAGCGAGGGGCCGAGGGCCGCGGTGCAGCGGGCATGCAGCCCTCCTTGCCTTCATAATGAGCTCCAGCCTGGAGCGTCTCTGGGCGGCTTTATTACTGTGATTAATGTTAGTATGATGAATCTCCCCCCTCCTCATCTTTCTTTGCCTGCTACGCAGTAAATGCCGTTTCAGAGGTAGGGCAGTGGGAGAGCACCATGCGTCCTAATGACCAGGGAATGGTCTTTTTAAGGTCTGGCTTTAAACACATTTGCTGTCAAGAAGGAGAAGCTCTCCGGTATGTCGCAGTGCTCATGGCTGCATTTCAAAGGCAACCTTTTGCAGGATGCAGCAGGTATCTGGAGAGGTGTAGGTCACACTGGGCTCAGTCCTGGCCAGGAATCACCCCGTGTTTGCAGATGTTTGTTCATAAAGGCCATCAGCATTTGGCCTGCCGAGACTAACAGCTTAAGCTTTGGACTGTTTCAGAAGTTTCTGCTTTCTCTAAATAATGACTTTTTTTTCTCTCTCTCTCAACTTTACTGTCGGTCATTATGCAACAGACCATGCCTGGAAATGAAGAGCTCCATCCAGAAGTAAAAGCTGCTATAAAAAGAAGAAACTGTCCCCAGGACAAATCCGTTTCAGTAAATGGTGAGAGTGATGCGAAATGAAAGTTGTGCTGAAATCATTAGCTCTGAGAACATTGAAAAGACTGAAGAGGTATAAGCTGAAACGTAAGAATCATAAGCAGCATTGTCATTTACAGTTACAAAAACTCTTGCATGGACAAAATCATTGGCAGAATGAGGCAGGTGATGGCTGTAGCAGCAGCAGCACGTTTCTGGTCTGTGGACTTTTTCCTGGCATTAGTAAAAATAGTCTACTTGGAGGATGAAACAGCTGCCTGCCAAAGGGCCTCTGGCTCCCCACACGGCACTGTTTGGTGTGGCATGAATGCTAAACCTTAGGAAGGAACACTGGATTTGGAAATTACAGGCTTCACTAATGCACAGTCTGATCCACTTTAAGCACACGTTTTCATGGGCCTCCCATTCCTCCTTTGGTCCTGAACGCTTTCTGAACAACCCTAAAACTCTCAGCATCAATTAATGTAAATGTGACAGGCTTCTCTGATACGTAGGGTAAGGAGTCTTTCAGCCTCATTAGAGAAGGGAAGGGCTTTCCATCCATCTCCCGATTTTGATGGAAATAGTATACAACATGTTTTATCTTCGTGAAACAATAAGAGCGAAGGGGCTGTGAGCCAGGGCCGCCAGCTAAGAGTTGCAGATGAAATTTAATTGGTTAGTAACAAAATTTTAGTGCTGAGACAGCTTGTTTACATCTATTTAATGTCATTGCTTCCTGAATTTGTCTATCAGGGAGTGCTGCCTGACTGCTTCAGCCAGATAACAGACTGGTTCATGCCGCTTCCAGATTTATCTTCTCTTCTGGCGACCAACAGCCTCTTCCCGGTCTTCCAGTCTCTGTCTGGTAGTGTCCTTTCCTATTGAACTGCACTGAGGTGCACTCTGTCCCTGCTTATACCGTGGCCTTTCACCTGCTGGTACTGCTGCTTTAATCACATCCTTTATCTCCGTTCTGGCTCTGTGCCTTTTGTTTGCCATCCCGTAGACCTTTAGCAAACTGCACTTCCGTGTTTCCCAAACCTGGTCCTCTCCTCGCTTACAAACCCTGAAAAGGGCATTTTATTTAAGTGAGACATTTTAGCTCTCATGCTAAATTGTGCAAGGACTTGGGAGCTGGATCTGGGGAACATGGAATTACTGAGTGTGCTCATTACTTTGCGGGACTGGGCCCATAATGCACTCCTATTTTCCTACATTTGCTTTTCTTTGAGCTGTAGCTGCCAGCTCCCTAGCATGCCTTTAAAAGGCAAATGGGATAGGAAAGTGCATTTGTCAGCTTGCTGTGTCTGTTGCACAGTGCTGCACACTGTAGGTAGGGTCGGAGCCCACAGGCAGCAGTCTCTGACTGAGCCCTCTGTAGCTGGTAAGTGGCAGTATTTGCAAACCTGAGAGTTCAAGCACGAGAGGAGAAAGGAATGCAAGTTTAGAGACAAACCACAATATAGCTGAGAGCATAATGCATGTATCTGTGTGCACATGCGCCAGAAAGTACCGATGAATTGTAAAGCACCGTAATTGTGCCCATTGACATTCAGGTGGTGCGCCAAACAAAGAGCAACTTACACATCCAAGAGGGTACACAAAGATTGGCTTCACAGTTCAAGGGGAAAAAATACAAGCCAGTATCAGCAAAGTGCTCCTGTAGGAAAGCCAAAGGCAATGGTCTGCTACTCCGCCTGTCTCTGCTATCTGTTCCATGCGGTGGAAGATTTTGAAACCTTTTTAGGACCATGACAGTATTCTCTACAAATGGCTCTCTGTTACTGTTATATTATAAAAGCAAGGAGGCAGCAGTAAGTTTTTTTTAAAGTGGGAGGCAATTGTTTATGAAAAGATGCTACAGTCAGATGTACCTGAAAAAAACTAGCATAGCATGATTTTCAGATTTTAAAGCTCAACAAAAAGCAATGGAGTGATTTCTTTAATTAGCTTTGTAACTGGGTGAATCCCAAATTTCACTATTTGGGTCTTGTTGGGAGAATTATTTGGCCAATGCAAGCAATTGTGAGCATTTCCAAATTCTTCAGCTAAACGCTGAGAAAATTGAATCAGAACTAGTAAAAGGTCTTGTTACAGAAATAGGTGCTGGCATGGAAAAGGGATTCCAGCCCTCTGACCACTGACATATGCATGTTCATCATGTTCAGAGTGTCTGTTTCGCTTAGACTGAGTCAGAATTATTACATAAGGTTTAACTATTGCTTACATGAACTTCTAATGGTAATCTGCTGCCTCGTTACAAAATAACCAGCCTTGCAGAGGCCCTGAGGCTCAGCTGCTTCTCTGTGATGTCCTCAGGACCAAGCTACAAGAGGAGCAGAGTTTTGGACTGCAATGTATAACACAAATGATAACAGAAACATGTTGTTGGGAGGTATTAGTAGGCTATTAAGGAAATCAAGAAAGTTGTTCCTGGAAACAGCAGAGAAAGAGGATCTCATTAAAATGGATCCCATTGAAAGGAAGCTGTTCGAAAAAGAACATACCTTTTCAGAAGTCGTAAGAATACTTAGGAGAGCCATGCACCTTCCATATCTATCATTAGCTAGTATTTGGGGTTTTGAAGCGGTACAGATGCACCCCTCAGAGCCTTTCACAGTGACAGAGCCTTGGAAGATAACACTGGAGAGGACCTCCTCTTGGGTAGGGGAGGCTAACAGCAATGGTGACATCAAATAATCACTTACTTCTATGGGTGAAGACTAACTGGTGCACAGCTCTGCCACAGAAAATATTTAATACCATTCCTCTGGCACCACATTTTGTTAGGTGGGAACATAGTCCAAATCTGGCATGTGTCAGGTTCCACGCTGCTGTGGGACTCGGCAGAGAGACTGCCGTTACCTACCTGTGACATAACTTTTAAAGATGGCCAGTTTGTTTTGGTTTTAAGTGAATTACAGGATGTTCTTCCCCATCCCCTGGGGCTCTCATACCTATGTGCTACCTTTACAAAATGAGGCCTTTTTCCTTAGGGGAGCAGAAAGGAGAATACCCTTCATACAATTTTACTTTGCCCATAAGGGCATCAACCAGGCATGACGTATTCATGGCAACTAACAAGGTTTGTAAATATACCATGTCTAGGAAGTCACTGGTGGCAGATGTTTTTTCTCCCTCACTGCACACAAGCCTTGTAAGCACAAGCACCCTTTCAGCATAGTAGCTAAGGAAAAATGCAGTGTTGTCTTGCCATGGAGAGACAAAAAGGCATTGTCGAGAGTTGAGCACTCGGGGGGGGGGGGGGGGGCATGGGCTCATTTAGAAAATTAAACATGACCTTTTAAGCAGAAAATGGATGGATGTAGAGCAGAGACCCCATCAGCTGTGTGAGACAAAAATGTTACAATCTGGCTAAAAAGCACCCCATGCTTTTTTTGAACTCTAGATATTATAAAAAGCTGTGGGCAAGTAATTTTCCCCGGTTCCTATGGGTATTAATATATGCAACCATTTGCAACAAGAAAAGAAGCAGTGTCTAATAATAATCACGGTGCCTTCTCAGCACTTAAAGGGGCAAATTTAGCCCTGATGCAATCAATACAGTTGCACAAGAGTCTGACTTCCCTGCTGCCTCCATCCTGCAGGTCCCTACATGCCCTTCTGTTTCACTGGCTACAGCTCAGCCAGCTCTGAACTACCTCCCCGGAGCCCCGGCAGGCTCATCCCCCAGATGAAGAACCGAGGCACCCGCTGCAGTGCATACTTTATCCCTGACTCCCTGCAAGCCTTGTCATCTTCTCAGGCTCAACCTGGTATGTCACAAGAGCATGGCCAGGATGTGCGCCCTCACGCAGGAGCTGAGAAGCACTCTCCATCTCCCCGGGGCCAGTGCAGCCGTGGAAGATGAGCAAGTGCTCAGTGCCTCTTAAGAAGAGATTCTTGTAGGAGATCCAGAACAAGACCTAGGGCTAAAGGAGACCTCAGCGTCTGCGGAGCGCAAGAGCTGCACGGTCATTGATGAATCCACTGAAATACTTGTGCTGAAGAATGAACGGCAGAAGTCTCCTGCTGCATTGCACAAGTCATGTCTGTCCTTTCCAAGGTCTCCATACCACACCACAACCTCTATTGACCCCTCCTTGGATGTGATACGACCTTCCCCCCTCAGGGTAGGGGCAGCTGGTGAGCCAAAGCTGCCACCCACTCTGCGAATTTGGGCTTGTCTACTGCCCTTTAGGCCTGCTGCTGCCTCTGTTTGTTGGGTCCTTTCAGCTGTTGCATCTTGTCACAGCCCCAGCCACATGGCTCTCTGAGTAAGCGGTTGCCTGGAAATGTCAAAAAACCCCACACCTGCCTGCCCTCCTGCCTCTGCTTCGCATCCCAGACAGCTTGTGAAAGAACACAACCTTGTGGCTATGCCTCCAGCACTGTGAGACCGGGGGTTACGGCATGCTGCTGTGACTTCTGTTACAGCAAGCCGCAGCAAGCCTTCGATTTCAGGCTGCCCTCCTTTTTTAATAGCGTGTTTCATTCATCCAAAGTTGCCTGACTGGAGGAGTCCATGCCCACACTGATACTGGTTTGGAGACTTCATTTGTACATTAGGTTTTGTTTTATTGCCACTCATCACCCACTTCAAAGTGGAGCCAAACAATTCAAGGAATGCACAGGCTTGGTGCCTTCCTCTGTACAGCCTGTGTAACACTGGTTTCCACGAAGAAGGTACGGTGGGGAAGGAGGGCAGGAATGCGTCAAAGTGTCAGCCTTTTCAATTCTGTGTTTGCAAATTCAGAAAAAAATGTAAAATAATGTTTAAAGCTCTCTTAAAAATAGCAGGCATGCTCTTTCTGCTGACCTTGCATAAAAATGATAATCAAAGAGCCTTTTTAGTTTACAGCTCCAATAGAATCATGTGGAGAGAAAATCCATGTTGGTCCAGTGAGTGACAGGGAGAGAAGTGTTACTAACAGGCTTCCAATGATGTCATCCCAGGGGAAAAAAGGGAGAAAAAGAACCAGCTGAAAATGAAATACAATAATAGAAACATGTCTTTTCATATCAAAATGTAGATAAATATGGACATTTAGAGCCATATCACTGCTGGATGTAAGTCAGCATAACCCTGCTAACGTCAGGAGTGCTATGCCAGTTCACACTATCCGAAGAGCTTTTTCTTTAACTCTGTTCTGCTTTGAGCCAATGAATTCCCGAGTATAACTTCCAGCCTCCAGCTGGACCAAGTGTGCAGGTTCACAGCAGCGATAATCCGAAGGGCTGGGGACACGGCCAGGAGCCACTGGCTTAGTTTTTCCCACTGTTTGAGAAGACTGTGATCAGCCATGCCTGCTACAGTGGGTCTCAAGAAAATAGTAAAAATATTTGCCATTTCAAGCAGAAATACATTAGCTGTGAGGAGGGTGCACAAACATTATCCTTACCTGGCAAATGGGAAAACTGCATTCCCTCAGCATCAGGTAGCAGGTCTGCGGCAACCACAGTTAGACCTCTGGTCTTCTCTCTCCAAGCCCCAGGCCTGTGACTCCATTTCACAGTGCTGTCACAAAGTGACTCCAAAGAACGAGCACTTTACCTTGAAACAGAGCAGATTGCACCAGACACAAGATATTAAAAAAGGAAAAAAAAAAAAAATCAAGCGGCAGAATGCACTCAGTGCCCCTGCAAGGTCTCCACTTACACACAAACCATTTCAAATCAGCCAAGTTAAACACTGGCCTGCACTATCCCCACACTCGGTACATTTCCCAAGGACACAGTATAAATGCTTCCATCAAGGCACAGCTTAATTTATTTGTTTGCTTCTCTCCTTCCTCACGAGAAAGCATTTTTGTTTAAACGGGGAGAATAAATAGTCTCCTGACCCTTCTCTCTGCAGCACATGCTCCAGCGCTGCCCTGTGTTTATGAGGCTAATGGGGGAGAATGCTGTGGGAGGCCCTTGTTAAAACAGTGGCAGCGCCTTTCCTTTCATAACACAGTGATTCGGGGATGCATTGTGTTTGTAGAAGCAGGAGGAAGAAGAGGCTAATAAAAAAAATATCCATTATTGGAGCTTTCTATGTGTAAGGACAGACGGTCAAAATGCAGTGAAGACAACAAATACCTTGGAATAAAGAGCCCATGATGGAGATAAATAATCATGGGGCTCATTCAACAAGAGCCTGCTGTTCAGAAATCCACTGGAACAGCTGCAGCTTACACGTCATTATACTTCTGATCAGTGAGCATTAGGAGCTTTTTTGTGAGTCCCTTGTTTGTTATATTAATCATTGCAAAAGCAGACTCTACAGACATAAAACCACACAGGAAATGTGGGGACTTCTTCTCACCCCAACTTTGCCAGTCAGTCTCCATTTTAATCTTTTTTACTCCACCCCTTTATTTTTCTTTTCTCCAGTGGTCTTGGGTGAAATGTACATCTTTCTCATCGGTCCTGTATGGCTTTTTGCTTTTTAAATCGTCTGTTAGTAGAGTTGGATAGGATGTCAAGCCTTCTGACTTGGAGACACTCATGGACGTCTGGAGCCATGAAGGCAGGGTCTCAGGTCTTACATATCAAGCTTATTTCTGCACTTATTTCTGGCCCTAGCAGTATCTTGGCATTGTGTCAACATGCTGTGCAGGAAAAGATGTTTTCCCTCCTCTAATTCTTTTGGGAATGCGCTGAAGGAAAATGGCATATCCCGGAGAATCGAGGGGAAAGAAGGCACCTGGCTTTGACTGTGAAAAGAAAGGTGCATCTCTCTTTCACAAACAAGTACAGGAAAGGGATGAAAAAGAGCTCAGACCCCAACTGCTCTCTTCTTGTCACAGATACCTTCTTCAGGTTTTGGATCTAGGGCTGGGTGAAAATCATCTGGGTCCCTAAACAGAGCGTTCCTTAGGCAGATCCATGAGGTGTGCTTCCTCCTCTTTACCTTGTGGTGGTAGCCCATAAGCCACACAGAGCGGTAAGTGACCTGCAGGTCACCTGGTGGAGGTAGCAGTAACCGAGCCTCCCCCAGCAGATATTTTGCTGGACAGGAGAGGGCAATAAAACTATGCCCACTGCCTTCTTCCTGCCCAGCCACTAAAGTTCGTTTGTGAGTTAGTGTCACTGTGGTTCCTTTGCAGGCACAGATCTTGCACTGAATACAAGAATACAATAAATCTCTGAGATGTGTGGGGTCTTCTGTAGGCACAGACGGTTGTCATGGAATGAGTTGTGTTCAGTCTTTTCTGTAAGGTTTTCTGTGGATCCACACTGGCTTGATCGTTTAAGTACAAGCCGATACTGATGTAATTGCAGGAAGCCCCAGTTTCTAAACTGTGTCTGTATTACCAAATTGGTCGGCAGTTCCAGTTGCTAGCTCCAGATTTGCTCCACCACATTCTGACCCCACACCTCCCCGCCACCTCCTCTCCACAGTCCCAGTTTCTGAACACAAGGGAAACCTGGGCGTGCTGGCTGATGGTGAGCAATGACATGGTCTGGGCAGGCACACAGTTTGGACCACTGCAAAGGCAGGAACTTGGGATGTTCTGTGGCATACCCTAGCATGCTCATGTGGATACGGTCTCCATGGACTAATCACATCGCTCCACAACAGAATCTTAATTGCATAATTCAGCTCTCAATATCTTCCTTAAGAACTATTACTTTGTTTCCCACAACCTTTCATTGCACATAGCCTGCTTTGATAAGGCTGTATCCTGAGTTAGGTCTTCATCCTGCCAGGGCAACTACTACCTAAACATATGCCTGAGAGAGAAGATCCCCTGGAGGTACTGAAACTTTTGCCCAGGTGCACATATTAATGTGAAAAGATGCCTAAGCAGCAGGAGGGCTTAACGTATACTGGACTGAACAGTGCCTGTCACAGCGAGGACCGTATTGTGGTGCACAATCTGGAGAATACATCATGTAACACAGCAGGCAAGTTCCAGCCCAGGTAGGGCCAGGAGAAAGCATTTCCCTTCTTGCATCTTTCTTGAGACCACTGCAGCTGCAGTGAAGCACCATGAGGGACACCAAACACCCAAGCTAACTTGGCACTCTGTTGCTTCACTGATGAATGAGAGGATCTCTCTGCTTTTTGTGTTTAACAACTGCTCCACCTTCTCAGGAACAGATGGGAAAAAACAGTTTTGAGCACAACCAGCGTAGCTTTTGTGCACCACCCACAGATCTCACCTGGCCATTCTCCACCTCTGCCTGGTCTGCCCCCATGCAGTGCGGCCCTTCCCGTTCCCCAGGGAGGGGACATCTCTGCGGTGACAGAACTGACTTGTCCTGTCTGTGGATGCAGCCCTTTGTGCTGGCCACTACTCTGCTCATCCTGCGGCATACATGCTGAGATGGAGGGGTTTTCTGACAGCTTTAAGTGCGGGATCCTTTGGATGCTGAACTTATTCTTGCAGGTCTTCTTCAATTTCCTATCTCTTCTAGACTGTTATCTTTCCAACAGTGTAAGGGTGACAACGCAGCCTATCTAAACAGGAACCTAAACACTAAGTCAGCGGTTAGCCATAGCTGAGCAGGCAATCCACATGCAAAAATATAACGTGATGAGTTTCCGAGATGTTTATTTAAGATCCCGTGAGAGAGAAAATAATATTATTTTGAAAAATGATATGATATAATTAAAAAGGCCTCCTCCACCCCCATTGCCTGCTATTGGTTGTTCCCTGCTCTTGTTGGAGCTCCTTGGCAACATACGAGCAAATAAGCAGCATCAATCACTTACATTCAGTTTAGTTTTCTTTTTCACCCTTGTTTTTTAATTTAAAAATGCCCCAAAGTTGTTATTGTGTTCCCCCACTCCTAATAAAGAAAAAAATCATAACAAAGAAAAAAACCAGGAATTAGTCCTGACTTGCTTGTGACCTGCCTGACTAAATATCACAAGTAGCGATGTTCCAGCCGTCACGTCCTCAGCCCCTGACAGCAAAGCTGTTCTCGACAACAGCACCTGAATAACTTCAGCAGGGCGGGTAGCTTCTCCTGAAATCATTCATAAAAATGATTTAATAATTAGGAGGGCAAGTAAGGCCACTGGGATTTGCCACTTTCTGCTCAAGAAAGACACACTACACGCTGTTTATGTTAACCCTCTAGAATACAGTTACGTACATACTCACCACTACCAATGGATCATAATTAGACTTCTCATGTACCCCATTACAAAACTACACCAGTGATTTTTCTAGAGGTGTTTTTTTCCATTGGCTTTTGCCCTAGCCAAATGCAAAAAAAGTCATGATCAAGCAAATGCAGACTTTCTGAAGAAGAGAAATATTCCCAGGTCAGGAATATTTCCTAGCATGGCCAGGAAAAGTGAGGCATATTTATGCAAAAGGAGTTGTCCTCTGGGCAGTGCTGGAATAATTAGGAAACATTAATTCCACAGAAAAAAACCCCTCTTCTGTGCTGGAGAGCTAACATTCAGTCCCACTTTCCAAAGGAACTGTAATTCAGGGTAACAAGGTTAGTCCAAAGTCTCAATAGAAGGGTCTCCACAAAATGTCTCCCTTCAAGCTGCTTTATGCACCGTGAACCCTGAGACAGAAGGACACAGGAATTGGGAAACCTGCTCCTTTGTCTTCCTGTAAATCTCTGTGGCTTCTCCACAGCTAACGAGAGGCTACTGGTGAGGGTGGCACCACTGGCCACTGGCTGTCCTCACTGCTGAAATTGTAGACACCTAAGGAGAATGAAAGGGCCTAATCCAGAGGTGACCCAAATCAACAGATCGATGGCTTCAAGTAAACTTGGACGGGGCCTTAAATAAAAATGCTGGTGTCGTGGTTTAACCCTAGTGGGCAGGTTGGCCCCACACAGCCGCTTGCTCACCCTCACCCCCAAGTGGGATGGGGGAGAGAATCAAAAGGGTAAAAGTGAGAAAACTCGTGGGTTGAGATAAAGACAGTTTAGTAGGTAAAGCAAAAGCCACATGCGCAAGCAAAGCAAAACAAGGAATTCATGCACTACTTCCCATGGGCAGGCAGGTGTTCAGCCATCTCCAGGAAAGCAGGGCTCCATCATGCGTAACGGTGACTTGGGAAGACAAACGCCATCACTCCGAATGTCCCCCCCTTCCTTCTTCTTCCCCCAGCTTTATATGCTGAGCATGACGTCACATGGTGTGGGATATCCCTTTGGTCAGTTGGGGTCAGCTGTCCCAGCCGTGTCCCCTCCCAACTGCTTGTGCACCCCCAGCCTACTGGCTGGTGGGGTGGTGTGAGAAGCAGAAAAGGCCTTGACTCTGTGTCAGCACTGCTCAGCAGTAACTAGAACATCCCTGTGTTATCGACACTGTTTTCAGCACAAACCCAAAACATAGCACGGTATGAAGAAATTTAACTCTATCCCAGCCAAAACCAGTACAGCTGGGAATGACCAAGCTGTGTTCAGACTTCCTACCCAACTGCGACAGCTGTTCTGATGTGTAGTTCGAGACCATGGGGGATTCAGTCCCCTGCTCTTCAGACCTGCCTGTCAGGACAGAGGGAGCCAAGGCATCGAAGTCAAGCACTGGTAGGGTGCAGCCAGCATGCTGTCACTTTTCTGCACTGGGGAGCAAAGGAATCTCCTGCCCTGAGGTTTTTGGCTCCTCTGTTTCATCTTGCAGGCATTTCCCCCTGTCTGCTCCACCCAAGTGGCATTCTTTGGGAAGCATACATGATCCCCCGGGGCTGTCACTGCAGACAAGCTGATTTAGCAGTATTCAGAGAGGGGACAGTGTCTATGAGGAGCGAGGATGTCTCTGCGGGCCTCCTTGCAGCACATCACCAGCGCAGGAAGGGCTTTGCAGGCGGACAGTCCATCCATACCTTGGCCCAGCTTCCATTAGCTATTAATTGCTCTGCAAAAAGACTACCTCGGGGCTTCTCAGCCTTTTCCATGCCGTGACCCCTTGTTTGAACACAAAAGAAGTTTTTTGACCTCTCCTCCCATATCTCCCAGAAAAAAAGGAGGCAGAGGGGGAGTGTTCAATCCCCTGCTGCAGGCTGTAGCCCAGAGGTTAAGGGACTCAGAGCTAGGACAGCTGCATTACTTTATAAACAGCATTTTTAACACTGCAGCACCAGTAGTGGTGAGCAGAGGAGCTTTGCTCTGAAAAATGCTGCCACAGAGCGCAGCCTAGTAGGAGGCATGGTCTCAGCCTCCAAGTAGTAGCAATCCAATATACCTGCAGTAATAGCTGTGACGCTTAATGATCTCCGGGTCAACGCCACTCTGTCTAATCAACGTTTACACAGTGTCCTTGAGGGCCCAGAGCACTTCGGGGAGCAGCAGCATAAACCCGCGTTTCCCGTTGGATCCCAAGGACAATGACTGACTGTGCTCTGCAGAGCCATTTAACACCCCTCCAGCTCCAGAGCCAGCAGGGAGCTGGGGGAGAAAGATAGCAAAACCAGCCTCTCCCACTATCTCTTCTCTCCACAGGTCACAGTGACCAGCAAAGGTGCCCTGCCCCACACACAGTAATAAGCTGATAGCAATGGTCTCCTTGCCTTTTGGATGAAGGATGTGCCAACTGCAGCCTTCTATGTGTGCACAACAAGGCAGCAGTACTGCCAGCACTGTCTCCCCTGCAAGATGGAGGCATCGGTTAGAAAGCTGAGGAAGTAGTCTCTGCCATGCCCAGGCGGTCTGGCAACAGAGCTCTTACTGAGATCTTTTATCCTTGTACTAGGAGCTGGAATTAATCTGAGGATTTTGGAATTATCATTTGTCATCAAGATGGAGCAGGGAAAGTTTCACAGAGCAGAAATGTATGTGAATTCAGTCACTCCCATAACATCATTCACACACGTCCCTGAAAAGCACACTTTTTTCTTCTGTGTTTTATTTCTGTGTATGAGTTAGACCCAGCCACCTCCTTGGCAATGCCTGTGTGCGGGCAAAGACAGAACTCACACTAGGGTGGCCTGATGCTGTGCCTCCCATTTCGGCTTGTCTGGAACTTTGCCAAAGGAGACATATTTGGGTCGCATCTTTTTGGGCAGGTTCAGTTTCAGTTGTATTGGAAAATTACAGAGGCAGAGTGAGGACTTATGAAAGATGTCTTGTTTTGCTTTAGCAAAGTTGTAAGTTATAATTAAAGCGTGTGTGTGTAAGAAATGTACACACACAAAAAGGCCGATTTAAGGATGCATGTGCAATGATAATTTATGTACCTAATTTGTAAGTATTTGACTTCTCAGTCTTCATTTCTACTTTTTGTAAAATGAAGAATGGGCTTCTTGTGTATGTGATACAGCATTTGTTTCTCTGGTCGTCTCCCAGTCCTTCCTGTCTATCCCCAAGTATAAAGTCTGCATGTCAGCATCTCTCACCACTCTGTTAACCTTGCATATGAATGAGCAACATTCAAGATACAAAAGAATTGTGAAAGCCCAGTTACAGTGTGGGTATGTTTACCTGTATGTTTAGCAATACACCATTGAAACTGGACTGATGACAAAGGAATGTCCTTGTAATGGAACTAACTTCTGAAGAAATTAAACAAACCTTGTCAGGAGAAACTAATGCCGTTTGCGTGTTAGGAAGGCAGACACATGGGCTGGAGTCATGTGAATACACCTTAATGTAGGAGCTGTGCAGGGGCCCCAAGCTAGGGCTGGAAATGGAAAGTGATCGGTACAGCTCTACTGATGTGATGCTGTACCCACCATCAAAAGCCCTGCAGATTGCTAAGTAATCACAGCCCTAATCCTTCTGGGCCTGGATGTCTGGGCACGTGCTCGGAGGTGCAGGCAACGTGGTAGTGGCAAAGCCATGCTCTCAGCCATCGCTAACCCATAATGCAGAGCCTGCAGGAAGTCCCAGGTGGCTGAAGGAAATGAACTGCGATCACCAAACACCCCTAATACCCGGTTGTTTCCCTCTGATAAATTGTGTTGCTTTCTGTTTCCTCAGAAGTGTCAGAAACACAAAACTAATGCCCTGTTTACCTAACCAGGACAATTCCCAGAAAAGAGATGGAGGACATTGGCTTTCAGCAGCTCCTGCAGTGCAGTGCAGCTTGGCGGTGGCGCCCACACACACCTACTCAATTGAACTCCTCCTCTGCCCCAATGGCTGTTTGCAAAGGCTGGCTGACTAGTTACAGCAGCTAGTTAGGAATAATGGTGAGGTGAGGGAGGTAGTTATCCTGCTTGGTTTACATGATGTCAGGCTTTCCATTCTGTCCATATAAAAAGGAGGGAGATGGAGGATAGAAAGAGAAGGGGAAATGTCAATGTAGACTATAAAAATGGTGGCAGTTGCAGGTTATACTGCATAATCAAAACAAGTTATATTGTGCTATCTTTGACAAATAATCGAGAGCTATTTAAATAGCTCTGGCTAGGGCCAGCCCAGGATCCCAACAGCCCCAGTGCAGGGTGGCAGAAGGAGAAAGATACTGCCCCTGCTTCTTCAGAGCTGTTTTCCTGACTCAGCTTTTGCGAAGCAGCCACACAATGCATAAGCCCCAGCCCAGCTAGGTAGCTCCCGTTCTTGCTCCTGGTCTTTTCCCTGGAGACAGAGAAATCACTGAGTCCATTAAGGCATCTCCTCTCCTCGTGACAGATTAGCCTCCCCTGCCCAGAGCTGGCTCCCCTCAGCCTGGGTACCTCTGCGATCACGCATAGGGGCTGCGCTGGGTGTGCTACCCGCTCCTCCTGCCTCGTACCTGTCAATACTACTAAGCCTTCCTGCTGGCGTAGCCCATGTGGCTATGAGGGTAGGCCACAGGGCTGTCATGGAGGCATGCAAAACCATGCACCCTGGCACCTGCCTTCTCCTGGGACAGGATGTGTTCCCATCACGCGGCTGACACCTGGGGGTGTCTCTCACAGGACTTCCCTGGCACACTCTCAGTTGACCAGAGGTGCAGATACAGCATGGCCAGATGTGCTTGTGTGCGCCCCCCACCCTCACCCATTTTCACCCATTTTCATGCACCTTTGGAGGGTCGGGATGGTGGGGCAGGGCCGACCCTGTGGTAACTCCCCCTCTGGCACCAGCAGCCAGTTGCCTGGCTCGCAGGAACATTTATTGCAGACATTTCAAATCACAGTCAGAAAACAAGCATCTGTTTCGCTTTGATTTTAAAAGAAGTCAAGTCCCTTTTCCGAATTATTCAGCTCTCAAATTTCAAAGGCAGGGAGGAGACCGTGTGTGCAACAATCCTGCTTTATTCACTCCCTGTAATTTGCAGTGTGGCTTCTGCTCCCGGTGTCAGGGAGTAACTTTTCAAAGAGAATTAAAGAACAGCAAGCACTGAGCGCCTCTGGGTGAACAAGTTGTTTTCTTTACACCTGAAGACATTACAAGAGAACCCCAGCCTCTATTAACACAACTGCCGAGCTTTCATGGTGGCAGAGGAAAGCTTTTGAGTATGAACTCTGACTGCTCAGAAAGCAGAAGTCAAATGAGAAACACGGAGAATGTATCAGTCACAGGAAGCCCATTAGTGCAAGCATGGAGGGATGCAAACGTGATTGAATCCAACAGCAGCCTGTTTGTAAATGTTTGTAAATACTGTCTCATATCACTTGGGTATTGCAAATCCTCTAAATTTTTGCTTTCCCGGAGTTCCTGCTCTCTCCTGAAAACTCCCATTGGTTTCAAGCTGGCATCTCTCAAGGTCACACTGGTCTATTATTCACTATTAAATCCACCTCCCACAGAAAAAACATTAAAAGCATCAGGAATCAGATCGCGAGCCATTTACTGCAGAGTCTGTTTCTCCCACTGTGTTTGCCATGCTCTTAGCTAGCACAAAGGGCTCCCAATCCTGAATGGGGCCTCCGGGCGCGACTATAAATGTTAAACAGTAATTATTTTTGGTTGGTTTTGTTTTAAACAAAACACATGAAAATCAGGGCTTGCAGAACTCCCCAGACAAAAGGCAGCTTGGGTTATCATAAACTGCCCCGGTCTGTGGCAGATCATTTGCATTGCCGCCTCTGGCACATTCTGGCTCTTAAGGAGGTCAAATTCGCCTTGGCTTTCCCTAGAAAAAATGTTGTAATGCTTTGTATGACACTTGTTTTTAAAGTAATTCAAAAAATAAATATGACTATCTCTTCGCACAGTTTATTTTTATGAGTCTCAGAGAATTGTATTAATTGCTTAATTTATATTTCCATCAGGGTCCATCAATTAAGAGGAATCGGTGGTATTATTATCCTTGTAAAATACCACATCAGTCAAAAGTGAAGCAGAGTCAGAGGTCTAACTGTTAATCAGGTCACATTTCACTTCCTGTTGACATTTTTATTTCCCTTGCAGAAAATATTTGACGTTAAGTCTCAGATTATGAGCACTATTCACCCAGTGCAAACACTGCAGAGAAGTAGTCCTGCTGGTGCAGCTGGGAAGCATGCACCGAGTCACTTGTGAGGCACCTCTTTAAGCAGCGCAGGGTGGATCGACAGCTATTCATCTTGATGATGAATGGGAAATCACTCCAAGGTGAAGGTCAGATTTCCATCTGCACCTCAGAAAGCAAGAAACAGGACCAGCAATGGCAGCAGAGGTTGTTCTGTTGTGGCTTTACTGCAAGCTGAGCAATTTGAAGAGTTTGGCCAAGGAGGCAAAAATATCATAATGTGATAAATGCAATCAAGTGTTTACTGGCAACAGGGAAACAGCATGCTTGGCTGATGACATGGCAGAGGAGAGTACAACTGTGGTCAAGGATTAGCTTTAAAACAAGGCATCAAACAGGAAGGACAGTTTTTTAGTTAAGGAAATTGGCTAAGAGATAGGGAGGCTTTCAGTTATTCAGAACTAGATATTCATATGCTTCTTGAGCAACCTTGAACGGGTCATTTAGCTCTGCTGGGGTAAATTGAGCCTAGGAGAGGCGTAAAACATGCCAGCCTGAACAAGCTGATGTCGGGTGGCTGTTGCACCCTGCACCCTGAGCAATACTGGGAAACACAGACCACTGTCTGCCTCATAAGTTTCTTCCTAATGGACTTGTTAATTTACATCCCCATTACGTCAAAGACACATCCCGTGGTACTCTTCTGACTCAACGTTCACTACTACTTGTTCGCAGTCTGTAATAAGGATCTAATAATATTTTCCCTTTTTTCACCATGTCATGAGTAACTTCGCAGAGAAGTCCCCAGTACCGTCTGTGGAATTTGAGCTATGTGCTCTGCTTTTGAGATAGCTGACTTATACTTTGAGAACAACATACGGTCTCTTCCAACAACCATACCCAATGTAGCTAGTTTAATCCCTTTCTTTCCTATTCCCCCTTTGCTAGTGCCCCCTCCTCTCTCTTTACGCATTTTGTCTCACAGTGTATAGAAATAAAGAGATGCTTTACTTGCTATTGTTCCTTTCCGCTGCACCCCCCCCACATTAATGCTTTTTCTGAAAAAGTAATGCAGAATATTGATCAGAGTTGTTTGTTAACAATGATAGCACTGCACTGAAAAAAAAAAGATTTCTTTATTAAAAAATTTTACTTGCACTAGCACCTGCAAAGGAGAATCCACTGTTGACACACGGTGAGAGCTTAGCCAAAACCAGTAACCTTTTAAAACTATGTTTGCATTTTAGCATTTTATTTGTAGTTTTCAAACTTGGAATAATCTAACTACCTCCCCAACTGTCTGAGCTGCAGAGACTAAAAAAGGGGAAGAAACTACACGTATCCTTTTTCTCAATCAAACTTCGTAAAAGTTTCAACTGTCATTAGGAAGCTGAGTTTTCCACCTGAAAGGTCTGTAGAGAGCTGGTAAGATCTGTTTCAGAGAGAACCAAAACCCTCCGTTCCCGTGAGCTGGGGTGGAATTAGATCCATGCTGTGGTGCAAAGTCCATTCCTACGGAGCATAACACACCTGTCTGAGGTATTCTGTTAGCAGCTAAATCTGCAAACCTTGCCTCTCTTTCCTGCCCGCAAAAGGCATGTTTGAGCAGTACTAATTCTCAGATAAGCAGATATTTCCTCTTATACATATTCGCTTTCTGTGGGGCGTGTGGCACCACATTTTCTCTAAAACAGCAGTCTCAAAACTCCCTCTTCTTTGGATCGCTCTCTGAACTCCCAGTTTGACAGCACTGCTTAGGGACCACTGGCTCAGAGTAAGTTTTCTTTTCAGATTCTGCAGTAAATCTTTATTTCACTGAATATTTTATATGTTTGAAGTACATGTGTGAGGAGGGGAGGGAAAGAGAGCTCTCACTTCTGGCTGAGGGGCACGTGTGAAAAAGTGTGGCTTTGCTGAGGCCAGCGAGAGTGCTTGAAATCACTTTGCAGTCCCGTAACACTCAGAAGTTTCCTGAGGTTTCTGGCTGACTCTCAGCCCCTCGACAGAGTCAGCAGATAGGGTCCTCTTCTGTTCATTTAGAGCAGGTCCTTTATGTGTGTGCCCCAGGTGTCAACCTTTTGACACTCCTGTGCTGAGACAAAAAGTAAGCCCAATCCATAGTCCACCTCCTGGATATAAAGACAAAGGTGGGCAATTAAGATCGCCAATGTAAATAAATTTTTTAGTCTTCCCCAGAGGTGTTCCACTTTGAGCAACCAGTTGCTCTTCATTTCACAGCAAGCCCCCCGTTGGCTCCCACCGCTGCCATAGCTCTCCGTGGTTATTTGGGTTGTCTGTCCTTGAGGCCCCCTTTGTCCCAACTTAAGTATTTAAAAGCCATCAGCTTGAAATCTCCTCCTGATACAGGTGAAGCCTTGGGTAATTACTGGCATCTCCCACCATAAACTTCTGTACGAAAAGAAAAGGTTTAGCTCTGCAATCTAATTGTGAAAGAGCTTATAGCTGTCCCTCTGTAATATTGCGTAACTGCAGCTGAGTGTGAAGGGAGAACAATCGCCTAAGTCTGTATTTTCCCTTACGCATTACCTTCAGAGAAAGGACATGATTTCTATTACATCTCTGGCTGCAACAGATGGAGTAAGATGGGTTTTTTCCCTGTGTATGACTATAACTTCTTAAAAGCTGCCTTCCCATGTTGATCAAGCAAGTCATGAAAAATGGTCTGTTTATAAAAATGATGATTCTGACTGAGTTAAAGCACTGTAAGGCAGGCAGTGTTGTCCCTAAAGAGAGAAAAAGAAAGGCTTTATGGAGAAATATCTTGTTTTCCTAATAGCTTGGTTTGGAAACAAGTTTATAAAACACATTAAAATTCCCCAGGGGCTTCAGGACTGCAGTGTTTCTAAACAGTCACATTTACCTTGACCTTACAGTTGTAGGATAAGGAAAGATTGCCTTCTTTTTAGCCCAAGGAATACAATACTTGGCATTTATGTAGCACTTGAAATCTTAATAGCTGTAGAACCACGAACCGAGAATCCTCTCAGCCCAAACAGAGCAGCGGGTTCAGGCACCTTTACCATCCCCTGTATTATGCCCCTTTCCTCGTCTGCCTGAACAGAGAGCCTGCCCTGTGGGGCTCTTGCCTGCCAGTGTCAGAAATTGTCAGCAAGAGTCCAGCAGGCTACTGAGAGACACAGGCCAGTCGAACAAAAACCAGCCTGTTTCGTGTAGGTTGCAATGAACAACTTCGAGTTTGATCATATTCAAAGTACTGTTAAGGGCTGCTGAGCGGAGAGGCAGGATTTTCATTTGTTTGGGTTTTTTTGAGACGTGACAGTCACATTTTGTAATCCTGTTGTCTGCTTTTAAACCTTAGGAAGATCTTGGTTCCCACCTCTCACCAGCTTATTATGCAAAGTACTTGGAAAAAAAACATGGAAAGGAGAGGCAGGGACCCGTAAGTGAACAAGCTGGAGAGACCAGACCCTGTCAGGTTCTAACATGGATCAACTTCTCCCCTGCCTCTTGCTGTCCTCACTAATGCCTTGGGATTTTTATTTTATTATTTTGACTCAGCGAATTAAAGGGAAAGTGGCTGAATGTAAGGCTAGCAAGAGAGATTTTTTTAATGTCAGTTCTGTAAAGTGACAGTGCTTTATTTCCTTGACCACAGCACCAAGGCAGAAAGCTCCTCACTGGCTTCATGATCACTAAAGGCAAACCATACAAGTGAAGACTGCATTTCATTTACCAGAGGGTCAGTCAATGTCCATCCAGTGTTCTCATGCTCACCCAGAACACAACATTCTCATCAAATAGGGTAAAATGTGGACATTGGCGTGTTCCTGAAGCTCTCGCCTCCTTCTCCATCAGACCCATATTAGAGAAACAGCTCACCTTCTCTGCCTGAATGGCAGAGCGTGATGGCAGCAGGCTACCTGGTGCATGAAAAAAACACTGCCTACAAACTTGGAGAGCCCACTGTCTATTGAGAGGGCTTCAGGAAGCTCCGTGGGGTGTTGCCTGCTGCCCAAGCACTCTGTAGGTAAAGACCAGCAGAGGGGAATGAAGTCAAAGGAAAGTGTATTTTAAGAAGAGTTCACTCTGGGAAGATAAAGTAGGAGATAATAATAATAATAATAATAGTAATAATAATAAGCCTTCTAGCATAGCCAGGAAGCATTTTTCTAAACAAATGAGTCCACGGCAATATGGACTGTAAGATATGTCTGTCATTCCACAGTCCTGGTGACTAGACCTTGCACCTCATTTTCACTCCTAGGTATGCCTTTTTAACTGTATACTTTTAACCATTGTTTCAGATTTATAGCAACTTAGAACACTGGGATCTCAAATCATGATGGAAACCCCTCAGATATTAACTCAATATGGATATTAACCTTCAATTATAATGCACTGTTTCACCGAACTGAACCATTACGCTGGATTTTTTAAAACAAAGACTAGCATTGGAAAAAAAAGCTTTTTTTCCATATTAACTCCATTTTCCAGACGTAAGACACCGTTTTTCAAAAGCAATGGGTATAAAAATAAAAAATTGCTAGGTCCTCTTATGCATGATATAGTACTTAACTGAGAAGAATAGGCATCAACTATAGATTTAAAAACTCAGTAGATCCCTGGGAGCTGCTATGTAGTCTTATGAACGCAATTATGATTCAAAGCAAATTTTAAAATCAATGTCTTTATGACTCATCATCAGCAACACATCCCTCAGAAGAGGCTGATGATGAAGTTAACTGATGGATGCCTCTCCTATAATGCTGTTCAGGGCAAATAATTTTACGGCACATTCCAAGGTGCTGAATGGCCCGGAGAGAGGCCAAACCCCTTTGTGATTCCCCTGGGAACCAATCCAGAAAAAGGTGGAACTCACCAGTAAAAAATTTGACTTGCTGAATAAATTGTTACATTTTTCTCAGCTGAATCCTCTATATCCACCAAAATGAGGATGCTGCAGCAATCTTCCGAGATTAAATCAAACGGCAAAAAGAGCTGTGCCACAGAACTAAAAATGTGCGAGTTCATCATGTTTTTACCAAAAGGCAGAGGCTATATTGTGAAAACCTCTGGACTCCATGTATAAACCTAATGGTGGACAGCAGTATAGCTTAATCCTTCAAGGAATTCCTTCAGCCTAGCGAGCTTTGACAGTCTTCCACAGATCTACAGGAAGTTATAGTTTGACTTTTTCCATACATGCCATATGCTTGGTAGTCAAACTTTTTGTGATCATTTCTTTCCACAGCTGTGTCCTTTAGATCATAACAGAGGTTGTAAACTGTCTAACTTGTAACCAGTTTTTCCATGAAATAATTTTGGGTTGCCCTTGTGTCATTCTGAAAGGACTGGATGCAAACACTCTGTGGATGAGGAGGCGGATGCCAACAGGATGTGTTCTTAAGCGGAGCATGTCATCTCAAAGAGGTTAAAACCATCCTGAATGCTCTGCATTCAGAGTCAGAAAGTGGAATTATCCTTTTCGTTACATCCCTCAGTGAAAACACAACCAAATAAGAAGGACCAACAAGGACCTTCCTTCAATATAAAAGAAGTCTGTGGTTCTGGCTGGATGCTTCCCATGATAGTGGTACCTCTTGTTACTAAAATAACGGTGAGCTAATCCCAGTTAATGAAGGACTCAGTTTAGCAACTCCTGTCAATGAGCATATATGGCATACACTATAACAGAGCATGGCACCGAGTTGGAGAAAGTAATGAGTCATTGCTGGGCCCCACAAGGCAGACAACGGATGAGAACAAAATCCTCCTCCCAGAGCTGTTTTTTCTGCCAAGGATTACGAGCAGGGAGCCTGGCAAGGCTGAGGTGGTGTTGGCGGGTCACTCCCCAGGGATTCACAGGGATGACACCCTATTTCTGTACTGATGTGTCCAGATACAGCGGAGGAGGGTCCCCTGAAAGAGAGCCTGCAGAGGGTCCCTAGTGGGAACAGCCTGACAAGTCTGTCCTCTGCCCAAAGCAGCTCACTTCAGCACAAGTCCCGAGACACCTGATGACAGCACCCGAAGTTCAGTTAAATATCTGCAAACAGAAGTCACTTAAATATCAAGAAGGAACCACAAAATAGGGCAAATTGTAGAGAAAAATGGTCTCCAATACTCTGGCATGCTTTATGTAAAGGTATCTCACATGGAGAGGTTAAGCTGGGAAGGCTTACCATGGCTATACAATCTAGAAAGGCTCCATTGGCAGTAATGTCATTGTCATCACTCAAAAATATAGCCTCCCAAATCCGCAAAGAGTTGGGATCCTTTTGAAATAGTGCAAATTCAGAGCCATCTTGAGCATGGGAAACAAGTATCAGATTTGCTGAGCTGGGAGATGGGACATAAAGCGGGAAAGCTCAGAGGTTAATTAGGCACAGGAACACATACACAGGAGTAAAGCAGCTGTTGAACCACTCTGAGATTTACAGGGACATCAGGAAGACGAGACGAGACCCCAGCATGACCTCTCAGAGGTGCCAGAGGAACATAAGACATGACCTAAGACACCGGGCCAAAGCAGACTGGCACGGACCAAGGGCAAGTGCCTGGCAAGCAGGAGATCATAGAATCATAGACTGGCTTGTGTTGGACGGGACCTTTAAAGATCGTCCAACCCCCCCGCCGTGGGCAGGGATATCTTTCACTGGATCAAGTTGCTCAAAGTCCCGTCCAACCTGACCTTGAACACTTTCAGGGATGGGGCATCCACAACTTCTCTGGGAAACCTGCTCCAGTGCCTCACCACCCTCATGACCAGAGGCAGTTCCTTCAGCCTGCCCTCATGTGCTGTGTGCCCTGGCCCATCACCGTCTCAAAGGCCCTGGGCTGGGCCCACACTGCACACATCAGTATCTTTCCTGGACTGGGGAGACCAGGAGGGGACAGAGGAGTCCAGATGCAGTCACCAGAGTACCAAGTAAGAGAGGAGGAAAGCATTTTTACTGTTTTCTTTTTCTTGTTTTCTTGGTTTTTTTTTTTTTTAATTGTTTATTGCCAATCTTGAAAAGAACTCCTAATGAAGCAGCTAGAAGGGACCTTAATGCTGAAGGCCAGCACTTCTTCCTGGCAGAACTGCAGTCTTCTGCTCCTCCAAAGGAACAGCTGTCTCTCTAACTTCTTTGCTTGACCTATTGCTATTCTTCATTCACCACCGCGGAGGGTTTGGCTTCATCTTCAACCACCCATCAGGCAGCCTTCTCATCCTCAGACTGAAGAAACTCCACCTCCAGGCCCCAGGGACCTCAGTGGCCCTCTGAGGGACAACTCCTTTTGCCCAGGGCACAGCAGCCCGGCAGAAGCCAGGTCATCTCATCCCCTGTTCTTGTGGCTCAGAGCAGAGGAGATGGCACCCCTTCAGGAGGGGTGGGGGTGAGGAGGGGGGGATGGGAAAGAAGGGCTCACACCACCCGTGGCAATCAACAAAATAGTTGCTGATTGCTGGGAGATGTAATGGATGAGCCTGCAGGATGGCCAGGCGCAGAGGCTAGGCCTCCCAGGGCGTGGAGACTGGGCTGATGGCAGGGCGCTGGCCGGGTGCTCCTGCAACGCTTGCCATGGCATCATGGAGGTGAGCCCTGGCACAGTGTAGTGGTGCCAGGGGAGTCATTCTGGAGGTGGATCCACTTCCATTGGTTCTTCTTGATCTTCGGGTGGATCCACCTCCATGGGCTCCACACCATCAGCCACATGAACGATGGCCACGGCTACCATGCGGCTGATGGTGCCCCCCCTCTGACACCGCCTCCTCTTCCTCTGCAGCTCCTGCAACCATCTCCCTTCTCTGCCACTCAAAGGTGGGCAGCCACCCACCTTGCTGATCTGGGACCTCTTGCTTCCAAGCATTCTTGGCATGAGAGGGCCTCAAAGCTCAGTGAATTGTGGGCCAGCTGCCAGGGTCACTGTATTTATAGGGCCCAGAACAAATGGCAGTGAGATGGCTCATGACATCGGGAAGCCACTGTGATGGTGATGCATGTGGCCAAAGATGGCTGTTCTGGAAGTTGGGGGGCCTGTGGCCTGAAAGATCCCCTACTGTGGGAGGAGGAGGAGGGTTGGGGAGGCTGAGGGCCCCTTTACTGGGGATTGCTCCCCTGTGCCATTCTGCTGCCCCTTGGGCACAGGGACTGCCCTCCAATTCCTCTCATGTGCCCTGGGCTCCAGCCCCCTCCTCATACCGTGCCTGGGGTCCCCTGGATGAGATGGTGGCAACAATGGGGGTCAGAAGTCCTCGGTGACCCCCCACCAACCCAGCTCCTTGCAAGTGGCACAGCCCCCTGCACTTGACAGCAGCTGCGAAGGGGCAAAGCATCCAGACATCCCGCCAGCGGGAAAGGGAGACCCAGCTGGCCTGCACAAGGTCTCCCTGCACTCCATAAAAGAATTGCCAATTGCCAGGTGTTGCATGGGCCCCTCTTCCCCATCCCCCGCCCCTGCCCCTGGAGCATAGAGAGGTGCTATCTCCTCTGCACGGAGCCCCGAGGGAGAGGGGAGGAGAGGGCCTGGCATCCTTTGGGCTGCTGCACTGGCGCGATGCGAGGAGTCTATCGGCAGGCCACTGAGGTCCCTGGGGCCTGGAGGTGGTGGGGTTTCTTTTCAGTCTGAGGTTCACCCTTGCTCTATTCTCTAGTTTTAAGGACAAACCTTCTCACTGCTTTTTTTTTATTTAATAAGAAGGGGGAGACATATGTCCTGGGAAAGACCTTAATGGTGTGTGCATTCTTAACGCCTTGGCTTGGGAGTTGTTATGAATTTCTAAGTAGATGCAACTACTACCTCCCATTGCTATAAGAGTACAGACTATGGGTCATAACTGCTGTTCACAAAATTTCCTCTGAAACAGGCATGCACTGATGTTTTCAGGAATGGCCTAGTGCATGCCTGCCTTGCATCATCTTCTGCACTGGGCAGTTAACGAACACCTGAGAGAATGCCAAGATGGTTTCCTGGGGCACGTGGAGGGATGCTGACTTATCTTATCTGACTTAGCCTTTTGGGGAGTTTCCCTTGGAGATCTGAGATGGGAACCTACCTGGCCTTAGCAGATAAGTCAGCATCACTATAGGCTTCTTTATAAATAGGTGAAGAACGAGGTAAAGACTATTGGCAACCACGCTTCAGAGCCCATGTGGATGCCTCTGAGCACACAGCAGGCTTAGCAGGACCCCAGCAGCTGGCAGGGGACGGGGTGGCTCTGCCCACCTCCAGAGCTCACCTGGTGTGTCCCCGGTGTGGCAACCACCATAATCAGAGGTAACTTCTCTGTTGTGATGATTGATGCTGCCTGAGGATAGGGGTGACTGGGAGGATTTCTTAACAAGACTACGGTTGGGTTTGTTTTTACCTACAGTAACCTTTATCTCCCCACGTTTCCTTTCTGGCAAACATGTGATGGCAATGTGTAAGAGTGTGAGGAGCAAGCTGAGCCTCCGAAAGCATACTTTGACACACATGTGGGGACATGGGAACCTTGTTTTGCAGTGGAGCCACCTCAGGAACACAGCGCCGCATTTCTTGTTCATTCCCAGCATACGCGCTGCCGAGGCCTCATGCTGGTCTCCGCTTCTTGTTAGCTCTTCAGCAGCTCACCAGGCCCCAGCTGGCAATGGCTAATTGCAATCAGAAGGTGAGAAATGCAGCATCTCAGCAACGGAATTGGCTCCAGCTCTGGGACACATTCTGGGAGATAGGGAGCGCCTGGAAAAAGAACGGGAGATGCCTTAAACCTGAACTTCTGTGAAAAGCATTACTTGAGAAAGACATCAATGCATAGGACAAATCATACTTACTTTTACAGGAAGTTATAATGGAACGATTTAGTGTTAAGAGATGGGAATCTTTCAGCACTCAACTCTGGTGGTTTCTAGTTGCAGTCTAATATCACTTGATGCCTCTGTAACATGACTTTTTTGCAAGGCTGTAAGCATCCTTCTGAAGCCCAAAGGACAGCGAGGGTATAAAGAGTGTCTTGCACTTGGGCCAGCAGTTCGAATATGGCCCAGAGTCTTAGTGTCAGAAAGGTGGCCTACTGACTTTGATGACCAGCCGGTGGCCTCAGGTGGTGGGCAGTTTTCCACTTCACTGTGGGTGTTGTTTGGGAACCTGGGATGCCAAAACAATTTACGGCACAAGTGTGTGGTCTGTGTCTTGTAGCAGTGGCTGCTTTCAGATGATTTTGTCTGAGCTAAAGATATCTCTACCATCTTGTCAGTCAGAGCCTGCAGCAGAGGAAACAGTGATTAAATCTGCAAGGAGAATTTGCTGCTTTCTCGCCCTGAGAAGTAGATCCTTAGAGGTCAAGGTTGAGTCACAAAAGCTGAGAAACTTGCCAGGCAGCAATGTAAGCTTCTCTGTTGATAAATTTGAGAGGACTTCCATTTCCATGGCTAGCAATATAGTATCTTGACAGGTGCTCAGTTATCACAGCAGTAGGTATGTTACGGGACATAGAAAGCCATGGATGGCAGATACATGTTTGAGGAGCTCTACATTTTAACAGGGTATTGTGAACCTAGGATTCCTCTGAGGTAGATGAGTGGGCCATTTCTAGGTGGTTTAATCAATGAGAATGAAGATTTCAGTCCTGCAAAATAAAGATACCACCTTCTCCCAAAAGAAATCCCACATTACCTTCCATGTAGGGATGACCAGTATAGTGGATATGTGATATTAATGTATGTGCTGAGCAGTTCCACATCAGTGATGCTGCATGCAGCTGCTGAAATAAAAAAGCATCGAGCAGCCTGGGAACAATGGGAGAGATACCTGGATTCTTCCAATGTGAGTGGCATGTCTGTGTTTATTTGTTTGCAATTATGCCAATGTTACGGGATTATCAAGGGCAAATTCTGCTAGATATAGATCAGTGCATGGGCAGAAAAAGCAATTAACATTTTATTATCATCCCGTTCATATGCAATTAAAATAGAGCCGTTTCCCTTTCAGATAAAGATGCATAAAGAAGTAGAGACCAGATTTGGGTCCTAAAGTAGGCAAAGGTATGCTGAAAGTCATAAAAGATCACCTGTCAATTCAGTCGCTCAGACTGAGATGCTGCAGGAAGAGGTGACTGAGACAAGCAGAACACATGGGAAATAGCAAGGCAAACGGTGAGATGGGATGCATACAGCTTTTTTTGTTGTTTCAAAAACCCAATTTTAATTGCTGTGGGTTTACAGATTAATGAAACGATACATTTCTTCCAAAGAAACAGCTGTTTGGTGGGTAATTTTAATCACAACCTGGTGATAACCCCCCACGGGAGTTCATCTGAGCTGCCAAATAACTTTTTTAACAAAGAGTAAAGGTGGTTATGAGACTGTAGCTAGAGAACTGAACAAGTGGAAACAATTGTGTGAATTGAAACGCAACTCTGTCCCTTGTATGCATATCTCTGAGTAGAGGAAAAGGCTCGAGAACACAGATCACTTTGTCACGAGAATACAGCTGGTACCAATATAAACACAATCGCTATTACTGACCATCAGCTGGTGCGAAATGGCACAGCACATTTGATGCCAATTGATTGCACCCCAGCATGCCACCCATTAAGCAGTTTATTGAAGCACTCAGTTTGGATATGCTGGTTTGCGGCAGCCTCCACTGCTGAAATTGCTGGCAAATGGCTGGAATCAGGCTCTTCTTGGGTCAAACTAGATATTGGTCACTTAGCCTGACATTAATTGTCCCAGCAACCGCACGCTGTAAAAACAGGCTTCTGCCTGTCTAGGGTAAACAGCACCAGTGACACTCCCTAAAAATCAGACAACCTGTCTGGTGAAAGCTTTTAGAGCCTTTCACAAGCTGCAAAAGAGCACATAAGTGATCGAAGGCGGTAGAGTGGGTGCGTTATTGTTCTCATTAGAGCATCATCTGCCAATTTATTGCAGCAAGAAGCCAGCAAAGGCAAAGCCTTCTCTCTGTGAAAAAACCCACCGTACTCTTTATGTAACATTTAAGATATTCGGGGATTCGGCATGGGGGTGCTGTGGATGTGGCCCTCGCTGAAGCCTGGCTCTCTATTCGTAAGAGCAAAGGGAGGCAGAGCAGAGGGCTGCGAGGTGGCCATAACAGAGCCCAGCACATGGCTGCAGCGAGGGCTCCTGAGGGCACCGCAGGCACCAGCTCAGGGCCTGGACTCTCTGATAATGTAATGCACAGAGGCTCCCCAGGATTTCATTATAACAAAGAAATGCAGACTCTTGCCAGACTGTTAATTTTTATGCATTAAAAAAATACGTCACTGTCTTAGACACACGCTTCCAGCCACGCATTTATGTGATAAGGTGGATTGATTTTTCCCCATCTTCACTTACTTATGGCCTAGATCCTGTTGCCTTTGAAGTATGTACCCTCCAGCCGAGGGTGCTGAGGGAGCTGGCGGAGGAGCTCGCCAAGCCACTCTCCATCATTTATCAGCGGTCCTGGTTAACGGGGGAGGTCCTGGACGACTGGAGGCTTGCCAATGTGACACCCATCTACAAGAAGAGCCGGAAGGAGGATCCAGGGAACTACAGGCCTGTCAGCCTGACCTCGGTGCCGGGGAAGATTATGGAGTGGTTCATCTTGAGGGCGCTCACAAGGCATGAGCGGGACAACCAGGGGATCAGGCCCAGCCAGCACGGGTTCATGAGAGGCAGGTCCTGCTTGACCAGCCTGATCTCCTCCTATGACCAGGTGACCCGCCCAGTGGATGAGGGAAAGGCTGTGGAGGTGGTCTACCTGGACTTCAGTAAGGCCCTTGACACCGTCTCCCACAGCATTCTCCTAGAGAAGCTGGCGGCTCACGGCTTAGACAGGTGGACTCTGCGCTGGGTCAAAAACTGGCTGGACGGCCGGGCCCAGAAAGTTGTGAATGGAGTTCAATCCAGTTGGCGGCCGGTCACGAGCGGTGTTCCCCAGGGCTCAGTTTTGGGGCCGGTCTTGTTCAATATCTTTATCAATGGTCTGGACGAGGGGATTGAGTGCACCCTCAGTAAGTTTGCAGATGACACCAAGTTGGGCGGGAGTGTTGATCTGCTTGAGGGTAGGAAGGCTCTGCAGAGGGACCTGGACAGGCTGGATCGATGGGCCGAGGCCAACTGTATGAGATTCAACAAGGCCAAGTGCCGGGTCCTGCCCTTCGGCCACAACAACCCCATGCAGCGCTACAGGCTTGGGGAAGAGGGGCTGGAAAGCTGCCTGTCAGAAAAGGACCTGGGGGTGCTGGTCGACAGCCGGCTGAATATGAGCCGGCAGTGTGCCCAGGTGGCCAAGAAGGCCAATGGCATCCTGGCCTGTATCAGAAATCGTGTGGCCAGCAGGAGTAGGGAAGTGATCGTCCCCCTGTACTCGGCACTGGTGAGGCCGCACCTCGAATACTGTGTTCAGTTTTGGGCCCCTCACTACAAGAAGGACGTCGAGGTGCTGGAGCGTGTCCAGAGAAGGGCAACGAGGCTGGTGAGGGGTCTGGAGAACAAGTCTGATGAGGAGCGGCTGAGGGAACTGGGGTTGTTTAGCCTGGAGAAAAGGAGGCTGAGGGGAGACCTCATCGCTCTCTACAACTACCTGAAAGGAGGTTGTAGTGAGGTGGGTGTCGTCTCTTTTCGCAAGTAACAAGTGATAGGATGAGAGGAAGATGAAAGGATAGGATGAGAGGCCTCAAGTTGCGCCAGGGGAGGTTTAGATTGGACGTGAGGAAAAATTTATTTACTGAAAGAGTGGTTAAACATTGGAACAGGCTGCCCAGGGAAGTGGTTGAGTCCCCATCCCTGGAGGTATTTAAAAGACGTGTAGATGAGGCGCTTAGGGACATGGTTTAGTGGGCATGGTGGTGTTGGGTTGACGGTTGGACTCGATGATCTTAGAGGTCTCTTCCAACTTTAATGATTCTATGATTCTATGTGGTTTCTGTAGTACAGGATCAGGCATCTTAGCAGCTCTTGAATTAGAAGAATCACACACTGCTCTTCTAACAACTGTCCATCCACATGCAGCCGTCTGTCTCCAGTCCTTCTAATGGACAGGCTAATAGTTTTGCTTAAGATATGCTGGTGGAAGAAATCCTATTACTTGGGGAGCAGGGGCTTGTTGAGCCGTTCATTTACAACAAAACTTGTGGTATAATCAGCAGATCATCCCATGACTGCTAGAGTCCAGGACTTTGATATACCCTGTGCAGCAACAACAGGTAACCCTAGTTTTGTTCCTTACTATACAAGCTAAATAGTGAGGGAGTGCAGGTCATAGTGGTGTGAGCAGCTCTGGGCACCCACTCAATCCCTACTGGCATCAGCTGATTGCAGGAGCATCAGAGGTGTCACTCCCTGGCTGGCGAGAGCAGCTGGAAGACTTGGTGCCTTCACTGACCCCTCTGGGGCTGGGTTTGGCTGCAGGCTGGTGTCTGCACAGCAAGGCCTGGGAAACTCATTGGGAGCTCTGCATGCTACTGTAATATAGATGCAGCGCTTTAAAAAAGCCCTGTGATCCTCCTGAAAGCTGTGTGTGCTACACGAGACTCTTTTCACCTGCTAGGAGGGATGCAGGATTTATATGAGCAGGAGCAGCTATTCCACTTCCAAAAAGAATCTAAAGTTTTGATGTTTAGGGAAGTGGCATACATTTGCCCTACCCTCAGACAGACCTGAGGTGTCTTGAGATGGACCCGAATCCTCTTGCCTCTTTGCTTTCTCAGCTGTACCAGCCCACCTCCTTGGAGGGAAGGAAACCAGGGAGAGCAGAGGAACAGCGGCCAGGCTATCCTGATGAGCTAAGGATCCCCCGCCTCCTGCTTTGCTGCTCTGAGCCCAGCCAAATCTACCCAGTGAAACCTGGCCGCCCGCCAGTTTCTAATGGGCAGTGACACACGGCAGCTCACGCCCTGCTGAGCAACCCAGGGAAAGGGAAATCGCAATACATTTAAATCCTTCCCACCATTACACTTAGAAGCACGAAGCAACGCAGGGGACTGCTCTGTGGTACAGCACTGGCCTAATGGCATCTCATTTCACAGTAGTGCAACTGCGGGCTGATGGGCAGGGGTGGACTACCTGGACCTTTGCAAAAGATAAGGGTGAGAGGGCACTTGTGGGAGGGATCATAAATGCTTTACCAACACTGCAGTCCTGCACCAGGCTTCAGTGCACTGGCACTGGAAAGTGTGCTGAACATCAAAACCTGGAAAGGAGCTCCTGAAGCAGCCTCCATCGCTGCAGAGGGCAGGCCATCCAGCCCTCCTCTAGCAGTGCGTTGTGCCCGGCTTGCAGAGGAAATAGGCTGCTCGGCTGCCTGCAAAAGCATCTCCTCCTGGTGAACGCACTGGATAGCTCTGATTTAACCACCACCTCCTAGGGGAGGCTGGGATCCCAGGCACCTCAGCAAACCCAGGCTTAAATATTTCTAGGTTTTTGAAGTTTTGCCAGCCGCTCCTTTTCCTTTGTGTGTGTAGGTCAGAGAGAGAGAGAGACCAGAGAAAGCAGGTGGTTGGCTAAGCAAAGGTCAGACTCACTGCTCAAGAGGCAGCAGACCAGTGTCATTCTGCAACAAGCAGTGTAACACTGTCAGGTCACACAGCTAGAGAGTCCCCTTGGGAAGGTGAAAGCATTACCCCTCCCATGCAATTCCTACCTTTTATGAAAGCATGCACAAACACACACAAGTTGAGCAATTAGATAATATTCAGATAGCTGGTACCTCCTAAGTGACTCAGATAAGATCAGGCAGTAAAAGCAGTAGAACCCCCTGCTTGAAACATCCTAGGGGCACAAAACCATGCCCCAAACAAGAAAACCTAGTTTTTAACTGTGTACCTGATCCTGTTGCCAAATGAAGAGCAGAGAGTCAGCAAACATACACGAGAGAGAGACACGGGTAGGTAACTAGCACTGGCTACTCCAGCAACCAGACCTACCAGGGCAAAGGAAAGCTAAAACTCATTGCTTGCATCGCATCTGAGACAGAGCTAAGCCAAAACATGAGCAAGCTGCATAATCAGGTCACCCAAAGTTGTCTTTTGCTCCTCATTCTTTAAGAAGAAGGAAGCATTTTTTTCTAACAATGGCTGCAGCCAAACTGTAAAGCTCATGGGGGAACAACTGAAATACCACATTATTTCAGTAGAGCAGACATCACTAATTACTTTCTTACCTTGTAGAATGTCAAATTAGTTGAAAAAATAGATCAAGCTACTCTTAAGTACAGTGATTAAAGTGATCAAAGGCTCATAACAGCACAGAGGGTGCAGCAAGGTTGTAGTTGCGCTCTAAAACCTGCATTTCATGATGGCAGATAACGACAAGAGGCAAGGAGAAATGTAAACATGAGCATTTTGCAAATGCTCACACTGAATTCCAAAAATCAGCCCAAATCTGGACTTTTAATCTCAGGCTTCAGTCTCAGGCTTGTAGGAAGAGGTAATATTCTCTCTTCTGACCTTCAATCATCTTGGCTACAAAATACTGTTATGCCATTATTCTAGAGGCTCGTAAATATTCTGAAACATGAGGAGATCCTGTGCGAGTTTAAAAGACCCAGGCCAACTTCTGTGTCAGCATTCAAACCAACCTTCAGATTTTCTTCTCAAGTCTACCAGTAGCCATCCACTTCTCTATCTGGAATAGAAGAATGGATCTCATTACTTCACTATATTTAATACTTATCTTCACAGTGCTACTGTGTGGACCAAATGCTAATCACATTTGGAACAACCCCATGTAAAGGTCAAAGCCTGGACTTTTCATAGGTCCCTTGAGGCACCTAGCAGAAGTGCCTAAGCTAGTAGACTAAATTTTCTGCATAGTCCATGGAGAAATATGGGCAACACAGGAGGGTAATTTATTCAGGCTCCCAGTTGCCTTCACTGGCCCTCAAGGCAACACAGCTTCCTGATTTAGTCTGTGCGCCTATCATAGGGACTTCCAGTGAGATAGCAAGAATTAGGTGCAATAAACCCTAAGTGACTTATCCAGTGTCATACTGGGAGCCTGTGACAGATCAAAATTTAAACCCATGTTTCTCTGGATCCTAAACTATGCCATTATAATAAAATTATTCTGTTGTTTTGACTCTTGTCTCAGCAAGGTGGTAGATGAGTTCCTCTTGGAAATTTAGGTTTGTCCAAGTTAAAAATCTGCAAGAAACAAACAGATGAAAACTGTGACAAATGACAGTCACAGTGTCCATAAGGATCCTCTTGTATAGCCCACAGAAACAGGAGAAGGTGTTTTAAGTTCAATAGACTTGGAGTTAAACCTATGAACCCCATGTGAAAGATAATTGGCTGATTTCTTAAAGAAATCCCTTAAATGAATATTATTTTGTGTGAGATCACTTATCTAAGCAAACAGAGCCGGATAGACACTCAGTAGATGTAAGCCAGACTTCTCTGAACACCCTTGCATTAGTTTACAGCAGGACTAAATTTGACCCAGTATATCTAATAGGATATTTGATAATCAGGATGTCTTTGAGGGATCTGGAACAATTGCTTCTACTCTTGGCCTTGCGTTTCTTCAGCAGATGAAGGGGGCAATTCTACAAAGTTTTCGCAGAGATTACTAGAAATTCTGGAGAAGATAAGATTAAGACTGAGGAAATACATACAGGTATTGTCTTTGGCATCCTCATAAAGTGTTGCAAGATAGAAACTCATTGTCTCTTTGAAACTGAGCAAAATTGAACCTCAAGGTGCAGTAACATTAAGATTTGCACAGAAAGGGAGACTGCAAACAAATCAGGAATGAGAAATTTTAAATCAGTTTGTTAACCAAAAGACCTGCTTTGCTCATTTGCATTTTCTGTCCTGCAAAATGTAATTTGGGAAGAAAGAACCCTCCTTTCCTTAATTTCTTAGGTAGAAATTCTTTTTCATAAAATGTAGGCAACATTCCTGTCATACCTCTGTTCATCAGTAAATCATCCGGAATTGCTCCTGTTACTCCTAAACATCTCCATCTTTAGGAAGCAGGCAGCAGTGTAGGTGGAGCGCTGCTGAATGTTCACTGTATGCTGGCCAGGGAGCTTCAGGCTCTCCGTGAGACATAAAGGCAGTGGCACTGTCTGAAAACTGCTGAGACCGTGGGGCTCCACAACGGTTAATATTTTGGCTGCAGAGGAGAGGATGGCGGAGGGAGGTGGTTATTAACAGTTCGCTCTCTATCTGATGTACAGCTTGGCAAATAATTCAGAATTAAGAGAATTCAGCCTTTTCCTTGGCCACTGTTGCAGGCATGGACACTTGTAGGCACATGACTGAAGACATACATGTGTGCTGGTTTTGGCTGGGATAGAGTTAATTTTCTTCATAGTAGCTAGTATGGGGCTGTGTGTTGGATTTGTGATGAAAACAGTGTTGATAACACAGGGGTGTTTTAGTTACTGCTGAGCAGTGCTGACACAGTGTCAAGGCCTTTTCTGCTTCTCACACCACCCCACCAGCCAGTGGGCTGGGGGTGCACAAGAAGTTGGGAGGGGACACGGCCGGGACAGCTGACCCAAACTGACCAAAGGCATATTCCATACCGTATGACGTCATGCTCAGCACACAAAGCTGGGGGAAGAAGAAGGAAGGGGAGGACGTTCAGAGTGATGCCGTTTGTCTTCCCAAGTCACCGTTACACATGATGGAGCCCTGCTGTCCTGGAGATGGCTGAACACCTGCCTGCCCATGGGAAGTAGTGCATGAATTCCTTGTTTTGCTTTGCTTGCGTGCGCGGCTTTTGCTTTACCTATTAAACTGTCTTTATCTCAACCCACGAGTTTTCTCACTTTTACTCTTCTGATTCTCTGCCCCATCCCACCAGGGGGGAGAGAGTGAGCGGCTGTGTGATGCTTAGTTGCCGGATGGGGTTAAACTACGACACATGTTTTCAGTGTTTACGGCAAAGTGTCTCCATTGCTGGTTGTTCTGCTACTGCACAAGGGAGGGCAATTTTATCTTTCCTGTATGTGTAGCTAACAATTCCAGGAACCCCAGTTCTCCTCCCACTTCCCTTTTTCCCTTTCCTGGCTCCTTTCCTCTGGGATTTGACAACACCAGCCTGAGGCTCCGGGTTACCGTTAACATCACTTCTCCCCCGTTCCTTCCAAACCTTGTAAAGGAATTAAAAAGTGAAATTTGTGTGGGTTTTTTGCAGAGGAAGACCATTGGGAAGGCCATTGGAAAAACTAAGCTAGCACAGCTTTCCTGGGGTTTCAGCTTTGGGTGCATCTGTGCCACTCAGTGGGGTGCTGGGCAGTGGCATGCAGCATGCCTTCAGCACCCATGCTAGCCCAGGATACCCACTGTGCTGCTTGGGTACAGCCTCCTTTCTAGATTTCTGCCACTTTCCTTAAGGCCTGGCCTCAGTAACCAAAATCTTGAGCTAATTCTAGCCCTAGTTTAATCCTTGCAGCAGTCATCCCACTGGCACAGCCTTATGCCAGTGGCAAAAGTAGGAAAGAGCTTGATCCCACAGGAGACCCAGGAGATACCTGAGGAGGAGTGGCTGTACTTAAGAGGCTCATTCCTCAATACATCTTCCAGGCATTAAAATCTCAGCATGCACAGAGAGGCTCCAAGAAAGATAAACACAAAATCTGGATACCCTTAGAAGTGGAAATGCTGGGGTACGGGGAACGGCTGCCACAAGCTTTCTCGCTGCCTCTGTGTGTGCAGCTGGATTAAATGCTGGACATGCTTTTATACTACAGCACTACATCCATTCTGGAAGGCAGAAAGAGGCAGCACAGCAGTGAGAATGGCAGGATCTCTGGGGAGGATCTGATTTTGCACAGGTGCTTCCTACAGCCCTGGTCCATGTCAGGGAAGAGTTTTCCTTCTGTGTGACTGTGAAGCTGCCACATGCTGGGGCATACCTGTCACGTCAGGTCACTGTAGCCAGGGAGAAGCCGAGTCCCTGCACTGGGGCTACCATATGTGCCACCTACAAGGGCTGCTTTGGGTAAGTGTCCTGACGCGGTGTGAAGCCCAGCTGGAGATCATGTGTCCTGGCCTCACAGGTCACTAATGATCTGCAAGCCACAGCCTGGCATGGCCAACAACATGCTGCTAGACACTGAGCAGCGAGTCTGCTTGGGAAGTGATTTACTTCCAGATTTCTTTCACAAAGAATAGCTTGCATGGTTTGCTGGCGTGGAAGGTCATGATGTGGTATTTCTTAAAACAGGGACTTTAGGAAAGGTTTTAAAGTTCTATTTGAAACATTTTGTTGCAATAAAGTAATGGTGTGGTGTTTTTCTTTCTCTGATCAAGCTTGGAAGCTAGCAAAACCTAATTTCAATGTCTAAATGTGATGCTTTCTGTTTAATGATGTAATAGTGTTGGCTGGAAAGCCCTACAAAGGCAAAAGGCTTTGGCCCATGCTACAAGGAAAGTTTTGGTTGAAGAAGGCAACAGTGAATGTAGTACAGCCATAATAACTCTGTTTTGCCAGGTATGCACTTAGTTCAGTGCCCAACAGGGGACTATTTTACTGTATTTGTCCTGTCCACTACATGTAGGGCTCTTGGACAAAATTAAGTATGATTCTTAAATGATTCCTCTGATCCTGCTTGCCCCTACACGAGCAATAGCCTTTTCTTCCCTCCAGACCCTCGTGCACACAAGCAGTGGCAGCAGCCAGTGCACTGCTATTGTCCCAGTGAAGTTGCACTGGGGTCCCCCCACTCAGGTTATGGCCTTCAGGAACTTACCCCAGAAAACGGGCAAAAGAAGGCGGGACAGCAGGTTTTTTGCAGCTGTCTTTGGTTTGGCTGCATTTTTTCAGTTCAGTTTCACTCTCCGGCTCAGAGGACTTGTTACCCACCTTGCTAGACAGGCTGTTTCAGGTCTGTAGGGTGCAGCTACGGCACGCAGTGATGGCAGCTATTTGCTCAGCTCCCCGGTGCTTGAGGCCAGCGTGGGGTAAGCAGCGCTTTTGCATTCCCGCTGATCCCTGCTGGAACAGCGCCAGCCCTACGTGGCCTTAAAAGTCGGCTTCACTTTCTTTCTTATTTAAAGCTACAAATTAGCAGCCAGGCAAACATCTTGGTGTCAGCCCTTGGCAGTCCTCAATTTCACAGTGAGGGGCAATGGAAAACTGAGAAACAGAGAAAAACACTAGGAAAAAAACCCAACAAAACAAAATGTTATATAAGGTGAGTCCTAGCTCCCTTCCCACTTGCATTGTAAGGTTACTTAGGTTCCCGTAGCTTCTTAGTCCCATGGGTATGACAAAAAGTATGTCAGTGTTATTATCAGTCCAAAAATCATGCACAGAATTTCCAGGTGATACTCAGGCGCACTGTATGCTCTGTGAGAAAGAAAGCACAATCCGCATTTAAGAGGTGCGTAATGATAGCTCTAAGAGACATAGCTAAGAATTCAGGGCACAGAGCTGGTCAGGTAGCCAGTACCACCAAAAAAGGTTTATATAGGTATGACGGGCAAATTCACTGTGAGTAGGGAATAGAAGCCATGTGATATTCAGGAGTACAAGTACTTACAGAAAGATTCAGCATTATGGAAGTTTCTGCAAGCAGGTTTTGTCGAAGCTAGTGTTTAATCCAGATCTCCCACATACCTCCCCAGTGCTTTAAACTGCGAGAATATACTTGTTCCCTAATTGCAAAAAAGCACCAAGGATCTGTAAGTATTTCTGTCAGTGGGATTGCTGAGTGTTGGCATAATCAGAGAAACCCTTGACTGCAGGCTTTCAAGTGTCCAGATCAGCTCTGGAGTTTGGAGAGCAAGAGCATACAAGGAGAAAAAAGGCTGGCGAAAAAACAAGCAGTAGGTCAGAGTGCTTGTTGCCATGCTAAGAGGCATTTTTTGATTCTCTGCACAAATCAGATAACTTAGGGAAGGTGGTCCAGATCCAACTCATGAGTTCCTGAATGCCTTGTACCAGATTTTAACAAGGTGAAATTTCCATTGCCCTCTAGAAAGGCCTTATTTAAGTAAGGTCTGAGTATCACCTTGGAACATACCCTGACCGGGTTATACAACCTTTGCTCACGCAGCTGCCCTCAGTTCAAGTAGCTTCTTTGCAAAAGCCAGTTATTGCACTCCCTGAACCAGCTCTGTGTATAGTTGCACCTTTGATGTAGATGTCCCTTTTGATGTAGTACCTCCCAGCCAGGGATCTCCAAGGCCCATGTAAATATTAGTTATCAAACTCTAATGCAAACCTGTGAAGTGGTTTAGGATTTCTCTTTGTCACATGAAGAGGAGTAAACAGAGGTGCCAAGCTGGTAAGTGCTTTGCCCAAGATAGGAGTTGTTGTTGGAACACAATTGGAGGAATAAGGTATCAATGGAAATACAGGGTCCTGCCTTCAAATCCCTGCCTTTTACTGACAGAGCTGCAGTTTTGAGACTGCATGGTCTTTAAGACACCACCAGAGTTCATTTTGTGTTCGTCGAGCCTTCCGATTCCCAGGCATTTCATTTATTTGCTTTTGAATCCGTGTGATTAAAGGAAACATGAATTTGTTCCCAGACTGACTCTGCACTGCTGATGTCTCAGGACCCTCCTGCAGCAGGAGGAGGTTTACTGGGACAGTGTGCGGCGGGGGGAAGAAGATGCCTGAGGACTGCCTAGTGGATGTGATGGTGGATGGCTGCAGCCACCATCGCTCAGCCCCTGCGCCGTGCAGGCGGGGACTGTGCCCATCGCGGGGTGCAACTACGCGGGTGTGATGATGGCCCATACTTCAGAGCCATAGTGTTGCATATACTATCTAGATTACACTAACTTGTGTTGTTCCTATATGTCAGCGTGCAAATACAGGCAGGGAGGTACCCAGAGACAAAGGGGAAAGGCCTAAAGAAGTCATCGGAGGAGTCCTTTCGTACGGCATGACCACGAACACCCCAGTTATCTACAGGCACGTTAGCTGAGGCTCCTTTACTTCTCACCCCTCCTGATTGTCACCTTGATGGCCAGGTTCCCATGCATCCACGTGGGAAAAAAGGGCTGAAGGTGCCCCCCAGCAGGCAGCTTGCCACAGCTATCGGATGATCTCCCTTGGCAGCGCACCGCCGCCTCTGTAACGCCTTCACCTGTTGTCTGCTTGGCTCTCCCCTCACCACTGATAGCATCGCCACCATGACCTTGAAATCCTTCTCACAAGTGCCACCCTGTCTCTTAGCAGTGGGAAATCAGATTTTCCTTCCCTCAGCACGACTCCCTGCATTTTCATTTCTGAAGAAAGAGCCAGGGAGGGAATGAAGTTTTTCCCTCTGCAGCAGTGACTATTTTCAGCTGTAGCCCAACAGATTGCTTCGCTCTTCAGCCTTATCATCCAATACCACCTTAATGCATGCAGCTACGCAAGGTTACTATTAGTGACTGATACCACTGGCACTGCTGGCTGGAGGTTTTAACCCTAGATGAACCAAAATCTCCTCTATACCATATCCTTAGTACTCCCTGGGATTTCAGATGATACAAGTTATTATTATTTTTAGAGTGTTTTTTTGTAAACCAGAAAATACAGTAAGTTTGTTATGTCAGAGGAAGACAAAGAGAAAAGTCAACCATTCTCTAGGACCAAATCAATCAGTGGTTTACCATGCACGGAGTGACTGACAGCTCTGACTCTCTGGCATCGTAATTTATTCTCCAGTCTCATCTCTTTGTGAGTATTGCATGTCATGCTTTTAAAAATGTATATATAGAACCAGCTAGATGGTTATATTTAGTGCAACCGTAGGTATGGAAGCATTTCTTTTTTTAGCTTCTCTTGGTACAAATATAGAGATAGGAGAGAATTGAACAGCCCCTCTGCACCTCTCTTCTGCGCTCCTGTGAAAGCATCCCCTCCGTTTGGCAGCGTGCCCAGGGGAGGCTGCAGAGTTGCTCCTGAGGAAGGGCTCTGGAAGGAACCAGTTGAGGAACGGTGAGTTTACAGGACATTCCCAAATTTCAGCAACAACCCCAAAAAATCTCATTCCAGTGTGGAACAAAAATGTGGTACAAAACAGAAGTTACAATTTTTTTCCTCCTGGAAGTCCAAACAATTTATTTCGACCTTTTCAAACCTATTTTGAGGCTGTGGAGGTCACTGGAGGTGCACCAGTTGATAAGTGGGAAAACCTAAAGGGCTGAACATCCCTGAGTTAAGCACCCACTCTAATACAAGCATCCTCCAATTCAGGATCCTCCAAATGCACCCTACTTAGCAGGCTGGCCCATGTCCAAGGAAGGGAAGTGCCACCAACTTTGTGAGACCCTCAAGGCTCCCAACCCTTCTGGACCACTTCCATCCTCGTAAACTGGGCGAACTGGGGAAACTGGGCAGCTCCAGAGCGTGGGTCCGAGCACCAGGAGGAAACTGGGGACCAAGGAATCCACTGGAGACCATTGATGTCCCGGCTATATCACCACAGAGCGTGTCTAACCACACAAATCCACATTTTCCATGGAAAAGTTGTTCCAGGCAGCCCTGGTTTCAGACTGGGCATCAGAGAGGCCCTTGGCAGGGAGCTGCTGGCTGCAGGAGTGAGCATTGCGGCAGGGGAGCGCGGGGCACGGCATGCGGGCATCCCCGGGGGTGCGGGGTCCCTCATCAGCTCCCAGCTGTTCCTGACAGCTGCATCCCGTGTCCTGACAGCAACTGTAACCACTGAAAGTCACGGAAACGAGACAAGTTTAATGGATACATGGATTTTTTGTCGGATCTGAACAGAAACCTCTGCTCCGGCCTGAGGAAGGGTTTGCGTGTCCCAATATACCTGTTTTTTCAGGTTGTTATCAGCTGGTCTGATAAAACATGTTACTTCTCCTTGCAGATCTCACTTTGCTTTTGCACTAGCCCACCAGGGATACAGACATACGAATAGCCTCTTATAAATGCACCATAAAAACAAACACTTGCATTTTTTAAAATGCTGTTGTCCATTTGTATTGCAGTTTTCCATTTTTTGTCTGTTTGGTATCTACTGGTCTGTCCACACATGAGCATGCCCATTTGTACGTGCACAAATCAATTCGCACACGCTTTTTCCTGTGCAAATATGCTTGTTCCTCAGGCAGTTGCATATCACAGACCAGTGACTCCTCCACAGCTTATTTTAGAAGCTGGAGGCAGGTTTTTCACACATTGACCTCAAACCTAAACACACACAAAAGTTCTTTGCTCTTAAATTCTCAGACCTTGTTTTTCACACTTCCCAGCAAGAGAGAAGGATAAAGCACACACAGACCTAAGAGTGTATTTTATAACCATCAAGAAAGTAATAAAATCTTCTGCTTCAAAGCAGAGATACATAATCCATGTGCACCTGCCCAGAGCTGGTCTGAGCAGATCTCCCACAGGGCTGAGGCCAGGGTGATGGATGCGATGTCACAGGCTGTTTGGAGACGGCGGTGTTGGTATCCTGGGTATTGGTAAGGGCTCGCAAGTTATTACATCCCTCGCTCAATGGGTGAGAGAGATAAGGAGCACTTTCAGCAGAGTCTAAACACACGGGGCAGTGATAAATGCAAATCCCTCATGCTCTGCACAACACGGGTAATGGGTCTTCAGCAGCTTCTCCTTGGCAGGAAGAAGGCACAGTCTGGCTGACCTCATCCAGGAGGACAAAAGACAAAAATACGAAAACCTGTAGGAAGCAGCAGCTGTGACAGAGAGAGGGAGAGGCATTTTGGGGTTTGAGATCTCAGAGGCGTGGGGCTGCCCTGGCCACAGTCTCCACGGGAGGGACAAGCCGCTGCCTGGCAGCAATTTGGCCAAAAGCACGCAAGTGGCAGAGCGCGCATTTATCTTGGTTGAAATCAAGCATTTTTTTGGGTTCAGCTGAAGCTAACCAAGTGTCAGCACTCACCCTGGTGTGGGCATCTCCAAAACAGAAGTAAACCCCAGGGCATGCCTCACGGCAGCCCTGGCGTGTTAAACTGCATGCAGGCGAATCCAGCCGTAGCGGCAGCCTCTCATCGGGGAGCAGAGAGGAGGAGCTGCCCCAACCAGCTCCCGGGGCTGCAATTGCTAAAGCCACAGCCAGCAAACATGCTGAAGTCACCGGGACTGGGGACAAATGCCCTTGGGACACAATGAGACGCTGACAGTTCAGGAATTGACAGCCCTGGGACTAGGCCTGCCCTGGGATCCCTCTTCCCAGAGGTCTGGATGCCTGCGGTGCACTGGTTAACGAAATATGTCTTTTCCCTGCCATTTTTCAACCTCGAAGGACACATAATCACCACTATTTGATGAAGCTGCTTGTTAATTATGCTTACTGAAAGGTATTTCCCCCTGTGTCTTCCTGAAAGACATGAAGCTGTCCCACAACACACAGCGCAGCTCTAAACTGCGCAGAAAGTTAAGGCAAAAATACCACCTTTTCCAAGGTGTTAAATGACTAGCATGGACTTGCATACTTAGTACAGTGTACTCTGTTCCCCTCTCTGCCACAATCAATACCACTCTGATTTCTTTATCATGGATGATGGGGGATGGAGATGAGTGATCCCATTCATACCTCAGCTTTGGCGTTTTGATTCCCAAACAGCCCATTCACTAGTAGCATAAAAATAATGTAAAAACAAATACATCAAGTAAATGTAGCTTGAAGACATCTCTATTACAACCCTGCTCTGTATTCTATAAGCAAAATATGTACTGTGCATACAAACACCGGGGGAATGAAGGGATGCAGGTATTAACACTGACATATCAAGCGGTTCCTTCATGAGACCATATTATCTATGCAATCACCTACAAGTATTTACATTTCATGAACGAGGTTTTCCAAACAGCACCTCCAGCCGTACCGCCTCATGCTGTTCTTGGATGAAGTTCAGGTGAAGAACGAGGCCAAACTGACACTTACAGAGGGTGTTTTACGAAAGACCCGGCTGCAGGGGGAAGCGGTTGGTGCTGGTGACTCGGGGGGTTTCTCCCCTGTGGGGTGGCCCTGAGCCAGGGTGACTCTGCAGCAGTGAGAGCCCCGTGCTGCTGGAGGTAAAGCACTGTGTTTCTGGAAGACATCGTTCGACACCCAAGACAGGCAAGTCCCCAGGCAGAAAAAGGGTGGGCAAATCGTTAGCCGGATTCAGCCTCGTTCTTTGGCCACAACGTTGGGTGGCTTTTTTTTCCATGTTTTGGTATTGCTTCCTTTGAACACGGTTTAGCGTAGGCAGGCCTTGCAAACTATTTACTAGGACTCCTCTTTGGAGCAGTTGCGTCTAATTTGCCACTCGCGGGGTGCAGTTGGTGGCTGAACTCACATGGCATTTTTACAGCCTTTGTCGGATGAAAAATGTGTTAACGAGGAAGAAGGTTTAAAAAAGCCACCCATGCTGCAAATAGCCTCCTTCCGTAGATATGCTGACCGAAAAAAACAGTGCTGGCAGTTGAGAAAGTTTGAAAAACACCATAATCAATTAATGGATTTTTTTCAATATTGACCCACTCCTAAATCCTGACCACTAGTTCAGATAGGGCAGTTTATGACACTAATAAAACAAATAGTTGTGTAAATTGTCCCAGCATCAGTTCAGCAAGTTGCCTCCAAGTACCAGACTGACACCAGGTCTTTGCCGTGTCCGGACTCCAGCACAAGTTATCCATTTTACTTACTTAAATTCCCTTTGCATTTCCAATGAGACGTGCTACTTCTCTACTTCTTCTCCTACGTTGTTGTGATTACATTTGCTCTGAAAACATACCTGTTTCCTTGGATATACTTTATGGGGTAAAACAAAAAACCCCCAACCAACCCCTCCTCCCCCCCTTCTTTTTAAGAAGTGAAGCATTTGGGAATGAAAGGTGCCAGTACCGTAAAAATCATTAACCTATGCCCCTCCTACTCGAAGCAGGAATCCACATTTTGGGCAAGGATAATTTATATGACACTCTATGAAAATGTGGCTTGCATTTTTATAAACATAATCTTTTTTTTACATACCGATGAGCAGAGCAGGAGGTGGGTGAGACATCTATGCAGGATGTGGGAGATTAGGGCTAAACTCCCACTCTGCCCAAGGGAACGTGATCCACTCCTCCCACCTTTTACTAGGAAAGTCTCTTTATCCTCTGTCTTCCAGCCACCCTGGGCTGTGGGCGCTCCCAGCCAGCTGTTGCAAAACACACGATTATTTCTTGGCAATGGGAGAAGAAAACAAGTGAGTGCCCATGTGAGGCTAGAGAGACATACATTTATGCTTGGTAAATAGATAGGCATAGTCCAAGCGGAGAAATAAATGAATTTAGCATTTAGCTGTATGTCCTTTCAAGCACATCCCAACTGCTGGAGTAATTGTGCTGCAGCCAAGGGAGCAGGTCCATGGAGAAGGATTTTCCCTTCACCTGCAAAAAAACCCTGTGGCCTCTCTGAGATCACTTTTCCAATGCTTCATCTCCAATGATGGGTACAACCACTGGTCAGAGGGATATAGCTGCTGGCTGAGAGTAACGGGAGGGTTCATGCCTCTCTGACCTTCCTCAGTCCTTTTCTGTGATGCTTAGGGCAGAGCCACACTTTATAGACACCATGTGAGCATTGGAGTCCCACGTGAACCTCTGCCAGTGGTATCCAGCTTACTCATAGGCAACAGTCTTAGAGTAAATTGGGTTGCAGAGCCTTTCCCAATTGCCAGCTGTCTGGGCATTATCCAAAGCTTGGTGAGTCTCTCCATTGCATTTTGGTGGCTTTTGAACGAGAGCCTTCCTGAAGTTTATCATCAGAGCACCACTATGAGATTTCCATTTACAGCTCAACCTTAAAGTGCCCGTAAACCAGGATAAAAAAAGCTCAGCTTAGAAGGAAGTCCTTGCTACAAAAAAAAAAAAAAAAAGAACCTGTGAGTACATACACCAGGCTGCCACGTAACGGGCTCATTTACAACCCCACCTCCTATTTTGAGGATTCTCCAAATATCACAGTTCCTGGAAGAGAAGAGAAGAGCTAAGTCCATCTCCCTGTCATATTTAAGACACACATAGCTTAATGTTAATCAGATAATTATTAATCTGAAAGGAAAAGATCTGTAAATAAACACCAGCCCATTATAGGACACGGTTCTGCTGGCATTAGTCATTGGTACTTCCACAACAGGTGCCACTAAGTATTTCTCAATTATTAACAAGCCTGAAGCCAGGTGAATGGGTATAGTTATGTCACAAGGGACACCATTATATTAGAAAAACTGAGTTAAACAAGATCACCTCGTAGTAAGTTGGAAGTCTTTCCTGTTTGCGAGGTGAGAATTTGCACCAGCCCAGGTAAATAGCAGGGTTGAGCCATGGTGGAGTTGATCAGCTGGCAGTGCAGAGTCTGATCCAGACCCCATTCATGCATCAGGAAATTTTCCTCACCTTCCACAGGCACAAAAGGAACCCAGAGGATGGGAATTAGCATTATGTCAGTCGGTGCCAAGATCTCTCGTGGAAATCTCAAAAAAATCTCATCCAAAAGCCCTGCTACCAAGACAGATAATGAAGATGATGAGAGCCCGCTAATTTTACATTCCTCTGGGCTCTCTCTCTTTACCCACCTCAGGTCTGTGTGCCCTTCTGATCTAGACTGTTGTTTTCCATTTTGACTATCAGGCTAGCATGGAAAAACTTCTCATGGCACAGCCGTATGACAGCCCTCTCTATAGATCTGCTGCTCCCACCGTCCTCCTGTCTAAATTGGGCCATAACTTCTGGAGAAAGGCTTGGCAGGGTGAGTTTTACCCACTGCTTGTAGTTTGTGGAGAGCCACTACATGTAGCCTGCAATTCATGCCTCCTTCACACAGCCAGAGTGTGTGAAGGGGTCTGAGCAGAAATGAAAATCATCCTCCTGGGTGCCACTGCAGAGAGGCAAAGTTAACACACTCCCACTGACACCCTTGGGATGTAGGCACCTATACAGAAAATGGATGCCTCAATTACTTAGCGGAGCCTGTCCGCAGTATTTACGGAAAACTGATACCTATTAGCATTTACGGAATTGCATGAACGGGGGAAAATGAATGATATATTGCTGTGCAGGCAGTCACCCTGTGGGACCCAGACAGTCAGCCTTCTGTATCATGATAATAGTATTTTGTTAGTAGTCTTATCATCGCTACCGCCACAAGTGTTCATCACCCCTTGGTGAACCACAGGGTCATTTCCAGTCCCTGGCAGCATGCTCACTGCCTTAAAATGAACAGGGGGAGTGATTGCATGTGGGAAAATAGTGCCCTGAAAGGACAACTGGGGGAAACCCACACCACTAGCTTTCTCTGGAAGAGCTGGAAAATAGCTGTTTCCTGAGCCCTGGGGTAGATGGATCAGGCAAAGGAGCAGAGGTCCGAGAGCGCTGACTGCCCTGGGCCCACCGAAGATGGAGGGCTGAGCTTTGACCTGCTATCTTTGGTAGTGATGCTAATGAAATGCGCATTATGCACCGAGGAGCCATGTGTTGAATATGAGACAGAACTGGGCAGGCTCTTTACATCTACCTGTTATATGGGAGCTAAAAAGTCACGCAATCGCTTCCTCAAACAGATTTGCGGTCAGACTGTGTTCATGTCAGTTGAAGGCAGATCACGGCCTCCCAAAGGACTTCAAAGATAAGATAACAAGCGCACACACAAAAAATGCAGCCTGCCTTGAATTCCTCTGGAGGGTCACTAAGGCACTGCAAAGCCAGCTCTGGGTTGAATGTGCTGGCTTGCCTATAGGCCCTCCAGTAAAATATGGTTTTCTGCCTGCAAACCTCAGTCCTCAGAAAAGGAGAGATGTTTATAACAGTCTTGTCTCCGGAGCAGGGGTGCAAACAGCATCTCTGGATGGACACGTTTGTGCACGTGATCTGCTGTGCCCGGGGACCACAGGGCTTGACGTGCACCTTATTGCAGCGCAGAAGACGAGAGTGGTGTACAGGGTCAGACCAAGGTTTCTGGATCAGCCTGGTAGTGTATCCCCGAAAGCAGCCAGGGGTAGATGAGGAGGGAAGGAGTAAGAGAAACATGGCAAGCAGAAGATGACGCATCTCATTGCCACCTTCTCAGCTTCTGGCAGGTGTGAAACTTAAAGGACTGTCCGGGCTGGAGCTTGTAGCTGTAGCTTGTAGCTTGGTGCCTTGCAGCACCAGTTAGTCCATCTTGCCAAGTCCAAGTCCTGTTGAAACCTGTTTATACTTTGGGGTGGCTCTGGTGGCCGTGAGTTCCCCAGTTCAACTACGTATGGTATGGAAAAGCATTCCTTTGCATTTATTTCAAATCGGCTGCCTGGTAATTTCAAAGGAGTTCCCATTCTGTCCTATCTAATTTGGAGAATGTGTGCCCAGTGGCAAGACCACAGGACTGGATCTCTGAATTAATTCTATTTTCATCTCTGTCATTCTTCTAAAAAAGCAGGTATTATTATTCATTGGAGTGAGTTTCACCTTCAGCCAGCTCAATTAAAATTACCCCAAGCAAATAGTGATCTGGAATTTGGACTTAAATGACATAGTTGAGACTAATGTTCCCTGTGTACCTGCAGAGAACAGGTAGAAACTAAACTAAGCAATAAAGGCAAAAATTCTATTTTAAATTTCTAATGCCTGGATCGATTTGTGCAATTGAAACTGCTGCCGACATGTTACGAAATAACTTGTCATACAGTGGTAGACCCTATTATGTAGCAGAATCCCTGTAGTTACAGAAAAAAAAGATGAGATCCCACATGAAAGGGAAAAATGTGTAATTTCTAAAACAAGCAATTTACGTACTGACCTAAGAACCATCTATCTATTGAGCTGTTGTAATTGTGCAGTTTGCTGTTTCTGTTGACGTGTCATCATGCCAGTGAAACAGCACAAAAATCTTGAAAAAATTCAACTAGACCAAAGAGTGCTTACCAACCTGCATTAGCGGGTGAGTAACCAAACATCTGACAGAGGTTCACAGATATAAAGGTGCTGCTCAAAATGAGAAGTGGTAAGTGTCCGCGTTAATTACAGTCTTGGGCACGTGCTGGTACCACGCTCACAGCCCAGCGTTAATGGGATTTTTTTCCTTCTTTCAGAGGCAAAAAGCCACAAGGAAAGCCAGGCAGCCTTTCTGGAAGGGGCCGTTTGCATCCAGGACGTGTACAAATCTCTTTATATTTATTTAGAAACTAAGGCAATTAAAACACCCCAGGACCCTCCTGTTAACTCAGAAACATCATTATGAAGATGCTTATGCCACAGCGGCTTACTACGCTCGGTTTACTGGAAAACTGGAAAGCTGCATTTTCAGCCATTTGATCAACAGTTTCCTGAGGTTGCTAATGACTTGCAAAAATCTGCCCAACAGTAACAACCTCAGGGAGACTCCGTTGTCTCCTCTGAGAGCCCTTATTTGTTTTCAGAATGAGAAATTTAATTAGGCGAGTATTTTTGGCAGAGGAGTTCATGCCTTGCGCCCTCGACAAGCAAGCCCTGTGTGACTGCCCAGCACCACCCAGGAGCCCGAGCCTTGGCAGAGCCGAGGAGCAACCAGGGCAAAGGAAATTAATCTGATTTTAAACTGGTTCCCGCTGCGTCTTCCCCCTTCTCGTGCAAACTGAGCAGCTGTGCTCGCCCCCCACCTTTTGGAGTTTACCCCTGTGCCCATGCATGGGCTCGTGCATGGGTTTCATGGCCGGGAGGAGGGCCGGGGGTGAGGCGGGGGCTGTCAGGAGGTCTACCATAGCTGCTCCGAGGCTGGCCAGGAATGCCACCACACGCAGCCGGGCGGCATTCCCCCAGCTGGGCGATGGCTGGGAAGGGTGCGCACAAACAAACCCGTCCCAGCAGGCGCAGAGATAAGGGAGAGCCGCCTCGGCAGGTGCCACCAGCATTCACGAGGGGTTTCTCAACTTCCACCACCCTAAAACAACCACGCTCAGGAGGCACGCTTAGGAATCCCCAAAGACTCTCTATTAAGCCACTAATTGCTGCTAATTATTGTGAGGATGATTTGTGAGCACCGGTAAGGTGCTTGGTGCTAAGGAGGCTGCAGCACAGTGCCAGTCCCCAGCCGGCGGCACTGGTGACTGCCAGAGAAGCAAACATCACATCCGGAGCCATCCCAGGGGCGCTGAGCAGGATACAGCCCCCCTGGCGACCATAGGGTGGGGTGGGACATGGGACCGCTAAGACCACCTCGTGATGGGTGAAATCAGACCAGGGAGAGGGGAAACGGGTGTTCAGGTCACCCAGGCGTCCCCTCACCGGCGCTGGAAAGGGTTGTGCTCTGGCTCTTGGAAAAGCCGCGTTCTCCACCACCGCAGGGTGTTTTTCTTGGCAGAAGCAGAAGAATTATCTGTCATGAGTATCTGAACAATATTAACAGCCTCTCCTCCACGTGTGGTCTCATCACAGGAGACCCAAGCACACAGACAAGTGTAAGATTTGTATGATGCGTGGGCTGTGCAGTTTTTTTTTTTTGCATTTGCATTTTATTCCACCTGAAGGTCTTTGCTTCATTTTGCTCCCTGTAGAAAACAACAGTCTTTGCCATGACTGGCTGCACTGCACTCTTCCCTTTCCCTCCAAGATGTGCTTGTAGGCACACTCCCCAAGTTATTTTAAAGATGGGCTGATACTGCAGGGCGCTCTGGGTCTAAGGAGAGGAAGAAGATAAAGACAGATACTTGCTTTCTTCTGGCAGGGGAGAGTAGGCCACTGGAAAAGTTCCCCTTCATAAGATAAAATAGATTCTTCCTCTTCCTCTTTGGGTGGTAGAGTAGCACACGTAGCTCCATACCCTGCAAAGGGAAACCAACTGCCTGTAAGTAAGTGCCCCCAAACTTAGGTACTCTTCAGTCAGCAACTGCCTACCAGCCTCCACCTCCCCATCCGCTGTTCTTTGGAGAATTATTTCTCTTAAAGCAAGTGTTCCCCCTCTCCTCCTCGGCTAAACAAAACGGGCTAAACCAGTGATGGCATCTCCTACAGAGCCCCTTATTTAGTTTGCTGTCAAAATCATTGTATGTATAAATTTTGCACAAATTTATTTCACAGCGTAAAATTAATAGAGAATGAGAGGGGGCTTAAAAAATCAGTTGCAAACAGCATGTTGTGATGTAAATGAACACTCTGCAGCATTTGCAAATCTGCAGTAGGGCCTTGTGCATCAGACTGCAAAGGAAAACTAACTGGGTGCCAGGCTACAGAGGGAAGCCTAGGTTTTTCTCTTTCTTTTTTTTTTTTACAGTTCAAACTGAAAGGGGGAAAAAAGGCTAATAACATGCAGCTGAAAGCTAAATTAGATATTTAAAATTCACTCTGTTAAGTTAGGAAAGGAATTGCTCAACACTCCAGAAAGAATATGCTTAAGGTCCACAGTTCTGAACCACACCACGGGATGTTTCCCTGCATCAGGCCTCCCTGAGGAAGCTCTGTGTTGGGCTCTGCCCTATCTCCATCTCCTGTGCAAAAGGAGTGCAAACCAGAGACGGGCATTTCCCACTCAGCTTGTGCGGCCGTCAGCAACTGATTAGCAAAACGGAAACTGGCCAAGATTATTTTTAGCCTAACAACATCCCTTTAAAGTTCCTAACTCCACAACGTGTTGATCTACAATAAATGCATACCTGAACAAAGTCCGATACACAATTCCTTTTAAAAGTTGTGTAGAAGTGAATGCAAACGTATATGGGAGTTGGAAGCCCGGCCTCCAGGCTGCTGCCTGTCTGTCAGGGCAGCCCTCTGTGCCATACAGATTGATCGCTCCCTATCAGAAGTCATTCAGAAGGAAAGCTGTGCCTTGCTAGACAACCCCTAATTTTCATATCTGTTATCTGGGCATCACAGCAACGGCCAGAGTGAGATTAGGCAGATACATAGACGGATGCTTTACGTTGCCTTCTAATGACACAAAAAGGGCCCTGGAGAGAACGTGCCGCTTGCCCCAAGGGAGGACATGAAGGGTGACACATGAACTCACCCCCCATGAGTAACTCAGCTGGTAGCTTCTGCTTGCCCACTTTGACTCTGCACTTGCGGAAACTTTGCTCTAAATAGCAAAATATTACAAGCCACGAGGCTCCCCAGTCAAAATGCTCTGTTTATACATTAAAGTTTTCACTGAACTGTCTTAATAACTCAATAACAGATGCTGTAAAGCAGCTTGTTGAGGTATCTCCTAAGCTTCCTATTGAAAGCCCATCAGACACATCATGGACAGAAAAATGGGGGATTGCAGATGACCTGGTGGGGCTTTTTCCTACCTCTGCCCATGTGGTGGGTTGGCTCTGCCTTTTCTCAGGTGCAATGAGCTGTTCAGGAGGGAAGCAGAGAAGCTTTGCCTTGAACCCTGCAGGACAATTTGTTGCCTGAAACGATTCACCAAGATACAACAAGCTTTGTTTAGAAACGGATATATCCAGCCAGGAGCCCTCGGAGACAATAAAGCGTCTGTTTGACTTCCTCAACGGGTTAGCTGTGTGTAAATCATTTGTCCCTGCTCCTGCTCCCCCTCCTCAGATTTCACTATTTGTATTTTCTTGCTAAAAAAACGTTGCCTGCCTTTCCGTTGGCGAGCAGCTTGGGACACATTTCCTGGAGTCTGACCTCAAAGTAGGGTGGGATTTGAATCCGAAATCCACTCGGTTTGATCTCACAAGAACCGCCACACTGCACAGCTTGTACGTCTTTAGTAAAAAGGCATGCCTTCAAATCCATCCTTTTCAGGGCCTGTCTCCGTTGTCAGCTGCCAACTTTCAAGAGAAAGATCTAAAATTAGAGAAAAGCTGCCCTCCACTGCTGGAGAATACTGCTGCTGTGACATATGAAAGCAGAAAAAAGCTTCAAATAAAGGTCTTCTGCTTAGGCTCATGTAACAAGCAAGAAAGGCTTTGGGTCTCTCCTGTCCAGACTGGCATTTATGGAGATCTGATTTAAATAGGCAGCCACAGCACCAATGCTTATCTTTGTCTGCCTAAGTGTTTATACTTTGCTTGTCATCATAGGCACCATTATTTTGATGGAAACTTACAGATCCGAGGGTTTTTCTTTTAATACCTTTTCTAGAAATCCTAAGGGATGCCAGGAGACCCTACTCTTTTCAATAAATCAGTGAAGAAAGAAATCCTCCGAGTGGTAACAGCGGCTCGAGCCTCTTTGTACGTGATGGTTGTGATGAGGTGTGGACACCGTGCAGGGACCGAGCTGTGGCTGCAGCCCTGGAGACCTCGGGTTCAAATCCATGGACTTCAGCTGGGCCCAGGCTGTCCCTAGGAGCCCCAGAAACCTACTGCCAGTGGTAACATCTGGGGATCAGGGGTCTGGGGCTGCCTTCCCCTGCGCCTCTGGTAAACCCTGCCACGTCCCTACTGACCCTGCTGCTGCTCTTGCCACCGTGGTCTCTGCGCACCACTGCATCCCTCGCATTAAATAGTGTTTTCCTGCCCCGGAGGGATTAGTTGGGCTAACAGGGTTAGAGCTGCTCTAATGTATCATGCCACAACAGCCCAGGCACGGTGCCTGGAGGCGGGGAGCCCTGGGGAGACCCCCTCCTGGTGCCAGAGGGGAGAGGAGCCAGCAGCACACCAGGCAGGAGAATTAAGATGAGAAATGAGTGCAAGCCTCCTGCTGCCTGGAGGCAATGAAGATGGTACGAGAGAGCAGGATTTGGTGGGGAGCAAGGCAGTGTGATGGTTTACCTTTTAATCTGCATGTTTTACCGTGTCCCAAAAACAGGGACTGCTCTAACCCAGCAAGGCCAGCACCGCCTTCTTCCTTCTTTCTCTTTTCTTCCCCCCTCCTCCGCCACTGGCATCCAAATGACCCACTCGCCTGCTGTGTCATCCCTCATGCCTGCGCCGCGCTGGTGATGTCATGCTGCAAACTACCCACCTACAGGCAGCTGGCTCCAGCAAGAGTCCAACGGGTTTCCCACAGCCCAGGCTGGCAGCACTCAGATCCGTCCGGCAGCACTGGCATGCTGCGTGGAGAGGGAACAAGCGGCTTGTTGTAAAAGAGGCATCCCTGCATTTGGGGGAGGAAAAACAGGAGGTTACTTAGTAAGAATAACTGCCTCAGCAGTCACCTGGTTGAACAAGAGGTTGTTCAGAAGTTGACTTGAAAAATCACTAGCCAAAGGTGAGCAGACTGAGGCTAAGCTCTCACCTACCAGAGTGCACGGGGAAGGAGTGGATATCGGCACCAGGAGAGCGGGAGGATGACAGGACCAAGGGCAAGGTGCAGAAACTGCACGTGTGGGAAGACTTTGCTTTGGCAGGGTTACAACAGCTACCTGCAAAACCATCGCAAGCATCAGGTGCCTTCAGAAGCCCCTTTTCCACATTGCGAATGGAGGAGAGACTGCTCCCGGCCTCCATCCTCCGGGCTCTTCCTACAGCAGGACCCCAGCAGTGCCAGCCCTGTGCACCGGCACCGCAGGCTGCCCGTGGGAGAGGCTCTTCCTCGGATCCTCTTCACCACAATGACACAAGACGGCTGACTTTGTTGTGTGCCACACTGAGGCCTGGCAAAAACGGAGGCTTCAGAGCGCTGCAAATGGCCTGCCACTGGCAACTGAAGCGCCAGCGTGTTTTCCAGGCCCTTTCAGATCCCCGCAGCTCGTGAGACAGTGCGATGGCAGGGGAAAAAGCAAAATTAATAGCTGGGCTGCAAGTGCAGGTGATGCAGGCACTCTCAGTACCCCACAGGGCACAGACCATGGAAGGTAAGATCCCATGGGAGAAAGCACCTGGCAGCTTAAGGGGGAGCGTGATTTGGTTGCTGGAGTTAAAAGGGACACATTTTTCTTAGGCAGGAGCAGTAGAAGTTTGTATTCTTGAACCATTGAAGTATAACTAGGCTGGCTCATTGTCACCTGGCATCACCCTGATCCTGGTATTACTGCTGGTTCCACAAAGGGATCAGATCAAGTTATTAAAGGGTATGGCTAATTGCGTGCAGCCAAAAGTGTATATACGTTTAGCATCAGCAACATTTTAGGCCCAATTTGAAAGCCAATGAAACCACTTGGAAAAAAATCCATTTACTCCCTTCAGTTTTTTCCTCCCGGACTGGCCTTAGGGGAACAGTCCCACAGGAACCCAAGCTGTCAGCAAAACATGGCTACTTGCACACTACGTAGATGGAAAACCAGGACACATTGCTTAAACTGAGAAACACGAGTATTAGTGAGTCTGTGTTGCTCGGTATGGTATTACTGCCATGCATGACTGTGTGGAGGATTTGCTCCAGAGCCTTGCCTCATCCCTCTCCTACTTCTCCTCTCCTATGTTCGTGGAGGTCTGTCTGTCACAAGCAAAACCTGAATCAAAATGGGTTATTTATTTTAAGCCAAGATACTCGGATCAAGTTCTTAGGATGTCCACCGACTAAAATACCTGATCCCTAATCTCTGCTTAGCCCCTGACTTTGCACTTGACTTAGAAGGGTGTGATCCTGTGCTGCAGGGATGACTGCGGATGCAGCCCCAGATCCCGAGGCCACGAACCAGAAGGTCAACAGAGCAGGAACGAGGAGGGAAATGGGCAGCTGCCTGAAGCCCATGGGGACAAGGCACGATGTTTGCAGGCAGGACCCAGCCTCTGCGGGGGCAGTGGGTATTCGCCTCGCGTGCCAGGCAGCATGTGGGCTTACGGGTACTGGTGGGAGCTGCTGTAGCTGCTGGCAAACACAGCCGGCTCTGTACACGGTTACATCGCCATTTCCAGGCTATCCTCCAATTTATGAGTAGAGAAACAGATGTTTCAGTGTGGCTCTTTGGGCAGATTTTGGCCACCCTCAAAGTGCTGTGGAAAGCTCACTTCCAGGACACCTGCCTTCTGCTCATACCCAAGCCATGCGGATAGCGATGCATCCCAGTGGCTGGGTGTCTGTGTCCTGATGGGCCCTTTCACGGCAGCTTGTTTGGTTTGGACACTGCACTGTACATCCTTTCCCACATCCCTTAACTTGCCCTGGCTTCCCAGAGTGCTTTCCAGCCTGCGCAGGGGGGTGAGCTCCAGCACATGCCTTGGGTGAAGGAGACGAGCGACCGAGCAGGGATTCCTCTTCTGCCCCATATGCGTGGTTGCTCCCAAGCCATCCCGAAGCCTACCCTGCCAAGGTACTGATGGGAAAAAGGGAGGCAGAGCTGGCACTACCCTAAAAACCTGCTTCCACTGCTCTACAGCCCCACTCGGGGGGTGGCTCCCTGCCCGGCTCTTCATGCCCAGCTGCCAGCCCATCAGCAGGCTGCCCAGCTCGGGGGCAGCTGAGCCAGGCTCTGTGCCCCTGTGGGGTGGGCGAAGCATTGTTGCGTCCAGGGGCTTGGTTCTCCCAGCAACCCGGCATCTTGAAAGGCAGGACCCTCTGCTGTGCAGCTCCCGGGGGGAAAGCAGGGAAGCTGTCAGTCCAGAGCCAAGTGTGTTTTTAAGCTGCTAAAATGCTCCTCTTCTACTTGCATGGGAGTAAATGGAAACAGGAAAGTCAAACTCCTCCTCACCTGGGGACAACGGGGCTCTTGGTGCTCGTGAGCGCCAGGATCAGCAGAAATGAGGTGCCTTTGCTGCAAGGCTGCAGCGCAGGAGCGGTGCCGTGACGGGGTTGGAAGCTCCGGGCATTCAAACAAAAGAAGAAGTGGACACAGTTAAAAGGATTTTCTGATGTTTGTTTAGCTTGGCTGCTACACTTTACTGAAGAAAAGGAAGGTTTTTGCTAAAGTTGAAACAAACAGTAGACCAGAACATTAAATAAAGGGTTAGCAAACCTGCCAGTAGTGCTAAGTCAGGTATGCTGATGGGGTCAAAATTTAATTCCACACTGAAATTGGAAATTTCAAGTACAAGTGTTCACAGCAAGCCAAATTATATTACTTACCAAACCTCTGGGTACTCTGAACAGTCTCTTTCATTGTCATTTGTCCGATCAGTATTTGCAATACTAAAATCCACCATGGAAACAGAGACAGGAGGAGAGCAACTTTTTAGTCTATAGAGGGCAGACACAGCGGGGAAAGCTGGAAACTGTCCACCCAGCCTGCTGTGGGGCCTCTTGTAGGCTGACAAGATCGGCAGTACCATCTAAGCATCTCCCTCTGGTCTTCCCCCCATTCCTGTCCATTCCCTCAGCTCCTCCATTAAATTATACTAAGTATAGGAGTTATTTAAAGGCGCTAGTTCAGTGGGGTCAAGAGGAGCAGAGGGTTGGGAAGATAAGGAGGGTGCATCTAGGAGGATTCTGGCTCATGGAGGCATGTTCAGCAGGTAGGTTGAGAGGGGCGCTGGCAGGGAGATGCACAAAGCTCCCAGCGCTCTGGTATCAAGCCTTCACTGGGTGCAACACATTAGCCCAGGCCAAAAAAATAAGCAACGTAATGAAGTAATGTGGCTTCCGCTCCTATAGCATCCTTCCACCTGAGGAACTCCTGAGTATTTGGTGAAAACAGGGGCGTTCATCTTCTCATTACTCCTGTGGCAAAATGAGCCGCATGAGTAACTCCTTGCAGGGGTGAGTAAGAGATTCACAGCTCGGGTTGTGTGCCCCTTGCTCAACATCACACTGCCCATCTGCAGCAAAGCCAGGAACAGATCTGGTGATGCACAACATCCGAGTTTGTGACTTATGAGTAGTAATTATTGTAATTAAACAGTGGTCCCGAAATACTCCCTGGGTTACGAATGCTTCTTCGCTCAAGTAAACTCCCATTTACCTAACTGAGTAAGGGCACAGCAATTTTGCCCCAGAAGACTTTATATAGCTTATTAAATTTGTATCCTCAAATTACACATCTATTTAAAACACTCTTATAAGTCATTTTCCTAACTGTTCGCAGTATAAGCATATTACCAAGTTAAAATTAAAAGAGCAATTAGCATATAGTATAATATAATATAAAATTCTCTCCTTATAATACAATCTAAAATTCACCAAATAGCACAGTAATGCTATGTAACTAAGCAAACAGGATAGGTGTGAAATTAAACAGGATATAGATGCATTGTGCGAGAGAGGTTTGGTGGTGGAAATGAGTCACCTCTTTGTCAACAGCATCGCTACCAGCTACGGTGTGCTGTGTAGAGGGGAAGCAAGACATCCAGGACAAGAGTGGCTGTACAAAAATAACACCAGAGCCGTCCCAGCCTGCACTCAGGACTCTTTAACAGCGAGAAGTGCCACAAGCAAAGCTCAGAAATGTCCAGGCTGGAGAGCTGTGCAGGGTGGGCGTCCCCATCCCGGCTCCGTCAGCCAGCGCAGCTCCCATCCGCTGCCCCGGGAGCTGCCTCCACCTGTCTGCAAACAGGGATGGAGCCTCATGGAGAACAGGAGACTGGAAGCTTATGGGCAATAATGACTCCGTTCAACGTCTCTGATAAATAAAGGCAGACAGTGCTATGTTAGCGCCCGGCTGAATTCACCCCCGCAGTGAATAAATGAGCTCTCTTTGATGACCTTGTTTCAGCATGCCCGAGAAGGGAGCGGTACCCTGAAACCCCAGGGCAGCAGTACGGTGTCCCATGCAGCCAGCCTCAGGCTTCACTCTCAGCTGTCAGCACAGTCCGAGGGTCTAATCCTGCTTTCAGGTGCACTAGCACAAATCCGGGACTGGGTCGTGGGCCCAAATTCATCCCAGGGGTGCCCTGCTTCCAGCCCCTCTCGCTAGTGGCCCCGCAGGGAGGAGAGGCTGCAAGGGGCTGACGTGTTGATGGTGCCCTTCTCCGAAGGACAACACCGCTGAGAGCGCTGGGCCGGCAGACCAGGCTGCCTGACTCCGTCCAGACATCACGTGGACCACAGCTCCTTTCATGTGTGGTCCCGCGCCAGGCTGCCATGGGGACATCCCATTCCCTAGGGGACAGGGATCGGGCCTCCTGATTTAAGCAGCGGGAGAGGTGACTTTGCGCTATTTTGCACAATTAATTGTTACATAAATGCATTCAAATATTTGTAAGGTTGACTGAAAATGTTGCTAAATCAGACTGCTCAGATTTAACCACCAGAAATTAAATCAGATAATAAACAATCAGCATTTCATTCCTACAAAAGGATGATAATTTTGTAGGACGTTGGGTTTATATTGTCTATGCACCTGCATGTGGAATGCTAGCGATAAAGTGAGATTTGATAGCAAATTGGACTGGCAGACAGTTTTTGAACATAATTACTCAGAAGAAACCACCCGGAATCAATTTAATCATAGTGCAACTGATTTTTAATTTCCAATGGTACAAAAAAGTACCATTCACATTAGGCTTTTACTGACTTTGGTTTGTAATCATGGAATGTCTGTATTGTAGCCAAGCTAATTAAATAAATGCTAAGTATTTCTCGCTTTGTAATACAGAAGGAAAAAAAAAAATTAAAGGTGTGTCCTAAACAGCAAAATGAACAAAAGCTAATGGCTCGGCAGCCCACTGAATCTTCATTTATACACAGTCTGTACTTGTTTAGCAGTTGTGGGGCTATTATCAGCAATTTCTGTGGTGGATGTCCGGACAATGAGCAGTTGCGCTAACAGGCGGCTGGGACACAAAGCCTAACCACCAGAAAGGAAGCGTTGCTGCAAAATGCCATCTGAAATGCGGTGTGCGATGCTGATCTCTGTCCTGCGGAAAAAGGTACTGCCCTGGCAAAGAGGGGGGTGGTCAGGGGCCAGGACCGCAGCCTGCCGTCTCTGCTCTTGTCTTTTAAGACAGGAAAAGAGCTGTGCAGCCATCAAAAGGAGCACAACAGAAGTGCCAGGGCCCCTTTCGGCTCCCCTGGTTGTGGAGGCACTCGCCGCGGGCGCCGGCAGAGGAAGCAGCCGCTCACAGCTGCCGGTGCATCAGAGGGGAAGGCAGCCGTCAGGGCATGCGGTGACTGGGGAACGAGTCCAAAAAACACATCGCGTGTATTAGGAAGAGCAAAACAAACTGCCCCGTGGCAACCTGGTCCTGAGAGGAAAGGGCTGACGCAATTACACTAATGTCATCTGGGATGGGAAGTCATCCCCAACCTGCTTTTATTCTCTAAATGATCCTTTTTAACCAATTTTGGTGTTTGTTCTGGATGTCATTCTCTTCGCTGGAAGCTACTGAGGCACAATGGTCTTAAAGCCCTGTATCCTCCTGAGGCAGAGATCTGAGATGAGACAAAACGGGATTCTCGCCTTCTCATCCTGCTTTTGATTTAGGGAGGGAGGAATTAGATCCTACGTTTTCATGGGGGGAAACATTAAAAATAATTTCTTCCTGAGCCTGTTGAGCATCGTGAACAAAAGAGCATAGACCCCGTGCATCCACCGAAAAGTGAGGTGCTTCCCCTCCCCTCTGCGACTGCAGCATCCCCCTCCACTAGCAACTTGCCTGGCAGAAGGCGTGGGTATTTCTGATGAAGTAGCCAAAGAGCAAAATATGCCTTTCTGCTTTTATGCTGCCTTTGTGAGGGCTGCGGGAGGACAGACAATACCTGAGCTGACAGGACGCCTGGCAGCCCACAGCCTTCAAACAGCTCCCGGCGACGCTGAACTGGCAGACTGAGTTCCCAGTGAATCAGGGCTTTGCAGGACACGGCACCACCAGGCTCTGCGTACCGCGTAATGCTGCGGCAATTTGAGCTGAGGCTCAGAGCCGAAAAGCATCGCTGAATCACAGCCCATCTCCTGCGCACCCGGTCACCGGAGGGGAATAGAGAAGCCCGTGCTGGGTACCAGGGGATCCCACGCGACACAGGCAGGTGCCTTGGCAGCACAGCTGAAAACCCAGGGATGCTCAGGGAGCTCACAGGGTAGGTGCAAGCTCCTGAGGGCTGCCGGCCCGAGTGAGGGGAACCTGGGAATACCCTTGAAACTGATAAAACAAACTGCAACAGCTCCCGAGCCCCCCCTTCTAATCAGCATAACGATGTATTTAGGGTCATATGCTGCTTTTTGTCTATGTGTGCAACGCATCTCAGCATTGCTGGGAGAAGTGTTTGTGGTGAAGGGGCAGCATTTAGGCCAGAAAGCTTGCCCCTGCCCCAGACACACGGGCACAAAAGAATGGGTGTTTATACAAGGCACATAGCAGTGCAACACCTCGCTCATCCTTCAGGCCTTAGGCAAAACAAGCCTGTTCCACTATATATATTTAAGATTGATAATTCCTGTCACAAGAAGGCCCCAAGCAGTTGGCCTGGCTTTAATAAAACACAAGTCACTGGTGCCTTCTCTCTTTCGCTCAAGGGTGAACTAAAAGTTGTGTTCGTCCTTCGCAGAGCTGGGAAAGGACACGCATCAGAGCATTTCAGGTGCAAAACCCAAACACTTGAGATTAGGCTACCCCCACAAGAGGTTTTTCCCATCCTACAGGACTCGGCTCCGGCACAGGTTAAACAGCTGACCCTAGTGTTTAGGCACCGGAGACCAGTAGCGTGGAGAGCTGCAATGGCCCCCACTTTTCTGGGTACTTGTGGTTAAAGCAGCCCACTGGCTCCCTGGGGTTAAGATGCTCTGGGGCTCAGTCACTTCACTTTTGCTTCACAAAGCAAGAAAACTAGAACAAAAAACCCCACTGCAATATGCTCAAAGCATCCAGAGGCTAGAAGACAACCTACACCAAGGAAAGTCAGCTTTCATTCTGAATGTATGTATTCCTCACTCACATAGCCTGTGTGCCATATTATTGGAGATGACAGACCCTTTCTTTACCATACCTGTCCCACAAAACCCCAGGCAGCCTTCGTAACTCCATGCAGAATTAAAAATGAACTATACTTAGAAATGACATCCAACATAGTCTAATAAGAAGCAAACATTTAAAAAGGCCTGTTTTGTTTCGTTTTTTTTTTTCTTTTGAAGAACCCATTTGAGAGTGGCAACATCCCCAAACAAGCCTGTAGTATTCCCAGACAATGATACACCTCTGCAGGATGGTTAAAAATAAACTTGTTGAAAGGCTCTCCCTCTCTCTTACACTCTGCGGGAATTTCCCGTGACTGCTACCTTCAGGGTATGCTTAGCAGTGACACGCAGGGAAATGCTGGCACGCTTCATCCCTCTTGCCCCACCCCGTCACCAGGGAGTGGATCTGCTGGGCAAGGGCTTTGCTGATTCACCGGGTGGGATTTGGGTGCCTAAATATAGGTGTCTAGTGCCATTCGAGATGCCCTAGGGTATCCCACTTGACTCCCAGCTGCCGCTCCAGGAAGGCAGGGATTTCTGGCAGGTCCTCTGCCGAATCTGCCCGCCTCAGATATCCTCAGGTCTCTAAAAGGGCACAAGGTGCCTAGATATACCGGGCCACCAATTTTCCCCCATTGGGTGAGACAGATCCGCCTGGTGCAGACACGCAGGAGGTGACCACAGCGAGCAGAGTGCCTACGCTGTTCCTACCAAGCCAACTTTTATTGAGGTCCCCAGGGTGCATGAACAGGGACCCTAGCAGAGGAGGGATGCACTGGATCTGGGGCAGCCAGGATCTACGCACCATCCTCGTGGCAACCCCTCGTGGTGGGGTTGTAGCACCACCGCCCCGTGAAAAACTAGGAGAGTGGTAAACATGTAGGATGTCCCAGGGCAGCATGGGGGAAAGATGTGCCTCAGACACCGAGCAAAGTTCATGTCTGGTCCCGACAAAGCTGGCGTCTGCCTTTTGCTGAGCCCTGGTTAGCTGTAGAGCAGGGCTGGTAAATGGCTGCTGCCTGTCTGAGCCAGACCCATGAGCAAACCACACGTGTTCCCAGGTATGGGAAGGCTCCCACGGGAAATCACATCATCTCACTGTCCTCCTGATTAGATTTATTTCAGTGGGAACAGGTGAGGTGCCCCAGTATTTTTCCTTCCCTGTGCCTTGTGGAACAGGGCAGGAAAAACTGAAAATATGGCATAAAATACACTCCTTTTCCCAATGAGATATTTTTAAAGTAAAAATATAAAATGTAGTAGAAGACTTCAAATAAAATGAAAAATGACAGTATCTTGTGGGGAGGAGTAGGCAGGCACTTACTTTTCTGGGTTATTCAAATTTGGGATCTCTTTACTTTATGGTTTATATCTCTTCCCCTGGGACCTGGGAGTCTGATAAGGACTGTCTGAGCATCTCAAATGAGCTCAGGCCCCACCCTGAACAACCAGCTACCCTAGATGTTACCTGCACAGGGAAGTTTTGCACAGGAACAGAGATGATTTCCATGTGGACACTACTATTGTGTTATAACTGCCTTCTTCATATGCTACCTCTTTCCCTAGTTTAACCACACAAAAAAAAGTATTTCTGTTGCAAAATGGAAGTATCTACTGGGCGGCTTATGTTAGTATAGCTGTACTGTGTTAACACCTTAGACTGCACCCAAAAAACTTTCACACAAACACAGGGGTGAAGGTCAAACCCCTGCAATTGTTAATCCTGGTCAGAGGTCAGTGGATGTTAGCAGATCCACGGGCTCCTGTGGGATGAGCGGAGGAAGAAGGGTGCTGCTGAGTAACTTGGGGGACCAGCATCAGATTAGAAATCACAAAACGAGGAATAAAGAGGAAGGTTGTCAAGGCTCCCCACAGTCTCTAGGACAGCTGGGACCTTTAAAGCCTTCCCTTCTTATCCCTCCTGTGGCTGTGGTCCCCAGAGCGGTGGCTGAACTTCTCAGGCTCGCCTCCCTCCCCTGTCCCCGGAAGGCCAGGCCACCACTTCAGGTGTTTCTGTGAAACACATCAGGGGGTGAAGGGTTATGATCCACAGCTTGAAATCTGCTTTGCCGGTCTGGAGGGAGCCAGCCATTTGTGGGGAGGACGTGAGCTGGTCATAGGCAAGGCTGGTCTTTAGGTTCCCAGCCCCAGGGAGTAGAAAGCTCCCTGTCTGCGAAGGAGAGGGCTCTACCACGCATTTCCAAAGCGAAACTGTGACACCATTAATCTTTAGGGCATGTGATGAAAACCGTTGCCTGCATAAAGTTTATGAATCATGGGAGACTGCTGGGGAAATAGGCCTCTGGGGAGAAAATGCACATTTAAGAGCAGGGCTTGTCCAGAAGCGAGGATCCTGGCAGGTGGAAGCAGCACGCAGGAGCAGGGCTTTTTCTGCAGATTGCCTCCTACCGCCAAAGGTTACACAAGCAGCTGGACACATATATTTAGCTGGATGAAACAAGAGGGAAACCTTAGGAGCTGACCTAGAGAAAAAGCATCAAGAGGTGCTGCAGTCTTTTATTTCGGTACAGCTGTTTTCTACCCCAGCAACTTAGTATACTATTTTTGTAACAGACGTGCTGCTGCCAGTACCCATCAGAACTGCATGCAGCTGGTGCTGCCGCCGATAGGGACCCACAGGGAAGGGAAAACCACGGGGACATGGTCCTCGGCCAGTTCCCAGGGCTCCTTGAGGAGGCAAGAGGCAGGGTCCAAATCCAGAGCAGAGATGAGCAGCGCTTTTCTTTTAGCACTTAGGGCAGCAACACAGAGATACAGTTGGGAGTTGTCCTCCAAAACCAACTGAGGGATGCTGCTGCCTCCATTTGGCACGGGTTATTTATCAGTTTCCTGAACACAATCCTTTTTACAGGATACAGTATCTGTCCTTGGAGCTTACACAGACATGAAAGGGGAGGCTAAAAAAAGCACCCTGACACCGACAGGCTGATAGCGCAGGTTTGAGGGGAAGGTTAAGCGAGCCTGATAAACTGGCTCATCAAATTGGTCACAAAAGCTGCGTAATATTGGATCCCATTAATTCTTAAACTCGTATGTAACAGGGTTATTGTTATTCCAGATCGAGCCACACAGCACTTTCATCTGCCTCCCCTCGTCCCCAGCATCCTTCCAGTGGCTGCCTGGCCCCTTTCGACGGAGCACCCTCGCTGTCCCCGTCCTGGCCTGCCCCTGGTCTCAGTGGATGCCGCCAAGCTTTCCCACTGGTTGGCAGAGCTGACAGGTTTTGCCACAGCTGCTCTCCCTGCTGGCACAGGCACGTGTTTTCCTCCGGTCCTCCAGCCCTCGACACGCGTCTGGGGTGGACGAAGATGGTGCTTAGGATAAGACCCGGTCCTGGGAACACCTCAGACGCCACTGAAGCTTCGTGCTATGGTATCAAATCAGAGAGTCATTTAATATCTAGTTTCATCGAGTCTGGTGATGCCTGAGCACTGCTGCAGGAGCAACGGCACATCTGAGAGGCAGATCCCTTCTCAGCAGAACTGCCAAACTTCATACATTGCAGTCCGATTGTAACTTTTCCAGTACCACTCTGTCCCCTCTGCTTTACTGTAAAATGGCTTATTTTGCATTCCTGAAGGCAAACGTGCACTTCGGAAACTTCCCTAACCTTTGCCGGGCCTCCCGCGAGTGGGCACCTCTATAGTTTCCAAGAAGGTATCGAGCAGACCGGTCTGCAAGGGGAGCGGAGTGGGGCAGACGGGGGAAGCATGGGACCGCTTGCAGTCCAGGCCCCATGGCGCCCATGGCAGAGGCTCCCCCATCCTCCACCCCTCCGCACCCACCTCCCGTCACCCTGCCTTCGAGACAGCTCTGACCTCCTGCACTTCATCGACCTCCCCCAAGAGATTCGCCACTTCTTCAGTGCTCTGATAGTCAGGCCACGCTCTCCCTGTTTTCTCCCAGTGCTTTTTGTCCTCCCACAGTGTAAATTAGTGCGGGATATGCCCTGGCCTCTCTCCTGCTACCTTCCTTTGGGAGTATTAAGGAAGAGAGTTTATTTTTTTTTTTTCCATTTAAGAGGGGCCAACTCGCATCAATAAACTATCCTTACCAGGTCTTGCGAGTAAATTTGCTGTCTCCTCCTGAGAACTTTTCCTTTGCGTATCTGAAGTTTCTTATTTACCTTAACCTCTTGCACAATGTTTCTTTCATTCTTTATTTTTGCTTTTGTGTGGTTGTCCCTGTGTGTGCAGGCGTGCGTGTTACTTCTTGCACTCCCTCCCCTCTACCCTGTAACGCCTCCCTTCCTTCTCTGGGGTGACATTTTACACTTCACATATGTCTCTCTCTTATCCTTGATTATTTTCTGCGCTTCCATACTCATCCATGGTGCCCTGTTTTAACTCCTGCAGTATTTATTATTGCGTGGCATATAAAACCGGTGGATGGGCCATGATTTACGTGTCAGTGCTTTTCATCTCCTACCAGCCTACCTCATGTCCTTTCTCTCCTTTACCTCACATCATTCAAACTCACCAATACTTCTTGCTTTGTCCTAAGCAGTTGCACTAGGAGCAGACATCTCTGTTCTTCACTGTTTGGAAACTGCTTCCACCTTACCTTAGGATTTAGTGAAACAACAGGCTCTGCCTCTCTCTCGGTGAAAGCTCCAAACACCCCCTACAAGCACCCGGCTGAGGGGGGCCGTGCTGACTGACAGCCCCCGCCAGTCCTCCCCGCATCCCGGCATGGGCTGAGCCCCGCTGTGCTTCAGCCCCACTCCGCAGCAGGGGGCACAACCGTGGCTCTTCCTCACCAGTCGCTCAGGCCAAGAACCCTGCTGAACTTTGGGGATGCTGCGGTACCTGGCCCCAAGCTGCTGGTGGTGGTGGTAAACATGGGCTCTCGGAAGAGCCCCAATCCCTAACCCGACCTTCGTCTCAAACAGCCGGGAGGTCAGACCGTAATTTTGGAAATTATTCAAATGTCTTTTTGATTCAGGGCAAGAGCGGCACCCGACAGCCTGCGCTATGGGTGCCTGGTTGTGGGCTGGCTCAGCGCCACACTGAAGCCGGTGGTATTGGACAGGCGTGAAAATGAGTGTGGTGGACCAGACCCACCACAGAGCTCTCCTCGACACCACAGGAAAGGTCACAGTTAAATTGCAAGGGGTGCCGGAGGAGCTGTAAAAGCGGAGAAACCCAGGAAAGGGCAAAGTGGCAACTCTGCTCTGTCCTCTGGAGATCAGGCAGGGCCAGGTTTATCTCAGCCATCTCAGCCAGGAGCTTGTTTAAGCCATCCTTTAATCTGTCGCAAGAGCCAGGGTTGGCCTCTGATTTGAATCACCGTGAGCCAGTCCCATATACCATTGTCCTAATGCCTCTTATCTCAGTTATTTCTAAACATTCCTCAGCAGCAATTACACCTTTCCTCTCCAATCTCCCCCGAAGTATCCTTTACTATTTACCCATATTGATTTTTTGCATCCCATTTTATTTATGCCTATTGTGCCTTGAATTATAAAGTGAATGGCAAATTTTCAGACTCTAGTATGCTCCTGATTCCCTTTGTGTGTCTGTTCTCATTCCTACCTCTTCCATACACCACAAATTGCTCTTTCGTTAGTGAAGCTACTTTATGAACTTCCAGAGGGAAGCCTTGAAGAGGAAGTGCACATCTTTTTTTTATGTCTAGCACCTTCCTTTTATTTTATCAGTGGGCAGATGTGTCCTCTCGTACTCCCTTGGGATACTTCTCCCCTCCTTTCTATGGGTTTCTTGTTAAATAAAAAGAAAAATACCTCAGAACATGGAAACATGCTCTTTATCCTATAGTTAAAAATCTTCAGGCCTAGCTGTGCCTTTCTCAGTGTTGTGGTTTAACCTGGCAGGCAGCTAAACACCACACAGCCATTTGCTCACTCCCCCCTCCCCCTGCAGTGGGATGGGGGAGAGAATCAGGAAAAAAAAAGTAAAATTCATGGGTTGAGATAAAGACAGTTTAATAGAACAGAAAAGGAATTAATAATAATAATAATAATAATGATAATAATAATAATGATAAAAGAATATACAAAATAAGTGATGCACGATGCAATTGCTCACCACCTGCCAACCGATGCCCAGCCAGTCCCGGAGCAGCGGCCCCCCCCGGCCAGCTTTCCCCCAGTTTATGTACTGAGCATGACGTCACATGGTGTGGAATGTCCCTGGGGCCAGTTTGGGTCAGCTGTCCTGGCTGTGCCCCCTCCCAGCTTCTCGCTGGCAGGGCATGGGAAGCTGGAAAGTCCTTGACTAGTGTAAGCACTGCTTAGCAACAACTAAAACATCGGTGTGTTATCAACATTGTTCTCATCCTAAATCCAAACCACAGCACTGTACCAGCTACTAGGAAGGAAATTAACTCTATCCCAGCCGAAACCAGGACACTTGGACACTGCATTTAAATACTGAAATTAATCCCAGGGAAGAGACAACTTGTCTGTTTGAATGCTTAGAAAGGCTTATGGGGCAAATAGCTTACTGAATGTGGGTAGATGGTATTTTAACACAAGCAGTTCTGATGTTAATAGAGTTCTCCTCAGAGACTGCATCCAGAGCATACACTATATGTTGGAAATAAGTAAGAAGTTCATCTGAAATTCACTTCATGGACAAACTTTACAGAGAAAACACCTGGCGAGGCAGTGTACAGAAATTACAGGTGAACCATGGGAGTCAGAGGTGTCCCAAGCCTCCCAAATAACTTCAGCCAGCAAGCCTGACTTTCCTATAGCTTATCAGTCACCCCGCTTGTTTCTAGCTACAGGGAAGCCCTAAACTATGTTAGGTCTGGAGAAGCTTCATCCCAAAACTCAACAAGAGCAGATGCATTCAACTCTCATATCCAGTACAAAAGGGAGCTGCCTTCTTTGGGAGCCGGGCAGGTTTGCACTGCATGGGTAAATGCTCTCGCCGACTGCAGCGAGCTGCTGGTGACCGGGGCAGGGAGGCGGTGGGTGGTGGTGAGCGTGGGCTCCCAGCGCCGGGGCTTCACAGTCACAGGAGGTGCTGGGGTATCAGGTCCTTGTGTCAGCTTCCACGGGACGGCCTCCTGGGACAGCTTGTTAATTTAAGAGCGGGTGATGGGCTAAAAGCAGCCTGTAGACTGGTATCAGTGGATAATGGCTATCGCTGATTGCTCGGTACATTCAGTAAAGCCTTAACAGATACAAATCTGCTTGTGCCCATTAAAGAGCTTCTAGACCACAGCTGTAAAGCAAAACATCAACCGGGTCTTTAGGATGGACTTCTTCCGACCAGAGGTAAGGTAATGTGTTAGGGACAGCCTGAAGGGAGAAATCAGACCTGCAGTGGGAAATGACAGGCTCGAATGACTAGAAAATGTAAACACACTTGAAGAAAACCCTCAAATGTCTATGCCTTTAGTTTGCTTGCTTAAACCTGTAGCTTGAATTCTATTTTGTTAGGCACACATTTCTTTTTCCTTCTTGACAATGATTCTGCCTCTCCTTTCTTTCCCTGGTTGCCATTGCCAAACGTTGCTGCTAACTGGCACTAGAAAAGCAAGAGCAGAGAGGAACAAAGAAACTACTGTCAAACAAAAGCAGGCATAAATAAATGGAGTTTTCCTGTGGTACTTCTAAAAACTAGACAAAACCTTCTTTCTCTTCTAGAAGAAACCATTTTATAATGAATCATTCATTCCACAGGGCTTATTGTTCAGCTGATGAACATGCGTAATGCTCATTTACAATAGTGCAGGTGCTGCGAGAGGAGGGTATAGCACAGCATATAGAAAATGTGTCAGTTCTGCAATGTTGCACAGATTGCGGCATCTACCCTGTTATGACACTACTTGCAACTGTAGTTTCAATCCTCCCTCTTCAGCAACGGATCATATTTATTGGTCATTATGACTCAGGGTTTTACATATCAATGAGCATCTTTCCAATAACTTCCATAGCTCTGAATCAACCCCTGAGTGTGCCCAGCGTGGGTTAATAACAACAAGGGAGCTCCCTCTCTACCAGCTTGAAAATACTCCTGTTGAGGAGGGAAAGCACATTGCTTAACAGAGGTTTGCGAGTCTCCGACGGAATCAAGTCCTACCTTCTCGGAAATCAGATGGGAGTTTGGCGTTTGGGCTGTAAGGCTTTAGGCGCTATCCTACGGGCTTTTCCAGCAGGAGTCCCACCAAAGCCCCGTGGAGGTGAAGGAGGGACCGTACCTTTGAGGGCAGCTGCTGTGGGCATGGGCGCCACCAGCTCTCCGGGCAGCGTGCCGGCAACTGGCCCCCGTTGGAAATCAGAAGTGAGCTGAAGCCAATCGCTAACGGGTTACGTGGGGCTTTCTCCTGCAGGAGACAGGCTGCAGGGCACCCAGCCATCCGAGGTGCCACTGGCTTCAGCAGTGAGACGGTTACTCCTCACGTTGCTGAAGCAGCTCGCCGGCTGCTCTGCAAGCTGAGAGCAAGAAGACGATGACGGGTGTGTAGGCTGGAGGGAGCACCCCAGCTCCCTGAGCCCATCACTCTGCACCAGGGCAGGAGCACCCTGGCCGAACGTTGCAGGCAACAGTGGTTTGTCAAGCCTCTCCCAAAGTCCCCCCAGATGAAGTTTACCCAGCTTCCACCCACAGCCAGTTGTGACTTTCTTGCTGTGGGTTGTACCGTGTTTCTGATGTGAACATCTGCTCCCAGCAGCTGGTTGATGTTATATGCTTTTGCCCCTGAGAAAGAGCCCGTGGTTCCAAAACATCTCTCTGCACAGGCGCATGTGTATGATCAGCTCCCGGTGATCCCTGGGTGGGTGCAGGTACGGGACTACCAGTGGTGGGTACCCCAAGATGGAAGTCAGCCCTGCTCTCGAGGAGGTAGAGCCACCACCATGTGTCTCACCACTTGGTCTTTGCCAGCGCAGAGGACTCCACCTTCTGCAGGCATTTCCCTCCTGTGGTGTGCCCTCCTCGATGGTCTTCCAGCGTCATTTACAGGTGGGCTGTAGGACCCTGGTTTGAGCTCAACCTCCGTTCCCCTGCTTACTCAGAGGAAGGCATTTTCTCCAGGCCGTGAGTCAGTTTTGGAGGTATGTTCTGCCCCCCTCTCTATTTTCTCTGCATCCTTTTAAGAACTGGACAGCAGACCCGGACACAGCATGCTGTATCACCGCCTTTGATTCCTGTACTGCAGGCACAAAATCCACCCCTTTGCTTCTCTCTGTTTATTGCTCTGCACCGCACAGCATCCCATTAGCCATGTTCGCAACAGCGCTCTACTGCGAGTTCATCTCGAGCCATTTGCTTTACAATCATTGGATTTATAACAAGCTTGACCAAACCCCAATCTAATTTGAAACTGTGCTAAAGCAATTTTATATTTACTTTAGTAATGAAATAAAATTTCAGTTCTGTTTTTAGAGTGATTTATTTCAGCATCGCTACTGGTACAATATCTCATTTGTGTTTCATAAATTGCCATAGGCAGGAACAAAATTCTAAAACTGTTTTCAGCAAATTACTTCTAAAGAGGATGTTTTCCCCTGTACACTCACACACACAGACTTACCTTTTCAAAACTAACTGGTGTTTTTGGTGTTCAATCTGACATCTATAAAAAGTGCCTGATCTTTAGAAAAGGGTGAATAGCCATCTTCTGACTATCCAGCTATCTCTAATATGTCTTAGACAGGGTACATAAATATTGTGCTAAATTAAATCACTTCTGAAGCTGTGGACAAAAGTTATTTAAAAATAAGATATTCATGTGATCAGAATGCGGTCAGCTAGTTTGCAGCACGGTAGCAGTGTGAGATGTCCCTAACAGTCCCTGTTTCTAGCCCTGAGCTGGCCAGCAGGATCTGGTCTCCCACCGAGGACCAGGATAGGTGAAGAGTTCAAGGCAAGGCATCTCCACGAAGGGGATGGAGAGGGGGCGCCTCAATTTTGAAACTCATTTTCCCCTTTGGTCCATCAGCGCCCAGATTTATTAACCTTCCCAACAGGCTGTAAAGCCCATCTATTTCCCTGTTCCAAGCTAAGGCTATTGCTAAGGGTGTGAATTGAGGAGGAGTTATTTATGGATGGTCCTTTGTCTAAGTTTATGCTGTTATTTTTAATTTATGTGGTAGGCGCCCAGCATACTGCTAAGATGCCTAGAGATGCATTTTAAAAATTTGAATACATAAATAAATAAAATACTCTGTACTCAATCAGACCTAAATTATGTATTACGGAGAGAGAAACAATTCAATAGACATTAGGGAAAGGACCAAAGGAGCACAGCAGACCAATACTATTTGCAGACCCAAGAATCCTTACCCTTGAGCAAGCAATACAGAGGAGCTATGGCTGGCAGCCCAAATTTTAGGTGGTGCTGCAGCCCCTCATCCAGCCTTTCACTTGAGGAGTGAGTTCATATCTGCAGTGACCTCGAACCCATCAAAGAACAGAGCTCTTCCTAAATAAGCTGAATCGGGTAGGTGTGTAAGACCAGCCGTAGGTGGTGAAACCCTGGCCCCTGTGAAACGGCCTGGGGCTTGGCCCGTGGCTCTTGGGGAAACCAGGGTTTCACCGAGTGGGTTAATCAGTTGTGTAAGTCAGGTCTAACTACGGGATGAATCCATTGTAAGGCACCCACCACTTAAAAGTCAGATGTTTAAAGAATCAAAAGACATTAAACAAATAAACATCAGCTGGCCTGTCAACAGGATGACTCTGATTGATGATGCAAATACTATAGTGTGCAGTAAATATGGCATACATCTATAAATGTACATAATTAGAGGTAGCATATCATTTGTGAATGTGACACAACAAGCAGCATAACACAAAGGTAACAAAGAAACATGCTGCTCTGTGATGGGGTTATCTATAAACATATATAATTATACATAATAGTGCTATAGTATGCTGATAATATACTGTACTTATTGGATATGTAATCCCAGATAGCATCTCACAAACAATGTTATGATATGCTTGGCTAAACTATATAAGCAATAAATAGGGAATAATAAATACATCCATTTTACGTCCCTTCATTTGTGTGTGGTTTTAACGCAAATTATAAGGACATGCAGGACCAAAGGCAGAACATGTGAGCACCTCTGCACGACTGGTCACAAGTGGTGTTCCCCGGTCATGAGCGGTGTTCCCCAGGGCTCAGTATTGGGGCCAGTTCTGTTCAATATCTTTATCAATGACCTGGATGAGGGGATCAAGTGCACCCTCAGTAAGTTTGCAGACGACACCAAGTTGGGCGGGAGTGTTGATCTGCTCGAGGGTAGGAAGGCTCTGCAGAGGGACCTGGACAGGCTGGATCGATGGGCCCAGGCCAACTGTATGAGGTTCAACAAGGCCAAGTGCCGGGTCCTGCCCTTCGGCCACAACAACCCCATGCAGCGCTACAGGCTTGGGGAAGAGGGGCTGGAAAGCTGCCTGGCGGAAAAGGACCTGGGGGTGCTGGTCGACAGCCGGCTGAACATGAGCCGGCAGTGTGCCCAGGTGGCAAGAAGGCCAATGGCATCCTGGCCTGTATCAGAAATAGTGTGGCCAGCAGGAGGAGGGAAGTGATTGCGCCCCTGTACTCGGCACTGGTGAGGCCGCACCTCGAATACTGTGTTCAGTTTTGGGCCCCTCACTACAAGAAGGACGTTGAGGTGCTGGAGAGTGTCCAGAGAAGGGCAACGAGGCTGGTGAAGGGTTTGGAGAACAAGTCTGATGAGGAGCGGCTGAGGGAACTGGGGTTGTTTAGCCTGGAGAAAAGGAGGCTGAGGGGAGACCTCATCGCTTTCTACAACTACCTGAAAGGAGGTTGTAGCGAGGTGGGTGTCGTCTCTTCTCCCAAGTAACAAGCGATAGGATGAGAGGAAATGGCCTCAGGTTGCGGCAGGGGAGGTTTAGATTGGATGTGAGGAAAAATATCTTCACCGAAAGGGTTGTCAAGCATTGGAACAGGCTGCCCAGGGAAGTGGTTGAGTCACCATCCCTGGAGGTATTTAAAAGACATGTAGATGTAGCGCTCAGGGACATGGTTTAGTGGTGGACTTAGCAGTGTTAGGTTAACGGTTGGACTTGATGACCAACCTAAATGATTCTATGATTCTATGATTCTATCTTGCTATAGCCCGGGACCACCTGGAGCAGAGGCTGCAGCAAGCAGAGGGGCCTCAGGGCCTTTGCTAGACAGCAAACATGCAAACCCCACATCATCGAAAGCTTTGCAACAGTGAAAGCGCTGACGGATAAACTTCTGGCCTGGGTTTCACTGAGGCAGGTTTGCACTGCAACCGCAACTAATAAACGTTATTGAGCTATCACTTGAGCAAACCAGCTCGGGTAATTTTACCAGTTCAGTGAGTGTGGCATGGGCTTCGGTGACCACAGGCTTTTACTCAGTCCGCTGAGAGCCCCTGTGGCCATCACTGCCTCAGATACTGTGCTCAGGGTCAGTGATTCAAAAGGCAGCAGCGCGGCCGACCTACCTGGGCTGCACTGGCATCTCAGGGCTGTGCTGGTGGCTTGGCCTCGGGAAGCAAAGGCAGCAGCTTCCCCTTTAAAACATTTTATTTTGGAGCTTTCTGTCTGCACTTTGCATTTCACCCAGCCAGGATTTGGGCTGGCACGGGGCACCCCTCCTTGAGCAGGTAAGCATCTGTGAGCATCCAAGCATTTCTGAGGAATCCTCCCCGAAACGTGCCAAGCTGCAGCAGGAGCCAACCCGTGAGCAAAGGAGACACTGCACATGCTCCTGGTGTTAAAGCATAAGCAGAGAAAAAGGATGTGAGGTAGGAAAGGCTCTCATTCCTCACCTACGGCTCCAGCTCACACAGGTCACCCAGAAGCGCCTGGCTCCGGCGGCAGAGCCCAGCCAGCAGCTGCCACCCCAGGGGACAGGGACAGGGATGTGGACATGTCCCCCAGTGTGCTGCTCGCCCCAGCACAGCCTGTTGCTGTCACCGCAGCTGGGACGGGCGGCACAGCCTGCAGCACTCTGCCAAGCCCCACGCTCCTGTCAGGTTTTTACCCCCTTCACGCCCCTATTGCCCCACTAGAAACAAACACTCACTGTGACAATAGGCACTGCCCTCTACTTTCCACACTCTGGTTCCCGGTGATGGACAATACCAGCTTGAGCAAGAAGGAGGATATATTTGCCATCAAGTGCATGGTCAGAAATACCTGAACGGGGTGCATGGAAGCTCTAATTGATGGAGGCATCGATCTCATTTGCTGATGTGAAGCAATGGGCATCTTCTGTCTAAAAGAGAATGTCAGAATGCATTGCACAATTCAGAAGTTTTATTCCCTTTGTTTTGAAAGAAGTCATTAGGAACCAGATGGCTCAGGGATTTGGTAATAGAATATGAAACCTCTCATCTCTCCATCAACCATTCAGATATGACCTATTGTATTAGTCACAGAAAATCATCAGATTACGCACTGGTGTCTTATGCAAAATGAGATAGCTGTCCTCTTCTGCAGCCCAGCTCCAGCTGAACAGATTTTCCAGTTGAAATGGTAGGATTTTGTTCCAGCAATTTGACTTTCAGCTTTTAAAAAATCAGTCTTTCTGGACTGTGAGCTGCAGTTAGCTCCTTGCTGGGATGGAGTTGAACAGGACTGCCACCTCATCCCTAATGCTGATGCCTGCCAGTGACGTGGGGAAGGGACAACTCGGAAACGTGTCTTCAGAGGTACATACTTCATGAGTGAAAGTACCTTATGCAAGATGCTTGGCCAACGCTCCTCAAAGAGAAGAGCATGTCGGAATGGCTCGTGGCTTTATCATGACAACTTCTCAGGGAAAACACTACTGAAAACAGTAGAAGCGGTGAAACTGTAGAACAAAGATGTGCTTTGGCAAATTAATTTAGAGGAGAGACCTCAAATGGATCAACTGTGTGAGCAGTGAGAGGTTTGGGGTAGGTTTTTCCCACAGATGGTACTGCCTAGCACAGAGGAGCAGCTTGCATTAGGTGGTAGGAGGCAGTGAAGCAATCCTTCAGTGCACAGCGCAGCAAGTGTGGAAGTCACTGTTTCACCAGGACTGCAGCAAGTCGTCACATTTCAGCTGATCTGGGTTAAGAGCCTGCAAGGGAAGTCCTGCATCATGGTCAATGCAAGAGAATCAGAGGTAGCCCCCAATGACAAAGCACTTTTATCATCCTTTCCACTTCATGGAGATGCTTTGAGATTCTCAATCTCTGTGCTGTCAGCTGGAGTGTGAGGGAGGGGAGCGGTAAGAGAATATCCTTGATTGGGTCCATGGTTGGGTCCATGACCCACACAGCGGCTGAACAAAATGCCAAACCAAACAAGCACTCTGTTATGGTGAATGAAATAGCAATAGCATAGAACAACAGAGGATCAGAAAGAAAAAACTGTAAATATATTTTGGAAACACAGGAAAAGAGGAATGAAATGGGACAGAAAAGCAGACAGAAATGTCTGCTCAGCTTTTCCCACCCATGACAAACCTCTGCTGTGTAAGCACTGGCTCTCAGCTTGGGCAGCTGAAGTAATTAAGCTTTTAAGGAATACGTGCACTCTCCCCATGTGCCCTCCTGACCTCGAGGACAGGACCAGGCTCCTGAGTAGTCATTCAATACTTGGTGGAAGATAGAGCATCTCTGGCACAGGAGCATTGCATGCCTAATCTGCTCAGGTACAAACGTCAGCAAACTTGTGAAGTTGCTTGCAATCCTTTGCAAAAGCAATGAGCAGTCCCATCCGTGCCTGCATTATGAGCTCGGGCATGACCCTCGCTGTGCCCAGCTTCCTGCTGGCCATCACCCTTCTTCGGGGGCTTTGGGCAAGGCAGAGTCAGTCCGTACTCCAGCAGCTCTCCTGAAAGACATGGAGGGGGCGAATAGTAGCTGCTGGCAGCTCAGAGGTGCTGTAAGAACGAGTAGCTAAGGCTTGCAAGGCAGGATTAAATAGCTGAGGATTGTGGCACATTAAGAAGAATGGAGGGGCTACACTGGTCTTCTCATTTACAGCAGATGGAGCAAAAGGGAGGCTGCAGTGGCTCGGGCTGCGCAGCTGTAACTGCAGGGCACAGCCAGCCCCACTCTCCCAGAGAGATACCAAAATATATTACAAAGCAGAAAAAGCCTGACATGTTTTTAATAGAGACAAAATTTGCTGTCCTGATCCCCTTCCTGTAAGCCTCAATAATGTAATGTAAAAAAGGAAAAAAAAAAGGGTATGATCTCATGCTTGGTGATTTATCTAGAGTGAGTTGCTGATCTCAGTCCAGCTCTTAGCGGGCAGGTCTAGGCTCGGTGAGCATCTGCATGCTCCTGACCTGCTGGTGGTTTTAGCAAGAAAGCTGTGGCCCAGACCTTCCCCAGGGAAGCCACTGGGGTTTTGCTTTTGATTTCAGGGGCAGCAGAGCTGAAGGGACAGAGACTGGAGTATTTTTTACTTATAGAGGTAGCTCTTCCCAGCTGAGGGATTAGATTTACCGGTGGGCTGGTCTTGCTGCGTGGTTTCGTGCCAGAGAGGGCTAGAAAGCTCCGTGCCCACAGAGGCAATGTATTCCACAAATCCAAACTTCACTTAAAAGTGAGAGAAGTAAAAGTGGTAGGAAGCAATTAACAGGAAAGCCAGCAAAAGAACAGTTGAAAATAAATTTAAACTCACCCCAAAAGGGGTTGTACCCTTGGGACTAGTGAGTCCATCTCAAGAGGTCTTGCTTGCACTGACGTGACTGTGCTACTGTTTCATCCTTTTTGTCTGTTTATCTGCTTTCCAGCCCCAAAGCCCTTTGCCAGGGAGGGGAGGAGAGGCAGCCACCTTGGTCAGAGAAACAGGAACGCGGGACTGAGAGCGGACACGGTTTCGTCACCCGCAGGCGGATGCCCTGCCGGCTGCTGCCGTGGGACGGGGACCTCCCTGCACCTGGAGAAGCAGCCAGCTCTTCACTGCCCCGGCTGCGGCGGCGAACATCAATATGGCAAACGTTTCTATCCCTCTGCCATCTTGGCTACGTGCTGCATATTCATCACCTTAATATTTTCTTTACTTTAATCTCCCCCAATTGCATATACACAGGTCCAAATGATAACAATTACCATAAAACAATCACGTTGTCGCCCTACCAATAAAAACTGCTCTGTTAATCAGGAGACTTTCAGAGGCACCATGCCTGAAAGACCTCATTTTAAACTGGCAGGCTGAACAGGGCAGCAGATAAATTAGCCTATATATGATTGCATGCTGAAATACATTGATTTAAGGTTTTTCCCATTCAGCCTGACAACTTGTCTAAATAGGCTCATGTCTGAAGAAGACAGCTTGCAGACACGATGCGAATGACAGGGCATTGCAAAGATAATGCAGCACTGCGCAGAGCGAGGGAGCGAAAACGTTGTGGAAGGGATTAGCAGGATAAAAGAGAGGGTTAAAAATAAACAGAAGCAGGTACTCTAAACAGCACAGCTCTCAAATTTCATCCTGATTTTCTTCTTCCATTTCTAATTGCTAAGTCACTACAGGGAAAAAGCAATTACTGATCTGCTATCATTCACCATGTCATCTTTAGGTCCTCATTAGCAATTCCATCGACAATCTTAACATTTAGCTCCCATCCTGCGATTCTGAGTGTCCTAATCACACCGTGATGGTTTGGGGTGCCTGAGGAGCAGAGAGCACAAACCATATCTTCCTCTGTGTTTGGAAAAATGCGATACCTTAGGTGTGGATCATCAGAAGTGAGTGATTCAGATGGGCTCTGGTCACTGCTGGTGCTGTGACCTCTGCCCATGCTGTTCCCACATACGTTTTTGATCCTGATGAACAACAGAAACACTTGAGAAGGACTAATTCTTTTTTTAAAAAGCATCCCATGAAGCATCCTGTAAATCAGCCCTATACCACAAAGGTTTTAACTGTATAAACTAAACCCCAGTATTTTTCCTCACCATCAGCACACAATTCCAGGAGGACGAAGGTGAAAGAGCTGACATTACTTGCAGCATTAGAGTGGACTCAACATTAGATTTGATGTAAAATAATATGCATATTTTGATACACTGTGTAATACCATGTAGGCCCCAGTGGATTATAAATATTAAGTAACTGCTGAATTTTCAGAGCAAGGCAAAGGCAGAGAGATGAAGACTTATGGAGGGACTTCACTGGAGACCTTACCACCCAGAGGGCTCAGAAGGGCTGAGCTCGGGGAAGGTATCTTGACCCTTGGTGGAAGTTGAGGCAGCTGGTGCCTGGGAGCCCCTTGGCCCTGTGCGGGCACATGTGGAGCTGGGCTGTACAAGCCATGTATGGAGCGAGCCATGGTGGAACGATACTCTTCTCTACCTGCAATGTACATAGACTAGCAGGGTTCTGGCTCAGCCTCTGGGAGCAGCCCCACTGGAAATCCTCAGAGAAACCTCGTCCCCAACCTCCCAGCCCACCTTTAGCACTTTTCCTCCCCCCATGAGGAGCTCGAGGGTCTTTGTGAAGGGGCCTCCATCTCACCTCAGCTGGAGGGTCTTCCCCTCTGCTTCCCACTGGGAGCAACCCCTGTGCCCCGCCGGGCACAAGAGCAGAGCTCAGAGCAGGGTGCTTCTCTCTCTCAGGACATGAGGACGCTCAGACCTGTGGCTGGGGATGTATCCATCACTTATGGAGTTAGTTTTTGAGGTTTGTAGTGGTCAACATCAAATATTGCCACTTGGAGGTACGTAATGTGCTACAGAGAAGTCTACAGGTAAAGCCCTGTGTAAAAGAGGTATGTGGTCCTAACAAAGCCCCGACAACACATGTGATTCCTACGAAGACTGTGGCCTTGGCAACAGAGGAACTGGGAGGAAAGTGAGGGTTTTCCATGTGTAGCAAAGCACCAGTGGAAATCCCTTCCCCTTTGCATGCAGACATGTCCCAAGAACAAGAGCTTCTCCAGCACTGCGTTAGACAACCCAGTGCTCCCCAGAGGCCATGTCCGGTGCACATGCCGGCGGCCAAGTGGAGCACGTGCTGCACAGAGGCATGGAACCCTCACCTGAAAACTCACCTGCACTCCCCCAGCCTGCATGCTCAAACTCAGGCCTCTCTTACCAAGGATGACCTGGTTCCTTGCTGCGTTGGCTCAGGACATAACTGGGCATCCACTGTCCAGAGACCAGGAACTTTGCATCTTCAACCAAAATGCAGTGATGACCAAGGGTAGCTAGGAAAAGCCTATTAAAAAACCAACTTGTGCCACTGAGTCTACTGCTGCTCTAACTCATTAAGTGTTAGTCACCAGAAAGGTTGAGAGCACTGTTGTGATAAGAAGTCCTACCTGTGGCCAGTAGGACAGGGAACAGCTGCTGCGGGTGCCCGGCTATCAAGAGCATCACGTGGGCTTTCAACACCCGCTTCCTGCTTCTGCTTGGTTATTGTGGCGTACTGACATCTGAAGAGGGTGGGGGGGATCTGGGAATGCCTCTCTGACACTCTAATTATCATTTATTTGGTCGTCCCTCACCTTAGATCGTTATTAAAGCATTTCAGACATGATGCAGTTTTCTCTAGTGGACCAATAAATTAAGGAGCCATATATTTTTAGAGCAAGCATTTTAGTAAACAAACAGTCTGGCCAAAAAAAAAAAAAAAGAAAATCTCTGGGAAGCTGGTATTGGGGAGAAAGCAGTCTTTATGTTCTGATCATTGGAAACTGCTCGTGTCAGACCAGTGAGAACAACACAGCCGCCTGGAAGACAGGGAGGGAAGGGCAGGGGCGGGGGGCAGAGGGTGCTGCCATGAAGGCACCCCACGATTGCTGGGAGGGAAAGGACAGGTCTGCTGCTGTGAGGGATGACAGTGGGCTGCTCAGGGATGACCCTCTTCCATTGTGTTTGGAGGTATAATTACAGCACGAAGACACTGCCCACTCATCCTGGGGGACGATCCTCTTCCTGAAGCTGGAGCCCAAGGTTTGATATGCAGAGGGAAAAGGGTTATACCCCGTGGTTCAGAAAACATCCAGAACCAAGAACTGTGCTTCATGTTCTGAACTCCTGTTGGTCAGCACCGTGTACCAGGAGGCCCTGCAAAGCCCCACTGTATGAGTTCTCCCACCTCTTCCTTGGATTCATAGCACACGTGTCCCCTGGAGGACATCCGTCTGATCCCTCCTTCATTGCTCTGGCCCAGCACAAATGCATCCTTTTGATGGGACCAGAGGTATGACAGCATTGTAACTAAAATAGCATATCTGTCTGCAGTTGCTGGAAATTGGATCTTTTCGCCCACCACAGTTCATCTGCACTGTTCTTGTGTGTGTCCAGCTTGGGATCCGCAGATACTCCTCTTCCTTCAGATGGCTGGTTCAGTCCTGTCAGCCTGCTCTGGTTTTGTTTCTTTGCAGGATTTGCTTGAGGCAGGAGCACCCTCCTCTTTCTCTCTGTCCAGGCTATGCACAGTCCACTGATTCTTGGAAATTCTTCTGCACAGCAATGTAATGCATTGTATTTTCGCACAAGCTTTACCTACTGGGGGGTTAGTTTACGCTGGCTGTCACAGGCTGTGCCTCTTTACATGCCATTTTTTGCTAGAGTCTGACTTTGAACTTCACATGACCCCTTGCATCAAGCCTTTACCTGCAGTATCTTGATTTTTTACTTTGTCCCTTCTGTCAAGACACTGTCCTCCTCCTTCCATGATTTACCTCTCTTGCTTGACAAGCTTTCATTCTTTGTCACGCATTAATTCTGCGCCTTCCTTTAATCTCTCCCAGAAGGTCTCAGTCCAAACCCTAGTTATAACATGATCTTATCACAGACTTTGCTCCTAAAATCATACAGGTATTTCTGCAGCTCGAGATCACTTGCTAACCGTTCCTACCTTGCCTACACATGCAAAAAGATGTATGTACATCTCCTTTGTTTCCTGTTAACATAACACGCACCATGCTGAAGCTTCTGCCGTGCATTTTCACAGCTAATCTGAGTTAGCTGCAAATGATTAAGAACGAGCTGCTTACCGCAAGGAGCAGAGGAGTGTATTTTCTGGCACCAATCGCTTGTACATAGTGCTTGGCCATAGCTGAGCCTCCTCCAGCTGCTCTCCACTTTTGCAGCATTTTGGTTCCTGCTGGGAGGGTCTGGCTGCATAAATAGGATCTCCCCACCCCTTCCCAGTTTCAGGCTGTCTCCTGACATTGAGGCGAACGCAGGTCCTAACTCGGGGTCTGACTGGCAGAGACTCCCCTTCCTGGGGGGCCAGGCCAGGGACGTGTCTGTACCTGATGCACTGGTGGTTGCCACGTTGCAAGAACGTCTGTTTGGGGATTGCTCTTACTGCTGCTCCTAAGGCAGCACGGTGGTGCACTGGCTGCCCCGCCGCTCGGGTGGCAAGTGGGTCCGTCTCTTCTGCATATTCATTAACGGCAATATAAAGAACAGATGGAACCTTCTCCCTTTAGTGCGCTGAAATGAAGTTTGATATTATTCTCTGTTCTTTGTTACAGGCAGGTTTAAATTACATTAGAGGCTTCAAGATCTGCAGTACACGTCATCCCTTATCGTGCAGGGCAGGGAAAATAAACACCGCTGCGCTCGCTACCCAGTGACTCATTTGTAGCAGAAATTTTACTTTGGGGGATCGGCTCTTGGTCAGTGCACATCAAAGGGCCAGAGCACTCCTTAGCTCGGAAAGGCAACTCGAGGGGTTGATAGGGCTGGCAGGGAATGCCAAGATAACAGAGTTTTGCTTTGGGGAAAATGTCCCTAAAATAGTTGGGAAAAAAGGGGGAAAAGAGAACCAGATTTCAAGGATATAATTAGTTATTCAGGTATTTGCATTTTCATGTTCAATCACATAGGTAAAGGATTAGATGCACATTAATCATTGAAAAGTCTCAGGATAAATATTTAGTTACATGGAAATTATCTCCAGATTTATATTCCAAGGCAAAATACTTAGGAGGATGTTGAGAAATGGCCAGTACGCAGAACAGTTGCCGAGAAACAGTAAAAGCTAAAGTTCAATTTTACAACAGGATCTGTGCTGTTAGCCCCATAATTCCTGCGAGTAACCTCCGGCTTCAGTGGATTTACAGCCTGACCTAAACAGTACTCAGGTTTCTGCTCGCCTTCCACACAGGAGCAGACTTCAGCCTTCTTCATATTCAACAGAGGTATGGAAATTTGTTTTTGCTTTTTTGTTTTCACACGGAAATTTTGCTTCACTGTAAAAGCATTGACTTCCAGTGAGAATCTCTGGAAACACCCATAGGCCCCCGCCCAGAAACGTTGTGTCTGTGCTCCCAATGGTAATAAAGTGGGGTTTGCTCCTATTTGGCTCTCCATAAGGCCATCATTAATTTTGTCATCATTCCTCAGTGCTCCAGGCACCCAGTTTCCCCAGCCGCTTTTATTATCTTAGAAAAAAAATGAGCACTTTACACGTAGGTAACGTATTTCAGCCACTTTGTCCAGCTACCTTAAGTATCACAACACTCCATGGAGTCAAGCTCATTGATTGCGAAGTGAAGAAAGAAGTTTGTTGACATGGTCCAGGAGTAAGGAGCACGTTAAACAGAGAAGCGGGAATAAAAGCCACTTGTTCCGAGTCCCAGCCCTCTCGTCCAGGGCACATAACACCCCCCCTGCCTTTACCTGCCGGGGGTTACTGCAGGAGCGGGGAAGTCAGCTGTCACACTCCTGCGCTTCCCTACATTGCTGACCTCAGCAGGAGGCTTTCTCCAAGACCTGAAGCATTTCACGTTTGAATTTCACCATTTGTAACACCACTGCTAACAACCCATCGGCTTCACTTAATTTTGGGTGGGCGGCAAAGCTTCGTCTTTTATCAATATGTAATAAAGGGTGTTGTTTCCTTTTTTTGTTGTTGTTGTTTCCCCACTCCTGGCTCACTGGATTTGAAGTCACTGTTAATCTGGTTAAACCCGAGTTGATTAAAAATGCAGCTAATGAATACAACTCAGGAACCTGTCAGCAGCACACTCAGCCTTTCTGGAAAACTCCTGCAAAGTTCCCTCCGAGTTCCAGCCTGCCCTCACGCATTACTGCCGACCCACCACCTATATTGTTATTCATCCAAAAAGCTGCCCCTACGGCGGGCAGCGGTTTAAACGCTTCCTTCCCACAATGTGTAACTCCAGTGAGGAGGTGACAATCCACTGCAGTTGTACAGCCACATGCAGAGGGCTCGGCACGCCTGAGCAGGGCACAGCTCATGCAGAGGACTTGCCCACGTGAAACGCCTCTGCCCCACCGGCTCCCTGAGCCCACCTGGCTTCCCCGGGGCCAAGCTGGGCTCAGGAAGGGAGAGAAAGCACGGCACCAGATGGCTTTCTTTAAAAGGACTATCATCTTCCCTCTTTCCAAGGCAAAAAGACCTTCAAAGAGATTTACCCCCCACTCCCAATTTTGGGTCAGCTAGTTAGTCTCCCCACCCAGGGCACCTCCTGCAACCAGGAGGATGCCAGACGTCTCCAGAGGGCTCCTCTGGGCACGGGGACATGGTCCGCCACCAAGGCATCCTCTGCAAGGACTTTCCTCTCTGTCCCTCCATCAGGAGGAGAAGAGCAACTAGACCCCTGGTGCTGGGAAATTCATCAAGCAGGCTGATTATCCTGTTCCCAGCCCACGATCTGCATGGCCAGGTTCACAGTTTTCCTCTTTTGCTGATTTTAATTGAAGGTAAAACTATCCCTGGTTGAAAACATGTTTTTGCACTTTTTAATTTGATAGCAGCCACACAGCCAGATCTCAGGCTTTTATCGAAAGCTCTGTGGCACTTGGTATGCCAGCTGAAGCACCCACTCCTGGAGATGGCTGAGTTTATGACTGTTTCAGCCTTCTTTTGACCACTTCACTGATTTTTTCTCTTTGCTTTTAAATAGGTTTGCTTTAACTCTTATCTTAGAGTTTTTACAGAATTGTAGAACATTTTTTGTAAAGAAAATACACATTTTTATAAAAAATATTGTAAGAGTTTTCTGAATGGCATTCTCACAAATAGCAGAATAACTCCACCTTGGTCCTGTGAAATGATCTTTGCTTCTAACTGAAAGAGAAAATCTCATGTCTATGTATTAAGAAAGTTAAAAATATTAAATAAAGTGGCTGAAAGGAGGTACAGATATACACCAAATCCATCAGAATGCCAAATAACACCCAAACAAAAGATGAGACTATCAAGACAGTATCTTTTATATACTGGTTTATTACATATGATATTGAATGTATTTGGCCCATCATAGTAAAGTTATGCCTATATGTCAGAATTCACCAGCACATTAAAAAACACTAAAAAGAGCTAAAAAAAGAGAAAAACAACTAAGACCACTTGCAGGTGTTGGATTCAGTTCCCATGCTGTGGCCCAAGCTTGTGTCATACCAAGGATGCTATTTTTAGCAAGGAGAAAAGTTTGAAAGTGGCCGAACTTCCTGGCTCCCAAGCTTTTAGCTATACTAAACTTTTTCCTTAAAACAAGACAAGCATTCTTCTCAAATCCTTCCTATGTGATCAACTTCAAACATTTTAAAGCTCTTTATAGACCAGATAAGCTTGAAAATATAACATAACTGATTTCCAAAGTCCTTTGGAACAACCCACAGTGCAAAGAAAAAGCCCTTCTCTTAGTCTACAGCTAAGCTGTGATTATTAAACCAAGCTCAAGACTGGGGAGCTTGGGACTGGGAATTCATGGGGCTATTTCATGCCCTATTATCAATTTCCAGATAACAATTTCTCCTGTTATCCCCACATCCATGTTTTCTGTCTTGTGGTCCTGTGACCAAACGCATAGCTGTTTTCTACGTGTTAAGTCTGCTCGTCTTTGCTCAAGCAATTGTTTTTCCCCTTTGCTGGTAACTCACATGTGTCCTGGAGCTGAACATGTCTCCTTCAAGACTCTCCAGCAGCAGCTCAAACTCCCAGCAGAACATCCGCCAGGCAACGGTCCAGCTCCTTCCTCCTCTCTGTTTTGCAGGACTTCTCAAAGAAAGAAGCAGGAGCCTCTGCTTCCCTCCACAAAAATGGGCATTTGCATGTTTTCAGCAGCTGTGCACGTTGCCTGGAGCAGCTGTTGAATTATGGAGCTGAGGACGGACCACACAGGACCCAGGTTTGCTCTCTCCTCAGAGGAGGGAGCTCTGTCTTGCAGGATGAGGCTGGGAAATCCCAAGCTCTATCATAGAGTCATAGAATCGTAGAATCGTAGAATCATAGAATGGTTTGGGTTGGAAGGGACCTCTAAAGGTCATCTAGTCCAACCCCCCTGCCATCGGCAGGGACATCTTCAACTAGATCAGGTTGCTCACAGCCCCGTCCAACCTGACCTTGAATGTTTCCAGGGATGGGGCATCCACCACCTCTCTGGGTGACCTGTTCCAGTGCTTCATCACCCTCATTGAAAAAAATTGCTTCCTTATATCTAGTTTGGCCCTAAGCTGGGCACCAATGGCTGCTGCACAGAGTTCTGCCCTCTCTAAATATATGAGCTGAATAAAAGTAACACCAATCTAATGAGACCTGAGTCTCACCCCGCCTTGCCCCCAACTGATCAGTGGTAGTGGATCTGCCCAGCATCTCTGAGCCTTGAAGGGAGCACGTGGTGCCTTCCCCATCCCCCTGCCCAAGGACTTGCACCCTGGAAAGTTGTTCTAAGTCTCCAAGTGGCCGATACGCTCAGCCTCCTCCCTGGCCCTACCGTGGCTTATAAACTTGGGACCTTCAGAAATACCCTAGGTCTGATAGTACCGATGTACTACACGTGGGCATGAGAGATGCTCAGCTCAGTTTCTCTAAGTTTTTCTTCCTTTTTACCATTAATCACTCAGTCTCAGGAGGCTAAACGTATTTCCAGAAGGGATAAATACGTGTCAGGAGGATGGATCTAAAGTGTAATGATTAACCATTAAAGATCAAGATATAAATAGAGCTGTCTCCAGGTGGGCTGGGAACCAGCAGCATGAACGTCCATCCCTATTACCCTCCGACAGCAATCAGCCAGGGGGCTGTGCTGGATGTCAGGCAGGTTGGGGACCCTTCCCCACAACAGGCACCTCGGGGGCCGGGCACGAGAGAGCGGCCTGACAGACCTGAAGCCAGCCTGGTTAAGCTGGCTTAAGTAAGAAATACATTCTGCAGAGGCAGAGAGGAGGTGATGGTGAGCCCGTTGCAGCCAAGGAGCCTGCCTCCCCAGCCTTGGTGAAACTCCTCGCAGCCATGCAAGGGACGGCAGGAATTAGGGAGGTCTGCAGTCAGGTACGGGAGCTTTACATGTCTACAATGCACGATGTGACCGAGCGAGTCAGATCAGGCCTGCCGTTGTCTTCATTGACCTTTTATAGACAAACAGGCACTTGCAGGGCACGGCTCGTTTCCTCATGTACCTTTGGTCCCAGCCCGCCGTGCCTGTTTCTCTGCCCCGGGCACTTGGAGGAGACTGATGATGCCAGCCTGTGCTCAGCTGCTGGCAGCGCCCCTGCCTGCACCCAAAACGACCATGCTACCCCACAGCATGCCGGCAGCCCCCGTGCACCCCACCACCTCCGCGCTGGTGGATTAAGGATCTCGGAGCTCACTGGGCTTGCACCCCCTTGCAGAGCACTGGGGGCCTGGTCCTCACGGAATTACATCACACCCTGTGTTATTAAGAGCATCCTTTGTTTTGCACTATGATTGCACATGCATACACACGTAGCTTAAAGTACTTTCTCTTCTATTTTATGTGTTTTAAAACCACGCAGTGTGAGGGAAGACCAAAGTGAAATTGCTTGTACCAAAAATTGTGCAATGCATCAGCAAGCATTGCGTGTTCTAGGGTGACTGGTATTTACAAATGCAGCCCAGCCTAGAATATTAAAATATTTTATAGATAACCATGATATATAACTAAAAGCTGGAGTGCCAGTTAGGAGAAACAGGCAGCCAAAGGCACGCTGCGGGGAAAGTGTTAATAGGGACCGAGCAGAGGCAATTTCCCTTCTCCCCCCAGGACCCTGCCGGATCAGGATGTTGGGAGAGACACACTGCCCCTCCCCTGCTCTCCAAACATGGCCTGGCAAAAACACAGAAAAGAGTTTGCCAGTCAGCAGAAGGAGGTGCAGCAGCAATCATGGCAGGGACCTTTGGACATCCTGGAGAACTTTCTGGGGAGGACTTAGGCAGGGAGGAGGATCGACCTCTTCTCCTCAGCCCTGTCTCACAACTGGCTTTTCTGCTCCCTTCTCCTTGCCTTGTCCCCTCCCCTCCCCAGCCCTTTCACCTGTGAGGATGCTGAGACAGAGACTTGCTTTATTCATGCAAAAGGTCTGAGAGAAGAGAAAGAACTGAATCACACCTGAGTCAACTCCACACTCCCCAAACATCAGGTGGCTTTCCAGCACACCCACCTACTGTGTCCTGGGACCAGCAGCAATGCTGTTTGGCACTGGAAACACAGGAACTGAAAGAATCTCTCTGGTTGTCCAGACCAGTTGCACACTGTCAAGGAAAGCCATAACTCCATCAAAAGTTTGCCAAGCTGCTCCTCTAAACTAGTTAGGATTTTTTATTTTCTTTTTTGCCCCCAAAGTATCATTTGGTTGTATTTATTTGTCCTGCATAATGTTATGACAAACTTTGAAGGCAGCAGCTAAATTTCCAGGGGAAGAAGAAAAGAATAGAGCGGGGAAAAGAAGATAGATACAGGCTGAAATGTGTCATGGATGTGAACTGACCTCAGTGCCACCCATCCTCCTGGATTGCTTACGCTGCAAATCCGCTGGCACACCCAAAAGATGCAAATATGTAGAGGCTCATCAGCACAGGTGCTTTGGGGGAGAAAAATAATCCAACACCAGCAGTCTTCTTATTTTCCTCTACCCAACCATGAGAGGAGAGAAAAGTGGGGTGGATGCGAGGGAGCCCACCAAGGACTGCTAATTTTGTGTCCAGAGCACCTAGGCTGTGGGGCTCGGAGGGAAGTGCCTTGACCCACCCCTTCTCTGCTCGCTCCACATCGAAAACTTCGTCCAGCAAAGCAGAGCTCCCACCAGCCTGGCGGAGCCGATGGAAACCTCAAGGGCTCAGTGGGGCTGGGCTCAGTGCCGAGGGAGCTCCCCAAATCACGCTCTGCTTCCCACGCAGGGACTGTCCCCGCGCCCAGCCATGCTGTGGGTGCATTGTGTCTGGCTGCCCTGGGTCATGGGTGCTTAGATGGCTGTGAAGGGATTTTGGAGCCTAACTTTAAGAGCCCAGATTTGGAAGCTTGTTTCTGCAGAGGTAATTTTTTTGAAGAGAGTTAGCGTAAGCAAGCTACACTTCAATTTCCTCAGCAACTTCAGCGCTAGAAGAGCTGGGATCTCATACAAGTCTGATCAGTGTACTTTTAATGAGATTTTTTTTCCTTTATTAGCGTACATTTCAGATCTGGAGGGGGGACGCCAGCTAGCAAGCAGGAACAGACAATTTTCTCCCATGAGCCATGCAGAGGCAGGCTGAGGGCAGTCAGTCCAGGGGTGATGCAACTTTACCACTGAGGAGGCAAAGCATGAGATACGCCTGCCTGCCCGCCCTCGCCTCTCGCCCCTGGGCAGCACCTCACCTCCCCCCCTCACCCAGCGCCGAGCGGGCATGGTCACTTCACAGCAGGTGCAAGATCTACATCCAGATTATTTTTGTATTTTTTTCCAGCGTTTCCTAATGCAATGTTTGCAATGCTTTGTGAAACGAGTGTTTGCAGAAGAATCATGCTTTTGGTACGGATACAAAGAGCAAGCACTGACCCGGGATAGGTGTTTCTTTTATCTGCTGGCTCGCGTGCCCCATCTGTTCCCATGCCCAGCTCCCGAAGGACAGAAATCTGTCGCAATCACTGTCAAGCAGTCCCGGTTCTTTAGTTCAAAAGGACGGAGACTAATTAGCTCCCTTTTGAGAACCCCTGGCCCAGCCTTTGGGGTGCTGGATCCCACTTAGCTGACTTTCAGGGTGCCAAGTTCTTAAGCCCCCCGAGATGTGCAGATGGTGCTGGTGTTTGGTCCCTTTTCCCCAGGGGAAATCAGCAGTAGGAAATGATATAGCTGCTACACACGCACACACTCCCCGCAGAATCCACCCTTCCATGAAAATGCCAGAGAGATTTAAACAGCTTGCATAATTTGAAGAGGAAGTAGCGAGGGTAGAAATAAATACACATTGTAATTGTATAACATGCCCGGGTTAGGAAAAAAAAAAAAAGAGAGAAAAAAAAAAGCTATGTTCACAAAGGTATCCAGATCTGCTGGCAGTTCTTGGAGCCAGATGGGACTGGATCTACAGAAAAGCACGGCAGGGTAAGTGCCTGCGATGCGAAGGGAGCGGTGCCACCACGCCGCTCCGAGTCCAGCACTACCGGGAGTGGTAATGGCTGCTTCTCTGGCGACAGCCACCATTGCTACCCATTGCTCCAGGCGGCTGCTGGCACTTGGGTGGTTTAACAGAAGTTGCAATGATTGCATGGACAGAAAACCTCATAAAATGACTGCTTTGAGATTTTCTGAAACCATTTTGTGGTCTTACCTTATGGGGTGTGCTTGCTTTGTGTTTTAGACTATCAAATGCTGATCTGCATGTATTAGCAAGGGCGTGGAAATTTCACTTAATAACTAACATCACTAACACAATAAAAATCTCCTCCAGACAGTTGCAGGGTGAAATAAAGAGCTTGTCTCTCCTGCTTGGGAGGCTTCATCTCAAGCTACCAGGGGACACACGGAAACACAGTGTCCCCAGTCACTCAGAGACCCTTTCCCCATGAGTTTGCCCATTTAAGAAGCAGCACTTGAGGAGGGAGTTCCCACCCGCCCTGCACACCCGAAATAAAGTACTTGGCATTGTGTGGGATGGAGGAAGTACAAGATCCCTGAGCCTGCAAGAGGGAAAGGCTACAACAAAGTCAGGCGGCTGGTGTCCTTGTGGCAGCCCATACCGCTCCCCTCATCTTGGCAGAGGCGAGCCCCACTTCCCCTGCAAACAAAAGGAGCATCAAACCCAGGAGCTTACACGCTGTGATGACATTCATCCCAGCGGGGCTCTGCTCCCAGGGAGAGCAGGCATCAGGAAATGATGTGCAATACATTTAAGTGATTTACAGATCTGTGCATGCGCAAGCCCACTGTCAGCTCTAGTTACCTTACAGTCAGCGGCAGCTTCAAACCATTTAAAGATTTCTTTTCCAGCTCACAATACGCATACAAGGCAGAAATGAAGTCTACAGAAATCATGAGTCCGGGTTAAAAGGAAAATACAATTTCAAGGAAGAAAATGCACACCACCCCATAAGACAGAAGAGTCTAATATGTCCCTTGGAAGGAAATTCCCCACCCTGACCCAGGCACTGAGGAACTGAGAGAGGGGCTCGCGGGGGCGCTGGGCGGTGATAGTCCCCTTGAGCCCACAGGAGACATCAACTAGAGGGGCACGGGTGAAATGGATACCATCGGCATATGGGCACTTTCATCCAGGATGGAGAGAATCTGCCTGTTGTTCCTCCCCTCCTTAGCGTGTGGGTAGCTAAAGGAGAGCCAGTATTAATATGAATTTATCTGGAGGCAAACAGCAATTCTCAGAAAAGCAGTGGCAAGTGTGGATGAGACAGACGTAAATCCAGTGACAAACAGTCAACACAGAAGTCTCACATTCACACATTCTGAGACAAACGTGAAATCAGTAAATATATTCCTGTTTCTCATTACACTGCATCACAGGGAATTACAACACATCTTTTAACGTGCAAAAATGTTAGTTAAAGTTAAAAATTAACTTTCCTTCTTTATCTACATCGAAGCTGAGCTCAGACTATCACAATGGGCACCTCTCCAATTTCTGTTTATAATTTTGAATCACCCTTCTGACATCTCTTTTGCTCTCATAGCAAAGACCAACTTTGACCTTTGTGCATTACCAAGTTTTCTTCACCGGGACCTATTTCTCTTTAAAAAATTACCCAAACTGAGGCCATTTTACTTTCAATGCATTTAAATTTTAGCCCCCTTAAGCCTGGTGACTGCCTCCCTGAACTCCAATTCGGGCCCCTTCAAAGCCGAGGGGAACAAATAGGATTCTCTCTGCCCGTATCTATCGTCTTTAGTTGAAATCCTTGTTGTGCATGTGATTGAAGCACTAGGAAGTGTCAGAGCTTACTGCAACTCCTAGATAGGTTGGAGCAGAGAACTTCTTTCACACCTCCTACACACATAGGCTGTATATCTGTATCTCCTTATAGCTACAATTTCTCCATAGCTAGACTTTCCAGGGGTTTCCTGTTCCCTCTCCAACTTTATCAGACTCGTCAGGGAGAAAATGCTCCAAAGAATATTTTTATTTTTCAGTTTCATTTCGGAGCTTCTTAAAGGTTTTTTTTCTCCAGAGTGGAACATGGAACATATTCACTACCAGGGCACCCAGGTGCTCCACTCAGAGCCAGGCCCCTCTAAATTAATTACTATACAAGCATGTAGGAAGAGGTAATTGCTACCTCATAGCGTGTACAACTGGGACGTCTTCCCAGTATGACACACATACACACAGAGAAATAATTAAGCCCATCTAAACCCAAACCTACGTTCTGGGTCAATTGGCCAAAGACATTTGCAAGATCCCGCTATTTTGTTTGTAAAGTAATCACTCGTTAGAGCTCTGGAAATAGGGTCTAACTGCAGGGGGGATAAAACATCAGCAAAGACCATGCGATACCCAGAGACTCGCCTAAAGCCCTCTAGTGAGCGTGTGTCCCTGCATCCCTATCAATGCGTATGGAAGACCTCTACATCCCAAGCTCAGAGACCTACATGGGCTCCACAACCCACTCCACAGCAAGCACAAACCCCTTCTGCCTTCTTGTCACTGACAACAAAACTACAGGGAACAAATCTGGTTCCTTCCCACCCCTCCACCTCCACACGATTCTCCTGAGCCTCTTCTTCCTGGTGGGGATTTGGCAATTCAGGAGGCACCGTGTGCTACAGCAAAAGCCAGATGTTTGGTCTTGACAAGCTTAGCATGAAATGAGTTTGAAACAGCATAATAAAGATCACACTTAAGAAAGCCATGCACACAATTTTTATCATCTCGTGCAACGCTTTTTTTTTTGAGGTACAGATAAATGTAAGTACTACCTAAACCATTAAGATTGAATTAATAGCACAGAAAATGCACTCTTTGCCATGCACATCAGTAATTAGCCTTGTATTTTGAATATGGAATAGTAATAAATAAAACTCGGCACCTATGTTGTGGCTGTGTTTCAAACTGCTTTTTAAAACTAATTAATTCTCACCAGCTTGTGTGAGGCAGAAAACCATTATTAGCCTAGTTTTTACACACTGAGGCAGAGAGCTTTCTCCAGCCTGTAAGCTCCTTGTGCAACAACATCACCTAGCTCTTTAAATAGCACTTTTAACTCCTGGGGCTCAGATTACTTTGCAAAGGAAATTGGTTTCCTTTCCTCGAGATGAAAGGAGCCAGGAGGAGAAGAGAGCTGTCAATTCAGAGGTCTAGATGTGTTTCATTTAAACCCCTGGGGCTCCAGGGATGCTTGCCAGCTCCCCTGGCCGGTCCCCCCGGCTGCTAGCAGGCACCGGGGATGCGAGGAGGGTCTCTCCCAGCGCTTATAGCCTGGAACAAAGTGGGCACAGGGGAGATGCTCCAGGCCCTGCCTGGTGTCACCTGGGTCTGCCCGGCAGCAGCCTCATCAGCAAGCAGGATCCTGAGTTGTCAAGTAGCCTCCCACACGGGACCTGCAATTTTAGCAGCAATCGCTGAGCCAGCTTTTCTAGGGTTATTAACTGGTTCCTCTTGGCCAAGATCCCAAAACCTCCGGTCTCAGCCAAGGTACAGCTCTCAGGTCCTGTAGATGCAGACCTGAGCTATGATTTGGGATTGGCAAGCCCTGAAGCCCCTTCCTGGGGCTGGACGCTCCAGGAAAGGAGATGGGACAGGTATCCTGGGCAGCCATGCAGCTCTTCCCCAAGAGGCTGCTTTTTTAATGCTGAAGACTGTTTTGGGGGCTCCTCTAACCTGCTACGCAGCGACGGGGCAGGACGAGAGCCCCAGCCACCCTCCCTGGCCATTACGCTAACCCTTGCCCACGCAGCCTCACTCCAGACAAGCTGCTATGCATGGGGACACCACGCAGCTGACGATGCACATGAACAACTGACTTGTCTGGGGCCAGGGTTTAAGATTAAAACATCCACAGACTTCTCCAGGGCTTAGCAAGGAGCAGGATCCACCGGAGCACACGTACAGCCACAGACACAAGTCGTCTTCATGGAGACTCGCCAGTTCCCCAACATGGGGAGGGGCCAGTTCCCCAAGCCAAACCCGGGGCAAAAGGCAAGGTCGTTTTGGTTCACTTCTGTTTGCTTAAATTAGTTCAACGGAAGAAATAAAATAAAAAGGTCATGTAGAATTGCTGCTGCCAGGTGACAAAGGCCAATTTAAGTAAGGCCCTGGCTTGGCCTGGCCTCACCTTGCCTTGCTGCCAGGTCTTCCCCTCACATCTCCCCCTTTCACGCCAGGCCTCTCTCCCATTTTCTGGCATACCACTTTCCCCCGACCTCGGTCCCATGCTGGTGTCTGCTGCACCCAGAGTGATGCTATCTGCATCTGATAAACCCCATGCAATCAGGTAACGGACTGACTGGTCCTCTTTGGTGTTGGTAGCAGGCAAAATGGAACGCGTCGTCCTCTGCAGCAGTATTTCAGACCGAGTAAATGGTCCGTGTAAAGCACAGAGGACTCTATGTGACCACAAGTTTGATTTAACTTCTGAGTCAGTCTTGCGGGGGAGGGAAAAGCCATCAAAATTATAAATACAATTTCTGCAGAAGTACGCTATTATATCACCGGGACACAAACACAGCTGTCACCACCCCGGTCTCTGTAGGAGTGCGGACAGCAGTCAGATGTTTGGTACTTGAAAATCTGTCAGCCACGTATGACCAGTGCAAGCCAGAAAAGGCCGAGCAAGTTTCTCAGTGTCAGGAGCTGACGAGGGGTTGAGGGACCCCCGGGCAGCGGGTCAGCTCTAACCACCACCTGCAATAAGGGGTGCATACCCCACCCTGCACACTCTCTCCCTGACCCTGGTACCCTCCGCTGCCCAACTTGCCCATCCGCACCTAGCGCAGAGAGCCATGGGGGATGAGCGGGAGCAGCACAGAGCCTCTGCCTGCGGCTGCCGATCTTGCTGCTGCTGCCTGAGAGTGAGATTTTGGCTGCTGCTAGGAGGGGCTTCCCCCTCCTCGCCGTTCTCAGCAGCAACAGGTAATTTCTCTACAGCAGGCACGCGGAGAGGCACTTACCTACTTCCATCTCAGCTGGGAAAAGGCAACAGGCTAGGGGGGTTTCAGATGTATTTTGCAAAAAGGAAAAGAAAAAACAGAACAAACAAACAAACAAAAAAGGAGACACCCCCCCACCCCCGCATTTAAAGAAAAGGGCAGAGCAAAACCCCAGAAGAGTTTTGGTGGTCTTCCCAGCACCTCCAGTGGCTCTTGGCTTCTGGCAATCCTGGGAGAGCAGAGCCACGTTCTGCAGCCTCCCCTCCTCACCAGAGGTTGCACTGGCAAGCCCTCGTGGTGCTTGCACACCACATCTCAACTAACTGGGTCTTAATTTGTGAAAAAAAACTCACAGGGCTCCTCTGAGAGCAAAGGCCAGCAGAGCTCACGAGCCTGTCAAGCAGTTCAAGCACTATGTGAGACCAAGGCCAGAGGCTGCTGAGGGGCAAGACCTAGGGCCCCCTCTCTTCTGGGCTCTTCTTCACTTAGGCAGCAGGTTTGTTCAGGTTTAACAGCAACAGCATGTAATAGAGTAGTAGCTGTTCCCTTTTCCAAATGATCATTTAGCTTGGGTTTACCAAGCCATTCATTTCATGCTTATTAACCTTTGGAGTATTGTTTTGTCCAGACTGCCAGACAAATTAACTTTTAAGAGGGTTCTATATGGATGTCTGCAAACTCCCTTAGACACAAAGCAACTCTTAAGGAATATTTAATGAAATATGTAACAGTCAGTTTATCTATCTATAAACTAACACATCATTCTGGACAACAGCTCATTGGAATTGCTGTGGGTAATTCTCAGGAAAAAAAATGAATCATCTGAAGAGGCAAGTAGGGAGGAGAGTAGGACGGTCAGAAAACTCCAGAAGGTTCATCTACAGAAGTGCTTATTACTGTGTGGAAAAGATTTACCTCGCTGTGGAAGGAGCTGCAGCTTACAAGGATCCTCACACATAGCCCGAGAGCTCACCTCCATCAGCTGCGCTCATCAGCCCTCTCCTTCCTGATGATTAACATGTTTAGGAGACTCAGTACCCCTACCCAGCCCCCTGCCACACTTCTCTGAAAGGACAACGATATGGAACTTGGATCAATATTGTAAGAAGCAAAACCAAAGTCCACTCTGACCTCTGCTATCACTTTAGAAAGGTACATGGTGCAAAGGGCAGCATTCCCCTTCTGTGCTGTGCCCTGTACCACATGCACAAATATCCCCTGAGGATGCTGTGTCCCAGTCCTGAGAAGCTCACAAGGCAAATTTGGCATGTCTTCAGGAGCTCCCATAAGTATGATCTTCTATGCAGCTGACACAAATCTTTCTTCAAAGGCTCTAAAAACCCCATGCCAGATCCCTGCACAGCGCACCAAAACCCAAGCATTGGACTGCAGCGAGCTGCAGTAAAGAGGTAGCAGTTTCAAGGGGCTTGGATGACAGTGTCACCCTAAGTCACTCGGAAGAAGCCCTGTGGAAAGTAAATTCCCTGAAAATTGCCTGGAGCCAGAGATTCTCTCTCATGACATATTTGCACGCAGGCCGGGTCTCCTTCTTAACATACTTTGCCTTTTGTCTCGTTTTTCTGGCTTACAACAACAACCCAAATGAAACACTGGAAACAATGAAAGCATTAAAGGAAAATGTCATGCCTATCAATATACGCCTTTGTGGCCGTGGGAGTGGAGAAGGCGTGATGTCACTGGTGGGAATAGCTTAAAATTTTCCATTGAGAAAAGGGATCTGCCTTTAACAGAAGCAATACGTCCCAAAATACGTGCTGTGCCACCCAGTCACGCAGGAGATCGCTGAGCTGTGATGCAGCACGGGCCAGGAAGCTGATTTAATTCAGAAGTTACAGAAGCAACTTGCACTTATTTACCACAGGGGCATTTAGCAGCGATGTGTGCGGGATTTAATTCTGTGAGCAAAGACATTGAGGGTAGCGTTCTCCGTATACCGAGAAATAAAAACAACCTACCGAGCAAGTTACATGTGAAATGCCGAGGCCGGGTGTGGAGTACATAGCTAGGCAGCTCTGAAGCTGAGCCCTTCGCTGGGCTGTTGACCTTAACTGTACGACTTTGCATCGAACCCGATAATGAGTAATCACAGAAGTTTGCTCCCTCTCACCTGGGACCAAGCAATTGGCTGTCTGATGGACTCCAGTTGGTTTCAAGGTCATGACAAAGGGATGAGTCTACTCTCCTGGTGACGGAGATGTTAGTTTCCCGGGTTGACTTCATTCTGAAGTGGACTGGAAACAGCAGCCTGGTCCCTTACGGCTGGGTGGTAGTTCAGAAAGCCTCCCCTCATCACCCCCCAGCTCCCACCCTTTAGTTGCTCAGCTATTTTAAGGGCATCGCTTAACAGCTTTCTGGCTGGTGGCTCTCTCTTGTGACAGGTATACTGGATTGAGATCAGATAAAAAAATTTTTGAATTTGATAAGGGCCAACAGTGTGACGGTTAATTTTGGATCCAGGTGTCGCACTCCTGGAATTCCTGGGCCTGTGGGATCTGAAATTCTGGTTTCAGCATCTACAGAGGTCCGGAGGCGAGGTGGGCGCTTCAGTTCTGGGCTGGGTGAAAGCTGCTGTAAAACATTTCACCACCTCTTCGGCTCACTAAAAACCTGAGACTTCCCCACCTGGGGATAAGAGTGAAAAAGCAAAGTCTCAGACAGCAAAGTCCTGCCAAACCTTCTGGTTTTCCTCTCTACAGGCACTATTTCTGCTCTTTTAAGGAACAGGTCTGGAGGAAAATTAGAGCAATTTACAACGTTACAGCAAACTTTATAACGAAAAAGTACAGGCTCCTGGCAATCTGTGCTGGGATATATAGAAATATATATATATATATATATGAGACCTACTGGGCTTTTGTTGATGCTGTTGATGAAAGGCACCAGTGGGTATAAAACAAGTCGAGCAGCGAGCCTGCCTGCCTGCCTTTGAGGTCATCCTCTCTCATTTGCAGTATGGCGATTGCTTGCTGCCAGAGAGATCCCCAGGTCACAAACAGAGGAAGACAGCTCCGGCTGAAGCGTCAGCAAGTGCTAAGGTACAATTTTGTTCTGGGAGAAATGATGCTCTGAAAATGTCAGTGCAGGGCTCAGAGCGTCTGTTTGCGCTGCAGAGAGCAGCACTGCCCGGATCCAGCCGAGCTGGCCCTGAACGAGCTGCCCGGCACGGGAAGGACACCACCAGCTTTGGTGCACCTCTCTAACACACATTAAGTCTAGCTGACAGAGACCTTGATCTGGCTGGAGCACTTGTGCAGACAGAGCTACACCCTGCTCCCCTGCGCTGTACCTAAGCCGTGGGGCAGGTCTGCTCTCTGTTTACTGTGGTCTTGGTCCTTGGAGCGGACTGGCGCATCCCGCAGCTCCCTGCTTGCCTGCGTACACAGGTTTCCTTGTAATGTGATCGAGGGACTGCTGTGGACCTGCAGCTTCTCACAGCATGCAGTGTGTGCTCCGTTCCCACTGTTTAGATGCTGCAAATTCTACCAGCCCTGTGAACTGACCCTTTCATCAGGACGGATGATTTCTGGCTCACCTACCCCAAAAGTCAAGTTGCTACAGCTAGAATCCACTGAACGCTCCTGTTTATAAAGCAAAGGCCAGCGCAGCTCACATTTCCAAAGCATAGCTGGATCTGGTTTAGAGAAAGAACAATGAAGTCATAACAACTTATTCTATCATTAAATTCAGCTGGCCCAGTTTGGGAATGCTCAGGAAGCAAAACAATTGAGGCTGAAGTTAACCAGACCCTTTTCAGGGTAGATTTGTACTGTAAAATGCTACAATTCTGGGTTGCTAGGGTTCCTTCATGAGGCTCCCGTGCTAACAAGTGAAGGGTCACACCAAATCTCTACTGTATGCTGCACAGGCGCAGTTTCCTCTCAAGGTTTTCATTATATTACATTTTGAATTTTTTTCCTTTAAGTTTTAATTCCTTAGGCTGTTGTTGCAAGTAGATGCAGTTGCATCGATGGAAGGAATTTCACCTGTTCAAATCAAGTTTTGAGGGACCCAGACATAGCTGAGTTTTTTATATTTCCTAATAAGCATTCCATCCCTTGTCTCTCCAAGGTATGGTAGTCATGCTTCTCATATCCTTGCACATACCCAAAGTACCCGGAGCTGTGCTGCACAGGGCTAAGGCAACACAAGAACCACCTGCTTACTTAACAGGAGTATGTAAATGAATGTCACTACCACCTCTAATGTCACGCAAAAGTCAACACAGGAAGATTATATTCCACCAAAAGTCTTGGTCTGCAGGTCACTGTCCCCCTGCCAGCCTCCTCCAGCTATTCCGGGAAAGTCAACAGACCCCGACAGGTCACCTCTTCCAGGTGGGTCAACAAATGATACCGCTGAGTCCACTCAGACTTTTTAAAAGCGTAATTTTTCAAACTGGGAAAATATATACTGAACAAATTTCATTCTAGCTCAGACACACTTAGCCAAATTACAGTACAAAATTTTCTCTGTTTGTTACGTTTCTCCATAAAAGCATTGAAAAAAGACTAATCCACATTGTTAACTGTACCAAGTTGGTAACAAAGTACACCAGCCCATTCTATATTTAAGCTTCTAATTTTGAGTTTCTACACATGCTGAAGAAAGCTTAGCTGTCACAATTTGTGGACCACTGTCAAAACCTGTAGCTTTTAAACACTTTCTTATGCAGCTCCTGAGTTTTGGGCAGAATTGCAATTTCAAGAGATCTATTCTCAGTGAAGTCGTGGATCAAATTTAACAGCCAAATTAATGCAAACAAAAGGCAGCAGGTCAGGTAACTTGCAAAACAAATGTTTGGGAGCCCACTTACATTACTCTTTACACAGACAACTTTTCTTGGAAGTACCCCCTCTGAACAATTCAAAACCATGTTACTTTTTTTATTGTAAGGGAGGCAGAGTTGGGCTTAGAGAGGTTCAGGCTGAGGAGAATTAAAAGACTAGTTTTTACAGTGATGCATTCTGTTTCCTGGCTAAATCTGTCCTTAGGTTTTACTAAAGACCTGTAGAAAATGTTATAAACTCTTATTTGATGTGTAACATAAAGGTTTGGTCCTACGTTTAGTTAACAGTATTCTATTGCTGCTCACAGCCATGGTAACTTTGTCTAGCTGTTTTAAGATATTTCTGCAGCCACTGGAAAACCGGAAATTTTAATATTCCACTTGGGTATAATAGAAACATGAATACCAGAAACTCTTGAAGCAGAACTCATCCTTCAACTCATGGGTGGAAGCAATAGCTTCCTTGACTTCATAGCGTTGTTAAAGAGTCAATAAACTAGCACCTCAACCTCCATGTACTCTACAAAAGGGTGCCAAAAAGGATGAGACTTTAATTTCCCTAACCTTTCCCGTTTTATGGGACATGTAGTACAGAGCTTGAGAACCATGGCTTCAGCTAGACATTTGGGTGTTCGCATCCAGTGAGCACCACACCAGCACTCACTGGGTTAGGAGGATGAGGAAACCATCGAGGAGATTGTGTGGGAGGTATACAGGCACTCCCCAGTCAATCATTATATGCTTACTGCTTTTAAGACCATTGATCACACTCAAACTAACTCTAAAACAGTGGACAGATTGCTTCGGGACTTCCCTCAGCCCTTAAGAAATTTTTAGGTATTTCTTTTTCCATCACGGGTAATTACAAGACGTGAGCCGATGCACAAAGACTCTGTCTTTTTTTTGCAGCCATCTTACTCTTATCTAGCCTTGTTTATTTAATGGTGTCTTAATCCAAGCTAATCATGTCCCTAGCAGCAAATTATGTTCTAAATGACAATGAATTATGTTAGCAGGAAGATAATCAGGGGAGAGCAATCCAATCACTTCTACTTTTTTCAGCATACCTTAATCAAAAACAGCAACGAAGAAGACACATTGCAGAGCACTATATGAGAGGAGTAAAGTATTGCTGAACATACCTGGACCTGCATAAGCAAGCGTGAAGATGGCGTAGGTCCCTCCCATCAGAGCTGTGCCTTCAGGTTTGCACTGACTTCAGGGCAAGTAACACATGGCTTGTAGGAAATGGGGGGGAGGGATGAGGAGGGGGTTGAAAGAGTCTGGCTGAAAAGTGTTGCCTGGATGTGAAAGCACATTTAGGATCATGAATAAATCATAATTTATTAGTCCAGCACTAATAGTCTGCACTAGACTCCAGAAAAGTCCTTGATGGGTCAGTACCACGTTGAGTATGGCTGGGACTGTGCAGTGCTTCTTTTACTGATCTAAAGAGTGGAAGGAAAGGGGGTACAGGGGGAGGCGCAGGATCGGTGTGTTAAGACTTGCAGCGTCTCAGCGGATGCCGAGGACAGAGACCCAGCGCGTTGCAGAGCTGCACAACCCCTTCTGTCCCCCAAGCTGTTCGTCTTCGAGGGAGGCACAGTATTCTGGATACTGGGTATTTGTTAGCCTTTCGAATACTTCAACAGACAGGCCACATGTCAAACACGCTATTTGCCAGGAAGCACTTTTATTGATTTTTTTTGATAAGAGAGTAAAATATTGGCAAAGGTTTATCTTACTCCTTATCATGAGCACCAACACAGAGCAAATTTCATGCATTAGTCCCATACTTTTTCAACAATAATGTAGAAAGCTTAAATAAATTCATTCATCTCACAGCAATGTTGTTTCTGGAATAGCTGCTTTGTAGCAGTTATTCAAGTGCTGGGAAGTGACAGATCAGCAGCCAAACAGCACAGCCAGTCCTGGCACTCAGAGGGGATTATTTGGGGCTAGAGAACTGCCCCATGCAGAAACAGGCGCTAGCAACAATTCGCTAAACTGATATGCCCTCTCCCAGAGTTGAAAAGTACCCAGCCACTGGGACCCTTCCTCCATCCGCCTGCACACGGGTCTCATTTGCTTCAGCCTGAACGATCCAAAACCGTACTGATGAAAAAAAGTACATTTTGTCTTCAACAGCTTCACATCTGCCACAAACACCACGAGAAAACAGGGCAAAGCCTTCTCTGCGGTGGGAAAAAAACCTTAATGGACAGCTCTCTTTCAGCAAGCCTTAGGAAAAAAAACATGCTCCTAAAAAGGCAGTAAATAAATTGAGATTCAGCCTAAGAGAATGCAGGCTGGTATGTTTTGGGGGGAGGGGGAGGGAGGAAAGGGAGGAGTACGAAGTAAGAGGCACTTAAAGTAATGAAAAAAGCTGATAATCAATAAACAGACTGAAGAACAGTGAACAAAATGCGCTAGGATTGAAAACGAAACAAAAAACCCTCCAGCCTTGGGGAATTTGTGCTGCATATACAGCTGCAATGGCCCAGGAAAAGAAAAATGGAGGGATCTAAAACTGTAGATGGCTGTGGCCAACCCCCCCCCCCATCTTTATTTCCCAACTTTAATAAAGACCTGAGAGTTTATTTCCCCTATCCTACCTTATGGCAAGCTCTCTAGGACTGGGATCAAACCTTGAAGAGTCGGGGTAACTGTTTTCTGCCACTCTCAGGGGCTATACCTGTCTGATGGGGTGGGAAGGGACACTACAAGAAAAGGAGGCTTAGGAATTTGCTTTGGGCAGTTTGTAACCATGATTTGTATACACCGAATGCTCTCAGCACCACACCAAGTTTTTAAGAAGCATATGTAATGGAATGTATTTATCTGCTTGTATTTCTTTCTTCAAAGTGTGTTGCCATAAACCTACTAGGCTTCTTAAAGCTTGGGATCCTGTTTTTGTAAGACCCTCTTTTCCTGTTGGGGATGTGCTTTAAGCTCCAGGCTGAGCACAGGAAGCTCAGGCAGTGAAGCTATATACACCACTCCCACCGACGCCTGCTATGACGCTGAGGAGAAAAATAAGATAATCTCACCAGACCCTGCTCATGTCACGAAAATGCACAGGCAAGAAGACAGAGCACATGGAAAAGCACCTCATTTCAGCACAAACGTTCCCCTCGTTACGGCAGGTTTCCTACCACAGGGATACCAACTGCGTTGCTGGTCTGTGGGGTGGGGTATTATTTCTCGCATTAACAGCCCAGCTGTGGCTGTTTGAGCAGGTCTGGCCCACTCCAGTGGCAGTTTCCCCCGTGGGACTCCATGTATGACTGCAGTGAGTGGGAGCCAGTGCCTTCACACTCGATCGAGTGTATTGATCTAGTCCTGGAGGAGCGGAGAAGCACCGGAGCAAAACCAACGGGCTGCCCCCAGGCACGGGTCTTGCTTACATTTCAGAGCGAGTATTCCCTCGTCCCAGCTCACTCACTGCAGGGACCTTACCCAGCTCGCAGCAGGCAGGTCTTGGTGCCCGCCTCGGAGGCATTCAGACAGTCCACCCTTGGGCACCACGAACCCCTCCGAGGTTTGGGACCTGCCTTCTCCCCAGTGTAGGCATGGGACCAGCACCCCATACGGCCCATGTAGCTCACTGTCCCTTGATGGGCAGCCTGTTGCTGTCTTCTCTCTGGACAGGATGCCTGATCGAGAGCCTTGCTTTAAGCCTGGTTTCCAGGAAAAAAAAGTCCACGTGATTTTGCTCTGTGCATGCATGAATGCCTAGATCTCCCTTACCAAGTTTTGAATCCATCAGTCCACTTCACCCAGGTTTGACAAAGGAGTTGGTATTTCCAACTGCACTTACCTGCTGGGCTAAGTGACCTTGGAGGTGGCACGTGCCAGGGTACCCGGTGGAGCGTGCCGCATGCCCCATGTGCACGTTTCCCTCCTCCGGAAACCAGAGCCTGGGGCTGGAGGGGACAGCGGCACTGACATTTGGCTGTGTTTTGCCCCCACATGGGGTGAGGGTAAGGCCGTGGAACGGAGGAACGCAGAGGCTTGCGGGGTTTCACAGTCCAGTCGCAGCCAGAGATATCTGGCTTCTGCAGGTTTTGTGGGACCAGGCACCTGGGTATTCGCGCTCTCCCCGGGGTGAAGACCGAAGCACAAGGTCACGCTTTGCCAGCAGGGAACCCATGTACCATAAAAACACAATGGAGACAGACCTCATAATGCCCCAGCGTCAGGAAGAGCTTCAGTCGAAGCTTTCATTTCCTTAGACATCAATCAACACCAAGACACAGATCCGTAGCAAGCTATGTGGTCATTAGCCCTTTTGCTTGCTACTCCTCATCTTCCCTACCCAGTCCCCCAACATGCTCTACCAGCCAGCTCCACTTCTGGTGTATAAAGCTTAAGAGGAAAGTGAAGACACATCTAATCTGCATAAAATCATACATTTTATAGTTTGTAATTATTTTATCCCCTGCACATCTTCACATGTGCCGCAGGCTTTTCTCAAGGCCTCAGCTCCACAGCCAGGACTCTCATATCCCCTAGGATGGAAATCTGAAATCACAAAATGATCTCATGCATTTTTCTTTGCTCTGGTTTCAATCTCCCTTCCCTTTTCCAGCATATTTCCTATGTATAAAGCATGCTTCCCTGTGTTCATTTTCAACACTCTTTCTTCTCTATTTCCATTTTAGCGTATTTCTTCTCCTTGCTCTTTCTTTTTGCCTGCGTTTTGTCTACCAGTCCCCCTTTCCTCCTGTCCTATTTCAAAATCTCCCTATAAGCCAAGCCTACTATCTCTAAAGAGTAATGCTGTCAGCTTTAATAGGAGCTGGATTAACTCCCGTGGCTTTCATCTTCCCATCTTTTTTTCTTTGCTGTATCCTCTGTCTGCCCTCCCCATCCCAGTTCCTGTCTCAATCTTCTGCTCTGCACCTTGCTTGAACTTTTCTTTCCATTGCTCACCTCACACCCTTCTGCTCCAGCCCCTCCTTGCCATTTTCCTGCTGTTTTCCATCTATCTATCTCAAGGCAAACAATCTGCCTAATCTTCCACCTAGCCAGCTACTGCGCTTCCCAGTCCACACCCACCACTGTTGTATGTGAGCACCTAATATATATTAAGATTAGGATCTCTCTTGTTCCCTCCCCCTTCCTTTCCAAACTATGTTGAAAAGGCTGGTGTGTGGGTTTTTTCAGTAATTCTGCCTCTTCCCGCCATGCCCCTCCCTATCTCTCCTGGAGAATCAGAGCACCAGAGATGTGGGTTACAGAAAACTGTAGTTAGCACTTACGCTGTTAAATACAAGAGAGCTTTACTGTCTCTCTCTCTCCCCCAAAAGAGGACAGGAGGCCTGATGTAATGTCATCCAAGTCAATGGAAAGACTGAGATTAAACTCCCCAGGAGCAGGAACAGACCCCTGGGAGAAGAGAGATTGACAGAGGATACGTGAAAAAAAGAAATGGATGTGAGAGAGGACTGTAGAAGATAGGGGAATAAAAGGGGACATTAGAGGAAGCCCATGTTACCTGAAATATAATCTTCTCCCTTGTAATCAGATCTCCCTTGAAATCTGTATTTCACTAAAGCAAATTGGCACTCCCCGGGGGAATTATTCTAGGAGGCTGACCTAGACAGTAGGGTAAAGGAGGATCCACCCATCATGATCTCAGCTATTTCTTTCTCATAGTTCATAAGAAAGTCATTTTCCCACAGCCACTGCTTCTCCCAAACATCTGTGCTATTCTGGGAAATAAAGCAGAAATGGGCAATTTTGTGCTTCACCCAAACTGGATCACAGGAGAGGTACAAGCAGGTCTGGAAGGGATTCAGTAGTCCTGACAACAGCAAAGAGGAGTGGATCCTGCTCCTCTCTGTCCCCAAAACCAGGAGGAGAAGACAGAGAGAGACCCTTAGTGGAGTCCCTAGTCTTTCCGTGGGGCCAGGAGGGAAAGGAAACAACAGAAATCAACAAGAAGGGTGGAGAGATACGAATGTCTCCTATCCCCTTCCTAGATGCAAGAGAGAAGAGGAGATGGGAAGCGAGGATGAAGCCTCTTCCAGGTCTCTCTGTGGGCTGTGAAGCATCTGCCTGTGAAAAGCAGTGACATTTAGGGTAGGGTGCTGGGGGTGACACGGGGAGCAGAGGACTGAACATAGCCCTGCGGCCCAGCGATTTCTTCAGGTCCACCGTGGAAGAGGGACAAAGGTGGAGGAAATCTACATACATGTTTTAGAAAGCATGCTTCCAGCCCCGGAAGCCTGGCTAGGCTGCTGCAGGCAAGCACTTCTCCAAAACACAGGGGCTAAATGCAAAAAATGCAGACAGGAAAACCACCCCAGGTTGCCAACCAGCTTCTTTAAGAAGGAAAAGGAAAGAGAGAGGAAGAAAGAGAATATGTAGAAGGAGAAAGAAGGAAAGAAAAACAGGGTCATAGGAAATTTAATTCAAAATCTCTTAATTCACCAAAATTCAAATCAGGTATGTTCTGTTAAATAAATTGTGCTAGTAAGTTAGAACTGCCTTGACTTGCCTTATCTAGCCACCACGGTTCTTTAAGTGCATCAGCAGTACATTATACGTATTTGCCACGATGTTCTTGCAATCGGAATTAGGTTTCTGCAGGTTTCAGTTCTCCTCCTTTCCTGCAGCAGGAGCTGAGATGGAAATAACGAACAGCTCTACTCATACGCTACTCACCAATTCCCCTCTCTTGATTACTCAGACTTTCTACTCCAGGCAGTGTAGTTAGCAGCTCTTTCTGCCGTGTTGAGGCTTTGCAGCAAGTACAACATGACACCAGCTGCGTGTCCTAATCTCAGTCCATAACGCTGAATTAATATAGTGTGTTTTTCCACAGACTTCCATAAATTCAGAGAAATGTCTGCAGGAAGGAAAAGACAATAGTTCTGTGTCCATTCAGATGAATTACAACCCCAAAATAATAGCTGGAAACTTGTTTGCAAAAATCAGTAGACTTCAAAAACAGCAGTGTGTAGTTTGGGAAGAAAGATAATCATGTTGATGTGTACAAGAACAAAAAGGATTGCAGTATAAATAATGCAAGAGGGAAGGAAGAAGGGACGGACAAAAAGAACATATTATTGGTAAAAATCAATAACAATCATCATACAGTTTTTATGAGAACCTATCCTCCTTGAATAGGTAAACGCACAGGAGTGTACCTCGGTAGCCTAAAAATCAGAATGTTAAAGAGAAGTAAAGCAGACCATGTTTTTACCACTTGTCAAATAAAACACAACATATTTCTGAGTAACTAAGGCAGTATGTCTGCTGGCAAAGTAGCAGTGTATAATACTGTCATCTGTATATTGGGGGAACTCAGATCTGCCAATTCAGAGAAAGTGTGGCTTCCTAGAAATCAGTAATTTCATCTGATTAGTAAGTAATGAAAGGACTTTTTTCTCTTTCCTGAAAGAACGTCTCCCCTTTTTGGGTCAATTTCTTGGGGATCTCCACACACCAAACTTCAGGCTGGAGAGCTTGTGCCTAACAGTTCTGGAGACCGGCTGCGTCAGAGAGCCCAGTTTAGGAGGCATCCTCAGAAAAGCCCTTATCTAATAAATGCCTCAAGTGGCACAGAGAATAGCTTTTCCCCAGTGCCCGCAAACTGCCTTTCCCTGCTGCAGTGCGCTGAAGGGACCCCAGCAGAAGTGACAGATCATGCACTATGTTCTCGGTGCACCTCGGGGTGCTTTTCTTTCCCTCCGTTAAGAGCATCTTGATTTCCTAGTGGAAACTCAAGGATACCTATGTATCTTCATATATCCTTGCTACTCACAAATAATGGAAAAGACCTTTAAAATGCATTTGTGTTTCCTCTGCAGAGAAAACTGAGAGGACTGAGGTCAAAGACAACTCACCGTCTCTCCGACATTAGCCAACATGTGGCATCTACTCTTAGCTTTGCTCCACATCCTTTTGTATTCTCGCTCCTAACCACTTACGTTTGCTACCTTGAGGCTGGAGCAAAGGTGGCCCGCTCTTGTTCCTTTAAAAACAATTTAGAAAAGGGAAACAAAGAAAAGTGAAGACAATGCTCTACAACAGAAAGGATGACTTGGGGGTAGATGCTCAGACAGCATGAATCACGCTGCTTTTCTAGGAAGGCTCTTATCATGCACTGAAGATGGACCACATTACCTTTTGTTTACTCAAAATACTGCCACGTAAACCAGGCACTGACCCAGCACATGACATTCAGGGTAACTGAATGGAAAGAAGACAGTGTATAGCTTAGCCAACAGACTGAACGATCAAGCATCAAAGGTAGTCACATTGTGTTCTCCACAATATGCTCTGACAGTCCACAGACAGCTGGTTGGTCATATGGTGCCAGTCTCTCTTCCCTGCTTCTAGCTGCTACACGATATTAAAAGGAGCAGGAAGGAAGGGAAATCCCTTCTTAAAATCATGTATACAAACAATAGTTGCATCAATGCAGATGGAAGGGGATCCTGTCCAAAACACACAGTCAAAAGCAGCAAGTGCTTCAGAGTCTGACAGCCAGTCTCTACCGAGCCTAGCTTTTGTGGAGAAAGCCATTGCACCCGGAGATGTCCCCTGGCCACCAAGTCAGGGGAGGATGATGAGGAGGGAGCCGGCGTGGTAGCCCCTGAAGCCCAGCCCTTGCTGCAGAGGGCAGGCTCCCACCGCCATCAACATCATCAACATCAACATCCTCACCCTGCATGACTGCTTGGTTCAGCCCACGGGTCAGGGCCCTTAGCCACGTTTCTGATGGGAACTCTTCCCCAGGATTTTCTGGGTAAGTCATTACATACATGCAGACCAAAAGGGCACTGTAGATGTCAAGGCGTCTTCCTCGCCCTACATGCTGACTCCACGTCAGATGAGGGCCTGGTGAACAACATCCTCCCCTGCCTCTCACTTTCCGTATGAAGGAAAGCTGGGCAGGAAGGCTGGCCAGGGTCACGTAGCCCTCCACAGCAGCTCCCTGGCCTATGCAACAGCTCCTGGGGACTGCCAGGCACATCAGGGCTCACAACATGCATCTAGGCACTGTTCCAGGTCTGAGATCTGGTAAAGGATGCAAAGGTGTTGTGGTTTAACCCGGCAGGCAGCTAAACAACACAGAGCCATTCGCTCACTCCCTGCCCCCCCGCAGTGGGATGGGGGAGAGAATCAGGAAAAAAAAAAAGTAAAATTTGTGGGTTGAGATAAAGACAGTTTAATAGGACAGAAAAGGAAGGGAAAATAATAATAATAATAATAATAATAATAATAATAATAATAATAATAATAATAATAATAATGATAAAAGAATATACAAAATAAGTCATGCACAATGCAATTGCTGAGCACCTGCCAACTGATGCCCAGCCAGTCCCCGAGCAGCGGTCACCGCCCCCTGGCCAGCTCCCCCCAGTTTATGTACTGAGCATGACATTGTATGGTATGGAATATCCCTTTGGCCAGTTTGGGTCAGCTGTCCTGGCTGTGCCCCCTCCCAGCTTCTCACTGGCAGGGCATGGGAAGCTGAAAAGTCCTTGACTAGCGTAAGCACTGCTTAGCAACAACTAAAACATCGGTGTGTTATCAACATTGTTCTCATCCTAAATCCAAAACACAGCACTATGCCAGCTACTAGGAAGAAAATTAACTCTATCCTAGCTGAAACCAGGACAAAAGGCAGAATAAAAACATTTAATTTCAAAATATAAAGCTTTTTGTGCCATTCTCTTCACCCACCAAGCCACGACAGTGCAAAGGAACATAGTTACCTGTGCTTTCACACCAAAGCTCTCAGCTCTCTAAAATGTTGTTTACAGCCTGACAAAAGCACCTTATTCTTGCAAGCACTGAACTGCTCGGCATCTCTTTCAGAAAGAGGTCACATACTAGGCAAGGCTGACTTCAGGACCTGGGGGAGATAAATCAGGTTGGAAGAGCACTGTGGATTAGCACCCTTGTTCCCACTACAGCAGCTTCCTTTCTGCTCTCCCTTCCCACGAAGGCAGCATCCCCTGGCAAAATCAACAGGCAATCCCTCCTCCTCTTTCCCGATGGCACAAGCTGCTGCCTGCACCCCCCTGTCTTTTCCAGGCAGCTGCTCTAAGAGTAGGGAGGGAAAAGAGGAGGAGAGGTGGAGCGGGGCATGGCAAGACTCCAGTGCCATGGGCGGGGGCGAGAGGGAGGCTGGCTGGGAAAGCCATCGCCAGGCAGTGCTGCCTACCCAGCAGAGATAATCAGGCAAAATTTGCTGGGAGAGGCTGCCTCCCTCAGCTCTCCACCCACTCTGGTTGCAGCAGCAGCAACAGAAAACTTCGCCTCACACAGCGATGTGGAAGCAAGAGAAGCCTGGTTGTTCCTGTAGCACTGCCAGATCCTGCAGAAGGCAAGCTGAGCCAGAGGAGAGAACCGTGCCGAAATCTGCGCTCCTCTAAATCACAACCCCCACGAGAAATGGTTTCAGCCTTGTCAGTGGTCTCGGAGCATGTCTGCTGAGAAGGGCTCCCCACAAAATACTCTGCCTTTTTACCCAGCAGCAGCTTTGAGGCCTAGCAGAGACCTTATTTTCAATCCTCCGAGTGGCTTCAAGTTCACCTCTCGAGGTTCCTTGAAGAGTGGTTCCAGTCCCTTCAGGACCAACCTGCTCTCCTGTCTCTCAGCCCTCCGGTCACAGCCTTATTTTGCATGGCATCCTTTAATTAGAGAGCAAAAGAGACCTCGTGCTCAGGGCACTCTTAGGAAGGGCAAGTCCCAGGCTCCCGTCCCTGCGCCGAGGCCTGGGACTCGGCATACGTCCGGTGCCTGTACACAAGATTGAACCCAGCATTCTTGTTGCTCTTTCCTCTTTCCCTCCCACGCACTCCATAAATATTAAAGCCTTCCCTATCAAGCAAAATTGCCACCATGGTGTACTCCGCATCACTGTCCCATAACCCCTTCTAGCTGCTCTCCAGGAAGCTGGGACACAGCACTTCACACTGGCCTCCCCTCGCTGGGAAGCCGTCCGGCAGCTGCGGCAGGGCGGCAGCATCGCTGTCGGCTGGAGCCGAGTACCTCACTCTTAAAGACCACATGGAAGCCTCTCCTTTTGGTGACGGCCACTGCGAGGGGATGGAGGCATCCAAGCGCCAGAGGGCTGAGGTGTAACCAGCCCTGCCTTCTCAGTGCCTGCCTCGGGCGGTTCGTGCCGCCTTGCCGAGTCCCGCTCCCAGCTGCACAGGAGAGGGGCACGGGGAGCCGGCACTGCCTCCTTAGGGACTGCAGGCTCTGGCACAAGGAGCCGGCTCCAGGGAGCGAGGTGGCACATCAGTGCACGCTGCCGTGCCCAAGTCCTGCTTGGGATCTCGGCCTGAGCAGCCGCCGGTTTCAGTGATACTCAAACTCATCAGCATAGAAATCTCTTTTGAAGATGGGACTCAGACGACACTTTCACAACCCGCTTAACCCGATCTACGTGGAAGTGGCTGCCAAGAGGGGAGGTCTCCCTCTGCCTCCTGGCAGCGTGTTCCCAACCCTTCCTCCACGCTGGCACCGCAGCTAATGCAGCTACGCGTTCTGCTGAATGAGGGAATTAGTAAAGCTGAACGCTTTTTTCCTCTGCTAATTTTCAGCTGGATCAGCTCCCTGGCCTGGTAACTCCATCGCTGCATGAGCGCTGGTGCCAGCATAACGGAAACGGAGAGTTCACGGGGCCAGGGGTGGGGGCCAGGGGACAGGACGGGACCAGCCCTCTTGGCATTGCATAGGCTTAAGCCAGTCAAGAAGGACCCACCTCTGGGTCTTAAAATACATAGCCCTTTGAAAATATTGCATGTGTTCTTAGTTTGGTTTTAAAAATAAGACTTACATGACTGCATTCACCTAGATGAGGAATTATTTTAGTCTTTGCTAATTATTGTACTAACAATACCAGTGAAAGCTGAAAGAAACCCACCATCTGTTTCATTAAAACCAGACTTCCCAACTTCTTTAAATGAGGCAATTTTTGCGTTACGCTGAACTTGAATACAAAAGCCAGCATCATAAATGCAAAGGCCATGACCTGCCAGCTCCCTCGCTTTTCCTTGTTGCTGTACAGGCTCGCTACGGGGTGTATTTTCCTCTCAGTGTGAGTGCGACACTACAATTAATACTAATGGCAATTATTAGGGCATATCAAAAGATGAGCACAGCACACATTAGCAACAGAAACCAGCTTTCTGCATTGTTGGCTCTGCCTTCAGCACAGCTATTTAGGCACTCTGATATTTCTCGAAGTATGGAATGGTGATCAGCCATCACTATGAAAACATTTTCAAAAAAGCAGTGCCTCCACATGAAAAATAACAGGTTAATAAAAGAAGCCAGGTTTAATTACATGATTCAAACAAGGAAATATAATGAAATCACCTAATACGCTGTTATTACCAATTATATGAACTGTAATTCAAGTTCAAAACTGAGACCTGTCTGGGTGATGAAATGAACTTGGTTTACTGGGAATTTCAGGGAGGAAAAGTCTCAGAGAGATGGGAAAAGGAATTGGGAAGGACACAGGGACAAGTCCATAGGGGAAATGGCCTTCAGGGAATGAAGAAAGAGTACGTGAGGAGAAGGGGATGGACCGCACACGTGGGAAAGCAAGAAGCAAGGCAGGTGGCTTGAGACATCTTGAGTATTACCCACTGGTGGCTACTCATAAAAAAAATCTGTGTGAAGTCAATAGCTGTTTGGCTCAAAGAAAGGCTGCGGCACTTGCTTCATGTGGGCTGTTCACAGCTGCAGGAGGAGGCTCCTCTGCGGTTAGCAAGCTTGAGAACTGTATTGAGTTGGTGGCTTTGTTGGCTTCTAGCTTCAGTGCTCTAAACGGGCAAGTTTGTAACTAGCCCTGCAAAAAAGCCAAATACCACTGTACCTGTCAGTGTACTCTAACTAGCGCACGCCTGCCTAGCTCTTCAGTTAGTGGCATACCATCAGGTTCAAGAAGTACGCGCCATGAGAAGTGCATGCATTCCATTTCAAAATGGTCTGATAATAAGGATGAAATGCAAACTAACTTGTCTAGAGCGCAGGAAGTTCTGTAGGTTGCTTATCCCACCTGAAAACTGAAGAAAACCAGATTTCAGTTCCAGACTTCCAGGGGAGGACGCTCATTCCCCTCTTTGTATTGACAAGTCTGGGGAAGCCATTTCAAATGTGCGTAAGATGAAATACAGTATCTGAGAAGCACAGATATTAAAACTTGAAAAAATGCTTTTGTTGAGGTACGTCTAATTGAGACCTTGTCTCTCCTTGGATCTGCATTTAGACCATCTACCTGCAAAAGAGACGGGGGAGCAGAACGTTACACTGAAATATTTGAGAACTAAAACTATTTCTTTTTATACAAAAAAGTCACTCTTGGATTCCAGTAAAATCTCCTCCGAGTGTGGTATAAGTGAAACCAGCTGACTGGTCAGGCTTCCTACAGACCCATAAAAAAAGCGGGAAGGGTGTAGTCTGTCTAACATATCTAATCTCTGCATTGAAACAGCCTCCATCCATGCAACATCTGCTTGTTGGCAGACGAGTGCTGACTCGGCCAGTCTTTAATCTGTCAACTCCCAGGTGTTTTGATAAACCACGAAAGCTGTCAGCTTGGACCTCAAATAAATCTTTTCTGCCCCGAGTGTGGTGGAAAGCCTTAGTGCACAGGCACCAGCCCTCCCGCTCAGGAGAGGTGAAAGGATGCTCCATCATTTCCCTTTCTTTGCTCCCAGGGAAAAACCACGTTGGTTATGGGGTGAGAAGCCTCCCCATTGCCTTTCTCCCTCCCCACCACAGCATGTTCTGGAGGAAATCCCTGAAGGAAAGTTTCACCTTGCATCCCTCTCCCCGCTCCAGCACGTGTGCCGGTGACCAAACAGCAATCCCACAGCAAGGGGGTTGCCATGCTGCCGCGCTATACTCTGAATCCCGGCTTTAGGCGCTCTGCCCATCTTCTCAGTTCAAATACAGATGAGAAGGGAGATGCACTTAAAAAGGCTCAGCTAGCCTTAAGTGGTGCGTCTGTGCCTGTGGGACATCAACCCTGTTGTTTGTAACCCAAAGTGGCTAAGGTAAAACAGGCCAGAACAAAAAGAAAGGATTATATTAGAATCAGATGTATGTAGATAAACATGATAAAAAGATACAACGCTTTAATTGATACTATGACAAACCTTACAAACATCACGAGGCAAACTCATTTACTGTTTTGTGATTCAATACAGAGGCGCCTGTTTTCTCTATAAGCTCTCCAAGCTTTTTCTGTGCCATCTCTTCCAGAACAAAATTCAGAAGCACAAAAACTAGAAGGTGTTTTCCTCATTCCGTCACTCCGGGTCAAATAAGTATGAGTGTGTTTGAACGGGGAAGGAATATTACTTTTTATAAAGAGTGTTGATTCCGGCAGTTGGCTACCAACAAAAAGATACACAATTACTGCACTCCAATTTGCAAATTTCCTTTTGGAAAGGAGTTTATAACTTCATTCCTTAAAACTAGTTTTGACCCAAACTTGTCATGCAAGTCTGTGGTCTGGAAGGAAAATGATTTTGCAACATTAGAACTAACGCATTCAGGTATTTCTGCTTGTTTAGAGGTGACAACAACAAATAACAGAAAAATGCATGCAAAGCTGGAACTGCTTTTGCAATGCTCACTTTGCTTGCACTCCCCTCAGATTTTATGGCAGGTTATAACCCATCATGCTCTTCTTTTTTCCTTGTGTGTATTACCACCTAAGATCTTTGAGCTCTTTGGAATATAGTACCTAGCACACTGTTAGCTAGATATAAATAATAAAAAGATATAATGTTTAAAGATAGAAATAGTAAAAAGCAGTAATTCCAGACAATCCCCTCCCATACTCAGTGCTTCAGTGAGGTGAGTCCGTGGGAGAAAATCACTGCAGACTTTTCCACGAAGAGATAAGCCATGTACCAAACCCATAGGCACAAAGAGGAGAAGCTTTCTATCCCCTTCTTTTTTTCCTTTTTTTTTCCTGGTAGAACAGGGTGCAGAGCTTAATTCCATAATAATGAGATCCTAATATAACCTTCCATCTGGCCGCTAACAGTAGTGAAACTTTCAGCGAAGCCAATCTACTGATGACTCGTGTCTTGGTGCAAGAGCCTGGGGGGGGGGGGGGGGGGGGGGAAGGGAACAAACCACAAAACGCAGATATCTTGATCTATTTAAAACCTTCTGCAAGAAAAAGCTTTCAGAGGGAAAGTAGGAGGATGACAGCCTAGCCTGACTCAGCCTCATCTCCCCCCTTCCACCAGGCACTGACCAGAGCGTGCCCTTTCCAACAGCAGAAGGGGCTTGTGCGCTGGGGAGGAGGCTGAGGAGAAATGCAATCCAACCAGCACAAGGGACTGCAGCAGGTGGGTCTAGTCCAAGTGGGTATCAAGATACTGATTTCAGACTTTTAGCCTGCTCCTGGGCAGAAAGGGATATGGCGGCCCACTTCTGGAGGGGAATCGAGAAAACCTGATGGTGCCAGAGGCAGATAGGATTCCTGAAATGCACACATAATCCAGCACAGACCTGCCATCCATCCAGGACAGCAGCCAGTGGTCAAACCAGCCTTTGAAAGGCTGTTCTTCCCATGGGACTCATGCCCATCCCCAATGCCCTTATTTTTATACACATATATATGCATATATACATGCCTTGAGACAAAAGCTTGGCTTCCTCCCCCCTCCCCCCCCCCCCATTTGCTCTCCTGTTCTTTTGTATACACAAAAATAAGAGTTGACTCATAAACTATAATGACACTTACTGGGCACTCATATATTAACTGATGCATCCCATGAGCAATGTCCTTGAGGCTCCTTGGCTGTAACCTACCTTCTGCTGTAATCAATTTGTAAGTGCAAACTGTTCTGAATCTCATTATTTACTACTCTTGTAATGTCTGCCTTACCGTATATTGAGTCTATTTCACTTAAGCAAGCTAAAAATGACAACTGCTTCTCACAGTGCATGTGTATATTCCCCTGGTTTGTGCACGGTTATGGTAGTTTGGCAAGTTCTCTTTTTGTTCACGTCTGGCTTGGAGATAAAGCCACTTATCAAAATACTTGACATCATAAAGATACTTGTATGTTAGACTGATGTAATTTGTCATTATCACTTACAGAATCACTTTGCCGGAGCAGGCTAAAGGTTTTGCTGAACTCGGTATCCAATCAGGAGCACTTAAAATGATCCGGTCCTTAAAAGAAAACATAACTAACAGTAAACCTAACTGTATTACATAGCACCGCTCACGGAAAGTTTTCCCCATTCAGCATGTGACATACAAAATCTGTGCGTTCAGACTCTGCAATCTCATCTTTGCTTACTGCAATGTCGGGAGTTAGCGTTTACATAATTGCCTGACCACCCCACCTTTTGGGCCAAGTTGTTTTCCACAGCAGCACCAGCCAACAGCGGAGTCCCATCCCTTGTCCTTTGCGGGAGAAATACATCCCTGGTTTTGCCTATTGTTTTTTTCCCCCCTGCGTCACGAGATCCCTTTCTTGATCCCAAGAGCCTCGATCCTCTCCCATGACCTTGAAAAAGGGGAATTCTAAAGCAGCTCCCAGGTGGGAGGTGGCGGCGTCTCATCTGCCTGTGCGAGTCTCAGCAGTTTTTGCTGTGGCTGAATTGGGATTACCCCGGCTGCTGCCAGACGTGCGGCCGGGCCCCCACATGGGAGCCATGTGCAGTTCAGCAGCTGCGGGTTAGTCACTCAGGCAAGGCAAATCCTTGAGTCGCGGTATCATCCTACCTCCTCTGTTACCCAAAGCTTTACTTGTAAGGAAATGCCACCTTTGCTGCCAAACAGCGCTAGTTTTTAGCTGCTCTTTCACCGAAACTTTTCTCGTCTTTTTTTAGGATGCAGAGGGAATGGATGTAATAGCCATGGTGATACTGCACTAATGTAATACTATTTTTCTGATGTTCCTCATAGTCTAAATCAGCACCACATTGCCTTTTGCACAACATTTAAACAGTATTGTCTAAATCCGTACCAGGAGAAGTTACCGGGAGTTCAAAAGGAGCGCTGTTGAAACTCTGCCAGCTGCTTTTGTCTGAGGTTCTACCAGCGCTCCCGAGCCGAGGTTGTAACGTGGTTTTCAGCCGGCTGAGCGCACGGCAGAAGGCAGCCACACAGCAGAACAGGTTCTCCCTCTCACCCTCGCCTTCAGGAGAACAAAACTTCACCATCCGGCGTAAGGCACCGCATCTTTTGCATTACGTTAGTTAAGACTATGGCAAGACCGGCGAGCCGACACGTTAGGAAGCCAGGGTAATCCCTCTCCTTGTTCCTCACTTCTTTCCTGGCATCTTCCCAAGAGGGGAGGGAAAGAGGAGTTAAAAACATTACGAAAAGAACAAGCATCGCCAAGCTAAAAGTCATCCGGCCTTACAAAGTTCTTCTTTACCCTAGAAGGGAAAACCTTCTAAAATATGTATTTTTAAACATACATGCAGGCTGATTGTTCTAACTATACAAACATCTGCCAACTAGTACCATGTCTGGCGTGCTCATGCTTTACTACAATGTTCTAACAGTTGGGCTGAAAAACTAATCGCTAGGGAATACCTGAATTTAAGCAAAAATATCCTTAAAGCTGAGAGAAAAATTCTTCTATTTTTAAAAGAAAAAAAAACCACCAAACAAGCCCTAAATTTGATGGCAATAATGCAAAATGAAATTTCAGTATAAGATGTCTACAAACTTGGCATTTCAGTGCCAGAGAAGAAAACTTCATACGTTATGGAAGGACGTACATATTTATTAAATGGTTATCCTCTGTGATATGCACACATTGTATTGTAATCAGTAAGTACACTTTCAATATTAGAACTTAGTATTAGAACACAATATAGACACCCAATTCTGAGGCACATTACTTCAGCAAATAAAAAAAAAAAGATGCAGAAAGGTATCAATACAATTTGGATAACATAAAACCAATTAATTCTTAGTATCCAAGGAAGATTACAGAGGAAAAAGCGATGCAAGAGATGGGGGAGGCAAGTATCCCAGACCTGTTCGGAGGGAGGAAAAAAAAAAAAGAGTTCCCCGTTAGTACATTAAGATACTTCCTGAAAAAAGCAAGTCATTCCTAGGCTTTGCTCCAACCTCCATGAATCGCTGCCTGCAAAGCAACCGTGACTCGATCTTCGCGGATTGTGCTAGAGGGGCACTGACCTTCACATCAGCATTCACAGATCAACTGGGCTGTCCGGCTGGGAACAGCTTACCAAAGCTCAGGCCATGTATGGTGCAGTTAATACGGTCATTCACCCATTTTAGATATACCGAGTTATCATCACTACCTAATTGCTCCCTTTGGGGGGGGGGAAACTGCCGCAAAAAAACCTCTCTTGCACATGCATAGATTTGTGTGTCCAGTAAGGCAGCTCTGGAAATAACTCAGAAGAACAAGAGAATTCCAGATGTTAAAAATATCATTTAATTAAAGAAACATAAATCATACCAAAAAGTTTAAGCCACTTTTAGTTAATACATTTGCATTTATTTTAGAATATACTCTACATCTGAGTAAAAAAGTTTTAAATAAACTCCAGTACATGTACAACCGTGGGACTCGCCATCCGTCCCGCGACGGAGGGATGCTCGTTAGCCCACTGGGTTCCCTCCCGGGTAACAGAAGCAATTTCACGCCAGTTTTGTTATGTTCATCGGCTTGTGTTGAGCCTCCTATCTGCCAGCTACGCCACCACCTCGTACACGTACGGGTTCGGCCTCCCCACCCGGGGAGGCACAGCAACCGCTCGCCCCAGACCGTACAATTAAAAAAAAAGGGGGGGGGGGGGGGAGAAATAATTAATAAACTAGTATCGATTAATTTACACCTCCCTCTCGCTTGTGCGTTGGTAGAAAACCGGCTGCAGTCCTGGGAGCGCGCAGGGAAGCCTCAGCCCCGGGGCGCAGCCCTCCACCGCCGCCGCGGCAGCAGCGCCGGGCGGGGACCCGCCGCTCCCGCCGCCGGCGGGCCGGGCGCCCCCTTCCCCGGCTCCCCCCCGGCGCTCACTGCCCCCAGCTGCTGAAGCCGATCTCCTGCTTGTATCTGTTGGTGAGGACGTTGGCCTTGCGGGTGAGCTTGGAGAGGACCGAGTGGAGTCCGCTGAGGTGGTAGTGGAACTGCTTCTCCAGGTCCTCCTCCCCCTCGCCCTCCTCGGCGGGCCCGCCGCCCAGCTTGTCCTTCTTGCGGGCCGCCTCCTCGCCCGCCGGCGGCTGCACCACGCCCCACTCGATGTCGTTGCGGATGGACTTGAGCAGCACGTAGTGGCTGTACATGTCCCTGCGGGAGAAGTAGGGGCCGGGGTCGCCGGGCGGCAGGGCGGCGTCCCGCTGCGGGCAGACGGCGCCCGCCGCGTCCAGCTCCTCCAGCAGCAGCGGCACGTCGCGCAGCAGGCTGGGCACCATCACCGTCTGGTCCATGTTGTTGACGGCGCCGATGAAGCGGTTCATGGCGTTGAAGAGGGAGTACTTCTGGCTGTACGAGTCGCAGATCTGCATCATGCCGGCGGGCGGGCGACCTCAGCGGGGCGGCTCGGACCGCGGGGCTCCTCCGGCGGCGACCTCCTCCTCCTCCTCCTTCTCCTCGCTAGCGGCACCGGCCGCCCTCCGCCGCGGGCTGGGCTCGGCGGCTCCTCGCGAGCAGAGTCCTGCTGGGAGGCGGTGGCGGCAGGCGCCGAGCTTAGGAGCTGTTCTCCCCCCCCCCTCCAGCCCGCTTTCCCCTCCCGTCCCGTCCCGCCGCCGCCTTTATCCTCGGCCCCGTCTCCTTTTTTAGGCTTCCCCTCCCCGTCCCTTTTCTTCGCCCCTCCGCCCCGCCCCTCCCCCCCCCCCCCCCCGCCCGACCTCCCGGGGCGCCCCGTGCAGCCGCCGGGGCTTGCTGCTGCCGCTCCCCTGCGAACAAAAAGAGGCAAAACGCAGAAAAACCCCCACCCAACCCCGCAACTCCTCCCGGGAGCCACGCGTGGCGTGGGGCTGGGGGGCGGCCGAGGGGAAGGCGGCCCCACGCCACGCAGGTAAATTATTCAAGCGGCCCCCAGCCGGCGTGGCCCGGCCGAGGCACCGAGCCGCCGCGGGGGAGGCACCCACCGTGGTCCGGAGCCGCTCACCGCCGCGCCGTCAGCCCGCCGCCGCCCGTGGCTGCGCTCCCATCCCCGGCGCGGTATTTATAGCGCGTATCTTAAAGCAAGGTGTTCCCCAGTGCCACCCCCCGCGCCGGCACGCCAGATAAAGGCGGCGGGCGGCGGCCGCGCCGCGCCGGCTCCGCCTCTCGCCCCGCACCGGGGGAGGGCAGCGCGACGGGGAGGGCGCCGGGACCGGCCGGGCCGGGCGGGCGGCAGAGCCCGCCCCGCGGGCATCCCGCTCCCCCAGTGGGACCCGGCGGCGCGGGTCTGGCGTTCGCCGTGGAAACTGCGGGGCTGGGTCCCCGGGGGAGCCGGGCGCCCACCCGCCCGTTCCCGTCCCGCGGCGGCAGCCCCCGCGCCCCCACCCTGAGAGAAGGGACCTCCCGAGCGCCGGTAACGTCCTCCCCGCCGCCCCGGGCGGGGACGGCAGCGAGGGGCACGGCGCCGCCATCGAGAAGCGCTTCAACACCGCCCCCCGCCCCACTCCGCTCCTCGGCGCCAGGGCAAGCGGCCCCGAGGCGGCCGGCGCCGGCCGCCCCCCTCCCCCGGCCGGGCCGCTACCCGCCGGGCGAGGGGGGGAGCGGGAGGCGCGGCTACGCCGGGCGGGGGCGGGGGCGAGTGATTGACAGGGCAGGCGGCGGGGACACGCGGGCTCCGCGTGCTGTCCGCGTTCGCCCGGGCCGCTCATTGGCTGCCGGGCGCGCGGCGAGCGTGACGGCCGCGCCGCCCGCCCCGCCGGCTCCGCGTGCCCCAGCGGCAATTAGAGCGGGCCGGCGGGGAGGGCGCCGGGGTCGCAGAGCCCGCCGGCGCTCGGCCAGGCTCGCGTCGCCGCCTCCCTCCCAGCAGCCCGCCGAGGAGCCGCGGCTCCCCGCTGCCCTCCCTCGCCGTGCCGTGCCGGCCCGAGGGCGGGGGGGGGGGGGGGGGGGGGGAGGCGGGGAGCGGGCGCGCCCTTTCCCGGGCGGCCTTTGTCTGGCGGCCGGGGCTGCGGAGGGCCGCCTGCCAGCGGCCGCGGGGCGGCCGGCGTCACCCCACAGCCTCGCCTCCGGGCCCGGCCAATCGGCGGGCCGCCCAGCGGCCCGGCTCCGCCGCCCCCTGCCAATCAGCGAGCCTCGGCAGCAGCCAATCGGAAACAAGAACCCCCTCCCACACACCCCCGTCCGCCGGCTCGCGCGGCCCTGGTAACAGGCGAGTCGGCTGGAGGAGCCGCCGTGGGTCACGTGGGGCAGAACGGCTTGGGGAGGGGGGAGCGGCGCGCGGGGGGGGGGGGGGCGGGCGGGTGTTGAGCGCGTTGCCGCGGCAACGGTTCGACCAACCGCAAGAGGCGGGGGCCCCGCCGCCGGGGCCTGCGCGGCGCCGGGGCGAGCCCGCGGCCGCGGCCCGGAAGGGCGCGGGGAGGCGCCGGGGCCGCTGGCAGCCGCGTGCGGAGCGGCTGCGCGGGGGCGTCCCGGAGCTCGGCCTCACCCGCGGCCAGCGGAGGCCGGGGGCTGGGCGGATAGGAGAAGCCCGACAAACGGGCCGGCCTGCGCGGCGGCAGGGCCCCCGCCCGCCGGCCCGCCGCGCCGCGCCGCGCACGGTGCGCTCCGCTCCGCCCGCGCTTCCCCAGCGCCTGCCCGCAGCGGCGGCTCCGCGGCCCGGCCTGCCGTCCCTCCCGTCCCGGGTGCTGGAGGCCGATGCCTCGGTGCTCCCCACAGCCTCTCCGCCCCCCGGCTGCTCCAGGCTTCCGCCCGGGCCGCAGCCCGACGGGGTGACAGGCCGGTTCCCTGGGCACGGGGTGACAAACCGGCTGTCTGCAAGACGAGATCGCAGCCGGGTACCCTTTGCCAGCAGCACGGGCGCTGCGAATACTTGCGGCTAAGCAGTTGCAAGAGAGACGGGCTGGTATAAAATTATGATCTGTTCGTGGATAATTCACTACGGGGGGAGGGGGGGACGGGAGAGAAAATAATCTCACCGGGCCAGAAAATTGGCCACAACATACACTTGCATCTCTGTATAGGCACAGTGCGTTATTAATACACCATTAGCGGTTTTGCTGCCTTTAATTGAAATACAGCGTGTGCTGAACATTCAATAAATTGGAAAAAGAGAAATCTTTCGAAACGAGAAAGTGGTTTATTGTCCAACTTCCCTGTCCAAATTAAAACAAAAAAAATGTCTGAACAAATTAAAACTGAAGACTTTACCTGTGGTTGGAACATCCCAGCTGGGGAGGAGAAAAAGTTGACAGAAATAACCCGGCTTGAAACTGCGAACAGGGGAAGTATGTGGTCGTAGCAAAAGCCAGATGAGGACGCGCGATGTCTTCTGTGCGATGATACTATGCAAATTATGACCTGAGCATAAAATCATTTTCATCCCCACCTGCCCTCTTTGCTCCCCAAAATGTATAGCCACAGGGCCTGCTTCCACCTTTGACTGAATGTTGCCTCATTTTAGCGTAGTGCTAATACCGTGCTGTAGCCTGTGCGGGCATGTGTCTGACCCATTAGGCTGAGATAGATCATACTCAAGTCAAACTCACAGCATAAGGCAATCGGCTTTTTTTTTTTTTTAACTTCCTTATGTTCTGATCGATTTTGATATGCAGTGTAAATGTCTCTGGTATGTATAATGTATATCATTAACAAAAGCCTGAGTAGGTTTGATTGCTCTTTGGTTAGAACGAAATAAAGGAGCACGTATTTCTAACTCCGGTGGTATGTAATTGCGATGGCTGTGCACACGAGAGAAAAAGAAATGGCACTTTTCTTTTTCCCCTCCCGTTAAGAAAAGATGATCCCATTTGTGGCACAAACTTCTATATGCAAGCAGCATTTTTTAAAAATATTTCCTCTTTAGAATGATCCGATTATCGTGGCCATGAGGCGCCTGGAAGAACAGTCGGCTAGAAACCCCTTATCTTGTGTCCTGAGCAATAAGGAAGCTTGCACATTCGCTACCTGGCAGTCCAAGAAGGTGTAAACGCTTACCTCCGCCCAGCACAGGGTCCTGGGTAAGGAAACAGAAGCGACAACACGCAAAGGTAGTCCTTATCAAGCACCTCAACTGGATGGAGCGTTCCTGACGTACAAGCCCAGCAGTGTGAAGGTGAAAACGCCTTTCCGCTTGAATAGGTTTGGTACCGCTACTCAGGAAAGAAGGGCTCACATATAAGTTACTATATTAGCTAAAAACCTGTAATTTTCCCTGAAGTGAGTGAGAGCTGGTGGTGTTCAGCCCTTTCTGGACGAGGGCCTTCTTTCTGTGGCCGACTCCTGAAGAACGGGGGCGAACTATCACTATTACTGTTTAGCTGTTACTGTCACTGAGCTATTACTAGTATTAACTAGTTAACTGAGCTGTACATCAGTATTTACCCACAGTAGCACTAAAGGTAGCGCTACAAAGACTAGCTATGGGAACAATGCTGCTGCTGGCCTTTCTCCTCCGGCGACATTAGCAGCTGCGCAGTATTTTTCAAGAAAAGACATGATTCTGTCAACTTGCGTGGGTTTTCGTAACATTTGCAAGGCCTATCTGAACTCTCTCTTCAGTGGCAATGGGATAACAAACCGTCTTTGTTAACAGTTTTCCCAGGACGCATGCTGGCATGAAATAGGTGCCACCGGCACGTTGCAGACCGGCGATGGCTACACTTTGGCAGTTAGGAAGTTGTTCTGCTGCACAGTGTTTGCAAAATAAGATGAGATCTTGTGTGGGCGAAAAGTGATAAATATGTGCAAATATTTAGTGTTGCATTCTGCAGCCTGGGAACACCATTTGGGCCGGCCTTGTAAGAGCAACATCTCTTGGGAATTTCACTTGCTCTCATAGTTTGTTGTCGATGTGACATGGCAGATTATAGTTCAGCCTCGGAAACTGCGAGTCGTTTCCTTCTATTCCTATTTGACATACATTTTTGCTCAAACTTGTGAACTGCTTCCATCATTTTGGGTGGCAGTACGGTTGCATGCATTTAACACTTCTCTCTCCTCCTTTCTCTTTCTGAAACCGAGTCCAGTTGTACCAAACTCTGAACCGAGGAAACCCGCCATTTCTCATCCAGAAGGAACGTATGTAAATTTATCGTCTTAATTGATGCATCTCCCATGAGTTTCATATAATCAGCCCTTGTGGCTTAGCGTGCTAGTGATCAGGGTAAGCAGAAATCTAATATGTTAAAGGAATACAGACCAATTTGTCTAAGTCCTGCTGAGATCTGCGTTGTAACTTTTGCAAAGATTTACTCATCTCTCTTCTATCTTTCACTTAGCCGCCTTTTACTCCTGTTTCTGTTGGTCCTCCGTGAGCAGAGTGATTCTCCAAAGCGGACGGAAACCTCTGAGAAGGCGTGCAGAGGGGTCAGGAAGAGGACATTTGGAGAAGGGAGCAGCGATCGTAAATCCCCTTTCCCTCTGGCACACATGCAAATCTGAGCGAGACCGTACGCTGCCAGGAGCGGCACAACAAGGGCTCCGCGGCGTCGCGTCTCGGCGCAGAGGAGCAGTGTTTCGTGTGCGTGGTGAAAAGCACGGGAGTCCGGCGGGAGCTCTGCTGGGAGCAGGAGCAGGGAGCAGTGCTGGGCAGGGAGGCGGCCGTCTCAGGCGGCTCCCGTGAAGCCGCCCCGAGCCGCCTGGCTCTGCAGGTTGCACCTGGGTCTCTCCAGGCCTGCCAAGTCCTCGCTCCCTCAGAAGCATTCCTGCAAACCATCGCAAGTTCAGCTTCAATCTGTTTGCCGGTCACTGTGTATTTTCAGGGCTTGGGATCCCTCCCAAGCGGTGCTCGGCTAGCATCAGGAGGTCAAAACAGGCTAAAACCCCCCATAAAGGAGCCGACGGGATAAGTGCTGCCACGGTGTTGTTCGCATGGCCTGTGCGTAGCATCCCTCTCCCCTACCTTTTGCCAGCCTCATCCGTTTCCCCTGGAAGCTGGTCGGAGCAGGCGCTGTGGTGTGCAGTGCCCAGGACAACGGCGGCCCTTTTCAGATGGCTCCTTAGCGCTGCCATAATAAGCCCGATAAATAAAACATGGCTTGCAGACACGGATTTACTGGAGAGGGCTAAGGGGGCTGTAGTTCCCTCATTAGTATCTCCCGGTGCAGCATGTGTGCTCCTCATTATGTGGCACAGTGGCGGTTGTCTAGTCATCCACGATGAGGCTGCAGCCACTCCAAGGATATGCCAGGGATCCCAGGGATTTTTTTTTTTCCCTCTCCTGTGTTAATAATAGGAATTTACAAGAAAAAAAAAAGATCTTGAATATGAAGAGGATGAAGGGGGAAAGGCTGCAACTGAGTCTGATTTTCTCTCCCTTGCGTCTCTGTAAGTCAGCAGCAAACGCAGAGAAATCCATATAGCCGTGCTAATATGGAATTGGCATGAGTAGGATCAAGACCTCTGGACTGCACAAACTCTTATTTTGGGGAGCTTTGTTTCCCTTCACTCTAAAATGCTGCTTGTAAACTTGTGGCCAAAGTATAAACTTCATCCTCTCCCTCCCATTTTTCTTCTTCTGTTCAGGGGAAAAGAATCAATTTGGCCAATTTCCAGTCCCTCAAAGCTGGGGACTCGGGAATCTGGGTAAATCTGAAGAGGGTTTGCGGAGCTTCGATCCAACTTTTCTTTCCGGCCATCATTTAAAGCCCTCCTACCTCCCGCATACAAGTTGCAACTGCAACATCGTGGTAACCCTGTGACCGAGAGGCATGAGAGTCTCCTCCGAGACTGTAATCTCACTCTGAACAGCTCTCTGGCGGGTGCTCGTGGGTGGCGATACATCATGCCGTTTTCTCCTTTAGAGGTTTGCGGTGTCATCCGCACCGTGATCCCTGCCCTGCCTGGCCAGTGCTGGTAAGCCAGAGCCCGGGGCCGGCCTGGGAGCGGGTTCCCGGCGCAGCACCGCACGGCTGAGGCACGCGCGGGGTCATGAGCGGCGTTAGCAAAATCAGCCCCTTCCTCTTTGCAACCCTGCCCACGCTCGGGCAGAAAAGATACCTGTTTAGGATGGCAGGAGGCTTCACTGGCGTAGCAAAATAATCCTCAATAAACTCGTGACTTTCTGTAACGGTATTTAATATGCAGATAGCCAAACGAATGCCACCATGATATATTTTTATGGACAAATATTATATATTAAGCCCTGATTTATACATTTGAGCGTAATACCTGGGGCTCTGAGGAGAGCCTTTAATCTGTCAGTGAGGCAGCACGCATGCTAAAACGCAGAGTAAATCTGCACGGGAGCGGTGAACCGAGCACAGCATATATCAGAGTTCTTCCACCTGATAAAATTAAATACACAAGACCACCTTTCTGTGACATTAATGGTTTGATACGCAGGGGCTGACATCAGGAAATACCGATCTGCGCTTCCCACTCTGACCATAACCTGCAGCGTCCCTGCTGCTTCTGCCGTCCCCATCCCAACACGTGGGGAGGGTGCCACCTCAAGCTCCCAGGAGAAGTTCCTGGGTGAAGGAAGGTCTCTGCCCACGACTTGCCCCCTCTCCTCCCATCACCCTGCCGCACCTCGCCTTCCGTGTGACTGCCTGGCTGCAGCCGGGGGGGTGCCGGCGCCCTATTTCCCCTTCGTCAGCACGTGGAGTAAGGTGAGCATCGTCTCGGCATGGGGTTCTGCATTTAATAATCTCACCAGCTCAACTGTTTTTATCTGAATCTCCCTTCTGAACCGATAAATCTAAATTGCACATTTTCTAAACCGCTTAGCTTAGGGGTAAATCTTGCACGTATCCTCAAATGACTAGCTGGTGTCTTCTGCACCTGTCTAGCACCATCTACTGTAGCTTTTTTATACCGTTTTCCTTTCCCTTCCCATCTGCAGGCTTAGGATTCCTGCAGGAGCTGCTTTCATCCCGAGGAGTTTGTGGAAGAACGGGAGCTCTGGTTTTGTTCGAAAGGCCCGGGGCTGGCATGATGGTGAAACAAATACAACACACGTTCATCCTATAGATTATATTTCCTCGTTTTAAACCAGTGACCTGATTTTCAGTGCCTGGCTTGCTGTTGATAAATTTTACGCTCTTCTCAGTGCTGAGAAAGAGAAGATGGAGGAGAACAAAGGTGGCCCACCTTCACTGAAGCTTTCCATGCTAGCTGGTGGAGCAAGAATTAGGGACGTGGCAGGACGAGGGGCTGGAGCAGAGCTTTGTGTGGGGAGGAGAGGGTCTGCATGGGAACAAATCTTCCGGTTGCTGCCAGAAGATGCCGAGGGGGAGACATCAGCTTGGATTTCTACCATCTGATGGGGAGTTACGGGGTGGGACTAGAAGCAGCAGGATTTTCCTGTGAAAGTCCTCTCTCTTCTTGTTACATTCAGTATTAAAGGGGAAGCTGCTCTGAAAGAACACCCTACTTTTCCCAGCTCTGCAGTTCAGAGCTGACATGGAGGCGTTATGTGTCCTTCTTGTATGCACTCCTATTACAGTGTGGTTTTGGCTGGAGGATGTTGTATGGTTAAAGACGACTATTACGACCAAAAATAGAACCAGAGCTTTCCGACTGCCGTGACTATTATGGATTTGTATGATTAATATTTAGTTGCTTTACAAAAGGCACCAAAAGCTGGAAGTCAAAATCAGAACAAAGTTGTGCTAAGGATTGCATATAGCTTTTTTTTTTTTTAAATAAATCTGTTCCTAATGAGTATTTCTGTAGGTGATAGATTAACATAAAAATACTGCAGTCTGTTCCAGGGTTGTAAAACACAAAACAAGGTACATCATACATTTTTTTTGTTATTGAAACCCAAATTATTGGTTTGAAACTAACTTGTTTCAATGGCAAGTAACATATTTTTCCACAGTCCTTGTGAAAACTGGAAATGAGGTAGATTTGGCATCTTAGCCTATGAAGTTCTGTGGCAAATCTGCAAACCGAAAGACCACAGGGTTTTGTCCTGGCTTTGCTTCTTGATGAAGTTCTGAAAAGAGCTAAATTAAATCCATGCTTTAGCCATATGTGTAATTTTGTTCTACTGGAATAGCTTATAGCTGTCAGTGAATTTCTCCATACTCCCAGCATTGTGTAAGGGATGATCCAAGAGCCTGAAGATTACTCTCTCCAGTAGTACCATGCGTTTGCGAGTTTAAAATTATTACAACAGCATTTTTTCATTTACGTGGCTGGAGAGAATCTGTTTTTGCAGTAAATTTGTATTTCAAAGCAGATTTCTGTGTCCATCATTATTGGTGGTTTACAAGATTTCTCTTTCCCCCCCCCCCCGTTTGGGGATGTGGGAGCAAATGAAATAAACCCATCATAAAAAATAATTTTGTCCAGGTGGAACGTAAATCAACCAAAAAAATATTATTCTATACGGCAAATAAAAAGCATATGCTGTATTATTTAAAGCACAGCCTCTGTATTCACATACAAAATTAATGCTACAGTGGGAGGTAAAACTGATGGAGGCAGACAATGAAAATACTAGGAGTAAAACACGATGCCAGGAACAATTCAAGCAGAGCCACTTGCAGGGTCATGGTCATATTCCATTTCAAATGGGCATGGAAATACACTGTGGGTTATTCTTCTCCAGAGATGCACAGATAATAAGCACCTGCTCCCCATGTCTACTCTTCCCTTTTAACTGTTGATTTATTGGATGTTTCTGAAAGCTGTGGTCAGGCTCGTGAGGGATATATAACGTGGTGCCTGCAGGAAGAAGTGGGAGCGGGCAGACGAGCTGCCACGCTCCCCGCCACTACCGCGGGGTGAAGGGCTGAGCGGGGTTCAGAACAAAAGCCGGCTCCTCTTCAGCTTCCAAGTGAAAGGACGCTACTGAAAGGTAAATCAGCAGTCTCCCTGTACTCACTGAGCCTGCGTCGACACCTAGGAAAGTCAGTAAAAAATCCTAAACTACGTTCCTCACCTCAAACTAGAGTAAATGGTGGGTTCAGAGGAGAGACATACAGTGTTCGGCGGTCTAAGGCACCAAAAGGGATCTTTTTCATCACTAGGTATTTGACTTCCACAGCATCAAGGAGACTACCGGAATACGTATCTACATATCTATAAAACATATTATTGCATGTGTTCTAAGGTCATCTTCAGAACAGCATTAGGAATCCAGCCTTCTTACATGTGTAAGAAGGTACATACCACATACGACTACTCCATACTACACTGGAGACTGTACCACCAGCAAATTTTTTATACTCATCCTAGTTCTCGCAGGGTCGGGGGCGGGGGGTTCACTCCATTCCTCCCCTAAACTGACAAACAGCCCCACTAAATAAAGGATGAACATAATCTTCAGATAGTGATGAAGCTGGGTCACTACGAAGAGACTTTGAATTGGTAAGATGTTTTTCCATGTAATTTAATTAAAAAAAAAATTGCACAGAGAGCTTGCTTGGTGTAAGTTACGCTCTTTCACTCTTCCCTGATATTTTCTTCTCTGCAGCAGGAGTGGAGCTTTGCAGCTACGAGGTCTTGAGATGTTCCAGTCACGGAGGTCCGTGAGATTTAGATGACACCGCATGCCCATTTAGAAACAAAAGAAAGAAAATGCTGTTTAATTAAAAATGTGAATCTGGAAATGTAGGGCTATTGAGAATCATTCTGAACTGCACATTTTACATAGCTGGCTAAGAAAAAGGTCCACTGTAGCAACTGGAGTAATGCATGGTTCAGTTCCCCTATGATGGTAGGCAGTTTATTAACCTAGAACTACAAAATCATTCAAAATAACATTTGGCGATGCTGAACTTCTGACACAAATCCCCCGATGTAAGGAAACCGAGAGGGCAGCCGCACAGCCTTCCGCTGAGCCCTGCTGTGTCTTTAAACGGCAGCAAGAGAGGTGCACCGGGAGCTGGGATCGGAAAGATAAAAGAGCAGTGTGGGAGCAAAAAACTCTTGCGTTTTAACCCAGGCTCTGACTCCCACTATGGTCCTGAGCCGGTCACCTTGGGCCAGAGATTCAGGCGTTAAGCAGTCACAGTGAAGGCCAGGCTTTAAACAGAGCTCCCTGTGCTCATTCCTGAGCCCCTTGGACCTGACTTACGCACCCAAAAGAGCACCGAGGTGTTTAAAAATGAAGTCCTGATGGTGCATGCTGGGGTCTTTTGAAATAGGATCCCTAAGGTCTGATCTTGCAAGGTCACGATGGAGTTGTGAGCATGCCCCGCTTATAGCTCTACTCGTGCTACCTCTCAGGCAAGGTAAGCACTGACTCATTTTTTCTCGACTGCAAGGGACCACAACCTTGGCCACTGCATTTGCTTCAAGGACCTGTTGGGGCCTTCCTGCAGGAGCAGGGTCCGCAGGACCCACCTCCTTGGTTGGACTTGGCATGTCTCTGTAATGGGGAGCAGCACGGCTGCATCGGTGTGGAGCTTCACCTTTGGTGTGATGGTGCAAGCCGCTGTGCTAGCAGGGCTTGACTGCTTTTGGGATGCGAGCTCGGTGTCTCTGCGTGGCGCTGCACTACGTTGCGCAGGGGTGCCAGCTTGCCTGGGACTACATCAGGGAGCTCTGCACCATGTTCCATCCCACGCTGTCGATGTGCCCTCTCTCCATTTCATATCTCGTGTTTTTTCAAAATGAAGTTACGAGGAGTTTCAGGAAGTACGCCTGACTGCGAGGCCTCCCGGTAGATTTTACAGCCCAACAGTTGTATTTCGTTTTGCATAAAGCTCTATCTTCTCTCTTTCTCAGTGCCTCATGCGATCTGTCCTTGACCATCATGAACCAAAGACCAGGTTTTTCACTTCTGCATGTACCAGACCTTAACCAAAGGTATAGTCTGAGCGACACAAAATTACTCACGTGCCCAGCGAGGCAGAAAAAGATCATGTCTTCCCACACAGGCTTCCTGACCTGGGTCTGGATTCATCAGCACTCACGCTGTAAATCCCCCGGAGATGAACCTGCCCCATGTAACGTGACTGGAGGGCAACGCTGTCCTCCTCTACCACGGGTGCTCGCAGCAGGTTGCCGCAGGCCTGGTAGCCAAATCTCCTCAGCGGATTTCCAGGTGGGCTGCTGGGCAGATGGGTGCACGGGCAGAAGGGAAAATCAGGCAGACCTTACCGCTTGCCTGGCAGGTTGGTTCCTGGTCATCAGAGGATTTTTGACTCCATGTGAATCTTTTTCTTTGACAGACCAGTTTCAAGGAAAACGTGTTTCCCAGCCTGACCTGCACGCGTGCATCATGTCTGCTCTACCATGTAACTGGAAAGCAGATTTGGGGCACAGGTCTGGCGGAAAGCACTGCCAAAAGTACAAAGTAAACATACCTCCCAAAATGGGGGGAGGTAAATTTACTCTCTGATGTCTTTCAGCTCTAGTAATTTCAACCGGTCTAGTAATCTCAATTGTTATAAATAACACTGCAAATGTTCCCCAGCAAAAGCGTTATCTTTCGGCTGACGGCGTCCCTTTAAGTGCTAAGACACGGTTGTGCCAAGTTTTTGCTGTAGCCAAATGGGACTAGATTGAAATCAATAGCCCCATTTCGCCTGTCACTTACTTAAGCTTGATTTGAACCCGTGTTTGTAAAGCTGAAAGGCTTTTCTAGTCCATCGTTACTGTGCCTCCCACAGCCAGCCCACCTGTGAGAATTTCACATTCCTACATTTTAAAAAGAAATATGATGGGCAATGAAAATAAACGTTTGTTTTGTTTTAATATGTTTAATTCAACACTTTTCCTGTTATTAAGGCTGGGCTAAAATGAGATTGCTTGGAAAGGAGACACATGTGCTCAGAGCGGAGACTTTCATAACTCATTCAGAGTTACTGGTCTTACCGACAATATTAGTGATAAAAATTTACTATCCATTCCCACTTGCTTCACTATCCATAGCTTTATTTTTAATTCATATTTGTCGTGGTTTAACCCCAGTTGGCAACTAAGCACCACGCAGCCGCCCGCTCAACCCATAAGTTGGTTTATACAGAGTGAGACAGTGTTATTTAAATAGCCAAGGATGAGCATAATACATCTTACTTGCTAAAAGCCCACACGAGTAGAAAGCAGGATTTTTTCATGTTAGCCCTGTCCTGTCCTGAAGGTAGAAATAATCTGGACTTGGCAAATGGCATGGCTTCTTTCAACTGAAGAGAAAACACCCTTCGGTTAGCGTATGTGCACTGCCCTCTCAGGCTTACTGCTGCCTTTTTATCCCCAAGTGCAAAGTTTGGGACTCGATAGGGCCCCATCGTTTGATGAACACCTATGCTGAGCTTCCTAGGGGAAGGTCACTTTGGGACTGTCATCAGCACGTCATAGAAGGCGGGGGAGAGGGGGAAGGACTGAATATTGCAAGGATGGAGAGAAAAATTAAAGGGAGGGACACAGCTCAAAGCTTCTGCAAAACTTTCCGAGTGAAAGCTCTGTTTTGGAAGTCACGCTTCAGCAATATGGGCTCACCTGCTCCCAAGGAAGGGGACCGCACCTAAGGCGTCTCCAAGGGGGTCGCATCATGACCGTTAGCATCCAGAGCCTTGTAACACGCTCTCTTGCAGCTGTAGGGGAGAGGAGTAGCATTCCTGCCATCAGCTCTCTGCCTTCCCAAGCATTGAAAGGGCAGAACAGTTTGGCTATCACCTTCAGATGAAACTGTACAAGTTGCAATCTCCAACTTACATCGATTCTTTGAGGCCGGCAGTTAGATATGGTGTGGGAACAGAGGTTATCCCTAAAATGGGATAAGCTATAGTGTTGCAGTTGTGAGGAGGAGTTTATTGACATGACCATAACCTTAACTCCCTTACAAAAACCAGAAAGGTAACTTACTGGCCTGCCCAGAGATCAGTGTTTTTGATTTAGACCTAAAAGATTTTGGTTATTTGATCCAAAACCGGATCCTGGAGATTCCACCTTTCCCTCTGTAACTCCTTTTAGCATAAACAGGTATTATCTGCACACAAGGAAAAGGGAGCACAGACTCCTAATAAAAATACTTCGCAGCTTAACTGCATAGGTGGTAGCTTCCCTCACATAGTAAAACGGCCAATGCATAGACTGACATAAAATTGAAAGGAGAGGTGTTTCCCCGTGGGACTATTAAATGTAAATCTCTTTTTGTTCAATAAGGAGACCAGACAAGTTTTTCCACCCAGTTGCTGGGTAATCTCTTTTGGAGTGAGGACTGCTTGTCTTGCACAGGATCTAGAGCTCTTGAGGGCAACTGCAGAGCAAACAACTAATGCCAGCAACAGCAATAAGAAAAATAGCCACCTATACATCCATACCGGCCTTTATGGTCTCCTCACCTACGGTATTTGAGAGCTGCACCCGATCTTTAAGGCGCGCTCTCTGCGGTCGCAGGTTACCCCTGTGGTTTGAAGGCAGGAGGGAGGTCAGGCGAAAGGGCAGGGGGGATGCACAGCCCACCCTCCGCGGGATGCCCACGGGCAGGCTGTACCCACAGCGACCTGCTTTTGGGGGGCCGGTGCGGGCCGGGAGCAGCAGCCCGGGCTGCGCTGCCAAAACTGACGCTGTTTTGCCATCTAGTGCCGAGGGTCCAGATTGCAAGAGCCCATCGCTGCCCGCCCCGCTCCCGCATGGCCAGGCTCTCAAAGAAACCCAGTTTTATGGCCCAGCTAGAATTACAGGAACGTCAGCTTTTTTTTTTTAAACATTAATTTGCATCAATATTTTACGTGCCGTAATGGCTGGATAACCCCGGCTCAAAGAGGAGGTATTTCGTGTTGTCGATAGCAGTGGGAAGGGGATAAATCACCGCTGGCCACACGAGCTATCTGTGGCTCGCTGGGAAACCCTTCCCTTGCCAATTAGCTATCGCCTAAAAGTAGATATTTAGTGTCATTCGGATCTCCTGATTTAGGGCTGAAACCGTGACGGAGCCGAAGCCATTAGCCGAGCGCCGCTGCCGCTGCTCAACTTGTTTGGCAAATGAGGCTCCTTCGGGTTGTGAGGGATGTGATTTACACGGGGAGGCTTGGGAGCAGAGCCAGGTGAACCGCTTTCAGTGACAGTGAGTAATGGATCTGATCAATTTTGCGGGCCCTCCCCCTCCTCTGGTAATCGTCCATGAGTAGGTCATGATTTTCTCACTTTTATTCATTCTTCTAAATTATTTGGTGAATAATTTCAGTGAACGTAGGGCTTCCTTAAAGGATGTGCAAGCAGTTTATTGAGGGAGTCCCTGGATCAAAGGGATTTTAGCTGGTTGACTGGAAGCACAGAAACACTGTACTAAGCCTTTTGGTCAAGATACACAGGGGTTACCCACGTGTTTGAATTTATGATTTACTTTCTGAAATCATTCTCCCCTGTTCATTTAGAATGTGCTGTGTCTACAAACTTTGGGGCCGTGACATTTTTAAGACTATAACTAGATATGAAAAAATGCCTGCAATGCAGTCCAACCTAATTTCCTATAAAATACAAATTAATATTTGCTGAACCTTTTAGTTTTAGTTTTAATTTCAGCAAATTCTAGTCACCTCCAAAATGGAGAGGGCAGAGATAAGTGAGTTTGGCTGCCCCACCATCAGTTCCCAGCACGTAGAACTAAAAAGTCTCATGCTTCATGAACTGAAGTTAACAGGGGGCGGGGGGGAAAGGAACAGATTTGGGCTTTGAATAGCATTCCCTTAGAAAAAAATATCTCTGTTGGTAACCAATTTCCAGAGGAGCTTTAGAAATAATTTCTGGTTTTGTTATGTAAAACTTCATTCTGCCGTTGGATCCACACATACGTCTTCACAGACATAAGAACTTGTCATGGGGGGGGGGTCGGCTCTGCTTGGGTAAAGAACAAGAACATAAACCATATGCCAAGCACGTTAAAAAGTAGATGATGATGGGACAAAGCAAAAAGAAGCTGAGTTGAGCTGGGGACTGAGAGGTAGTCAGAAAGAGTGAAGACAATGATAATAAACTAGCGAGCTGTTTTCAGAACACCTCTGCTGCTGCACAGGAAAACAGGGCAACAGCCGTACCACCGTGAGGAAAACTTGGCAGCTTTCAAGTAAAGCCGTACCACACCCTGTAGGCTTGGTGAGCTATGAATAATACCAAGGTTTAATTTTACATGCTAGCACAGGCTATATTGTCATCTACAATTCAAATCTTTACTTAGGAGGTTATTGGGTTTGCTATCAAGAGAGAATAACAAAGAAGTGTTTGAAGACAAGATCCAGTGAGACCTGGTTTTCTACAAATTCATGGCTTAAGGCTGAGCACCTAAGAGGACGTTGTACTGTGTAATAGCAGTTATGCTCACACTGTACCTTTTCCCTCAGCTGGGAACATTAATGGGGTCTTTTCCATCCACCTTCCTGCTTTCATGCAACCCACAGGAAATTTCTGTCTTGGACATCTTTGGCCCTCTGTCACGTTTGGTTAAATTGGCCAGTGAATTTAAAAACTCTTGAGGTTACCTGGGCTGAAAATCATCCGATGGATTGAATTAGTCTTGCTTCCTTAGCAAACTCAAAGTTAATCAACATAGAGTTGGAGGGGTGAAGACTTCAGCCTTCAAAATGGGATTGAAACGCAGCAGAAAGGATGACCTTTTTGAAGCCAGGCAAGCATTTTCATCATTATCAACAATAATGACTAATAAAGTAGTAACAATAACAGCCGACCTTTTACATAATAGCTTACATCTCGAAGTGCTTTTCAAGCTTCTTTTTTCCACTTTTAGAGTAATTTTCTCAAAGTGCATTACATTTTTGCAGCGTTGCTGAAGTCCAGTCCCTCCTTGGATAGGACAAAGGCGATCACGTGGATTGCAACACATTACACATCAGTGGAGGGAGAAAAAATTTTAGACAAAGACATTCAGGTAGATTCCTGCTCTGACATAAAATGTCAGGGTTTCTTTCGTATTAAAGCAAGGAAGCCAGGACTTAAATGGTAGACATCTTAGTCAGTGTTTTCTTGGCTAGACTAGGCAAACTGTGAGCATTATTGCAGATAAGACACCCCAAAGCCAATCTCCCATCAATACAAGGAGCTGAGTTTGGATCGGAGTTGTGCTGTGAATGCATGAGCACAGCAGAGTTGATTTTATGAGATGTGCAGTGGTGTGCGATCGCAGAGATCCTGAAAGATACAGAGCACGCACCAGATAACGCCTCAGACCCAAAGTTGTAAATGCCCCTCTTCCACGGACTTGAGTGCCAAAGATGTGTTCAAAGGCAGAGAAGCGGCCATTGAAAAGCCTTTGAAAGTATTGCTGCTGAGCTGCAATTCAGTTTAACTTTTGGGGCAGGATGGGTTATATTTGTTCGTATTCTTACAGAAATATTAGCTCTGGAGTCTCTGCATGTATGAGGGTATATATACAAAGAGACAGAGAGAAAAAATTACTGAATGCTTTATATTTTACTCCTTACAGGTTCTAAAGTTGGTGGTAGTTATATGTTGAGAGGAGGCTGAGCTCTCATCACTCACCTGCCATCAGCACACAGACATGAGTGCTTCCTCTGCAGTTTAGTGAACACACAGAAAGGGTACTGTAACACTTACTAATTAGTTTCCCTTTACAGTATTTCATTAAGGTATTATTATTATTATTGTTGTTGTTATTGTTACTATTTTTCTCCTAGTGAGTGTGCACAGCAAATGACTAAATAATTTGGACAGACAGCGTGATTGGGAAAGAAAAGGGTTTCTAAGCACTTCATTTTCCCCCATCCCATTCCCTCCAGCAAGACGAATAAAATCCCATGGTTTTCATGCAGAACCTTGTGCAGGAGACAGGCAGCAAATAATTAAGCATTCCTTTCCAACAGCCCAGCTTAGGCCTTGTCTGCAAACACGCAGATAATGCCACTGCAGAAACGAGGCGTTAGCGGCTGCGATAGCTTACCAGTACGCCAGAAAGTGTAGGAGGGGGCTGCACGCAGTCAGCGCTTGCTCACTGGCCCGATCTGTGTCAGAGGGTCGATGCCAAGCACGGCTAAAGCCTGGTGGATGGGCATAAACAGCAAAGTGTAGCGGGCTTGTATAGGGGTCAACACCTGGATGAACTCTACAAGCATCAGAGGGAGAAAGGAGTGGCACATCTTTAGCTTTCCCTGGGTTCATATGAGAGCAAGTTAATGACATAACCCATGTCCATCTTCCTGAATTAGACACAAGGACAGCTAGGAGATGCTGGAGCAACCTCAGATACGGTAAGCCTACACCAGCTGCTGGTGTTATGCCAGCTGTGATGTGCTGAGCATGAAGCTGATGGAGCAATGTTCAGGGGATCCTGACTAGCCAGCTCTCCATCCAAATATTCCCCTCCGATAAAGGAAACTTCGATGGCTTCTTGAAAGCTCCTTAAAGCTGCAGAAGTGCAGTTATTTTTTGGAAGGGCATAGGATAAAATGATGGATGTGGCTGGAGGTGGAATTGAGATGATAAAAGGATAAACTAGACCGAGGTTTCCTTCTGTACTTTGGTGGTGCAAGCACCACAGATAGCTAAACTGAGGTGTAGGACTTCAGAGAGACAAAGACAGATGAGGAAAGGGCTGAAGCACTTTTCAGAAGGGCTGAGACACTTTTCTATATCAGTAACGCTGTGTCAAGAATGCTCTTCCGTTTTTGTGTTCCCAAAATAACAATATGTGAAGTTGTATGAAGAATGTTTGATAGGAAATACTAATTGTGTGTAAAGCTACTTCTGGAAGTTCTATAAATGAGCTTTTCAAGCAACTTACAGGGGTGAGAGGTCAATTTTCACTGAATTTCAATGGGATTTGTGCATCTGTTGTTTCACAGTCTTGAACAAAATTCTAAAACTGTTGGTTTTCACAGCAGCAATATTTAACTGCTTTCTTCATACTGTAGTAAAAAACATTCAAATCCTTTAACTACAAATCAATATAATGGACAAAAATTACCATTTGAAAATTGTAGGCTACTATATTCATTTGAAGAAAACACTCTTAATCTTGCTAATCCCTATTCAAATAAATCCAGCAACTACTTTAAGAGACATATAATGATCTAATGTACTCAGCCAGCTCTGTGTCTCCTTGAATAACTCAAGGGGAGAAAAAACAAAACAAAACAAAACAAAACAAAACAAAACAAAACTCCAGCCAATTCCCAGATGGGGATATGGCACAACTTAGTAAATTGAAGTAAGATGGGAGACAGTTGGAGGCCCTTTCAGAGGTCAGATTTTGGTAGTTAGAAAGGACGGCGATAGTCAGGCTGTGATAAAATCCCAGCTACCAATCACCCAGAGCAGACTGGACCTAGAAAAGCTGTGGGTATCCAGGAGTCACAGCCTTACATTAAAAGCCTGTAAATAGTTTAGTTAACTCCACAGCTCTCCTGTGTTTGAGATACGAGTTATTTACTTGGGAGCATTACTAGGGTACTTGGGCACGAGCATTGCTGGAGTACTCGGGTTGCCACGAGGAGCAGCAGGGATTTAACACCACTGATCTGAGCCCCTCGGTCAGCTGCCTCGGGCTGAAGAGCCTGCACTTGACTGCCTTTCAGGGTGGACACAGGGGTCCCTCTCACTGTCCATGCCGGGACTTCAGGCTGTTTTCTCTCCATTTCAACGTCAGTGAGCAGAGTCATTGCAAAGCGCTTTCCCACACTCCCCCTTCCACGCTTTCCTTTTCAGCATCGTGGGAAATACCGTGTCCACACTTTTCGTGAATACTCCCTAAATGACTGAATGTTCACGTTGGGAATATGTAGGGGGATTGATTACACCATCCTTTGCTTTGAGGGTTTGTTGCTGGTTACAGTATTTCCTCTTTGGCTGCATTTCTTTCCCCGCTCTCCCCTTTTTGCTGGAGATACAGCACATCAGGCTTTATCATGTTCAACATGGGAGGCTTCTGCTTTCTCCAAACCATTTGACTGTATCTCATCACGCTGAACACACTGACAATTACCGGGTGGCACACTGGCTGCTAATTTGAATTGAAATTATTCTTCTTCCAAACTTCCAACGTAATTCCAAAGGCACTCACGGTTACCTGCCAGGGTGCTACTCCCTGCCTTTTCCTTTTCTGTGGCAACACAGTAGTTTAGGAGCAATTTCTACTAGGATGCTACAGTGTGAGGGGATGACCATCAGAAAACTGCACAGTGACCTACATGGCCTGGCACATCTTTCCAAACTGGTTCCCTATCCTTGTTGTGCCTCCTGCGAAGCTCACAACAGGGTACAGCTACTCAAGCTTGTATTTCTTGGGTGACACACCACCTCTCCTTTCTTTAGCTCTCCCTGTGGACATCTTGCTCTCTTTCAATGACTTTTTTTTCAGTTTAGCAGCTTTCCAAAAGCAGAGACACTTGATCATCATCTCAGCTTCACCAAGCATGTTAAGCCTGTGCTGCACATCAACAAATGTCACACTGTTTGATGGATTACAGTTTAAGAGTAAAAATATGGCCATCCTAATGAAATAGACGCTTACGAAGGTGGGAACCAGAGACCATGGAACATTTTACAGTCATTGCCATAGCTTGGCAAAGTCCTATTATTTATTTACAGCTGCATTTTGGCCTGTAGCATGAGCCTGATTGTAGTGGTTGAAGGGGAAGGAGGAGGAAATACTGAATGGCGATGCTGGTAAATGCTTCAGATCCTTGCTCTCAACCTTTCTCTATGTTCACTGCTCTAGCTGTCATACTTATTCTGTATCTGAGCAATGCAGTTGCTTTAGTAAGTGGTTTGAGTTGCACCTCTGGGTGTGAACACGCTGACCTACTTCAACCTCCTTTGCAATTTCTAAATTTCCCTGTTTACCCTTTTCATTCTCAGCTTGTTCGCTGTTGCTTATAATCAGCAGGCTTTACTGCCTTTGTGGTTGGTTTCTCCAGACATAATTAAATTGTCTGGGATTGACATCTGGCTCTGCTGAGGTTTGGGTTGTATCTTCTTGGCTGCCTCAATGTCCTCCTTGATTTGGGATTCTGATCACTGCCTGCCCCCCCATGGCACATCATCAATGGGTGCTTTCATTCCTGCAAGACTCTCTTGTGCCTACAGTAACGCTGTGAAGTGTTTCTGGCTCTCAAAGCACTCCGGAAGGTTATTTCAAGACTCAGTCTCAGCTGTGGTGTCTGTTGTGCATGCTGGAGCCTCCAGCAGGACTGCATCAAGCTACAGCAATTTATAGGGGTCCCCGGCTCTTTGCAGGAGGGCCGTGAGCTCCCCAGGGCTGATGTCTTCACCTTCACACCCAGCCGGAGCTCTGATTTGGAGCGCCCCTTGGTCCTTCGGTGGCTGATAAAATCCTGCCAAAATAGCTGATTTGTGGAAGAATTGTGTCTCTTCCTGCTGTCCGTGATCTTGCCTAAGGGTCAAAGCAAGACCTGGTACCTCTCCTGCCCCCCTTCCACTCCTCCACTGTTACAAAACCTTCTCTTGTTTCGTATGCTACAAGCTATGCTATCTGCGCTCTTCTTCTGCAATGCTTCTTTTAATCCCTTAATTTCAGGTTTGTGAAACATTGCAGGTGGTAGCAAGAACAGGGCTCGTCTTTTCCGTGACATACCTTTATGTCCCTGCGTGACAGCCCTGTGCCTTTCATAAGAATACAGTTAGTCCCCTTGCTCCTGGGAAGGCTTTTCGCTAGTTATTGTTGTAGCTTTTGGTGACGTGCACCCTCTTGGTCTTGGGCTTAACAGCTCAGGTACACGCAATCTCATGACCTACTGCTTTTCTTTGTCAAGTTCATTGACTTTAGTGGATTTAGTGACAGGTACCCAATCTAGAGATGTCCCTCACTGGAAAGTTTGACTTTGCAAGTTTTAATCTTCATATTAAATTTCCTGAGTTTTGTGGTCCCATGCTTGCTTGTGTAGCCGTGGTTAGCTATGACTGTCACTATACGTTTTCACTAGTGGGAGGCTTAAAAATTGGCAGATTGTCTTCTCACTGCACTTGAACTTGCTCCTATCTTTCCTGTAAAGACCCTTCACATTCTACCTTCACCTCCCAGCTTTTCCCACTCCGAACTTTTTGTGATTGTTTCTAGATGGAAGCTCTTCAAAGTATGCATCCAATCTCTCTTGTTATCACTCCATGTAGAAAAGGTTTCCCCCTTTCCCTTGGACTTTGTGTGCACTTTTCCTCTGTCTGCTTTACTCTGGCATTTCCAGCCACATGCTTTTTGACACTTTCCAGACATCACGTTACAGTTGTCTTTGTCCATTTCTGTGGCAGGCCATGTTGCTTTGCCCAGTGTGATCTTTGCACCCATGCAGAGGTTGCCATGTATCTGTATTTTCTATAGCCCGATAAGGAGACATTCTGCACGCCTGTAGGGTGCTAAATGAAGATGTGTTGAGAGCTGATCAGTTTGGAGTTATGGAGTATCTTTAATATGCCAGATTAACAAGGCTAATTATTTCTTTTAAGTCTGTTTAAAATATGTAGGATTTTTTTTTCTTTCTGAGTTCTTATGCAGAACATCGATCTTTGGTAGACCATTTATGTAAACGTGTCATCTCTGAAGTCATGTTCTTCCCTTCGTACCATCACTCTCAGCCTTGCAGCTCCAGCCACCACTAAAACCAACAAAAAGTGCCACTGACTGTACTGTTTCCCATTTTCCTACCAAGAGGCAGGCCTTTATCTGAATTTTTTTCCACAGCACCCTTCCATGTTCCCTATATTTAATCTTTTAAGCCTGGCAGCTGATCTCTAGTAAGTAAGATTTCTAAAGTAAGCAAAGTAAACTCGTACAGCAAGCAGCCCTTCAACGCCACCATGCTCTATGGCTGTGTTCTGGAGCTGCTTCTCTGCTCCGTGTTCGAGGCGCCGTGAAAGTCAGCTGGAAACCTGGTGCCTCACAATAACCCATTAGGAAATACAGTCGCTTCAGATTTGCTGCTGGGCTTCACTGGAGATTACCTCTGTGTGCAGCGACTGAGCCTTGCGCTGCACAGGCTCTTCCAAATTGCACTAAATGAGACGTCCTTTATCTGTGACGAAGTGGGAAATTGTATTATTAGCAAGGTTAGTTGCTCTGATCTCAATCAGGAGGGCAACGTATTAATTGTACCCTTCCTTAATTAGGCAGTCTTCTCCCAAGCATCTGAGCTGCGTGAAAGTTCAGGTCCTGCAGCGAGAGCCCTTAAGGAGCCCTGGCTGTGCGGCGCGACGGGCAGAGCTCTTCCTGGGAGAGGCTGGAGCTGCTGTGGCCTTCAGACGCTGGCGAACAAGCTTGTTAAACAGGAGGAATATGTAAAACCCCAGTCTTGTGCCTGTGGTCATGACTATATAATGAGAAATCTTTTTTTTAAGCCTGCGGTTTTGGTGCTGAAACCTCCGGGTTGAGTCCCCCACGATGATCAGAGTGTCTAACTGTGTGTTTCAGCAGTACCTCGTTTACACCTGGGCTCATTAGTAAGAGCAAGATTTACAGAAACAACCACTGCCAGAGAGATGGGGCTCCTCTCTTCCTGCATTTACCTCCCTGGCTCCTAACTAAAAGTGCTCCTGGGATGAAGGGAGTGGACCCACAAATATTTGGCATCCAGCATAACTTGTTTTCCCCCAGTGGAGCTGGCAGATCAATCAGCAGAAACCAAATTCAGACCTGTTTCAGGTGACTGCCCTTTGCTTCCCATCAATTTCAGAGCTGCCTCCGTGACAGGCTAATGAGGGCTGCCGAGTGCCAGGCGCTGCCGGGGAGTGCCACCATGCATCCTTCCCCGTGATTGAACTGCCACCGAATCACAAAGCAGCGAGAACCACTTTGATACGCTCAGGAGGTGAAATGGCAGGTACAACTGTGAAGCTTGAAAGGGAAGCGCCAGAAAGCAGAGTACAAGCTACTGCTTGTCATTTAGCAGAGACAAACGTGAGTGCAACCAAAACAACAGCGTTACCCGATTAGCAAGCACCTGCAACCCGACAGGAGCGGATCTGCAAAGGCAAGGGATCTGTCAGCTGTCCTTGCAACACCACGGCGAGTGCCACAATACATTAAGTGGGAATGAAGAGCGGTGGTGTAACAGGTGTAATTGCAATAGTGCTGAAAGGGACACTGTCAGAGCTTGCAGACCTGAAATTAGATCTCCCCATCTCCTGCGTGGGTGTGCAGGAGATGCAATGTTGTATTGCACTGAGGCTCTGCCTGATGGCTTCACTGTGGCATCCAAGGATGCAACAATCCTGCGCTCAGGCACAGAGCTTGCGAAACTCAGCATCCCCTTTGCTCACGGTCCAGAACAAGCAGAGGACTGCTGCGACTGGGACTACCTCAAGGCAAGCGCCTGGTGCATGCATGCTTGGGACCGCTCTGCTGACCTACCAAATACATCTCCGCTGCCCTGGAAAGCTACCTCTCAGAAAAATGTATCAGCTTTAAAAGCACTCAGTCGCTTTTAACTTGTCCTTCCCCTGCCACATACTCTCCTTTCCCATAAGGCAAAAAATGTATTCGATTTCAGTCAGAGTATAAGATATACAGCTATATTATACAATGATGATGCTGATGATGATTATGATGATGATGATGATACATGGCATAATAGCTGTCTTTTACACACAAACACAGAAGTGAGTACCACCACACGCTTATTTTTTACTTTACAGAAAATAGTCAGTATATGAAATGTCACCTAAGCATGGTTTATCTGATCATACTTCTTCCCTGAAGGATAAGTGGTAAAAATAAAAAACATTGATAAATTGGAAAGTCCATATAGGGTTTTTCATGGCTAGGGATTCTTCTGCTCATTAACCTGCCCAAAACAGAGAAGATATGGTTCACCTGAGGGGCTGGTGTATTATGCCCATCTTCCACTTTAAAGATTTTACAGGCCAGTTCATTAGGCTGCTACTAATATACCCAGCTTAGTCAATCTTGGTTGATTGGGCCCTTGGTTGTTGGGCTCTCTTGGGACCGTGCCTTAGATGCAGAGATGTGCACCCTCACTATTACCTTCCCCAGGTGGCACAGACGTGCATCTTTCTCAAGGAATCAAAGCGTTGAGAATGTTAATTGGGGGAGAAAAAACAAAAAGCTTGGTCTTCGAATGCGGTGTTGAAAATTGCATCGTCGGTACCAACATGGGGCTGGAAGGGACTGCCAGGACTGAGAAACGCAGCTTTTCTAGACCCCTGCAGCTGGGCCCGTGGGTTGTGTCCTCCACAGCATGGCTCGGGTTTAGTCAGCTAGAGAGGGACCGGACTAACTCCAGCATGGCAGGAAAGCCGGGCCCTTTGCTATTTGCCCCCATGCCATGTTGGCAGGCTCGCCACAGAAGGGGTGAATTTCCAAATGTCTTTTGGGTGCTGGGACCCCATAGGGCCACCAGGTGAAGCTCTGCTCTCCACCAGCCTGTGTGTTTGCCAGGAAAGAGATGGAGTCTCCCGGGGGGGACATGAGCCTTCCCTGGCCATTTATCGGCAGCTCCCTGGTGTGCCGGTGCCAGGGTGAGCTGCGCAGCCTGGGGTGAGGTGAGGGTGTTGCACCCTGTGCCATGCACAGCGGCCCTTCGGCACAGCCGAGTAACGCAGCCTCGTCAGAAGATGAATGAGGACCTACAGATGGAAAGGCCTCCTTATTCACCTGCTAAATTTATCCCTCCTTTCTTCGGGCAGCAGGAAGGCACTACATGTAGTGCCTTGTTGCAATCCCTGTCTTAAAAGCAGCTTATTTTTTCCTCAGAGAGATGAGGGAGTTTGCTGTGAGTTTTTGGACACCTGTTCACACAGCATGCCTTCTTTGACCACAAGCAGAGGACTAGCGTGGCCTTGGAAAACTTATCCTACTTACAAAGAAAAGGGGCTCCAATTATTCTCAAATACAAGACACTGGTTGGCAAGAAAGAATCAGGGAGGCTGAGGAACAGTAATAGCCGTAACTTGTCCGGTCTGGGAATAAGCCAATGGCAAACACAACAGCTCATTTGTGCCCCAGCTGAAAATTGCCTCCTGACTATTGTAACTGTGCAGGGTGTCCAGTGTTTGAAACCCTCCCGGGATAGGCAGCTATGTGCAACCGCCTTCAATGCTACAGGCAAGTTTATTGCAGGCAGCAACGCAGCAAGAACATGGGTGATGATTTGGCCGCCGGTTGGACAGGTTGAGCTCCAACTTTATGATGGACTGTCACATTGCTGTGCCACTTCAGGCCAAGAGAAATAGTTCCTGGCATTTCCAGCATTAATTTTTAACATAACCATTCTTTGAGTGTCCAGCCATAGGCTGCTCACAGGGAAAGCAAGAGTTTGACCGTCTGGGGCCGGGGACTGGAGCCCCCGGCTCGGCTAGCAGCACCGCTGCTGCAGCCGCTGCTGTGATCTGAACCGGTCGGTTGGTGCTTGTTTGGGCTGGAATTTCAGTGCCTTTGCAGAAACACAGTCTGACTCCAGAAAAGAGCTATTATTCACCATCTCAGTCATCCAAAGAGAGCTGCATTTGCCATTATTTAAACAAGCATCAGTTGATCCACTAGGAAATAATAAAAACAGCAGAGGAACAGTTCAGGTTCAGAAGTTACTATAATTCTGGTTTTCTGTTGTTTTTTGCTTTTTTTAAGGGAGACTGCAACTCTGTAGCTGGAAGGAGCTGAGCTCCTTACTCCAGTGGCCCCGGGGCAGTCTGCGTTTCTGTGCATTTCCCACCCTGCTGTCACTACATCCCTTTCTAACAGGGGCACTTAGGCACATCACATTCATCTCAGGACTCGAAGGAAGCTATTCAAAGACTCGGGATAAAATGGGAGAAAAGAGCAAAGCTGTCCATCTCCTTACTCTGTTAGCCTTTGCTCTTGAATCGCTGCCGTGCACAGCCGTCCTTAGGAAGCCCGGCAAAGCCGTCCAGACAGGGAGCCAGGGGCAAGAGGAGGTGCTGGACGTGCTACCCCACAGCGGTGGCAGCACCCTGGGAAGGACGGCGACTGCCCCGCAGGCTGCCAGGGGCTGACAGATCCGGCCCAGGGGCTGGTGCGGGGCAGCTTGTAGGTACTAGCCGTCCGGGCTTTACGTTTGCTGTGCCTACCTGGGAGAGGTTCCTTAAGTGCTATATCAATGGGAGTTTTGCAGGGCAGGTAATTTATAGGGAGGGTTTATGAGCATCTCCCACTTCAGTAAGTGCACCTGTGTACTGGGTCACAGCTCCTACTGAACTGAAACCCTGTAACTCCACCTGTTTTTGAGGTTGTAGCTGCCTTTATGTCTTAGAGTCTGACCTGTCCTAGCTGCAGATACTAGCAGCTAGTGTTTCTTGGCACTGTGGCTGTGATGGCATTAAAGGATACTTTCCTTTCCAAGCTTTAACCATTCCTGCAAAAATTTCCTTTCCTGGTATTGCAAGAAAATGAATGGTGGAAAATACAGATTCCAGCGCTCTGTATGAATCCATAGGAGACCTAGCCCTGACCTTCCTCGGTTCTGAGTAAGATCACACCAAGTCTTCATCCATTTCGTTTGTTGAAAAAAGCAAAAATCAACCAAAAAAAAGGCAGCTCTCTAAAAAGTGAAAACTGCAAATACAAATACATTAATTTAAAATACCATTATATTACCAAAAAAGTTAATCCTTGAGCCCAGATACTTTAAATGTGGCAGTCAAGTGATTATTAATTCATGTTTCAAAGCTAATTACAGCTAGCTGAACTTCTGAAAACTTCTAAATTGGAAAAAAAATATTTTTCCCCCCCTTGTAAAACTTTCCCCAGAGGTCTGCCAACCCTTCCAGCAAAAAGAGGGGAATAAAACTCTAGTGAATATTAAACTGAGGGACCTTTTTTTCCCCTTTATACTAAAATCATGACACAGCATGGGAATTGGCCTCCCCAGGGGGCCAGGTGCTCTGAGTGAGCACCCCCTTAATCCCCACTATCCGTGGCCCAGGCAGCTTTGTCTGCGGGCCAGCAGCTGAGCAGCCCCACTCCACCGTCCCATAAAGAGCTGGTGCGACAAGCAGCAAGGGGGCTGATCGAGGGATTGCAGCCCTGCTAAGGGCATCTCAGAGGATGGTTATGGTTCCACACGAAAAAAATATTTTCCCCATGTGCTTTTTTTTTTGAGGTAATTCCATCAGAACAAATGTGTGCTCAAAGAAGCTTACAGCTGCGAAATTAGGCATCCATAGTCTATGAAATGCCAGAATCGAGATTGCCTAAAGCAACTGTAATGCATTCCTGTGCTCATTGCACTGATCCCAATAGCCTCCACACTGCCTAATTCTCTTCCCCTTCTTTTCTGCCCCTGTTTGTTCCTACCCTTACACCTACAGTCTTAGCTCCATGGCATGACCGTATTTCCTTGACATATCCAGGGCGACGGTGCTCTGATACCGCACTGTCGCCTCCAGGCAGTACCACAATGCAAGTTAAGCAGTCATTACATTTACTGCTCATCTGAGTGTTTTATCTTGCTGCACGCAGCGTGGAGCGGCAGCGGAGACGTGGCCACCAGAGAGGCATTTGGTGGAGCTGGCTACTAAAGTTTGCGTTGGCTCCAGAGCCGTCTGCCACGCTTGCCTCCAGTGCTCACACATTGCCCCCGGGGCTGCAGCACCATCTCCCAGCAGTGCTAATCCCCACCATGGTGGGGTGGAAGGTCCCTGCTCCCCAGAAAAGTGCAGAGAGGGCTGGAAAGGAGGAGGGGCTGGAGGCATGTTTTTGCCTTGGGGTGGGAACAGGGTCCCTAGCAAATAAGTGTGAGATGGCAGGGGGAGAAGTGGGCAAGGAAGATCTTATCTGCAGCATGTAAATTTGTTGCTGGGCTCTTTAATTAGACAGTAGGTAATGACCTACTGTCTTTCCACGGGGAAAGCCCTGGGGGCCAAGCTCCCCAGCGTCATCCTGGACCACTTCTCCCTAATTTGGCAGCCCAGCTTGGAGGGGAGGATTCAACTCTTCACTGGAATCCTCAGGTTTGTAAATGTAATGGGGAAGCTTTTAAAGCCTGGCTGCAGGAAGCTATGCCAGCAGCCCTCCTGGTCAGCAGCAGCAGCCTGGATCCCCACCAGACCCAGGCTGAGCAAGGGCCACATGGGATGCGCGGGTCGGAGGGGAACGCTGCCCCAGGGAGCGGCAAGGATGCTGCCAGGGCAGGGGAAGGGAAATTGTCGTTCATCTGTTCACTCTTTGAGGGCTTTCCTCGGACAGGGAGCACCTGCCTGCACCATGCCTTACCACCCTGAGGAGAACCAGGTGGCCATGATGACCGCGGATGCGCTGTCAGAGCAGGACAGCCACTGAATTGAGAAGTCAATGCGATTTTTGCATCTGCACCAATGCATATCTTGCTGAAAATGCCAACAATCAAATAGGAGCAATGGGGAAGGGATGCTGTCACCTGGTGCTCGTTCCCTGTGGTGCCAATGGGTTAAGCAGTGAAGGAGAGACAGCAGGAACACACAACCCTCTGCCACTCGGCTGCCAAACACCTCTCAGACAGTAAAATTGCCACATCCAGACAACCACGCAGCCAAGTCATGTTCCACCCTGTCAAGCTCTATGGACCCATTCAGCAAAAGGTAGTAGCCAGCACTAGTGCATCTCCATTGGCTTCCTAAGTTTTGTACCCAGGGACGAATGAGGCACTGGTCTTTTTGTATGCTTTGCTTCATCTACTTAATGAGTAAGAAGTCAGGACTATTGCACTAACCCAAGCAAATCATTAATGGCCTTTCATTTTGAAGCAACCGGCTCCAGTGTTCACCAGAGCAGGATTGCCCTCCTGTTTGTGACCGTCCTGCTGCCTGCATTGTCAAACAGTGTTGTTTTAGAACAACATTCATCTGAAGCGGATTATTATTGGTTTGACTACCCCTCGGGGTGTAATGAAAAGCATTCATTAATTCTCAGGGCAGGAGGGCTAATTACTTTTTTATAAAAAACCGTGTTAATTGCCAATAACTTTTTTATTGAATGGGTCTCATAGAGATGATTTTGATTGGCTTTTTGATTTCCCTTTCACATTGTAGCACTTAAAATGCATAGTCCAAACAAGCAGGGAGCATCTAGGTTACCCGAACAAGCATCGGGAGGAAACCCCGCCATTACAAAGACCGGTGGACTATGCCAGTATACGCTCAGTTCAGCGCTCGAGCTTGCAGTGGTGCTGGCCAGGGTTTTCTGAGTCTCATACCTTCACGCTGCCTCACGCTTCCAGGCAGCAGGTGGAGACCTGTTTTCCGTACTCCCCAAAGGCACGGCATTGGTTTTGGCAGGCTGTCGGTGCCGGCGCGGTCGAGGGAGCGCACAGGGCTCGGGCTGATTCCCCTCAGGGCTGAATTCCACCTCGCCTGCAGGGAGGAGGCAGTCCCCGGCCCTGCAAGTACTAGGGTTGCATGAAGGTAAACGGAGTAGCACACAGCAATAACCCACGGGCTCAATGTACCAGTTCCTATACCTGGGAGAAGGACTCATTCATCTGACATTTGGGTCACACTGAACTCCGGCATGAAGAAAATTCTGGGCAATTTTTTGTTTGCTTTTAATTACAAATAACTACAGGGCTGAAGATAGATACCAAATAATCAACATAAGTACTAACCAGTTCTTTTGAGCAAGTAATAACTTACAAACACGACGTTAAAGGTAAATCCCACAGAAGCACAGTAAGCCCGTGGGAGCCAGAGCAGGAAACTACCAGTGTCAAACTGCTCCTGCAAAGCCTCAGGTAGTGCCACAGGTTGACGCTGGCCATTAATTTCATTGCATGTGCACCGTGGTAGTTTCTAGCAGTCTGACACCTACAGACTCCCACGAAAGGCTGCTCTCACCGTCAGGACGTAAGAGGTGTCCTGGCAGGCAACAGTCCCCTCTGGACCATACTGCTGACCCCCCTGCTGCAGGCCTGAGCTACCGAGCCTGCTCAGCTTGGAGCTGGAGATTGCTGCACCGCCATGTTGGACACGCGATCAGGTTGAAATACTTCCCATTTCAAACCCTTTTGACAGAAAAAAAAATAAGTTCATGTATTTTTTGCTCTTTTTTCTCCCCCTATCCCACCCCGGCAGCGCTCCTACTGGGCATCAGCCTTCTCTCACATCATATTTTCTGATTCTCTGCTCAAGAAGATAAAGCACACAAACGATGGCTTCCATACAAGCCAGAAAGCTGTCCTTGCTTCCCCTCTGGAAATAACTGCAATTTAAAAAATATTAATGATGTTTTTTACTTGGATGTATAATCTCCATTTTAAGAACAAACAGGGCTTTCAAAAATGACTTTTCACTTCTGAGTGCCCCGAGAGGTTTTGAAAGGGCTGCATTCCAAAAGGTAGGTTGCTCAGCACTTTCTGAAAGCTAGAGCATTTTGGAAATACCTCCAGGGGGTTGCCCGAAATCTACTGCTTCTGAAAGTCTTGGCCAAGACACTGTGTTATATGAGTATGGTGAATAAAAAACAGCATTCTGGTGATTTAGTAGTTGCATTGGGAATGTACGTCACGTTAGGAGTTACACTGTTGTATAGTGCACCAGGAATGTTATATATGTGTGTGTGTATATACACACCCCAGTTATTGATTACACGGAGGACCGCAATCTAAGATAAGTACTCGGTGCCACCTATAGATAGCTTCAGCAGAGACCAAAAATAGCCACACTGCAGTTACCATGGAGCAGAACAGACTCCAGAGCTTGAGGAGTTGCTGCCTCAGCACGGCTTGCTTTTAATGAGCTCGCACGTACCAAGTATCTCCGGTCACGCCGGACAAAAATGAAACGTCCTTTGAATAAAATGTTTCCTGGCTGCAACAGGAACAGGTGCAAAAGGCAAAAGCAACAGCTTTTTTCTTCCAAATTAGGCCAAGCTGGTAAAAGCAGCTTGCAGAAAGTTGACCAGATTTTACATGTTTGGGGGGCAAAACACTTTTACTTAAAAAAAGCAGAAGTATCATTTGTATGTTGAATCATGAAGATTTCTATTTTTATTATACAGGTTAATACTGAAGCAGCCCTAACTCAGCTCTGGTAGAAGTCTGACATCCTGATCAATCCTGCCCCTCCAGTGGGATGCCAGGTATTTTATGCAAGGGGCTTGGCTGGCAGCAAATTAATTCGCTAATCTTAAAATTATCTTAAACAGTAATGAGCCATTAAAGTCAAGGGGAAGAGCCACAGAAGACAAAATCATTTTAACCCCTGCATTGGGTCCTCCAAGGAGCAACAGGCTGAAATCCTGTAAGCGGTCCTGCAAAGCCAGTCTCCTCCCCAGCGATGCTCACCCAAGGATGGTGGCAGCCAGCAAGGCCCTCCAGGATGGCTGCCTGCTCCCAGAGCCGCAGTTTGATGCTACTGTGAAAAATCACCTTCACAGCAACATATCGTCCTCTCGGCAGTGCTCAGGGCTGTCCTCGTCAGCAGAAGCAAGCCCTGGGAGGCAGCTCAGGATGGGACGCACATGCCAGCTAAGGCCGCTGGTACACCTTGTAGCCAAACCAAGCTAGCAGCTCACCGGGACCAAAACAAGGGGGTCTCGATGCCCCCTCTTCCTGCTCCCACGGTCCCGCTCCATCTCCCACTCTTCTCGTCCCCCAGCCATGCCCCATTCCTCCCACCCCTCCTGGGACTCATCCAGTTGCCCCATCACCCGCTTTGACTCCCAAACCTGCCCACCCTTCTTTTGCCCAGCTCAGGTCCGGTGATTGCAGTGAATGCAATTTGCTCGGGGAGGGATCAGGCAGCCAGAGCCAGCTCAGCGCAGCAGGAGCTGGCCCCCTCCACCGCTGATTCAGTTCATGCCAGAGGGTGGACCTCAGCCCCTGCGACAAAGGCCCCCTGGTACCCCGTGGCAGCTTCACCTCTGGAGGGAAAATCCCGCACGTCTGTGCCCGGCTGACATTAACCCATACTCGGCAGCTCCGTCTTTGTTTCCTTTCCACCGCTTCGCTTCTCCCTCCAGGAGGGAGGAATGGAAGCGCGGGGATGCTGCACCCAGGGCAGGGGATGCCACGGTACCAGCTAGCGCAACCCTCCCCGCCGGAGCTGCTGTGTGGCCCCAGCCCGAGTCAGGGGGATTTCGCCAGGGAAGCCCTTGGCGGGTCCTTCACCAGCCTGATCCTCTCCACGGAAGCTGTCAAGAGCCCAATTAACACACCTACCCCATACAAGCAGGAGGGTTGCTGGGCTGAGGGAAACAATTGAGCATGCACTGAAGGGCTTCGCTGAATGGACTTAATTCATCGCTTAACGCCTTAAAGCTGAGCACAGGCTTTACTGAATGGGGATGGGCAAGCTGGAGCAGTTTGGGGGCCTGCTGACCTGTCATCCAACATCAGCATCTTCAAAAGAATCAGCTTTTGGCACAAACAACTCTTTCTTTCAGGAAAAAGAAAAAAAAAAGTAAAGAAAACTGAGAAGGGGCTGGTGCTTTTCCACTCCGGAAGGTCGCTGGTGGCTCCTGAGGTAGGAGGTGTCAGCCTCGTCCCCCTCCCTCCCCTCCGTGGGGCAGGGGAGACCTGCCCGGGGATGAATAGGGGAGGGAAACTGGGGCGGCTTGTGGGCCAGTTCTTTCTGGTGTGGAAAAACATCCCCCCGCAAACTTCCTGCGCCTGCGGGAGAAGGGCATCGCTCCAGCATCGCGTAGCCCCAGCAACCGAGCGAGCGGCTGTGACTGTTTTTAAGCCAAGCGAGCGGCTGCGACTGTTTTTAAGCCCTCGGAAGGGACTGCAAATGTGAGTGCTGCAACCCGTGCCCAGCAGCTTTGTCCCCAGCAAAGTACACGCAAACTGCCCAGCATTTATGCAGGACCTGTATTGGCATTGTCCACATTTAAAGATGTCCCGCTCCCTCGCAGTAGATGCTTTACTGAGGGCAGATTTAAATTTGCGGACCAGCTTCCTCTTCTCTTATTTACAAATCTCTACTTCAAATTAGTTTTGAACCCCAAGGACAGGCTATGGGAGGGAAGAAGGGGGAAGGGGAGGGAGGCGGACGACTCGCCTTTGTGAATGCTTTACTTGCTCCGAGGTAAAGTCATTTGCTTGGTAGGGAAAAAAAATCAGTAAAATGACTACCACGCTTCCGTAGGACAAGTGCTACAAACTTCACTACGTGCTATTCATTTACAATGGTAGGGGAACATCTCAGATACAGAAGACCTTGGGAAAACAGGTCTTCAGCTGGAAGTCAGTGCACCCCCAGCCATAACAGCATCCTGCCACAAAATGCACTTCAGAGTCCCCAACACCTTAATGCCCCTCTCGCACAAAAATACTAAGTCTTTTTGTCCCCATTACCAACAACTTGTAACAGGGAAAACATAAGTGATGAAGAAAATATGAGTTGCTCATGTTTTTCACGGAACAAAGCAGGCCTGTGGAAGTGCGTTACAGTGCGCCCAGCTCTCAGCACAGCCAGAGCTTCGGCTCCTGTGCACCACAGGAACACAACCTGCTGAAGACCGCATATGGTGGGGCTGTGTATTTCAGAGCCGGGCTGAAAAATGCAAATTGTGACAGAAGCCAAATGTGAAGCTCTGAGTTGTAATCAAGTACAGAAGCAGAGAGCGAGCAGCAAATTGCAGCTTTTCGTTTTGGCAGTGGATCAAATCTATAAAAACCATTACCTGTGTTTCAAGAGCAACACGGAGTACTGATTTCCCATCCCCCTGGCAAAGCAATCAGGGTCCCACCCCTCCCTGCTCTGGAAGTGCTCTCTGAGTAAAGCCAAAGATGCCACCGGGGGTTTTAAGACGTGCTGCCTCGGCATATGCCGAAAGGTTTTTGCCCGTGCGGCTGCAAGCCCTTTTAGCTGTGGGTGAGAGCGCACCGACCGCGCCAGCACCGCTCAAAGGTTCGTCGGGAGCTGGTGCCGGAGGCACCACGCAGGGCAGCCCTCCCCAGGCGGAGGGTCGCAGTAAGCGGGTGGGCGGCACTGACGGATGGACAGACGGACGGAGGACGGGCTGGGACTCCGGCAGCTGTACGGGCTGTGCGGACACAGGCGCTGCGCAGCTCCTCCACAGCCGGAAGGCTACAGGGCTTCCCTCCTCAAGTCTTCTTCTCTGTCTGCGTTGCCAATGTAAGGGCTCGGTCCAAAACTTCCAGGTTTAAACTGTCATGGACTTTCCATCAGATCTTCAACACCTCATGTATTCAAATGAGAAAGAGATAAGTGCCTGCCTTTCCATGAACACAGCAAAGACGGCTATTACCCACCCCCCAACCCCAAATCCCTCTTCACCCTCACCAAAATCAGAGAGAACTGCTTAATGCCAAAAGCATGCGCAGTGCTAAGAACGGGGTAATTAAACGCTGCGATCGTATCAGTCACAAGAAGAAAAATTGCAAAGCAGAGGGTATGCATTTGTCACATGGTGAAACCAGCTGTGGAAGGTTTTTCTAGGAGTTTTGAAGCAGTTCCAGCTCTTTCTCTTTTTTTCCAGGGCAATAACGTTTTTTATGTCACAAGCAAGTTAGTTGTTAAAATATGCATAAAGACATGTCGCTCCAAGCTGTTCACTTGTGTTTCATGTCCACGTCCCCCCTTGGAAGAGTTTTATTATGACTAAAGAATGAAAAGGAAGCGGCTAGAAATCTGTAATAGTTCCATTTATTAATACGTATATCACAAATACTCACAATATCAATGCATTCTCGTTGGCATGCTAGACAGAGGCATTATTAAAAAAGTCCTATTTTTTTTAAAAAGGATTTAAACTTTTGCTTTCCCCCAAAAATACTTCATATGCCTGGTTTTTTTGTGATTTTTTTTTTTGCGTGTGTTTTTATTTTGATTTGATTCAACAGTGTATTTGGTGGCTGCAACCTCAATGCAAAAAGAAAGAAAAAGAAAGAACAGGAAAAAAGTATGAAGGCCGCAGTACAGCACAGTTCAATTAGTTCATAACTACCTAATAAAAGTAAAGGAAGCAAAATTCCTGCCTTCACAGTAAGCAACAACACAGCTTAATAACAGTATTACACAGGATCAGGTTCAGAGGCAAAATGCACTAGACAAAGCCTACCGGGATACGCACTAGGCATACAACACTGAGTAAGAATCAAAGATGTAGAAGAACATCAGGAATAACGGTTCCCTTCAAGCACAACATTTTAACATCATTTTCAAGTATCTTTATGTTATGTTACTGATTCCTTTGTTTTTGGGGAAGGGGGGCAGGCGCGGGGAAGGGGGAAAGGATGAAAACCTTAGTAAAGCAATAAACAAAACAAGAAATTAAGATAAAACCAAAAGAATATATATTTCATATACCAGTTTATATGAATGTGTGCAACACTTATTAACCATGGTGAAAGGCTAATTATGCCCTCCAGTCACTACATGCACAGCCCGATCAATGCTGTTAATGAATTACCTTTGTTAACTTACGATGCAACTATTGTGTGACCAAGAACATACATACGGTGCCGTCCTACGCCGAGCCGCGGGGTTGGGGTCGGGGTCCGGAGGCCGAGGGGACCCGGCTGCTCTTGGTGGCACCGCGGTACTTCACAGAATGGTACACTACGCATGGGACAGAGTTTGGGAGGTGGGGTGCGAGTGTGCGCGCGCACGTGCTTGCTTGTGGGGGTGTGGGTGTGCGTGCGTGCGAGAGACAGTGTGTGCTATAACATTCGTTTCAGTCTTTCTCCAATTCTGCAGCTCCTGATCTTGAGACAGGCTCTGGACTTCACACTCCTGAAAGACTGGGTCGGGGAGGATAAAAGAAAGGAAGTGGGTTGCTTTGGTTGCTAACAGCGTTCTTGATGCGTATTTTGCCCTCCCTTTTCAAGCAGAAAGCCGAAATGACAAAGCATTCAAGAGTATGTTTTCCCCCCTTTTTTTTTCAGCCAGACAGAATATTGGGATGAAAATCCCAAAGCAAAAAATCCCGTGGGAAGACTTAGTTCTCGATGAACATGCTGAGCATCTGAAACTTGCCTGCTGTCTTCAGCAGAAGCAGCAGCACGGCCACGACAATATACCAGAGCGTATATAGCATACCACATAGAAAACGGGGAGAGCTCACCTTGTTACACCATCTCGTACTGGTTAGCAGTAATAAACCGGGACAGACAGCATGCCAGCAGCATCCCGATCAACTGTTCCGGACAAGAATAGAAGTAGAGTAGAAATTAAGTTAAATTAAATGAACGCAGAGCAAAGGAGAGGCCACGGTAAGCAAAGATTTCATGTTCTGGAGTTATTATGCACAACATATTTATGCCCTATTTTAAGGACCAGTCTAATCAGAAAAACAGCACTAAAATCTCCCGTCTTTCTTCATCGGATCTTCCTCTCGATTGTTATCAGAGGATATTTATTTGATAGACAGCACGCCTTTTTACTACTTTTCAAACCCGTTGTCATTGCCTGGCCAAGTCAGACGTGGATGGGTAAACCGGCGGGGGTATCAGCACACTACCGGCTGCGGTTCACTCGCAAGCTCCACCTGGGTCCCTCGCCACCGCCCACCACCACCGAGAGCTGGCGGCCCCCTTAACTTTGTTAACAGTGTGCTGGGGAAAAGCTTCCTAATGCCCCAGAGTGGTTATGGCTTCTCTACAAATGATGCAGCGCTGGAGAAAGGAGCGTTTCTCTGGAAATAAATTAAAAAAAGGGCTTTCGCTATTCCCTTGGCTGTCACTCAGATTATTGAAAACAGATCCCTGGCTTCCACTCGTCAATAAGCACTCAGTCATTTCAACGTTTTGCCTATTGCAGTTTGTTAGCGTTTCCTGCATATGCCAACAGCGTTAATATACTATAAATAATTCAACCTCGCTTTTCTCATTTGGATTGGTCAATTAATTAACTCATGAGCATATCCAGATTGTTACAGCTCATCCCTGGCTACGGGGGCGAGGCGAGAGGGCCGTCTCTGCAGACGGACCAGCCTTCCCTGCACCTGGCTCCAAGCGAGGGGTGTCACAGCTGCTCCAGCTGGCTCACCCGTGCCCGTGGGGCACCACTTCTGCCCATCTCCTTCTGCTGCGGGCAGAGCGCACGGCGAGGGAGCGGTGCTTAAGGAGGGGGATCACAACCTTTTGGCATCAGTGGAGCTCTCTCAGACCCCGCAGAGCATGCGTAGATAACACCTGGCTGGCTCCTTGTCCAAACTGGCTCCTTCTTCTGTTTCACGCTTGGGACTGTGTGTCCTTTCCCCTAGACCACCAGTGCTCCCTGTTAATGTGATCGTCATCAAAATACACATCTTCTCTACCAGCCAATTGCTTGGTTTGGGCTGGCATCAGCCCAGAGCAAGGCCAAGCCAGGGTACCTCAAATCCGGATAAACTGTTTTCTGGCCCTAAGATGTCACGTTTCTGGTCAGGACACACTTCATTTGCCAGAAATTTGCCGCTGCCGCTACCGCTCCCTCTCCTGTTTCAGTGTCCACCAGAACTGCTCTGGGCATCCCAAAAGGGTTTGGAGTCATCTTTAAAAGCAGTGTGAATCCCCACCGTCTACCACATGCAACCCCTGATTTTGGCACCAAATACCAAAGATGACACTGCCTTGGTTTTAACTAGACGTGGGGCACAGATAACACCTCCTGACCAACCTCCAATAAAAACCTAAGCTACTAGGTTTTGGGGGCTGTATTTTCACAACTGCCAAAAGAGATGCGGGTGCTGAAAACCCTCCTCAGCTTTTGAAAATCTCACTTGATACCAAGAAGACATTTTAGTCATCTGGTTGCCTTTTCTATTAAACTTCGCTAGATGGGTGTGCCAGCAGGAAACTTATTTGGTAGCTGGAGTGCTCACGCACTCACCCGGGAGTCCACGGACCAGCAACGATGAGGATGCCAGCATATTCTGGCTGGGCTTCGGATTTCCACGCTTAAATATTCCAGTCACCAGGAGGATGATTTTATCAATTTGGCTGTTTGGGAAGTGCTGCTGAAAACCCACCACATTCTGTGGGTTTACTAGAGAGTCTTTAACACTCCCACTGCTTACTCGTGCGACGTTTCTTCAGCTCAGTTCGGTTTTGGAGAACGAGATTTCCCATAGCGCATCCCTGGTATCTATTTCTCTGTGCTTTGACAGGCAGAACAGAGTAAGTGCCTCTGGGTGGCCCTGTCCCACCTGCTTCGCTATCCCTTTTCTGTGTCTGTGGTACTTTTCAGCCTTCTCACACCTTCCTCAGCTGCTCTCAGAGGTTACTTCTCTGCCTTACTGCACTCTTCATTAAGAGGAACTTCACAGCGTATTTAATCCTATTTATTTTCAATGAGCAAATTCCATCCCAGACCCAAATCAGTTCCTCCGTCATCCTACAATGGCCAATAACGTATGTACATTCAAGTTTACTTTTCTTTGTTTTTATGCCTGTGCAACGAGGAACCTATTATTTCCCATCACAAGCACCCAGATTATGGCCATCATTGTTCCCGGACACAATCTGCTGCTCGTATCAGGTTTACAAGGGGAAAGATGCTGCAGCCTGTACAAATAGGAAGCCATGGGCTTTTCTTTCCCCCTTCAGCTGTAGCAGACCTCCTCAGCTACCTTTAATTAGGGATTCTTCTGTTTTACACAGGCTGTAACTCTAATAATCAGCATGTCTAAGCTTTGTAGGATTTGCAGGGATGTCACAATGCTTTGATTTACTCAAGTCACTCGTAAGACGAATGGCAGGTTACACATGAATGTATCTTTCTGATCTTTGGCCCACTTACTTATTAATTCTTGGCTCTGACCGTATGCTGGTTTATGCATTTAAGTGGTTATAGTACCATAATGTTAAACTTCTGTATTTCAAAAATAATGGCATGCATATCGAGGCATTACATACACATTTTGTACAGCATTTCTAGCTATTACCAGGACATGGCAGAGCTATAATAAGTATCTTAGAAGTACTTTGAACACATACAAAAACACGTACTTTCCCAGGTGTGTAGACTTCCACATTTAACCACAAGAGTACTGTCCTTCCTGTAGCCAAGAAGAGGCGATACTGTACCAAGTTGCTGAATTTTCCTCACGGTGCTCTTTCATTACAGTCATAACTACAGTCCTCTGCATTTAAATCAGGTTAGAGGCTCCCAGTCCACGAACCACAAATGAGTGCTCTCCACCCCCCCGGCTCTCTGCATTTGCTTGATCACTTGCAACCTCTGCTCTTCAGCTGGGAGGAAGCCCCTTATCCTATCGTGCAGCAGGTCCCTGCAGCTCTTTTGAAAAACCAGAAGAATCGACATAAAAGGATCCCCACAAAGAAAGTAGCTGCTAGAAGTTGCATTCATTTCCCTTCACTCCCATTGTCTCTCAAGTGCCCTATCTCAACTTTTTATCAGCTTATTAATTTTTTTTTTAATAGTCCCAGTTTTTTGAGTGCTAAGATGCCAGACTTGGTTCTGCATTTGTATTCTCTCTCACTTTTCCCCTTTCTTCTGTTTTTTCTAAGATTATCTTGGTCCTCTGAACTACTACACAGAAAACAGAGTTTGTCTTGGTACCTCTGGTCTTGCCGCAGGAAACCTGATAATGCTGACAAATTATTTGGCTTAGAGCACTGGGAAATCCATATCTCTCAGGTGCGTCTTCTTTACTACCATCCTGTTGGCCAAAGCTCATTCCAGAGAGCAGAATGCAGTGCATGTGTTGTTTATCTCTCCATGGTTTCTAGCAGTCATCTCAGGCATATCTCAGATCTGACCACTGAAATCCATCCACAGCAACTTCCTAGCAATCTTATCTCCCACCGCAAACATGACAACTGGCTTTTTAATATAGTTATTTTGCAGGAGTTAACCTTGACTGGAAGCTGTCCTGCGTGACATATTTATTACATCGTATTATACTGAAGAGAAACTGAAGTGCAATTTGAATTTCCATTTTAATTTGGGTCTTGGTATCGTCTTCATGATTTCTCATTCTTTGAGAGAATTTCTATAAATAGAAATGCACTGAAGTAACTGGGAATTCATCAGTGGATCAGGTAAGCTAAAACTGGATTTTTTTATCCATCAGGAATAATTGTTTACTTGAATCATTTACCTTGCCATATTCTCAATATGCAGATCTTCAAGCATCCAGGTTCCCTGCCTCTATTTTAGAAGAAGCAAATTTTCCATGTCACAAATTGCTTACCTGAGTCAGCCTCCTGTGCCGCGGTATGCCTCTGGCACAGGTCTTATCTCCATGCTGAATCCACAGCGATTAGTATTTAGAAGCAACAAAATCAGTCTTATCTTAGATTTCGAGTCACATATTGGATCCCGATACGGATCCCACTCCCTAACCCTGGCGCAAGGGGCGACTGAGGTGTAATCCTGTGCTAGGGCCAAGTCTCAGCCTCCCTATACTCAGACAGGAGTTGCAGCAGACAAGGTGGATGATCTCTGCACCAGAACTGCATCCGCAGTCAGGGAGAGCTACTCACATAAACGTTAACAGTAAAGAAGGCAGGTGGATGCTGCACTGTAGAGAGGGACTGTAGCCGCATGAGAACATACCTTCAAGCGATGGGAACCGTGCGTGCTCGGAACTGGTTTTGAGCACGTGGAGAGCGCCTGGCTTCCAGTCCTTCAGTACAAAAGGAATAATTTGGCCTTAACACTGCACTGAGACTCCCCTACTAAGGGATTCTACTGCAACCACAATCTATAACCCGCCCCCAATCCTGCCTCTTGTGCCTCTTAAGCTAACGCCTGTGCTGTAGTTTTATCTAGGCAAAACTCTTCATCGTCTATGCTGCTTGCATAATTTCATTCTCTGTTGGGCACAACACAGTGATCATTTTGCTGCTCTGAAGAGCACCTGCTAAACTGAAATTATTCCAGCTGGAAGTCAGCATTGGCATCTGATTCCAAAAACAATCAAATTGTGTTTTATTATTATTATTATTTCAAACCCGAGGAGCAGTGCAGACAATGTCAGCAACACAGCAGTTTTTTTAAAACTCTGACTCTCATTGGGAGGTCTGTGCCAGGCCTGTAAGATGTGTAATGCCATTACATCAACTTCCCCTGTTTCTGGGAATCAGCACATTCCCCATGCTAGTCAACACCTAACAAATCATGTGAAGGGAAGGCCGTTGAGCATGCTTTACTGTAGAAGAGCAACATGATCTAATTTGTCTTTTTTTTAGATTAAACCTATTCCCAGTAGGAACAGCAAAACCTCGCCTACAGCTGGAGCACTGCTTGGCATTACTGCCAGCCACGGTTAACCTGAAATCAATTTGTAAACACTGTCCCTAATTGGGTCCAGGAAAACAGATTAGGCAGTAAATGACAACTGGCTGCCTTCTATTCTTCACACCCCAGGAGAGATGCATTTTTCTCCCCTGCATCCCCTCTCTTCTCCTTTTTACACATCCACAAACACCCCGAGCAGCTGAGTATCTACTCGGAGTGCCAGAGCCTTACACTTACGCAGGGGAGCGACATCCCCAGCTGGCAGCAGGGCGCACACTGCCATCAGGCAGCATGAGCTGCCAGCGCCACATCAAAACATACTTTGGTCTTCACTTGGAGCCGCAGCGGCAAAGTGCCTTCCCCCCTGTGCTGCCTGCAGCCTGTCACGCTAATCTCGCCTTGCGCCAAAGGGCTCCCGTTGCAGGGACCACTCTTTGCCCGCACTGGCCGCCCGCCTTCCTGTGTCGAGCTCACAAACAACTGATGGCCTAGAGTAAACATCCCGGCACGTGCCAAAGTACTAACAATTCCAGCTGCACTCTTCCTACAGTCTCCCTCCCAGCTGCAAACAACTTTCAGGCAAAATAAGATGATGCTTTGCCTATCGTACATACAATACACCGATTAAAGGCTTTCAGGTAGCATTGGTCCTGACCGAGGCATTTACCCCAGCAGTGTATGAATTGTAAAATTCTACTCATCCCACTTTTCTTTTGGATAGTTTTACATGAAGCATTTGAAAAGAAGCTTTATCGCCTTCTGGCTGTCTAGAAACCAAACTGAAATAAGAGCTCAGAGTCCTATAGCAGTAATCAAGTCATAATCAAGGTTGGAGAAGAGTACAAGACAACCATTCAACAAGAACTAGAATAGCCTATTAAAAAACCCAACCAACCAACCCTCCCCCTGCTCCATGCACCAGCAGCTCCAGACTGGTGGTTTCGCCGCTTCTGGACCCTGAAGACCTGACACCCACGCACATGCTCTGGGTGGCTGGCGGTATGATGAACCAACATTTACGCCCACATGAAAACAGGCTGACAGGCCAAATCATGGGCTTCTCACATCCAACACCTAGGCTAGAAGGCATCAGGTTTCCAGATATGCCCAAGGCAGGGCAGTCAGCTGGTCTGAGCCCAAACAGTTTTAGGGCTCCCTCGGGTTCTGCGTACGTTGACTGAAAGGACGTGGTGGCCATTTTCCACACGGCTTGGGGGCAGTTACTCTGAAGAACCTGGAGGCTATTGTAACTGCTGAGCAAATTAAACCTCAGCGAGATGTGACTAAAACACCGTGCAGCCGAGCACGGTCTGACCACATGGGGCAGCAGGGGCAAGAGGGCAGCCACAGCCCTCCCATTAATTCACTTGCCCATCACTGGCAAATCACTTGTTTCCAGTGCAGCACAGTGTAAACCTACAGCTTGCTAACTGAATTCATGAGTTTTAAGAAGAAGTCAAATAATTTTCCCCAGCACCTCATTTTTTCCAACCACTGGATAAACATAAGTCATTCAACAGATATATTCACATTTTCAGTGTTGCCTCAGGACCCAGATTTTTAATATTGTGTGAATGAAGCAAATGAAAGTTGCATGATCGTTTTAGAATACGACATTTGCAGTTCTACTATGTACTCTCTGCAGAGAGAAGGCAGATTGCCTCTCAGGTAGAAGTGGTTCAGGCATCATACATGTCGCTGTGCATTTTTGCTGAACCATTCTGCAAGCACTTTTGCATTGCCCGTGTTTCCCTCTCTCTCATTTTTGCATGTTTCCAGGAGAGTCCTTGCTATCACACACGAAGTGACTAGTATAAAGGAGCATCTTGTTGAAAGATGCAGGTGTTTTCCTGCCCCTTCTTGATCAGAAGATTCTGACCAGACCTTTAGTTTCCCCAACTCCTGCCTAGGTAAAGGCAGTTTGAATATCAGGGAGCAGCAAACACCTTCCTTCTTAGCTCTCCTCTTGTCCCTCCCGTGCCAAACTCCTTTTGGTGCAGGCAAGGAGTTGGTTTAATAACCTGATTTTGGCAGATCTCTGCTCAGTGTTCAGTGCTAAAAGAAAAACTAAAAAAATCGGTCCCCAAAACCAGATGCCCCCCCAGGCTCCAGGTCCAGGATGGGGAGGCCTGAAGGTACACTCTTATTTGAATTCTAGACTCCTTGAAGAAAAAATAAGAGTGCTTAGAAGACAGAAGCTTATCCAAACAATGGATAAGCCATTTGTCTTCTTAGCTGTTTATGCTCCATTTAAGCCAATGTTTTACTAGGTTAACCTCTATTTGACCCAGTGGAGGGACAAGTTGTTTTCCTTGAGCTAGTCATTAGCTCAACCGTAACTGATATTCCCAAGGAGAAACTTCATTTAAGTTGAAAAAAAGAAAATCAATGAACAGATGACCTCAGGACTAATGAGCATGCTGAGTTCAGTCCCTTTCCATAATCCTTCCTTCCTTGAAGTCCAGGTAAAGAAAAAGAGAGAGGGGAAAAAAAGGGGGGGAAGGGAAGTGTTTATGCACTTACCTGTGAGAACGCAATCCCAAAAGCCACTCCAGCTATGATTCCCATATTTGTCTCCATAAAACTGGTCACCAAGTCGTAACAGCCCTGGAAAACAAACATAATCATTCCTTGTATCGACCTTCCCTGCCACGAATGCATACATACAAATTTCCCATTTAAAATGGACTTGGGCTAGGCAATATTTTTGCTGTAATTTCCAACAATGCCACCTTTCTATTTAATAGCAATTCTGAGTGAATGATGGAAAGTGGTGGCAAAGACAGTTCTTTTTAGAAACAAATGTATTTCGGTACTTTTAAAAGCTAAATGTGATGTGGCATTCATTTTTATAGGTCTTATTAAAGAAAGTCAGTTCGCATTGTTTTAAAAATATTAATATAGCTTTGACCTGAAACAAAACCAGTAACAATATAAGGTAATGTTATAATACAACACAGGTGTCAAAAATGAATAAATGATGCTGATCTCCTAATACTCCAGATATTTAATAATACAAGCATGCTTCAGGTGTCCAGTGAGGCATTCTGCTTGCCTTCGCCAGTCAAAGGACACCAGGTGAGGTACTGAGCAGTACATAACTTTAAACCATATAACAAAGTTATCAAGGGTTTTGTATGAAGTTTCTTGGTTCATTTGCTCTTGGACATAAAATTCCCTGTCCTGCTCCCCAAACTCAGTTTTCTCTCTCTAGCTCAGACCCTGACTCCATCAACTGACTTGCTTCCTCGTGCCTCCATTCACAGACCACACCGGGGCCAGAAGATTCATACACATTTCTGCCCTTCTCTTGGATAGGCTTTTTTGAGATGTCCCCCTCAGTATGATAATTTTCACCAAGTTTCTCCCCCCACCTACTCTATCCCTCAAAAAAGCGTTTGAAATTAGCTTTCCTAGTTTGCGTTGTCTAAATGAATCTAAACAAGTGACACAAAACTTGAAGAAAAAAAGGGTAACGTCTATTTTTTCTTTCATTACAAACCTATCTGCCCACACAATCCAAAGCCACCTCTTGGCCCCTTTTGCCATGCTTCCTCAAATGACCAACACCACTGTCAGTGTAAAGCCAGTCCCAAGGCATTTTATTTAATGTTATAACTTTATCCACTTTATCAGAAATTGGAAAAAACAGAAATAACAGTGAGCTCCCTTTCCCAGTTTGGACTCCTGTCCAAATAAGACAGAATTGTCTCCGCATTCCCCCTCCACCCACATCCCCCTCACTTCTGCAAACACTTTAGCAACTCTTCACATGACTTCAGAACGTGAGATGCTTGTAAAAAATAACAGCTAGAAGGAAAGGACGATGTCCTTTGTTAGAGACAGGCCATTCATGAACTAAATTGTATCATTTCTTTAACCTCTTTTATAATATCAGAAGACATTTTATGTAATCCTGAGAGTAATGAAGTGGTAAACGTAATAGTAGCTGAGGACCAGCACAGCTGTAATTCCGTTCTGAAATGTTTAAGTGTACACATTAATCCTTAATTAGGTCTTACAACAGTGTACAGTATGTCAGATTCAAGGTTGCTTATTCAACACATCAAGCAACTATAGTTGTGTGTGTCTTACATGTTATGAAATGAGATTAGATTTCTCAAGCAGTACTTTCATTCTGTCTGACATGGATTAATGTTCTCCCAGCTCTTCTGAAATCTGTTCTGTTCAACAGCCTTCAAGAGATGCAACATCTAACAGCAATGATAATTTGAGGGAGACAGAAGATCTTGTTAAAAAAACATGAAAGGGAGATAGTTTTGATCGCTCTCCTCATTTGAAGACTGTGTTTTCCCAAAGCACAATCATCTGTTTCCTGAAGTGCATTACATAAATACGGCTTAATTGCTCAGTCCTTACTGTGCACGGAGTGAGAGTGCAAGAAGCATGTACAGTACAGAAGTAAGTGAAGCACTCTGTGTGCACATCTGGGTGCTGATTCAGAGGACAGAAGTGACAATTTAGCAAGTATCCGATCATTCTTCAGTCCGTGCATCTGTTCCTTTATTAAGATTTTAGAGAGAAGTAGTTCTAGAGATTTGTTGGTAATGAGCTCTGAAGATTAAAAGCACTATATGAACATTAATTAGCTAATCCTAATGACAGCTCTTAAAGGTAGGTATTAGTCCCATCTGAGATGAAGAAACAGGCAGAGAGACTAAATGATTTACCCAAGGTCACTAAGCAAGTTAGTGGCAGAGTTGGCAAAGAAAATCCAGGAATGTTGTCTTTTAGTCCTGCAGTTAGATCATTCATTTAATCCTCTTTGGATAAGTCATCATTAGTCCTCATAAACAGCTAGTAATTTGATTAGCTCATCGAGAACTTGTCTTACTGATAGTTTTGCAAGATCCACCAAAAAGATGTATTCCAAATATACTTATCTACAGGAACGGTAACAAGGGTCTTCCACAACACAGACAATATGTATTTTCCTTTTTCTCCAACACACACAGAGCAAAGTGCCTGTTTCCAAGATGAGTAAGGGGCTTGGGTCAGAGGCAATGACGTTTGCTTCCTATCTGAAGTGAAAGCATAGGGCCACACAACATTTCTTCCTGCTTGCTTTTTATTCTCACGCCCCTTTCAGAAACATCCCACCTTGCTCAAACGTTTGGGACAACTCTGAGATCTCACAACTGCTAAACAGAAATCTTTACAACCTTTGATTACAAATGGCTATCTCAGAAAATGGGACACAATTTTTCAGATGTCGCAGGACATTCAAACTTCCCCTAGGTAATTAAATCAAGTAATTAAGTCAACTGCTTCCTGAGGAATCGGCATTCCTCTTCTGTCAGGCAAGTTGTGCATTCGCAGGAGAGACGCTTAGGAGCAAGCACGGCTGGAAGTGTGTTACTACCCCTGGACTAGCACAAGCTCATTCATCCCTCAGCTGCTTCCTAAAATTTTGCAGGCATCCTTTGCCAAGAGGAACTCGCAAGTGGACAGGGATTTCTCTGTGCAGGCAGAGCACGCAGAGCAAGCCCGGCACTTTGGGGAAACATCAGACCGGTGGTGGGAATGCAAATGGCACCCGCTCAGTTATGCAGCCAGGAAAGGTTCAGAGCGCATGGCCGTCCTGAACTGGAAAGGTGGGACCTGCTGGTAGAGTACCAGTCACACCAGAAAGCTTTCCTGCTGGAAAGGTGGGCAGAAGCAGGGGCTCAGGATGGGCTGCCCAGGAGGCACTCTGCTTGCAGGGGATGCTGGCTGTACTGCACATCCCCTAGATCCACCCCGTCCTGCCTCTCACCTTCTTTCCACTTCTACAAAAGCAGAAAGTTACTACAAGTTCACAAAGTGCAACTGAATGGAGCAGCTCATCCTTCATACTCATGCAACCCAGCAAGATTACTTTGCTGGTGGCCACTGTGAGTTGTAACAGATGGACGTCCTTAATGTTCCACATATGTCTGCAACAAGTGGCTCCCATTAAACTATTACAGAAAAGAAAGGCTTAGTGGAAAATAATCCTCTAGTATCCTTTTTTTAATACATGCTAGAAAATGTTGGCCACTTGACTGGTGTTCAAAGAAAGATGTATCAGGCTGTGCTCAGCCACCACTCCAACCTCCTGATTCACAGGTGACTGAGGTGAAAAAGACAGAAACAGAAGACAGAAAGGCATTTCCACATTTCCCCTGTTATCTACTCAGGACTTCTATTTATTTTTTTAAATTCAACTCTGAAAACAAAAACAGAAAAGAAAATATGCTGCAACTTACGATTTGGCCACAATATTCCTTTTACCAACAAACCGTCTGTTGCGTCTCTTGCAAATCTCAAGTGAGAAAGAAAGAATTGATGATGCACTAGCACTTAAAGCAATAACCTGAGTTGTATTTCTGTAGTGCAGTCTGCTATATATGCTGCGGTTTTTTCTCTTTATTCCTCCCTTGCTTTGTGTTTTCTGTATTTTTATTCTCCAGTTATTCCTTTTCTTCCTGTTTTCCCAACCTGCTTTCTCAACCCTATTCTGTTTTCCCAGCCTGCTCCTTCAGGTGACCCCAGGGGAGGGGTCGCTTTGGCTGTGCTATGCTTGCAGCAGCACGTGTTCGAAGATCTTCTTAAGAGTCGCTGTAAATGTACCAGCCAACCACAACACTCGTTGTCCATCACCCGTGTTTTCTCTGTTTGGGGTGACAGTTAGGCTCCGGCACTGAAATTACTGTTTGAACATAAGCAAGAGTAAAACCTGTCCTTCCCTCCACCTAGCTACGTCTTTGTCCCCAGCAAAAACCCACTGCATTCAGCAGGAGCGAGCAGAGAAGCAGAGAAGTGCTGACCGACCTAACCCTCAAGGGGAGTCGAGCACACGTGCCACTCGCGGTCCTGCGGCCGGCCAGCACTGCCTCCGTGTGCAGTGCTGTACCTCAACCTCTGCTGCGAGGAAGGGGAACAAATCCCTTCCTCATCAGAATCGTCGCTGCACCTTGTCATTTGAGAAAGGCCAGCTTAAAGAATTTGAAAGCAAGCGGGGAGCAAAGCCCGTCCTTACCATCACTCCAGCCCAATACACACGTTATCAGCCAACCATTTGAAACGAAATGCAATTGTAAGTAGCCATACGCTCCACTGGTGTACTGGATGGCTTCATAACAATTGCCTCTGGCACAACGCTACTGGTACCTTCTGGTTTACTTTAGTGGCAGCCACCGTCATGTTGCGCAGATCCTGAGTATTACAGTCACTGGAGTTCATGCAACAGCTTGTAGGGATGCCGTGTTTGAAGAAGTAAGGGCTGGTGCTCCAGTTGGTGTAGCTCTGAATGCCGCAGCAGCTCAGCTATGAGGAATAAGAGGCAGATTTAAACCAAAGAAACAAACTAGAACTAAAACTAGTACAGAATCATCACTGCCCACTTAATAAGCTCATAATCAAAATAAAGACAGGTTGTCTCCAGTTTTGAAAAGTAGATACCACCCCCCGCTCCATTTATCACAAAAGTATCAGGAATGTCATTTACAGAAGATGGGAGCAGATGACCTACTAAAAAAAAGGTGGTTTATGAGCAGAGCTATTATTTGTAACATTTGACAAAGGTCCAGCCATAAAGCCATCTTTTTTAGTTGAAGGTCTGTTGGGGTTTTGTTTGTTTGTTTGTTTCCTTTGCTTATTTATTTATTCGATTAAAGATGATCCTGGAAATTCAAGACAGAGCCTCACAATGTGGTAAAAAAAAATGGCCTTAAAAAACCCAAAGCATTGCATAGAATTACATGTAACACATACAGGGTCAAACTAGTACAAATTGCTAAGGTGAAGCAAGGCTCCCTAACTCACCAGAATAACTTCTAGGAAAATTCACTGAGCCATGAATAGAAGGAGACCGTATGTTCATAGAGTGTGTCTATGAAATCAGCTGAAAAACCGTAAGTTGGGAAGGATGTTCTGCTCTAGATGCTAAGCTAGAAGACAGCTACTCAAAGATATGGAGTATGTGCTGGATTTTCTGCATGAAAAGGGCTTATAAATGCAGTTCCTGTAAAAACAGAGCTACAAATGAAAGGCACATTTTGCTACGACAGAAACACTGAACAGTGACTCAAAACTATTTAGGTTAGCCAACTCCAAGGAATCAGAAGTTCAAAAGACAGGTTAACGTTAGGCAGACAATTTGACGGCAGAATACACTCAGTTTAGAGCTTATCTGCTAACCCGGAGAAGCCAGGTTAGAGGCACAGTTTCAAACACGCTGAGGGGTCCAACATAATAGTTGCAATTTCTAAAGAAGATCTAGAAGTCATCAATACAATTACATTAAAATTTCAGCCGTTCAGCAAGTTACAATCATATGAAAAGCAAATTGGCTCATAGAATGTATTGTGAGCTGAAGGGATAGCTTCTTGCTGTGCTACAGTTTCCAGTAGGAATTTAAATGTGAATTTTATCACTCTGTGTTGTAGTTGGTGGACTCGGTCCCTTGTGGTTGGCATCTCCAACCAGTTTGGCCATGCTGTGGCATTTGCTCGTGCCCTGTGCCCTGCTGGAAGGCAAGGAAACCTCCCATTGCCCTGCTGCCGCACCCCGTGGGTCAGAAAGGCTCTTCCACTGAGCACCTAATCCATCCCTCCAGTACGGCCGCAGAACAGCTTTCATTGCCGACCTCAGCAGCACATTCGTCCACCCCCTTCTCCTCTGGAGAAAATACACTGTTTCTTCCCTTAACTCACTAGGTCTCCTTTGCCAGCCTCTCATTGTAGTTGGGAAGAGAACTGCTGCAGTTTACCAGTGATATGATGCTAGGTTATAAAATCCTGTCTCATCCAGCTGAAATTTGCAACATTTCATAATCCTGTTGACAGATTCCCTTAATAACACCTTGTTCTTAAGGGACAAAACTGGACAAAACTGGCTCCTAAACCTAAGTCAAAATCTGGGACCAACAACAAGCAAGTGGGACAGGCCCTGTCTTTATTAGATAGCTTGTTCTTAAAACTTGGGCATCTTGAACAAGAATATCAGTTGAAATACTTTTTCTTTAGATCAGCTTTGCCAGCCTCTAATTTTGCTTGCAATATACAGCTTGCAGATTGAGCCATCCACACGTCATGTTCTGTGATCAAATCTGAATGTATGCTTTGTCTCTATTTATTAATTTTTAATATCCAATTTTAGACTTACACTTTCCTGTACATTATCCACTGCATGGCTCCGCTCATCGTTCTTGTTGTAATTTTGGATTGCTTCAGTATATGTCCTAAGGAAAGTATCCTTGATCTATGAGGGTGAGGAAAAAAACAGCCCACGTGAGCAACGAAAAGCATAACATCTGAAGCAGTTTTTGCAGGAAGCACATGCATTTCCAAACCTAACAAGGCACCCAAACTAGCCCTTCCCACTCGTTTTTAAGTGTGTTTTCAGAGCTGGCAGAGCTCCCTCTTAACTGTCAGGGGTCACTCATGCAATTGTTCAAGTGGGGTCTATCAGACATCATAGAAAGAAAACTACCCCAGCAAACTGCTACATTTTAAAAAACAGAAAATGACTTAACCTGTAAGAAAGATATCCTTTGATGCTTTTTCCCCATACACTTTGTTCCAGCACTAAGTCTGAAGGAGGCTGCCTGCTTCTCTCTGCTCACAGATGCCTGGTGGGAGCTGAAGCTCGTGCAAACTCCTTTGTGACAGAAGCCAGTGGCATCAAAAGAAGACATGAATCCCCTGACCAGGCGGCAGCCCTCGTCCCCAGCACCAAAGGCGTTAGGGTAAGGTTAGGGTCTCTCAGCTGGAGAAGGTCAGGCACATCACCGGGAAAGGCACTTTGACTGGGTGGTAAAGGGGCTGGGTAGCAGATGATTCGGACAACCCACATGGCTGTGACCCTCACAACAGACTGCCTTTCCCAAAAGGGAGCAGCAACCTGACACTGGGGCTGCCGCAGGTTAGGCCAGACAAAATGGCAGTCCTCCACAGATGGACAGGTATTTCGGGATCAAATCAAAAACTATCCACCACTTGCAAGGATAGACACCAGAAAAGCTTACGGCAAGGGAAATCTCATGTCAAAAGAGGACACTTGAAAACCAGTTAATACAAAGAGAAGAGACAAGGAGGGTCTCTAGGGTTGTCCTGGTTCAGCACTAATGACATGTAGGTCCATGGACTTAAAGCCAGAGATAGACCTGATTACAGTGGCTAAAGCAGAAGTGCTACTACAAATCTAGACCATCATGCTTTTTTAAAGCTTCTTCCTGTCCCAGTTCCCTACCTCACTCTATTTCTAATCTCTCCTTATTCTCAGGATAGAAACAAAATCCCATCCCACTCCCTCCCCCCCAAAAAAAGAAAAAGATTTACAGAACATTGAGTCTGGTCTGATGCAGAAGTGCTCTCTGCCTTATATAAACAAGTACTTGCCTGGCTGAAGAAGCTGTGTTTAAGAAAAGTATTTAATCTATTTTGCAGCCCTCAGCATATGTAAAAGAGTAAAGAAGATCTTACATGATGGACACACAAAAACCGATAGCCCCAGAGTAAATTATCAAGCAGCTGTGGCCAAGAGCTTTGGCTAAATCCCTTCATTTGGAATCGCATCATTTTTTAAGAGCTGTACATGTTATTGTTGCACATCAGCCGCATCCCTGGAGATGCGTATGGAGCCGCCAAGCTCAGCGACCTACACATTCTCCATGCTCCAGAGAACTTCTCAGCAGCTGCTGCCCAGGGGGGCACTGCCATATGCAAACTCAGCACATTTCCACCTACCTCGTGGCGAAACACAAACCCTGAAATGCCAGCCACTAGCTCAGCCAGGAACACCAGGGACAAGAACATGGCATACTGAAATGGAAGGAGGCAAGAGAAGTCAGAATGTGACAGTCTTTTGTCTCAGCACAGATACTGTTCAGTTATCACATAAAATTCAACTTTCTGCTCTAGTCACCCGTAAAAGATGTTAATAAACCAAAGGTCTTTTGGAGGCGATACATAGATTATTGCCTGAATGTGTGTTTATACAACTCACAAATGATATGTATTGTCTAATTACTGGCTTTTCTGACATTTCTGTTCCCACATTTCTTAGCGTTCTCTTATAAATTAAAACACACTCACATGCCAGAGATGGATCCAAGTTCACTCAGGTTTTGATCTTGCAATAAGGAATACAAACAGACCCTTTATGTTCGTGTGGCACTCTGCTAAAGTAAATAGGCTTCTCCAGGTGTTTTGGTTCATGTTTATCTATCTCACTGCTAGACTGGGATTTGCTGCCCGACTCCTGAAGTTTCTCCAATGAATGAACTGAAACACTGACTTCACTGGAAATATTCTCACGGTAATACTAGACAGATGCCTCACATACTTTGCTGAGCCAAGGCCCGTGTTTGGCTTTAGAAGCAGCATTTGGATCCAGAGCTAAATAAACCTTGAAAACAGCGCTTTCAGTGTAGACACTCACAAACCATTAAAAATACATCTAAGCAGAAATAAAGAAGGTAAAGAAAAAATGCAAAGTGGGATGGTAAAATCTGAAGTTGCGGCTTAATCTTCTGGAGGGAAAATTATCTTTTTTCTCCACGTGCTAAATAACAGTTAATTAAAAAAGGAAACATTTAAAATTTATTTTTAATGGCAGATGGTTGGGGAAGGGAGAACAACGATGAAGGGAGAAGTAGAAAAATCATTCTCTACAATTAATGCAGCTGTCAAATCACTGCCTGTATTCTGTTCAGGAGAGAAAGAAAGTTTTGAAATATTTCTTACATGTACAATGAAAATAAAACCATGTGCTTGGAACAGCACATGCCACTGCCAAGTGGCATACCTTTAAAAAAGTTACAGGACATATAGAACAACTAGCGGAGCCTGAATTCCTATGGATTTAGATCTTCTTTCACCTTTATCCCTTTCCCATCTGAACTGCAGTAACTCCGACAAGCCTCTACACGTGCCCTGACAGCACATCACCAGCAAGAGACAGCAGCGGTGCACCTATGACAGCGTTAGGTACACGGCAACTGGCCACCAGCATATACCTGCTGACTGATCTGCAGCTGCTACCTCTCCCCTACTGTGCCATCAATTGAGGAAATTAACTCTCTTTAAGATGTCCTTTTTTTAAATCCAGTACAAACTGGAGAAGAATTGTCCCACCTCCTTAGAAAATCAGCCCCAAAATATTGTAGCAGGAGATGCACTGTACTGTCAAGCCCTTTTCCACTATCTCAGTGCATCACAAGTGCTATTTCCACCCTTCAAATCATTACACATGTAGGATTTTGCTCCTGAATATTCCTAGAAACACAGTTTATCATATAGGTTTGCTTAACCTATATGATAAAACTTTGCGTTTTAAGGTGGGATGGAAAACTCAGAACAGAGAAACTTATAGAAAGAGAGGTTAAACTGGACTGAGAGACAGCTGCTGTACCTCTGCTTAGTGTACCTCATGTCCATGCTGCTTTTGAGATGAGGACAAACATACCATACAGAGCTTTGTTTTCTGGGGTTGACTTGTTTTATTATAGTGAATGTTAGGAGAAAAAGAAAGGCTGGTATACTTTTAGAAGGCACCAACAATTTTTCTCCATAGATTTCACATCAGAGTATTAAAATGGCTCCTTTAAAATACACTTCAAGTGAATTTCACATTTATGATGCTTTGGACATTTTTAAGATTGTAAATATACCTATCTACCTGGCTCACAGAAAAATAGAACAATTGTAGAATTACTCACAGAATAATTAATCGGGGGCATTTTACCCTGCTCCCGACCATACTTGGTCCTGTACGCTGTGCGGTAGCAAAATTCATTCATACTCAACCAATAACTGGTTTTGGCAAAGATTTTTTTTCTCCTTCTTTGTCCAAAAGACACACGTGTTGAACATCAAGATCAATAAAATCTAGCTTATGTGCCTAAAAAAACACGTTAACATCTGGTGAAGTTTGGCAGGGGGTGTGGGGAATCCCAATACATCAACAAAACCTCTTCCCCTCTTGCTTAAGGCACTTTGGCATGCTTACCAGTTTCAGCATCCATGGGCTGCCACGACAAGTGGCAAAGCAGCCAAAAAGCCCGAAGACAATGATTGTGGTACCCGTCCCGATGAGCACGTAGGGGGCATTGGTGGAGTTCTCAGCAATGAGAGAGATGTATGTGCCAAGAGTGAGCTTGCCCCAGACGCCGACTGCGAGAAGGATAACGCCTGTGATCTGCAAAGCAAGAGGAGAAAGCCATTAGGAGCTACCAGGGAAGGCATCCAAATTCAATACACAGTGATCCTGAAGAGGCTGTTGTGTTGGCAGAAGGAAGCCTCAAGACTTTTCTAAACTCCAGAGGGATGGACAGAGAAAATTGATTTCCAGCATCTGGAGATGTTACGTTAAGATTGCCACTGGAGGACGAACATCTAGGACTAATCACTGTAGAGCTGACGATTGCCAAGGGAGGACGCAGTGTACTCCTGCAGGAACAGGCTCTCTGCTCCCTCAGCACACTGAGAGAGGTGGCCAACTCCATCACTCTTACTAAAAGCCAACAATAACCGCCGCCACCTCTCACCTCCTGAGTTTTGCCACAAACACTGCCTGAACCACAAAAACCTGCTGCTTGACATCCCATCCTTCTTAATGCCAAAGTTTCAGGAACACGAGCATCCTTTGCAGGGCATCACTCTGGCAAGTGAGCCTTCCCTCACTTCACAGGCTATACAGCAAGCGAGCCCCTGACTGCGCAGAAGCTTTCCCCCCTGACATGGGGTGGGAGGACACCAGCAGGCCCTGGGAGCATCCAGCCTCTTGCCTGAGACGTGCAAGCAGAGGCCACCATGCCACAGGGCAGCTGGGGCATGCAGGCTCCCAGCACCAGCAGGGACACAGGGGATCGAGCAGTGGCCACAACAGGGATGATGCCTGCACCATCTGCTGATCATCACCTGATGCTGACACGCCTGCTTCAAGACTGTACACATGTAACTCATTCCCACGGCGCGGCCAAAGGTGGGACACGAAGGGCCGGTCCTGAGTGCCAGCTCTGCAAACGCTTCCTGAATTCCCCCAAAACTTCTTACTAGCTCCTCCAGGCTGCTGCCAAGGGGCAGGAGCAGAAGAAATGTCCTGACAGTATTCTTTTGTTTGCTTTCCAAATTTTCTCTTGTGAACATCTTTATACTGCTGCGAAATCTTGAAATTCAACACTATTACACCAGGGTTGCCCTGCAGTTGTTTATGGAGGGGATCCTTGTTCACAGTTATGTTGCCCCTAAAAAATCCCAGCTGAGATCTTTCAGCTACTTTTCATACAGGTTGATGTGAATTAATTCAGGGAAAGCTTTCTCAAAGGAAAAAAAGGAAAGCAGCTTTTTGGCTTTTTTACCTAGCCTGGTTCAAAAAGGACTATGCGGCGTGCACCCCCCGTCTGCCTTCCCACTGTGCCCTTTCCACTGTCCTGCGGCTCAGCACTAGCCGGCAAAGGAGCCCGTCCTCTGCTCGACCTGTGTCTGCGGCAGTGGCAGCAAGTGCTGCTCTGGTGCAGCATTTCTCCCTCTCCAGAGAGGGAACTGCGTTCAGCAGAGCTGCTGAATAATCAGAGCCACCTAAGGAAAATACCAGGAGGAGGAAGGATACAAAATAGATGCTCTGAAGAAAGATACAGGGTAGGGATGCAGGGGGAGAAAAGAAACCACAGAAAGAGAGAATAGAGGAGACCAGACAGACAAATGTAAATTAACATGTCCTCAGAGGCAGGAGATCCTTTCTATACCAGAGAGAAAATAATCTCACCTGGCAATTTTGACACTTCTTAGCTCATCCCCTTCCTTCCCCTATACCTCCCAGGGCTTTAGGGAGTACATGCCCCCACCTGGCTCCCACTGAGAGCACACCGGAGTGCAGCACTGCCAGGGAAACCCATCACATCCCTCTGTCTCCCTGACCCTCCCCTGCTCCCCCTGACCAGCTGTGGCAGACATCGGCATTTCTGTCACACCTTCAGGACAGGATTAGCAGAGATTTCTGCTCTCCTGCCCACAGTGGCGATAGGAATAAATCCAGCTCCCGTCCATCTTTCAGTGCAACTGGGTGAAAAGTGCTGATTCCTTGCTCTTGTACCCCACCAATTAACAGCTGAACGTCAAAAAAATCACCAAGTAGCTTACCTACCCACAGGGATCAAATGCCTCCACTGAGTCTGGTCCCATCCACACACAACACTATCTTCACCTCTCTCCCTCTTCTCCATAACATAAGCTTTTTCAGAGGGTGCAGATTAATCAGCAAAGTCCGAAAGCGAGCTGTGGGGGACTCAGAAATCCGCAGAACAACTTTTGGTTTCTCACCTCCAGTTCGACAAAGGGCTGGTTTCTGTGCCTGAGCTGCTGAAAGTTTTACCACTGTCCCCAGGGAGACGTAAAAGCAGCCTTCACTGCCAAAATGAACAAGCAGCTTCACATTTGAAAGAGAACTCAAGCCTTGTAATAAAAAGCATTTTTAGTTGGCTATTTGAAACAATTACTAACCCTTTACTATGCATTTTAAGAGCTTGGTTTCCCCCTGTCTCCCCTATCCAATTTATGGTACACACAGACTTTGGAAAAAAGGAGCAAAGCCTCTCGGTGGCTCATTCCCCTTCTGTTTCTTAATAGAGCTCTGATTTACATGGGTCTAAGGAAATCCCGCAGTTTGTGGGGAGGTCTAGACTCCCAGCAAGCCTGGCACTGTGCAGAGGGGATGGGACGTTTCCACAAAGACATGCTGCAGATGCGCCTCGGGTTGCAGCAGTGCCGGCTGGAATTTCACTCGTGAAGAGGAAAAACCAGAAGACTTCTCTGCAAACTTTTTCATGACCTTTATTTAACAGAGCATGAGTAGTGGTATGACTAATGCCCACCTCCACCCAAAGGCAAACCTTGTTTCCTTATTTTCAAGATACACTTTTTATCCCTATCTCTCTGCTCCATTACACAATCAAGGGAACAATCAATGTACCAGCATCTTGTTTGGTTTGTTTTTTAGGTTTGTTTTCTTTAAAAGCAGGAGGGACAAGGGCAGGCGGAAGACCGGGATAGCGCTGGCCTGAAAACAAGGCAGCAGGAATACACACTGCTCCTGCCACTCACCATCACTACACACATCTTCTCCTACTCTACCTCTCGCCCCGACAGGCTGTGGAAATGAGCCCTGTATGGTCATACCTGATTAATGAAGCAATTCCTTCGTTTGACTTGAAACCACCATGCCAGCCTACTTCTGTGTCCAGCATGACCTGTGGGTCAGGCCCAATAGGTGATGTGGGTCCATTCCCATCTGAAAGGTCTAAAAGGAAACTCAGAGCACCTCCTGCAGTGCACAGTCTCTCCCTAGTCTTCCCTACTCCCTTCCCACTGTAATGTTTCCCTTCAGACCATGATCATGTAGTTCAGTGGCAGAATGGAAAATGATTAGGAAATCATCAAGATAAACAGTGGCAGATAGATATATGGATATGATCAATACATCTTCTCCTGGAGATGTACAAAATACTTCAGATATCCTGGCAGGCAGAGGAAAGCGACCACAAGCCTTTCGACTTTTAGAGCCCCCCTGAGCCAAGATAACCATCCAGAGCAGCTTTATTTATAAACACCTGCAACAGCCGGCACACACAGAGCGAGAGAGCAGCAGTCCTGCTGCTGAAGTCCTGGTGGACTTCTACAGCAAAACCTGGCCTTCGCGTGGCCCCTCCAAGAATTAAGATTTGTCCTGGCAATGGTATGACAACTACAGCCTGTGCTAAAAGGGGGGCACAACCCTACCCCAGCTCCTCAGCAGACACAGAAGAAACGAACTGGCAGCTGCAGAGCCTACGATGCCCCAAATGAGACATCTGGAGCGGTACAGAAAAACAAGCACTAGGAAAGGCAAAAAAAAAAAAAATTTGCTTCTAAAAAGTGACTACAGGAGAGATCCTGCCCAAATGTAAGGAGCTGTGGGAGAACCATCAGTAGCTGCTCTTTGGAGGGCTGGGACTCCATTCCCCCCACAGCTCCCGGCGGGCAGAAGGGTCAGAGAGGCCTCTCTGAGCCTCGGCCCTGTTTTACGCAACACCAGCTGTGACAAGCGCGATGTGATGAAGGCAACCCTGGCTTTCGCCACCTCCCTCAAGCATTTCTGACTTCATGGATTTATTTTTTTTTTTTTATGGTTTCAAGCTCACAGTCTGAATATGCACAGAGGCAGCCGGTCGGAGGAAGGATGCACAGGGAAGGGCTGCCTAGATAGCTCAGCCATTTTCAATATTTACCGGCCATCATGTACCACACCATCCCCTTGCCCAGCGGCTAATGACGGGTCTGCCTCCATGGTGCAGTGCAAGGCAGGAGCCCCCGTGCAAGGCAGGGGGACGAGCGGTGTCCTGCGGGCACGCTGCTGCCCTCGAGGCAGGATTGATGAAGCCCATGGAGCAATTTCCAGGGCTGGGCTGGCAGCACCCGGGCTCACAGCAGCGTCAGGGAGCTTTGGTCACTTGTCACCATTGCTGGGACCCCCAACGTGGAGACCCTGCCCTCCTAAAGCAGATCTCTGACCACCCCCTTCGTCACAGCGCTGGGTCCCACAGATGACAGGGGGCCCGAGGCAGAGCCACCTACACTGCACACAACCAGAGCTAGGCAGATGAAACGCACCCGCCGTGCTTACGGATGTAAAACTCACAGCATGGATGGAAAAACAGAAGCTGTGATTATTACATGATGAGGTTATTCAGCTTTTTGTGCCATCCTGTCCTCTAGTGTGGTTAAGGGAAAGCAAAAGAGAAAAAAACCCCAAAAATATCAGGTTTCAAGGCCTGTCAAACATACCCAATGCTTTGATTCAGAAAAGAGCTCTGAAGTTTTCCTTGGACTTTATACAAACCTTGGTTTAAGCAGTAATAGCCCACACCTGGATAAAACAGTCAAAGCACGCATCCATCCCCAAACAGACAGCATCATTAGGGAGAGATTCGTGCCAGCATCCAGGGCCGGCCTGGTTTATCTGTGCTCAGGGCCAGTTCCTACTGCCATAACAAGCCCCAGAAACTCGGACAGGTTTCGCGTCCACAAATGGGCTTGCAAGTGGTTTGTGCTGGTTTTTGCCAGCTCTTTTTAATGCTTGCAAACTGTTCCACCTCTCACGCTATTTTGATGGATGCTCCCTTTCTGCACGTGTTTCCAGGCCAAAGCGCTTCATTTCGCCTCCTGACGTATGGCGCTCTCCTTCCAGCCCTGGGCCTCGGAGTCCAGCCGGCGAGGAAACGTCCCAGCCCTGAAAGTCTTGTGCCCTGCCTGAAGCACTCCCCATCCCCAACACCACCCACAGCAACCTCCTGCTAGCAGCCACCACCAAAGCAGTTCCTACTTTGCTTTGGTGAGTGTCCTACTACTGGCGTTGCTGCAACGCTGCTCCAGCACAAGGGCAACCCTTCTCAACGTGGGGTCCGCAGGCTGAGACCCCCCCCCGGGGCCGCTCCTGTCCCCTGCCAGCACAGCACACCACCAGATGGGGCAGCGCGGCTGTCTTCTCCTGCTTGCCCCTGGGTGGGAGAAGTTGCTGTCAGTCTCGGCAGAGCACAGGTTTGCAAGTTACTGATACCTGCTCGAGGCTCACAGGCTGAGACATGCCAAACTGAGGGAAGCTGAGAAAATTAAGACACCCTTTGATACACCGTTACTGCACCAACCTTTCAAGACCAGCAACCTTGAATCGCTGTTTCTTTTTGGGACCAGAAAAGGAAAAAAATCCCCATCCTGCAACTTCTGGTTCTTTCCTGTGCTCTTTCTCCAGCCTTCAACATTGTTAGAAAGCTATTTCATCCTGGATTTCATCAAAGGTAGATCATGTCTTCCTTACAAAAATTCACTGCGGTGGAAGCCCCTAGACTCACGTTTCCTCAGCCAGGAAACCTGAGATGTAGCATTCAATAAAACATTATTAGGCCTGCCCTTCATTTAGGTCAAACATCTTAAAGGTTAAAAAAAAACCAACGTAGGAGATATCCAAGTAGGGCGAGGATTGTAAAGACTAAACGCAACTAGAAATTGCATTGTTTAGCGCTAGCAGGTCTCACATTTCATTGTGTCTGAACTCAGGCTCGGCAAACACGCTCCAGAAACCCTCGACCGACAAGATGTCAGGAAATGAAGCAGGTAGGCCACCTGGTCATTTTCCAAGAAAAGCTCCACTGAAATCAAGATGTTCCCATGGAGTGTTTTAATCTAGATGAACTAGCATGTTCTGGCTTAAAAAAAAAAAACAATCTGGGAAAAAAAACCCCAAACCAGCTCTACTGGTGGCCTGCTCTGGCCACGTGCATCACACCCAAACCTCACTGGCCTCCCAAGCACCGTTACGCTCCCCTGCTCCTTCCCAGCTAACATCTTTGTGTATCTCACATTTACTCTGTGTATCACACATTTATTCTCGCATCTGAATGAACTGGTGATTGTCAGTAGGACAACAAGACTGCACATGGACCACCAAAGCATCTCTCCTTGCCTTGTCCTGCCTCTCCTCAAGCATGGTATCAGAGACACATCCCACCAGTCACTGATTTCAAAGGCAGGCTTTCTAGCTCTTTTGCCTTCCTTCAGCGTTAGTACAGATGTTTCCAATGTTATCTGCGGTATTGTCCCCAGTTCTGAAGCTGATTGGATGTGGTGAAAAAGTTAATATGCTACAGGCAGGCAGAAACACGACTAAACTGAACGTGAGGTCTAACTTCACTTGTCCAATAAACCATCTGCTTTTAAGAGACACACAAAGATATGGCCAACAGCGTTGATACAAGAGTATGTGCTGCAGCTTTATAGGAGGCAGGGAGAGTGATATTCTGATAACACTGGGCATTGCTGAAATCAGAACTAATGCTAAACACACAGTTTCTCAATAAAGGGCAACAGAGAAATGTCTAAGAATTACTTCTTTTAATAGTGCCGGGATACAGATTAAACTATCAACCACCTCCTTCTGGGTAACAGCGATGAAATATGTAAATAAGAGTAGAGGATTCAGAGAATGACTTTTGAAAGTGCACTATCTTTAATTCTGTCAGAATTAGGCAGGAAAACACTATGTATTCCTTTAAACTGAATGTATGCTACATCCTAATTGAGTCTGTTGTCTTCATACCCCAAAACTCACAGAGCATGGGTAGCATGGTATAAAGGGAGCTGCTGCCTTAAACTGAGAGAGGAGATATGAAAGCTACCATCTCGCATCCACAGAGATTCAAGAGGCCCAAATGCAGAGGAACTAATTTATATGCAGGGCTTCCATATGGAACATTTAAAGTTCATAATTTACAGAGGTGAAGATAAATGTGCAGCAGTAATTGCTAGTTTATTTGTCTACATAATTCATGTCCTCCTGCTCATTACAGATGTCAGCTATTTTGATTCCTAAGCTCTGGCAAAATAAAACTTGGAACCCAATCCTGATTGATACGGAGCACACAGCAATCCCTACTGCTTCCAAAAGCAGCGGGAAGAGCTCAGCATTTCCCTGGACTGGTTCTTTAGCCACAGAACTGAGATGCAGGAGGGCAGCTTCATTAATCAGGATCTTATTGTAGGTATCATTTTTCTATTTCATTTCATATTTGCAAACTTGTTAAATGAATGTAAAATGTGTGCGACTTAAAGAGATCCAAAGTGGCAGCAAAGAGTCAGATGCAAGGAAAATATCTATGTTGCTGGTGTTTTCAGCTCCTCAATTCCAATACTTCCTTTTCCAAACGCCAGCCTCCCTGCATTTTGGTAGAGGTACGCTGTCTCTGCACAGCTCTACTGCAATCTTCTCCTCAAAGAGGCTCGAGAAAGTCTGTACATAAAATGGATGAAGCCAGGGGAAGGCAGACAAGAGCTAATGCAATCCATCTTGGCTGAAGCTGAAAGGTCTAGCGATAGGTTTAGCAGGCTGTGAGGAAATGAGAGAGGACCAAGGCACACAGCTAATTAGATCTACCAGACATTTCCCCAAATGAAGGAAACTTTTGCACGAAGAAAATGGTCGACCTTGACAGCAGCCAGAGCAAATCCTACATTAAAAGCATGTCCAGAGAGGCTTAAAAATAACTGGCCTACCTCTGAAAATTTTATAACTTTCCCAAAATAGGCAAGGGATCACACTCAAAATGTTCTTGCTTTACAGCCTGCCAAGCAATGGGAGTGGCTGGCTTTGAATCTTCTCCTGCCTCAGCCTCTAGGCTCTCATCACGCAGGCAGGCAACTAAAACAGACATAAATCTTCCTTTGAGCTTCAATGTCAGCTCTCCACAGGCAGAAGCAAAGCAATAAGAAAAGATATGATGCAACATGGAGATGCATGTAAGCCAGCAACACAGCTGAGTTCTCTATTCTCACATCTGGTGATCTTGACTACACCTACAAAACCAACTTGGGTTACCTTTTGCACAGGATTGACCTCTGCTGGAGCTAGTAAGAAATGAAGATGTCATGAGCTGTATCTTTGGAAGAAGGCAACTTTTCCATGTCCTCACCTCCCCTTTGGAAAAAATGAAAAATGATGCCTATTGACAGAAAAAAGTCAAACACAAAACCACTACCAAAGGTGTAGTCACCAATCGTGCTACCTAGCATTTCCACTAAAAATGAAGATGCTTTAAAAAAAAAAAAAAAAGAAATTCTGATGATAGACAGAAACAAATGTTTCTGGTAAAACTTCCTTGTCTGTTTTTAGAATCTGCTATAATTATACTCTACTCAGTGAAGACTCTACCCAAGAAAAAGTTGCAAGCCAATTAATAACCATTTCCGGACCGTTTGCAAACTGAGAGACAGTCTGTAAAGGTCACTGTGTTAGGAGAAAACACTTTCAGTGGCCATTCTGGTACATAACTGCTCTAGCGCCTTCCAGCCCCTGACTTCACCATTTCTTAATACATCCCCCACTACCCGACATGACAATGTTTTGTCTCCCTGCTCTTCTAACTCAGGCCCGTCCCTCCTCTTCCTCTCCTCTCCTGCCAGAGTTTCCCATCTAAATGATCCCTTCCTAAGAAAATCCAGCCAAAAGGATTTAAAGAAAAAATGCCATAAGATTAATTTGTTAGATTACATTCCTCTCTGCGATCCATCGCCTGTCTCACCTGGGTAGGCTGCAACTCTTGGGCTCAGGGTTGTCTCTTCCTGTTGCACGTGCAGGATGTCCAGCACAACGGGTCTTGCTTCATCCCTTCGCCCAGCAACATATTTGAGTTATGATCCCTGCTGCTCAGCATCCATCTAGTGCTAGCTGCTGTCACAAAATTGATTATCCACCACAGCTCTTGCCGTTTCCATCCAAAACTGTGATTCTGATGTATTAAAACTACTGGCCCATGCCCTCCCTGCAGAAACCGTCATCGGGGATACCAGCACATGCAAACTATGGCAACAGGGATGCTGCTCCTGCTCTCAAGTCGCCACCAGGTTGGAGCTGAGTATCTAGTGCACCCGGGTCAGGGACAGCCACCAGACTTCCCCTGAAGTACAGTGGAGGAGATTTTGATTCGACACACTGATGTCAAGCTTAACAACCTGTTCTTACACAGCTACTTTCTGCAAGTGGACTACTATCCTATTTCCTTTTCAAAAATATTTTTAAGGTTCAGTGCTTTTCCTTGCTGGGACACTATTACAAGTACATGAATAGTTGTCCTGAGTGAGCTGCCATCAGATTAATGTCCTCAGAGGTCAAATTGTAGTGCTGGTAAAAAAAATTATGACAAGAAAGTAAAATACTGACTCTCAGATAGATGCCGAAGTGAATACTAAGTTATCACAGAGTTGATCTGGCTACTCACCACTGACTCTGCAGACAACAGTGTACTTATCCCTAACTTTAACAGTGCCTCTATCAACTACAGGGAAGTAGAGAGTTAAATGACCTCTGATAGGAAATGCAAATTGTATAAACAACCCAGCTGTTTCCCAGCACCCCCACCCGTCCATACACTAGCCATACACCAAGGTCTAGTAACACTTTCCATGCAGGCTTGGGCAGAAATGACAACCAGGGCTGTGTCACTTATTCTGTAGGGAAAACACGTTAAAAATCAGAGAGAGGCGATTGCAACCTTCTCCTTGCAACCAGGAGAAGAGGCCAATGATCGTTTAATGAACAGCAGGGAAGAAAACATCAGAGTAATTTTGTTTGCTGCAGGACGAAGAATTGGATATGGCCCAAGAAATCCTAAAAGCACTAACAAAAAGTGCAGTGGGGGGGGGGACACAACACAAGCGCTTGAAAACACCCATGCAGCCTGGCTCAAAACTAATAATTTCTTGCTAATACAGTAGCAAATACCTATTCTTATAGAATTTTCCTATAAGGAAATAATTAATTACATACCACTTGTAGGAAGATTCAGGAAGAATAATGAGATTTGGGACCTGATCCCCATACTAAGACCATGCACATAATGAATGGTTGTAATAAACAGTCATATTCTTATGGTGAAAACTCAGCTTTATTACACCTTGCACTTACAGAAAAATACTTGGAAGTCTTAGTACAATTAAGTTCTTCATCATGGGGCTTATGCTTATTTTTATGTAAGACACTTCATTAAATGAGAGAAAATGTTCTGTTTTGCAGTTTTGTCACCAGTGGCTCTATTAATTGATTTACCTTTTAAGTCGGCCGCAGACAAAAATGTGGTCATCTCTGGATAAAAATAAAATGTGAAAATATATTTCTGCTGGGAATTTTCATACCTAATTTCTTGAAATGTAGCTTTAAATATGCATGACTGAGCATCTAAGGAAAAAGAACTTACAGTTTGGAGACATCAAAAGCGGCATCCCACTCTGCAAGCTAAAGTGCGTAATTAGAGAAAGGAGGTGCCTTCAGCACCCATTGTTAGCTTGTGGAGCACGGCTTAGAGCCCTGCGGCCATTCATGCTTCCCAAATACTGATTCATCACGCATGCCACGGCTCCTACGCATGTCAATTATGGTCACTTGTGAAGAAGTTGCACGGTGGTCCGTAGCCACCAGAACAAAAACCAGGCTGGTGGGGGGCACGTCTGCATTGGACCGAGCTTGTGGGGGCACAGGCTGTTTCGGGAGAGCGGCTGGACGGCTTCAGCTTCGACCTGCTTAGCAGCCAGCGCCTCTGCAGAGCTGCAGCCTGCATCAGGCAGAACCATGCACCTCAGGCGGGTGGCTAGCCGCAGGTCATCTGCTTGTCCAAGCCATGATGGAAGTGGAACCAGGCCTCGCCTCCCCTCACCTGCACCTCCTCTGTTGAGCTGTGGTTAGAGACGGCAGGCAGCCATAGCCTCCCTTGTCACAGAGCTCAGTTTTCAAGGGCCAGCAGGTGGGCAAAGGCTAAGGCACAAAGCCAGGACCAAGGACACTGCTCGAGCTTGACATTGCACCGATGGGTGTTTCACGTTCCCTGTCTCCATCCCCTTCCAAGAGGTACATGATGACAGTGGAGGCCAACCACAGAGACCTGATGCAGCAGTGAGGCAGCATCTTTGCAGCATGCATCTGGTCAACACACCTCCAAGATGCTCTGCAAATGCTACACCCACACTGCTGAAACCTCATCTGCAGCTAAGGTGCTCTTTCCTCAATTTTTCTTCTGAATATCCTTCTTTCTCTATCATGTATTTGCTCTGAAGAGGGCCTAGTCTGTCTGGTATTTGGCTAGAGATCTACTCTTGCTACCAAAGTCTGGATATGGCTTATCCATGAATGTAATCCAAACTCACAGCATTCAAGGAGTGTTCACCATACTGCAACTGAATTTCAGCACAGCAAAAGGCTAATGGACGGGAAAGCAGAGATGGTGTTCCTGTACATGACAAAAAGAAAAGCAAACCTTCTGGCACTCAGGTTAAACCTAATTAAAATCAGTCTTAATGGTTCAGGCAGCCTTTGGGATGGAAGGAGTCTATGAGAGGCAATGAAGTCACTGTCTAGATTTGAGAGCAGGCAGAGCGCACACAGAGGAATCCAGCCCTGGCATCCTAGGTATGGATGAACACAGAAAGGAGAGCATCCCACCTCACCAGTCACCCTGAGTTAGTGTCTGTTTCACCAGAGAAGACTTCTGTTTACATCTGCTGCTCTCAAAGATGACAGTGCCCACATCTCTTTCTACTCCTCTTGGGCAATGCAGTGACTGGTGGACAAGAACATTGCCACAGAGCTTGAGAGTCACAGTCAGGACTGACGTCCAGCGAACTACCATTCTAGACTACAGGAGGACTCTCTTCCGCAGGAGCCACATCACAGGAGAGTTGTGGCCCTCTTCAAGCTCTGCCTTTCTGTTATTCATGGACGGGCTTCAAGAGATGGAGCAATTTCCCGTGGTGGCCTCTCAGTCTCAGCACTGGATTTCCAGGCTCTCCCTTCTGGTCCCAGGTGAAGAACGGGAACCCGCCCCTTCGAAGATTTCAATAGTCAGACGAAGCAGCCCTGTAACAGCCTGTCCTTTAAATGAGTCAATCATTTTGTTCACTGATGACGTCAGAGCTGCTAGCACAGCTCTCCTCTGACACCAGCCTGGGGAGCGGAGCGCAGCTTCGCCTGCAGCCTGGCACTGCCCTGCTGCACCGCTGCTCTTGACACCGGGGCCACGCTCTGCCTAGGAGCTGATGGGGCTGCACAGGCAGCGCTGCCCTGCGCTGGCCTGCCCTGCCCTGCCCTGCCCTGGCCTGCCCTGCCCTGCCCTGCCCTGGCCTCCCCTGCCCTGCCCTCCCCTGCCGTGCCCTGCCCTGCCCTGCCCTGCCCTGGCCTCCCCTGCCCTGCCCTGCCCTGCCCTGCCCTGCCCTGCCCTGCCCTGGCCTCCCCTGCCCTGCCCTGCCCTGCCCTCCTCTCCCCTCCCCTGCCCTGCCCTGGCCTCCCCTGCCCTGCCCTGCCCTGGCCTCCCCTGCCCTGCCCTGCCCTGGCCTGCCCTGCCTGTGAGCACACAGGATGGCACTGGTGGTGCAGCACCGCAAGTCAACGGCTTGTCAAGGCGGATACAGACCAACCCATACCCTTTCAGATGATTTAAACTTCCACATTTGCTTGGCTAAACAAAGCAGCAGGTCCTCCTCAAAGTTATGAGTCTCCTTTCACATCTGAAATTTGTGGCCACCATGTGGCCTTTTTTTCTGTCTACTTGCTTGTTTAACAAACGTTTAGGGCAGGCTAGGCTTGCTTTCTTCCAGATGTCCATCTCTTTTAGAGATGTCCTTCCCTCCTTGCCTAACTTCCGTTAAAAATGTCTAAATCTATTTTTGGGTGATTAACATGGTATTGAAAATTGTCAAGTCTTCAACTTTAAACACGCGTATACTCAGTTCAATATCAATGAGAAAGCACACTCCTAACCAAAGAAATAGTGGTTGTTCTGAAGGTCTAGTACTAGATATAGCAGAATAGAAGAAACTAACTGATCATCAGCAAACTGATACAGCCAGAGAATATTAACCTGTGGGACCTGAAAGTTTTTGGAAGCTTAAATGCAGCAGCTGTCCCTCATATTCACACTTTCAAATCCCTGCAGAAGCAATACACAAAGATGACAGAAATGTGGTTTACACAGCATAATAATATAGTTTGACCTCAAACTTTAAAACAGTTTAAAATTCTACTGAGATATAAGACTTCAAAAGATAAAAAATGCAAGATAATCAAGACTAGATGTTTTGAAACTGGAATATCCCCTATTTAAATCCTTTACTGTTTCTTAAGTGCTCTTATTGCTTGCTTGCCTCCTAATAAATCCATGCAAAATCTAAACTTCTTAATCCCTATGTAAAGAAAGTAAAGGAAGAAAATGAAACACCCTGAAAAACAGCCTCTAGTGCTATCCATCGCCATCAGACTAGCACTAAGTTCAAAGCCCATGCGGGCAAAAGAATGATCTAGACTTCACTGGAAAGACTCTTGTACCTCAGGATTGACCAGGGTAGGGAAGACTGAGAGAGAGTCTCTGATGAAGGAGTTTTGGTGGTTTCAGCGGATCAGTCAGCACAGGAATTCCTCCCTGCACGTGTAACAGTCTTCAGACATGTAGCAACAAACTACAGCATCATACTACACCATCTTAAATCCAAGCGAATCATCAAAACTTCTTCATCTCTCAACAGGAATAAAACAAAAACCAGAACATGCAGTGAGCATACAGCGACCATGTGGTGCAGTTCATCCAGCTCTAGACAGGAAGAAAATACGTGTGCGTCCTGAGTCAACTGTACAGAAAAAAACGTACTCTTTTGCACTAGCACACACATTGGATGACAGCAGACACCATAAAAGTTGTCAGAATAGACAATAGAATACAGTCAGAAAAGACTCTGCAAAACAACTCTGAAGGGGAGTTGCTGCAATGCAGTTTAGGAGAGGAAGCTCCTCCAGGGAATTATTTCACCCATCTAACACATGTGCATAGTCAGCACATGGAAAAAGGATTCTCCATTGCACCATCACCAGCAATGTGCCCAGAGGGCGAAGGTAGCAACCAGGCCTGCTGGGCAGACAAAATCTCTTGGGCAGATGCAGAGCAGTATCAGTCCAATTCCATCCTTAACTAGGCACTAGTCTGCCACTGTCCATATGGCTATTATATTTCTGTAATTATGAATTCGCTGATCTTACACAGCTTCCTTCTGCATATAATGAGAGGCAGTAATGACATCCACAGCAGCACGAGACCCAAAGTGATTTCTCACTTTGCTGGCTGTGGGAACTGGAGGAAAAGCAGAGCTATCAGTTTGTTTATCTGCTGGTCTTACAAAGTTAAGATTTAGCAGTAAGAAAAGTTGAAAAGATTTAAAAAGTGATTTACAAGCTCATTAGTCACCGTGCACAACAGCAGTGGTGTGAAACTCTCTCAGAACCACTTTGTATTCAAGCGTCTACGCTCCTAATAACCTTCAGATATAGCAGAATACGGCATTGAAATGTGCGATAATAGATATGCAATGAAATTCAATAGTACCAAATTCAAGGTCGTGCTGCTGGGACCAATGTCATAAGTTTCAAGCTCCTAAATTTGGAAATAATAGTGGAGGAAAAGGATTTCTGAATGCCAGCTGACCAATGTGTTTATGGGGAACCGCTCATGGCACACACGTAGAGAAAAAGGCACAGGCAACCCAATGTTGCATTTCCAAAGGCAAGGTATTTCCAGAAGAGGCTGCGCACAGGCCGCCACTGTACAAGGCACCGGTGAGCCCCATCCACAACGCTGTAATGCAGTCTGCAATGGGCCTAAGTCCGGTTATACCTATTCAAGAAAGGTGAGGTACAGGTACAAAGGTAACAGGTACAAAGAAAGACTCCCGGGATGACGAGGCAATGGAGCGTCTCTCTAGCAGGAGGCGAGACGCGTGGCTTTCAAAGCCTCGCATGAAGTGGGATAAAGAGGGGTAAGGGGATATGAACCTGCCTGTAAGGGGATTACACACCAAGGACAAGAGAGAGCTATTTAAGCCAAAGGACAGCTACGCTGGGAACAAAGCGGGCACACGCTGGCCATGAATGCATTTAGGGTGGAAATGAGAGTAATGAGGTTAGGAGAAGCCTCCTCCTCTCAGAAGAGCGAGGTGGGAGGGAAGGAGGTGAAGCGGGCGACACGACCGCCGCCTGCAAAAGATGACAGCTGGGCAGCTTTCATCCCTTCACCCGTGGGAGGGGGGCTGCTGGGCAGCGGCACAAGTGGAGAGCAGGAGGGCCCCGCTAAAATCCCTAATTGGCTGGAGCCTGTGAAGAGGAAGCGGGAGGCTGGGGGGGCTCGTAGCCTCCACCCACGCTGTGCCAGGCCGCCTCTGCCAGGAAGGTCGTCAGCTGCAGCGTTCGTTTCAGTTCAATCCATGCAAAAATCAGCTCAGGAGCACGTGTAATGATCTGATAAGGCTTTGTTTAAAGTTTAAAAAGGATTAAAAGGTTTTTATTATTGCAATCAAACTCCCTAAACAGATCCCATTTTATGGAAAATCACCAGTTATTTACATTCTCCTAATCATACTCAGAACAAGCTGAGAGCTGCCATTCTGACTGCTTTCTTCTAGAAAGAACATATTTCTTTCATAATTGAAACTTCTGCTTCTTTCCTTTTCTCCTTTCGCATGAGCCATGTTTTCCTCTCCAGCTCTTTCGGGCACCACGCTGCAGTGAACTTCTCTTGTGGATACAGGTCTGCTTTCGGCAGGCAGTGTACGTATGGTGGATCCCCACTATGTTGCTGTACAGCTCACATGGGCCATCATGAGAAAGCAAGTGTTCTCATTTCAGCGTACCCAAGTCAGTCCTTCAAAGCCAATGATGATGTTCTCTATAACCATCTGTATTTGCTCTCACCCACACCCTGGCTACTGCCCCCCCTTCCAAACACAGGTAGCAACGCAGCCAAGGAAGCAAAAAAAGTAACAAAACAAGGCTAAGGAGGGCAAAAGTATGGTTTGTTCCACTCTAAAATAACCCAGTTTTGTCCCAGTCAAGGTCCAGCACTCTGGCTCTGTGTGTACACAATGGTTTTTCATACTGCTCTGTTTTTCATTTGCGTGTGGCTCTGTTTTTCATGTGCCGCTCCTGCTAATGAAGCCAAAGTCAAAGCCAGAAGTTGCCTTTAATACTCAAATACTTTTTTAGAGAGAGGAAGGAAGTATCTGCCCCGAATCCCAACAGGAAGGCATTCCCATGGACCGTGGTGTGCAGATGCTCTGCGCGCTCTCTTGCCCTGCTGGGAGATGGATTTAATAACCACGGTTGTTCTCTCAAGTCCTATCTTCCTAACAGCTAAAAGGAGGAGGAAGAAGGCTGATGAAATTCAAATCTGTCAGTTCCTCCAGAGCCCACAGAGAAAATAGACACCATGTGCAGCCAGTTCCTAACTTCTAAAAGTTTTGTGAAATGTGTAAGTGTGTCTTTTTAGAATGCACAATCCTTAAAATCAGCCACTGCCTACAGATGAATCAGACACACACACCCCTGAAACAATTATGTGGATGTCAGGGGCTTTCTGGGCGAGACCAGCTGCCAACTAGAGTGACCATCCACTCCCTTCTTTGCATGTTTATCAGGGATACAATGTCTTCATCCGCAAGCAAGTCGGATAGTCAAGGAGGTGATGCTGGGCTGTGTGTGTGAAGCTATGCGATCAGAGCATCCTTATCCTCGGCGGAAAAAAGAATACTGCTCCACAAGCCAGACTGGTAGAAAGGAGCAAGTGACAACAAGGCAGCTTTGAAGGACTGCAGAAAAGAAGCTACAATTCCTTAGCGTGCTCCTAGCATTTAGCACAAGACTGCAGTGAACTGGCCTACTACTACTGTAGTACTAGTGTACTACAGTACACCATCTTATTAATAGAAAAATATTTCCAAGAATGATCATCCCCCCCCCAGCCGACATATCATAGTTTATCAATATCATTTCAAAATAGTTTATGACCTGTAATCATTCACCAAAAGTCCCTGGGTTACATGAAAAGAAACAACTGAATTGTGTTTTATATTTCTATACATATACACATACTGTTGCTTAAATAGTTGAGATGTAGGAGTGCCTGTGTTTGTGGGTATTGCACATCTGTATGGGTCTGAAAATAAAGGCATATCCCTCACATACATGTTGGTTTTTGCTACATGTTAGAATTGCTTAATGAAAATACTGACACTTTTGAGTATGTGTGTATGACTGTATATGTTCTCATGTCAAAAAACCCTGCGTTTTTTTATCTAGCCTTGTACTCAAACTGCTAAATTCCAGCTGAAACATACCAAAAGAACTCAGCCAGAGCAGGAGCAAAACCTCAAAAATTTCAACCCAGATGTTTGAAAATGTGAAGTGGTGTGGTGTTATTAAAAAAAAAAGGACAGTAGAAAATATCAGATAATCGTAATACCAGGTGACACTACCAGATTGCTGATATGTAACTGTATTGCTTGTACTTCAATGCTCTTTTGAGACACAAACTAACTCTATTCTCCATCAGGACGGTCAGGCCACCAGAAAAGCTTTTTAACCATAGGTCTCCCACCACTTAAACTCAGGTTACGTTCTGGTGTGGATCCAGAAGCTGTGGGCCACATGCAGGATTCCCTCATCCCACCCTCAAGCTTTGCCACAGCTCCTTTGGGAGCACAGGGACTAACGCTCTCATTATCCGTAGCTGAGCTGCTGTGAGTCCCTTCAGAAGACCCTCAGAAGGCAACGGCTGCTGCTTTCATCTGCGGACCGCTCATCCCCACTGACGTTACCTCCATCTGGCCTGTAAAACGCCGAAATACCTAAAAGCTTCTGAGCAGGAATGCTCCTGCTATTTGAGATGCAGTGAAAGATTTGCAGAAGGTGGCTCACTTGCTCCTCTCTCCTTCAAGTTTTCTTTTCTTGAAACAACTACAGTGATGTCCTAAATGACAGATGGACCAAACCGCACCGGATTTTACGTATCTTATTGCTATGAAAGATGATTCATTTTTAAATACTTTAAGACTTCTTTATTCCTATTCATCTCATCAGCTCTAATCAGGTTTTGATATACCATTAACATACTTACTAACCAAATCCGCAATCAAAGCAAATAAATGAAGTAGGTGGATTGTTTAAACGAAAGGAGAGAGGAGGACTTCATCACGATCCCTAGGTCTGGCACACACCGTTTCAGACTCTAACTTGCAAAGCCTTGCCGAGCCGCTCCGAGCAGCCACTGGAAAGGCAGGGGTGAGCAGCCATCCCACTGGCTCCTGGTGCTGCTCTTCAGTTCCCCCAAACACGAGATAAATTCCCCACAGTAAGAGAAAGGGGTGAGGTTTGTTCTGCGTGGCAGCTCTTCTGAGTTTCCTTTAAGGCACCTGTAACTAAGACAACTGTCGAAAGCCCCTCTGTGCATTCAGTGCTCGTGCACTTTCAGCTTCACTGAAAATAGGGCTAATAAAAAAGCCCATGTTTACATACAGCAGAGAAGAAATATGTTGAGGAAGCAATTTCATTTTCAAGCTTGAATGGAAGTACTGCAATTAATGGAAAGTAAAAAGATAAATATAAAAAGTAGGCATTAAAAAACCTGTTATATGTTTTAGAACAGCAATTAAAGGAAATGATTCAGTGCAGAGCGCCTGTTGAAAAGATTAAAGAAAACCATCGCCTCTTTCTCAAGAAGAATTACAGTCTGAAGGGAGGTTTCATGCCAGTATAATGGTAGTTTATTTACAGATATTCAATATTTATCTTACTAGCATTCATATTAGCAGTAAGGCAAGCTAATGTTACCATTATTATACACATCACTCTGTTTTATTTCATTTGACTGGTTGTTGTAAAATTCATGTTTGCGCTGTTGCCAGTCAGTCTTGTTCAAGTCTCATCTATGATCTTTAAAGACTCCAATTTGGGGAGCCACCTACTAACGAGAGAAAATAGAAGGCATTAAAAGGCTGAGCATGAGCCATACAAATTCCTAGTTGATTACTCTCTTACATGCATTTACCAAGCTTTCCTATTTTACTTCACCAGCTCTTACTACACACTGCCAGCAGCTGTCACTAAGACCATACTGTGACTGGCTCCAGGCAGGGATGTAGCTCCCAAATTTGCCATCCTATCTGGCTGTAGCTGATGCTCACTGTTAATCCAGGATGACACACTGGTGACGTGGTGGCTTACCAAATGGGCAACATTAAGTTTAAGGTATCGGAGCCTGGCAGCCCAGGAGCAAAATAGTAGCAGTATCAGCCAGGAAGGCAACAGCAAATAAAGTTGCTACACTCACCCACATATAATGAAAAAAAACCCAAAACCCTTGACACAAAACACTACGGGAAAAGACCAGGCATACCTTTTCCATTTCATGTTGCCAACCACATTGTTAACACACATTACAGTGTTTTCACTTCCAAACTCCAGGCATATACAAAAGGAGCACATCCTCCTACTTAATTAGCATATAAAAATATAAAGACCTGCATTTTAATATGGATTATATTAACAGGTAGACCTCATGGCTTCCAAGCATGCCAGGCTGTTGGGGAGCTCTCCTGCCTGAACATTGCTGAGGACAAAGCTAGGGAATCGTGTACTTTCCTAGGATTCGCAGGGAGATTCACAGCACAGCAAAGGCTGCTTCCAACTGTGACAGCCCTGACAAACGGCTCCAGTACGTTCTGCCTCTTCAAAAACATGTTATTCCCATCTAAGTGTTACCAACAGGGAGTGCTCCAAGATCAACCTCTGGAGAAGAAGACACAGCCCAACAAGTAACAGGAACTTCTCTGAGAGAGTCTACAACATCGTTGGCTTCCTCAGTCTCTAAGTCTCTCTTGGACTTCAAGACTCTGCCTACAGGTGTAGGAGATTAGCGTAACAAAACTCAGTGTAAGACTTCATGGAAGCAGAAGGTGATTTTATTTTATGAAACTCCAAAGCTGATTTTACTTACTGACACTCTCACATTCAAATACTCATAAGCACCAAGACGCGCATGTCCAACCAACTAGTCTGGCCGGGATCACCTGTGTACACACATGTCCTGGTTTCAGCTGGGATAGAGTTAATTTTCTTCCTAGTAGTTGGTACAGTGCTGTGTTTTGGATTTAGGATGAGAATGATGTTGGTAACACACTGATGTTTTAGTTGTTGCTAAGCAGTGCCTACACTAAGTCAAGGACTTTTCAGCTTCTCATACTGCCCTGCCAGCGAGGAGGCTGGGGGTGCACAAGAAGCTGGGAGGGGACACAGCTGGGACAGCTGACCCAATCTGGCCAAAGGGATATTCCATACCATGTGACGTCATGCTGAAGAAAAAACTGGGGGGAGTTGGCCAGGGGGACATGACCGCTGCTCGGGAACTGGCTGAGCATTGGTCAGCAGGTGGCGAGCAATTGCATTGTGCATCACTTGTTTTGTATGTTCTTTTGTCATTATTATTATTTTTCCTCCGTTTTTTGTCCTATTAAATTGTCTTTATCTCAACCCGCGAGTTTTACCTTTTTTCTGATTCTCTCCCCCATCCCACAAGGGGGAAGTGAGCGAACGGCTCTGTGGTGTTTAGTTGCCTGCTGGGTTAAACCACAACGACACACCACAGAGGTCAGGAGATGCTGGCTGCCTAGTCCTCACAACATCTCCTGGGTTCTTCTCAATGGGACATAAAAATCTGACTTGGGGCTCATCTTCCACACCACTTAGGAGTGAATATTGTTCAGAAACTTCTGCCTCATTAGTTTTACTCCTCTCAGGAGTCTTAGACAAAAATTCCTGAATGTCACAGTTCTTTTGCTTTCTTTATCTGGGTATCTTATGGCTCTAGTCTTGTTCTTCATCTTATCCTGTCTTTAGGTCAGGTTTTACTTCCTCTTCTTGCCATTTGGTTCCTTGATTGAACTCATACAAAGGGTGCTCCATAGCAAAACATTCTGTTCCTTTAACCCTTGTTCTGTTTCTTATGGAATTTTCACACATAGACATTTCCATTCATACTTCACAGAATCATAGAATAGAATCATAGAATAGTTTGGGTTGGAAGGGACCTCTAAAGGTCATCTAGTCCAACCCCCCTGCCGTGGCAAGGGACATCTTCAACTAGATCAGGTTGCTCACAGCCCCGTCCAACCTGACTTTGAATGTTTCCAGGGATGGGGCGTCCACCACCTCTCTGGGCAACCTGTGCCAGTGTTTCACCACCCTCAGTGTAAAAAATTTCTTCCTTATATCTAGCCTAAATCTACCCCCCTTTAGTTTAAAGCCATTCCCCCTGGTCCTGTCGCAACAGGCCCTGCTAAAAAGTTTGCCGCCATCTTTTTTGTAAGCCCCCTTTAAGTACTGATAGGCTGCAATAAGGTCTCCCTGAAGCCTTCTCTTCTCTCGGCTGAACAACCCCAACTCTCTCAGCCTTTCTTCAGAGGAGAGGTGTTCCATCCCCCTGATCATCTTTGTGGCCCTCTTCTGGACCCGCTCCAACAGGTCCATGTCTTTCTTATGCTGAGGGCTCCAGAGCTGGATGCAGCACTCCAGGTGGGGTCTCACCAGAGCAGAGTAGAGGGGCAGAATCGCCTCCCTCGACCTGCTGGCCACGCTTCTTCTGATGCAGCCCAGGATACGATTGGCCTTCTGGGCTGTGAGTGCCCGTTGCTGGCTCATGTCCAGCTTTTCATCCACCAGTACCCCCAAGTCCTTCTCAGCAGGGCTGCTCTCAATCCCTTCATCCCCCAGCCTGTATTGATACCGGGGGTTGCCCCGACCCAGGTGCAGGACCTTGCACTTGGCCTTGTTAAACCTCATGGCCATCACTTACATTGATCTTGGTACTTCAGTTACAATTTTCTGTACTGCAAAGACTTGATGCACTGCAGCTGCAGAGATGCCTTCATTATCAGTAGAAAGCATCCCAAAACATGCCACATCAAGAAAATTAAAATCTAGAATTAACAAGAATGAATCTTTTTTGTTGTGCCAAAAGGGCCAGACTTTCAAAAAGATATTTCAGATACCCTGTGAATTAAGCACAGAACGGCTGAAACTCACTGACCTGTAGGTTACTCAAACACCATTCATGCCATGAATGAAATACCAAATGAATGCCTTGTCAATTAAAAAAAAATGTAGCAAGAAAGAAAAACAATCTGACTTACAGTTTTCTTTGTACAATGCAAATCACTTACATCTAACTCCTTCTACCCTTACATCATCCCAATAGACCAGGCAACAAGATTTGACTCTCAGGCCACCAGGTTCCTAGACTGACTCCAGGTTCCAGGTTCCCAGTTTTGATCTTACTAGAGAAATTACAGGAGAAACAACCAACCACTTCCACGCCCTAGACATTGGAAAGGGACTTGCTGCATCTCTTCACAGAGCAGTGTGGGAATAGAAATAGCAATAGAACAGTGTAGCAATAGAAAACAGATGATCGGGAGCACTGGATGCTCTCGCTGGCTTGGGGAGAGGAGCACACTATGGTTAGAAGTAAAACAACCTGGACTTCTTTAGGCATTAAGATGGGTGCCATTCATAAAGGCAAAAAAACTATGGCTGGATGCTAAGGCACAAATGGATAAATGGGTGTCCAAATAAAAACATATCACAACTACTTCACATTGGATAAATGATGTCACTGCAAGATGAAGCTCTCCACAAAACAAAGCTTAGGCAAGTGCACGCCCCAAAAGATGCCTTCCCTTCAGGGAGAGAATCAGTTTCTCTGACTGAGTGCAAGGGTCACAGCTCTGTGAAACTGGAGAGGACGAACTCATGGGAGCCCTAACAAGCAGGTACCACTCAATACTTGTTGCATTACTGCACACTGGGCAGCACTGGGGAGTTTGACGCAGCTAGCATGGGCGTCCCCTTGTCCCTCACTGGGAAAAACGCAGAAACTCATCAGCACATCCTAGACAAGGCTGAAACCAAACCTGAAGGAAGCCTGGTAAGTCTGGAATAGTTATGATATATTTGGTCTGCTCTTGCTACCTGCTCACTGGGTACACCGTACATATAATAAAAGGATGTTAAGTTCTCAGAAGTTAGTTTTTGTTTCACTAAAATGGCCCATGTAGATTGGGAAGTCAGAAGGTGAGAATGTTCCCACAATACAAGTACGTTGCCCCCATTATACATAAATATTATTGCCAGCACAATTCAAGGCCTGGCTCTAAAGTACTTAACGCTTGGGAGAAGTTTCACCTTAGCTCTTTTGTGCTACAGTTGACAGCACAGCAGAACACCTTGTTACTGAGAGAGCAAGAACAGAAAGAAGATAAATAAAGAAGGAATACAGGAAAACATAAACAGAGAAAAAAGCATAAATAAGTGCAAACAAAGCAAATCTTCAAAAGCAAATGTGTTCTCCTGAAGAAAATTAGCTGGAGTTTGTTATTTGGTAGTAGCAGTTTTGGTATATAGCTTCACCCACCAATGAAAAATAAACAAAATTGTTTTAAGGAGGCTCTGCCATCTTTCTCTCATCCTCCTTCCTCTTTGGCTACTATTTTGCTCCATCTCCCTGTTTTATGCGCCTCACAGGTGCCTGGGCATCCCCTTCTAGGCATGCCTGCCAGGCACTTGGGCTCTACAGCCCAGAGGTAGGTTTGCTCTCTTCTAAATGCCAGCCCAACACAAAGGGGAGCCAACAAAAACCATGGGGAAGCTGCCAAACGTTTCAGTGGCTCTAGATCTCCTCCCTCCATGGAGGGGCATTCAAAAGCCACTCGTGATCTGCTGGGTACAGAAAGGTAGAACAGAATGGCTCTTCTCCACTACACTGTATTACTTACTTTCTTAGACCATATAAAGAATACTTAAGAGTATCCTTCAAAGCAAAGCAATGCTTGAACTCCTATTTAAAAATGTCCTTTCTACATACTTGCCCTCTCCCCCAACAGGACTGCTGAAACACAGCCAAATTCCCCTTTGTGCTAACCTGACAAAGTAAGTTGAACTTACTTTGATCAAATTTGCTGAAAAATTCAGCTTTGAAAGGGTTTCTGAAACACATTTACACGTGTTGAACAAAAAATTTTTTTTGTTCAAATGGATATTTTGAAGTCAATACAAGTAAATACTCCCCTGCTGCATAATTACAGGAATTACATTGTTTAAGAAAGCAAATATAAGGAGAAAGTAAAACCTGTTACAAATTGTTGATATCGTTCTCATTGTCCAAGCTGATAAAGTGCCAACAGAAATGGAAAACCAAGCCCTGCCTATTGGAAAAAAAATTCTTGCAGCATTTGCAATCAGGCATACCACTGGGTATGAGCCATTGCCTCCTTCTTTTGGAATGGTTGGTACCTGGTAGCAAGCCACCAGCAAGGTATTATCCTCACTGTTATTTCTTAAACTGGTAATGTCCCATTAAAACGCAACATTATTATGAAAACGTTCCTTTCAAAACTTAAAACCAGCATTATTTTCAAATCAGGATCACCAGTGTACATCTTTAGCAGCATTGCCTGCATTACTGCTGCTAAATGAAGCCAAAAAATTGTTTTGTTAATTTATACAGATGTCCTTTTTTAATATAAAAATATTTTTCTCTAATTTGCCTCACTTGCTTTATTAAATAAAGGCATGGAGTAAGTAGGAAGTGGTATAAAGCCATGTAGCATGGCTTACTGAAGCTTAGTTATTGCAAATTAACCCAAATAACTCTTTCTGAAAAGCTGACTCACTTTTTATACAACAGAAATACCACTGGAACCATCTGAGTTCCCTTCAGTAAACCTGCTGACAGAGCACCACGCAGAAAACACAAAAAAAGCTGTACTGATACAGTCCGATGATAAAGGAGCTGGCAAAATGGGGGAAGCTGCAATAGCCTTTGCCGATAGGAGTTATTAGAGAAATTCTGCAAGCATTGGAGCCGACTTATTTTTATGAGCATCACAAAAAATTAGGAATATCCTAAGGAAAGTTTATTGGTGATGAAACTGGCCAACACTGTCACACAAAGGATTACTGTCACACAGAGGACACTGGAGGAAATGGAGGCATTTTACACCAAAACGGAAGGAACACGATTAACTGTGTAGCGTCCTGCAGCACGTGAATACAGATCTCTGCCATACGCTGGTCTCAGTCGTCAGGAATTACAGATGAAAGATCTGTACCAGCTGCTCAGAAGGCGAGTATTAGCTACCAATGCAATGCAGGTGTGAAAAATGCTTGTGCAAATGATGTATTTCCAGTAGGCACATGGAAATATGGGTGCTACAGAACAAAGCACTGATGAAATCTCCTCTGGAGTAGAGTATGATTCTGGCTGTCCATGTTCAAATATGACATAATGAGAGAGTGGAAGATCTAGAGAAGAAATGCTCAGCTCTTCCACCTCTGATCAGCCCACTGTATGAGGAAAGAACAGAAGAATGTGGCTTGCTCTGCTGAATGCAGCAATACCTGAGAATAAGTCCAACTGTCTTTGAGCTCAGCTGGCTTCCCTTGTTTACTCCCAGGGAACTGCACGGGTACAAAACCACAACTGTATTGTCTCGGGATAAAATCAGGTGTTTAACCCCTCATACAAATGAGTTTCTGAATAGCCTTTCAACAGGACTTTTGGAGGCGACAGCCAGTTAGCTCTGAGACAGAGTTTGGTCAACACACAAAGGCGTCAGATGATGGAGCTACCAGTGGTAGTAGGGAGTCAGGTTCCTTCCTCCAGGAGGTGCCTTCCATTCCGCATTTCTACAGTTCTAGAAATATCTACATACCACAAAATCCATATTCATGTTAAGTCTTTGTTTCAGTGTTAAAACATACCACTAATCAGTCTTTTAACTTGGCTGGCTGCCCCCAAATCCCGCTCTCTGCAAGAGACTTCTGCTCTCCCTGACCTACACTCAGCAAAGAGAAGAACCAGAGCCCTGAAGTGGACTAAAGCTTGAAGCCGTCCATACTGTCTAGGAGCCCTGGTAATCCTGCGTTCAAGATGCACAGCAGTGAATGCCCACAAGGCCGTTTGGACACCAAGTCTAACACATGCGTTTCCTGGCAGCAAAACCCAGAAAGGGAACAAAGACAGCGTGATAAAGCAAGCTCTTATCTTTTTTCTTTAAAATCTTCATCAGAAGACTGAAGCTTCCCAAACTCCAGTGCGTGACTCCAAGTCAGGGTCACTGGTGCCTGCAGGGAGCCTCCACCAACACCGTGACTGCTGCAGAAACCACAGTTTCCCAAGCTGCCCGGTGGGTTCCTCTGCTTCCTCCAGCAGCAGCACTCACAACTGTGCAAGTGCAAGGTCTAAGGTTCATTTCCAGTCATGCTCGTAACTCTTTTTCGCAAGCATGCATGACCCATGTGACTATGTGGATCATGCATAAAACTGGCTAAACAGCCAGTTTAAATTAGAGCTGGCTGGAAAAAAAAGCGTAGGTATTTTTGGGGAAGATCTCATTCTGGTTTACAGGTTTTATATTCCACCTTGACAATGCTTGCTAAACTTTCAACTCCCTGCTCTGAAGCATCAAGCATATGGCTCTCTCTAAATCCATCCAGCATTACTTGAACAGAGTTTTCAGATCTCACTTTTCCTTTTTAACATGTAAGCAAGCACCCACACCCACAAAATAATGCCTGCCTGACTGCAGAAACTCTGCAGAAGGAAATAAAGGCTCAGAAGTCTCCATCCACAGAGGCACTTGGTAGACTACAGGTCGCTTATTTTAACAGATTTTAGGTATCTAAACGCTAAACCAGAGCTGTGAGCTCCCATGTCCTCTATTTCCTTCGTCAATCTCTCAGTCCAAAAACCCATCATTGACACTTGGCTATCGACACTACTAAACCATGAAGACTGCACCCAAGAATGGGCATCACAGGGCACAGGATAAAATACAGAGGCAGCAGCTTTCACAACTACTGTAAACCAGATTACCAGAGGTTCTAAGAAGCCCAGCATGTAAATAGGGAAATTTTCAAAAGCACCAAGATACTCAGAAGGGATAATGCAGTAGAAAATAGGCACCCAATTTCCGAAGACTGTCTTTCATCACACAGAGGTCCAGCAACCAGACCATCTGAAAACCCCAGGACCCATCTGCACCTTTAGGTACCTAAACAACTTTAGAAACCTGACTCTACATAAACATCACATTCTGACCACTCTCATGCCTGCATTAATCTGTCCCTTCTCTCACATCTCTTGACATGTGTTCATTTTCTTCATTTAATCCATCTTAGAGTAACATACCAAAATACTCAGTATTTCAACTCCCTAGCATTTTAATATAGACACAACATATTTACAGTGGATTTTTAATATAGATGTGTAACTAGAAACACCAGAGGAGACGTTTCCTGTAAGGAAAAGGTCACATTAAATATACTCTGCAAAGAACGTAAAATCAGTGACATTTTGACCATCAGGCCTTGAGGACTGATCTGTACTTCCTGCTCACAGCGCGCTGCCTGGTGCTGGGCTCATGCTGAGCAGATGGCTGCAGAGCAGTTTTTGCTGGCACTGAGCCATCATATTGTTTTTTCTTGCTTGTGAAGGTTGGGTTATTTATTTATTACGTGGCCTTAGGCACCTGTGATCAGGGCATGATGGAAATGCAAACAGATGAACAATAAGATGATGTTGCAGTTGTGAGGGGCTATTCATGATCAAACTTTGATTTTCTGCTGCCACTTTTCCATCTACCACCTCTTGCCTCATAAAGCCTTCCCTATTGTCTTTCCAGCTTACACCTGCTAATGAAATGCTTGAGTGTTTCTATGGGAGCTGATATTAATGTGTTTTTCCCGGTAGTTTTCTTTCTTTACAAATAGTGCTGAGGATGTCAGCAGAGCTCCTGCAACCATTTTTGTTAAGCACAAAGGTTAGGTTCTCAAACTAATTGGCGTAAAGACAGAAGAGTCTTTAACTAAAAATCTGTAACAGTGAAAGGGATTGAATACAGATGTAGCATTATTAGATGCTAATTTTCATACAATTGTTCAAAAGATGTATTTTTAGTAACTAATAAGATATCCATTTTTCCTTTCTAAATCAGTTCCTCTAAAAATGGTAACTTTTTTTGTCTTAAACTCTTTCCTATCACTAAGCTTCTCACAGATGCTCTTGTTTTGACACTACTTTTGAGAAAAAGCAAAACAAGAAGTAAATACACACGCACTAAAGTAGAAATAAAACCCATTCGACTCCAAACTAAGATCCACACAAATTATGCTGCACAGAATCAATAACCATTCTGCTTTTTGCATGCATATTTAAACAGACCTAATCCTATACATAAAGGCGGCAGGTTTAACAATTACAAGATGATCGTCAGACAGACTTTAGATCAGCCAGATGTCCAGAAATATACTGTTAATCTCAACTGTAGTTTTACCTCCAAAATTACGCTGTATTCTATCTTCTGCCCCCCATGCCTCATTTTTAAATCCTTCCATTATTCACTCCATAGCTTTTTATTATCCTCCCCTTAACTCAGTGTGATCAGTTAAGTTCCAGTAGATGAACACATTCTCCATATGAATAGGAAATCCAACATAGCCACATCGCTGTCTGGTATTTACATGTAAAGTGGTAAATCTTATAAGAAGAAAATTAAAATGACATCAATTTATACTTTGCATTAAGTGGATCAGACATCTCCCCTCTCCCTTCCCCCACTCCCTCCCACCCCCCGAAGCTTAAATGACGACAGCAGCACTTAATCTTTTTTGCTGAAGGATGTTAACAGCACTGGGCTATGTGTACTGCTCCTCTAAGTTTCTTGGTTATTAAATACTTTTTCTGCTTGGTTGCTTTCAGGCTTAGAGTCAAGTTAAAAATAAATGAATACAATGCAATTATTAATACTCAGTTCTGAACCAACTTTAAGCATTTAAGAGGTAGTGAGAGAGCGCAGGAAATGTTTGAGCAGAAATTCTGATAAAATTTATTTCCTTTATTTCGATTTGGAGGTGAAAATCAACAAAAATGCAACGTTTCTAATGACTGACTGGCGTCACGTAGCAGGGCAATGAAAACTCAGGACTACTCTATGTAATGACCTGCTTCTAAGAATACTTTGATCAAAACTAAACATGAAGCCACTCCCTTCACCCCATACAAACTCACAGCTAAACCTTGTATGTTTTGCTCAGATGGTTTTCTCCTACGAAACCCCAGGTGAGTATATTCAAGTGGCTTAAGCTCCTGCCTCGGTTCTGGACCCCTGTCTGAAAAACAAGAGGGCATTTCCCATCCTCCATACCCAGGGCAGCTCCCAAAGGGATTACGTTTTTCCCACAGGCACCTCTGGGCAGCACGGGGATAGCGGGAGAAAATGCTCCCCACCAAAAATTGCCCATCCTGCTGGCAGCACCGCGGGTAGCCCATCAGTCTGCTTTCTCCACTCTCTGCCTCTTCCCTCTCCTCTCCCTCCTGCCTCCTGGGAAGAAGAAAGCAAGACAAAACCAGCACATTTTCTAACGCACAAGCCTAGTTTCTTGACAGTCTGCATCTCATTTGACAACAAGGAGGCAGGCAGAAATGGGGCAGCAGGAGAGAGGTTGCAACTGTACCAGGCAACACCTGCAAGGGAGTGCACCTACTGTTCCAGCACATCTCATCATCTCCAGCACTGATGGCCACCAGGAGGACAGCAAAACAAAGCACAGAGCTGCCCAGGGCAGCAGAGAGATGAGACCCAGGTGAGGGCCAAAACGACCAGGGCCACCAAGCCAGACCCTGTGGAGCTGCAGTTTGGGCTGCTCCTGCTGGAAGGAGTTGTCTTCTTCAGGTCATGCATGGTCCCCAGGCCAAACAGATCTGACCAAGGCCTCGCATCCTGGAAACTAGGGACTTAAATCAGGCTTTAGTGGGTCGAGCGAGCACACGATAGACCCCACAGGTATGGAGCTACACTAGGTGACTGAAGGTAAGAAACTGAGGTTGCAGCCTTGCTTGGGTCCCAGAGGGCACTGTGTAACATGGCAAGGCTTCAGTGACACCACTGCTTGGCCGAGCATTCCTCACGTAGCTCCCACACCACCAACTGCATGGGCAGATGAGGCCGAAGAAGCCAAGGAAAGGCAGCATGTCAAAGAGTAAAGGCAGGGGAAGGGTAACCCTCCGGCCACAGAGGATTACTCCTCCCACCCTCCCCCCTCCTCTCCCCCAAACAAACCAAACCAAACCAAAATCAGGGCAGCAAGAGCTGAGCCAACAGCCAAAGCCGTGTAGGAATTGGAATTTCAGCCTGGGCATTTCTGCTGAAAGCCAAGATGTAAACTCTGCCTCCCCATCCCAGAGGCCCCAGCTACCCACACATACTGGTTTCCCTCAGGCGAAGGTGGCAGAACCCAAATGTGGGGCTCAGCCTCCCACCACCCAGAGCACAAGGCCCCAGCATGGTGGGGACGTGGCACCCAGCCCGGGCAGAGACGATGGAAAGGAGCCCTTGTCCCCTGCTGGGCTGAGCAGGAAGGGCAGAAGAAAGGCCCCTACATGGGGTTTTAACAGCGAGGACACAATGCATAGGAAGAGGAGTGTTAAGGCTGTTCTTCCATCGGCCAGGGAACGAGAGACAACAGCCTCTACCCTCTCACTTTTGACGGAAAGAGGGAGACGGGAGCAAGCAATGAATGACGAAGGCACAGCATGCGTGTGGTGTGGATCACAATCATGTCTCCAATACCATGCAGTCCTCCACCTCACACCAACCACTGATACCTGCTGGCTCCCTGGAAGAGAAAGCAATATGATTTGTACTCTGCTGAATAAATTCCTCATTTCCTTTTCCAGCTATCTGAAGTGACAGTCATTCCTCTTATCGCAACAAAGCACATTAGGAGAATGAACATTACCAAAGGCAACCATGTTAATTTTTTTTGGAGGAGGAGCTCGCGTCAGAGTAGCTAGCACGAGGGACACTGTCAAGAAGGTATAAAATAGCTCCAGGGATGGCCAAGAGGAACCTGATGCCTAAGGGAGTGCCCTCAAGAAGGCTTTGGGTTATTCTGTGAAACGTAGCCCATGGCAGGAGGAAAGCAAAGGGCATACGGCTTTAAATGAAGAAGGCAGGTCAGTATATGTTGAAGTGACACATACACGGGCAGTCAGCTGTGCTGCTAATCAATCATTATCTTTCACCTTCTTACAGATGCTGCTTTATATCAAATGCCATCTATAAGCCCTTTACATTGTGGCTAAGCACATGGAGAAAGATGGAAATGACAGTAATGCGTACCTCACAACACACCGGTATCACTCCAACGTGAGATTCGGGCTGAGTCTGTCAGCTCCAAGCTCTGATTTTCCAGTAAACATACAGGTCTCACACCACAGTTCCCATGGCTGTGAGTCACCAACAAATATTCCATTTAGCAATAATGCTTAATGCAGCATAGACTTGACAAAATTAAGATGGGTGAAATTCAGTTCTTAGAGGATCAAAATACATCTTTTCAGACAATGTGTAGTAAGCATGTTCATGGTCAGACTGGCATTCGCACCAGAAACATGCCGACGCAATGTGGTGTTCCTGGATGGATTTTTGTAGCTACAATCATGTTTTGTTTTTCTTCTTCAGAGAAGTGGAGTAATTCGAGACTTCCCCACAGCTCCTCTCTCATGCCTGAGCTGAATTTTCTGAAAGCTACAACTATGCAGCAGTTCTTCAGCTTAGGTAACTTAAGAAAGATGTCCTTTTCATACTCCTCCTCCTCCTCGCAAGGGAAAGCCCACACCACTGCTCCAGCAGGTCACCACAGGCTGACCACAGCCACCACTGTCCATGCAGCATTATCATCCTAAATTTGTTTCCTGACACATGATTAGTAACTCAAATGTTTTTCTGGAGGCCTTTCCCTCTCTGTGTTCTCTTATACTCCGTTTCCTCCCACTGGCATCCAAGTGTCCTGAATATATCACTGGAAAAGGATTCACTATCATGATGACAGCAAAGTAAATTCTGTCTTCTGGCTTACCATCCCTTGTCCATTTGTGGACCGCATTTTCTGCAGCTCCCATATAGCCAACCTCACCAAGACTATGGGCCACTGGCAGGTGGGAGCACTACTGCATGACCATCACCACGCTGGCAGCCAGCTCCACTTGGAAATAACTTTGCCAGCAAGGAACAGAGGAAATAGAGACTGACAAGACAAAAAATGAAGAGCGATAAAGTAACACAGCAAATGAAGAGATGGAAGGAAATGAAACAGCAAACACCACCACAATGTTTCTATTGATATATTACAGCCCATCTGTGAAGCCCTATATGCTTTGCTAGTGCATCTCTTTTGTAAGAAGAGACGTAAAGAAAATCAATCACTGGTATGCAAACGCTTATTGCTGTAACTACAACTGGTTAATATCCTTGTTACGCCTTTAACCTGCCCCTGTTCTACTGTGAACCAACCCTCCCCTCCAAAACCATACAGTCAGCTATTTAACAAAGAAAATTCAAGTAGGTGAGACCACAAGTACATAAGACAGCCCTCTGCCAAAAAAATACACAAACCCTGTTGCCCTCTAAAGACAGCACCAGTGATCTGTTTATGGCCTTAAATGCTTAGAAGATTACAGATAAAGTTGATAATCCACCTATAAGATGGCTAAGTGACCATTTTGTCCTCAGACATTTGCATATGATGTAGGACATTATCCTGTGGTGGTTCGATATCTTCTAAGTAAAGGCCTAAGATAACTTAATATAACCATTTGGCTCTTAAATTTAGGTCCAAATTTCTAGCAGTCCGTGCTAGATGCACAGCAATCTGCAACCTGCAAGCTAGTCTTGCTGAAGAAGACTTTCCCACGGCAGCCTCTTCACCAGCACAGGCAGCTCCTCCTCCAGAGGCTGCTCCAGCCACGGGGCACAGAAAGCAGCCCAGGAGTCTGCACGAGCCCTGGTAAGCCTGTGCCCAACCCACACGACGTGCGCGCCCCACGGCAGGGACAGTGTCCCCCTCCGTTTGGGCTGGCTGGGAGGTGGGGCAGGCAGACCTCAGAAGGCAGCACGCCGGGTGGCCCTGGCTGCTTGCCGGGTAGACGGGCCTCGCTCTGCCCATCCATTTGGCTCCCAGACCCTGCTGTCACAGGAGGCTGCACAGAGCCACGAGCCAATTAAAGTAACAGCATTTCGTTTGGGCACGTTCAAAGCGCTGTGCAAATAGAGGGATTAATTAATCCCCACAACAGCAGTGCAAGGTAAGCACTGCTCTCCAGATGGAGAAAAATACAACAGAGACAGTGCAGAAAAGCCAAGAATAAAAGGCAGGTCTGTGCGCCTTGTCAGACTTGATTTCAGTCCCTCAGGACACACAGGAAAACATTTGCCTCCAAAGGGGGAGTGATTGATGATGATCTGGATCTCAACCTTGACCTATTTTAACAATTACAACTGGACAGGAAAAAAATCTCTTCCAAATGTTAAATGAAGCTTTTAAATCAAAATCTTCTATTCCAATGGAGAGGCATTTTCTGTACAAAAGGAAGCAACTGCAAACCCCTCTTCGCTCTGTGGTTGCAGGTTCCTGAGCTCATTTTCCCCAGAGTGATGTTAAAAGCAAGCCGTGCTGGGACGTTCCTACAAATAGGCTGTGCTACTGGCTCTCAAGTAATATGCCATGTACAACAAGAAGCAGAGAGACATCCTGTCACTACTCAGACCCAATTGCTAAATCGCAGTAAATGAAGCTAAAATACATGAAATCAGTACCTTCATACAGAAGTGACTGGTGTAACTACTCCAGGGGTGCTACATGATACTGAAGTTCCACAAAACAACCCCTCTATTAAGGTGTGGGCTACACTGCAGAAGAATTTGGAGCCATTGCACTACACGAAACCCAGCATTTCAGCACACCAAGTTTATTTCCCATCCACAAAAAAGCCAGCTGACAGGAAGGAGAGCAGAAACTGCTCTTTGCCACATGGAGGAGATGGTAGTTGATATGAAGGGGACACCATTCTCCATGGCAGGAGGTAGACCAAGACTCCCCTGGGTTCACCAAGAACCCAAGATCTATGCACTTGCTCTTTCCCCACAAAAGGATTGAGCAGACTTTCGTATGATGATCACTTATTCGCTGGTGAGCAGGAAATTATTGCTATGTAGGTTAAGATTAAGTAACCTTGAACACAAAAGATTGCAGAGTGCAGTTTTATTACTTGGGAGACCTTGCGGCAGTTCACAGGCTCATATTGTCCTTCCTGCTGCCTCTGCCACCAACCAAGAGCTTCATCTCGAGTCCTCATTCAAAACATCTGAGTATTTAAACATCTAATCAAGTCTAGCTGTCTTTCACAGTGGGAAAACACATATGGTAAATATTTTACCCAATAAGCTATAATGGACTTGGGTATAATTCAGACTACTAAAGATCCTTGTAAAACGCAGGTTTTAATCATTAGGGGCTTTTTTTTCTACGACGTGGGATGCCATGCTGACACTATGAACAAGGATGAAACGTCTCTGTAACAGTCTAGCTAGAAAAAGGCTCTGCAGATATTATCACCAAAGTCCCTGTGTAAAATACTTCCAAAATAATGGATTATACTCACGGTCTTACCAATGACAGGACAAAGCCGGAAGGGAAGTACTCATTTGGTCATCTTCCTATGGTGTGATTTCTGTTAAAGCTTTCCAAAGCAAACCACAAAGGATGGGGATGATAAGCTCAAGGTATCCTGATGTTCCTTTCTTTTTCTGCCCTGACCCTTTCCCTGGAGCTCTCAGTCCTTTTGGTCACAGCCTGGCTCCATCAGCCAGAGCAAGAGTGACAACATGCAGCTGCCCTTCAAGATAAGATGCTTGGTCCAGAGGCACCATATCTCCTACTGTGCTGGAGCATTTTTGTTCTCCTCAAAACACCCTCTGTGATCCCATCTGTCCTGCATGGCTGGAGCATGTTATGGCTCATGGGGCTGGGACTTTGCCTGTTTAGGAGAAGGCAGAAGGCTGTGGCAAGAGTTCATCAGTGTCAGTTCACATAGAGCTCAAGCCCTTATTTCAGTGGTGACCGATCCCGTGGCTAGCGCGGTTGCAGCATGTTGCTTGAGCCTTGTCCCTGATTGCCATCTGCACCCTTGTAACCAGCTCTGCTAGGAACAACTGCCTGTAACCACGGCCGCTTTCCAAAGCACCTTGGTGAAACCCACTTCCACCTGGACAGTAGCTTGGCAACAGGCTTCTTCTGCCGTAAGACATCTAACAGTCTCCTGTGCTGCGGAGTCCGAAGCAGGCTTTAGCATCGTCAGCCAGTTACCAAGGAGCACATTCAGGGCAGCCTAAAGTCGACCACAGTCCCTCTGCTTTGCGTTTTCTATGAGCGGGACCAAGGCTCCATGGGTATTTCAGTAGGACATACATCAGCATCGGGGCTCCAGTGGAATTCAGGCTGCCACAAAACCGTCCCATCTGCTGAACGTGGCCAGTCTTCCCTAAAGCCTCTCCTACACAGAGTTCAGCCCTGCAATGCCGACGGACACAAACCTTGACACTTGCCTCAGGTTTTTCTGGGGGGCAGCCAGCAGGGCTGTTTGAAGGGCCATCCCTGTTCCTGCTCTGCCCTGCCGCCAGGTCGTCTAGCAACAAACATCGAGAACTGGAATATGCAGCCATCTACTCTGCCGGAAGAGTCACAGCGATGAGTAAGTGGCAACTGTGCCTTAGAAGTAAAGCCGGGCAGTCTCTTAGACAAAATCCAGTATGGAGGGGGCTTTGGAACAAGCAAACAAAAAAAACAAGGAAGAGAATAAAAAGAAGATACTCGTAGCCACTGGCTCATTTGATTGCCAGAGAAACATGGGACAAGCTGCTGATAATGCCATGCTGTTGACATAAGAACTGGCAAGATGGCACAGAGTGCAAAACCAGGAGTCATGGTGGAAAAGCCCCTTCCTGAATATAGCGCTTCTTGAGGCACAGCTAAGAATCTGTGGGGATTATGCTTCCCAGTATTAGCTGGCTGGTTTCTTATCTTGGGACTGGGGATTGGGGAGGAAAAGAAACACGGATTTTCAAGCACTCTGCCTAAAATTGGAACAGGATTGCAATCTGCAGTATGCTGCACAAAATTAATCACTATCACTTTACATCCCCACTGAGGTCTCACTACTCTTACCCAGCGAGAAGGCAGAAACAGGTATAACACAAACATAACTGCCCTTCCTATTAACAACATTTCATCCATCTATTCCTGCTACTAAGGCAGCAACACACAAACCTCAAGCCCCTGTGCTGGAACTGCAGTGAGCTCATATACGGCTGCACCTGCCACCCACATATGGGCATCTGCTGCCCATTTTGCTTGTTTTATCCTCATTTCTGTCTCTACTCAGCACTTAAGAAGGGGAGGAAAGGAAAGGAACAGAAAGGACTCAATAATTTCTAGTAAAAGCAAAAATAATTCTCTTTCTAGCAGAGAATGACAGTGTAATTTTGTTTTCAGGCTTGGCCATTTTCTCAGAGCTAACCAGCAAACTCTAGCTCATTTGAGAAATTAACTGCTAGAGCAAGAAAATATCGAAGAGACAGCCAAAAGCTTTCACTTCTTCTGCAGCATTGCTGTCATCAAGCTCATGCTCTCTAAGCACCAAAGCAGTTCTTAGTGAAATTTCACTGGCAACATTTTAAATCAAGATGCACCATGTAACTCAAGCTTACCATTTAATTTCTAATGTGATATATATTAACACAACTTATTGAAGGGTCTGGCCTGCTCAAATCCCATCCTTGTAAGAGTGTTCCTACCCAGGGCGGAAGACCACACCAAAATACAATGCCAAGAGCCAAGTTAGTTTCTTTTCCAGCAAAGCTACTGAAGCTTCAAAATCTCATGTCTGAGCTACCCTCTTGGCAAGATTTTAAGCAAATTAACTGCATTACCTGGTTCTGCCACCAGATGTCAGAGAGCAATAGAGAAAAATTAGTTGTAGCTCTCCTAAGTCAAAAAGCTGCTATTATAAAGGGGAGGTAACAGCCAGCTCAACCATGCCATCTCTATGACAGTGAAGTCCACATGATTCTACCCCTATTTACTGCAACATGTCTTATCACACCATAATATCTTACGTGCAGTGAGTCTTCTTTCACATAAACACCCCCAGGTTTTGAAAGTGCCATCAGGGGAAAGAAGAAGGAAAAAAAAAAAAGCAAGCTTGGTTTTCTGAAGCTGGAAATTCAAAAGAAAAACCCTAAGGTAATGCAGCAGCATTATGTAGGTCTTAAAGGCACATAGCTCAGAAATACCCAACTTCCAACATTAAGATCAGCCCTGCTTTGTGCATCTGTAACAATATTATTACATATACTGTTATCTTCTCTCCTTTAATTATCATGCTGTTGGCAGCAAATTTTACACACTTTATTCAGATCTCCACCCTCTCCAAATCCCCTGTCAGTGATGAGTAAAATACAGAAGGATGCATTAGAGACTCTACAGCAGCCACATTCTTCCTGCCAAATTTAAAGAGTCTCTTTAAATCACTCTGTAGCAGAGTCTGAGAGTATGAATTGGAATATATGATGGGGAGGGAGAGAATACAACGTGATTTCAGCATGAGTTTGAAACCATGGATTGTACACAGGTGGTAAAGCCACAGTTGGGTTTGGATGGCAAGATAGAAATGTTAAAAAAGGCCACCCTTACACTCCGCTGCCCTGCATCCTCCGTATGTCACCTTTCTGGAAACGCATCAGACAGACAGCTTTTCAAATCCTACAACAACTATTTTTTGTATCCTTTCAATATGATGGATACAAGGCTTGGAGGATGCTGAAGCCTCTTAGATGGTGTAGAATACTTACACTTTCTTGTGAAGAGAGTAAGAATGTTAAAAATCGGTATCTTGGGTCCTTTCCAAGGTAAGATGGAAGTGCTACAAGTCCCACAGGAAAGGAAAAATTCCCACTTCTCTTGCAGTGCAAATCTTGTTCGGGAGCAGTCCAAGAATGTGATTATGGTTGTTTAAATTGCACCTTTGACTGGCTTCAAGCAGAGAAATTCAGAGGTCCAGAGGAGAAAAATATTTCTATGGCAGGTTGAGTGACTGAAAAACATGTCTAACGAAGACATTCAAGGACTGAAACAGGGCTGAGAGCGCACATCAGGTGAGGAGAGAGAAGCCTGGCAAAGCAGCCAATAGCATATGGCAAATTAATTATTCTTCTAGAAATTCCACAGGTATGATTTTATACATTACATTAGATGAATATACATACACATCTATATCCAAGCACGAAAAATCTAAGGAGCCGCGTTTTGAAGGGATAATTTGCCAGCCCTTAGGATGGAGTTACTGGGCAACTCCTCACGAAGCCTGTCCCAGGACCTGAGCGATACATGAGAGGACCAGCAGCTGGGAACACAGCTGATGCCCTGGAAACCTGCGAGCAGATAGAAAATGGAACGATGGATGTCAGCAGGGGAACGGCGCGGGTAGCACTTTGTTCTGGATGCTTCGTGCTGAACGTAGGAGATTATCGGTTATGTGAGCAGCAGATATATGGGCAACAGCTCCAGCTACAGTGGATGCTCTTCTTCCCATCCTAATCCCCCTCCCAGGCGATGAGGGCAGCAGACGCAATGCTTTCCTTTGCGATCTGGAACACAGCACGGTATGGAGTACAAGGTAAACAGAGCGTCAACAAATTGGTTTGTGCCAGCCTTGGCACAAAACACTCAGTACGTGAGGCACATGGTACAGCCTAATGAAAATTGCTTCGGAGGGTTTGAGTACCAAATGTCTCAGCGAGGAGATGGCCCCATCCTTCTGTTAAGCCGTAACACTAGGGAATTCCCATGACACTGAAGAGCAGTTCTGCTTGTTGTGGCGTATCTGGCTGTTGCATGCTATAAATACAGCCACTAAGGCTGTACATTAGTTCCACAGTATGTCAGGCAGCAGACACTTCTAGTATCATACATTGCAAACAGTACTTCCTCCTAAGAATTCCTGATCTGGTCCTTAGGATTACGGCAACCTGGGTGTGAAGCAGGTGCTTAGGATTACAGTGTTGTTATCTGATGCCAAATGCTTTTTAGAGCTATCTTTTGTATGGAACAAGTTTATTCTATAAGCAGCATTTGCAAAATCTGCCAAAATGTACTTGCGTCCTTATTTATTTATGAAACGGTGAATAATTTGTGAAGGGGGGCAGACAAAGGGAAGAGATGGGGACAAACAAGGTGCTCAGGATTATAACATATGTACAGATTTGAAGAAAAAACATTTGGCTTTGAAAGATAAGACTGCAAAGTTATCTGACAGTGTTGGCTTTAAAGTCTTATGATGTCATTTCATGCTTCCAAAAGCGCATCAGCAACCACAGGAGAGATTAATGGTTCAAAGCCACACCACAGAGATCCAGGCACAGACCCGCTGAGCTCGCTGTGTTCTTTTTCATATAAATGGCCTTACCCTTGCGTAAGAGAGCGGGAGGCTGTACGAAGTGCACAGGCATTAGATGAGACTCCACACAGACCAGTAGCTTGAATTAAAGGCAAAGCCTGGAGAGCTGTGCTCTAAGGGCTGATCACAGCTGCAAAAAAGGGCCGTCAGGGCACAACCCAAATTCTGCGATAAGCAAACCTGAACGCTTCATATGATAGACTGAAAAAAACCGTCCTGAAAAAAAGCCCCCGAAGGTCATTACTACCCAGTACACTTCCAGATGCTGTTTGTCCAGCTCTCTAACCAAATGCAGGGCAGGCCGATCACCCCCTGCAACTGCAGACACCAAAAGGAGTTCATGTTTCAAGCCTCTACTGTCGGCATTTGGGTTTGATAGAATCAGGTCAAAATCAGTCTTGCTCAGTCTGATATGATGCAGACTTCTGGATGCTACCCTGCTCACCAAGAAGATGGGAGACCTCATTCTCCTCTCCCAGAGTCATGTTGTTAAAAACTGCCAGAGAAGTGCTAGTGCTGTAGGATGACATGCCAGCCACAAAAAAACCAAAACCCTCAAGTATGGTGAACATTTTCAGAGAGAGGAGGGGAGGTTATGCCAGTTCTTGGCCTCTGCATTGCAAATAAAAAAAACACCTCCTAGCTTTGACCAAAAGATAAACACAACAGTTGGGGTCATGAAACAAGATGGCAAGACTGAGAGGGTGTGATTTAAGACATCTTGTTCAACACTGTATCCAAACTTTTGCCTTCCAGTTTCAAAGAACAGCTGTTCTTCTACTCTTAAAACAAGCAATACATGAGTGAATATGTATAGAAATCAGTATTCGCATCTTTGACATACAGATGAGAATATTACCAGCAGCTGTATCATAAATTAAAGAAGTACTTATAAATACAGAAACACTACAATGAATCTCATAGAGGATACATTCATTCATCTGGGTAAAGAAATCTTCATGAGCATACTGTAGGTTTAAAATTAAACCTATCCTTTACCAATTGATGGAGTTTTCCGTGTCTTTCTTTTGCTTTTAAAGACTGAAAGCTTTCGATGCAAGAACAAAGTGGAAGACAGATTTAATACTAAGAACTTTCAGTGAAGCCACCAACTTGCACCATCTTGAGACCTACCCTGAAGCACATTTCCTACTACCACAGAAAAAAAATAGTGGAAACGGTAACTTGCCAGATGAGGCAAGTACCAAACCATTTAAGTTAACTGACCTATCAAAAGTCTGAACAAATCCTGATGTACTGGCCTATCATGCTGTTAGTAAAAATAGAGTGAACAACATGCAGTATCCTCCTCCCTTAGCTTTAGCTCCTGCAAAAGCAACATTTGGCAGCATACACTGTCACAATCTCTTCTTCGTGAGATAGGCACAGGTAAATGGTGCAAGTCAGAGAGTGGGCAGTACATAATTTTGCCGATCCATCAGTGGTGCAAGCGATCTTAGCTAAAAATGACCCAGGATCTTGCCACGTTAAGTAAAGAAAATGCCTTCAGTGAAAAGGGAGCTTCCAACCTCGTAAGAGTTCCTGTATTCCCAAGTGACTGAAGCAGAGAGGACTAACACGGTACGGACGCGGGTTAAAGGGATGCACCGAGACTGCCTCCAGAAAGGGATCTGCACATATTCCAATCAGTGAGGTCTTTTAATGAGATGAAAGCTTACTATAAATTGAAGGGGTTGCACAGAAATGTCAATAAGGCTTCTTAATGCTTCAACACATCTCCTACAATTTACTCGGGGAAAGCAAAGACCAATCTACTGTTGAATTACAAAAATAAAACCACAAATCAGTCTGAAATCCAGGTTAAGGAAGCCAGTTCGCTTTGGCATTGGGAAGATACTTACAGTCATTAAAGCAAAAAACCCATAGCTCTGCGTATTTACCGCTTCAGACAGTCTGAATCCCTGCAACAGAAGCAAGCGGCTGCTGATTGCCACCGGCTAATTATAGCGCCGGTCTTGCGACGGGGCCGCCGCCGCCCGGGCGGTGTGAAGGCAGGCAGCTCCGCGACACATTCACCAGCAGCACTCCAAAAATGACCCACTCCCGCCCGCCTCCACTTCACAGCCACCATTTAATTGCCGACCGCCACGCAAGGAGAGACACGGGAGGAGCGGTCTGCCCTCCCAGAGCGGTGGCCCATTTCTGCTCCTCCGGCCTCTCGTCTCGGTAGTCACGCTTGGCTGACAGCAGGTAGCACATGCGACACCGGGCCCTTCTCGATGTAAGAAAACTCAAGTCAAGACCCTACGGAGGGGGAAAGGGATATTTATTTCAACTCCCTACCGATCTGGGGGACCTTTCAGAGAAAGCGGAGCCAGAGCTGTCAGAGCCGGCAGGGCACCTGTTGCCTGCAGCGGTCCCTGCCTGCAGTTTCCATAGGAAGGCAGGTGACCGGAGAGCAGCGCAGCTACCAGGCTGCACCCGCTTCCCTGGGGCGCTGGCTATGAAACAGTAACTGTTGCCCATTTATTCTTCAACCCCCAACATTTCACAAGAATGAAAAGCAAAATAAAGCAAGGGGAGATTACTCCTAAAATGTTTTCCTTGACCTGGAGAAAGCAACAGCTTGCTACAGACCTCCTGCTGGCCTGCCCTCGGTCAAAACAACCGAAAGGACTGCTGCACATATTTCCATCTCAGAGTTGTTTACAGAGTTTTGTCCTTCCCTCAGGCACTTTCCTTCCCATGATTAGCAGCGATGTGTGAAGATACTTTGGTATCAGTACCCTTTCCCTGGAAGGGTACCAGTCCACCAGCCCTGAATGACTGCTGTGGAGTGCAGCATTAGCCCCAGCCACTGCATTTCTCATCCTGTACAGGTCCCTCAGGTTTCTTCCAACACAGTCAGAAGCAGGCGATGAGGCACACACGGTTTGCAGCTATAGGCGGGTAGTTTTTCAGTTTGATTCTGCCAGTGCATCACTGGCAGACTCATATATAGCAAGACAACTGTTTTCCCTATACGTCTGATACTCATGCAACCAAAATGATGCCACACAACCTTAAACGTTAAAGACTGCACAACAAGTCAAGTCTAAGGAGATACTTAACATAAAATCAGTGCTAAGTAGATGGGGAAACAGAGATGGAGAAGGAATGAAAAATAAAGCCAGCAAGATAGTGTACCCAGCCATATCATATCTTAGTTACTTTTCAGTCCACGCAAGCTGCCTCTCTTGGAATCAATTCCAGTTGCACCTAAACTAAATCTGATCAAAGTTGCTGTAATTACTTGTATCCTTAAAGTATCAACTAATCAGTAAGAATGAAACAGAGTCAGCTCATCAAATGCTTCTCATTATTACCGTCTTTCACAGCAGGAGCCTGCATCTTCCATCACTGCAGACATCTGCTATTATCATCAGAAACCCAAAGACGAAGTGGCACGAAGACTCTTTTCCTGGATTATTTCAGTTTGAGCATTTGTCAGTGCCACGCACGCTATCTCCGTTCTCCCCAGCTGTCACATCAAAGGCACACATCGAAGTGCAAAAGTACTATGAAAAGTACCTACTGTAAAACCCACGCATTGGCAAGGGATTTGGGGATATATATATAGTACTTGAACCTACATTTGCCTTCAGTCTATGAAATACATTAGCTTTCAAGTCTATGGGGCCATGTAACATGGGCGTTTTCAATGCCAACGTTCCTGAATGCTAGCATCTAGTTGCACATTCTTGAACATTTGAAGCCAGGAACCAGCTTCCTAAATCCTTACGTTTATGACTGATCTAAATTTCCCTGCATGATTTTTATCTGAAATTAAAATTTTCAAGTGAGGAACCTGCACTTACAGCAACATCATTTTGGACAATCATACACTGTTGCAACTTGACTATAGTCAAACTGAAGAGAAAGCTAGTATATCAGCATCCCATGAGTTTTCACTTCTGCAGGAAAGCTCCAGATCCCTCTGTATAAAAATATTTGTATAGGTTTTTTTTCTACCTGTATAGTCACACCTCTTTGGATGCTGCATCCCCAGATGTTCCCGTAAGCAATCAAGGAAGCACAGTCTTGAAACCAGCAACGAATGGAGGACCCATACAAGTGTCATTAATGGGTCACTGTAAAAGCAAAAAGAGATGTCAAGTAGGTTTCCCTTTTTTTCTTGTTACTGGTTCTGTTCCACACTGACATTAGTGAAGGAGAGGAGGAAGTAGAGGACATGCTTATTAAAATTTGCAGCGCACAAGTCTGGAGGGAACGCAGTTATACTGGAGGACAAGATTACATGAGATTATTTCATCATTTGAAGACATACTTTGAAATTCAACATGGCTAGGAGTACAGTTATTACACATACCCAGAAACAACCAACTGTACAAATAGAGGCTGGGGAAAACTGTTCAGACAACGGCTCTTCAGAGAAGGATTTGGGGTGGAGCAGACCGTAAGGTGAACATGACTCAGTGAAGTCATACTGTTACGAAAACTGAACACGCTGGGATGTATAAACAGGAGCACACATCACCTACAATGTAAGTCATCCTTCTGCTCTGCTCGGCTTCATAAGGCCCCAGATGAAGTATTATCTCCTGCATGGAGTACTTTAAAAAAAATATGGGGACCAAAGGAAGAGAGGTCAAATAACAAGAAAGATATCTAGAAAATATGACTTGTGAGGAGAGGTTAAAGAAAATTGTGTTGTTTTCATCTAGAGAGGAGAATGCTATGGGCAGGGTGATAATGGACTTCTACGTACATAGAAACATGCTACAAAAGTCAATAGAACGATCTGTTCTCCATAACCACAGCAGATAAGGAATAATGGGCTGAAATTGGAACAAGAACAACTCAGATAAAACATTATAAAAACTACGTATAATGATAACAAAGCACAGGAATAGATTTTATGCAGAGTTCTTCAAACACAGGGTAGATTAATACCAGTGATGAATGACTGAAGTGTTGCTGATCATACCCAGGAGCAGGGAGAAGAACTTGATAGCCTCCTGGTATTCCCCCTCCAACCCATTTTTTCCTAGTTTCCTCAGCTTTACAACTGTAAGCACTTAGAGCTACAACAATATTATAACCATAGGAGCTACAACAAACCCCAGTGAAGTTTACATGCATCGAGTACCTCATTAATACTGAAAAATAAGTCACAAACAGTCTGTGCTATCTGGTCAACGTGATGGCAGGGAAGTGCCTTTTACTAAGGACAGGATTCAACTGACGTAAGTTTAGCAGAACAAGAGAAATTTCAGCCACATACCACTCTCATCGCCCAGCAGAGTCAATGGAGAGAAACACCGTGGTCGGTGCCTACTTTGGGACGAAGCAGGCTGTGTCAGGGGTGCGCTCTGTGCCGGCGGGGCAGGCAGCCTCAAGGCTAGCTCAGGGCTTGGCTGGAATCACGAGACTTATTGTACAGATAACACAGTAAGATTTGTATGTGTGCACCGTAACATTTACTCGTGTACGTTGCACCTCACCCAGAAACCCATGCTTACACTTCCAGCTATTTCCTGATCAATGTAGCCGGCCACAAAGAGAAGATGGTCTACAGCACCGGCACATGAGGTCTCAGATGGAATTTAGGTTTCTATTCTTAAAAGATTTTGGCTACATCCTTTACTACATAAGGGAGCATAGCATCCCAACGTGCTTCGGGGTTCTCACTGATGTTAGTCCATATGGGACATCAGCATATTTTCAGAGTAAAACTTATTTGAAAACGGTATCATTAGCCCTGGCTCTAGAGCCTTTTTTTTTTTTCCAAAAACACACCTTAGGACGCTACCGGGGAGGAACAGTTCATGTTATACCCTCACTGAAACATCAAGCCTAATTTCTTGCAAGTAAGAAAAGCATAACCTTTCAGATTAAGTTTCAGGTTTGGGGTCTGCCCATTTTCACTGGATTTTCCCCTGGCGGGGCATGGCCTCTCTGGAAAACATTACAAAGCCGGGGCAGTGCCGTCCCACAGCTCATGGGCCTTTTGCATGGTACAGGAGATCAGCAGTTGCTTTCTTACACCGCAGCATTCATTCCAGTCCCCTTGGAGCTGGAAGGGCGAGGAAGGCACACAATTCCCCTACTGCGGAGCACAGAGATAATTTCTTCTAATTAGAGAACTCTAAATATTTGGAAGTCAGCATCCGTTATTATTCTGGAAATTTCATGCAGCAATAGAACATGGGTTGATTCTGGCAAAATTTCTTCATAACAAAAGAACATTATCAGGGAAGCGCAGAGACACTTTCCTGTTTTTCAGTGTAATAACATCAACAGATATATTACAGCAGGACTTCTATAGCCAGGCAGACAGCTCAGCTAGCTCTACAGCGGAAGAAAGGCAAACTTTTAAATGTGAACATCCCAAATGAAGTGCATTCAGATATCCCCTCTCCCCCCATAGATGAGCCTGTGGAAAAGATTTCTGCCAAAAATGGCACAGAACATCAACTGAAAAATAACCGTGAATTCATATTCAGCTGTGTCTTTCAGATGCCAATACAAGTTATGTGACTTTTCTTCCCTGAAATGGCTTTGGCAGAAAGGAATAGAGAAAGGAGAAAAAGAGGGGAAAAAAAAAAAAAAGAATTGTACTGGAATTGACTTTGGGAACAAATGCTATGTCAGCTGGAAGAAACCCATACTGGGGTTGAAACAGCACTTTGCTATATTCAAGTGTACAGATTCGTCTGACTGGAGATGGCTGCGCTCAAGGACGTTGCCATAATAACTGGGAACATGCTGACATCTGCATTAGAGGCTCAGTCTAGTCAGAAATCTAAGTATTAGAAAGAGGAGGTAAGATCACCCTTATGGGTCCTGAAAACTTGCAGTCAGGAGAGCATTTTGGGGAAGATTGCCTATTTAATTCCAAGATGTCTTCCTAAGCCTGCTGAAAATGTTGCAGAACAGAGAGTTGATGCTTTACTCAAATACTTGTCTCAGAGCAACCCCAAGCTACACTTCACTTGATTAAAATGTAGTTAATTCACAGACTTTGTTTAGCCAGTACCACAAACTACATCTGTTGGCCTATTGCTGGGACTCGTAAGCAGGGTGATTGCTTTACCTGTTTATCAATTTTGTATATGCCTAGTTGTAGTTGAAAGATTAGCTTTGAAATAGCAAAATTCCTATATGAGAGAAAACCAGAAGGCTTAACAAGTAACAGTTTGTGTCACGCTCTCTTCTTGCCATCAATTTGCATGGCGTTGGGAGAAGCAGAAGAGGAAGACACATAACAGAGAGGATGCACAGATCGGCGAGAAATTGTTCATCAACCCAAACCCCGATATGCAGAGGGGCCAAGAGGAATTTAATTTCCAATGAAAATTTCAAATTAAAAATGTCCAGTCACTAGCACATAAAATTACTTTACAAGAAGCGACATTTCCAGTTGCAGACTGTGTTCTGCTTAGACACATAAAATCCATGGTATTGCTCTTCCCCTCGGTATGCAGCGCGCACATGAATGGGAATTGCTGCTGAAGAAGTTCATTTGCTCTCAGGGTTGAAGGTGATCACGTTCCTCCTATTTATGTAAGAAAATTCCACTGACACAGTGATTGTCACGACAAGAACAAATCCGTAATGCACAGAAACAACAGTGCTTTGGGACCTCAACAGATCACCCTAGCCTGTTCAGAGGATGCTGTGACCTCTCTTTCTGATACTCGGTTCCAAATCAATCAGGGACCAAACAGGCCCACCTACTATTTCTGCCTTGCCTCACTTGCTGTGATGTGGCTTCCTTTAAGTCTGCTTCCCTGCATCCATCACTGATGAAGGAAAAGAGGTAACAGGATTTCACTTCCTGTCAGTCTATGACGATGTAAAGGAGTAATGAAAGTTATTGGTGAGTGTTGGTGAGAATATTGCATCATTGTTCTAGCTCTGTATATAGGATCCATATCCCTGCTAGGATACAGTAAATAACTAGTTTTCTGACTGTAACAGCATTTATTTTTCTCGTTCCAGCCACCTTTGTTTTGAAATTAGGAACCACTTTTATTCATTCACAGCCCAGGAAGATAAGGGTTTTCTCTGCCATCACATGTGTTTGTTCAGCATGGGTCCAGGACACATTATTCGCTGAATTTGTTTGAACTTTCTTTTGGTTACCAGGCCTTCATCCAAAATGCTCTTCAACAAGAAGAAATTTCTCTGTTCCTAATATCAGCAGCAACATAACCAGGATCCTGAAGCACCTACCATATCAAAAGCTGGTGAAACTCAGGAAGAAAGCAGGACTTTTGCTTCCAATACTTATCAAAAGGACCAGGGAAGTGGGACTGAGAAAACAGTTTTCTTTAGGAATATATCCAGGAGTTTTTACTGACCTTGACTCGACCTGTGATTGTCTAAATCTAGAATTAGATCTTCGTCTTCCAGGACAGGCAGGCAGACAATGAGAGCCTCAGAGGAAATTAATAGTACGGTACAAGAAATGGGCATCTTCCTTCATGTCGTGGCGCTCCCTGGGATACCAAGGTAGGAACAGCTTTGTCCTGTTCCTAACGTGGCTCACACAAATGGTCAGGCACTCGCCCTGGCCAATGTCCAGCAACCTCCTCCTGATCTTCATTTCCCTCACTTGAAAGAGTTTGGCACCCTATGAGTTTAAGTGCAGAGAGGGTTTGTAGGTAGCCATGCAGATGACCCTGAAGCAATCAAAACCAGCCATGGACCTTGCCTCAGCAAACTGCATTTGCTCTTGCAACATTACATTTTCTTTGCTGTCTCCATCGGGGACTGATTTGACCTGACGTATGACCTGCAATCCTCACCAAAACTGCCTTTTCTCTGTTCTGCGTTTTCCTTCCAGGGTGACTCTTTGATCTGGCCTTTACACGGGAGTCTTCAAGGGCAGAGGGCAAAAGGGAGCTGCAGAAAGGATGGAGGAGAGAAAAATCACACCAGCATGTGGACAGCAGCACAGACTGGAGCTAACACCGAAACAGTCAGACCTTTCTCTCACTGGTGGGGATGACTTGCATGGCAGAAGATGAAAGTTGGTGCCGTTGAACTTTACATCAATCACGGACTGCCGGGAGACAAGCAGCGGTTGCCTGGCCCCTGTCAGTGTGGTGCAGAAGGATATCACTCAAGGGTGGCTGGTCTCTCCTACGACAGCGGTACGCTGCATCAGCAGTCCTGAAAATGGGACCATCACGTAACAGACTTGGAAACTGCTGCAGTTAAAGCAAGAAAGGATGACAGCATGTAAACCAGCACCCTTCACGTTCCAGAAAATGACAGAACAAAACCAGAAGACTTTTAACAAGAAGGTACTCAAGAATTCAGGAGAAAAATTACCTCATTGTGTTAAAACGTCTTTCCTTCTCCCTGAAGGCTGCCACTACCTCAAGCAGCAGAGCAAGTGAGGACACTTTGTCTACACATTACCTCACCACTGAGGATGCATCACTGCATCATTTTAGGAAAAACATACTGTATTAGCAAGTCAAGCCTCAAATGTGCAGCCTTTTAGATTAAAAGCAAAACCAGCTCTTTCAATTTAAAACAACAGCAGATTGGGAGCTTTCCATTCACGAGTTTCCAAGGGCATGTGCCATTCCCTAAAAAGCTGAACTAGCTATTGCTTCAGAAGCAGCTCTGCACAGGCCATACTCCTACAATATACTTCACATTTCTCTGCCCACACAAATCCCCCCCGTGCGGCCAGGAAGAGGGCAGGCACCAGATGCTCTCAATGCAGCTTTCTGTTTCCTAATGCTGCATTTCACAGCCAAAAATAAAACAGCCCAAAACAACCCACAGGGTTATAGGTACTGCACAGCCTATCTGCTTCATCATCTAAAGCCAAGCTCCGTGCTGCAGAAACAGCTACACCTTGAAAGAGAAAGGTTCACCGAGGTAAAGCAGTGCAAGGGAAAATTAAAGAGGGCAGAGGCTCTCGTAAGGAAAGCATTCTGGCACGTCTCTTCCTCAGTGGCTTGGCCCCCTGAGCAGCATACAAATGAAGAGCATCACTGACAAGCCAGTATAACATCTCAGTCCCCCTTACAAGTCATCCATTCGGCTCACGGCACAGAGACAGTGCAGGCATTGTCAGAAATACACTGGTCGCAAACAGAATGAGAGGGAGGCCCCCAGACAAACATCACCCTATTGAGACTGAACACAGCCTTAAAAATATACTAACAGATACAGCTATTAGCATGCCTGCACAAAATGGAATATGGGCAGAGCACCCGAAAGTGCTTGTTCATTCCTTATCCGCCATTTCAAGCTATAACATCACCTTGTAATTAACGGAAATAACCTCTATTCTGTTCAACTTCTCTACTGATGAGAAGCTCACAAGAAGCATGCATCGTCAGGAAAGGTTTAAAAATACACCAAAATTTTACAGCAACAGCAAGAGATATAAAGCACGCACTTACTTTCCCTGTGCGCTTTTTTTTTTAACCTTGCGAGTGCTGATTGGCAAGGATGTCCCAAGTTTGGCTATGCAAGGTACTTTACTTTGTAAAAATTAAGTGGGAATAGACTTTTCCAAAGCTTCAGTTCTAAGACAAAAGGGCCGTGCCATTGCTGGGAAAGATTTGGGCATTTCATTCTTAAACAAAGGTACATTGCCAACTTGATAAATGCCTAGCTCTAAAACAGATCGATGGCAAAAAGTCTGCCATCAAGGCAAAAGAATTAACACAGCAGAATTTCCATAAGAAATAAAAAGTTGAGGATGTCACATATTTTATCGGCTGATCCTCCTTGCAGAAAGGCATGGGTGGGAACTAACTGTGGGCAAATAAGGAAGCCTACATTTCAAACAGCATATTATTTACAAAGTTTTTTCCCCACCCCTATTACTCTGTGAACATCTGATTCACTGGGCCTTTTGTGGTTTTTCTTTAATTAAACATTTCAAGCAATTCACCACATCTGACTAATGAACCCTGCATATTTTATTCTTGTTATGTGCAGATGGGTTGTACACACAAGTGTAAGCATTGTGGCCTGTGAAGCATAAAAAACGCATTTAGATTTTAAAAGTAAGGAAAAAACCCTCCACTCTAATGCAATTTTAGAAGCTTGGAAGAAAAATATAGTCTGAGTGCTGGGGAAGCTCAGGCTGTCAGAATGCCAGGAAAATCTCTAAAAGTCACGTATGAAGTTGCAAAAGATAAATATATTGGGATAACCAAATAATTATATGCAGGAATTGTTTTTGTAAAGAAAATGATGGGCTGCAGAGGAACAGTAAACTACTCTCAAGCCCAATTCATGTTCTTTAGGCGCCACATTTATACAGACTGTAATGAGAAAGGTATGCTTAATTAAGCTTTTTATTTAAAGAAAGCGCTGATAAAACATGAAAAAGAAAACCCCACATCTCTGGTATGCATTCCCCCTTCTCTTAGCTTCGCTTACTCAAAAATCAAACACAGAGAAGATTAATTTATTGGTTGGAACATAAAACCAATTAAATAAATAAACAGCTTATCACTCTGGCTTCAGAATGAATCTAGTGGAAATTTTTTTCCCTAGGAAACCTATTTTGGGAAGGTAATAAACCACTAGGAAGGGCAAAGCCTAGAGAAAAGGCTAGAGGCGTTAAAAAAAACCACCTGGAGACACTGCACTATTTCTGACGTTATTGAGGATTTTTGTTTGGTTGCTTCATCACTGCAGGTGTCAAATAGCAACGTTGATTCTCAAAGGTAGCACTTTTCACACAGAGCAGCCAAAGCTGGATCGTCTGTTGCAGAGAAACTGCATGGGGGTGAAAGGAATTGCCCTAACCAGCCACGCATCAGTGGCAGAGTGGGGAACACCATCCACGTGTCCTACGGTCCAGTGGAAGGACTTGGCCCACTGCAGGCTGCTCATGGCCAGCGTCTCGCAGCCAGGCCTTGCTCACCAGCAGCGCTGCTGGAAAGGGATGAAGGAGCCGCGCATCCTACTTAAAGCAGCCTGGGTGCCCAGGGAAACAGAGGAAGGTCTCCCCCTCCTCTTGCCGTGCACTGAAACGAGGATGGCAAGGGCGGGGAAGTGGCAAGCAGGGGTAAAATATACCTCACAGGTGTCTGAGTGCTGTCCCCGTCGTCCAAAAGTCGTGGGGGGAGCCGAGGAGCCCTGGGGAAGGAGCCTGCAGGAGCTGTACGCTACAGTCCCCAGCTGTAAGAGGAGCCCACAGTCCACAGGTGCCAGGGCGTCTCACCCCACCTCCAGCCAAGCAACCACGCTGCACAACAGTGGTCAAAGTTCCCAGGACTGGGCGCAAAATTAGCTCCAGCACAGACAAACACAGCCCTACGGCGCCTTCCAGTACCCTGGCCCTTAAGACTCAAGATGCTAGGGGTGTGAGCAGAGTCTTCTGCAGAGGTGTACAGCAGGACCAGGTCAGGGGACAGCCCCCGTCCCAGCCGCCAGCAGAGCTGCCTGTGGCAGAGACAGGCAGAGGGGTCTCTTCCTCCCATCTGTTCCCATCCAGCTGTCCATTGTCTACAGTGTTCTTCAAAAAGAACTTTTTCCTATATTATTTCGCTCCTGATCTATACAACTACAGAAAGCCAGTGGATTCCTCTGCAAAGATCCTGACCAACTGAGTTGTGCTTAGGCTTGAAGGAAGCAAACCACTCCTGAAGGGTCCCCCTATGCCTCACTTCAGTTCAAGCTGCACCACTGCAAATCACCCCTGTGAAAAGGTGAGAAGCAGCTCTCTTCTGCTGCCAGCGAGACACCAAAGTGGAGAAAATTACTATACACAGCATAGAAAATGTTTCCTTTGGCAGCAGTTAAGAAAATGCTGTTCATCCTGTACACAGCCTGCATGCTCCTGCATAATAAAGAGAGCGAGTGAACAGTCTTTTAAGTTTACTGGGTCACGTTTCTCCTGGACTAAGGCCAGTGCTCCCATTATTCCCAGGGCTGGGTGCACATTGCACAAATCCTTTACTGGTCTCAATCCTTATTTCTTACTGATGCTGACAGTGCCTGAAAACAGAAATATGAACCCTGGAATTACCTACAATGTAAAACATGCTTCCAAAGGTTGTTTAGGGCAAATTAATAAACCCGCTATCCTTGCTTCTTAGGTGGCCGAATGGCCACGAGACGTGGAGCCTCTGCACTTCAGCTTCAACTGGCACGGGTTTGTCCCCAGTCAAAACGGCACACACTGTTCCTCAGAGGTTTGGATGAGAACGAGAAGCAAAGTAAAATACAGTGAAGGGTAGGATAATGTGAGAACTTGATTATGCAAGCCATTAAAGTTAATGGCACTAGTCATACCAGGACAAATTATGCCAGGGAGTACGGTTTTGCAGAAAAGTGAACCGAGGATAAATTGTACTTTCCAGCTGGACATTCATGCAGCTTTCTAAGGCAGTCAGTCCTCCCCCCACCACAATCAAGGAACCACATTTTCCAAAAAGCATGTGATGCAAGATGCTGTAGGCAAGAGCCCGTGCAGCGGCACTGCCGTCCTCTCGACAAATGAGCTCGATGCCTTGAGACTATGATCTACTGCATTTAGCGGTTCTCCGGAGAACCAGCAAAACATGGAGACATCAGCAGTTGCACAATCAGTGTCCAATGCTCTCTAGGTCAACAGGAATTGCTAGGAAGCAATACATCTTTTGCAAAAGGAAGCAATTTCTTACAGAAGAAGGTGACAGATAACCTCCCCAAGCAAACACTGCCCACCCAAAAAAAAAGAAAAAAAAAAAGGAAAAAAAAAAGAAAAAAAAAGAAAAAAAGAAAGAAAGAAAAAAAGAAAAAAAAAGAAAAAAAGAAGGAAAAAAAAAAAAGAAAGAAAAGCAGGGCATGAAGCAGAGGGAGATAGAAAGGGAGCCGGAGACAATGACAAAGGGATATCCAGTTTTTGGAGAACCCTGTTTGCTGCCCTGGCTGTGATAACCAGTACACCCCCAGGCAGCAGCGCTGCAGCTCTCCCACTCCTGGCAGTCCTGCAACCAGCACAGGACCCTGCCATAGAGCCAGCCCCATCCAGCAGCACTGCCCGACGTTACCTGCCACAGCCTCTTCCCCCACGTCCAGGGAGGAAAGCGGAGGTACAGGAAAGATGCTGGATAGCCAAACAGACTGGGAAAGAGGTAAAACACCTTGCATTCCTAAATTAGCCTCTTCTATAATCTGAACACACGAGAACTACACAAAGGACATAGAATTAAGAAGAAAAAAACCAACAGAACAAAACAAAGAACAACTATTTTTTCCTTCTCCTTAGATGTACTATTGGGTTTCCCACCTGTTTAACCAATAGGTCTTCTAGAAAAGTTATTTTCTCTGTTTTTCTTTAATGATTCAAAAATTATTTTAAAAATAATTTAATATTTTAGTGCTTCAGGTACTAGTATTTAAGCAAAGCTCATCACAAGCTACATTTCAACAAGCGTTTCCATAAACTGAGGGTAATAAACCTCTAGAGAATGTCCTGTGCACAGAAAGAAGAAAGGAGGTGTGTACATTAGGAATCAGCAGCAGTCATGTATCCGGAGGAGGTCAGGAGGGAAAAAAAAAGCTATAAAACCCAACCTCTGATTCAGCCACAGAAAATCAGCCTTCCCCTGCACAGTTTCACAGCTGGCTCACTCTGGACGTCTTGGGCTAAGAGGCGCTTCCGAGAGAAGGTGCAACACAGCTCATTCAGGAGCAGTTTGCACGGCTGACTGACATGCAGGGTACTCGGTTTAGTGACTTTGCAAGGCAAACTAGCTTTCCCAGCCCAAGTCTGAGCACGCGAGACCTCAGCTCGGCCGGGTCGGGGAGCTGTCTCTTCATGAGCAGAAGGCATGCGTGGAAGGCGAAGACTATACAGGTCACAAAATAAACAGGCACAGAGGTATGTTTGCAAAGTCTGGCCAAGAGTTTCACTCCTCACTCCCATTAGACTAATGGGCACAAGCGCAAGGAGATACTCTTTATGCTGCCCAGGTTTGGGCAGTTTTGGATAATTCTGCCCACAAGGTCCATCTGGGGCAATTTTAAATCATTTCAGATCTAAAAGCAAGAAGGGGAAAGTGAGGCGAAAAAAGCAGAAAAAGAAAGGGGGAAAAGAGCCTTTGAATCTCTCCTATTAATAGTGTTAAAAAGCCCCAATAGCTTAATTTCAGGCCCGAGACCTAATTTACTATGCAGTAATAGCACTGTCACTGTACTTAGCAGAAAGAGCCATTTCATGTTGTACCGGTAAAATGCACCCTTCAAGGCATTACTGAAAAGCCTGCAGGAAAGCCTCACTTTCTTGTTTTGAAGAAACTTTTGGCGGTTGATCCTTTTATTGAGGGAGCTACGCACAAGCTTAGCAAAATTATGTGCACTCTTTTGCTGATGCTCTTGTAAGGGCTGTATATCAGCAGTGCACATACTTGCCTAACACCTCACCTACTACCAAAAAGGCAAATAAGCAAGGCTTTGCTTCTGCAAGAGGCCACGAGCCGGCAAGAACAGCGGAGCAAGGTCCTGCCTACAGCAGTGCTGACACCTCTGGACTGCACCGAGCCCCCCAGCTCCTACCGGGACAGACAGCCGAAGGGGAGGCTCTCCTCGGCATCCTCCTGCAATAGCCTCTCGGCTTGGGCAGCCTCAGAAGCAAAAGGCCTCCCTTCTTGTCCCCTGCATGAGCAAGGAGCAACGGCAGCACCTTGAGCCAGAGCTCCCTCCCCAAAGTACCCCAAAGCTGGGAGAGCTCAGCTCCGAAGTGGCACCCTCCCAAAGAGATTTAAAAACAGATGTTTGTCCAGGCAAGAGGCGGCACGACAGGTGCTTTGTGGATTTTCTCATTGCTCTGAGTTACATTTTTGAGTCTCCCATAAGCCTCCCCTGCTGGGACCCCCACCAAAAACTCGGCCGTGAAGAGGCTGCAGCTGCGCGGGACTGCACTGATGTCTGGCAAAACTCCCAGCTCCAGGGCAAGGACGCAAAAACCAGAAGGAAATGTAGACACCGCACTATAGACACTTGCAACGTGCCGTCTCTCTGCTTCGCACAGCAGCAGTTCAGTTCTCTAGTGCTCCTATAGCCACACCAAACCGTGCCGACACTCTCCTTTTCTGCCTGTCCATTGGTACAACCCAACAGCATTTCTGCAGTACCATCAGCAGTAAAACGATTGTTCCCAGAAGAAAACCCGAGCCAGCTCAACAATTCTGACATGTTTCCCACAAAAGAGGTAATTTTAACCATGCTGAGTATGCTACAGGCAACATTTATATTTACACAGGTTTAAACGAGCAGAGTTCAGTTTCCAATACATGTAGATCAAACTGCGGTAAAAATTTAAGCTTGTGACACTTGTAGGAAGGAAGGCTGGGCTAGTAAGTGGTGACTCAGACAAGCTGGCACTGAGGAGCAAGCTGACAGAACATTTAATTAACAAATTAACTTTCTACTCTCTTAAATAAGCATTACAGTCTTGCAAACATCCAAGAATATAGCATTCAATTTCTACCTAGAAGGCTACGCCTGACATTTTTCCAAGCCTCACTTCCCAGTTTCCATTAAAAACAAGTTTACCTACTGCATCATCAGATCTTCTGCTGACAGCAACATTTTGCTCTGCACACTTCTTTGTAGCCGCAGGGCGTATTAGCCAATTCCTCTGAGTCACTTCTAGCAGTGTCTCTGTCTATCAGTAATACTGATTTGTGCGAGTGCCTGTTTGCTTGGCTGTCCTCCAAGCAAACCAGCTTTTCTGACTGAATCTGCTGTTCCCTTTCCGAGCAAATAGGGGTCAGGAGGCTTGCAGAAAGTCTTCCTCCCATTGGGAGAGGCACTCAGCAACAAAATCTTGGAGAAATTTTTCAGAACTGACTTGGAAGAAGGAAAGGAAAATGGACAGGAATAAGAGAGATTCATGTATCTCACCTTTGTCCCTTTACAAAAATCGTAACCTTCCAAATCTGGGGGGGAAAAAGTTAACCAGTGCCAATACTGACTGTTGAAGGCCATTTCTAGAAAACATACAACTTTGAAAAGAAGTGGCTAAAGCTACAAAAAGGCATCTTCGTGTGCTAACCTGATCCATTAAGACACTGGATCAAACATCTGCCCAGAAGATTTGAACTCCTGTTCTGCTTTTTGGTCACTGCCTTTCCCCTCCTCCCACACACAGCCCTTGCTCCCTATGTTGGAAAAAAGATTTACCATTAGCAAATTTTAAGAGCTTTTAAAACAAATTTGGCTCCTATTTCCCAAGCTAAGCCATTTGCAAGTTCAGGCGGCCCCAAGCACCCATCTTCCTTTAGAGCATCTGCTCTTACAACGGCCAGTCCTCAGACACAATGGCCCCAATTTCTCCAGCAGCCAGAATAAATTATTTAGAGAAAATAGTGAGTGTCAACCACTTAACCAGCAGCTGGGTGCGACTCCTCCGAACAGCAGTCAGACAGGTCCCTCGGGCCGGGACCCGTCTGTAACCCTTGCAAAAGCAAGCCGCCTATCCACATTTACAGCAGGAACCGGTAACAGACATTTAATTGTAACGAACGGTTTGCTGAAGTAAGTTCTGGCAGCGGTAGCGGGGCCAGAACACAAAGGAAAGAGACGCTTCCCCTCTCTCCTGGGACAGGGAGCAAGAAGCAGAGATCTCCAGTGATTTGAAAGAGCAAGCGGCGGCCAGCCAAAGCGCCTCGGGGAGTCCTAGCGCGACGGGGAAAAGGTTCCTTGGCCAGGAAAAGCAACCTGGGAAGGAGGAACTTCCCACCAGACCACGCTAATCCCAAAAGCCCCGACGGACACGCAGTAGGGAAAGTAGGAAGAAATCCTGTCTCTGCTCCGTTTTCCCCAGGGCACTCTTTCCATCCTCCACGTCTCAGCGCCCTGTGAACGCTTCCTCCCTGGAGCAATGGGCTTGCTTACCACATTACCATCAGCAGGAAAATCTGGGTTGTTTATTGTCCCTCTCAGGGAGGGCGATCCCGTATTAGGAAGATTAAGGTCAGCCTGTAAGCGCGTGACATGATAATCTCCTGCAGGCGCCAAAGGGGCTGTGACAGAGACGGGGCACACATCCTTCCCCGGCTCCACGCCCGCAGATAGCCGCCGTGCCAGCAGCCCCCACGCAGCTCCTGCACGCTCAGGTTCGCTCCTTGGGCGCTGCCAGCCAGGGCGTACCCCGCTATTTGCCCGCCATTAACAACATGGCGACGCCGAAGCTTGGAACCTCCACCCGGAGTCCTGCAGCTCAGCTGCTCGCCCTGCCGCGCTGGACCATGTAGCAGAAGCCCACAGGCTTGGTCTGCACGACCTCCATGGGCTGCTGGACGTGCCAACTGTCTAACCCCCCAGCCTTCCCCACCGGTATGAACTAGAGACACAATATTTCGGCCAAAATATACCAGCGTTGCTTTGGCACCCCCTCCGTCTTCCCAGCACCATGCAATGTGCTCCCCTGTACCTTCAGCACAGCTTGTAAGCCAAGCTCCCTTTTTAAATATTAAACAAATTACACTGGGAAAGTCATGAGTGAGTCCAGTGAAGTGGGGGGGAAAAAGTCTGTATTTGCTAAGAACAGCAGCTGTTATTTCCCTCCTGAAGGAATAAAAAACCCTTCTGTTCATTTTGGGAGAGCAGGATAGGGACTTTTTAAAACTACTATTTACCTCACAAAACTAAAGGCGTAATTTAATTTCACACTGAGTAAGATAACTAAACATGAACCGTAGTTTAAAAAAAAAAAACAAAAAACAAACCCCAAGCCCCCCAAACTTATTTCTTGCCCATAATATCACTTTACTGCTGACTTGGGAGAGAAATATTAAGCTATTCTTAACAAGCCTGGTCAGAATAATTTTCTTTAACAGCAAACCAGCATTCAAGTTTCTGGATGCCCAACCACTGCAGCTCACAGCATTTCTAGTGTTTTGCAAACAAAGCCACAGACTTCCACTTGCACGCTGTCCCGACAGGAGGCCTTACACTGCAGGAACTGCCCGACGTGCAAACCAGGCACACCATAGGCAGGCAGTACCGTGTCCAGCTAGCCACCGTCTGAATCCCCTCGACACCTGTGGTTGCTTTATTTCTTCGCTAACTGATGGCCCCCACCCTACTTAGATCAACCTCTTCATCATCCCTTCCCCTGCTGCTTCCATTTGCAGGGGAGACTCCAGCCCATAGCTCTCGTGCGCCCAGGGGACTGCAGCACTGATTTTTAGCAAGCATTATCACTCTCACTCTCGTTTCATGGGTGAGCAACAGCTTTGAACGCTTGTCTTCCCTTCAAACACTTAATTGCTTGACGTATTGAGAACCTACCTTTTAAAATTATTAGGCAGCTCTGTTTCACTAGACCTCCATCTCCCAGCAACAAAACCCATCATGCACAATCAAGCCAAAGGAATCTTTTATCGTGGCATCAGAAGGAAAGGAGTAAGATCCTACAGATTAAGAAAACTGCTCTTATGCAGTGAGCTCAGAATGGTTGGTACTTTTTGTCTCAACCTTTCTTCTTTAGAGGCAAAAGCATTTTTTCCAGACCTGCTTGGTACTTATTTTCCACCAGCACCTCAGGTGAGGAAATCACTATGTTCATTCTCAAAAGCCCAGCCTTACCACAGATTTTGTACCTAAAATAGAGAAGGAAGAAAATAGCCCTCAGTGTGGTTTTGAAATCAGTGCAAATGCAGTTAATATTTAAGTAAGAAAACCTTATTAAGTAAATCTTTACATAAAGAAATCCAACCTGTTCGGATTCTCCTTTACAAATTCCCTTTCCGATTTCCCCTCTAAGCTAGCAAAGCCAGCTAGAAAGATCATTCCATGTGATGGAGCACAACAGTTGGCATTCGGTGTACGAAAGCAGCCCCTCCACCCCCAAACCACTCCTGTTTCCAAAGGTTGCGATAAGATGCTGGGTATACCAGGTATCTGCTTAGCACCAATCTCAAGGTCAAAGTTTCTGTTAAGATCCGCTTCCTTCAGAAAACGATAAGTTCGCTCTACCAAAGGTAACTCAAAGTCCAAGCATCTTCGCTACACACAAAAATACAGGGGTGTCAAGTGAGAAAAGGAACGGAGCCCCCATAGAGAGAATCACAGTGACTGCTGAAATATTAATGAAGGTCTTTATTTGAGAGAGTCTAAAAAGGACTTTGAATAATGCATTGCAGGCAACGGTACATCAGCAGTGGCTTTTTTATGCGAGAAGCAGCTGGCATTTTAAAAATAGACAACTTTCAATTTGATGGGGGTAGCCGACCAGCAGAGGAAATTATCCACAAATGCACCATCATTTAAGGGAACAAAGCAGATAAACAAGCAGAGCACAAAGAAAGTTTATTAGTACAAACGTTCTGAATCAGTCCTCTGCTGTCAGCACAGGCTTGCCCACCATAAGCACAGCTTCACTATTATTGGGCGTCTCAACATATTCTGTCCCTTACTGTCACCAGAAAAGTCTCTCTAAGCTACTCCGCAACGGGCATGGTCTGGCAAAGATCTAATGATTTGCTCCTGTAAACAAAAAAGACGCTCTGTCCCCTGCAGACTGCTCATGAATTTCTGAAACTTATTTCTAAAAATAGGATTATTAGTGATACTGGCTTTCTAATTCAGTAGAAGAAAAAGAAGTGGGAGAAAATGGCATTGTAACAGGAATGGGGTGGAAAGGAAGACCCTTGGAGCCTGCTCAGCTGTACAGCTAACTGGACATGTGGGGTCCCCTGGCTTTAGGATTACACTAAAGGCCCCACTCCCACAGCACGAGCATCTTTAGCAGCAGCATACTAAGCAGCTGCATGCAATGCGGCTAGTGAACTCCTTGGCATATTTGGGGTTTCAGTGTTTACACTTACTAACGACAACATGACTGACAGACAAAGATGTTGCTGTAGCTGGCTTTGTGACAAGTCCCCCAGAAGGTGACATAAGTCCTTGCAGCCAGAGATGTTTTCTAAGTATCCTTGATATGCGCTCCCTTTCCCTACACAGCCAGGATATAAAATGCAGCTTTAAAATACAGTCGCACGGACATATCCAAAGGCACAGGGCTTGATTCAAGGCACAGGTGCCCTCACAGTGGGCTCTGCCTGCACATTTACATGGCTAATGGCCAACGCCATTGGCACTTTTCTTTTTCAGTGGAAGCACTGTGAATCTCGATGCCACCTAGAGCCACGACATTACGAAGCTATTTGGGAAAGGGGCTGACGGGAGTTTTGCAGCCACCCGACCGGAGGTTTCCCTCCCTGCCCTCACTACCACGCTGCCTCCCTTCCCTCTCGTCAGCCCCTCTGATTCTGCGGCAGGGACCGACCTGCAGATGAAGGGGGTTTATACCATGACGGCGTGTTGCAAGGCAGCACAGGGATGTCTTCCCCTATCCATTCCCCGGGGTTCTTCTATCCCAACACAATCCCTTCTGAGATCCTCTGATCCCACAGACCAGCCTGCCCCCACCCCATTTCCCCCTTCGCCTCCCCCTGCAAAGAGTGGGGTCAGCGGAGCAGCAGTTCCCCACCCTGAGGGACGGGGAACTGAAGGGGGAGTAGAGAGGGGCATGAAACGGCCCCCCAGTGAAGGCTACATACCAAGTGCTACAGCGTTTTAGAGTTACCTGGTATCACGCACACGCAGAACGGCAGTACTCCCATAGCACCGATATATTGCCCATCGTTGCATGTATATAGGCACACCGCTACTGAAGCAGGCAACCTTAGGAAAAGTGAAATGTCCCAGAAAGCAAGTGCACGGGGCAATAAAACAGCATGCCCTGCCAGCCCCATCTCCTCTTCCATCTGCCCGATTTATTCTATCTAGCCACTTACTTATTTTACTGCCATCAAATGACTGCTTGGTCGCCTCAAGCATCAGTTTCCCTTTGCCCTTCTCTTCTCCATTAACTTTTACTTTCCTCCTCCATATGTCCCCCTCCTCTCTTTCCATTAACCCACGCTGTCTGCTTTTACATCTTTGCCTGCACATCCAAATTCCGTCAGTTGTTGGTGTCCACATTTCACACGGCTAGAAACGGGCAGCCGACAGCACTAACATCCACACTCACTCCAGGCAGGTGAAGCCATCTGAAGGAAGAAAAGCCCAAAGGAAAGAAAGGACAAATCCCCACCCCAAAGGCATTACATGTTATCATGGCCTTAGAGAAACTCCCAAAATGGCATTAGGGGGTGAGGGGCAGGGACCCTCGATGCAGCCAGTCTCCTTGCTCCCACCCCACACCGAGGGGTAAGCAAAGGGCTGCTGCCCCATCGCAGCTGCCTGGCACCCCGAGACCCGCAGCATCGCTGCCTGCTGCTGGAGGATAACGCATGAGCACAACATGACGCAACCCTGGGCTTGACTTGTTTGTTTGCGAAACGAGCTTTGCCTTGCCTGGGCATGGGGGAGACATTTGGTCACCGCTAACACCGCAGGCAGCCTGCCCGCAACACCACCTCTGGGGAATACCTGCGCGGTGCTGCCGATACTCACACAGCAAGTGATGGTTCGTCTGTTCACAGAGACCATACTGTCTGGGGGGGTTAGCTGCAAATGAGATGACAAGAAAGCTCTTCAGGGCTTGCAGCCCAGTTTGCACTCCCAACATCACTGTGCGTGCCAGTGCCTCGTCCGATGCCGTTCCCTCCTGCGTCAGCACGGACTGCACCAAAGTTTATGCTTTTGCACTCCCCTTCAAAGTTTTGTTTTCCATTTTTTCACCTCTCCTCACTCTTCCCCCTCCCTTCTGTTAATGCAATGCAGCCTCTTTTTTCCCCTGCACTCTGCTGAATGTAGGAAAAATAAAAAGACCAACGCATCCCAAGGGCAGAGCGGGGACCTGAGTGAGAGGGCGAGCAATGCCACCCAGGGTGCAGGTGCAAGGAGGGCAGGGCAGGCGGCCGTACTGAGCGTTCACAGTAAATAACTGTGGCCTCATTGGGAAAGCATTACAAATCCAAGATACAGCTGGCACAGGACGGATTTAGCGAGGTTGTGCGATTCAGCATTGGCATAAACCCCCCTTACCCTGCGGCCGGACCCCCTGCCACCGCAGTGCAGTTGCCCCCTCCCCATGTTAGCAGCACCCAAGAGCAGATCCCCCAAAAAACCTAACTCTCCAGAAATGCTGAACAAGGGTAAAACCACAGGGAAAACAGCCTGCAGTGAGCGCTCGGACCCCTGGACTGTACCACAGCCTAAAAGCCCCAGCAGCATTTGGACTCCTGACAAGCTGGGTAGAGTTTCAGATAGAGGGAACCCATGGAGGGGAAGGCAGGTTCATCTAAACCAAACCAAAAATGTATGCTAAACCTGTAAACTGGGTGGGGGAAAAAAATAATAAAAAGAGAAAGATTATTTCACCAGGAGTTTTTAAATGAAAGGCAATGGGGAAGTGCAAAAGCACACAGTGTTTAGGATGATGCATTCCCTGTGGACCAGGTCATAAAATCTCTGCAGCCTCAAGCCGGGGACAGGACAGGAGCTGGCAAAATGCAGAGGGGAAAAAACAAAGAGAAGTCTGAATGAATTGTCCCATTTAAAAAAGACATGGGAAAATAGGGAACCAGAACAAATGTATATACTTGTACACAAGACGGTGGAAGTCTAAAACACATGATGCAGACTAAGGTCGGGGGGACTGAAGTGTTTGGCTTTAAATGAGGATGCCAACACACTAGCCACATCAGGAACCTGGTGAAAGGGAGGTAGTAATGGGGATTCTTTAAAAACAAGCTACTTATTACCTAAGAAAGAGAGAATGGATCATTATCGATGGGGCAATAGCACTGCCTTAGCAATGTGATGACCAAAGGTAGCAGTGGCCATCACAAAAGCCAAAGAAATCTACCGCCCTTCTCCAAAAGAACGATCCCAAAGCATGGGAGCCTGTCTGAAAGGAAATTAAAGGGAACAAGTAGCTCTAAAGGTGATGCATTTGAGGGATGTGGGAAGATTGCTTAAACATATCCATCTGGAAGTACAAGGCAAACAGTACCTGCCGGAGGAGGAATCAGAAAAGACCCAAGGCAAGCTGCTGCCATGAAGGAACAGTCTGATGAACCTTTGTGGCTACCCTTACATCAAAAGACAAATGCTGCAGGTCCATCCCTCATGCCTGACTGACACCAGGGCTGTGTCCCGGGCAAGCTTCATGGCAGCTGTCTGGGAAGGGACCACCCGATGGACAGAGGGAACCTGCTCGTTAGCCAAAGAGAAGTATTAAGAATGGGATAAATGTTTTGCTGCTTTATTCTACCAGAACATAAGCTAAAGGCATCAGAAGCAGAGTGAATTTTGAACTTCAGGATCATTTCCAGGATGTTCAATATTATTGCTGTTGCTATTATTATTATTTAGGTTAGATATACATATGAATACCATTTTACCATTAGGCATTTCAGGACAAACTGTTCACCATTTGTCTTTCTATTCCTGAAGCTGGGAGCCTCGAAGGTGCAACCCAGGTGTGCTGTAGAAACACTGGCAGGTATGTGAGGAGCAAAGACATATAAAACTTTAGTAGTATGATATTTGTGAGTAACTATGGCACTTCATAAAGAGAGTTCCAAAACAAAGGGTGCTGGAGTTTTTCTTCCTTCAAATATCTTTCTGTGTCATCAGAGATCAAGTTACCTAAATTCTTCCCATTTTTCTAGATGAATCATCTTTCACATATTGTTTGCTGGAATACAAAGCATAGTAAAATCTTCTGTCTTTACAGGCATCCTCACTTCCTCTGCCCAATTTGAAATATGCATTAGTAATGTGAAAATCCGCAATGTCTTCCTACAACAGGAACCAAGTGCAAACCTTTACACTTTACAGTCATCCTGTGGTTTTCTTGCCAGTTTCAAAGTCAGGTAAAAAGTCCATAGTTCATTGTAAGAGAACTCACCAGTGAGCTAGAGAAAAGGCCAGCAATGGATAGTGTTATGACACCGATATTTTCCTTCCTAAGCAGGTAATGAACTGTCTTTTCCTCTAGCAGTGCTTGCCAAGCCCACACAAAAGGAACCTGCCAATTTCTATCTATCTGCAAGGCTGACTTATGAGGTCAAAGTATTATTACAAAGAGCTTTTTGCCTGTCAACTTGTGATATACACACAGATCTTTGAAAAGGAAAGAAAGGTACTACATTTAAACTCTGGTGTGAAGTTCTGGGAAGAAGGTGGTCATTAAATTTGGAATCTGTGTAAGCTATCATTTCTTAGGTAACTTCTCATGTCCATCAAGAAGAGATTTTCTATATAGCAGCCAGCGTATGAGCAGCAGCCAAACTAGTATATGGCACAACAGGGAAGCACCTTCCTCGCCATCCAGCTCCTGATCTCCCCGCCAGAACAAGGAGAGAGAGAGCAGGCTATGGGGAGACCTGACCTGGACCAAATTCATTTGTTAGTGGCTTTCCGCCACCTCCTTCCTCACCAGGCCGCTAACAAATTAATGAGCTATTTCTCAAGAGCAGAGCTTAAGGAGGGAAGCGCAAGGGAGAGTTAGCATTAAATACTTTGATCCCTTCAGCAGCTTAGGTACAAAAGCAGGTGCTCCCTCCTTTGCCGTTCTCCAGAAGGTATGCCACGGCACGCCATCACAGAGCTAACAGAGAACAGGAGAGCCAGAAAGGACTCAGCTGTCACCTCCATCAAGGGTAAGTGCATTTGACCATTTTGCACAGCCGTGTATTCTGTGGCTCCTGGAGCAAGTGGGGATGAACTCATCTTTTCTTCCCCTGAAAGACCAACAATGTATTTCTAGTCCTGTCTCCGCAAACGAGACCATCGGTGAAAAAGCAGGGCATGGGATTGGGGCGACCATTTAAGTTCACTGCTCTGAAAATATCCTGCAGCAGTTCCAGCTCCCACAGGAGAGGCAAACTCATCTGCATTCTTAACCTGGTCAATTCATAAGGGAAAATAAATTCCCAGTAAGACTCTGCAGCAATTCATCTATACTGTGTCAAACACTAGTTGACGGATTCTGAACAAATAGCAAAAAAACCCCAAACCAACAACCCCACAAAAATTTTTAAAATCCTCTGATTTATTAGATAAATTATAGCTATATATTTTATATATCTATATAATATAGATATATATTATATAGATAGATATAATTATATTATATCTATTATTATAGATAAAATTGCTCCTGGGGAAAAAAAAAAGTATATCTATATATATATGAATAACCCATCTCCCCAAACAGCTGAATATCACTTCACCACACCACAAAAGCACTCCAAACTGTCTGAGAGGTGCCTTCACAGAAACCAGAAGCTCCAACATTGTGGAGAGTTTAGATTAGGGACATCTAGGGCACATCTACAGTGCACAACGCAGCACTGTGGAGCAGCTGTACAGCCAAAACCAATAAAGGAAAATCTGTGCATCCCTGGTCTGCAGCCAGTGAGCTCTCCTGAGAAGCAGGGAAGAGCCCACCTTTAATCATGACCGTATTACTTCCATGACCCAGGTACCTCTGAGCAATGCTACACTGTGCTAGGAAGACAGGTCTTCCTAGCTTCACTGCCTTTACAAAGAACTGGGCTTTGCAGTCCTGATTCCTTTCAAGAGTGGACCTTCCTTATATTTGAGCTGGTTTCTGCCAAACTCAGAGCCTAGCACAGAATTACTCTCAGAAGGCTGTACCCAGAAATAGGGCTTTGCAGGTGTATCGCACAAAGACCATGCGGTTGTCTTGCATATGCCCAGCATGGAAACGCTCCTAAGGCAGATGACGGAGGCTACTTTTCTTCAGACAGAACAAGCCTTGAAATGACCTTCCAGCTTCTGGCCAGCGAGGTATAAGTGAAAGGATATGGAAAAGACTGTTAAACATGGTCGGGTTTGTGACAGCATTGCCCAGGGGACTCACATCATATCAAAGAAGGGCTTTTAGTCCACCATGAAGAGCCCCTTTGACTTTCTAGTGCTGAACACATGCGGAAGAGTCTTGCTAGCACAAGCAGGCAGGTTTGGGAAGAAAGCTGACAGAACAGGAGATCTTTGTGGTGGAATCCTGTCACCACCTGGAAGAGAAATGTCTGAAATATCTCAGCCCTTCCTTGGAAACTCAGCAGAAGGCAGTGTGGCCACTAGAGTCCTGACAGCTATTCATTTCTATAAGCTGAAGCAACTGCTTCAAGGAAAATGACCTTCTATGGAAGAAAACGAGTTCACAAACACAGAACGGCACAAAGAAGGCTTTAATTGCCTTTGAGATTACTTTAATACCAAATGAGGCAAAAGATGCTTGAAATGGAGGGAAGGCGGTTTCCAAAATAAGAAGTCTCACGTTAATTTCGCAAGAGGCTCCAGATGTACCACTTGTATCTTTCTATTTCTTGAATTACCAGAAAGGCTTCTAAGTGAGTCCATGCAGAATTTGGCTTTACCCTACAGTCAAGCAAGTGTGTGTACGTGGGGCAGGGGGAGAGGAGGAGTTTTCACTGCCTTACTTGGTTTCCTTTTCTCTCCCAGGGCAATTCAGAGGCAGTCCTCATGGATCTTTTAATAACACATTGCCAACCTTTTCTGCTTATGCTCGAAAGACAGACATCAAGACAGCAGGAACTACTGTCATCGCAGTGATGCAGCACTAGGAAATGCAACTTTCATAAGCCAAGTTGTGAGACAAATGCTTCCAGGCCAGGCTGAGGAGAAGTGTCTTCCCCTTGCTCAGCTGCCCAAAGATAAGGTCTCAGCCTGACAGGATCACCTTAGGTCATCTTCCACATCATTCTCTGGGCACCTGTAATGTGTTTTATCTGCTACGGGTTATTATCCTACTGTTGAGAAAAGAAGTCGGAACATTACATTATCCCACGGTTGACATAAGCTTGAGTTACCTTACATGAAGCAAGGACGGCTTAGCCTCTGTCCATCCAGGGGGAAGGAAAAGGACTTAAGTTCAGAACTGTGGCAGGGGGAGAGCTGCATGAAATGTTATCTTCTAAACTGGATTTGCATGGGAAGCTCCTAGGACAACAACAACAGAAAAAGAAAAAACCCACAAAGTGAAGATTTTCCCATGTCTGACAGGGAATTTTTCAGTAAGAAGTTTCTCCCATTTTTATTCATGTGAAAAAGGACAGTTTCCTGCCTCCCAGATACGTGGTGTCTTAGTGTCAAGAGGAGACAGATACCAGCATATCCTGTAAGAGCCCTCTGAAAGGCCTGATCTACCAAATCACAATCACACGGCCATGTCTAGGATCTCTTGGCCTTTGCCTGCTGGCGCCTTGACAAACATCCAACATGATACAATACACAAAGCAAGCTGTAATTTCAGTGGTTGTTGCTAAGCCTTAGCCACCTTCGCAGAGTCAAAGATTTACCTCCACAGACTGTGTTTAAGATCACAGCTTTCTTCATCCACGCTTTTTCCCTGCCCCCCTTAGAGATGTGCCTAATGCTACAGACAAAAACCAAGCTGGAGCATGGAGGATGCTGCCAGCCCGGCGTTAAGAAGAGACGGCCCCAGAACAAGAGCTCTGCAAGGCAGCCACCTTCTGACACATCCCCCTCTCCTCTTTGGCCTTTTGCTCATCATGGTACCTAAGCACTGTAGTGCAGGAGCAAAGCTAGCAGGGGAAAAACTGGTCCAAAATGTCTACGACTAATTCTGGTTTTTCTCCTTCAGTTTTGCATTAGTTATTACATTTTAAGGCCATCCTGTGGTTGAGCGTACATGGAAGCAAGATTACATAATGGAACTGGCTGCTCTCTTCTGTATACTTTCTCACACAGTACTTTTGATTACAGGATAAGCCAAAAATAAGGAGAAAACCAGCAAGCACAGCGATTTTATCCAAGAAGGAGTATAATTTCAATATTATTGATATAGCCCAACATGAACCACACGTTAATTTTCAAGTATGCCAGGACCTGGAATAAAGGATACCAAAAATTAGATTTCCACAGTTCCAGTGCCAGCTGTGCTCCCTCCTGGGAAACATTCATGATGCAATCCAAAACACGTATGTAGATAACACTGGCTCCTACCCCTACGATCCTTCCTGTCCTAGCTAACATGGGCCAGCTGTTACTGCTTAGCAGACAGCCCCACTAGATACTAGATTGGTACTACTTACATGAAAAGGATGAAATAAACTGCCAGCAAAAATGGCATTAAGAAGTCTTTCCTAAGCAACTTGTAATTTACCATTTGAAAAGTGTAATTTCAGCTGCGCTGAATAAGGTGATAAAAGATACCAAAGCATGAACTAAGCCACAGGCCAGTCTCTGCCTCTACATGATACCACTTATGGAGAAGGAGAAATGGAAAACAGAAATCATGCTGTAGCTTACCTGAAAATTCTCTTTTTTAGGTAGCAAGGTCCAGGAATGCCAGAGAAATTAATGACCTTTTGCTGAGTCCCTTGCTGAGCCCTCTGCCCTTTGTTCACCAGACCATACGAGACTGCTCTAAGCTATTCTGCTCTCCTCTCAGCCCGACCAGCTGAGCAATAGCCATTACAAGAGACAATAGGATAAAACTGCACAGGGGCCATCAGAAGAAAACCAGCCTGCCGTTCACCCAAACTCACTCAGCTTCAAGATGCATACCACGATGAACGGTCACTTCTTTCCATGAGCTGTCCCCACCTACACCCACCAAACAACAAAATACACCTTTATCTACGGCTAGTGAAAACCCGGAATTTAACTCTGACACAAAACCAAGGGCAGCCAGCATGAACTTCTTCCAGAAGGGCCTCACTGGGGTGTGGGAGAAAGCACAGACCTGCGGTACGGGCTACAGAACAGGCTCTCAGCATGAACAAGCTCCCTTCTCCCTGAAGAAATCCCCAAACTAAACGCTTCCTCCAAGAAGTAAGTTACCTGAAACCCTTATCCTCACAACCTGTCCTAGCATTGAGCGGCAGCTTGGGAAGCCGATACTCTGTCCTTCCCAGCACAACTCGGCCTCAGCCCCAGCAGGTGATAGCATGCTCTTCCTGCGCTAAAGCAGACTCCTGAGAGCTGCCATCCCCGCACGGACTGTACTTTGTAGCTGTCCGATTAAAATTTAGCAAAGAAAACGGCTAATAAGTCTTCACAGCTGTCATAGCATCCACTGCAGGAGTAAATTAGAGAGAAATCCTTCTTTAGCTAAGAAGTCAGTCCAATTCCTAGGAGCACTTGAGAATCTCACTCAGAAAATCTGGCAGAATCCACAAATCACAAAATTCTGCATACTGGTCTCTAACCAGAGCTCCATATTAGCAAAATCCTTCTCCGTATCTTCATGTCTGCAGCAGGGTAAAAGTAAGCAAACTAGCTTGTTCTGGAGGTCACCATTTAAACTCGATCCTGCTTGCCACACTTGGTACGTACCATGGAGGTAACGGATCACTGACACTTAGCAGGAAGAGGATGAGGACATTCTTAAGCAGGAACACTGAGTTTCCTTCCTTTGGGATAAACGTGTCAACATGCTTGCTCCCCAGCCAAATGATCTTTCAAAATAGAGGTGGATATCCATCTACAGAAATGTGCACTTATTTCCTTGAAGGAAAACTATCCCCCCTATGCCCTGCATGAGGGGAAATTTTTTTTCCCCCGCAAAAGGGCTTGCCTATTCATATGAAGTCAGGAAAGTTGCCTGGAACATTCCCAGCTGTGGAAGCCCACTCATCTGGGGGCCTGCTGTCATGCACCGGCAGCTCTGCTCCCTCTCCCAAGATACTGGGCAACCTGAAATGCTTTTTCCAGTGTATTGTGTATGCAACTTCAGAATAAAGAAGCATCACGGTCTACCAATTTCATCGTTCAGATACAGCCAGCTGCTCCACCCAATAATCTCTTTCCACAAGCAGTATTCATTAGACTGCTCAGAAATATTCCCATACTTTACAAGCTACCTTAACAGGAGGTAAAATGTAATTTTTATTTCAGCTTGCTATTCCTGCAATTGAAATCAGATGTCAAAGTGAGTGCTACAATGTAATAATTATTACAGTCAGGGACTTAAAATAACTGATTCACAGCTGTGCCAGATTTGACCAAACTGTTCCTTAGACACATTGCTTGACTTGCATCAGTGTCTCCATCTATAAAATGGGCATGCCAACTATTAATTTTTAAGGCTATAAATGGTAATATAATGGTAAATAAATTCAAAGATTTAGTTTTCCCATAAGTAATTACACAATGCTTCTTAAGAACAACAGTATTTGAAGAACAGAGAAAACATAATACACAACAGTCAATGTTGTAAAAAAACCCACCTTATCAACATACAGGGAGCAGCCAGGCTCCATTTTTTTCTGAATTTAATCCAAACAACGTGCACTCTGCCATGCCCTCCGATGCCAGCCATAATACTCAGCATTTATTCATCCACCAGCTGACTCATGTGTGATCTTACAGTACACTATCTCATCAACACATCTACAGACCGAGTCTTTTGCTCTCGCGTTCTTTAATTTAGGCTTTGTTTTTATAGAAGCTGCACAATCTTAAATGCAATTCTACCTCTTTTGGGGTCCATCTAAGCTTCAGCGGAACCACCACGCTGGAGGAGCGCACATCTTGTGAAATGACGTTGTGCTGCAAAATCTAAGGGCAACCAAAGCAAGTCTAGAGACAGGAGGCAGAACTTAGCAAGTCTTCTGTCTTGACAGAGGAAGGGAAAAAAGGTTTATCCTGCTGAGATATCCAGCACAAGAATGAGTGATAAAGCCCGCCAATCCCAACTCGATGGGAATTCTGTGGAATCCAAGCCAGAACAACCTTCTGTTTCACCGAACCTGAATATTAAGCACAGGTGAGTTTCAAAAGCAATCACTTGACTGCATAAGACAGTCTAGTCATATACGGTCCCACTGATTTTAAGCAGAGCAAGATGACTTTGCAAGATATTTTATACATTTCATATGGACAAAGCTCAGTCCACCCACGTGTACTCATCAACCTCATCTGATTTAATTCTTCTTAAAATGTCTTTTTATATCATATCCTTTTGCTTACCAGTATTGCACTAACATATGATATAGAGCAAATATGCTTTCAGAAGGCAAATGTTACTGCCACACAGACTCGGGCCTGGGTGCATAACTGATCGGCTGGTGAATGGTACTAGAAGAAAAACTGGTTAACTGACTGTTTCTCACTGATGAGGTGGCTCTTATTTTTATATCATTAATAGCTTGATTGATTGCCTAAGAGAAAAGACTTAGCATGAAATTCTTCTCGATAACCTTCAGATTTAGAGGTCTGCCATCTTATGTATTTTACATATTCGATGGTGCTGGAAAAAACAGGAAGTCATTTTGGTCTAACACCTGGTATGAAACTGCAAAGCCAAGCACTTCATGAAATTAAAAGAATAAATCAACTAAGTGGTTGTGGCTCGGTTACATTCTTGATCATTTGGAGATTGCACTGCTCTAGGAAACAGCCCAGCTCCTTGCTTTAATACTGGATATTCTTCAGGGTACAGGGATTAATCCTGTCTGGTCCCCTGGCAATCTGAGGTCAGCGAGAGAGGGGGGAGGGGACACTTTAAATCTGATACTTCTGTTAAAAAATAGCTATGGAGCAGCATGCTCAGGTTTCCATACGAGGACAGGGTTTGTTTTGTGTTAAAGAGCACCCGTTTCTCTGCATAAGTATTACATGCTTATCATGCCAGCTCACAGAAACTGAGGCAACTTTTCCATATCATTTTGAACAATTTCAGTAGCTGAAAATGCTCTCTCCCACAGATGTACCTATTTTAAGTACAACCATCTTTCACATCAGAAAGCAACTAGCTGTTGCTTACAAAACACAAAACTCCTGGAAGTGGGAGGTTTTATTTTTGTTGCTGGTTTCAGTTGAAAATAACACAATTGCTGGAAGAAATGCTCAGTTTATTGCTACACTGGTTGGTCCAGCACATCTCCTGCAGCTTGTAATTTCACAGGCCGGCGAGCACAGCGGGACAGCCCACCCCACGCCTGCCTGCCCCAGGGCAGACCCCAGCGATGCTCTCGCCCCGGCCGGGCGGCTGCTGGCTGTCCCCCGGCTGCAGCAGGGACCATCTCAGATGGGGCAAGGACCAATGGTCCTGTCTTGCATGCCTCTCTGGTGAGCGTGCCGGTCAACACGGCTGAGGGTGGGTGAGCTCAGTGCCACGCAGGGGGACGGAGGGCACTGAGCTGCCCTTTCCATGCTGAGAGGATGCTCAGAGAAAGCATCACTTTGAAGTTGGGAGACCAAAGGGGGAAGATTTAAAAAGGAGTATTTTTCCATAAGAAAGTATTTGCCTGCAAGGCCACAGGGCAAAGACAACAGTTGCACCATCCTGCCAGCAAGAGTTTTGCACACACTCTGAAAGCCATGACAAAAATAAACCTGTAATGCCATCCCCACAAACTACATTTTTTTCTTCTTTTTGAAAGGTGTGACCTTCCGTTAGTAAATCCAATCTCTTTCCCTCATCCCCTGTTTTATAAGAACAGGCAGCAAGGAATACACTGGGGCTTGGCTCGTATGCTCCAGGAAATAATACTGAAATACTCCTGCCAGCCAGCTCCCCAACATCTTGAGGTCCTGGTTCTTTCTTCAAGAGTTTTTAAACTGCACTCGCAGGCGAAAAAAACCTAAGGTCTGCAGGTGATGCATAGATGGTCTGTAAGTTGTTCTGGGACAGGAGAGATCAGTTTAAGCTTCTGGGTCATTTGACCTGCATAATTTAACTCAGCAGCTTTTCCTGAAGTATATTGGAAAAGAAACTCGGTCCCAGATAACACGCAAGCCGATCTCAACATTAGCTAGCAACTGCAAACTGGGTCTGCTTCACCTGACTCAGCCACGCAGCTATACAAAAAGGCAGCTCTGCTGAAACCTAAACATAGTATCAATGACCTGTAAATGGAGAGAAAGTTAAAAAAAGCAACTCAAAACATGCAATAATATCAGCTGCTCGTTTCCTATAAGACATTATGTTACAGGTAAATTGAATCATGCTCCGTCTACAATCAGTGCACGCCTCAGAACAGTAAGTCCTACATCCAGCACAGGGCAGCTGCACCAGTAAAAATTATCCCAGTGATGCGATGCGGCCCTCAGAGGGAGCGTCGAGGTACTGAGGGTAACCTATCTGTATTTCTGTTACCTCTTTGTTTTCAAAGGGAAACAGAAGTGACATGCACTTAATTATGTTATCATTCCAAGCCTAATTAGAGCCACTTAGATGTTAAGTACTATTGAAGCAAACCGCATACAGGAGGATTGAGTTTCCATCTTTTCTTCTGTTACTACCTGCCTGGAAAGTGTCCTCTCTTGTATCTTAATCTATTCTTGCAAGAATAAAAGCCACAACGTTCCTGACAGATTTCTGGTGTTTTGATTGTCTTTTGATGCGGTGGTGGCAACAGCAAGTTGTAATGAAAGTGCTTTGGCCAGGAGACTATTAGGGAACACAACAGAAATCATAGGATCTTCTCCCCTCCCCTTCACCATAGGAAATTTGCAGCAATCCTCCATCTCAAACAGCTTTTGGAATTGATCTGCACGTGTTTCCATAAACTATATATCATGCCCTTCACATTTTCTTTGGTGAGGTCAGAGCAGAGCATTTGGACAGCCTCAGGCAAGCTGCACGCCGCCATGCACCTTTGCGTTATCTTCTAACATGGACAAAAATCCCAGTCCAGGCGTACATCCTTGCAGACTGCATGGGCCTGCAGACCCCAGGTTCCCCATCTCTGCTACTGACTTTCAACTCTGGTTGGGCCCCAAGCCCCAGATACGACTTTGAAGCCAACGCACTTTATAGATCTTCAGAAAGGCAAGCCTTGATTCTGCCTAACTGGACTGATTCAACACATGCCATGACACAATCCATGATGCCATAAACTGGCCTAAGTTTCAAGTCCAGCTACAAAAAAGAATATTGATACTACCTGGCATATTCAGGAAACTCTTGTTTCTTTGAAAACTTCATTTTTTTTAGGATTTCCCAAATCACCGACAGTTTTCATCCCTGAGAGGACTACCTCCATCAAAAATTTCAGGTTTTGATATAGCTCCCATTTATTTTTATAAACATACAAAGATGAGCACTTTTTCATCTTCCATTGCCAAAAATGCTGAAAGGAATTTTTTAAATGCTTCAGAGTTGTTGCCAGACGGAGAACAACCCATTGGAAATTCTGTCTAAATGATAAATGTTTTTAAACTTACCAAAGGATTAAATCAGTACGGTCTAGCTGAAACTTCAGTTGCAGGGAATGTACTTAGGTCCTTGCAATAAAAATAATTTCTAGTGTGCTAGGGGTGAGTTGTAAACATACTTGGCTGGAGGAGCAATTTTCTGTTCCCATGTACCATATTCTCTGAAGCGGTACCTGTAATCTGGTCAGGAACAAGATCCTGAAGAACTTGTTAGCTTCACTGATAACTTCAATCCTGTGCCATCAGCAGGTCTCAGCTGCTCACTTCTATTCAAAGGCATTAAGGCACTGAGTGGTTATAAGGGCCATGCAGCAGGGGCTTCCTTCACTTCCCAGTCTTAGGGAAATGTAAGTGCTCCTCCTCCTATGATGTTTACAGGGTTTCACCTTCTCCTCTTCCCTCCTCTCCTCCTTCTCTGCTGCACCATATAAGCACGCCAACCTTTTCCTTAGGTCTGCTCCCAAGATCCACAGACTTTTGCAGATTAAGTCCATCACCTCGTTATTCACACCATCACATTCTCCTAGCAAATAAACTCTTAAAAAAACCCTGCTTGAATGTAAAAAAAAGAATATTTCAAGCTGATCCATCAAAATCCACATGCAGCCCAAACCAAACCCAACCCAACCTCTTCTCAAAGGTCACAGCAAATAACTCCCAGAAAGAAATAATGACAAGACACAATTTCAGCCTTCTGCCCAGCCCGGGCTACTCCGCAGAGTCCTCCTGCCTTGTGGTGCACCCAGCCTGGCCACCGGGAGGGGGTCACCGCGGGCACCGCAGAGTGACCAGCCACCACCTGAACTCAGCACGGCAATTCAGGGAGATGGGGAAAGCGAGAAACGGAGGGGGAAGGGGGGCTGCTTGCTTCTTTTAAGGATTTTAGCACTGCCCCCAGAACCATATAGATGAAAAAAGAGCATCTGGAAAACATCTTGTAAAACACTACATGGAAATTACAGCAAAATTAGTATTAACAGCATCGCCTCCATTCTTTTATTACAGCTCCTAAAAATCCTGTGGCCTGCTTCCAGAGCTCAGAGAACCAGCTCAGCTATGAAATAGTGATAATCCAGTAAGACACGAGTGTGCCATGCTTCAGAGACCCTTTCGTACAAGAGAAATTTAAATGCTTCCCTCTCATAACCCATCTGCCCACCATGGTGAAAGAGAGCTAAGATGGAAAGGGGCCTGCTCTGCTGATGTGAAGGATCTATTCTCTCTGAGAGATGATTAAATGCTAATTAATAGTGATGAACCTAAAGAATAACATTACGCAAATAAAAACGGCCTTATAGAAACTGTCATCTGCTCCCTACAGTCACCTCTGGAGTCTTGTTTTTTATTCTAAAGAGTCAGTCACCTAGGTTGGCAAGACACTGAGGTCAACAGGATTTTCACCCACAAATTTGGTGGATGCAGAACAGCCTCGGTACTACAGTAAAGCTAGTGTCTCTGTAACAAGTATCATTGGACTTAAAAAGCACATGAAAGACTGAAGATGTTTCTGCAAGCTCACATGCACAAAGAGCCTTTCTAGATATTCATCTATTATCTCACTGGCACATAAATTTGTAGGACAGTTGCAACAACCGAAGACACGATGATAAAAATCCAGAGATGGAGACAACTAACGGTACCAGGTAACCTAATTTACCTCCCTGACAGCACAGGGAATTGATAAATAGTCACATAATCAGAGATAAAATCAGATTCTTGGATCCATTTTAAATTCCCTTGGTTTACCTATGATAATTGCCTCCATTTCCTTGACGAGCAAGGCTGGTATGAACCAGCATCCAAGAAAAAGGACCCTACTGCCTTCTTGACGGAAAAGTGCTAACAAGGCCTCCCCAGCACCCTTCCCTAGAATTTGTATTTACACTGTTTAGGCCACACAACAGGTTGCTTAGAGCAGGAGTGAACACTAAACAGCCAAAGTGTTTACTACACACACAGCAGTACTCCACCACACCCCTATCCCATCACCTGTGAAAGAGCAAGGACTTCTGCCACTGCTTGTTTATGAATGCATCCTATGTCTTCCCAAATATAATGGAAACACTTCAAGTCACCCACTGCCCCTCTTCACCAGTCCAAACTGACCTGTTAATGTGAAAAACTTACCATCCCCAAACTAGAGAACTGTCCAGATACAAACTCCAAGGTCAAGATGTAGCATAGTTACACAAACAGCAAGAAAAGAAGGAGCGTTCAACCAACAGCAAAGTCAATCGCTCCCTTAAATGAGGTGCACAATGCTAATCTGTACCATACACACACAATTTTCAGAACGTGAATGGGCATCAGCAATGCAAAAACTACACCGACTTGCCAACTCCTCTGCTCCAAAATACGCGAGCCGACTACACTCGTAAAACCAATTCCCTGCCAAGGAGGAGAACAGCGCGAGATCCTCGCGATGTCTGAAGGCACAACCGACGCCACACGGCAGCTTTCCCCCCGCGCCTTCCCACCCACGGGTGACCCCGGGGGACAGGCGGGGACCGCCCCCGCACCTCCTCCCAGCACACCGGAGAGAAACAGCCCAGCGCTCGTGACGGAGCGCAAGCAGAAGTCACGGCTTTATCTTCTCTGTTTACTTGTACTTACCCGAGCTGTCATGCTGGCATGGCTCTCCTCCGTTAGGACTGTCATCAAGGGGGTTTTATACCACAGCTGCAATAAAAACAAAAAAAAGCCCACCAAAAAACCCGCAAAAGGAAGCCCAGTCGGGTAAGTAGCCCAACAGGGAATTTAGGAAGCTGACTCTGGGGAGCTATGTTTTTAAACAGCATCTAGCTTTTTTTTTTTTTTAATTCAGTTATTTATTTAGCCAACAGAATTCACCTTGGGCTACGCTCACAAGAAAACACCACTATCTTTAATCTTTCAGGTATGTCATTATGAGAACAGAATGGGAAACAACGGACTTAAGGAGGCAACTGCATGAGGCTTGTGCCTAAGCAATGGAGCACTTCAAATCCATCATGACGGGGATATTGTGCATTTTTGAGAGTGTAATTTTCCTGGATTTCAGGTAACTTAAGCACGAACAATAACATTTCTTTGCAAAAATATAGTAACTATGACTTTGCAGTCAATGGAACCACCAAAAGATATAGCAATCTAAGCCACGTGGGAAAGCTAAAAGATTTGTCAAAATATTTCCTTTAAAACTGTCTTCTAACAGATATTAACAAAATTTAAAAGAAAAAACATAAGCACGGTAAGTAAGAGATATTAAAAAGACCAGACACATGCAGAAACCAACACACAAGCACTGGAAAAAAGTTCTAGGGTGAAAAACAGTAGTTTCAGCAACCCAGCTGGACATTCACAGCAAAGATGACTAATGCCACTAGTAACTCAAAGGGACATGCAAATTTAATCCCATATTATAATGCATGGCTCGAACGGCTGCATTTGAAGATGGGTCAGCAGTTCAGCCATAAATTTGTGCTACGGAGCAGGCCATCGCGCTTGCTCTTTGTCTTGGGCATTTCCCAGAAAACGGCTTTGTGAGCTCCCAAAATGGTGGGCGAATGCCACCTCCGCTGTACCACTGCGGCCTGAGGACCAGGAGCTGCCCACCCTGACGCCGCAGCCGCTCCCAGCCCCCCTGCCACCGACCTCCTTTTCGAGGAAGCCTGAGAGAAGAGGGAGATGGGGGGGCCACTTCTCCGAAGCAAACACTGGCTCTCCCCACGCCCCCTGTGCCAGAGGGGGCCGGAGCCCCTCATCCTTCACAGAGCCATCTTCTGACCACCTGAGCCCTCCACGCCGGTGACACCGCATTCCCGCGGCACCAGAGGAACTGGCTACAAGAAGACGAATGATATGGAAACATGCAATTTCAAGCTGTTTTAAAACCACAGTGCCGGCTGTGGCCTCGCAGCCAAGTGACACTTACCTGTCCTGCCACACTCCGGTCCACAGCCCTCCTGCCACCTGCTAACCCCCAAGGGGTCATACCAGGATGCACAGGTCCGTTTTCCAAGCGATAAAAACTTGGAAAACTAAACTACTAGTATTGCAAATAGGTATCTTAGTTCTGATTTTATCAAATAGCAAAAGACAAGCCAAGTTCTAAGAACCTAATTTAGTATCCAAAACACCAATCCTGGTCAGAAGATGCTCTTCAGATCAGTGACCCACCTTGGAAAGATATCTGAATGGAAACTCTACTTATATGCTTTTATTACATTAATTAACAGCAAGAAATCCCCATACTAGCAGGACAGCACATACAAAGCACTCATTCGAGTGCCAAGTGTCTCACAGGGCCTAAAATCGGAAGCTAATCACTTTGCTACGGTGCCTGTTTGGGGCAACAACAAGCTTTGCATGGGAAGATGAAACCCATTTTCTGCAGCCCTATAACTTTAAGGACCAGTGCATGCACCCTTAAAGCTCACTCCCAAAACACATTGAGGCAGGCTGTTAATTTGATAACAAAATATATTTCAAAGCCTACAATGAAATATTAAGTATACATACATTTTAAGACATAAGATCATTTAAGAACTAGATAAATATAAGGTACTGAGGGGTGCTTAAACATTTCATTCCCCTATAAAAAATTCACTTTGAATTCTAATCCAAAATTCATCTTCCCTTAAAAACAAGACATGTTATATCTCAGATTTCTATGCAAGCAATTTATGATACCCAAAAGGAAAAAAATAAAAATAGCTAACAGCCAAGCAGTGCTTTTACTGCTTTTTTTTTTAATCTGCTAGTTCCAAACCAGATGCATGCAGTACAGAATTCTGATTAGCAAAAAAACGGCTGTTGAATTTTTATTACTACATCCCTTAAGGACCAAAAGCGGTAACCCTAGGCATTTAATGTGTACTATGAATAACAATACATATGAGCACATAAAAAACTTGTTATCTTTGTTTACGGAATTTTTTTACCATGTTGATACATTTACGGAAAGAAGTTGGGAAGTATGGTGAGGGAGAGGAGAGGAAGCTATCAAAATAACAAATGCCGTTAAATAAAACCTATTTGGAAAGGAACAAGCTACGCAGTACGAAATTTGAATGAACCATGTCTCTTCATTACCGCCCTGCAGCTCCCATGTAATCAGTGGAGCCTCATTTAATGCTTACACTAAAAGCCTTCATCTACATATATCTCACCCATTGATACAAATGTAATTCATATTTAACCCTGACAAATAATCACTCATGATAGGAATGTTCTGCGTACATAGATTTTCTTCTTTTATAAACAATGTAAACACAGAGAAGTCCTTCTGGATGTTTCAAAACAGCTCACTGGATTCAAAGAAGCATCTTCTCTCCCCGTCCCCTCACATCACAATCCATAACCACCTGGCCAGATATCCGAAGGGTTTCCACCGCATACTTCCCCATCACAGGACCACTTTCCTCCGTGTGTTATACCGCAACTCCAACCCCACAGCTAGACAAAACCCGTACAAACTGCAGCTAAGCAACACAGGGCTTTCTCCTTCAGAAGTTAGCTTACAACCTCTCACAAAAACATGGGTAAGCCATCAGAATAAAATTCTACAAACCAGCCATTTGTGGCACTGGCATGTTTTCCTTCTGGTGTTGAGATAAGTCCAAGAAATAAATTTTTAAAATAGTTCCTGCTATTGAATCCTCTCCATATTTTCAGCTCTGAGAACTCACAGGGACCGAATTTGAGTTACGCTGACTCTGGAGCCAGCAGCTTGTGAGAGTACAAAGAGCACCCCAGAAAATAATGGAGGGGGGTTGAGACAACTCCGCGCATCCCTCAGCTCTCGAACTTGCCTATAAAAAGAAAATGAGGATACGGCCAGAGCACACCATGTTTCTGCTCCAATTTATACTAAATGGGTTGATTCAAAGCCCAGAAATGGGCCAAAAATGTGAATTCGTTTTTGTTCTTCTGTGCTAAAAGGAAAAATAACTGACGAAGACTTAGGGCCTGCTGTCAGCTACTCCGGACCGTTACCAAGCACCTTGTTGTCTTCTCCCATTCAGATCTGCTTAGGTTTCCCTAGGCTGGTGCCTTGGGAAACCAGATGCAACAGCAAGCACGATGGAAAAGAAATTCATTTTCTTTTGCTCATGGCTGCAGGATTCTGTCTCCAACCGTTTATTTTCTTCCTCCTTTTCCAAGCTCAAGGAAGAGGACAAACAGACAAACACCCTGACAGCTGTCGGGTGTTAAGTAACTGGAAGAGCCACATTAGTGGGCCATGCCCTTGGAGAAGACTGGGACACACGGGAGCCTGACAGACAGTTCAGAGGAAAAGAATTTGCACTAGAGCATCCCACCGGCACAGACGCATTGCTGTAGCCCAAACCAGAGCTCAGCTGTGTTATTTACCCTACGAGGTCCCAGCTGTCAACCTGGCCTGGCATCACGACGGCCTACAGCGCAAATGCCCTTAGCCAGCTGCTTGGCTCAATGTACAATTCTCTCTTTTTTAATGAGATTAGCGTTCATGAAATGTGCTAGCTCGATGGGCATGCCGATTTAAGTCCTCTGTTTATTCAGGCTACAGCAGATACAGCGGTCACTTTTAAAAAGGCGTAATTTGAAAAGATACCATGAATTCACCAGAGCTCCTGCAGTTGCTCATTAATCACAGGAAGAAGAGGGGTCTCTTGTAGATCCGTTGAGAACAGAGCACTAGAAAGGATGAATCTTTAAATCGTGGCAAGCGTATAAACTTAGCAACCTACCTCCTTGAGACTAGCGTGAAGGATCTACTTGCCAACAAAAAAACAACAGATGATTCCGGCTTCCTATCCATTTCAGTCATCAGACACATCTGCTGCGGTTACCACCAAAATTGTTAAAAAAGAAGGGGGGGGGGGGTGTATGTTAAATACCAGGGGGTGGGGGGGTCAATAACACAGAGGTACTGCCGTAAGTATGGATTAGCAAAATGACTTTTGGTTATGAAGTTACAAGTTGAAGCAGGAAGAGTCATATCTTCACTATAAAGATGTAAAACATTATTACCATGAATAAGCAATTCTTTGTTTAGAATGCATTTTTAAGCAGAATGATGAAAATCTGAGTTACTCCGTTTCACTGACACTTTTCACAGCACAAAGCTGTTAAAACAATAATACACAATCAGCTTCCCTCGCTAGGAAGTGACAAACCCCCTTCAGTGTATTGTATCAATGATGTGCAGATTACGGTCTCTAACAGTGCACGGTGGGGCCGTTATCATATGTTGTCACCATGTACCATTAAAAGGTCTTTAATCTGCAGATTGCCGCCACAATACGCTGCTCACGCCAGGGATCTGCCGAGTAACTGGCCAGGACGCTGCGAAAACCTCCAGCCTCCGGGGTCGCCTGAAAAAGCCGGCTCCCCCTCAGTCAATCACTGCAACTCAATTAATGTATCTGGGTCATAAAAATGGTTTACGGGAGCCTGAGCCGGGTTACGAAACGCAGCGCGGAGGATACACCGGGCGGCGGTGGAGGTCAGCCCCCGGTGCGCCCAGGTAAGAGCCGGGCCGAGCACGGGGGGGGGGTCGGGGAGGGGGCACGGAGGCGGCACCCCGCCGGGCCCCAGGGCGGGACGGGGATGCGGCAGGCAGCGGGGAGACGGGCGGCGGGGCCGCCCCGCAGCCCCCCCGCCCCGGTCCAGCGGGCCAGGGAGGCGGCGGGGAAGGGGGCGGCCATCGCGGCAGCCGGGAAGACCCCTGCAACTTTCCCCCGCCGGGGCTCGGGGGTATTAGTCCGCCGCAAGAAGAGGCAAAAAAAAATAATTTTTATATATATGTGTGCGTGTGCATACATATATACGTGTGTGTGTGTGTGTGTATATATGTGTATGCACGTATATATTCCGGCATCCATAGAGCTACGTCCCCGCGCGGCACACCGGTGACATCCCGGCGGAGCCGCGCTGCGGAGCCCCCGCAGCCCGCAGGCGGCCGCCACCGGCCCCGCCGCCCGCCCCGGGCAGGTGGGGGCCGCGGCCGCCGCGGGGGTGCCGGGCCCTGCCCGGCGGTCGGTCGGTGGCCGCGCCGCGCCGCGCCGCACTCACCCAGAAGACGAAGGAGTAGATGATGAGGAGGGTTTTCAGACACGTTATCACGGGTTTGGTCTCCATTCTCCTCGATGCCATAATACTGAGATCCCGGCTGCAGGCTGGGCGCGGGAGGAGGAGGAGGAGGAGGAGGGAGGGAGGGAGGGAGGGAGGAGGAGAAGGGGGGCGGGCGGGGGGGGCGGAGGGAGGTGAGCTCAGCGCTGGGCTCGCCCCGCCGCGCCGCTCGCCTCGGCCCGGCTCACCGCGCCGCCTGCCGCCGCCGCCCGCAGCCCCCCGCCGCCCCCGCCGGAGGGAGCGCGCCCCGCCGCCGCCCGCCCCGCCGCCAGGGGGCGCTGCCCGCGGGGCGCCGCCGCCGAGGGGAGAGGGGGCTCCGCGGGAAGAGGGGCAGGGGCGGGGTGGGGGGGCGACCCGCCGGCCGTCCCGCCGCTTAACTCCCTGAAGCTTCATCATCTGCCGGGGGGTGACCGCAGGGCACCGGGCTCTGCCCCCAGGGTGAAATTTGCTGGACTGTCTCGGGGGGGAGGGGGGTGCGGGGAGAGCCTGGTTCTGAAAGACGAAGTGAAAGACACACCCCACACCCCCCCTGCAGCCCCCTTTTCTTGTGAAGATGCTCACAGACATTACTTGGCCTGCTCGGTTGCTTGGGGAGGTGGGACTGGAAAGTCGGAGCTGGAGAAGGAATTGCCCGTATGGGAGGAAATGTGTTTCAGTGTCATGATGAAAATTTGTGTTTGTATCCAAGCTGTAAGGGTCTGGAGACCGTGGCAAGCGCAAGTAGCACAGGTTTAACGGCGCGCTGGTTACAGCCACATAACGCGGGTGAGCCAGGCTGTATCTAAGAGCGAGAGCTCTGCAGCGGATCCATTTGAGGGGCCAGGGCTCCTCCAGCTCTGCATCTCTGACATACCTCTCTTTGGCAGCTCTAGCGCACGTGATTGCGTCGAGACAGTAGGATTTATGGATGTTACCTTATAAGAGCAGGTCATGAAGCTGGGATGCTGCTGGAGCCTGGTCCCTAACCTTGGCTTCACCTCAGCCTCGAATCTGGACTCTACCCTAAAACTAATCTGGACATCGAACGCTGGCCTAAACTGATCCGAAACCTTGTACTTCTGCGTCTTTGAGACCCTGAGCTTCAGCTGGAACAGACCTGGCTCGTCTCTGCCGGGCCAGGATGGGCCTCGAGTGGCAACACACCCTGGCGAGAGAGCACAGCCCTGGAGAGAGCCTGCTTCTTGCTATTGTCACTGCAGCTACCAGCCCACCGCAAAATCCAGCAGAGAAATAACCATATTAGTCTAGGAATGGAAAGGGAACTGATCCTGCCGAGCCCTGGCAGCAGAGCGGTGATGTGGGTCTCACCAGCCTCCTCCGGGTGGGGATAAAAGAGGCTTGTGGTGTGGCTGCCTCCAAGAAGAGCGTGGCCAGAATGAGTGTGCACATGTACCTCGGTAGCCTGAACTGCTGCACCAAGACCACGGGCAGGCGTGGAGGGAATGCTTTCAGGTTTTCTTTTCTGTAGTTCACGTTTTGGAGGAGGGTATGTGTGCATGGGAGTGAATGCTGGAGCACAGCATGTCCCTCCTAAATGGTGTGCCTGCACACTCCCCAAAGCAGGGACCTCCAAACTACACCTTTTACTGCATTAAAATCGAAACAAGGTCAATGCTAAGCAGCGTATCTCCTCAAGCTACGAAAACAATGTAGTTTGTGCAGCTGAGACATACCAAAGTGATAAAGCAGACTTTGCCATTCGAGGGACAGTGTTTAAAAACAGAGAGAGAAAAAATGGTCCCTGAGCAAGTGCTTTTGTTATATGCAGAAATTTTGCCATGAAGACTGCTGCAAGATTTTGCTGGGTTTGACTTATGACTTTAACAGTTGGCTATTTTAATGGATAGCCTACTGTTTCCTGAAACAATGAAGGCATTTAAAGGATGCTTGGAGGGGGAGTATTCTGCAGGAGATACTGTTTTTTGAAGCATTCACCACTTTTGTGGAAAATTTAGATGATAGGTGCATAAATCTTTATTGACTTGGCCATTAAAATGTAAATAAGTGCAGTAACTGCAAAAAATTATGTTGACACTAAAAACAGTTAAAAATATTCACTGTACAAAAGTTACAGTAAGATTTTTGACAGAAAATAGCTAAGCAAGAGCAGGAGAAACTTATTTTCCTACCCCTCACACATGGGCTGTAGAAAACAAATGCTGCTGTCACAGGCCAGGGGACAATAACCATTTATTTCAGTAGCTATGGTTGTACCTCCCTTCTCCTTCAGGTGTTTTTAAGAAAGTGTGAAACAAAATATCATATCAACCAGAATTTAAGTATCCAACCAACAGAAACCATGTATGGCTATTTTGGTAGACACTGATTTTGACAGAGTTGCATTTTTTGCCAATAGCACGTGATTTTAGGTCACTCCATCTTGTTGTGCCTAATTTGAGATACAGCCCCTGAGTCTTCTCACAAGGATGTGTTGGGGATTTAAACTCCATAAATGCCTACAAAGCCTCCCTTTACAATGTTGTTAAAACTCAGAGGGTTTTGCACCAGGGAACTTGCACCAGGGAATCAGAGAGAAAACAGGCGCAAGAAGAGAAGTCCACATCAGGAAATACGGTTCCTTCCTCCACGAATGTCAGTCCCTAGAGGGGATGATGTTCTGAAAACCGCGAAATGGAGACTCCATGTTATCTCCACCCGAACCTACGGTCTCCTGCCGAGACTGTATTTGGAGGAACACCGAGTTGCTTTTTGACATACAGTCAAGCAGCATATACTTTATTGGATGTCGATGCAAATTTTGATTAAGAATGAGAAAGTCTGAAGGGAGCTGGACATAAATCTGCCTGGTTACAGGAAATACCATTAAAATACGACCAGAGCAAGAAGCCATCAAACATTTTAGGCTTAAATGGAATTACTGAACAATTGCTACCCTTCATGTGTGCATTGGAAACACGTTTACCTTTTAAAATTATTTTATCGTATTTTTGCAGATTTGGGAGTGCAGATTTTCAAGTATATTTCTTGAACAAAATCAAGGCAAGTCTTTCTAAAGCAAAATACATTTTCAGTTCTGTAATCCATGTTTGCAAAGTTGGGAACATAATTGCTCTTCACATCTCCCTGCAGAGAGAACGTTCTTGTAGTTATTCAAAACAGGACATTTTTGCCTAGCTGTGTCATTTGAAAAATATTTCTTTAAAACACTAGCAGTTTGCAGGGGATTCTTCTGACAATGGGTGCCCGTGAGCTCCCTTTTCTTCATAATGGACAGGGAATATCCTCTTTCTTAATAAGTCTGTCTGCAGCACATCGGTCTAGGAGCTCTTTCATCCCACAACGGGAGAGCATCGCATCATAGAAAGTGAAAAAGAGGACTTCCATCCTTACCTGAAGCTGACATGGGTTATTTGATGGTTAAATAGAAATTTTCCGGGGAAAGTGGTGTAAAGATGTAAGCAGCCATTGTACCAAATGTGATAAGGCTTCGCACCCTTCTGCAATTATAGCAGGGGTAATGAAATGTGCTTTCTTCTCTTCATGCCCACTCTGGCCTTCCCCAGATTCCCCGTGGTGCTGTTGAAGGTAAAGGCTGCAACCTCTGCTGCCCTTTACTGGGCATTCAGGCTTATAATCCACACTTGCTTCAGCCTCCCTGGAGATCAGAGGTTCGGGGTTTTTTTTCTCTGTCGCTCGTTCCTTCTTTCTCCATGTTGCCTGCCAGCGGCTGTCCTCAGCTAGCAGTACCTACAGCCTGGGTCAGTCCATTGCAGAGTAAAGACAATCTTTTCGGCAAAAGGCAGAAAGCAGAGGGAAAAATAAAAGCCTGATAATTTTGCTGCGCTCGTGTGTTTCGAGTGAGTTCAGGCGGCTCCGTACAGGTCCCACCGACATCTCCGCATTGTAATTTGGCTCTAAGAAAGAAGAGCTCTTGCATGGCAACCAGTTCGTTACACGGCTGGTAGCTGCACGCTTTTGGCAGGTGCCTCAATGGACCAACTTGTCAGGCCCAAGCCCCAGAATGTGTCTTCTAAGGAAGCCTCAGGCTTTATATGTCCCCAGGGAAGCCACAGGGGGTACACAGCCAATCTCGAAGAATGATTTGTGAGAAGACACCCTGTAAATAGGCAAATGCAGTGTTGGCGAAGTCAACTGAGGTATGCCCATTTACAGCAACCGATGAAGGAGATCCAGCCTCCTGCAGCACAGACGTAAGGGAGCAAATACAGACATCAGCTTTAGTAGTTTAGCAACAAGTATGAGTTAGGATGAAACGCATATTCAGCACCGATTCAGGAAAAAGGGCTTGTGGGATGGCTCTGCAGTATTGAGAACATAGTGCCACCTCAAACTGTCCGTGTTTACAGAGGAAGAAGTAGTAATATTAAGAAACTTTCTTAGACCTTTTAAGAAGGTCTTAGGGTGCTTTATAGTAATGCACATCATGCTTTATGAATTATGCTCAGTAAATTAAGGCTTTTGGCTTATGTTTGGCCAAAAAGAGATGTCAAGGGAATAAGAATCAAAAGAAGTAGTTTTACGAGAGAAAAGTGGTAAAAGTAGTGAACTTTATACCTCTAACAACTGAAACTAACCAGTTACAAGACCAAAACTGGTACAGAGATGAACAAAACTGAGGTAAAGGCTATACTCTTGTCCTCCCGGAAGCCAGATGGCAACTAGATATATCCACTTGCCATGTTTGTTTTAGTGCTGTTTTATAATAACTATTAGATGATAAAGAAAGGGCTCTGCCATGCTGTGACCCTCCTTTGCCCCTGGATTGTTCCTTGCTATGGGGACAATGAAATTCTTGATTTTTTGCAGCTTTACTTCTGAAGCTTGAGCAGCTTTGTCCCAAAAGCCAACCAGCTGTGTGGAGGCAGGAGGGAGTGTGTGGTGGAGGAATGTCCTTTATCCCGTTTCCCTTCAGAGCAGGCATGTAGTATCTGGCTTTTATCAGTAAAATCGATATGAATATGGTTTTCATAACTTCTCCTATTTCTCAGCAAATACCTTGATTTAAAAGGGAAGTTTCTAGCTGTTTTGTAGGCAGGCACTTCTGATGGCTTGTGATGACTTTCCTGATTGCTCTAAAGCTATGCAAAGTGTCCTCTCTGAAGGGAGTGGAACAGAAATACATTTGTGACTAAGTATAACTACCATAACAGGATAAATTAAGATCACCAGCATTTACAGAGAAAGGGTGGAGGACTTGGAAAAGATAAGAGGTCAGAAAGCAGAAAAATATACAAAGAGCATATCTATATTATTTTGGGAGAAGCATTATTACATCTCCAGATGATACGGGTTTTGACACACAGCAAGAAAAATGGAGCCATACAATTTTATAATCTTCATCTTTAGCAATAAAGTGACAATTAACCCTGCACATTTGCCGAGTCACTCAGATTGGTTTGTCACACTCTGTGGTTTCTCTTTTTTTAATCGTTTTCTTTCTTTGTAGTTCTGAATATCAGTGCCAGATTCTGTCCTGGTGGCCCTGGAGTACCTGTACATTTTCTTAAGGTCAGTAGGTAATTTACAATTACCTTGGGAGGAATTAGATCATTTCTTCTTCTGGAAAGATCAATGTGAGGGGTTAAGAAGCATCTATGAGGTCCCCCTTGTCCATGATTTTCTGTTACTTAGCTTCTGTCAAGAAGCATGGTGGAGCTGCACCTTAAAATTTGAACACCACAGCGTTCGATACTGTTTCCATTTTCCTCCTGTTCCTTTCTTGAATGTGCCGTGCTTTATTTTCACTAGATTTCTCCTAAGTCTGCCCTGAAGCAAGTGCAGGCAGAACTGAGGATCCTGGCCTATTCTCCAGCACTGGCAGAAGTTACCTCTTGCCATCGCAGCTTTGCAAGCGTTCACATAAGGAGTAGGGGCAAGCAAGCAAATTCCAGCTTTTCTGTTATGCAGGTGCAGCTATCCGCTTATGTGACAGACGCAGACTCCTGACTGACATGTAACTGTCTGCTTATTGTGCAGTATTTTCAGGGACTCCTGCATGTCCTCAGCTTGCGGATAGAGGGATTGGGAAACCCCAGGTGTGAGACAGCTGATGGACTATGGACAACATGGATGCTGCCAGGGGAGGTCAGGATGTGGAAATTCCACTGCAATGGAAAGCGATATTACGTTAGTGTGACACAAGAGCGTAGGACGAGGCGAAGCACCGTCGGAAGAGGGTCATGTCGGGGACCTGCTAATTCTGGCATTAACTTCAGGGTACAACTGGCAGGACCTGATTCCCAGTGGGAGGATGAAGGAAGATACCCTGGGAGACCCAGAGGAATCCCTACTTCATACAGTACAGAGGAGGACAAGGGACAGTGTGAAGAGAGTCACAGAGGCCACGGTCAGCCCAAGAGCTCTTCGATAAATAGCCATGCTCAAGGTGGCAAAATGAGACCAGGCACACAGTGAAAGGAACTTTGAGGTACACTGCATGAATTTTGAGCCAACGTGTTTTCTCTTGACGTGGTGCCTAGGTTTCCTTCTCCTTCTCTAAACAATGACTCCTCTTCATGTCTTCAGAAAACAAGAGGATTGATTTTTAAAGTAGCCATTTATTTTACAACAGCATACTAGTGATAAAAAGAGAAAAAATTACAACAATTTAATAGTTGGCATGTTTGGTGGATAGAATTAAGCTGTATAAAACAATAACATTTAAAAAACAATTCATTACAGATAAAGTATAATGACAACAAATCTTAAAGCAACCAAAAAACCAAGACTGATACTTAGAGCATATCTTGTGCCCACCTCAGTGCCAGCCTAGCCAGAGGTCTTGATTTTTAAGGACAGCCTGTTGCATATTGCATACAGGTGTCTGTTACATGAGCATGCAAAGATCTAGCTCCAGCTTAGAGGCCCAGCTGCTGTTTCTGGAGCAGGCTCCTTCCCTGTGATGCTGGGGAATGGAGCGGATGTGAACTGCTCACTCAGACACTGCTTGTTTCTTGGATGAGGTGAGAGGGGTGGACGAGAGCAACTCTTCTTCCCTTGGCGGAGGATTTTTTGCTTTGTGCCCACATCCCTTCCTTCTGGAAGAGCAATCTCAGCACTGTTTCCTTCAGTGAGCAGCCTCGTTTCCTCCACAACCATACAACAATCTCCTAAGCCACTGTGTGAGGAGCTCCGTTACGCTAAACGGAGGAGCAGCAAACAGTCGGGGACTAAATCCGTGTCAGTCTTACCAGCTGTAACAAGCACTGCCTGTCGGGCCCCTAGCACGCCCTCCTACCCTACCTAGGCTTTTGACTGCTTGGGCTCAGGGCCAGCTTAGATAATGGGTGGAGGAGTCACATCTTGAATCAGAGATGTTTGAGAAAATGCTGTGTGAAGCCTTGGCGGGAAAGGCTGCCCTTCCCTCAGGAGGTGCTTTTAAGCTGGGCACTCTACCCGTGCTCTCTGCCTGAGCTACACTGCAGCTACGTTGCAGCTCTGCCCATGCCCATGCCTGTGCTCCAAGCTGGCCGCCCACCCTAGAAGGGCTCAGGTCAAGGAATGCAAGAAGCATGCACAGCTTGTTTGCAAAGTCTCCCTGGCATTGGAAACAAAGCACCATATGCTCAAGCAGCAGGAGCAAAAGGACGAGCTCAAGGCAGAGGGAGTTGAGAGCAGAAGGGCAAAGAGGTGCACAGGAAAGGCACCGGGACATCTTGCTTCATGCTCCCCCATTCCTCCTTATGGGGCACTGGTGGATAACGCACGGCTACTTCCTCTCCCTGCAGCTCCAAGAGGGCGCCTCTTCCACTTCACTTTCTGATATCTTGCCCCTGAGGTGGCTACTGCTTATTGGCATCTTCCCCTCTCTCTTACCGCTTTTGGCCACCATCACCCCCACCTGTCTTTGCCTTACCGTCTCTCCTAGGCCCTTGCTGTGTTAGCTGTCTGCTCAGCCCACTGTGCAGGTGAAACCAATAGCAGTATCAGCAACAAGCATCGGGGCAAGGAGATCAGGTCCTGTGCGTGTGCCATCGTCCCCAGCACAGAGCACAGCAGGCAAGTCCCGGTGCCACTGTCACTGACGCAAAAGGCACAAAGGTTGCCTGCATCGCTGGCCCTTCACACTGGGTCTGCTGGAACCAGACTTAGACTGTAGATACGCAGATTTTTAATTAACACAGACTCAGCTAGGGCTTTCCTTCTTTAACATGTATAGCTGAAACTGATAATGTTTTATAACAGTTGATTGCCTTTGAAATGTATGGTTCTTTTACATGTTTGTCCTGAATTGTATATATTTGTTAATGTTTCTTCTTTTTACTGGCAAGCAACAGAAATATACCTGTATTAGAAACTGAGATAAAGAGTTTATTGACTCATTTGAAAGAATTTTTAATGATATAAAAGTCAATTATATTCAATACTCAATCTCACATGGCAAAAGGATACATAAAAAAGGGGCTGCATAAACATCAGCACTACAACACACTGTGGAAACGATCTCTGAAGACCTCCCTACGCTGTCCAGCTTCTCCTGAGGCTTCTGACCTGGTGCTCAAGAGTTGCAGATCAGCACCAGAACATCCTGTGTCTTCCTGCCATCATGCTGGCTTCATGGATGAGGGAAGCAAAGTGTGCCGTCAGTCCATGGGAGTCACTGCAGGCGTCCTAGTGACACTCGTGTGAATGTCCCCCATGGGGAAGAAGAACTCAGCAAGTCTCTTATTCATCACTTTGGTGCCTGAGAACCTACAGGCTTTAGAAAATGAAGTGAGTGTCTCTGTCTCTTCTCTTTTTCCATTTCAGGGAAGCAATTTGCTTGTTTTCCTTCTCTCCTGGTTTCGGCAGGGATAGAGTTAATTTCCTTTCTAGTAGCTGGTACGGTGTTTTGGATTTAGGATGAGAACAAAGTTGATAACACACCGATGTTTTAGTTGTTGCTAGGTAATGCTTACACTAGCCAAGGACTTTTCAGCTTCCCATGCTCTGCCGACTGAGAAGGCTGGAGGGGCACAAGAAGCTGGGAGGGGGCACAGCCAAACTGGCCAAAGGGACATTCCATACCATGTGACGTCATGCTCAGTACATAAACTGGGGAAAGCTGGCCGGGGGGGGGGGCCGCTGCTCGGGGACTGGCTGGGCATCAGTTGGCAGGTGGTGAGCAATTGTACTGTGCATCACTTGTTTTGTGTATTATTATTATTATCATATTATTATTATCATTTTATTTCAATTATTAAACTGTTTTTATCTCAACCCACGAGTTTTTCTAACTTGTGCTCTTCCAATTCTCTCCCCCATCCCACCGGGTGGGGGGGGAGTGAGCGAGCGGCTGCGTGGTGCTTAGTTGCCGGCTGAAATTAAACCACGACACCTTCCATCTTGCATTTTACAGCCCTCTCTGAGTCCCAGCCCAGGCTGCAGACGTGCACAGGATCTTTTATCCCACAGGCCACCTTTGGGGAGGTTGTCACGTGGCAGTTGCACAGCGTACGTAAGTGAGGGAGCCACATGGACTGCACAAGTCACACGAAGCCGAACTAAATTATATACTGGTTTTTTACTAGGTTCTGGTGACTTCAGAAGCGCAGCAAGGGCCTCTATAATACTTACGAATTACTGACAGGATATTATTCTTGTGCGGGAGCGGGACAAAAAAGACGAACGGTGGGTGCACTACGGAGGTGGTCCCATAGGGAAAGAACTTCACCGTTTCCGTGCAGGAATGGCAGAACCAGGTACACCTTTCAGGGACATGTTTTGATGCAGGATTTGGTTTTTAGCGCCTGGATAACACCACTGACATTCAGAGCATTGCTGTAGTCAGTAAAGTAGTATCAAATAAAATAGGGAGTTCTACATTTACTCTCTCCTGAAGATTTTTCTGTCAAATTGGGTCAACTTCTAAGTAAAGAAAGAGAGCATTTTAATCTGTCTGCACTGCAAACCTAGCCTGGGATCTGAAAATTACTTTTGTGCATAGAAATGTTGTGGACTCTGAATTTGGCAAGCAGTATTGTTGGTGCATAAGATATAACGGTATATAATCCAAAACCTGATCATTTCTGCTTTGCTTAGCTTACCATTATTTTAGCAAATGTTTGCTTTGGTGGGTTTTTGGGGTAACGTGAGCAGATAAAAGCTCCATAAAGATATTTTTGCCAACACTGAAAATAAAAAAATAAACCAACATCCCTCCCCCCCAGTATTTAAGCAGTAGCATTTGTCACCTTTATAAAAATACTATTATCGACTGAACGCAGATCATAAAACTGCTCTGCCCAGATCTGCAGGGGAATCAAACAGATGGCAGAGCCCACTGCAGTTTGGATGAAGATTTTATAGCTAGATATGCAAGAGAATAGTAAAGTGATTTCAAGGTCAGCGATGAGGTGAAAACTGTGGCCATATTTTCTTCTGCTAGGAGCACATGCAGCCTTTCTCACACATTTAAAGGAAATGCACCAAACCCAGAAATTCCTTCACTACCAGAAGCAAATGGCCTCGGTGCAAGATGATATTGCAACAGGGGGAGAATTTGCTTGCTTAACTTGCATTTTTTAAATGCATATTCTACACTAATTTTTTTCAAAGAGTTGTTCATGACTATTTGTGTGTGTATATGTATGTATTTTTTTTAATTCAGTCAGATCTGCAGGTGGTCATACAGCAGTTTGTAAATAATATTAGTTGTGAATTTTGGCAACAAAAATGATTCTCAAATAATGGTTATTGTTATTCAATTAGTTCTGGGCCCAACACGCATCTAGAGCTGTTGGCAGCTGATTTTTTCCTCTGTGCTTGTGTCTTTTATGCCCCCACAAATCTCTGAATCAAGTAGTTATGGCATCAAATGGAAAATTTCCTCCCTGATTTGTTGTGTTCTTTTAAAAATAAAAACCCCTAGCAATCTAGCTTGTGATATCCATCAGGCTCAGCTACATAGATCTGGAGGCTGTATTTCTCTCTTGTTTATGTCATTAGTCTGGTTCTAGTTAATTTTCACTTCCAGATGTCTCTTGTGCCTGTTTTTCTCTGGTTAATGGAATATAAATTACCTTGATAGGCCAGAGCTGTTTGCTCTGTTTTACATGTTTAATTTCTGGATATATTTTACCGAGCCTGATCCCTCACCATCACAAAATAGCTTTTACTGCCTTACAACACAGATTTCACTGCAGTTATTTAGTGGCATGAAATACGCACAACCGACTGAAGAATCAGGCTTGTAGTCTGAGTGCTCGTCTCTTCTTTCATTAAAGGGGCACGAAGACCTGCTCTGGCAAGGGTTGGATTCAGCTCCTGGACCATGAGAAATAGGAAGACTCTGGTTTAGTGTGGCTGAAAGGATGGACGGGCGGGTTACCGCTATGAAGGATGACTCCTACTTGCTAGATTAGGATGTTATCTTCAGAAAACGACGCTAAGCTGCATCATGTTTGGTATCTCCCTTCCATGAAAGGCAAGGGTTTTGGCTTTACTCATTCTCCATGAAAGAGGTGGTATACAACAGCATTAGCGGACCTGCAGTGGGGTGGCTGCCAAGCAAATCAACTCTGTGCTGCATCGTCTTCTGCTGAATCACTTCTGGTCCTGAGGTTTCCCTCTAGGGAGTGGAGGATGGTGCCAGGGTCCAGGTAGCTCTCCCAAGTTTTTTCCTGCAGGGGTTTCTGTAAAAGGGTGGTTGGGGTGCAGTGGTGTCAATTATGCCTTAGTGGACTTGAGCAGATCCCCACAACACTTCTTCAGTTATGGGTGGGCTAGATGCCTTTGCATATGGATATTTAGTTGCTGGATTATATAAAGCGCTGCAGCAATCAAATATTTCCTGCTGCTTTTCCAAAGAACTGCTGCAGGGACACTCACGCATTGCATACAAAGATTCCAGGGCACGTTGTACTTTTCTATGGAGGCTTTGAAAACTTAAAGAGATGAGATCCAGTGATCTTAGAAAAAGCCTGGGAACCGGTCCTCAAGTACTAAATTTGAGTGGCAGGGACAGCCCTTGCCCTGTTCTGTGCTGCCATTTCCCCGTTGGTAGCCCAGGGCTAACTAACATTCAACTGTAGGCAGTCAAAAAGAATAGAAATGCTTCTAAAATTTTTCAAAGCTTACAAAAATATGCAGAGTCATTACTACTTCTTCTCTAGCCAAAAAGGCCCTGATTCAGGGGCTTGCTCTTTGCAGTTACCACCTCCAGTCAGTTCTTGGTGGGACAAGTCAACTTACAGCAACCTTTGCTTCATTTAGGGACCAGCTGCAGGTCCCTCTTGGGCACCTTCTTCCTGCTGACCAGCTCAGCTGAACAGAGGTTGAGAAAAGCCGTCACAGAGCAGCTGATGCACATACCAACTGTTATCACTGAGGTTGCATATTAATTGTTATTCAGACTTGCATTGTCAAACGCACTATTTTTGGTTTTATGCTAGTCAGCCGAGGTCTTGAGCTCATGCTGATCAAGGATCGTGAAGGAGACTATGCAGCAAGTCAGTGAGATTTGTATGCTGAAAGTCACTCATGCTTTGAGAGCCTGCCAAAAATAATGTTTCAGAGGGCATGTATAACACTGCCAAAATCAAGCTGATGAATGGCTGTATCATTGAATTTGGATGCAGAATGAGGGTCAAGTTCAGAACAGTCTAGCCGTAGGCTATTCACACAACCTAAGCAGGATGGGACCAGGGCATTTTGTAATCGACACTTATGAAAAAGAAGTTATTTAGCTCTGTTTTATTCTGAAGTGCAGTAGAGGGAGGGCAGAGAGGAATTGAATCTGGAAGGTAGATGACAAGGCAAGTTTAGGGCCATACAGTGCCAGGCTTATCTGAGCATTTGGGAGTTTGTTTTAGTTAGGCACAGTAAAACAAGGAAGGGAAATGTTGGTGGTCTCTTCTGGAACCTGTACACATCGAGGAGTTGGTTCTGCAACACTGGTGTTCACTCTTTTCTTCCAGGAATGTAGTTGTTCATGGTTAATGTTAATTCAAAACACGGGAATAAGAAGTCTGTAGATGAAATACCGCATGCTATTTTTCCTGAAGATGAGAGGAGTTTGAATTTAAATAATGAGGCTTAGTTATGAAAGCATACAGCCTTGCATTTCATTTTTTTCTTGAAGAATTTTATCTCCCTGGGTAACAGGCAGGTGATACAGCAAGAAGCATATCATTTTTTCCTATCTGTGATGGATGCACTCGACCCCTTAACCAAACTAGCGGTAGCTTGGTACAGGCTCCAAACGAGGTAGAAGCCGGAGCCGGAGCCGGGCCAAGAACTCCTCTAGTTCCAACCTGTTCTCTAAAAAAGGAGTAGAGTGACACAGTGAGCATCGATGCATATGAGCTTGGAACACCGATCACACAATTAACACATGAATAGCGGGGTGGCTTTTCCCGAGACTCATTTGTCAAGGAACAAAGAGAGTTGTGGGTACAAGGAGTCTCATGCATACCTTTCCCATCGCATGTAATTTGACTACAAGCCGACCACTTTATCCCATAAATTTGACAGCCTAAGTGAGCCGCCTTTGAGCTCTCCCTGCCAGGCAGCGTGGCTGCATGGCGGTGATCTCCCCTGGAGCTGGGACGCCTCTCAAGGTTGCTCCTCGAGGCAGAGAGACCTTTTACCAACGGCAGATCTTTGGTAAGTGACTGATAGCAGGCTGAATTAACACTAATGAAACATTACTAATCCATGTAGCTATTAAATATTAATTACTATAAACTCTGTATAGATAATTCCAGTAGACATAAACCGTTGTCCAAGTCTGAGACTAAGATGGGACCTGGACGCACCTAAGCTCCATCAGGAGTTTAGAGAGCAAGGGGGTCCACTCTGAACCTGGTGACTCAACGGGAGGGTCTTCCTTACCTTTTTCATCTCTGATCTCTCTGTGAATCATTCTAACTCGATTCTAACTCAATTTTCACTTGTATGTTTCTTCCATGCAGTAATTAATAAAGTGAATGTTGCCATCAAACTTATTGAACCTTGATAAACCACTGTTAAACTTTGTTAAATTCCATCGAATTTATTGAACCGTGTAAAATTATTATTCTACCTCAGTAAAACATATTGCCGCTTCTCTCTTTTGAGTGAGGCGCAGTCCACTCTTTCTCAACAAATTGGCGTAGTCGGCAGGATGGCAAGTAGTGTCACTGATTACTTACAGAAGCATGGTATCAGTCTGAGTCCCAGATTCTCAGAAGAACGGGCTCGTGATAATTGGCCTGATGGGGAAGCTGTGGAAGAACAGCTAAAGGTGACCGGGGGCATATAAAGGATGGAAAAGGGAAAGGAATTATTTGCAAAATGCTAGGTACCTGTTTAGAAGCTGCTTATCAGGATAGGAAGAATAACAATAAAAAGGAGCAGGACGTAAAGGAAGAAATAGAAGGCAGAAAGGCAGCTGAATTAATACTGTCTTTGAAAATTGAGCAGCTGCAGAAACAATTACAGGAAGAAAAGGAGAAAAAACAAAAGTTGGAAGTAAAGTTTGAGATGATACTTATGAGGGCTCCCCATCCTCCTGTCATTGTACAGATTAGGAAATTAATTGTATCCCCTGAAGAATGGGATGGGAACATATGCAGTGACCCCGACGATAGCGAACCAGGGGAGGATGATTCTTTGTTTCCCTCAAATCCCCCTGAATATGAAGCCAGACCCATCATTAAAACAGAACAGTCTGAAGGATCTCAGGGTGGTGCTCCGTGATATACTGTGCGAATCACTCCCTGGGATCCATTACAATTGGCAAATTTACAAGAAAAATACAGCAGAAAGCCAGGTGAAACTGAAACAGAGTATTTGTGGCGAGCCTGCCTAAGTGGCGACGACCGAATAACGCTGAGTGGAGACGAAGCAAATGGCTTTTGGGGTCCAGGAGTTCTCTTAAATTTAGGACCCAACCCGGCAAATGGATCCCATTCTATCGCCAGCAGGGTAGCTTATTGGGCTGAGGGAACAGACGCTATGGAACGAGGTGAACCCTCCATAATCCCCATAAGATCTCTTAACGAGCTCTCTACAGCCATCACAAAAGCTGCCTGCATACAAGCCATGCATAAACGAGAATCCAATGATATCCCAATATCTGCTATGATTGATTATGCAATGCTAAAACCACTACTTAGAGGAGCCCCGGCAGTTCTTAAACCCTGCTTAATTGCAAAATGGCATGAAATTAAAAGAGACAAAGAACACCATGAGGGATTAGCTGATAATGATCCCTGCAATCAATTCCCTACCTGGGCAGAATTAATGCACAACATTGTAAACCGTGCCTGTGAAATGGGGTGGGACGATGCATTAGCCACAAAATCAGACCCAAGATCGCAAGCAGGAGATCATCGAGTGCGACCAATAAAACAACCACCCCCACAGGGAACAGGAACTAGACCAAAGGAAAATACACCTAAAGACCCATGAGCAGAGTCTCGGGAGTGGAGAAATGAACCGTGGAGGAAAGCATTGGTGCTAAACATTCCCAGAGCCGCGATTCAGAGTCAGGCTGCTGGCATTATCCTGAGTCTAATTTTCAAGCATTCCAGAAACAGGATGATGGCAAAAGGAGAGAGCGTACCCCAAATACTCTGGTGCCACTGTCAGCTCCAAGAAAGAGTGATAACCCTTTCCTCCCCCTTAGGGATGGATTGCAAAGCATGAGGCCAAAAAATGAGTAATACCAGGATGGGCCTGCCTGTCCGGCAAGTGGAACCTTATCAATGGATAAATAATAACAACCCATATGTTTTGATTCCAGCTGGTCCTCAACAACACTGGTAAAATTCCTAATAGATACAGGAGCACAATTTCAATATTAACACAACAGGATGCTGGGTGTACGACCTGGACAGCAGAGAGTTAAAATTACTCGAGTGAACGGAGCAAGTGCTATATGCCAAACTGCAAAAGTTAATTTATGGCTCCCGGGCGAGAAGCTCATGTCTACTAGCTTTGCAGTAAAAAATCACAATGAAAATATTTTGGGTTTCGACGTTTTGAACAGCCAAAGCTGGCGCCTGCCGGACAGCAGTGTGTGGTCCTTCGGTTCAAATGTCGACCCTAACCCTGATAGAAACCGGGAGGCTACAGCGCACGTACTCTGCGCAGCCCCTGCACTCCCTGGTTTAAAGATTACTAACATATCACAATACCCGATTTCTGCTGCGGCACGAAACGGAATTTCTGAGGTATAGCAGACTTGGAAAAATGGCACATGGAACCCACTCCCCATACAATTCACCAGTCTGGCCAGTCCGAAAACCGGACAGGAGATGGCATCTAACAATTGATTATCAGCGCTTAAATGCCAGCACAGCCCCCCTAATGGCTGCAGTACCTAATACTGCAACTCTAACAGCCACGCTACAAGCAGCCACACACCCATGGATGGCAGTGCTAGATGTGAAAGATATGTTCTTTATGGTCCCCTTGCAGGAGGAGGATAAAGAGAAATTTGCTTTAATGTGGGAAAGTATACAACACACCTTTAACAGACTCCCACGGGGTATAAACATTTACCCACACTTGCTCATGCCGCACTTGCTGAACTTTTACAGACAGTCTCACTCCCTCAAGATGTGAAGCCGTACCAATACATAGATGATATTCTAATTGGAGGGACCTCCCCTGAAAAGGTGGGGGAAGTGGCAGCAGCAGTGTGGCAAGCACTGTATAAAGCAGATGTTGAGATTCCACCTGAAAAATGTCAGGGACCAAGTAGAGAAGCAAAATTTTTAGGTACTAGGTGGATTGCAGGTAGTGCAGCAATTCCACTGGACAGCCTAAGTAAAAAAGAACAATTGCAGATGCCCCAATCTAGTAAAGAATTACAACAACTTATGGGTACTTTAGGATACTGGAGAAAACATGTACCTGGATTTTCTATGATTGCTCGCCCACTGTACTCACTTTTACGAAAGGGAAAACTGTGGAAATGGAACCCAGAACATGAAGAGGCAGTCAAAACTCTAATACAGGAATTAAAGATATATCAGTCACTGGGGCCAGGACACCCCCGCGACCCTATTACAGCAGAGTGGGGTTTTGCAGAACGTGGTACTTACTGCAATCTATTCCAGACCAGGCGGAGCGGGCCAAAGAGGCCTTTAATGTTTAGCTCAACTGCATTTAAAGAGACAGAACAGAAGTATTCCGAGTGGAAAAAGGGACTTTTGTCTTTAGTCCGAGCAGTTAAACAAGCTGAGCCACTGAGGGGTAACCCATCCGGAAAAACCCCGCCGAGACTTGTATTGTTTTTCCTTTCCAGGAGTGATACCGGGAATGGCACCAGCCCACCTTCCCTGGAGATGCGGTCAGCCATTGGAGAATTGCTTATCCTTCTCACAGGAGCAATCATCATCAGCATGGACCAAATTTGGCTTATACACCAACAAGCCCGACGCACGGGGTGGAGACCCTCGCTTCCTTTATTCCTGCTAATCAATATGGTAACTATAGCACATTCTGCACCGTACATGTTTCTCAGTTGTGGGTGCAATCTACTGTAACAGCAATTGTAAGGGAAGGCGATGAGGGCAGCTTGCCCACTGAGATTCAAAAGGTAGTTTGGGATAATGCGACTCAATTCAAAAGGGATTTCCGATCTTGGTGGTATCTAGTTAATTTCACTTACGACCCCACCAACAGTTAAGCCACAGCTTTTGTTTTGACAATACGCAATGCTTCGGTATACGCCATACACCCAATCATTGCGCTGGGATTAAATCGCCATGGAACTGTCCTCTATCCCTTAGAAGATGGAGCATGGGCCCAACAAAATGGGAACAAATGGCAAACTGTCCATGTTGATGCATGTGTTGTACGAGAACAACAGGGATTTATTTGTGAAAGTAATACCACTAAGGCCCAAGACATTTGTCTTGGCACTAAACAAAATGTTTGCCATTTTGAAATACATCCTGATGAAACCCCTGAAACTGTACTTCTCTATGTTGGAAATGGATTTATTTGTATGAGAACCCTTTGTGATTCTATATTTACAGACGACACCACTGTAGAGTCATATAATCACTCAAATATCTGTATTTGTAATTTTACCAAAATCATGGCATGCGACTTTAACTATTCAGCTCCTGCCACAACTCACCAATTGCTACAATCTAACTATACATTGTATCAAGATTTATTGCCTACCCCCACTGTAATGAATCTCACATTGGTAAGAAAACTGTTGCCACATGATGACGTGAGTCAATTGCTAAAATGAATTCGGAACAACGAACAAACAGACAACCCTGATTACCGTCCATCATGATGCAGAGAAGATGCACCATGTCCTAGAAAGAGTGAAGAAAGATGGAGAACATCACTGGTGGGAAACTCTTTTTGGATGGTCACCAACAGCAACTGGAATTTTTAATTTGATGCTGCATCCAATTGTAGTTTTGTTAGTTTTGACCTTATTATGTTTATTGCTTATAATCATTCTGTATATCAAAGTTCGGCAAAAGGTGAAACAAATTACGTCAATCCAACATGTAAAACGTATACAATCAACTGATTCTGTATGTGAAATGGTATATAACTAGCATTAATTGTGACACTTAAACTAAACAGCTTATGAAATAATTAGACTCTTACTGCTGATCTGCAATACGCCTCACATTTATGACATAGAGGCAAGAGGTAACCATACTACCACTCTGTGAGTTGATAAAGTGGATTGACTGTAGTCACGGGGTGGAGTGTGATGGATGCACTCGACCCCTTAACCAAACTAGCGGTAGCTTGGTACAGGCTCCAAACGAGGTAGAAGCCGGAGCCGGAGCCGGGCCAAGAACTCCTCTAGTTCCAACCTATTCTCTAAAAAAGGAGTAGAGTGACACAGTGAGCATCGATGCATATGAGCTTGGAACACCGATCACACAATTAACACATGAATAGCGGGGTGGCTTTTCCCGAGACTCATTTGTCAAGGAACAAAGAGAGTTGTGGGTACAAGGAGTCTCATGCATACCTCTCCCATCGCATGTAATTTGACTACGAGCCGACCACTTTATCCCATAAATTTGACAGCCTAAGTGAGCCGCCTTTGAGCTCTCCCTGCCAGGCAGCGTGGCTGCATGGCGGCGATCTCCCCTGGAGCTGGGACGCCTCTCAAGGTTGCTCCTCGAGGCAGAGAGACCTTTTACCAACGGCAGATCTTTGGTAAGTGACTGATAGCAGGCTGAATTAATACTAATGAAACATTACTAATCCATGTAGCTATTAAATATTAATTACTATAAACTCTGTATAGATAATTCCAGTAGACATAAACCGTTGTCCAAGTCTGAGACTAAGATGGGACCTGGACGCACCTAAGCTCCATCAGGAGTTTAGAGAGCAAGGGGGTCCACTCTGAACCTGGTGACTCAACAGGAGGGTCTTCCTTACCTTTTTCATCTCTGATCTCTCTGTGAATCATTCTAACTCGATTCTAACTCAATTTTCACTTGTATGTTTCTTCCATGCAGTAATTAATAAAGTGAATGTTGCCATCAAACTTATTGAACCTTGATAAACCACTGTTAAACTTTGTTAAATTCCATCGAATTTATTGAACCGTGTAAAATTATTATTCTACCTCAATAAAACATATTGCCGCTTCTCTCTTTTGAGTGAGGTGCAGTCCACTCTTTCTCAACACTATCTGGAGAAAGATGGCAAAGAAAAACAGATCAGGTACAGAAGGTGTCAGGTCTTGGCTGAATACCCTCCCTTCTTAGCTTTTGCTTTTCAGTTCCATTTACATTCTTCTTTTTAACCAGGGTGTGCTTTCCCATCGCTTTTGACTGAAAGAACATTTTTATGGCAAGTTACTTTGGGCTCAATCCAGTTTTAAGCAGTTTTATAGTCAAGGACCATGTGACCAAGAGAGATATCACAGTAATTCAGGTCCACCATGATGACTGCTGAGAAGAAAACTAAGAGATTACCTAAGAGATAGTACTGCCTTAAGTAACTGCCAACCATGATACTGCTAATTGCTATTAAGTTATGAAAAGTGCAGTATCATTTCTAACACACAGAAAGGACAGCACGTGGAGGTATGTTGGGAATGTCATGGACAATTTAATTAAAATAACTGAATATATGGTAATTGTGGCTACATCCTACTATGATTTTTGTGACCTCAGTGGTATCCTTTCTCACACATCATTCATAAGCTCTTGGAGCGATGACTAGCCAGTCTGAATCCATGGAAAAAGGGCCAGTCCTTGGTGTGTCACTATGTCCAGATAACAACACAACAGACAAACGACTAAGAAAACCATTTACTATAAATTAGTTGTTTGCAACCAGAAAGCTCTTGTGAGAGCTCGTGATGCACATGGCTCAATGGAAAACAAATACAATAAGAGAATAGCAAACGTAATTAAATGGAGTTTAGAGCTGAGGCTATCTATCCAAGATCATTTGTGTTGTGTTGCCATAATATCTAGCTATGGACAAACCCACCCCATTGGATCTGGACATATTGGTTTAATAGATACTTGTTGTTTCTACATCTGTGTTTAGATTACTAAATGGCTTGTACAAAGTAAATTAAATCTCATGGCAGAACACGACATTAGAAACATTAGCTAAGCTTTACAGACCCAAATGATGGCAGAGCTATTCCAAATCACGAGTGGTGATTTATACCAATCTTTTTATTAATTAATTTATTGCCTGCCCCTAAATTGGAGAGCTGCTCTTCAAATAAAATGTCTCAGTTAAAAGAAGAACTGAACTCCAGGAAGACAGAGGACCTTGATTTAGCATAGCAAAGAGGGTAATAAGGATTGCAGGGTTTGTGAAACTACCTCAATAAAACATATTGCTGCTTCTCTCTTTTGAGTGAGGTGCAGTCCACTCTTTCGCAACACTATCTGGAGAAAGATGGCGAAGAATCGTTTCCAGTTTGAATACAGCTCCAGCAGAAATCTTGCCGAGATACCCAATTCTCTTCCCACACTTACCTCCGGACAGCAGAGCTGGTAGCTGTCCGTTTCATTCAGTGAACAGTCATATTTTGAACCATGTACTAAATAGTTATCAGTTTCTCACTATTCCACCCAAACAAGCCCATTTCAGTTATCTTTAAGGTCAGAGCTAAAGTGGGGCTGCACACATAAGGAGCTTGTCTTTACCTGCACCCTTCTGCTCAGCTCCTGCTCAGACGCCTCATTCTGTGCTCCTGGGCTGGACCACCAACACCTCATCTCGGGTCAAGGACTTCATCACGTCTCAAGGATTCCTCCTGTTCCTCACCACCGCCAGCCATCAGTCATGTGGGTCTGGGCTAGAAGTGTTGGCTGCTTTGTTCCCTGGTCTCCCCGTGCTGCCTCACGTTCTCCCAAACACCCCCTGCCCGCACGGTGAGGGGTAAACCTGGCTGCTAACAATTCCTGCAGCGTGCGTTTGTCTGCGTACAAGCACTGATGAACTACAGTCCCTCTCCAAATATCCCTGCAAACAAACAGTGGCAATTCGAATGTTTGCTGAAAAACAAAGGAAAGGGATGCAAGCCTGGCTGAGCAGGATCATCTGCCTGCTTAGGCACAAATACTTGAGGGGACCTTTCTCCATTGTTTTCTCAGCTAATTTCCAGCTATATACTTAACTGCTTACCTAATTGATCACCCACTGTCAGTGTCCATGATCAAAAATACCGATAGCCTCCAGAGAGAAGTATGTTTCATTCTCCTGGGCGAAACTGAAAGTGACAATGTTGCAAAGCCTGGAGGGTGAAGGTCGGCCTTCACGGGAGGGAGGAAGAAGAGGTGCCTATACTTTCATTAGGCAAAGAGGTCATATTTTCAAAGGTCAGATCTTTCATCTTTCAATTCCTAGGTACAATCTGACCAGTGCTTTGAAACGCATCGCTGCTTTAGCTGTAAATAAAGAAACTTAAATTAGGCCAGTTTATGAAGCAGCACTCAAACTATAGCTTACAAGGCATCTCCTCTTTTGAGACTTGTAAAAAGCAAATTTATACCAAGACATGTTGCCTTACAACTGGTGTCAGATTCTTGTAGAATCAGAGATTGGAAATGAACATCTCGGCAATGGTGAAAACTGCTTTGTGTTTGGAGAGCAGGAAGTTAAATGGCTAGCCTGCGTCAATTTTTCCTGCTTCAGCTTTGCAGCAGTGCTAAAACCAGACAAAAACACCAACAGCTTGCCTGCTTTTATGAATTCAGGTTGCCCTAGTTTATATGGATGTACCTGCATGTGCGTACGTATGTGCAGTTACTCGGGGTGAATGGAAAGAAGAGCTCCACCTAGAAAAACTGTCGTGTATTTTAGGGCTGTTACAGGCTTAGAAGGACACTGGCAAAAGCTGGTTAATGCAACTGCAAAAAATATGGCTCATAAATCAGAAAAAAGGACTGTGATGCATTTGGAGTAGCCAGTTGTGCTTTATGGATAGGGTACACTGGGGGAGTGAGTAGTGCTGCTGGACACGGAGTACAGCTGTATATACTGTATATAGGTGGTGTAGAAGACCCACGTGGCTAGGCTTGCCTTTGCCATATTAGGCAGGTGGCCCTTGGTGTGGTCTAAAGGAGTAAACAAGCTCAGTGGCCTTTTTTGTAGAATTTATCAAAATGAGTAATAGAGTAAATGTAAACTGAAGAAAGCGTGCTACTTAGTTTATTTACAAAACTAATAAAAATGCAAAAAATACAGTAATCAAATTATGTTCTCAACTAAGAATGAATCAATAGATTAATAGCTTCAAAGTGCTTCCGTACCAAATTAACACAGTAAGCAATCAAATCAAATAATGAGGCTGTCACTTTCACTCAGTCCTTGTCACTAATGAAGTTGTGCTGGGTGAGTCAGAGGAAGAGTTGTTTGCTTTCAGACCAAAAGTATCCGGCATCCTACCCAAAACATTCCTTTCACTTGGCCGGGGAGGAGCACAGGTCACACCACGCGTTTGATTTGGGCTTAGACTCTTACCAAGCAAGAATGACAGAGGCGAGTGATATTCCTCTTTCAACCTAAGTTATGTGCAGCTCTCCAGGTACAAATAATAACTCTTCACATAACATTTCTTACAGTCTTGTGGCTGTTTCAGGGTGACGGGTGTCATTACCAATTCCCCTGCCCACGCACACAGTTTGTAGGATAGCAGATCTACCCGCTTAACACAGACGGGATCGCTGAATAATGCACGATGGCAGCTTTTGAACAGCTTTTGACCTCATCAGAACTTCCTGACTAACTCAGCGGCAGGCTGACATTTATTTTCATGAAACTGTGAAAGGTGTTTCTCCCTGAGCTGTACACAAACACTCATTCGTAACCGGGGGAGGAGGGTGGCGGGAGGAAGAGAGAAAATAATTAGACTGAAGTCAACCTGGCAGAAGAGCAATTCGGTGAGGAGCCAGCGGTTGTGTCTGCGAGCCAGGCAAGTGCCCGCTGGCCAGGGCTGGACCATGCCCAGGAGCTGGGCAAGTGTCCGCTGGCCCAGCTGGCCCATGCTGAGTCCCTGGAGCTCAGGCGCCACTTGATTCACTACTGGTGACACAAAAATTAATGGGAGGCAATGGAGAACGTACTGCTTGACAATCCCCCAGCAAATACACTCTAGGAGAGGCTGCGCTTTCTGATGACTGCACTGTTCCCTTCCTGAAACAAAGCTGAACCCCGATGAGTGCCGGGGATAAGAAAGGCTGGATTTATCCTGCGTAGAGATATGCTGAGAAAAAAGTCTCTGGATATTTCTCTCACTAAAATATCTCGGTAAGAGAGTTCAAAGGCAGATACTAGTGGGCTTTATCAAAAGAAAAAGCTTTCAATCCATCAGAGAGCAACAATGTGCGGCCCAAGGAATATGAAGATATGCTACTATAATTTCACGCTGTGTTATTTTATTCCATAAGACAAACTATTACTTGCTGTCACAAATTTATAACGGTGACCATACAAATTAGGGTTTGATGTCACATGCAGTCTCACAGTTTAGGTAGTAGGGGAGAGAAAAAGGTAATTGCAACATGTACAATGACAATAAAACAGCAAAGCTAGGTGGTCATGTTAGCAATTACTCCTGATGTGTGAATGTTTCCGCTATGTCTAATTTTCAAGAGGAAAATTTCTTTTAAAGAAAAATCCTTCCCAGAATTCTAATAAGGGCCAGAGGAAATGGACGGTGAACCTCGTGGTGAGTTGGGTGAGCAGCATGAACGAGAGGTAGCAGGGAAGTTAGCTGAGATGACACTTGTTGCTTCCTGACAGCTTCAGGGAGAGGATGCCAGTCAAGGGTTGACTCCGAAGACAGCAGGCACCAGCCTGGCTGTCATTGCTCGGGAAGTAGCTGGAGTGTTGCAGTCTTTGGATACGCAGTAAACAGACAATGCAAGAAAGCAGTTCAACATCACTCCTCTGAGCAGATCACCATAAGCAACAACCAGAAATATCTAGCAGGTGGTGAGAGGAAAGCCCCACAGCAAGTCTGTGTGGGTGGCTAGCAGGAGCGCGGTGGTCTGCTTCTTTTCTGATATTGTTCCAAAAAGTTGGGAGGACACCGAAGGCAACCTCTCTGGGACAATGGCATCGACTTTAGTAACTCTTCTAAGTGAGGATGAGTCAACAGAAAATGGGTTGTGTGACAGGGTAAAATGCTCTAGGGCATTCTGACTATTGCAGTAGGTGCTTGTTTAACATGGCTAGGAATACTGTTATTAAAATAAATATTTGTTGCTAAGATACTCTGTTAGTTCAATAGCCTTGAAATCTAGTTTGTGTCATTAGACTGGAGGTGCGGATATTTTATAGATACGTCATTTACAGCCATTGCAGACAGACCTAGGAGGCAGGGAGGGAACTCCTCAAACACTAATAAGAAATAAAGCGGTTACTAGCAGCAGCTCTGACCTGGAGGGCAAAGCTATCCTTGGAAGACAAGCAGCTTGCTGAGCGGGAGCAAGAGAGAAGAGTGAGCAGGAAAACAGTGGTAAAAGAGGAGGGAGAAAAGCAGCAGGATGAGCCACAAGGGAAGGGAGCGTGCTGCCTGATAAGTGCCACCGCAGCTGCAGCACTGCTGACTTAGTCTGTGTTCACATCAGCCAGCGAGGAGGAGCAGCAGAGGCAGACCTTGGAGACCAAGGGGTGGTCTTCTGCACCAAGGATTCGTCACCCTTACTACATGAATTTTAGGGGTTTTACTTGAGTCTGGCTCCAGACTTGTCCCATGAGCTGAGGTCCAGTCAGTGGCTGGAGCACCATAGATGTACTCCTACGGTGTGTCTCCTGAGTTAGTGTTGTCCGAGCACAAACAAGCACACAAAGATATCTTAATTTAGGTCAGCATAAGCCTACTTTTTAGGCCTCTAGCCCATGGTGTAGAAACATTTATTCCAGCCTTCCTAAAGCAAATTCTCTGTACCATTAAGAGGGGGAAAGAGGTGTCCCTAGAAACTTCCATATATGAATTCAGCATCTTTGACTGAGCATCTCTCTCTCTCTTTCCGTTGATAATTTAAGAAATGAGTAGGAAATGCTGGATGACTCATTCCACCAGAGGTACTGCTTTTCTGAGGAGGATCAGCAGCTTTTTAAAGAAAAGGCAGTGGCAGTAGCCTGTCTTTCTCTTCATCTGCCTCTCCCTGCCCTCTCACCATGTAATAAGACTAGGGGGTAGAAAATGTGCCTTGAGTTTGAGCAGCCTTGGCTCCATGCTTTCATCAGCCTAAGAAGATCTGGTTTTGTCTGATATGAGAGTATGCCAACCTCAGCATGAAGGGGAGCCAGGGAGGGAGCGTGAGGAACCCTCTGTCTCTCCTGTTGACAGGGGACCCCTGTGCAATAATTAATGGGTCTTAGCTCCTAAGCCTCAAGGGGCTCAGCAAGAAAGCTAGCAAGAGGGAGTCTGAGTCTCATCTGGGAAGTGGCAGGAGGTTGGGCTCCTTGCAATGTGTCAGTAATAACAGAAGTGGTCACCAAGTAGGATCCAGGTTGTTTTGGGAGAAGAACTGACTGCCTCTTCTTCAAGGCTAACCGGAGCCATTTTCCTCTTGCCTCCTCTGCTTCTGGCTCCACCACCCTCACCTTCCAGCCAGGGGGGGAGTCAGAGTAAGCAGGGAGGTTCTTCACGTGTTTAGGTGTCTACCAGAACAGGTCCCGGGGGTGTACCGTACCCTGCCCACACATGCAGGCACCAGAAAAGTCCCAGTCTGCAGACCTCCTTACCAGCAAGCATGTGAAAGCTTGAAAAGCATCACCCCTCTCCTGCTAGAGACTGAGTCAAAAGGGAAAGCACCAGGGTTGGATCCTGGTTTCAGACACAGAAATCCTGGGGCAATGCTGGCACACAAAGGAAATTTCCCACGTATTCTCCCTTTTTCTTGGGGCTTTAGCAGCTGATATGTTATTAACATTTATATTTCCCAATTCAGTTTATACCATTTCATTACAAAGGGCTTTGCCAGATGGTAACCCTTGCTGTAGCAGTTTAAGAAGTTATTGCCTCCAGCTGCCCGCTCTGTCCCTCCGTTCAAAGTTATGACCTTGTAAGAGTCAGCAGAAGGGGACGTGCACCCAACTGCATCTGCTCCTGTTCACAATCCCGCACATTAACGCCTTCAACTAATACCGTGGACCATAATTTGGAGCAACCAAGGAACAGGTGACATTTCCTTCTCCTCACATTGCTAAGGGGGCAATAATCTTTGCAACTGGGAGTGAGTGGCAGCTGGAGTTGGTCACATATTAAAGCAGTAGCTCAAGTTTCTCAAAGTTCATGTGTGGCAGTCGTAAGCTGTGCTGGTCCTAGAAGGACTTTACTTATATAGTAATATAGGTACACCGATTTGAACAAAACGGTTCGCGCTTGGATGCGTAGCTGTATCACCATTTCTGCCCTTTGCGCTCCTAAAGAAAGCAAAGCTGTATTTTATGAGCAAACCAAACTATCCCAGCAAACATGAACTCTTGCCAGTATAGCTGGATCTGCACCAGAGGCTTCTGCTGACACAGCTAAGACAGTCCAGGATTCTTCTTCTCCTCCCTCCTATCAAGACACCAGGCTGGAAATACCTGTTGCAGAGACTGGAAGAAAAGCAATCACAATAGTTTGTCTTTTCTGCAGTGCTCCGATTTAAACAGGGTCATACAGGCAGCATCCACAGGTGCAGTTTTACCACTGAGATCAATTTCAGTGCCCTGCAGAATTCGACTAGTAGTAATGTAGTGCAGCTGTAAAATCAGAAAGCCCAATTATGGCCAGGCTCTGTCTGCACAGCTCTCAGTTTTGGTGGTTGGAGCCACCAGCACGTTCATGTGAGAGCAGAAATCTGCCAGAGATGCCCCGCAGCCAGCCTCTGAAAACAAAATATTGGGAGTGCACACGAAGAAGAGGAGCTCACAGTTACATGTAGCTGCTGTGCTGTCTGCTTGTATAACCATTTTTTATTTAATAGAGAAGCGATTCTGGCAGAGTATAAATATTGCCATAACAGTTCTGAGAACGGTGTTGAAGGAGAAATGTGTGGATTAGCAGGGATGGCTAGTGAAGTACTCACATCACCTCTTTTGTGATGGAAATATTTTATTATTACTAACCTATCCTAGGAAGTGGAAGTCCTCCATTCTTTTCCTTGTCCCTGTTGTTTAATATGAGAGTGGTGAACCATATGGTGGCCTCTAAAGTCTTCAGACCAAGAACCTGTGGACAAATTACTAAATTCATTAAAGCCAAGCAGGTAAAATCTTGATCCTACTGTCTTCAGTGGGGCATGGATTTTACTTTATGTGCACAAACTTGCCCATGTGTATAAAGTCCTTTCGTACTGTGTTCTGCTGTTGTGTAATAGTTAAATTATTTCCCAGTATTAATGTTTAACATAGATTTTTTTTCCAGTTTTAATGTAGAGTTAATTGATCCCAGTTCTGCCCTGAGTTTCTGGTAACTGAACCGTACTTCCTTTGCAGAAGGGTGATGTATGGGGACATTATTATCTGAACCTGGGACGCAGAGACAAAGAACCCGATGTGTCGTTGCCTACGACTCCTGCAGACATTTAAAGCAGCCAGCAGTATGTGTAATGCTCCCCCGTTCTCCACCGGTGATAGTCTGTGCTCACCTTTCAGTGGTGTGAAGAACAACCCATTTTGCTGGCCAGTGGAGGATGAGGTCCACAGATACTCGCTTTCTCATCTTGCCTCTCCTAATAACTCCTCAGTAGCCTTGAGCATTTCACTTATTGTCCCTCCCCTTTTTCTCATATTTATAAACCAGGGATAATATTTATACATTCTTTTGGCTGTTATGATGACTATTAATTACTGTTCATGCACTGCTCTGGAAATTAGTGTATTGTGCAAGTACTAAGTGTAATTTAATTATTGGATATTCAGAATTATTTGACTCTATGGGCTATTTTTAGCTCTTGTTTCTTAGTCTGTACAGAAAACACACCTATTTCTTTCAATCTGCAGAAGACACTGTTAATGGCAAAAGGTATATATGCCTTGAAGCTGGCTGCTAGAGAAAGATGAGACTCTCTAGATGCCTAGAAACCAAAGAAATATTTGCACCATCTTCTATACCCACTAGTGCACCTTCTTTCTTCCCTGTCACCTCCCTTCCTTTCTTAGCATTGCATGGTGTGGTTTTCCCACCAGTTGCTACATTAAACCTACCTGGAGGTTCTGCCCGTCTGGAAACAATTTGGTCTTAAGAGTAACCCGTCCCGAATCTTATTTTCAAAACTCATTTCATTTCTGTCTTCTGATCTTGTGCTAATTTGTTCATATCTTTTCAAGTTTTAGACTAAGGAAAATAAATTCTGTTTTTTTAATGATTTATGACTGAAAATCATTGAGGGTTTGGCTGAACTCTATGTGCATGGCTCAGATAAAGAGTTTCTATGTCATCAGATACGAGTCAGTCATGGTTTGGCTGAATGGATGTTTCTTGGTCTCTGGCTGTCTTCACCGACTCATGACATGGACCGTGTGTGTGTGCATGTGCGTGTGCGCTGGTGGAAACAGGCAGAGAGCTGTACTTCACCCATTTTATGCTGACCTGCCCCCTCAGGAGCATTGAGAAAAAGCAGTGCCTGTGCTGTGGGGACTGTGGGGACCGTGGGGACCACCACTAAGGAAACTGTATTTGCTCATTGAGTAGATTATTGTCATTATTACGCCGCTTCTGTCTGATGTATGCTGGGCTGTTTTCATGCTCTAGAGAAGAGTGATTCTTGCTCTGTGGAGAATTCAGAAGGACCTCCTTCCCCGTGTCTACAGCAGTCAGGGAGAACAGGATCCTAATATTTGTAGCCAGCTAAAAAAAAAAAAAAATCATACTCCAAAAGCCATAGTGAGTATTTAAGGAAATGGATGAGAGTTGTATGCTCAGCCGCTCATCTTTACGACCAGATAAGATCAATGTTCAGACAACAAAAGGTTATAATAAGTTTCTCTACTGGATATTTCTCTTCTACAGACAGTTTTGGTGAGTCTACAGAGACTAACTCAAGAAATGCCTATAATTTCTCAAATTCTCAAATCTGTGCACTGCCAGTAACTCTGTTCAGGGAGTACCGGCTAAAATCTAAAAGACTCAGTGACCATCCTCTGCTACACAAATAGCACAGCTGCTGCAAATGAACCTAGGGAAAAGGAGACCAGTATGTTTATACTGGAGTGGAGAGAGGACCAGGAGACTTTTCAGACTGTCTCCTAACGTAACAGTTGCCCTTGATATCACCCTGCCTCATGTGAGGCATAATTCAGGATGCTATAAAGCCTTCATTGCCTCAGGCAGCATCTTTTTTCCAGAGGAGCAGTAGTAAGAAAACACAAATGTAGTAAGTTATGAAGCAATACAGAGCCATCAACCGGTTCTTCTGGCCTAGTCCCTGAAGAGGAGGCCAGAGAGGCAGACCAAGATAAATGGCCATCGCTCCGACCTTGTCTTGATTCATGCACAAATCCAAAAGTCAGTTATTTTTCTGGGAAAAAAAAAAAAGGGAGCTGTACAATATTTTTTGTCCCAGAAAAGCCAAAATGCCTGGGAAGGGGTTTCTTCTATCCACTGAGGGGTGGCTCTGAGCAGGCTGAGAATGGCCAGGCTGGAGAGAGGAAAAGCCTGTAACAGGCAGGTGATACTGGTTTGAAATACTCCATATGCGGCTTTTTCTGGGCAAGGTTAGTGGATTCACTGAGGCCCTCCTGGATGCAAAGGGACATTGAAATGGAGCTTCTGGGGCTCCCTCCCATGCTAAAGGAGATTAAGACTCAATAGGGACTTGACTGAGTGGGAGGTAATTTCTCATGTAGTAACAACAGGATATGTGTGTGGATGTGCAAACTCATGCCGGAGCAGATTGGACTCAGCAGCGAGGACAGCACTGACTGTACTGGTGGTGGAGTCGAACGCGGATTTGTGTGTGCGTGTGTAGGCATCGTCATGTGTTTCATAAAACTTCAGTGGTTGTGCTGAGGACGAATGTGTCTGAAGAAGGATCATTGCACGCTAAGGATAGGGACGGAGCTCAGCAAGCAAGGCTCCTACTAAGGGAGCAGCAAGTGAAAGAGGAGTCAGCTGCAGAAGGGGTGTGCTACACACAAGGAAAGATGGTGTTTAGAAGCTCATTGAGGCAGCTGCGAATGGGAGCCCAAAACCAGGAAACCCTGCTGTATAATGCTGCCTATCCACATATATTACCACGGGGTGGGAGGCAGGAGACCCTCATATTGGATGAAGTTTAGGAGTATTGGACAGTTTAGGAGTAAAAACGTGGAGAACTGATGGCAGACAGCGTGGTTCTGTGCTTGTAAGGAGAAATGCATGTAAAGGACAGGAACCAAATAGGATACAGAAATAGCTGTATACTGTACTCAGTAGCTACAGAAAATAAACACTTTGAAAAAGCAAAGCTTGCATCTTGCTGGGAGGATAAAACCGAGCAAGAGGGTTTTCCGCTGGAAAAGGAAGAGATGATAACCTGTTCAGAAGAGGGTGTCTTCAGTGACATCTTGTTCTTTTCTTGGTGTGACAGTTACTGTGCTGAGTCTTGGGGTATGAATTGTGCTACAGTAACACAAATAATTAAATGTGTCTGAATAATTAAGCACATCTGAACAGAGAGGAAGGAGTACCAGAGACTGAAAAATGGGAAATTGTCATTCCACAGAGGAAAGGGGTTGAGTAACAGTCAGAACTACTCTTTGTATATTCCCAGCATGTCCATGCAGCAGCTACAGCAGTAATTTAGTAATCAGTTAGAGTCAGGATGCATTTGAGCTGTTACAAAGTACATGGTTTGATTTGGTTCCATACCACAGCTCTTCTGCTCTCGCTGTTATGGTTTTCCATTAGTATATAATATTCTGCCTAACTGTATTTTAATAGCACATTATGGGCAGCTCTGTGCTCTGCCCAAAACACAATATTTAAACAAAGAACTGTGGATTTTTAACCCACTCATATTTTATGACTAAGATTATTGAACTTCTTATAGCACTCCAATAATTTTCTTCAGGGGTCACAATGGCCTTTCGCTAATAGGCAGTATGACAAGTTGCTCCATTATAACGTGGCCTCATCTTCCAAAGATTGAAATCTGGCAGCTGAGAAGCAGAAATGGAGACAACATCAGGGACTTTCCCAGAGACTTCCTGAGGAGTCAGACGTGAATTAATTACAACACGGGCAGAAATGTGTAGTGGCTATTGCTTCAGGATATAAACTAGAAAAACGTCCATCAGGAAAGCTGATGTGATCTCAGATGAGACTATATAAAAATCTGAACTAGGACATTTGGACATTGGCTGAGCCTGGAGAAAGAACTCACAGGAGCAGTTAATGCAAGCACAGATATCGATCCTCATCCCGGTGCTTGAGTGGTCTCATTCACTATTTGACCTCAGCCCCAGCTTGAGTTCAGCATCATGCAGAGACAGATTCACGGGTCGTTCCAGCCGGGGCACACTGTTCAGCCCACCTCCCAGACGTCCAGCCCACCTCTGAATCGTTTTCCCGCCCTGAGTGTGTAGAGGCTACAGGTGAAGAAAAATAAAGCTATTTGTACCTGGCGTGCTGAGGGAGCTTGGAGGACGTGCCCTCTGACTCGGACTGCTCTGCCACCCCTGCGGCAGAACCGTGAGTCTGTTCCAGCTCCCGCACAGCCTGCCGACGCAAATGCCCAGCAACGGGGGTACAAAAAACTATCATTAGTAGCTCTTAAACACAGCGGTTTGGAAGCAGCGTAGGAAAACACAAAACCTCTGATTGCAGGAAGCTAGGATAAAGTCCTAGCACCCCAGTAGAAATCGAAGCCCGTGTACTAACATCCCCGTTCTGAACAAGTCGCAGAGGCTTTCAGCCGCTGTGGTGACGTGTGGCCGAGTATGCCATTAATAAAGGAGGCATGACATCTCACTGAAGTCACATCTCCAGGCTGAACATAACTAGGTGAGCGTGTCATCTGCAGTAAAACAGGAGACAAGCATGACTGTCTATCAGGATATGTTTCTGGATGACACAGTCATGGAAATGACCACCTGTCAGCTGTGCACATTTTGGGAACACGGCACAAGGTCTTCATCAGCGGGGAAGACACGTGACAGAACATCACACTGTGCGGTGTTATAGACAGCCTGCCTGTAGCATGACTGAGAAGGGCTGTCCATACACAAAACCGGTACACTTCTAAGTCAGCACAGGACCAGATATGCACCAAGTCAGGTGATGTCCCATTAAAATTAATTTTTAACCAATTTTTTAGTTCTTGGTAAACCTGAACTTGTGTTTTATGTAGATGTGGTTATATTTTTGCTAGAGAGCAATTGTCTCTTCTGTCCTCCTTGGGCTTTCCATTTTGTACTGATAATCCCAAAGCAAAATCTCATTAATGTCTTCTGAAAATAGCTCACAGAGTTGCAGTTTCCATCAGAGCAGCTGATTTTGCATTCCAGACTCGGTGAGCATCACACAAGCCAACGCAGGGGCTTGGCACAGCAGTACTCACAAGTTCCGAGATGATTTGCCTGTCAGACACCCATTTAAATGGCATCGTGTCTGTGATAAGCAACTCTATCCTCATTATCCTCTCTTAAAAGCCTATACCACTTACTGATTACTTCAAGAGGAGCGGATAAGGGCCTTGTCATTTTACGTTGCATAATGCTTTCCATTACAAAAGACCACTGTGACATTTCATGAGAAACTTTCATATATTCAATTTTTTTGGAGGGGGCTGGATTTTCAGCAGCAGCAAAGTCTTTTGGCTGGGAAAGTGGAATTCTTGTTAGGTTTTGGCTGATTAATTGTGAAAAAGTATATTGTCCCAAAAATATCACCCTTACTTTTCAGCTTTGGGAAAAACGTGCTTCCTTGCCAGCATCAGCTTTCTGAGGATGGGCTATGGCCGTAGCAAAACTGCTCATCTCGCTCCTCTCGGGATGCCCCAGTAGCTCTGCTGAAGCAGTCAGCGATGAGAAGAGAAACAGACCAGTGGCCTTCCCTCTCCCTGTACAATCATACATTTTTCTGAGCCCAGTACACAGCAGCAGAGCACCTTCTCTTCTGGGGCACCATGTTAAACACCAGTGTTCCCGCTCCTCCCTTCAGCTCCTCACTCCCCACGCATGCCGTGGAGACCCTCTCTCCCCAGAAAGTAAGTAAGGAGCAGGCTGAGGACGGCAGGCCTGAATACATCTGTTCCCCAGCCTGGAGGGGACGCTCAGGGCTCAGTTCAGCTGTCCAAACATAACTGCCTTGTGCTATCTCAGATGTACTCCTCTCTCCTGCAAATTTCTGTGGGGCTGAAGAGTGTGTGTCAGGAGACCCGCAATCTTCTGGAGAGGCGGCTGGAGAGTAAATGGGGTTCCCTAGGGTATTTAATACAGCACCAGATGTCTACAATTAGAGAACAGAGTCAAACCCTTCTATTCATCTCCACTTTCAGACACTTAAATATAGTTGTCTGCAGCACGGGTATCTGCAGGCGGAGTAGGTGTCTCAGCTCCTGTTACTGTCAGTGGAGAGCCAGTTAGTACCATTCAGTAGAACCTGGAGAGCAGGTGAATGCACCAGACGTGCCCGTTTTAGGGAAGCCCTGTAGACCCCATTGACTACAGTGGCAGGATAGGCAGGTGGCTCACGTGTAGAAAGCTATTTTAGCAACACCTAAACTTAGGTGTCTAGGTCTGGAGCCGAGTCCCATCCTCTATGTCTGTGCCTGGGGTTCAAGTCCTTCTCACAATGGCAGCAGGCTGCTGTAGTTACTTATAATTTGTTCTTTATCGTTTTCCACTATATGGAAAAAAACCTGGGGAATTACATTAAAAAAAACCAAAACGTGCAAAAACTTTATGTTAATAAACAAGATTCAAGTTGTGAAGTCAGACACTTGAAAATTAAAAGTGCTGTATGTAGTTTCCCCTGCAACACCTAATTCAGTCATCTTGTGAATATATTGCAATTTTCTAGATTTTACAGCATTATAATTTTTTCACATCCACCTCTCACTTCATTTTGCATTTCAAATTACTTTCTTCCAATGTTTAACGATACATTATTAATATAAATATAGCAATATAAATATATTACAAATATCGCTATACAAAAGCTGTATTTATTTAGGTTGCATAGTCAAGCACTTGAAAGTTAGGAAATGCCAGATGTACGCACTGCAAGCACAGCGAGATACATTCTCTATCCCAGAAGTCTTATGAATCAAATTAACACAAGATGAACCATCTGCCATGGGGATAGGATAGGAAGACAAAAATAATAGCGACCAGGACGTTACATAAACTAGGTATGAGCACTAAGAGAAAATGAGTGATTGCCTTTATTTTCTTCTAAGTGGTTTCAGAAGACCTCTTGGCCCTGGTGCTGTTGACATTCCTGGAATAATATTCTGTATATTGTCCATATCCCTGGATCTTCTGAAGTAGCATCATCAGAAACAGTGTGCCTGCGGGGACTCAGACATGCCTTCCTCAAATACCTGTTGACAGACACATTCCTGGTGTTAGGAATTTACAGAATTAAGTGGGAGTTCCTCTAGCAAAAGTGCTGCAAGTAAGAAAAGGACATTTCATGTTACAGAACATGGCTCTGGGCTCCAGTGTAAGGGGAGCCCACCCTGAGCCCACTGCCCGGAAAAGCCACTGCCTTGCAGTGCAGATCCTGCCGTGAATGGCCTCACATTACTGCGAGCTGGCACGTGCTCGGATTAATCTGTTTCGCAATGACTTCATTTTGAGTGTTATTTTCAGGGGCAGATCTCTGAGCATGAGTGTGTGTGCATGATAATGAATATTGTATGCAGAGTTGTGATCCCAGTCTTTGGGTCTTTGTGCGTAAGTACCTCCTGCTGTCTCTGGTGACAGAGGATGACATTGACACTGCCTAGGACTCCACATGGGATATTTTAGACGTTGAGGACAGAGAAAAGAGGCTATAAAATAGGATTAGGTTCTCAATTCTTTCTCCTTACCAGTTGTTCCACCAGGACATTACCTCTAACACAACTCCTGATCTCTTCGTGATGTTCATGTTTTTAGGCTCATGCACAAACATCTTGACAATGGGAATGTAAAAACAGACAGTAATGTGATTTCCTCTCCCTCTTGCTAGACTGGATGAAGGCCACTCTTTTGCCCCAAATGCATCTTTCTCCAGCAGGCTCTGTAGAGCATCTCAAGCTGCTTTGTGCTACAGGTTCCTGATGAAGGTACTGGTGGAAAAGTAGGCTTCTGGGAATGCTGGGGAAGTCTTTCAAAAAACTGTCTGAATTACTGGTTCATCTATCCGTCTACTAATTTCAGTTTCAGATCTGTGTCTTTACTGTGGGGCCTAGGGGTATTTCCCAGCTTCTGGATGTGTGTGTGCCTTCTTCCCGCTTCCAGACCTGGGGCTGAGTCAAGACTTGGATATGTACCAGCCTCCTGCCCCCGCACCCCAAATTCCAAAAGCCTGCATGAGCCGGCCAGAGAAGAGCAGTGCACGCTTTGCCTGCTCTTCTGACTGAAAGAAGAGGAGAGCAGGTCTGCAAGGGCTCACCGCAGTGCCAGCATGCCTATGCTACCTTAGCAGAACCCAGTCATGAGCACTTCATACTCTGCTGCAATCTGTTCTCAGTTTCTGGCGCATCAGATGATTCATAACACAGGGGAGAAGAATAACTAGATATAAACAGCAACTCTCACCCTGCTCCTATTAATCATCTCAGAGTATTATTGTCCCACCACATTCCTCCCACTAGCTGATACCCCTCCAGAGTGTTCACGTCCCATATGCTTGTGCAGCAAAGGGTGGCTAAACACACACGAAGCCGTGCCCGTGCGCATTTGCAGTTCTCCCAATAACCAGCGACTCTCCTTTTGTTCCTCTTGGAATCTCAGCAATCCACTCCCCACCCACGCGCCCGCCATCTGCTTCGGGCTTTTTGGTGCCGTCGCTGTACCCGTGTGAGAACAACTGCACACAGCTCATCCTCAGAAACGTGTCAAGTGTTGCTTTCTTTCCAGTCTAGAAGGAGGAACTGTGGGAAGGATATGGAGATCTCCCCTTTCCTGGTTTCTGAGAGTTTTGAAAAAACATCTTTTCTGTAATGATCACAACACAGAAATGATCTGGCTTACAAAATGCTCTTCTTCTTCCTTCCGACACACGCTTCAAAACACACCCCTTGCCCTGATCTTTCTTTGGAGAATGCAGTCTATTGTTAGTAGCCTTTGCTATTGTTAGCATGGATTGTTTTAGTGTTTCCTAAGTTTCCTTGTTCCAGTAGGTGCAAAAAATACACCACTTCTCTGACCTTTTGAACTGCTTGCTTTTCTTAGCTATGGGCATAAGTCAATGATGTGCAACATGTAAAAAGGGCGGAAGAATATACATGTGCGTTGGTTTGTGAAAGTGGGGTCAAGTGGGCGAGGGAAAGAAATGGTATGAATATAGATGCATGGATGTATCTTCTTTAGGCTGTTTCCTGTATGCAGTCCACCCTGTTTCTTGGCCCCCACAAGAGCAGGCAGGTCCACACTTTCCCTACACAGTGCCATTAGCACTAGAAGGTTCTCTGGAAACTTTAATTATGCTAATGACTTCAACCCAAGCTACCAAACGGATAGCTCGTTTCTGTAACTGGGTGATTTTTCTCTAACTTAATCCACACTACTTTTAAAACCATCCCTAATGTAAATCTTGACTGGTCTAAGCAATGCTGTTTGTTTTCAAAATGTCATTATTTTAATGTGGGAATTTTCTGTGTTTGGCACAAAAGCGGAGAAAGACACGTTCTCGCTGCAGGTGTGTTGGAGATCACCTGTGGTACTTTCCATTACATCAGTGACTAGGAAATTGCACATTTCCACATAGCAAAAGGCTACATAGTTGTCACTGCTGAAACAAAATGGGGGGGGGCGGGGGAAGGAAGAAATAGCTTTCTTTTTAAACACGCATAACAGTTCAATGGGCTAAAATGGCTTTTGAAAACAATTCGGAACAATTCCCTTCCTCCTGAGGCTAAGTTAGAGGAATTGCTAAGAGAATTAGTGTGAAAGTTCAGAACTGAAATCACAAATTGAATAGAATATCTCCTGGAGACTTCACAATGGAAATATTGTCCCCGTGAGTGTTAATAACATATTTGCCATTGCTTTCTATCCAGGCCAAAGAAAAGGGGGGAAAAAAGGGAGTGAGAATAGAAGGCTAAACGCTTTTGTATAATACAATGTTGTGATTTCCCTCCTAGCTGCCAACAAAAGCAACACTTTGTATTTTGGCTGATAATTCAACTGGGAGAATTTTAAAGCAGTTTACAGATTAGCAGAAGAACAACCGTAACATGAATAGCACCAGAGACTAAGCAAAACAACAGAAGGAGAAAATGCAAGATCTCCATAAGACAACACTGTGCATCTCACTGGCAATCAGTTAAGTCCCTTAAGTACAACAGTCTGCCCCTTACTTTTGCAGCCACCACAACCAAGAAACACAAGCTTCAGGAAAGTGAAACAAGATGTGAACGGGCAGATCATGTACGTCCCATCTTTTCTAGTGATGCTTGGAAGTGGAGCTTTCTGTGAACTCTGAACTTACATTGCAAAGCACCAAAGCATTTTTTTCTCCTTTTGCAGTGCCTCCTCGTTATGCATTTGTGATGCCTCATTATGTATTTTGAGACCTGCCTTCTGTATTTATTCATTTATGCCTGTATTTTTTGCTTACATCATCCTCATCCTTGATCGCCTCTATCTCCAGCACCCAAAATAAGTTCACCATTGGATGATACGGATCATGTCCCCATGGCTCCCTGGCCAAAAGTCTTCAGATGCAACAGTTTGTAAGAAATTTTTCTGTAGAGATGCTCTATCCTGCATGGGAGGTAAGGAGGGAGGAAAGATAATACAACACATTTCCTCTTTTGTTGCTTTTGCAACCTGTTGATCATCTTTAAATATGTGGGGTTTTTTTCCTTTAGATAAGTTGGCAAATGTCCAGAAAAGAAGATGCATTTATCATAAACCTGGAGACGATAGAGACATGAGGGACTTAGTGGTCCCTAAGACTACCTCTTGAGGCAGCGTTCTTAAAAATCCATTGTTCTTTCCAGGCCTTTGTCACAGCTAGTGAATCTTCTGCTCTGTCTTAAAAAAGCTCGGTGATATTTCCTTTACTTTCCTTTCTAGAGGTAAAAGAGGCAACAGGAGACCCAGGCTGTTTTCAGCTCATGCCTAATATGGGAAAAATCAGAAGGCTCGAGGTTTCACCAAAGCAGTTTTCTCTCAGCTCTAATCAGTAAGAATGAGAAAAGAAGATATGGCTTTGCCATAGCCTGCTGGGTCCATCGTTTTTCTTTGTTAGCAAACTACAATATCTGTGTTCAGAGCACAAGAATGCAGCCAACAAATCCTAGACATACCATATATTTCATGGGTTTAGCAACCCATAAAAGTTGAGAGTAGCATCTGATTTATCTCAGCAAATGGCTCCAGCTGTTCTCAGTAACATATTTTTTTAATCGAAGGAGGTGTTCCCTAAATTAAGTCTTGATTTGAATCTCCTTGCCCAGCGATATATTTACAGAACTCTTTGTAAAATATATCTACTTTGTAAATACATTTTGAATGCTTTGCTAACGCAGTGTGGTGGGACTTTCCTGTAATCACTGTTTCTTCCCAAAGGAAACTAACACGATGATTAGTAATTGCTGGATTATCAAACAGTGCACGAGCTCATTTTCTGGCCTAAGCAAGTTTTTAGAGTTTCAGAAATGCTCAGCCACATACATTATTCTACTATACTCACCTGTAACCAAAGAGACCACTGAGGAGGACAAATGACCCATAGAGGGACAGAGGAATATTTACTTTCCTGAATGGTGTGGCGTTTTGCTTGCTTGCTGTGTATGGTGCTGCCTCTTTCAGGCGCGAAGGCAATGGATGCCTGGCCCCCACGTCCCACAACATATTGATAAAGGGATAATGACAAGTGATGATGTCACACAAATGCTTGAATTTCAGCTTGGCCTGGTTTTAAATAGTGAGTTCAACCTTTACTCACCTGCGACCATCCAGCAGGGCTGTTTTACGGTCCCTGCCTGCTCACTCTGCTACCAGCTTTCCTTTTTGTCCCTGAAGCCTAAATCCTGGTATGACACAGAGATGAAAAATCTCCAGGCTGGTCTCCGTCAGAAAAAAAGTCTATTGGTCTTCACAGGCCTCCATAAATCACTAGATGACCTTCTTTCTTCCAGAAAGGAAATCGAAGGAGGAGCATGACAAATACATATTTTTGACTGGTTAATATCTAATTTTAACTACTAGGTGAATGTATTGGAAAGACAAGACAGAGGTTTTTTAGAGGGATTTTTTTTTCCAGTGGAAAATGCTGGTTTGACAAAAATGAAATTTTTTACTGGTACATATGGCTTTCATTAAAATATTTGCAGAAGATGTTGAAATATTCTGCTCTTACCTTTTTGCTACAGCTTTTATGTTACACTGCTATTTTACATAAATGCAAAATGAAGTCTAATTGAGTAAGTCCAAAGGAAACGATTTGTCCTTAATGTTTGAACATTTCCCTCCACGAAAAAAAATCCGTGGCAGTCACTTTTGTTTACGATTCAGAACGAAACCAAATTTTGAAGCCCTGGAGCTTTCCAGAGGATGGGGTGTCTGGTTTCTGACTGCCCCTCCTTTTGGCGCAGTTGTGAGATGGACAGCAATGCTGATCATGCCACAGAAAGGGGACCGAAGGGGCGCAGCACATGACATGGCCTGAGGTTTCTGCACTGTACCGCAGCACCCAAGTGCCATAAAAGCTCCATTCGCCAGCGTCCCTGGAAAACTCCCTTTTAACCCACTCTGGTTGCTTTTTCTTTTCTGATCTATTGTTTTTGTTTTTTTCTTTTTCTCTTCCAGGGACTTTTTTCCGAGTCTTGGCTTGCTTGCTCTTTTCTCTCTCTTAAATGCTCCGGTGAGTGCAACGCTCTCTGTTGGCGGTCCATAGGTAGGTTAGAGAACAAGGAGGAATGCTTTGCCCTTGCCTAGAGGTGAGTAAACGCCCTAACATTTCTTCATGGGAGACATATTCAAATCCCTGCAGGAAGGTAGAAACATGGATGATATAAGACTAGCCTATTTCATGGTTTATAACTTTTATCAGTATGTAAATGAAAGACGGCGAGTGGCTCTTTCAAACGTTCACAGTAAAAGTGTTCATTTGGTCACATCGTTATCAAAAAATAAGCAATGAGAGAGATGGGGACATGGTAGAGAGAGTCAGGGACAGGGATGTGACTAGCATACAAACTGAGTCGTCTTAAACTTTACCCGGGGCTGTGTTGCAGGCTTACTTTTTGACCCGAGGAAAGTCTTTCGCACACGTTTTCAAAGCAGCCATTAACTTCAGGAGCCCACACTGAAACACTGTGAGAGGGACTCCTCTCACCGGAGACGTCCATATGTGGGGTGGTCACGTGTACCCTATTTATGGCTAGGAGAAAGCAACAGCTGGATCTAAGACATGTTACCTCTGGACTGCTTTTGATAGCCACATCAGGATGAAGTGCCTCTCTCTCAGAAATGCCTGTTTCTATCCCCCGCCTACAAGGGGAGCCGACACAGCTAACTCGCGCATGAGTATCAGCAATGTAGATGTCTGAAGTTAGGTGAGAGACATCTGCCCCATGGCATCTTGTTTGATGCAGCTGCTGAGCGGTTGCAAACCCCCTAACCTCAGATGATACCCACACAGCAGGTATTTTGGAAGCAAAACCATTTTCTTTTGATCCAGTACATGGATCTTGCAAAAATTTTAAATCTGACAGCTTGGCATTTGTTTTTCTGAGGGAAAATATCCTCTCAGGATCATGCTGTTTCCTCTTCATGATTCCTAAGGCTCAGGGCCGAACAAAAAACCCAAAGCGATAAAGATGCTATTAAGAAATCACAGATACTGTCAAGGGCCTAAACTATTGCGCCGTTCCTTTCAGAACACAATTGCGTAAGCAAAAATTGTCTTGTTTTTAAAATTGTTTTGTTTTTAAAAACAAAAAACAGCAGGGATCAGGTAAGATCAGTGTCTTGTGCATTTTGCTAACGGAGATGTTCAGTCTGGCAGTTTCAGTGCCTCCCCAGTTGCTATTTCTTGGTTTTATGCATGCATAGCCATAAAACCGCTTCAGGTCTCAAATAAGAAACAAGAATCCCTAAAAATTATAAGGTGTCAGAACAGAGAAACAGAGAGTAGAGAAAACTCAGATAACAATCCCTACCCATTCTATCTATCATCTTCCCTGTGAATTTCTAGAGAATGATAAAAATCTTGAAAAGATTAAACAGAAACTTCTTAGCTTTCAAATAGCAATCCAGTGTACTAATGTGCATCCCAGGCCAAATTCAGTCCTCATGTGAGTGACTGGAACACTCATGAAGTCAGGAAATTCATGGAGTCAGGCTTATGCCTAAATCTGGCTTCCTATGTTACATGGGGGAGCTCATATTTTTTTTCCTTGGAATGAAAATACAGTTTTCAACCAGGATCTGTTACATCCCTTCAAAAATAATATACAAATTCCCTGTGATAGAAGCTCAGCTACACCAAATAGAGCTTTATGCAGCACTCAAAAGCAAAGGAATAAAGAACTGCTACAGCCCTAACACAAGCTGGGATGAACATGATGTGTATCTGATTTCTGGTTTGAATTCAGCAGGCTTCTCTATTCTAAAAGAACAAATGGATCTTGCTTCCCCAAGCATATGGCAGCAACACATGCAATTTACATCCCATATGGGGTCTCTTTCAGGCAACTGTCAAACTATAAAATGTCACAAGGAATTGCTTTAGATCCCCATTATATAGTGCAGACACGTAGCATTCCCCTTCGTAGCATTGTCCATAGCTCCAGGAGAGGTGCTTTTAATATAATCGTTGTTTGTGCTGCATTAGTACCTGAAAGTTAGGGAGCACTGCAACGCCTCTGCCATCATACTGTGAAAAACGTAGGATTCCTTCAGATGCCCATGATCTAATTTAACAGCAGATGAAACCAGCCGGTGTGACACATATTGAGGAAGAATGGGACAGGAAAAACAACGCTGTATGGTTATTACATAGCATATTTTATCACTTGGTCTCAAAGCACCTGGTAAAACAGGGTAAGCAAAATTATTCCTGTTTCAAAGATGGGGAAACTGAGGCACAAGCAGGTGACTTTTCAGAGCATGCCAAAGCAGTGGCAGAGCTGGCATCAAAGCCAGGCTCCTAAGTCACAGCCCAGCTGTTTATGCACTTACTCACTCTGCCTCCTCCTCACATACTTCGGTCCTGTTTAAATAGATCACGCAATATCTGTGAATAGTTCAGTCACATACATGTAAATGTGTGGGCAAAAAACCACACAGAATAGGCCTTTTTATTTCCTTGGCTGCCTGCACAATCATGCTTAATTGGCACCATTGTATAGGCAACACAATAAAAATGCCTAGCAAAATGATCAGATGCAGATTTTGAGGACTAGTATCAGAAGGGCTTTCCTTCCACGATGAAGAAAGCATGCGTATACACAGTGGGAAACCAGATATCCAAGCAAATGAGGCTAGAATTTCTGGCATAGGATTTGTGATTTGCAGAGGATGCAAATCAACAAGGCATTAAAGTAAATAAATGGATAGAAGCCTGGAAAGGGAACGGAGAATATTTGTGCTTGTGTAATTATAAGGAAGACAGCAGCAGAAAGGGATAAAACAGGAAAGGAAATCACTTTATCAGTGCACATGCATTAGGTTTAAGTGGTTTTGATACTAGGAGGGCCAAGAGGAGGAAGGATTCATAAATTTCCATCACAGTGGACTATTATGAACACCATGTTGGGCACAGCAAGTAACTCAGGTTGTGGGAATTCACCTTACACAGGACCTGAAAGACAAGGAGAATGCTCAATGAGAGACCATTGAGGTCAAGGAGAATGGTGATGACTCAGGGAAGGGGAGTAAGATGCAAAGGATATTGACAGCCAGCATGGCTTCACCAAGGGCAAGTCCTGCCTGACCAACCTAGTGGCCTTCTATGATGGAGTGACTACATCAGTGGACACGGGAAGGGCTACAGATGTCGTCTCTCTGGACCTCTGTAAGGCCTTTGACACGGTCCCCCACAACAACCTTCTCTCTAAACTGGAGAGGTATGGGTTTGATGGGTGGACTGTCCGGTGGGTGAGGAATTGGTTACATGGTCACATCCAGAGGGTAGTGGTCCATGGCTCAATGTCCAGATGGAGATTGGTGGCGAGTGGCGTCCCGCAGGGGTCCGTCTTGGGACCGGTACTGTTTAATATCTTCATCAATGACATAGTGGGATTGAGTGCACTCTCAGCAAGTTTGCAGATGACACCAAGCTGAGTGGTGTGGTCGACATGCCAGAGGGACGGGATGCCATCCAGAGGGACCTGGACAAGCTCGAGAAGTGGGCCCGTGTGAACCTCATGAGGTTTAACAAGGCCAAGTGCAAGGTCCTGCACCTGGGTCGGGGCAACCCCCAGTATCAATACAGGCTGGAGGATGAAGGGATTGAGAGCAGCCCTGCCGAGAAGGACTTGGGGGTACTGGGGGATGAAAAGCTGGACATGAGCCAGCAACGGGCACTCACAGCCCAGAAGGCCAACCATATCCTGGGCTGCATCAGAATAAGCGTGGCCAGCAGGTCGAGGGAGGTGATTCTGCCCCTCTACTCTGCTCTGGTGAGACCCCACCTGGAGTGCTGCATCCAGCTCTGGAGCCCTCAGCACAGGAAAGACACGGACCTGTTGGAGCGGGTCCAGAGGAGGGCCACGAAAATGATCAGGGGGATGGAACACCTCTCCTATGAAGAAAGGCTGAGAGAGTTGGGGTTGCTCAGCCGAGAGAAGAGAAGGCTTCGGGGAGACCTTATTGCAGCCTATCAGTACTTAAAGGGGGCTTATAAAAAGGATGGTGGCAGACTTTTTAGCAGGGCCTGTTGCGACAGGACCAGGGGGAATGGCTTTAAACTAAAGGGGGGTAGATTTAGACTAGGTATAAGGAAGAAATTTTTTACGCTGAGGGTGGTGAAACACTGGCACAGGTTGCCCAGAGAGGTGGTGGATGCCCCATCCCTGGAAACATTCCAGGTCAGGTTGGACGGGGCTGTGAGCAACCTGATCTAGTTGAAGATGTCCCTGCCCATGGCAGGGGGGTTGGACTAGACGACCTTTAGAGGTCCCTTCCAACCCAAACTACTCTATGATTCTATGATAAGTTTTAGCCTAATAATGTGACTTTCCAGGTTAATGAGTCGCTCTTATAAGCACATAAGAGTAGGTAGTCAGGATGCAGAGAATATAACCAATGTACTATGAGATTCTCTTTCCAAAGGAAGAAAGGAGAAGCACAGAGGAAGCCACTGACAAGAAGCATTACAGGAATAGCCAGAGAAAAGGAAAGAGATCTTGAGAAGGGCAGAACTGTCAGAGCCAGAGAAAGAAAAGGTTTCAGCAAGGGGAGTAAAACTGATGGCACCAAAGCCAGTTAGGAGGCTTAGGACCCAAGGAAGATATGGGCTGGTAGTTAGGAAAGAAGCGATGGCATCTACCCTATGTGCCACCCACCAAGAAACACATGAGCATTGGGCCACTGTTCGTCCCATTTCACTTACATCTGCACAGGAGCAGATGAGAGAATATTAGTTGCGTGGCAAGAGCCCTGTCTTGAAAGATATTATTTCTCTTCACAAGCCAAGCTTATATCGTATCCTTCAATCATCCTAACAGTGACACCGTCGTTAATACAGCTGATGTGACATGGCAGTGTCATGAAACCCAGATAATTGTACTGTGAAACACAGCACATCACATAGCCAGTCTCCAGTCAGTAATTTGCCTGCTGTAGTGTGGTTTTACTGAACACAAGGCTGACCAAGGACACTCTGGGCACAGGGATGCACACATAGGCTGCTGTGTTTGACAGGAAGCTTAGAGAGAGGAAAGGGCCTGCAATATTGGCCCCTTAGCAAGAATTTGCAAAAATGTCTGGAGAACTTAGGCTGGACAGGAACATTACACCGACCTGCTCTGCTCAGTGCAACCCTCTGAAGTTCCTGCAGGCATTAATCTGATGTTCTTCTTTTACCTCTTCTAGTCATCCTGGCCCTTTTTATTGAGACTGTATATTAAGCCGCTCTAGGCTTCGCCTTGAAGTTTGCATGCAGCAAGTTTTTGATATATGTTTTTAATAAATTTTCTTTAGTTCACTCAGGCAACAACTTCCCCGGTGCCAAACACCCACGCCCAGCCAGCCGTCCACAGGAGGCTTTCCATTTGCTCCAGTGAGCCAGGTCAAGCCATAGTCAAAGCCTCATTCCTGGGAGGCTCACACTGGGTTATAAAACTGATAATGACATGAGGACAGCAAGCCTAGTGCTCAGACACAGTAATTGCTCGACAGTCCATGAGAGAAATATTCATAGGATATAGTAAGCAGCCAGCACGGGGAGACCAGAAAGTCCAGAAAGACAAACATATTGTTTTCCAATGGAGACCTCTAGATGACTTCTTTCTGCCTTCGTCTAGACTGGAATTAACCTTATAAATTCAGGTAATTATTCTCTGTCCTGACTCTTGTGTGAGTGGCTTCAGAGAGCCTTCTCCCTGCTGTCTCCAGCAACAGCAGTCCACAAGGACATTTCAGATCTTCGTTGAAAGGGAGATGTTTTTCAAAAGTCAGTTCAAGTGGAAGAAAAGCCCCTTTCATTGTGGCTGGGGGGAGTGCAGAGCAAACAAGTATCTCAAGGGAGGCATGGAGAGCCTTTGTGATTTATTTGTTAGGAGGCAGGTGGGAACCACTGGCTTTTCCCCCTCTTATTTATTTTTGCCCAGCCTTTACAAACTCAACGCATTTCTAGCAAGGACATGCATCATCTCAGCACAGTTCTCAAGATTGTCCTTTTTTTCCTACGCTTACACACACACATGATAGATCACACTGTTTATAACTTTGTGCGGATTAGTGCACAGGAATGTTTAAATGAATGGTTGGAGAGGTTCATGTCACTTGCTGATGTCCACCAACCACTTTGAATGCAAAACGGCATTCAGAGACCAGAAGCACACCCCTCTTGGATTTCACTTGAGATCACAACGCCAACACTGATGCAGAGACTGAAGTTTAAGAAGAAAAAGGATGGGAAATTACAAAGGACATGCTGAAGGCCTCCTGATGGTTCGAGGCAGATGCAGGAAATACATCATGAATTATTTTAGCAAGGTCTTCTGCCAAACTGGACATCTACCTCTTTGCTGTGCAGACATTTCTCTATAGACCCAGGCATCTCCAGCAGCTCTCTTTCTGTTCCAAAATCTTCCATCTCAGATAAATGTAGGATCACTTCTCTCTTATTTTTGTGGTTACAGACAATATATGACATAAATGGAGCAACACATTGTATTCATTATTTAAGAGTGGGGTTTTTTTTTCCCCTTAAAAAATCTCTCATCTCTCATTTGAGGCCTTTGTTCCACACCGTATTACACTCGGGGGCCCTGGGAAGCTGAGAGATGCATTGGGATTCTGGGACTGAGAGATGGGAATGGGCAGAGGAGGAACAGGCAGTCCATTTCACAGATTATTTTGATAATTCTGGCTGTGCTGAGAGTCTCTGAAGAACAGAAAGAAGATCCTGGCTACAGGACAGTCCCCTGACAAGCACCTCAGTGCCAAACACTAGAAGTGGCTCCAGGATGGTCAGACCAGGAGCCCAGGGTGTCAGGCAGCCACGGACTCGGATGCTTGGGAAGGAGGAATCCCAAAGTTTGTAGGCTTTCAGCTCTTTGTCCCCTTACCAGGTTAACACCTGGGTTAAAGGACACATACTCTCTTCAGCAGCCTGCTGAAGAAACTTGGAGAGAAGTAAAAGATTACCTGAAGAAAGACTGAGCTCTGTCATGAAAAACTGACTTGGCAAAGCGTTTTGATACTGAGTGTCACAGCTGCAGCTGAAAAAACTGCCGCCAGTATTGCAGCGGTTTCGCAGTTAAGCATGTCCTCGTCCTCCTGCTTAAGCATGTGCTTAAGCATGTCCCATGTTTGCTTCTGCGGACAGCCACCGTAACACACGTTCTCTGTCTTCATCGCAGTATTAGGCAACCAGGCATCTCTGTGAACAGTGGCTCTCCACTAACTGGTTGAAAAAGAGGACTGCTTCAAAGAAAGGCATTTGCTACCTCTTTTGGAGACAGTCCAGACATTTAGAATGTAAAGGCTAATCCAGTTAAGCCATGTAAGGCCGATACTCTGCAGATTACCTTTTTTAGCTGCCTAGACTTTGGCATAACAACCCTGACATGCTGCCAGCTACAAGGGCCTTCTTTATTTTTTATAATAGCCTTTGACACCTGTTTTACACAGGCAGCGGTAATCTGGAGACAGGTAGTATGTGCTAGCTTTCAGAGACACTGAGAGCTTAAGGTCCATGCAATTTCTGTGAATTTATTTCTCCTGAAGGTCAGGTCCCATATCTATAAATTAGCCTGGCAACTCAGCAGGACCCAGATTATTGTCACTTGCAACATATGGTGTTCAGAATAAACATGCTTGTTCTCCTTCTTCTGTCCACCTCAGCAATGGGGACGAGTAAGAAAACCCATTGTGGTCCTGAGCAATAGCAGCGGGCTCAGCACTGGGAAACAGCTTTATCCTGTGGCAAAATGGGGCAAGTCCTAAAAGTTACAGGTGAAGCAACTGCCCTGGCTAACTAGTGACGATCTCACAGGTCCACCTCAGTGGGAGGGAAGCTCCCACAGTCATCTACATTGAAATAGCGGTGTTAGGTCTAGCTGCAGAGACGGGAACAAGGAACAGGTGACTTTCTGATGTAGTCAGAGCTAAAAACTTCAAACTTGTAGTAACTGACTGCCCCCACAATTTAGAATCCATTCTGCCTTTATAAACCTCTGATACAGATTAGTCTCACTGCCCTTTCACATCAGAAAAGCTTTTCCTTGGCAGAACCAGTTATTACCCTGCTATATGGATACCTAAAAGCAATGTGTGTGTGGTCACTACAATACAGTCTTTCTGAGGAATTTATTTAACATGTTTTCCTGAGCCCTTAATTGCAGTCTTGTGAATCCTAGTTACTACCCTGACCAAATCAACAGTATTGCTGGAAGAATAACTATAATCTCCTGGTTTCTTTTTCCCAGGAAGGCAACTAGTAAAATAGATAGTTCTGCTGTACTTCCTATAGCTGGTTTTGATTGCATTTTCCTCCCTAGTGCTACAATAAGAATTAAACTCCTGTCTCCGGAGCAGTTTTCAGATGCTCTCCTGCTGTGAAGTGATGCTCTGAAATGCCCAGTGATTCACAGCTCTGATATTTCATGTCTAATGGAATTATTTCTGGATGGAATTGTTACCTTTCCTGAGAGAGAGACACTCATAAACCTGGTAGGAGACAAATTATATGCGTCTATCCTTGTCTCCTCCGCAGCACTTCTCAAAATCAAATTACTTGGCTACACTTTTAAAAATTCCTCCTATTGCACAAATGTGTAAGCAAAAACATGGGGCACTGTAATTACGCAAAACATGGGAAATTCAGGGTTACAAACGGACTTAAGAAAGACCCAGTTGTTTCACAGCACAGAGGAGTAAGAGAGGGGGATCTGAAAGCTCTCTCTTCTTCCTTTGCAGGTCATACTATCAGTAGCTCTGCATTATAGGATTATATGCCCATAAGGCATATGTATAGAACACCACATGAGGTGTGTTCTGTAATTGCTGGATTGGGATTAAGACATTTGATTGCTTGAAGGAGGTCTGAGTTTAAAGTGCTTCGAACCCCACCCCCGGTTCGTGCCCCTGCTCCCTTTGGAGGCGGCTGTACCCCAGAGGAGCCCGCAGGGCTGCCCCGACAAAGGGAAAACCTCCCGGACAGGTGCATGTGTCATTCACCCTCTAGTGTCTGGTCCTCAGAAATCCCCCAAAACTGCTCTGGGATTTAAGTCAGAAATCTGAGCTGCGGAGTGGGGCTTGAAAGCCTGCTGGTGACTCATGCAGGGACTTTGTGGCGCTGAGAGACATTTCTTTTCAATTAGTTAAATTCCCAAAGTAAGCAAATATCCTTCAGATGATACCGGTTACGAAATACTCTAGTCTGCCCAGGGAAAGCGCAACGCACCATCAGTGGGGCGCCATCCTTGGGGTGCCCCGCACTGGCAGGTTTGCAGGGTGGGTGCAAACCTGCCCCTGCTGAGGCTGCAGTGGGGTGGGGGCTCAGCCCCACAGCGCCAGGCAGGGGGGCCCAGGGAAGCCGGCCCCCCGGCAGGGCAGCAGGGTGCAGGGCGCGGATGAGCCCATCGGTGGGACAGCACGAGCTCCTCTTGAGCAGAGCGGTTTGCAGAAAGCGGCAAGGGCTTTGCTGCGGCCAAAGCCCACCTATGGGGAGAGCGTGCCCCAGGCATGCAGGAGAGCCTCCCAGGCGATCAGAGGGCTGCAGAACCCATCCTTACGCCACCGGCGAGCATGGCAGGCTGCTCTGGCAGGGGGTGGCATGTGAGGAGAGCACTCTCACACCTGCATTTCTAACCTGGGTCTTCTACAGCCCTGTGGGGACACCTAAGCAAAGGCTTTTATGCAGCTGCCTATACTTGGACTCAGTAGTGTAATTTTTCTGCATGCATACTAGAGTGTCTCTTGTTTCAGGTTTTCACAGGTTTTCTTTCTTCATCACCCAAGTAAGAGCAACAGCTAGCCCTGAGCGCTAGCTCTGTTGGCGAACCCAGGGAGTAGTGGCTGGCAGTTTGTCAAACGTAACCCGTTAGTACAGTAAACACCCTGGCCAAATCCAGCTGGGGCACAGCATAGGAAGCAAGATGGGAAAGGCTATGGCCTCTGTTTTATGCCACGAACAGAATCTAGTTTCTGCCAGACGGCTTTCTATGCCGTGTGGGCCACCCCAAAACAGGTGTTTTAACATCACTGCATTGATGTTACTGCCATCAGCCTGGTCGTTACCTTCAGAAAAGGGTGCCCCACGCTGGGGCATGCAGAAGAGTTGTGGATCCCGCATGCCGTACCTGGGGACACGGGGGGCTTCCCACCTCCTGGGGCTGTGACAGCAAACCGACTGCACACCCTACCCCGTATGCCCTGCTTCCCACCGGCAAGGAATCGGGGCATGTGAGCAGGAAGGGAGCCATGGCGTGCTCCTCCGTGTCCACTAGTCCAAATTGTGCGGGAGTGGGACCATGGCGTGTCCCATGGAGAACATCCACCTCACATTCAGAGAGCGGGTGAGCGTTTCAATTGAGGACGCGGAGAGGACAGAAGTCAGTCAGGTGAGACACTGTTGAACCTGCTGGCTATGAGCTGGAGAGGGACCTGTGAAGTCCCATAACCTGTACGAGTAGTTTAGCTTTCTCCCTCCAAGGAACATTATTTTGTGCTTAAATCACTAAGCATGACCTGCATCTGCCCTGCCCGCTCTTCAGTACTCTTCTCCAGCTATCGCTGCCGTTCCTCACGGTTGGACTTAAGTCTTTGTAAGTTACTTAAGTAACTTCGATCAGCAAAGCTTGCAATTTTGATGCTCGTCTCTCTTTGTAGATATATTATGCTTGTGTTGGAGCCTACTTTGCACGGGTGCCAATCCCCTTAAAACAGGCCCATTAGAGAGCAGCAGAATTCAATAGTCCTCTAACATATAACACAGACCACAAGGAGCTTTCCAAGGGATTTGGCAGGGTCAGGCGATGCTTTGACTGTGCGTGTGAAAGATCTGCTCTCTGAATGGAGTCACCTCAGATTGCTTGCCCCTAGAGAAAAATCCTCTACACACATATGCATGGAAGGGATCATCAGCATTTACAGGGGCCACAAAGTTTTGGGATTTCTTCAAAGAGTTGGTAACAAGATTGTGTAAGAATCAAATAGCCTTGCAAATAGCTGTATCCCATTAGTCATGACAGCAAATGCTGGGGTGAATAAAATGTTTCTTGTGGCTTATGAAGTGTCTCTGTACACATAACCTTGGGCAAGACCCAGAAATTCTGGGCTCTGCATTTGAAAGGCAGCTGGTTAAATAGCCGTAGCAAAATAATCAAAAAAGCACTGTTTATTTGCTCAATACATTAACCAAGTGATTAACTGAGTAATGGGAGACCCAGAAGAAAGAAGAAACCGTTCCCTTTGTGTGCAGTCTGTTTTTCAGACTTTCCATCAGTATTACACATTCCTGGAAAACAAAACTAAGCTCAATATACTTCAGCTCAGTCGTGAAAGCTCCCCCCCGAACCGAACGATCGGCTCGGTGCATTGCTCAGACCTTCATGCAGCTCCTCCTCCCTCTCTCACAGAATTTGAAAGGCAGCGAGATGATTATGGCTAACCTACTGGCCTGTCTTATGAGGAGTAAATGTTAATTCAAGAGTTCTGGAGGACTTCATGCAACCAAACCTGGGTGCCTCCTTGCTATTTAATTCATCTAATTATTCCTCTATTTCCCTTTTAGCAACTCAGCTTCTCCCAGGAGACTGCTTGCTACCAGACTATGAGTAAATCTGCTGTAGATTTTTTTTCCAGTGTCATTTCTGATGTAAGCTGGTGCAAATAAAATATTTAGTTCTGTTTGAGAATTCTTAATTTTCTTTTTTCCCTCCTGATTGTCCAGGCTCCCCACTCAGTCCTTTCTAAGCTGCTGTTCCTCATATTCTCAGAGATTTGTCAATTGTTTCTCAATTTCTCAATTATTTGTCAATTCTTTCTGCAGGCCTCTCACCTGCTGTAGTTACTGTTCTGTCTCTTAGCTTTGTACATAAAGAAGTACACAGGGAAAAAATGATGTTCTTTCTTACTCCTTGAGAAAATTATAGAACAGCATTTTGCCCCTCTTTCTCCGCTGAATCTCTAATTAATGTTAGATCACTTTCAGATGATCACATAAGGGTAACCAAAGAATCCCACCACTGCTGGTAACAAGCTGCAGAACAAATGCTTACAGAGTGCATAAACTGCTAATAAGCAACGCTACATTTCTAACTCTAGGTGTAGTAATCCTCTAAAGGGCCATGACGATACTGAGGCAGTGGGTAGGGTGCCAAAGCGCAAGACCTAGGGCCATTTGAGATGCCGTAGGATGTCCTTGCTGGCCACTAGTTTCTGCTCTAAGAAGTGCCCTGTCGGTCCTGTGTCACATCTGCCAGGCCTGTGCGGATGTCTCCGAGACCCTCAGCTGTCTAAAATGACATTAGAGGAGTAACCTCTGGGCCCCTGATCCTCCCCCGGGGCGATCCTCAGCTGGGATCAGACTTACCCTGGTCACATCAAAGCCAGATCTAGTACCGAGCTTTGGAGCTGCGGTTGGGCTTTGGGCACCGAAGTTAGCATGCGTATATCCCCTTGGGACACAGCGCAACCGCAGGGCCTGTCTGTGTGTGAGGTCTGGATGTGACTGTACATAGGGCAGCACACAACCAGCCCCACAGTGGGAGGAACAGGGCGGGGGCTCAGTCCTCCCTTTGTGCCTCTGAGCAGGTGATGGATTAGGCTGGCAGCTGCCCCCACCGCTGCATGGTCCTGCAGAGGGACCAGAATACAGCGCTGCAAATGAGTGAAGGTGAGATACCGGAGCAGGGGGTTATTAAATGAGTCAGGTGTGGGTAAGACTTGATAGACCCGAACTGGCCCAGGACCGTTCTCTAGGTCAAACAGAAGCGCGGGGCTTTTGGGGAAGGAAGGTGTAGGCTGTCAGGACCCAGGCCCAAGCCTCTCTGTAAAAAGATGGAGAAAATACCCTATCCTTCAAGTGCACTTGGTGATGAAAACAGCACTTCTACTGATTAAAGCATAATAAATGTAATTAAAAACACTGTAAGCTATTAGTGACTGCTACCTGTTATGCATTTGTTTTAAGCCCTTTGAATGCTGATAACTATTTTTTTCCCCTAGAAAATCTTTCTACATTACCGCTGTTTCCTTTACTCAACGCATTTGCAGTCATCAGCTGTAAATTCAAGTAATGAATTCATGAGGCGTCTGGATGGCATAATAATACTATATCTTGCACGCTACCACAGCTACCACCAGGCAATCCTAGGATGCTTAACCTGTGCGAGTGGATTAAGCCTCACAGTGCGGTTCTGCTGCGTGGGGAGGCAGCGAAAGTCCCTTCAGGCAGAACAGGAACCCTTCAGGGCACCATATTCCTGGGTCCCTGGGGCAGAAATGTACGTGCCTATTTGGTACCAACCCAACACCTCTAGGAAATGTCAGATCTGCTCTGCGTGCACCGCGCAGACAGCCTGCACATGTTCAGTAAATCTGCCCCGCCGGGATGTGCCTGCCTCCCAGCACACACCACACAAACTGGATATCGCACGTGCAGAAACGTGCAGTACGTTCAATGCTTCCACACAATGGTCAGTCGCTCAGCACATGTGCATTAAGCCCACCCAGTACTTCTAAAAAGCATCAGAATAGCTGGTGGTGTGAGCAGTTTGTGCAAGACAGAGCAAGGACTATCATCCTTTGCCGTTTATGTTCACAGAGGAATAGAACCATACGAAATTACCCCCCTGGAAACGTTGGACTCCATCACTCACGTGCTGTGCAGCAGACCTATGCATGTGTTTTAAAAACATCAAGGGGATTCAGATGTCTGGCATCCTGCTCAGATCCCCAAGTATAAAAAGGGTCTGCGATATCCTAGATGCACCTTAGCTCTAACCAGAGCACAGAGAAGCAAAAGAGTAGCAGACAACTGTTAATCTGTTCCCCGTGAAACATTTAACAAGACAGCTTTGTTGCTATCAATCTGCCTGACTTCGCTGATAGTGCATTAATCAACACAATAAAACTGATATTAATGCGTTTTTTATGAAAGGACTAGCAAAATGAGTTGTCTTACTCTCAGATAGCACTAAAATCAGGTTAGTAAGGATATCTACAACTCCAAGCACAGGAACAGCCCACTAGCTCCAAGAGGACCAACCATACTTTTAAGTATCTTGCTGAACGGGAACCTAATTCACAAAGCAGGACCTAAAACAACCAGAAATATACTGTATTGCATGCATTTTCCTCCACATACTAAATTGGGAGGTAAAATATTGATTTCTAGCACATACCCTATTCCTCCATCACTGACGCAGCTAGATCTCTGCTGAATTATTGAAACCCTTGTAATGTTGTAATGGAAAATGTTAATTTTAACAAGAGACACACAATGCCTGCAAAAACAATGAATCAATCATAAGTGGGTAGATGTACAAATGTATTTTTATTTTCGTTTCAGTGATCTGTGTGGCCCAGCAGTGAACTCCAATTTTGAAAGGAATTAAATAATGTTTTGCAGCTGGTCAGAAAATGGAAACCCGTTTGCAGAATTTTTAAAAAATCACAGATATTGTTCCAGTATTACAGCAGGAAAAAAATCAACATACTCTTGAAACTAATTAGAAACAACAAAGAAGGTGGTTTTTAATAGCACTCAAAGCTTTACCTGGAATATTAAACGCACACATCCAGCCACCATAAAAACTACAAATGTCGAGAATCTGTTTACTACTGAGAGGGATTAGCTGAAACCTACATCATGCTACAGCACCGGACAAAATGCAGCAAATTGTTTCCACAAAGGAGCTGTATACAGTTCCATCATACAGTGCCCCTCATGTTTGCTTATTAAAAAAAACCAACAGAAAACTTGCTTCTTTAGCCAAAATTCTGTTTAGGGAGTGAAGGTCTAGGGGAGATGGACAAAGAACGAACCGGTTCCTTCCAGCCGTCTCTCTCTGCCGCATCCAACTCTGCGGAAGCTGCTCTATTCCAATTCCGCAGCAATATCCTCCTGTGCCAGCCCACAGGAATGTCATGGAGAAAGATAATGCTCTCAGGGTCTCTATATTTGGTGTCAAACAGGAGCGGGATTTGGAGGTTGGCCGGAGAACAGAAACAGGAGCCAGGGTGCCCAGGAAGTGCAGGCAACCAAGACAAACAGTAAAGCACTGCTTCTCTGCGCACGCTCCCCGAGATCAGCAATTAAATGGACAGGTTTAGGGAGAAGGTTACGTCTGTCGTATATACGAGTTCCAACACAGCTCTGTGTAGACTATGCTACGCCTGTGATGCTGGTAGAGCCGATCATTAAAGTACAACCTTGGAACATTTTCTGTGATGCTGATCACGAGAAAGGATGGACAACTTGGAGCGTCGAGATGAAAAGCAGCTTTTGCAGTGGTGTTTATTGTCTTGAACATTTTCACGAATGCAATGCAATATCATACAGCTAACTATACAGTTTTATTAAAGAATCATTCGTTGCCTTGATCCTTTCTGAAGAATGTCTACGTATTTGCGGACCAGAATATTCTGCCGATGAGGAATATTTTTCTCTTGGCAGGAATCCAAGCATCAAAATGTAGGCTTTTGTAGCTGTGGTGAGTAATCTGTCAGCAGGGAAACCATGACAGCCTAGAGGAGGAAGAAAAGAAAAAATCTAATCACACTGGAAACAGATACTCCATAAAAATAAATAAGGGGGAAATATTTTCCAGCTCTAAAGTCTTGTGTTGAAAATTATTGCCCTGACAAAAACTGCACACTTAGATTTATTTCCTAGAATTTCTGATGATGAATCAGGAAAGAGCTGAAAATCAGTTAGGATGTTTTGTACTGTAGCCGGTAGGTTTTCTCAGTGCAGACAAAATATGTTAATGGACAGCCTAGGAGAAATTCAGACAAAGCATGTTTAGACCAAATGCTGAGGCCTTTTTGGTGAGTTATATTGTATCCTCAGCTACTGCTAGGAGACGCTGTAGGTACCCGAACAGCACATGGGCTTGCTCGTGGATTTCAGCAGAACTTCCCTTAGCATCAGTGAGAGCCACACTTGAGTAAGGACTTTGAAATTTATCCCAGTTTAGCTATACTTTCTGTGGTAAAACATAGAAAATCCTCACTGAGGTTAATAGTCTGTCATCTACCCCTCCTGCCCTCCCCTAGTATTTGACACACACTCCAACAAAACCTTAGGTATGGCCACAAAATGACGGTAATGGGAATGTCAGCTAAATAAAACATGGTGTTGCAGCAGCTCTGCCGTCCTCCTCACACCCGTGGACATAACAAGCCCCATGCTTGCTTGGTTTCGACAAGGTATTGCCTGGTTGACTCTGTTGCGATTTCACAGCAATGTCTGACTGCAAATTGGTATTTTGGCCCAGAACTGGATTTACAAGGGTACTCCAGGGGTTGCGGTCTTGTTGCCTGTCCTTCCTTTCCCTTCAGCACTGCTCAGTGTGACAGGTAGTCCCAGGCACACGGTGGGGACTGAACATAGAGCTGTGCAGCCCCCCGCTGCTACCCGTGTCGTAGCTGCACTCAGCCCTGGGTGGAACTACAGCGGAGCAAATAATTTATTTTTCAGTTTGCTGTCTGAGCTGAAAGTGGTAGATAATAATATATAAACAAGACCCATATATTCATTGTTCTTATAACCTGATAAAATACAAATATGACATTTTTCTTAACCAAACAAAATGTGTAGCTTGAACACAAAGAAAAGGGTTTATTTTCTTTTTAAAAAATAATATTTAGGGCAATTAGAGGCATTGCCAAATTAAAATAGAAAATATGAGCACTTTGGGGAATTTTAAGACCAAAACTATGAATTTAACACAAATCTGGTAGCAATTTTAACTGTGTCCAAAATCTGAGGTTTTGGTAAATACAACACTCGAGCACTTATTCACTCGGAGCACATCTAGAGTTCGTCTGAGAGCTATGACAATGCCATTTCTGGATTTTTTTCCACCTCTGAAAGTTTTCGCTAGCTTTTGTCAACATGATGGTTCTAAAGCCGACAATAAATAACAGGCTACTGAGATCTGGCAGTAATTTTCTGAAATTCTAGGAATGCTGAGAGGGGAGTTATGGTTTATGTTAAATGCCAAGTGTCCTCTCGTGGTTCCCATGGATCACACGGTATTACCCACACCATAACTTTTCAGGGTCCTTCAAAGCTTTGCTCTTGCAGCACTTTCTCAGGGAAAGTTCCCATTGGTGTCAGCAGCAGTTTTTCTTGAGAAAAAACTGCAGAATCTCTAGCTTTAAGTGTTTGGGAAATTGTAGTTTCTAAGGCCGGTCCCTGGGACCTCAGCATTTAACATGTTTTAAAATTGAGCAGCTAAGTTAATCGTTAGAGTAAACCCAGTGATTTAAATACCAAAAAATTACAGTTTATACTGTAGATTTCACCTAGTGATAAAAACTGGGTCAAGCAACAGCAGATTATCATCAAAATACGTCACATTTGTGTCCAGAAGTATTTGTGCTACATATATATACGTTGCCTATAGTCAAAATTGTGATGTGTTGTGGGGTGCATTTGAAACATATGTATTAACATTTACTATTTATCGAGGAACCAAGCTGAATCCAAGCCTGTAGTGTAAGGCAGAACAGGAGCTGACCCTAACCTCTAACTACCGTTATCTTCCTTTTTTACCATAATTGTCCATTTTCTGTTTTCAGCCTCCTGGAAAACCAATGATCGTGGAGAATAAAATACTTCATCATTAACTTCTTCAGGTTTTCTGGGTAAACAATGTAAAAAAGTCCAGTTGGAAGCAGCAGATTTTGCAGTCTGTAGATCAAAAAGCGTATAAAAATAAAGAAATATGTGAGCACATTAATAAAATCTTTAACTAGTAAAAAGGTTAACAAATTTTATATTAGCTCCCACTCTAGTTACTTTGATGATGAACTCAGAAGAATTCCACTGACTTCAAAAGAATTCCTCATCTGTGAATAAGATGGGAATATCCCCATTTAAGTCAGTAAGAGTTCAGTGCTGACTTCACAAAAGTCAAATTTTTACTCCTATTTCTCTGGCTTCAGTAGGGGAGTAAAAACTCCAGTGACCTAGTGGATCAATAAAGTGCGATCTTTATTTGAATGCCATACAGTAATACAATACTATCGATAATTGCAACAAGAACCTACTAAACCATGATTTAAAAGGCTATCATTTTTTTTGTTTTGATATTGTCACTCATAAGATATTGATCTAACACCAATGAACAATGAATTAAACTATTTTAGGCCAATTTTGAGACATACCCATCACTAGTATTTTGTGAACTTATGTTAAAATACAGTCAATTAAACCAGTAATTCTATCAGCAAGGAAAATGTCCTTTTTATCTTGGACAATTCATAGTTTATGACTTTACGTTTTCTCTAACTGATTTTATGTTGATAAGCATTTCAACTAGACGATTTTAAAGACATATATTTAATGCTTTATTCATTGACAGATATACACAAAATTGCGCCAAATGCTGCCCAGGCATTTAAGAGTTCATCTGTGAGCTGCTCATTCTAAATAAAATATAAGGGATCATTTCTGGTAGCAAAGAGGAAATGCAAAGTTAGAAATAGTTTTTAGGTCATAAAGAAGTAAAGGGTTAGCTCTCCTGCACATGCTCTGGAGTTAGATCTCATTGGCAAGCTCTGAAAGAGGCCAAGCCATGTGAAATGTATAAGGTAACTCAAACTTTGTTATCTTTGTGAGTTTTTCAAGCTGGAGGGAGGTTTGTATGTGGTTGTTCCACGGCCCCACTCAAAAAAATACCAAACCCATGCTTTGCTGATGTTGATTCTTATACATGCAAACTGTAAAAGCATCAACAAAAAACTAAATCTCAGTTTTTACCTGCATTGTAATCTGATAACCTTGAAATGCCTTTAGTCTTTCTTTCTTTTCCTCTTCTTGTCCCATACTTATCCATGTGTCTGTAACTAAGACATTGGCACCGTCTGCAGCTTCCAAAGGATCTGTTGTGAGAAGTAACTTGGTACCATACTAATGTGAATAAAATAAGGAAGATCAGGAAGACGAGGAACTTCAACTTCGTTTATAATGAAAATAAAATCTATTCAAACTACTCTACTAGGCTGTTTCTTAGGCTCCTACCTCTTTGGAGTACTGTTCAGTTATTTGAGTTATTCTGAGGTCTGGTTCAAAGCCCTGCCAAAAGAGATGATAGGTAATGTATCATGGAACATACATAAGATCCTTACTGATTATTAACACTGATTAGAAAAATACTGATTGAACCATTTGCCATGGGAAGAAGAATGTCTTTCAGAACTGTAAAACTTGAGGAAATTATGTTGATTTTGTTGAAAGTTTATTTTGGAGATAATCTGGTGGAAAGTGCTCTGATAAGGTAAGAAAAATGTATTTCAACAGTTACAGAATGAAATGCCTACACATCATTTAATTTTTTAAACTGATTCTTTGTTTTACATTTTATATTGTATTACAATGCAGCACTCTAAAAAGCTGCATCACCAATCTGGACCAACCAAGATGCAACACTTCCACCGATGCGAAACAACTTTCAAATTTTTTTGGGGGGGACAGGGCATTGGATGACTTTGTAACACTTTCTCAAACGGAATTATCATCCTCTGTGATTTATACTGCGGTCGTGAATTCCCCTCAGCCCTTCTGAAGTTGGACTCAGTAGAATCACTCCTGCTTTGCATCAAAATAACTGAATCAGGATTCTAAACCTTGGTTCTGAAAGCTGGCCACTCAAGATACATGCAAGCAGCACTAGCTGAGGCCCTTGGGAAGTATCCAAGTGGCTGAGACAAGAATGGGCAAAGTTTGCCTTCCTTACTCCGTGTGCATGGCTTTCTTACCTTGGGAGTCGCAATACGCAGGTGCATTCCCAGCTTTGCAGCACTCATCATGATGGAGTGAAGAACGTTGTTTCCATCCCCGATCCAGGCGATAGTGAGCCCGTTCAGCCCACCATAGTGCTCCTGCCAAACGAATCAGGCAGCCCTGGGGTTACGTTCCAGGCGAGCTGAGCAAGCTGATGCCCTAGGTGGGAGGGATTGATCAGACGGGTCTGGTGCAAAGAAGGCTGGCCACCTTCAAATGCTAGCTGCATGGAACCATACCTTTAATTGAACTTACTGCAGCTACAAGATGGTCAGGGAGGGAAAGCCCCCCGTGTCTTACATGAAGACCCAAGTGCTGCAGCTTTCTCCAGTGAAGGACACATTGACACGTATGCCATATGGCGGGGCCCAGGCTGAGAGACACAGCACCAGACACACAGTAACTTTAGCACCAAAGCCGTACAGCCATGGGTTGGTGCTCATAAATATCAGCGAATGGTAGAAATTCTTAATTTAGAGGCAGTCCTAATGCCTAGGATAGCACTCCTTCCAGCTTTCCCCCAAATTGTGAAAGTGTCCCTATTCAGGTTTGCTCTGGCTTGGTTGTCTCTACACGATGTTCCCTGCGGCCATGGCAGTGGCCATGCCCTTAGAGTGCATTTTAACCGTCACAGCTGTACAGGACAGCAAAGAGCAATACTTTGAAAACAGCTGTGCCACTCATGGCCTGCAGGCTTTGCTCTCTGTTGTACAGCCAAAGAGTGCAGTGACTTTTTTAAAGTGTGGATTACCCAAACTTGAAACAGCATTACAGCGTCAACTGTAGCTTTGGCTGATGGCACTTACAGCCTGTACATGTGCAGCTACTCTGGCCCTCAGCCACCAACAAATAAGGCCTAAGGAGGAACAAGAGTAAGGAGGAACAAGAGTAACAGGAGTTTCATATTTCCAGAGCAGGACAATTTGAGGCCCTTCAGCAAGCCTTGTTTTAAATATGCATGTTTACAGGTACTTAAGTTGATACCAGAAAGTTTGTAAAGACATAACCAAATACTTCTATATGCCTGCTCTGTACAGCTCCACCTCATGACTCGAAAGACTAAAGACACGATGGAGAGCCTTTTATTCTTAGTTCAAAACTGGGCCATGCTACAATTGCATTGTAGTAGCTGGAAGCCAGACAGTGTTTCAACACTTTGTGTGACATGATTCAATGCTCGTCAGAGAGGATAAGCATCCACATTGTAGAGCTGTACTAACTGGCAACCTTGCAGGCAGTCGCAGCAAAGATGCCAAAAGACTGAACAGGAAAAGGGCTGGGACTACCCCCTCCTCTCCTGGCAGCAGCTTCTCCTAAACAAATAGTTGTGAAGTTGTTCCAGAACAAAGTTATCGGCATTTCTGCCAGTGACCACAATTTTGAGTAAAAAATACAGCACTTGAAATACTGAATGACATTAAAATGCCATTGAAATCTAAGCTTAATAGAGTCCTAGGCTGCCTACAATTTAAGGGCTAAAACTATGGTATTGTAAAACTATCGCCTTTTCAGTTGAAGTTTGTTAGCAGCAGGCTCATTGGCACAGGTTTGATGCAAGGGCATTTACAGGAGAGCAAATCAGGACTTTGTGGACATGGAAGTTATTTCAGTATAACAGCTCTGCAGGTCTCTAAGGATCTTTCAAAGTCCTTCCACATCTCCTAGCAATGGTGCTCCTAGGAGAAGGCCAAACTAAAGCATTTATTTAAGGGGTTGTTTCCAGCTAGGGCTTAGTGATAGCTGAGACATGAACCCACAGCCAGGAGTAAATGAGACAGCCCTGAGTTCTTTTGATCTTACTGTTTAAAAATAGACATTGCAGCCTGTAATGCTCAAAGCACTGACTAGTGAGTCACAAATGTACTGCTATGTTAAATAACTTCCACCTTATACCAGCTGCTACTCTGCATTAAAAGAAGCACAGTGCATACTAAATACTTTTCTCTGTTTTCCCAAGCTACTAGCTGTTACAGATAAAATACGAAGTACTGGAGATCTCTGTATAATGACCCTCAATATGCACTGCAAATTGCAAAGCCACATCTGCAGTGACTACTCTATAGAGTGGACATAGCTGAGATAATCTTAATGAAGACATTTAGCTAATGGAAGAAGTCGTAGACAAGGGAGAATCAAGCTGTGTGTGTGCTAGTGGAGCCTATTTTATATCCTGTGCTAAGCTTTATGCTGCCACTGGTACACTGCTGCTGTAACGCAAACCTCTTCATCTAAAGCCAGCTCACTATGACTGTGACTGTACTGCTTATACGCATACATCCTCAGCTTCCAAGAAAGATGAGATGATTGTGTTGGTCAGAACCAGAAAGCTTTGAGGCAATACAAAAGCTACTGTATATGAGACATACTTTTTGTGTGTGTGTATGTTTTATAGTAGATGCTTATACAACTGCACAGAGAAAATCCTGCTAAAAGTGTTTTGCCACGACGGTAACGCTCTAGGTTAAACCAGAACCTTTACAATACATGCTGATCACCTGAACATCTGAAGATACTTTGCCCCTTACATCCGTCCCCAGTTTTTCCAAACTCTGTTATACTGATGTAGGCTTTTTACCTGCTTGGGTGTTCTGCAGTTTCTCTTTACATTTGGAACCTGACTTCAAAATATTTATAATCCTAGTAAAGCCATATGAAAAATAATGTATTTAGAAAGTCTAGAGCCCTTCTCCCTTATGAATGCCTCTTTGGCAAACTAGTGATTGCTGCTGTAGTGCCACAAAACTTGGCTTTGCTATTCTCATGAAAAATCCCTGCTAAATAATTAATGTCAAGTTTACAGTCAACTTTCTCATCCTCGTGCTGCTTTTACAATGCTTCACTCTGTTCTTATCCATGGTTGAGTGTATCAGTGTATCAAACCCTCAGGAAAAATAAGCATGCTCAGTGATTTAGCACTGTTGTATGTTCAGAGAAGACTGGTTTAACTAATTAGGGACGTTCGTGTCTGCCTCTGCCTGGACTTGCTTCCAGCTAGGCTGAAACTCTGACACCATTATAGGTTTCTTCTGAAATGTTTGACCACAACAGTCATAACAGCCCTCAATTAAAACAAGCTTTTGAATAATGAATCAATAATCTGTCAAAATTTAAAATGGAAAGCAGGGGACTAGTCCAAGCTTCAGCCCTTTGGGAGACAGTGCAATCCAGTAAATGAGAAACTGGGCAAACTCTGCATCTACCGGCTCTCAAACTGAGCTGAAGGCAGATGCTGGGCCAGCTATCCTTCTTACTCCCACATTGTTTTTTGTTATGGTTATTGAAACAGTATATTCTAGAGGATCAGTCTAGATCTTAGTTGGGATTTCTAATTGTTAGAATAATGATGATGATGATGATGATGGTGATGAATTTGAAGACTATAATAATTTGAGCTCTTTGAGTCACACATCGAGGAGAAGTTGAGAATACATGGCATCCCTCTTCAAGTTGGGCAACACTGTAATTTGTTACGCTATTTAAAAAGGAATCACTGATGTATTTCTTATGCCAACCATTTCTTAGTGAAAAAGAAATTTCCCTTCAGACCAGTGATATAAAAAGCTAGCGGCATATGGATCCACTCTAATTACCAGCCTGGCCATCCTGCAGTCAGCTACAAGTTAGCTGATTTGGCCAGTGACATTAATATCAATTGAATCAATGTCAATACCCGGTTTGTCCCCGGAATACAAATTGTGTGACTCTGCCCTCCAGCCAAGCTTCGCAGAGCAGAAGTTGTGAGCCACAGCTTCTGCCCAGGAGACTGAGAGGCACCGGGTGGACTCAGCAAGTGGCCGTTACACGCCCTCAGCACAGACAGAGAAGTAAAGTGGCTCTGCATGTGCACAGTACCAGCACACAAACTCCTAGTCATTAAAGGCCAAATCCCCAAACCCTCAAAATCAGGTTGCGTAACGTTTACAACCATTTCTAGTGGGTTATAACTCATGAGCAAACTCAGGTCAGCCCAACTTTTAAGAAAGAGGGTAGCATGTATGCTAAGAAAAACACCCCTCTTGGCGTAATAGAGAGCATTAATCCTGACCACAGTATTAAAGGGCAGAGCCAGCTTAGACGTCAAACGTGTGAGGGGCTCCAGGCTGCTCGAGAAGGCGGCACTGGGCAAGAGGATGTTGAACCTGAAGAATCTCACCCCAGTATCCATGACAGGAGCACACTTTGTGATCTGACAAGAACACCCTGAATACAGAACGAGAACTGACAGCCCTGAAAATAAAGCAGCCACATTTTTCGGGAATGCAACAGACTATACTAAAATAACCACACTAAAATGCACCTGTGAAAAGGGAATCAGAAGCCATAAGAAAGAAGACATTCTGACAAAACAAACCAGGAAATCAGGCAGTTTCAGACTGAAGAGAAAGTGCTTGAAGAGGATTCAAGAAGGCACATGACAAAATTAATAGGATTTAGAAAGTGGAAGAATAAAAACGTGCTAAGCAGGAAGAGGGCCAGAGTGCATGTAGTGCTCCACTGGCAAATGCAGCAGGAGAAAAAAGAAGAGGGAAAAAAAAAAAGTACATTTTGGGTACATACTGACAGCAAGGAGGAGCAGATCCAGGCAGGAAAATATTTACAGGGATAAGGAAGAGACACTTTTGAAGAGAAATATGCTGCACAAAATCTGTAGTTACATTTAAATATAAGGCTAGCAGTCTGTGCCACTATTGTAGTTTGCATGTATGTATAAATCAAATAAATTGCCTTTGCATTGCAGGAAAGCAGTCCAAATGTTATATATGAACTTTCAACTCATTTAAAGAACTGTGGTACTACTCCACATCCCTATATTAATCTTCTTGCAGGCAGTACTCAGATAACATCTTTTTACCCCGCTGAAAATCCCATGAGAAGTTTGACTGTGGTAAGTAACAGCTAGACCCTGTGGCTCACAGTTCTTCGAGTGTTAATCCTACTTCTGTGACCTGGTAAAGTTCATTATATGATTAAAATGCCATTTTATTACCTGCTACTGGCTGTAAGACCAGTCTTCTCCACCTCAGTGTACAGTGCAGAGAGGAAAAAAGGCAGCAGATGGGCAGGTCAGAAAGGGAAAGGGCAGGCAGCGCCAACACCCACAGCGTGCTGCTGAGAGCTCCCCCCTGCCTGCCCCTCCCTCCTGGGTAAGAAAGCAAGAATGGAAAGTGGGTCAGAAACCAGTGGTGGTGCAGCATGCCCTTGGCAAAGTGGGGTGGCCACCCAGCTGCCCTCTAAAGACCTCCTGACAAGCTCTGGGCTAAGGATCATGCTGGAAAGACTGGGGGAGAGATGGGCACAGTTGGAGGAAACAGTGCTCTGCTTATCAGGCTGACTGGGAAAGTGCTGCAAGTTTTAAAAAGCTTCCATGGCTGTCCAAAAGCCGAGCCATTCCTTGAGATCTCTGTAAGTGCTCACTTTGTCATGATACCTCTCCACGTCAAATGTTTCTTTTGTTTGAGCACCAACTGCTATGGTCCTGTTTCCCCATCATGTAAAATGGGCAGGGACGCTCTTTCCAAAGACGTCCTCCTCAGTGCTAGATGCAACAAGGACATCTACCTGCTGTTGCTGCTGCCCTAGGTATTCAAACCAAGGAAAAGTCCAGCCTGTGGGCTCATGTTCAGCTGGAGCTTCTACCACGACTGCCCTATACAAGGACACAATGGAGGAGGAGCAGAGGATGATCAACAGGGCATGTACTCATTCTGCTGATCTTCACAGGTTTCTCCCTAAGATCAGTGGAGAAAGAGATGCATCTCTAGAGGATGATTGAGATGCTCAGCGGTCTCTCTTCACTGACTGGAGATGGAGTACAGGGCAACAGCACTCTGAACTTTGGTGCCGTAGTCAGTGGCCTGGATAAAATCAGGTTTAGGGGCAGAGACATCAATAGTTGTGCAGCCTATGAGTCACAGATTATTCCTGAAGCCTGCTATTCACAAGTGATAAAATGCTAATAACTAAGGTGTTTGCAAGACAGAACCCCCCGCAAAACACAACCATAAGATTCACCTGTTTTACAGTTGCACACAGTGTTTAAATGAAATTATGACATTTAATGATTGATGACGTTCTCATTACAGCTTACTGTCTTACGTAATTTGAACAGTTCATTGAAGCTGGCTCAATGTGATCTTGCAAATGTACCTTATCCTGAGGAATGTGAAGCATTTTAGTTTCAAGTTCACTGATTTTTGCTGGTCTCTTCACTTTCAATGTTGAAAATTTTACGAAAAATACTAATCAAAGTAAGGAAAAAGTAATTTTCAATAAACATATGAGTCTTTCGGTATTTAAAGTTTAAGGTATGAATAATTTAATATTACTCTCACTAGATCTTTTCCACATACTGAATGTCCCATAGCAAAGTCTTCGACAGCTGAGAAACACAGCTGAATGAATCAGGAAATTATTCTGCCCTCCCTTTTTCAAGCAGTGTGATTTTTTATTCATTCAGAAAGTAAACAAGGTCAGAGGAGTTCATCATAGTTGTCAACCAGCACTGTAGTATAATAATCTTTTTTATAAGTCAGTTCCTCAACTGATTGTAAAACAACATAGTACTTCTGTTCACAGATAGACATCTGGTATTCTATGTGTAAAACATTATCCTGCTGTCAAATCAACTATTGCATTAGATTAAACTACAAAATAAGATCTTTTTTAACTATTCTTTGATGTGAGCAAAGTTTAAATAGGTCTAAGTGCCTGAACACTAGGCGTCTGCACTGGTAGCATTAACTGGCTTTTCAAAACAAATTTGTTCAACCAATTTCCTAAAACATGGATAGTGATTCCTTTTAAACTTTTCACAGGTTAGGGTGGAATCAAGAGTGAACTACTGAGTTTTTTTAAGTCAGTGGAAAAACTTCCACTAGCTTTGGTTGAGCCAACATCTCGCCTTTATCTTAAGATGTAAAGCCCCCTGCACATTTTTTGAATTGCAGCCTAATTCCAATGAAGTACTTAATTTTATGCTTAACTGCAGTCCCACTACAGCTGATAGGACTAGGTAATTGTTTTAAATTAAACAGGTACTTAATTATATTGCGGGATGAAGATCTCCTTAAATAACAAGTGCCATGTAATTACCACTTAGAAAAACCTAGGAATAAATGGTTTTGAACCTGACTTCCCCACATACTTACCAAGACCAAGACTTAGCAAAAAAAAAATTGTTATTAAACGGTGATTATATTCTTACCTGAAGAGTTAGGTAATCAGCTAAAATCTGGAGAGGATGGTATAAATCGGACAATCCATTGATTATTGGGATCGTGGCTTCTTTTGTCATTAGGTCCAGATCATTATGCTTATAAACTCGAGCCAAGATTGCATTTGCAATGCTGGACAGCACCCTAGAGGATGGCAGAAAATACCCAAGTCAAACATGATAAATATATCCCTGTTGCACTCTTCACCGTGCAACACATAAATATTAATGAGAGGTGGTAATGAATCAAATTTTCTCAGCTATCTGAATAATTTATCATGCCTGCATAACACACTTAAATGCAGACATTTAACAAGCTGCTAATAAGTAAGCAGTTTTACTTATTAACAAACTATAGTAAGTAAATGAAAACTGCTGCTGTATTTTATGGTTTTTTCTCTTTAGCGTTTGATTGTAGTTACAGAGGTAACAGCAATAAATGTTAGGATAGCTGAACTAAGATAAGAGATGGCGTGACAATGTAACATTTGAAGAATTTGATAACTTCTGAAGAGATAAGGTGTAAGATTTCTTGAGTCTTTTAGCAAAGAACAAATGTAGCATTGACTGAATATTAGTGTCTCTGTAAGGTAGCCGGACCTTTGTGAGGATTAGGAACACAGATCTGTCTTAGATTACCACAATTATTTACTGATCTTAATGAACACAGAAACAGGAAGCCAACACCACCAGCCTGTTCTTTCTCCTACCTACACACTTGTGTATTGACGTACATGGTATCAGCGTTAAAGTAATTCCCAAATTTGAAACTCTGTCTGTGGATAGGGGCATGTGGGAGACACTGTACCACTCTGGCCTTAGCCTCATTTGCCAAAGTGTGAAAGCCTCGGAGATGAGCATAGTGGATTAGCATAGCATACTCAGTATGCTCTGAATTCTTTAGATAAATTAAACATGGATTGGAGCTCTGCATTTGTCTGCATTTCTGTGTTTTAATCAGGCCCTGAAGCATGACTTTGAAGTAGCATTTTGTGTGTTTTCATGTTATCTCTAACAGGACCTTAAAACAAAACAAGGAAGAGACTGAATAGAAGAGTATGAAAAACCCTTGCAGTATCTATCTTCCTGATTAGCCATGAAGAATTCTGGTATCTCCTCTTGTGGAAATATGGCTGTTAATGCCATGGCCTTTACACAGACAAATCTCCGGATGAAGTCAGTAACAAATATTTTTTACTGACAACAGACATTCCTCACACAAGCAAAACTCTTATAAAAGGTTTCAAGATTCCCTGTAGAGCTCTCTCTGAAGAAAAGACTGCTGATAGCAGCTACAAGTTAAAAGGAGGGACTGAACAGGGTATTTACTGATTGCAAGGTATTGGAACAGATGCTGGTTTTGCTGTTATTTCTTCTTAGCTCATGAGTTTCTTTTTCTGTGTGTTTATTCCGGCTTGAAGCATGTGACTGTGGAAAACCTGTTCTGTTCAGGGATGGGATGCATGGTCGCTTTTGTTAGCCGTCTAACAGGTGTCCACCCTAAACAAGACATAGCCAGTCACACCAGTCAAGGAAAAGAGGCAATCACACTGGGAAATTGCCCATTTTTCTCAGACTTTTTTTTAGGATGTCAGGACAGCTGATTCCTACCCGACACAACTGATAAAGAATTTCAAGAAGATGGTTCCTTTACAGGGTATGCCATTAGAGGAAATTCAGGCATAATCAATTACCAACTAGTGAAAACTGCTGGATTTTCTTCCTTAATCTGTTGAAAGTAGACACTAGAATTATTAGATGCTTACCAGCAGGACATCAGACAGTCCTTCTGCCAGCATTTCTAGATGTCATATCTTACAGCAGGAAACCCATGTGGAAACTGGGTTTATTCTTTGTGAAATCAAAACCAAATTGAACTCCGAAAAAAAAAAATAGACCTCATCTGAGGAGATGAAGTCTCCTGTAATCAAACCAATTTGAAGGAAACCAGGTAAGGCTGGGATTGCATAGGAAAAAAGACCTGGCTAGATAAGAGTCTTTAGTAAAGATGAAGTTTTGGAAGGTGAAGGGGAGTAAGCACAGGCTCATCAGGTGACTTTTCATTTAAGGTTCCTATGTTACCACCGACTATAAGGTCTTTTTCTCTTTTCAGTCTTTTTGCAAGATTGGGAGCCTATAAACTTCAAAATCCCAGAGCTTGGAAATATAAGAGTGTATTGGAATGCTGCATATCTCTTTTTTCAAAATAACTTTCATTTCTACAGAGAAAAGCTGGAAATTTTTACTCAAGTGTATCCTCTAAGCAATCCAAAATTAAACACAAATAAAAGTGGTGAGAAGTAAGAGATGCAGAGATGCAGAGATTCATCCCCTAATAATGCCAGCGGACTGGTAAAATCATCCTTTGAGCTCTTCAGTGCTGCCACTGAACCTTATGGCCACTGAACTATAGTGGTGCACAATGGAACTGCTCTACAGGGGAAAATACAGATACAGTATTTATATTCCATTTCACGTAATATATCAGACATGCTAAACAGCACTGAAAGGCTTAGAGCTCCTTAATGGGTGGTAACTTCTTGCTACTGTGTCAGCGTAAATGTAAATGTCTTGTGAAGCATGGAAGAACTGTATTATGAGCAGGTAATAAGTCACTAAAAATATGTTCACAGCAGAAATGCTTTCAACCCTTACCTGCAGCAATTCTAATATAAACTGGGGACTTTTATAGATCTGTGCCCTTTTTGCTTTAAGTCTCAATCTCAAGTACTTCTAAGGCCTTCAGAGCCCTAGACACATGGATGTAAATATTTGAAATACCCTCCGGGTCTACTACAGGCATTCTTTTTTTATTCTTACATTAACTGAATGAGGTTGGCGTGTTATGCTTCATTCACAAGAAATGCCAAGGAATTAACACTCAGGTTGTTCTTTTGGGTATGCTGCTCAGCCTTGATTATGCAAAGTCAACAATAATTCTGTAAATGAGAGCAGGAGTGAAGCAGAGCACGTGAGGCTCTGTACGGACTTGGTAAAGCCCTCACTCCACTGTAGCAGGCAAGTGCTGTGCCCCAGCAGAGGAGCAAAATCCCCAAGTCAGGGGTCATAAACAGGACTTGACCTGGAAGAGCAAGCAGTGACAAAGGGGGGCTGAAGGCTTGGATGGGAAGTGGGTATTGTGGGAGATTTCGCCACAGCATGGGGACTTCTCCAAAATGGCTGGAAGATTTGCTTGCTTCTACTTTTTTGCCTTATTTCTCGTAGCTTACTGTCTTTCCCTTTTGCTTGTGCAAACAAAGGTCATTCAAGAGACTGTGAACCAAAGATTTAACGGTCCTTTATTATCCCATTTGGGAAGAAGAAGAAATGAAAACTGGCCTATACAAAGCATGTCCATATGTGCATCAGAACACACCTGGATTTGCTGCAGGGTTGGCATCTGAATGGCAGAGAGCCTCCGGGTGACAGTCCTGCATGTCTGGTGGGATGGTGCTTGGAGAGGTTATTGCAGGGGAGCACTGCATAAGGGCCCTGACTGCATCCTTCCCCTTCCTGGAGGTTTGGCTGCTGGGGCTCAGAGCCAACTTTGCAATAGCGCAGCTGAGGGCTGCCCCTCATCACTGTGATGTCAGGGGGTGAGGCTCCCAGACAGCACTGTGAGGAGCCTCCATCAGGGCCAACCTCCTTCTCTTGGGAGTCACATCTATTGCTGCTTTGTAACCATGCCCATGCTGATCCTGACCCGGACCCCCACCTGCGGGCTGATGTCCCAGCCTGGCCTTGGCCCACCCCCATCCCCACAGAGGTGCCCAATGCCCTGGGCTGTGGCTGCCCCCGGCTGCCTCCCAGCTGCCCTGCTCCCTGGCGAGGGGCAGTGGGACAGGTGCCGGCTGAAGAGGCCCTGCCCTGTCTGACCCACGGGGAGCGCCTGGCACCCGAGCCTCCCCAGTAGCCAAGGAGCCACCAGCCCACAGGGCAGCCTGACATACTGCTCTGAAGAGTCTCACTATTTGTCCTTCCCTTCCCATTCACAAGTGCCACAGTGCAATCTCACATTGGCCCTGGTAAATCAACCCTTCCTTTGGCTTCACCTGCCACCTTTGGTGACACTGCAATCCTTCCACATCATTTTGTCTTGGAGCCTGAAGCCACTCCTTCCCAAATGTGACACCTCTGCACTTTTTAATTCATTCTCCACTGCTCTGGTGTGTCCCATCCCTTCTCAATTTCAGTTCCTTTAAGCTGATGTAAATAGCTGATCTTCATCTTTCCAGCCTGGCATGCCGGTATCCCTGCTCACCATGTCAGGTTCTGTGTCTTCAGTCCCAGTCTCTCAGCACCGCCCTCCCATCTCCCTCCTACTGCGACCTCTGTCAGCATCCTCTCCTCCTCCCCCTTCTCTGTCGAGAGGCTCTCTGCTTACAATGGTCCAGTGAGAATGGAAGAAAAGGCAAGACTCCTGGGGAATAATAATACTTATTTACATCAGTGTGGGGGATTTACCTTTGATATGTTTCCCATTCACCTTTAATGTGACATAGTAAGCTATGTATGTTTGACTTGAAAAATCCTCCATCTCTCATGCTAATAGAGTTGTAGCAGGGACGCATGTGCTCTGAAGCATTTAAATGGCACGCTTTGATGAAGCTATAGCTGTCCTGCTCAAACTGGGGCTATGTCCCATGATGTATGAAGAATTTCTTTTGAGGGGATGTATTTGAATCCCATGGCAGTGTACGAGCTCTGCTGAACTGGCCACAATGGCCACTGGACACAGTGGCCTAATGTACCTCAGACTTGACTGTTAAGTCTCAGATTAATCTGTTCCCTTTGTAGGCCCACAAGTTTATATGATTTTTGAATCTTAAATTTGTAGTTACTAAACAAGGCAGTGGGACACACTTTTCTGAAACATCTTCACACTACTGTTGCAGCTTACTTTGATACCGGCAGTTACATATCTAGCAGGGAGTGAGCGCTAAGTACTTTCATGCCTCAAGAGACTGAAATTTTGACTTTCTACTATCAACACCCATATGTCTTCCACTTCAGTAGTTAAAGGCAAGAAAGGAAAACTTAAAATGTTCAAATGTTTGGTCTTTTTCTTACATTTTCCTTGGATTTCATCACAGAGAGAACAGCAACATTGTTCTCAAACAATCTCTCCCACTGACTGTGAAAACTGTAGTATACAGCAGAGGCAATGGAACCTCAGCTGGCTGATTGCGTATTTTGAATTGAGCCTGACGAGCCTGACACTGCATATCTTTCACCAGAACAAAAAGGACCTTTCAGACACTACTAACCTTCCAACAGCTGAGCCTGACTGAATTGACCTCAGGATGCAAAAGGGCTGCCTAGAAAGCAGCACAATACTGAGGTTGGATGAGTCTTTAATACATGGAGTGCTATGAAAAACAGCAAGAGCACCTGCAAAAGACAACCTCATGTTCTGCCTACTTTCTGCAACATTGGAGGGAATCCGCTGGACAACAGCCTTGAGCTCAGTTCTTCCCTGCTATGGCAATGGGGATAGGCTGCTAGCTATTCATCCCTGCATGCATGTGGGACTGGGCATGATTAAGATCTTCCAAGGGTGCCAGTAAGAGAACAATGCCATAGCCCAGCCTCCACAGCAGTCCTGACAGCAGGTACAGCTGTGGAGGAGGGCATGTGAAATCAGAAACTGGCTGCAAAGTGTTGGTCAAGTTTGGTGCTGCTGAAATAGGGGGATCAGAGTGGCCTTCAGTGCCACCCTGTCACTGCAGGAAGGCTAAGGCCCACCAGCAGCTGGCCTAACTAGGATAAATAAAGTCTTTGCTTTTTGATTTTGCTTTTTGATTTGCCAGCCAGCTGTACTTCTAGCTCCATGAGGAGCAACAGAACCAGAAGGTTCTAGTCTTGTTTGAATACATGTGCTGTCATCAGTAGAGCTATACTACTGAGGTTCATAAAATGTTTCCGTTTGTGTGACTGTCACTCTCATTAACACTCTGTAAGCCAAATTTGATAAAAATATTTCTCGTCGTGAGACATTTTGGAGAGCTAGAGTGGATGGAATGATGGTGTACCGAACTACAGATCCTGTGAGCTGATCTGTAAATATTTAAGGAATCTGGAGTGCCTTCTGACATTTTCCAGAAAGAAAATATTAGCTTCCAAAATTCTGTGAGACAGGTTTCAGCCTGATCAACTACCAAATACATAGTGATCAATCAAGTGACATTTTACCAACCTTGCTGTATCTGTGAGACTCTCATTAGTGCCCAGATGTATGTCTTGTGTTGTAAGGAAGGAAGGATGTCCTCCAAGGAGAGCAAATCCTACAGTGAGGACAAATAAAAAAGAAATTAAACACCAGCACCTCATATTTACAGCCAAGATTCAAAAACTTCTTCATGTAAAAGATATTTACAGCAATAAAAGTAAAACTCAGCAGGGCATCCAAATGTTTCAAATGCTTAAAGTCTGACACACAAGACACAAATAAATTTATTTTGGAATAAACCCACTCAAATGTGATGCTTTGCTGAAATCCTTCAGCATGAGTTCTGATCTGTGTTCATAGGAACAGTCATTCAAGCTGCAAGGCTACATATTGCCAAAAGCATCACCGTGGCTCCCTCTTAAGAGCTAGGTAATCCATTCATCATGCTGAATTTCTACTTCAAGGGACTTAGCATCCTAGAAGGGCCATCTGAGTCACTAGGTGTAATTCCACATCCTTGCAAGAAGCTTTAAGTATATTCACTCAGATAGAAAACCCTAAGTCTCCTCATACACTATAACAAACTTGAGCTTGGTCACAAATGAACCAAGTGCCTTAAAAATTATAATGTGGCAGAGAGAAAAGGAAAGATCTTTTCTTTCCTCCACCCTGCAATAGTTAGGAATTTACAAGGTGAGCCAAGGAACTGGATGGATCAGGTCTGAAGAATGAAATCCACTCCTGAACAGGAAACCATAGAAAGACCTGAGCATCATTTAAGAATATAAAACACTTTGGGGAACTTAAAAGGTGTCTGGACGGTATTTTGGATAAAGACAAATTACATGCTAAGGACAACTGTCAGGTTCTGTCCTGCCTTATTCCTGTTGCACCACCACTAGAAAGCTACCACAAGCAACCAGGTGACACAGACAGAGAGAAAAACAGCTTTTTTTCACCAACGCTTGAGTCTCCCTGCCTTTGTCCAGTTTAAGCCTAAAGCCTCCCTCCACTGAATCTCAGTGTAAAGTCCATCGTGGCCACATATTGGAAGGATGGAGCCCAAGGGGGACTGTTTTATGAACTGTCACAAATAGTTTAGCATAAGCCTAGCTGTAGGACACAGGGTCCTACAACTGTGGACATACAAAGTGTAGGATTTAAACTGGGCTGTAGGTAGCCCTGTAAGGCATTTTCTGTGCACTGGGGAAGATTTTCCGCATAAGAACAACTCCCTTCTAGTACAGAAATTGTCAGGGAGATCTTGCCCTGTCACTAATATCCATGATGGATCCAGAGAATCTTGGTGTGGACAAACCAACCTTGTCAAGACAGCACTGCGGGGGAGTAAGCCTTTTACTGTGATAAATCTAGAAGGAAGCCCATCTTGTTTTTATTGCCAGGAAGAGAAAGGCTGCATACAGCACAGAAGAGCAGAGACCCCACTTCTCTACCAAACTGTGATCTCTTGCAAGTGTTAACAAATTTCATGCTCTTAAAAAAAAAGGAAAAAAAGAGGAAAGCAAAAAATGAAAGAAAAAAAGGTTAAAAGCTGCTTGGGCTGGTTGTAGCCGTTAGATGGCACTGCAGACATCACCAGGACTGCAGCTTCAACATGATGTTTGTACATTAAAAAGTTGATCCCACTGCTACTCTTCAAAAAAGGATTAAACCAGGACTGAACACTGAAACCTTTCACAGATAAAACCAAGCAACTAGGTTCAGGCGGCAGGCCTGGGCGCCACAACTGGGCCCCTAACACAGAGCAGCCCTTATTAACTTCCATCCCATGCGGGCAGCAGGGTTGAGGTGAGGTCTTCCACTTCGCATCAGTTCAGCCAGACTCTAGACTTTAAAATGCAATAGATAAAAATAATACTGGCAAATCATTGCCTTTTGACTGCCTCAATTTCCTTAAAAGTCAGATTAAAAATAATGATGCTCCAGACCCCACCTGAAGGGCAAATCTCTGCTCCGTCCAGCCAGTGTATACTCATTTTATTGAATGGGCCTGATTTTACTTTCCCTTTGTCATCATTAAGGATTGCTCCAAATCTCAACAAGATTAGAGTGAGAACCAGCAAACTTTTAAGAATGAAGCATCACTTGTTCTACTATTACTTTTTGCTGTTAGAAAAGCACTATACATTTGCCGGTTGCTTTGCCCTCCTTTCTTGGTTATTCCGAAGCATTTTTGTATTAAGGCAGGAAAAATGTTTAGGTTTCCTCAAATACTTTCACCTCCTCTCTGCAGCTCAGACACAAACACTGTATTTATGGGAATGTGTATGCAAACTGTTGCCTAGACATTATAGCCTACCTATTCAATGCAAGTTTTTAAGTCAAGACCTCAAGGTTGAGATGTTGTTTGTAGCAACTTTTCCTGTCCAGCTTCTTGTGGTTTTTTCCAAAGCCATATACAATTATGTCAGTGATTTATCCCCGCAAGTTCCACACAATACAACAGCTCTGCATTTTAGGCTTCTAAATGCATACACTTTGGTAGATGTTTCACAGTCCAGGCAGGCTCCCATGGACATATTCTGTTTTCTATAAATGATGCCCAGGTAGAAAAAGAGGAATCTGGCCATTTATTCAGAATTGCCAGACGTCAGGCAGCCCAGTCGGAGCTACCACCTGGAGTCTGTGTACATAGCAGAGTCCTAACGTGTTGGGCTTTCTGCTCGTGAACTGGCCATCTGTGCAGGGCCTGGGAACATAATTCCATCCAAAACTTTCCATCTGGAAACACAGGAGCTCTGTGCTTTAGCTTTGTATATAGTTGCAGAGAAAGAATCTTTGCTTCAGATGCTTTCATCCAGACTACTAGTAGAAAGAAAAAAATGATGACTTTTGAAGATATGCAGGCACCAATTCAACAAATAAGCACACGCTGGAGTGCTGTGTTAAACTGGAAGATCTAACCCTTTTTGTTGTCACAAGCTGGTCATATCCAAAGCCACATACTGAGTGTTTATATGAATCTTGGTACCTTCGACAAACTGTATTAAATGTTCATACTGCAGAGCCAGAATAGATTATTATCTCATGTCCACACTTCTCACTACTATTAGTTTTCAAAAATGGACAGTTTTATACCTCAGGCTGTGGCAGATTATTGAGCCCACTTATGCAAACTCTTTCACGTAGGACACGTGTGCTGGTGGTTGTACAGACATGGGTTAGATCTCCATTCCAGACAGCCCCTGCTACATTGGGTGAGTGGGCCAAAGTGAATCCTCTAGTTCACACATTGGATACACAGCTGTGGGGCTGCTCTGCCATCACCAGGAGACATACACAGCCACGTTCTCAAACTCAAAGGAACAATCTGGTTTTATATTTCAAGACATCTGGATTTGGATTTGTTAGTTTCCTCACTGCCTGCCAGGACTTACAATCTAGAAAGTATTTTTCAGTTTAGACTGATAACAAAGAACTCTTCTAGGCAGCAACTGCAAGAATATCCCTAAAGTAGAAACTTAAAAACTGATAAGCAATTTTTTAAAGCTATCCTCTAAATGGAGAGTAAGCTAAAAGAGTACTCTTGCCCCCTCTGTAATGTGGCCAAGCTAAATAATACTACCCATTCTAACAAAAAACAGACCCTGTATTCCTGCCATGTAATACCATCCCCACTACATTAGAACATAAGAAGTGATGCAATTATTTCTGTGACTGTATGTAGTAGTCTTCAGGCATGGACATGATGTTTCTCTCACCCTGCTGTGTAAGAGGAGTGAGTTGGGAGTAATTCCACTAAAGCCAGTGGCAGTGAACCTCTGTAAAGCTGTTAAGACCTTGTATATTCCAGTGGACAATGAAAAAAGGTATACAGAGCTTTTCTGCCTGTATTGTTTCCTCTCCATTTCTACCTTGTGACATATTGTCTGCATTCAGCGTCTGTGAAATGGTTGGATTTATTTATAATTTGTTCACTGAAATGTAACTGCAGCTGTATATTTTAAGAGTATCAGTGACAATCAGAATATTTTACACCAAAGCTGTAACAAAACCAGGGCATTCACTTTTATGCCATGCCTGAGGATGTTTATTTTACAAGTAATATATGACCATGTGGAATATCTTTGTTTTCAAAAAGTTCGCAAAATTTTATGCAGAATGGGTATGGGATTCTGACTGCAAACAGATGACAATTTCCAGTATTATAGCAGATATATAGAAAATAGACATTTTCCAATATAACAGCTAGTGATAGCAATAAATCTAGTAGGCTCCACAACACTGGATTTACTTTGCCAATACCCTATGGAAGTTACTTGTAGTTCTTCATTAAACTTACAACACCACTACTACTCTTAGAAATGGTAAAATAATATGGGTTTCAGAAATATGCATTAGGACAAGATTAGATTTATTCAAGAGAGTAAAGGGGCAATGAATTATACCACAAGGAGCTGTACATTGTTCAGTACAGTTGCAATGTCGTCAGAATAAAACAGTTTAGAGGTATAGTATGTTGGAAAAGCCAAAACTGTCGACTGTTGTCTTACAATGCATTATAAATCAATGTTTTGATAATCTTCTTTGATCAATCTTGGCGACTGGGAGAAGTGCCCAAAGACTGAAGGAAAGCAAATGTCACCCCTATGGTGACAAGGGCAAGAAGGAGGACCCAGAGAATTACAGGGCGGTCAGCCCCACCTCGATCCCTGGGAACGTGATGGAGCAGCTAATCCTGGACACCATTTCCAGGCACATTAAGGACAAGAAAATCATCAGGAGTAGTCAGCATGGCTTCACCAAGAAGTCATGCTTGACCAGCTTGATAAACTTCTATGATGAAATGGCTGGCCTGTTAGATGAGGGGAGAGCAGTGGGTATTGTCTACCTGGACTTCATTATGGCCCTTGACACTGTCTCCCATAAGATCCTCATAGACAAGCTGTTGATGTACGGGCTGGATGAGCAGCGAGGTGGGTTGAAACTGGCTGAATGGCCAGGCCCAGAGGGTGGTGATCAGTGGCACAAGTCTAGTTGGAGGCCAGTGATTAGCAGTGTACCCCAGGGGTCAATACTGGGTCTAGTCCTGTTTAACATCTTCATTAATGGTCTGGATGATGGGGCAGAGTGTGTCCTCAGCAAGTTTGCTGATGACACAAAACTGGGAGGGGTGGCTGATATGCCAGAGGGTTGCGTTGCCATCCAGAGGGACCTCGACAGGCTGGAGAAATGGGCTGACAGGAACCCCATGAAGTTCAGCAACGAGAAGTACAAAGTCCTGTGCCTGAGGAAGTATGGACCAGTACAGGCTGGGGGCCACCCAGCTGGGAAGCAGCTTGGCAGAAAAGGACCTGGGGATCCTGAAGGACACCAAGTTGAACATGAGCCAGCAATGTGCCTTTCCGGCCAAGGTGGCAAATGGTATCCTGGGCTGCTATAGACAAAGTATTGCCAGCAGGTGGAGTGAGGTGATCCTTCTCCTTTATTCAGTACTGGTGAGGCCACACCTGGAGTGTCCAGTTCTGGGCCCCTCAGTATGCGAGAGACACGGACATATTGGAAAAAGTCAGTATGTCCATGTCAACAAAGGGCCACGAAGATGACTAAGGCACTGGAGCAATTCCCTTATAAGGAAAGGCTGAGAGAGCTGGGACTGCAGAGCCTAGAGAAGAGAAGGCTCAGAGGGAATCTTACTAGTGTATATCAATACAATGGAGGACGCAAAGAGGATGGAGCCAGGTGCTTTTCAGTGATGCAATGGGCACAAACCGAAATACAGGAGGTTCCCTCTGAACACCAGGAAACACTTTTTTACTGAAAGGGTGATTGAGCACTGGCATAGATTGCCCCAGGAGATTGTGGAGTCTCCATCCTTGGACCTATTTAAAAGCTGTCTGGGCACGGTCCTGTGCAACTGGCTCTAGATGACCCCGCTTGAGCAGGGGGGTTGGACCAGATGACCTCCAGAGGTCCCTTCCAACCTCAACCACCCCGTGATTCTGTTTGTTTATTTTTCAATAATGATGTTCTTTATAGACATAGGGACAGCAGGACTTCTGAAAAGACTTGTATGGTGTTAATATATGGCAACAATCTCCTAGGCACTGCACAGAGCAGATTTTGTAACCAGTGCTTTCCAAGTCTCTACTCCTTTATAATGAAACCCATTGATTTTCATCTAGTTGTTCCTGAGAGTTGCAAAGTTTGTTTAGACTAATCTCATCACCAGAACCTTGTCCCACAAGTGATCTCTTTCAACATATTGAAGGTGCAACTCGTGGGAAATGCTATTTGAGATGGCTCAGGTATTTTATAAATAAACACTCCAATCCACTTCAACGTCCACTTTCACTGGACATTAGAAAATTGGTATTAAATTAGCTTATTTAGCTAAAAGGAACACATGTGACCCCACATTTGTTTTGAGTTAGAAATTCCAAGGGAGAAATCATGTATGTTAAAAAGCAGCTGAAATGTATAGAGTTTCCATGGACAGAAAAAACTTGAGTCTGCCTTTGAAACAAAGTCTTAGGCTTAGGGGACTTAAGACCAATTAACTGAAGGTGTGAAGTTAATGCACAGAAGTTAAACTGCCTTAAACTCCCTTGTGGAAGCTCTCACTCAGAAATAAATTGGTTTTATTTCACTGGAGCTTAATCCCTCTTGGATGAATTTATGTGCATTAACTCCCATCCTTGAGTTAATTCATTTGAACTTTCCTGAGCTTCCCCCTTCCATAAGCCTTCAAAAGCCAAGGACTAAATAGTGCTTCCCTCTGAATCTAGAAGCACGAAGGATAAACAGATTCAGAGAATTCGTCATTACCTGCCCATGTACCAGTGTGGCAGGCAACTAGAAACTGGACTAAAAACTCCGGAATTAAAAGGTGGGTGGTCTTCACAGAGAGGGAATGCACAAGAGAAACCCATTTGTAAGTCCTGCTTATCTGGAGAAAACAGAAAGCAGCAACAATTCTACATAAAGACCAGGATCAGCAGGTAACTGGCTATGCCAGAGGATACAAAGGCAAATTCAGAAACGCTTGCAGATAACATATCTGCTTCTTCCTTCCATTATTTTTACCTTCTCCCTTACACCTTCTAAAGATTATGTGAATACTCAACAAGTTTCCTGTCCCTTCACCAGGGAGAAGTCAGCCTAAGGGATGCTGGGTCAATTTAAATGTGAGAAGGGCAGGCTTCTCCTTCCTTAATGTGTAAAAATGTACCCATAAGACAGTCACCAATTCATAGTTATTCCTTGCTAAAATGCAAGCACGTGAATGATTTATTTCAGCAGTCCCACTGACTTCACAACAACTACCATGTAAATAAAGCTATGCACGTGTTTCAGTGTTTGCAGGACTGTATCCTAAAAGGATAATGTTCCAGTGCCTGGTCTTATTAGGCTAATACCCTGGAGTCTCCATCAAGTTATCTTCCCCTGTAGGTAATCATGTTAATTTTTTTTTCCCTAATTTATATCAAGGCATTACTACGATTCCCAGTCTAAACACACTCTGAAATGTGACAATGGTAGTGGATAATACATTAGAAAAATATTTATTAGAGCTTGCATGGAATTAAATTTGTGACGCTTACTAAAATAGATGTTAGGAAATCTTGCATCTTGCCAGTACAACTAGGCGCTTACACCTGAAATGCTTACTTCTGCCTGTTACTTTATTTCTGATCTATCATGTTTTGGAATGATCTGGCGAAATTTCGGTGACGAAAGGCATGTGCTTGTGAAATTAATATGCAAGGTGAAACACATTTAGCTACCATTCTTTTCCTATTTTTGCTTTCAAACTTTAGGTTTCTCCTGAGTAGAAATTGCTAAATACAAAATTATGCAGTGTTTTTCAGTACATCCTCACAGTATATGATTTCATATAAAATCTGGCTGTGCCATTGCTTAGACCTACCTGTTTCTGCAGATAATCTTGTTCTTGTGCTTCTCTTCTCAAAAATCATGGCCAAAGATTTTCCTTGCATCAGAGGCAAATACTGGAATATGAAAATTGAAGGCATTTCAATTTTATAGTCATTATACACTTTACAGTGTGAAATACTTCTTTCACATTTTGATTCAGCATTAGAAAAGCTACACAGGTGTTTTTTTAACCATAGCTTTGTTCTCCTGCCCTTCAAGGAATTTATTAGCAGTGGAAAGGTTAAAGGGAAAGAAGTCATTCTAGGGGCAAAAAGCAACTGCATTTTGGCACTCAATTTGAGCTAGCATTAAGGAGAACTCTGATACTAATTTAATCCCATGCAGGGAAGTGTCTTCCATTTCCTACATTTAGTGCTGCACGTACACCATGTGTCGATGGAAGGGGTTAGCCAACAACAGGGAGTTAACTGTGCAAAGCTGTTTAACCTTTTCACTTGCGAAGTTCTCTGAAGTATTTAAAGAATATCTCTGAACACTTTACAGGAAGGCTCTTTGATTTGTAGCACATGATTTACAGTATTTAAGAGTTCAGGTGATGTTGTTTAGGACAAGACAGCTGAATGGCTCATTCCCAATACTCTTCAGAACAATATTCATTTCAACATCTGAGTGACCTAAATGACAGTTAAAGCATTTTACCTCTCCTTTGTGCTTTATCCTTTGTTTCAAATCTGAGGCCATCCACAGCAAATACTTCAGCTCATTTGCTGTGTAGTTCTGTAGAGTAAGGAGGTCACGACCTTTCAGATGAACATTCATTTGAGCTGCTGGCCCATACCTGTGTCAAAAGAGCAAAAAATAGACGCTTTATGTCATTCGACACTAAATTGTACTCATCCTAAAGCCAATGAGCAAGCAGCTGAAATCTCTCCCACTCCCCTCCTTTGACCCAGCTGGATCAGCTTGATGGACTGTGTTAATTACTGTCAGACAGCCACAACATGCCACTATGCGCTATATCTATCACCACTATAACCGTGTCTCAAATTGTATTATAAACTGTACATTAGATGTAGTTTCTTTTGCCTTCTGATATGCATAAGACTTGACTGCATGCTGCCTAATCAAATAAACCCAAATGCATAAAGACACTCAGGGCTTGGTGAAATGGCTTACGCATAGACCACAACGCTGCCCTTTGGGGGCACAGAATACGAGGAACTGATCTTGATGCTCTTTCTCCTTCCTTCATGCTTTGTGGATGAGTAGACACTTTCCATGTTCCACCGTGGAGGTGGAACAATACACCCCAGTACACAACAATACACAATACAAACGGTGGCATTTCTATAAAGGTGTATGAAATCTCTTGATTACACTAGGGAAGAGGGTAAAAAATCCCAGCAAAATAGCCATGTGCTCTGGTCCTTCTCCTGCCACACAAGAGATGTTCTGGGCATGTGCAGTGTATTTATTCAGTGTATTCTGGCCTCCAGACAGATTTATGACTTCAGAATCACATGAACGGTTGGACTCGATGATCTTAGAGGTCTTTTCCAACCTTAATGATTCTATGATTGTATGATTCTATGAAATTGGATGTTGATAATCACCCACAGAAGTTACATGATCTAATGAATTTCCTCTAGCTTAGATGAGGTGTCTTAATGAAAGTCACGTCCAAGCCCGTGTTCCCACAGGCTTAAGATTAGTAAGCGAGAGTGGTAGCTTAGCCCCTTCCCTGGCACTGTATCTACAGCCCTCCTTAGCATAACACAGTCTGCACTGTACTCTTGCTAAGGTTTGGATGGGTACAAGCTAAACATGTCTTTTTAACTAAAGGCAGCATTTTTAGACTGATCTGATGGAATAGAAACCAAAGCAATGCAAACAAATGGACTGAGTGCAGCTACCACTTTAGTATTTCCAAGTAGGCCTCCCTTTAGCTCTCCTTTGAGGCCAGGCTCAGTTAAAGCACCTGCCAATTGCCAAGCTCTGGAGCCCACAGCTAGGAATATTCAGGGGAAAAAGTAGAATTTCTGTTCATTTTTCTGTTAATTCCAAGGAATAAAAGCCCTGGTAGTGGATAGGCCTATTATGGCTTCTAAAGATTTTGGTGTTATATTAGTTAAATCTGGAGGGAAAGACTTTTTCTATAGAATTTTGTCGCATAGGCTCCAACTGGAACTGGAGGAAGAGAGCAGCTCTTACGGGAATGGTACCACACACTATTACTGTCCGTTTGACATCACAGCACAAACTGCACAACTTTTCAAATCATGTAGCAGAATTTTTTCTTTAACTGAAGATATCTAAATGCTGTGTGTTTTCCTTCTGGACACCTTAAAAGTGCTTTAGGTACACATTATACCACTGCCATTACTAAGAAGACTTTTTTCACAGTGAAAAGGATTATGTGTAACAGCAGAAACACAGAGAATATATGAAGAAGTAGTCCATGCAGATGTCCTGCAGATTAATATTGCTGGAAATCAGTAAATGCTGTCATATATCAGGGCAATGTGCTCCAGAGATTATGCAGACTGCCAGAGGGTCCACCGCTAAGCTAAGCACAAAGCACCACAAAGATTCCCATCAATGTGCACCATCAGAGTCTGGTCTCTGCACAGGCCCCCAAACTGCAGGAGGGAAGGACTTTTCTGTAGCACGATGCAGATAAAGGAGTGGATTTTTTGTTTTCTAAGTTTAGAGTCATGTTGCCTGTGTATTTTCTTAGAGTGTCTCTGAAAATTGATTCTTAAGTGAAATACAATCTAAACTCTATGTGTGACTTCAGTAACAAATATTTGTGGCAGTACCATTTAAAATAATAATGCACATTTCCAAGCCATAAAGACTAATCTTCACAGCATTACAATCATTAATAAAATAAAGTTACATATTTTGCTGTAAGTGTTATCCTTCTGTTCCCATGCTTGCCTCCAACCTGAGGTAAACAACCTAGAAACAGTTAGGAAGCATCCAAATGCCCCATTTTTTAATTTGAAGTGGGAGTTACAGAGGTAGCAAAATGATTTCCTGTACTTCTATATTCAACAGCTGCAGAATAGAATATACCTGACATTATAAGAAAAGCTGGGCATTCGTAGGTCAGGTAGCTTCCACCATAGCATGAAAAATGGCCTACCAAGGCAAGCTACTGAAATCCAGCCTTGAATACCAAGGCTCTTAGTTGATATTCAAGGGGTTGGCTCTAACTTCAATGTGTATAATGTGAAAGAAATTAGTTTCATAACTGTGACTTTTTATTGTTATTATTTTTCAGAATAGGAATTTGCTACTCTATCCAGTTTGGGGGAACAAAAAAATACTTGTCCTGTTTTAAAATCTATGCAATTTTTTGCTGCTTGGTCACTCTACTCTCCTTCGCTGCGTTGTTCCCAGAGCAGCTTTGATGCTGCTCCTCGAGTTTCTAATTGCAGCCTACAATTCCTTCCAGGGAGTTAGAGATTGTCTAATCTCAACCTGCCAAGCAGGAACTTCCATTCATGGGTCTTGTTTTACCACTTGGCAATATTGAGAAGTGGACTGAGAAATATCCACCACTAATTTCTGCACTGGTAGATAGTGAAGCACTAAAATTGGCTACCCAGAGAGGATGTGGAATTACCATCCTTGGAGATTTTCAAGATGTGGCTAAGCAAAGACATAGCTGACCTCGTATGCTGTTGTCAGGCTACAAGCAGAAAGTTGGACCAGAGGTCTGCTCCTGACCTCTATGTTCCCATGATGATTCTGTTTTATTGCTATGACCTTCAAGAAATCTGCTCCCTTCCCTGTTGACCACATCCTCTGAAAGAGAGGCAGAAGTGGACTAATAAATTCCAGAGAAGGAGCATGAGACAACATACCAAAGTTAAAATGTAACAGGCAGAATTGCAAGGTCAAGCAGTTGGCTTATTCCCTTCTGAGCAGGGACAGCAATTACTTTGGACTATTAGCACAGACTGATAGGTATTAGGTTATCCTGCAATATCAACCACAGTGTGCTTAACTCGTAATGCTCATAGACAGTGGTGATAGCTTATGCCAACATTATGATATAACGTTAAAAAAACCCTAAAAATAAAAAACAACATTATGTGGGGAGCTTAATGAATTGGATGACTTTATTGGAAAACCAGCTTTACTGCAGTTGTTTTCCAAACTTGCTTGTCTATCATCTCTGCTAACCAGAGAAAGCTCCCACCAATTGCCAGCAGTGAAAATCCAAAATCCATAAAAAAAATCATCACCCAGGCTTCAGGACCACTTTAAAACTGTAGCAAAGAAATCACAGAACTTGGAAAACATTTGGTTTTCATCTGATGTAATGTAGAAATGATAAATAAAAATGAGAAGCAGCTTACTGAAAACTGTAATAGAGGTACTTTTCTGAAGGCACAGGGGACAGGCACGTCTATGTGGCTGAAGAAAGAACCCAAAGCCAGGTCACAGAGCCAGGTCTACCTGGCTAACTTTGATGTTGTATCACATCACGCTTTTCCTGCATGCCTCCATTGTATATAGAGACAAAAAAATCCCGAAGTGGAGATTCACCTTGCCAACTTCCCCCCCCCCAGTACTGGTCATGATAACTGTCTAAATGCACAAGAATTTCCTGTATTTTATTCAGATAGTTATTCATTGATTACAGTACCTGCAATGTACACTGACCTCAAGAAGAAACATTCCTTCTTGACTTTGCTGCTAAATCCCACAGAAAGAATTAACAGCATTTCGCAAACATTAAAAGGGAAAAACCTCCAGTCTCCCAAAGACGCTGAGCTTTCTGCCTCAGGAGGCAAAAGGGCACTAAAAATGCGAAAAAAAGTGCCTTTCTCTGAAACACTCACTCCTTCACAGGATTCAACAGCTTTTGTCTCCAGGCTTCTGACTAAATGGCACTGAACACCGGACAAAACTAAAGGATAAGCTTACCAAAAATGTCGCAGCAGCTGCTTGCTGGTCCATGTTAGTTTTGCAGCACTGAAGAAATTCCTCATGTGAAACAGCATCTTCTGTTCGCATTAGACTTCTCTCAGTCCCGCAAATAAAGTTAACAGAAACGGAGGTGTATGAAGCAGAGAGCGAGCTGTGCTGCTGTGCAAAGGAGGGAAAACCAAGAACCAAAGTCTTTGCTTTGGCTGCCCCAGCCAGGGCTGGGCCTGGCGGGGGCTGACACTGAAGCTTTTCCTTGGTCAAACTCTACAGATAGAGATTTCTCACAGGGCCCATTGCACCACGCGCAGTTTGTGCTCTTCTGTGTGGGCCCATCATATCATACCTGTGTCAACACCATTTCGTAGCAATTTTGTGTTTGTTAAATATTTGTACAGGAGCATGTGCTAGCAGAAAAAGGCAAAAGAAGATTTGTCAGGGTGCAGCATGAGCCGGGTGGCTCCCTTGGGGACGGGACTGCGACCGTGGGGGGTTCCCCGGCCCTAGAATGGCCTGGGCAGGGCCGGATGGCCCCGTGCTGAGCCAAAATGAGGGTCCTGGGCCCACGGGTATCAGGCTGGGCAGGGCCATTAAGGCTTATTTGTGCCCTCAGGGCCCGGACAAGATGGGAGATGGGCTACATTAAAAAATGTATATATTGCTGGAGGAGTTTTGGACCAAGTTTTCAATTGTGCTATGGTAGCATTAAAAAGCCCTCAGTGAGGCCCAGAAACTTAAATATTGCTGCCTGCATGCCTCCTTATGTTAAATTGCTTGCTGTATCATCTGATGTTGGTCAATTGCTAAATATTAAAGTGATTTCATTTAAATTTCTACCTTCAAATATAATTGTCAGATAAGATTTTATGCCACCTGCACTGCAGGCGGTTTTGAAATATGGCCATTACTTTCTCATTTCCTCCTCTGTATAAGGAGAAGCGTACTTGTATAAATCAAGGTGATGGCATATCTATCAGAGACGGTGATATGTTGAAATTGCAATGTGAGGATGATATAATTAAAACACATTGAAAAAAAAAACTTACTTCCCCAGAGAGACTGCCATGAAAGGCAGGGTGATAGCTCTTGGTAGGATTTGTTCAGGACCCCTCATGCCAAGCCAACCCTGAGATACTTGGAAAATGCAGCAGTTGCCAGGGGAAATGTCAGGGAGAAGCAAAACCCAACAGAAATTAATGGGAATGAAAAAGCCAGAAGAACTGCACATAGAGAAAAAAGCCGGGCCACGGCTTCCCTCTTGGTTGCCCTTCTCTGGGAAATGACTCTCATGGCCTTCAAGCCCAGCCCCTGGGGGCTGAGCGTGTGCCACTGGTGGTACCCAGGAGAAAAGACGGAGGGGAAAGGAAACGTGGTTGATGTGCCAAGGCCCCCAGCCTCATCCTGCAGCCCCGCAGAGAGGGGACGGTGCCAGTGCGCCTTTATCAGGTCATCCCGGGACAGGGACTGCCCAACCCCAGTTCCCACATGAACCAATTCCCTCGTAAGGTCCTGTGAGCGAGCAGCAGCGCCTGGCGGGGGGGAGAGTCGGACCGGTGTTGGCATTGCTGTTGGTGCAACGCACTTCTCTTATGTTTGGGGTGACAGCAGCATCTCTCAGTGTGGAGCCCCGGAGCCACCCCCTGTTCCTGCTAGCTGCCCCTGAGCTGCCAGGACTCAATGTGCTACCATGTGAAAAACTGACTCACTCATCTCAACACCATAAAATGCTTCAATGTTGAAATCAGGATTGAATTGGTTTGGCATATTTCTATATTCCAGGGCTTGGTATTGAAAACAGAGCAATAGTAGTACATGGGTTGAGACACACTGGTGAAGAGAGAATAATGTAGTGTAAGAGAAAAGTAGATTAGGATAATGGAAGGATATTGATAGTCATATCAATAGTCATCTAATATGAACATAAGGCCTCTCTCCTCGCTAAGCTGGCAGGAGACTGACCCTTGACACCTCCTTTCTTGAGGGGAAGCAGCAGTCAGGGTAGAAAAAGGCAAGAAAAGCATTTATGCAGCAGTGGCTGTGGGGTGGTGCAGCAATAATGCCCATGCTGCTTCCTTTCAACCTGAAAAAAACACCTTGGGAGGTCAATGTCCTTTCACAGCTCATGTGCTCCCTGACCCCCTGGCCTGAGGAAGGGCCTGACCTTGGTGCCTCTCTTTTGCAGAGTGGGGCTTCAGCAGCTGGGGCACCTCAGAGGGGAGCAGCTCCTCCCCTGCAGCCCTCTCCAACCTGCTGCAGCCTGCCATGACCACAGCTGCATCTTCCAGCGGTACATCTGCTTGGACACCTGGGACAATGTGGCATAACTGGACCTCTGCCAACACGACTTCTGCTTCATCTGCGTGCGGTGGTTGTCCAAACCAATGCCAGACACCCACTCTATAAACAGCCTTTCCAGTCCATCCTGCACTCTGTGGTGGCCAACGACGACTTCCAGGAGCTCAGCATCCAGCCACTTGCAGGCACTGCTGGTAACTCTCTCCTTCTCCCATCATTCCTTGTTCAAAGACCTCCTTACCAGGTCAGCCATCCTACTGGCAGAGATACATTTGTCCCACCTAGTAAGGTGTCTCCCATCTCTCCCAACCAGATGTTGATCTTCAAATACAATCTCACACAGAAACCAAAACCCTGTTGCTGACATCTTCTTCCCATGCATCTGTCTAATTGCCTCATAACCCTTTTATATTCCTGGCATCCACAGTATCTGGCAACTACAATCTCAGGCATCACTTTGTGGAACAATGTTTGTTCAGTTTTATTTTGAACAGCTTTTGCTGGATATCCCCTCGCTCCAGACTTAGGAGAAGCAGTTAGGGCAGAAAGCATCAGAGGGACAAAGGGGTTCAAAGAGATGAAATCCCTGCCTCACGTAGGGCCAAAAATCACAAAGACTTTCTGGTCACTTTTGAGAATGTGGCCACCCTTCTTTGTGTGTACTTACACGGATACCTCATCTTATGCACCAACAACTGTATTGATTAAACTCTGCATAAAACAAGGCTTAAATTGGTTGTCCAGGCTGCCAGCTGCAGCCTCTATTGCAGTACATGATCCTGAAAGCAAGACCTTTTTCTTTCGGCAAAGGATGACCTGGCATATCTGAAACACACTGGAATAGCAAGAAAATGGAAATCCAGAAACGACCATAGATTTTTTCTGGAGGGGGGAAAGCACCACTGGGAGTTTGGCACTGCATATTAAATACGGTTAAAAGGCTACAAGCCCCTGGACTCATTCCAGTGGGGTCTGCACAACTGCCATCACCTAAGTGTCCCTGGCTGGGTGGAAGCTTGAACCTCTTCTCATGCACTCAATCAGAAGACTTTACAGGGACACCCTGGTGAACCACAGAGACCATCAAACAGAAGAAGCTTGTCTTTTAGGACAGCAGAATCCCAGTAGCAACAAAGTTCCTGAGTTATGTTCTGTTCATCCATCCAAGGTAGGGCAGCACCCCCAAGCACTCAGCAAAGCAAGCAGATGTGTCAGGAGCCTGGCTTGGCTAAGCAGGGAGCTCAAGGCAGAGCCCCGGCGTGAGATGGCTGCTACAGGAGCCGGAGGCAGGGACAGGCTACAGAGGAGGGACACAGAAACGATGCCCAGGCACGTAGGGATGGTGTCAGGAAGGCAAAGCTCCGCTGGAGATGAGACTCAGAAGGGGCCTTCAAGGGAGGCGATTCTTCCCTCCTCTCAGCACCCATGAGCCCCCGTCTGGCGTTCCGTGGCCGGTCTGTGCTCACCGTACACTGGGAGGCGCAGACAGACCGCCGGCGGCTCAGGGGAGCTTTAAGATGGCGGGGCGGGAACAGCAGGCCCCCGGTAACCTCCCCGCCCCGCCCCGCCGCCAGCCCCACCGCCGGCCGCCAGGGGGCGCTCCCCCCCCCCCGCCACCGCCAGCCCCCCGGCCGGACCTCCTCCCGGCGGCTGGCCTGGGAGGCGCCGCGCCGCGCCGCTCTCTATGGCCGTTGCCCGTGGCAGGGCCTCTGTTTACTTCCGGCAGCCCGGCGGCGCGGTGCATGGGGCGCGGGGGCGGTTGCCCGCCGCGAGCTGCCATGGCCGAGCCCGCCGAGGAGGACGAGCTGCCGGTGCCCGGTGAGTGGTGCCGGTCCCTCGCAGGGGACGGAGCTGCGGGCGGCGGGCCGGGTGGGGGGACCTCGTCCGCCTGTGGCCGTCCCGGCCCGCTTCCCCCACCGCGGCGGCGCTGGGCGCCATCACCGGCGGCCCAAGGGCCGCCTCCCGGCCCCGGCGTGCGGCCGCGGCCCCTGGTCGCTCCGCTTTGTACTTCTCGGCCGCCCCGGCTCCCTCCGGCCTGCGAGTGCGGGTGCCCCGCGGCGCGGCGCGGCGCCGGGCTGCCGGCTGGGGCCGGTGTCTTCCGGCGTCTGGGGGGAAACACGTACGCTGACGTCAGAGATTAGACGGGGCAACCTTGCTGTCGTCACCGGCATGGTACAGTGGTGCAGTGTTAAGCAGACAGACTTTTTCAGTTAATAAATAAGTTTTGGCCCGTGGTTTGTAGTTTTCAAACATTTGCTCGGTGCCCAGACAGCAAAAACCTCCCTTATGTTCTGTGGGATTTAATTTTATGAATTGGTAGGATCTAATTTCCAAACTGACGGCTTAGGTTTCAGTTGTGAAATTAATAAGATATGAAGGACATTTGTGAATTAAATTGTCTGGTTTTTGTATACATTGAATTACGACTATAGATATTTTTTCATGTTAATGCTTCTGAAAGAAAAAGAAATTAACCAGAGAGCTCTACTTTGGCACGAGTGCCAAAGACATCACTGTAAGCATGCTCGAATATGCAGCATGGCTGGCTGGCTGGAGAGTAAAACTTAAAACAAAATCATGTTTTCAGATGCCTTTTAGGATGTCTATGGTTGTAGGTGTGCCCTTTCTTTAAATCTGGCTGCACAAAGGCTTGTTTATAATAAAACGGTGAAACACATCTAGAGAGGCAGTACATACAATTCTATACATGGCTGCTGAACACGGTACATAAAATAAGATGTCATTTGCAAATATGGGAAACTTGTGTATTAAAGAATCATTTCAAAATGAATATCAAATTTACAGTGTAGGAGAGAACTTTGGGGTTTGGAGCTGGGGTGCTGAGTACTGATGAGAATGAAACATCTCAGTGTATTTATTTTCAATGAAACAATGTTACTATCAAATTATATATAGTTTTACAGAGACAGTCTAATGTTACTGTATTTTTGCTATCATAGCTTACATGTTAACAGAAAGTCTGCAAAGAAAAGGTTTGGGTTTTTTCTTTGTTTTCTTTTCTAAAGAATGGTTCGGTGCTTAAAGCACAAGTTTTGACATTTTAGAATACAAGGTGTAATTGTGCTTTGCCACATTGTCTGCATGGCTTTTGGCAAATTATTTAACTTGTGAGGTCATTTATTTTCCTGTAGAATTAACATTTTCTGTGTCAAGCCACATGCTTGACCAAAAGGTGAATGAATAGTTAACATTTTATGTTTTAAAACAACAGTGCTGACACTTTTGAAAGTAGGAAGAATTGAGACAACTAGACAGATTACAAGGGTGGAAGAGTTGTCTGCATTTTTTGAGGGGGTGTTTTTGTTTGAGGTTTTTAGATCGTGGTTTTATGGTCAAAGACAGTTGTGTCAACCCATGTTTTGAAGGCTAAGAGTTTTGATTTTAGGGGGCCATTTTTAGAGCACATGTATCTTTTCAGATGGGTGAGGAAGAGTGGTCAGTTTGGAGCCTGTCACCTCTTTACAGTGTGTGTGTGTCTCTCTCTCTAATCCAATTTGGAAAACGTGTTTGAATTCAAGTATAAACATAAGTGAGAACTCTTTGTCTCAACCTGCTTTCAGGATGAGCTTTTTATTTTACCTTCTGGGGGCAGTTATTCAGAGTTCTTTTTTCTTTCTTTTACGCACCTAGTAGTTTTTCTTAGAGGGTAGTGATAAAGTACATTAGTGTACTTTAAAACAAATTACTGTATCTGTGGTGGGTTGACCCTGGCTGGATGCCAGGTGCCCACCAAGCTGCTCTATTACTCCCCCTCCTCAACTGGACAGGTAGAGAAAAGTACAACAAAAGGCTCATGGGTCGAGATAAGGTAAGGGAGATCACTCACTGATTACTGTCACAAGCAAAACAGACTCGGCTCGAGGAAATTAATTTAACTTATTGCCAATTAAAAATCAGAGTAGAGTAATAAGAAGTAAAACCAAATCTTAAAACACCTTCCCCCCACGCCTCCCTTCTTCCCAGGCTCAACTTCACTCCCGATTTTCTCTGCCTCCTCCCCCCGAGCGGCACAGCGGGACAGGGAATGGGGGTTGCGGTCAGTTCATCACATGTTGTCTCTGCTGATCCTTCCTCCTCGCTCTCTTCCCCTGCTCCAGCGTGGGGTCCCACCCACAGGAGACAGTCCTCCACAAACTTCTCCAATGTGAGTCCTTCCCACAGGCTGCAGTTCTTCACGAACTGCTCCAGCATGGGCCCTTCCCACGGGGTGCAGTCCTTCAGGAACAGACTGCTCCAGCGTGGGTCCCCCACAAGGTCACAAGTCCTGCCAGCAAACCTGCTCCAGCGTGGGCTCCTCTCTCCACGGGGTCACAGAGCCTGCTCCAGCATGGGCTTCCCACGGGGTCACAGCCTCCTTTGGGCACATCCACCTGCTTCAGCGTGGGGTCCTCCACGGACTGCAGGTGGATATCTGCTCCACCATGGACCTTCACGGGCTGCGGGGGGACAGCCTGCCTCATCATGGTCTTCTCCACAGGCTGCAGGGGAATCTCTGCTCCGGCACCTGGAGCACCTCCTCCCCTTCTTTTTTAACTGACCTTGGTGTCTGCAGGGCTGTTTCTCTCACATATTTCTCACTCCTCTCTCTCCCGGCTGCTGTTGCACAGAAGTTTTCTCCCCTTCTTAAATACGTTGTCACAGAGGCGCTACCACCATCGCTGATGGGCTCGGCCTTGGCCAGCAGAGGGTCCGTCTTGGAGCCGGCTGGCATTGGCTCTGTCGGGCATGGGGGAAGCTTCTAGCAGCTTCTCACAGAAGCCACCCCTGTAACCACCCCACTACCAAAACCTTGCCACGCAAACCCAGTACAGTATCCTCAGAACACAATATGCCAGCAACAATATGCATTCTGTTGGGAAATTCATGGAGGCTAAGAATAATCAGAAGGACTATGATGTGAACCTGAAAATGAAGTAGTCTTGGTGAAACAGAATAGAAGAAAATGTTTCAGCCATTTTTTAAAAAAAGAAGAAGATGGGAAACTAAAATGTGCAATTGAATTAATAGGAAATGACTATTTCAAAATGTTTGAGGCAAAATTTGTTTTCACTAAAACTGACATTGTCTTTTTGTGTTTTAGAATCAGGTGCTGTTTTCACATTTGGAAAAAGCAAATTTGCAGAAGATATTCCTAGCAAGTTCTGGTTCAAAAATGACAAGCCTGTACATATATCATGTGGAGATGAACATACTGCTATTGTTACAGGTCAGTATTGGAAATGGAGTATATGATAAAAGGTTATATATTTGGACAGCTTGGAAAGTTATGATTCTTATTTGAATCCTGAGGTAATATATCAAAAGGGGTTGTGGAGAGGAGAGGGTACTCTTCTGTGGGGGCTATTGGATGCCTTTGAAGTTAGTGTGCGGTCACTGAAGGTTTTCATGAGGCATGCCCAAGAACTGTCGTGAGTGAATCGATAATAACTGAACGTATCACACTGGATTTAAAGTAAGCATGACTTTGTTCAGCTTGAATGTTTCCTGTGAATCTGACAGTTATTTAGTAGACAATCTTAAATATAGAGGTTTCTATCATGGAAGTAAACAGTATCTGTTGAACACAGTCAACAAGTTCACTAGGAATCTGCCTGAAACAACAGATAAAATTGTATCTCTGAAATTTAGATTTGAATTACCGTTAACTGTCAACTGAAAATAACCCTTGAAAGGGCAACTCAAAAAACTTCAGAAAATCCTACTAAAATCAGAAATAAATTGCAAAAGCATTCAAAGAAGCTCAGATGCAATACAGTGAGCAGTATTTATGTTCATTTTCATTTTTTTGAGATAATAGAAGCAATACTCATTGAAGAACTTGTTCAATTTATTTTACGTGGAAGGGACTACTCTTTTGTTGATGAGCATGTGTGTCGATTGTATTGACAATCAACTGCTGATAGAAAATAAGACTTTGTTGTTATGAAGTTTATATGCATATTTTCAGGGCTTTTTTTATTGGAATGTATTTATTCCTCATCAATGCCCATTTGGGCATTGCTTATTAAATAATTTCTTGAGGGTTTCTTGCTATGTCCCCAAGCAAGGTTGAAGATGCTGGATTTTTAGAATGAACAATTCCAGGCATGATAAAAGAAGAGTGTAGATTTCACGGACTGCAGAACATCTTGAAGTGAAATTGTATGATGAATTTTTCAAGCCTAACTTCATAGAAGATGAATTATCCGTGAATAGTTTGTGTTTTGAACAAAACTTGACACTTTTTCTTGGATTGAACCAGTTTATTAAATTGCCTGTTGCATAAAATTAATCAGAATATAACCTGGGGCACTGTGAAATTTTCCTTTTGAATTTTTTTTTTTTATATATCCTTTTGTATGCCCACACCCAGTTTGAAATAACATGAGTACAATTCTTGGTTTAGACTAGTCAATTTAAATTGCCTCGAGTTCCCCCAGCATGTGCCTGTGCCAGCACTGTTACCCTAATCAGCAACAATCCCCTTGTCACTGTAACAGTGGCCACTTAGATAAAGCTTTTGAAGAAGTCAACTTGCATAGGTTTGCATGCAGCACCGTTTCTCTACTATCTCCCCTTCTCCCTGTTATTTTAAGATATACAGCATGTTTCAGAAATGTCTCTGTAGCTGGCTTTTGCTGTTGTAGTGTGCAGATACGTCACCAGGGAAACTTCTACATAATCAGATCTTTATTTTCTCAAAGCTTTTGAGGAGAAGGAACTGTAGAAGCATGAGTACAGAATTTCTTTGGTACCAAAAGGTTTTCTGGGACATTGTAAAGTAGAGGCAAAAGTGAGGGTAAAATACTGATCAACAACAAGCAAAGGTAGAGAAACCGCAAGCGTTGTACAAAAAAGTGAAGAAGGGGAAACGGAAAATCTTTTTTCCTCATTTGTCCTTCACACCTGTGCATGCCCGTGTGCACCGCACATTTCTGCTGTTAGATGGAGTTGGATGATACAGTGGAATTACAGCCCTTGGCGAATGACACTGAACTGCAGTAACACCTGGAATAAAAGCTCCAGAAGTGCATGCCAATAATGAGTTTACTGAGAAGGGTACAGACCTTGTGGGAAACCAGGAGCTTCTTGAAATCCAGCTGAATGTGACCTGGAAGAGATAAAAGACAAACATCACTGAGAAAGGAAAAGTATCTCAAGCAGGTGTGTGTCAATGCATGCTTCATTTTATTTTCAGTCTTTATTTACAGGTCACAAAATTCCCCCCTCCTTTTTTTTTTTCCCCACCCCCTGGAAGAGGTAGTGGGACCTATGTATGTAGGGGACAGTGGGAATATGAGGTAGATTCAAACCTGATAGAAATATATCAGTTTTACACTAACATGTCTCAACAATCATAAGTAAAACAATCACCCAAACTGATACAAAACATTCCTTAAAGCTGGTTTGAGGCAGGAAAGACAGCTACATCTAGCACTGAATCTTGACTGAATGCAAACGAAGAAAATGTACAGGAACTAATATTTAGCATTCAAATAAAATACTAAGAAATTTTCAAATACTTCTTTAATCTAATCCAGCATCAGTATTCCCATATGACTTTTAGGAGGAAAAGTGTAAGGTAAATATAAAACACTCTGTTCTTTGGCTTTCCAGGTCAGGAGTTAGAGTCCAAAATTTTATTTACATACTGTGGCTGTATGTTGGAATAGAAAGGACCAGTGATAGTTACTTGCTGACTTTGAGTTGGCTTGCTGAGCTAGTCAGAGAAACGTTTCCTCCTCCAGTTTTGGAGTTGGGGATTGAAATTTGTGTTTCTTTATTCATTTGCTCTCTGCCTTTAGCACAATCTTCATTAAAATACTCAAGCAGGAATTCTTTTAAGCAGTTGTCATCTTTAGTTCTTTAATGGAGTCATAAGCAGTATACCTTCCGGCATCACTTGTAATATATTTAATAACGTTTCTTGCCCCATTTCTATATTTTTTGGCCCAAGAATACTGACAGTCCACTCCCTGCATCTTTTATAACTGCAGGCTTTGGAAGGCAATTTATTCATCCTCTTGGGAGTTGGTGTGAAATAAGTGACATTATGCATATTTTTAAAAATCTCCTCCCAATACTTTTCCATTAATTTTCTTTTCTACAAAACACTTAAAAGTTAATAGCTGTCTTATTGTTTATTTGCCTTGATTAGAATATCCTAGGCAGCTTGCCCACATTTGATCAAAGAGACTGATCCTGTTCACAAGGGGGAAAATGACGATGACGGAAGACACGTTTTCTGAACTCGGCTCTGGAGAGAAGTGAAGCCCCCAGTGCAAGAGGGTAGAAGGAAAGAAAGAAGTTACCAAGTGTAAAAGGAGTGAAAAGAGGTGCATATGGAACCACAAGAAGATAGTATGCTCATAATTCTGAGTTTTGTAAGGCATTAAACATTCAACAATTTACACCAAAGGACCTTGGAATCTCTCCAGGTCTTTGGATGCCCGATTCCTTCTATTCTTTCTGCCTACCAGCAGGCCATCAGAACATGGCACAGTATCTTTTACGTCAGCTGCAAGGGGAACATGAGAAGGATTAGTACATGTTTGTGTTGATCTTTGATATGTGTAGGAGCAGGCAACATACTGCGCTGGTTTTGTTTGTGTGATGCTAATGTCCTAAGCATGACTGTTCTTATTGCTCAGTAAAGCTTTTATTTTGAGAATATCGTGACTTGCCGAACAAAACTGATGTCACTCCCATTTTCATGAGATGTATTTGAATTGTATATGAATTTTAAATGAACTGTTAACATAGTTTATTCACAAAATAGCACAAATAAATACAAAAAATCATGGTGCCTGGCATATGATACTCTGTCCAAAATATTCGCTTTTAAGTTTTCTTCAGGTATAGCTTCTCGACAGAATCTTGTAATAAATTCTCAAAGTCTGTACATTGTCTCCCCATTTTATTTCCCTCCCACACTAATATAATTTAGAAAGCAAGGAGGGGAATATGTAAAACATACCTTTAAACATAGATGATAGGAACACTTGGCTGCCTGCTATTATCACGAAGCATGTCGAGGATTTCAGCTGGTATTTCCCAGCTGCTGAATGAATGCCTTTAGTAGCGCTTCATGAACCAGGGGAGCACATGACAGATGGGGTTCCCAGGAATCACAGTTGTGATAGCAGCTACTCATATGAGAAATGTACTGGTTAGGAGACACTCTTTTCCTGAAGTGTCTCACAAAATCCCTGGTTCCTAAAGATGTAAGCATCTTGTGGCTTCCCTAATAGCCTGAATTAATGTTGGTGAAACATCTGCTGGTGATAAGGCAATGCATACATACTTTGGAGAAAGACTCCAGTCTTGTGTGAGGATGAAGGTGGAGACTGGTGTTGGAAGTATATTTTCATCACCAAAACAGTCCTAGAGGTCCCTTTCTTTATATCCTGTTGTTTCCCTTCTGCTGCCCAGAGTCATAATCTTACTCTGCTGGACCTGTCCTCTGCCAGCCATTCCAGATGGCAGATGGCCACAATCTCTGTACGTTAGCACCAAAGTGGAAGCAAAAAGACAAGCGCAATCAGAGTTTGCAAAGTTTTGAAATGTGATCTTTGCCTATCTGTCTGCTGTTGAATTAGTTTTCATTTCAGTGCATCTGTGGTGATGACTGGAGATACCTCAGCATGCAACTGTGAAAATAGGGCCATTTGCATACAAAATTCTGTGGTGTTTCCTGGCCAGCTTAGATTGCATCATGTCTGTTCCAAAACCTGATTTGCTGTACAGACCCAGAAATGTTGCTTCATTACAGGCATTTGTTTAGGTTCCTCTGTAGTGCCTATTAGTTTTCATTCACTGTCTGAATTACCTGCTTCCCAGTTTTCTTTTTTTCTGCTACATTGCGAAGCGTTGGAAGCCTGAAATTATAAAAGGCTGTCATTCAGTTGTAGAAGAATGTAAAAAAATTCCTCTCATCTATTAAGCTCCTTGACTTACAAAGCAATGCCTGAGAATTTAAAGACTGGTATAAGAAACAGCAGATTATAGGATGAAAAGCATGACCTATTGGAATTTTGAACGGATAAAAGAGACTGTGCTTAAATTGAATTACGGCAGCTTGGCATCATATTCCCACAGGAGTACTACTGTCTTATAAAGGCAGTTCAAAAGTATAAACCAAGGATACAAGGAAGCATATACCAATATAGGATGCCATTTGCTAATAAAAATTCTTTCTGTTAAGGTGCGTTTTGCTCTCAGTGACGGACAGCTCTGCATGCGTTTTGACGTGATTGCATTATCAAAATCAGGCTGTTGATATAAATGCTACCATCCCTGGAGGTATTTAAAAGACGTGTAGATGTGGCGCTTAGGGACATGGTTTAGTGGTGGACTTGGCAGTGCTAGGTTAACGGTGGGACTTGATGATCTTAAAGGTCTGTTCCACCCTAAACAATTCTATGATTCTATCAGTAAAACACCATGAGCGTGGACTTGACCTCAGGCTTTCTTCCCTTCCAACTTTCTTGGAAAGTCATAATATTGACATGTAGCCCCATGTTCCAAAAATTGTCAAATCTAACAATTTGATTGGGACTTTAGGTACTAGTTATTGTTAGTTGTTGTTGGTTTGTTTGGTTTTTTTAACTACGTGGTTATATTTAAGAAAATAAATGGATTTTTTTTAACAGAGTAAGTATTTTTGTTATATTTTAAACATTTCAATATCATATTTCAAAGTCTCTGTAAATCAGATTCAGAACCTTCACTGGCAACCTACAGTACTGAAGTACAAACAGCCATAATATTTTGGCATTATTATGTGGAATTGCTGTTATGCATTGCAATCGTGATAATTGTTGATGGCTGGGGTGACAAAGTTTATTTATGTGACAGCCTCGTGATGGAGTCTAACTCACAAAGCTCTGCAGAACTTCATCAAAAGTGAACAAACTCCTTTTAACAGTTGTAAAAGGTGTTTGTTTTGACAAATCAGTTTCTATTGTTTTGCAAAGATTTCTGTTGGAACAAGGGTTTTATCTTTGGGTGTGAACTTCACAGCTTTACCAAAGGTGGTAATTTTAAAAATTGAAATGAAACAAAATTAATTCATTTTAAGGTATTGTCAGTAGTCAGTTTTGGCTGTCTAATTTGCATGCCTGATGACAAAAGTTTCATCTGTTCATATACCATCCTCTTCAAAAAACACCGGTTATTCGAAATTACAACAGTTCATTGTTATAGTGGTCAAACCTGCAAGTTCAATGACACGTCATACCAGTTTCTGAAATACGATTCTAGCATTGCTCCTGTTGAAGATTTGTAATCTAATGTTTGCATTTAGGTTTACAAAACTCCCTGGCTGCATGGTGTTTTTATGCATTCCTTCTTTATGTGCAGAGTAACAATTTGTGAACACATCTGAAAATTTATCAGAAGCTATGTTCTGTAGAAGTGCAAATTTGTAAATCACTTTAAGAGAAGACATTTAGCGGTAAAAGAAATAGCCCCCCCAAACAATAAAATAAGCTGAATATTACAAATTTGTGTTTGTATTAATTATATAGCTGCATTATTCATTCCTGTCTTTGGGGTAGAAAATGTGGGTGCTCAGTTAAATGTGCTGTTATTTTATAAGTAGGCCTATAGATACTGTGGTTTCTGAACTGCAGGGTCTGTCCAAGAGCACATTTTATTTTCTGAAGAGCACTTTATCTGTGCTGTAACTAAAGGAGAGGGTGTTTGTTCTGCTTTTTGTCCCTTCTTCTGGCTGGGGATTTCTTACTTGAACAATGCAATTACTACTTTTTTACTGAAAAATCACAAGGACATTAATTATTGAATTGCCTAATCTTAAACCTTACATTAAAAAGGGAGTAATAAATAGCACAGTGTGTGAATGACCATCTTGTCTTGTATGAGGTATTCAAACATTTGTATGGATTCTGACTGTGCATTTTTTTTCAGGGAATGGTAAACTATACATGTTCGGCAGTAACAACTGGGGCCAATTAGGACTAGGATCAAAGAACACTGTCAGCAAACCAACATGTGTTAAAGGTTTGTTTAATTTTTCTTTTTTTGTCTTTTTGAAAGGAGACCCTTGTGAAAAGGCACTTTGTAAGATGCAGTTCCAAGATAACTGATTCTGCCTTCTTTACTCATCCTGTGTAGCATATTACTGCACAAGCTCATAAAGGTAGCTTAAAAAGATCCCTGATTGATTTTTCCATCAGTTCCAGATTCTGGGTCCTTTTGTGTCTGAAGATTACTTCAGATACATAGAATCCTGTCTTTTCTGAGGTCTCTCATTTTATGTAATATTTGCCTTTTCTGACAAACCGTATGTTCATTGTGACTGCAAAGACATTAATCAGATGCTTGGTCTCTGCAGCATTGTCTATGCGTTAGAAATCAGACTTCCAACAGCATTGTGTAACCTTTGTATCACTTTTGTCTTGTCACCTTTATAAATGAAAAAATCTGTCAGGAACTTTCTACAAGTACTGCTGCATTTTTAGCCAGTATAAGAAGTGCCCGAGGGGGCATAAATGTTAATATATTTGTATGAAGCAGTAGAAGAAGTGTCCATATTCTTTCATGTGTTGTAAAATATGTTTTCATTGCACTGTTAATCTTCTTGATCTTTCCTAGCCGGTTTTTTCTTGTCAACCAAAACTAAGTTAATACTTTTTCCCTATCCCCTTGCTTATGTCAAGTCAGATCTATCCCATTAACACATTTCTTTCCACCAGTAAATGTTTATCCTCATCCTTTCTGCCAGGAGATCGATCTGTTAGCTTACTGTTAAAAACAAATTATCCTGCTTGTTCAAACTCTTTTCTTCCTGATTTAGTTTATTCTACTGTCCTTTATCTGCTCCTCTCTCTGTTTCACTTCAGAGGGAGAATGCAGCTACTCTCAGGTTCATATCTTCTGTCAGCCATGTGAGAGATTGATTCTTACCTTGGCTTAAATGGATTGGGTGTCAAGTTTTCTTTTTACTGTCAAATTGCAATGGAGAATAAAAGATGAAGAGAAGATGACTGCAATTCAAACCAGACCTGGCATCCATTGAAAAAAGTCACAAGGGGGGTATCTTTCTTCTCTTGGCAGTAGACAGCAGGAGAAAGTCCTGGAGCTTTTCTCACAATTTTCAGTCATCACTTGGCTTTGGGAGTGGGGTTGCAAGGACACATTTCAGTTTCTGCTTGGGGCCAAATGGTTGTGGCTGCATGTTTTCTGAGAAAATATCTTCTGGGACTTGACTAGAGACTAATGAAATTGGTTATGAAAAATTGCCAGCAGCATTGTAAATATAGCATGGCTCATCAAATACAATTGATTAGCCTAAGCGGGAGGAAGGTTAGGGAGCACAGGCTTCTAGAGCTGATTAAGATCATCTCTGAAGCTGGAGGCAGAGTTTTGGGATATAAAACAGCAGGAAGCCAACATTGGAAGTGTTACGGTTCCAGCCTGGTGGTAGTGGTAGGTGTCGGATAGGATAGGCAGGAACCTGAATTTGGACAATTTATGTTTGTGTCTGTGTGATAGACCAAAGACAGTTCATGCTTAAGTAGATAGATTTATTCAGTTACTTGGTAGAAGGTAAAAGGGACTTTAATCTGAATGTTATGGAGCTGATGAAAGTTGATTTGGAAGGACTGAAAAAGGGTTTGTGAAAGGAATGATGGTTGTTGGCTTTGTCATGGACTAGTGCAGTGGAAAAGCAATTAAAGATGCATTATGTAAAAATAGTGCTGGTTTAAGAGCATTGTATAGGGCACATGGACGTGGCCGAGAGAAGGTAAATTGTTGGCAACGATCAGTAATTGGAGAGAGGATGGAAAAGTCGGTGAGATTTTTTTCTTCTGTTTCTGAAATGGAGTGCACTTGCCATGGGAGAAAAGGCACCTCTGTATTCTCTCTTTCCCAACAAAATAACTCTTGACTCCTCTCACATACATTCCCAGTCTTTCACAGTGACCAGACTGCAGAGAAGTACATGCGGTGGGTGGGTGGTAACTGAGCTGAAATTGAGACAGGATGGTATATGCAAAAATTTTAGGCACTAGTCCAGATAGGACTGTCTTGGCAATTGAGTTTGGTGGTCAATAAGAGGGCAGTGCAGAGCAAAAGTCAAGCAAAAAGGGTAGCTGTGCATAATGAAGGAAGATAGGGATGATAAGACAAAAGAACGGTATGATTTTAAAGATTTTAGATAGTGGGAAAAGCATAACAGGAAGTAAAGAATAGTACTGTTACTGAAAACTAAGCTTTAAGCATGCATTTTGTCCTGCAACTTGATATATTCTTTGAGGCATATCCCATAAATGGTAAATTCTGGGGAATGTGGCATTGGGATGAAGTAGCCATCATCAAGTTAACCTGAGTGTCAGCTATAAGTTTTTAAGGTCTACATCTGTTTTCTTGTCTTGGGGGAATCCTGATTTAATAAGTCATGTGCTAGGTTTAAATGGGCAATGAATCTTGTAATCATTCTGTTAAAAATATGAAAAAAATAAGAGCTCCCTCTAGAGCATAGAACATTTTGTTGTTGAACCAGCTATCAGCTTGTTTATAACTTTTCCCCCCCGTTTGGCTTTAATTCATAGCTTTAAAACCAGAAAAAACAAAACTTGCTGTTTGTGGAAGAAACCACACTTTAGTTTACACAGGTATGTAACCTATATTATATACATATTAAAGATAGATTTCTTCCTTTGCTTTCATGCAAAATTACATTAGGAACCTCAGGAATGTTGAGGAAGGAAAAATAAATGAAAATGGGACTGTTAAAACTTGGGGGTTTGATATCCAGTTCTTTGAATACTTGATTTATTCTGAGCCAATGCATTTATAAAATAATGTTATATAGGAGTTTGCTAGCAACAGACAGATGAAAAAATTTCTTGCTGGCATTTGAGGTGTGGTTAACAATTATCAATATTTCATTTAAGCCCTGTAAAGGTATACTAGTATTTTTTATATATCGGTGCTCAAATTTGCCTTTGACAAGTAATTTATCTTTATTAGTGTGAAGTTATATATTTGAGTAAATATAATAGAACTGAATGTTTTCAAGTCTTCAAATTTTGTCGCATTTTGGTTAGACAAAGTAGTCTGCTATTTCAATGACAAATTGCTTTATTAAGCTATAAATAAACAAACTGTAAATTTAAACTAAAAAATAAATTTTTAGAGAGACAGTGTACAGAGAGTTGATGCAAATTCTTGTCATGCTTCTAAAATTTATGTAATGGAATAGACATCTTTCTGGTTGCAATCCTTTAGCTTGCAGTAATGTTATAAAGAGGATTGTTTGATTATTAGGAGGTTTATATATGTGGAGACCCTAAGCACTGTAAATAAGACTATTAGAATAAAGCAGAACATTTTAATAACAGTTGTGTATGCAAGACTGCACAGGGTAATATTAGTCACTTTTAGTGTACACGCTGGCTAGATAATTTGTGGCTATTTATATAGCAAGGGCCATTTATAAATTGTATGTCAGTTGCTTATCACATTTGTGTCTGGATTTGTGTTATTAATGGGCCTTATCTTTTTCATCATAGATGAACACTTTAGATGTGAAACATACTAAAATTAAAAATATAAATCTTAAAGTTCTCTTAAGTTGAAGATATCAATCATCAGTTTTAACTTCAATTTTAAGATTCTAAACCAAAATAAAGACCTAGTTAATTAAATCGAAAGTGATTCAAATATTGAAATGAGTAAAATATTTCTAAAAAATATTTCTATAATATTTCTATATATTTCTATAAAAACCTAAGCAAAAATATATTTCATTCACAGTACTCAAAACTATCAAGTTATGCATCGCTTTAATTTACGTACTAATAAGACTTCAGTTTTCTTGCCTGTGACATCATTCACCATTTTCCTCCTGCTTTATCTTAAAATATACATTATTTGGGGAAGGAGCTTCTTCTGGCTGCCAGGGCTACTAATAGTCATTTTCTCAGAACTCTTGCAGAACTCCAAATTATATTTACTTTTTAGATCAGTCTCCAGAATGGTGGGAAATGCAGTCAGTCTAAGTACATGTAAGGCCGTTAGAAAGTTCTGATCCAAGCGTGTGCAGGAAAGCCTCCTTGCTAGCTACAACAGACACTGCTAATGTCAACTCGAGGATATTTCAGGGCAGTAGACCCCAACTTTTCTGTAATGTTTTTCCATCAAAAATTAAATGACTTGCTCCAGTTTTTCTGACTTTTTACCGTTGATGAGAATGTCTTCATTCTATGTATTACATTTGCTTTTCTGTATGCAGAAAAAGGAAATGTGTATGCTGCTGGAGGTAACAGCGAAGGTCAGTTGGGATTAGGTGACACAGAGGAAAGGACCACATTTCATTTAATTAGGTTTTTTACCAACCAGCACAAGATCAAACAGCTAGCAGCTGGATCATATACCTCAGCAGCAGTAACTGGTAAGAGCAACCGCTAATAAAATCTACTTATGTGTGTGCAGCCTGGTGTTCCAGGGAAACATTTATTCCAGCATTCTGTCTGCATATGTGATTGTATTTTCTATGCCTCCCTGTCTTCTTTCCGTAATAACCATAGTCATTTTTTGATAGCCGATTGCCCATTTCAACACAATCTGGTAAGGGGTGGCAGTCTCATTAACTTCCTACAATTTTTGTGAAAGTAGACCTTTTCCAAGAGCGATAGCCTGCAATGGGAGCTCAACCTGTACTAGTTTCGTAGGAATCCTTATAAAGGAGAGACAGTATGAATACCCTCAAAATTGGAAAAATCTTCAGTTCATTTCCAGGGAAGCCAGCTACAAAACATGAATCTTATTAAAACTAAGTTTCTCTAATTCCACTTCTTACTGCAGCTGTTTTGGTCTACAGGTACAGGCTACACCGCTGTATCATTACTAATTCTGAGAGAGGCCTAACCTATGACCTATTTCTCCGATGGCAAAATTACACAATTGCGACATGTTGAAGTCCACACAGTCACAATACTTTCAGCCATTGGACGAGTGGTCCTTTATTACCCTATGATGTAATTTCTCAAGTTTTGCTATAAAGCAGCTGTTTCTGTACATGTTTAGGATAAGTTATTGAGGCTGTCATTTCAGAATGTGACAGAGAGCATAAGAGTGTGTGAGAGAGATGCCAGCCTGCTCATTTGGTTTGTATTTTTTTGTGACAATTGCTAACATGCTCCTGAGATTTGTAAGTCAACTTTGAATGATTTTAGTTCCCAACAGCATCTCAGTAGCACTGTAGATGGTACGTTTTTTTATTCACAACTTATTTCCCACCAATAAGAAATATGCAGAGGGAAGACCTCATCTGTTCTAGAAAAATCTAGAAATTTTTCATGTTGTTCGCTACCTTTTTTTGGTTTTTACTGCTGCCATTGGTCTTTGTGTCAACAGAGGCTGGTCTTAATAAACCTGGAACAGCTTTTGTGATAGTTTAAGGAAAACAAAACGAAGCTGGGCAATATAATCACCTGTGAAGAGAACTGAAAGATAAGGCAAGAATAAGTGGGATGTGTGCCAAAGTCCGGACAAAGAATAAGTTTGGAAGAATGAGAAAGTGGTGACTTGCTACTAGAAATAAGAAGATGCTTTAAATTCACCGTAATATTTTCATACTGACCTCTGGCAACTGAATTGTCTTATATGCTCAATCTTCCTCTTTTTGAAGGAATGTTTTTACATAGTACTTTTCCTGTTGCTATTTATGGTCTAACATCAGTTGATGACTAAGTGTTCTCTGTCACTTTTGAAAAGCTTAAGGGATACCCTCTTACTTCAGACTTTTTTGTTGCATTGTGCTAAATACCATTTTACATCCCTGAGATCATGACATTTAGTAGTATCATACACAAAGTTTATGAAATGCTCTTAAATGGGTAGATTAACTTTTTATTAGTTTTGGTTTTAAATCTGTTAACTGTCTGTGTCTTCGTTTTAGAGGATGGGCAGCTTTTTGTGTGGGGTGACAATTCGGAAGGTCAGATTGGCTTGGCTGATGAAGCCTGTGTCAGTGTCCCTTGTCAAGTGGATGTTGGAAAACCTGTTTCCTCTGTATCCTGTGGATATTATCACTCTGCCTTGATAACAGGTAAGAGAATGGGAATAGCTGTTAGTGGAGACAAGTCAGTGGTTCTCAAATTGTTGGCTTTGTAAAGGTAGCTAATGAGGCATTCATTACTTTCGAAACAAGATATGCCATAGTTGTTAAAAACTGCCATGTGGCGGAAAGTCATCTATGTAGTTTTGTGTCACATTGGGAGATTTTACCAGAGACAGGTTCTCTAAAGTGTGGTCCTAACTGAATTATTTAGGAAACTTGTATGTAATCTGCTATATAATTGTATAGTATCATTGAATTAACAGTACTGTGAGAAAAAACGGCAGTTATTTTTCTGCATTTGCACATTGTTGTGCAAAAGTATATTAGAAGGAATGACTATCTTGCCACACTTTATGTTCATGAAGGTTATGACAAATGTTGTGGATTAATATTATGGTTTCAATAATTCAACTTTTCTTGAGATTATTCATTTTTTTGTGATGATCAAATAATCACCTTCATCTTCTCTAGAAATACAAATATTGAATAGACTTACTATGTTTTGAGGAAAAATTAATCTCATTTGCTAGCAGTGCAATATTGTTGTCAAAGTTTGATGTTATGTCTTAAAGTTTTGAAGTCAGTTAAACAGGCAGTATATGATATGAAGAGAAGCATACCCTACAGTGAGTCGGTGTCCGATCTCCAAACCAACCCACCTCTCTGTTGCTTTCCACCTCTCTCTTCCCACCTCTCTGTTGGTTTCCAAAGCGATGCTGCCACTCATTTTTTAATAATGCCAATATGGGTGAATTTATCAGTCAGTACTGATGGTATTATATATGAGCAGCCATGAATTCCTCTCAGCCATATAGATTTACTTTATTAAGCTTTACAGTTCAGTCCCCTCAGAGTAATTAAAGATTTGAAAGGTTCAATAGTTTTGATCGTAAAGCTTTTAATGGGTACGCAGGAACTATTCCATCAGATACTTTTCTCAGGTTACTTGATAAATGTTACTTTTTCACATACAATATCTATATAGCTCTCTGAGAATATGCTGCTAACAGAATGAGAGCTTCCTATGGTGGACAAATACTAATTAGGTGTTATGCTGGGAGTGTGCAACTTTTATTACAGATGCTTTATTACAGTAAATGAATGAAGTTCCTCTGACTGATCAGGAGCTCAGCACCTGTTAGGAAATCTACAGCTTCCTGAACTCAAAATAAATGGCGGGGGGGAAGATCCTTACTTCAAGGATATAGTACGAAAGTGTGTATTTCTGCCTTCGAGCCGAGAGCTGAAGCTCTGACAAGACTGCAGTGGGATGCGACAAAAGCTCTCATTAGAAAAAAGGTTGAGGACAAGCATCTAAGAGCAAGGAGAGAACAGTGTGTGCCAGGTGCTCTAAGGAAGTGGAAACTTTTAATGGAGGGGGATGAGAAAAAAGGATTAGGATAGCAGCTGGGTAGGAGAAATGGAGCCTCTTAAAATATTAATAAGAAGATGAACTGGTTAGCACCTGTGAAAATGGGGAGTTGTTGAACCCATTACTGTTTAAACAGGCCTGGGTGTGAGACGGAAAATCTTAATTTTCAGCCTTAGTATCTGCAAGTCCTGCACAAACTGGGCTTCAATCTATCTCGCTGAAACTACTGACACGTGGATGGCCTCTTTTGTGGTGAAAGGAGAAATCTTTTTTTATTATTTTCCTTTGGGCCCTTGCTGACGGTTTTATTTGACTGATACTTTAACTACCATAGCATTTTAGTGTTGGACATCAAGGTACTTTTACTGAATTGATCTTCTATTGCAGTAGTGCCAGTGTGTATCCAGACAGTGTTTAAAAACAAAGCTTATGCATTTTATCTAAGTGTACCATAGTCACACATTATTTTAGCTATGAAGTTAGCTATTAAATTATGAATTTGGAAGTTCTGCAGGCTGAGTCTGAGTACAAATGTAGTTACCTTATTTTTCTTACAGCCTAGTTAGGAAGGAGGTCAAGGCACTATGCTGTTAAAAGATTTTGCTTAAAAAAAGGTGATTCTTTCATTAGTATTAGGATTCTTTTTTCAAGTATGGAAAACATTGGCCTGTAGGACTTGCTAGACTGGCTCAGAACAGCGGTTCACATCCTCAGTATAGTGCCTCTGAGGGGTAGTAGAACATAGCAAACTAGATAATTATGGAGTATTTGGAATATTCATATTATAGGGACTGGGTTTTTTCCACCCAAATTGCCAGTTAGTCATTGAATTATGCCTTGAAGTATGTTTAAAAGTTTGCATAGCACAGGGAGTTTGCCACGTATTTTTATTGTGTGGTTTTATCTTGTATACTAGAATTTAGAGTGATTAGTGTTATTTTTAATATATACTTTTGGAGGAAATATCTGGAAAAGAAAGTGTTTCTGTATTTCCAGAAATGAAATTTGAACAATTCAGGTGAGTGCATAATCGGTATTAATTCCCTCAACATCAATAAAGTATACCAGAGGAACTTTTTTGTATTGTGGTTGCTGTTACTATGGAAGAAATGGCAGAAACACTGTTAATAGAAAGCTTTCAACACCTGTAACTTACCAGTTATTAGAATACTATAGAATTACTACATTCTGACTTTTTAAACATGACTTGTACATAAAAAAGCATCAAATAATATCCTGTCTTTAATAATAAAACATAGTTGCAGGATGTAGGACTTGGGACATGTTGCCGCACTGAACCGATGAGCATGGCACCATGTGGTTCCCTTTCTTAATAGATTTACGTTTGACATAAGCTGTGTGCTGGCTAAGGAGACTGTTAGGATCACAGGCATATCCGGGTTAAAACTAAAAGGTGGTTAATGAGGGTACTACAATACATAGTGTGGTCACAGAGTGCCCTCTCCAGGGCAGGATGTTCATTAATAAGAGACTATTGAGAAAAGAAGTATGGATTCCAGCTTTTTTTTTTTTTTTAAACTGAAGTCATTATTTCTTTGAAACAGCTGGTTTTATAAATGATGTTTTAGTAGGCATTTGTCTTTAAGGTGTTTAACTACTATAAAGCCAAGTGCAATGTCAATGAAAAGTAGAGTGGAATCCTGACACAAACCTTTAGTAGACAAAAGCATGTTTTATGGAAATTGTACGGCATTCAGTCATCTGAATTTGTACTTCAGTTCTACAACACTCCCCCCACCCCCAAAGCTTCTCAAATCTAGTATTTCCAAAAAGATGATTTGTCACCTTTCTTACTTTTGCTTTTTAGAATGCCTTCTCTGCAGACGATAATTCAACTACTAAACATGTCAGTCACCTGTTTTCTACCATGTACACGTGGGCCCCACTGACGCCAAAAGTAGATGTAGAATAGAAGAGCAGAATATATCCTGAATTATTTTTAATAAAAAACACTTCTGAAATTTAGAGTAGGGACAAGCACAGGCAACGGCTAGCTCACTTCCAGATGCAAATTAGGGAGCTGGTCTGGTTACTCACTTCATGTTTGAAAGATGATTGTTTGCTCCCTTTTCCTCTCACTTTGCATCTTCAAAGAGTTCCACTGAAAAGCAGTTTTTAGTTTATAGTTTATAGTCCTCTTTAGGACTTTTTCCCAGTATCTGTTTCCTTTCCTTTCTTTTTGCAGACTTAGAATCATAGAATCATTAAGGTTGGAAAAGACCTCTAAGATCATCGAGTCCAACCGTCAACCCAACACCACCATGCCCACTAAACCATGTCCCTAAGCGCCTCATCTACACGTCTTTTAAATACTTCCAGGGATGGGGACTCAACCACTTCCCCGGGCAGCCTGTTCCAATGTTTAACCACTCTTTCAGTAAAGAAATTTTTCCTCACGTCCAATCTAAACCTCCCCTGGCGCAACTTGAGGCCATTTCCTCTCATCCTATCGCTTGTTACTTGGGAGAAGAGACCGACACCCACCTCGCTACAACCTCCTTTCAGGGAGTTGTAGAGAGCGATGAGGTCTCCCCTCAGCCTCCTTTTCTCCAGGCTAAACAACCCCAGTTCCCTCAGCCGCTCCTCATCAGACTTGTTCTCCAGACCCCTCACCAGCCTCGTTGCCCTTCTCTGGACACGCTCTAACACCTCAACGTCCTTCTTGTAGTGAGGGGCCCAAAACTGAACACAGTATTCAAGGTGCGGCCTCACCAGTGCCGAGTACAGGGGCACGATCACTTCCCTCCTCCTGCTCGCCACACGATTTCTGATACAGGCCAGGACGCCATTGGCCTTCTTGGCCGCCTGGGCACACTGCCGGCTCATATTCAGCCGGCTGTCGACCAGCACCCCCAGGTCCTTTTCCGACAGGCAGCTTTCCAGCCCCTCTTCCCCAAGCCTGTAGCGCTGCATGGGGTTGTTGCGGCCAAAGTGCAGGAGACTTGGGACGTTAGGTCCCCATATTAGAGGTATGTCTCAAAGAAAGGAACAGAGAAAGAAAGAGCTGAAAGAGTATAGCAACAGTTTTGAGTCCATATACAGATCTTTACTTGACTAGTCTTTGACCACGCTCACTCAAGAGGGGACAATTTTTCAGACAGCATTAAGCTTGGCAAGCATATATAGCTCATTTGTCCACTGGAGGAGATGGAGAGCAGGAAAAGCCAATGTATCTAACCACTACTTTGGTGTCTACAGCGGAATTACATTCATGAAGCCAGAAAGGAATTGAATATATTAGACCTCTTCTGGTGTTCCTCCTGCCTGAACTGTTACTATAAGCAAGGTCAAGATAGAGAGCTTTGCGGGTTCCTTGAATTCCTTTTTTTAATGTACTTTGTCATTATTTTTAAGGACTAGTTTTAAAGATCATCCATTCCACAAACACTTCCATGCTCAGAATTTCAGTGTTTGAGGTGGTCTCAACCAATTTGGTCTTGAATAAATACTTCTTTTTTTTTTTTCTTCATTTATTTAAGGGATCATAGAGTGATCCAATTCTTTTGTCTACTGTCCTCATTTGCCACCAGTCAGGTCTCATATCTTCTCTCATCTGCGGTATGTGCATTTGCGTTTGAGGGGCAAAGACAGTTTTCCATTTGCTTGCCCATTTCCTAGACATGCTCCTGTGACCTAAAGTTTAGTGATATGGAAAATGTGCCACACTAGGGAAAGTTCAACACATGAGAATGTGACTCATGTGAGAGGAGAAAATGAAATATCCATGTTCCATTGTGAACAGAATGTCCTTAAAATGCTGATGTACTGCACACATACTGTACTCAAAATTTATCTGGGTGTGACTGGATGCTTTTTATGCTTGATAGCTATTCTTCATAGTTTTTAGACTACTGTTTGCCTTAAAGGGATGCGTAATTTATTCAAAAGTTGCTTTAATAAATGGGCTTATCTTTGTTAGCTGGATTATTAAGTTGAAAAAATGTAATAAACTTGATTAGTTTGGGAAGTCAGTGGAAGCTTGGCCATTTGAATCTCTAATCTTATTAATTAGATTGTGACTGAATTAATATTTGCAGTGTGGTAGTGTTTAAAAAGAAGTGCTGGTCTCTTCAAAGAGAACTGCGTAAGTAGTTTACTCCCAAGTGCTTTTGGGGGTTTATCAGCTTGTTTCTAGAAATATATGGCAGATCCAAGAGTATTAAAACAATACTTACCTTCCAAAAAATACAGGGTTCTTTTTGTTGTTGGGTTTTTTCTTTCTTTTTCACTTAGAATCCCTAATAAAATGTCTTTTTTGTCAGTGAAATGTTTTGGTTACAGAAAGCCTCACATTGCAGTTGATTTTTTTGTTGTTAATTGGACTACTGCTTTAGAATACAAAATTGATGCTGCTGCAAATAACTGCAAAGTATCAGCCTGTTCAGAGTATTTCTGCACGTAGGTATAAGAATAAAGATCAGAATTAAAACAGAAAATCAAACTGGATGGAGAAGCCTAAACACAGTCCAAAGTTTAGAAATGAAATGAAATATACTTTTCTGCAGCTGAGATCATTTGCTGTTTCTTAAAAAACACACAGATTGAAATGACTGCAAAACACCTCTTAGAAAAGAAGTGTAGAAGAATGCAGCAAAAGCATTTCTGCACAGATGCATGCAGGTAAATGAAGTGTTATAATATTATTGGTGTAGTTTGTGTGTGTAGGAAAGAAAATGTCAGAATGGTAGAAAAAATAAGGACAGCTGGGAGGATGGGGTTACACCTCTGATGGTGATAGTTGGGAAATACAGCTACTATCCCATTTCATTGTCTTGCTGAAGAGAATGTATCTCTGTGAATAGATTGTGGGTGGCTACTCTTAATAGCGTGAGCCCTGTGAAACCCTGCAGGAAGCTTGACATTGAGTGAGATTGTATTATTGTCATTCCCTGATTGCCTCTCTGTGCAGTCAGAGCGTTCGGTAAAGATAGTAAGTCCAGTTGCTAGCCTTAGTGGCCCAGGAGCACGGTACTTGAAGAATCTGTGCCATTGTGAGAGGCAGAAGTGATCTTGGAAAATACAGAAACCATATAAAATAGTCTGGGATTTCTTTGACTAAGGCAGAGGCTAAATTTCTTAGGTCTTGTAAGTTTTACAAATAAATATTGTGCCATCAAAGTTAGGTTCTAAACCTTTGGTGGAGGTGCTGGGTTGCAACTTTTTGTTGAGGCTTAGGACCCATTTTCCATTTAAGGCAGGAATTTGGCTTTTATGAAAAAAAGTCCTTTTTACAGTTTTTGCTCTTTGAGTATGTCATACATTTTTTTCAGATTTTTTAAGTTAATTGATAATTTTATGCATTTAAATTAATTTGAAGCTGAGGTATCTTAAAAAATGCATAACCTCTTTTTTTTGTCCTGAATGAACTTTACCATAAAATAAGAGACATACTTCAGATTCTCCCTCTAACTAAAATTCATTGAAAACCTATCCTCAGACTTCCTTTGAAGAAAATAGATCATAATTTAGACCTTTTTTTTTTGCTTATTGTGGACTGTCGATACCAAAGGTAACTTACATCACAAATCAGCGTGACTGCTCCAGAATTGCTTCCTCTGAGAGGATGGGAGGAGAAGCATTGCTTTATTAGAAGACATAGTAGTTTAAGGGTTTTCAGAATGAATCAAAGCTCTTCTGATGGAGGGTCCTGGCAAAAGCAGCCTGTGCTGCTCTGTTCTATGCACCCACTGCTGTAGTCACTCTTTAGCACAAAGTAATCAAGAGCCAAGTGCCACAAAGAAAAAAAATTATATATCGCTGGCAAAAGAGTTTTCCAGGAAAAACATTTTGAATCTAGTTTATCTATTGGATTTACTAGGTGACTTAAATGAAAATGTGTTACTAACTAGTTGCCCCATAGTTATACAAAATGAAGATGCGGTTTTGCAACCTGAAATTCTTGCTCAGTTTTTATTCATGCAAAAGGAAATTTTAAATGAGTGTATTGCCAGAGTAAAGCTCAGGACGATTCAATAAAAACAAGACATTTCTTACTGACACCGGTTTTGACTTTCTCATCATCAGAATTAAAAATTCAAAAAGATAAAATTTCTTTCCTGTCTTGGCTTGGTATGCCCAAGTTTTAATAAACTACAGTTCATTTTGAATCATATCCTTCCATTTTTATTGGCTTGGTTTTAATAATTTGACTAATCTCATTTGCTTTTTAGAGTGCGTATGTAGCTTCATTTTTTCTACTTTACATTTTTATTCATAGGTTTACTTTTAACTCTTCCATATTTCTTATTTCTGTATAGGCTTCTTTTTTTGTTCATTGCCATTGTCCTTAAATTCCCAAATTTTAAGTTGTGGCTGACAAAGTGCAAGGAAAAAGCAACAAATGCAGCAGCTATGCAAATGGGGAAATATTCACAAAGGCTAACAGAAAACTAGTAATAAGTTTGTTTTCTTATGCTGGGCCTACGTTCAATGGAGAGAAGGACTGACTTCTCTAATGGTCAATTCTGAACACCTAAATAAGGCTTCAGCTTTGAAACTTTCTTTGAGCTCATCTGCTTTCATTGTCTGTGGGGAAAGACCAGCATTTCTAAGATTAACCCAACTTTCATGTTGGCAAGGAATTCATAGCTTTTGAATAAGAATCTCTCAGATACTTGTGCATCATGCAATAGTAATGCCTCTAAATGCTGTAGAAGTAAATTTGTGAACGCTAAATGTATCCCTCTGAAAGTAAAAGTACATTTTGTATTGAAGTACAAATCTGCACATTTCCAAAAATATTGCAGATGGGTGCTTCTGATGACTGAGCTTTAATAATGGAGTATACTTCTGGGGTTTGTTATTATGTTGATTATGTCACTGTAGCTATCTCTTCGACTTTCCTTTAGCAGGCAGCTCCTACACTGGTTTAAACATTTCTTTATCTTGGACTAGCTCCATGTGAAAGTTTTGTTTATTCTCGTGCTTTGTTATATCCAACTGGGATTAAAACCCAAACTTTTTCTTACATAATAGTGTATGATGATTTTTTTGGTAAGTAATTTCAAATTCAGGCTGCGGGCCACAATTTGCGATGAGGACACTACTCCACAGATAATCTTTTTCAGGAGTGGGGAACGCTCAGCTATTAACTTGAAGCTTTCCTGGCAGTAAGGAAGCGTTTTCTACCTAAACCTCACTCTGACCTATTAGAACAGTTGGGGGCCCCTTAGCATGGAAAATCAGAAATGTAGATGTAGATAAATTTAAAAAAAAAAAATGGAGATAAATGTAAAAGATGTAGATAAATGTAGATAAATTGTAAATGAAGCAACGGAAAGTACATTTTACATGTTCCATTTTTAACTATGGTAGAAGGTTTTATAGAATGCTGTCTTGAATGGTAATTCAGACTTACATAGCAGTGAAAAAGCAAAGGGAGTGATTGGAAAAGATAAAACAAAGGAAACTTGAAAGTAAAATGAATTACCCAAATTTGGGATTGAACATTTTTTTAACTGGATTCTTAAAAAGTCTGGGTGAATGAGAAGGGTCATCTTGTATGATTATGTGGCAGATCAGAAAGAAGTTACGGTAAGAGATCCGTAAAGACCTCTCAGTATTTTTTTGAACTTAATTCTGGTGGAGTTATTGCTATGAAACCACTGCTGTATCCCTGTTGTTAGATATACAGCTCTTTTCTTGCTGTCCAGACCACACAGTTTCATTCCACTCTGCTTTTTTCTTTTTTTTCTCTGTATCTTGCAAGAAGAAAGTGTGGATTTTCCATCCAAACTCCATGCAAAACGATTTTCTGTTTTAATTGAGATTGTTACAAGCAACTTCAGCTGACATAAATACTAATTACAGAGGGAATGATAACCTCTCAGAAGCAGGATGTATATGGTTTTGTTTTTCCCTTGGCTAGATTCCTTGCAGGCTAAATATTGCGGTTCCCATCTTGGAGGGGGCTAAAATTTAGCCCCGTCTTGTCCCATCAAAGCAGACTGCTTTGCCAACTGTTTGGACATTATACAAATATGTTCAATTATCCTGTAATGTTCGTATACTTTTCTGTCTTACTGATTTGTGTCTGCAGCAGTCTTGACAACCCATCCTTGCTTCTGAGTGCATGCTGGAAATCCTGCTCCCTTCTGTATTTTCACAGGAGATGGTGAGCTCTATACTTTTGGAGAACCTGAGAATGGGAAACTGGGATTATTGCCCGAACAGCTGAAGAACAATAGAGTCCCACAGCCTGTACTGGGAATTATGGAAAAGGTTAATAAGGTTGCTTGCGGTGGAGAACACACAGTGGTGCTGACAGGTATGCAATTTAACTGGCTTTTTTTACAGCCCTATAACTTAATCAGTAAATTCAATTTACTTTAAAGAATTTACATCCCACTGAAATGTGAGATGCTGTAGTGATCCTAACTGGAAGACCATTGTACATCAAGGAGGTAGAAATCCTTGTAACAGTTAACCTAGGTGGCTTAGGCCTGTGCTGTGCTGTGCGTATAGTTTGACGTTCAGGCCTGTGCTGCGGATATCCTTTTGCTGCAGGATAAACTTCACCAGCTAATTGTAACAGAGGAGCTTACAGGCAGCTTCTACTTGGTACCAGTGGTTACAACACCTGCATGTCCTTGCCTTTATCTAAAACTTCAGCAGCAAGTTCCCATGTGAATGCCCTTTTTATTTGACAGTATAAATGATGAATAGAGTTGTTTTGCTTGTAAGAAAATCCTATAAGAGCTCAAATGACCAAAATGGGGTAACCTTCCACGGATGGGATCTGCGTAGCATGCTGTGCCTGGCTTGGAGGCGTGTTCAATTCCACACAGCTCAGGATTCCCAGCATCTAAAGGGACATGAGATTATTGATACTATCTTCTTTTTCTTTATAGTCTTAGCTCCAATAAATAGCATTTTAAGAGATACTTTGCAGAGCCTGAGTGCCTTTCTTTCTGGAATTGTAACAAGCCAGTACCTCCTAGTGCAACACGGATGATTGATGTTTCTTTCCTCTGAGGAGCTTGAAAGTGGTATTGGTATGCGGGGGAAAATTTTAGAGGAAAGCTTCCATTCTGTAGTAAATTTAAATGACCCTGAATATTTAGGAAGGCATTTAGGAAGTCACTTTTCAAGTAGCTGTCTGTTAATAGTAATGGAGATGCACAATCTACTGGATGCCTAAATGGATTAAATATCTCTTGTTGTGATACAGAATTTGCCTGTGACTTTGAGCAGAATCTTTAGCATACGTATAAAACTAGTACATTAGATATAGACATTCAACATATCGTACAAGTTAAAAAAACCAGCAAATACAACCGTTACATATTAGCTCACAGGGTTGTATGTATAGTACTTGGAAGATGAAATATGGTTTATATTACTGTACTATCAAATAGTTGTGTGCCAATGGTAAATTAGCTTTTCAAAGAGATACATGCAAAGCATTGCTAGCTATTTATTTCCACAAGTTCTATCCTGAACTATAGTAGCATAGAAGCAGGAAAGGGGAGTTTGACTTTGCCCACAGATGATTTAAAAAATATCAGCTTTGGCTTGTAATGAATTCCACAGCTGCATAATATGCCTGTAATTAATCTCCTACCAAAATGCAAAAACTATAAAAACAAGTAGGATGTATAGATATCAGTCCTTAAATCTGTGTTTTGAAAATGCTAAGGTCATCTCTTGTCAATCTGGCAGAGTGCCTTCAAAGTTATGTAACCAAAATTTCTAAAATATAAATTGAAAATCTAACTGAAATTGTAAGTAATATGATGTGGTATTGTACTGCAAGCCACTGGAGAGAGTAAAGGTAGAAGTGATGTGCTGGGAAAGGTTATGTGTAATGATGAGTCAAGCTGCAAGATTCTGGGTAGGTTAAAACTCCTTTGGGAAAACTATGAAGAGGAAATAACAGTAGCTAATCCAGGAAATAATGCAAACATTTGTCTACATTTCAATGCCTTTGTCTGTCTTCTTCCACCAATATGCAGTCTTACCCTGGCAGTATTCTATGTCATAAAATAAATTTCTTTACATGAAATCAGATTATCATTATTAGGAAAAAAATTACCATAAATTTGGGGCCAGCAAATGTCTAAATCATAGTATTATTTTATGGGTTATAAAGTGAGGTTCTGCAGAAAGAATTTTGTTATCATTATTATTTTTTTAGCCATAAATCTGAAGCCAACCAATAGATATTTTGTTTTAATGGTATTTCATGTGATAAAATTTCATTATAACTAATGACTGTTACAGACATTTAGTAGGAAGATGTAGACCTGGATGATGTCAGCATTATAGTGAAATCTATACAAGAGCTAGAACAAAGAGGCAAAATATAAATGCCAAAAAACAAATACAGTGAAGAAAACACCATAGTAAGTCAGTGTCTTAGTATGTAAGATTTACTTGCCTATGGGAATAGATTTTGTAGTAGAAGGCAAATAAGAAATTCAGTGCTGGCTTAGCTGGCAGTTGATGACCAAAGTGTTGAGTGCCAGAAGATCCAGTTGAGTCAAGAGAAGAGGAAAACAATATCCTTCAACAAAATACATTTGCCTAAAGATTAATAGTTGTTGTGATAAGAGTGAAAGGTCAGATAGATCTTTTTTAATGTGATTCAGCTATTATTAAATAGGCTACAGCTATGAACTTCTGCCTAAGACACTTTGAACAAGAGAGTAGAGGATAATGGAAATACTGTCTCAAGTGAAAGATAGTTCGTCAGGCGTGTTGACATACAGAAATTTTTCTGACTCAAAATTTGGGGAAAAAATTGGGAAAAGAGATAGATTTGGACACTGTAATCATTTAAAAAGTGAGTGTAGCATACATGCATTATAGGCTTTGCACCAGAAACTTAATTTGAAATCAGTACTGAGGTTTATATTGCATCTTGAGATGAAGTGGCGTGACCACAAATTGAGAATTCTTATGAGGGATATATCTTTAAAGAGGAGCAGAAACATTTATACCTCTTTTAAGCTCATTTTCCTAAATTAAGAAAGTAGTACAATTTTGAAGAAATTCTGCATTTCATGTATCATCTTCTGTGAAAATGGGTGCTGCTTGGCTTTACTAACACAATATATATTGATGCGGTTTTCATCTTTCCAGGGTCTTTCCAGTTTTTCAGGGTGTGTCATTTCAGTCTTAAAAAGTAAGAAGTGAGTGTCTGACTACTGTATATTCCCCTGTTTCATGTATCTCATTTAACATAGCAATAGGATAGGAAAAAATGTCATATGGAGAAACTGTTGCACATCTTGGCTCATTTCTTGTCATCAGTTCTACTTAGGGTTTATCAAATTAGAAGAAAGTATAATCCAGTTATGTTACTGAGTACGAGGCAAGTTTCTTCCTGACTCTCATACATAATTAGTCTATTCCAAAGCACTTCATTTGATTTCTTTTTTATGACTGTCTTATCTATTCTATTGGCAATTTTATATGGTAAGAAGCACTGTTATCTGGGTTATTAAATCAAACTACTGTTCAGAATCTCTCCAGCAAGTGTCAGAGTAAATAGTAGAAAGTATATATTAAGATAATTCATTTTTTGTTCTGAAACTCCAAAATGGGAAACTCAGGTTTTTTTCTCAGAGAAAAAAAAATTAAACTGTTGAGAGCAATGATTTGGAAAAAATCTTTTTAAAGATACAAGGTTTTAGAAATGTTGAATATGGTATTGGAAACCATCTTCTTTACAAGTCTTATTGTTACTTCTGCCTTTAATATTTGCAGTTTTTCTAGAGCAGTTAAAAATTCTACCATGCAAAGCTTTCCCTCACTGTAGCAACACAAACCTATTCATTTCATGACAGTCTACCAGCCAGTTCAAGAAGATCATATCCTCATCCCAGATGATTTCTCTCAGAGACTAAAAAAAACCACATCCACTACCCACAATGCTTGCAAATGCTTCCTAGTGAAAATGAAACCTGTTGGTATCATCACTTTCAAAAGAACTATGAGAGAGCAGCAATCCCAATTTGCGTATTTTTTCAATAAAGCTTTTAAAAAAGTAGAATAACAATAACTTGGGAATCTAGAAATCAGAGGAGAAACAGATGATTGGGAGCGGCCTTAATATCTTTCATTTTTTCAGATGATGACAGATCCTCTGGGAATAATCCTCTCTATAAAAGGATATATTACCTCCTTTTATTCTCTGAAGGGAGGAAAAGCGAAGATATCTCTTCAAAGGAAAAAGTGAAGCACTCCTTCAAGAATAGATCGTTGGGCATAACAATACAGCACATTAGTGCGTTAGTATGAAAAATGTTGGATTTTCCATCTTCTGTCTCAAGGTCTTTTAAAAAGAAAAGAAAGTCAAGATACCCTTTTGTCAGAGAATGAAAAGGATGAAAAAGCTCTACCTTTTCTTGACAGAACTGACTGTTGAAACTATATAGGATTATCTAGATTTTTCAAACTATTCTTCAGTCTGTATAATATTTATATTAAAATCCCCAAATCCAATTACTAGCTCTTGTAAAACTGAGTATTGTGTCGACAGCTGATTTTTACAGTAACATTTTTTAGCATAAGCTGTTTAAAAATAAAGCTATTGTAAGAGTGAATAGCCCATTGGCATAATAGTAGTAGTAGTAATAATAATAATAATTTTTAAGGGAAGTGAATCTATGTGGAGAGATCATAGAATCATAGAATCATTAAGGTTGGAAAAGACCTCTAAGATCATCGAGTCCAACCGTCGACCCAACACCACCATGCCCACTAAACCATGTCCCTAAGTGCTGCATCTACACGTCTTTTAAATACTTCCAGGGATGGGGACTCAACCACTTCCCCGGGCAGCCTGTTCCAATGTTTAACCACTCTTTCAGTAAAGAAATTTTTCCTCACGTCCAATCTAAACCTCCCCTGGCGCAACTTGAGGCCATTTCCTCTCGTCCTATCGCTAGTTACCTGGGACCAACACCCATCTCGCTACAACCTCCTTTCAGGCAGTTGTGGAGAGCGATGAGGTCTCCCCTCAGCCTCCTTTTCTCCAGGCTAAACAACCCCAGTTCCCTCAGCCGCTCCTCATCAGACTTGTTCTCCAGACCCCTCACCAGCCTCGTTGCCCTTCTCTGGACACGCTCTAACACCTCAACATCCTTCTTGTAGTGAGGGGCCCAAAACTGAACACAGTATTCGAGGTGCGGCCTCACCAGTGCCGAGTACAGGGGCACGATCACTTCCCTACTCCTGCTGGCCACACAATTTCTGATACAGGCCAGGATGCCATTGGCCTTCTTGGCCGCCTGGGCACACTGCCGGCTCATATTCAGCCGGCTGTCGACCAGCACCCCCAGGTCCTTTTCCGACAGGCAGCTTTCCAGCCACTCTTCCCCAAGCCTGTAGCGCTGCATGGGGTTGTTGTGGCCAAAGGGCAGGACCCGGCACTTGGCCTTGTTGAATCTCATACAGTTGGCCTCGGCCCATCGATCCAGCCTGTCCAGGTCCCTCTGCAGAGCCTTCCTGCCCTCGAGCAGATCAACACTCCCGCCCAACTTGATGTCATCTGCAAACTTACTGAGGGTGCACTCAATCCCCTCATCCAGATCATCGATAAAGATACTGGACAAGACCGGCCCCAAAACTGAGCCCTGGGGAACACCGCTCGTGACCGGCCGCCAACTGGATGTAACTCCATTCACCACAACTCTCTGGGCCCGGCCGTCCAGCCAGTTTTTTACCCAGCGCAGAGTACACCTGTCTAAGCCGTGAGCCGCCAGCTTCTCTAGGAGAATGCTGTGGGAGACGGTGTCAAAGGCCTTACTGACGCCCAGGTAGACCACATCCACAGCCTTTCCCTCGTCCACTAGGCGGGTCACCTGGTCATAGGAGGAGATCAGGTTGGTCAAGCAGGACCTGCCTCTCATGAACCCGTGCTGGCTGGGCCTGATGCCCTGGTTGTCCCACTCATGCCTTGTGAGTGCCCTCGAGATGAACCGCTCCATAATCTTCCCTGGCACCGAGGTCAGGCTGACAGGCCTGTAGTTCCCCGGATCCTCCTTCCGGCCCTTCTTGTAGATGGGTGTCACATTGGCAAGCCTCCAGTCGTCCGGGACCTCCCCCGTTAACCAGATATAAGCATACCTGTCTGTTTCTGTTTTTCTTCCATGGATTTTTAACTTTGTAGCCTTAAATACGTAGCAAGGAATGCATGAATGTTAAAAACAGTCTTGGAGCTCACTCAGTTCTTTCAGCAAATAGCATGTGTTAAAAAAAATCTGAAAGCTATATAGGTTTATGCCTAAGACTATTTTATTTATAGTGACAATGGTCAAGAACTGTTACGTACTCCAGAAGATGCCTGCAAAGGTGGAAGATACACAGTTACAGGGAAATATCCCTGTTCTTCCAAAAAAGAAAATGTAGGAAGTAAAGAAGAAGCAGTCTCAGTACTCAAGTGCTGGAGGTCACTTGGAACAGTGAAGCCATTGGCTTCTGTGCAAGCTCAGAAACTGTTTCTCTTCATCCTTCGAGGGCCCTTCTCATGGGCTGCTGCTGTGGAGGCAGCAGTTCCTTTCTCAAGGCCAAGGCAGGACGTGTGTTTCTGTTTCTTCTGGGTGCTGTTAATATGGCTGAGCCTTCCTTGTGATTCAGTGCTGCTGTGAAGGCAGTGCTGCTTCCCTCGTGCTGCTGTGGCCATATGTCTTTCCTCTCCCCTTGTACCACTCTGGCGCTGCCTTGACCGTTCCACAGGAAACTATATCGGCAAAACCCCCCAAAACCAGGCTTACGGAGCCAAGCTGGGTCACCACATAGCCAGGTGGACAGCAGAGAGAGTGTAAGTGAGGAGAGAGAGAACGGGAGAGCAAAATCTACCTGTTTGCTGGCAGTACGTTTCATTTGTTTCATCCAACCATATCCTTACTGGGACTGAGGACAGTAAGAAGAAGGTGACAGTGAGGCGGTATCCCCTTTTGGATTCATGCTGTAGGCAAAATCAAGGTCAGAATGATGAAATTCACCTCTGTCATTTTATCACTAAGTCTATGAGGTTGCTTTGCCATAGACTTCTCTTTCCATGTACTTATAATGATAGTTTGGAGGAAATACCTCATTTCTGCTAAATGGCATTATTACTGAGGTTTGGCCTCTGGCCTTGGCACCAGAACGGTGAATCATTTAAGATGGGTGCAATGTTTTTGTCTTCCAAGCGAATTTTAGGAGGAGCAAAATTTAGGTGCCCCTGGTCTATGAGGGCAGTAAAAAAAGACATTCTTCTTACAAAGGCACTCTCACCTGGTTTTGGATTGGCCTGTTCTCCTCCTTGTCAGTAGAAATCGGGGAAAGAAAATAGTTTCCTGTACTTTTAAATTTAGCATTTGAGAACATCTCCCTCTAAACACTTCAGAGATCTAACTTGTTTTGTGAAAAAGGCATTGCGTGTTTCAAGCTAGGATTAAAGATAATATGAAAAAACTCCAACTTCACTCAAAATAATTATATTAATCAGATAAAGCCATATAGTTTGAAAATGACAAGATCTGCCAGTTTCAAAAAAACGTTAAAACAAATGCAGTACTTTTAGGCAGAATTTATGGAATAAGCCATCCTGAGAAAGCCATTTACTAAAATGAAGATGAGACTTTGGTTTGCTTAGAGAAAGCTCCTGTCTTTCAGGAGTAGTTTCTTGATTCTCATCCAGAAAGTCTAAATGTCACAGAAAAAACCTTACTTATTGCTTTACTTTTTAAAGATCCCTAGAAGGTGTTGCTTTCTTGCACTGAAACTTCCAGCAGAGGGAGCTTTACTATTACATTTAGTAGAAAAACAGCTTTACTAAATATTTTTAATCTACAATCTGAAAAAGTGTGAGACCATTGGGGGGGGGGGGTTATGGTGTCAATTCATGACATCTTAATACGGAACAATTTAAAAGGGACAGAAAGGGCAAACCCTTTCCTAGAGAGAACATTTCCATATGTAGTGTTACAGTATTTCATCATGGTTCCTTTGAAATTGGAAAGTTCAATATAAATTATTAAGTGTACTATGGCAGTAATATGGAATCTCGTCTGTTCCCTGCTTTCTCTTTCCCTGACAGTAGTGAAGGATTAGTTTGGGGGAATGGTAACATAATTTGGTTTTAGTATTTCTCCAGTTAGTGGCTGCTCTGAGAATTTGGTCGCACAGTATAAACTATTTTTGTGGCACTGAAACTTACTTTGCTGTACCAGTGACCTCGTTTCCTGGACACAAAGAAGTGCTCAAAAAGCAAAGATTCTCTGTCGATTGTCATTCCACACAGTCAACTGTGGATACCCATTCCTCTCTTGCTTTTGAAGGTGGTGAGATTTTTGACCTGATGGCATCTGTGCAGCAGGAGCAGGCATGCTCTGCACCATATTCATGACAATGATGTAACGATATATTGCTCCCAAGTCTCAGTTCTTTTCGCTTGACATAGAATATTTTTTGTCCTTCTCAATCCTTCACAGGTTTTCATAACAATTTTTCAAGTTTTAATTAGTACTTCTCTAGCTTTTCCTTTGATGCCTACATGCAGAAAAAAAAGGGGCAAGGGATAAAATTCCAGGAAAACTTCTCCTTTTCCCAAAAAAACTTAGTCTTTGAATTTCCCTTTTCAAGCATGACGTCATCAAGATTTCCAAGCTTCACAGTCTTCCTCTGTTGTGATGGAATGCCAGGGATGGACACACCAAGAATCTTTATTGCTTTGGAGAAGCTCTCGTTCTTTTTCCTGGCACAGACAATCCATTAAATGGACAAAATGTAAATGTGGAAAGATTATTATTCTGTCACAAGATAACACAATTATAGTGTTCTCTGTATTTAATGCAGGGCTGATTTGGTAGCCGAACAGAATACTGAAACCTATTCTGTTATTGTTCCAGTTTCTTCCTACACACAAATTAGTATTGGTTTGAAAAGGTCTAGTCTATTAAATTTAGGGTTATACAGTGTACATGCAAGTAACCAGAAATTAAGATGAGACTATTGTACTTGAAAATGCACATATATGTAAACACTGTGGTCTTGAATTAATTGCAGTATGTAAAGTCCCATAAATTTTTTGTTAGTTGATATTCTGCGTACATGTGACCAGTGGATTATTTTGCAGTTATGTTAGAAAATATATTGCATATTGAACCATTCAAAATTCTTCTCTGTATATATTTTAGTGCTTCATTGCCTGTTTTTTATTTTGTTTTATTTTGTTCTCAATTGATAAATTTAATTGACTAGTTGGTACATTTTTTAATTGGTAAAACATTGCTTTTTGACGCTGATGTCATTTGACTTTCACTTGGCTAATAGAAAGCAGGTTATAATGTATATATAAGCATATTTGTTGTTAACTTTGCCTGTACATTTTCAGAGACAGATGTATATACTTTTGGACTTGGACAATATGGGCAGCTGGGACATGGTACTTTTATTTTTGAAACTTCAGTACCGAAGTCTGTGAAACACTTGAAGAGGCATAAAATATGTAACATTACATGTGGGGAAAATCATACTGCTGTAATTGCAGGTATGTAAGTGAAAAATTCTGAAATGCACTTCCAGTGACTCTCTATTATACTGTAAAAGCTTTCTTATAAAATGAGCAGTAGAAGAAGACATATGCAGACTTACTAGTTCTAGAGGTTAAGTGAGCTAGTGAGAAAGACAGATTTGATATTAGGAATTTCTGATTCACAGCCGTGTCATGCATAGTTCTGTACATGGTATCTCCTGGGGAATTGTAACCTCATAATCATGCCTTGCTAATGAGTATTCTTGTTTAGAAGCCTTTGCTTTGCTATACAATTTCAATCTTAGTGTTTTGTTGTTGGGGTTTTTTTTCCAAAATTGTCTAGACTAACTCTAATCTCCAACAGTACTTTGTCTGAAAATATATATATTTGGATCATATTCATCTGTTGAAAATCTGAAAATAATTGTTCAGGTTTTGCTTTTGGAAGAGAAATATTTCTTACTTGCATGGCCTGTTACTTTGTTTGTAATGCTTTTATCCTGGTTTTATACTGAATCTTTGTTATTAATAACATCCTTTTTTTTTTCCTACATACAGAGAATGGCCTCATGTTTACTTTTGGAGATGGGCGACACGGCAAGTTAGGACTTGGAGAAGAGAATTTTACAAATCAGTTTGCTCCTACTCTGTGTTATAATTTCTTGAGGTTCACAGTCCTTTTGGTAAAACTTTTGTTCATGCTTCTCAAACATCAAAATGTTTATATTTTTATGAAATACGTTATTAATGAGAGTTGAAATCTCATTATAGAATTATTTTTTTCTACGACATTTAATTAGTAGACAACACAACTTGAAAGAAAAAAATTATATTTACTTATCACACTGTTCATTTAGTTTAGAATGTACTTGGCTTGGACTACACATATAGACTGCTTTTTAGGGTTTTATTCAGTAGTGTTGTGCTATAGTGTTTTGGTCTGTAGAGCTGGTAGTAGCCTATAAAGTTAAGTATTTGTTGCTCTTAGATTGTTTGCAGTAGGGGGGAAACTAATATCTGTTCCTGAAAACACTGGAGTGACATCTTTTTAATTTTAATGATTATTTGTACAGTGGGATTTTTATTAAATCTTAAGAAAATTTGAGGAGTTGCTTTTTTGAATCCAAACGGGATGAGAAATACTGTTTTCTTTTAAGGGCATTGTTTTCATCTATTTCCTGAGGTGTTTAAGAAATAAATATCACAGAATTGCCAGCATCAAAAATGCAAAGATGACTCAGGATTGAGCAAAATTTGGGACAAAAGTCTGTGGCTCACTTCTGTTTGTTTGCTGGACTTAGAGTTTAAGGAAGTTTTATCAGAAGCGGTAAGGGATTTAAACTTTTAGAAAGTGAAACCTCTGATCTTTATGTAATTATACTTTGTCTATTGGAGGATGAAGGACTTTGCATTACATTTTGTGGATTTTGTGATAAAATATCTAGGTTTATATCACTGAAGTTATCAGTATTGCCCACATTCGACTTGCATCAAAATAGTTAGCTCCAATCCCTTTGAAATCAGTGGAAATATCTTTGCTTTCTTCTGTGTCAATAATTTGATAGACCTATCTTGTGTTCTGTTCAGTACAAATATGTTGTATTTAAGTAAGAAGAAATGAACGTAGATCCCTAGTCATTCATAATTGTAATTATATACTTTTATCTTGCTAACGTCATTAGGAGCTAAATTTGAAGCAATTTAACATCTCTTATTATGTTTTTCTTATAATCTAAGTCCCTAGAGATGATTGTAAGAAAATTAGATCCTTGTATTGATACTTGCAAATTAAATAGGCAGACCTTTTTTTGGTGCTGTAGGTTGCTTGTGGTGGTTGTCACATGCTAGTTTTTGCTGCTCCAAGACCTAAAGGATCTGAAGAAATACTCTTAGAAGATTTATATGAGAGCCGTTTGACTGCTACTATCTCTAAAATGAGTGGAGACTCACTACTAACAAACACCTTACAACTAACATCAGCACGAATGCGACGTCGAGAGAGGGTAAATTCAGAGCTGTTTAGAGTTGCCATACTTGTTTTAGGAAACAAAAGAACTTTTTAAACTAAAATCACAGCATATACCCAGCAGATAAATATATCTCCTTAAAATACGTGTTTAATTTTAATGTATAAGAAGAAGAATGAGTATCTACCCTGGTCCCAAAATTGATGCAGGTAAAAGATAGGTATTGGTCAGATTTTACTTCTTTATTTCTATGGAAAAACTCAAATTGGTTTTGTTTTTTTTTTATTCTAAAGTGTAGAGCCTGTTCCTTTGCATTTTTAAAAATATCTTAGAAATACTCAAAAAAAGAACAAGAACCTGACTCTTTTTGGTGTTCCCTCTGAGTCCTTGAATAGATTAAACAAGTTCATAGTTTATAAAATATCAAAGGGGAAAGTTTCACAGTCAGCTTAAAATGATCCTAAGATCCTGTAGCTACTTAATATAGTAGTTTCTTCTCCTTTATCTCCACTACACATTCCATGTGATTTCTTTAGCAGCGCCTGTCTGAAAACTAACTCTACCACAAAACCACATTTATTTTCTAAAAATATATTGATGCCATGGATTAAGTAACTCAGTGTTATTTGAGAAACTAGTATTTTCATTTTAAATAAAATCAAAATTCTTTTTATCCTTTGTCTATATTTTAAGACTGCTTGAGATTATTGTATAGAAACGACCTAAAATATCCCACTATCTCTCTCCACTTTTTATAAATAATTAAAATATACAAGAAATTTTATTTATGCTTTGCATACACAGTTACAACACTGTATCATCAACTAAAGGAAAATACCACTGTTAAGTACGAGAGGTTGCTTACATTTTATTCTTCTACTCTTATTCTCAATAATTTTTTTTTTAAATCTTCTAAAGGAAGAGTCGCCAGAACAGTTTGTTCGATTGGCACGAACTCTGCCTCCACTGGGAGAAAGCTTCTTAAAATCTTCATTGCCTGTGACTAGCAACACTAGCCCACTCTGTTTTTCTGCAACAAGTCTTCCTAAAGCTGAACCTGTGAAGGATAGAGACCATGAAAAAGGTGAAGTGTCTCCACATTTTGTTGCTGTTTTCTGAGAATTATGTAGTTTGGGTCTCATAATTCCTAAACAAATGCTCAGTTTGAACATGAAAGAAGGTTTAAGTTCAGTCTTACCTCAAGACGGTCTGGCAGAATACAGACATGAAAGTTGAGAAATGCATACAAGAAATTGCCTCACACTTGGTTCATGTTTGGAAAAATGTGCTTGAAGATTTAGAGGAGGGTTGAGTGAAAGAAAAACAACTTCTGAATTGTACCTGAGGTTTCTCAAGCCTGTGGAAATACGACTTCACAAAAATACCGTAAAATTAGTAACCACTTTCTCCATTTTCACGAAAAAAAAAGAATTACAGAAAAAAATTGATTAGGAACAGTCATAAAGACAGAGGAAGGCCTATGAGAGACCTTGGATAAGAAAAGAGGTCTATGAATTCTTATAGGAGCTTTCTTCTTCGCTTGGAAATGCAAAAGTACTCTTCACTCTCTGTTATCTAAGATAATAAGGATTTGCAATATTCTAGCTAATGCAAAAGCCTGGATAACAATGATACTGATACAGTGCTGGACTTTTGCACAGATTCTCTAGAGCAGTTCTGGACTCCATCTGGGTTCCTGGGCATCTGTGATTTCCTGGGAAGAGCAGTGCTGAAGAGTGCAGAATGCAGTGCTTCTGTGTAAAAGTTAGCTCAGATTTATTGGACAGTCAAATCCAATTTGAAAGTAATTAATTCAGTTAGAATTAAGATGATTATTTGTAAAGCTGCCAGCATGTCCATTAGCATTTCTGGTTCCAGGAAAGCAATGCAGTGAAATTTGAATTGCCTTTAGAGTCTTCTGAGGCCTAAAACCTGAGGTTTTGTGCCATATGAAACTGGTCATATACCTGATGAAATTGAGGTGAACCTGAAAATTATGTATGTACATTTTTATGATGCTGCATTGGAGTTAAACTCACTGTCTCTCCATCCATTACACAGATAATGTGCAATGTAGATAATACAACTGCAGCTAATTTAGTCTAATTGGTACATTGTTATTAAAGTGATTATCCAAAAGAAGCTTTGTCCCATGTAGTATTTATGCTTTGAAAGCCTGCAAAAATGGTCAGAGATCTACAGTGCAGTGAGGCCAGATTGCTGAGCTACCTCTAATGTTAATACTGATGAAAAGGAGGTGGAAGTGTTACTGCTGTGTCTTAGGCTGGGGGAATGAGGAATCTCAGGACTTCAGTCCTATGTCAGTAAAATAGAGATAATCTCTGTTTTGCAAGAGTGGGGTGTTCTGTTCGCTGTGTATTGCTTGTTCCTATGGTATTTGTTTACTTCCCCCTATTTTACCTTAAAGAAAAGAATCATCAGAAAGATAAACCTGGTGAAGGCTCTGCAGAAGAAGATTCAGATAATGAAAATAATGACAGAAACCTTGGAGATACAACTGACATCCTAAATATGGTAATATATTCCACTAATGAATCTGTGATTCAATCGGTTTTATGCAGGGGAAGAATAAAGCAGCTAAATCATGTTTCAAGTTCCAGTACAGAACTCCTGGCTAGCCCAGAATGTCATATGTGGCATCAAGAAGTACTGACATACTGTTAAATGAGCGTGCATTTCATATTATCATTATCCAATGCTAAAGTTTGTTTTCATTTTCCAAGTAATGTTGTAATATGAGATTGAAGCAGTCCAAGTAGTGCAGCCTCTCTCCCCACGCTTTAGCTTGGGATATCAGAAGGAAAAGGGGAAGGACACTGGATACCACATGGTGATCTCTATTTCTGACCTTCCTCATCTTGATGATTTCCAAGAAAGAGAACTGCAGGAAATGGAGTGGAGAGCTGTCTTTTCCTGTTCCGAAAGAGTTTTTTAGTACAGGTGGATCATATTAAAGGTGTCGTGGTTCAACCCCAGCCAGCAACTAAGCACCACACAGCCGCTCGCTCACTTCCCCCCAGTGGGATGGGGCAGAGAGTTGGAAGAGTAAAAGTGAGAAAACTCGTGGGTTGAGATAAAGACAGTTTAATAGGTAAAGCAAAAGCCACATGTGCAAGCAAAGCAAAACAAGGAATTCATGCACTACTTCCCATGGGCAGGCAGGTGTTCAGCCATCTCCAGGACAGCAGGGCTCCATCACGCGTAATGGTTACTTGGGAAGACAAACGGCATCACTCTGAACGTCCCCCTCTTCCTTCTTCTTCCTCCAGCTTTATATGCTGAGCATGACATCACATGGTGTGGAATATCCCTTGGGCCAGTTTGGGTCAGCTGTCCCAGCCGTGTCCCCTCCCAACGTCTTGTGCACCCCCAGCCTACTGGCTGGTGGGGTGGTGTGAGAAGCAGAAAAGGCCTTGACTCTGTGTCAGCGCTGCTCAGCAGTAACTAAACCATCCCTGTGTTACCAACACTGTTTTGGTCACAAATCCAACACACAGCCCCGTACTAGCTACTATGAAGAAAATTAACTCTGTCCCAGCCAAAACCAGCACAAAAGGGAAGACCAAAACGCAGACGTTTTGATTATTTGGTGATCCCCAAGCATGTTCCTACGTGTTTCTCTTATTTAAAAAATATGTTCACCTTATCACTTGTACACCTTTCCAAAACATTTTGTTCTCTCAGCAGATAAGGCCTGTCCTGGCCTTAATGCAGTGCACTCGGAAGAGTGTTGGGTTTTGTCTTTATTTTTAACTTCAGTGGAATGGAAACAAATGAGCAACTTACTGTGGACTCACCTCAGGATACATTGTCAGTTATGCTGGAGGGATTGCACATTTTACAGGAATTATTACTTGTTTGTACGTAACAGTACTTAGTAATTTAACAATCTGTTTGTGCATACCCTTTATTTAACAGTTATAAAACTTTATTTTCATTTACAATAAATTGTTTTCAGATATGATGCATAATGTGGCCTTCATTATTTATAACATACTGCACACTTTTTGTGCTAGACTTCCTTCTCCTGTTTGTTTTTGTACCCATTGTGAATCAATTTTAAAACATTTGTCAGAATGAAACAGTAAATTTGAAAAATTCTGTCAGGCAAACTTGTCAAAATATAAAGAAAAATTATTGCTCCTCTTGAATCTGAATGAAAATAATCTGTTACAGCATAGTTGTTTCAATTTTTCTAAACTGTGGCAACATACATCTTATTGACAAGTGTGACGAGGAGGAAAGACCTTTAATATCATATTGATGATACAAATTCTTCGGAGTCAGAAACCAGAACTGTCCATGCTCACTGTGTTGAAAAAGAATATGGTGGTTAAACCATAAGCAGTTAACAAACAGCAGCAGAGAACATTATCTTGTCATTTGGAGTATATGGGAAGGGATGACCAAAATCTCACTATACTTGCCCACCTAGTAGTATTCTACGTTGCCTTGCCTTTTCTTTTTTTGCTTTATATAAAAGAGATAAAGGCATTAGATTCCAGTGAAAATTTCTGCTGTATAATGTTGCTTTGAACATGTTCTTTCAAAGCTGTCGTATCAAACTGGATGTTAAGTTGAAGGTTGTGATGATAAGGGAGTAAGGTGTTATATTTGTAGCCATAACTTCATGGTGAGTGGAAGGTGGATCTAAAATGTGCTGGCGGGCTGTAAGAGAGGGCATGTAGCTTTCAGTCTCTACAGACAGTTTAGGTGTTGACATCTAAGCTGGTTACCACTCCCTCTCTGTATAAGGAGTAAATGAGGGAGTGGAAGTGAAATAGGTGAGTTGAGTGATCATACAGATTTGTCTCAACCTGACTGTGCAATAGTATTAAAATGTTCATATAACTTAAATAGCTCTGTTTAGTAGAACTGGGCTTTGATGCTGCTTTCCCTATTAGTTATATTTATCTTTTTAAAAGAGATCTTATTCTTTGCAGACACATGCGATGAAATTGAATCCCAGTGACCAGTCCTTAAAATTATCACCACTCCAAAAACAAAAGGTACTGTAACTAATAATATATATACACACGTATACTTACACTGATGTTTAAAAGACCTATAATTCTTGTATTATCCTTGTAATTTATTGTTTTGCTTTGAGTTTCAAAAGCTAGGCAAATTTTATAGGCCTCCTCTTGCTAATTTTCTGAATGTCCACAAGGTAAAACTCGAAGAAGCTGACAGAAGTCAGAGGGAATTTATGCACACAGATAGAACTCTTCATATCCAGCATAGTTTGAGATGAGAGTATATAATACTTCACCAGGTTAAGGAACAAAAGACTATCATGTACACTTTGTAACTTACGCTGATAACATACATTTCTACTGGTTTGTTGATATTAAAGTATTTTAATTGACATTTGGGACACAATGTAAGTAAAGATTTTATTTACAGAAATTCACCATGGAGTATATTTAAAGGAGCAATAATACTGGTTTTAATTATGAAATTAAAATACTTTTGTATTATCTTTCTATTTCACTCCTAAAGTGATCCCAGCATTTCAGCATTTTGGTATATTTCATTATAATTTTATTTTATAATTAAAAATATTCTGCAGAATTTGTTTAATAAGTGTAAAATTTAAAGCAGAAAGACAACAGATTTTCAGACATATTAGAAAAAGCATAATAGTGAGTGCATCAGAAGATTTCCCAAGGGGAAAGGTGGAGGAAGGTGTGAGAGAACTGTAGTTCTTTCCTTCTGTTCGCACAGCCTCACACATTGCATGTGCTCTAGCCTATGGGACATGATACTGGCTGTACAGTTCTCCTTGCATTCACTTTGTGTGCTTGGATAGCGAAAAAGGAGTAGTAGTACATTTATCATGGACAAAATGTTACATTCTTCTAATATGTGCACTTGTAAATTCATTTCATGTGAAAGACTCTACCTTTTATGCTGTTAGTCCCCTCATACAAATTATTTCTTTTCTTGTTCAGATGTTTTTGTAACCTTTTTCTTTTGCTGTCATTTGTCCTTAATGCTTTCCTTCTTTCTTTTTAATTTTCTGCTTCTGATGTGGAATAGAAGAACAATAAAAATGCGAAACTGAAAAGAGATGGTAAGGGTGGGCTGAAAAACAAGGATTCTCATTTCATGAAGGAGGGCTCAAAATTAGACTCTGGCTCTTTACAAAAGCAGTCTTCACTTTCAGAATCACCGGGACAAGATATAGAAAAAAGTAGTGCCTTTGTAGGGAAGCCTGTGGCCAAAAAAAATACAATGAAAGGTAAATCTGAGCATGCACAAAGTGTTAGCACTTTGAAAAGTTGTGTTCAACAAATTACTGAGGAGAAATGCAGATTAGTGAAAAGGGAAAAAGAATATGTGGAAAATCCTGAATTTCTCAGAGAGGAAGTAACTTACAATCTTCCCACTGAACAACAAATTCTGACTGAAAAAACAAATTCTTCCAATAAAAAGTCAAAGGCTGTTAAGTCTAAGCAATCCCTTAAAATAGATGTACTTCCTTTTGCATCCAGGGATCAGCCCCAGCCCGATTCATTAATTGTACAAAAATACAGTCCTGTTAAAAAGCAAGGAAGTCAAGAAGCAGTAGAAAGTCGAAACAAAATAAAGGATGTTGTTGAAAAATCTGATAAATGTGAAAGAATATGCATCAGAGGAAAAGAAAGTAGTGAAGAGCAGAGGGGTTTAAAACAAAAGGATCAATTTTTAAAACAATTGGCTGTAACTATGTCATCATCTTCATCTGGGGAAAGTAGTAATGATCTTGCAAAATACGTACGTAAGAGTAGGGAAAAAGAAGAGGACTACTATGAAGACAGAGACATCCAGAAGGCAATGAAAACAGTAGAAAATGTGAAAGATTTGGACTTAGAAAAAGAAGACAGTGAGATTGAGGAGGTGCAAGCTACAAACAACGAGAAAGAATATGTAGAAGAGACTGATATAAAAAGTCTGAATGAGGAAGAAACAAACTCTGAAGCTAAATCTGATGAAGACAGGCAGTTAGAAATTAAGAATGAGGAGGAATCTAATCAAGAGCAGGAGAGTGAAGTCAGTGAAAAGGGTGAAAGTGAAAAAGAAAAACTAGATGAAACAGTTGACAGTGAAGGTGAACTACGGGAGGAAGAAGAAGAGAGTGAGGTTAAAAAAGATAGATATGACGTTTCAGTAGAAAGAGATGAAGATGAAGAGGAAAAAGATAATGAGGAAGAAAATGAAAGAGAGGAATCACAGGCTGAAAGAGACAGTGAGAATGAGGGTGCAGAAGGGACTGAAGAGATTAATCAGGAAGATGGCAAAGAGCAAGGAGATGAGGAAGGCAGGTTGATGGAGGAAGAAGAAATGCCGAGTGAGGGAGAAGACAAGGATATGGAGGAGGAGGAGGAGTATGCAAAAGAGGAAGACACTGAAAAAAAAAAGGAGGAACAGGTTAAAAGTGAGGGAAGAGATGAGAGTGAGGAAGGAGGTGAAGATAGAGAGGGGGAGGAAGAAAAAGAGGTAGAGGCAGAAGAGGAAGGAGAAGATGAAAAGGAAAATGAAGAAGAAAACAAAGAAAGGGAGAATGAAAAAGACAAAGAGGGTGAAGAGGAGGACTTAGAAGAATCATTGGCAGGGAGGGAGGAAGAAGAGGTATCCAAAGAAGAACAGGAAGAGGAAGATGCAAATAGGAGGACTAAGGAGGTGGGGGAGGATGGAGTGGAAGAAGAAGGAGAAGAGGGGGAGGATGAAGTGGAAGAGGAAAGAGAAGATGAGGAGGAGGAAGAGGAAGGAGCAGAGGCAGAAGCAAAAGGGGAGGAGGGGGAAGAAGATGAAAACAAGGAGGAAGAGGAGTGGGAAAATGAAGAAGAGGAAGGGGAAGAAGAAGGAGAAGATGAAGTAGAGGGAGAAGGGGTTGAAGAAGATGAGGGAGAAGGGATAGAAGAAGATGAGGGAGAAGGGGAGGAAGAAGAAGAGGGAGAAGAGGGAGTGGAAGAAGGAGAGGGAGAAGAGGGAGTAGAAGGAGAGGGAGAAGAGGGAGTAGAAGAAGGAGAGGGAGAAGAGGGAGTGGAAGGAGAGGGAGAAGAGGGAGTGGAAGAAGGAGAGGGAGAAGAGGGAGTGGAGAGAGAAGAGGGAGTAGAGGAAGTGGAGGAAGAAGAGGTAGAGGACGAAGAGAAGGAAGAGGGAGGGGAGGAAGAAGAAGGGGGAGAGGGAGAAGAAAAAGGGGAAGAGGAAGAGGAGGAACAAGAAGGGGGAGAGGGAGAGGGGGAAGAAGGAGAAGAGGAGGAAGGGGATGTGGGAGAGGAGGAAGAAGAGGATGAGGGAGAGGAGGAAGAAGGAGAGGAAGAGGAAAAAGCAAAAGGTAAAAGAAAAAATGATAGTAATAAGCTTCCACAAAAGAAAAGCAAAACCAGGAAGCCAGGAAAGACAGAAAGTACTGCTTTACCAAACAGCTCTAAACAAAAACTGAAGTCCAAACAGCATGTGGCAAATGGTTTACATAATTCAGAACAATTTTGGAACAATGTGCTACCTCATTATTTAACACTAAAGTAGCATAGACTACTGGAAATGCATTTTAAGCCTATTCAAGAAACTTTGGAACTATGGCAGATTGATTTTTATTACTTAAAAAAAATTAATGTAGTCAAAATATATTATTATGCATATACTTTAAGTGCCAATTTCTTGAAAAGGACAAAGAAAATGTTTAGATTTGGGAAGCTCTTATGAGAGAAATCATATAAATTGTTGATACAGTCATTTACACAATCATCCTTATCATGTATGACACAGCTTTAAAAAAATAATTGCTGAGGAGGCAAAATGTGTTTGCCTCAATTAAATTATAATGTCATGCTGACAACATGAATTATATATTGTAGTACTGTAATCTTCTTTGCCTTTGAATCAGATTTCTTAAGGTAATGCATCAGTTTTAGTTGCAGGATAGCTGACTTGTTAATGTGCCTTATATGACAGGAGTGTCAGTAAATCATCAAAGATACATATTTTTAAATTTTGGTATCACTCCGTATTCATTCCCCCTACTTTCCTTCTGTTCATATATTGGTTAAATGTTTGAGTAATCGGCATAAATTAAAGAAAGGACAAGTTGCCAAATTTACATGGGTCGGTAGATGGGAGGTAAATGGCAATACGTGCCTGGGTAAATGGTGGCCTGGGCTTTTTTGAAGGCCTTAAGGTTGACTTCTTATTTTGGTGTCAGCACACAATTATGTGCAAAAAGACAAATACAAGTCTCAGAATCTGGTCTAGATTACATTAGAGTCAGAATGCATCTGTTCAGGGATAATTTTTGACTATCACATTTGGTGATTAGACATAATTAAGAATTTGAAAATACATACCTGTAAAACATTATTTACTTCTGTATACTCTGCAGTAAACAGAAGAGTCAGTATCTGCCTACAGAAGACTAAATTACATTAGTCATCTATCTCTAAGGTTCTCATGGAGGGGAATATACTTTGCTGCAGTATGAAGCGTATATATGTTTTCAGGATCAGAGCCTAAGCTTCTCCTCGTTGGAGGAGATTTGTGTTTTTCCCTCCTAAAAATCGCATCTGTGATCTCCAAAAAGAGGATGATGTAATAAACCAAGAAGCCAGATGGAATAGTAGAGAAAATGGCATGAAAGTCTGAATTCTTTTTGGAAAAGACAAAATATATTAATACTTCTGGAGTTTCCTTAAAATACACAAACAAATCTTGCAAATTATTTTTGTGACTTTGTAAGATATTGCATTACAGTTTCAACTGTTAGTGGTTGAACTGGCAAAAGAAGGGATAGGGACTCGCCATACAGCATTATTACTCAAATACTGCGGGTGGTCTGAGAAATTTTTGTAAACTGATCTCAGTGTTGACATTCTCTAGAAAAATAGCTATTTAAATCCTATTTGAAAATGAGGACAGGAGAAGAAAGGAATCAAAATGAATAAATGTCGTTCAATAAAAATGTTAATAGAATCAATACTTATGTTGAGATTATGAAACATTTTTAATGTTGTTTTGTAAAATAGTGGCATTAAACTATCTTTGACACAGTGTCTCCAGAATTTATTTTCTAAAAAGGTTGTGGTAGATTAATAGTTCGCCAGTAGATTCTAGTCCAGTTTGATCCTTCTTACCTCAGTCACCCCTTCCATATACCGCATTTGAAGGTAAGATCGCTTTCAGCCACGTACCGTATGCCCTAACTATAACAAAAAGTTAGTCCAGTGACTGTATTTTGTCCCTGTGAAATTTGTTTCAAGCTTTGGGATTTTCTGGAATACATTGTCTTGACATCAGCATGCGTAAGTCTTTGGAAAAGGGTAAGTATCCTCATATTCTGATGGAGTGGAATATTTTAACAGCTAAGTGCACTTCCCAAGAAAACAGCTCTCTCTAACAACGGAGTCAAGTCCTCAGTTTTTTAGCCGAAGTGCCGTGTTATCACTGAACTGCTGTGAAAATACTTGCTTTCGAAACTAAATGGAGCTAAGCTGTGTTATTTTATCTTTCTTAGGAAAGATTAGGTTGTTACTGTGATTAAGTAACGTGAGTAATATTGAAAAGTATTTTTATAGGCCTAAAACCATGTTTCTTGGATATGACATCTACTTATTTGTGATTCTAAAATTCAGCTTTGGAAGAAAACTGTGCTGTGAAAAAAATCTGTTATTTCTTATGAAAAATATTTGCTGGGGCGGGGGGGAAGTGAGAGCACTTTGAAGCCAGTGATTTCCACTTCCACATAGGAATGGCTCTTCATTTACTGTTTGGCTGTAGCTTTTAATCTAAATCCTTAGGCAAATAGGGACCATTTGTTGTTCCTCTCTTAACACGCACTGATGGCATAAGGCTTCCCAGGAGAGTAAAGGAAGCCAAGTTACGGGCATCTCCTCTTCTTTGTTTTGTCTGGATAAAAATTCATTGAATTGAGAACTGATTTTATATTGTTTTGTGGATCATTCCTGTGGTAGGGGAAAAGCAGAGCATTACTCCAGCACTCCTAAGGGTTTTCTACAGAATTGTTACATAAATTGTACACTGTGCCAATGTTTCTCGGCTTTGGGGGGACTTTGGAACTCCATTAGCATAAGGAGTGGAATTTTATTTAGTTTGACTCGTACTGGTTTATAAAATTTGGTACTTGCGGTTTTGTGGAAGTTCAGTGTGTCCTTTGTATTTATTACGGGATACAAAAAGATTTATGTGCAGTACTTAAGCAACACGGCAGTACTCCTGAACTAGTTTTTAGTAGAGAAAAAAAATCCTTCAACAGAGAAACAACAGACAGCTGCTCAGACCAAAGGTCTATCTTGTCCACTGTCTTTTTTCTACCAGTGGCTACTGGTGAATGCCTGGCAAAAAAATCAAGAATAGAGCAACCATGTAGTGCTACTTCTCCTGTGTAATCATTCAGTATACCGAATATATTCAGTATATTCAGTAATTTGTAGTTCAGATGTATCTATTGTATTTAATAGCCATTATTTTTCCATTAATTTCTTTCAATCGGTTTTTAACCTGTTTAGCATCCAGTACATGTTTTGGCAAACAATTCTTAGATTACTTTACACATTGTTTGAAGAAGTAACTCCTTCTTTTGTCTTGAACCTATCTTTTGGTACCTTCATTTGATGTCTCTGTATTCTTGTATTAGAAAAAAAGAGCATGTATTCCCTCTTCATGATTTATTCCCTCATGATTGTCACATGGAAAAACTGTTCAGCTATGTGGTTTAAATCAAATCAAGATCGAGGTGGTTTATTGATTTATTAATAACAGTTAACCAGCAATCAACCAACGTTCAAGATCAAGAGCGGCAATACAGCAGGGAACGACACCACTAGACATCCATAAAATGTTAGTAAGCACCTGCAAATTTCTAAGCACCCGCTAATCTCAGAAGTTTTAATCCCCCTGCACACTCTCACATACATGTTCACAGAATTACATATGCACATCCTGCCTTTTATAGCAGGCATGAATTACACATACCCCATTTTCGGGGGGCGGGGTGCAAGTCTGCTTTTGGCACACACCTCCTGTTAGAGATGAGGGTGCTCTAGATTACTTTTGAATATGCTGCAGCACAACTCTTCTTTTATGTCTGCAAAATTTCAGCAGTTAAATTATGCCATTATATCTGAAAATATCAAACTATTTATTCAGATAATAGTTCTCTCTGCATAATTGATGCTGAATAACAAAAATGTCTCTCTCCAAACTACAGAAAATGTCTGGTTTTCATTTACTATTTTTTGTCCCTGTGTCTTATCTGGATAGGTACATGGTTATTCTTTAGAATGGGGCTTTTAGGAATCATACCGAAAAGGACATTTGGGTTTTGTTTCCATTGCTTTTAGGTTTTTTCCCCTAGCTTTTCTTAGCTTTAGCCATCTTTTAAGATAAATTTTACCTTACTTTCTCCAAAGATGACAATACCTTCTAGATCTTACCTCTCAGAATAGCAAACAGTCTTTTATTAATTGAATTTGTGGTGTGAATCTATGTGACAAAAGTGTTGTTAAATACTCTAAAACAAATAAGAGTGATTAAAGGCAGAGCATCTTTTTAAATGCAAACTGAGTTGTTTCTTAGTGCATATAGGCTGAATTTATGAACTGTGTACTCACCTGAACTTCGTGTATTGACTTTAATTTTATAATGAGTATTATGGGAAGCAGAATCAAGTTCAGAAATAACAGGATCTTCAGACAAAAGAATGTTGTCAGATCTGTAAAAAGGCAAAAAAAGGGCAACATAAATGTAAAAGGGCAAATTCTCAACTGATTTCTAAATGTGCAATTCAAATAAACGACAGTGTTTAATACTGTGGCATTCTATGAGCAACTGAGCAAATATTTTGCTTGCACAAATGGCAAACCTATAGTTTTGTCTTCAGTTTATGAAGACATGTTCGTGATCTGAAGTCACTCACTGAGTTGTAATATTTTTATATACTTTTTCATGTATTTTAATGGAGAGAGGAGAGATTTGCTTTTGCATATTGAAAGGATTTTGGAGAGATAGCTTTGGCGTCAGAAAATTGCACTGCTGAGAGCTACAGAGGCTTTATTTTTCTATTGCAAAAAGAAGAAGCAAGTACACTTAATCGCTGTCTTTTTTAAGGATTTGTGATAGTGCCCATTGATTCTTTGCTTGGCAACCTCATGCTAGAATAATTCAAACAAATATTAATACTGTTATCTCAAAAACCCATACTTAGTTATGAAAATATTTATTATCAGGGCCCTGAAATGTCAAGTGTAAAAACATTTACCATTCTGACTTTCATAAATGTCTCAGCATTGAAAAATCAGACGTGACTCTCTGCTCTTTCTGTCTGAGGTGGGTTGCAGGGCAGTCTGGTGGAATGTCCCAGGTTCAACGTTATGGGTTTAGAGCTTTATCATTTCTCACGTGTACCCCACCTTTCACACAGAGTTGCATTTGTGGTTTGTGTGAAATGTAAATTATTTATGGTTTCATATTGAGAATGTGAGAGAGCGCTAAACAAAAGTAGCTCTAAGCAGAATTTTATATTAAACAAAGCCTTTATCTGCACCTATACCTGTAAGGATATAGATCACCGCAGTATTGAAGAGTAGTATTTCCCAGTCCCTGTGTACCAATGGTAATACAAGAGGCTGTGCTGTTCAACTGGAAACTCAACAATAATCACCAATCTAATATGAGTTTGGGATTGTGAGCCACCCTGCCAGAGCCTGGTTTTCTCACAGGAGATTTAAAATACTTACTTTCATTCTATCCAGCATCTAGCCAAGGCACAAAACAACTCTCATGATTAGAAACACAGCAGCAGAACTGCTGCAAAATTTAATCTATTTTACTAGGTGCTTCATTGTCATCTCTGAGGAGAAAAAGAACAAAGCAAACCTGAATGCGTCCTGTATCAAGAGTACAGAAAGAAGTTAAGCTGTGTTTTAAAGCTGGCCTTTCAATAGCTTTCAGTAGAACTTTCACAGGTACCAGCATGATGTGGAGAACAATTGCACGCGGAAGCTGGTGGGACTTGTGTTGCTAAGTTGGGTGCGCCTTGAAAAATCTAGCCATACAAGATGAGAATGGGTTTAAAGATTCTTGATGGTTGTGCAGAAATTGCCAATTTTACATCAGATGGTGGATCTCCCCTGAGAGACCCACTCTTGCAGGCTGTGGAGATTTTAGCAGTGACTCGTGGGGCATCCTTTTCAGGAATGCACGGAGAACAGAGAATCTTGAAGAACCTTCCTGCATGCCGCGGTGTTACTGGTGAAAATTTGCCTTTGTCCATGTTTTTATCGAAGCACTGAATAATAACCAGCATGATTAAGGCAGAATTTCAACAAAAAGCACAGGATTTCAGAGAGACATGCAGTAGTCTAAGCTATGTGGCACAATAAAAGCAGAAAGTAGTGTCCTCATTCACTTGCAAATACGTGGGAGCTGCATGATAAACTCCAGACGCTAAAACTTTTTTCTGTAAGAATTCGAAAAAAATGCACAGACTGCATCCGAGTGTGGGCTAATATTCCCAAGTTAGTTTTTCTCTGTGTCTATTAGCATTAAGAATTAATTTTGTATGCAGCATAATATCTTCCAGAGACACACTGAGTTTTTGAGATAACATCAACATGTTCTGATTTGGAGTTGCTTATTATATTTCATCTGTTTTGCTTACGTACCCAGGAGTTATTTTGGTATGCTATTTCCAAGTGACTGAATATTAAAGGGTATTTATGTTACTATGTAAAATAGCTCATAAGAGATTATACTTGATGTAAATAGTCTCCAACTTGTTTTGTGATTCTTCACAAAACACCGTAAAAATTCTTTCTAGTTCTAGAGAGGGTTTTTTTTCCTTTTCACCTCGGAAATTGATATTATTTCTTTGTTCTCCAGAGAAAGCAAGTATTCTCTTGCTTTGTATATTTCATATACAAATAACAGTTTTGTATATGAAAGCTGTAGTATATCTGAGCTATTTCAGATGTTGATTTACCTTGGGGAATAAATTTTAAAAAAAATTGTTCTGAATTGCTGGAGAAAAAGAGTCCTTTAGATAACTCTATTTAAATTGTTTTTGTAGTGAATAGTCAAAACCTAAAACAAACCTGAAAGTACAAATACTGTCTTTTTTAGAATGTAGTTTTACATTAAAATTTTATACGTTGTTAATTAGTTACTTATACTCAGACAAGAATGCAGAGATATATCTTTCTCCAAGTACACCTACAGCAGCAAGCTGGCAAGCCACAGAATAGTTACACCAAAGCCAACTGACATAATCTTTAAAAACCAAAACTGTCTACTGCTGTGTAATAAATGTCAGTGTACTATCTCTGAATGACACCTGAAGTCTTGATTAATAAATGTTATCAGATTAATTCTCTTAATGCAAAGTATGTGCACTGCCAGCCTGTGACAAAAGCGCATAGATCTAAGCTTGTAGGTCCTTGTGTTTGGCTTTTAGTAAATAAAAAATATTGCACAGTAAAGTATTGGCAGAAGAAGACTTGGAAGCACAACAATGAAAAATGAGTCTGCTCAATCAGTTTCTAACTACATTTTTTACGGCTACGTAGTCACTATTTCATTCCAGTTTTCTCAGAGTGACGCCATGCTGTTGGAGGATGCAACTGTAGTATCACAAGAACTATTGTGGTAATTAGTCATCGCATATTCAGGATAATCAGTGTATCACCATGTGGCCATCTACTACTTTGAAACATTTTCTTCCATCATATTTACAGGAAGGCATAACTATCTTTAAAGTTCAATTTTTGCTTGACGGGTAGCAATGGAAACTCATGCCTGACATAAAAATGACTTCCAATTCTTTCACTGTCTGCACAGTGTGCCTGAAATTATGAGTTCAGCATTGCATTAGTATTCCAGGATACTTACGTGACAGAAGCATTAAGGGACTGTTCTAAGTATCAGGTAATCCATGTCACGTGCTCTTGACATAGAATTGTACAATTAGGAAACCAATATAACCTAGTGGAAGTCTAGATGTTAACTTTTAGACATGGTAATGGCGACAGGCTCGGCTTTTTACTGAAAATTCTTTTAAGTGTACTCAGATGAGCTCTTGTGTTTGTCTCCATGACAGTATATAAGGAAAGCCTAGTTTGGCTTGTTGACTGCCCTGCCTTGTAATTGAAACAGTAAGTTTTTAAATCTCTCATTTGAGTACTTATGTCTTTGAATTTTGTCAGTCATCAAACTGGACAGCTCTTTCTTTAGTAATCATTAAAGTGAAAGATACTTCTCTAAGGTTTAGAGTAGCCAAGCTAATAACTTTTCTGTATTAATAGCTACAAAATGAAAGCCCAGTTCAAATTCCTGATGACAAATGGCTAGCACTACGTGGTTTTTAAGATGTTAAGCTTTCACTGTAACTGCTAAGAAACTACAAGGTATGTATCTTAGCTTTACTAAGAGTTTTGTCAGGCAGTATTTCCAGTCACTTCACATCAGATAACTTGATATCATGACAAGATCAATATCAACAAAATGTTACATGCCTACCCATCCATACATCTCCAAACCACGAAGGGTAAACAGAGCCTTTTTTTTTTTTTCTCTCATCTGCATGTAAAATCATGGTTAATATTGTTACTTTAAATGCTGGTTTAGAGAAATGCACACTGCATTTTCCCAGCATGGACAATTCAGGAGTGACTTTGATGCGCACTAGTATTTTGGAGAGCAAAATGATAGCTAGTGGAGGATATGATTCCTCTACCTGTTCCTCTTCAGCCCTGCATCAAAAAAGAAGGATGGTCTGTAGAAATGTATTTTGTAGTTGTCTTTACCACTGGTCTACAAAAGGAGCATCATTCAGTCCCATATGACAGCATTATGCCCATTGACCAACCTCTTTAGACCTGATACTCATCTACTAAGAGTCTTCTACTTCATGGTGAAACTCCTACTAGGTAGGTATTCCTTTCAGTTGTTGTATAGGCATGTAAGAGAGCCATGGGATGCTTTTGGGCATCTAAAGGTAATGGGCTGGACAGGTAATAGGAGAAATCTGTTCCTTAAACGATTAAAAACTCTGCTAAGCAATTGCTGTTTTACGGCTGCTTGGCAGAACAACGCCGAGGAAGAAGCATGTACCTCATTCTCAGCTCTCTTTAATAATCTTCTCTGTGGATTTTTAACAGTTTCCAGGGCAACTAGAAACAGAAATATCTTTTCTGTAAACCGGAGCTTCCCAGAACTCTCCATTTCTGAGTGGTACACATAGTAATTACAGATTTCTCTTCATCGCTGGGTTTTCACCAGATTTTTAAAAGGTCTGCAACTAAATTTGTCTCATCAGTGGTTTTGAGATTTTCTTCCCTAGAAACATAAAATGGTGGTGGCAAACATGAAATATTTTGACTTCTTGAGAAGGCTCGGAAAGATACCATAAGCCTTCCCTTCTGAAATGCTAATTATGAACAGCCCGTCTGCCAGAGCTCAGTTTCCATAAAGTATGCAGGAAGGATCCACAATGAAATAGTTAAGGCAATACAGAGAAACCTAGTTCGCAGCCGTCATTTGAGCAAGGTCTACCATGAGACATGTCTCCAGTCTTCAGTGAGACTGTCTGTCAGCCAGAGCATGACACCAGGTGAGACAACGGTATGGAACAGAGTGAAATTTTTTCCCCTCTCTCCTGTAGACGTAAGACCACAGTTTTATAGGGTATTCGGAAAATAAATGTCTTTATTCTGTATTAATCTGCCCAAAGAAAAGCCAGCTGCGGCCATTTGAGCAGAAGACAGTTATACCCACTGAGTTATACCCACTGAGGCAATAATTTTGCCAAAACCATAAACGAGTAAGGTCATTCGTCCCCTGAAGCTCGGATACAGCAAATTTACTCTTAAGAATGTCTTGTTATGAAGGGCTAGGTTTACAGGAAAACCAGTGTAAATGCACGGAAAAAAGTAAGCAAACAAAACAGTTATACAAAATCTGTATAGTCTGTTAAGTCTGCAAGGTCATCTTTTCAAGACTGATGTTCCACTGTACTGATTTAGCATACTGGAGGTATAAAATGTTTAAGGTTACTTCATAGTATCGACCACTTTTTTGTCCTTGAAGAAACTGGAACCTCAGGCTTAAATTAAAACCGTTTCAAATATTTTACTTGTATGTTCTTTACTACTTTTGACTTTCTGTGAGTGATCTTGGCCAAGTCAGCTTCTCTGTGTCTCAACTTTAGAGGTGAAACTATTGGAGTTGTTCTTACAGCATTATCTTTCTATGAATAGGGAATTTAAAGTGGAATAAGAAAAGAAACCTCCTAAACCATCATGAAAGAGAATAATGCAGAGATTGTACATATATATAATAGATGCATATAACGTAATATATACATATAACGTAATATATACATATAATATACATATAATACATATATACATATATACATATCTATATTTGCTTTAATTAGTAGCCTCACATTCTTCAGAGATCATTTTTAATGTCCAGATGAGTCATCTTTTAAAGTAAAAAGAGTATCTGTAGTATGACATTCTCATCTCTCCTTCACTACCGTTGGTAAAAACTTTCCAAAACATGCCTATAAACGGGCAAGCGGAAGTGACTGTAATGGAACTGTGCTATCAGAGTTATTATTCAAAACGGGTTATTTTAGAAGTTGAACTGGTGACAGCCAGAGAGGCACCTGTGGCAAGCTGCAAATATAGTCAACGGAAATGTGGTCGGTCTGGGAAGCTGTTCAGCTTAACAACAGTAGGTGTCTTCTTTGGGGTGAAATGAGCGTCTCTCAGTTCCACCGATTTTTATGACGAGGAGCATGGCTCAGTTGCCTAAACAAACACATCTAGTGTGATTTTAGGTGTTGTGGGGTATCCTACATGGCTGTGAGTTGGGGTCCAGAATGATGCAGGCCTCCATAAGCCCCATGTAAGGATGTCTCAGATTCCTAGGATGTCCGAGTGGCGCTTATCAAAGGAGTTCCACCAAAGATCTCTGTTAACTACAATGGCAACTTAGATTCCATCTCCCTTGTAGACTCCTGCATTTAGATATCTTCATTTAGGCTAATGGGAAACATTGCCTTTATGATAGAATCCAAATCTGATATGTAAGTTCACTGTAAGCGGAACCTGTAGTTCAGGTTCTAGTACAGTAGAAGTTCATCCATTATGCAGCTGTAAAAGAGCTGTGATTTTTGTAGGCAGAGGATTTGTACATAAGTCTTGCAAGTTCTATAAGGCTACTGTAGGATCTTGGTGTACAGGTTCTGAAATGCTGTAACTATGTTGATACGGATGACACCACACTGATTGTGCTCTGCTTTTCTATTTAAGTATGCTAAATACGTGTCCACCTGATTCTGCTTACCACATGATAGGCAAATTCTAGAATGCTGACAGTAATTTTGTACTTTGTTAAAATGTTGTTTTATTCTTAGAATAATGCTATTCTAAGTCCCACTGATCAATGCGGGCTCTATAAAGAAGCAGAAAAAAGGTCTTTTTAAATGTTATTCTATGACAACTTTCCTAGCCATTTGCAGCATTTAGTTCTGATGAGCTTTTCACCAAATTTACAAAAAAAAAGTGTTCTTCCTTCCTATGGTTTTTAATTTAGCACTAGACTGTGCTTCTAGGAAGTATTTATAAACAGCAAGTTCTGGTTTTCTCGGTTACTTTCAGTAGATTTAGCTGCCAGCTTAATGAGAATTAGAGTGCTGTTCCTCATTAGACACCTTCTTATCTGTGCAGGAGAAATGGTTTTGAAAGAAAATAAGCTTTGCATTTCTTAAATTATGTTTTGAATAGTTAGATGAGGAGGAAAACAGTTGTCAGTGGATAGAAAGCTGGAGATCAAGTGTGCCTAGAGATGAGGCTAGAAGTATAGGTCGTTTCTGAGATTGGAGTATGTAACTGAAAAGGTGAGGATTGGAAGAAGAGCTTTTTTCATATCAGTTCGACTTTGGGACTGATTTTCATGTGAATATGTCATGACTCTCTACTACGTAATTAAGAGAAGTTCCTCCCTCAGAACTCAAATCCTAACTACTTTTCTTGCCCACACTATGTGGAACGTCAGTATTTTTGTTGTTAACTGCTTGAGCAGTATCTCCTTATCAGCAGAGCTAGAGATACTTAGATGTGCTTATAAAGTGGGATAAACATTTTCAGTAGTTCAAAGCTGGCCTAAACTCTTCTTTCACATGTAGCTGTCTTTACACATTTTCCTGTGTTTTGTAGACGCATGTTACATAGTGCATACGTGCCCTACTAATCTTAAATTTCTTCCAGCATGAAATGGCTAGGCTGAATCCCTTCCATAGGCCATAACTATGCTAAACATCTGCGAAGACTGTTTTAATTTTGAAGGAACCAAAACCAGAAAATTCTGGCTTTCTCACAGATGTCTAAGTAATTCCATGTCAATCTGATACTCCTCTGGAAGACTGAATGTCAGTATTTTATCCACTGGAGGGTTTTTTTACATTTTTTACAAAGACAAAATCCTGTGCGCCTGTTACCTCTAAACACTTCTGTACTGACTGTTGCAGTGTAGGCATAGTGGTACCATTCAAGGCTACAGATAAACTATACCGATGATAAATAACACCACTTCCAAAGGAGTTTATGAAAACATTTTCAGTTTTTATTGTGCATTAGTCCTCAGATATACTGATATGGAAGAAGCAACCTTTTCTCAGCTCCTAGAAAGGTGGAAGAATTATTAGCTTTTGCTTTCCATCATAGATGCTGGAATATATTACAGAAGAGTCAAGCTTGTAAAGAGTTTGTCATCTTTAGCTTCATAATCAGTCTTCTCAGTAAAACAAACAAAAAAAACAATCAAGAACATTTCAAAAAAAGATCACAGCCTTCTGAAACCTGCCGTCATTTTCCTCCTACCTGTTTACCTGTTGGAAATGCCAGGAGACAGGATTCTTACAGTGGTTGTGCTTGTTCTCAGAATGACTTTCCACTGTGCGGAGCCCCCAGGACACGACAGCGGGATCACCACTGGGAATCTTTTGCACTGCTGCCGGGAACCTGCGCAATCGTGTGCCAGGGCACACGACCAGGTGGTAATAGGAAACGGTGTGCTCTACCCTTAAACGGTATTGTGTGTGTCGGCACTGCTTCTCCGTCTGCTTGCTGCGTGGGAAGAAATGATCCCACCGAAATATTTTGCGCTTAGTTTTCTTTTGTTAAAGTTGAAAGCAGATTGCCTTTTTCACTGTTTGCAGTGAAATTCACAGTTACAGAGCCAGACTGGAAAGGTGACTGGAAGAAGCCTCAGTTTAGGAGGTACTGGAAGATACCTGTTAGAAGGTCCTTCCCCCAGTCGCATGAGCTGAAGTGTTCATCTGTTGCAAAATACCGGTTGTTTGGCTCACCATTGTGCTATGCTACAAAAGGGACTTTCTGCCAACGGCACGTGGTGATTTCTGCTTTTATTTCATTCCTAACATTTCTAGAGCTGGAATATGTAGCTGGCAATATAACGTACTACCAGGGTACCTTCAGTTTCCCAGGTGCTCTCTGTAGTGTCCGCGTGTGGTTAATGTGTAGCCTGAACTCCATGCTGGATTCATCTTCACTGCTAGCCCGTTTCACAGCAGTTCTCAGAACATGGTGCATGCTGCACGGATACTAGACACCGTGGAGAACTCCCTCTAATTCTGCTGCACGTGCTGGTGTGCACAGTGAGGCTTTTTATCCTAAGTTTAAAAACTTGGTCTCTGAAGCTGCGAAGGGTGCTGGACAAGCCTGTGGGCAATGGGGCAAAAGAGAACAATGGCAGTGGTACAAGCTGAATGTCTGTGGTATCATTGTGACTCTTAATTACAGGGGTGCTGTTGTGCTTAAAGTGGCGGAATGCTTCTAAGTAAGGTCCAAAAATACTTTGCTACACAGTTAACTCACCCAGAAGAGCACAGGCCAGGAAACAACTAACCTATTAAGCTTTTGCATACCTCTAACATTCTTGGCTAAACAGCCTTGTGTTCCAACCTCTAGAAACATTAGCTAATGGTCTCCTCCCGACTAGCGAGTTACCTTCTGATGAGCATGAAAACAGTCACTGTGGGGACAAGAAGCAAAAATTCAGAAAAGTAAGAGGGAGTAAGGAACATATTGACAAAAGGAAGGAGGCAGCATTTGGACCCGAGTATACAAAGGTGTTCAGAACTAAGACCCGTTCCTCTAACACACTTTCAAAAGAGCATGCAGATGGTTCACGCCGGTTCCCATCATGACCTAGGCTGCAGTGGAACAGAGGTGTTTTGTTGTTCACGTTTCTTTAACATAAAATACTGGTGCAATAGCTATATTTCAATCAATTATAGAAGAAAAACATCAGAATGCAAACATGTAATAGTACGTCTGGGCACTCTGATGCAATGATAAGGGTTCGCTTGATTTGACATCAGAAGTCCATCTTGGACTTGGTTTAGGCCCTTATATTTCTGCAATGGGAGGGAGAATGTTTCTGTTTAGAATATTGTATTTCAAGCTGTTGTAAATACATAAATGGCATAGTAATGGCAATCTGATTGAATGGAGTAATAAGGATAAAATTGGTTCTTTATTCTACACATTTTTACAAAAGTAGCATTTGCACTTTTTAAAATTTATTTTATAATACTCCTGGCTATTTTCTTTTACCATATTGAAGTTTTATCCCAGGCTGAAACCAACTTAAATTCAAATTATAGTGTCTATATTGAATCAGATGAATCAGAACCTTGTATCTGGTATTGTTTTATGAATTTTCTTGGGAAATAGATTTTAATGATTTTTTTTCAGTGTTGGAATTACTACTGCTTGTGTTAGTTATGCGTATTTCTAACATTTGAAATAAGTATTTTGTTTCCAAAACCCATTTGTTTTCATTGCTTTTCCATTAAGGAGACACGTTAACAAAACATAAAAGTCAGCTGCACTCCTAATGTTCACTGGAGGTCTGTTTTTTTAAAATCTATTAAAATTAGCAAACCTCGAATGAGGGCTGCTGTCTTTGTCCTTACTTTCTCTACTCCTTGGAACATTTTCTTTTGAGTTTTCTTGTTCTTAGTCAAATTGTGATGTATGATGAACTGGTGTAGGATGAGGACCACGATATCATTGTGCAGCATGAGTTTCAAAATTATGTTTTGGCCCTTTTGTCAAAGGAACAAAACTTGTCTGGAGATGAAGAGACAGATGATGATGATGATGATGATGATGATGATGATGATGAGGGTGAAGAAACAGAAGAAGAAGAAGCAGAAGGAGAAGAAGCAGGAGGAGGAGGGGAAGGAACAGAGAAAAAAGAGGAAATAGAGGAAAAATATGAAAAAGAGAAACATAGTAAAACACCTGAGAGAGAGAAGAGCAGTAATAGCACAGTGGAAACTGTAGAGGTAAAAGCATTTACTCCTCTGAAGTTATTGGCCTCTGAAAGAATTTGGTTCTATAACTTACATTAGTTTGAATATATGTGTAGCTATCTTGGAAACGCAAAGTTGTTGTTTGGGGTGGTTTTGGTAGAGGGAGGAACAAATATGTAGGTGTTAATAGTTAAAACAAGTTTGAACGTAGAGATTTCATTGTTTTGTCTCTCTATAGACAGAAGAGACTACTCAGAAAGAGACCATCACTCAGCAGGGTAAGAACGCAATTCCTAAGAACTGGACCATTACGGACATTCTAAAAAAAAATAAAACATTTCAAAAGATAAAACTTTTCTAAACAATCTCTGTTATAAAAATACTGAACAATACAGTTATTGTCAGTAGTTGGTACAGCAGTTCTTGAGAGGTGACGAAATTTGAGAGGCAACAAACCATTACTAATTGTTAATGGTTCGAAAGAAAAACATACTTTTCCCCGTTATGTATTGGAGGGAAGTCCACGAGAAGGACTTTCTTTTAGCAGGACTATTTCTTACTTGCTAAGAGCAGTTCTAGTTGTGCGGTGACAAAGTAATGGTACTTGTATTGTCTCTCAAGCAACCTCTTTAGGCACCGTGTTTCTTCACTTCAGCAGAGAAGCTTGTCAAAAGTCTTTCTCATCTCTGTCAACTGACATTTCCTCGTTACGTTCACCAACAGGTTATTTTAGGTGAAAAGTGGTGATTACTGAACACTGTTCAGAGATGCTGCAGATGTAAGGCTAGATGTTGCTTGTAGTTTTGATGACAGTTCGAGTGAACTGGATATTCCTTTAGAAAAGCTGGGGAGCGTGAAGTGGGGTGCCCTATATGCAAGACAAGTCAAAAATACTTCTTTTATTTTTGGAAATTCTGGAATATCTGTAATTGTTCTTTTGAAAGAAAATAACAAATGTGGTATAAAAAAGACCACTGCCTTAATAGTGAAGAAGCTACGCCGTTTATTTTCAATATTATAATGGAAATAGCTTGTCCTGAATGGATGCTTAAATATTTTTCCATCATCCAGTGATCTGGAAGTTTTGATATTAAGTTCTAAATTTATATCATTCGTACAGGGAGTATAGGAAAATTTAAACACAGAAACATCAACTCAGATGGAAAGTTTTTACTTTCCCAGAATTGTTTCTATGGAATAAAATTCATGCTGAACCATAACTCCTGCCCTAAAAGTCAGCTTTTCCAAATTAGAATATACTTTCAAAATCAGTGTGCAAGACATTGTCTTCTGTCAGCAAGAGGAAACTATGAGTGTCAAGTCAAAACATTTTATATAATGTCACTGCCGCAAGTGTTCTGTTCTTGAAAATCGAGCATCTGGAGAATAATATAAGGGCATTATGTAGAGAGATTAAAAAAATAAAAACATTCTTGTCAGGCTGGGCATCGAGTTGAACTGAATATTCCGATTACTTTTTTTTAAGATCGATATTTTATTTAGTGACTTTTACTTCAAAAATGATTTGAAGAACAGTTTTTTCTGCCCTTAATTTGCAAGAATCAGAAGGAAGTTAATATAAAGGTTTATATTATTGCAGAGAAAGAAAGCTCTGACAATCACACTGTGAACAATTCTTCAGAGAACTCTGATGACCAAATAACTGGAGGAATCATTGGGAGAAAAAAGGTACGTGGCCCGGTTCTTCCTTCTAGTTTTCCAGTGACCAAGAAGGCAGTAGGCGGTTACCAAGCTGAAGCAAATACCCCAATTTACCTGATCTGCATAAACAATTAAACTGCTGAGCAACCTGTTCCTTCTGTTTAAGATTTGATTTTATTTTGTGATAAAATAAAGTTGTCCAAATAATTGCTCTATTAAATCATAGTACTGCTGTCAGTAGAAATGAGGTAAAGCCCATTATCACCTGTTCATGTATAGCGTGCCCATAAAAGACAGGTTGTTAATCACATCAGATTTTGGTGAGGTGAAAACTTAGGACTTGATGTTATCTAAAAAAATTTTCCACCATATTTCTCTCTGAAAGCAGCAGCTGAGCTAGTTGACCTTCTATCTATTTCCAACATGCACTGATTTAAAGAGTGTGGGTTTTTTAATATATATATATATATATATATATGCATGTTGAGGAGTACCTTCTATGGAATTTCTTACAGGTTTAGGATCCAAAGGCTTCTGCAGAGACTGGCTGCTGTGTTTCCTGTTGAACAAAGACCTTAAGCACCAATTAACTTCAAGCACGTGTGTAGTCTCACTGACATAAAAACACATTGTCATTAACTTTAATGGGACTACACACATGTTTATAATGAAGCATATTAAGCATTTACCGCTCTGGGGCTTTGCAGGTCAGAGCCTGTATTTTTGGACCTTGCCTCAGACCCTTGATCGAAAGAAATGCAGATAATTTTGCACCGCTTGCAGTATTTTGTGCAAACTGTACAGTGTGTAATTTGACAAAATGCAGTCATTTTAACTTCTCTGATTCATTTGTGCTATTTTGACACATTTCAAACATTGCAGCAGAATGTTTTTCTTTAACATTTTTAAATAGTCATTTTGTTTTGAAAAATGATTTATTTTACCAAGGAGAAATTTGCGACCTAAATTGACCTTGGTATATACAAAAGGCTTTGTGGTTTTTTTAACCTTGAATTTCAGAGCTAACTGTTTTGGACATATTATTTACCTGTTTTTTACTTCAGTTTTCCCTGTTTAAGCGAAAGCCACCGACAGGCCAGAAGAATGTATGTAGCGGAAAGGAAGATAGATCTGGAAAGCCATTACAGAGTGAACAAGAAAAGGAAAAGGAAGATTTATCTGGTGAAGACAGTAAAGATGAAAACCAGAATCATACATTGGAGAATTCCAGGGAAACTGTGACTAACCAGGACAGAAGGATGAAATCTGCTACTTGTATATTACTCTAACACTGTTATAGTACGTAAGAATGTGATAGTCTTAAAGCACATAGTGCAGATTTTACTTGAAGACAGTTATGACTCACTAGAGATGTTGATGGTTGCTTTTTTGATTGATTTGATTGCTGTGATTTTAAACGTGCAGACCATTTTCTTGATATTTATTGGTAATTTTAATAGTTGCAATTGATACGCTTATCAGCATCTTGCTGGCGTTCTGTGGCCTTAACTGTTAGTGTTGTAAAACAAAATATATTTTTTTATGTGAAAAGTTGAATACAGGCATTTCATGGTTTTTGCTAAATCATTTTATTCTGTTTCAGTCTACAGAGTACCACTTTCAGTATGGGACTCTTGCAAAATGGTAATATTTGATGTAAGATACTGTTTGGTTTAACAAACTAGGTAAGAATATCGAAGTTCACATTTTAAAGAGGGTACTCAGTTACTTAGAAATACATATGCCTTCTCCTGTTTTGACTTAGAAAAATAGCAATAAAACTTCCAAGTTAACATGTAGGCCATTATTGAGGAAGTTGCTGAAGTACGTGCCTAATTCCATCTGTGGCAGTAGTTCCACTGGAAACAGTACCTAAGAGTAGCGTGAGTCGGTAAGTAAGTATCCTGCCAAACTGGGACTTGGAGGAACCTTTCGTTTCTGAGGGATGCTGAACGCCGTCGCTCCTTCACTCCCCACAGAATCAGGCCCAACGAAAACTGGACGGCCTCGCTGTTGGTTCAGTTGGATTCTAATCCTGTCTTCTGTGAACATGCATACCGTAATGAGTCCCTGGTGAAGCTTTTCTAGAGGAAAACAACGTAACCAGAGTTACTGTGGAATACGTTGGTATGGCAAACAGATCATTATGGGCTAAATATTCATGTTTTTCTCAGGCAAGCTGGCTTTTCTTCAGATGGAGGCTGAGCAGCAGGAGTAATGAATCCCGTTACTGGTCCGGATGAGCAGAATGTTTGGGTTTTTAATTAGTCCAAGAAGCAGAAGCGACAAACCGACTATTCTAATTACCAGCATTCCCTCTAAATGAAATTTGATTTCTGAAAATTTAGTCCAGGTGAATCAGAACTATAACCCTTATCATGATGAATCTGATCCAGGGTCCGCGTTTGCCCCTTACTAAAATATGCTTAGTTTTTTATGAATATACACAAGCTCTAGCGTAAATATAAAATAAAGAATTATTTCTAAACTGAGTACTTTTCAGAATACCTTACAAGGGGCAGGTGATCTTTGTAGAAAACCTAGGAAAATGTTATTTAATTTGACTGACATATGAACATATTTTAATATGCCTTTGGCCATGTTTCGCCTTTGGATTATCAGTTTTTCCTAGTTTCAGGGTTGCTTAAATTTTATATACATAGTCAGAAGTGTCTGGAGTTGGTTTTGACCTCGAAGCTGACTCGGCTGAACGCTTTGTCCCTGTAAGTATGGCAGGTGCCCAGATTCTTTCACGGGGCCTCCTCTGTGCTACAGTAAGCATCATAGTAAAAACCTGGATGCTTTGGTCATCCTTTGCAGGAGTTAATTAAGATCCTCTTGTTTCTGTTATTTTTCTTTGGGCTACCCTTGAGTTCTGCAGTGAACCTTACATCAGCTATTTTTTTTTCTGCCGATGTGCATTACATTTGCATATTTTCTTGTTTTCCTGAATGCACATGTGGTTTCTGTTCTACTTGGATACTGTTGTGAATAGTAAAGAAGTGGAAAAGGAAAAATAAAGTAAATAGTGTCCTCATTAATTTAAATAAGCTTTAATTATTTTTTTAAGGGGAGATCAATCACAGAAATTGTTACCGTAAGGACAATTTCTGTTTTTAAAATGTGAACTAATTTAGTGAAAAATATTACTTTAAGTGGGAATTACCCTTAAATCTAATGCGACAGAAGTTTATGTAATGGATTCTAAATTGCTGTACATCAAAGCAGTTTCAGGGACTTGCACGTTTATCTGGTCCATACACTTCGCTTAAGAAGGAGCAGGAGCAAATTAATCCACTCTGATGTCTTTTTTACATGTCTTCCTCGGTAATAAAAAAGATTAAACAAATAAAACAGGTTACATGTACATGTGTATTAATTTAAAGGGGTTTTTTTAACAAGTTCACAATCCTTATGATAAAAATGTAAGGGGGTTTTATTACTGAAAGGCTTTCATCAACTGATGAGTAGCAAAAAGTTGCAGAAACATTTATAGTACATTTTTCTCTGTTTTCTTCTTACTTTCCCAAAGACAGCTGTATCAACTGAAATCTTTATTTCTCGATTTCACAGCCCTGTCATACAACTGCGATTGTGCTTTAGAATCGCCGGTTTTCTAAAATTTCACCATCGAGCCTGCCACTAGGTGGAGTTTGTGCTCTTCGGAGATGGAACTGTCTCATCCCGCCCAGCCTCCCGAGCCAGAAATTTTCCTTCCCCTGGCCCCTGAAAAGCAGTTAAAGATACTCACTCTGTATCAGATTTTCTGATTCAAAATTCTCCGAAAACTTCATGTTTTCTGGCATATCGCTTTTGGCTTTAAAATACTCTGGTACCTTGACACGTTTATATAGTGTATTTTTAAAGTTAGAGAGAGAGTATGTGTATTTGTACAAACACAAAAACGGAAAAATAAAATCACGTATTTCTCAATGTATACATAGATGTTCAGTGGTCAAATTCTGATACATAAATAGAAGTTTAAGTATACGTGTTTGCTCTAAAAAGAACTGCTATTTGTGCATCTTGCATACATATAGAACATACATATACACATACACGCACACATATATACACTGATACGCGTATATGTGTATAGATACATTTACTAAGATACATACATAGAGACGTATGTATGTACGTGTGTATGTACATGAATGCTCAAACATGTATACCTGACCTCCTGAAATTTCCATTTCGTCCGTATATTTACATATGCATGTGTACTGATTTCCGGGAAGCACAGGACTCATTTATGCAGCTACAGCTCCGATGCAAGTTCGTGGTGACTGAAGCAGAAAAGGAGAGAACGTGCTGCTTAGGCAGTATTTTATACACCCAAAGGTGGTGATGATGATGATAATAATTATAATAATAATAATATATCAAATGAACTTTGTGCAACTTTTTCCTTTTTCTTCCAGGAAATAGTTGTATAATATGCAAACTACGTCCAATCTTTGTCCCTGGGGAAGATTTTAAGTCATGCTGTTGACATTAGGGTAGTTGAAGTAAATTGAATTAATATCATAATGGTAAACCACTGTAAGTCCTGATAATCACATATACGCAAGCTAATCTTACATTACTCTTGATAAACTAAGTAGGGGTTCACTTAAAATGTACTCGTGAATAAGACATTAACTTCTCCAGCTTTTGACAACTGGCTTTTGACATCTAGCATTTTCTGACATTTACTTAGTGTAGCAGAAATCCTTTCTTGTACACGAAGCCCATTCCGTACTCAATTTCTGTTGAAATTGCTGGCCGGGCTCCTTGCTGACCCAGAAAGGGGTGGTTCTTAAAGCAACACAGTTACGCTAACACTACTGATCCTACTATCGCTACTCTCTATATCGAACACCCCCAGGTGAAGGAGTAGCACTTCACTCAGACTTACGATGTGCACCTAGCCAGCACAGACGCTTAACAACACAGAAAAAGAGAAACGTTCCAAAAATACCTCAGATGTCTGAATTAGCGGTAGAAAGGAGATCTGTTTGAGTTAGATATTAAAATCCAATATTGAGCACGTTTAAAAATACCCAAATGTTGTATAGGAAGATGATAACCGTTTACTGCGTCCTTGGACTATTTTCTCTCTTTACAATATAAATAAGCTATCTCTAAATTCCCTCGGAGTGTTTTCAAGAGCTATATTATTTATACTATTCACTACTCACAGGAGTTTACAACATTTTCACACCCTGTTATATCTAAATTCCTTTAAGAACATAAATAGTGTCCTGGTTAAGTGCGATGAGACCACTATCGGTGGTGAGAATTAGAGAAAGTAATGCTTTGGTACTAGGTCTGCTTTGCTCAGTATCTCATACTGATGACGGAAGCCTCCAACCTCACACCTATTTGCCTTCCAAGACCGTGTTAGAATTACATTTTAATCACGCTATATAATCACCAGTCTCTTTTTCAGGACCAGATACTAATGACTCAACAAAAACATTGCAAAATCTAAATCTGGCTAAATTGTTGTGCTTTTATTTGTACACAAAGAAATCTTTCATTTTCAAGACCGTTCTCATTTGATGTTGAAACAGTTTAGACACAGCTGTTTCCAATCACACTCGTCAAAAGCTGAAGAGATATTAACAGTTAGAATTTTAAGAGATGTTAACAGCTTTAAAAATCCTAAAAATACAGAGGTTTTGTTCTTCAGTATATCTATTAAACATTAAACTATGTATCTGCTGATATACCACATACTATCCTTAAAAATATTTATGCATCATTCAGCATCTAACTAAGAATGCAATATTGTCCTCCCCCCAAAAATACCTGGTTTGCTGGCTACCTAAGACACCCCGTGAGCAGGACACACGCACCCCGCCAGATGGAAGGGGGCAAAGGCAACCGGTGTTCTCGAAGACTTGCCACGCACGTATACTATGTATATGCTACGTATGTGCCTGACCCGGACTTCCATGTTGAAATTTTCCATAGCAAGGTTTTTGGTAGCGGAGAAATTGAGGGACAGTTAGTCCAGCCATCTCCTTTATGCCACTGCTGGAAGGGAGGGCGTGAGGCCACCGTTAACTGGGAAGACCCAAGGAGACTTCTTCAGATCACTGAGGTAGGGAGCACATGAGTGCTCAGGGATGGAACACGCAGAGTGCTGCCCTGGAGCACATCTCATTTCCCTAAAATATGTTATTTCTACAGCCAGGGCAGTATATTCTTTTGTATTTTTGTCAAGGAGTGTGCCATTAAGGTTTAGGTCTGACCCAAGAAAGAAAATTATTAGGATATAACTTCAGATTGTTGTTTCACACAAGAAACTATTTGATCATTATCTCTGTTATTTAAGCTTCTAGAACAAGAATTTCCATTGGTCTACAGCCTTCTGACATTTTTAGCCAGTGATGCCTTCTTGTAGGCTGGCCTCTAGTGTTTCTCTTCTGTCTGCCATCTTAGGAAAAACAGCTTTCTATTAGAAAACACGAATCTATCACTTAAAAATGCAAAATGAGCAAAGTCCCTTTGACAGGCATGCTATCTGCAGTGGAGATGCCTTTTGAAAACAGCACTGAGTGAAGCATCTACCCTGCGTGAACACATGTGCTGGCAGTGGGGTTTCGCAGGCGTGTGCTGACAGCAGCGGCATGCTCAGATTGAGGAATTTGGTCCATCATTCCCCAGACGGTGCTTCACGTGACACGCATCCACCTGCCTCTTTCTGACCTTGTCTTCCCCTGACTCTTTTTTGCCTTTTTTCTTCTCGGCGCCTCCAGTTCCTCACCACAGCAGCGCCTACAGCAGGGCTTCTCCTCCTGCCCGTTATCTCCGCAGGTCAATCCCGATCTTTGCTTCCATTTCAGTCTCCCCCTCCAGGACTCTTTGTCAGAGCTTCAGAAACATCCCAACGCTGAAGTGCACCCCACCGGCCTGCAAGCACCCAGATGCCCCCAGAGTGGGATGCTAACAAGGGACCAGCGTCCTAGCAAAGTTCATATGCAACAGGCTGACATCCAGAGGGGAAAAACTGGCCCTAGGAGCTGGCAGTTACAAGCAGCTGGAAGGAGGGTCTGATAACAGCAAACATTGAGCAACAAGTAAGTATTTCTAACCGCTGCTGCCACTAAACATCGTAAGAAAGTAATTCATAAACTTCAAGAACTGTAAGAATCGTACAGAAGAATTGCTTTTTTTTTTTTCATTACTATTATTTTAGGACTGCCTCTATTTCTGAAGATATTTACATGAGTAACTTGAAGTATTAGAGCATTCTCACCCAGTAAGGCTATTCACCGGGCTAAAAACACTGTGTAGTTTGGATTGGGCCCCCAGTTTGTCATCCTCTTATCATGACTAATTGAATCTTAGTCGGGGCTTCCAAAACTTAATTACACGCAGCTGGGTTATTTTTTTTTCCTTATCATTCTTTTACTCTTTGGAGAAAAATGACTAGATTGTTAAACATTATTAAAAATTGTACTCTAACGAATTTCTCCCCTCCATCAAAAGCTGTGTTTTTATTATCGCTGTAACTGTAGTTAAGTTACAGCTATTCTGGTGGAGAGTAATAAAATTATACTTCTGAACTGCTATTAAAAAAAGCATGAAAGAGAAATCATGTGCTTAAATTAACTCCTTGGCATAATAAGAATACATCTTTAAGTCTCCAAGAGCACTTAACTTTGCTTTGGGTCTTATTGTTTATTCAGCTAAGACATCCTCACACACTTTCATCCTGTACTGTTGCTTAATTTCAGTTTTGAAAGTTTTCTTTATTTAATCTGGGATTGCATTTCATTTACCTCTGAGCAGTCAAAAACTGTGACTCTTCCATGAAAAGCACTCTGGTTATTTCTTGTGTAATGCCAGTAGTGCCTGGAACTCCAAATAACCACAAGCTTAAATATTTGGATTTTTTTCTATGAAAATTGAAAGCTGAACTGTGAGGAAAAAATGACCAGGACTATGCTTTCAAATTCAATAAATGTGACATTTGTTTAATACATTCCTAGTTCTAAATGCTTTCCCGTATTAAAAGGTCCCTTAAGAAAACCACTTTACAAAAATCTGATTTGTATTACAAATTCAAAAAGGTTTTTTAAAGATGCTTTGAACTTGTCTTTCAAGCCCCAGTCTTTTGGGTGGTTTCACGTAGCTGTCATTCTAACAAAGACAGTCGAATAAGGGTTACATTGCACAGAGGAACTGCAGAGCCAACTTGCACCTGAATGAACGCGCACCTCCGTATTGACACGTTTACAAGGCTAACTTCAAACAGACCGTGAAGGGTACATTCACACTGCTAGTTATGCTCGCCCTTGCACCTGAATTTGAGCTGCAACTTGCAGCGTGGTCTTCTGCTGGCAGCGGCTGCTTGTACAATGCTGTCATACTGGTATAGACCTTACATGCTTAGGAAGAATGTCTAAAAGAAGGCCGTTGATTGGGAAATGGGCAGCTAAAAGGACATGCACAAAGAGAAAGCAAGAGATACCTGACCCGTTAGATCTGCTTCAGGTACCTCTCTTGTTCCAGCACATTCGCGAACTCAACTGTTACCAAAGCCTTGCAGCACTGATAAACTACAGAGATTATCACTATTTATTACAGCTTTCTAACCTTTTAGTTTAATCTTTTCTATGATATCTGTGCCAATAACGATAGCCTAAAGCACTCCTTTTTCCTTATTCTTCTACTTTCAGACAGAGTAATGTTGGTCTTTTTAATCTCTCCTCACATGGAAATCTAATCTTTCCTTAGGCTGCTAAACGGCAATGGCTCAGATGATACCGCTGTTGCTTTTGTCACTCTTTTTTTTTTGAAAACAAAGTGATCAAAACTGAGTATCGAAGCCTAGCATGCTCAAGCTGCATCTGCACTGCGCAGAGCATGCTCAACTTGGAGGAGAGTTGGTGCTGAGGACCCAGTGCCTACCCATACCCATTGGGGTATTTTACCCAAGAGGAGCTCTAGCCTGGCCCCGTGGGTGCAGGAGGTGCACTCACTCCCGGGGCACGTTTCAGTCTTGGACACCAAAAGTAGTGGATTCGAGTCGGGAGGTATACTTCAGGTGCGCTCCTGATCCAAACGAAAACTCTGATTAGAAGAAAACGTTTTGGAGAAAGCTCCCAAACATAGAGCCCACCCAGATTTTTCTTCTAATTACCAACAAGATCCCATTTCTTTCTTAGGCCGCTTTGGTATAGCCAGCCTCAAAGGTAGGCAAAACTAGTGCCTCTTCTTCCTCAGTTTCCAGACTAACATTTCCCCTTAAGATGACTATCCTTCCCCTGAAAATTGGTGACTCTTATTTTTAAAGAAATATTCCTTTACTTACGAGATAGTATTTCCCTATTCGTGCTTCGTTGCAAATACTGCAGCATGCAGGTGGGACCCTAGGAACTCCCTTGGGATCTCTCCCCCTTACTGCCCCAGTATGCAGACTCCTTACAGGCAGCACACTACCCGGGGCCAGTGCTTTCCTGCACCTTCACCGGCTTATAGTGCACATTAGATGCTACCTCTAATGGTAGAAAGTGAAAAAAAAATTAATATCCAAGTCTAGCTGTAGTCAAGCTGCAGGGTTGACAGATGTCAGACAAATCAAAAGTATTGGAACATTTGATGCTCTGCCTGAAGCCCTCGCTTCTGCAGGCTAGGAGTGCTTAGTGAATTTGCTTTCATCTGGAGGGCAGAAAAAAAGCCTCTAGTCTTTGCGGTTATGGAAGAAGGCCCGAAAATGTGACCGCACGACACCCTAGCAGCTCAAAAAGTTAATGGGAAATGTGAAGGCTTCAAACTTTTTTTCTTAATCTCATGACTTGAGGATCTGACTCATGATTTTTGAACCATTTAAGGCTGGCCATCTGCAAATTGCTGAGCAACCGAAGCAGTTCATCTTGAAAAGTGCAGCCTCTTTCCCTGCACCGCTGCCCGCAAAACTCCCCAGGCCTGCGCCGGCAGCCGCTGCCCCCCTGGATGGGATGCGAGCCGGCAGCGGCGGGCTTTCCCTGCGTGGTCCCACGGTGCCAGGGAAGGGACCGGCGGGAGCACGGCTCTCCCTCCCCATCACGCCGTCGCCCAAGGCGGGGGTCCCAAGGCCAGCAAAGGCGAGAGGGCGCAGCCGCGGCTGGCTCCCTCCCAGCCTCGCAGGCGACACCGTCCCGGCCAGCTCGGTGCCTTGGTTGAGGTCGGGACGGCGCTGCGGGTCAGGGCACCGGGCCCGGGACCCCAGGCCACGCACCAGGGCGAGGGACCCCGCAGCTCTCGCCGGGCCAGGGCACTGCCGGGCGATTCCCGGAGGCCACGTCGGAGCGGAGCCGTGCCGCCGCCCGCGGGCGGGAGGAGCCCCTCGGGGGGGCAACCGCGGGGCAAACCGACGCCGGAGCCTCGGGGGATGGGGGGCACCGCGTCCCTCCCAAACGCCCGAGCCCCTTCCCGCCCGCTACCGCCGCCGGTCCCGGCGGGAGGCGAGGCGGGGCGGGCGGCCTGCCCCGGCGGCGGCGGGAGGAGGAGGAGGAGTCTCCGGCGGCGCCCGGGAGCCCGCTCGGAGAATGTCTCCGTCCCACTCCTCCTCCGCCTGCCCCTTTGCCGCGCAGCCCTCAGCCGGGAAGGGCCGCCGCCGCCGCGCAGCATGGGGAGCTGCTGGCTGCGCCTCGCCGCGCTGCTCGCCCTGGGCGCCTGCCCCAGCCTGGAGTACGAGGGTAGGGAAGGGAAGCGAGGGGGCGGCGGGGGGCCGGGGAGCCCCCCGCGGCAGGGCAGCGGCCGGGGGCGCGGGGGGGAGCGGGGAGCGCGGCGGCGGAGCCGTCTCCTCCGGCCGGGCATGGGGGGCGCTGCCCGCCGCGCCGCGGCCCGGGGCGCCGGCGGGGAAGCGCCGCGGTGCCCCCGGCGGCCCGGGGGAGCGTCCGGCCGCGGGGCGGGGGGGGGGGACCTCGCCGCTCGCTCCCCGCCTGGAGAGCTTTGTCTCGTCCTCCGTCTTGCCCTTCCCTCGGCTTGTCCCGGGACGGCCGTCAGCTCAAATGAAGGCTCATCCTCCGTTGAGAGTCCCGGGGTATTAGGGGCGACTAAAACTTGTATCTGTTTTGGGTTTAAACACGGGGAGTGCAGGTTGGTGGTAGCCCACCGCGTTTTCACGCGGGGCATCCCAGTTGCATCTCCCTGCCGTTGTCCTGGCAAACTTACGGAGGACTGAGGAAGGGGAAGACGCCCACTCAAAGTAGCTTAAGTAGAGTAGACTCTGTGTTGTCCTTAATTGTAAAGGGGGGGAGGGGAGGGGGGGGGGGGCGAGTATATGTCTGATCTATCAGCCCGGGCTCCAGGACCGTGGCACTTACAAGTCTTTCACCAGTTTTTGTTGCCCGTGTGTGACTGTGCATGCAGAAAGCTAATCTCAGTTTTTAGTGTGAAAAATGAAAGGGTGAATCTGGCTGGGTTCTTATGCTTCTAGTAATTAAAAAAAAAAAAAGTATGCTTACGCTATTTCACTTCTAATTATTTGCATTTGCTTTAGCAAAATTTGAAACAAGCTCAAATTTAGGTCCATTTCCACGGCAAAAGGAAATTGGCACGTAGGTCTGCCTGTTCTCTTAAAGCAGCTGCATCTTGTCAGATTAAACCCTGCTGACTGGGTGGACATTGCAAGCAAAGCCAGTGTAAACTGCCATGCAGTGGTGGTTTAACAGGTGTAGTCAATGAAAATTTGTGGTCGGAAGGGAGCCTTCAAAGTAAGTGGGTATTGCCTCAAGCTGAGGTGCATTATTGTGGGTTGACGGTGCAGAGAGGCAATGAAGAGGTGAGAAAGGTGGCTCACACAGTTCACAGCTGTGCACGCAGAGAACCTGCGTTTGTTGGTGATGCCTATTTTTTTCTACCCAGGAGCTATCCCTGCTTAAGCCGTAGTTCTGCCCATGGAGGGGCATAAAATGGCATAATGATGGTATTTGTGAGTTGAAGTTAGCTTTTCTTGTTTTTGTTGGCGTGCTTCAAGTGGCTTCTTTCCAACACGAAAGATGCTGGAACACAAGTTTATGCTCTTTCTTTAGAAAACACTAAGGTATTGGACACATCAGTTGCTAAATCGACAAAGACAACAGAAGTTTCTGTCCTGGCATTTCTCTGAGGACTATTGTACTGCCAAACTCTATTTTCTTAGGAAGATGACTGAATGCTTTACTTTGCGGTTCATGTGAATGTTAGTCTTCAATTAGTTTGCAGAGGATGCTAATATCCTGTCCTTCTCTTTCTTCCTAAAAGGCCAAATGTAACTTCTCCAATCTCAAAAATCTAATTTTTGCATGTAAACTTCAAGTTGGCTGCACAATAGCCTGTTTGTTTCAGCTTTCACTCATTTGAAAGTCCAATTTTCCTCTTATGCTTAGTGTCAAAAGCTCCAAAGAGCTTAAATCAGCAGCAGCTGTATTTGTAAACCCTAATATAAAGTTGAGGTTTCAAGTTCCGTTTCTTTCATTTGTTTGTTTTTTAATAGAGAAACTGTGATATTCTTTCAAATCTTTATTCTCAATATGAAATCTAGTGAAACTGTAGATAGATATTTTCTTTAATGGTACTGTGTTGGTATGTAACTGTGCACATTAGGTACAGAATGCTGTTAAGTAAACTAAAATAGACTTCAGAAAATCTCCGTAGGATGCGTGCGTATGTGGCCCTCCTGAATACAGATTATACAAGCACGTGCTTTAGTGAACTGTTACCAGGAAGTTGACACTTGGCTATTTTGTAGACAAAGCCAAACAATCTGATTTGGATTCATACAAAATGCTTACTTTCAGTAGTAGATTGTTATCTTAAACATCAGAAATGGTATAATCAGCTCTTGAATTCATAATTTGGTAACACTGGTTTTCAGTGTAGAACATTTTTGCTCCATGACCCAAAGACTATGGTGAACACCACACTAAATAGAAATAATTTACATGCTGTAAACAGAGTGCTGCGATCAATATTTGATTGTAGGCAGTAAAAATGAAGACAGTATTCTGCCTGTGAAAATGTCATTGAATTAACTATCTCCTTGGCATAAGGAAGGCAACTGAAAAATATCTGACTACTCAAAATTCTTAAAATACTTAAAAGCATTTGAAGCAGCTGCTGAATTACCTGTAACTGTAGTTTCAAATCTTGAAAGGATGCCCTTGGTCTTTTTATGTTGTTCCATTCAAAGCCCGCAATGCACTGATGAAATCTCCCTGATGGCACCACTCAGAGAAAAGTCTGTTTGCTCTTCAAGAACGTTTGAGAGATGCACCTTTTGGAAGTTAAAACAAGCTTAAAACCTTTTCCCTAAGGACTAAAGAGGGAGATAGGATCTTTGAGCTCTTCAGTGACTCTTTCTCATCAGGTTCTTCTACTCTTCCCCAGAGCTCCTCCCATCTCTTCTTTTCCGAGCTGTGAAAAACCGTTGTGGATCCTTACCCTGTTGGGCTCGGGGAGAGCACTGCTGACCATCCAGTAGTGCCGGGTGAGGGTACCGCTGTACGTACATGCATATATACATATGGAAATCACTTGTTCGGTGTTTTGGGTACATGGAGATGACATCAAGTGGCACTGCACAGTGTAAGACTGTCGTACTCGTGTCTTTACACTTCTAGTAGGCAAATGAAGGGAAAAGCTAATCTGTGATAAAATTAATGGGAAGTGGTTATACTGCATTAAAAAAGAAACTGTGCATTGGAACAGGATATTGCTGTGAAGGGACTGTGAACCTTGAGAGAGATGCCATTAAAATCACTTGAAGGCCACGTAATATTATAGAACTATTTTCAAAAGCTGTATGAGATTTAATTCAGTGAAAAACAATATGTATGCATGGTATGCTTGTAACGTATATATTTGGGTTAAATATGAGTAGATGGAAGTCCGGTTGTGGAAGGGGTAGCTCTTCTCTAAGTTGCATTGTAGAGCAAGGGGTGCATCTGTGGGTGAGACTTCTGAGTGCTGCAGCCGTTCAGAGGGGGGCAGTCCTTGCCTAACTGAGTTTATACTGTAAATAGACAAAGGATAGGAGGACAAAACTGAAGAAAGTAAATATTTAAGATTGCTTAGAGTCATATGGCAGGCTTTAAAAAAAATCTGGCATTGCAATTAATAACTTGATTCCCACTCGTAGCTCCCATCCATCAGACCAAGCTGCAAAATGGTCAAGAAACAGTCTCCAGGCCCCCAAGCAGCTGGTGTTCTGCATTGCCAAGGGTGGGGCCTGTTGTGTCAGCTGAGGGTTTTTTTGTTGTTCTTTTTAAAATACAGCTTACTGTCTGCCTATTAATCTTAGGTGCCAATTTGTGCAGAAGTACGTACAGGATCCACTTGTGCGCTTAGTTCTGTGTGCGCTGGTCCCCTGAAGCTGAAGGCCGCTGATAGCGAGTTCGTGGTGGACACAGACCTAGGTGTTGTGCGTGCTGGCTAAGCACAGAACAGAAAGGCAGTGGCTGCCCTCAAATCGCCTGCAGTCCCAGTACAAGACAAAAAACAGCACGTGAATACAAGCAGATGCATGTGTCCTAAGGCACAGTTTTATCCAAAGAGTTGTGCTTTGGGCGGGTTGGCTCCCTCTAAGTAAGTTCCAGTTAGCTGGATGGTTGCGTATGAATGAGTAAGACCTCCAGCAGCAGAGGAGCCTAATAGAAATGACATTCTCAAGTGACCTCAAATGCAACAGATATGTTTATATCAATCAGTAATGCTAACTCAAACCCTGACACTGCTTTCATATTTTCTCATGCGAAGTGGGCCACCTTCATGAGCTGTAGTAATTCCCTACTGAAAACTCCTCAAGGCTTTAAGCATTATCAAAGCACTACATTTCTCTCTGAGTGGTCCTTAAGTAATCAGGTCATCGCATCCTCCGTGCTAGGCCTGCTCAGACTGCTCAGTCTTCAGCAACACCTGGGGGCTTCGGTGCAGCTGAAATCTCCAGGGTGAGATCATCTAAACAAAGAGTGAAAATGTTCTGAGAGGTGCTTTTGATGAGTTGTTCAGCTGTCCTTTTTCTTGCCGTGAAATATACCTTGCCAAAGAGCACAGGCACACTAACTGCATATAACAGCTTGGGTAGTTAAGTCTAGGCAAGCATTGGAGATGGTACAGGAGGTGCAGTAGAGCAATCAATAGCAGTTATTCCTCACGCCTGCAAGCTGCTGTATCCCTTTTATTGTTAGTCCACTGCAGTAGTAAATGTTAGCAGACGTGACACGGGCTTTGTGAACATCTAGAGTGTATAAACACAGTGTTTATAAAAACTTGCAATTGAGATTGCCATCAGTACAGGTGGGGCTCTTGTCTGTAAAAAGTGTGAATGAGCATATAACTTGGAATATCAAAAACATCAGTTCTTAAAACAATTTGGTAACGTTGAGGTGCGTTTACTGTAGTCTCCTCATCTCTCAGACAGTTGAGACCAGTAGTTGTAAATAAATGGGAATATTACTGAAACACGGGGGGGTGGGGGTGGGGTGTTGTTTGTTTTTCTCCCACTGTAGAGCTATGAACGGGATGGGTATCAGTGGGGTCAAATTTATGGCTGATGAAGGTACAGGGAACAAGAGGGCTTGCTGTTGTATCGGCATTCAGTTGAATAAGCCACTGGGTTGAAAATTCGAACTCCTTACATATATGGTAAATAACCTTAGGTGACTTGCATAGACGTACTTGCTCTTCCTCGCTTTTCCCCATGGGAGACGCCTGTGTAAAAAATCTACTACTTAGATACTGCTGTCTACTGATGTACAGGAAGAATGGAGTTTGGAGATGGGCTTGGGTTTCAGCTCACAGTCAGATGTCTTGATGCACTGTTGATAAACCATAATTGACTGAAGGCCAGAGAGTGTGTGAGGAACGCCATTTGCATGGATGTGCTGTAAAGACACAAATGATGAATCCTGTATTCTTGCATTTTTTTTGACTCCATGTTGGAATTTCTTGCAATTCAGTTACCACAGGCAGACCATCTCGGAGGAGTCACTGAAATAACTGTTGAGTCACTAACTAGGTTCTCTGGTAGCTTGTAAGGTGTATAAAAATACACTGAAATTTTTAGGTACTAATGCAGTGGTCCCAACTCTTGAGACCTGTACTATGCTGCCATACGTGAGATAGGTAGCGTAAGGGTCCCAGGAGCATCTTCGTTGGGAGAGACTGTTTCCAAGGGATGGGTCCCCAGCCCATTAGTGTGATTATTTAGAGTGGAGAGCAATGAAGAGGCAAACACCAACACTCCCATCCCTCCCTACCTCCACCCCCATCACACTACTAATTTTTTGTCCAAAAAGCATATCAGTAATCCAATACTTCATGAAATTGTAATGTATACTGTATCGTAATACAGACTGTAACAACATGGTCGATCTTTGTGTCTTTCATAGTACTTCTGTGAAAATTCTGAAAGTACAAATGTTTTTTCCCCAACTGGGGTAACAAATTACATGTTCCTCTAAATACTTGGCTAATTTTTCTGCTTCTGAAATGGCTGTGTTTGTTGGCTGTTTTTTTCTAATTTGCTGTTTCAAGTTATGTTATATGTTAAAAATGATGGTGTGCTGGGGATCGTCCGTTTCACAAGGTATTCACTTAATTTTTTTTTTAGCGCAGTAAATGAACATTTCAGCATACAGGACATGGCTGGCTGGCTGGCACTTCTCTACCACTGTTTCTAACTATTGATTGTATTTAAAGGGGCACTGTTAAGGTTGTTCAAACTGAAAATTTATGCTGCAGTACCTTGAAAGTGGTTCCAAATTACAGGTTTTAACTTCAACGATTCTGATCTTTCCTGTAACTTGAAATAGCCACTTAAGAGCTCTGCCAGAGTTTGAAACCACTCCAACTTGTCATGTAGCATATCTTTACATGAAGAGAGAAAGGATTTTTATATTTCTTGAGAGACCCATGAAAATAAATTAAATTTCCCCAAGTTAATACATATGGGAAGCTCAGCTTTGCCAGTATCTTCCTTTGGTTTGCCTGAATGATCTTGACAAGATTTTGTTGTGCTTGAGGAAATAGATGGTGTCTTTGCCATGTACATAATGCACAGAAATGTGGAAGGAGTAGAGTAAAGCTCTGTCAAGTGCAACATCAGGATGATAAGAAATCCTTCCCCCATCCACCATTATCTCTAACTAGTGTTTCTTGGCAGCTGCAGGGATTTTTCCTGAGAGAAATGTCTAAAATTACATCCCCCTCTTTGGTTCTGTAAAGGTAGAGGGAGAATGCATTTAGCATGGGAGCACGTTAAGAGCCCGCTACCAGCATGCAGAAGTGAGTCTGTCAAAATACCTTAGTGCTGGACTACTGTTAAAATGAAACTTTTCTGCTAAAAGGCTTATTTGAGGAGAGAGTGTTGCTCATGGGTTTTTGCTTGTTTCCTAAACAGAAGTTACTGGACTGGCTGTGCTGCAGTTCCCCGGTTTGGCTGGCTGGCCTTCATCACCAACTCCTGATTCTTATTCTTAGTGCTGTTTTTGTGCTTTCTTCTCGAGCGCTTAGCAGATGCTACCTTGCAAAAGCAGCTACTTCACGTTCCTTCGTATCCTTCTCAACAGCATCTCTTTTTTTGGTTACTTTTGGGAGTTGTGCTTTCCCTCCAGGAAACGTTAGACAACTGTGGCCTGTTTTTGCCGACCAGGGTGGACTCCTTGTTCTCTCCCCAGCTGTCCCAGGCTTTTTCCTACCCATCCGTGCTGCCTGACTCCTGGTGTGTAAGACCTTGTGCAGGATCCCTCGCCTCGGTCCCTGTTTGTTCAGGCGCTACTGCAGTAGGGCCCAGGTCCGGGCCCTGGCCAGGGCTCCCGGGCACGTCTGCAGCACAGGAGAGATTTCCAAAGTCATTTTCTCCCAAACCTACTCTTGTTGCTGTTTTGCATTGCTGGAAACATTCCTTCTTCTCTCACCCAGGCGGCAGTTTTCAACTCTTTTCTGCTCTCCTGCTTGCGTTTTTTAACTTAGCTCTTGACTTTGAGGTGGGCTTTCTCGCCTCCCTCTGCGTGAGCATCCCCGGCTCCCTGGGTGTGAGTAACATGGTGGTTTCTCATATGATCTCGCAGTGAGTTGCTGCAGACCTCCGGGGAGAGGGAAGCCCAGTGGCGAGGCCAAATTGGGACGTGGCTCACATAAATTTATCTAGCATGCTTTCCTTCACCCTCTCGTGCCATTCAGCATGAAATGAGCACCGAGGGTGGGACCCATTTTATTGCTTTGGATGGTGCTGTCTCTTTCAGACCCCCTTCTGTGGGTCTTTACTGCCCTGGTTTCCACTGTCGAATGTTAGCTCAGTCGTTTGGAGAGCTGCTGTCCCCTCCCAGCAGTGTGCAGGGCAAATTACAGGCTGGGAGAGGGAAACACCCCCAGCCGTGCCAGAGCGCTGAGCCTCTGCCAACCTGTGCAACTCAGGCTGGGGGCAGTCGGGCATTTTTGGCAAAGGTTTTTACCATTTGAGCAGATACAGTTTGTATAACTTCACGCTTTTTGCTTACTCAGTGAAAATGTGTCTTCATCTGAGGACAGATGACATCAGTGGGGTTTAGGTTAGTTGCTCTGAGAGACCAAGTTCTGCCTGATGCATAGACCTCAAAAAGGAAGGAGGATGCTTGAAATGATGCGTGTTCTGGGTTGTTCTTGTGAGACACTAGCAGGTCATTATGAGCTATTTTCAAGGGGTGAAAAACAAACCACAACCAAAACATACAAGGTGCATATCATAAAGATTCTTGATTGCATTCATTTGTTTGAAACTGTTGAGTAAGTATCTAATATGTGTATGTCTGTCTTTGAATTGTGACGTGCAGCTGCATCCTTCAGGGAAGCACAGAAGAAACTTCTGTAGCTTTGCAGAAAAACGTATAATAATAAATTTTATGTTACTGCTATCTTTTGCTCCAGATCTTGCAGTGGATAAAAATACACGTGTGAGAATACTCCATGTATGCAATTTGGATGATTTAGAAGTTTGTGTTATAATGAAACTTTGTTTTGAAGATTCTGAAGTTACTGTGATGTCGTTACAGAAGGAAACCCTTTTTTTCTGTTGTCACAAACTTTAAATTTTACACAACTCTAAATAGACAGGTTTTCTTACAATTTAAGACGTGTGACTGAAGACATCAGATTTTATTCTTCCTTACTTCTTGCCCTCTTCTTGTTTTTTTTTTCCAGGAAATGCCATTGCTGTTTAGGGTACTGGAATTAGACGTGTCATACATATATCTACTAAGAATAGCATCACAGTTTGAAAGTAGTCATGTATTCAGGCTTCTCCAGCAGTGCCTTGTCATGCTGCATGGTTTACCCGAAGCCTATACTTAAACCAGTGTGGGCTGGCAGCATGAGTCATGTAGCAAAGTCTGTCTCCTTTTTGGCTGTACTGTGAGAGTTTTAACCTGCTAGGGTCTGTGGTCCATCCTGGTGTCCCTCAGAGGTCTTTCATCAGGCTTCCTGACACTGACTGGCCAGATAGGGCGAGATGCTGCTTCCAACTCCTGCCTCAGAGTTAAGTTACGAGCCTATGCCAATTACACTTTTCTCTAGAGTTTTCAACTTTTGGGCAATGCACTTAAAAATAATGACTTGATTTGAATCTGCCTGTCTTGAGTCTATCCACTGTGGCTCCCTAGTTATACTGTGTCACTCATAAGTAAAACAGGCCAACATTAACATGCCTCTATCCAGCTATTCTTAAAGATTAAGAACATGTTGGCTCACAGACGTTCACTGTTCTAAGCTGCCCAGAGGCAGATATCAGAAACAATATGTCTGATGCTGAGTTACGGTGGCAGTGAAATGTTTAAATAAAAAAACCCCACAACCCAACAAATAATAAAAAGGTCTTTCCCATACTTTCTTTTTCTGGGAAAGGTGTGGATGTGAGTGCCCCAGAAGGCTACGTCGATGCTGAAAGGGAGATCTTTCTTATTACTGTAGTAAGGAAAAAAGGGATGACTTGTTGAAGGTGTTTTTTGTGAAGGCATCTGTTGTGGTTTAACCCAGCAGGCAGCTAAACACCACAGAGCCGTTCACTCACTCCGCTGCAGTGGAATGGGGGGGAGAATTGGAAAAAAGGTAAAACTCGTGGGTTGAGATAAAGACAATTTAATAGGACAGAAAAGGAAGGGAAAATAATAATAATGATAAAAGAATATACAAAACAAGTGATGCACAATGCAATTGCTCACCAGCCGCTGACCAATGCCCCGCCAGTTCCCGAGCGGCGGCCGTGTACCCCCCCACCCAGCCAGCTTTCCCCAGTTTATGTACTGAGCATGACGTCACGTGGTATGGAATATCCCTTTGGCCAGTTTGGGTCAGCTGTCCCAGCTGTGCCCCTTCCCAGCTTCTTGTGCACCTCCAGCCTCCTCGCTGGCAGGGCGGTATGAGAAGCTGAAAAGTCCTTGACTTAGTTGTTGCTGAGCAGTGCTTACACTAAAACATTGGTGTGTTATCAACATTATTCTCATGCTAAATCCAAAACGCAGCACTATGCCAGCTACTAGGAAGAAAATTAACTCTATCCCAGCCGAAACCAGGACAGCATCTGACAGGTAGCTTGCTTTGACTTTGTGCCACTGATTTTTTTTTGTGACAATAAGACAGCTGGTTAGCCTGTGTCTGCACCCCCATTGTAAAATGGTTTGTTTGGCAGGAGAGGGCATTTGGAGAGCTTTGACTAAAAACATTCATATAAGGAGCAAGTACTATTATTGCTATTGCATGTGCAGTGCATCGTATTAAGTAAAACTGGGTGTGTTTAGTTATGGAACGGATTGCTCTTGGGTCTCTTTAAAACTGAAAAGGGGTGACGTGTGCCTGGCTGCGGTTCTGGGCATACCTGTGCGCTCTTCTGGCTAGTCTTTCCATCGCCTTCCCTACTGCTTCAGTTAAAACTGTTTCCATTTCAGTAGGTATCAGGAACCACGTTTTGAGTTTCTCACTGGTACTTGACTTTTATCATGATTAGATAGGAAATATGTGTCTGGGAGAAACATTAGATAACCGTAACTGTAAACATGGTTTGACTTTTAGTTTAAGGAAATTTCCAGTCAAATGCATCAAATCCTGACTAGTTTTATAATAAGGAAAGGCAACTTTTGTATAAATGCCAGCAGTGCTGTTGGTGTATCACTGATACCTTCTTGCCCTTTCCACCAGTACACTAGAAGCTTGCAGTGGTTAACTGGCTGAGAACTTGTCATCTTTTCAGAAAATATGAACACCTGAATTGTTTTTTGGCTCTGTTTTTAAGAGAAGGGCTTCTGATTGGGGATTCTGTGCCTTTCTCCAACTGAATATCAAAACCGAGAATATTAAATGGTATCTTATGGCTCCAAGGCATTTCAGACCTCTTAGATACCTGTAACAGCACAGGTCGTGCACCGCAGCCCTGGAAGTTCTTCTGTTTATTATCCAAAATCATTCTTTGCAATATTTTTGCCTGCCAGTTTGTTTAGGGAAATCTTTAATGTGTGGCATACTTATAGAATGACTCAAGACATTTTAGCTATAAAATCAAAAAACACATATATTGCATGTGCAATAAAAGACAACTTGTAACTCATCAGAAAGATAATAGGATTGATTTATGGCTGATTTCCCTGTTGGAAGAGTAAACCGGTTTGCCAAAATGGATCAGTACAAAGGAATTGAAAATAAGTCCTCCATTTGAGTTATACAATATTTCCACATTTGTAAGCCCCTCACAAGGAGAATGGGGTTTGATTTATTTGCAGTTGGTGAATGTTGTCTCTAAAGCACAACCCTGGTCTCTCTTTACTCTTCTGCCTTTAACAAAGCTATTCTTTATTGCACAAAGACAATGAGAAGGTGGGGAACGGAAAAAATTCATATTGTAGTACATGACACGAGAATAAATTCATGTGTTATTAATGGTTTGTGCGGTATACAGCCTGATGGTTCTCAGAGTTCCAGTTCTGAGGAAGCCATGCTCTCCAAAGTGTTCTCTCACTTGGATGAAGACACCATGGTAAGTGGGACTGACAGATGGCAACAGAAGTGCGCAAAGGGAAGGCATAAATAAGACCTCGTGGCTGCATAGATTAGTCATTGCACAATTTACATGAACTGCAACTGAAAAGCCCCGCGCACCAGTACCGTTCAACAAATGGCAGGCTCTTCTTGTCATCGCCCTCCTCCCAAGCCATTGTGAGAGCTGATGCAGCAGCTTATGTTTTGGATTATATTTGCTCAAACAGTTCTTTTAAAACTGTCCTATTTAATTCCTAGTCACTTCTAGTTTCCACTGTGGAAGGAGCTGTGAGGAATCCCTGCCATCGCAGTGAGATACTCTGTGTCTGTGTGTGTGTGTGTGTGAGCAGGGGCAGGGGAACGCTTGGCAGGCTCCACGGTATACAGCAGCTTACGAGTTCGTACAGGATTGCATCTCTTTCGGGCTTTTAGTTCTCGGCCACCTGCGATGAGCGTGCTCCAGCCCTGTAACAAGCTCCTGAAAATTTCTGAAGGCTGGAGTGTGATTTACATCGGGGAGCTGGCTGATGGACTGATCCTGCTAACAGCTTCTGGCCGAGGTGGCGGGTTGTTGAGGGATGGTTGAAACGACCTGTAATATAGCTGCTTTTTCCCAGAAAACGATTTCTGTTCTCGGAGCAGGCTGGGTGAGGGGGTTGGAACCAGGGAGCTTATTGTCAGATGTTGTTGGAGGTTGCCCTTGGCCTGATTTCTTACTGGCAAATGTTGACTTGTCTCAGGCTGCTGTTGAACTGGTGCCTTTGCAAATAAGAGATGCCGAAGAGCTTGTCTGCTGCAGAGGGACGGAGCAGTGAGAAGCAAATGACTGGATGAGCTGCCCTGTACAGCTGTTTAACCCCTTGCCTTCTGCTAGGAGTTCATGCTGAATGTAACATCCCATTTTCATTGATGTAAAAAGGCCAGCACAGGACTGTATATAAACAGTGGGAGAGTAACGCTGATTGTCTTTTGCGTACAAGACACACCACACTGTGGAACTGACTACACGGTTTGTTTCCAATTTTGCATATCATAGTGGAATTTCATAAGAAAGAAGGGAAACTTTAAATCATGAAAAGGAATCAACAAAACTCAAAAGCACATTTGTAGATAGGCAAGTGTGTGGATCCTTTGGTTACTATTTGGTCTATCTGCAGTGGAAATCCATGTCAAATCTTTCACCATTTTTAATGACACGGGATCAGATTTGCAAATGGAAGGTGAGAGCGCTAAATCAAGGAACCTGAGCGTTTGATTTTATGTTTGTGTCTGGGTAGTCCAAAACATTAAGGCTTTTTCCAAAAGCTATGCAGGCTCCCCAGCTGAAGAGATTATGGTTTTTTCTGTGAAACATCGTGCCTGGTTGAGATACATAGAAAACTGCTGAGTTGATATTTTTCGATTATTTTAAAAAAAGGCAGGGGGAGCTTTCAAATTTCTCATTTCTACATAGAAGACTTCAGGGTTAGGGCTGTCCTGGCACCGCGAGGGCTAGCAGTGGGACAGGGACCTCCCCCAGCAGCCCCATCCCAGTGTGTCCAGAGGCAGCAAGCAGAGCTGGGGTGGGGACCGACTCCCGCTGCAGGGACAGGGCAGCTCCAAGGCCAAGCCAGGGGCCCCGATGGGCGAGGGGCTGGCAGGGTTGGAGCTGGTGTGAGCATTACGGCGAGTGATATGTCTCACATGTTTGACCTCCAGCTGGATTTTGGGTTAAATTCCACATTATTTACAGTGTATTAATTCTTAGTAACTACTTAGGCAATGGTTTCATTTTTCTGTGAGAATTATTACCAGCTTAGTACTTTTTGTGTGGATTATTAAATTTTTTTTTTTCCCCCAGTGTGTTCGACATGCTCCCGTTTTACATCCGTACCTCCGGTCTGTATGACAAACTTGCAGGTTGTCAGTCTGCCTTTAATGGCAAGCCCTAAAACCTCACGAGTCAGTTTTTCAGACTTTGATGCTTCTGTGAAGAGGAAACAGTGAGAAATACGATGGCATCCCTGTCCTGTCTTTATGAGACAAAACAAGTGATCTTTGCTGTATGTCCCCAGTTTCTTTGAGTAGCATAATATTTTGACACTCAGAAGAAACTTGGTGTGACAAGAATGCAAATGAACCCATAAATCTGTTATTTAAAAATAACATAAATAATGTCTGTTCTGCTACGAGTTTGGTTTGTTCTTTCTGAGAGCATCTAGTGACCATCTTCAGGACATTTATGAAACTTGAGCAATTTTTCAGTACTAAGCTGCCTTTGTGGACAACTAAAATTCATAGAACTGGCTATTAAAGGATTATATCCCAATTACGTTACGTGAACCCTAACCTCGGTAATTTGAAGCTGTCTGCCAGCTTGCTAGCTGGAGCTGGTCATGCCTACCAGATGTTGTTCATCAATGCTAGGCATCAGCCTCCCCGTAACGAAAGGGACCCAGAGCACAGCCATCCTTAGGTAACGTAGTGACTTCGTATTTTCCTGCTTAACCCTGCTGATTCCCAGAACGCTCTGTCCTGATGTCAGGAGGCTGGGGCTGGACTGGCCGCTGTCGATGGCGTGGCAGCTGCAGGAGGTGTTTCCAGGAGCTGCAGGAGACGGGGCATCATCCTTCTTGCTGGGGACCACGGTGCTGGCCAAAGCCTCTCAGTATCTGCTCTTGGCCTTGCAGGATGGGAGGGATGGAGAGAAGGAAAAGGGGTGCTACTGGATATTTGGTAATGGTGTGATGCAAGCGGGAGGAGGAGAGAGGAAGGCACGTGTGGTCACCATCTCCATAGCCCTGCACTAGCTGGGGGTGCGCTTCTGGTTTCTTCTTCCCCAGGTCGCTTGCTGCCTGGCTGAGCGGTGCGGAGGCTCTGCTGAACCCGGGACCGGGTTACCAAGGGAGAAGAAGCAACGCACAGCATTTACTACAAGGACTAGGAAAAATCATGTTTCCATTCTGTCTTCAAGCTCATACCTTTTGAAAAACCTGCAGGTTGGCCATGTACACGTTCCTCTTCTCTCTAAAAAGGTTTCTTTTAGGGTCCCATTTTAGGTGCTCCAGTCACCTCTGCTGTTTCTGGTAGTGGCAGTGGATTTTCACTGCCCTTTTCCCTCTCCTGAAGGAGTGGGGTGTAATTCTGGAAACATGGCTTCGGTGCGTTGTGGTCATTAATTTTGTTTAAGTTATTATATTGGTATTGCAAGGTTTCTCTTTGCCTTAAACTGGCAGTTGGGGTTCCGAAGACTGAGGAGTTTTAATTTTATGTTGATTTCTTTTTATTTACTTTCTAGTTTGGGGCATTTGAAGTTTCTGAGCATTGTCTTTGGCAGTATGGTTATATATATATATTTTTTTAATATAAAGCTAATGCTTCTCATGAGTCATGTAATTTCAGCAGATATAATTTAAAAGAATCACCAAAGATCAAAGTCTGTGGTATCAAAAGCCATCAATACAGTATATTTTTTTGTAATACTCTTGTGACTTTTGTGATATGCATGTATCATTAGCGAAACTGGGGCATCTAAGCCAATATCCTTACAAACGACCTTGGTAACCACTCTTTCAGAAGGAAGCTTGTTTACCTTCTTGTTTTCAACGGAAGTGAGAACTTGAAGAATATTCTTCCAATTGGGAGTTGCCACTGACATAAATATTAATGAAAAATGAACAAGGGTTTGGAGGGAGCATCTCAAATCTTCCTTGAAAATCTAATCGGCATTATTTTATGCTGGCTGTAGCAAAGAATTTTTGAGTCTGCCTTAGGATATGATTAACATTTATTATTTTAAACAAAACGAGCAAGCCAATTCTCATCAGTTGATTTATACAACTTCTGTGCTTTTGGCTGTGAACTCCATATTGAATACTGTTTGCTTTGAAGCTGTTTTTAATACTAGTCTTCAGAAATAAATTAAATTCCTACCTCCTGAGTCTTGAGAGCAGTTGTTTATTTTTTCCTTCAATTTATTAGTTTGCTATTAAATTTTAAGTTCCTCTGCACCTCTTTTTTTTTTTTTTTAAGTTCCATCTGTTTTTCTGTATTCTTTGCTCAGTTTTTGACCCACTGACTGCCTTACATGGCACTGAGTCATCCCTTTAGCTCTTCCTCCTTAGTGGGATGCCTGCTTTTTCTCCTTTGTGCTACCCTTGCAAAGCACTAGTAAAGCATGAGTGGTCCTGGAGTCCTTAGAAATCTGTATGTTTCTTCTAAGAAGGGCCACCAGTATTAATACCAACAGCCCTTAATGCTTTTGTCTATTTGCAGGTGTCATGGATAAAATACCAAATTTTCTAATTAGGGATTTTGTAAACCAATGTTTATACTTCTAGTTTCTCTATAAGGAAGCTGCTCACATGGAAGTGAGACTTTAAGGGAGTGCAGTCATATCTATTCATAAGAAGATAACTAGTGAGAAAATGCGAACTGACAAGTTGAAGCTAACGTGGGGAGAAGACCTGCTTGAGCCAGTTGAGGATAACAGGATAATGAGCCACAACAGGAGAGAGAGAGGGGGTTTTTATGTGGTGACTTAAGCAGAGAAGGTAAGGAAAAATTGTGCAGGGGAGAAGTCCTCAGGGGAGCTCGTTGCCAGGATAGGGTTTACAGTAGTTTTGTGTTGCTTCTGACATGGTGTGACTCCACTTACTAAAGAGCAAGAGGAGATTACAGTCAGTAACTTTATGTATTTCGACTCCCCTTCTCCTGTTTTCTAGGATCTTGTTAGAGTTTCCTATGGACTACAGGTAGCTCCTGATGCTAGTTTTCAAGTGTTCCAGTGTCTGATACTTAAAGCTGAGATTTTTGTCTGAGGGAGCCTTTCTTTTAGTCTCCTCATAAAATCTGAAAAATATTTTTAAAATGGCAGAGATTCAGAAATAACACGTGACTCAAGGATGAAGAGAAGAGAGGAAAGCAGTGTATCTGGTGCTATAGTATTAAAAGTTAGATACTGAGAAGTGCCAGTTTCCACTGTCTGTATTTAAAAAAAAAAAAAAAAAAAAAATTTCTTCTATCTGTGACCAATTCAGAATAGATCAGGATTAGTTTTCAATCTCTTCCTTTGGAAAGTTATCCCAAAGTCCACTGGAACTTGTCATTAAGGAGACTTTCAGTTTAAGTGTTCTTTACTTAATTAACCAGTTACTAGTAGTTCTGCCTCTTTTTAGTTACCAGTAGTAATATCTCTTTTCAGTCCCTTATTGGCCTTCTATAGGTGGCTTCCTGTTTTTCTGCCTTTTCAATCTGTTCCTAAAATGTAGGCCTACTTTAAAGACCCTATAATATCTTAATATAAGGGGGAAAAAAAGCATATTGAAGTATGTTCACAGGAATTATTTCTCTGGATCTTAAAAAGATAAGTCTTATCTATATGTAGTAGCATTTGTTTGCCTCTTCAGAGTCCCAGTTTGCTTTTTCATCTAATGGTGCACCTGCCTGCAACGTACCCTGTCCTCCCATCCTTTCCCCATTGAAGAAGCCACTGAAGCATCTTGTTTGTGTAGGGCTTTATGTGTAATTCAGGCTTGACTTGTTATAAACTCAGTTTTATAAATTTCATGAGAAGTCTAAAAAAAAAAACCCAACACTTCTGCTTAGCATAGAAGGTAGCAATGGCCTGTGATAGCCCTTTGTGCCAGAAGAGTTCGTGCCACAGGTGTGGGCTGGTCCTCAGGATCTGCTGTCCTGATGGAGGTGTGCTCTGCCATCAGGGATGGAAACCACTGCGGCATCAAGGCGTGTTCATCTGAACAGGGTTTCATCCCAACGCCTGAGGTAGTCTTTCACCCTTTCAGGTAGCCTGGAGGCAGACAAGTCAGCGTGGCTGTTGACTTCACTGGTACGCAGCTTACCTGGTTTCCTGGAGGGCTCCAGCCATCCCAGCTGAACGATGCTGGCAACAGACCTGTGTTGCTTTCTTTCAGTGAGGTGACAGCTCTCCAGGTCCCTGCCAGTCCATCGTTTCCTCATGACTCCAAATTCACACATCAGTTAGATTTTTAGGATGTGTAAGTAAGATCCATCAGCAAAGCAGCTTTGAAAATAGAGTGCCTCTGGGCACTGGTCACGCAAGTCCCTAGAGGGTTCCGCAGTCTCCAAAGTCCTGGCAGAAGAGGAGGGGTTGCTAGCAGGATGCAGGTGGGCAATTCTCAGCTCAGGCTGCTAAACCACTGCGGAGAAAAAAGCCAAACATACGTCAGCAGTAGAAGTGCTGTGAGAAGCCAGCCTAGAAAACAGAGGGCAGGTGGAGATGTGCTGCAGGGTTATAAAACAGCTGGAATTTCCTTAATTGCCCGGAACTTCGTGCTTAGGTAGATTAGGTTATTGTAGTCCATTTGAGCGGTGACAAAGCTGTGGATAACTGAGATGGTGTCTGCCAGGATGGGACAGAGTCTGGGTTTAGCTGTAGACAAGCATTACTGGTGGACGATGGTGTGTGAGAGCAGCACAGAAACCAGTAACGTTTACAGATGTCCAGACCGATGGCAATGTGTGGACAGCCTTTGCAGAGCCTCTTGTCGTTTGTCAGGCATGCAGTGCAAATTCTTCTGTATCGAGAGCTGTCTGTATTTTCCATGCACAACCCCGTAGCTGCTGTAAATAATGAACGCTTTGCTTTCCTGATATGCTTAACCTCTGGCTTAGACCACGTATGTGCTCAGAATAGCACATACATTATTATGCAGTGTGAAGCTACGATAGCTGTGTTTTATGTAGATGTAATGCAGTGTGTTTGCCCTCCTTAAACCTACCGATTAAAGAATGTACATTTTGTTCAGCTGAATTATTTACATTTTAGCGTTCATGACACTTTTCGTCCTTTCTTTGGTAACAGTCTGTGGTACTGTGACTGTTCCTGATCATGAAGAGAGATGCTGCCATTAGGGTTTTTTAGCATTATTTATTGAAGAGTTCCTTAAGCAAAAATCAGACTTTGAGTTCTTCATGGCCTGGACAAAGGAAACATTTTTCTCCAACCTCCTCCCTGTTGGTCTCCTGGCATAACAAGCTGCCATTCCAAATATTCAGGGACTTCTTTTGTTCACCTGTCTTCTGGGGGGGTTTATTTTGTTTTGCTGGATTTCAGTTTATTTGCAAGATCCTTATCAGATGGAGCCCTTTAAAAGGGAGGGCAGATGCTCTTGGGCCTTCTCTTGCCAGCTTAAAAAATCATGGAAACAAACTTCTTGTCTTTCCCTGCACCTAGTTATTTAAATGTTTGATTTGGCAATGAGTCCAAATGAAAAAAAAAAAAAAAACCAAACCTTGCTGGCTGTGCTGAAAATCAGCATTTCATGAGAACGCTGTTCATGTACGTAATGTTCAGATTTTTCCCTTTGAGCCAAGCTCCCAGCTTGACCCCCGTAGGCCATCTACTTGATGAATCATTGTGGTATCTTGTGGGATATACTGTTCAGCAATCAAGGGAACGTGGCCTATGCAGGATATAACTAACAACACAGGATATGGCTGGTATTTTTCTTGAAGACATACCAATGTCAGCTCCCAAGTATATCTTCATTAGCCTGTTGAGCTTTTTTTTTAAACAGAAATCGACACTTTATTTTAATAGCAGAGACCTTTCATCCTTACGTTTCACCTTTTCGTCTAGATTTTCTTTAAATGAATTTTCTGTTGAAAACCAGCTATATAAATATATATATATTTTACAACTCTGAAATTGTATTTTAAGAAAAATTTGATGAAATACTCACTTCCCATTGAATCACTCAAAATGTCACGAGAGGATCCAGAGCAAACCAGAATTTCCAGAATTAGGATTCTGAAAATGCCTCATTTGTTTTCATTGAATATAAGGACACAATTTTCATGAAGTATGTTAGTTTTTTACTGCTTCAGGTGTATAGTATTTAGAAAAAACAATTACCCAAGGCCTTTGGTCATTTTTTGTGTGTATACTGCAAGCAATATTTGAATACACTGTTTGTCCTAACAGTAAAGAGACAATTATAGTAAAAGCAAATGCATTTGCAATGGAGAAGGGTATGTGGGAGCAGCCTACGACTGCACTAAAGTTCCTGGACTGTACACATGTGTTGGCGAAGGTGTTCGTAGCCTCTCATTAAGACCGCCAGCTTTTCCTTTGACTGCTGCTGTGTTACAGGACTTCTGCCTGGGTTGAGTCAGAGCCACTTGAGTAACTTCCACTTCTATTGCCAGTCTGGAGAGTAAAAAAAATTCCCAAAAAAACAAATCAGTGGTGGAAAGTGTTCTGCTATGGATTTGCTGTGTCTAAGATAGCTATGTGTGTATGTAAAAGGAAGCAGAATTTAATTGTACTTTACAGAACTTTTCTGGACTAACACTAGCTACTGTGCCCATGCCGTTTCTATCCCACTGCTGATTTTTGTGAGAGTAAACTGCATGGGCATGGCTCGCCTACTGCTGGATTTCACTGAAATGAATGAGAGACCTTACGCCAGTAGTAGTGTTTTCTTTGTCACACAGTATTTGCCAGCACATAAAACTCATTTCGTTTTGTTAGCTGACTTCTATGTAAAGCCATAGATTTCTCAACATGTGTAATTAATCTGTTTTGAAACACCTTCATGGCTTGGTGTCAGCTGCAGAATTTCTTCATAGTTGCATTTGGGTCACAGATGGCAAGGGAGGAGGGAAGAGATTATCTTTTGGGAAAAGAACCCGTGCCTGCATTTTCCTAATCAGATTCATGATTTCTGTGTAGTTGGGTGGTTTTATTCCACAAAGCATAAGCTACTGCTGGCATGCAAACTTCAAGACACCTCTGACCTCTTTTGAACTTGCTAATTCTGAAGCTTTCTGTTCTGCATTTCAGTTGTGCTTTGATGATGACGACTTTGAAAGAACTGTACGTTGATGGAATCTTGTATGAGGCATCTGTCTTGAAGCAAGTTAAAACCTGTGCTTTAAAACATGGTGTTTGCATCTTAATCAATACTGAGACACAGTGAATTAATCTGTGTATAGCCCTGAGGGGATCTTCTTGCTATGGGATTACTTTCTGTGCCTGAAGGACCTTACACCTGCAAGGAATAGAAACACAACAGTGGTGTCGGGGTTGCGGGTGTGCATGGAAGCTCAAACCTGTTTTATCCACGTGTGTATTTCCATAAATACAGGCAGGGAAATTTCTAGACATCTCTGGAAGTTAATCATCTGGGCTACTAAACTGCACATAGGATTATTAACTTGGTCTGGATGAGTGAGCTGCGTTTGGATTTGGGAATGTGCCATGACTGTCTTTATATCCTCTACTTCACAGTTCAGCACAACTCTTGCTGAATACAAGATTGTTGGGTTTCTGTGCTTTAACTTGCTTTCCCCTGCATTGCGAAGACAGTTGGGACTACTGATTGAGTCAAGCAGGAGACTGAAAAGTAGTGTGGTCAGTGGGAACACCCTTTGAGGAGAGAAGAGGGCAGATGATATCTTTTGAGTTACTGTGCATGTTGAAAACTGCTTAATATGAGCAGTTGCTATTAGATTCTCTACATTTAAACATGTTCATTAATACAGTTGCATTTCTATCTCAGCCCACCTGTAGGAAGGTTCAAGGCAAATCAGTATCTCTGGCTATTTATTAATTGATTTTGCTGACTCTTCCTCTGCTATTTGTTCTGCTTTGATTTCTGTAACAAAATATATATATTTTTTTTAATGCCTTACAGACCAGATGCAACAAAACACCTGAGTGTGCAGGCAGCTTTTAAACAAATACTGAAATCCCACTGAAGCCAATGGCATTTAAGCATGAGCTTTGCAGAACAGGGGTGTAATGTTCAACCGGTAAAGAATGAGATGAAAAACCTGGCTTTCCATTCTTACTGCCATCATAAAATGAGTGCAAGTATTTTTACACACAGAATAAAGCCCTCTAACGTGAAGGTTGTGAACAGTTTTGGTGCCTTTTCTGCTTCCTCATGTTACATCTTCCAGACTTCTGAGGTCTTAGTGTGACCTAGCCCTGCTGTACTGCAAGAAGCTTTACAGTCTGCTGCACGTAAAGCTAAGTTTTTTTTAATTCATTCATTTGATATGGCTTCAGGTAATGTGGAATGTAGAACTCTGAGGCAAAACATTGGAGGAACTAAATCCAGATGTTACAGACTTATTGGTGGAAACTGGTCATCCTCTTCTTACACGTACTTAAACTGGTCAGCTGTTTGAATATGGAAGGAATTCCCAAGCGCTCTCCTCTGTTTTGAAGGATATATCGCGTGTGGAATGAGCCTTTCCTTTCCTCCCAGTATCAAGAGTAGCCAGTGCCTCCAGACCGGAGAAGATGCCATCTAAGCTCATTTAACTCACGTTGTTTCCCTGTGTGCAACACAGAGTGTCATTACAACTGTATTTTGGTTTGTTTGGGTTTTTTCCCACTTTGTTTTCCTTTTGGTTATTTTATGAAATTTGCCATGAAGCTGAAATTGGAAAGTATCACTGTATTTTTAGGGTTGTTTTTTTCTGTTCTGCATTTCCCAGCAATGTTCAAAAAAATTGGAAATGCAGTGATCTTTTCTGAAATACATATTTAAGTAAATTGGTGCTATATTTAAGACTTCAAGCTTCAGTAGAGCGTAAACTGGAACGTTGACTTTTGCTGCTGATCTTTACAGTATGTACCTCAACTGTAGGTAATCCTTATAAACCCTGAGCAAAAGAGCATGAGAAAATAAAAAAGGCTTAAGAAACTCAGTGGTGTAAATTGACAAAATAGTATCTCCTGAAAACTCTGAGCTTTTATTAATGTATTCTGCAGGACTGTAAGCACAGTAGATATGAAACTCTTCAGTCTGCCTGGTGCTAAACTAGGGAGGAGAGCACTGCTGTTCAGAAAAAAGCCCTTATTGCAGGCTAAGTGCTGTAGGTTCTTGTATTTAAGTGCCTGACTGTAAAAGGTTTCCTGTTGGTTTCATGAACTATACTGTTGTTGTCTATAGCTTATTTTCAGTTGATCCAACTCAAAAAGAGTTAAGACATTCCTATGTCAGTCATGGGAAAAACAAGTTTGCATAGCTATTCTGCCTCTTACAGCCCACATTCCTTCTTTTTCTCAATTATAAAGGATTTGTAACACAATAGCATGTTAAATGTTGTTCATGCACCTGCGTATGCAGTGCCTGCCTCGGCATTATGTTCTTGTGTCCTGATGCTGCCAGCAGACCTGCATGGGTGAACCTTTGCAACGGGGAGAGGAGTCCTGTGTGCGTCACCCTAAATTTGCCCATGTGCAGTCACTCACATAACCAGTGGCATCAAACAGTGGAGCACCAGAGTCCTCATTCCCTTTGCCCATGCGGGTAATCCCAGCAACCCTGGTGAAGATCTTACACCGAATAACTCTGCGAAGGTTTATATGCAGTTATCATAGAATCATAGAATCATTAAGGTTGGAAAAGACCTCCAACCGTCAACCAAACACCGCCATGCTCACTAAACCATGTCCCTAAGCGCCTCATCTACACGTCTTTTAAATACTTCCAGGGATGGGGACTCAACCACTTCCCTGGGCAGCCTGTTCCAATGTTTAACCACTCTTTCAGTCAAGAAATTTTTCCTCACGTCCAATCTAAACCTCCCCTGGCGCAACCTGAGGCCATTTCCTCTCGTCCTATCGCTAGTTACTTGGGAGAAGAGACCGACACCCACCTCGCTACAACCTCCTTTCAGGTAGTTGTAGAGAGCGATGAGGTCTCCCCTCAGCCTCCTTTTCTCCAGGCTAAACAACCCCAGTTGCAGGCTTTAATGCTGTGTTTCTCACTTACTGGTGCTTTGTTTTTCCTTTTAACTTTTTCTTTAAAGAAACCTTTAAGTCTTCTACTGGTATTGATTTTTCTTTTGTGCATTTTTATTTTAAACCTTGCCTTGCTGCTGCTTGTCAGAATTAAATGGTCCAGTGAGAAAACGCCTGGTTTCAGATTTGAGAAGGTGCAAAGTTTTTTGTTGTTTGTAGGATCAAGATGGCTAAGCAATTATTGATAGCTCTTCCAATTCTGGAGACCTTTGAGACGGTAAGGCAGAATGGAAAGATTGTTTTCCAATTAGAGATTAATACCATGTAGTATCTGAAATGTTTTATTGTGGAGGTTACCTACCCATTAGAGAGGTTTTGTCTGCCATGGGCTGCATTAGTGCGCCTGACAAGCATGGTGAAGTTTGGGATCTTGTCTGGAATAGTGTCTTTCTGTCTGCTCGGGGATCCGTGGTGCACAAAGGAGTAATGTACTTAAGAAAGTCAGGTTTTGACCAAAACTGAGGGACAGCAAGAAGTCCTCTTAAAACTTCCTCTGCAATCTGATAGCATTTGTCTTCCTTCTCTGGCTCAGCAAACACCAACAAATTGATTGTCACTCTTGTGTAGCAATCGAAGTACTCTCCTCTCAAAGCTTTTGCAGACTTATTAACAAACAGGCAAAGGGGAGGACGATCAGATCCTAGAAATATAGGAAGTATCCTGCTCAGTGCATGTTTGGCTGTGTGTATTTATGTATCTTGTATTGTGTGCGTATGTGAATGTGTCATTGTATATCTGTGCTAATTCATGAATGCAGCTATATGCTCCACTTCCCTCCCTTTCTTTTTCAGCAGACCAAGGCCCCCGGCCAGGAGAGCAAATGCTGGGCTGTAAGTGTGGAAATGGAGCCGTCAGGAGAAATCAAGAATAGCTGCCTTCACTGGGTGTAGATTGTGGTACTAAAGCAGTGGAGTACTTCAGCAGATGCCTGATGTTGAATGTAAACATCTGTAATCAATTTTGAGTGGGTTTAGGGTTAAACCAGTGGTCTCCTAAAGGCTAATGGGACCACTTCAGGAGATACTGAAGTGTTTTGCTGAACAAGAATTGGTGAAGCAGAGCCTTGAAGGCTGCCATCAGGACACTTGGAGTGGATTTGGCAACCACAAAACACAGGCAAAACTGATCCTGAAATGGTCTGATTTAGGTTTTCCGCAAATGGGTAACTGTTGTGTGTCTGAGTGTCCCATTAGCTTGCCAGTTTGAACACTAAGAGTAAATGTGTTCTCTTAATAATGAATTCCTCTTGTATGAGCATTTTTACTTCGTCAGAAGGCTTACCGGCTTACTGTCATAGCTTCTCCTGCCCTGTCTGGCAGTCACATCGCTGGATTTATTTATTCGGCACAGACTATTGAGTTCTTGGTGACAGACACTGCTACATCTTTTCTACTAGGTTGCATGTAGTTTCATTAAAAGTCTATGCCCTAATAAAATGTTTGCAAAGAGGAAGCTTTCCTATGCATCCCCGGTTATAAAAATGTAGTGATGATTTTGTGAATGAAGAAATCTTTTTTCCTAACATAAATAGAATTGTCTAAGTCCATAGATTAATCTCATAATAGATCCATCTTAAAATGAAAGTGTTATTTCGTGGGATTTGCTTTTCATCTGCCAGAACAAAATCCACAGCCAGTTTTTGCAGGAACCTGCTGTAACATGAACGATGATGTGGGACATCTGTAAAGCAGCTTATTGTTCATGTCGTTCTTCCTCAAATACCCAGTTTTTGTACTGTGATAATTTTAGCACTTTGAATGCAGAACAGTGCTTTGTCTTTACGTGTCTTGGTAGTTAATTTTGAACTTATGTGAAGCAGAAAAACCTTTTGTGGCTGCGAAAATGAAGATGAAATGGTGATTTGTTCAGGATCACTCATGGGGTGGCACCAGTGGGGGAATGAGGTGCCAGGTCAGGCCTCATGGCTGCCGGGACAGAAGCCATCTGCTGAAGCGGGACGACTTTGCTGGCAGGCCGCTGCAACATGGCTGTCCGCGCCTGCCACGGTAAGGACAGGTCTGTCAGCGCAATGTGGGTGGGTGAGTACGGAGAGAGGTACGGGAGAGTACCAGGTCCAGGCACATGCGTAGAAGGGCATGTGGACATAGGAGAAAATCCAGCACCCGTGTGTGAGGCGGTGCTGCAATGCCCTGGGGCAATAGTGTAGCAGTGTAGATAGGTCCACCCAGAGCCAGCCCAGCTCTTCAGGAACAGCCCTTTAGATTAGGTCGGTTCTCCATGGCGTGGCCCCGGGCTGGTGGGCAATGCCCAAACTGCCCTTGGTGCCCCCAGCTTGCGCAGGCTCTGCCAGCCCCGCTGAGGCCCGGCGTCGGCCGTTGGGCTCTCTGTGAGAAGAGGCTGCGGAAAAGTGGGAGCGAGACCCTCCCAGGGTAGGGTGAAGATGACCTCTCCCGTGGTTCCTCACGCCAGGACTGTTGTGGTTCTTAACAGTGACGAAACATTGCTTGTTAAGAAACAAACCCGACTTGCTTCTATTTCGAGCTAGAAAATGAGCTGGAAATGGGAGATGTCAAACTCCATGAACTGAGCCTCGTTTCAGGGCAAGAGCAGTGAATAACTGTTTAAGGCCAATTTTTGTTAGAAGACTTTCAAAAGCATTTAATTATTTCTCATCTAAGGAAAGCTAAATATGTAAGAGTTCACATAGCTCTAATGTTTACTGATATTTAAATGCTAAAGTCACCGCACAGTAAAACTTGGACAATTAAGAATGAAAAACTGACATAACAGTTTCATAACCCTTGAACTGAGTAATTAGGTGAGAGCATCCCAATTTCTGACAGAATAATTTATGCTTAGAGAGGTGTTCATTTACATATCAAGGTCTCCACGAAGCCCTCAGGGATCACAGCTTGCTCTTTATGTTATACAGTCAGACTTAAAGTGCAACAAAGTTTAACGTTTTTATGTTGAGAAGTTTTTCAGATGTCAGTGTTTAGGCATCAAAAATTCAACCACCACAACAAAATTTTAAAAACGCAGAGAAATGGCTCCCAAGTGACAGGAAGCCTGCGCTATATAAAGCCCTCGATTTCAGGGAGAAGCTGTTTGGAAGTTCACTTCCTAAGGTCCCAGCTCGAAGCCTTCTGAAAATTGGTGGAAGGAGTCCCAGTGATAACAGCAAGCTTTGAATCAGGCCCAAGGCGAATTGTGAGTTTTTGCTACTTTTATGGTACATGTGAACACAACTCTCTTGATTTTTCACATGCAGGACCCTAAATGGTTTGCATAGCTGCAGTATTGGTGCAAGATTTTGGTCTGACGCGGAGCGCACGCAGCTCCCACTTCCCTGCGGTTCTCAGAAGGTGCTGCGGGCTGGTCGCGGGTCCTGGGTGCACAAGTAACGCGGCGGGAAGGGGCACAGGAGATGCAAAGAGTCTCTTCTTCAGGCGGTCCGAACCCTTGCGAGCAGTGCTGCGGCTGATGCTGGGGGGGGCACTGCCCTTCTGTAGATGGACCCTATGCACTAAAGCTACTCCTGTGGAGCGGCTGCAGATACTGGGTTTCTCTCCTGAGTTTTCCTGAGGCTGGTAGAGTAAGAAGCAAAGTTTCACTGGTTTCTGGGCAGTTTAGTTTGTTTTTTATAAGAAGTGGAATCTGTTGACAGATGCTGACAGGAATTTTGGGGCGACAAATGTTGTTTTGGTAGCTCTTTTATCCTTATGCTAAATCATCCTAGCCATTAACGTCTCTTGGGTTTAATTTCTGCAGAAAATTTGTGTGCTTTGCACATGAAATTAGTAGCTTATTGAGGTGCCTGAATTATTTAATTTAGCCTAGTTTTAAGCAGCAGCTTGTACAGACCATGGTCTCAGACCTCAACAAATGGTGATGAAATATCCCCATAGCTGTAATTTGAGATACCATGTGTGAGAAGCTCCTGCAGCGTAGTGCTGAGCCTCCTTAGTACCTGCCTATTGCATGCAAGGTTTTTAGAAAGATTTCTCAGAGGGGGAATTTGTATGAGCCCTTCTTCTTGGAGAAGACTTATCTAGAATTTAGACTAGACTTCATGCTCTGAAGCTTCTGATTTTAAATAAATGTCACTTAAGGATATTTTGAAGGCTTTCTTGCTGACTGCCATGTTTTATTGATGAATTATTTGAATGGTGGTGCTCCAAATGGCTTCTGGTTTTTATAAAGCAGTTTCTACTTTTTTAAAGCTTTTAACTGTTGCACAGGTTTTTAAAAGTACAGAACCATACTATCTATTTTGAACAACCCCAGAAGACTGCTTGATACCAAACTGTGGTTTTGATTTGAGTGTAACTTGTGTTTGCAGGTAATGTACCTCAATGTTTTGTTCTTGGTATGAAGATCACACAGGTTGTATAAGAGGGTTGTTCTTGAGTTATGCACATTTTACTTCTGCTGTTTGGCCTGATGGCTGTTAACAGCCGCTGACACTATGGAACCACTTTATAGTGAAACCTTTGATGTGCCCCTTCACCTGTACCTCCTCTGTTCTCTCTGCTCAATAGATCAACTTCATGGTAGGTGGGCTTTCCATAACAGAGGAGCTGTGACTTGACATGTGCAACATGGCATTGCACAACATCGCTCTAGGAGCAGTGAGAGAGATTTACTATTTCACTTGATTATCAAATCAATTTGCCCCTTCCAAATTCACTATAAACTGGGTCTGCTATGAATCTGCGCTTCAGAGAAGCCCATGCTGATGGCACTGCGTAGATTATTGCATCCTAATCTTGCATGTCTTTTTGCAAAGCTTTCTTTTATTCTTAATTTATATTTCCTTTCTTGCTGCAGTTTTTTTTCTCTATTTTGTATTATAGGATCGGGATATTCACCCCTTGAAGATGACGAAGATGTGTATGCACGCAATAGATATAAAGGTGAATGCTTTGCTTATGTGCTAAAGAGGATCAGCTGATTGCTGAGAGAAAGCTTCATTCTTTTTCTTTTCATGGATTAGAAAATCTTGGCGATCCAGCTCCCATGGTTTTTCTCATGGATTCTTAGGTCAAGATTTAATTTCTACTTTTTTTAACAATGGAAATTAGACCGAGTACTGATCACCACCCTTTTATGCACCTGAGTAAGTAACTTTTGCGCTGCCTTTGTTCTTGGAAGATCAGGTTGTTAAGTCATGAAAATCTAGGAAGAGCTTCTCTTTCTTCTTCATGCATCCTAACAAAACCATCAATGATAAGCTGACTCAAAACCTGGGCCTACTGATGGTAATGTATAGAATTACATGCAAGAGAGCTTGATTTTCATGACACTTTTTTTCCCATAAAATTGTTCGCATTTCAGGTTAACCTGCTACCTGAAATGCCAAGTGAAGTGTGTTTAACGAATGAACATGTGCATTCCAAAAACAAATTACGTAGCTGGATGAATGAGTGAATGGACCGGAGTGTTTATAAAGCAAATTCAGGTTTTCTTCCCTATTCTAGAAGATTTTGCCATTCAGCAAGATTGAGAAGTTTTTTTGCCACTACCAGTAAATCTTCCATTTACTACGTCCATTTTCTTAAAAAGTCTGCTTCTGTCTCAGCACCCCGCTCCTCTGCCAAAACCCCTCAGAAGCCAAGACAGTAAAGAAACTTAGCATTTAATTTGTTGCTTTAAATGGTAACTGTGTTTCTTTTTAGTAAACTAATCTGTGGACATGCTAGAATTGTAATGTAATCATTTTGATTACTTGAAAATACTGGCCATTGGTGTCTTGTACGTTATTGATTCTCTGCAAAGAATCAATGGGCCTTTTAAGAGGTAAGTCATAAAGTAATTCAGACATTTATGAACAACGAAGAGGAAAGCAAAGATGCTATGGCTATGTTGCGCTCTTATGTTCCTCCCAGTAAAATACTTCAGTATAAAATTTTGCTTTCAAACACATGCAGAAATATTTCTCTAAAGCTTTATTTAGGTAAACTCTTTTTTCTTTGCCTTTTAACATGTAACCCTCTGCAGACACATAGAAAAAGAATTCCAGAGATCATGAAGATAAATCAATGCCAATTCATGCCAGGGCAGGCAAGTAGTTAAAATGCAGATTCTGTATAAATTCCTTTTATATGGTGATCTAAAATGGATTATACTCATGGCAGCCAAAATGTCACCAGGGTAAGTGAAACATAATGACTCATTCACACAGATATTAAAAACTGCCCTGAGTTTGGAAGCGCTACTGCCAAATGTTGAAGATCAGACAATGTGAATCCAGGAGTATAAAGTGTTGGACTAGAAAAGGCTCACTCTTCATTAGCATACTTATTTAAATTGGTATTGGGGGGAAGGGGGTGGAGAAAGACAAAGCAAGGAAAAATGGGCTGAGCAGCTATGTTCAGAGCTTCTCCTTATATGTGCAGTCCAGCATTTTGGGTACAGCCCATTGCTTGGCAAATAAAACTTCCCAGTAACAAATAACTAAATGAATTTTCTTAACTGATGTTAACATACGTAAGCAGCATTGTTTTTTCTGTGCACACGGACTCACTAAACAGTGCAAGCGACCACACAAATTCGTCCTCTTTGGCATCTGCAAACAAAACATTGCAGTTTATTGGGGGGGGCGGGGCGCAGAATCGACCTCCTACCAAACCCTTTTGTCTTCATCTGGATGTTTTTCAACTTGCTCAGCTTTCCAGAGAGACATCGCTGAGACTTTCTTTGCCCACAGCATTTTTAAAGAGTTTTTCCCTTCCTCCCTGGTGAACCCTCAGCTCTGTTGGCTGGTGTACCAGCAAGCAACAGTACAGCTGGTCACTTTGCATGCTGCTTGTGAAGGAAATGCTCAGCTGAGGCTGGTGTTTAAACAGGACTGAGGGGTTGGGGGAAATGATGCTCTAGAAAATGCTTTCCTTCCTGCCACTTGGCATGGCTGTCTCGGATCGTATTTGATGAGGAAGAGCTTCCCAAATACAGCAGTTCCCGTGTTCATCACAGCTTTAGTGCCACTGCTCTGATGATCCTCATTCCTAATATGTTTTCTCAAATACTGTAATGATCAAACACTAGCCCTAGCTGTAGAGGCAACGTTGTGGCTTCAACCATTTCTGCTTGCTGCCTGTTTTCCAGTGGTTGCAAACACAGGATTGAGTCTCCGAAACGTTTTACTACTAAGTGATAATGCAGGCTGTTTTATCACTGAGGAATGGTGCAAACTTTCTGTTAAACAGAAAAACACTGTATAGGTCCTGGTACCTAAAACCTCAAATTTCAGGTGAACAGAGCCCAGTACAGATGGTGAAGCTCCGGAAGGAGGCGCCTGGGAAACCTGTAGCTTTTTTTATTCCCAAAGCCTTCAGGAGCACGGCTGATCTTGTCTTGAGGCAGGGAACAGCTTGTGTGACCTCTTGGGGCCCCATCCAGCCCTAATATTCCATAAATGCTCCATGTAGCTGCTTAGCCTTTGAAAACCAATATGTGCCTTCACTTAAAAATAAACAAACTTTGATCTAAAACTTTGTTGTATCGTTTGATGTGCTTTCAGGCACATAAGCTTTTCAAGTTAGCTGGGTTTTTTTCCAGTGGTATCAGTTGGTCTAAACCCACATATTTGCCCCCTTATAAACCGTGCCTTACCCGCTTTCTTCTAATCACATTCAGTTCTACAGTAAGCATAATAACGTTTTAGATCAAACAGATGTTCCTCCTAAGCTCTTCAAGTTATCTGCATCCAAAAGCATGTCTGTTTTTGTTTTTCTTTCTGACAGTATCATTTGGTCCAGTAAAAGATGTATTACCCCTCCCTAGGAGCCTTGCTTTGTTTCTCTCTGTAGACCACCATAGCTGCAGCGACACTACAGGAGGGGCCTTTTCTTTTTCAGTATTCCGTTTGTGCATTAAACTGCATTTGTTAGCTGTTAGCCACTTTTTTTATAAATATATATGCAGCTGTTTACTCAAGGCAAGCGTGTTTGTAAAGCCACAAAAACATGCAGAAAAACTCAGGCAATTTGCAATAGCTGAAACAGCTGCCTTTTTTTTTTTTTATTTATTAGCCTCCTGATCACGTTGCAAAGTGTATTCGTCTTAACACCCTTTACAAAGGAAATCAGCCATGTGCATTTGCACTTTATATATGTGGAAAACTTGGGGCATAAATATCTTGAACTGATTTGCTGAACGATTACCTAGGTGGCTGGGGCAGAAGCCCAGCCTACCTGAGTCTTCACCCCCGCTCTTGTGCCCCTTCAGTCAGTGTTCTCCTAGTAACTTCAGGTTTAAACCCTTCTGCAGAAAAACTGAGGCCTCCTCCTTAGTTTAGGAGATCCTACAGCACGTGGGAAAAGCTGCTTTTTTTTTTAATTAAAAAAACAACAAAAAACCAAACCCAAAATTGACGTTTAGGGTCTCAGGCCATGAGAGGAGAAGAAGTGGGACAGAAAAGCTGGAAATACTTTGGGTTGAGACCACTGAAGGGGAGATTATGGAAAAGCTGTTGTTAGCTCAGGAGGAGGATTTCTCCGGGAGGTGAATGAGACGGAGGCTGCCTCTGTGAATCCAACATGCGTGGCTTCCCCCAGAGAGTGGTCGAAGGTGATGCTTGAGACTGCACCCGTGGCAGTGGGGTGGGCAGCTAAGGAGGCTGCAGAGATGGGTGCTGTCATCACCCATTACTTCAGCAGTAGCTGATTGACTTCTATTCCTGTTAGCTCATGCTCTTCACCTGCTCTCCCAGTTTTAATTTGCTTCGTAGCAAGCGTGAAAAATGTGTGCCACTGTGATACAGCCCCTCAACAAAGTGGCCCAAGTAAGTTGATGGGGTTTTTTTAATGTCTTTTGGTAACTATGGGATATAGATTAGGGTGAAGGACAGGAAACAGTTCTAAAAAAAAAAAAAAAAAAAACAAAAACAAAACCCAAAAACCACTCTCCGCCAAACTACTTTTTCATAATTATGGGGTAAATAATGGAGGATGTATTTGACATTCAGTATTTGCGGAAAAAAAAACAGAGATGGGATGATTGTGTGGCTGAGCCAAAAAGCTGAACCGCACTCTGCCTCTAACCTGCTGTGTGCTGTTCGACTGGTCTGCTCGTTTCCCGTGCCTCAGTTACCGCGTATTTGGTGACACTGGGAATAATGCCACTTACAGATCTTTGTAAAGGGTTTTCACACGTATTGGTGAAATACAAAAATAAGCATGTCACAGTACAATACGACTGCTTCAGAAACAGACTAGTCTAGAGGAACATGCTCTTGGCCGAGTCAAAAGCTTGACAATTAGTCTCTGATTTTAGTCCTCAGATGCTATTTGTGTTGATTCAGGACCAGCACAGCAAAATGTAGGTGCAAAATGTAATTTCCATTGGGAAAGTGTAAATATGTCCTAGAGACATTGAATATAAATATCCCATGTATGAGAAATATAACAGGCTGTATAGATTTTTGTTTATGTGTGGAGCTGATCGTGTAGAAAAATGTACATAATAACTATAGGAATTAAGAGCTAGAAGTGAACATCTGCCAAAGATGGTCTAGAAATTATTTTTAAATGTCTCCTGTGACTTTGCAAGGATGAAGGCTAAAACTCTGTTTTTTGTTTGGTTGGGGTTTTTTTCCATCTTTCTTGCAGACTTCAAAAGTTTTGTCATGTACCTCCCGCATGTCACACATTGTCACACAGGATTTCAGGACCTGCCATCTTTCTCTTTTTGCCTTGCAATCCCTTCCTCCCTCTTGATACGTCCTTTTCAAATCTTGGAGCTGAGAAGGGGCAGGCTTAGTCACTCCTTGTGTAGGAAACTCCTACGGAGGAGCTGCCCGCTGCAGAAAAAGCACGGCTTTCTTGGTGAACCCTGTTGTCAAAGCTAAACAAAGATTTTGAAGCTTTGGCTGAGAAAGGGAAGTCTCTATTTGATACTGCACCCATCAGTATCACAGTATGGTCTTAAATCCTCACAAGAAGATGGCACCCATATCCTGAGTATTTTAAAGTGTAGCCCTGAGCAGTTATTAAAGGTTCAGTTTTAGGTATACGTGTTTCCCTTTTTCCCATGTGTTCGGTAGGAGCATTAGCTGTGAAGTCCCAGCCAAATTCCAGCTTTCCTCTGACTTGGCAGATCCATCCATGTCACTGTCCTGCATCCAGGAGCAACTAGAAGGTGCTTCTTGTACTTCAGGCTCCATTTCCATGATATTAGGGAAAGGTAGTCCTCCACCTATCTTTTGAGGTGAAGAGTACAACACATGAAGTCCAGACCTTTGAGAAGACTTAGAACTGGATATAAATTTCTGCAACTTGGGTTCCCTTTTCTGAATATGTGCTATATATGCTCGTGAATGAACATCGACACCCTCTGAAGGATTTGACAGTACAAAGTGCAGGGGTTTGTGCTGTCAAATATATGCATTGTGCCTGAATGGATGTTGCACTTGGAAGCTACAAATTACTACGAAAAAGAGAGGAATAAGGTCAGATCTTTCTTGAAAGCTCTTCACGTAGTCTGTTGGATTGGACACTTGCCTTCAGATTTAATCATGGCAATGGTATGGTGCCCATTTGCTAGTAGAAGGCTATTTTGTGGGAGATAATAGAGTATTTGAATGTTTCAGTGTGGCACCGCAGAACTGCTGAGAACAGCGAGGGAGCTGCTGTTCCTGCACACTTCACAAGTTCCAGTTCAGCCTTAATCCTTGGTGCTAACTTGGAAAGTAACTTTGCAAAACTGGAGCTGTACTTAAACCCTGAATGGATGTTCTGACATGTGGAGGATGTGTACAGACAGGCTTGACATACTGGCAATATGACTTATGTAAGTCACATCCTTTCTAACTGTGGGAGAGCTTGAACCATCACAGAGTTCAGCCAAGGCAATGTCCGGTACTGCACAAGTTATTATGGAAGATTTTTTTTTATTATTTTAAATGGGCAGTGAGAGAGCTAAATGTTGTAAAGATTACAACTAGAGCTAGACCAAAGGTGTTCCTAATGCAAACTTTTGTTACCAAAGAGAAGTTAGATGTATCAATTTAAAAACGAGGGAAAAAAGGTCCGGTTGTCATCAAACTGTCCACATGGTGGCAGGCTTATTCCATGGACAAAAAAAAAGACAGACAGACAGACACACACACACACCCCCCACCCCCACCCCACCCCACCCCACCCCTCCACCCCCCCACCCCACCCCAATCTAATGGCTACAATTTTAGTGCTTGTAATAAAAAAGAGCTGCCAGTCTTTGAAGGGCTGACCTTCTGATGTATAAAACTTAGTGCACCTTGTTGGCACTGTTACTTCTCCACTTTGGTGGCTTTTTAAATAAGACTTTTCCATTTCTCCTCTGTGACCTTGAATAAAGAAAGTGGTTTTGTATTTCTGTCTGACCTTTTCCCTTTTGCAAAGTACTATGTGTGTTTTTTTGTTCTCTGTGCTAGAAACACCGTGGTGCTCCCCCATTAAGGTGAAACATGGTTATGCAAACTGCAGGACACCTCAAGGGGAATATTACAAGAATGTATTGGGAACAAGATGTGATATCCGCTGTCAAAAAGGCTACGAACTGCATGGCCCTCAGCAGCTAATTTGTCAGTCAAGCAAACGCTGGTCTGGGAAAGTGCTGTGCAAACGTAAGTAGCTATGAAATCGGCACGTGTGGCTCGTGCCGCAGATTCAGCAGACGATAAACTCTTACTTTGCATTTGAAGCAGCGATCTTCGGATTATTCCTTGTATTTTAAACATTGACAATATAATTGGATATGTAGATTGGCTTGTTGCTGAGGATTTTACAGTGGTACCTGGCATGATAAGTATCGTAAGTGGTAAAAACAATACTCTTGGCAGATAGGGAATGTTTTATGAGTGTGGAATTTTGATTTGTGGGAATAGTTCTATGAGAGAGCCATAAAGCTGCTTCAAAATATTTCCCATTTTGGATTTTGTAAGCTGACACAATTTGTATCGAGTGTCTAAATGGGCTCTTGCAGTAAAACGTTTTCTGAGAAGAGAGGAATAGGTACTTGTCATCTTTTTCTCATATAAATACTGCATTAGGCCACTGTGTATGTAAAGTTACATTTGAAACGCAGCTAATAAGAACAGTGTGAAAAGCCTCATGTGGAACGTGACTTTCTCCCACTTGTCGTTTGCTAGCTGCATCTTTATTTCTGTGTAATACCCCACATTCACATTACTCTAAAGGGGGATAACAGGTTTCCAGAAGTCTTTGTTTTCTGTTCCAGAAAAGCGCTGCCCCACCCTGTCCATGCCGACCAACGGGGGCTTCAAGTGTTTAGATGGTGCCTACTTTGGCTCGAGGTGTGAGTACTACTGTTCACCGGGATACCAGCTGAAAGGCGACCGTATAGTAACGTGCATGGACAACAAAGTTTGGAGTGGCCGGCCAGCATCCTGCGTTGGTAAGTAGGATGGTTGGTCTACACCCCGGAAAGTCTACATCTTGAGGTACCTGCTGGTGCCCAAGTCCTCCAAATGAATTCCAGAATGCTCTTTTATCTAATTCCTGGGGGAAGAAAGCAACTGTCCCTTTTGGGGAAGCAGAGGACAGTTTTCTAAGAAGGGATGCAGTGCACTCTCTGTCACTTAGTACTTTCAGCCACAAGTGACCGTCTTCCTTACACACACGCTATCAGCTCCAAGCATTATCACTTTAATAAAGATGAGGCTGGTGTAAATGGTCAGTGCTTTACAATGCTTATAACAGCCTTCGCTGATCTCCTGGGTGACTCGTTGGTAGCCTGTAATTACTGTGGTGCTCTTCTAGCATGTTCTCCGTGCTGGAGTCTGTCCTGCTCTCTGCAACTTAATGATAAAACAGGTTTGAAACTAAACCCTTTGTCTGACCTCCCCTGTTGCTTTTGTTTCTTGGGATCGTGGTCTCCAAATATATCCAGGGAATAGGAATGGTCTCCAAATATGTCCAGGGAATATGAATGGATTATAGTTACCAGCATGGTTGCAGTGAGCTAGACTAAATTTCAGCCTAGTTTACATTAGTTATGCCAGCAATTTTCATTACACAGCAGTTTCTCGGGAACCTTGGCTGGAATAATTGTTTTTATATACATAAATTAAAAGAGAGATAAACAAATATTGAGATTTAACTTTTCTTTCCTACTAATGAGATTTCAGCAGATAGTGAGGCCTCAGCTGCTGCTCTTGTTTCTGGGAAGTCTCTGATAAAAGGTTCAGCAGCTGTCTGCAAAGGAAAGTATTTTTTGGGGCATTTGAATTGGCTACCAGTAATTTAAGCTTGTGGGTGGTAGAGTATTTGTGCACAGTGGTTTTTTTGTGTATGATGACTTGGTTTTCCTCAGAATGCCTGTGGCTCAGTCTAGGTTAGCAAATGGCTTTGGAGTCTCTCCACTGTGGCCTGATGTTCGTAGAATTTTGTTCAGGTTTCCTGTTACTTGGTGTTGTACAAATGTATAAATGAGCCTGCTGCTTAGGTCGAGACTGTTTGTGGTGTCTCTTGTTTTTATTTACAAAAACGAGCCTTGTCCTCCTCAGTGGTGTGGGCGGAGGAAGAGAAACAAACCCTTTTAAGTTTGGGAATGATAAAATGTTGTCTTCTGTATTTCCTGGCACTTTCAGAACCTCATCTGTTGGCAGCGATGGGGTGCTTATTACAGAGGATGCTGTCTTGCAGAGTAGAGTAAGCAAGTATGTCTTAAGCAAAAAAAGAGAGGCTAAGTTAGCACTAACACTTCTTTTTGATTCCAGAAATGCAGGATAGTTGTTGCATAGGGTATGACTGCAAGTCCCAAGTAACCCAGTAAAAGTAATACTATTTAAGTTCTGGTAATACCACATAATATGGAGAAGACCCCTTCAAACCTTGTGTGCACACGGTTCCTATATGGAAATAGGGAGTTATGCAGTTAGCAAACTTTTAATAAGGTTATCTTTTGACCTTTTGATAGGTAGGATAGAGATTTTTTTGTGACCAGACATGACCCTAACAGTGTAATGCAGTTTGCAATTGCATACGCATCCCTTATTGTAATTCAGTAATTAAAGAAAAGGCATCAGTGAACTGCAGCCTACGAAAGCTTACCAATGGATACCAGGAGAGAACTGGCTGAATAGACATTTTTCCTCACTTTCAGCTGAGGAGTAAAATTAAGGTGAGGGGAGTGATGAAATACAAAGGCAAAGAAGCTGCTCTATTTGTTATTTTAACAAATAAGCAATTGGTTGCTTTGTGCACAGTAGGGATGTTACGTGTGATCATAGGCATGGGCTGGTAAAGTTCATGTCGTTGCAAATAGTTAGGGAAATGACCTGGGGACACCACAGCTGTTAGCATCAAGTATGACAAAATTACTGCAGACCTGGATTTATAATCCTCTTGAAAACAAGGGGCTTTCTTCTACCCTTTTGTACTGCAGTTGCACTGCTTAGCATTTTTGCACAAAACTGTGGGGTTCACAGTGCAGTAGTGAAGATGCATGTAGGAAAGGCATTGGGCTAACATCATTGCTGAAACAGATACTCACTAAAAGGGGAAAAAAGATATTTTTTTTTTCCAATTAAAGAAAATTAGGTGTGTTTTAGGAGTCACTTACAGAAGCCCTTACAGACAGTGAGTATTCTGTGCTAACAAAGCAGACTCTCTGTCCCCTGTCCCCCTCCTATAAGAGGAAGAATATCTTTCATGTTGCTGAAATAACTTTGATTAAAAAAGATCAACTTACAGCTGCTTTTGTTTTTCAGTTAGCTAAAAATGCCAATACTCGCTTGAATAATGTTTCCATTATATCCTTAATGCACTGTAACATAGATTGAAATAGCTATTTTCCTCTAGAAGATTGAAAAATGTCACCTTCTTTTCGTCTATAAAGGTTTCATTTTCCTGCTGATTGTATAACAGAGGTTGTAGTAAATGGCTGTCACCATGCTAAGTCATCCTTTTGTCACATCCTAAGACTGTATTGATAGGTAGTTAACGAACAGCTTCCAACTACCCATGTCTGAAACAAGCTCTGCGCTCTGAGTCATTAATTACACAGGCCCTGACAATGGATGTTTTGAAATACAGAGCAATGCCTTGTGGAGGCGGGTGGGGAGAGCAGAACAATGTTCTTCATCTCCCCTTTTATGATTTCCAGTCTCTTCATCTCTTTATGCTTTTGACACAGACTAATGTTTTGAATTAACTTCCAGCCATCATTTAATGTTGTCAGCAATCAGTAATAACAGCGTGTTTATGTAGCAGCAGACCGTTTACCTATCCCATACAGACTCTTGAATAAGCAAGCAGTGGGCATTCAGTACCATCCCTCTGTTTCTTTCCTCTTGTCATCCCAAATTCACAAGCAAATAAACGTAAGCCTTCAACAAACTATGAGAAAGGCAGTTAACAAGCTCTTTAAGGTTTGTTGATATTGTTAATATGAAGTATGTTTTTTAAAAATAAAATTTAAAACCTCTTTGAAAAAGTCACATTTTTCTCCACAAAGTTCAAAGGACAGCTTTAAAATTTGGTATTCTGCTGCTGACCTCCTGATGCGATGTCTGCAATGCCGCTTCCCAGCGTGGGGCCAGAGTACCAGTTGCTGCTGCTGAGTAGCCAAGAAAAGCGACAACTTACAAGAATGTAAGAGAAGTGGTGACTGAACAGTCACCAAATTTTTTATGAAAATTTTTTATGAAAACTCAGTTTCCCTGCCCATGATGTAAACCTCGCAGGCGAGATTCACCCATTTAATATATCACCCTGCTAAACAGCTTAAATAAATCCGCTTGGCTTGTCATTAGTCTTTCAGCAGTGACACTGTAGTGAATGCGTAAGACCAGCCGTACGGGGTCAGACACCTTGTAGCGTGTCCTGGCTCCAGCTCTGGCCAGGAATACTTATTAAGCGAGGCAGTCTGACAATCTGGTGCTTACAGGATGATTTTTCCCTCTGATAAAATCTCCCCAGCAGTCAGCAGTCTTGTGGGTTCCTCTGTTGGGGTTTGTTTTGGAACCAGTTTAGTTTTCTAACCTGCAGGTGGGCACCTTGCTCACGTCATACATTTTATTAAAGGGTTGGGGGGGGGGGGGGAGGCGGTGTTTCAGTTTTGTCACTTGAGCATTTGCCTGGATGTTCTCTGGTCACCTTCTCTGCATTTAAATGGGTTGGGTTTTTTTAGACCTGTCTTCCTTCTGCCAAGCTGTGGCCAAGGTGCTTAATATGCTGTAGATTGGCTGCAACTTTGTACAAGGGCACGAGGCAAAAGACCTGAGCGCTCTTTGTTTTAACGCATCCCAGTGGCCACTGCAGTTAAAGAGCCTCTGGTAGACAGCTGCTTTCTCTTGGCCCGTTTCAAAGCAGAGTTGTTCTGGTGGGGTTCATTTAGTGCCTGTTGAATGCTGAGAGGCAGCTGAAATGACCAAAGAAAATATCCTTTCCAGGAATTTTTAAGTCCAGTTAAAAAGGCTGCCTGGCCCCTGGGTGCTCGGTGAGTTGGTTCCCACAGTAACCGTATTTGTCTTTACGATGTGGAAGTCCAAGCCGGTTCATACCAACGAGTCTTCTCTGTGCTAAATAGCGTAATGAGCTTTCTGATTAATTAAGTGCTTAAAACACTGGGTCCTTAAATGCCATTCTGTCTTTAAATAAACGTAATGCTGGAATAAATGTATGCTGTCCGTAGCACAGTGGTGAGCTGTCGCCACAGTAAATTAACCAGAGCCAGAAGCAGCCTTGGTGAGACTAATTCAGCTACGCTGGGGGGTTATTGAGAGCAACGTAGTTTTGTAGAGGAGGGCAGAGCTCCCACTGGCTGTGATGTGAGCACGTTTCCACACATAACAGGAAGGTACTCTAAAAATAAGGGAGTGAGTAAGAAACATGAGGAAAGGAGACAAAGTGCTTCCTACAGCCAGCGTGGATGCTTGAAAATCCTGCTCGCTTGTGTACTGCAGCAGATGAGGGAAGGAGGAGTGAAAGAACTCAAAAAGTGAAAAAGTTAAAGAAGCCATAACAAAGATCTAAGTGCCTTACATATCTTTAGCGAAGGGTGTTCTTGTAAAGTACAGGAAGCTTGAAAAGCTTGTTTAGAGGATTCTGCTGTTCATTTGTGATTGATCCACTCCCTGCAGTGGGAATGCACTCTTGTTAGCCTCACCTTCTAGTAGGATCTACAAAGAAATCAACAGTTATCCTCCCAATACTATAGGAAGATATATTTTTTTCATTGTTTATTTACCAAAAAACCCACAAAAATAAGCATTTGTGTCAGGCAGTTTGCAATATTCCTGATGTTTTCTGAATAACTTTGGTATGACACTTATTGCCTGTGCCTCCCCCACTCCCTCCTGTGCAAAATTAAGACAGGAGCTCGTCCTATGGAAGTGCCTCACAAAGCTGCGGTGTTTGGGGTTGGAGGAAAACTCTTACAGAAGGAATACAGATAAGCCAGTTTTTGAGTCCCGGGTTCTTGGATTACCATTAAAAGTTTGAAGGGGCTATAGCAGGGCTGCACTTGCCCTAGTTAAACTGGTAGAAAACATTGTGTGTTGCTTGTACAATATGAGGGTCTATTAAATTATTTTCTACATTTGATGCTTTATAAAGACCTAAACCTTTTCTCATTGCTATTTTTTTGAAAGAAATCCAGACTGTACTTTTTGTGTCTGCCCTGCAAATGAAAAGACAAGGCCTGCCACCCTTTAAATTTAAGCAGCACTTTAGGGATTGATTTCTGTTTGCAGGTAAAGACCAATCCTGTCTCTGTGTTCATTTTTAAAGCCGGTATACGACTCTATGGATTTAGACTTCATTTTGGGTATAACCCGAGCAATGGTAAAAACCCCTGAGACTAAGCTATTAAATACAGATTTTTTTTTTTTTTTTTTTTTTTTTTTTTTAATTAATGATTGTGATGGTGTTTGGACTTAGTTCGCCCATGTATTTCTGCTATGCTGGGAGGATTGGCAATGGAAGCGGCTGAAGATGAGTAGCTGTGCATCGCCTTTGTCCTCCATCAGGGTCTTTTATCATCGCCACTGTTCCTTTACTCCTGCATAATAGTCACAACGTTCTGGTAGCAGTTAAACAAGCTTTCAAAACTTACCCGGTCTACTTTTTGTTTTGTATTACCTGTAAGGCATTATTATAAGAATTACTTGAAAAAAATCAAATGCAGCAGCAATTCCCTGCAAAATGACAATTTTGTTAATCTTCTGTTGTTTCTCTTTTTGCCATTGCTGCAGGAAAAATAACCAAGAGTTTAACAGTAACATGCAAAGTTATCATACGGAGAGAGATTTATGTTCAGTGTGCTTTACAAGTGTTCTTAATCACAATATCCACCACACAGATGAACAAAGAGAGGCAGAGCAGATAAACAGAAGGGTCAGGCTCCTCGGGTACAATCTTGGGTATCCCTCCGTAGAGTTCAAAGCCAAATATAGTCGATTTGTAGACACTGCTTTTTAACTGGGGACTAGATAAAGAAAGTTATGATAACTACTTTTTAATTAGTTTTTTACATTGGGTGGGGGGCTCGATCATTGTCATCTCTTACTCTTCTTACAAAAAGGTGGGAAGTACAGGCTCTACCTACCTTGGCTGGGACGTCTCCAGTGTTGAGGAGGCCAGCTGAAGGTGGTCCCGAATTACACTGACAACAGGGCAAGAGCTGTGAAGAAAATGCATAGCTGTAACACATGCACATGTGCCCATTTCTGTGACGTTTATTTCAACAGATACTGAGCCTCCAAGGATCCAGTGCCCAAGCGTGAAGGAGAAAACCGCGGAGCCCAACAAGTTGACGGCCAGAGTGTTCTGGGACACCCCAGAGGGACGGGACACTGCTGACGGGATTCTGACAGAGTAGGTTTGCATTTTCTCCTTTTTATTCCTGGGGTCCTAGGTTAGTAATTCAGCTGATGAGGGTGGCCAGGTACCCTTTCCCCTTAATTCATCCAAGATGCTTATTTATAGCTGTCACATGTCAATGGCCTGTAAAGAATTGCGTGTTTAATTAAAAATTGACAACTTGAATCGTTCAGGACCTGGCATGTAGAGGGGTAGCAGATTGTTGTGGTTATTTTAGAGCTGATGGAATAAATGACAATAGCATTTTGACTGCACCTGTGAAATTTTCCAGAACTTCTTTGTGGGTCTATTCTCATATACAAGTTTTCTTACAGCAAGTTACCTTTTATACATAACAATGAAAAGATAATAGTGCATCGGAGGTAGCAGCAGAGGCAATTTTGACTGTCTTAAAAAAACCTGAGACGACTTGTGTCACAAAGCAGTATCTGCAATCATCTTTAGGCTTCTTCCTGAAGTAGTGCTGACTACTGATGTCACAGCGTTCTGCAGTTACTTGTAAAGTAATGCCTCTCATTTGAAAGAGCTTTAAACATTGGATTTAAACTTAACACTTTCTTCAAAATTTCCTTGTCCATTTTTATGGTTTCACAGTCACATTTTCCAGAAGAGCAAGGTGCACTTGTGATGGTACCACTGTCTCTGATTTTCCCATCTTTATCATGCAGGATTTATGGCAGTCTATCTAGATTATTGTAATGGAAAGAGTACAGAAAATCTGCTTTTTTCATTAAGCAAGTTACATCTTTTAACTGTATATTAGTGGACTGGTTAAGCTTAAAATCTCAAAGTTCTAAGCTTAAAGATGTTTACAGTTTTATGTGAATACAAAAAAGCTGTTGAAAGACACAGTGACATTGCCTTTTTATTGTTACAGTTTAAATAATACCAGAAGAATTCATTACACAACTAAAAACAGTATTGCTGTTAAGGTCTACTGTGTTTATTCTATGGCAATTAACAGCATCAAAAAAAATTAAGCCTGATAAAATAAAGACTTTGAAAAGTGTCACAATAACAAAATTCCAAAGTCTTTTTGATGAAATAATGTCTGGTAGGCAAAAAAAATGGGGAATATCCCATGTAGACTTAGAATCATAGAATCATAAAGATTGGAAGAGACCTCTAAGATCATCGAGTCCAACCGTCAACCCAACCCCACCACCCACTAAACCATGTCCCTAAGCGCCTCATCTACACGTCTTTTAAATACTTCCAGGGATGGTGACTCAACCACTTCCCCGGGCAGCCTGTTCCAATGTTTCACCACTCTTTCAGTAAAGAATTTTTTCCTCGTGTCCAATCTAAACCTCCCCTGGCGCAACTTGATGCCATTATGACTTTGTCATATGAGTAACTGTTCCCAGCTCTGAAGAGGCTAGCTGTTGAATCTGTGGGAGCTTTTCCATAAATCTACTTTTATAAAATCTTGCTAAACTGTGTACAGTGCTTTCCTTAAATGCGCTGGGTCCTGCAGTCCTGTGAATTTGTAAGCTTTCCCATTACGTGGAACACTGCTCAACCTCACTGCTTCAGTACTGAGGATACATTTAACATGTCTGAATTCTCCTGGCACATTTGCAGGATAGCAACAAGTTCCAGGTGAAAACGCTGCTGTGGATCACCACACCCTCCTGCTGTGACAATAAATCTCGCTTTCTATTCCATTTTTGTACATTAGTGTAATTATAGGAGCAGTGCAGAGCAGCCAAGATGGGGTACGTCCCCAGTGTAAGAGGCTGGAAGTTTTCTTACGCTCCTCCAGCTCTGGGTTACGCTGCAGCTCTGACAGTGGATTGTTCACGATACGATACAAAATGAGGGAGGATCAATCTCAGCTTTTCCTTATGTAAGGAATAGGAAGCTCGAGTTCCTTTGGGCATGGCGTGATGCTTGGCTACACTATGGATTGTCTTACAGGAAGCGAGCAGGCCCTGCCTGCTCTGCCTCCCTTGTCTCAGCAGGGCGTACAACTTTTGTACAACTCCAGGGTGGGCTGTTGGTAGCAAGTTTAAATACTCTGGTTGCTGCTGCCCAGCTTCTTCCTTTGCTTACGCTCAGTCTTCAGTCACGCAGTGCAGCCAGGCAATCTTAGCATGCCACAAACATCACTCTTCAGGCTTTTACAGCATTGTCAGTAGGAAAATACTGGTGAATTTATGTCTGTCTGTCCTGTTTTATCTCCTGTTGTAGTGTTATTTTGAAAGGCCTGCCACCAGGGTCACATTTTCCGGAAGGCGACCACAAAATCCAATATACTGTGTATGACAGAGCTGAAAACAAAGGCACTTGCAAATTTCTTGTTAAAGTCAGAGGTAAGAATGCTGTTTTACCCTATGTTTTACAGTCACTGATTTGCATCTGGCTTAGTAGGCAGTTTGAGAAATGTCCTCATTTCTATATTTGTCTGCATATGTATGTGTATATAAACTGTAGGTTGATGCTGAAAGACAGAATGCCATCTTGCTCAAGACCCTGGGGGCCAGGCCTGCAGCAGGGTGGGTGGCCGGCACTCTGCATGTCAGGGAAGAGCTTCATTGATCGGTCCTGCCTCTAGCTTCACACCCCTTCTCTCCTGCTGGCTTCTCCCTGATACTTAGCTTGTGAGCTGCTGAAACAAGTATGTGAAGGAGTTTTTTCAGCTGTGACTCACATCTGTCAAGCAGAGCTGCCCTTTCACAAGTCCAGATCTTGAAATCTGGAGTTGAATATACAAAGATGAAACCTGTAGGTTTCAGCTTCAGCTCTCTTTGTGCTCCATGACCTTTTGTCACCATGATATCACAATCACATGCATACACCTATACATCCGCATCATTGTAGTTTACATATGAGTTGAGGGGGTTTTTTTGTTTGTTTGTTTGGGGTGTTTAAATATATGACTCTCATAATATAGAAAACAAACAGAAAAATGTCTTCTATATTGGTATTCCACTGGCCATGCTACCCATCAAACAGGGCGATTCATGCCTTGTCATCTTTTTTTTTTTTGCCTCTTGCTTAAAGTCAGGCGCTGTGTGAAATTAAATGCCCCAGATAATGGCTACATCAAGTGTTCAGGTGATGGAAATAACTATGGTGCTACATGCGAGTTCTCCTGCATTGGAGGCTACGAGCTGCAAGGAAGCCCAGCTAGAGTATGCCAGTACAATTTGGGGTGGTCAGGAGTGGAGCCAACCTGTGCACGTAAGTGAGTACTTCACCACTTTACCAGAAGGGCTGCCAGAGCAATGGTTCTCGTGGCAGTGAGAATTTGGGAAGGGGGTGTGGGGTGGAATACAGCTGCAAACTTTAATGCCCTAGAGGTAAGAAACTTAAAACGTTTGTCTCCTCTGCTAATTCGCACTTACAGCTGAAGCCCTTTGCCACCTTTGGCTGCTCCTTCCTAGGATGATGATGGTACCTCACAACTGATAGTGTGTTTTAGCTCAAAGCTCTCTACAAAACTTCACATTCTGTAGTCATTCCATCTTGCAAGCCAGAACAGCTTAAGATAAAACTGTTGGCTTCAATGAGGCCAGTATTTCACCCATATCTTCTTTATTATTATTTCTTGTGCTTCTGCTATCTAATGGTTTGTGCTTTTAGAAATAGATCTGTTTTCAGTATGCTCTGTAACTTTTGTTTTAAATTTAATTCTAGCCATGAATATTAATGTGAATGTGAGGACTGCAGCTGCACTTCTGGATCAATTTTATGAGAAGCGGAGACTGCTAATTATTTCAACTCCTACTGCAGCCAACTTCTTCTACAGGATGCAGTTGGGAATGCTGCAGGTAAAACACATTTTGGGGGGGGTGGTGCAACTTTTTTTTTTTTTTTTTTTTTGAAGAAAGACACAAGAGGACGAGCTCCACTGTTTGATGCAAATCCACAAACTTCAGCTGTTATATTGCAGCCACTGGAGGATCTGGCTGAAGCAGTAGTTGTTCTGGATTAATCCTTTTTACACGGGTTTGAGTTGAAACATCTCCCCAGTCTCTAATTCAGCTCCGTTCTGGATTGTGCTGCCTCTGACTGACCAGTCGCTGAATCCCAGGCAGTTCTGGCCCTCTTCCATCCTCCCCAAATTAATTTAATATTAACTTGTGCTCAATAATCATTCCCTAACTCAGCTCCTAAAGAAGTTGAAAAGAACCCAAGCCATCCAGCACCTCAGTGGTTGCAGTTCATGCAAACCAGGCTTACAGACTTTGTAACTACAATGCAAGGAAGCGTGAATAGCTTCAGGAATAGCCAGTGCACCAGCAGACAAAGGACCGGAGACTCAGCATAGAAATCATCCAGAGTGCTGGAGATAGCACTGGGGTATTTTGTTCCAAAAAAAAAGAAAACTTCTGGTAATTGTCCTTCTTATGTGTTGTAAATGTGATGCTCTTGTTGGGTTCTTGCTAGACTTAGGGATGTATCTCAGAAATGTATCTGTGTCCTCAGGGAAAGGAGCCAGTCCTGTATTCTTTCACAGCGGCAAGTGCTTCTATCTTGTTTCTTTTCTTACAACTGTAGCAAAATTCAGTATAAATAGTCATTAGAATATGAACATGATGATGTTTTTAACTGCTGGCTTAAGTTACAGTTGTATTAAAAAAAAAAAGTTTTTCTTTTCCCCCATTAGATTAACTTGGCAAGAAAATTCAATATATTGATCAAAATGAAATAGTTTAAAATACAAAATTTAATGGCTGTAGTACTTTTCCCTCTGCTTGACAGTTGTCAAACAAGTTGGCATGAAAGAAAACTTTCTGCAGTCAACTTCCATTTCACATACCTTGCTTTGATTGCCAAATTAGGTTACTGGCACAATGCTTAATACCCTGGCATCTTTTCATGTGATTACAAAGACAAGTTTATAGTCCTCCTAGGTGATCCCTGTGTGTTGTTTTTCTTAGAGTAGTTAAGAATCCATCATTTGACGTCCCCTGGAGTCACGAGGCTCTAGTTCTTCACAGTGAGAATTAGAGACTTTTCAAAGTATGCTCTCATTTCAGTTTAAACCATCTCACTAACATAAGAAGATTAGACTCTTTAAGAACACTTTGCTCCATGCTCAAAACAAACCTCTGTTCTCTACTGACAACTGACACACCTCTTTCTTCTTTTAACCCTTCCAGCCGGCACAGTGTGGTTTAGACCTCCGACACGTTACCGTAGTTGAATTGGTTGGTGTCTTCCCAGCACAGATAGGAAGAATAGGTGTAAAGCTGCTGCCCCCATCACTTGCCCTGCAACTCAGGTAAAGTAAGCTCTCACTGCGGTTGTGTTTGCACCTTAGCATATAAGATGTATTGCTTTTGATTCCCTGCATCTTACTCTTTAAATATACATATTCTACTGTAAAGTACATAGCTAGACACTGGAAGGTAAATGTTGATGAGTAAGTTCTAGGATTAATTTGCTCTCTATCTGTGTAATAGCTACTGCAAATTCACGGGTGGTTGGTATTTATGAAATTAAGAGCATTTAAATGGGCTGTGACTCTTTCAAGTGTCACGTCTTCCTTGCCCCTTTGCTCAAACTGAGTGAATTTCTGAATTCATGTGAACTCCCTTTGATCATGTTATAGGTCTATATTTTTGGGTGCTGCCACTGAAAACACTTCAAGTATGTCTGTATTTGTGCTGGAGTTGGTCTGATGCAGTCATGACAGGCTGCAATCGCTTTGCAAGGACAGCCTTGGAGCAGCTGCCAGTGCAGCCCCAAACGGCAGCGACAGCTCATCTTCTCTGCAGTGCTGCTGGTGGCTGTGGCCAGGCCAGAAGAGGAAGCAGCGGTTGCTCTTTGGAAGTCCCACGTGTAGAAATTATATGGGCAGCATTTCAAAGGGGAAATTATCCGCCTCCCCAGCCTAACTACAACATTCAGCAGTTACTGAGGTGCCTGAACTGTTTTGACTTGGTTTTAGACTGGCAGGGGGCTGGTTTTCACTTGAAAGGGAGACTTCAAGTGCCAGCATTTCCTAGGTACAGGAGGACTACAAGAGCCAAAAATGAAGGCCTCATTGGCAGGGAAAGTAGTAGTTATTTAGGCAAAAAGTCCAGGAGCATTTTAGGCAACATCTTCTGTGATATGCCTGAGGAAATGGAGCAAGTTTTAATTGCGGACAATAAAAAATGCTGACAAGTCAGAGAGGTTTTTTTGGATTGCAAAAAATAAAAACATTTGTTCTCTGTAAAAGGAAAAAGAGAGGACAAAGAGCTTCTCTGTTATTCAAAAAAGTAAAAGTACTTTTACTAAAGTTGAAATGGTTTTCTTGTGGCTCGGTAGAAAATAATAAGCTCTGGTAACACCTTGTTTCCTGCCCCTCCCTTCCTCCCCCGCAACCTTTACATTTCGGAAATTGGTATGGTATGACCTGCCCCGCACTCAGTGAAAGTTAGTTTTCCATTTGATTTTTTTTTCCTCTGGTGTTACTGCAGTGTGTGAATTATAGCATTCCAGTTCTGGAAGGCACTTAAATCAAAATGAAACGCACCCTTAAACATCCTGAATAAAGATACGGTCCAGAATTGGCATTCAGTAAACTCATGAGCACAGGTAGCCGAGTTAAAACTTTGGAAACCTCAGAAGGTTAGCGTTTGGATTTGTAGAAGGTAAGCATTTTTTCTTAAGAGGAATGTAGTTTCCTATCACCATAGCTTAGTTTCAAACGTTATTTTAGCTTGAATTTAATAGCCAAGCTCCCTAATTGCAACAAGAAGATGCCTAGAGCACGCAAACTTGGGAGAAGGCTGAGGAAGGTCAATTTTGCTATGCTTCGCCCCTTACCAACATCCCCCCCAGACCCTCTTCTTCATGGCAGCCTTCCTGTCCTGACACCATTCTGTCACGGCTGCCTGAATTTATTTTCCCCACACCAATGATGTTGACTGACTGCATGTCTAAGGATCTTCTAGTTCACTACTCCTTCAAGCAAAAGATTAAAAGAGCACCAAGGATATACTTCTGTTACTGTCGCACCTCCAGAGGAGCTCAAAAGACCCCTTTTGGAAGGAAAGGACTCCACCATGATTAGCAGCGGCTTTTGTTCTCCTAAATTGGAGTTACCACCAGGTGGATGGTTATTATTATGAAGCCATGAAAACCGACTCCAATAATTTTGTCCTGCTTTTTCTCATTGTGGTGTTATACCATGTGGCAGCCGAGAAAGGGAATAGTCTACTTGTAACTCTAGCTCCATCGCAATGGTTTTCTTTAGGCAATGTATATAGTACTTTTTTTGTCTTACCTTTTTTTTCTCTTGTGATAGCAATAGGTAATGGCATGTGCTATACTAAGGGTCCAAGAAGAAAACAGAGCTGAGTGCAGTTATCTTGACCCTTCCCTAATGCAAAGGTGCAGCCTGCAGCACATGCAGACACCCGCTCTCTATCTGACTCCTTGTTCTTACAGCTGAAACAAAGCGGACCCTCTGCCCGTCCCCGCCTTCCTCTGCTTAGACCCAAGAGGCTGGCTCTGCCATTTATTAGTTTGAAGTGCCCAGGCAGTAGATGACGGGCTTTAACAAAACAAGGTCCTTATTTTGCAGGCTGCTGCTGAGGATCCCCCATTACAATTTCAACATCGTGGTGATGGACAAGCACGGAATGGACAAGGAACGCTATCCTTTCCCAGCAACGCCAGCCGAGCTCTTTGCACTTATTGACAATTTTCCCTTGAGAAAAGAAGAGATGAAACTGCAAGCAGAAATTGGTCAGTCATGTCCCTAATTCAGGACCGCAGGGCTTGCAGTTGTCAGTGAATTTTTTTTAATCCACGTAATTCTCCCCTTGGTGCTACACGAAGCATGGCTTTTTTAATCACAGATGTACAGATTTTTTGTGTGTATTGTTAAGTCTGTCCGGCTGTGTAGCTACTCTGCATAGAAGCATGCATGATGCTTTTTTGTACTTTCGGCTATCTTTAGATAAATGTGTACGTAGGATTACTACCCGATGGAATTTCTTGTACAGAGAGTAAAGAACTGAGGCACGTTTCTGGGAGTTTATTTTGGATTTTTCATTCAGTGTAAAATTGGGGTTTCTTTCTTACTGTTTATAAGTCTTTTTATTAATAAAATATTGTTTTGCAAACAGATAGTTGTCTAAAATTCCTCTTGGAGATAAAAGTTGATCGATGAAAGTTGGATCAAAATACCTCTCTGCAAACCATTATCATAGAGACATTAGCCTCAGATTGAAAGTGTACAAGCAACCCAGCGGTGTCTTTCAGTTCCACTAATAATAGGGTCGATCACAAACACAAAGCATAAGCCAAAGGCGACGCAAGTACCTGTTTTCAGCAGCAGCAAGAAGAAAATAGCTGATAGCAGGAGTATGGAAGTCACTGCCAGAAGGAATACGATAAAGGAACAGTGAGCAGTGTAGAAGATAGGCAGTAATTACTAAAGGCCACATACTGAAATGCTTGACAGAAAAATATGCTCCTACCTGGTATGCTTCTGCTTCTGGCTTTTCACGTCCAAGGGACTTGGAGTAGCAGATTTCTTCCCCTCTTCATCTTGGAGACAGACCAGGCTGTTGATTTGATGGCAGGGAAGAATTACCCCCAGGGAAGCTTCATCAAGGATTTGTCATTTCCAGATCTGTGAAAATATTTGTTTGCAAGCCATCACTTACAAATTAACAAAAAAGTTCCCCGCTTAATAAAACGCGTTAGGAGGCAATCAAAAAAGGAAAGAGTTTTCTATTGTTTTATTATAGCCCACAATCTTGCCAATCCACTGCAAAGAATATACATTGTGCATGAAGAATATAAGCATCAAAGGAGTGAAAATCGTGAGTTACAGCTTTGGATACCTGTTTACAGGATACGATGCATAATTTGACATGGCTGAAAAGCAGCACTCCAGTGTCTGTGCTGTTCATCCTTCCCACTCAGGACCACGGCCCTGTTTTTTCAGTCAAATGCTTGTTTGTCTTTGACCGTAAGGTAGGTTAGATTGTTTGATTTTACACTCTGGCATCAGCAGAGGAACAGTTTATCAGCATCTTTCAAGAAATCCTTACCAGAATTTGGTCTCTCACACCCTCTGAAATTAGAAAATCTCTTTTAAAAAGGTTGCTCCTGTAAGTGAATTAATGAGGGAATGAATGTGACGAGGGGGAAGTCAGCCCTGACTAGCTGGCAAAAGCTAATTTGTGGACTGAAGCGTGACAGCACCAAGGAGGGGGTGGGTGGTGGTAGGCCCTGTCTTCTGAACAGGATGGTCTGCTGCTGAGAGCGTTGGGGGATTGTTGCTAAACACCCAAGAGTAGGTATGAAAGCATGGCACAGCCCCGGCGATGACTCCCTGCAGTGCTGATGCCAAGGGCAAAGGAGATCTGGATACACCCTGAACTCTGCAGGTGGCGGTGCCAGGTTTGCAAGGATGAGCAACTGGAGGGCAAGGAAGCCCTGACAGAGCTTTCCGAATGTTGCTGTTAGGAATAAGATGGAAGGACAGGATCGGTGACAAAAAAAATCATAGAAATAGCATTTCTGTTCCAGACCTGACCAAACCAAAAAGGAAGTAAGTCCTGGACCCACTATAAAGGAGCAAGGAGGATAAGAGCCAGCGTGCTGATGGACACAGCTGTACCCCAAGTTGCCTTTCCTCTGCTGCCTAACACCAGTGGATAAGAAAACTAGACGTGGCCAGGCACACCAAATCGCTTCATGCCTTAAGCGTTGCGCGTGGAACAGAGATAGCCTGAGGACACATCCATACACAAACTGCTGTGGCCACAGTTCTCTGGCTCAGGTTCTTCGGCATGCATGTGCTTATAGCATGAACGCACAGGTGGACGGGGGTTTTTTCCCCTCACTTTCCTCATTGAAAAAGCACATCAACCGATTCCCAGTGATTTAAAATTTAAAAAACAACAACAACAAAAAATCTCTAATGGGTCTGATTTTTCTACCGTATTGCTGCAATTCCAATCCGCTGCTGCTCGATTTTGATTTAGGTACAGAATCAGTGCATCCAGTCCTCTTTCACGACTGAGTGAACAGGAGTGGGGCTTTACAATTGCTACAATCAGGAAAGTGATTGCTATCGCTAGGCTGTTACAGGAAATTGAATTAAGTGGAGGAGAGTGCACGAGTGATTGGATTACTAGTTATAGTTCTACACAGAACAGCTATTAAAATTTGTGATTAAGAAAAGCTGTTCTTGATTAGTAATATAAGGTTTCTGGCATTTTCTGTTGTACATTTTTGTGGGGAGGAATGGAACACTGAAAAACATCATGTGCCATCTCTGTTTGAGAGTCAAATCAGCCTGCGTGTATGGTATGCAGGGATGTGGCAGATTGGCCTTTTGGGAAAGGGGTGTTTGAACAAGGGACATAGCATTTCTGGCTTTAGCCCAGCATTTATATATTCAAATATATTCCAATAATTCATCCTGTAGACTTTTGGTCCCAGAAAAGTAACACTGCGTAAACAAGGTGCAGTACCTACACTAGTGCACTTTTTTTTTTTTTTTTTTAAAACGTTTAACAGAAAATTCAGCTCCCTCAAAATCATACAGGCTGGAGTCTTTGTTGTACTACCAACATGGCTCTTCTTGCCATAGCTCTAATCCTACCGCTGCTGTCAACATGTAAATCCTGTTTAAAACATGAATTTTAGTTGGGAGGATTAAAGGATGTTTCCAAGATGCGAGACCTGCCGTGAGTCTTGTCCTTTCCACTCCCACCTCCAGACTATTCATTGCAGGAGATGTGACAGATCAGAGTGTTTGGATACAGCCATGGGCTGGAGGTTCCTACATCGATCTGGAGATACTTTTCAATTTTGAACACGGACCAAAAGACTTCAATCCTTTTAGACCAGGAAAGAATTCATGTTTCTGTCATGCAACATCTTCTGCAAACAAAACTACTGGGATAAATTGCGGGAGGCAGCGATTTCTTATGAGCACAAAACAGTTCTGTAAATGGCCTGATTTTCCCCAGATCCTACCCAAGAAGCTACCTAATTTGATGAGAACAACCCCTGCCATCACCCACCTCCTCTACACCTGCAGAGGAGAGACTAAATTTAAAGTTGCACATCCCTATTCTGTAAGTTCAAACCATCCCCTCTGGGACAGAAAGCGTTATGTTTTAATGAAAACACCAATGACCCCTACAGCTCTGCACAACATGCAGCTTCGTTACAGCTCAGTACTTGCATGAGTCAGACTGCCTAACATAATTAATGAAAACGCGGAGGCTAAAAAGTAACCTGAAGTGCATTTAAATACTCTTACGATCGCAACCCACTTTTTAAATGGAGGTGGTGAAATAATGGAGCTTAGGCTGCGCAATCTCAGCGCTAGATCACTTCCAGCCACTCACCTCAGTCTCTGTTAGTGCTGTACATCCACAGAAAGGGAAAAGGGAGTGAGCGCTTCACACCATCAGGAGACGGCACAGCTCCTCTCGGCTGTGTAGCTGCTGCCCCTTTCTCTCTGCCCCTCTGTGGCTGGAGGATGTTTTTATGGCAGCTCGGTGAAGGGAAGAGTGGGAAAGCGTTATCAGACACTGGAAGGCAGAGAGCAGCAAGGCTGCCTGCGCTAGAGGCGCCAGTGGGGACACTGGCAGTTGTGGATAGCACATACATTTCTCCAGCCTCTTCCAAGCAGCGATCCAGCTCCTGCATGCTCTGTAAAATGCGAGGGAAACAGATGGGAAAGCCAGTGTCATGCAGAGTGTGCTAGTGCATATCTAGTTACCACCCTATCTCCCAGAAAGTAACCGTGACCTGGATTTCAGTAATTGGGTTGGCCCATACTTCAAATTCACAAGGAGAACTTGGCATCTGTCACCTCAAAGAGAAGGGGAGGAGAGACTGCAGTTCAATTGTACAGAAGTTACAGAGGTGTCTTCCAGACCCCTGAGCAAATCCTTAAGTACAGTCCCCAAGCAAAGGTACGAGGAGCAGAGGAATGGCAGGAGGGCTCTTCCCCAGCTGCAGCCGCCTTCCAGTTTACGGGTGTTTGATCTCCCACCCCCATGAAGGCCAGAACCAGCATGGGGACAAGCTAGACAGGAGTGGTGTGAGGGCAAAGGAGCCAGCTGCTTGTGCCCAAATCATGCCAAGAGACCAGTGAACCCCGCTGAGGTGGTCTCCCCTTAACCCGGGTGCAGGAACCGGACACACTGAGCCAGACTTTCAGACTACTGCAAAGCGAGCAGAGGCGAGCACAGGCCCAGAGCCCAGGAGCATTATTTGCCTTCCTAGCTTGTCTCAGACAATCGGGAAGGGACAGCACGGCACGAAAACCTGGAAAACCAAGAGAAGATGGAACAGAACCCTCAGCTCTGGGAGGTAAGCTGAAGTGAACACGACTCAGCTGCAAGTGTAAGTTAAACAGAATGATCAAATGTTTTTTTTTTTTTAAAAATCAAGATCAGTAATTACAGAAAAGTTGCATTTTGAACATACCTAGATTTTCAGGTGGGCGGGACCTTGAACAAGGGAAGAGGTAGGAGATTCGGAGACGGAGGGCAAGACCTGCTGAACATGCAGGGTTAAGGCACATGTAAAATAATTCTCTAGCAAGAGGGAAGAGAACACTGCGTTTCCCTTATTCTTAGAATTGCATGTTAAAAAGAAAACAGGTTTAATGCTTCTGAAATAAAAAATAGCTTAAAAACACTTAAAGTGTAGAAATTAAGACAAATGAAAAAAGCAGAGGACACTGTCAATGGAGTCCTCCCTCTGAAGACATGCCAGGCCTCCTGCATTATTCATCACATGCAAGCAAAGTAATGTCTTTGTCTCAATGAGATAATACGGGATATTCCTGAAAGACATGCTTATAAGTTTGCTGTAACGCATTTTAGGAATGACAAGGACGCAGCCACGTGTTTCACTATTTTAATTTTAAAAGGTAGAACAGTAATCTTGACAACAGCCGCAAATGTATTACTAGCCACCTTTGTCCACAAAACTGAACGTACAGTGCACGGTACAAAAATGTTCAGGGCAGGAAACACTTTGTTTTGTCTAAATTTGAGCAGAACTTAACATACTGCAATGCCATTTACTGCTACTACTGTTCACGTCCAGCAGAATAATTAAACAAATAGCCAGCAACAGATTTTAAGCAGAACAAAGGCAGAACGAGGGATATGTGACATTCTCTAATCGCTGCAACCAATGACTACGCTTGGCTTTAGGCAAACCTCAACAATTGGAACTACCCTCAAAAACATACACCGAGCTCTCAGGAGCCGTAGCACACAGCCATATAGATGTCATTCCCACAAAGCAGAATTGTTGAAATAACTAATCTAAATAAAGGGCCAAGATGCAGCAAGGGGGAGTTTCAAAACAACCTAAAAAACATCTGAAAAGCAAGTTGAGATTCACTTTCCAGTGTCAATATACACAGTATAATTAACACTGTCTTTCTACCACTTATCAAACAGCATTTGCAAACATGAAGTCGCCACGCAGGAAATTCATGGGACACAGTGGTAAGGTTCTGCTAGCGTGCTTCTCAGCGTCTCCTGCTGAGTTATGGTAAAAGACATCACTGCAAATAAAGGTCTGCATCCTATTTTGGAATTCATCACACGTTCTACCACCATTTCTCTAGGGTTCTCAAACGTTAACATTTCTGTGTGTAAAAATAAATAAATAATAATCATTTTTTTAAAACTATTTTAAAAAAAAAGAGTTTACAAAGTGCACGGACCAGCTCTCAGGAGATGGTTATTTCTGTCATTGTTGCAAAGTGCTGAAAGCCAATACTGTATGTTAGGGAAGTAAAATTTCAGCTTTTACCTCGTATGGATGAAAATAAGTGGGGCTATCACTTAACTGCTGCATGCTGCCTCCTTCCAGATACCGGAGATTAACGTTCAGGTAGAACATTCTGGTGAGGGTTGCTGAACCAAAGGGAGGGATGAAGGGAAGAGAGACCCTTGCAAAGATTCAGGTACAACCCTTACTATCTTGCGTGAATCCACAAACTAGACAGCTGTGGAAATAGGACTCTGAGCTCTTTTTGAAGGGGTAGGAGATCCAAGCAGCCTTTCTCTTCATTGACTCTACAGAGCAAACCGCAAACTTTACGTGCCTGAAGCTGAGCAATGTGCGTACCCCTCAAGAAGCCAAAATTATGCCAGTCTAAATGCAACCCTCCTGTTACCTCTCCTTATCAATTAGCACCAGTGGATGCTCAGCGGCTGCTCTGCTGTTATAGTTTAGTTGATATTTTGCAGAATACAACTTAGAATAACTGCACCTGGCAGGGCCTAACCAGGCAGGAAAAGAAAATTGAAAATTAATACAGAAAAATGCTTCTTTCATGCTACCTTAGCATAATCTGCATTGGAAGAGGCACAGAAGAATAAGCTTCCAGTCTAACGCACCATGATCAACACATACTCACCGTCCCAATGCCTTCTCTCTTAAACCATCTGCTAAAGCATCCAGCTGGGAAAGAAAGATGAAAATGTGGCATCTAAAAGGCATTCAAGGAAGGCAATGGCGCTTGGATTAGCACAGGAAGATGGCGACAGTGTCCCTCAGAGGCTTTGCAGCTTTCCTCCCACCCTTGCTCAAATGTAGCACGATGGAGGTGGAGGAGATGGGGAGGCCATTTCAAACCTCTTTTAGATGACTTTCGGCATCTAAGCATGCAAGCAAAAGCATCAACATTTAGAAGCCTAAAGTCCCCATATAGCTGATAAACTGAGCAGAGAAACTTCAAGAGAACAGGTCTAGATACCAAAGTCTGATGGCAGGGCTTGGAGAGCCCTCAGCATCGGCTCTTTTTGATGGATACTGGCAATAACCACACTGTCTAAAGATGCATTTACTGTTCCCATTTGACATTTTACAGCAAAAGTTGCGTTTTTATTCTTCTTTAATGGGTCAAATCCTCAAAATCTAATCACAAGGGGGAAAAAGATAGTGATGAAAGCCCTGTAGTTACCTCGCTAGAAAAATACGCATCAGAGTAAAATGCATTGTGTAACACATTTTCAGAAACCACTGTAGAGACGATTTGTTCTCCACTGACGCATCTGCAGTTATTCAAGTCTGTGTGGAGAAATACTTTAGAAACATCAGCTCTGCTGCGTCTAATTACTCAGGGCAGGAGTTTATGAATCAATATTAAAATCGTGGCTATTTTCTCCTAAAAATTAGCCTTGAATAAACCATTCATGCACTTTCAATACCATAAACATACATACAAAAGGAAGGCTTTAGCCTAATTCCTGGCTTTCTGTCTTTTTGTTCAGCCTGGTAACACACAGTACGTGATGACGCAAAATTAGAGGCAATTAATTCAAATATCCGGGAAACAAGAAATCACATCTGCAGTTAATCATCTCGTGCTTTTTCCAAACCATAAATCATTTTTGTAAAGGAAGAGAACAGAGATATAAGAGAGAGAATTAAATGTGACATTTTCCACAAATCAAACGGTTCCTACAAATGTGCCGATAACATCACAGAACAGCAAAGCTTTCCAAATTGCGCTAGTGTTTATATGATGCTCATCATCTCTCCGAGGCTCATTTGAGGCAGAGCGCGATATCTATTATACGCTACCATAATGCAGACTTGTCACTGCTAACCTAGGAGGTCATTTCACTGTACTACTCCAAATCCCATCAATGGCAAACACCACTGCCTTGGCCGAAATTACTTCCAGGTGAAACTGTTCCTTTTGTATGCTGAACTGCAGTTGACGCCTACAGTCTATTCGTAGCCCGGTCTATAATTTCAGGTGCAGGCTCAGAGTGAGATTTTGGCCCTTTGGAAGGAAAAAGCAGAACTTAAAGCTCGCGTATGAGCTGGGTGACGCTTCCCAGATGAGTCCATTCATCACAAATTCTGCCATAGGACCAAAATGGGCAGAAGCTGAAGTGGTAAAGCACAGACTTTTTCCTTGCAAAGCAAGACTTGATGTAGCCAAAAGGTTAATGCTTAGAAGGTTAGAAAACGCCATTCAAAAATTAGACAAACTCTTGTACTCCATGTAAAAGTAAAAGGTTTAGTTCAGTTCAAAAACATTTTAAGGTTTTCAATTTGGCAAGAGAAAAAGGTTTCCATTTTGGGGTCCAACCTGGAGGAATTTTTGTGTTCTTATTATTTTCCCAGTTTCACCATCAAAATGAAACAAAACCAAAACATCCGGCTGCCCAGTGTTCCTCTACAACTCTAGCTGGAATTTTACCCTAAAGAATCATTTTCTTTAGATTTAACAAGCTTTATCTCTTTGAATCAACTTCCAGCAAGTGGAAAAAAAATCACGCTTCTGCCTCCATGTCAATATAATACTATTATTCTTCCCAAAATAAACACAGGTTTGCAGTACAAACAACCAAGACAGCTCAGACCAATTCTGTTAAAGAGAGAGGTAGTTTAGGTGCCAAAAGTTAGGTTTGGTTTCAGTTTGGGGGATGCTGATACCAAAAAAAAAAAAAAAATCTAATACTTAAAGAAAGACTGTTATGATAAGAAAAAGGTCATAAAATGTGTATGCTTGATATTTGTGTTCTCATTTATCAGCTCACAGCATCTGCGGCTTCAGAAGAAAACGAATAGATAAAGAAGGAAAATGAAGTCAGTTTTCTTGAAAGTACTGTCTTTTGGTTCCCGAACTGAGATTCTCTAAGGGAATTTTATTTTCAAAAATGACTCGGTAATTTCTGAAAATTGGGGGTCTCAAACTGGGCAAGCAGTATCTCCAATGACTTTTTAAAGTCATAATTTTAATAGAAAAATTCATAATGAAACAAGTTGTTTTATTAAAACTAAGATACTATTTTGAACAAAAATAAGTATTTTTTTATCTAATAATATTAGGATTTTAAAAGACTGCTTGTAAACTTCCCCGTACTTTCAAGCTACTCAAACCAAAGCCAGTGTAAAATATCTTAAAAAAAAAAAAAAAAAAAAAAAAGGAATGGCCATTAAATTTTAAGGTTTTGGATTCAGCTCTAAATACATGTAAATAATTGTACGCTAGGACAGCTACAGATGTCAAAATTTCCAGCTGTAGTTACTTAGCTATCAGTTCATATTCTGTTGTTCAATCTAGATTTCTTCAATTTCTGGATTGTGAAGAACGACATTTGTATCTCAAACAGGTTAGATTTTATGGTCTTTATTCTTCACAGAAATCTTTAAGTACTGGTGTTTTGACCTACAGGGAATGATACATTCTTTGAATGTTTGTTTTTTTTCCAGTAATTTATGTGAGGACTATGTTTCCATACATTCAAGTTTGTTTCCTTAGTACTAACCCTACACTGCTTCCAAAAATAAAACACTTGGGGGAAAAAAATAAAAAAGGTAATAACAGCTGTAGATTAATTTACCAGTTTAAATAGAAAGCTATCTTCTAATTCTGGAAAATTCAGAAGAAATGTTGTTCAATCAGTTTACTGGTCTTCCTTTGTCTTATATGCTGAGCAATCACATGCCATGCAACTATATTATTATCCAATCTTGCAAGCAGACATGTGCTGTCCTTGAAAAAAAGATTATAATCCTATCTCATTATGGTAGGAGTGGCCCACAACAACTATTCCAAACAGCATGCTCTTCACATACGACCTGCTTAAGTCCCCAGACGATGGGGGATCTAACTAGGTGTAAAATCACTTTAGGAAACCAAATAGCAAAATTACTGTTGAACAATTGTCACAGTTAATAAGATCAATGATTGAATTGGCCAAAATCCACTCTTATCATTAAATCCACTGTTAACTCACAGGAAAATGTTCAGGAGAAAAAAGTCCTACTCTGGTTAATCATTAATGTGCGTGGGCATGCCTGAATGGGATCCCAGCCCCTTCAGAGAAAATTCCACAGTTGTGCAAATCATTCTGGCATGTGCTTTAATCACGTCACTTTACTATGTGATCTGTTGAATCAAGGTCTTAGCTAACTATGCCCAAACCCAGCATGCGTCTCATCTCAGCGACTCATCGGATGGGGACAGGCGTGTGAACATATTCCCTCTGTTCAATTGGAAGATCTTGGCGAGCGCTGCCAACTGAATGAAAAACACAGTAATATTGTGTTGTTGTGGAAAGTGGGGATTTGTTATGATTTATTTTCATTAGAGGCTCTTGGATTATGTGGAACCAAGTCTGCCTTTTATACAGTGCATTAAAATAACCCAGAGAACGCCAGAACACCAGCACTGTACACCAGCTCCCCCGCTGCCTCTTTCTAGTGTGCACCACAGTGCATTGGCCTTCCTTGGTGGGCTGCTTGGTCCCAAGCCTGCCATCCTGCACGCTGCATAGCCCAACAAGCAAACATGAAAGAGAAACATTATTTGTTATCCTTCAGAACACTATGGCTTCTTATCTTTCAAATACCAAAGCACAGACGCTCTGAATCTGCTTGTGCTGTACCACTGCTGTCTTCTAGGCCATCTTTGACCCAGAAGGAGATACATAAACCAGGCATTACTTACTAACAACTAACTAGAGAATTTGCTCACTCTGTGCCCTCCACAGGCAGAGGTGTTCATCAGCTGCGCACCAGTCACCAGAAGGGACAGAGAAAGCCAGTCCGATCTCTGCACAAGGTCAAATTCTCACCGGCTTCAGGAGAAACATAATCCATACAAGAAGCCTGGGTTAAATATGTGCGCATGAAAGTGCAGAATGCATTAAAATCTCACTCGGAGCCTTAATGTCCAAGGCAAAGAGTACAACCCTTCTCCACTTTCAAATGGGCAACGTGACAAGAGCCTGAACACCACTGAAGTCAGGAGTACCTGTGGTACCCCTCAGTAGTTAAAGTCTTTCAGAGCCTGCGTTTTCCCATGCTGGATCTCAGCATTAATATCCCCTCCACAGGAGCTCCAGGACTGTCGATCATCTTCTGCCAGAGGTGCTGCTCTTCCCCTTGAGAGTCCATCCAGTCAACCTCCTTGCCATTACTTACACCTGGTAATCGCAAAAACACGAGGCATTTTGGCATATTAGTAAGCAGTTACTTAATACTTGCTCCTTCGCTCCAAGTCTATAGAAAGATGACAAGCACTTTACACCACCATCTGTACAGGGAGTTGTACTGAAAACAGGTAGCTCCTGGAGAGGACCAGTTTGTTGTTACACTCCTTTGTGGCACATGGACAGAGGTACATAAACCTCCCCACTCTGCACCACAAGCAACTTTCTCCTAACAGAGAGGGAACGGATTCACACCTCTTCCAAATCACACCACCATCAGCAGAAAGGCTGCTGTTGGACAAAAGTAGCCTCCTCCTCCTCCTCACTGGGATGCTAAGAAACGCTTCCAAGGTATTCCCAGTTCTTCTAGACTTTGCTGAAGTACAACTGGGCACCAAATGTTTGTGTCTCACTCAGCGGAGGAAAGAACTAAACCATCTACGTATTACATGTTGCCTTCTCTCCCTCTTCAATTTCCCCAAGTTCCCATATACTTCCCATACACTCAGCAACATTTCTGTCCCTCAAATACATGAATCACTTGCAGTGAGGAAGAAGGAGAGCAGAATAAGAAAAGCAATCACGAGTCAGGTGGGACCTTACCATTTCCAGTGCTCAAACGGACACCTCCCAAAAAAATATTACTGGAGAGTGACTCCTTGTCCCACACAGTCAATTCTAGGCAGACATTACGTATATCCCTTGAATTTAAGCCACTGAAAGCAAAGGTGTGATTCCACTGGGGGTTCACGCTCTTTTTTATTATGGGAGTTTTGTGTTTTGTAGCTTTGCTGTCATCTGGGAGAAGGTATCTGGGAGATATAAAAAAGGAAAACTGAATATGTAGATGGGATGCCACATAATATTCACAAAGAATTACAATCATGTAGAGGCTCATATAGGATCAGGACCCCATTTCCCCACTGTTATTAAATTAAGTATATACCTGAAGTGCATATTTTGCATTTGTGCTCCGTTTGTTCTTACAGTTACAATGTCAGTAACCACCAGCAGAAACTGAAATTAGGTCTCCTTGCCCCATGTCTTGGGTCTTAACCACAAACTTTATTTCAATGAGACTAAATATAGACAGAATCATAAAAATGTTGGCTAGAAGGGGCCTCTGGAGTCGCCTAGTCCAGTCTCCCTCTCAAAGCAGGACAGGAGGTCCTCCAGAAAGAAATGGAAATGACTGATAAGGAAGAAATTTCAGCAGGCTAGCATCACTAATTTGAGTTGCCTAACCCCCCTATTGAGTGCAGAAACACTAATGCTGTAAAGTCTGACAAGCTTTTCACATTTTGCTTTTAGTGGAGAATTCCTTTAGTGAAACTAAGTGAACTTGATTCTCTAGTTTCAAAATCAGAGGTCTGTACAAATTTTCATAGTCTGTGCCTCCACCTCCTTCAGCAAAGCTAATGGAATAACTATGTGGTTGCACATAAATACTAAAGGGTCAGGCATACAAACAGATTGTATCACTAGACCTCCATCAGGATTCCTGTGCAGGCTTTTACTTGACAATAAACATGAGCTAGTTTACTGCAGTGGGCTAGCTGTGGGCTAGTGTATGTCAAATTATCTCAAGCTAACAGGGCAGATTAGACCACTGCAGCACCTCAGCTGGTTCACGGCAACTTGATTATGTTTAGCCATGAGACATGACAGACCAACAGTCCACAGAAAACAGACTCCTGTTCCACTGTACTGAATAATCCACGTCAGTGATAGCAGACACCACTAACTAAAGATAGTCCGGAGAATTACTGGCCACACATTGCTACTGCTACTGTAAAAAGGCTTTAACGACATTTTCTCTCTGAAGTCTGTTGCAAGCTCCAGTGGGATCAGACAGTCTATTTTCAGGAAAAGGAAATGCCCTCACATATACCAGGAAAAGAGACATGGCTTGGGAGAACAAACACATAGGAAGAATAGCTCAGACTTTCTACGTGAAGTGTATAAGGTTAGTAATAGTTTGAAAATCAAGATAAATTCCCAGCTCCACCAAGGAATTAAAGGCAGGATGTTTTCTATGGTCACCATTTAGTAACAACACTCAAACCATTACTAATGAACTAGAGCGTATCTAAAACCCAGCAATTCTGACAGCTAGCATTGAGAGCAAAAACTGGCAAAGAAAAATGTTTTAAGCTATCGGTTACTTCCTAAGTTCAACATTTCAAAAGCATAACTTGCATTTATGAAAAATCCAATATAATGAGACATGCAGGAGTATGTCCATTTTATTCAAACACAAGTTTATCCTATATGTAGCATTTTCTATATAGTCTGGATTTTGACTGTCCAACACAAAATGCTTCTTATCTAATAAAAAGGTGCATATATGTCATACTATATATATTTTTATGTACCCACATGCATGCAGGCATATAAGTGACACAGACCTTAAATTTTTCAAAATGATGTATCTTTAACATCAAAACTGAAAGCCATCAGAGCAGAATTTTTAAACATCTTCTGTCAAAGAATATTGAATGGTAACAATGAGACACAGAGTTAAGACACTAAGTTTGAAGCCAGTGATAGACTTCCTGGGAACCCTCAGGGTTTCAATGTGCTCCTTGACACTGTACTACATGCCAAAGAGCTTTCCCAATTAAGCACTAGAAAAAAACCCCAAACTATTTATAGTATTAGAGAGAAAAATCTTTCTCATTTAGCATATTTACTTGAATCAAAACAGAATTTCCTCACACACATGATGAATTTTCTCTTTCTGTGTGTTTCAGGTGACGTCCATTAGAAAGAACCTCAGCTTGATGGAGCATGCCAGCTTTTGTAGGTGTTACTTGCAGTTTTACAAGGAATCCAAACAGATTTGTGTCTTCCTGAAAACAAGTTTCTTATTCAGGATGTAGTCTGGCTATTCCTCTTAGTAAAAAATATATACTGTTTCAATTTCCTGACAATGTAAATGTCACCATCAGATCAAGTATCATCTCCAGTGTGAGGGCCCTAATTTACAACTTCTTGCCTCCAGGAGCGATGAATATTCACCTACCTCTCTCTGCCAACTCATTGGAAGTGTTTTCTTTTACCAAACGTTATATTCTATAACAGCATGCACATTAGCACACTGGATACATATGTATGAATGGTTCTGTTTCTTGACTGAGTGGTATTTAAATCCAATTGTATTTAACCACTGGGACAACCCATACCTCTCTGTCCTTACTCCACAGCATCCTTCTCTTCACCATACCAGTACAAGGTGCCAGTTACTTTTCAGGACTGACACTCCATACACACATATACGGATATATAAAAAAAAAATTGTGTCAGCCAAAATATGATTCAGTGCAGCCATTAAAAAAAAGGGGAGAAAAAAACCACAGACCCTTTCACAAAAGTGTCAGATGTGCCTCCTGATTTCACTGCTGTTAAATTCTTTGCTTCTTTGATGAGGACTTCTAATATACCTCCAGACTGCATGCGAAAGTCTCCCTTTTTTCCTTTTTTAAAGCTCTTCTTTCCTATACATAGAACAGAGTTGCATCATCATCATCAGAAATTATATATACACTGCAAGACTGATCTGGAAATGTAAATTGTCTTGGCTAGATTTTTTCTTAATCATTTACTGCAACGGGATTAAAGTATTCCTTATGAGGAGATTCTGATTCTCCATGGGTAGAGAAACTAAGGCAGGGGCAGAAAAATCACTCCATATATGATAAAGAACTTGACAATGTAATTAGCTAGCCCTTGCTGGACACAACAGGGTGCCCTATCTGAAGTCCTGTCCGAATATAAGTATTTGTGGCTTACTATGCTGAACACAAAGAACTGCATATCCTGTAAGTCCTACCCTCTTTTCAGAATCCACTTCCACCACTGATGTTAAGGCAGCCCTACACCACAAGCAAGGTGGTATACCAAAGCTTAAAATGCAGGAGTACACCAAACGTATCCCATGTGTGAGGATGCACTGCTCCTCAGAGACCATGACAAAGGACCCGGTGCTCACTGACTTGCTACTGCTTTTGAACAGCAGCATGAGGACATGTGTAGTTGCTGCTGCTGCAGATTCTAAGAGGCTTATCAGCAGGGATTATACACACTGATTCAGGCTGAAAACATCAGGAAAAAAAAAAGATCAGGAGTGATGTTAAAATGTACTAATTTAAAAAAATGCAGATAGCGTATATCTGGACTTTTCAGACAACAGTTAGCTTTTAAGAGAGAAAACCCTGGAATTACTGCTAGCGGAGGGAATGTCATTTGTCAAAAAAAGAAAGAAAAAGAAAGAAGTCTAATATATCTATCAAATCCTAATGCTAACAAGCAATACTGTCACTAAGACAGTGATATACCTGTGTCTGGTATATCCATGTACACTCAGGTGCTACCCAGTGATTGCTTTCACTTCAGATGATTGCTGTTCTTCATGCTACTACAATGCAAACAGTTAGTAGCTATTTTTCCCTGTTCATTGCTGATGAAAATAATGGCTTACCCTAAAGAATTCAAATAATATTTTACAGGACTGAATTACAGCAGTAATACAGTAAAACTGAGCAGAGGTAAAGCAGTGTTAAAAATGAGTGAAAATGAGGAGATAAGTAAGCTTAAGAACAATTAAGCATGAAGAATTAAATGAAGTCTCTTACTTTGATCAGCTATACACTGTACATAACTAGCTGAACAAAGAACCCACAGACTATTATGTAGACAATTTATTTCTATGTGGCTGCCTTCGATCATGTTATCTAATGTCTGAATTGTTTTTAATTAGGTCACAGCCGTGCATCAACACTTGACTGCACGCTCCTCTTCCCTTCTCTTTCCTTAAGTTTAATGTAAGAGAAGAGGATGGAGCAGGAGAAGCATACTCACGGTTCAAAATTTCCACAGACAAAGACAACTAGCATACTTAAGTATAATTTCAATCTTCACTAATACCATTACTTCACCCTAGGTGAGGATTTTTAATACTCAGAGGGATGTTATCATATGGTGCCATTAATGTTTGTTTTACCTTGAAACTGCCCTAGGGGAAGCATTAGGTTTCTGTCTGGGGGAATGTAACGTAAAACAACAGTCAGTTCTCCTTTATATTGAAGCCCAGCATCTGTTGCAACCTCCACCTGAAAAGAAACAAACAAACAAACCGACCAGAAATCCAGCTAAGGTTAATCATTCACTTTCTCCTTTTGATTTTAATTTTGTTGTACCAATACAGTGTTTGAAACACTTCTTAAACATATCAGGACATACCAGCCCACTTTCAGATAATTAGACATTCCAGACTGAATGCAATCACATTTTAGAAAACTTTATGAGCTAGGGAATGCAAGCTCTCAGAAGAATAAAGCCGCGCGGCATTAGACACTGTTCAGTGAATGTACAGAGGAGAGAGATATCTAGCATGAATAAGTGAAGCAAGCAAACAGAAAAAAAACCCTAAAAACATTAGAGAAATGTTTTTATCTCTAAAAACATTAGAGATCAGGTCTATGAAAAACTCGAGTATATGCTAACCTTGCTCAGTGAAGTCCACTAATGGAGGGGGGACTACTCACATTTCTGTACATGCTTCAGTGCTTCGGTTTGGGTACAAATCAACAAATCTTCCTGATCTCTCAACAGGGACAAAGCACATGTATAAAAAGAGAGGACCCTCAAGTGCTGAGACACACACACCAAGGTACCACACAAGCCTTTAAAGAACTGCTTATAGACGAATGTCTGATCAGTGACAGTATTTCTCTGAAATGCATTCAGCTTGTTTCCTGACTCCCCAGGAAGGTCAAAATTCTATTATCAAGAGAAAACAGAACCAAAAAAACCCACCAGAAATACACACGGTGATACGCAGAGAGTCAGCACTGCTTTCGTATCATAGAGACCAGGCTAAGGCACTAACCATGTTTAGTGGGGCTAAGTCTGTACACAAGGATGGGACAGGGAACAAAGCAATTTTAGCGATAACAACGTGGCCCTTTTGAGACTTTGAAGCACTTTTACAGCAACACAGGCATTCCTGCGCTGACTCTGAGAAAAAGGGTCCTGTCTCCACCACTGTCTGATGCCAGTTGCTACAACAGAGGACAAAAGAAAACCTGTAGTAAATGGCTGTGGAATAATTTGCACAACATCTAAATCTTGCCAGTCAGGCAGCTCACTTATGGTCTAAACTATGCATGTTTAGGCTCAAGTTTCCCATAAAGGCAGCAAAGATTATTTTTTCTATTCTACTGGTGGACAAGTGATGGTGTAAGTTCTTACATCAGGAACAATTTGTCAACCTCCCCCCCAAAACCCACATAGAACGTGGCTCTGGACTCTGCCCCCTCTTTAACCACAGAACTATTTTCTCTTCTTTTTCTGATTTAACCACACTCCTCTTGAAAACAGACATTCAATGCTCATAGAAGAAACAGGTCTTAAAGTCTCCAACCTTTTCACTAAAGCAGCTAAATGATTCATGATAGAACAAATAAAGCGCCGTAATAAAACCCGGGAAATGTTTCACTGCCATTCCTGTCTCTATCAGGCAGATCATATGGGAGAACAGCATGTAATTTGCATGTGTATTAACATGTGCTTTTTTTAAATTCAAAATGCAATAATTGATATTTTAAAAAAATATTATCTTTGCTGATCAAAAATCTTAGCAGCATTTTAAGTTTAGAAACATTATTTATAACAACTTAGGAGGCAGCAAGACCAATTCTGTGTTTGCTTTCTTTGGTAAAAAAGAACTCATTTAAAAATCCTTTTAACGGGTTTGGAAATAATCAGACAACACCTTCCAGCTGGAATGGCTGAAATGCTTAGTGCCTCATTACTTTTTTCCTGAACAGGAGAGCTTCATGACTGCCTGGGTTTTTTTCCCCTTGTTAGGATTAAAAGAAACCACCCATACACACACAAATCCCCAAAGATTGACATGAGATGACAAAGAGACTACTGCATGGCAAGAAGCTCAATTTCAGACCAACATTGCATACAAACTGCAAGCAAAACAAATACTAAATGTGTATCTTATTATTTAGTACCCACCAGTCTACAACAAGAGCAACATCTGACGCCAGCCAGAGCTATGACAGAGATGTAGTAGACATTTCTTCTACTTCAAGAGCAGACCCAACAAAAGTAACTTACACGAAGCAAGCTTGTAAGGAGGACAGTATAGTCCTGGCCTGGACACAGCGCTGACTGAAACACGTTTGACATCATTAGCCACTTTCTCTTCCTGGTCTCACCTTGTCTGGTCCATGAAGGAAGAGCTGGTGGTCACCCTTACTAACAAAGCTGAACTAGGAAACTGGGAATGATCTTCCTTGCCACTTATAAAGTGTGAGGCGTGTAAGTGTTCAAAGAAGAGATCAATTTCCTTATGTATCCTCTGGCAAATTATTTACTAAAATATAAATTTGTGACAGTTTAGATGTAAGCCTCACAAAGGTCTATACCTAGAAATTAATTATACAGCAATCAGATCCACCTCCCACCTGAGAGAAAGGCACAAATCAAACACTCCCTCCTAAAACCCCAAATGTAACACTATTTCCTTAAAAATAATGAACACAGAGGAAACAAGTCATCTGAGTCTATCTCCACATCACTTGCAGTAAAACCTTGGATTTTTCTGCAGCAAGAAAAATACACTTTCTGAAACGGCAATCTAAACCACTGGAATTTCTGGGGATTCTGGCTGCTGCAGGAGCAAGCAACGCAGAAGCCTTTAATCTTCTAGCTTACAATAGCTCTTTGAATCTCTTCCAAAAATAAACACCTTTGCCAAAGCAAGGGGGGCCCTAGAGACAGAAGTCATCCTATCCTTAGCTAAGTACAATGCAAGTCCTGTTTCACAGACCAATTGATTTGCCTGCTGAGAAGCCTTATCTTGTACCTTCCTAGTTAAAGTGAGTAAGAGGTTAATAAGTCATTTTGTCACAGCTGAAAAAAGTGTGAAGTGCTTTGAACTGAAACAAAAAAGATCTAGATCTTTAATAAACTGTTAAGTGTTGAGTAGGGGGGAGTGGCAGAAAAGTCTTTTGGTTTACATGCTATTTTAAAAGAGTAATCGATTTCTTTACTAGGTCATTTCTCCACTGCAGTTTATTACAAGATGAACTTAGAGTTTATTTAAAAGGTGGGGTTTTTTGTTTGGTTTTAAGTAGCCGATCACATGTAAAGTTTTCATGAAGACTTTAAAACCAGTATGTTTTGATTGAATAAAGAACAAAGATATTATTTTTATTACCATATTAGACACTCATAAAGTCACCGCTTTATAAACACGTTCCAAAGGAAAAATAACTAAGCCTTGCTGAATTTGCTTCGCAACACTTTCACCGGCCCCTGGAAACCCTTACCTTGGGCTGAAGCACAAACCACTCATCGCCCTGATTTTCGAAGTTCCAGGAATCGAATGGAATTTCCACCTCCCCAAGGAAGCTGTTGTGTCCAAACCTGTCATAGTGCCAGACAGAAAGCTGCAGGGTCCTGGTTTCTAGCTGTGTTTGACTGATGACGTACTACCAACAGAAAAAGAAGAAAAAGAAACTCTCGGAATAAGCATAAATAATAGTTTCCATGGAGCCTTTTACAGCTCTAGCTCAATTTCATGAAGCCCACAGCAGCTGACAAATGAAGCATGAAAGAGAGATTTGTTTTCTTTGCAAACAAGACAGACCTAGCTAGAAAGCTCATAATATTAATGTTAAACCTAACTCTTTTCTTTGCAGTATGCATCCAAAGGTAATTAATGTTACTAGCATGACTGTGTTTTTTCTGTATTATTTACTGGGTATTTCTGACTATAAAGTAAGTTACGATGCTTAAAACGATGATCCTGTTAATTGCTTACATGTTTATGTAAAAGAAGCAGATCAACATCAAAGTTTAGTTTGTAAGAAGAAACCCCACTGGTTCTTTCATCCCGAAAGAGAGTCTGCTGTACTCTACTTTCTAGAAATAGTGTCCTCCTCTCCTTTTCAATTGTATCTTTGTAACTTATGAAAAATTGTTCTGAAAACAAGTAAAACTGCATGTGAAGCGCTTGGTGAATGCTTTGCAGAGTTAGTAACCATTGCTGGTTTTGAAAGCTATTAAAAAAACTCCTCTGAAGAAACATCGTATTCTAGCAAATACACAGAAAATTATAAACATCTGGAATTCTAGCTCTGCACGCTCTGCTTTTAGCAAAAGGCCCATTAATTCTCTGAAATTCACCCTTCTCCTAGTGTTAGCTGAGGAGACCCAGATGTCTTCTTTTTTGCATCAAGAACAACGTCTGGACACAGACACATATTCTCCAAAAGCTGAAACAGTCAAGTCAGTTGACGAGCCACACAAGTAGGCTATTCCTGTATTGGTAGGTCTACAATGCCTAATCCTAAGTGCCAACAGTTCCACTGTGAGAGATGTCATATTTAGCAACAATGGAATAAAAGTCAAAGAGGGAAGATACAGATTTAATTATTTTTCTTTTCTAACAGTAGTGACAGTTGGGACAAATAGATGTAGTTCTTGCTTACCTACCCACAGTTCAAGTGAGCCCTCTTTGTTACAATTCGCATTTTTAGCAAGCTGCTAGGTCCTATCCTCACCGAGTTCCCTACTAGCAAACATGTTTAGTGCTATGTTCCTTGCTAAATAGAGTCTAACACCTTTTTTTTCCAGTTCAGGCAAGTCTTAACTTTATTTAACCATTTAAAAATGAGGCTGTACAAGAGACTCTCCCTTGGCAAGCAGTCTGGCCAGACCAAGTGTGTGTAAGTCTGCAAAATGGTTTTGCAGCCAGGTTAAGCCAAGTATACTGGCCAGGGAACATCTTTTAGCCTCTATTATAAGAAACTTATTTAAAACATCACTGAAATTACAAAAAAAATATTTCAGGAGAAACTAAAAGAGTTTCTGGCCTCATGACAGCCATCCGGGATAACTCTTGTCAATCAAGAAGGAAGGGGAATCACCAGGAGCCTTGTGGTCCAGATGCCAGACAGGCAGTGAACTGGGCAGAAACTCTGCCATTCCCACCTGCACCACAGAGCCAAGGAGATGCATAAGCAGCTCGTCAGGAGCTCAGAATAGTTCAGCCTCTGTAGTGGACGTGGGTAAAAGGCAAGGAAGGAAGAGCCCGGGCGCTCTGCTCCACCAGCCCTCAAGGAAGTAATCTGTCACTGTCTTTCGCAACAGAAAATGAACTTCACCACAACTTTTTAGGAAGGCGGGTAGTGAAGTCGTTGTTGGCATCTTCTTATCGAAGTCAGTTCTGCTTTAAAAATAAATTAAAGCCTCCTTCGAAATTCAGATTTTACTGCAAAAGGTTATTTTCTCTTCAAAATCACTTAGATGGGAAGTTTTAATCTAGCTCTATTTCAACATCAGTTGCTAACTTAGGGCTTACAAAATCTTTAAGGTGCTTTTAACATCTCTGAGCTCAGGTTAGACAGGAACATCAGCAGTTTTGAAAGAGATCTATGGAAACTAATAGAAGTTTTACCTACAAAGGGAAGAACCAAACAAAAACACTTCCTCAATGCTGAAAGCCAGAAATTACAACTCATAGGATTACTAGACGGTTTTGCTTAAATACATTCCTTTTGAGGCATCTCTTCCAAATTCTAATCCCCGTACTGGAACACTTAAGAAAACGCCTGTGAGCACAAGCGGAACATTCATCACAGCCTGAGAGAGAGACAGTGTTCTCACCTTCAGCGTTTCATTAAATTCTGGATTGGTGCTGTTACTTTTAATTTTGGTCTTGCGTTTACTTTGGCGGGACGTATCAGGCAGAAGGTATGCTTTGACATATCTGCAGATTAAGTAGTAAATTATTAGCAAGGAATAAAAATGACCAGTTTGAGCAAGGGCCTGACATTGCTGCATCAGCAACACATACAAGGAAATTAATTTTTGCAGTCTAAACAACATACACGTAACAGAGAATATGCGAAACGTGGAAAGGTACGGTCTTTCTTTACAAACATAGCAATGTTATTCAGATAGGATCAGAATAACAAAAGGCAGAACTAAATTAATTTACTCATCCTCAGAAACGCAGAAAGCTTTCCTAACACTTTCCCTTTTGTAGTATACGATTACTGACTGGTTACATATGAGGACACATACACTGCAAATACAAAAGAATGAAAAACTTCATACCTTGCATACAATAGGATTACACATGATTAGAGACACTAATTATTACTTCCTGATGAGGGAATTTACATATTATGCTGAAAACTACAATGAGAAGCTCAGAAAACATGCTCCTTGCAAAGTGAATCTATGGATGCGTGAAACCCAAGTTATCTCTGTCCCTCCCTCCAAGAATCCCTCCTCTCCTAGAATCAAAACTAAAGTATGTAAGTAAGAAATCAATTCAGCCTCCCTATTCCTTCTTTTTTTTTGCCCTTTTGCAGAGATTGCTATCAAACAGGCTGATAATTTAAGTAATCTTATTGTTTCCTCAGAAGAGGCACACGTTGCCCTAAGAAACATATTGAAAATGCATTTCCCTCAGGGAATCCAAAACCAACCATCACCAAAACCCTGGCTTGTAGCAACCGGGTCCTATGAGTTCTCAGGCTCGTATCACAACCCCAGGCTACATCACTGTGCGTGATGTGGCGGAGGACACCCCTAGCAGGGCCTAAAAGGAAATTCTTCTCTGTGCTTACGGATCGGTCCTTTGCTTCTTCTCATCTGCAATGGCCAGGTTCCTGCAACTTTTTACCAGGATGTTGAGGGCACCTGTTTTGTAGCTGTAGTTGATGTTGAGAAGGATTTCGCCGCTGACCTTCACGTTGCCATAGTCACCAGTTTCACTATATACACTCAGCATGCTGTTAATGCTAGTCTGGACGGGGAGAGAAAACGGACTTACAAGGCTTAAATAAATTACTCATTTCCAGAATCTGCTTTTTTCATACAGTCACAGCCTTGCAATATTGCACACTTGTTAGGACTTGCTATAAAACCAGATATATCATAGAAGCAAGTGGTATTTCTGTTCTATTTGATGTAAATGGGAATAAGAACTATAATTAATAATGGCTTAAATGTCTAGACAGTTGATGTTTTTCCATGCAGGACTCAAACCTATTTATAAACATGACTAAATCTAAATTACCACTATTTAATTCATGCATGAACTGAAGAGCAGACAGGCTACATAAATTGTAAGCTCATGTAAGTTCCAAACAGGGAAAAAAAAAAAAAAAAAAAAAATCCCGTCTGGCTCAGCTGTCCACCTAATTCTTACTGAGTCTTGTAAGACAACTGCTGATAGAACCATTAGAAAAAGTTATAAGGATGCTTCCCATAATGGAGATGGTATAAAAGCATGTTTGTTTAAAGCGACACCCACCTCTCATCAGTAATTCTAAAAGAATGAGCAAAATTCCATACCCACCATTTCAGCAGTTTTCCTAAAGCCAAAAAAGTTTAGCAAAAATCCCACAAAATTTTCCACTGCAGCGTAATATATCACCCTCCAATCTCTTTTTTTTTTCACTCATACCATACAGAGTATTGCTATGAGGATTTCCTCTTCCAAAAGATTACAGTTAGGAAAGAACTAAATATTTTTAAAGAAAACCAGAGCAATATGCACACTGCCAGAACCAAAGGTATTTGAGAAATCTGGTGCATGTTTTCTTTTGAGTCATTGAGCAAGATTGCTCAAAAACATATATAACCATCTAAATCCTAATACATAGGAATCTTGCAAGACACACAGGTATAGTCTTCAACACAAAGGGAGAAAAGAGAGAGAAGCTTTAAAAGTAAGCTAAGCAGAGGACTCAGGAGAACTCACAGTATCACCGTCTGTTTCAGGCACATTTAAATACGTCCATTTTCTGTCAGAGCCTTCTGGGGAGTTCTTTAAAGGAGGCAGTGCAAAAGGCCAAGAGAAAAGAGCATTAGATAGCTGCAATAAGAAAGAATAAGTGCAGTGATAAATCTTTACCTATACAGATAGGTAAAGGAAGTTTGTATTGCAAAGCCATAGCAAGCAAGCAAGAAAACGTATCACCAAATCAGAGAAAAGCCAAGTGTTTTCCATACACTTCAAGTATTGAAGGACACGTGGCTCAAGGTAATTAAATAGAAATGAAGTATCTGCTGTATCAAAATAAACAAATTACATTTTAGAACACCAGCTCAGCAGATTTGGATTTGTATTGGTCTGTGTTTGGATTTGTCTTCATTTACGTCTGCATGAAGTCAATTCTCACTTAAGCTACTCAAAAGCTAAGCATTCATGTATTTGCAGGTTTGGCGCCTTTGTAAGAAATTGCAGTTTCTCTGCGGAGTATGCAAGAATAGATAAAAATGCTCACAAATGTTTAAACATGTCACTCTGGGAAAAAAATACACTAATAGAATATTGGGGGAAACATTTCCCCCCCTCTGCTTGCTACAGCAGTTATCTGGAAATCTCCCCAATGAGCTCAAGGGAAACTACATCTTGATCTACCTCCTTCCTTATCGGCTGCAGGGAGGAAGGAAGAACACAGTCAAGGGGAAGAACCACACAAACAGAATTGGGCTGTGGCTAAACTCAGCTCTCCGAGCACCTTGCCTAAGGGCCCTGCAGCAAAGAAAGCTGGAGGGATGACCAGGCCTGTGTCAATATGCTGAACAACAACAGACATGAAAAACCAGAACAAGCTATCATTATCCATAAAGTTAATTTTATACATCATGTAGGAACAATAAACAGCAAAAAAGGGTGTGTTTTTTTATTTCTGCTGGCCTTCTTTATCCTTCGTGCTTGTCCTTTTATTCCTTTGTACAATTGGCTGAAATTCCATGAACAGGACTGGTTAAAATTACCGGAGAATTAGCAACACACACCGACAAAGGTGTCATATTTCCTCCTTTCCTAACATGCCTTCGAGCTAAATTCCAGCCTTTACTATTTATGCATTTCCAGCTCTAGCGTACATGAAAATGGGCATCCCTGCACACTGTTAGTGAACTTAACAGTTCCAGTATGTGCTACAAAATGCCTAAATTATCCCTGTAACAGGAAAGCGACAATTTGTGTGCCCACTTCAGAAAACAAACAAGGTTATACCAACGTGAGGAGGTGGATGAGTTGTTCTCTACTGAATCCAAATATTCTTTTTCTTGATCTTTACGTAAGTGGGCGGCAAGGGATAAATGATTAGGACTTTCTGTGGGGTTTTTTCCCAAACAAATAGATGATCTCTGACCCTAGAATTTATGCAAACACAATTTCTGAATTGTTTACAAACCACAAACGAAATAACACAAATTTAGTAGAAGTATTTGATATACTTGACTTTTTTCCCCCCAGACTCTGTTCTGTGGCATTTACACTGGACATTACATACACTAAATGTCCTTAAGAAATCTACTAATTTTCCAGTTTCATAAGTAGTAAACAACCACCACATATGGAGGATGCGGAGCCTCATTTTAGTACCTCACTAAGAATTGTATTTGTTTTGGATCATCTCATCGCTGCAATAAGGCACTGGAACAATTCAGTCTTACTGATGTGATGGGTCTTGACAACAACACATTAGTATGTTTAGGAGAGGAATCGGTGAAGGATGCAGGGAAAACTAAATACACAGTTCATGTATTAGCTTTGGGAAAACACAAAGGAAAATACCCTAATGCTGAGATACTGTTCCTGTTCAATGTCACTTTCCATTTCCGTTTTTGCTCACTGATGTTACAGGTAGATTTCAAGTAGATTTACGCTTTGAGATATTTCTTCCTTTACCTCAAAAGCTCATTGTCAGAGTACCCATACTGTACTTTAAATTCTCATATTTGAAAAAAGAAAGAAAAAACAAACAAAAAACAGTTAGACCCTACTGTTCATTAATAACATTATTTCAACATGACTTAATAGTACACAGTCATTTGACAGATAAGTACATGAAAAAAAATCCATACAGTGCACAAGGCTCAAAGGCTTACAACAAGCAGAGTAAAGGCAAAAATAAGAGGGGGAATGTTAGAAACTAGTAACACACACTTAAGGGGAATAAAAAAAAAAGAACCTGTAAAATTGACCTGCTCTTGCAGGGAGAAGCAGCTTGCCATTCGCAACTTCGCTGTTAACATAGCATGCAGTGACATTAAAAATCATGTCATGGTGAATACAGAGAAACAAGAGCATTGAGAAGTGAGGTTCTCTCAAACCTACAGCGCAGGAAAAGCTACGCTCTGCTTAAGAAAAAGGTCAAAGGGAAATCTACAGCAAAGGACAAAACCCAACACACAGACAGAATGCTGCCTACAGCACATAGAGGGAAGGCTCTCTAAATGCAGTTCCTCAGTTAGTGGCCTAAACGGAGAAAGCACTTAAGCACCTGCAACCCTCATATCAATATTCAGAGGAAATAAAAATAATTCTGTCTATAAAATCCATGGGACCAGCAAGCATTGGAGACAATGAGTCATAGTCAACCTCAGACAAGTGGGTCTAATTAGACCACTGTCAACAGGCTACATTTGCTCAAGTCTGATTTGGTGTGAAGTGCCACACGTTTCTGTTGTGTCTGTTTCTGTGAACTACACAAATCAGAAGGGAAAACGGTCCGGACATGGCCAGATCTAAGATACCAAAATGCTCTGTCACAGCAATTTTCTGAGCCCTTTCTCCTCCCCAGGTAAGCCAAACTTGGATTCAGCCAACTCCATCTCTTTGGGATCAAGCACTTAAGTGGGCATTCCCTGGGCCCTGCTTGCATGGGAACTAATGGGGATGCAGTCTAGAAAGGACAGTTCATTGCTTACTGTCATGGACCAAATTTTCTTTTCCCTTTTAGCATACAGACTCCTCATCTCTCTTCATCCTCTTCAACTCTCATCTTCTACCTGGAGTTTGTTGCAGTTTTCTGGTACTCTATATGCTGACCAGAGCTATTCTTAGGCACAAGTCATGAAGAAGAGTGGCCAGAGAGGGCTCCACGACTTTTCTGAAGATGCTATCAGTTGCCCACATCCTAAGTGTCAGATCCCAAAAACGAGGTACACAGCAGGTAGACATAAACTAGACATGTTAAAGGCTACTTTTATCATCCATTTTCTTTCCCAGTGAATAACAGACTGCATAACGAACTGCATAAGGCTTGTTATACCAATTTTGTTGCATCTCAAGCACCTGTTACAACCTGAAAACACAGCTATCCTTTTAAAACCAACGTTAAGTTTCAACAGTTAGACAACCGCAAGACTCAGACATCTGATTTACAGTATATAGTTTGTGGGTATGACAAGAAACGAAAGGATGTAACAGAAAAATACTACAATTATAGCAAAAGGTAGAAAAGTTGTCACCAACCAAAATCCCCAAGTATCTCCCTCCTCACTGTAAAGAGAAATACTTTTCAGATGTGGGTGACATAGCAGTCATGAAGAATGGGAGAAGCTGGGTTGGGGGATGGACAATGACGCCACAGAGGTGGTATGTATGCAAACATACAGATGAGTATTTGTGTCCCAAGAACCTGAACAATCAGAAAGTGGTTTGAGATGGAAGAACCCACCACAGCCTTGTTCTCTTCATTTCAAATAAATTAAGTGCTCCTCTGCAAAGCTGAGCAGTCATGTACTGCAAACTCCTATGGTTTGCCTTCTCCACATGTCAGCTTGGTAGTAACCTCAGCATGTGAGGAAATCTGCTGATGAGTATGCAAAATGGTTTTCTCTTCCCATGCACTGCAGAGAACAGCATTTTAGCTTTGAACAGCATTAAAATATAATAGAAAAACTATCTAAATGTTAAAGGAAGTTTCTCAAGTGCAGGATGAAAGATGATCTGCTGCTAAATGGTATGAAATTAAACTCCTTTTTGGAGGAACTATGGTCTTTTGTGGAAGGAAAAAGCATATGTTTTCTACTCAAGATCTTACTGTTGATAATCCACTTGTCAAATGTCCATGTTTCCTTGAATAACGAGAGGCCACTATGTCATCAATATCTTCTTCTGTTTCATCCAGATAATCCTAAATGACAAACAGGCATTTTAGTCCTCATGTTCTGCTCTGTATTTGGTCAGCCTCTGTTGCGTAGTTTTGTTTCATGTATTTTCCACTTTAGGAAGACGGTGCAGGATGCATTCAAAATTCTAATCTCTAGAGGAATTTTGATTTACATTTTCCACATCTTTGCACAGGCACACAGCATAAGGGGAAAAGATGCTGTTACGGTTTCAGGGTTCAATTGCTTAAGAACTGAAAAACTTGACACACATACTTCATATCTTATTCTGGAGGCGCATACCTTTGCATGGCCAACAACTCTGCACATAAACAAAACCCACTTCCATGCCTACTAACAATCCCATGTGAATTACCTTATTCTACTTACTACTATTTGCATTCAGGAATTCAGGTCTGGAAATCTTAGAGGGACATGGTGAGAATTTTTCCAATCTTAACAAAAGAAATGAGTGAATTAAGGTCCAATACCAGGGGCAAGGGCATCATTGATACTGGTTTACCCGAAGACATTTGCAGCCAAAAGCCATTAGATGATTGATTTCTTGGTTACAGTCCAGGTTCCGTGTTTTTATGGGATATATTTTTTACAACCCAGCAATCCGGTTTTCCAGTTATTATCCACATTTATATCAGTCACACTCACACAAATAGACAAGCACACAATTTGCATTACACTTGCACCCTTTCATGCTGTCTTTGGTGACAGGTGACGATTTCATGAACAGGATCATTAACACAGACCCACTTTCTAACAGGCAATGCTGAAAGCCCCCGGTTATTGTCAAACCACATGGGAAGAAACTTGTCCTCCCATCGTACACACTGAACATATTTGAGGGATAAACAAAAAAACCCAGTTGATGTCCATGTTTTAAAAATAATTAAATTCCTGTATTATTTTAATGTGTTAAAAAAAAAGGAGGAAAAATCAGTAATTGCACAGCTTCATATATATGCTTGAGTTTTAATAAGCAAGACTGAACTGTAACATCTTTAGCTCATATACAGGAAAAAAAAAATTTCATTTTTTAAACACAGCAATAAAGTAAAATCTAAAAAGAAACTTAAAATCTGGTTGATGGTCCTAACAGAACTGTTAACTTTAAGTAAAAGTTACCGAAAAAGCCCCAACAGGCAGCTATCATCCTATTAAGTGTAGCTTGGAAATTTCAAGCGTTTCCTTAAACCTTATGGCAGGTATTTTTAAAGACTCTGCTTTTAGTTTGAATGGAAGTCAAATGTTCAGCTTCCTTATATCTGCTTTGCAGCTATAAAAACCTCACGTGGTGACCTACCTCACTCTATTGCTTAGTCACTCTCACTCTCTCACACTAAACAGAGAAGTACTGTATTCAAACTCAGGAGTCTCAGAAACTTCGATGCTAATCAGGAAAAACGGAGCAGAGAAGAAACGCTGCTGGAGAGTCGAACTGTGACAGTTTATGTAAAGATCTGCAGAGCATTTGTCATTAGTATGCATAAAACTAGCTGTTACATCTCTTCTTTGCTCCAGTGACTGAACTGAAATAAAACTAGCTGAAAGTAATGCTAAATTTTCTATTACTACTTTCCAACTGTAACTGCATATTTAATATTGAGCAGAGGGAAATCAGGACAAGCCATCACTCTATTTGAGACCAAAATTTACATACTGAAGCAAACATTCCTCTTAGCTTCATGTTCTTGCAATGAGCTTCCTCTGCTGGTCTCTTCTCTTTCTAATCTATTCAGGTCACTGTTACCACCCCGCAGAAAAAAGAAGTCATAGATACTTTATACTCTAAGGAAAAAGTCCATGGAGACCGAGGCACAACAGAGCAAACTATTTCGGGAAGACAGATAGAAAGCTGAATCCTTCAAAAGTAAAAACCAAAAAAAACCTTAAAACCAAAAAACCCCACCTCACCCTTCACTTCTACTCTCCTCATTGACTTCAGAATTTGGGTGATGTACTCAAGTTTAAAACTTGGCACAAGAATACACAATTTTCTTTCTTGCCCATGCAACAGAAAGAAGCAAGTCTGGTAGCACATGCAAAACTCTTTCCTTTACGCTGCTGTATACATACCTGTGGACTTTAAAATAAACAATGCTACATTTTCATTGCTGAATAATTAAATACAGGACAAAAAAAGTAAGGCAACATCTTCAGACTGGGGTGTTTCAGGTCTAGACACTCAAATATTAACAGTGCTTCACAAAGAATCCTAACGACAGCTAGCTGACTACCAATTTTTGTCTGCAAGCAGATATCTAAAACTAAAAAAAATGGTTAACATTTAACCTATGCTCTTAATTCATTTTGCACCACAAATAATTATGTTTCTCAGGTGGAGTTACAGAACAGCAGCTACATAATTGGTTAGTGTTATTAGCTTATTAAAGTTAGAGCTAGTAGGACATTAATCTCATGGTCTCCAGTGGGGGTTATAAAATGCATATTATCCAATTACTTCTAATAAAGCAGCTGAGCATGTAATGAACACTACTTGGGCAGGAATTCAACACATACCTCTCTAGAGAAGGTGCTCACACTTGAACACAACACTAGATTTAACTGGTTCCCCATACTCCTTGATAAATACGTACTACAGTATGTGGATTTCTGGGGGTCGTCCCTTTTCATTATCGAGAGCAATGTTAAGTTAGAGAAGCAAAATACCCATTCGATTTTCCAGCTGATCTCTCTGCATGTGTAATGGGTTTTCCTGATAAAGCTGGGAGCAGAGCAGATAAAAGCCTTTTCCCACCCTTTCAGCTGATAAATTCCAGCAATCTGCGTATCCTATTGACATGTGGCATCTCCCACACCACTGCTGTCAGCTCCCATCACCCAGAAATGAGACTGAAGGACCTCAGCTAGCTCAGCTCCACCAGCCGGCCAGGAGAAAATGAGGTATAACTTTTCTCAGGCTCCATGGGCTGTTGTTATCTTCATCAGATACTTTCTTTTTGCCTCTTATATCAAGTACCAAATAAACTAAATTCCAGCAGGAGTACAACTTTTATCTCAAAACACTGCATCCATAATGAATATAGGGCAAGACTCGAAGGACTCCTGTGAGTCAAACTACCCTAAAAAAATATGGCAACACTAAAGCTGACGAATGCAATCAATTGATTTAATAAGACAGAGAAAGGAGGACATGGGTAGAATCAGATCTATGAACCCTGTTATGAATGAAGTTTAAAGGGGAATGAGCACTCTCACAGACCCCGGAGCAACTAAATCAAGGTTATGCCACAAGAGAGATCTCCTATGTCAGCAAAGAAGCTAAAGAGTTGCTGAGATGCAATGCGAAATTTCATTCAGAGTCAGCAAGAAAGAAAAAGAAAAAAAGAAAAAAAAAACCCTCTGAATAAGAGGAAGACAAAAATCAAGGAACAGAAAACCACTCTGGACTTGGCATCTCTGGCACCTGCCTCAGAGAAATCCCTAAGTGATAACTACCGCACCCTGTACAATTAGAGCAGAAAACTGATATAAAGATATTTAAAGTTTGTATTTTATGCTTTTCTTCTGCAATATTTTCCGGCTTCTTAATCAAGAACACATCATTTTTCTTTACTACAATTAAAAAATAAACCACTTATTTTTGAAGTTTTTCTTCCACAGAAATCTGACACACAGGAAGGGCTTTTTTTAATTTCCTTAAAGATTAACCCAAACAAAGCAATGCTGCAGGCAAATTCTCTGAGTGCTTACAATCCAAGAAACAGATGGGAATCCCAATACGTTGTTTTCCACCAAGCCACAAGTATCAAATGCTACAAGAAGGGGAGACATCTCCCATGGCCAATGCTCTTCTGCAAAGAGCAGATGGTAGGGAAGGACTATGACAATAGACAAAATGCAGAAACCGTAACGCAGAGGGTTATGGGTTTTCTAAGCTACAAGCACACATTTGGAAACTTCAGAACAAACTATGATTAGATGAAGAACTATTTAAATAGATCTTTTTTTTCCCCTTCATGCATATTTAACAAACTTGGAAATTCTTTTATAGCCAATCATCTGCAACTTGTGTATCTTGGATATGTGCATAAGAGGAGAGGAAGTTGTGAATCACTTCAGGAAAAGCACCCCATAGAATATATAGAAAAAGGCATGGAGATGTATGGGAGAAAATAGTGAACAGGAAGAAAAGGCAAGCAACAGTGACAGAACAGAAAGCTGGGGCTTCACTTGCTAAAAAGATATGTAAGGGGAAAATCAAAACCAGACAAAGATTAAAGCCTTTAAAGTATAGTATTTCTCAACATCAAAATTAAAATCTAAGAAAGCATGAATTAACAGAACTTCAGAGCATGTGTAATATAGTGCCTGCAGTTTATGTTCAGGCCGGATTTCTTTCACCTGTAAACTCAAAAAACAGCAAATCAATAACAAACTGTAACCATGACTATTCATTGGAATCATTCTATAGCCAACATACTCAGAAGATGAGGCTGTTTAAAAACTCATTAAATATCCCTGAAATAATGCTCTGCATTACTTATATTTTACATAGATATACATACAGTGCTGATTTCATAAGTCTGAACAAACAGGATTTCCACCAGATAAACATTTACATATTTATAACTCACCAGTTCCTGATCTAAGGCACTAGGTACAGATTTGCTTCTTATGCTCAGAGTATCCTCATTTCCTTCAGAGAAAGATTCACTCAGATCTATCTCAGATCGGCTACGATCTGGAAAATAAAAGCAATTAAAAAGTTTACTATAATTTGTGCAAAAATATTCCGTTTCATCTTCCACACTTTAATAAGTGTTGTCTCAAACTCAATTGTTTTTTAAGGAAAAAAAATCAAAACAATATTTTAGGTATTTGTCACAAACTCTATGACAACTGAACATCAATATGATAAATGGAAAAATAGGATTTCTGATGTGGTCAACCTTTGGCCAATACTTTTTCCCCTGCACTATTTATTTGCTGTAATTGTCTCCTGTGGATATACCACAGATGAAGCTTTTGACTTTCTCTGGCAGGCCTGTCAGCCTGGAATATTACAAAACTTGCAGTCCCAAGTGTTCACAGTGATTATCGCATCTCCCACCACCACCAAACTCCTCAGCGTCTGCTTCAGAATTAAGCAATTAGTGATGCAGATGGACATAGAAAGTACTTCTGCCATTACTGGTGTTCCATGTGCAGAAAGGAGGAGGAAGCGAACAAGTCTCGAGACCTGCACAAGTTTCTTTCAGTCCTACAGATCTCTCATCCACTCTATAGGCACAAGACGTTAGACGTCTTGGAGAAAGATTTTCTTAGTCCTCCTCATATAAAACTTTTCTGCGACTGTTCAATATATTGAGAAAGAAAGAGAGGGAGGAGAATACTTTTGGATCTGCAGGTAGGAATCTGGAAAGTTTTTAACTGTTCATCTTCTGCCTGGGTATAGCTGATGTGACAGGAAAGGTCACTCTCCTGAGCTTAATGTTCTTTGAGATCCTCCAACAAGGAAACAATGAAGAGTCTGAGGCTCGTTCCCAGGTTGCCTGAAATTTGCTCGGGATCCATCTGCTTTGGTAACATGAGGCCAGTTCTTTCCTACTAGGAAAACCTTTATTTTATAAGGTAGCAGAAACAGGAGAATTTTCACTTCATAAAGAAGTAGCAGTTTGTAACACCTCTGCCTGGAGTTGCACTGTACAATATTCTCCAAGAAACCCTGATGCTTTCAAGTTGAAAAAATCTAAGGTGAAGAACGTTATCTCCTTTGATTAGCTCTGTGGAATATGCCACTAGGTTTCTGCTTTGGGCTAAATTAAGCTGAAATAAAGTGAGCCTTGCTGTGTTTCAGAGAGAAACCTGTAAATCTGAACCCGCTCTGTTAGCCCTGTACGAAGGCGGCCGAGTGCCTGGGAGAAGCAGAAGAGTGCAGGGCGCTCCCGCCTCTTATTTCAGACAGGAAGAGGAGGATCTCCACCCACCGTTGCAAAGTGGCTCCGACAGCACCTTCCTGTGCAAGCCTCATTTACCTAACAGCCTCCAATGAAATGGGGTGAATTACAGCTGAATCGACTGGTTCAGTGCGTGACACATAAAAATGAAGTGACGTAAAGTCTGTAAGGGACTTGTTCTCTGACAGCTCTTTGTTTCCCAAATATGTTGCTGGGCAAAGTGGGCGTGAAATGTAATGGCAGCAGCACAGTAGTATTTTATACAGATTGCAGATAGGTAGTATTTTATACAGTTGACCACACAGAGAATGATTTAACAATGTGCAATTATGAATGAACTCTTGTAACAATTCTAAGAGCATGTGATTTACCTAATACTAACGTTGTGCCAACATTACTGGGGTTAGGATTACCATTTTTTCAAATGTAAAACTTGCAAAGTGGTATAAACTTGGTTAGTAAAAGGGAAGAATTTTCAGAACGAATATGAACAAATTTATGAAACTTACGCCTGATCTTTCAATGTGCTTTAAAAACAAAAGGAGCAGAGACACAAGAATAGGAATAATCCTCTGATGGTAAAGGCTGACAGAAAGAAGAAAAAGACTTAATACTTGCCTGATGACAAAGATACCCTAGAAACTGCAATGGAAGGTGTTCCAGATGCTTTCCTACAGTGCTTCTTTACTAAATCTTCAGGTACGCTTTCACTTGCTGGAATAATCATGCCATTTTCTAAGCCAGTGTCCTGCCCAATAAGAAAAATGCACATCCCATCAATACAAAAAGCGAGCTTATTCACTACCAGTCTACAAAAGCGTCATTTCTGTTAGCTCCCAGAACTCCAAAGCTCCTTTAGCATCCAGTCTATTACTGAATATATTTAGATTACAATCTAATCTGCTTTGCTTAGTGCAGATCACGCATAAAATTTGCACAAAGATGCGATTCATGCACACATTCTGAGTTCGCAACTGAAGAACTGGAGCAATGCATCAGGAGTGAGAGGAGGGAAGTGAAACTCTCAAATCTATTAAAAGTTCACTTAGCTTGGAAATTAAAAAAAAGAAAAAACAAAGAAAGAAAAAAGATAAAACCTATTGTTTTTACACCCGCGTAATGATTTCAGCCAGGGTAAATCCAAATGGACTTGAACTAATTAAATCATGCCAGTACAACCCCTTAAATAAAGCCAATATGCTTGATACCATTATGGCTTTTTGCCTTCCTGTAAAGGAATAGCTAACGACGTAACTCGATCTAAATTAAATAGATTGGCCTTTTTCAACCAAATCTAATGCACTTGAAATCAAGTCAGTCTGTTGTGCCAACAAGAATATAAATAAAACAACTATTAATTTATTTACAGCTCCTGAAACTGCCCTTCATATATACTAACTTAGTTTTTATTAGGAAAGACAATATATTAGACCAAATATTTGGAAGTTCGAAAAAAATTGATGCGTTCAATAGGGCTCCGATCTCAAATGCTCATCTACTTTTTTCCAAACATTAATGGTAAAAGGCATTACCTCTGACTATAAATTTTGCTTTCCTTTACACTTAAGTCATGGCAACCTAGAATAATTTGCTAGTACAATCCTGATTTCTTAAGAGGGGTGACTGAAACGGATTCAGGATGTGTCTCAGTGCACAGCCAGGAGGAGCTGCTTGACAAACAGGCAGGCTGTCTGGGAACGAAGAGTGTCTGCTTCTGGCTAGAGGAGCCACATCCTTCTGCTTATTACAAAACAGCCAAGGCGGCGAGCTCAGACGTGGCCACCTACATCCCAAGAGGCCTACAGTAGGTAAGAGGAATCCCACCTTTCATTTTGATAAAGCATCTAGCACACATTTTGCGTTATGCCATAATTTATGCAGAGCCCAGTGTCCAAATCCAGAAAAAACTGAAATCAGTATGGCCTGATCTTCTGCATGCGCTGAGCTTGCAAAGTTTCCCTTAGAAGTCAGTGGGAGCGTGCTGGACCCTGCATGCTTGAAAGTCACATCCTTAGTTCACAGCACGTACTCAAGGCCCTGAAGTGCCAAAAATGCTTACTCCCATCCCTTGTGCTTCCCAGTTCAGAGTCTGTAACTCATTATGTAATGCTGGAGGTTAACAGCAATTTTTAGACAAAAGAAAAATGTCTGCCAAACCAAAAACCGCATCACTGATAGGGCATGACAAATTCTGTTCTAGTAGAGATCTTCACTGGTGCCAGCTGAATTGAGGAAGAAGCAAAATCTTCTCTGTCAGGCTTGTCCTTTCTGGGCTACAAATCGATCTAACAGGGCAGATACCAGCCAAGTCATCTTGTTTGGTGTCAGCTGTGTTTGGTGTCAGCTCTACATCACTGTACTTACCCTGCTATAATCTGCAGTCATGCTGTGCGTGCTGAGTGCCGGAGACCTCGGGAGGGAAGGTATGGAAACATTGCCTCTGTTCACCAGACCCACGGCCCCTTTCAGATGGCCTGCAGCGGCCTCTGCACCACTGCCGTTCAGCGAAAGAGTGCTCCCTCTGGGATGGAGAGAAGAGTATTAAAGCATTATTGCTTTGAGCAAACCAAGGCAACCCATTTAGCAAACCATTGCAAGAAAACAGCCACGGTAACAGTTTACTAGAATAACATTGCCCTGGGTGAACTGTGTGATCCACTGCGAGGAAACGGCTCACCTGGAAAGAAAAACACAGGCAAAGGTGAATTAGAATTACTTTATACATACAAGTAATACAAGTATTTTCAGCACTTCTACCAGAACTGCGAATAGCCCAAATGGGCGGCTCTTGTCCAGGCTGCAGAAGCTATATTCATCCATTTCGCACTGCATTCGCATCCCAACAGTAGGTGTGACGACTCGTGTAACGCTTCCTACCAGGCCGCTCCTTGGTTTAAAGGAAAACTATGGTGACATGACAGTTCTGGCCACTTCTGCAGCCAGTGTTAATGCCAGCACTATCTCCAGAAGGTCTAAAGTCCTTGGCTATCTGCTCTCCATCCTCTCCGGAAAAACAACAGCTTGCTCACTGTCCTATTTATATTGCAATAATGACTCTTGACCCAAACTGGTCGATTCTTTCAACCAGCTTGGAAAGCTAGAAAAGCTGGACAAGTCTTTTTGCCAGGTTTCATGTTAGTAAAAGTGACAAAAAAGCATCTGTGATCAGCATGCCAGAACCCAATTGCTGTCTAATACCACAACAGGCAGAAATTTTTCCATGGGACATTTTCTATTAGAAAATACTGATTAGTCCATGCGAACACTGAGGGTTAAATAGGGTAAGCTGTTGCACTTTTCTGACCGTTTGAAACAATGAACATTATTTTAAAATGTATTTCAACACATTTCCAATTAAAGTTTTATTTTCATTTGAAATTTGATTTGCAGTAAAAATACAAGTTCTTGGCTGATCTACTCTTCTTCTTTCTCCACAAACATCAAACCTTTTTATTTTTCTTCACAATTCAGAAAAATCTCAAAAAGTCTTGCAGGACAGTAACAGTTCTGCATACATTCCTACTTACTACTTTAAAAAAAATTACTGGCAAATAGGAATTAATGCAGGAATTGCACCCTTTTCCATATGGAAAATACAACGTCAGAGGACAACAGTAGTGCAAATTTGCTAGAGAAAATTTTTGGAACAGTGTATTTTCAGCCAAAAGAGGCTTGCTTAATAAATATTTCAGATTTGCAGGCATCTTCATTGTGCTGGACAACAGCTGAATTTCACCTTCACTTGGTTTAGGCTGTCATATCACGTTTAGAGTAACTGCAGTAAAAATCTTCTCTACCACAATGGAAATTTTTATTAGAACTACTGTTGAACTGAGGAAAAAATACTCTGGAACACAACAGCTCCTGTCTCACCACTACGTTAAGCAGTGAGCACAGGCTCTGAATCCACATTGGTGGAGTTATTGAAAACGAGGAATACAGAGGAAAACCCCAAACACCAGGACTGTCTACAAATGTTGTGCAACCATGTTTTTGTCTTTAGTGAGCATATGGTAACCTTTTTAACAATTACTATCCAATTTCGTATATTGACAACAGTAGATAATGCATAATAAACACGCTCTTATGCATGTGCACTTCACATACATGCACTGCTACTTTTTAATTTGATGAGCTAGTGATCAACAAATCCTACTGAACGTGCTTTGGTTGAATTTTAGTCCTATCTGTTTACATAAAGATGCGTCTTTGGTGCTGCAAAGTCAGAAAAATCAAGGTTACTGGCTGTCACCTGTATTTTATCAAAGCTGCTGGACTTAGACGCACATACCTTAATTTCCAAACTGGCCAATGTATGGAAAGTAGCCAAAATGTTGAAAACCTGAGTTTTACTGCATGTCACACCACTTCCGATGTATTGTTGTGACTTTATGTTACAAAAATTGTTATTTTTTTCCTCACTGTGTAAACATGTAAATCAAGAGAAGTGTTCAAAAGTAATAGTGGACTGGGATAAAAGATGTGAAAACATGTTACAAGGGGTTCTGCAGGAGTCATCAGTCAGACTGAGTACTTGCACACCAAACCTGCTAAACAGACTTCTCCTGTACTTTGCCCTTATTTCAGTCTGCTGTTAGAGAGAGGTTCAACACATTTTATACACGTATTAAGTAGAAAACAAAAGAAAAATGTTGTTATAAGGTGACTATGCCAGGCATTTCCATGTGGTAGACAAGACCTCAGTACAATGGGATGGTGTGCCTGCGTAGATGAGCCTGAAATTCCTATACTATTTCTCCTAGAAGTATCCAGATGCAGCCTCCCAGTTCATTCAGCTGCAAAATCAGTAAACATTTTTGCTGGAGTAGAAATAAACCAGTTGAAGAGATGAACTCATGGCCTGGGACTCCCTGTTCCCAGCTCAGTACATCTTCTCTTAAACAGAAATGTTTAGAAAGAATAAAAATTCTCTGTTTCCCTGCTGGTAGGTGAAATACTACCAATTTTGGCAATGCAGCTAAAAAGATGAGGGCAATTACAAAAATTAGAAATATGCAGGAAAATATAGGACAGCTACAGTGTCACAAGATGTTGTTATATTCTTTTAATTTGAAACTCAAAACAGTTATAGAGGGTAGCCTGGGAAGCCTTGCTGTTATTTTTAATAATTACTACTCAGTTCTATAAATTAGCAATAGATGAACTAAAGCAAGCATCCTTAGATATCAAATTAAGTATTTAACCATGCATGTACAAGACAGGAATTTTCATCCCTCTACAAAGAAATATAAGCTGCTCCTCAATCCTTCCACAAACTAATATTTAGAAAGTGCCATATCTTCCATAGACAGTAAAATCATTCAGCCCCCCTACCAAAAGCATCTCCTGGCAACACAGCTGGGTTACTCTGTACTTTGACACAGGACACTGATTTGGCCAGGTGAGGATCAGATGACAGATAGAAAAGGAAGTTGCCATACTGACTCAATACGCCTAATTTAATAAATCCCACACCCTGGCTCTGGGCAAAAGCTGGAAGTTGATGCTTTATGTGAAAGTCAAGCAAGGCAATCAAACATAAAGGCTATTTTTATAGACTATTTCACTCTATTTATCCTTCCAAGTCTGTACACAGAGCTTATCAGGTGCTGAATTCTACCACCCCAAACAAAATTATTTTGCTTCATTTATGGTTAACTGCACGATAACTTCCTTGTAGTCTGGCACATCAAAACAGCTGCACAGGTCTCTCACAAGAATCCCTTTGACCTTATTCTAGTAAACTCTTAGAGAAAGTTACTTAATATTGCATAACCTTAGCGTTAAGCAGCACAGACACCAGATTGCTGAGTTTTTGTCTCTCAGATCCTTCACTCATCTCTAGTCTATTCAATGAAAAGCAAAACAAATCCAGAAAAATAGCAAAATTACTACTTCTGGTCTCATGAAAGTCAGGTATGAATCTGGTTAGATACAGAAGGCCTAATTAGCTTCGTGGAAAAAAAATTTGGTGAACTGTGTATGGATTAAAGAAGAAAACTAGCTTTAAAGCTGATTTGGCTAGTAAGTGCTGCATCACTCGGTGAAAAAAAATCAAATTATCAGCTTTCAAGAAGATTGTCACCATCAACTTTAGGCATGTTGCAGAACATCCAGCAAGTGGGTTTTTGAATTGTAGGTAACAAAGGGAAGCAAGTTCTTGCTTAAACAAGAAGGCTCATCTGTGAGTGAATCAAACTTCATGATGTTCCTTTTACCTGATGTCCTGTGTTCCTGTATACCTATTTGGAGTCTCCCAGGAACACTGTTTTAGAGCTAGAAGTTTCTGTTGGATCTTACAGCAAATTATTATTATTTTTCAATCCAGATTGTAAAATTTCTAGGTGTGTGCACCTGAGCAAAGAATGTGGGTCTACATCCAGTATAGACTATCCAACTGAACAAGAAAAAAGTGAGCTATCTTTTGGCTTCATTTTGGAGGTGGGACATGAGAAGAATGTTGCATCTGGCATTTTATAATGCTATCGGAGGCAATAACAGAGATCTCTTAAACCCAGAAGAATGATAAATGGAATTCTATTAGAAATAACTGGGACAATAATCATGGAAAGAAAAGGGCAAACAGAGCCTTTGAAGAAGAAAATATAAATTATAATCAATTAACGTGTCATTACCGAAGAAAACCTTTGGAACAAAGGGCCTCAGTTCTGTAACATGAACACAGCTCATCAATTGAAAGCCAGAAAACAAAAAACAACGTACTGACAGCAATCACCAGCCAAACACAAGGAGAGAAAAGGAAGATGGATGGAGGTAATTTTTAGGTTTTTTCTTTTTTTTTTTTTTTTTTTTTAAACATAAGCTCTGCTTCTCAGGTAGTATTAATGCTGAGCATTCAAAGACACAATGCAACACAGAGGACTGGCACACACCCCTATGTCAATCCTGGCATGAGCTCTACCAGATTTCTGGTGCTCACCTCTCAGAGCAAGGCGTTGACTTGCCGCTGCGCAGACTTTGGGTTTCAGCTTCTGAGCCTGTGTTCCTTTCTCCTTTTGCATTTGTAATTTCTCCTTTGGCAACCGCCCTAATTACCTTCCTGATGAAAACAGGGAATAAAAGATTTTAAAAGTTGTAAGATTTTTCCCAGGAAACAGCAGCCCGACCGAAACACTGTGATGTGCGCATTCTATTAATTTCATCTGTCTGACTTATGGACGACTCTGGATATAAGGGTCAATAGAGCACCAAATCTGGTTATCAAATTGATTCCTATGAACAAAAAAAAGCATCATATTTGCTATAAACTGCTTTTTTAAGACACAAAACATTAAAACATCCCTCCTACTCAACATGGCCACTTCAAGCTTTGAACCAGAAGTGCCTTTTGTGAAAATTCCTCTCTCTTATTTTTTTACAGTTTATACACAGCAAAGTTTTTTTGACTAAGTATGTGTATTTTTCTCTAGTAATTTACACTATATGTGTTTTCTCTTGAAGATTTCTTTGCAATTTCTACAATTATATGTATCAATGCCCCAAACATGCTATTTTCCAAAAACATAACATCACCCCCTTACCCTGCAACATGTGGCCTAATAAGACAGAAATGACAGAAATGAAATAAAGTTTTGAAAAGTAATAGTATTCTTCATAGTCTTACAAACAACAATAGACTGTTATGTTATCCCATGACACTAAATGTCAGTAGGAGTTGGCCCCAAAATGGCTTTGCTAAAACAAATCCACTCATGAGATATATGAATGTGGAACCTGAGGGAGGAAGAAGGAGCAAGGAAGGAAGAGGAGGAATAATGAACTACTTCTAAGAGAGGCCACAAAATATACCAGGAGAAGCAAGCCTAATTCTTGTAGGATTAAATTTCCTTCATGGGGAATGTCGCCACCAAAAAAACATTTCAGGCCACAAACTGAAAAAGGCCAAACGCCACTAAAATAAACAACAGACAATTATAAAAAATAATTCTTTCTTGTAGGGGAATATGACTAATAGATTTGCACAAAAGATTTCAATGAAAAGAGGATTAGAGAACTAAACTTTAATGCACTCTTACTATAGCTACCAATTAGCATGATTTAGAGCAACATCTAGGTCCTACTATAGTAGATTCCCTAAGCTGGTTCTTTCTTCATCTTAATTTCAGAAGCCAGAGGCATTCTGATGCTCTAAATCTGTTAATTTCTGGAGTCACTGGAACAAGTAATTCCATACTCAGCTCTCCTCAGAAGTAAAAAAAACTGCAGAAAGCTATCTACCTATCCTGTATTTAGGATCCATAATAAAATGTGTTCTTTCTTCCAACACAAAGTTTTCCAACTACCAGCCCATGGAGCTCCAGCCATGATATGAACGTTCATCCGATTTTAATTCCCATTCACCCAATAGCCTCCAGTTACGTCCAGACACCACTTGTGCAACCATATATTCAATGCATCTGTCCATGTCCCCTGAGAGTAAGCGAGCGCTCCTCTAAGGGCACAGCCAAACCGGGGTCATACACGTCACTGAGACTGCAAGATGACCAGCAACATATCTGTTTGTTCACTGTCAGATGCACAAAAAAGGGGCACTGCTTGACTGTTAGACAGCATTTGCACAGCTGGAAGCTAAAGAAAAACTTGACTTGTGAGCAGAACCGAGCAGTATACATAAAAAACACGCCCTCCAAATACTATTTTTCGCATTTGCTTCTTCAGCAAACCTGCCTTTAGGGACACTCTGTTACTTCCGAGTATAAACAAGAAAAATCCAGGAGTAAAATTGCCTTTTTTTCTGCTACCTTTATAGCTGAAGAGTAATTACTGCTGCATTTCCTAGGAAACAGCAGTCTAATTATAGTAAGTACGCTTTTAAATGAAGGCTGTTTCTAACCCTGGGAAGTTTGAGGCTGATGTGGAATGCTGGAGAAACTCAAGAGAAAATCCATCCCACCATATACAGCTGTTACCTGATTTATCAGTTTCCAAAAGAAAAGGCTTTACCCTATCTTTCTAGGTCCGCTGAAGACTGATTTATGCCCATTTGTGGAGGAGGCTGATACATCTGGCCTTTTTTCTTCATTCTCTTGGGGTGGTTCTTTAAATGTTCTTCCTTCATCCTTACTGGAAACTGTATCTTCAGTGGAGGGGGGAAAAAAAAAAAAGTGAATGTTTGCACAAAAAAGGCAGCACATGTCAAACAACCTGCAAAAATAGATATTCCATTTTTCAATATTAAATAAAACCATATGATAAAATATAATGAAAAAAAACTTGGAGGGTTCTTTGGCTTTTCCTTTTGATAAAAGAAAATAAAACTTTAAGTAGCTTGAAATGTTTCTCATTATCAACTCGTCTTGAACTATACTTCTGAATTTATCACTGACAACATTTAATAACCAAAGGACCTGAACTATAATTTTGCAGTGTACAGTATTTTCTGTGTTAAATGAAAGAATGTTTTCCTAATTAAAATGTTTGTTCAACTAGGAGCAAGGTGTGGGAAAAATGGCTTAAATATATTTTTTAATATATCTATCAAATAACAAAGTAACAAATCACAAAATACCCAATTTGACAGGCTGCATAATATCAAAAGCCAAAGAACATTAGATACTTGCCAGTTTGACGGCTTCTGAAGCACAGTGATATTGGCAAGATCAGCATTTTGCCAAGCATTATATTTGCCCCAGGCATTTTTCCAATGGCAGTAAACCAGTCCCTCTCCCTACAAACTGCCCATACCCATCACCTTCCTACTGGGCCCCTCACTACAAGAAGGACGTTGAGGTGTTAGAGCGTGTCCAGAGAAGGGCAACGAGGCTGGTGAGGGGTCTGGAGAACAAGTCTTATGAGGAGCGGCTGAGGGAACTGGGGTTGTTTAGCCTGGAGAAAAGGAGGCTGAGGGGAGACCTCATCGCTCTCTACAACTACCTGAAAGGAGGTTGTAGCGAGGTGGGGGTCGGTCTCTTCTCCCAAGTAACAAGCGATAGGAGGAGAGGAAATGGCCTCAAGTTGCACCAGGGGAGGTTTAGATTGGATGTGAGGAAAAATTTATTTACTGAAAGAGTGGTTAAACATTGGAACAGGCTGCCCGGGGAAGTGGTTGAGTCCCCATCCCTGGAAGTATTTAAAAGACGTGTAGATGCGGCGCTTAGGGACATGGTTTAGTGGGCATGGTGGTGTTGGGTCGATGGTTGGACTCAATGATCTTAGAGGTCTTTTCCAACCTTAATGATTCTATGATTCTATGAAAATGATAAATGCTACATCTGAAAACAGACTACCTAAATAACAGCTTCTATGTGCAGAGTGAAGTAGGTAAGTGAAGACAGAAGCATCAGCATTCAGGAAAAACTCCTGTTTCTTAAACCAGTGGTCCTGTGGTACTATGCAAGGTACCACAGCAGCTCACAGACATGGTACACTTGCTGTGCTTGGTCAAGACGGCCAGGCTGTTTACTGTACCTAAAAGTACAGATGCAATTTATTGGAGATATCTGGGCAAAAAGAAAGTCAAGTGAGAACTGAGAAGTATCAAGTAGTTTGGATGTAGCCCATGCTCCAGCATACAGCACAGGAGTTAACATTCATCTTTCTTACTCAGAGTTGAAAAAGAAGAATGGAATACTTTTTACACACCACCATCACAAATAAGAGAGCCAAAGTAAAAAAATGGCCAGGTTGAGATCTCTGCATACAGCCAAACTTCCGGGCAGGAACTGAGAATGAACTTTTAGAGCCTCTGCTGCTGGCTTTGCAGCTGAACAAAATTGTCCACCTGTTTGGACAGCAAGATTTCAAGCAGCTCGCTCTCTCCACAGAGATACTCCTTCATTCATCTATACCTTACCTTTCCTATATATTAATCATTCACAAATCACTGCATAGTAATACCCAAATACGAAATTAAGATTAAAATACTGATTATATTTACACCTTCAACAGTGAAGAATAAAATACAATACAAGTCAAACACTCTGGAAACAAGGTTTGAATGTATTAAGCACCAGCAAATCTCTCTCTTGTGGTCCCTACCTGGGAATTTGTGTAGGATAGACTGTCTGACAACATCGGTTCCAAGAAGATTTGATTGTTTGAAGCGCTTTGCTCTCTCTTCAAAAAACCATTCTCCTGTCACTATCCGTAGCTGTCTATATGGGGAAAACAAAAAAAGCCAGAGACACATGCACATTAACAAACTTGGCCAACCAAAGCTACTGCTGAAACCCTTAGGTCATCATTCAACCGTCATGCTCACAAACTCTGGACAACATTTGCACAGTTCAAAATAAAGAGTAAAAAGATTGATCGCAAAGCTTGGGATAGTAGGACATGTAGCAGAAAAATATCATCATCTTGCTTTGTGAATGAAAAGTAACTTTCAGTACATGGAAATTTACTTGGCAAAAAAGTGTTTCAACCACTTTTACCAGATTTCTGTAGAAAACGTAACATACTATCTCCCTAGTGAGGGAGATAGTTTGGCTAGTGAACAACTCAACCTCAGAGTTTTCAGTATCTCCAAAATGACAAGAGATGTAGAAACAACAACACCCCCCCACCAAAGCTCCTGCCAGCCAAGTCAGCAGTTCACAGACCCAACCTGGTTATATACAGGTTGCTGGAAGCCTATATCTATATTTCATCTCTAAGTTTCATATGCTGCCACTATATGTAGTTTCTTCACGTGACAGTGCTGTTCTGAATTAGCTATGTGTCGGAGGTTCAGAGCAATGAACTTTTCTCTTTGCTACTGTTCTGGATAATGCTGCTTTTTCAGGTTTCAAATTCTCTTACCTATATTAGCAACAAAAAAATCCTGTACTGGCATTGCTGTTTTCCACAGGTATATTTTTATGCTGATTGTTAGGCTTTTCCTGAATTAGTTTCATTACAGTAAAGCATCACCATTTCTACTGCCTCACTACATACAGTTGATGGCAAAAAGCTACTAATCATGAATACTCAAATAAAATGCAAATAAACAAACTAAAAAAACCCCAAACAAACCAACATTAAAAACTGATTTAGCTCCAGACATGTTCCTGCTTACTTTATGCTCAATAAGAAAACTTATTTTCAAACCTATACCAGAAAAGAAATCATCTAGTCTCTTGGGCATGAAAATTACTACAGATGGATTTAGAGCACTGATCAGTATCTTCACTATTAAATTACTTTTGAGTCATGCCTGAATGGAGAGTCTTACTTGGGAAAAATACTAAAAATTACAGAATAGGATCCTGCCATTGGTAAAAAGACCCTAACATCATCAGTTCTTCCTAACCTATTAATGAATCATGCACCTTTGCATGAGTCATTAAAAAAAATTAAAAAAATCAAAATCCAAAATGTGCCCACAAGCATAGAAATAGATTATTGCCTTATCTTGTTGTTGCAGACTCCTAGTGACAAAACCCCCTATAATTCATTATCACAATCAGTCAGTCATTATGCAAGGCATTAAATAAAATCTCTACGTTTCCACTCAGAATTTTTAAATTACTTTTGTTAGACACAAACACTGGAAAGGATTCATTGCATTAGAAACTATGCACGGTCTGGCTAGTATGAAAAATAGTTTTTCTCTGCATGTGTATTTTCACAATTCATTTACAGGACGCACTTCTCTGTGCAGTTATTTTTATACCAAGGTTTACAGCAAGTTTAATGCTTTATATCAAACCATAAACCTTTCAGACCTTTGACTACACCACCATATTCCATTGCAATATAAATGACATATTACATTGCAGTATGAACTACATGGTTCATTCATTTTTTTTCCTCAGTTACTCCCAGGTTTGACCATAAAACTCCCAAGTACCGTTTTGCCCTTGGATAGAGATTTTATTCATCCGCAATATCTTACCAGCAATGCTTAACTTGATCAAGGTCAGGCAGGGCACTCCCCACCCCCTTATCCAGACAAGCGCCTTCACCCTTCTCCAAGCTCAGGACAATCTGAAGAAGGTGTGACCTATGCCCAGGGTTTCAAGCAGTGTGGGAAGCTGCCCCACACAAAGCTACAGGCTTTTACAAGCAAAAACTTGTAATTATTTCCACACCCAACCTTGAACTATGCCACCCGCATGGGCTGCTGTGGTTCATGGAGGGGCAGCCCCTCTGCCACAGGGTCCCTGGAAAGCCATCTCCTACATTTTCTGGCCAGATGGGAACAGTGATGAGGGAAAGAAAACCTCTCTGGTGCCTCCTGCGTCACAAACGCGCAGGGGACCTCAGCCTGGGCGGAACGGTGGCTGAGACCGGTGTGTCTGTTTGTTTTACCATATATTAGACTTAAAATCCAATGTGAAGATTCAACCTTGCAGCAGCAGGACCAAGGGCTCAAGAAGGGTCATGGGGGCTGGAGAGATCGAAGGAGCTGCAGCCAAGGGAAGGACAGTTGGGGCGGCTGTGGGAGGAGGCCAGGAAGGAAGAGGATGGAGGGCTGCTGGGCTGTCCAAGGAAGGATCAGTGGGGGTGCTGTTGGTGGAGAGAGGAGGTCCTCCCCCAGCATCCATCCCTGGGAGAGGACCTTCCTCCCCTCCTCCACTCCACTGTGGTTCAGGTCACCCGCACCCTTAGAGCTCACCATCAGTCTCCCTCTCTGTCCCCACTCATCCCCTGCCATCCCAACAACCTCTCCTACTCCTCACTCTGGGAGCGAAGCAGCCTGCAAGAGTGGAAGGGCTGGCACCAGGCCGGGGAGTGAGGCAGGAGTACTGTGGAGAAGGACGTTCTCTTCCTCTTGCCATCCACTTGTAATAGTAACTACTGACCCCATACTCATCTTCCTCGAAGCCGTGTAAAGCTGTTCAGGGAAGAGATAGGTTAATCTATTTGTGCAACAACAGTTGATCCCTGTATCTTCTGGCAAAGGATAAATAAGCAATCTACTTCTCTTAGTAATCTCTCTCTGCAGGGCGTAACCTGCCACCATTAAATAGCCCCTAATTACACAGCTGGTCCCCTCTTGCTTAGCCAAGGAATTTCGAGGCCATTGCTGCAGGCTCTGGCAAACACAAACTGGACCCCCAAGGAAAGAGGAGGGTGTTAACGATCCCTTTTGCAGGCCTGAGCGGGCAAGGGGGTGTGACAGCTGCTACACCGATGGAACTGAACCGTGTGCCGGTTCAGCTAAGGTTGGTAAACTGAATTGCCCATCTTCCTCATCTGGCTGATCTTATTAAGCAGTAATAAGATCCACATTTTCAACTGAGGTGTCAACTTCTTGGCAGGGCTACTTTGACACCCACACCCATTCTGCTTTGACTTCACCAGGTCTGAGGTAGAACACAGACAACCCCCTCAACTGAGGCACTAAACACAGCAAATAAAGGGAGTGTTGCCTTGTTTTAGTCAAGTGCTTCACCTCTCTAGCCAGTCCTGTTATCCACAGCGAAGGGGAAAAAACAGCCGTCAATAGCCAGCCATTGCGAGCATCGCATGGAACAAGTCTAGAGGCCTCAACTTTCCCTTCAGACCTTTGTCGTTATTATCATCAGTGCTACTCAGTCTTGGGTCCTGACTTCAGCTGGCAGTCCCCTTTTGTGAAAATGTCCTTACCCAACAGATCACCTCTACAAAAATATCACATTCTAATGAAATAAAGGGAAAAAAACCTAAGCTTTGCAGCTTTGAATTTCTAGTGCACTAATATTGGATGTATTTTTCATGTATACTGAACAATTCACAGAAAGACTAGTGTACGTGTTATCTTAATCATTCATACATGTCAGGAGTACCTATTAAAACAGTTTTTGTTCTACACATAAATAGAAATGAATTCAGTTTAAACGATTCCCTAAGTCTCTGAACTGAAGTTTGCATTTCATAATTGCATTTGACATTCTGAATCAAAAATTGAAGAGCAAGACCTAAACAGCCTTATAATAATGTTATTTTCATGCCTTATAATCATGACAAAGGGAGACTATCTTTCCTACTGAGATAGCACATCTTTCTTATATTTCTGATACATGACTTAAATGAACCCTTTCCACATAGATAATTGTTTCAGTGGGAAAAGAAAAGAGGGCATTTACACAACAGTACATCAAATCAGTGCTTGCAGGTTTGGTTTTTGTTGTTTTTTAAAATGGGTCCAAGGTCCGTACTGACTGTAAATCATGGTATGTGCATGCAATTTCTTTACTTTCCTTTCTCAGTTAGCATGTAACATACAAAGTAAAAAATATGTATGTGTTCGGCCAAAATAATGTTTAGACTGGCCGTCCAAGGTGTACAACAGATGCTGAAGTCAGTAGCTTTAGAAAGAAAGAAAACAGTGTTATTTGCATGATTGCTTTTTCCTATACTCGAAATGGCTAGGAAAAAATTAAAGAAAATCACGTTCAAGTAGGTAGGTTTAGTACCAAATACTTTAGGTATCAGCTAAAGTCCTTATACATTAATTGCTGATCCACCTACTCACATCATCATGTGAGAGGGAGTACATTACGGTTCCATGCTGCTTCTCCCTCTATGATCTCCTACTAAACAGATACACTTCACTAATGCACTGCTCAGTTTAAAAATGGAACATAACCTGCGACCTATCCCTGCCAAAAACTCAAGCTTGTTATTTTCCACTCATTTTTGCAAGACACTTCATGGTTAAATGCCCAATTATAAAAATTCCATTTAAGATAGAAAGTCCCAATTGTCACTTTTAATCATTTCTTTTGGAAAAAAAACCCGCATTGGTAAAACAGTTTCACTATCCATTTGATCATCCAGCTTAACCCACATACACAGTAAAGGAGAGAAATTTAGTCTGGCTTCCTTTTCCTCTCCTGTTCCTCAAGTATTTTACTTCCTCACAGGGAGTAAAATTTGGAAAAAAAATGGCAAGACCTAAGGCTGGATAAAATGCAGCCTATACATGAACACACCAAAACATACACACTCATCTCTGTATGTATTCAATTCCACAGAGTATTTTCTAGAAAATAAATTAATTCCAGAGTAATTTTTAATATGCTGTGAGGCTATTAAATAGAAATTTTTGACCCTATTAAAAGAAGGCAAACTTGCTTAGAAGTTACTAAAATGAAAAGAAATTATAAGAAATCTGAGAAGCATTTGCATACTAAAACATTTGAAATGCCTCTATTTTTAGGCTTCTAATGGGAATAGATGTTACTAAGATACTGATAAATTTTCATGACACTTTAAGACAACATAATTATTTCAAATTTCCCATTGCTGCTCTGTTCTGCTATAACTTGGACCACCTAGGCATTTCATCTCACTGAAGAACTCAATCAAAATAAAAGGCATTGTTCGCAGCTATCTAGACACATTCTTAATGAGAAATACAGACAGCATCAAGATGCAAAATCAGTTTGTCAGCAGACTGCTTGAAGAACTTGGTTTCCCTCAACCTATTGATCATGTTAGATGCCAAATTTAAAACACAAACTCACCACATTTTAAGATGATGCAGGAAAAAAGTGACCTTAATGGAATGTTTCTCTTTTAGCACCTAGGTTTGAAAGCTCCTGATGACCTCAGTTCCTTGTATGCAAGGAATGGAGCCAAAAGCTCCCTCTTTCATCAAGGGAGTAGCTACATACAGGCTCGATTTACCTCATTAAATACTACAACGTGACCATCAAACACACAATCACATAAATAAAGACTGTCTTGTTCTCTGCCCTCAGCAACTGCAGAACTAAGAATTTGGAAGAAGACTTAGCTCTAACCCTTCTTGACTTTTAAATGCTTTATCTCGCAACTTTATATTCTAGCTGGTAATAACTCCCATGGGGGGAAAAAAACAGTAATTTTCTCTTTATTGACATTCAAGGGGAATATCCTTTTTCAGTAACTGTTAATTGTAAGACAATTTATATATAAACCTCAGTTATGCTTAAAAATACTGATGAACATCTCTCACTATTCACATTCAAATGTCTTTCCTCAAATTCACTAAATCTCTTTTTGAAAGTGTTTTAGAATGTAATTAATGTGTTGTAATGCGCTTCCCCATCACCATAAGCTGGTTTTCACGCAAGTCAGACTTCGCAGAAATGGCAGATGAAATGCTTTAAAGATTATTTTGGAGGAGAGAAGCAAGATTCACTTGTTGCCAGATGAAGATGTTCTGGTTGACAGGTGAACATTTATATTGTATTATTAAACAAACTAGTATCGTACCCCTACAGCTACCATCATGCTACTATGTAATTTTTTTTAATTTGTTCAGAAAATAATACTGTGTTTTACCATATCCTTAAAAAAGGAGCATCTTGAAATTACCTGATCCTCAAGTCAAAGTCAGCATACTTGCAGTTTCCCACCATCTTTTTTTTTTATTTTTTTGGTAGCTGGACATAAACCCACCATAAATGTTAAAGCAACAATAACATTTTATCCCAGGCTATGTGACAGAATGTCTTTTTGCCATACTACAGGTATCCCAAACTCCTGTGCTATGAGTGGATAGGCAGGACTGAAGGTGCTCAGAAGGAAGGAAAGGTCAAAATGTATTAAATGAAGCAACGGGCAGAAGCTGGCTGATATTACCTACATTTTCTTTTATTGCCATAAGACGTTCTTTGTTTCAGCAACCATTTTGGATTATCTGTGTAATTCAAGGGATTTCTGCAGTAATTTCTGTAGTACTTGTCAACCTGTCTTTGAATGAACGCACTCAACACCCAGTATCAGACCTCCTTCACTGACACCAAATGTAATGCAGTAGGCTTCCCAACAGTTCTGAAAAACTTGCTTCTGAACATATTCCTGCAGGTATAACTGATGACTATACAACAGGACTTGTATGCGTTACTACTATCGCCATCACCTTAAGCAGCACTTAACAGACGTTCTTGAGGACAATTTTGGCAGAACAGCCAAGAACTAGTAGAGCACCAAAACTGGAAAGAGTTCACGAAGGCCACAAATCCTTCTCCCTGCCTTTTAAAGGTCTCACAATATGTATGACAACATATATATACATTCTAACAACAATATGACCTGGCTCTGCTAGTGGAACAGCACAGCAGGTGCTAGAGTCTATACAGGTATCGACATTAACCTAGTCTCATTCATCAAGGTTGCTAAAAGAAAAGGACAGGTGCAAAAAAAAAAAAGTTTCCCAACACTTTCTGCAAAGCCACTAGCATGGTGAAACAATCCAATTTGACAGGCACAAACACTGTATGCAGATCAATGCTACGGAGCTAAAAGTTTTTTCCCCTCCTCCCGCCTTTTGTTTGCTACTCATACAGCATAACTGTCTCTTAACACTGGATTCCCATTTTCTTTTCCTCACCATCTGCCTTTTAATTTTGCCAAAGGCCCTATTTGCATTAATTTAACCAGCTCCTCCTTCAAATGTAATTAAAAATCCTAAAAATTGTAATTTCCCCTGCATTTCTCACTTAAGTGAGACAGAGGAAAGCAGAACTGAAAGAATTTAAATTACGCACAATGATTTAACTGAAATACCTATCTCAAACTTTTATCTCCATACTGCCCACACAGAAGATAATCTCTCTGTGTACTTCTAGCAGTGTAAAAGGCGTTTTACAGATCATTAACTGTCACTATAGTCTTGCAAAAACACTGCATATGAACAAAAAGAAAGGACAGAGAGAGATTTCAATTTAATAAAAGATACCCAATGCGAACAAAACTTTAGCACTTGCAAAGTTTAGCACTTTGCAAACAAATTACACCACACTTTGCAATAACTTAGAGGCAGGCTTCAACCGGAACTCTTTTTGAAGATGACTGCTAGGACCCCTGATTGGCGTACAAAACTGCAGCACAATCACAAGAAATAGGGGCGGCATATGTTTTCAGAAATTACCTCATCCATCTTTCAGCCCCAAAACAGGACCGTCTTTACTGATGTCATCATTCCTGAGAGAGGTTTATCCAACCTGTTTTTCAAACAAGATTCTGCAACCTCTCCAAGTTATATCTGTATTCGTATCACCTAACCTAAATCCTTTCACTGCAATTTAAATATCACATTACTTTTCTTATCCAAAGTGCGTACATAGAACAGCCTGTATGCCTCCTCAATGCAGCTGCCTTTTGTAGATTTAAAACTTAGTTATTTTCAGTTTTCTTTTGCCTAGGCTAAACATCTCTGACTCCTTCCATTGCTCTAGATGTACTGTATGCTAGGCTTGTGATCATTATTTTCTGCTGAACTTTCTCCAGCTGGCCAACATGAAGTGCACTACACAAAACTGGGCAGAGTACTCTACATAAACCAGGACTGCGCCATGTATTTTACAGGCCATAATTCTGCTTGTACATCCCTGTGTGATGCTGGACTTTTCTACAGTGGAAAATACTGTTGACTCAAGTTCAGCTTTTTATTCAAGTACAATACCCAGATCCTTTCCTAATGAACAGCTGCATAAGCTGTTTTTATCCTCATTCTATGTTTCTGCAGCTGCATTTTTGCCCAAATGTAGTACTTCCACATGCCCGTAGGGAGCCACCACTTGCTCTTCCTTCAAACCACTTCTCTAAATTATAAGCATCACTATGAATCCTAATCCTGTCCTTCAGCATGCCTGCAGCGCCTCTCAGTTTTATGTCACCTGCAGCTGTAACTGGCAAACTCCTCTGTCGCGTTGAAGTCCTTAACTAAAATACTTAACAGTAAAAAGCCAGGAAATATTCTGCTCTATACCACTGGTTTTTTTGTTGGCTTTTTGGGGTTTTTTGGACAGTGAAATATCCATAACTACTCTGAGAACTGAACTTTATAATTTTCCAGGCAGGTCTGCAATCACACTGACAGAATATATTCCAGGGCACAGCTTCCCTTGTTTATCAACTTATTAGAATGGCACGGGAGAAAGTATCAAAAGGTTCACTTAAGTCAAGTTATAAGACATCAGCAGATCCTCCTCTATTCACGAGGTCTGTCACCCTATCAAAGGAGGAGATTAAATTGATTTTGACATTATTTGTTCTTGAGCCAGCTCTTACTCATTGTCCTGTCATCTTCTCTCGGCTTTCAAACAGCACAGCAGCGTTTGTTTCAGTATTTTTAGAGAAAGTAAAGGTAACTTGACAGGGTCAACAAATCCCTTGTTCTTCCTTTCTTCATTTTTAAAGATAGTATTATGTTTGCCGTTCTCCACTCTGTCATCTCACCTGCACCCCATCATTTCTGAAAGGCACAGCACTGAGATCATCTCAGGAACTGGCTGAAGCAAACTACAAGGAGCTCAGCCAGGCCCCTACCAATTTAAAATAATTTCACAAAATCAAGCACTTGAAAATGTTTCATCTTAAGAGGTGAGACACTGTCCTCTGGATGTGCCCCACTGGCTGCAGAGAAGGTTAAGGCAGATGTTAACAGATGTTAACCTTCTAAAGCTGAAGTTAGAAGACACAAATGCTAAACTCCATGTCCTGCTGTATTAATTTTTCACTAACTGTCTAGGTAGCCAAAGTCTGACGTAACTAGCAATTTGGTTCACTCTCTGATACAATTTACAAAAAGCCTTATCTTCCTGATCTCATTAGTTTGACGGTCTGTAAAAAAAAAAAAAAGAAAATCCCTCTGAAATTACTCTGATTCTTTCCCCCTTTAACATGATTATTTTATCATGTCTTTTTCTTATACCATCCAGTTCTTACATCAGGACACATAACTGAGTTTTGTTGCCCAATACATTTCTCCTTTCCTTCATGGTTATCTTACTGAGTCAAGCTACAAAATCCCATATTACCATACCAATCAAGTGAATTATTCTTCCAAGTATACACCAATTAAGTGTCTTTGAACATATAACATCTCTTTTTGTTTATTCACTTGATATCCTGCGTTAGAATACTGATTCTCTGCTTTTCAGCACTGTGATCTGCTACCCTCCTCCTCCATTCCCCATGCTCAATATTCCAACTGTGAGAAATGCGATATCCCCTTTTGTTTTACCTCCCACCATAGCACAATTTACTTTAGAACGCTCACTAATAGAGACATTATAAATACAGCCCTCTCTCTTCATGCAGAGATGTTCAGTTACTATAAAAGCAAGGATAGAAACATGATTGAAGAGCTTGGACTCACAATTTTTACATCTCTTTCCTTACAAGTCCACCTACCGCATCAGTCAGAACATACAGACCTCACTTGTTCTTAATTCTGTTTTGTTAATTTTGAATTACTTGATTCTTACATTTATGTCTTCATAATGTGAATAGACTGTCACTGGCTTGTAACTGACTGTCATTTTCAGAGTACTTCCCACCAACAGCTTAGTATCCGTGATGCTTGCAGCTTTCTTTAGAAAGCAAGCTAGTTGAAACTGGCTTGGAACTGGAAAAAAAGATACTGCAAAACAGTGCAGCAAATAAAACTACCAGATAAGCCTCTTTCCTTGTGTGCTTGCTGTGCATATGCTTTTGTGCTAAGGGGACGTAAAACAGTAACACCAGCACAAAATTACTTACACAGTGGTAATCGCTAAACCTATTTATGAAAGCTGCACAACTTACGCAATCTTGGCACACACTGAGCACTTCCACTGCCCATCAGTTCCCACGACACGACACTTATTGCAAACTCGAAGTTTGCAGGTTTGGCACAGGTCTCCTCTGTCAAAGATTAAGCCCAGGCTTTTCTGACAGCGAACACAGACCCTGCTGTTGTCCTGTTGACAATGACGGTTTCCACCTTTCCTTCTCACTTCCAGAAGCTCATTTTTCAATTTCCTAGAAGTAAGAAAATAAAATCTTTTAATTTGGAGATACAACTCAATGATCTGTAAGAACTTTTTAACAGATTAAGATTTAGTGCTAAAAACTACAAGACGCAAATAAGTACAACACAACTGTTTTTTTACATTTGCTGTATTTTTTGACACACATACAACAAAGAAGAATAAATCTATCCTCCACCTCTCAGACATGCAGTCAAGAGGAAAATCCTGTGGTAGATCAGTATAAGTAACTGCAGACAGCTGAGCAGTTCTGGACAATTGGTAAACCATCTTTGCTTGTCCCTCATCAATAATTCAAGTCATGCTGACCCCAGGTTGACAGCAGCTCAAAACTGGGACTATCCTGTGCATCCACAGAAGGAAAAGAAGAACATCTTTCCTGTAATTAGTGTGCATTTAATACTATGCCAGTGTAGAGTTAGCTAGGAATGCATATGCAATTCTGCACCGGCTATTCAAAGCCTAAAAAAATCCCAAACCAAAACATCTAAGTAGATAGTGGTGTTATGCTGTGATGCCACAATTAAAAAAAAAAAAAAGAGAATGTCAGTTTAAATAACGCGACTTGCAGATTACCAGTTCTTCTGCTGACTCTGCAGGATAAAAATATTTGCATTTAAGACCTAATTTTGAAGGCTGCAATTTCAATGGTGCATGAGTTGGGTCCTTAATGAGAAAATAACCATAAGTGAGATGTAAATACTGTATTTCCAACAGCAAAAAAAGGAATTTGAAGAGAAAGAGTCAGGAAGGATGACAGGAGAGTCAGTTTTCTATGCCTGTCTTCCAAAACCAGGGACTCAAGCAGGACCCCATCATAACCCAAACCTCTCACTAATAGCTCCTTCTACCTTGCTTCCTGACCTCAACTCCAGAGCTTTCCCTCTCACGCCACAGCCTCTAGCTCTTACCCCTCCCACCCCAACCCACAGAACCATCTAGGTTGGAAGGGAATATTGGAGGTCACCTAGTCTAAACTCACAGCCAAAGCAGGGCCAACCAGATTGGGTTAATCAAGCCTTTGTCTGACTGAATAACAGAGTAACTCCAAGTAAAGAGTCTACAATGTCTCTGGGCACCTGTTCCAGAATCTGACTAACTTTATGTTTGTTTTTTAAAAAACAAACAAACAAACAAAAAGCCTTCCTAATATCTAACCAGAATCTCCCGCATTCCAGCTTGTTCCCATTGCCCCTTCTCCTTTCACTGTGTACCTCTGAAAGGAGTCTGGCTCCATTTTTTCTATACCGTCATACTAAGGACTTGAAGACAGCAATCATGTCTCGCCTTTGCCTTCTCTTCTGAAGGCTAAGCAAACCCCGTTCCCTCCACCTCTCCTTCTACATCATGTGTTCCAGCCCTCTAATCATCTTGATGGCCCTCCACTGAACATGCTCCAGTATGTAAATGACCCTCCTGTTCTGGGGAGCCCCAAACTGGAAACTGTATTCCAGATGTGGTCTCACAATTGCTGAATAGAGGGGATAATCACTGGCCTCAGCTGCTAATGTAGTCCTGTATGGGGTCAAAATTGTTACATCCTCTCAACACTTCTCAGCTGAAGCTCCATCCACTCAACCCCAGGGCTCCTCTCGTCCATCTCAGCCTTTTCAATAAACAACCTACAGGTTCCCTGCTCTCTCCAGGCTCTTTCCTGACTTCGCCCCCCCCCCCATGGCAAATCCCTCCTATCTTAAGCTTCTCCACCCTTTCAAACCCTTCCTGCACTCCACTCTACCCCAAGAATACCTCCGCCCCAGGGCCCCAGCTCAGCAGCTGCTAAGTTCTGTCAGTTTTACATGCCTGGGTGTTGCTGTGTCCCCATTCCTTCACCCTTCCCTACGCTCTCTTTCATGCACTGCCATCTGCCAGGAGCCTCCAGAGTCCCTCTATCATGAAGCACTGCAGCTCACTGAAATCACAATCTCTGCATACACATATATGCTTTAAAGGGGGATTTAAAACATCTGGCTACTGGCTTCACCTAAAGATCAGTAAAAGGTGTCAGGAAGGAAAACACTTAGGGAAGATAAAACCAATAAAACATTATAGGTTGCAGCCCAGTGAAGGAGGCCAGGAACATTGCTTAGGCCGCCAGGGACAGCTGGTGGCCTGACAGAATTAGGTTATTTGTGGATACATTGCCTTGCTAAAAGGTTGGCTAGCATTTTGCTTCCCACTGGGATCCCATGAACAACAGCTGCTCTGCAGCCACCTGGCCTGTGGATGCTCAACCTCTGACAGTTTTTGAAAAAGGGCATGTCCAATCCCTCCAGGCAGCAACTACAAATCCTGTCAAGCATTTTCCTCTGCTGGCCTCTATCCAAAAGTGATTTCTTCATTCTGCTTTGGACCCTTCTTCTCCCACATTCAATCCAAACAGCCTTTCTCTCATACCATAGCCTTCAAAAGTCTGTCCAGGCTTCACGAGCTTTCTTGGTACTTTGCTAACTGTTCTTGCAGTTTATCGATTACATCTTACATCTACCTACCTCCTGCAGAAATACACGTAGTTACAGGTCTATGTCCATTTTCTTCTTCTGTCAATCAGCCAGTTCCAAATGCAGGCGGGTGACCTGCACTGCAGCAACTGCCAACTGCGCTGCAATATTGCCATTGTGCACAGGGAAGGCAGATGATCACCACTTTTACCACCCCCTCCTTGGAGCTACCTCCTAAACAAGCCTGCCTTCAAACAGCGAAAGTCAATTTATCTGCTTCTTCTGGACTGAGAACTAAAGGCAAAAAAGAAACCCCTGCTACTAGAACACTCTCGACCACGCCATTTTAAAAGAGATACCACATCTATCCACTTGAATAACAAATACACCTTTCGGTGCTTGTGAAGACATCTAATTACCACTGAGGTTATGGTCACTTACGTTTCACTAAATAGCAAACAACATTCACAAAATGCTTGATGATTTATTGTCTCCCCTTCTCAGCAGTGTGAATTTGTCAGAGACAAACTACTGTGCTACATGGCCCTTTTACTTTAGTACAGCCACTTTTAGTACCAACTGATCTCAGGGAAATTTGTTAAGATTGGATCGTGCTTTCACACATTGAGAGGTATTGCAGCACTTTCTAGGTTCACACCCAAAGCCCTCCCTGTCACCGCTGAGTGTCCTTCTTCACCAGGAATTCCTAATCTGGCCAACACTTGGTGCTTCTGTCCCTCTCATCTACTTTTTGTCTTCCTGGAGCTTGCTGAAGTCATCCACTTGCCTCTGCGCTGGGTCCACCCAATGAACAGTGCTCAGAGCTGCAATGGGGAACACTGCTGTCAGGAGACTTGCAAGCATGGAAAATGCAGACCCAAGAAAAAGAAGAGGAAGGGCAAATCCAGTTTGCACCTGCCACCTGGATTACCACCTTCAGCTGCACCCAACAATTTCTGTTCTACCTTCCCCCTGACAGCAGACAAGGACACACTGTCCAACTGGAGCCCTGGGACTGCTCCTTGCTTCCACGTGGCCTCTTTGACATCTCAGCCACTCCACTCTCCCTACTCACTTCTCATAGGTCAGCTCAAACAGTTGGTCTAACTTACTGGTACAGAGGTGACAGCTATGGTTTACATCTAAGTACAATAAGCAAACACTAACAGATTCAGCTTTACTCGGCTTCCCCACACAAAACTTTCTCTGCACCTGAACTGGGTTTACATGGCAAGGTTTTGGCAGTTGGGGGTCTTCGGGGGTGGCCTCTGTGAGATGAAATCAGGGGCTGTGCCTTTGCAGGCAGAGCCGGTTCCAGCTGACTCCAAAACAGACCCACCACTGGCCAAAGCTGAGCCTATCAGCAATACTGGTGGCACTTCTGTGATTTAAGAAAGGGGGAAAATGCCGCACAGCGGCTATGAGAGAGAGGAGTGAGGAAAATGTGAAACACCCTGCAGACACCAAGTCAATGAAGAAGGAGGAAGAGGAGCTGCTCCAGCTGCCGGAGCAGAGATTCCCCTACAGTCCGCAGAGAAGATCATGGTGAAGCAGGTTGCCTCCCTGCAGCCCATGGAGGACCGTGCTGGAGCAGATATCCACCCTGCAGCCCATGGAGGACCCCATGCTGGAGCAGGCGAGCATGCCCTGAAGGAAGCTGCAGCCTGCGGAGAGCTCCTGCTGGAGCAGGCTCCTGGCAAAAACTGCATCCCATGGGGGACCCACACAGGAGCAGTCTGTTCCTGAAGGACTATACCCCCATGGAAGGGACCTATGCTGGAACAGAGGAAAAGTGTGAGGAAGAAGAAGTGGCAGAAGAAAAGTGTTATGAACTGACTGCAACCCTCATTCCTCATCCCCCTACACCACTTGGGACAGGGGAGGAGATAGAAGAGTCCAGAACAAAGGAGTGAAGTTGACCCTGGGAAGAAAGGGGGCGCGGGTTGAGGGGAAAGTGTTTTCAGTTTTGTCCTTGTTTCTCTGTATCCCACTACTTTTTTTAATTGGCAATAAATTAAATTAATTTTCCCCGAGTCAAGTCTGTTTTGCCTGTGGTAAGCAATCTCCCTGTCGTTATCTTGAACCATGAGTTTTTTCATCTTATTTTCTCCCCCTGTCCTGGTCAGGGAGGGAGCAAGAGAGTGGCTTGCCGGCTGTCTGGCAGCCAGCCAAGGTCAACCCACCAGAGACTCCTTTTCCCCTTCCTGTCTGCTTGTTTGTTCTGAGTCTCCTTCAGCAGCAAAACCAGCTTACTAGTACCAGGGAGACAACTTAGTCTCTGGAGAAGAAAAGGGCAAAGCAGCCTTAAACACTCTGCGCACAGAATGTTCTCTCATTGTTCACCCGCCTCTTACCAGAGTTTCATCTGGTCACCAATCCACGATAATGGCAACTTAGGCATTTGAAAATCTTGGGATTTTTTAATCCCTTCAAAATCCTCTCCCCTATCCTGGTTTCAGCTGGGATAGAGTTAATTTTCTTCCTAGTAGCTGGTACAGTGCTGTGGTTTGGATTTAGTGTGAGAATAATATTGATAGCAACAACTAAAACATTGGTGTGTTAAGTAGTGCTTACAGTAGTCAAGGACTTTCCAGCTTCCCATGCCCTACCAACTGAGAAGGCTGGAGGTGCACAAGAAGCTGGGAGGGGGCACAGCCAGGACAGCTGACCCAAACTGGCCCAAGGGACATTCCATACATCACATTCCATGTGATGTCATGCTCAGTACATAAACTGGGGGAAAGCTGGCCGGGGGGGCCGCTGCTCGGGGACTGGCTGGGCATCGGTCGGCAGGTGGTGAGCAATTGCGTCGTGCATCACTTGCTTTGTATATTCTTTTATTATTATTTTATTTCAATTATTAAACTGTTCTTATCTCAACCCATGAGTTTTCTCACTTTTACCCTTCTGATTCTCTCCCCCATCCCACTGGAGGGGGCAGTGAGCAAGCGGCTGTGTGGTACTCAGTTGCCGGCTGAGGTTAAACCACAACATCCCCTCAGAGTCATATGATTGATTCAACACTAAAATGATACTCAAAATTAAAAAATCGTATTCAGTTCTTTGGGTATGTTCAAGCTTCTCTTTGCAACCACAAGGGACAGGCATTCCTCCACCCTCCACTGATTCACGATGAAGCCTAAGAGAACTCAGACACTGTGGGCTAAGAAAAACACAAGAAAGCCTGAGGGCTTCTGACAGTATGATAGAAGCCACTAACACCGAGACATTCCTATTTCAGCTGGAGCACAGCAATTGTCTTCAGCTAGCTGGACCAGATTCCTATGAACACAGAGTATTGGTTATCCAGTCAGAAGGGAAGAATTGCAAGCAGAAGAGTTCGAGATAAGCAACTGAATGCTATAGGTCCTTCTAGATTCCCTGAAACACAAGAAAGGAGAGGGGAAACATTTCTGCGGCACAAAAATCAGAGAAATGCAGCCAAATAAATACAACTGGGCTCACTTAATTTCTCAGATAAATAATATTTCCCATCATAAAGCCATATCTTTTCAATAAAATAGCTGGTTCTAAATAAGAATGTATTTAAGTTCTTAATACGAAAAATTCTTAGGCTAAGTCACAGCATTAGGGGATGAAGAGCATCCGCAAGAACAACTTTTATACTGTATTGTCCCAAATGTTGCTAAGGTCTTTGGAAGTTTTTCTACAATTACATGCACCCACTGTTACATGCTTCATTCTAAAACCAGCATTCAACAAAGCCCTACTCAGTAAGGTCTTATTTTAAAATACACAGAGGAAAAGAATTGCTAGAATTTGCCAAACTGCTTGAAGCACAAGCTCCTTCCCTCCACAAGCTTCATCTTTGTAATGCTGAAGTCCACAACACAAAATCACAGAATAGTTAAGGAAAGGTTAGAAGGGATCTCTTGAGACCAATCTAGTCCAACCCTCCTGCTCAAAGCACAGTAAGCTATATCAGGTTGCCCTGGATTGTTTCAACTGTTACCAAGGATGGAGCTTCCACAACCTCTCTAGGCAGGCTCATCCAGTGTTCAACCACCCTCACAATAAAAACATTTTTTTCTTCTGTTCAGATGCAATATCTGTACTTCTGTGTGTGCCCACTGACTCTTGTCCATTCACTGGAAGACTCAGAAAAGTCTGGCTCCATCTTCTTTAATGCCCATTAGGCATTTATACACATTGATAAGATCCCCCTGAGCCTTCTCTTCTCCAGGCTGAACAGTCCCAGCTCTCTCAGTCTCTCCTAATAAGAAAGACTCTCCAATCCCTTAATCATCTTTGTCTCCCTTCACTGTACTTGCTCCAGTATGTCACAGAATCACAGAACGGTTGAGGTTGGAAGGGACCTCTGGAGGTCATCTGGTCCAAGCCCCCTGCTCAAGCAGGGCCACCAAGAGCCAATTGCCCAGGACCATGTCCAGATGGCTTTTGATTATCTCCAAGGATGAAGACTCCAGAAACTCCTGGGGCAACCTATGCCAGTGCTCAGTCACCCTCACAGTGAAGAAGTATTTCCTGATGTTCAGATGGAACCTCCTGTGTTTCAGTTTGTGCACATTGTCTCTGGTCCTGTCACTGGGCAGCACTGAATAGAGCCTGGCTCTGTCCTCTTTGCACCTTCCCTTCAGGTATTTATTAATTATATTATTATATTAATAAGATCCCCCTAAGCCTTCTCTTCGCTAGGCTAAACAGTCCCAGCTCTCTCAGCCTTTCCTCATATGAGACATGCTCCAGTCCCTTAGTCATCTTCATGGCCCTTCATTGGACTCTCTCCAGTATACCTGTGTCTCTCTTATACTAAGGAGCCCAGCAACAGCTTATCTATGAGGATCTTATGGGAGACTTCCCTGAAGTCAAAGCAGACAATACCCACTGCCCTCCCCCCATCTACCAGGCCAGTAATTTCATCATAGAAGTTTATCAGGTTGGTCAAGCATGACTTCCTCTTGGTGAAGCCATGCTGACTACTCCCAATGATTTTCTTGTCCTTAATGTGCCTCGAAACGGTGTCCATCACCTTCCCAGGGATCAAGGTGAGGCTGTCAATGTCTCTCTTGTACTGGGGAGCCCAGAACTGGACCCAGGACTCCAGACGTGTCTCACCAGGGCTGAGCAGAGGCGAAGGATCATCTCCCTTGATCTGCTGGTGACACTCTGCCTAATGCAGCCCAGGATGCTATTGGTCGTCTTTGCCACAAGGGCACATTGCAGGCTCACAGTCAATCTGGTGTCCACCAGGACCCCCAGGGTCTCTTCTGCCAAGCTGCTTTCCAGGCAGTCAGTGCCAAGCCTGTACTGGTGCATAGGGTTATTCCTCCTCAGGTGCAGGACTTGATGTTTCCCTTTGTTGAACTCCACGAGATTCCCGTCAGTCCTTTTCTCCAGCCTGTCAAGGTCTCTCCAACTGTTAGCACATTCATGTCATCTACCAACCACTCCTCCCAGTTTTGTATCATCTGCGAACTTGCTGAGGATGCACTCTGTCCCATCATCCAAGTCATTAATGAAGATCATAAACAGTAGGGGGGTACCCCTAGGGTACACTGCTGCTGGCTGTCCTCCAGCTAGACTTTGTCACTGATCATAACCCTCTCAGCCCAGAAACTCAGCCAGTTCAGTCTGCCTGTCTATTTACATCGTCTGTACTTCATCTCTGACAACATCCTCATTGACAAAACCGGTGGTGTCAAAAGCCTTGCTAAAGTAAAAATAAACAACATCCACTGCTCTCCCCTCATCTACCAAGCCAGTCATTTCATCACAGGTTATAAGGCTGGTCAAGCATGACTTCCCCTTGGTGAATCCATGCTGACTATTCCTGCGGACCTCCTTGTCCTTCATGTGCCTGGAAGTCGTTTCCAGGATTAGTTGCTCCATCACTTTCCCAGGGATTGAGGTGAGGCTGACCAGCCTGTAGATCCCTGGTGTTGTGGTTTAACCTCAGCCGGCAACTGAGCACCACACAGCCGCTTGCTCACTGCCCCCGCCCTGGTGAGATGGGGGAGAGAATCAGAAGAGTAAAAGTGAGAAAACTCATGGGTTGAGATAAGAACAGTTTAATAATTGAAATAAAGTAAAATAGTAATAGTAATAATAGTAATAATAGTAATAAAAAAAAAAAATATACAAAGCAAGTGATGCACAGTACAATTGCTCACCACCCACCGACCGATGCCCAGCCAGTCCCCGAGCAGCGGCCTCCCCCAGCCAGCTTTCCCCCAGTTTATGTACTGAGCGTGACGTCACATGGTATGGAATGTCCCTTGGGCCAGTTTGGGTCAGCTGTCCTGGCTGTGCCCCCTCCCAGCTTCTTGTGCACCTCCAGCCTTCTCAGTCGGTAGGGCATGGAAAACTAAAAAGTCCTTGACTAGTGTAAGCATTACCTAGCAACAACTAAAACATCGGTGCGTTACCAACTTTGTTCTCATCCTAAATCCAAACCACAGCACTGTACCAGCTACTAGGAAGAAAATTAACTCTATCCCAGCCGAAACCAGGACACCTGGGTTTTCCTTCTTGCCCTTTTTGAAGATAGGAATGACATTTGCTTTCCTCCAGTCCTCAGAGACCTCTCTCAATCACCATGATCATTCAAAGATTATCGAGAGTGACTTTGCAATGACATCAGCCAATTCCCTCAGCACTCATAGGTACATCCCATCATGGCTCACGGACCAGTCCAGTCTGTCCAGTTTGTTTAAATATTCCCTAACCTGATTCTCCTCCACTGAGTGCAAATTTACCTTGCCCTACCTTCCCAATGATCTCAGAGGGCCAGGATTCCTGAAGACCCATCTTACCAGTAAAGACTGAGGCAAAGAAGTGCATTTTGCACCTTGGCCTTTTCCACATGCTTTGTCACTAGGTCCTCTGTTCCATTCAGCAGCAGGCCCCACTTGGCCTAGCCTTCCTTTTGCTGCTGGTGTACTTGTAAAATGTTTCTTGTTGCTCTTCACTTCCCTTGCCAGATTTAACTTCAGGTGGATTTCAGCTTTTCTAATCCTATACTTGCATGCTTAGACTCCCAGGTCACTTGTCCCTACTTCCACCTCCTGTATGTTTCCTTTTTATGTCTATGTTTTGTCAGGAGCTCCTTATTTATCCATGCAGGCCTCCTGCCTCCCTTACTTGCTTTCCTGCTTGTCACGATGGACCGTTCCAGAGCTTGGAAGAGGTGATCCTTCAAAACAAACAACACCAAGCCTCCCCTCCCCCCAAAAAAACCTAGAATCATAGAATCATTAAGGTTGGAAAAGACCGCTAAGATCATCAAGTCCAAAAAAACCTGAACCAAAAAAACCCCACTCCAACCAGCTCTCTTGGACCTCTCTTGTCCCCAGTACAGTGTCCCGTAAGACTCTTCCCAGCAAGTCCCTGAACAACCCAAAATCTGCTCTCCTGAAGTCCAGAGTTGTGATCCTTTTTGCTTTCTTCTGTCCACTCAGGAATCTTGAACTCCACTCATGCTAACTGCAGCAAGGCTGTCCCAATCTTCACATCTCTGACCTATTCTTCCTTGTTCGCAAATTTATGTGGATATGCTTGGCATGGGCCCCCTTCCACCCCATTTTCTTGATTACAATGTTTCTCCTGTTCACCTCACTTCACCTAATTTGCTTGCCAGCCTCGACCACCACTTCTTTACTTGATCATTTGTCATTCTCTCTCTACCTCATCTTTTTCATGGTCTCCTGTTAAAACTGTGAGTTTTTAGACACTAGAACTGCCAGCCAATGTTCAACAGAGAGACAATTGTCTTTGAGAGACAATTCTATTTTCACTTTCTATTCAGTTTCGCAAAGCTTTGGTGAATGACATACCATAGAACGAAAGGGGCACATACAATTCAGTTCGTTTCTTTTGGGACTTGAACATCTGCATGCAAAACAACAACCTGAACCTTACCCAAGTGTCAGGGTAACTCAGAAGATGAATATTGTTACTCCTCAAATCTCAAAAGGGTTAAAATATTAAGCACTAGCAAAGGCTCATTTCTCATACCAGATTTATTGCCAGTGGCTCATTTTTGCTTAAATAAAATCAAGTGACCCATTGCATTTCAGGAACTCCACAGGCAGTATGATGCCATCTTTTTGGTAATTATCAGTATGTCCTATAGACTGCATCCACGTGTCTAACGTTGAAACAAAACCTTCACTGAACTCCTTGCATTCCAGCCTTCTTCCTCCTCCCTGCAACTTTCAGGCCCTTTTGTGCTTAATTAGAAGCATCATCGGGAACAAAGTCTGTTTTTTAAATAGTTCCAATTTAAAATAAGGAAATCTCTATCAGCCCAAACCAATAAACAGTGCATTTTTAAACAAAAGCTTGCTTAGAGATCAACATGTTGAAAAACTTATCACTATTCTTTTGACATTGAAAAGGCATTATTCCTACTGTTCAGTAGTGGTGATTGCAACAGTATTTTCCACTGCTTATGCGATACAAAATCTTGAATTCTTATCAGATGACAGGTCATCTGCCAACAGCATGAATTCTGAAAAGTGTTTGTTTTCTTGTTTTTTAATACAGAGCTGCCTTTGATGACTTTCAGGGGACTGAGATAAAATAAATCAACCCACAGCTTCTCCGCTCACTTAATCAAACAAATAAAATAGAAAAATTTAAAAAGCAAGCAAACAATGTATGGACAGATATACTGGATATGAACTTTCTTTTGGGATTCCCTGTACTATTTGTTGAATTGAACTACCGATTGACTGTAACAAATATGTTCAGATCTTACGAAAATAATGAACTAAATGTCTCAAGAGCCAGGAAGAGTAGGAGGAGGTGGGTGAGTCATCTGAAAAAATCCATCATCATAACAGCCTCTAAACAACCACAGCCTAGCTGCACAAGTTACACAATATTGAAAAGGGATAACAAGTGCAGCACGTAGCTGGACTGACTTACTGCTACTCTTTATCCCCCAAGACAGGAACCAGCTGTATTATAAACCCCCAATTTCCTTTTGCCATTCTAACATTTGAGCTCTCCTTAATTTTCAAGGAATCTAATTAACCATGCAGTTAGATATTTTTAATCTCAAATATTAAATAAGAATTAATCTTTATCAATCCTCTTCTAGTAATATGAAAGAGAAAATAAACTCATCAGAAGCCAATTTAATAAGCTTCTGGAGAAAAAGAATCCTATCATGCACTGAAGTTTCTAAACCATCTATTACAACAGCTGTTTGATAGAAGATAGCTATTAAAAAGAAATCTGTTACTGCCAAGAATAGCAGAATATTTAGCCATTCCTCTAACTGTGAATTTATATTAAGATCCCTCTACTGTCTGAGAAAATACATTAAGTGCATTGGAGAAGAATTCTGTTGTAACTAGTATTCCAGGTAACACTGAATGACTTAATCTAAGCCTTTCCAAATGGGGCCTAGAAGGCCCATATAAAATATCAAAGCAGGGAAAAAAAAACCCCAAACCCCAAAACTTAGCCAACACCGAATTTGAGAAATTACTCAGATCCTAGACTAAGTCCATCTAACAAGAAAATATGAAAACCTGATGCCTTGAAAAGATGAAGGAAAAAAATGCAGGCAGCAAGGACTGCAATTCTACAAAACCCAAACCAAGGAGCAGGAAGCAGTCATAGCTCTTGGCACAGTTGCCCACCGCCTGCAAAAGGCACAAAAGAGGCCCTAAAAGAGTCTGACTCTTCTCTACTGATGCTAAAAGTCATGAGGCAGTCAAAGGTGCTCGTTCCCTCACAAATGCAGCCTCCAGAGATGGGATATTCCCAAACCCTTATAATCCTGCAAAGAGGAAGAAGACATGTAGGTAGGAAGGCTCTGCAGAGGGACCTGGACAGGCTGGATCGATGGGCCCAGGCCAATTGTATGAGGTTCAACAAGGCCAAGTGCTGGGTCCTGCACCTCGGCCACAACAACCCCATGCAGCGCTACAGGCTTGGGGAAGAGGGGCTGGAAAGATGCCTGTCGGAAAAGGACCTGGGGGTGCTGGTTGACAGCCGGCTGAACATGAGCCGGCAGTGTGCCCAGGCGGCCAAGAAGGCCAATGGCATCCTGGCTTGTGTCAGAAATCGTGTGGCCAGCAGGAGGAGGGAAGTGATCGTGCCCCTGTACTCGGCCCTGGTGAGGCCGCACCTCGAATACTGTGTTCAGTTTTGGGCCCCTCACTACAAGAAGGACGTTGAGGTGCTGGAGCGTGTCCAGAGAAGGGCAACGAGGCTGGTGAGGGGTCTGGAGAACAAGTCTTATGAGGAGCGGCTGAGGGAACTGGGACTGTTCAGCCTGGAGAAAAGGAGGCTGAGGGGAGACCTCATCGTGCTCTACAACTACCTGAAAGGAGGTTGTAGCGAGGTGGGTGTTGGTCTCTTCTCCCAAGTACCAAGCAATAGGACGAGAGGAAATGGCCTCAAGTTGCGCCAGGGGAGGTTTAGATTGGATGTAAGGAAAAATTTCTTTACTGAAAGAGTGGTTAAACATTGGAACAGGCTGCCCAGGGAAGTGGTGGAGTCACCATCCCTGGAGGTATTTAAAAGACGAGTAGATGAGGCGCTTAGGGACATGGTTTAGTGGGTGGTGGTGTTGGGTCGATGGTTGGACTCGATGATCTTAGAGGTCTTTTCCAACCTCAATGATTCTATGAGAAGCCTTAACAGATCCATTTTTTTCTTAATAGTATGTTTTACCCTAGAGAACATTTATTCCCCAAATACAGAAAACCAGAATAGCTATACTGCTGCAAGAGGCAAGACACTCACTGCTCAAGCCATTCACTTAAATGAATGCCATCATTTCCTCTAACTCTGTAAGCAAGATCCACTTGCTTTGAGTCAGGTAACTTTTGGTTTTTTAAATACCAAACCGATTTTTTTTTTTTTTTAAATTTCAGTAGGATTTTGGAAAACTTTTTATTTTGAAAAATTTTTCTACCTCATCTCCTCTCCCTTTTTTGAAAATCCACTGTTGAATGCAATGGCATACACGATTCCTCAGTTTGGTTTTCAAATTTCTTCCGCATCTTCCTTCTTCCCATTTCAAAAACCTTTTTAATCTTAAGACATAGAGCAGCAGAATCCAAGTATTCCTAATTTTATTTTGCCATTCTAAATTTCCAGAGTTCAAAGAGTCATAAAAAATTACAGTAAAAAAACCAAAACAAGCCACCTGTCCTCGACCAACTATAATTAAAGACTTCAGCAGGAAAAAAGTTTAAATATAAGAAATTGCTCCGGTCTTGCACCTGTTCTTAAGAAAGTTCTGTTTCCTGCACAGATGAGTTGACACACCCTCCTTCTGAAGTTGTGCAGCTGTTAACTTAGATACTAGAGAATTTTTCTGTGCAGGAACCGATACCAACATACTTCTGGAGGCTGAGGGAGAAAGGAAGTTTCCTCCCCAGACTGATTCCCAGTACCTCCTCCAAATTCAGCCAGATTCCCTCCACTGTCTGACACAATATGTGGAAAGTAACAGTAAATATTATTGACGATTCACAAAAGGATGGGCTATTACCAATTTCCATTGAGATCTCCTTGCATTGTAAAATCTAGCCATTTGAGTACCTGAAGTATTTTTTAGGTTCTTATTTTATAAGCACAGATTTTCACACTTGGCTTATGTAACAGATCTGTATGATAAAAACTGTCTTAAGAATATCTGAGTATGGAGGTACATTGGTGACAACGAAAGGAAACAGGGAAAGGCAAAGAATGAATTTGCAAAGGAAAAGAGAACCAGCACAATGAATGTCAGAACGGAGCCCAGTGAACAGAAGGAGAGGCGGCATGGGAACTGAAATGATATTGGATACTATAATGATGACAAACTTCCACAGATGAACCTTTTCCTGAGTAACTCCCTCATCCTCTCAACTAAAAACTGTTACTAAGGTTTAAAAAAAATAAAATGCAAATTGCTTGTTGGTTTCTTACTAGTCTTTGATAAAATAAATTGTACCCAGAGTATGAAAATTAATCACCATCAGAAATTCTTTCACCAATGGAGGATCTTCACTCTCGAAGAACATTGGAGAGCAAAACAGGCATCTCTACCCTTAAGAGTACTGGCAATACTCTAGTAACAACTTTTGATGGAAGTGTCTCTGGTTCAAAGAATAACAATGTGTTAAATTCACTTGACAAATGAGCGAGCTGCCAGACAAGCAACCTCCTAACTTCCCATACACGTATGGATGAGCAATATGCTTTAACATAAGGACTCTTTCCTTCAAACACTTATAGGCAGTTTTGCAAAAACACAGACCATATACCATACTATATACTATCTTGCAATCTTTTTGTGCTTATAAACAAGTCCAAATGTATACTCAGCAGATAAGTCAATTCCCATTCCCCTTACTCAAACTTAATTTTTTTTTTCCTAAAGTACTTGCCTGTAGTTACCACATGGTGGTATCCATGCTAACAGTTTCTCCTATATTGTAATGAAGTTAATACCCTAAATTGCTTCTGTGGATCTCTTCGGACTGATAAGGAGATGCCATTTTAGTTAACTGAAAAGACAGGAATGCCAACTTTCCTTGCCAATACAGATCTGGGGCTAGTGCAATTCATACACAACTTCTGGCAACCTAAATGCTGAGGGAATGATTCAAGTAATAACCCAATAAAGCCTTATCCTTGGAAGAAGTTGGCATGTTCCTTCTTTGTTTTCTCAGTTCAGCAATTATTTCGCTGGTATCTCCTCTTCTAAAAGCATAGTATTCACAGCTTTGCTTCATAAGGAATGAAAAGATCCTTTGTATTTTAAACACTGTCTAGGAAAATAGTCAAGGTAAGAAAGCAATGTACATTACCAGTGTCATGCGCGTTTGCTCTGTGGTAGCATAATAATACTGAGACGAAGAGCTAGCTGCAAATGCAAAATTCTATGACCATCAGACCCAGTTCCCTGTGTAACACCACAGCTGGGGAGGGTGCAGTGGGGCTGCTGTTGGAACAGAAACAACCCAACAACAGTTAGATGAAACACACCCAGTACATGGTACATGCCCCTTTTCGGCAAATACATTCTTTCGACTCAGTATTGATTTCATGACTTGTGATACTACACATTAAATGTGATACTACACATTAAATGTGATATGGGTTTTCATAAAAAGGGTCTTAAAAGAACAAAACTATTTCAAAATAGTAAAAGGATGGGGAAATGAGGAAAACGATACATGTTTCAGTCCAAAACATTCAGTTCAGAATGTCTGACTGACATTATCTGGATGCAAGTTTCTCCCAGCAACTCACATGTTAAAAAAACATTACTTTTTCACCCTCGGTATGGTCAAGTTCACTATTTTCAGCTATTTTAGTTGTATGTAATTTAATGATTTCACCCAAATAATCTTAGCATTTGAAAACAATCATGATGGCCATTTGACTGACATGAAAGGCATTGTAGAGTAATGTTTAGAACACTGTAGGTTATTTGCACAAGCAATCTACTAACAGCTTTAAATCAATATTCAAAGAAAATTTCCAGTCACACAAGATGCACACTTAAAGTTAAGAACATAAACTCTAATATTTATTAAGCAGGTTGCTTATTTGTATTATCAAAACTAGACCACAGAAAGAGTACTTGCTGCCTTCTGTGTTTCTCTTGCATATAGGTGAAATATTTGTACATCACATAAAAATACAAGAACAGCCACCTGCACTCCAGAACACAAGTATGAGCAATGATAGTGAAAATAACTCTTAACAAGTTCATTATTAGGACATCCTCCTACACTCACTATTGCTTTCATGTTGAATAGAAAGACCCTTTCAAGTTACGATGGCTTTTGAAGAGTAATAGGAACAGGAAAAACAATTCTCAAGATAGATCCAGAAAGAGTGGAACAGACTAATAAAAATTCTTCAGTACAATGTATGAGCAAGCATCTTGCCAGAATGGAAAATACCTTGAAAATAAATACAAAGAGACTTGTTCTTCTGCAAAGTACTTCAATAAAATATACAGCAGATTGCACCAAATGGAATCCCAAAGACAACAAATGTTCCTCTGAAGTATACCTACAAGTCATAATTAAAGATATCCTTGCCAAGCTGTATTCAGAAAGAAGAATTATGAAGTCTCCTAGGAAGCAGTTACCCACCCAGTTCTTTATAGTTTGTATATCTTGGAAGTCTTTTATAGACTACATTCCACCATTATCATGCACAGTATGGTCTACTGACAATTTCCAAATATACTCTGAATCTGAAACCAATTGGTTCATATACAGGTGCTAGAAGTATGCATAAGCATCACATTGCATCATTAGTTATTCTAATTAGCATTATATTTCAGATTAACTTCATTTTCAGCCTTTTCTTAGGGTGCTCTTTCCATTTGTACCAAAACACAGATAAGCCAATACCACCTGTCGCTTTCCTGAACCGCACCCTCCAGAGGTGCCTCGGGTTCTCAAACCCAGTAGGTTTGGCAGAGTGACTTCCAGTAGTGCCAAAAAAAGCAGAAAATTAGGGGGTTTAAGACATCGTATTAAAAAAACAACAACAAAAAAACCCAAACAACAACAAAAAACCCACAAAACCTCAGGAGTTTCAACTTTCCACTTGAGATTGGGAAACAACAGCAGTAGAACAGAAAGCTTTCTGGGGGGTTGGGAAGCTCGTGATCTGATACACCGCTGCACTTCATAGCGACACCTTTGACCGATGACTACTGGCACATCACACATTTCCAAGGCCACCACCTTCGAAAACTGAAATACGTACTTTGAAATGCTTATCCTATTACAAAACAGAGCACAATGCCTGGAACAAACAGTGCTCCATCTGTTTTCTTGTGTTCTGTTTTCTTCTTCATCTGACAAATCATGAAGGAGACAAAATGATTAATTTGCCCACACCACCATAAAGAAGCACCTTTCCTTCCAGTCTTGCAGCAGAAGCAGCAACCAATTTTAGCCCACTCCATTTAGATGAGCCGCTGCGTTTCCCCAGTTAAATGGGCTGCACACCAGTAGGGGCATTGCACCTAGACTTGGTTCTCTCAAGGTAGAAAGACTTCCAAAACCAGTGGCTAACTCTGCATGAATTGCCAAATAATAGTTTTATACAAAAGAAGCCTCAGCAAGTGCTGAATGTACATCTCTGCAATGCACAATGTCCAAAATGCTTTTTAGCAAATCAAAGGGAAGAACAATGCAGCCTGGCCTTGGAATACAGGGACAGAAACCAGCAAAGGCTGGAAATCTTCCCTTTGTCATCCATTACGCTCAGCAGCCTCGCCAACACGAAGTGCTGCATACATCCACGCTACGCCTGCTTCTCAGAACCAGCACTGTATAAAAGTTTAAAAGGGCAGTGGGGAGAAGCAAGAGGAAGCAGCAACAACATACTGGAAAAGCATATGAACCTTTGCAGAACTGATACTTAGCTGAACTAACTGAGTTTGAGTCATCTAAAAGAGCTGACTCTCAGCCTGCCTCCACACATTGTTCTCTAAACTTTGATTTTTACCTTTTTTCCTCAGAAGAGGACACACGGACTCTATTAATACCCTGAGTCTCTACTTCTCCCATCAGCAACTTTTGAGATCCATACCAGAGATTTTCCGTTTTATTTGTTTATTAGTAAATCTAAGTCATTTGAAAAATGAAGTGTCCCTCCTCCTCCCTATTCTGTAAGTACTGCAACAGAAAGAAAAAGGTCACTATCTCGCATTTGCCCCATGCTGTATGGACTCCTGTACAGAGGCAGACGCCTACTTTCTCTCCCTGTGACACCTTCCAAACTTCCTCTCCCGCAGTCAGCTCTGAAGGCACAAAGCATACAGCTCCTCTCAGAGGAAGGCAGTTCAAGAGCCTTACTAAAGCCTTCCATTCACAGGGGGGAAATTCAGCCAAACTGGGCAAAAGCTACAGCATCTGAAATTTAAAAACCACTGGGTGTTTTTGCCCTTGTTATCTTTCTTACTCTTTTGCCTTGAAGCAATGGACATAATCTTTTGTTTACAGAGGGCCACACTAGCAAGCAGTTTTCTTTTTAACACACTGGCTTATAATTAACTGTGCCACCTCGCAACACTCATCCTTCTCCTGAGGCATCTAGAAAATCTTCACTGGGTACCACAAAAATATCTATACCACGGACCATATTTTTAAGAACGATAATAAAAAGGGTTACCTTATCCTTTTATCTTCAACTTTTTTCAGATACTCATCTCTCTTCAATACTCCCAATATTGTTTCCCTTTCGTGTTCCAACAAAAATGACAAATTGATGATCTCCAAGTGCTTCGTCATGATTCTTCAACAGCCACTCTTTCAATGACTGCTTTGCCCAGTCAATTCTTCCAATGATTTATTTGCACAAGTCCAAAGGCACGTTTGTGTCAGAGTTACAAGATCCACACAGTCAAGAGGTATTTTGAAAAATGCTTCTTTAAGTTAGCCAGGTGTCAAGATTGTATTGCTTTGCCTTCCAACTACGCAAGAAATAAAGGTTTCTTCTTTGTATCTTCCTCAAGAAAGCCAGTCATTTGCCTGGTTACTGAATGCCTTTGTGCCCTGGCCAATGCTCACCAGCACACTGCCGGCCTTCAGACGGCATTCACAAGCAGCTGCAGAATCAACTTCCTGGCATAGTTGTTGTTTGGAGCCACAAAATAGCTGGGCATATTTATTTCAAACTACCTGAAAGTCAAAACAAACAAGTGTAGGTGATTTTGACATTACCATCACGGTCTGATTTGAGAAAGGTTTAATCTAGTAATGGTTTGAAAGCTACCAAAGAATGGCTTGCAGACTATGAGGTTATCTCAGGGGCTACTTATACATCGTGTTTTCTATGTTGTTGTTTATTTACTTGCTAATGTTTGATTATTATGCTCCCACAAGGGCTCTGCAATTATCTTTCTACTGCAATACATTTAAATGGCTATATTCACCTTCCATCCTAACAGTAATAAGCATGGGGGTGGGGGGAAGGAAAGATTCTACTAATTTCCCTGAGATTACTTTAAGGGAAAAGTAAAAATTAACAATTGGAAGGGCTTCAGAGTACAGCACTAAAGGTAAGACTCACCTCAAAACAAGTATACACCTGCATCTCAGCAAGTCATCCATTACACTCGCTTCACAGTCAATTTGGAGAAATAGGAACTTTCAAGGAGCGATTTATCCACTTACTGCAGACATTTAATTCAGGATGACATGTTCTAGAAATGCCCATTCCCTTCCAGTAAATACAGCAAGCACTTAGAGTGACTTATTAACATGTAGCCACGCAGAAGTAAGACAAATTTCACTTTTTTTTTGGGGGGGGGGTCATTTATAAACAGAAAACAACTTCCAAACAAAACCAGAAGAGGCACCCTAGTCCATACTGGAGCTCTAAACTTGACCCTATTTGGAAAGAGTCACCAGGAAGCTACTTGGAAAATATCTAAAATTTCTAGTTAACTGGTTGGAACATCCAGCCCCCACAGTCTCATCAGTAAACACACAGTTTCGCCCTGAAACAAGGCATGACCTCCAAGACACTTTTCCTTAAAAAAAATTAAGCTATGTGAACAGATGCACATTGTACTTTGAAGCATACACACATTATATACAGTATACAAACATAAACCCATTTATACACAAAAAATAAGTGCAGATACATATGAGCATACATAGGTGCACATATGCTATAAGATAATGCAGATTTATATTATGCATGCTGAAAGAACTAAAACAGCTTTTAAGAAATTTAGTATTTTTTTAAAGCAGCCCTTGCTTCCCTAGCTTTCAACAGGTTGGAAAGGTTTTGACAAAGATAAATAGCACAGAGAATTGAAGGAGTAGTGGTCAGAGTCTAAGACAACTATGGGTATGGGACAAGATATCCTTCCCTTTCCCTTCCTAACAACCACTGAAGCAGCAAATACTGTTGCCAGCGGCATCAAATGAAATTCTTGTGTTGCTTTTCACCAACTACTTCAGAATATGAGTTTTGAAACACCCCATTCCCCCAGTTACCTGACTATTACTAAAGGATACAAATGTCACAATTTAAGTTTAAAGGAGATTTTTCCTCATATTAGTCTTACATGAGCATGGGAATTTCTTCCACTATTTTGTAACCTGTTTCAATTAATCTTTAAAATTTTCAAATTAATAAAAAAATCATAACGTATACACAACTGGCACATAAGTATTTTCATCTGGGTTTTTTCTTTTTTTTCCTAAGACAAGAGTAATATAAATCTTACTGTGCCTGCAATACAGATCCAGCTATCAGCGTCACTCTCATCGGGTAAGAAAATGGGACAGAAAAGTCATACATAAACTGAAAGCACACAAGTAAATGCAAGGCAGAAATACAAGTCAGGATTGCCAATTATGAGCTTGCTATTACTGAAAATTGGGAAACAAACAAACCACAGACTACTACTTCTGGCTAGATTGTTATCTTAAACATATAAAAGCCAAGTAATAAAAACACGCATGGAAAAAAATTACTTTGATTCTCTGCATTTATTTTAATAGAAAAAATAAAACACTGGACCGTTATGTTTATTCTTAAATTCTTGAAAATGGTGTTTCTATTAATACCATAAGGCCAAGTTGTAAGCAAAAGGAAGAAACCCAACATGTGAATCATACTTTTTTACTCTCAAAGAGGCCAGCTTCCTTCTTGAACTGCCTAGCAAAATGCCTGGTGAAAACAGCACTTTCATCCCAACCGGACCCCAACATCAGTGGGCTAGGGAGCGTGGGGCACGGACATAAAACTCACAGAGCCAAGTTCAGCAGTCAGAGAATAAGCTAAGTTGCTTGGCTGGTCAAGGGGCTCCAAATTTCTGTTTGCAAGTTTTCCTTGCAGAGGTAACATAGTTTGACACACAGCATTATGCTGACACACATTTATTTTTAACTGAGGAAAAAAAGCCAAGTTTTACTGAAAAATGGAAAACCAAGAGGTTAAGGGGCAAGAATGAGCAATACAATTAGAAATTTTGGACAACCAAAGTGTTAAAAATGGTCTCTGATAGCACCATTATTGTCTTGATGATGCACTACAGGTAACTAGGGTTCTTGGAGAAAAACAGTGCAGTGGTACGACACGCAGGCTGACAAGAACACTGTACCTTGTAAGATGTATTCTGATATTGGGAATTCAGGGAAGAGAAAAAACACTTCAAAAGATTAACTTGACATCTGGCCATATTTTCTGAGCTTTTTTCTTTTAACTCTAAAGAAGTTAGAACTCCTATCAGAATATCGGAAAGCCACAAAAATTCCCTTTGGCTAAGCATATTGCCTATCCTTGAACCTCCTGCAAGATTTTTCTCTCAATACAGGGAGGCACATATGAAATCCAAAATTACTAAGGTGACATGCCATAATTGGAAATCCAGTTACTTCATTTGCCACCTGGAGTATAGGGTCAAATATGTAGACTCCAGAGCAGAACTAAGCACTGGTAAGGGAGATCTTTGTTAGATTAGATGGACTTAAAACTTAAGAGAGTGCTACACTCTCCTGTGCCAGATGTAAATCAGCTGAAAGATCATTCCGTTAAGTTTCTTACAGCTTTCACCAGTGAGGAAATCCTAAACCACAAAACGTGCACCATTGCCAGCAGAGGCAACACTTGCAGGTAGAAAGCAGGCAGGATCTAAATCCCACGTGAATGGAGATCCTGCCGAGCCACAGATCAACAGGCAGTCGCGGCAACCCCTGGCTACGCTGAGGAATAAGTGGGAAAGAGGTTGGATTGAGAGGCCAGCACCAGAGGTGGTGGTAAGAGGTTTGAAGGCATGGAGAGTGGAAGCACACGAGAAGATGTTAACAAAGGAGAAAATGGAAGCATTATTCTTACTGCCCACAGGCACAACCTGACATTGCAACTCATCTCTGAGTTACCACTGCCTTCCGTGACAGACGAGACTGGCTTAGAAACACCGGAGCAGACTCACTGGACAATGGTCTAGTCAACAAAATTCTGGTATCTCATGCTGACAGCTGACCTTTGAGGTGAACTATGTGAATCTTAAATAGAAATTATTACAGTCTTGTTTGTAAAGACAATAGAAACTACGTTAGAGTTTGCAATATAGAGAATAATGTAGAGTATTATAATGTTTACCAAATAGATAGACCCAAATTACATTCATGTTACCCACATTAACAGAAAGATGTTTGTAGTAAAATCTATTCTTACAGAAAGACTATAATCAACTGAAGTTTTATTCTATTCACAATGGTTTTTGTTGTGCTTGCTTTCTATTTTTTACTGAACATACCTGGGAATAGATCCTTCAGTCCCATTTATGACAAAAATCTTGTGGGTTTTAACTGTCTATCACGTAAGAGTGGGATTTGGCAACTGTCAGAAAATACAATTTTACCGGCTTATGTGTTCACCAACTCTATGTAGGTTAAAATATCTTGTGAATTAGCAAAAATATTCTCCTAAAGAGCCGGGATGGCAGCCTGCTTAACGATCTCATACTCAGTATTAGCAAGACATAAATCCCACCAATGACAGTCTTAAAAACCAGCATCCTCAAATTTCCCTTATTGCTTTGGTGGGGGAACACAGTCTCCAGCACACCACCGAGCACACTGGCAATGCAGCTTTTGTGTTCAGGGCTGCAATAACACACCTGACGCTGAAATAGCCCAGGTTTTCTGTCCGCCAGCTATCCAACATACACGTACCAACCAGCTAATTGACATTAAGATTCGGACCCACCTCACCTTCCAGATCTTCTTCTGCACTATGAAATTGCTACTCAAATATAATAGCTTTCCTAACCAGACATTGCCTAGCTGCTGAAGCTTCAGCAAATATCTCAAGAGAAGCTCATATTTGTTCAGACAGGATTCCTTCTAAACAGATTACACTCGTGACCTCTGCCTAGGTGATATTCTCTACCCCAACCCAGCTGAAGTACTAGCAGCAGTTAACTTGCCATAAGCCAAGTTTTCCCAATTCTTAGATAATGTTACTCTTGCAAGGCTATCTTTTAGGACTGAAGATAGTGCAGGTATTTTTACCCTACATGAAGCAGATCTAGTCACAATTCCTACTTCACTCCTCCTGATTAGACAAATTTTGTGTTGAAACTCCGATAACACTGCCTTCATTCTGCCCTGTGCTGGTACAAGAGGTACCAAAACATCACCCACCTCATAGCAGGAGACCAGCTGGTGTAGTTCTCAAACCTTTTGTGGTAAGTGGTGGGCATTTCTGTTACACACTTAGTTGTTCAACAAAAAAGAACGGTGATAGCAAAACCAGCAGGAGCACTTGCTCTATAGAAAAGGAGACTAATAAGTAATGAGATACTGTTTTTAACAAACTACCACTTAAGACTTCCCTGCTTTAGACAACACATGATTAGAGATCAGGCCTGTATTTAACAGGAAAATTTGCTCTTCTCCTTTCCTGCGCTACTCTTTGCTCTCTCTAATTAGTCCAGAATAAATTATCTGACAAAAGCCGAATTATGAACCGACCCAGGGTTTAAAAACAAAACCAGCCAGCCAGCTTTTAAAAAGTGACAATGCTCCTTTTAACAGACTTTTGATGTTTTATTAAGCATCCCTGTGGCTGGATAGGAAATGTAGTTGTTTTTATCGTAAACCGAGTGAAGATTTCACACAACAGAGCATTTGAGGAGCTCTAAAATGCAAATTAGGACACATGGAAAAATGCAAAGCCCCCTAAAAGGATGGGCTTAGTTCTAATCTACATTCAATATGTAGATAGAGCATTAATTTCTTAAGTCAGAGTAAAGCAATGATCTAATATTGGACTTGCAAAGGAAGTAGTAACAGAGGAGGAATGAATGAACTGACACAATCGCAAGACAGTACGTAAGTGAGCCTCTCAAGTATGTGGCTGTTTTCACCTGCCTCATGGAAAGGGGTAGAAGAACTGCTCATTGGGACTATCCACATGCTTTTCCCACTTCTCTTATCCCTGTGGAAAGGGATTTCTAGAATGGAGTCTTCCTCTCTGAAGCTATTGTTGAGAGAAGATACATTAGAAATAACAGACTCTTATTAGCACATGACAGCAAAATTAGACACAACTGAATAATAAGGTGCGGTTTATCCCGCAGTATACCTGCATCCACTGTACATAGGTACCGTGTCTATCCAGAGAGCATTTGCTCACCCTCCAAAGACAAAAGAATTACTTAAGGCTTGTTTAAAGAAAAAAAAAGGGGGGGGGGGGGGAGGAGGGGGAGAAAAAGCATTACAGTGGGGAAGAACATGCCATTTATTTTTGCTAACTGCTAGCACAGCTGCTTGTGACAATTAGAAATACAGCACCCCCGAAACTGAATCTTCGTGAGGGATGTTAGTTAAAAGCTACAGGAATTACAGTGAATCCACTGCAATCAGCAACATTTGTAGTTACCACAGGTGCAGTGACCTCTACTGTCACTGCCGCGTGTATCCTCCCGAACCCAGCAATTCAACAGCTTCATCTGCACTCCAAAACACTTTCCCCTCATCTCTCCCCCATCTCCTCGGGAAGGAGGAGAAGCATCCTGCTCTCAAGAGACAGAGGCAGAGCTGAAAGGAAGTGAGATCCAGGGAGAGGAATTATCCTCTTTTCTTCAATGGCGCTATTATCAAATTGCTCCCACCGCCAAGCCATTATGTTCACTTAGCCAGAAGCCAGTATGTGGAACAATTTAGTGACTCAGCAACAGAGGCAGCATTTTCCACATGCACTGACTGCAGTGGTACGGGAACCACAGCATCACCTCACGTTTCTTGAGTGACAGAGCCTTCACCTACTGCTGGTGGGAAATTCTTTGCCAGCAGAGAAATGTGGTCTGCACTACACCTATTTACTAGCACGGTTGTATCTGGGACAGCCATAAACAGTATTTCCATACTGTTAAAGAAATTCCTACCAACAGTAGCCGAATGCGGCATGGCGTGGTGGACTGTAACTGACTTTTGTCACACAAGAAGCTGGGATATACCATCTCTTGAAAAGGCACCAACCACTGCCTGAACCAAAGCTGCACAAGGCGCAACAGCCGAGTCGGAAACTCAGCAGGAACAGGATTGATGGCACCGCTGCCTCTTACGCATGCTTCAGGAGGCCACAGTTCCCACCTCCCAACTCAGTGCTGGCACTATGTATCACAGCATGCTGAATCTGGATCCAATGCACCCAGCTTTGACACTCAAATGAAAAGAGGCACATTTCACACACGCGCTGCTTAACGCACACAAATTCTGTGTATCCTGAGTTCATTTACATGGGGGTCTGAAATAAAATTCAAAACTAAGATGGCATCACTAGGTAGCCACCAAGACACGGTCCGTGTCCACAGTTATCTTTTATCTTTTCTGAGGCCCACAGCTGCACGCAAGCCTATGATGGGGGAAGGAAGGGAAGGACTGCCAACATTACGTCTAATAAAATGGCAGAAAGACATAAAAAGGTTCTTGGTATGACAAGAACCTTTAACAAATGTAAAGCTGACCATGGTGAGAGTGTAATGGCCAACTTGCCTCTCTTCCTGTTTTAACTTAAGCATACTGCTTGCAGAATGCCATATACAGGAGCAAGAAAAACCAGCTTCGCTTCTCAACTATGTTTGCAGAGTGCACACGCCCAGGTAAGCAAGCAAAGTGCCAGCAGGTACTGAAGCACCAGGAAATGCTTGTTGCACAAAATCAATAAATTTGCAAGAGTGACTCAAGACACTGAAATCAAGTGGCAAGAAAAGAAAACCAAACCAAATTTGTTGAATGGGATCTCAGTTAATGGCACATGGATTAGACTGAGTGAGAGCTCTAGTCAGCATTACAATGCAAATAGTAAGCAGACTGTCTGACTAAGAACAAACTTCAAAGATCTTTAGATATAAGAGCTGGAAGATTTATGAACTGGCAATTCATATATTGCATTAAAGAAAGGGTCACGTATGAGTGGCAGCAACATTGCTTGAAGAGACATTAAGAGCACAGAATACCATCATACAAATTTGTATCAGTGCACTGCAATGAATACAAGCCGAGAGAAAAGCTGAAACTCCGATTCTTTAAGTCTACCTCTCTGTAAGTCATGTAGTATAAACGTGTTTGACTTCATAGTAGTCAGAAAAACTCAGATTCATTAATCAAACAAAAACAATGGATTCAGAAGCAGTTCATTTTTTAGGTCAGGCACAATTCCAGCTTTCTGGTAATGTCTTGGCAAAGCTGTCATACACCTACAGGACTGCAGATCTCTCTCCAACCACTGTCAATGCCTTTGAGCTAAATCTAGTTTCTAGCACTAGTGTAATAACATTTCAAAACCAAAATCATAAGTGTTTAAAGACTAAAGCAATAATGTTAAAGCTCATTAAGTCTATGAAGTATTCCACCTTCCTGTGTAAGAAAGGAGTAAATTAACATGCCTGGTTATACAAATAAGAGAGCTAAGACTAAGCTCAGCACTGCCGGTCTGAGCATTCATTAAACCATGCTCCTACTACAGGCCTCCCTCTGCTTGTTTTTCAGCCCTTATAAAAATCTTCAAGTAACATGAAAAAGCATTTTTAAAAAAATAAAAATGACGTTTTCTGTTTCCTTGCTGTAGAATTTTAGGCTCACACAGCTGCCCAAACGGTCAGGTTACATACCGCATTCAACAGGGAACACCACTGCCCCGAGAAAGCTCTCTACGGAGTACACTGCTTGGCTGCTACCCCAACCACCTTGTGTTATCTTTCAAGTGCGCTACGCCAGGAGAAAGGCAGTGTGCATGCAGGCAGGGGAGCAAGTGCAGAACAGACCAGAGCTAGAGAGTACACCAGACGGCGTTCGCTTGTGAACACAAGCCCACGCTCCCCAGAGATTCTACAAAACAATGAAATGAGAGAATTTAACCCCTTAGGTGATGCTTTGGAATAAACAGTTATCTAATAATCTTCTCTATATAACACTGCTTTAGCTAATATACTTACAAGTAGGAGGCAAGGAGTGGGAAGAATGACACAATAGGGTGGCAACCTTCTTTTGTTTTGCTCATCATTGAGTAAACACGGTTCACTTTCCTGGCTGAACATTCAACCAGAAAAGATGATACCTCCCAGGGTAAGAATGGAAATAAAATTCAATGCGTCGGCTTGCAAAATTAAACAAACCGAACAGATCCGTACCAAAGAATGAAGGAACGGAAAATATTTTTGCTATTGTTGAGCAAAAAACATCTGTGCAATGTTAAATCATCCACGAAAATATGACTTAGGGCTTGAGTCATCTCAATCTTATTGCTTAGTCACAGCGTGTATGAAGGCAGTATTCATTCAGTACTGAACTTTACCTTAATACGTTTAAGTTATTCCCTGTGTCTCTAGACTTTCTGTGATGAAATGGAAAGAAAAGCAGTGAACTGAGGTCTAGAATAGAACAGATTTATACACAGTTGTAAACCAAGTTCTAATATGCACCTTACATACGTTTTGCTTGATAGCTGGATAAATTACAAATTTAACCAAGACTCACAGTTATGAAATTTAACTAAGACAACTTGAAGAAAGTTTATCAACTGTTTACTTTTAAAAATTTGTAGCACCCTTTCACTTCTCGATATTGAGTTCTCCTAAAAATAGAAAGCAAGTACAATGCCAGCAAGTTTCCTAACCCTTCTTTCTAACCACTAGCATTTCTTACAACTATCAACACAGTGAGTTTATGAGAAGTTAAATTGATGTTATGACATGATGGCGTTTGACACCAGGATGCATGGGACAGGAATGAACTAACACACCCAGGACACCTGAAAGCCACTGTCATCTCTGTTACTGGTCAGCAGCTGCTGCTCCGTGATCTAGTCACAACCTATCTCCATCCTCCTTAGATGCCCTGTCTCCGGTTCACTGGGAATCGAGGCTGCTCGGGGCAGCAACCATCATGTGTAACTGTGTGCAAGACCCCTGGGGCAGTGGTGTGTACTGCAGCATTATTACAGGAAGCTTAATCTGACATGAAGTAGAAAATGCATGGTAAAACAAGAGGATTATTTTCACTACTTAACAAGATGTTCTCACAAAAAAAGTATCTGTTTCTTTTAGCTGCAGCAAGTGATTGACTGAAATATCAGTAGGTTTGCTTGATTTTTTTCCCCCAACGTTAAGTTTCTCATCAGAAAACACCAGCAGGTATGTTCCACAGACATGGATGAGGATTCTTCAAAAATTTCTACAGAAACTTGTTTGTAAGTTTTCGAGTTCAAATGTTTTCACTAACTTGCTGAATTAGGAGTACTCCAAAGAAGGTGCCTTGACTTTATCAAACATTTCATTTTGCAGAAAAACTCATTACTATCAATCTGAGGTTTAGTCCACTTGATAAAATTCTGTCATTGACTTTGCTTTCTTCATGAATGAAGAAAAATGAAATTATCTCTGAGCTTTGCAAGAGGCCTGCAGGAAGATTGCTGAGGAACTGCAGCCAGGCTGCAGAGTCAGAGAAGAGGGAACTAGCATTTAGAAGAGCAGCCATTTGGAAAAGCACCCACCAAGCCAGTGAAACCCCCTCTGGGTTTGGGGAGAAGGGAACCCAGACCCTGCATGTGAGTGCTTTGAATGAGGAAATGTGCATGTGGCACGTGTCTGTAGGAGGTGAGAAATCCAGTCCTCCATTATCTCAGCCTGTTAGATGCTAAATGCTCGTTTGCCTTTCTGCAACAACAGTATGGTGTAGTAACACTCATTATCCACTACGCGTGATAGTAACTTTCTACTTGATTTGGCAAAGGAACTGGATTCAGGTTTTAATGAAAAGAACTAAGTTTGTTTTCATGCACACAAAGGTATATAATCATATATTATATGACTTATGTCTATAGAGGCATGAAAAATCTTTAGGAGATTCATCTGCCCAAGGCGGGGGGGTGGGGGTGGATGTTGGACTAGATGATCTTTAAAGGTCCCTTCCAACTCAAACCATCCTATGAGTCTATTCTATGATCTCTCTTATTTATTCTGACCTAGTCATCCCAGTCCCACCCTATAAGCAACAGAGAGCAATAGGCATTTCTAGGGCATGACTCACCTCATCTTCTTGAGAAGATTTTAAAAAGGTCAGAGGAATCCTTGTCTAGTAGCATGCATTTCTCTCCACTGACTGTGAAGGGGATGCAGCATGACTACCTCAAATTCAGGCATACAAAACACGTGAGCAGACGCATTCTGCTTCTCATTTGCAGTATAAAATGAGCTGTTCACAAGGACACTTGTCCAGAAACCTACCAGAGGATATAAACAACTTAATCAGAAAGTGGGATGAGCTTGGAGTGTTGCCTTGTTTTGTTTTTCATTAAATACAATACTACAATGTTTTTCTCTACAAACAGCAAATAAAGCTAACAGGACGCTTAAATCTTGCCATGAAATGCATCAGTGCATTGTCCCAGTGTGCCTACCTCAAAATCAGCGTGGCTGGGAAGTCTGCATTTGTAAGCATATCAGTTTGCAAAATTCTTGTGGCAGGCAGGAAAAAGCCCACAAAAATCTAGGTAGAAAATGTAATCTCACTTTCACAGGTTGCACCACTGTCTGTCTGAAGACTGGGCTGTGCATCAGCTATCCTGAGGATCATTTTCAAGCAGGGCAGAGGAGGTAGTGGAATATGTGGAGGCTTCCCTCTGCTTCCCAAGGTGAGATTTGTAACATAAATGTCTATCCAAGACAGTTCAAAGTAATAGCACAAGGTCTGCGGGGAGCAGCCATGCATATCATCTATGACTGAGGACTAGAACTTAGATCAGTGAGAAAAGAACTGCACACTGCTGTCTGATCTTCTAGGACCCCAATGAATCCAATGAGCAACTTCAGCAAAAGCCTATATAGACTGCCTGACAGCAGCATACACAGGATCGGCATCCTTTTTCATACACTGTATAACAAGCAAAGTGACAGATTCCTCCAAAATGGGATGGTTTTCTTTGCCATTTTAAAACTCCTTGGCCTCTCAGCACAGCCCATCCAGTGCCTCAGATGTGTCTCTCCTGAGAAAAGGGCAGGCAGCTGAAGTTGCCAGTGCTGAACAGCCTGCCTGGCTTCATTCTAGTTTGCACGAAAAGCAACAGCAGAAATACGACAGCAGAGTCTTCAACAGTGACTAGCTGTTGCTAGCCAGGCATAGGGCTGGACAAGTGAAGTTCAAAACTGCACAATGGATCACTGCATGGGAAGTGCTCTAAACCAGAAGGAAGCAGATGTAACTGCTAAAGATGACTTTATAGGACATGACAGAAGATACAGATTTCCATTGCAGAAATATCTTATGAGACCTGAGGCCTCGACCAGTCTTTGATAGCAATCTGAATTTTTCAAATGTAAAGGCTACCTAACGTACACTATACTATGATACTTCATGCTAACTATAAGAAAAGGATCACAAGTTTTCTCATCTACCCTTCTCGCCATGACCTGTCAAGGCAATTCCATAATATAATACTAGTGGGTGCTGTACAAACAGCAGGAAGACACAGAAGCCCTCAAGAAGCAGCTCCTACTCCAACACAGACAAACCCTTAATCATTTCTCTTCACTTCAGATTCCCTTTGTTACCATACTTGATACCTCTCTCCCTCCTTCCAGCTACATGTGTAATTCTAGTGGCACTAGAAGCAAAAGGGTTCAAGAACCTGGCGGTGGGCTTCCAGACTTTCTTCCTGTCCTAGAGCTACTCTTCCAAGTTTTGGGAGGAACAGGTGGTGGGCACAGGCAACATATTACTGGGACACTAGCTTTTAGGTGAAATGGCAAAAAGAAATTATTCAGGAGAAAGACTGTGCAGAGCAGCACTCACAGGATATTAATCATAACTTGACCTTTTTGTAGCAGCTTTCTGCCTCCTTTTGGCCAAGATTTACTCCAGCAATGTGCATAGTAACTGTTTTGGCCTTTTGATTGCATTTGCAATACAGACAGCTTATGCCAATTGAAACGATACCAAAATGTATCATTATGTGAGGGTCAAACTATTCACTGGTCTGGGTTTGAGATGGAAAGCATAGTTGATGCACACTTCCAGTAGGAAATCTATGAAAGATCTTTCAGAGAGGGACAAGTCACCTCTGAGATGGTCCACTGTACACAGAGTAGGCAACCAAAGTTTGCCAGCATGGAAGGGATGGTGGCTCCATGTCCTCACCTGGAGAGCAGGTTTCTCCAAGATGATGGGGACATAGTCACGAGATGCTAATAGTAGCATCTCTTGCCACTGCTGCTGCCTCTTGCTAACCTACAGCAATCAGCCCATCACAGCCTGACCTGTAAAGCCAAGTTCCTCATTTACCAATACAGGTTTTCGAAGCTAAGGTTACATTTATAGAAGCCTGGTTAATAATTTATCAGTGTGAATAGAGTTACATTTTTTCCAGCGATAAAATGCTGGATACCCATGTTTCACAGTTGAGCATTTCTCCTTACATATTGTGTGCAGCAACTACAGTTTAATAGATGCCCTCAGGGAGTATATAGGAGTGATAAGGACAGTTTTAGCTTGGGACTATTGAAAAGTTAATAAGATTTATCTATTTGATCACTGACTCACTCGGAGCACAGAGATTTGGGGTCGGTTTTGTTATTTCCCCACATTTATTAGTATATCAGCTTGTTGCACACACAGCTCATGCTCTTTAGCCTAGCAGGCACTCTCAAAAGGATTCATGCATGCACCTTGTCTGGGGCAGACTAGCTTATCTTCCAAGAAAATCTGGAAAAAAATGCCTCCCTACATGATAAACCCAGATGCTTGAGGAAGAGAAAAGGACAGAAAATTTTTCTGTGACTTATTCCAATACTAGATCAAGTGATCTTCCCAGTCCAATGGTATTGAAACACCACTCACCAGCAAATACTGCCCCACGTTTCCACTTAGTGTAGTCTATTGGGTATTGATAAGCGTTTGGGTCCCCTCAGAGACTGCAAAGGAAGAGCCTGTCAGGACTGGAAGTCTGTTATTTTATGACAGAAGAACAAGCCTCCCCAATTTTAAAAAAGTACGTGATTTTGACTCTGTCTACATCTTTATTCTTTCCTTTATCATTATTGCAAATCAGCATGCTCAAAACACATCTTTTCCTCTTTTATTTAAAGCCCCTTGTCCTGGTTTCGGCTGGGATAGACTTAATTTTCTTCCTAGTAATGTTTCCAAAAACCACAGTAAATAAATGCAAACAAAAAGGTCTTGACAAAAACACTTTCTGATCATCCCAAGATTCTATAATAACTCCTGCCGTTACCACTTGTGAATGTCAGTACTATTCCGACCCTCAGCAATTAAGCTTGCGTGCGTGCACAAAACCCCTAGGCAATTGGTGCTATATTGTGAATGCTATCCCTGGAATTCTTCAAGAAACAAAACAAAACCCCCTAAGCCATGAAGTCTTAGGCACAGCCTTCGGTACTACATCAGACTTTCAACTGTTCAACACCTTAAACACATGTCAATTTTTATTCCGCTCACTTGGCAACATGAGAAAGTTTTAAAAATACACAACCAAAAATGTTATTTTCCACAGGACTCCTGTTCCATTCAAGACACAGGAAAGATAACGGCAAGGCAGCTGCCCAAAATTTCTTCCAAGTTCTACCATTCAGCATATAGCCCAATGCCTTATTTGTGGCACGTTTTCTCACTCCTGAATTCAGGATTAATAGAAGACTCGACTTTTTCTATCATACTTGTACGCATGTATCGAAGTACCTTACAAACACTTATCTATATAGTATTTTTGATGTATCATCTTAAGTTTTAGATAGAACAGCAAAATCCTTTAAGTTAATGAGAAGACAGGAAGGGAAACACTTTGGTAATTTAATGTATCTTGATGGCTGGACACTCCAGTTACAGACAGCCTGATTTTTCAAGTATATTGAGCATCCATAATCCCATATAATTTTAAAGAAACTTATGGACTCCCAGCACCTTTGAGTGTCAGGCCCTGAAGTATAAAATACTTCACCTTGTTATAAAGAACAAGAACCCTTCACTCATCCTCTTCTTTCCTTGCAAAGGCTTTCCTATGCCCTCCAAAAAGCCACAAACCATCTTTTTTATGGGGAAAAACCCCACATTTATCCATTACATATTTTTATATATATATATGCACACAGACACACACCATTGCAGAACTGCAAAGCAATGATTCTATTTAATATAAAGTGATAGCGACACAGGTAAACTGATAAACTGGAAAACCAGTTATAAGCAACATGATTACATTTCTATATTCAAATTCAACAAAGCATCTAAAATCAACTGGAAATCTGAAACTGTTCTCTGCAACGTTTGTTTAAAAGCAGCAGCACTGTTGTAAAACTAATCATTTCCAACAAAAGCGTAGCAAGAGACACTAAGAAAGTCAGTCCCAGAAGCTAAATGGCCTTTCCAGCTGTGAGATGACATCTTCTTGGAAGACATTAAGGAATAGATATTTCTACAAGCTTTTAAAAAGATGCAAAAACAAAATAAAGAAAAAACCAAAGTAAAGTTAAAGTGAATGTTATTAGGGCTGTATAATGCACAAGACGAACAGTAAAATCCAGCTAGTAACATACATTACAGTTTCAAACTGCTGTTTGAAAGCAGAAAATATAACCAGAAGCTAACAACATAAATAGCATAGCTTTGTCTTTGCCACGCATGATCTACTGAACAAAAAGCATAGCCTCATAAAGAACACACCTCAAGCTATTAAAAGCGTACCAAAAAGATAAAATATTCTCCTCCAATCTGAGGGGATTGTACTTAGTAATGGATTATTGAATCTTTTACTTCTCAACTGCTTCAAACTTAACCCAAAAAACTACAAACCAACCCCAACAACAACAGAGGCTAGCCTGATCCCTTTTATCGACCTGCGCTCTCTCTGTAGGGGTAAAATTCAGCGTTAAACACTTGTTAAAAATAGTATCTGAAGACAACATTGTCTCTAGTACTTTAATCCATTACTAAGAAAACTGCAAGATTTTACTGAAATAGTAGACTAGATCACCCTTAGTAAGGGCAGCTCCTTCCCCTCTTTAACGATGAGTCCCAGAAACTCTAAGTTACTTTTTAGCAAATATATTTAGATTCACAGTCTTCCTCCCTCCACTCCTTCAACTCTTAAATCTATAGATAAACTACCTGTAGCAATACTGAATAGTCCCCTAAAAATGGAAGCACGACACATTTCAAAACAATACAGAATGGCGGATGGAAGAACTTTCTAATTGAATTCAGTATTGTTTAGCAGCACGTTTGATCGCGCAACTCTGCAGTGCAGTTACGCCAGTCCATAGGTCAAACACAGTGTGAATTCAAACAGTCGCAGAGACGCCACAGGATGCAGAGCTGTTTCCATACAACATCCTCAGTGAGGTTTCCTGCCATAAGGAAACATGTGGCGTTCAAGCAGGGAACACCACTCCATTAAACAACAACAAAAAAAGTTTAAGCTTTCCTTGAATTAAATTAGAGCTTGGGCACTTTCTTTGGTGTATAGCAGGGGGAAGAGGAAAGGGGTGCAGGTTGAAATGTACTTTCCTATGAAAAGGATCAATCTTTAGATCATCGAATTTTATCACCAAGACATGATAAACTAACTTTGATATACTTCGGCTATGTTAACCAGTAGATTTGGTGAACTAATAAGCAGATACACTTAAAGTTTAATTACACTACAGTAATGATCACTAATCTATGGAAAATGAGTGCGTGGTCTCTCTCTACTACATAGTTCAACATTGCTAGCAGTACACCAAAAGGCTGAGTGCACGAAGATGCTGAAGTTCAATCAGCTGCAAAAATAAACAAAAAAACCTTGCAGGACTAGTGTGCACATAGAGTGGTGGTGATATATTTTTACTTTTTTCATGCTACAATAGGATTCGAATGTCCAGCCGCTGCAATGGGCTACGTGCACTACAGAAAACCTTAGGGAACAAATTTTTTAGTTTCACATGCATCGGTACAAAGTTATCCCAAGATGCACTCCGTTACGTTCATGAAAATCCAAACCACAGTTAAGCTTCTTATGCAAGGCTTACTCACTCACCATTCTTCCAGTGTCACCTGATAAATCACATCTTCTGCATACAGCTTGAATGCGGATGCAACATGAATTCCCACCTACGCAGGGAGAATCCCTTCTCTTGCCTCAAGAGCAACCTTTCATTTCTCAAATGAGCAAACCTCATTTCTCAACAGCAGCAACCTTTTTTGAGGGGAGTTTTACCATCAGAGATGCAGACCTGTCAAATCTCATCTATAAGATTAATTCAACTCCCATCTTAGGCTCCCTTATCGTTATGTCTCCTTCACAGCAACGCAAGTGCTATCCCCTCATTCGTGAACTCACATGAACAAATGAGGCTGGTCAGCTCATCACACAGCTGGCAGATGAGATAATAGGGGAGGATAAAATCTGTTGTGCTGCACCACAACTTTGCATCTCTCCTGGTCATAACCCACTTAGGAAGCCCAGTCCCCAGGTGTAGTTTCCTTGCGCAGATCCAATCCTTTCAAACGACCCGACGTGCACAGGAAGCATCCATCCCACAGCTCAAGGCAGAGGTATGCGTTCCCGTGACACGACAACAGACACAAGCCTGCACATCAGAAGAAGAGAAAGCAGAGGTTTGGAGGTGGCCTGGCCAAGGACACCTTGCCCACGTGTGAGCAAAATCTGGTTTGTTTCACCAGGTCAGACTGCAAGATAAGCATCTCCCTGAGGCTGTATGAAGACCAAGGAGAGGCTGTCTCTGACTAGTCACTCAGGAGCTGGATGAGAGATGATCTCAGCCGTGGGATGTTCTCATTGTTTGTGAAGGGAGTAAGCCAGGATACTGACAAATATTGTGTTTAAATAAATATTTAAAAAGCTTAATTGTTTATACACAGTGCAAATGCTTGGAAACAGGGAAGTCCTACCCATGAAGGCAAATCAGGAGGGGCACAGTTAGATTTCCAGGTCCCTAGGTGTGGGCTAAAATTGGTTTAATAATGAATCCACTAATCCTAGATGTGTTGAGTGCAGGCCTTGCTGCTTTTACAAACCACCTGACAAGAAGATTACTCACGACCTACTGCGGAGACAAGGGGAACGGAAGTATCTGCATGCTTTCAGACACTGGAACATACCCTCCAGCCTGGAGAAGTAGATGAGAAATCAGGATTAAGTGACCACTTAATTGCTAGACACAGATTACTTCAGCTGCTGCAGAATTGGGTAAGTAGGACTCAGACTGTCAAGTTCACCAGAACACTGGGGAATACATAATACTCATATGTGTTTACATATATAATAGCCCATGAAACTATTCTCAAAATCCACCCATCAATTTACCTGCTCCGACATCTTGCTTATATTGAGCTCTCTGAAATTTTCATCAGCTTTTCAAATATTCTGTTCCCCTGTAGTAGCAGGCAAAGCTTACTACAATTCATTTAAAGGCATTTAAAATTAAGACAGGTTTAATATTATTTGGTGCTCTCTAACTCTTCAATCAGATTGTGTCTGCTCAGAATTTATTATAGAAACTTCTAAAATAAAAGTTCCATCTATACAAGTAATTTCCATGTAAGTTATTATAAAATCCCGTAATTCTTGGGAATTTTCTTAAACTCTTGTTCTATTATACATTGTCATGTAAATCATCAATTCACCACTGCTCATGAGAATCTCTATCACCATGTAAAAATATGAAAAGCAATAATCCTCCAAGAGGAACAGCAGACCTCTACTAAGAAGAAACTGTTTCCACCGCATGTAAACTGCGGCAAATTTCTTAGCTTCTCTATACTTCAGCTCCCACCTACGCAGGGAGAATCCCTTCTCTTGCCTCAAGAGGTGATTTCAAGGAAAAATACATCAAGATCATGAGGCTCTCTGACATTATGGGTATACCAGACATTTCACTAAAATGTACACATTATGCCAAATTGCTAAAGCGTCCCATTTATTTTCTGTGGCAAATAGGGTCCCTCCTTTCTTGGTTTGCATATAGTATTAGGTGGGCCAGGAAGCCTCTCTATTAAAGACTAACCAATTTTTTTTTCCATTATAAAAGGTCATTTTCCCAACAACTTTGCCAAGCTACCTATCAGAAATGAAGTTTTCCATGGTACTCACACTGATGTTTTGGGACATATTTTAGCTAAAGTTTCTGAAAAGAGCAAGGAAAAACACCCACCATATTGCTCTTACTTTGTCATAGGTGTAACAATTTCCATTTTCACAAATTCATATACAAGTTGTAGGACAGGGACTTCAAACTTAAACAGGATAGGGAGCATTTTCTATCAGGGAATATCTTTTTGCAGACGCTGTTAAAATTAATCTGGTTAAAACCACATTTTAAGCTTCTGGAGGAAGGCGTAGCTCATGCAAACTTGATAAAGACTTGCTGGAGCTACCAAATACATAAAAACAGAAATTTTCTGAGTGTCAAATTTGGGCTGATTTTGGGGGAATGGGGTGGAAAATAAGAAAAAAGAAAAAAACAACAAAATAAAATGAACACAAAATGAAAAACACCCTACGTGCGAGACATACTGGGCAACCTGATCTATAAGAATTGCTGGTTATGCCACTTATAATACGTCCAAATCAACTAATTCCATCTGTTCTCACCCTTCCCAGAAGGGAGGGTCTTTCAAGACTTTTCATAAACATCTGTGTCATTCCTTAAGCAATGAAATTCAAATTTCTGGAACAGCTGAAGCTATTTGCTTAGCAAAAAGAAGGAACACTAGACACCACAACAAAGAATTCATTTGATTACTTTCTTGTCTAAGTCAATACTATAAATGGTTTAAAAGTTAATTAAATGGGTAGACTGAGAGAGCAAGGCACTGAAATCTAAGACTAATACCCCGGGGTATCAATATAGAAACAACTCCATTCAGGAGGTTTCACAAAATTTAGAAAGCTTGCTTTGATTTTTGGACTTCTGTCAGGTCTATTAATTGCAATAGTCCAGATACAAACTTAACCGAGGAAGCACAGGGACACTGGTTCCATTTAGTTATGAACTTATGGAAAACCGTGGGGAGGAAAATGCAGGTATTGCTCGGTATTTGCCCCGTTCCTTCTGTTCTTTCAGTCAGAAATGCCGGCCTTGCTGGACCTTTTTTCTGACCTCACGTGAGTGCTCTTATGCTTTCCTCTCAGAGAACATGAAAACTGCACTAGCACGGCTCATGAAACCTCACTGCAAAATATCATGGTTAATGGTTGTAAGCCTTAAATACTATTCTGCTGTTTTCAGCTTGGCTCACTGCTCTCCTTCAGTAAGTGGGTAACCTGTCAGGGGTTTTTTTGGTCGCCCCCCCCCCGCTGCGAGGTCTCCAGACACATATATACTTGCACTCTTTTACTGTGGGGAAGATGTAACAGTATTTTGGTAAAGTAGTCACTCTGTCCTGGAATAGTAGTCACTGGAATAGAAGAGTGAAGAACTATTGTACTGGGGGTTGGAAAAGGGACTCTAAAGGTGAATAATTAGAGCTGTGAAAAATTATCTGGTTTTGCTAGAGCTTGAGGCAAGTATTTTCTTTGGGTTGCAGTCATCATGACTGCAACAATCATTCTGTTCAAACTCACCCCAGAATAAATCGGGGCAACCCCCAGTATCAATACAGGCTGGGGGATGAAGGGATTGAGAGCAGCCCTGCCAAGAAGGACTTGGGGGTACTGGGGGATGAAAAGCTGGACATGAGCCAGCAATGGGCGCTCGCAGCCCAGAAGGCCAACCGTATCCTGGGCTGCATCAGAAGAAGCGTGGCCAGCAGGTCGAGGGAGGTGATTCTGCCCCTCTACTCTGCTCTGGGGAGACCCCACCTGGAGTGCTGCGTCCAGCTCTGGAGCCCTCAGCATAAGAAAGACATGGACCTGTTGGAGCGGGTCCAGAAGAGGGCCACGAAAATGACCAGGGGGATGGAACACCTCTCCTATGAAGGAAGGCTGAGAGAGTTGGGGTTGTTCAGCCTAGACAGGAGAAGGCTTCGGGGAGACCTTATTGCAGCCCATCAGTACTTAAAGGGGGCTTATAAGAAAGATGGCGGCAAACTTTTTAGCAGGGCCTGTTGCGACAGGACCAGGGGGAATGGCTTTAAACTAAAGGGGCGTAGATTTAGGCTAGATATAAGGAAGAAATTTTTTACGCTGAGGGTGGTGGAACACTGGCACAGGTTGCCCAGAGAGGTGGTGGATGCCCCATCCCTGGAAACATTCCAGGTCAGGTTGGACGGGGCTGTGAGCAACCTGATCTAGTTGAAGATGTCCCTGCCCACGGCAGGGGGGTTGGACTAGATGACCTTTAGAGGTCCCTTCCAACCCGAACTATTCTATGATAAAACCTACTCAAACCCATTTTTAATGGGTTTCAGTACAGATTTTGTCCCAATCCAGAACTACCACAAATCTTGGAAAGCTCACTTTGATTTTCAGGCTTGTCATTAAAATCTGCCCCCATGAACATACGCATATCTCAATTTAACATGATTTGAGTTGTCACAGAAGACTGAGAACTACCAGCCTCCGGTTCTGCTACCAGCCTCCAGCAGATTTCCAGGGGTGCGCATGTATGAGTGAGTGCCCATATGTGTGAGTGAATTAACATTTAAACTGGTGGGTAGAAGGACACTAAAAGGACTCCCCCCATCCATTGTGCCAGACAGAATTCTTCGTGAGAACAAAGAGCCCAGTTTAAACTGCTTTAAATACAGGGATCCAGCTCCTCCAAGCCATATATTGGAGCCATATCCAATATAAACTGATATGGCTCTGTTGAAGGAAAAAGAATTGTCATTATATTGTTTGGTATCAACACCTGGTTGGTTTCAGTTTGGTTCAGCTCCATTCTTAGTTTCCCTCAACTCAACACTTTAATACAATTTTTTGTTACAACAGTTGGGGGTGGGGGTGGGGGGGGGAAGGTCTCAGGTGGACAGGCAGTTACAATAAACCAGCACGGTCCCTGAGCACATTAAAGCATACTCTTCCTCTGCTAGAATCACTAGACACCTTTTCAGCCGAAGTCCACCAAAAAGCATAATTGGTAAAATTTCTGTTTATTTCTAGCGAATCCTGGACATCTCAAGTACTGCACAGCATTTCATTACGACACTGTCATGATCATTACTGCTCAACTGCTTCTACACATCGTCTCTTGCTGATCTTCCATTTACGTTTCTTTATATGATAGGGTTTCAAAACATAGTTGGAGAAGTCAACCTCTACTACTGAAGATCATACTATTGCAGTGCAACAAAACCCACAGGCAGAAAGCCAAAATTATGCTGTGCTATGCTGTGTATTTATGAATCAACATCCTCAAAATCCAGCAGGTATTAACCGGAGATGCAGCAGTAATAAGTCGGGTGGATCAACACTGTGGGATTCCTTAAATAGTAACAGAAAAGTTGTAATGTATTAATAGTCAATGCAAAGAATATGGTCATGGTCCCTTAATTTAAGGATGCAGAAATTTGATAATACAAAAGTAATTGGCATCTGGCTAATTCAGGAACATTTGCTTGAATGCCAACTCTGACCAACTGAAAGATTTTCCTTATTTTTAGGGAGCCATGCACTAGGCCCATTTTCTTTTCTCACTATCCATATTCACCGGTAAATAAAGAGTATCATACCACAGGGAGTACACTTCAATATTAGAGGTATTTTCCACTGCTATTTTAAGATACTCTTTCAAAAGAGCAAGTTTCTGTCTGTGCTATGAAGCTTTTAAAACGAACCACAAGCTGCTTAGGTATACTAGGTCCTTCAAAACTAAACAGAGAAACCCACTGGGAGGCAAAAAGGGAGCACAAAGCACAGACTGTTAATTGTCTCCTGCTTATTCCCTCCTGCCCCTTGAGACATGATATTGCATAATCCTTCTGCTGCTACTCTTTTGCCTAAAAACTGCTATTTGGGTATACATGTTAGTATTACAGTAAAGGAAAACACTTTACGATTCCATAAAAGGATGCCAGAATTATCCCCAGGAACCCAAACATAAACATACTTTTAAGAGCTCATATATGTGTTTTTACTGCTTTCCTTCCCAAAATGTTGTTCAAATATCCACTTACGTTACTGAAATAAGAATGTCTTGCTATGTATTTTATCCTTTACGATTTACAGGTCTTTTGATTTTCCTCCCCAAAACAAAAAAAAAAGTGGAAAGATAACCATGGGGGACCTTACATTCACAGCAAGGCTCAAGAATATTTGCAGTAATGGAAAGAAAGCTTTCGGCCTTCTCTCACATAATTTATGCACTGAGTATTACTTCATTGCTGTCCTCAGGAATAACGGTCTGAAGACATGTGCATAGTTATCTAACAAAAAATTCTGTTTTGTGAATTAACTTGAGAGTGTTTTCTATGTATATGAACATATACATAGTCATTCTTCTCGAATAAAGCTACAGCTTTCATACTATACAGACTACAGTTAAACTCTAATGTTGAACTTCTGAGCGTCTTTTATTGTCTCGACCCATTTCATGCTTCTGCTCTCCTCCTTTCGAGGTCAAAGTGACACGATTCAGCCACCTGGGGGCATGCAATAGATCCCAGCATGTTCTCTGCCCACCATCACTGCATCTTCACCTGATGCAACGAGACAACAGGAGGGACAGAAGCACTCTGAAGCCAAAAGGGGAAAACCACTCTGCCATTCTTCCTCTGGCTTCAGCTTGCACCTGCATAAGTGAAAAGTATCTCCACTGTAAAATCAGTGGCAACGGTAAAACAAGCAGCTCCGCTCCATTTAGTGATCCCGTCTTGTTACTGATTATTTTGTCATCTCAATACCCTATTGAAAAAAGAAAGTCACATCCCTGGCTCTGAGAAGCTGCCACGTGGTGATATGTTATTCTGTCCCTCTTGCCATTCCTCTGTTCCTCAAATGTCACAATGAAAAACTTCAACCTGGTCTCATTCCCTCACCATTAACAAGAACCAGAAGGTCAAAAGGGGCATTTTTGAGAATGTCAAAAATAAAGGCAGTTTCAAAACAGTGCAAGTTTATACATCAGGTGCAGTCTACTTCCAAGCAGAATCAGATGGATAGTATCAAGTCAAAAGACAGGCGTATCAAACAAGACTTTGATTACTTCTAGCTTTTGAGCATAGGGCAATCAAAAAAATACGTACTACACACAGTACTTACAATAAACTATTCCACCATAAACAGCTTGTGCAATTAAGTTCTCTCTTTTTTTATTAATTCATGGGGTTTTCAAATTTGAGATCAGCTGTTTGTGTGCCAGTGATACAACTTAACACACACACGCCCCAAACAAACTTGCGATCCATGCCGTATTGTCTGACGGCTATGTTTTGGTATCAGATGAAATATGATGTTGCCCAGATTTAAGGTTAAGAAACAGTTACTGCTTTTCTAACATTACTTTTTCAATTAAAGGGAGAAAGGTCACGAATGATGTTTCATTAGCCTGATATTGCTATGCATTTTAAGGTGGCATGCTACAGATGTAGCGAGTCTCTGAATTGATCTGCAGAATGTTTAAAATTAGGTTAATGAAATCCATTAGTAATGAATTTCATTAGTTAATGAAATACCACTAGTAACAGTACTGACTCAGATCAATCTCATCAGAAGCCAACATGTGAATGAGTGCAGAGGTTCAATGAATGAAGGCCAGAACCTTCACGATGGGAGCGGGCACAGGAACGGGCCGGAATAAAGACTGCACTTGTTCAGAAAGAGGACTTTCAGCTAGGTCATCTGCATTTGCTCAGAAAGAGGACATTCAGCTAGGTCATTTCAGTAAAGCAGTAGAAGGCAAAGACTTTTAAAGCAAGATAAAAGAAACCCACAGCTCTTTTTCTGCCTTTACCCAGGAGCAAGTCCTTCAATCTTGAGTCTGGGAGAGAAAGAGCAATCTTCAGAAGGTGGCAAACTGTTTGGAAAACAATTCTACACCACTATCTTTGAACCAGAGGTCTTACGCTGAAGTGTAAAAGCATCAAATATGTAGAGTACTTCTAAACGTCCCCAAGGCTTAACTCTGTTCTGAAAAGTTATGAACTTAAAAACAGTACCTTGTGACTGATTTACAAGTTTTACTACTTGATGTTGTGCATCCCTGATTCATGCAGGGAGGTAGACCGTAACTGAGTTTCCCTTCCTCACACGAGAGAGACGCTGCTACCGGAACACCGTTCAAAGCAGAAGGATTCTGTCCAGGCTTGTGTCTCAATTAAAACCATCTACAATCTCACTGGAAGCTGAAGGATGTGGACAATGAACACAAACCCTTTAGAACATTTCTTTTCCCTCGTCTTCCTCAAAACCCAACTTTACTCTAAAAAAAAGACAACATTAGAAACGCTTGTAGCAATCATCAGCATTATCCTCACTAAATTAGTGAGAAGGCTTTTGCAGGTATCAATGGTTCATGTCTTCCATCAAGCCTAAAGCTGAATGCTTAATCGCTTTTACTTCCAAACGCAGCCTTTTCATATTTGGAAACATGGTGTGGCAAACTCACATTAAAACGTTTGCACAAAATTCATCAGCAGTGAGCTCATAATTTCAATTCAGATATAAACAATATTGCATTAATTATTTAAACACTTAATTGAGAATGTGCACTTTCAAAACTCATGTCCCACAAATCATTTTGACATGTTTCTGCTCCCTTCCACAACAGAAATGAAATGTCATTGGCAAGGTCATGGTTCAAAGTGATTTCAGGGCAAACTGCAAATTCCTGCCAAATCAGAGATTGTCTCATTAAAAAAATATCTTAAGAAAAGGTTTGATCAAGAGGGACTTGTACCTTATCACGGTTGATACTGTTTAAGCAATTCCCTTAAAGATTCTGACAATCATAACCAAAACAAACCCCTGCCTAAAGACATTCAGGAAAACCAAGAAATCCAAAGGAATATTATTTCTGGTATGAAACGCTGACAGCCCAAATACTGGGAGAATGCGCAGGTAAATTCACCTAAATGGCCTCCATTTGGGTTCTGCACTTAGAAAAGCCAGAGCCAGACAAACGTATACTAATGAAAGCACAGGGTTTACAAATATACCAGCAGCACCATGGCATGCAGAATTCCTCACACCCATCGTTCAGGGCACTCCTTACTCACTCCAGCGCCAGCCAGATGACACTTTTGTTTGCGCAGGTTACTCATACTTCTCCACCTTTCTTTGCTTCCATAATCATTTCACAGCAGAAACAGAAAATACCAGGAGGTACATCCTTCTCCCTTACTAGGTTTCAGTCTTACCTAATAAATCATTATTCTCCAGTGCACTAATAATTTTTCTTCTCCTGACTGCATCCTACTTGTCCACATTGTTCTGACAGCAAGGGTTTCAAAACAAGACAGGGTGAAAAACAACAGTCCCATTAAAAACTTAGCTATGGCTTCATTCCTTTTTCCCCTCCAAAACTTAACATTGGTAATAACAATGGAGAGAGCTCTAATCTAGATACAGATGCCAGCAGTTAATAGACATTTTCACTACTGTATCATCTTAGTCTACTTAAAATATATCTATAGACCAAAGGGATAGAAATACTCCTGGAGAGAAGTATATAATTGTACTTTAACTCCAGAGCATGACAAAAGTCAAAGAAGCTGGTTTATAGTTGGCAGCTGTGAAAAATGTTACAGAAACAACAGCTAGTGTAGAAAAAGCTGTTAGGAAAAGTGCCTTCTGCAATGCAACATATCACTGCAGGCAGCCGTATTGCCATTTTTTACTATTAATCTCCAATGTAAAACCCAAATATGTTTCGAACCTATGGGTTTCAAGAATACTCACTTTCATCATATTCCAGTCTTCTGGATTACTTTACACACGATGAAGATTCCCCGTTCCCAAGACAAATCTCATGTTCTCACCTGTCCATGTTAACACACTCCATAATGCGGTTAGCGTCCATTCACTGTAGGCATTAGTGCAGCAACAGCACTAATTCCTACACCATATCTTTATTTAATTGAATGTATGTCTTATACACATACATATATGTCTTATATACATACATCTCTTAGCCTTCTGAAGTCACACACGTGTATAAGCACCTGGCATCTTTGGCATCATTAGCCTACTTATTATCTGAAGCAGGTTTAATATTGCGAGAATGGGAATTCAGTTCCTTATTTCCTCCATTTTTCTCTTCCCCAACCCATCAGGCATTAGGGATTTTGTGCAAAGATTCAGGAAAAGGAATGATGTTTTAGAAGCGATATTAAGTACATCTCTCCCTACGTCTGACCTTTTCTACAGTTCTGCAATGTCCCCAGAAGTAATGAGACAAGCTCAGATTCAACCCATATACAATTACTCAAAAAGCCATCAACTGTGCCACACAGTAGCTGCCAATGAAAAATATCATCTCCAAATGACAAATTACTTGCTTTCAAACAGTGCTTTCTCCCAGAAATCTAGCAGAATCCTTGGAAACAATGTTCCCATGGTCATGGACATTTGTTTCCACGGTATTCAGAGAATACCCTGCAAGTTCTGTGCCATACATATAAAAAACCATTTCCTTCAAGCTCCACTCTCCTGTTCAACCCCTGGAAACACACTGGTGCTGTATACAATTCCTGCAGTGTCCCCATCCCTCTAATACATTATCTAAAACTTCAAGACATTCACGCTGCGAACGTGTTTTCCTCCCATCTGCTGATACACTGCTACTTCCACAGTTTGCGAGGCTGCACAGGTCAAAGGTATTAGTCTAATCCAAAAGTTACCAGAGTCCCAGTGGAGAGACACTAATAAGTTCAGATCACAAGTTATCCCAACGCATAATGCAATCACTCCTAAAAGCACAGTCTTCCTCACATGAAATGGCTGTGGTGAAAGGTAATTTCTCACAAAAAAAAGCTATGACAAATTCATCTGGAACCAAGATAGAGAGCAACTGAAAAGAGAACTTAGATGTCAACAACAAGGGATGCCCCAGAGAATTTAAATATTCCAGAGATGCATTGAAGTGAAGATGCAGAGCACCTCTCTTAAAAATAAATAAAATGCTCATTTAAGGGGATTCCTGTTAATACTCATTTGTGGAATATAGTACAAACCACGACGGAATTTTGTTTCATTTCCGATACCCATTTACGTTTCTAAGCAATACAAAAAGCACACCCAGGGAAAAGTTACAGTGAAAATAAAAAGGTACGGATTACAGTAATTGAATTACGAAGAAATTTCAGTGCAGACTGAGGTAAAGATAAAAAAAAAATCAGACAAATTCAGTTCCCGAGGAATTGATTCTGCTCTGAAGCTGCGCCTCAGCATATGGAAAGCCATGCAGAGAGGGGCCACTCGGTCGCACCCAGGACAGACAAAGGTACAAGCTTAACAAGATCTTTTTTTACAGCAGAGCCAGGCTGTTTGGAACAGGAAGAAGGCAGAAGGCTTCACTGGCATATATCGTATTGTATACGTTATACATTGGTATACGTTATATGTATAGGTTGATATGGTCCTTCTATATAAATAGATGGGGAAAAACTACTCTAAAGATCCCAAAAGAAATACGGACAGATCAGCTTCCTGGGCCTACCACAAATACACCTCCTACCTACTGTCCTTGGACTCAAACCCACACCGTTCTTCAAGGTCTACTCTTCCAGCCGTTCTTACCTATTCTGCTTCCCTAAGTTTCCAGGCTCTGGGACACCGCATCAGCGCGCTCATCCCTGGTATGAAGGAAGTTTGATTAGAAGGCAGAGTAAATGTAGGCAAGGCAATAGCAATAAAGAACTGGGAAACAAAAGTGCTCAGTCACAGAGCAATCCTGCACTGCAGCTGTCTTCAGCCATCGCTCCACCAAACGGATTCCCTTCCTCCCTCCCACCCCGCAAGACCAAATGTCTTACTAACAGACAGCAGTGAATCATCAGATACGAAATTCGTCTCTCTTGATAAGGGAGATTTAGAGGGGAGAACATCATGTAATAAGAACATGTTTTGTAGGTAGGCAAACAACCAGATGACTGCAACATCACACTGGAAACTGTTTAATAAGATCCTTCATACCTACTGTTTTTCCACTCCAAAAAATACAGCCACACGGAATTTTGATTAAATAAGCATTTCTCCATCCCAAAAGAACTTAAGATTTCAACTACCATGAAATCTATGAAAGTCAGAATGTGCTAATAAGTATTTCTTAAGGGTAAACATAGTGCTGAGGACAGCTTAGAAATGTGAGCACATTAAATCACTTCAAATATTTAAACACACTGATATTGTCTGGAAATCATACCCATACCCATAGCCTTACAAACCACATTCCTCAAACCTTACTCAGATCTATGAACAGCAATTCTCACCTTCCAGATCTTCACTATAATCGCTTAGATGCAAAAACAGAAGCACAGAGACCCCTGGATCTAATTGTGTTTGGGGAATAATTTGTATTAGAGAAATACACACAGAAAAGCATATAGCCAAAGGCTAACCATTGGTATTACCGAGCCCTTTTACATCCAGAAACTTGGGGGAGCAAAGGGAGGGAGAGTATACGGAGAGTGTGCTCTCAGAGGTGACACAGCTTTCCTGATTATATGCCTAATAGAGGCAATAGGGGTTCATTATGGTCACCTGCTCCAGCCCCCCCTGCGTGTAGCCCGTAAGATTTTCCCCTACTAAGTCCTGTTAAAAACAGGCCTGGCTTCAGAAAAAACATCCTTGGTTTAAAGCTTTTTAATGATGAAAAACTTTAAGACTTTCTTAGTCCCACGAGTGCTGTTACTTTAAAAAACTGCACTCCCTGTCTAGTCTCAGGATGTCCAACCTCCCATTTCCAGCACTGGATGTTGTTAAACCTTTTCTGGCTTGAGTTAGGAGCCCATGATTCCTCACCTTGGCATTTCTAGGCAATGATCCAATCACTTCTTTCTTTCTTTTGGACCCACTCAAGACAACATATGCTCTGAGTGGCTTTACAGCAAGGGGCTTTTAAATGTTTTATATACTGCAGGGGGCTGGACCTCGCACACAAACCTCTCGCCTGAAGCGCATGCAGCAAAACAGTAACGCTTGTGCACCTCACAGGTCATTTTCCCACCTGCTCCTCTTATCTTCTCACATTCACGTGATGGGCTACTCCCTGGCTGGCTGCCCATCAGCCCTCCCAAGGCTTTCCAAAAATCACCAACTCTGGGGTGCAGAGTCCCCAACTAACTGTTCCTTGTGGTATGACTCCACACTTGGTACGCTGAAATGCGTATTGGCTAGCCGCACTCGGTTACTACCAAGTAACCCAAACTACTTCATGTAAGTGGTTCTCAGCCTCCATCATTTACTCCTTTCTTTGTACAGTCGTATAATAAAATTTAAGTTATACGTTATTACATTTAACAAGAAGCAGACTACATTTTTCAAAGCAAAAACCTGGAAGAAGAATTTAGGCGGCACACAACAAGAGCTGATCTTCACCTGCGCGCCGCAGAGCCACTCACCTGCTCGGTGACGAAGAGGCCAATGAAGCGCCCGTTCCTTACCCTCCCTTCCGCTGAGCAATAACCACAAACGGCACCGCTGACGGGCACGATCCGCCGCCTTCAATTTTCGTAGTAACGTATGGCAGAAAGCGTTAAAAAATAAAACCCAGCCGAACACGCGAGCACCTCCCGTCAGGTTATCAACGCCAGAAGCACCCGCTCTCCGGGGGGGGGGGAGCCGGGCTGGCGCAGCCCCCCCTCCGGGGAAGGGGCGCCGGCGGGAGGCGCAGCCCCGCGGCCGGACAAGCCCAGCGCGGCGTCCCGCCGGCGGCACTCGTTCTCCACCGGGACGGCGCCGCTGGCTCCCTCGAGTCCTTCTCGCGGGAGAAAAAAAATGCCCAAAACAGCTGCTATTAGGAAAGAGGGACCTACCAGGAACCTCGGCGGGAGAAGAAAAACGCATACACGCAGCAGCATCCCCGCCGCCGCCGCGGCAGCTGGTGTCAACTCCGCGGCTCGATGGAGCCGGGCGGCAAAGTCCCGCTCCCTGCCGCCGCGGGGCTCCGCTGCCGGCCCAGGCGCGGGGCGCAGGCACCGCACCGAGCGCACCAGAGCCGCGCTGGCACACGCGCGGGGTACGGGCAGGCTCGCCCTGGCGCCCGCAGGTGCAGCCCCGCGGCAGCCGGCCTCGCCCCTTCCCCGCCCGCAGCGCCGCTCTCCCCCCGCAGCCGAGGGCTCCCACCGCGCGCGGGGAGGGCTGGAGCCGCCCGGGGGTGGCTCGCCGCCCAGCCGTCCCCGCCGGGAGGGGAGCCGCCTCCACCGCCCCGCGGGCGTCCTGCCGTACCTCTCCGGCTGCTGCTGGGCGAGCCCCGCCGCCGCTCCCCAGCGGCCGCCCTCCGCCAGCGCCGTGCCGCCCGCCCGCCGCCGCCTCCCCGCAGCGCCCCTCGCCGGCGGGAAGCGGCCGGCTGGGGGCCGGGCCGGGCGTGCGGGGCGGGAGCCGGGGCCGCCGCCGCCGTCCCGCGCTGCGGGGAGCAGGGCGGAGCAGCCTGCGGAGCGGCTCCGCCGCCCAGAGGCCGCGGGGCCGGGCGGGGGCGCCTCCGCGGCGGCCCCTCTCCCCCCTCCTCCCGCTCCCCCTTCGCGCACGGGGGCGCGGGGCTGCCCGCCGGGGGGGCCCGGCCGCGGGGCACCACCCGCCGCCCCGTGCGGGAGCCCGGCGGGGCCCCACCCGCCAGCGCAGGTCTCCCCTTCCGAGGGGGCTGGGGAAGGGTGCGCATCCCCGTTATACCGTCTCCTCGTTTTCGGCGGTGTTTTAAGTTGCGTGGAGCTAGCAGCTCAGGAGGCGAGCCAGTGATTTCTCAGGATGGGCTTGGAAGGGGGGAAAAAAAAAGGTATTTACTTTACAGTTTTATGATTTTTCAACCGTGAGGACACAGTGGCTGTACCTGTTCTGTGCACTGGGTGAGGGAAGCGCCCAAAGGGTCAAGCGGTATGTGAGTGTGTAATAAAAGGCACTTGTCCTAGCTGTCCTCCCTACAGCTACACGCAACGGTTCTTAAGCTTTACGACCATCGCTTTTAATCGTTCGAGTGAGCTAGATTTATCAGACAGCTCCAAGCATTACAAAATGTTCCAAATTTCAAAAGTAACCAAGCAAAAAGCATCTTGATTCATCCAGATGAATTGAATGATTCATTCACCCTCGTAGGCATCCTCGGGTACCTGAAGAGCTTGCGTAGCAGGCATCTAAGAAAGATAAGGAAACTAATTTAGCACTTATGTGTATTTCCTAACATGTTAAAATATGGTTTTGAAACTGGTGCAGTAAACAGAGGTAGGCCATGAAAATGCTTAAGACCTTTTCTCTTTCACAGCTGTAACTGACTTTAAAACGGACCTAATTTTACCACTTTCAATAAATTCCGATACATGCAACCAAAATCTCCCGCTTGGCTTTCACACGTAAAATTTTAGCATAAAAATTGCAGTTTATGCACGATAGCAATGTAACGTTACCTGTTACCTGCAAATTCCTGGTGTTGCATTTTTAAGAAACTACAGTGTTTGTACTATTCCAAATGATGCATGTGTTGGGAAGTTTATACTTAGGAGGTACAATGTTTACTTGGTTAGTATATAAATACAGCCCCTTGCAAAGCTAATTTGAGTTTGCTACATGTTATACTCGCGACACCATTCTTTGACTTGGTTCAGGAAAAGCTGTTGAAGGGATCTGCTCTAAACTAAATGCTCAGGTACGTCATTTGTCTGTAATTGCCAGAATAACAGGTTGGTCTCTATAACAGTGTGAATCATTATCAAAAAAGATACGCAGGTGAATATATTCTGTAATGCATGATTTAATTTTAAGTATTAGAACAACAGCTTCAGATTTATGAGGGTTTTTTCACAGTTTCATCTTATAAATGTTGTTGGGGGGGTGGGGGGTGAAAGGAAGGGCTAACATCCGTTTGCACAGCAGCCCGAGAGCTCAGATAGAGCGTTACCAACCAGGATACCCAAGTACAAGGAGAATTTCTGAGAAACATAGCAGAGCTTTTGTGTTTCTGTTGGGGTAGAAAGCAGCTGCTCTTAGAGACTGGAGGCCCCATATTATTTTGGTAGCACTGCCCCATACCAGTCCGTATTTATTAAGCGCTCTTTGTGATCCGTAACAGACCACATGAACCAAGGGCTTTAGAAATCAGGATTACAGAAAGCTGGGGCCTGTTTAGAACAAAGGTAAAGTATTCTTGCTATTATTTCTTTGGTGACTTCGATCTCCATCAGTAACACTTGCATTGCTGTAAAGAATTACCCCGCTACGGTCCCAGGCTGCAGCTTTATTAGGAATGACTCCTAGTACTCACGGCCCTTTTCCGGAGTGCTATGGCAACTCTCTTGTCCTCTGGGACAGCGGTTTTCCAGTCGGTTTTCTTCTCTGGATACGGAACCGCTAACTCCACGCACCAGAAATCAAGGAACTTAAACATTTATTGATATCCTGGTTCACACAGCCACCACATCTTCAGAACGTGAAGAACTTGCACAAATTACACAGCGTTCAGTGCAATAACGTTAATGAACAAAACCTAGTTTGCTTTCATTTCGGGTAGCATTAGAGAGTGCTCTGCAAGGTTTTATTTCTCCTCACCTTAATCTAATCTATCAGTAAATATCAGAAAACTAGGCTATTGATGCAATTTGCTAAACCAAAATGTTTTGAGTAAGAAATCATGTGGCATGAAATAGAAAAGAGATTTTTTGATAAACACCCAGCTGTTAACAGCGAGAGCTGCCGTGGGACAACTATTTACATTTCACTCCTAAATAACACAGGTGCTAGGAGCAGAATTTGAGAACAAAATTTTAAACGAAGGCTTTGTCAAGGAAGCTGAGATATGCATGTTCTCATCGTCAGGCTATTTTTCAAGCTTCCTTCCAGTTATTCACTGTCGTCTTAGCCTTCTCTTCCTCTCCATACTGAACAAGTGTGGTCAAAAGCAGGATGAGGATGCAGAAAATGTTCTACAAGAAGAATGAAGCCGTCTCTTGTACAAGAGGGCAACATTTTGAAAAGGCAATTATTTAAGGTTTTTCTTAATGTCAGTTACTATGCAAACAGGAAAATTATATGTCACAGGCTTCGAAATGAAAAAGGGGGAACCGATGTCATTAGCTGCTCTAAGACAAGGCCATTTCTGTTTCAGCCAGTGAAAAGATTTAGAAAAGCAGGTATTTAGAAAAAGCTTTTCAGGGTAATTACAGTGTCTCCTGTTCTTTTTAAAGGAGAAGTTAAAAGCGGACTTAGAGATACATCAGATGCAACAACAGATCGGTACTTCTCTTTCTCACATCATAAAACGAGGAATCTATTTACTTGCTCCTGCTTTTCTTTAGTACATTTAAAAGAAAAAGAATAAGAGAATGCACTTATTGGCATCTCACTGTGCTATGTTAAGCCAATATTTGAATTACTGCCTAGAATGAACTCATGCAAGCTAAGGGAATGCTCTTACAGCCCCCGTTACTGTGTGTACTCTTTACTTAGACAGTTATTTTGGTGTCAGCTATGGCATTCTTTGCACAAGCAAGAACTATGCAAAGTGAGTAAGAGCTATAGAATGAAATGCTGCGTAAAGAAATGTTCAGTTAACATCCAGGTGCCCTGTGTTCCACAGTAGGACAACGAGAAGTGTTCCTCAAGGCAACACTGAAGGAAACATTAAAGGAAGTTGAACACGTACGACGCACCTGCAAAGCATAAACTGGGAGCACAACGTATAATTTCATCCTAAATGTACTGAGGTACTTTTTAGAATTACTGTTTTACTTCAAAATAGCTAGCTACACTTCTATCAACTAGTAAATCCATCAGTAAAATATCTGTATTTTTCACAAATGTTTTATTGCAAAGAATTTTAATGGCCTCTATAAAATACAGAAACATTTCATGAAACCAGTTGATTTCCTATATATAAAATTTGTGAGGTTCATCAAGAAGATAGCTCAAGTCACCTAAACGTTAGTGATCATCTAACTGTCAGTTGACAAGATTTAGGACTTTTTAGGACACGCAGAGAAAAAAAACAAAAACACCCCTAAAATTCCACACACTAGAGAATGAGCAGAAACAGTCTTCTCCTAGCTCGTTAATTATTTTTTCTCACACTTAACCTCCACATTTTTGCTGGAGCTGTGAAGAGTTATGCCATTTCTTCCAACAAAACCTCCCTAAAACTCTACAAGATGACTATGGTTACTTTGGCTGAAAATGCATACATGGGGCCCTTAGAGCCTGTCAATAATACGTGGCTTGCAAAAATTTCTAGGGTTTCAGGCAAAACTCTTCCTTCTCCTCTGTTTGCTGTCACTGAACTACTCTAGGGTCAAGATATTTCACCAATGTCTTTGCATCGTCTTGACTCACTGTACCACTTCGATATATGCCAACCAGAAAACGAGTCTATAAAACTACAGTGTTCATGCACTGGATTAACATCGTGTACCAACTCATTGATCCTCAAATTTGTCTTTCATCTATGGAAGTATTCTGCCGCAAGCAAAGATATTTGTTAACACCAACACCAACCATTTAAAGCAGGCTTTATACGTCAACGCTTTCCATTCTGTTCAGAAACTGAAAGGACATTTTAGCTCAAATAAATTGGTTCAGCTTGTTCTTGACAAGAAAAACTGCCTAGGAAGCAATAAGCTGCATTCTGCATTTGAAACAGGGTTTGGAAAAATAACTAAGGTGGCAAACATATCTTCACAGCGAAAAATACTTCCATTTATTTTATAAAAGAATTTTTCACCCCTTGGAAAACTCAGTAACATGGCAAGAGTCACTAATTCATCTTTCTCTCATTTGCATTGTGTTTTGCTCAATGCACTGGTTCACAGTTGTAGCCTCATGAGGTGATTTTTGCTAAGAGAAAAGCTGTCATCTTGAATGAAGTGTTTCTTCAACGTGGTTTAAGTGACTTACAAACACAGCCCAACTTGTGTTGCCTTGAACACGATAGAAAGATAATACTTTCTATAGGCACTTTTGTATGCAGACATCCAGTTTTCTCTCTGTAGAAAGCATGTTTTCCAAAGTAAGCTCTGCTTCTTAGAGTCCTTAGGGCACAATCACATCTCTCTGCTGGCTGTCCCTCCCTTAGCACATGAAGACAACTGCTAGTCCCCGTATTTCCACTTTAGAGAAGCCTGTTAGTCAAAAAAAAATTAGTTTCTTTTCATGCTTTTCTGTGGTATGTTGGATAGTACTTCGGACAATGGTTTTTATTGTTTTGGCCAGAATGATGAAAAGGGATGTTCAATGTCTCTTCGCTTTTAGCTGGAATAAATGTTCATTGCCTTAAAGCAGGACTGTGACATGCAAGAATCATTAAGATTTCTTGCTGCCTAACAGTAGCTCCTAGTACAGGTATAGAGAGACAATTACTATATAAAAAAGATTATTAAAAAAAATTATTTCGATACCTGGGGAAAATGAGCTCATGTTTGGTCAAAAGGCTACGTTTGTCTAATAACCTGCAGGCACCAAAAGATGAAACCCGCTGTTTACTACCTTTTTCTCTATTCCTCAATGGTGTCCTGCCCTCTCCCTCGCTCTGCTGCCTGTCTGACCTCTTAGCAAGCCAGTGAGGAAAGTGACTCAGTTTTTGTTGCTGCTGATTTAGTGAGCCACATCCCCAGGGTGAGGAGTCAGTGGAGGACCGGAGCCTCTGCCAGGGAAGGCAGGGTTGTGCTGCTGGGGAAGGAAATTGTGGGGAGAGGGGGCTGGACCACTCCATATGCTGGCACTGAGCCTTCACATCAGCTCAGCTGTCTTGTGGTGTTTGCTCCACCTTAAAAGTAATGTGTGTTTGGGTTTTTTTCCAAACAACAGGAAAAAAAAATCATCACCAAAATGTAAATGCATCCATGTAACATTCTTGCCAGTTTTTAATTCAGCATCTAGTGGTATGGCATTTTATATCAGCTGTATTAAGAACAATGTCAGGAATGCATCCCAGTCCTATCATGGTTTTTTTCATCTCAGTAAAGCAAATAATAGCTTAAAAGATAAGTGCTCTGGTCATGGTAAAGAACCACATGTTTTATTTAACTTTCATGCAATTGAAGTCTTGCATTCAAGAAAAGGATACCAGTGTGCCTGCTTTTAGTAGCTGATACGGCAGCATTTCTAAATTATAAAAGACCGAGATTAAGAGGGTTTTATGCATAGTACACAATAACAAAATTCATAGACTAGATGCTTTTAAACAAATACTTTTTAAAACAGTTCTTATTTTTACTTAAACTTTTATACATCATAAAACCTGTCGTCTTCAAACATGCATGTTGTAGGAGTTTTTGGACACAAGCTCTCATAATTTATAATCTTACAGCAGCATTATTATGACTGCTTGAATAACATTGAAAACACCACCATATTCCATGCATTTTAAGATATTATTTAATATCATTTAACAGAGGCAAATGAAGAGTTAGAAACATGTGACCAGGCAGCCTTGGTACACCCTGATGTTTACCCGGTAAGCTCACTGAAGGTCATTTTCTTTACCACACATTACCATTTTCCGAAATCTTGACAAATGGAACAGTTGTTTCAGAATTCATTCAACTTTATAAGGCTTCATAGTCATATGAAGAGCCTCAACAAAACTTTATTTATTTCTGGTTCTCTGACTTCAAAGGTGACCCATGTACCTGAGTAAATGAAATGGCAATTGAGAATTTCAATATAGGGATCACACATTGTTCATGAACCCTCTGTGGTGAATTTTGATGTGTAGGAGGAAGTCATTCAACAAATTTTGAATGAATAGATCTGGAACCGTTCTAAACTGAACCCAGCCAATTTCTGGTTTTTTTTTTTTTTAAGTGAATAAACTCGTGCAATTTAATTGCTTTAAGGTATATATATTTAAATTTTGATCACTAGCAGTTCCCACTAAATTGCCTTGCACATTGTTTTGCTAATGTTTTCAGAAAAGTAAAATATATTCTATAATGCTCATTTGATCTACTTGGGAAACCAAGTCTTTTCCACTCACACACACAATTATATATTGAATTTCTAAATTCAGAGCTACAGCTATAATTGGTCCCAAAGATGTTAATACAGAATAATGCTTTATAATAGATGTAAAAAAATAGTAATATGTCCTAAGTATAGTGTCCCTTGCCTTTGACCGGTTAGATATATTCTCATTTCCTTATCTTACTGGAACAAAGGCATCACTTTCAGAACAAGGGAAAAAAGACACGGGACGGAGAATGCCTAGTCATATCGTCTGTGCTAGGTCTTTGCTTCATCGTTCTGCTCTTTAGCTGTTCCTGCTGTTCCTGTTTTGTATTTATCAAATCATGAGAAAAATGACTGAAGTGGAACAAATGATAAACAGCGCACGTATCTTCCTCTCATGCTCTAAGAAAGCTGATATTCAAAGGCCTTCAAATAATACCTTCCACCCTCCTGCCTTTTTTGTGCCTCTAATTGCCGAGCATTGCTGAATAAAACCACGCTGACAGTTATTCTGTAACACTTGCAGAGTACAGCTAGCGGTTTGGAGAAACGTGTCGCTTTCCGATGCACACAGGGAGCCCTGACTGCCGGCATCTGCGGGTGGTAGGTGTGCTGGGCTGACCCTGGCCGGCTGCCAGACCCCCACCCAGCCGCTCCATCGCTCCCCCTCCTCAGGGCAGGGAGGGAAAATAATACAGAGAAGCTCACGGGTCAGGATAAAGACAGGGCGATCACTCACCAACTACTGGCGTGGGCAAAACAGACTCAACTTGGGGAAAATTAATTTAATCTATTGCCAGGTAAAAATAGAGTAGGATGGTGAGAAACAAGGGCAAAACTAAAACCACCTTCCCTCCAACCCTCTCTTCTTCCCAGGCTCAACTTCACTCCTTCGTTCCTGACTCTCGACCTCCTCCCCGCCGAGTGGCACAGGGGGTGAGGAACGGGGGCTGCCGTCAGTCCATAACAGCTCCTCTCGGCCGCTTCTTCCTCCTCACTCTTTTCCCCTGCTCCAGCGTGGGGTCCCTCCTATGGGATACAGTCCTTCACAAACTTCTCCAACATGGGTCCTTCCCAAGGGCTGCAGTTCTTCAGGAACTGCTCCAGTGTGGGTCCTTTTCCAGGGGGTGCAGTCCTTCAGGAACAGACTGCTCCTGTGTGGCCTCCTCTCCACGGGCCGCAGCTCCTGCCAGGATCCTGCTCCTGCATGGGCTCTCCATGGGCTGCAGCTTTCGTCAGGGCATGCCCACCTGCTCCGCCATGGGGTCCTCCACGGGCTGTAGTGTGGATATCTGCTCTGGCATCGTCCTCCATGGGCTGCAGCGAGACAACCTGCATCACCATGGTCTTTTCCACGGACTGTGGGGGAATCTCTGCTCTGGCGCCTGGAGCACCTCCTCCCCCTCCTTCTTCACCAACCTTGGTGTCCGCAGAGCTGTTTCTCTCACATTTTTTCTCACTCCTCTCTCTCACAGCTGCTGCACAGTGTTTTTTACCCTTTCTTAAACACATTGTCACAGAGGCACCACCAGCTTGGCCGATGGGCCCAGCTTTGGGCAGCAACGGGTCTGTTTTGGAGCAAGCTGGAACCAGCTGTATCTAGCGTGGGGGCAGCTCCTGGTGTCTTGTCACAGAGGCCACCCCTGCAGCCCCCCAATCGCTGCCAGCACCTTGCCACGTAAACCCAGTACAGAAGGTTTGCGCCATTATTTGGGACCTCTATGCCAGCACAGGAGGAAACAAAACGGGAAGTCAGCTGCGTTAAGCTGCGAGCATGTTGTTCTTTCCCCAGGTAAGAGTTTGCCTATTTTCTAAAAGCATCAAAGAGAGAACTGTCCTCAAGGACCTCCTATTGATTTCATCCACAAGCCTGAAACCCTTTATCTCTTCCTTTGAGGCTAACATTTGTATTTAAAACCTAGAGAGATTAATTAGATGTGTCACAAACTTCTCAAGTTTGGTGCCAAGGAAAATATTAAAGAGCTTGTTTCAGGAGAGCTCTTCATATCCCCCTCTCCCCCCTTTTTTTCTCCTCAGCTTTAATTTTGGAGAGGGTAGAAGATTTTATAAACACAAAAATACTGCAAGCATCTTTAAGGGCAGGTAACAGCTTCTCCTGAAGTAGTTCAATGAACTGATGAATTACTGCCATGCACAGCATCATGCATTTCTTCAGACAATCTCATTCTACATTTTCTTAGCGCCTCACCCCATGTTCATCAAACACTTTTTCTTCTTTATTGCCAGATATGCTTGGTGGTAGTAGTTGGCTGCTAGCTCCAGCGTGTGCGTGCAGTATTGAGCTTTGATGTATAGACAGTAGATACAGACCAGTGCAAGTTGGTTTGGCCATGGATTGTTTTGTCCTGCCATGAAAGCAACAACAAATATATTGTCTTCGGTGAGCAGGTGACCAGTTCCCACAAATTACATTTCATTTCGAAATTTGAATTTCTGCCAAAACTGTAAGGTCTGAAATGTCAGCATTTCCCATGGAACACAAATTCAAAATGTCGATCAGCTTTTATCCCAAGTGAAATGTGTTTGTATAGTTGCCTGGGACAACACAAGGACATGACACTGTTCTATCTGCTTCATGCTAGAATAATTTTCAAAGCTTAGTAAGTCAAGGAGGCAAGCGCTCTGCTCCCTTTCCAGCTCGGTAGTTTCTATGTTATGTAGGAATAGTGCTTCTGGCTTTCTATATTAGAGCGGCTGCAGCCTTAGTTTGTGATAAGCCTTTGTAAAAGACTCAATCTCAGGGTTGCAAGAAGGGATGTGACTTTTTTCCTATGCTAGAGTATCTTCCATTTTGCCAGTGGGATTCCCAGCTATTTGTTGACCAGCAGAGGCATTTTGAAATTCAGGTACACTGGGCTTCGTGTTCCAAAATGCTCCATGCTGGCTGTCAACTTCTTGTCCCCTCCCCACCATGCTTCTCCTCCCATTTAGTCTGCCTGTCTCAGGCCTACCCCGTCCATACCATCTTCAGATGTTACACTGTCCCTCAATTCTGTTTCTATGATGATGGCTTTTCTTTTTAAGCCAGTGAGGTTACTCCCCACGGGTTGCTCTCTGGTCGCCTGAACATACAAGAGTTTTCAGGAGTGCTTGAGAAAAGTGCTCTCTTTTAGTACTAAGTGCCAGAGACTCATCTGCAGCTACCTGTTGATGTGTTGCAGCACATCACAGGGGCCCTGGTCCACCAACCGTGCAGACCACTGCCCTGTTTATCAATGCCACAGTTTTGCCTGGGCAGCGTGCCCAGGGTGCTGGGAGGCAGGGGATCTGAGCATGGGAAAGGGAAGGCATTTATTTAACACACTTACTCCCGAGACGAAATAAGGATGCCACCCAACTACTCGTCGATACCTGGGAAGCAGAAAGCATTCCCGTAACAGACATAGCCCTAACGGCCTTCGGAAGCAGCAGCTGAATGCAAAGCCCTGTTGTGTTCATGTAGCTAACGGGTGGAGCATAGACCGGCAGCATATTCAGTACAAATAGAATTTTTAATTAAACAATGAAGGTGACCTCTAACAAACTTACTCTAAAAACGTGCACATGGTTTTCCAGAGATTTATAATTGGACCTGTTTGGGTGAGTTTTCATAAACTTCTAACATTTGCTCTTTGGATGATCTCCTTGCCAAATAAGGTTTGTTTGGGGTTTTTTTCTTCTAGAGTAGAAAGGTGCTAGACTTTCTAAAAATAAAATGCTGTAAAAATTGTCTGTCTTTTTACTGTGATGAAAATAAAATATTTTTTCCTTAGCTTCATTTTAGGAAGTATCCCAGCCAGTTTTGCGCTAATCTTCCAAAAATATTCAACATGAAGTAGCAAATTACATAGACAGTTTTTGGCCAAATAGCTGAAGTTTGGAAGCATTCTCAGTAATTAAATGGAGTCTTGCAATTGAAACTCCTAAACAGCTAGCAGCAGTACTACCAAATGATATACCAAAAATAGAACATTTTGCATATCAACACATTAAGAAAGGAATTAATTCTTATTTCTTCTAAAGCTCATAGTACCATACTTTCAAAGACAAACAGCACGTAAACCAAAGCACCACTTAATGCATAGTGCAAGTAAGCATGTGCTTTTAGTTTGTTCCTTTGAAGAGATTTCATTAGATCATTTGCTTTTACCAATTACAGTTTTATTGCATGTTTTAAAGATGTGCAGCATCAGAAAATTCTATATAGTTAGAAGAGATATCTAACTTGAGTAAAATATTGTTGCTTCATTCTCATTTCAAACACAATGTGTAAGCTATGCTTACAGAAAATAATATTATAAAAATCCAAGTAATACTAATCGTGAAACAGAATTAAAACTTCCTATTTATTCATTTATCAGATGTCATAACGCTAATGTTAATGTTTTGGATCATTTAAGTGGGTAAGCCACTACAGCGGGTGCTATGCAAACTTACTGGCACTGGAAAATTATTCTACCTTGATGTACGTCTTAAACACTGACTACAGGCAATAAACATTTAGGGCATTTAACAGTGGCAGCTGGTCAATGTTAACCCTTAAATCGACTGTGTACATTGTCGTATCACAAAGCTCATCTGACAAATCAAACCAGCCTCTAAGGAAGCCAGCATGGACTTGCAATACAGCCATTCCAGTTCGGGACTGAGCAAACGCCCTGCTCTCAGCAGCCAAACGGACCGAAGGCAGCACCGTGCGGATGCAGTAGCAGCAATTCCAGCTCCACGCTTTGTTCCACGGGGCTGGGCTAAGCCGCTTGTACAGGCTGGCTGCTGTAGTCCTGTTCTCACTCATGATCGCAATGTGATTTTCCAGTACCGTGACGATTCCAAAAATACAGAATCCGGTTTGACAGACCATTTGTAGCTATGGAAATAGCAATGTCTCTGACAATTCACTAAGAATCTTTTAAACAATTGTTGAGTGGGCACTCAGCTCTTCAAAGAAGTTCTAGCAAGGCACTGCAGTTAACATTAAAACAACTCTCAGAAAAAAAAATGCAGAAAAGCAAATCATCAAAACCTCTGCTAGGGCCAAGCATCCCTGATCTGGCCAACACAAAAGCTACCATATTGATTAGCCCAAGAGTCCATCTCATCCACCGTGCCGTTCCCTGCAGTGCCGAGCAGCGAGTGCGTAGGAAGAGAGCAAGAACAAGAGCAGCACACGCCGATCCTTCCTCCAGCATCCGGCCACACGTAGCTTAGGAACTAAGTCAGAAGAATTACATACCAGAATTCTACTGATTTTGTATTCAAGAGTTTAAGGTAGATGTGAAGGTTTAAAATGTTCACAACGGTTTAAAGGAAAAAGTGAGAGAGGAGGCATACTATTTTAGCTGCATTTGTATTCACATTTTTTACTGCCTCTGCTCAAGCAGCGGAGGATCTGCACAGCCTGCACAGACTGCCACCTCTCCAGTACGCCAAATCCTCCTCAAATATTTGCTTTTTAATCAACAAATGATTTGAGCTGCTCTGTTTATCCTCTGTCTTTTTAAGAGCTCCTGTTCTGCATTTGAATGATGAAAGCCTACAGCTCTTTCAAATATAGGGTTGTATTTCTGAGCCACCTCTTTCAGGACTTTTCGCATTTCCTATTACAATTCACAGAACTAATTATACTGCCAATCCATTTGCATTTTCCAGTTTACAGTTCACAGTAGTGTAATAAAGTATTAAGCAATGTTATCAGGTAACTCCCCTTGAAAAGAAGTGTATGGCTCCTTGTTAGAATTTAGCATTGCTCCTGTGAAATCAGTAATAGCGTTAGGCATTCTCAGCAAAAAAAAAGGGAGAACATTGGTGATTTTGGTTACTGAAATTAGATAAAAAGTGGATCTGTTAGGAAAAAAAGGAAAATAACCACTCAATAGTTGTGAAAGTTGAATAAATGTAAGTCTAACACTATCTCAAAAGATGATTTAATACCTCCTCCTCTCTAAAGGCTAGCTGGATGCCTGGCGGATGTTATCTAATGTGTTATTGATCCAGCAAAGGTGATTCCAAACCAGGTCTGCTTCAGAGCTTTATTACTCTTATACTTGGATTTTTTTTTCCTAATATTTAACATAAATCTCCACGAGTTCAAATTAAAGCCATTATTTCTTGTCCTGCCTTTCATCATACATTGGCCCGTTAATCACCTTTTTCAGTAAATTGCTACACAGTCAGAGACATCTACAAGGAAGACTGGGCAAGGGATATAAAACAAATGCAGTTCCTCCACAAATCACATTTTCTAAGCTTCCTTTTGGTCTCGCTGCCTTCAGGAAGAATCGCTTTTCTGTCTCTGTCCCGCCATCACGCTGGGCTGAGAGTTACATTCCATGCCTGATCAATACCAAGCAGAACAACATAACCGCCTTCTGAGCCCTTCATGGTATTCATCGGTGTATTCAGTTATTTATAACATCATACTTGGGTTCCTATTTATTGTAATTCCATATTTTTTTCTGCAGCACTACTGCCTAGACAATTAGTCCCCATTTTGTATTTGTGCATTTGATGTCCTGGTTTTACAGAGAGTACTTTACATTTTTTATGATCTTTCTTCTTCTTGAGTTCTCCAACCTATTCAATATTTTTCATTTTGATTCTGTCATTCAATGTGCTTGTAACTTCTTTCAGCATGCTGTCATTAAAAAGCTTTTATAAGCACCATTTTTATTACATGATTTCAGTTATTGTGACTAATACTGATTAGCTCTTGGGGCAAAAAACCACCCATCTTCTTGCATTTATTCCTCCTACTTTGATAACCCTTTATTAGGAAAGGTTGGTTACTTTTTCCCTAGGTGATACATTCTTATGTGGGAGAGCATAAAAAGACACATTTACTACAAAATACCACACCTATTATTTATTTCCTCTTCATCCATTAAACCAGCTGTCCTACCAAAGAATAAAATCAGATTATTTGACATATACTCTTGACAAACCTGTGCTGGCTGTTCATGGGTGATGCTGGCTGTTTGTTTGTAAACACTTCCTAGATTAGTATTGTTTTGTCATTTTGATATTTTTCTAATGGCTCTCTGCATGTTGAGCTGAGCCCGAGAGACTCAGAGTTTCCTCAGACCTCCTGCTCTCCTCCTATCTATAAAGGGCAGTGGGGGAGGAAGGATAGGTAATTTTTTTGCATTATGACCTACACACACACACACTCATCGGTCATTCAGGAACCCTCTCTATTTTCCATGGAATTCACCGAGATAATTGTTGCTAGTATTTCAAGGAATGTATTTCTTTGAATATTTCTAAACAGAACTGAGAAATAGTCTAGAAACTATTTTCATTTGATAGTATACTACATCCAAAGCTACAGATGTAAAGATGCATGATCTCTGAAAATACGGAGAATAAAAAATGCACAGGATCCAAGGGTAAGTTATTTCAGCACTGTTAGCTTTGTCTACAGGATGCCAATGCATATACAACACATGCTTCCACTAGCTTTTATTTCTTTAAAAGTAAACATGCAATTTTATCCCTAGCTTGGCCCGCGAAAATACTGCAGAGGTCACGACACAAAAAACTTTATACCGGAGGAGATTTTGTTTCATGTGTTTTCCTATGACTACATCCATCTGCGCTTGCTCATAAAGGTCTGCTCTTACGAGATTTAGTCTTCATGTTCAGTCTTCTCCTACTATAGCCATTAGCAAATATTAAACGTGAAAGCTAGTTTGAGAGCAAGGCAGTATAAAAATGTTCAGCTTTGCTTCCCCCTGTACTTTCATGTTTTTCAAGCAGAGTATTTCCAATGAGTGTACAGTTAAGACTGAACAAGAGACCCTTTTGTAAGGTAAGCGTGTATCTGTGCAAACACACGCCACCAAAACTGAAACTAGAGGTGGGGCAGCCTTGGTCCTCCCCCTCATGTTCAGTCTGGTTTAGAAGTACCGGGTATCACAGGGGGGGAATCTACACAAGACCTTCCCCCCAAGTAAAAAAAAAAAAAAAAAAACAAAACACCGTTTGAAAATTCTGCATTGTTTTGTACTAGGTGTCTTTCCTGTTTCCCAGGCACCTTCGGAGAGAGAGAAAAGATCCTACGTATTTTTTTATAGATGTATTGAGTCAAATAAAACTCAGGATCAATTCTTTATAATGGAGTTAAAAGAACCCGAAATTGCAATTTGCCATTATTAAAATCTAACGGCAACTTTGTGTCAGGTAATTGGCACAGATCCATTTAGAAACAGAGGGGGGGAAAAGGGGCCCGGGGGGGCAGGGGCGTTACTGCTCCCCTGGAGGAACCGCTCCTGTAGGAGTTCTGTACATCCAGCAAAGGGCAGGCACTCCGCAATGAAGTTACAAATGAGTACTTCGCCGCTTTTATGCGGGACTGTAAACACCAGGCCGCAGTACCGGCTGCAGGGTCGCCTCGGCGCTGCCGAAAGCTGGCCGAACGCCACCGAGAAGCGGCATCGCCCACCGGCGCTGCACCTGCCGCGCCGGGCGGCGGAGGAGCGGCCCCAGCGCTGCGCAGCAGCGGCCGCCTCGCCAGCCCGAGTGCCTGGAGTTGGGTATGGCCAGCCTGGCTGGACTTCGAGGGCGGGCAGTCGCTCCTTTCCTTTTCGGCACGGCACGGCACGGCCGGCCCGTAGAGACCCGGCCTCCCCGCCCTCCGCCGCCGGGGCGAGCGCCTACAAGGCGGCCCGGGCGCCCCCCGCCGCCTGCCGGCCGCTGCCGCAGGAGGCCCCGCCCGCCCCGGCAGAGGCGGAGCCGCGCAGGGCTCGCAGCCGCTGCCGGAACAGCCGCCGCCCGCACCGGGGCCATGGAGGAGTTTCACCCCCACAACGACGAGGTAGGGGCCGCCGCCCTCCGACGGGGCAGGGGGGCTGTGGGCTGTGCCCGGGCGGGGTGCGGGGCCCTCCGCCAGCCAGCCCCCGGGTCCCGCGCTGCCTCCGCCGCGCCGGAGGGAGCCGGCCGAGAGCTCGGCGGGGAACGGGCGGCGCTGCCGGGGCCGCTGCCTCCGCCCTGGCCGGGCCGGGCAGGTTGAAGGTCGCGGTTGTACGGGTGGGCTGTGCGCCGGCACCTCCCGTTCCCCGACGCTTCGGGCACCCCCGGGGCCCGTGCAACACCTGGCGGCCCGCCTCGGGGCGGAACGGGGTTTCCTTGTGCGGGCTGGGGGTTTGGCCCTGCCCTCTGCCTGCCTGGGGCTTCAGTGAGCCTGTTCCAGTTCTGGTAGCCAAAAGCTCCTGCAAGGGAAAGTGGAAGCGGTGTTCGGGGGTGCTGCCGCCCGCTGCGGTGCTGTCGGTCTGCGGCCATTTTTCTTCTATCACCCCTGGAAAAAAAAAAAACAACAACAACAAGAAGTCTGCGCGGCAGGCTGATCCCTGTCAGCCAGAACTGAGGAGCCTTTCCCTCCCCAGGGGACCTTACTTCGGGTCTCTAGCCACCAGTTTTCATTAAAAAAAAAAACAAAAAACTCGTAGAAACATTATTGTCCTTGAGGTTTCTGTCCATGCTCAGGTGTTTGAAATTGATGGATGCGAAGAGGCAGATGGCACAATGGCACGTGCCGTGCTTCCTTTGGAAGCCAAGCTAAACGCTGACAGGTAGGAATGGGCAGAAACTAGGCAGCATTAAAACTTGCAAGCTTTTTCTGCACTTGAGGAAGTTACTTGGTTAAGCTAATGACTATGGAAAACAGTCTTTTTGATACTAGGGTTGCAAAACTACCATTTGGCAGCAAGATGTAACCCACGGGTTAGTAAGTCCACGACTCCAGTAAAAACCAGGATTAAGACCCAGAGGAAAAGATTTGCCATTTAACTTTTTGTCTTGGAGAATATTCCCACGGCAGGCATAGATAGTGGTGGAATTTAATCTTTACAGAAAGTGTAAATTGAACCTGTTTCCGAGCTCACCGAGGCCTGAGCTTTTTGGACCCACTCAAATGTGACTAGCAAAACAATACTAAATAACGTATGTATGGTGCTGGGGGAAAAAGTAAGATTTTAGAATTATACTAACAGACTACACAATGCAAATAACCAGGCACGGGGCCTGATCATTACGTGTTACTTAGAGTAAAACTGCATCATTCGTTTACTTTTCTATCAGAAATAATAATAATTGATTTTTATTACAGATGATCTTCAATGCTGATGAGGCGCACAACATAGTTAAGGAGGTAGGTTTTAGCTAAGAGCTGTATTTCAAAGGAAATCTTTACCTTACCTTGCGCTATAGTGAAAGCGGCTACTTTCATTGACCATCCCAGGTAAATTCAAACTTATATGAAACTATTATTTATGTCAAATAAAGACAGAGTTTCATTTGGAGCTGCTTTAAGCTTCATCTGATTGCTGTCTTTAACTATCTAGAGAGGAGAAGGTAGGTAAGAGAGAGCCAGAATTCACATTACAGTGGAAAGACGAGGGGCAGCAGTCACAAGTTGCAAGGGAAATTCACTCCGATTTTATTTTTTCCCCCCTTTATCCAGCTAGAGAGTAGTTAATCACTAGAGAGGTCGCAGGGAAAGCTTGTGGAGTCTCCATCCTTAGAGATTTTTAAAACTTGACTGGACAAGGCTCTGAGCAACGTGATCAAACTCGGAAGTTAGCCTTGGCTTGAGCAGGAGGTTGTGCTACAGGAGCTCGTTATTCTAGCAATGCTTTTGAAAAACAGTTTTTACACAAAAAGAGCAGGCTGAAAGTGAGTAGCCTGACGGTCTAAATTAAATACCTAGTAACAGGAAAGTGATTAACGAAGAGCCTGTGGCATACAGATGCTGTCAGGTTTTGCAGGAAAATACCATTTTGAGAAAGGAATTCCTGGAGGGGCTGTGCAGGTCCTTTCCCAACTGCCCTGCCTGGAAGGGAAAGGGCTGGACTTTCGGAGCTGCTCCAGTACGCAACAGCAAGCTCTTAGATGTCAGGTAAATGACAGTTCAACCCTTTATATAACTGCCCCTGCCTTGAAAGGCCAAATACGGTATGACAGAGTCTCTTTACTTTCACACCAGGCGCTGGGAGTAAAGCCAAGTGTTTCTGCCTCTGATTGAAAGCTTAACCAGAGCCGAGGAGTTCTAGCACGGGGTACATTTCTGGAAGGACCAAAATCCCCGAGGGGTCTTCTTGTCCCTCTTCTGTCTTCTATTCTGTTTTGTGAATGTTTGTTTCCATTGAGTCCTTTGTCCAGCTTTATACACTGATCAGAACTAATTGGGCTTTTTAAGATCTGGGGCACAAGTCTCTTACGCAGCCTGTTAGTGGGTGGTTAGTGCACGGGATTCATCTTACTGAATCAGAGGAGAACATAGTTTTATTTTACTTACCTTTTCCAGGTATGCATTTCTTAACCGAATTTCTCAATTTTAAGAAGTATCCATCGGCACATAATTCCGGATTTCTTAGGAGTAGAGAATGTAGTTTTAAGATCTACAAGGGTCCTATCTTGTGCTGCAAGATAGGACGCTTGAGTATCTCTCACTCTCATATCTTCCTCATCTTTAAGCTGGGGTATGCATTTCACTATTGTCGCTCTAGCTCTGAAGATTTTGGTATGTTGCTCGCGGGCTCTGAAAGGTTGGCCAGCCCAAGCTGACATTATTGATTTGAGTAGTACTGTTTCCATTACAGTAGCTTCTGAAAGCCAAGCTGGAGTAGGCAGTCATTAGGAACAGTGGGATGTGTTAGTATCTTCACTGGTAAATAGATCCATTCACTTAACTTGGTACTTAGAGCATATGGCTAAGGTCTTTCCTAAAAGAAATGTTCAGTCAGAGCCTCATTTTTCTCCATGTAATAATGTGGTAAATATGTACTAAAAATAAGTTTCTGAGAAGGCTCATTTTACTTCCCATTCAGCAACTGATACCTGATGAGCTCAAGTGATTTAAAGTAATCCAATTGCCAGATAAAATTCCTCAGATTACGCAAGACATGTTAAACCTCTACATTTTGCAGTATGTTTACTGTAACTATTTTTTTTTCTCTATTTTAGTGCATAGAAAGTGTTTTAGGCAAGGCAGATTATAATCACAACAAAGTCAACCAGTGGACCGCTGCTATAGTAGAACAGTCGCTGACACATCTGGTAAAACTCGGAAAAACATACAAGTACATCGGTAAGTATAAGCAGTCATACTTTTACCACATACAATCACAGTAAATAATCGCTGAAAGGTTCGTTTGAATGCAGTGCTATATTCAATAGAAAGTTTTAAACTGTAAACAAAGCAAAGCAGATACCTGAACTCTTCCGTTACATAGATTTTTAGTAATACCTGTGGTAAAACCATGGCAGTTTCACCTGGGCTAAGCACGCTAGCAACACTTAGCACAGAAGATGACACGTTACACAGTCTTTCTTGACTGTTAAGCAACCCCAAAACAATTATATCAACTTTTTGGCATCAGTTCAGGAAAGAATTGCATATCTTAAATAAAATTTTCAGTAGGATTAAGCTTCCTATAAATACAGACCTTTGAAAGACTTTAGTCCTGTATGCTAAGTCGTGTCCCATTGTATTTATATGCGTATCTGTGGAAGGGAAATGGAAATAAGTAGTTTAACCCACTTCAGTCCTTTTGTGGAGTGTTGATGTAATAGCAAGTGTTTGCACTCTGTTCTGCTTCGAAAGCCTTGGATTCAGATTGTCGCTGGTTTTATGACCATTGCAGGTCAGTCTAGAAATGCTGCATGTTACTAGAGTGTGGTTGCAGAGAGCAGTCAGGCAGTACTTTTGGGAAACAGCTGTGATCAAGTGCGACTTCTGCTGTACCTGTGAGGACAGCACCTGCAATCCCGTTCTGAGGTGCGCATGACACAAGCCGTATCTAAGTAGTTTAAAACTTGAAAACCATAATCCTATTAGCAAGCATTTTGTTAAAGCCGTTGTCTTTATGCGAGTAAAAATAATCGTAAAATGACTACCAAGTTCTTGAGGAAAATACTGGGGGTGAGGGGGTTGTCAAAAAAGGTTTTGACTTAGCTGAATGCCACCTGCCAGCCATTTGAAAACATAACGCAGGCTTGAGTTCAGAAGTACTGAATGATTCACCTCTTCTGCTTTAATTATTAATTCCTCGATTTTATGACTGTATCTTGCAGTAACCTGTGCTGTGATGCAGAGGAGTGGAGCTGGTCTTCACACTGCAAGCTCGTGCTTCTGGGATACCACAACTGATGGTAAGTTTCCTCAGTCAAATTAAAAACTTGTAGTAAAGGGCAATGTTACTTATCGTTCAGCTGTAATAGTTAGGTTGAACATTCTCAAGAGGGATTGTAGAAGCAGTAGCTTCCAGGATTAGACGCTCGCTTACAATCCCAGCAGAAATATTTTGTTAGCAGTCAGTGCCTGCATTAAGAGCGATTGCTTTGTAAACTATGAGAAGCAGGAGTAGAAATGCCTTCATTCTGAAACAAGAGTCAAAACATTTAATCCTCGTCAGTAACTATAGATCAGTTGAAGAGGCAGTAAAATGTTGCTCACAGTAAATGGAAGTGGCTAGTCCTAAACATACCTGCCTGTCTGCTGTATGGGGACAGCGCTACTTTGGAAGAGAACAGAACTTGGTAAAAAATAAAAATAGTTTGACTAACAGTACGTGTTTCAGTTGCTTAACTATCAGCCAGGCTTTGGATGCGTTTTATTGCTTCTAAATTAGTTCTAAATGCATTTTCTCCCAGGTTCAGAGTATCGTGGGGAAAGAAGATTAAAATAATCTTATGTCTGTCACAGACTCAGAAAGGTCTTTTTAGAAGAGGGCACCAAAATTTAACTTTAAAATAGAGATGGCATTAGAAAGTCAACCAAGGTTAAAAAAAAAAAATACCGTGAAGTGAAGTAAACAAGTATGGTTTAATCTTCATGTTTCCTTGGCTTGTAAGGCATTGATACAACAGAAGAGGAAAAATTACAGAGCGTAAATACACTAGAATGTATTTGATGCAGTCTTTTTTTTTCTGATTTCTTGTCTGATTATCTTGCCAATTTCAGTATGAGATTTTTCAAGGATTTATGCAAGTCCAGCTTTTAAAGAGAGATACTGAAATTGTGCTTTCCTGGAAATTGTCTTAAGCATACAAGGCTCATGTTAGGCAGTAAACAATGTACAAGTTAATGAAAATGTTTTGAGGAGTGTAGTCTATTTATAGCCAAGATGACATAACAGTACTTACGTTAAACCACAGCTGAATTATTCATACTAATTTGACATAATTTACACTGCGATAAAGTGAATATAGTAAAGACACTGGAATTCTATTTTTATTTTGTAATAATCTCTTCTAGGAACCTGCACAGTGAGATGGGAAAACCGAACAATGAACTGCATTGTCAATGTGTTTGCTGTTGCTATTATCCTGTAGCTGGCTGGAAGATAAATACAAGCAACACCAAAGCCTTTAAAAAAAAAAAAAAAAAATCATCCAAACCCATGGCTAAATATTTCAAACCATTATTCGTTTTTGTATGAGGAGCATACAGAAGTTCTCTACAGAGAGCATATAGTCTAAGCCAGTTCTCATAGATTAATTATCTGAAAGCTAGCAAAAAATTTAAAATATATATATATATCTATCTAAAGAGAAAGTTTTAGTAACTTAAATATTCAGAATTATGTTAATGAGAAGATGCCACAAAGATCAATACAATTTATATCAAAGCTAATATCAAAGATACTTTATTCAAGAGGAACAAAACACATCCAATCAAAGGAAAGGTCAAAGGGCAAGCAAGACCTCTCAGGGTTATGGTGCATTTGGGAACAAATTATGAATGCAATTCAGAGTGGATATACTGTAAACACTACTGGTGCTTCATGTTTGATTAAACAAAGCTAACTGTCACACTGAATGCTGGTGCTTGTGAAATTGCACGAGCATCACATTTCGGTCAAGCATGAACATTTACATTGAAATTAAATCCGGTTAAGCTTTTCCCCGGAGGCAGAGGATGACTTCGCTGGGACAAAGGTGAAATATACCTGGTCCTAGCAGAATTCTAATTTATCTTCCGAATGAGGAACACAGTATTTGTTAGCGATTCAGGGAAACTTGCTGGGGATCAGACGTCAGCCCTTAATTCATAGTTTACAAATCTGAAAACATTCTGAAGGTACTTAAATTTGATTTTATTCCATGACTGAGGAATTTGTAACAAGCACTTTATTGATTCCTCATGCAGCAGCCAGGAGCTAGGGCAGCAAGTCTGGACCCACGTTACTCCCAAGTAGGATTAAAGTGTTCGGAGAGAAGGCACACACGTTTCTAGAGGCTCTTGTTAGCTTTGAAAGCATTTATCTTAAAGCAACATATCTGTTCTTTATGGGAGTGTTTCCTACGTTCTCTAAGTCTAGAATTGGATCTTAGTCCTATGAAATGATACAGTTAAGTTTTAAGCACTAAGAATTCCCTTCCTGTAAAGATTTATGCAAGTTCTTAATCTGCTCATCTGATGAGTCTTAACTTGAAATACTCCACGTGGAAGAAAAGTATTTGCACACATGCAAGTATTTGCTGGATTGGGGCCTACATTTTTGTTGATTAATGCACAAATTATATGACGAAGAGATGTGTCAATACCAAAAATGCCTAAATGATTGCTGCCACTAAGTGGCAGCTACATTAAGTTGTTTTCTCAGATGCTGCTTAAGGATAGAATTTTTTCTTTATTACTGCATGTCTTTGGAAGAGACTGGTAACTACCTAGCAGCCACCGTAAGGCTGTCTTGGATTTTAACAAATGAATACTAAAGCACTACTACACAGTTTTGTTTGGGGGTTTTTTCAGATAACTATTAGGGCATGTAGCAAGTGTCCTGTACAACAAACAAGCTAAAAACCATTTCATTGCTTAAGTTGTGTATACATATAGCTAGTATGAGACTACAGGAGGAACACGTCTACGTGTAATTCAAAATACCGTTCAAAATCTCTTGCTTTGCAGACAGACAGAGTTCCGCTTTTACCTAAGTGCAAGTAAAATTAATACTGTAATGTTGCATTTGCCTAACAGGCAGGTGTAGTGTGAAGATGTATGTGTATGTTGTACTGACCTTCAAATGTGTAATAATTTAACATTATTTGGGTTAGGACAGCAATTTCTGAACTAGGTGCCAGCATCCAAGAGTTGAGTTGTGGAACTGACAAAAATGCAGTAGTTTCACTGACGTTTGGGATTGAGCAAAGTGAAAAAATAAGTGGGGTAGCAACTGGAAAAAGGATTGGTACGATTGATAGAGCATAAGAGGTGGGTGATTAAAAATAGTGGTGGCTGTTATCTCCCTTTAATGGGCATTCAGGTGCCATGGTCAGAAGAAATGTTCCAAATAGCCATTTGTAATCTCATTTGGTATTTTTGTTTTACTTGAAAACAAGATGCACTGAGTAGACTGTCAGTTTAATGAGGCTTGGTGGAGGTTCTGCTGCAGAAGAGACCCAGAAAACACTGCTTAATTATAAGGCTGCTTCATCTTTCTTTCTAGCAAAAAAAAATAAATAAAGTTTTGCCTTAGTTGTATTTTTGCCTCATGTGTTCTTGATCAATATAAATAGGAACTGAGAACAATATTTCTCTTACTTTCCTTCATTTGTATACAATAGTGAGAACTTGGGCAATTTATTACAGTTGTGCGTGTATTTTAGAGACGAGACCTCGTCAAAGGCTAGTTCCCAGACTTGGCCTAATTTCTCACATCTCTTGTCAGACCTTTTCCTCTGACTGCTTGTCTTGATGATGCAAATTAAAGTTTTTGTTGCTTCAGAAAGATTATTATGAAACACTGGGAAAAATATTTTCCTTCCGCATCATATCCCGGTGAATTTAACTTCTTTCCCATCTTTCCATTCCCCATCCTCTGTGGGTACAAACAGCTGCTTGTATTCAATAGAACTCCCAAAACAAATGCTGAACACCACCTCTTGCTTTTCCAAGTAGTCTTCTTTTCAAGGATAAAACTACGGATTGCGGAATATGAGAATGCACAACATTTCAAGAGTGTTTTCTATCAATATAATGTTGTCTTAGTTGTTACAATCAGGGGCTGAGTTACTGTTAACAATGGGGGTTGTCTTAATGGGACAGAAGATTTTGCATTAAGGCATAGCCTATATGTATACGGAGCTGTATGTTCCTACATACGATTTCATGACAAAAGACGCCTGTTATTCCTCCCATACAGAGAGGTCTATAAGAATTTTGTTATCTAAATGGAAAAGTGTGAAAGGGAAAGTAAGGGAGCAGATGTACTACTTTCCTTTTCATTGCTTGCCAGATGTCTGTCAGTAACCGTCACCTTTCTGATGTTTTCCCATTATACTCGATGAAGGGAATCTGGGTATGTTCAATTTAGATTCATGCAATCTAAAGCACTTCACAGAAGCCGCTGAAATCCCGGCTTGCAGCTAGCCTATTTAGACATGAATGTCAGAGCACTGATATTTTAAATACACCATAAAAGAGAGAACATTAACTACTGGTAGCCTGTATGCATTAGTACCATAGCTGCCACATAGAGAATATAGGGTTTTGTTCTAATACAGGCAGCAGATCCTTCAAAGAAGAGTGCAGGAGATCCTGTAATGAACAATTCTTACCTGATTATTGGGATGCACCTTGCTGCCTGCTGTAGAATCTGACCAGGTTGTTTTGTTCCCACTTAATTCGGAGAGGGATTTTTTAGCACAGTCACAGTGTCACACAAGCACAGAGCCAGACCAAACCCCCCGTCAGAATATCCTGAGCCAGGAAGTTCTGCCTGCATGTCTGCAGGACATTCCCAGCTTGAAGCCAGCGCCAGTCTCTCGGGGACTATCTGAGCTCAGATTCTGTAAACGTGGCAACAAACCCAGTTGCAAAGTGGCTCCAAAGCTATGCAGTCACATTTACATTGTGTTGCACGTGAGCTGCTCTAGCCCGTTGGGTCTATGCCAGGTAAGGGGTCTGTGGACATTGGCTTGTAGGTGGAATGGTTTCTCTCTTCCCCCCACAACGGAAAGAAGGCTGCAGCCAAACACCATGCGCCCACCAAGGGAGGTTTTTCTACTCCGATGAGTCTAAATCACTATCGAGTACCTGGAGGTTTTAGCTCATATGTTCCAGCAAGCATCTGTTTTTAAACACAAGAAACATACTGTGACAGCAGGCTTATTTGTCACGTGGAAGTTTGCTAAAAAGGAGCAGAGTAGTGCTAGAGTGACGGCTACCAACACTCTTGTAACTCCCATCCCACCATCTGCCCTAAAATGACTTAAAAAGGAGAATCAGGGTTACTGAAACACACCTTACTGGTCATTATGGCTTGTGTCAGGTGCTTACGGTTACTCTCTCATGCAGAGAAGCTACCGGAGCCACATAGCACAAGTGCATGAAGGAAAAGAGACAGCAAGGCAAGTTTTGTAGTGGCACGACCATTTTAAATAGACGGTTTTACCATATCTGTAAGTTAATTACAGAGTTTGTAATTATGCTTATGTAGCTTCACAGTGTAGAGACCACACAGAGTTCAGAATCAAAGCCATTAAAATCCCCAATCCACAGGAGAAGGTGGTAAGGTGGACTGGCTGGATCGGCTGCAAGAAACTCAAAACGCCTTTCGAGTCAGCAGGTTCTCCTCCTCATATGCCTATATTGGATATAATTTCTGAACAGCACCTCCTAAATCAGAAACATCATCATATCTGCGAAACCCCCCATCATATCTGTAAACACCTTAGGAAGAAATTAAACATTCTCTGCTACCTGTTTTTGAAGAGTTTACCGACGTTTTTGAGGCAGCCTGTATTCAGTGCTTGTTCATGACCACCTGGGTAAAGTTAGAGGTTGGGGCGAGGGGGATGAATGAAATGAAGTCCTTGTTTGACAAAAACAAGGGTGATCCTTCTATATATACCCTGTCACACACATATATTTATTATACATATATTTATAGGTATGTTCATACCTTCTATTTATCCACTTCCCTCACAATTTTGAGTCAGATAATTTTGTTCATTTAGAATTTCATCTCTTATTGCTTATTTCCACTTCAGCAATGACTAGGTATCAAAACAAGGGCTCCAACAGCATCTGTACAAACAAATATCCTGGCCAGAGATAATACAATTTAGCATTTAGATATTAGCCAGCAGAAGTGAGCGGGCTAGGTAACAGCAAGGTTACGACTGCCTTTATGGTACTCACAGCACTCCGCTTGAGGCAGTCACTACTTTATTCAATCTCAGGCAACAACTTGTTTTCAGTGTGGGCTTCTACAACGGCTGTTGAAACTGATCTGGCCAAATCACACAAGAATCTATTGCAGGGTCTCGAGCGATGGCATTTGTTAGTTTGAAATGTCTTCAAAAATATGTAAGGACCTCACAGATCAGTGCTGTAATAGCTATATAGTGTGTTCATCCCCGAGTTGGACATTTTAGGAAATTAATCTTAGGCAAACTGTGACCACAGTGGTAGCTAGATGGTCTGCTAATTTTGTGAACAAATTATTGTTGCCTGTTTCATGGCAGTCATCATAGGTCCCCTGAACGATAACTGAAATGACTGTAGGGAACAACTTTGCAAAAGCTGGCTTTGGAAGGGAAGAAACTGAGTAGTTTTAAGGTTTAGATCTGGATCAGCTGAGGCTTAGGGGTCAGTGCTGAAATCTTCCAAGCTCAGCTCTTTGTACCATTGCTCTGACATCTTAAGCAAACTTACGCATTTGCCTCATTTCCCCCCCCCCCCCCCCTCAAAATTTTGGCTTTATTTGGGTAGGAGCTGGTAAACACATGCTTTCCAGTTTGGGCTTTATGAATTGCTCCACATGAAGCAAACACGAACCTCTCTGAACATGTCGTTCGGCTGCCACTGCGGGGGGTGGGGGGGTGGATATAGCAAGAGCTTGTGCTGCCTTTAACTTAGCTAATGCGGGCGATCCAGCCTTGGCAAGACGTGCCCGCCCTGGACCTTGGGTGCTTACTCTAAGCTGCCGTCCCACACCGATTTCCCAGTGCCGGCAGCTTCATGGCGGTAAATACTGAGCTGGCTGCGTTAGAGCTTGAGCACACGCTGGCCGCCTGCACCTCCGGATTTCAAGGCAGGCACAGCCATCCCAGCCGCTGGCATTCAGGATTTTGCAAGTGCTTGGCTGCGATGATCCTGCAAGGGAGCCAGGGAGGCGCGGGCCCCGCACGCCTCCGGGCACCGCGGGGCCGGGGCCGGGGCCGCGTCGAGGGCCGAAGCCGGCGGCAGGTGGCGCCGCGGGAGGACGCGGCCGAGCTCCCCGCAGCGTCCCCGCCCGGCTCGGGCTCCCGGGAGGGGACGGGCTGTCCCTCCGCCGGCCTGTGGAAAGGCGCAGCCGCCGGGCCCGAAGAGAGCCGTCCCCGGGCGCCTCCCCCCTGTGCGGGGCCTGCAACGCTACGGCGGGTGGCGGCGGGGCTGCGCGCCCACAGCCGGCGGCAAGCCCACCAGCGGCCGGGCGCCGCGGGGCGGGGGGTCGGCCTGGCCGGGCGCTGCCCGGCGGTGGCGGAGGCGGGAGCGCTGGCAGGGCCCGGGGCCGAGGGCCCGAAGCTCCCCTGGCTCCCCCGACCGGCCGGTCACGGCCCGGGCACCCCCGCCGCGGAGGAAGGAGAGCGAGGCCTGGCTGGGCTGGGCTGCGTGTGGGAACGGGCCCGTTGTAGCGGGCAGACACCGCTCACCTGCGCTTCACAGCGCCCGTTACAAAAGCCCGGTGCTTCCCTGCCTCGGGGCGTCGTTGGCAGCTGCTGCCGAAGGGGCTGGCCTGATGGGTGACCCCGGCGCCCGGGCTCAGTGCCGCCCCGGGCAGCGAGGAATCGTGGAAAGGAGAGGTGGCAGGAGAGTAGTCAAGCCCCGTCACTGGCACGGGAAACAGCCAAGGTGGAAATGACCCGACTGTAGTCTTAAAAGTAGTAGTAATAACACGTAACAGAAACTTTCTTACAAAACAGCATGGGGCAGTTACGGTTATGCCATTCCTCCTGAAACTTAACGTTTTCTGTGAAATTGCGTAGCTTCCAGGAAACTTGAGACTGCGAACTGCCCGTCCTTGCTAGCCGACAGATGCCCCGCAGGCACGCTTCTTACTTCCCTACTGGGAATTCAGGAGTTACGGCAGCGGCAGCAGCTGTGAGCTGTGTATGCAACAGTCACCCGCCCGCCTTCTGACTTGGGCTACTTCTGTATTAGCTGTTGGGCCTCACAAAAGTAAGCTTTTTGTACACGTGCTTAACCATATAGATGGCATACTTTTAATTTCAGTGTTGCTACTACTAAAAATACTTTCTCTTGAGAAGAGACACGGGACTGCCATTCATGTATTAGACAGCAACAGTAGTGATATCTGTTGATACTGAACAGATGTTGGGGAATTAAAAATAGAATCGGTATTGCCAACCTCTTTCATTCACCCACCGGAGCTGGTCAAGGGGCTGTACAATCTCATAAAAATTTGCATGACGTTTTCTCTTTCATAAGCCAAACTTGAAATGGAGAAAAGCAAAGAAGAAAGGCAGTGTAAAGGGGTGGGGAAAACACCAACAGCTGAAACAGATACTTAAGAAGGAATACAGATCTCCAGATTTATTTATTTTTTCCACATAGGTTGGTGATTTAAATGATAGGAAAACTCCAAATCATAGGACCAACCTTGAAACGCAGCTGAGTTTACGAAACCTGGTTTCTGTCTCTCCCTTTTTCAATATCTGTACCTTCCCTCAGCTCCTATCACATTTCTTTAGGAAAACAGATTAAACAAATAAACCTATCTTGGAAACCTAGTTTAAGAATTGCTGGTACAGTAGCTGTGGAAATATCCTGGTTCTCCATAATAACAGTAATAGTAGTGGTGGTGTTGTTTTAATGATGTTATCACTGGATCACCTAGAAGCACTAAGTTGGGAACAATGCCCCACTATGGATGTTATTCAAACATAAAACAAAAGCCTGGCTACTGTCTGAAAGCTGTTCAGTTTGACTGCAAAGAGAAGACTGCAATGGATGGATACAGGCAATCCTAGGAACGCAAAGAAGCAATATTAACCACCCCAAAACCCATGGTCCTAGAGAGGAATTTGAGTCCAACAGTTGTCTCAAGATCAGGATAGAGATGAAGATCTCTGAGGAAGACCATGGCTGAGCATGTTGATGCTGACTGATAGGTCGAGGACAGCAATGACAGAGGGTTAGGGATCTGACTACTTAGAAACTTTAGTCATAGCATTTTGAGTGTTGCACTGAGTTAGAAGTCAGACAGGAGAAGGTTTAAGATGAGAATGGGAGCATCTGCAATCGTATAAAATACTTTCTCAGTAAGAGATGGAAGAGAAGAAGGGCTGGTACTTTTATTAGCAAGAAATTGTTTTGATTTTTTTTTTTTTAAAGATGAGAGTATTCTTGAGTTGGGTGGAGAACAAGACAAACAAGGTGAGAGGTTCCCTTTGCAGCTTGTGTGGCATTTACAAGATATGCAAAGGTCAGTCCTGGGCAACTTTTCCTGCTGACACTTTCCTCGGCAGGAGGAAATACCTACTCGGCATGTAAGGCTGCGGTTTGCTAGCTGGCTCTGGCAATATTTTCTCTGCTGATACAGCTTCCTTGTGTGGTTACAAAATGCAAAAGCTGTCCCCATTTGCTGGCGATGAACAGTTTTTTTTTTCCATTGGTAGGGGGAGAAAGGAAGGCCCAGCATCTTTAAACAAATTAAACGGCTGTAGATATTAGCTAAATAAGGAGGGAACACCTGTTGCTTCTAAAGGGGAAGTGGCCATCTTAATGGGTAACAGCTTAGTCTTTGCAAATGACTTGAAAGTAACATGAGGACTTTCATAGTTTTCTTGGTTTGGGGGCTAGTTTCTGTTGCTTACATAAATGTAAGCAACCTGTTAAATTTTCCTAATAGTAAGTTGTCTGTTTCTATTACCCCCTGACTAAGTCTGAGAAATGCAGGGGTTTTTTGCAGCGTAACCATTGGGGGAATGCTGGTTTTCCTACCCAGCCTCACAAGCCAAGACTCAGATAGTGGCTCTCATCATCTCCCTCCCTGATTACTACTGTTCCCTTTCTGTCGGCCTTAAGGTCCCCTCCCCAAATGTTGCTACAGAGATCTTATCTCTAATCTGTCACTGATACCTGTATCCTGCTAACTTGCAGTTAACCACCCCACCACCCTGGAAGGATTTAGGGCCCTTCTTTAAAGGGCTTAAATAGGATATTGTCTTCTTGCAGGCTATCAACAAGGAACACTGGCAAATGCTCTAAATATACGAATGTTTTGGCCCTGTAATGCAAAGCTCAGACCAACACTCATATCACTACGGTTATCCTGGAGGAGAGCTGTTATTCAGAGTGGTTGCTTGGGGAAAAGCTGCTGGTACGCCCCCGGCAGTGATGTGAGGGCACCCAGCATACAAACCTGCGGTCCCGAAATGGTCACTTCATTCATTGCGATGGCTTTTATAGTGGTACCAGCTGGACGTCTGACAGGTTAATGCAAATAAAGGCATTGGGGCATTAATTAAATTACCAACAGCAATGACTAACTTGATGCAAGATTCTCTGGCTATGTTTGCAACATGGGCTTTTCTGCCTGTCTCAGAGGGTGTGAAATGGCAGGGAAAGGACTTGCTTCCAGCTGCAGCAATAACTGTGGCAGAGACTATAATCTTAGAGGTTTCCTGTAAAGTGAATGCGAAGTAATGTCGGGTAACTGAGCATCAGTTAGTCCTCTGTAAGCAGGATTTCATTGCAACCCATGTTGCTGTCCTTAACACACTGTTTTTATCATTATTTGTTTTGGCTTGTAGCGTTAGGTCTTTGCTATTGAGTGCTTAATTTATGCACGTGAGATGGACAACAGCGATGGACAATGATCCACATACTGACAACCATTTGCAGCCCTATTACAGTAAGAGTATTTCATGAATCGTTAAAAGATGGGAGGAACTTTCATAATTCTGAGGCAGAAGGTAGCTGCTGACGGCCTACAGGGCTCTTTTTCTGTCTCCTCAGGGGGATTGGCTCTAGAAGATGTTTCTCACAGTTGGTTTGTCAGTTATTGCTGATTATTTCCTTGCTGCTGTCTGAGCAAGGTTCAGGTCTCAGTGGGCTTGTGTGAATTTGCCACCTGAAAACGGGCTTGAGCTAGCATTGGTTGTCACAGATGAGAAAAAGGCAGAGAAGGTGATAAAACCACAGCAGCAACTGTCTTCATTAGCTGTTCATGGGAACTTGCCCAGCCTTGGGTCATCCTGCAGGGATATTCACTTATGCCCTGGCTGCATGGGGTTGCAGGGTAGAAATCTCTTTGGTCCAGAAGGGTGGAGAGTCTGTGATACGAAACTGGGCTCTTGCTGTGCCAGAATGCCCTGCTATTAACACCGGTATTGACAACTACATTTTGGCCTGTTAACTGCAAAGAGATGACGGCAATTGCCCCGTCCCAGTTCTTCCCTATGCCGTTTCTGCACTCAGGAAAATTCCACCTGAATTTTCTCAGTGCTCTCCATCATTCAAAGAGAAACCTTACAGAGCCACAGTGCAGACCTTGGACTTTTGCATGGTCCAGTCTAACTCACAGGAGTGTAAAAAGACAAAACCAGCATAAGAAGCATCTACACTTTACTTCAAAGGTGACTTGACCAAAGATGTCTCTGCGATCCATTTGTCCTGAAGGCCATAAAACTGATGGTGAATGGTATTTGCATATTTTCTGGTCTTAACACCAGTTGACCTACAAGTACAAACCAAAATCAACCAAAGAGTTATTTGCAGGGCACTTTGCTTTGTAAACTGTTGCCGGAATTACAAAGCATCAGTTTCAAGGGAGAGAAATGATCTGACTTGCCCTTGGCTGGCCTTTCCCTCCCTCCCTCCCTCCCTCCCTCCCTCTATGATAATACTCAGCAAGGTGAGTGGGTGTTTGGGTGAAAGTGAGGTTTTTTGCCATTTCCCTCATTTCTGAACAATACAAAGGAAATGTAGGGTCAAATGCAGGTATGTTTTACAGGATAAAAGTACATAATTTGACCCACGCATACTGAAATACTAGAACAGAGGAGCTCATAAATTTCCTTCATTGTAGAATTTAAAATAAAAATCATTAAGCAGGGGGAGAGAATATTATGGGAGAGGACCAAAATGTCTGTTTGGGCAACGCAGCGGTGTCTACAGCCCTGGTCTATTTGTAGTGACAGGGGAGGTTGCAGCTGAATCGTTACGCGAGACGTGCGCTGCACTCATTGGAGCTTAGGGCGAAGCCCTCGTGCCTCTCCCTGCACTTGCAGCGGGCACAAACACTTGCAAAATTGGCAAAAAGATTGTGGGAGCTGGAGATTTTCAGGAAGCTTGCAGAGCTGGGGAGCAGGAAGGAGTGGGTGAGTGAAGGGGCAACAGCAGCAATTGGTAGAAGAGGATGAATGGAGAGAAGTCGGTGGTAGCTGAGTGGGCAGAGATACACGAGTTAGCCAGGCAGAAGAGTACCAGTGGAAAGGGAGGGAATGGGGTTAGCAGAAAGCGTTTGTAAGCTTTCAGCAAGTCTCTCAACACTTTTCCACTCTACTGTAATTAATTTTGCTGCTAGTCTGGGCTGGTTTGTGTGTAGTGAATGTAAATGAGACCAGCGGGTTGCTAGGGTCTGTATGAAATGCAAAAATGAATGTGTGGCTCATGACAAATAACTATGCTGGCTTGTGTCTGTGGAACTGACACAGTTGTACACAGTCAGACATGAGGATCTTGATCCTGCCAACGCTTATAACCATCAGCATCTTAATGTATGCTCCTAACTTCCTTTGAGCATATATACCTATGTGTTTGAGGTGTCAGGGCTTACACCTGGCTATGAATTCTACAAAGAACTCATTGAAAGATGAAAAAATAAAACCAATCAACATTAATTTGCTAAGAACACTCCAAAATAGAGCAGGATCTTGAGAAAAAGTGCCATAATGAGACCCTAACATTAGTTCTTGTTCGTTCAAAAGTACCTTGTGTTTCACAGGCAGCTTTTTGTTTGTTTTTCTGTTTCTACTTTGGTTTAACCCACCATTTGAGGACTGAAAGGCAGAAATTCCCCACCCAGCAGAGAAAGTCTTACAAGACTGAAAAGAGGAAGACCTATTTTGCAACCAGGGTGGTTTCCCCTGGGACATACATGATGGTGAACGGGCAGAGTAGCATTTTTATTGTAGGTTAAAATTTATGAAAACTTGGATTTCATTTGCCTGTGTGCATACTTTGCAAGTATGTACCAGGGAAGGAAGGAGGACTAGATGAGACCCAGTACATATCAAGGTCTTACTTGAATATATTCTCTGGATATGACCAGGTGCCATGCCCCCTCCAGAGCCCCCTTCCAGTTTCCAAAGTCAAGATGAGGTCAATGGAAACCGGAGCTGCCCAGGACCCCGGAGGATCAGGGTCCTTAACTGTAAGACTAACTACAGTGGACTGGAAATCAAGGCTATTGATGAATTAATTAACTGTTTCATTCAGATGACTACATATGGGAAGACAGGGAAAATATATGTAAGAAGGGAAGGAAAACATGCTCAGCTGAGGCCGTAAGGGAGACCAACTTTTCTCTTCAGTTACTTTGAATTGAACTCCTAATTGCTTCCATTAGTTGAAGCAGTTATTTTAGTAATCCAACAACAACTGGCTTTTCTTGCTATCAGCAGAGCATTTTTCATTTGAATAGGGAATTTGTGGAACTGGATGGAAGGACAGATCAGAAGTCAGGCCACTTCATAAACTCAGGCACTGCATGAGTTTAGTTGTGCATGTCACAAAGACTGCGCTCCTGTCTCTACCGATGGTGTCAGAAGTGCTAAGAGGTTCTTACCTCTTTTAGAGTCGTCTCTGCAGATGAGGCAGAGCTAGGAGCAAAGGTTACTGTTAAAGGACAGCCTTAATGGGAGAGCTGCTTGTAGTGTTCAGATCCCACTGGAAGTGGGGACGATTCTGGAGGGTGCCCAGAGACCCCAGCGAGCGTGGGCAGTGGCAGAGCTCTGCCAGAGCAAGCACAATAGCTCATTTCCTTTGGCACCCAGCAAATCAGGAGCTTAGTGAAAATGGGAGAAAGAGCTTTGTGATGGCAATTGATCCTCGTCAATGAAACATGGAGCTCCCTCAAGTCCTGCCTTGTGCTGCTTCCCCCCCGCTGTCCGCGGAAGCAACCTTGAGATGACCCTGCCTTTCAGAAAACCTTGCTGGTGCTACTGCAGCAGGGTCATGGTGCCAGATAGCATTGCCTAAACTGGTGAGTACCATGTGCAGCTTCTCAAACAAAGGTGAGAAGCCACCCTTTGTTTCCAGGGCAGGCGCTTTGGAGCCAGCAATTTGACAGCAAAAGAATCGGTTTATTGTGAAAGTGACCCCTTCCCCTGCCCTCAAGAGAGGAAATCCCCAAACACACGGAAGGAGGAAATTTTCAGTGAGAGGCCCAGCCGATAGCAATGGTCAGATTGCAAGCAGTGGCATTTGGCCACATAACAGGACTGTCCTTTAAGCTCACCTGCAGCCTGCTTCCCTAGCCTTCTCCTCCGGGTGAATGAACTGTATGTCCTGCCTGGCAATCTGTGGTGGTGTCGCAGCCACAATTGTCTAAGAATTTAACACAGGCGTGGGCTTTATATCTAATGTAAGTGTTGTAAAAGATGTTTTATTAAGACAAGCTCTGTGTCTAAGGTGGCTCAGTTAGTTAAACCACTGATTTGAGGAACTTCTATAGACCAGGCAAGCATTTGGAGGAAGGGCTTTACTCCTTTACCACCCAAGAAGACAGCAGCATTGACTGAGAACCACTGACATCCCTCTGTGCTTTGCTGAAGAGTAGGGAGGACACAAGCTAGTTTGTTTCTTATCTTTGTATTTCAGTGCTGTTTCACTCATGTATCCTAGATTTTAAAAAAACTTCATATTCAGACCATAACTGATAATGCATGTCTTGCTATTTTAGCAGGATTTAATACAAAAAACCTTTGAAAGAAACTGAGAAGCTCTCACCTGATTATTCTTTTATATGTTTTAGGAAGACAGTGGTTTAGTAATAAGCACAGAATTCCTTTTTCTGAGTTCGAGGTGACAAACAACCCCCGGTACAAGTGTGCAGCAGGTCAGGGAGCGTCATTACAACTGGCTGAGTAAGGAAAGAGCCCTGGACTTTTAAGAACAAACATGGCAATGTTTAGAAAATTAATGGGTAAATTAAAATACACACCCTCCAAGACTCTTCACATGATAAATATGCTCTCTCCATTAGACCCCTTGCAATGCCTCTTTGCTCACATTCTAACAGCATAGAAGTCTGATTGTATTTCCATTAAAATAAAATCCAAATATGTCAATGCGCTCTGCACAGGATGAGAGCCTTACTATGTTTCAGTAGCAGTTTTTGTATTCCACAGGAAAAGATTCTGCTTAAGCTCTATTCTGATTTAATAGGTGTGTTTCAAACAGAATGATGTGGAATTTCCCTCCTTCTGAAAAATTCCCCACCAAGAGCTGATCTTTGCTAGCATTCACCAACTGTGGCTTCCTCCCCTTCAGATGCTGGCATAATTCATTGTGTCATTTAACAGTTCACAGAAACTGATATTAATAAATACGAACTGGTAAGCTGTCCTTCTGAAGTAGCATGGAGTGCTTGGATAACATTTAAAAATCATGTAAAGGGAGAACACATCCTGTCTGGCAAGTTGAGGGGTAAAATATGCTACATGCAACCAGATGGCTACACACACTTGTCTGAAATTGCAGGAGGAGGCCACCACTTTCTTCCGTGACTATAAGAACCTGTCAGCAAGGTGTCGTGCTGTGTAGGAGCTCTCACAGGGCTTGGCTGTGGAGTTTAAAGGCAGTAAGCAGGTGACTGGCCTGAACAGGAGACCCGTGGTATACTAAACTGTGGCTTTTTCAAGGCTTTTTGCACTTGTTTTTTCATTTTTTTCTATGCTGCTGGTTTTAATGCTTTTTTTTTCTCTGCTGCTGGTATTAAAAGTTTTGGTTCCTTTTTCTTTTTAAGAACCTGTTACCTGTAATGTATATACAGAAGTACTGTGCTGTGTATGGGTGTCTTGTATGCATCAGAAACTTTATTCATAGCTATTCCAGATACTGCCCACATGATCTTTGCTTTCTCAAACCTGTTTCACCATCAAAGAGGAACAGGTGAACAATAGGGCCAAAAGCACTGTATGCATTTAAGAATGCTTCAGAAAGTACCCATTAAATCATTTAGCAATAAGTTTTTCAGCCTTGAAAATCAGAAATGGCAGTGTTGAAAACACAAACCTCTTCTTGTTTGGATCCCTGCGCTGTGAATTTGAAGATGTGAAACCGAGAGTGTTCGAAGCAGCCCGAGCGATGGCTCGCATGCCGGGTGTGGGACTTGGTTTGACTCTGTCCGTGTCATCCCCCTGCAGCTGGGGTGGGGGTTGCGCTCAGAAATCCAGGTGGTTCCTTTCCAGTTGTCTGCTTTCCTAAAGAGGAACGGCTGCTTTTCAGCTGCCTGTGCTATCTCTTGGACAAGACGTTTATGCTTGTATTCAGAAGCCTGAAAGATGCTGGTGCACAAAGGAGATTTCCTCTTGTAAGGAACAATCTTTCCCAGTCACCCTTCCCTAACCCGCCTCGTTCCAGGGACTGGCTGTAGCCAGGATAAGCTGTCTCCTAATAACAAGCATTATGCTAGAACACTTTATTGTTTAATAGCATTAAGCTTTATCAGTGTGAATTGGCTCCCAAATGCATATAGCTGCCTAGACCCTTCAGCAGTCATGAATAACAGGAGGATAAAGGCAGTTAATTGAGGGAAAAGCCCGTCACACAGACAAATTTCTGCTAAATTGCCAGCATGGACGGCAGTGCACACTTCCCTAAGGTAAAATTTGACGCTATATTAGGAAAAATTTCTTTGCCGAAAGGGTTGTCAAGCATTGGAACAGGCTGCCCAGGGAAGTGGTTGAGTCACCATCCCTGGAGGCATTTAAAAGACGTGTAGATGTGGTGCTTAGGGACATGGTTTAGTGGTGGACTTGGCAGTGCTAGGTTAACGGTTGGACTTGATAATCTTAAAGGTCTTTTCCAACCTAAACGATTCTATGATGCTATGATTCTATGATTCTATGATTCTTTTACTCTACCACAGCACCAAAATAATTCCCAAGAAGCAAAGGGTTTTGTGTTAGTGTAGCTGAGATTAGAAGCTGGGCTGTCCTTCCCAGACTCCAAATAGAAAAAGAGATCCAGTCTTTAAACTTTGTATTGAATGACTACCACGTGCTTGGGAGTTAGAAATTTTCCTTGTTAAAAATGAAGTGTACTCCTCGTGGGTCCGCTTCTGAGTTGCTGATGCTCTGCTTGTTGAGTGTGTCAGCTAGGCCCTCAGGTCCACAGAGAAAAACACCTATTCTGGAGCTGTTAAGAAAATGAAAATATGGTCAGGAACAAGGTATGGAGCAGCTGGATGTTCTTCATGTAAAAGCATCTTACGTTCTGTAGGTGCAAGGTTTTTTTTCTCAATTACAGGAACTAAAGTAGAACTGGATGTCTACACCTTAAAACTTGCTAACCCCTTAAAACTTGCAAGGCACTTACTGCTGCTTCTAAAAAAACTGGTGGGCTAAATCTCAGCTCAGCAGAAGTCAGTGAAGACAGGTTTATTGACCTCAGTGGAATCAAGGAAATAAAGCTTCAAAGAGCTTAAGACACAAATACTTGAAAGGAACTGTTCTGGTTTTTTCCTGCTAATTTTGGGTGCTCAGCTAAAGGTCATCCATATTCAGGTTTTGGGTTTTGAGGTAGAAGGTATTTTTTGAGGTATTTAGACGTCACCTGATATTCCTATCTATTTCAGCTGGAACGATGGGGTATGTTTTTTCTAAAACTTCTGCTAGCAATTAGACACTCCATAAGTACCTCACCAAAAAGGAATGATTTTTTTTTTAAATTGTAGGTTAAAACAAATTGGTCAAGACCATAGATCATGTCCATGGCTGAAACAAGAACAGAAAATACCTGGAGATTGTTAGGAAAAAAATGCTCCTCAAACTTTATCAGCCAAAGGAACAAGATTGTGCTATTATGGCATTTAGATAGAGGAAGTCCAATTTGTACAGGTTTACCCAGGATGCTGCCCCGCAATAGTTTTGAACTCGTTTTCCCAGTTAGGTCTTCCATACAAGGTTTTCTGTTTAAGGCCTGTAATCACATCTTTCTCTTCTTCATGGTGCATTACGAAATGAGTGGCCTGTGGGAAATGAAACACAAAGGACAGCGTAAAGACAGAGTTAGATATGGCAGCATTATGTCCTGTTAAAAAAAAAAAACAAAACCACACTGAATTATTTCCAAACCGAGAATGTGAAATTTACGGTGTTTAGCAAAGAAAGCTAACATTGCTAAAGTCCTGACTGTCAGTGTCTATCTCCCTCTTTTCCCCAGATTGGGCGATATCAAGAGTTGAAGCTATGAAGCATTGAACACAGCAATTAATTACGTGTCTTTTGCAATGAACTGGTTTAGTCTAAGAACAGTAAAATAAAGCTGTAAATTAAAACAAAACTTTCCCTTCAGGTACAATAATGCAACTCCCTTGACCTTAATGAAGTCCTGCCAGTTTGATCTCTGGAACGTTTGATCCATATGAGGAGGTCTTGTCCACCCTCCCTGTGTAACTTTCACCTAGACCAGCTAAGCTAAGTAGAGCCAGGAAGAGGAGAAGATGTGGTTAAGGGCATAAGTTCAGGCCTTGCGGAGTTCTGCAGCACTTTTATATGCCAAAAAAGTTACAGGTAACTTTGTCCCCAAGCAAGGATTGTGTGACTTTTCTTCTTTCCTTCCTGTTTTTCCACTGCCTGTGTGATAACTTCCTACCTTACTCCTACCCCTCCCTGGCCGTCTAGCTGAGCTACAGCACTTCAGGCACATGGTGAATTTTGCAACGGTGAGATATAAGTAAAATAAAACATCACTAAAAGTAATTGAGCGAGCACCTTTCCTGTCTCAGCCATACATTATCAAGTGGCTCATGGAAGAGCTGCTCCTTTGTATCTCTACAGTGACCTACATGCATGGGATCAGATGGAGAACTCATGAGGGTCCTGAAACAAATATGCTGCCATCGCTCAAACCTCATGCAATAGCTTCTCCAGTCCCAAATGCTGTTAGAGATACTTACATGGTTGCTGCTGTGAGGAAAGGCTGCTTCCCAGAGTGCACAGCCAGAGTAAACCAGAAAGGAAGTCAGAGTGGACATTAGCAGCTGATCCCATGTAACTTCTGATGGATAATACCTGTCTGCATTTAAAACCTCTGAGAGCCAGATGGAGACCCAGGATAAACACCATTTGAACATTTATCAAAACATAACACGCTAACATCAACCTCAGTGCATATGGAAGCGACATTTTCCACCATGTTGTTACCTGAGATTCATCCCAGCCTGTAAGATAGATGTTATAGCTGAGAAACTCTGCGTTATTCCTCTCCTGCATTTGAGCCTCCAGAGATTGCAAGAGGTCAGCAAACCATTCAAAGGCATGAGTGTCCCTGCAAAGCCAGTAAAAATAGATCTGGAAGAGACAAGGGTGAGGTGTCAGGGGACGTAGGCACTTATGGTTTCTGGTTTTATGTCTGCTGACAGAATGAGGATTGTAGAGTTCTTGTAGAAATTGCCCTGACCACTTCAGCAGATGGGTAGGCTGGTATTGAAGCTGTTCAGGACTTTTGACACTGGGAGGGTTGTGAAGCAGAATGAGTGACTGCAAGAACAAGGAAACATCTTTCTATTTCTCTTCCACCAGCGGGTTACATTTTTCGTTCATGATGTTTCCCCACTTACATCCTTGTAAAACAGTTTGTTAGAACATAAGTTAATGATTTAGAGGTAGACTCTATCTCCCTGTCTGCTGGCGGGCAAGGTAAATTAAAGCAGGTAACAAAACCAGTTCTGTTCTCTGAATATGACCATAACTGCAGAGTATGACCCCGCACCTCTGTACAGGGAGTTTCCAGGGGCAGGAGGCGAGAGGAGGATGGTAGCAGTGCTCTTCCACTGATGTAAAGTTGCTCCTTTGTGCTTAGGGAGGGAACGCAATATTTGCACGGGCTGTACTAGCGCCTTGGATTTTGTGTTTCTCATGCAGATTGAACAGCATCTCCACTGCAAGTGGAAATCCCCAAGGCCACAGTCAGGATTTGCATGTGTGATTTTGCTTGTAGGCTATTTCTCCTTTCATTATGTTTTTGCTTTTGACCCTCCCACTTCCCTGCCTGCTAGTCTTGTGAGGTAACTGGACTCTTCTCTTAGGACTCACACATGTCTAGAGCCAGACCACCTTTGCTGGGCCTGTTTTGATTTGGGCTGTCGGCCCTTGAACAATTACATGGGTTCTGGGAAAGAGGACACGCACCTTTTTGAGTTTTAGGTTGGTCGCATCGTGGCAGTATTTGTACCAGACAGACTTGAGTACAGATGCAAAGGGGGTGACCCCTATTCCAGCTCCAACAAGCATAACAGTTTCATAACTGAATACGTCCTCACTCGCTGTTCCAAAGGGGCCGTCCACAGCTATCCTGAAATTGAAAGTACACTTAAAAAATCAATAGTGAATATTTATTAGCACCATTTAAAATAACAATTAAAAGGTAAGGTATTTGTCTGCTACAATGCACACTTGGGTTGAATACTAGTCAGCAAAAGAGGTGGGGGTGGTAGGAGAAAACTGGAAAGAGCCATCTAAGGCCCACATCTACGATGGAAGTAGTTAAGGATTGTATCACAGGTGCCACCAAACTGGTTGAGCAAAATTTAAACTGCCATAGGTGTTGGTTGACTTTACCATGGAGACTCTTTGTACGTACTTGGGCAACTTCCATGCCTCCTGGAATTCTTGCTTATCACATCCGCAGGCGTTGAACAAGCCCTCTGTCCAGTCCCCTACAATACGGACATGAATGCTGAAGTAATCCTCTTCTGGAGCAGAGGTTAATGTGAATGGATGCCATTCCAGTTTAGACACTGCTGGACATTTGACAAAAATGTATTGCCCGACCTCCATCTTGAAGCCCTTCTTCATCATCTGGACCTCAATTGTCTTGAAGGGATGAATGACCACCTACAGTGAGAGGGACAAGGGGAAAAAAGGGAAAAGAAAAAGTCGGTCTTCGCTGTTCACTGGATGTATCTACATCCTTCATCACTAACATCATCCTCTGCTATGTGAGCAAGGAAAGCACGTGAAACTTTGTTCCCAGCAGAACTAGGAGTGAGGGAACAGCACCTGACAGCCAGATGAAAGACTGCAGAAGATGCTGAATTTTTGGTTGAAGTATTTTGCACCATGCTTGCAGTTACTCCAAAAGGGACAGGTCAGACTGGCACATCTTGTAACACATCACCAGATCTATGTGTGCACATTGTTAATTCCAGATGCACCTTACACAGTGGCACAGAGCACAGTGTTAATGAGTTTGACTGTATATGTAGGGGCAAAACCATAGGTCTATCATACAGATAGGGAATTGGACAGGTAGTACCACTGGAAACTGATGTTTTCATGTTATAGCTGGGTGGGACCTATAACATGGGCATTTGCATTCTGCCTATCTTTAGCCAAGAATAAATAGAAGCAATATTCTAGAAGCAAGGCTAGTATTTCCACCACTATGATTTTTTAATCCTAAAGTTGTCTGCCAAGGTTATTTTCAATTTTCAGAAGAGGTTTGCAAGAGGGAGAATCAAGTCTCTCTATCTATTAAGGTAGATATTAATAGTAGTGCTTAGGATTGTGGAAGACATTTTCTGCCAACAGGGAACTAAGCAGACGCCATAGACATATGGTGTAGAAATGGCTTAGAGGTATTTTGGTAAAATTACCAAAAAGCACACTAGTATATAGGAGCCTTCCAACATGGTGCCAGGGCACGGTAGAGACATCTAATGTCATCCCCCAAATCCTGCTACGGCTTGAACAGGGTATGTCCAGAAGATGCAGCACAGTGCCATGTGAGGAAATTACATTGGGAAAGGCCAGGGTAGTTTTTATACGTTTGAGCTTAGTGCCATGCTAATTTGGCTGTCAGGTTTTCAGAACCAGTGTTAATATCTCTGCAACACACCACGGGGAATGGAAGCTCAACGTTAGCTTTGGCTGCACAAAATAGGCACCCCCTAACTCTCCTTTTCAGGAGTCATTTGTTCTACTGAAAAATCAGAATTCCTAAATATCGGGGTAGTTTTGAAAACAAAGTGGTATCTTAAATACTCTTAAGACTGTGGAATTTCTACACTGTGGAATTTTTCACTCAATAGAAAGAAAATTAATTTCTCTTTCCTAAGATTCAGTCCTGTGCCTTAACTAACTTCCTCCTCTTGCTCTCTTTTAGAGACAGGCTACATTTAGATGTTAGCGGTTGGCATTATTTTTGCATGATAGCAGCCAGAACATTCCTGAGAGGCCCTTCACTGATAACTTTGTCTGTCACATAGGAGCCATTGGCTTTGCTGCACCATTTGGAAAAATGGTAATGTTTTGCCCGGTGTTAAGTGCAGCATCAACACATACCTTTGTGATAACAACCTTCTGCTGTGACCTCCAAAGCCGTACCAACCTCTCACACAGGTACAAAAACATGGGACCTACAACCCACTTCCATGTCTGTAAGCAGAATAAAATGAGAAGTCAGATGATGAAGATGGCAACTTAGATTAAATCAAGTCCTGGAAATGCTATGAGCAGACGTGAAATTCAAGTAATGTAGGTTCTTTATCAACCAGAGTAGGGAACCCTTAAGAGATATGACACCTTCAAAATTACTTCTGGTCAGGGAGGGAATTTCTTTCTCTGTTGAGAGTTGCAGCTGGCTTTTTAGTTGCTACTAGAGTTACAGCAAGGTATTTTCCTATGAGTGATTTTGTCTCTGTCTAAAAATTAAGGTAACTAAGTGAAATGTGGAGTAAAGTTCTGAATGTATTATTGACTCAGGTCTGTATTACTGCAGGAAAAGATGTGGTTTCTGTTAACAGATCAGTCTGAAATGTGAACAAACAACCAGCCTGGTTAGTCAATAAAAGCTGAAATTTCAATGTCATCTTTCTAGAGGCATTGATTTCCTGTTAATGATCATTAGTCCATTAATAATGTGAAACTTTTATTATGGGGATTATAGCACTTTCTAGAAATCCCCACAAGCCACAAAATACATTTTGGGTAAACAGTTCTCAGATACGATTTGCTCTTTTGCTTTGCCTGTTAATTGTGCTCATTTTATGGCACACTGGAAATGGGTTGTCTGTCTGTCTGTCTGTAGTCCATTTCTGCTTATAATCCATTGTGTCGAAATCTATTGCTTTATGTAAAGAAAGCTGCCACTGAAGAGCGCTGGGGGTTACGTAGCTGCTTTTCTACAGCAAGTGCATATGTTATTTAACAAAAAGAGTAAATTGTAAACATTTTAAACTGGATTTACGCTCAAGACAACCATTCTTACCATAGGAGGATTCCCTGCAAACTGGGGGATTGGGCAAGCCCCCTTCTTTCCCCAGTGAGTGAAGTTCTTGTAGCAAATCTCTGGATTATGTTCAGCCAGACTCTCAGCTGTCTGCCCCCGTACAATACGCCTGGAAAAAAATAAAAATCATTAAGGCAATGAAATGAAAATGAAGGTATCTGTCCCTTATTGTTATTCTATTTATGTACTACTCTATTTATGGGGAGTTGTGGACTTCTGCAGTGCTACAGCTTTGATACAGCTTTACCACTCTAATAAATCCACAAAATTGCTATTAAAATGATAAAAATGGGGAGGAGAGTTTGTAGGGGAAAATACTGACTACAAGATCAGGCGAGGAACTGAGAGGTATGTCCATTAACGTTTCCAGGAAGTGGTCACAATAAGAAAGCTTCATTCTTTTCAGAGTTATCCTACCTTTTTCTTCAATAAAAACAAAACCTGGAGTGGGCAAGGTAATCAATTTCCTAGTGACTAGTACTGAAATTATTTCTGTTGTTTGTCTTAGAAATTTGGAGAGCCCTTTCCAACAGACATTCCTCCTTTGACCCTTCCTCTCCCTTTAAAGCTGTGGAGTAGCTGTTCAGTTGGTGTGAATGAACACAGATGCTTCTGATGCAAAGCGGCTATACCAGCTTATGTCAGTTGATGATCTGGCCTCTATATTCTTGCTTGGTTAGGGGTTTTTGTTGTTGTTTGTTTTATTATAGAGAAGCCTGACTGCTCCAGTTCAGCAGTATTTCCAGTGGCAGAGCTAGTGCTGAAAGACAGCTTCAGTTTTGAGGGGGAAAAATATATTCTGATCTTGTTCACTATTTTCTGCCTCTGACTAGAGTTCTGCCAGCTCAGGGGTGTGTGTGAGTCCCAGAAATTATGGCAATTAGTAGGATGAGGGTCATAGTAGAGAAATTCAGATTAAGATCTGCTGATTTTCCCTAGAAACGGTCTGATTCTGATCAGGCTGTTCAGTTTTATGCCAATATGATTCTGTTGATATCTTCTTCCCATCACTTCTCTTTCTGCTTTTCTAGCTCGGTTTCTGTGAACTAGACTATGTTTCTGATGTTTCAAAAAAATTTGGTATCTAAGTCAGTCATATGTATGCCTAGCTTTAAGTGACACATTTATCAGAGGATTATTAGAAAGCCTGTGCACAGTCTTGAAAGTTAAAAGATTGCACTGCTCATAAATATTACTAATGAACCTCTTCCTCATTAAAGGTTTGATTGACATCCTGCCTGAAAAATAAAGGGAAGGAATGATGCTGTCCCAGGAGCATCACGAGTTGCAATTTGCAGGAACATCACCAGCTGCGGTTTACTTCCCCACTAGTGACAAGGGGTTTAGCTGAGCCACCCTCTGGGATGAGTTACGGGAACAGGAGGAGCCCACTTCCTGCCACTCCTCGCCCCACTGCTTAAAGGAGAGGGGGCCTGAGGGTTTTTGCCTTGCCCTATGCTCCATTCAAGGTTTGACAATGCCAGTACCCTGTACAAGAGAAAGAAAAGACTTATTTTCCCTTATTACTCAGTGTAGATGCTCTTCCAGTACTTTCAGTGGTATGGCCTTCTAATTACTTCTTTTTCGGCTGAAAGTTTTACTTTAGCTTCCAAGGCAGGGTGATCTGAATCTCTGTCCTCTCTCCTCTTTACATCGACTATGATGGGAAGTTTGGGACGTTTGTCTGTGACACACAGCTCATGCACAGAAAAATCAGTGCTACGGAAGTGCTGTAACAGCTTGCAACGGACAAGAATCTGCCCCTTTGATTCTACTGATTATCTTTGGTTCAGTTTTCTGTATATGCATACATGTATGTATGTATATATACGTATGTATGACACACGGCCTTCTGTCTCCTGAGATAAACTGACAACTGTGCCTCTCTCTAACGTGTTACTTTGAGACTGTCAAATCATACTTATTCCATAACATCCATCTTTGTACACCTGAGATGCCTTCCTTAAGTGTAAAAAGCCTGTCCCATATTTTTTAGTGTATTAGTATTTTCTCTAAACTCAAAATGTCATTCTTGCCTTTAAGGCCAAATAAGTGAGGCCACTGAGTTCACAGCCAGAAAGCATCCTTCCCTCTACAGATAATAATATTCCTGTGTTTATCTCCTTCCAAAGGATAGCTGAGCTTCTCTGACAACCACGTTCAACCCCACTGCTGCCCAAACTCTTGTCTTTTCAGTACAGTGTAATTAAAATGGTGGAAGTATACTGAACATCCAAGTGAAAAAAAAGTCAACTTCTATGAAATACATGCTCCTCACTGACCCCTAGAAAGAGCAACGCTTGCTTTCTGATAGCATTGTGTAGTAACTACTGGCAAGTTTGGACTTTTTGTCAGTAACTATACAATATTTGCTGCAGGAAACATGAACCACATGTTCTTTTCCTTCAACAGGTTTTGCTCAAACCTTCTCCTTCTTGTCTTGGAAGTTGGAATGGACAAATATGCTGGTGGCGATTCTCATCTGCCTTCTATTTTTGTTCTTCCTGTTGTACTCTGTTTCTGTCTTTTTTTCTGGCACTACTGGACTGAGAGAGGAAGTGTTTTTGAATAGTCATTGTTGCTGGGCATTTTTAAAGCACACTTTCTAGTGCACCTAGAATTTCCTTTAAAATGGACAATATAGTATAAATATGAACTATGAAATGTGGCTTAGATACTTTAGCCTTTTTTTTTCTTTATGGATCAGTCCTGTGTTTTTATAAAATGGAACTAAAGTTCATTTTTCTAAGTGCTAAAATTGTGTTTGCGTAGTGCTAAAACTGTTTCATTAGGCTTTCCAGCTATTTCAGAAGCAGGTATGGAATGAGCCAACAGTGGAAAAAGATGTTTGGCATTTGGAAGTTACAAAAACTTACAGTTGCCTATACTTGAGCTGCAACAGCTACAAATCTATTCTGAAATGCTGCTGATATTAAAAGTTCATCCAAGTCTGAAAGATAAATCTGTGTTACTATAGTTTTCATTTACCCAACAAAATCCTAGACTCTATATAATTTTTATGCTGAGGTCTCCTAACATGCTTATGTGTGATGCAATTCCTTTTAGGAGAGAAAGATAAATTAACGATTAGAAACAGGAACCTTGGAAAAGAGCTTTCCAATTAAAGTATCAGAAGAAGTTGAGTATCGGTGAGCTTAAGTATGCCAGAGCCTCATAAAGCCTCACGCATGTGAATAGCTTGTTGAATGCATCGGTCAGAGCCTCTTGGCTCTCAGAGCCTGTATTGGCCCATCATTACCATCAAAAATAACTGCTGCTTAGTGACTTAAGTCCCTATATTTATGTGTGTAGAGGACTTTACATTCAGATACAGTAGTTACCACGTATTGTGTGATAAGTGCGAATACTCACCCAGCACCATGGATGACAAGGCCAATAAAGAAGATGACAAAGAGATGGTGGGTGTACCAAAATACTTCAAAATACGACCTTCGGATGGTTTTGGTGGATGACGTGATGATTAGTATGAGGGCCAGCGTGATGATAACGCCAGTGAGACCAGCCAAGTACGTGAAAGCCACATATAGGCCCCCCACAGGATTCTGTGAAATAATTGCACACGTTGGTCTAAGGAAGGGGTTGCATCAAAGCAGAGCCAGCTGAACCATCCGTCTGTCTCACTTGCCAAATGCTTTACCTTGTTGTAAGTCTTTAAGTCATCCTCTGTGAATTTGTATGCCAACAATGCCAAAGTCCCACTCCATTTTTGTTGCACTGCAGATTTATCTTTACTAACGTAAGTGGAAATAGAGAGAGAGAGGTTTTCCACCGGTTCACACGCCAAACGTTATTTCTTACTCTGCCACTGCTCAGCAGTACGGGCTTGGAGAAGGTGAACACATTTGCACAGCTCTCTTGTTAAGAGCTGGAGTCCTACATCCATATTTAGGGAGCCAAATGAAAGCTCTCCTTGCCAGTGGCATTGTGCAGCTGTGGGTCTAGTAACTCATACAGAGATCGGACGCTCGGTGCTTCTGAGGAATGGGGAAGTTCCTAATTTTTGGTTTTTTTTTTTTAACCAGAGCTTAAGCAGCCCAAGTTCAAAACTTTGCCTTGATTTCTGTGTAGCTTTCCGTGTGCCATGTCTACCTTAGTCAGAAGACTGCTTTACAGGGTGTTTGTTTTTACGTAATGTTTTAAAACTACTTTGAAATCCTCAGGTGAAAAAGTTTAAAGTACTACCAAAATTAGGCAACAATATTACTGACAAATATAGAAGAATGAATTATACAAGGTTTTGCTGCAGGATGGCCCAAACCCAGATTGTGCACGCCAGAAATAGGCACTCTGCTCAAATAGTCTTATATGATCATCTAAACAAATGTAATAATGACTCTTCACAGCCTGATGTTGCTTACCCCAATGGTTTTTCTGTAAAAGTTGATATAGCTTTCATGTGGGTTATCACCAAGGCCAGACAGCACAGCTGCCAGAGTTCCTTTCTCTTCAAGACGGGCTTGCACACTCCACTCTACGTTGAACAAGTGTGCGATGGTGTGAATTGCTAGGAGTGACAGGAAAGAAATAATCAGGGTTAAGAACAAGACAAGTACTCAGTGATTTTGGGTAACATTTGAAACTCCGTAACATTTGTCAGCTGCGGCTTAAGACCTTTGCCACTCTCACCCTCTTCGTCACAATTTCAGATCACTAATGTGTTTTACTGTTAAAGCTTTACCATCTGAATTTTACATCTTTTTGGGTGGGGGAAGGAAAGAAGTAAAGGGAAGTTTCCAGCATGTCTTTGTTCAACAAAGGCTTTCAACAATTCAAGTAGTAGTACCCTAATACATGGGAAACTGAAGCATGGGATGGCTTAAATTATTTGTCAGGATCATCCAGGATTTCTGTAGAAGAGCCAAGAAGTGGATCTGGATCTCTTTGGTGTCACATTTGCTAGTGCTGCTTTGTTCTGCTGTATTGCTAATAATCACTAATAATGTTCTTGCTGAGCTGGACGTGCCCGTAAACCTAGTATAGCTGAGGTGTTTCACACTACTTCTGCCACACATTATTGCAGGGGTAAGCCGTGCAACGCTTTTCAAAATTTTTCCCCTTTTGTATCACCAGATACTTATTCACCTTCAAAACAGGGCCTGATGGCTACAGATCTAACACCCCCAAACAATCCATCTCTGCTGCAGACCTCCTCTGTGGCCTTATGTTAACTGCATCTCCCTGCTCCTTTTCTATGAAGTGGCGGTGAGATTTCAGCCACAGCTCAGAAAGGGAACCTGCTCAGCTCAAGTGATCTACTGATACGAAGACTGTTCTAAGATATATGATTTGTAAGGTACTTGCATTGAGAAGTGAAACATTTGATGGAAAAAAAAAAGAGAGAAAACGCTTAGATTAGGAAATGAGAGATAAAATATGAAAACGTTTCCATGGCCTGTCCAGGCCTTTTATACCCCTTTTTTTCATCATTTCTATTATTTGTTTCAGACATGCCAGCTAAGAATTAAGTCTAAACAAGAATTAAAGCCAGAGTATCTGGTTCTCAGGGCATTGCTAAACACCCTTTATTAACCAGTGTCATAAATGGTGCTGACAGTTCACGGGAAAAGTATTCTTTCTTATTTATCTTTTGCTCTCTGCCAGTTGCAGAATAATATTTGGAAACTGATTTAAGCCTTGGCACATGCTGACTCCTTTAGGTTAATGAAATCAGGTTTCTGCCCATATCCTTAAGAACTTGAATCCCACCTGGATTCTGTGTAAAATGCATGAGGAAGCAATAAACAAAGAAACATTTGAGTACCAACCAGTGTGAAGGGCGATCATCCATGCCACCATTTTGTGAAAGGTGAGGTTCCTGTCCAGCTGTCGTCTGACACGGGTAGAGCAGCACTTTAGGTTTGAAGAAAAAAAGTATTTGAAGACTATTTGTGATGTCTGTGCGTACTTATTTAAATGCAGGGACAAAAACAGAGACCCTGAGCACAACGATTGGTGGCATTGCTAGTAAAAATCTAGAATTCCTAAATATAGACAAAAATATTTCCCCCCATACTTCAGAATACGGGAATAACAGATTATGTTTTAACATGTCCCATTGAAACAAAGTATTTGACAATGAGAAAAAACTTAACATCCAGTATGACAAAAGTATGTATCTTATCTGTGTTAAATTACACGTTTTAAAAAGAAGGAGTTATCACAGTCTGCCATGGCAGGGTGACTGCTTTGGTAGAGTCTCAAGTTGCCACCTAGCATCAGAATCCTGTTGTGGTTCACACTGTAGAAATGGACTGTAAAGTTTGGGTATAACTGTCTCAGGGAGCTCCCACCCCAAATGTGCTAGTCACTTATGGTCAGTGATAGGAAGTGATTCCTTCCTCAAAATACTGGGTGTACTTGCCGGGCATTCACTTATAACTTGTTGCTGGAGTTACCCCAAGAGAAACAGAAAGAAAAAACCTCTGCTGATACAAACTGAAGAAGAAGTTGGTTCTTAAGAAAAACAGAATGATATTTTCATTAAGAATGATGACAGGTTCCTAACAGGCCCCATCTAAATCGTGCTGTAGTCAGTGGGAGTTTTCCTATAACTTTAAGTTCCTGTAAAGCTAGCATTTGCTATCTCCACACAGTAGAAAGCACGATTATCCTGTATTGTACCTTTATATTGCTTTTGCTGATTGGCAAAGGGAAGAAAATGCTAGGCAAACTAACGCAAACTTTTCCTCACAAGAACCATGCAGATGTTTCACACAACAAATTAAGAGAGGCCAAAACATTCCCCCAAGTGTTTGCCGGACATTAACTTTGTAGATGGCAGGGTACGGTAACGTATCTTCCCAGCTAATAGGGTGGAGCTGATCATCCCAACCATCCAGGAGTGAAACAGAGGAAGGGATGCTGAAGTACCAGAACAATTTAATTTCTGATTTGTTCATTACTTAGTGGAGATATACCAGCAGTGGCCTTACTCTTCCATACCAGTCCATTTCTAAATATCCCATGAGTATTAACTGTACAGCTAAATAGATGAGCAGGAAACAGTTCTTTCCTTCAGTTATTCTCCAGCTGTGACATTCATTAAAGGGCAACCTCTAACACTCTGGGGCTATTGCAATGACTTCAGTAGACTATAAAAACAGCCAGGAGAAATTTGGCCTTCTCTGTATCATGTATCTTGAGACAGAATTAAAAAGATGGTAGAATAAACTGTAGCATAGTGAGGAAGTACCAACTCTACTTGACTGCCTTGCAAAAACCACTTGATCTTTCAGTTTAAGAAGCAGAAGGCCAAGCGACGGCAAAATGCTGTAGCTAGGTTCGGTAGAGAGGCTCATTAACAACAGTGATGAATACAGCAATAAAGGGCATGCAAAGACAACACAGCTGTTCTTTCGATTAATAACGAATAACTTTGTAGCGTGTGATTTCTGGGTGGCAGATGTAACCCCAATGACATTGCTGTTAGAAAGGTCACTACCCTTTCAATAAGTTATTTGACATTTAAAAATCCTGATTTTTCTTAAGAGATCCTCACAGGTGTCACTTGCAGAGCACAGCTAATTAGAGACAACAGCAGAACAAGCATAAGCAGCTGTACCCCTGCACTAAGGCCCCCACAGTCCTGACACTACCACTGGCACACTGGGCTGTGCGTGTTTTGCTTAAGATAAAATTCCTGAGGTATAGCTTTATTGCAAAAAGCAACTGAAGTTAAACAAACACCAACTGTCTAACAGTCCTATTTTATGCCTCTCCCTCCCCTCCTTGCTCATCCTTGGAGCCCTTCGCTTCCTCATGCACTAGCACTATCAGCAAGATAGCGAGCTGCAGCCAGGCAGCAGAAATGGAGCTGTATGGTTCTCACTTGCAAACTGGGTGTAGTCTGAGTGACTCTACCACAGTGCCCAAGGCAGAAGGACTTACTCTATAGCTTGGCTACTGAAATAAGAGGGACAGCTTCATCGACATCCTGGTTAGAAAAGCTAAGCCTTAGGTGTTAGGAGATGAGCAATTCAGGACAAGTAGCATAAAGTCCCGGCTGGAGTACAATTCTCAACCCTTGGAACCAGTTTTTAGCCTTCCAGTAGCGCCTCCAAAAGTGTCTTCAGCTCTTTCATTGCTTTGACCTCAGAAGACCTCTGCCCAACCTGCTTCCAGCCTGACACCCGTGGAATCCATTTCAGACCTAATGAAGGCCTTGTATGACCAAGAGCTCATCAATATTTTCCAGCTGCATTCATCCAATAGCAACATTAATTCTTACTAAATTTCTGTTCATTATTGACTTCTGCAGCCTGGGGATTCAGCTCTGAATTTTGGCAGATACTAGTTGATCTTTCTCAGGGCAGGGGAAGAACAACTTTAACCCTACAGTTTTACTTACTATTCTTTTTTCTTTTACATACATGGGGGGTACGGCCGTCTGCTTTTGTAGCATCCCAGAATCTGAAGGGGTACAGCACAAGACTGAAAGCCTGGTCTGTGTAGTTCCAACTTTATATTTCTAAGGGTTATGCCTTAAACAGGCAATTTAGGAGCTTAATGTGGCAGACACATCTCGTTTGTGCGTGGCAGTCAGCCACACCGATTGTCAGAATATTTGTACTAGATGGATGTACAGCCTGGGTTGTCTCTGATTATTTTTTCATTACTTTGTATCCCGCTCTCTTTCCCCATGAAGGACTCTTGTAACACTGCATCTATTCTATTGCTTCCTCTTTTGCTCCTCTCTTTCAGCCCCTGCAGGCTGTCTCATTTGCATGAAAGAATTCGTACTAGATTTACAGATGAAAACCAACTTCTGTGAACTGGTGGTGTTGACCGTGTGTATTTTAAAGAAGCTAGAAAGAAAGGAGGAATCATTATGTATTTGGAAGGACAGTTCACGAGCTTGAGGAGAATATTGCTTTTTCACTGCACCATGGCACGCATTGTCTGCATTATTTCTGCTGTAACAGCCAGAGATCTAGGTTTCAGCAGTGTGATACAGTCAGTGCTATCATCAAGCCTCTCCAGCTGTCACCTAGAATCAGTTGTCCTTTTCTAAGTGGTGGTTCCTCGGAGCTGTATATAACATTTGCATTTGGGAGCTAGAAATGGTCAAAAGGCCTGCTTTTGAACTATTTCATCCTGAGATGGAAATGCAACTCGGACGAGAAAGAATGTAATTTATTAACCAGCTGAAAAACGTCCCATTCTGAAAGTCTGTGAAAGACTACATTTACTTTAAGAACTGAACATGCAAAGACAGAAGACGTGGGGTAATATCTCCTGCTATAAATGGGTGTTGTATCAGTGACAAACAAGGCAAATGTGTGTAAGCACATTTGTATCCAGGGCAGCGCGATGCCCAGGAGGCAAGAAAAAAGGGGAGACTCAAAGGAGGCTAATTCAAGGCTAAACCTCTCAACAGAGCTCTAGATACACCACTGGCATATAGACCTCAGCCTTGCTCATAGCAAAACTCCAGGCTTATCTACCTCTTAAAAGAGGACATTCCCAAAGTACGGTGTGTTTGGGGAACTTGGATGAAGTTGCTTGGTATATTTGCAAGGCTGCTCGGGTTATTATCTTTCACAAATTTTGACATTCTTTCTTCATCTTACCGCACTTGATCCTCTGAGGAAGGAGAGCAAGTTTCGACATACTGGCAGCAGAATGAGCATGCAGTTGAAATTCAGACAAGCTGCAGGGGCCCTTGCCAGAGCCAAAGCACGCTGTAATTGGAGAGATGCCATTATTAAATGAATTATCGGTGACATTATCCAGGACACAGATAGGCACAGATTTCATTTCTGTATTATATCACAACTTTTCATGAGTGTGAGATCTAGAGTTAATTAACAATGTTCACATTTTACAGTAGTCATGCTCTGGCCAAGTCAGAGGCACGTATGCAGACAGAATACATTCCTCCAGATAGACACCTTCTATTTCCAGTTTTGAAATAATATGGTTGTACGAAAAGCTCCCTGTCACATCTGACAATCAATGGCCAAGCACAGATGCAAGTCTAAGCCATTAGTAGAGTTTTCAGTCGCAAGGCTATAAAGGAAGTCTCACTGCTGTGGTTTCAGTTGGCTGGGCGGGTTATGGTAGACAGAAAGACAGCTTATGAGGGAAGTGGTTTTATGTTCCCTGTTATCAGTAAAGGCAGTCTAGGGAAATCTGTTGCCTCATCTTCTAGGATTATGTTCCCTTAACATTGCTCTTCACATCCTGCGTGATTTCAGATTTTGACAAAGACTGTTTGAAAGGAGGGAATAATGACCACATTAATCCAAACACACTGAACGGAGGAAAAGATAATGCTCGCTCGCCTTGCATTGATTGGGACCCTTTCAGGTTTCAAATCACAATGACTGACTTGGGGTTACACTGAGATGTAGTTATCCAAGCACAGGTCTCTGTGACTTCAAAGGCAACTGCACCATGATTGCAAAGGACAGAATTTGATCCACAGATCTGAAGCCGTATGCAGAATGGGATTTCATGCTTTGTTGAATTAAACCATGGCTTTGCAAAACTTTTACAAAGTGCCATGTTCTGTAATTTGAAGCTTAGACTGATTTTTATGTCTGTGATCAGGCTTTTAAAATACGTGAACAAATAAATTTTCTCTGTCAATTGGTCATGACCCGTGGTAGCTTTGGAAGCAAGTTTGTGGTAGGACACATAATGCTGCATTAACCAGCTGGGTTTTACTGAGTAGCCGGGGGTCCGGGATCACTTCACTACTTGACCACTACTCACGCTTGGTGAATATATGAATGATGATTGCTTTTCAGAGCTAATAGCTTTGCAAACTGTTCATGCTATGAAGAATAATTGCATGGGAAATGATTGCACAACAGTTCAATGGCAATATTTCATTCATGTTTTGCTTAATAAAGCAGCCACAATGCACGTTCACTTTAATTACCAGGAGCATAATAGTTACCTGAAAACATCTTTAGAATGGGATCTCTCTATTTTGCTTATCAGCTTTCTATTCAGAAGCACCGGACATCCGTCTGCATTCAGTTATCTGTTTGCACATGACTTTTAACCCTGACATGAACGTGCTGCTCCAGTCGCTTGATCCTGTTTCAATCAAATAAAACTAGGGAAAAAATGCTATGTGCTCAGTCTATGCCAAGATAATACATGTTTTGTACTTACGCCAAGGAGTACTCTGGTGTAGAAGAATTTCGGTGGGATATCATATGCAAGATAGTACCACCAAAAGAGGAAGACATTCAACCCCAGCCACACAAGCTGAAAGAGAAACGAACAGGAAACTTTACAGTTTGTTATTAGACATCATATGTCTGAATTTACACAGTTCTGATAATGGTCAGTTAGTTCATTGTGCTCCTATTTGCCCAGGGAGGCATACCGCAGGGTATGAAGGGTTCAGCAGGGGCGATAGAAATTTTTCTGGTGGAAATGGGCTCTGATGTGTGCACACAGGAGTACAGGAGTGGCAGTAAACCAAAATACAGCAATGGGTAGCTGAAACTTTTACAAAGCTCAAAGGGTTTAGACGTGTAGATGTGGCACTTAGGGACATGGTTTAGTGGTGGACTGGGCAGCGTTAGGTTAACGGTTGGGCTCAATGATCTTAAAGGCTTTTTCCAACCTAAATGATTCTATGACTACATAAGGACCGTCATATTAGCATTTAGCTAAGTCTGCGAGTCTTGTTGAATCTCCGAATGTCATTAAAGGTTAGGGCCTCTTCCAAATGGCGGTTCCTCAGACATATTAACCTATTAGTAACCTAATGGTTACTTAGGAGCCATGCCAAAGGACGAAGTAGCTTGAGATCTAAATACAGATGGCCTAAATTACACCTAAGGCCTAATGTTTTCTATTGAGTAGGAGGCTCTGAAGGTCTGAAATCAGCTAGCAGGAAATATTCAACACAGGCACTTTAGCAGTGTTTAGACTACCCACAACCGTGCTTCTTCGTAGCTGTACTGCAGTATTCACTCACACTTGCATATCCTACTGTGCAGGTTTCTTTAGGGAAAGAGAAGTTATTAGCCCTTCTCAAAGCTATCTAAGGCAGCTACAAGCCTGTCTGGCCACAGAGATCACAGTGAATCCGGCCATTTGCCCTTCTGGAGCTGGTTGGCTGATTTCATACCCCATAGTGAAACCAATCTGTATCATTGCACCCTCAGCCTAAGTAGATTTACTGGGTGGTGCATGAAAACACAGGAGAGAAAGTCTGAGAACTGGGAGAAAACCCATTCTCTGGTTATAAGTTAAGGATGCCAGAAACTGTGATGTTACAGTCCCTCACCCCTCCTAACCCATACATTTTGCTAGTTCTTTGGCCCAGCTGACACTGTAAAAAACTTGGGATTAGTTTAGATCTTGAAATGTCTTACCCTTGTGGCATAAATACAGGGAAATGAAGGGATTTCCATCAGGGTAAGGCAGTATATAGGAAATCCCCAAAACCTCATTAAAAAACTAAGCTGATCTCAGGATTAAATGCTTAGGATATGTATTTAAAGTGAGAGTGTGCCACTCCCATGTACAGTAGCCTCACAGCATGCCCAGAAGACCAAGAAGTTTGGCATGATTCTTGATGGTCTCTCAGAGTTCTTCTTGGTGTTGACCCATATGGAACATGGACCCTTTGAAAAACACTGTGACAGCCTCTGGCGACTTGGGTTGAGTTGCAGAGTTGGCAGCCATTCATGCTCTTTATCTAGGGCCAGTGGTGGCAGCATTGGCTGGGGTTAAGGCTGCCATGTTTCTGTTTTGTTGGGGTAAATCAATAGAAATTGTGACTGTCCTGTTTCTATCAAGCACTGGATAACCCTGTACCTAGTTAGTGTGCAGTAAAGCTGTAGAGGACAATGCAGAACATTTTGGTAAGGCTTCCAGTGAGCTGCCCTTTTAGCTGGTTTCTTTATCAGTGACTTCTTTAGTTTCCTTCCCTATTAGCTGACCTTGTTATAGCTTTGAGATTCTAAAAACAAATTCCTTATCTGAACAAAATAAGGGCCTCTTACTTAATTCTTTCAATATTTCAGTACTGGTGGAAAAAAAATATGCCAGAAGTCACCTCTTGGCAGTTTCAACTTCCTCAATTCACTGAAGGTGACAGCAAACACAGTTACTGCTTTTCAAAGCACTAAAGTGCCAGGGTTATGTTCCTAAACTAGAGCTACACGTAAGGTAATATGCAAGTCTTGATTGTTCATAGCAGCAGAAATACCTTTCTGAATAAAGATGTTCACATTTCAGTCACCACAAATATAAAAGTTCTCTCTCTTCTTTTTCTTCCTCTCAGTACTTACATATACTAACCACACCTGGCAACAATCCCTTAACTGGTATTACAACTTGGTGTTGTATATGTTTTTATTTCTATATCTATATAAAATTGTATACCTACAGCTCTTGTATCACACTGTGAAGTGAAAAAAAGAAAACACTGAAATACTAACTTCTGCCTAAGTTTTCTCCAAGGAGGATTGCCCTGCCTTACTCTTCAGCACTTTTAAATGTGACTGGGATTTTCAGTACTCTTAAATCTTGCTCAGAATGAATTTAACCTACTTTCACAGCTATTCTATGCAAGTTGTCTACAAACTCAGTTCAAATACTAGTTGCCTTAATGAAGGATTCATGAATCTCTGCTCTAAATTCTGGAATCTGACTCTAATACAAATTTTATACCAACAAGACACCGTGCTTTCAGTTACACCCACTTTTGTTTATAAAAGTGCAAGAAAGGCTGTTGTAATTGCTTTCTCTGCTGAAGCACACATGCTTAAGTGAGATGTAATGTTATTTGTTTTCTTTAAGTCACTTGCATCCAAAACCCCCAGATACTTAAATATTTCTAACAAAGCAAATGAAAGTTAACATACGATCATTTCTCAGTTGACAATGAAGCCTACAGCAATCAAGACATCAGACAGAGCTCCTTAAAAATTACTCTCCTGAAGCATTTCACTGCACTTGCTGCCCTGGTTTCTGAACAACCAGATGCACCCTTCACTGGCACAGTGAGATCTGCTTAGTACAACTTTCTGTAGAACTTTTTACTAGACACAAATCGCAATAAAAGTTGTACTTACAACGACGAAGATGGACAGTCCTTCATTCTCCACCCAGTTACCCATGATTGCTTGAGATGAGCGTGCACAACAGCTCCGTTCTTTCGGGGACAGTGTCTATGTCTTGTCTCATACGGAAGTGAGAGCAGAAGCTTGCAGCAACCTGTTTCCTTTCTCATTCATTTAGGAAATAAGTTAACCATTGAATTATGTCCATAGTTCGGTTTCAAACATGTTTCTACCATCTTTACGTATAACTTTTCATAATTCAAATATATAAAAAACTGTTGAAATAGACTATTTTTTCCTTGTGATACAGAGGATAAAATAAGTAACATAACTGGTCAGGTTTTCTGCTAAAAAATGTATTGCCACTTTATATAACTTTCAATGCTGAAATTAATACAGAAGGCACAGAATAGTTCTCTCTTCCCAGCCTTGTCTTTTTTTATCACCTCAAGTCTGAGTTGCCGTTCCTGCTGGTCCTCTTTGATAAATAATCACTAGAATTTTTTCTCTTCAAGTAATTCAATGTCCACGGAAGCTTCCAAATGTAATCTAATACTCCTCTTGTCTGGTATATGCAAGCCTTGCTACTTCTTCTCTGCTCGGGCCAAAACTGAGGACATGTGTCACTATGTAGGCTATTTTTCATATTTTGCACTCTCACAGAGTCCGCAGCCCCAGGAAGCATGTCACTATGTAAGAAAAAAATTAAAGTAAGCATTTTGCTTTTGTGATTAGAGAGAAAAATATGGGAAATTGCCCAAATGTATTTTAGAGCTTACAAGCCAGAGGATATTTATCCCAAGTGTATTTAAAGAAAAAAAAAAAAAAAATTAAGGGAGTTTAAAGATTTCTGAATGTTTTGCCTCTGTGGTATCACAATTCCCAAACCTGCAATAAAGAGTGCAAAATGGTAGTTTGGAGGAAGCTTTGGGATTAAGAGGGACCGTCCTTCAGCAAGGTCCAGGCCCTAGGGAGGAGCAAGGTGTCCAGACATGCCTCCCGCTGGCTCGTTCTCCTGTGTATTCCACCCACTGCGCCACAGAAATACACATCTCCTCCCACAGTGACCAACTCACGTCTGTCTCCTTTCCAAAGAGGTGAAGTGTATGTGCGTGTGGTGTTCTTTAGAGATCTTTTTAGGCTTTAGAAAGTAGCAGAAGGGCAGTTCGAGCGGTGGTGTCTCTCTGCCAGAGCTGCGACACCCTGTTGGACCCCGTAGAATTTCACGGGTCCAAAAAGCCTGAGCAAGCCCGGCACAGCCTTGCGCTGTGCCAACAGCTTTAGAGCACAGCAACATTTTCACAGGCCTGATCCTGCACCTACTGGAGTAAACAGCAAGCTGCTTATCGCATTTGTATAACTGAAGTTTGCCCTCCAGAGTAAATGCTGATCTGATCCGCAACTGAAAGCAAGATGTTGAACAGCTAATTACGGGAAGAGCTGAAGAGGTGGGATAAAACCTGTGTGACTCACGGCTGTCAGAGAAGAGACTCAGCACAGTCTACCTTACTCTGGACTCAGAAACAAGCTTTCTTAGGGCCTGATTCTGGCAGTGATGAGTGTCGTGGTTTAATCCCTGTCGGCAACTAAGCACCACACAGCCACTTGCTCCCCCCCCACAGTGGGATGGGGGAGAGAACTGGAAGAACAAAAGTAAGAAAACTCATGGGTTGAGATAAGAACAGTTTAATATTTGAAATATAATAATAATAATATTAATAATAATAATAATAATAATATTGTAATGGAAAGTAAAACAACGAGTGTGAGAGAGAAACAGGGGAAAAGAAAAACAAGGGAAAGAAAAAAAAAAGTGATGCAATTGCTCACCGCTCGCCGACCGATGCCCAGCCAGTCCCCGAGCAGTGGCCCCCCCGGCCAGCTTTCCCCCAGTTTATGTACTGAGCATGACGTCACATGGTATGGAATGTCCCTGGGGCCAGTTTGGCTGTGCCCCCTCCCAGCTTCTCGTGCACCTCCTCGCTGGCAGAGTATGGGAAGCTGAAAAGTCCTTGACTTTGTATAAACACTGCTTAGCAACAACTAAAACATCAGTGTGTTATCAACATTGTTCTCCTCCTAAATGCAAACCACAGCACTGTACCAGCTACTAGGAAGAAAATTAACTCTATCCCAGCTGAAACCAGGACAATGAGACATTTTGTCACGATGTAAAAATGAGGATGAAGGGAGTCGGGGTAAGTACCTGTGTTCTGGCTAGTGGCTCTCTTCCTGCCTCTACTTCCCAACATAGGACTACCTTCATTAAATTTCTCCTGGAATATGGCCTCCATAAGGTGACATAATTGGGACTTGAACAAAGATCCATTGCAGAAACAAACTCATACGTTTCTACATTTTTCTAAAACAAATAGACAAACACAGCTATCTGAATGATACAGCTGATTTCTGCATTATTATTCCTCCTTGAGACGTACAGAAGTAACAGCTTAAACGTAGCCCAAGGACAAACCAGTCCTTCACCTCCTCACATAGGCAGGACTGGCAGTGTTTTAATCATCTTCCTCCACAGAAGCCTCCCAAGCTTCAGTAACTGAAAACCTAAACGAAGTCTTCAAGCCTGTTAAACGGGGTTTGCAGCAACCTCATTTGACAGGCTTTGTGATGGGCCAGGCTCTCAAGTGGTATCAGTCGCTTTGATGGCCATCCCAAATGGATGTCAGCAGAGCGTTTGGTCCCCCATATTTTTGTTTATGGAGGTAGCCTTTGGGAGCTAAACAGCTAGAGTGGTTGGGGAAAGACAGAAGGGAGGCAGTTCTGATTTGTGGATGTCCATTCTTGCTGTGAAGACTAGCCCGTTCTCCCTGCGCAGAAACGGCAGTGCTCTCGCTGCCTTTTTCTTCCCCTTAGTTCAGGCTAAGTTACTTACGGCTTCTCTGGGGTGAGGGAGTGCAGGCATCCAGGATGCCGAGCTTTGGCAGCCCTGCCTTGCTTGGAAGCTCCTCAAGCACCAGAGCCACTGAAACACGGATTTACTGGCTCAGGAGGTTTCTGGAAGGCCCCAAACCCGGCAGGGGCTGATCTTAGATCAGTCACAGCAGTCGCAAAGTCTGACGTCCTCTTAACAGCCTGAATACAGGCCATGAAACAGGATATATTTCAGCTGCTCCCAGCCTAGCAATTATCAAATGCATATAGCTGATCTCACTGTCTGAACTCAAAAGAAAGGGTAGAGGTGCTGGGCCCTTCCACAGCTGGTGAGTTCTGGTGCTCCCTGATGTTTGTGAGTTTTCCTGTTAATTTCAAAAGTCACGGAACAATGCACAGCAAACTTTGCCTGGTTGCTGCAAGTGACAGGTGTGAGTAGAACTGGTACCAAAACCACCCACGCGTCACCCCTGATTTCATCCTGGTGCTTGCACCTTCTGAATGAGTGAAACGTCATTGCTATAATATTACGAAGACTTGCATGTTTTGTACTTTGGTCTAATTTAAAAAATGCATCCTGTACAAGAAAAGGCAACATCGGCAGCTGTGTATTAATTACGTAGGAGTGTGTAAAACTGGAGCATGGAAAAAATGAAACACTGTCTCGCTCTGTTTCTAAAATTTCTTTCAAGCTAGCTGATGACACGCAGCATTTTTCATCCTCCTTTGCGCTGAAAAGTTCAGTGAACAGTCATCCTTTTGCAGCATGACAGTTTTGCAAAAGTATGCAGGTCTCAGGGTTCTGCATTTCCTTGCAGTAATTTTACCCCCTTGCTTAGGAATTAATTTAGTTCCTCTCCTGCTCTGTGCAATAGTGTTCTGTGTATTCCTGCCCAAATTTAACACCAGGCAGTTGCAATAGGCCCAGGTGTTTCACACCTGCCTCCTAAAAGGGACAATGTAAAATTCGGCATGTGTAAACCCCAAAAGAGAGAGTGATAAGAAGAACAGAGTGAAAGAGACCGAGCTGCTGCATTGCTGAGGATGTTGCTGAGCTCCTTCCCATGTAGCAGGAGGAGAGCCAAGGAGAGACCTCGATTAGCCTCTTTTATTTTGTAGGCTGAAATCTTTATTTTGAATGCTGGGCAATCCTTGTTTATCGACCTTCCGTTGATTCTACACCAAAGAGGAAGAAGCGGACAAGAGACTTGCCAAGCTGTCTTTCCTGCAGGGACTGCCTTCATACGCAGCCTGAAGCTGTCACTGTATGCACTTGTCTTCACTCAAGGGAATGACATAGTCTGACACTCCTGCTCCTTCTGTTTTGTTTACAAGATAAATGATTCCATGCTGAATTGAGGGCAGAAAAGCATACAGATGTGAGCCAGGAAAAAAACCGCCAGTGAGACTCCAGTGAGGACTGGCGGATCCTTCTGTCTTTCGTTTTACACTATAACCCTCAATGTAGCTCCCTGCTCCGGTACTTCCTCACACTGCCTTTTGCAATGATCACGAGAGACCCACATGCTGTACTCAAAGAAAAAATCCATGTATGATCCACATGCTATTGGCCATATCAGTCTTGGCTTGAAGTCAAACAGCACTAGCACAAAACAGGCCAGAATGGCTGCGCACTGCTCTGTTATTGGAAGGAAGAGCCACCGCCAGCGACGTACCTGAAGTACAGACAGAAATCGTATTGTATTATATTATATTAAGCTGGCGGTAGTTTCCAGGTAAAGCTGGAGTAAAGTTAGGATAGCATAACCTCTCATGCATAAAGGCAGAAGCAAAAATAACCTGGCTTTGTGTGGGACTGAGGGAGAAGAGCCCAGCTTGTAGCCTTTCGGCAGGGTACCAGGCTTCATGATCTGCTAGTCTGGCTCTGGGGCTGGAACACAACTATCACCTATTTGCTTCTCCCTGTGTAGCTAGTCTTCGCTTCCAAAGGCTTCAGATCCACTACCTTTACACATGCCTGTGATAGCCCAGTGTAACTCTCCTCTTCCTGGAGAGCGGGACTTCACCAGAATCTGTTGCCAGCAATTTTCCACTCAAGAAAACATCTTGCAAGATGTGAGAGGGAGGGCAGTTTTCTCCTATGCTCTCACTGTGCATCGCCTAGAAAACTTTCAACCCAGACCTAACAAACTGAAATGTCCCCAGACGAGCTGTAGCTAGCAGGAAGCCGGTGGTTCACCAGCCCGTGACCATGCTGAGGGCTGCGAGCTGCGGCAGCGTGGCTCGGCAATGCCGCCCTCTGGGCAGCACGGACCGGCCCAGGCGCAGCACCCGGAGCCGGGACCCCACATCACTCATGGGGTACAGTTCAGCTGAGGGTGCTGGAGGAGACGTGCCCATTCTGTCCCAGGCCTTCCCAGAGTATGCACCTGCCCTCATGTCCCCTTTTCTATCGCATCCCTGTTCAAAATTTCTTTCCTACTTTCCCCCCTGCCTGTGATCTCTCTTTCAGTGCTGGGATGTCAAATCCCGTTTCTAATTAGCAGCTCATGATCACAGTCTGGGAAAGGACCTCCAGAGATCAATTAGCCCACCTCCGTGCTTCCAAATAGGATCCAGTAGAACTGCATCACCCCTGACACACGTTTACATCACCACTTCCACAATTAGAAATAAATGTGGTGCCTCACGGCCTGCTACAGCTGTGCTTTAGTAGCTCATGACCGAGAGTGTGCTGTGCGAAGAGGAGTCCATTTAAAAACGCATGAGAGGAGAGGTCTGCTCAGATGGTGTTAGTGGCCTGGGCCAGGCACTGGGGAGTGAGATCTGCGTGGGTCTGTGCGTGTTGCCTTTTGCAGCGGTCCCTGGACTGATTCTGGCAGTGAATCTCCCATGCTTTTGTCTGGGGAGAGATCTTGTTGTTCTGCTCCCCAAGGGATGCTGGCGTAGCACGCAGGGTGGTGGGCAGTGGTAAGGGACGAGGCAGGTTTTCCTTAGGTGACTGTCAGGGCACATTTTCATTCATTAGGCTACATGCAGCGCTTCTAAAGACACTGGGGAGTCTGTGAAATTTTTCTGAAAGACATGTAAAAGCTGAGGAAGAAAACGAGCCCACTGTCAGTAAATGCAAGTTTACATTTTGTATTAAATGTTAATTTACCATTCAGGGATCAGCACTTCCACAAGGAAATATTTTAGGTGATAATAAGTCAGAAACAAGAATGAAAGTCACTGGTGTGAAACTTAGGTAAAATACCAGCACAGCATCGATTCGCTGGCCACCATGGCCTACAATCTCCAGACAATGGCTTTTTTTTCCTCTTTTAACTAAAAATGCCACTTCCTTACTGTTTTCCTCAGGATCCCAGCTGCCACTCACACGGCCCACTGCTGACTTTTGCAGCTATGTGCTCCCTGATGGATCTGAAAATCTAGCAGACTTGACCCACCACAAGCCTTCTGGTGTTAGAGAGAGGCAAGCTGCCTTGTGCTAGGATTTCCCAATTGCTCCACGTCTATCACCTGTCTCTCATCTTTGACTTCGAAAAACAATTTTTGAAAATGAGTCTGTCTTTTTACTGCATTTGCACAGTGGCTAGAGTTGGATCCATGACTTGACTGCCTGCGTGTTATGATATTATACAGGGAGGCAGCCTGGGAGCATGCACACAAAAGCCATCGCTTCACAGAAGGGTCTGTAATCCCGGGTTTAAGCTAAACCCGCACCATGCCCTGATACAGCTTTACCCGTTGGCTGGCTGGGTGTCTTAGTGTCTGTGCTGCAGCAGCGGAAGAAACGGCATCAATATAACTGCACAGCCATCGAAGTATTCCAGCATCCCCATTCACACACAGGAACAGCTACCCGGGTGCGAACACCGTAGCGCCTACACCCTAACTACACAGGTCTGTATTACTTTACATTGCTGCAGTTTGTCTTATGAAGTACAAATGACTGCTCTGATAGCTTTTTGCTCATTTTTCTCTCTCCCAGTCGTCAGCATGGGGGTGACAGGGTGACCCAGTTAGCAGATGCCTGTCCACGACCAGACACCTGACAGATACAGCCTCTGGCTCAGTCCTGTTTGTACCAAGGATTTTTAGCTTTCGGTAATATCAGTAGGGGAGACACTGAGGAACAATGTCATGTTTAATGCACACATCTAGGTAAGATAACACGACAGAATGAACTGTGGCACCAAGGAACAGGCTTTTCCTTAAAACTTTTGCTGAAAAATTATCCTTCAGCTAGATTACTAAAATGTGGTTCATCCCTGTGCCAAGACTCAGAAGGAAGCCTATATGCTGCTAAATCATACTTAAGCTGCCTCTTAATACAGAATTACACTGCTCCAGCCACACAATCACTGGATTTGTATGTTTCCGTTCGCTCATTTGTCATGATAAAGCTTTTTTACTTCTGGATTTGCCCTGATAACTTGGACACTTGTCTTAGAGTAGCTTGCAAAGCCCCACCTGGCTTAAGTTACACTCCAGAGAAGCTCGGAGGCATCCATCCATCTCTTTGGAAAACTTAATGAAGACACAAATGACACACAACCTGGGCTTTGAACTAGGATGACTTTCTTCCAGGCTGAATTACCATTGGATTAATAGCTACTGAAGCCTCCTGTTGCAAGATGGTTTACAGCACTTTATATATACACACATACCTCCTCCTGTAATAGATTTTAGCACTTCCAGAGAAACCACTATTAAAAATGAAATTGAGTGGATTAGATTGGGGAATACAATTTCCACAATATTACTTATTCATTCTCTTCCTTGCTTTTATGACCTTTTAATATAAGGTTTGATGGCTTAATGATATTCTGCTATTTCCATTGCCCAGGCTTTCATGGGAGTAGCAATAGGCTGGAGATACCTCAGTTCTTTCTCAGTTGGGTTGAGAGATCCTTCTCTGGCATAGTTTTCTGCCAAAGCTAAAGGAGCTGTGTCCACCTTGATCAAAATCAGAGCTTTTGACTGCTAATTATAGTGACCTACGACACTTTCTTTTGTATTCTGGGACACAATCCCACCTCACTGAGACTTTTGCTACCTGGCAGGGAGGGTCTGCCAAATCATACTCCAATCCTTTGCCAGTATTTTTTTTCCATACAAATATGCTCTTACACATGCTAAAATTGCATTTAGTTTTCCAGTACACTAAAATTTCTTGTGAACGAGTGACACGCTTAAGACCATAGTCAATTTGTGTTTTTTAATTTTAGATCTCCCATTAGTAAATCTTCCCTTTCCCTTGCCAATTTTTTTTTCTTTTTCTTTTCTTGCTTGAAGAGACAACTGCTCATTTGCTTTATACCCTGGAAAGAAGAGTGATGTATGGTTTATTAGATAGCAGCTCAAACACATAAGCCCTTGATTGCTATAGGATGAGTGATTTATAGGTGTTTGCTAATGGGTTCCTGCTTGGGGCCTTCGGGGGCTTCCATTTAATTTCGTACCGATGACGAATTATGCTAAAGAGTCAGGTGTAATTGGCAGTTGAGTCGTTTGGTAAGTTAATGGTACTGCACTCTTTAGCCTTCCCTGGATTTGCCTTACCATCAATCTTTATGGCACGACATCAACATCATTACTGAGGTTCATATTTCACGGCGAGGGAGAAGTAATTTTTCACTTTTCACTTATTACATTCCTTGCCTGTTCCCACCTGATAACCTGTCTCCCCCGCAACGTTTTCACTTTCCTCTTACTCTAAAGTAGGTTGGTTCATTTCTGATGCACACAGCCAAATCACCATGAATAAGACTTAGCATGTGCAATGCCTTAGGTTTCTCCAATCAATTATATTTTATCTTTCTGTAAAGAACAGTCACTGATTTTTCAGGGCATCACATCTTGTCAGCTGATGAAGAAAACATGACCCAAGCAGGAACCAGCCAGCTACCACATGGTGTTACAAACTCTCTGATACATTGCACAGGTCATTGTTTTTCTTTATGTGCATAAGGAAGGTGGGATCAGCTAAGCAAACTGCACGTATTTTGTCAGTGGTAATATTTCTGTTCTGACCATTAACATGGAAATCACCTATTTGTGCTAAGGTGCAGAATCAAAACTAAAGTGTGTACTGCAACACAATGTATATAATTAAGACTATGCTGATATGAAAACAGACAAACAACAAAGAAAGATAAATTTTTAAAAAATTAGGCTATGTCTAGATCAGGGAGACCCTCTCAGTTTCTGAGGCTGGGTATACTGCCTGGCTGTACCTGGATTCCTTACTGGGGCTTGCACCATGCATCTTAGAGAACACCAGTGGATAAATCTAGGTGCACGTGTTTCTGAGTTGCCCCATACATTTCTGTAGGTTTGCAAAGACCTATTATTTTCATAAAATATTTCTTTTTCTCATGTTCAGTCTTTTTTCTCCTTGTTGCTTAAAAAATAAGAAGAAAAGGAGGAGGGGAAGCCCACAATAATCCACAAACACAATGAAAAAAATGTTTAAGAAACACCTAATTACTCTGCAGTTGTAAGGCTCCCTTGCTTTCCTTGTAGGTTCAAAGTTGATGCTACTCCTTTTTTAAAATCTCCTTTCCACTCTAATTTTTTTTTAATGACACGTGCATGCTTTTGAGTTACTGTACTGCCCCGTTACCAAAATTTGCAATGTGGCAATGAAGAGTTGACGCACTCCCCTTTCAGCCCCTTTCATGGTCATGCAACTTTGGCTCTAAAGAGCAGCCCTACTGGAAAACGCAGCCGAGTGTTTCACTGTGCCTTGTTTCTCCATTTCTATTTAAAATGACCACCATGAAGCAGCAGAGAGGAAGGAGGAGTAGCTAGGACATGTATTCTAAAGAACATAACTGGTGTTACGAGGGCCACCAACTGCAAAACTAAAGCAATTGCAAGCACTTCTCTTTTCTGTTAGCTGCTGAGTTTAGTGCACATCTTACTGCAACACAGATGTACAAGAACTGCAATTCCATGCATGAAGACAACAAAATGCAACACTGGTACCTCATCTGTAAGGTGCTGTGGTGCTGTTTTGATATTTAGCTCCCACTCTAGAAGCCAGATATGAATTAATCTTCACCTTGACTACCTCTGGCATTGCTCTCCATCTGAATCCATCCCTGATCATTTTCCTGAAAGTATCTGTGGCTGATTAAAGCTCTGTACTGACAGGGCACATTAATCAGATGACAAGAATAGCTGATGAAAGAAATTTCAGAAATTAGTATCTGTAACATTTATTCACTGTCACTTTGTTTGCTCTGTCAAAATAGGAACTTAAACAATTATGAACATGAAGGCACAGAACATGTGTTTAAGACAGGCTGTTTCTAGTCCATTAAATCAGGTCTCACCTTCGGGGCCAAAAAGTTACAACTGTGATGTCATTCCAGAAGAATCTTGGGAAGCAACATCCAACTAATTAGCATCCTTCCCCTGCTTAGAGGTGTTTACCCGTTAACGTTAGTCTGTGACCAGAAGCCTCTACACACAGCAGCATTCACATCTGAATTTCGCACCTGAAAGATGAAATTTTCATACCTGAATAGAGACACTCATCATTTCCGTAAAACTTAGTTTCAGTAGCAAGAGATTTTCCTTAGGACTGTGAGAAATCCAGAAAAGGATGAAACCGTTCTTTTTTTCCGGGATAGAAAGTTGTCATTCATTCAAGAGAGAGATTCAGTAAACTTGCACAGCGTCATTTTGAAGCACTTACCTTTCATTTTGACTTTAGTTTTGGGGTGAACCCAAGAGACCTCACAGTTTTATTATACTTAATTTTTCTTGGTCAGTAAGAAATTACATAATCCTTAACACTTCTTAGTCTTCAAGTCTTCTGTCTCCAGTGAATCAAACTTACCATCTCTGCCAAATTACTATATATTCACGTTTCTGTGATGATTCCCGAGTGACTAGAGGCAGTTACCCCAACCACATTTTAAAATACAGGATTATAAATATCCACTGTGATGTTTGGCTTGCAAATATCTCAGTTCAAAACCCTGTTTTCTTTGGTACATAAGCCCTTCAAATAAGAGGAAGTAATAGAAAATGGTTTATTGTTTTAGACTAGATATTAGCTGCTGTGGGGAAAAAAAATCTAGGAACTACTGGAGAATTAACACACCCACCCCCGCCCCCCACCCCCTTTTTTTTTTTTAATTAGATTACAGTGTACCAAGCCCAAGTATTCACCAATTCTGAGTCAGGCTGCAAGTGTCAGCAGATTGGCTTGCAAATAATAATAATTTTTTTTTCTTTTAAAAAAGTGTTCATTTTAGTTGTCAGACATTTTTAAAGCTAACTGTCTTTCATTAGAATGATTAGAAACTTACTTTAAATAAGTTGTTCTGCAATCAATGGAACAACACAAGAAGCATAATTTCCTGTGGAGTCCATACCGCATCCTTCAAACTGAAGTGACTCCTGTTACCTCCCATGACTTTATGATGTCCTCCTCCTCTTTCCCTCTGTATCTGTTCATCCCCACAACTTCTCGTCCTCTTTCACGCTAAGGGCAAGAGGTAGCAGGTATGTGGATCGCTGAGTGATACACACGTTTATCACACCTAAAGCGTGCTGACTGCTTGGCTTGCTAAGCGGTCGGCAAGAAGGTCAAAGTAGATAGCTCATGCTGAAACCTTTCTTATCAAGTAGAATCATTTTATCAATTCCCATCTTTTCCTCCTGGAAGCTGATAGTCTTCACAAAGCTTGTATAAAGCTGTTTTTTTCCTCAGATTTCTGTCCTCAGAAAAATTTAGTTATTCTAAAACAGAAAAACAGTGTGGTCACATACGCTTCTTTTCTTTAAGAAACCATGTTGAAAACTAAAAGCAGAGATTCTCTCAAATCTGAAGGCAGATACTATCAAGAAATTTGTGATAAAAATCCCAGAAGTTATCAACATTGTGCCTGAATCTGAAATTTTTCATTTAGGTTTTAATCTGCATTTGATTAAAAAAAAAATGCTGGATACTCATTTAAAAATAATCCCTTAAGACTAAAAATATCATCTGTAAGAAAGGCTAGATTACTTTCTATGTTTTAGGGAGCGCAGCTCTTACTAGCAGATAGTGGTGTCCATCACCACCAGGACTTCTAAAACCCTTTCTCATTGTTCCTCATTTAAGTGATGTGCACACAACTTGTTACAATGTATCTATTTACACCTGTTTTATAACATACACATATTTTTAATATATATATATATAAAAATTTACAAACACCTAACCATGTTACAAAGTTTTTATGCATTCATGTACCTCACAATAGTCCTCAGCGTGGATTTTGCTGGCTATTGCCAAGGTCAGAGACAAGCAGGTAGTAAACCCAGATGAGCATGAAACAAGTGTGCAGGAAGAAGTTACCAGATCCTTTTTAAGGTAATGATTTCTTTCCAATTCCCAATGTAAACCAACTAACTATTCTCATCTTAACAATAAATAACCTATACTGATATTGTTTCGTGTAACACCGGTCTCTTAAACTGCCTGCCTCCTACAAAATTTTCTGCTGAGAACCCAACCAGCTAAACAGCATTGGAAGCACCACTGGTTGGAGGTAAGGAAATCCCAAATCAATCACAGATTATTCTTCTGTCGGGTCTGCCTGAAAACTTTTCTTCTACTGTGTGGTAACAGACGACAGCATGCTATGTAACCTTTACTTTGGATTTCTGAAAGCAGCAGACTAAGAACCGATACCAACACAACTTCAGGGAGTGTTTCAACTTTTTAATTTGTGGTTTCTTACAAGTATAAAAGAAAACCTATGTATCAGATCTTGCATACTCTTATACATGTGAATAATCCTTATTGAGCAAACCCTTGTGTGACTCAGGACTACTCAAGTGAGTACAGTTTTTAACAGTAGCCCTATACCCTTCCATTGAACACGCAGGCCTCTAACATTCGTAGAGGAGAGTAAAACTACAGTAAACGTGCAGCAAGAGATCAGCACTCATACACATACATCCTTTGTAGCCAATACTATCCCTCTCTCAGTGCAGGCACTGGGTGTATTGATAACAACACTGTCTAGACTGTCATTATCCTGGGAGAAACTGCCTCTCCTAGAATTATAGCACACTTCAGAAAAATAAGCTTGTCCTTTAAAACACAGAGCATCTTTGTCTCTCTGACTCCCTCTCATACCTTCTTTCTACCAGCGATGCCAGCACAGCTAGATCAAAACATACATAGAGCAGCAACACTGTTAGTTAACGGGCACTCCATGCTGTGGTGACACGAGGCACAGCAAAAGCAATGGCCCTCATGTTGATGGAGTGTTTAAACTGTATTTGGTTAGTCTGCACAACTAAGGCAAAACCATATGACAGTAATATAACCCATACAAATCTATCTTTTTTTTTTTTTCCTCTCCCTCTCTTGTAACGGTGATTTAAATATTCAGTTCCCTATGCATGCACTTCAGGAGACTGGTATAAAAATAGGAAGTAATATGGCACACTCTCTAAAAATATGCATATACAGTAATCTTCTTCACTGATACGTGAGGTTAAATGGTACTCACTATGTATACATACTGCAATCCTGGCTGTGTAAACTCTCCTACTCTTGACTTCACTGTAGCACAAGCATTTCACTGGCTGAGGTCTGTGAAACTTCCACTGTTTCCAAGTGGCAAAATCACAACTGCACCATCACTTACAGTGTCCAAAGTCTGCTTTAAGGATTTGAGAGCTCTCTCTGTAGATATGAAGTACTTCTACATATGAAGCCACCCCCCCCCCCCCCCCCCCAAGACTAACAATTCAGACCTAGGTACATCTGTAGATAGGCAACAACCATAATTCCCTGATTATTGATGAGTATCCAACTATAAAGTCAGATACTCAGTTTTAGCTAAGAACACCTGAAAATTTGGCCCTGTGTGCTGAACTCTGCAGGTCTGGAAGCAGGGGTTACATTCTCACTTGCTCCTTGAACTCACTACTGAAAAAAAAAAAAAAAAAAAATCTGAACTACTCTTCTACATCTAGAAAAGTACAGAGAAATACTACACTGTACTTCCACATACAGAAGTACAGAGAAATACTGTAGTGTTTTCAAGGAGTCACTTCACTATTCTGTGCTCCTCAGAGAGAGAAATCAGGACTGAGATGTCTGGTGTCTTCCCCAGATACGTGAGGTACATTCCTATGGCAAACTCAGGCCAAAAATTTCCATTACCACCCATCAATAATTTAATGAGATCTACATACACATACCACACACAGACACATATTAAACAAAATAAAAAACGTAACTCCATTATAAAACTGAAGTATGTGAAGTATGAATACATTCATTTACAGTGCAGTAAAGAAAAAAATAAAAACAACTTAGCTTTTTGCAGCATTGTATGTGACATATTTCATTATAAATGACCTCAGACCCAAACTTGAAACACTTCTAATAGAATAATGCTGATGTCATCCCTACTGAAGAACTTCACATCCTCCATGATGATAGGATGAAGGCTAAGCTTAGGATACTAGGAGATGCTTTGGGTCATGAATTATTTGTTTGCACTAGCAGCCATAATGCGCAATACTCAAAAGAAATGCAAGGTGCTAAGCAAAGAAAGTGCAAAAAGCTTTCACTTAATTTTTGAAAATACAGTTGTTTTTGTGTATTTCCACTAAATTCTTCTGCTAAAGCTTCGTGTGCTAAAGCTTTCTCAGCAACTTGCAAAATACAGAAACACTTCTATTTGTGGTGATATAGTGCATAGAAGAAAAAGTCAACAACTTCCATTTCCTCTTTCAGATTTCAAGCCTGTGGTACTTCTCAGGTAAAGAAGTCAGAGGGTTTTGAACTACTGATATTAAACTAACCATAACATATCACAGCCTCAAAAAGAAGGACTCAGTGTCTTCTATCCCCACATAACAAGTCACTGAGTCGCCTGCTTGGTGTACCACCAACCCCCTGACCATCAGGGTAATGCTTGTCTCAACTTCAGCCATTTAAAAGGGAGACATAGTCAAAACTACTTGTCAAGGCATCTGGTTAAGACTGAGTAATAGGTCTCCAGAGAATGATTCATATCCCCTGCCTTAGAGGACATTTTAAGATGGGTTGAATTACTCCCTGGAGATGTGCTCTGGAGAGCACCCACATGACTAGTTCACACTATCTGCCCAACTTCTAGATATTTAAAGTTATATAAAGTAAACACCACGCTAATACCAGAACATCACAAAGTATTCGATAAATGATAGTGTCAGAAAAATGAGCTATTCCAGAACATCACAATTAATGTGTTAAATTTAATTCCCTTACTAACAAGCAGCAAATATGAAGAGTAAAACAGTGCAAAGCCAATAACCCTTCTGTCCATTCTCAGTAACAGTCACATTTCAGTATTAGTGCTGGCTAATAGGCTGTTTCTTGGCAACCTAGACTACAGTGCATTGTAGAAGTCCAATTCTTATACCACAGAGAGAAGTATTATCTTATTACACTGATTAGAGTGTAAAAAAAGTCTGCAGTTTGATCAAAGCAGACCACAGCTGCAGTCAATAGATAGTCAAGGACTGTGCTCTGTTTCCATGCTAGGGTGGCATGCCATAACAACATCCTATCTGAAATAAAATGCATTTCCTTCCATCCTCAGATTTCCTGAGTAAGATGAGCATCAGGCCAGTTTTTGAAGGATGTCTCCTATAACGATTTCAAAATAAGCACGTGATAATAAACCTATCTGCAAAAACCCTCTGAAATAGAAGTCTACAAACAATGATTGCTCTCTATGTCCATACACAAACATACACAAATACACATACTCATACAGTAGGTTTTCTGCAAAGGTAGGCTTGTCAGTCGTCATGCAGTGCTACACCTGCAATAAAGAAATCCCATCCGCAGGACACAATGTCCAAGATACACAACGTTCCCAGCAGGCGATCTGCCACCTTCCAAAGGCACCTACTTGCTTCCAGTTGTACTAGGCATTGGAAGAAACACTTTGATGAGGATTCCCCTTTTGAGAATCTATTGTCTTGCTACTGCTCCATGCTTCATCAGTATTTTCAGATTTCATCTCTGCCTTGTCCATCAGTACGGTGGATTTGGGAGGCTTGCAAATAAAGCAGAGGAACTTGAAACAGGACAGCAAACCTTCGGAAATGCTGGATGAGAAAAGCTTTTTGCATGGGTGGCAGAACTGGTAGAACACCAACATGAAGAGGACAGCCATGCAGTAACCTATCAGGAGCTGCAAGACCAACAACGGGGCGCAGACATACAGGTAGATATCGGTTTTATAGACGTACCACATCAGCAGGAGGAATGCATTCTCAATGAATCGCAGCATGTAATACACAGTCAGCCGGTACCAATTTTGGGATTTGTTAATTAAGTCAGGATCATTGAGCTTCACCTGAACTGCTGACCAGCAGAACATGTTAATGCCAGCATACAAGAAGGTGAGAAGGCACAAGACGATGGTAGTGCCGACCCTGCTCAATGCCTTCTCTATGTTCTCGGGAAATGGGGACTTGCTTTGCCAGAAGAGAATCCATGGGTAGAAGAAAAAAACAAAGAAATTCACTAGCACGACAGGGAGAGTCCAGATTTGAAGGACTGAACTGAACAGGACCAACACCGTAACCCGCGTAGCAATCTCAAAGCTTCTCCACATGAATATGCAGAGGTAGGCGGCTGGTTTCACGCTGACATCATAATCATCATACTTAATCTTAATAGCCAGGATGTTGCAGCGCAAGGCGCCATATACAATTGACAGGAGAGAAAGGACCATAAAAATACCTACAAAGAGAAAACACAAGTCAGGACCTTCAGCTTAGCAGAAGTTAAAGACATTGCATCAGAGTAGTGCAGATGTAGGTGTCTTCATGGCAGGTCTGGGGATTCCCAGCAGGGTGCAATGCCAAAAAACCCCCCATTCCTTGTATACAATTCTGGGTTCTTACTCTAACCCTGCCTCCTATTTTGGTCTCCATTTGTTACTTTTCCAAGTAGCTAGAAAGAAAAAAAAAAGGCACTTAAGGTCACAGGTGTCTCTCCCTCCTCCCCCCATCCAGGGCTGTTCATACACACACTGTCTTTGGTAATTATACAGCTCAGCCGTAAGAGTATCCAAGTTGCTCTCAGAATCTCACAGTACTCCACGAGGCACAGGGGTGCTACTCCCCCTCTGTACAGATGAAGAACTGCAAAACAGAAGCTGAAATCTTGGGAGTTAATTGGGTGTGCAGATACCTCAGTGCTTGTGAAGTTCCATGTCGAAGCAAATTGTCTAAGCTCACAGAAGAGCTCTGCAATGGCACTCAAAATTGAAAGTCAAAGCACTTCAAACCAAGAACCATCTGCACTTTTTCTGCCTGTGTAGACGGATATTTGCTCACCTGTCTACACTGTGTTTTCCTATACATCCATTTTCCTCATACACGTGTCTATATCATGCATTTAAAAACAACACTCCTCCTAAAAATGTCTTTAAATTCAGATCAACTTTCTGTATCTCTCATCTACCCAGAATCCCGCAAGTGAAGGTTTCTCAGCATTTAAATTCTGCAGAAAGTGAAGGTGGAGGCCAGTTGTTACCTGGCCTCCCCTCCAGCAGCAGTAGGGGAAAGCCTTCCAGCGCTGCAGGAGGGGGTCTTGTCTTACCACGTTAAGTAGGTACAGATGGATAAGAACCCTGGCTGCATAGAATAAACATTCATAGAGAAGTACCTTGATGTTCAGAAGTGTGAACTGCCCACGGTTTTGTTAGCATTTGCATACTTTCTTCACAATTTTTACCAACATGCTGAATAGCTGATTTAGGGGACTAATTTTAGGTACCCCCAATCACTACTTTTAGTTTCAATCTTAGCATTTTGTCCATGCAAAGAACACTGCAAATGCAAATTAAGCACAGTAAAAATGATTCAGTTGTTTCTTTTAGAGTTTCAATGAAACTAATTCTTGATTATGTCAAATACTTTTGCAATGCCTAGCAACCAGTGCTTTCTGCAGCCTTCAATTAGTTTATATGTCAATATCCTACAAATGAACTGGATTCCCTGCTTCGCTATAGCTATGTAGCCATGACTATAAGTTTGTTTTTCTAATGAAAGTTATTAATTTCTGAGCATGATTTTGAAAAAAATAAGCATATTTTAGGATCTCTAACAACTTTATAACAGGATTTTGTCTATCATTTTAGCTAACCTCTCTCCCACCCCAATCCTCAAACATCTCTGAATTACTTTGGAAAAGAATTAATTAATCATTTATATCTAAATTTCCAATAGCACTCAGTAAGCTGAAAAACATTTGCCATTCTACATGGTAATTTTGTACATGCCAGTTGGTGGCGCATATATTCTCTGAAAATGGTTATGTATTTGCTTGTTTAACACTTAAATTTTTAATGGGTGTTTTTAAACATCTTTCTTACAGCACTGTACTTGATCTGAGACTTTTTAAACATTGTGTCTTAGAAAACATTGGCTGAAAGCAGAAGAGCAAGCGAGTGCAGGCAAGAATATCGCTTGATATCCTGTGGCTCTTCACAAAAATCTTTCCCGTAGTTTTGAGCCAGCTCTAGAACTGTGAGAGAACAAATAACTTCCATCAGCTAATTAAGGAAAACACTATTCTCGGAGTTCAAGAAACAAAAAAACCCCAACCCAGTGGGGACAGGGTGCTGCTGTCCTGGAACTCTGCTTGCCTTCTGCTTTGATAAGCTGAGACATTCACCTTATTACCCAATTTCATTTTAGGGATTCTATATTAATCTCAAACTTCTCTTAAAACCTCAAGCCTTCAAAAAAGGCACTTCTCCATTGATAGAAACCAGGTCGTGCTGACTCTGATTTAGTGCAGTAGTCCAGTCCTGCTCCTTTCCCAAAAGCTCAGTACTGTCACCAAACCTTCAGTTCAAACATCACTTTTAAGTCTGAGAAAGATGGTTTGAAGCAACCACAAAGGGAAATGTGGGAAGGTGACGTTATTATTACTTTTACTCATCCTGAGCAGGCAAAGAAGTAAAAATTTAAAAGGCAAAGTATCCTCCCCTGGAACAGTCCCAAATCCCGTAGCAGTCATATGCCATAAAGGTGGTATTTCTCTTCTCCCTTCCCACTCCCAGAAGGCTGTACTTGTCTTACAAATCAGAGGTGCACACTCACAGAGCCATTCAGGGAGGCACCGTTTTATTTTGTTGGGTTTTTTTTATTATGTCTTAAGTCTTTTCAAGACCTGGTCCTTCCCACTTCAGAAATTGCTAAGAGAGTGAATTCTGCTCTAGATGAGCTTCATCACAAATATCTATTACTGAAATCTTACATTCAGCTGAAGGATCGTAAGTTATCTATTATATATACTATAGTTTTCTGAACTGATAATCAGAACCCTTGAAAAATAAGGGCACTTACTTTGTTACTTAGGGCAAGACACCTAGATACACATTTTTTTGCCTTAAGATATAATTTCAACACTTAGAAACAACTATTAATACTCAAAGTATGTTGTTCAAACAATGAGGAAAGTATTCTGTGGTCAGAGCTTAATGAGTTTAGGAGAAGCAACTGTAGAAGCATCTTAAGATATCTAGTAAGACCACCTACAAAGCCCAGTCACGAACATTAGGAAAGTGACACTGCAAACACTAGTAAGTTGAAAAAAATCATAAACCCAAAACTTCTATTCTTGAAGATGGCAGTCACTGCTACAAATTTTCACTTAAAGAAAAACAGTACCTTTTTCAGCAGAATAATTTTATTTTTAAATGGTTGGAAATCCGCCTTTTGAGATTATTTTAGCACTGTAAGCAACACTTGAAAAAGATAACTTGACTGCTGTTAACGACACAAAAACATTGAACTTGCAAAAAGATTGCTCTTAACGGAAGCAGATCTTTCGCATTCAATACTGCGCACTGAGAACTGGACCTTTTTCAAGGGTAAGAGGCCAAGTCACACATCCCCCATCTACAGCCAGCTGTTCTTATGATTAACACTAACTCAGGTCTTTTTGGCACCTCCTGGCCTTGCGCTTCTCCAGGTGGTACTACCTAAGTGAAGAGGTCCTGATAGCTGCCCAACTGACGTGAGCCTGATGTCAGCCACCTCTTCGAAGCAAGGTTATAGCTGGCTCTAAGGCAATGCATGATACTGACAGACGCTGAAGCACTGAGTACAGGGTGAAGCCCAAATGCACATGAGAGACCTTGGTGTCTGTTCTGGGAGTGGCAATTACAAAGTCAGACTGGGCATTTCATACAGTAACAAGTTAGGAACTTCTTCCCAGTTACGCTGTAAACAACGAAAGAGCTGAATGTCTACAACTAGGCTCAGATTAGGCTATTACATGTGGGTTTCCAATGTTGCATTTCATACAATTCTGTGCATTTCATGCTAAACAGTCACCGAAGCTTTACGTCTCTCATCACTAACCTACAGGCTTTTCCTGCTTTTGCAACTCTCCTTAGTTCTCTTGATCTTACGTTCTTGGCAGACAGTGAAATGACAATTTTGGAGAATGCCAGACACTGGCAAGAATCTGATCATCCAGAAGAAAACATCCAGAGAAATTAATGAATGCCATGAAATACACAAGAAAGATGCAGTATGGCTCTGGTTGACAAAGGGCTAGGCAAGGATGCATGCTCTTTTCAGAACTGTTCAATTCAGTACGGGAAGCAATAACAAGTTTCAAACAGACCTAAAAGGGACAAACCATCCTATGTAGCGTGATGGTAAACAGCTTTAGGTTCACAGATGACACTGACCTCATTACCACTGACCAGGCAGAATTTACACAGAATAACAGACAGGGTAGTGTAGGAATCCAGAAAAATAAGAGACTGATGAGGAGTCAAGACAAAAAATGTAGAAATCAAAATACAAGAAGAGAGGGATAATTATAACAGAGACAAATGGAAAAAAGCGTGCACTTTGGATGACCAGTGTCAAAGAACAGGGAAGTTGAAGACATCTGAAGTGTGGAAGAGCTGGACTGGCTGTTAAATTACTTTGACGATGCTGCAAGATCAAAAGGTTGAAGTCATGTCCCTATACATGAGAATCCCCGTGTACACATAACAAACAACAAGCTGAAACTGTGCTATGCATCATTCCCATTTACTCTGGAGGCTGAATACTACTGGTGGACAAAAGGTACTACTGCAGAAATAAGCTGGCTAAAGAGACGGCAGAAAGTTTCAGTATTTCAGAAGGCAAAATACACACAAGAGGAATATGGTTAGGACTTGTTTTTCTGGTGAATGAGCTCTAATAGACATTGCCATTGTTCCTAAATCACTAAAACAACCCACTTTTTTTTCCTTTTCATTTCTATAATTTAGAATTACACCTGCTATGGAGATGGCTTCTGAGAGACACGAGATGACTACTGCATTTGCTGGTGGGTTCACTGAACTCCCTGGTGAGCCAGCTGATCTCTGGTTGTTTAACTTTGCTTCACCCACAGAAGGTCACTTGCCAGTCTGTGATTCAGAATTTGTCTCAGCAGTGACTGATAAAAGTCAGAAGTAATAGAGAGTTACAAATCATTATTAAATATGCAATTCTCTAATCATCTGGAACACAGCGCTTCTCCTTGGCAATCACGACCAGTAAGGTCAACAACAGTAATAAAAGAAATACAATAAAAAGGTGACCTTTCTCAAGCAAATGCCATCTGCAGTGAAGTGACTGGAAATTTTGCTAATTGCACCGCTCAGCAAAGGATTCAGCTGCTTTATTCTCATCCCATGTCACAGATGCCACGGTTATTCGAAGAGCCTACCTTAGCTATGCAGTACTCAAACTGTCAGAAGCAATGCCTTTCAAGTAACTACTGCTATGACCTTAAACAAGTACTTTTGTATGAAGACCTTAACCTGTTGTGATATCCTTATGTGCTGACTCGCCCTTTGGTATACTAAAGTTTTCCATTCCCTGAGTTGAGGGGAGAACCCTGACGTTATTATAAAGGCTTCTCCAAAAATCTTAGTTCCTTACCTTGGTACACTGCCAACCAAGATACCAGAACTGAAGAAAGCAATCAGATTCATAACGTGTCACCCTAGCCTCAGCCTCCTTAGCTGTGAAGCTGGTAAAGATCCTTGGCCTCTCAAGGCCGCGGAGATATAACAAGAGCTATTTTGTATTTCAGTGGAAACACACCTCCAGTTCACACAGGTGCCAAAGTCCTTTCTTACACCGAAAAGCTGGTTGTCCTACGACCACCTGGAGTAGGTTCTTCATTTAGCAGCCAGCCAGCAAATCAAGACTTTTTGTTTTTTTCAAGGAGCTGGAGCACATCATGGAGCAAGATGTAGAGTCCCACAGAGAGAGATGTGTCCTGGTAAGTCCATGTGGTGCGTCACTGCTTGGTGAAGGCTTAACAGCTTGGGTCCAGAGATGAGATGGCCACATTTGCATACCAGCTTACTGAATCCTGCCTTTTGATTCCAAATTCAGAGTCTGGCACAAGTAAAGACAGTTCAGGTCCTCAGTCCATATTTGAAACTGCATTCCTGAAAGTACACCCTCCTTAATGCAGCATGGCAAAACATGCTCTGCACTGTACCCCAAGGAATTTTCCAAAAAGTTTGCTCAAAAACCAAAATGGAACAGAGGTAATTTTTTTTTTTTTCCTCTTCACGAAGACAGCTTAGTCCCTCCAGCTGCCTCCCTCTCATGCCATAATGGCCACTTATCAAATTAATGTTTTAATAGCAACCCAACTATGCTACAGGAAGCATCATAGTCTAAAACATGATGGTATAGATAAACTTGAGAGCAACATCACCACAAAAGCTGTCAGGGAGATGAAACCCATTGCAATATGTTTGGTTCTTGCCCAGGGCAGCTACACCTGACTGCTCACCCTTCTCCTCTCCCTCCCACCAAAACATGGAAGTGATAACAACAGCTCGACCTACTTCTGGCAGCCGTGATCTCCTGCTGCAGGACACAGATGTAGAGCTGGAGCGTGAGCTGGGGTGCTGAGCCGAGGAATGCCTGGATCACAGATGCCCTGCTGAACGCAGACCTGTGCGTACACAGCTTGCCTTCAGCCTGGCCCACTTCCTTCTCAATTTCTTCCGAGTACCCATCCTTGGGCATCTGCCTCTTCTTCGTGATGCTGACATAGGGCTCTTCAACTCTGCCAGCGTGGAAGTAAATGTAAAAGACTTCCACACACCTACAAGCAAATCAGTAAATAGAATAACAGGAAAAAAATGAAAGAAAAGCATAGGTCTTTCCACTCGTTAGTATTTTAAGCCATCACATACCAAGTCATTTGTTCACAGAGCAAAGTCTGTACATTTTCTCCTCTTGGTAAATTTGGAATATGACAGATTTCACCCTTTAAAACGTGAACTACATGTGACCAGAGGGCAAGAATCTGGCAGTGCCCTTTGGGCTGCCTGTAGTACCCAGACACAGGAGGCGGTTTAGTTGTTTCCTATGAGCTGCTCTTGCTCTCTGCTGTCCTATTAAAGTCCTTAAACTACTCATCCACTACGATGTTCACAGGCTCCCAACCCAGGAGGCAAATTGGAAGTCTTTCTTCAGATTCTCATGTCCTTCTCTTGGTGTTATCTGTACATCTGTGACATGGCAATAAAACCACTTCTCATACCTTCACCTTAAACAAACAATCTCAAGACACTGGAGAGAAGCTCAGGGTACGAGCGGGTGCACACACCTCAAACAGTTGGACTCCAGTCCTCGCTTTACCAAGCGATGGTCCCAAAACACAAGTAACAAGCCATAGCAGCAATAATGAGAACAAGCAGTTTAGAGCCTCACAACTCTGGATATTAACATTTTTTAAAAAGACACAGAAATAGGAGCTTTATTCCTTATGTTTGCTTACATTTATTGCACTGTTTAAGGAATATTAAACACAATCTTGCAAAAATATTCTAAGTAAGAAGACGCAGTGTTTTCAGTTGCTGCGGCTCTTTGTACTTTAAACACAGGTGAACCAAACCCTCTTGTTTATGTAGGTCTAACTTACCACAGACTTTCAAAGAAAAATGTGGTGCCAGCACATACATTTCTATTCATAAATTACATATTGTTGTAATACACGCTGCCTCTACCCATGCACAGAGAATAACCCATACATTTCGGAGGGAATGGAAAAGGGCTAAAGGGGTTGGCAGCAGCAAATGCTGTAGCAACGAGGACAAGTTGGCTCCTTGAGTATTAAAGAAGATAATACAGCTTCAGACACATTTATGAAAGGAAAGGTTCTGAAACTTCCTTCCAATGCCTATTTTTAGTTTGGCAAAAACTTTAGAAAAACTATTCTAAGAGATTTGCTTGGGTATGAAGGTGTCAAGGGTGGGCTTGGGCATCAAGCAGGACCCAAAACACAAAGGGGAACAGTCAACCTCAGGATCTACTGAGGTACAGATGAAGTCACAAGCTGAGGGGGAAGGGAGAGGAAAGAAACACTATTTCTGTCACATTGCATAGGGTCCTAAAAATACAGGGCTTGCTGCGGAGGAGTCCATGTACAGCAGGGCCATAAAGGATAAATGGCATTGACTACTGAAAAATAACTCCCCCAAAAGCCCAAACCCAGTGCAGACACAACCTGTTTTCTCTTCTACGCCTAACACTGGTACGGGCTTCAAGAAGAAAAACAATTGTAGTGTGAGCAACAGGACTGGTGATGGCTGGCTTCCAGCCCAGAGGGAAGCTCAGGGGAGAGAAACCCTCACTGCAAGGGCGACCTGTGGCACCAGCTCTGGTCACATCTCCTCCCATGGCCCGACACGCATGGTATCTTCTTCTTGTGTAGGCATCATCCTCTGATGAGGACTGAGCTGTCTTCTTTCCTTCCATAGTGCCTGCTGGGGTTCATCTCCTCCACCTGGTTGCCTCTGTAGGTAATACTTGCTGGAATGCAGCATCTCCAAGTCTCTGACAGGTCAGATTTGGCCAGTGAGTTTTTGTAATGTACAAATAGGGCTTATCTTCTATTTAAAAGTATCTCACAATCACAAAGCACAGAGCTATGCTTGTCCGAGACTTTGAATTCCCATTTCCTTCTCAGCTTGATTTTCCCCCCCGCCCCCCCAACAACCACCAACTCAGAGTCTAACACAGCCTTTTCAGGGAAAGCTCACAGACCGAACAGTAAAGCAGCACTGACAGAAATTCAAATAAAAGCATACTGTTATTTGTTTTAGTAAACTTGATTTAATTTTTCCCCTAACTGGACCACTAGCAAGTTTCACCTGCTCTAGATGGAGAGCAGTTTTAGGATCCTGTAGTACTACCCTTGATTCACTAGGCTTCAGCTACTATTATCACTAAAGCTATTTGAAGTGCCTGGTGCACTGGAGGCTCCATTCACAGTGGAGACTTTCTATTTTCCCCTTGTTAATCTTTTCAGTCCCTGCCAGTCTTGTTCCATGTGAAAGAATCCACACAGCCAAAAATAGGGTGTGAAAAATTAATAAAGCACAACAGCTTATGAAGCCAACAGAGATTTTGAAACCAACAAATTGATTTTATTCCAAAAGAAAGATCCCAGAACATTTTTGTCTCACTTAGTATTCACAGCCATCTATTCATCCTGAGCTGAGGGTAAGTCTGAAGCTATTACAGAAAACGAGATCTCAGCATCAGCCTCTGAACTCTTGCTGTGTGTGATGAGAAGCAGATATAGTCTAGGGACCCATCTAACAAATATGCAGTAATCCCATAGAAAAGATAAGATTCATGAGACTACTGACTACAGCAAATATTATAGTCAACAAAACGTTGGGTTTTGGAGCAAGCATTTGGTTTGTATTTATTAGCTAGGTATTAAGTAGCAGTATATTGTTTGTGATGGGAAATTTTATGTCTGTATAGAAAAGCAAACACAATGTGAAATGAATGGTCTGATGAGCAAACCTTAGGGCCAAAGGGGACTTTTACCAGTACAACAGAGTAATAAAAATGGTATGTGCAAGCACTCAGATTACATCAGTAATGATGCCCATCTTCTGAGCCCTGCCCATTCTGTGCAAGAGTGTCTCTGGAGGTCATGCCTTCTGGGGCCAGTAACAAATGTACTCAAGACTCTAGCTGGCGCCACTGCACAAGGAACTGCTTCAAACAGGAGCAGATTGGCAGCTGATACACTAGAAAGAAAGAGCACCAATCCAAATGTTTAAGTAATAAAGTGTAGGAGGGGCATAGGCACTTGAAGAACCATCCAGGTGAGAAGGGTTCAGAACAGTGATGAAGAATCAATTCAGATCACGTACCTGTGCCACGTTATGATTTTGTCTATGAAGTGCATTCAGAAAGGTTGTCTTTCAATGAACTGGCTTGTTCTTTTTTAGTATGAAACACAACTAAGAGACAATGCAGGAAGGCGATTGCTTCAAGCTCGTTTTCCTCCACAGTTACAAACTCCGCTACAGAACAGGGAATTCCCCAGAAGCCCCAGTTGCTCACTGCTCATTGCTGCTCTGCTCTGGAGGAACAGGAATGGGAGATCCCAACTTCTGCACAGTCCATCTCCTGCAACGCAGTGATGTTTAGGGCCCTTTCAACAGATCCTCCCTCACGTGGCATCAACAGCAGCAGGCATGCAGCCGGCTGATTTCACTGCATGTAAAGCAATGACAGTTGCAGTATGGGCTCTGAAGGAACTAAAATTACTTTGCAGGAAAAAGAGTCAGATCTACTCTCTACAGTGAAAGTTAAAAGGTAAGAAAAAGATGGCGCTGCTTTCTCCCCTGCTGCTAAACCTTGGCAGAGAGAAGAGCTATACTTTTTCAAGGATCCTGATGGTGCCTACAAAGAGTGATTCAGCAGCAACACATTCATCTTCTACACAGTCAGTAGGAGGAATAATCCTATCCTTATATGCCTGCTGAGAGCAAGCACGCACCTCATTCCCTCTTTTAATCATGGATGTGTGGGATTTAAATACAGGCAAAAGTAATGGTGGTGTGAAGAGGGAGCAGGCAATGAAAACAGGGAACTTCCCACAGCCAACAAGCGCTTCAAGAGCAAACGGCTATTCGAGAGACCTATCCACACATGCTCACTGCAAATGTAGATTTCTCTAATGACTCAATTTTTAGTAACTCCTTTTCTTTACAGAAGTATGCAAAAGACTTATCAGTCCTACAGATTTACTTACCTGTGTCAGAGAAAGATTTGTTCCTCACTCATTGCTCTACCTTCCATCTGCACTGACTTTCTGTTCATTGCATCTTGGACACCTAACACATCTGCTCAAGAATACAGAAGGAAAAAAAAAAAAAAGCACCTGAAGAGGGTCTAGGCATATTCTTCCCATCTGGAAAAGAGGGAGATGCATCAACAGTTGTAAAGTTTAGAGCTAGCAGAATCTCCTACAGTAAGGTCGCCAATGGAAGAGAGCTTTTTAGACCTGTGCTATTCTGAACTATAAAGCAGGTCACTAGGAAAGAGAGACTACCCACGAGAGACAATGCTTCTGCACAACGTGACTGAAGCATTATCTGCACCGTTATAGCTTATTAGATTTCAAACTGCAGAATTAGGTGCCCAAAACATTAATGACTCCAATAATTTCAGCCTATAGGAGTTTTGGGGGGGGGGTTTTTTGTTTCTTTTTAAACTTCCTGCAGCTCACAGAATCTAACTTCGGCTGTAACAGCAGCTCCTCTGGCAGTTTGATGCAAACTTCCTACTGCATCTGCTTTGCTGCTGTCTACACGGTACACAGACACATGTGACTGTTTCTCCTTATGCCTTGAGAAACAAAGCCCGATCCCATTAAAAAAAAAAAAAAAAAGTCTACTGTTTATATCCTTGCCCCATTAAAATCTGAGGAAAACAGTCAGTGTTCTATGTAGGGGCCTGTTTCTCCTTATGCCTTGAGAAACAAAGCCTGATCCCATTAAAAAAAAAAAAGTCTATTGTTTATATCCTTTATATATTTTATCCTTTATATAAGCCTGTTATATTGGCTTTCAATTTTTTTCTCAAGAGAAGTTCATCATCCTGCAGACAGAGCCATCTCCTAATTGCATGTTCCTGCATGTAGAAGAGCCTGTAGGCCCACATTCAGCTAACAGAGCACTAGGGACAGTAGTTTCAAAGACACCAGCAGTCACTTAGCTTTCCTCTCTGTGAAGTTGGTATCAGAAGGAAGTACCGCCAAGCTCACACCAGTCCCTTCTGGGTATGCCACTTCAGTACTGCCTTCAGTAAATCAGATCGTAAGGAACCACCGCATCCAGCGGACATACGGTGCAATGCCACCAACACCCCCTGCTTGTGACTGTAAGCCCCGACTGTTCAAGTCAGTTTGTTGGAAATCTACACTCCTTCAGCTCCTGACCTATTCATTGCTTGCAGAATAGAAAAGGGCAAGCAAGTTAACAGGGGTTTCTCTGGCACCCTTCATGAAGAGCTATTTGCGTTTCGAACAAATCCCTAAGTGCAGAGCAGTACACTAGCAAAAATACACCCAGTTATTTATTGGAATTGTAGCAGCACCCAAAACCTCAAGACAATGTCAGTGCTACAGGTGCTGTCCAAATGAACAGGACTCCCGAGTCCTTGGCTCAGGAGCAGCTGATAATAAGCCAAAAAGCTCATCATGGTCTTCTTTAAAGAAAAAAAAAACGTATTAAATCTCTCATTGACACTGGCTATTGTTTTAAGTCATTTTTCTGTGTAATAATTTACTTTATGTGGTAAAAGAATCTCCTTTTACAAAAAAAGAGAAAGTATCCAAATATATTTTCTAAGCATCCAGACAAATTAGTGCACTCACAAGGAGTGGCACCAACCTGAAATGCTGCAGGAATCCCCCATGGTGCCCAGAAACCTGCAGTCACTTTGTTCCAGCCAACTCTCTGAACAGTCTCTGGCATGCCTACATCCTGGGGAGCAGAGCCAGGCCACTGAGGGGGGTAGGAATTTTACTTTACAAATTGCTCCGAATTTATAAAGAAACTCTTAAGGAGTGGGAGAAGGAATTAAAAAAATGGTGCATTAACAGTACTCTCTCAGTACAGCAAAAGTCCTCTCCAGGCAGAGGGATGCTTCCTAATTTTAGTACTTCCAGTGGCAGCAGCAGGACAGCGAGTGCCTCCTGAACAGGTGGAGTGTGGGTGTTTGGGGAAGGTGGTGGTATGCAAGAAGGTTTTGTAAGAGAATGTACTTTTTTCCCTGTCACACAGAGGATTCAAAATAGGCTTGCAAAGCTAAATACCCTCCCTTCCTGCCAAGATATTTCCATACCATTCCCCAAAATTTAAACTTAACTTTTTAAGGGAAAAAGGAAGGGAAGAAAAATGTCTAGCTTTTAAGATGGTGAAGAAAACTCACACAACATACATGTGCTGTGTGTAAACCAGTGCACCGATATTTGAGTGTGAACAGAGAAATACTAACTATCCTGTATCACGTCACAAACCAAATAGAGATGGTTAAAAAGCCAGTGTTAGCTTTTTTTAAAGCCAGCTGAAGCAGACTGCCCTCTGTTGAAGCATGCCAGCTCACACAGCCTAAAGGCTCTTTAACATTTCATTCTGATGATGCAAGCAGACAGAGCCTGGTGCGGCTCTACTGTCTGTGTGTCCTATTTGACCAAATTTGACCCAGCACTCCCTAAAAGGCCCTGGGCTGTGCCAGTGAGATACAAGAGAGACCAAACGCAGGGGATGGAGTGAGGCTTCTTGCTAAGGAAGCAGATGATTAACAGCAGCAGGACCCTGTGGTGCAAAGGAGCAGAGGTTTGCCTAAAAGGATGGGACAAAATGGCTCCAGGGGCAATGGTCCTTTTGAGCTTACAATGGTTAAAGCCACAGCAAAGTGATGATGCAGCCAAAAAATACTTTGCCTTCTAGCTATCACCTCAGACTTGTGTGTATTCCAGTCCACACAGGATAGAAAGCCTCCTGTGCGAAGTAGGGAAAGGTAAGGTATTTCATGTGCTGAAAACACTTCAACTTTTATAGTGCAAATCTACACCTGATGGGAAGCGATCGGTTTCCTCTTCTGACACGTACAACAATGTTTAGTGGCAGTGGATAGAATGGCAAGGAAGAGAAAAAAAGACCTTTAATGTCTGTCTCAGACCGATTAGTTCGCCTTCCCACACTTCTGTACTGTATGCTACAAATAGATACATTTCCTTGAATCTAAAGAGAGGTTGTTTTCTATGACACTTTTTCTCTTAATCTGTAGAGTCCTTCCAGCCTTTAGCAGGAAATAAGTTTTTCAGGTGGCACGAATGTACTACCCTCTCTTTATCAGTAATTGTAATTCCAGTCATCCTGGGTCTAGAGAGGGGTTGACACGCATTGCTTCGTACTGCCTAAATGATACCACGGGGACTGTGGCACGGGCATGCTGCAACGCCTCCAGAACATCTTCAAACCTCCGGGAAACGCTAAGTTCGTAAATCTTTCAGAAAGGCAGAAGTGCAGAGCTGGCGACACGCTCATACGCTGCAGCATCGAGGAGAGGAGAGGGCTTCCGTATGCCCACTAGTTTTACAGTAGCGACTGCAGCTGGGAGCTCGCCAACACAGCAGAAAGTGTGTTCTGCACAAGATGAGACTTGTGTTGTAAACAGATAAACTTGATGTTGAGAAAGAAAAAGTGAAATCATGCTTGGTGGTTAAGGTCAAAGCAGAAGTCTTTGTCTCTTCCAGATAATTAGAAAGAAAATCCTCCCAATTTGTTGTTGTTGCTTACATCCTTTGCTTCTTCCCATCTTGCAGCTTGACATGACATTCTTTCCTTGTCTGACCTCAACAAATTGATTTAGAATGACAGAAGTCATGAAAATAATTTTTATTTTGATAGTTGGTTTCTCTTTGGTTCCACTCTTATTTTCCAAAGAACGTGGAAGTATTTTGCTCTTCGCTTTTAGAAAATCAGAGCTCTTCAAGAACTTAACTGTTAAGCCATAACTTAAGTATCTTTAAAATATTAACAAAGCAAGCAAACAAAAAAATCCAGCCATGTTTATAGAGGAATTCAACGGTTTTGAAGTGTAAGATGTTTTGTAACATCCAAACTGTTCACTCTTACTAGTGTGAGCAAATCCTCCCTTTCCACACTGTCCAGGAATTTCAAAAAGTTGGGGATACTTCTCCTAGCCTCTACTACAGAGACACTATATTTAATTCCCTTTCTTTTTAAAGAAAAGATTTGAACGTAAATTTAAAATGAAAGCCCCCAGCAAACATTTTGTCGTGGGGTTGCACCACCTCTGTAACTTTGCATCTACCTGTTTTTTGTTTTTCTTCCTAAGGACATTTTCAGTCAGAAGTTGAACTGAAGCTGAAAAATCTCCAAAGCAATTTGGGGCAAGAAGCTCACTTTCGGAAAGAAAAGACAGACTAAAGCATTACTGGTATTTCCAAGACGCACAGGTGGGATGGGTACTACCGTTGGTTTAGACCAGCAACTGAGTAAGTCTTCCTTTCTCTCCTGGAAGTAACCTCAGAGCAAAGCGTTATGGATAAACCAGCAGCGAACAGACACAACCGTTTGCAGAAAGCCACACGGGTAGAAGAGAAGCGCAGGAAACGCCGCCAGAAAGAGGGAGCGGGCTCCGGCAGGCTCTCCTCTCCCCGCAGGAGCGCGGCCTGCCCGCCACCTGCCTCTCAGGAGGGGCTTAACCCGTTTTCTCCAATGCTAAGTGCTTACTGAAGGTCAGAAAGCACCACGCCCCTCGCTGCGTTTCTGCCTAAGGACGTTTAAAAAGGAAATTATTCCTCCCGCAGGCTTCAGAAATAAGACTGGGAAGGATCTGATCGCGGCTAACACCGGTGCAGAGCACCGGCAGCCGCCCGGCAGGGGACACGCCCGCACGGCACAAAGGCCGGGGCGCTCCGGACGCCCCTGGCGGGCGCCCCCCGGGTTCGCCCCCGGCCGGCCCGCTGAGGCGGGAAGGGGCGGCGGGGCGGAGCGGAGCGGAGCGGAGCGGGACTCACCGACCTGACGAGGGGCCCCAGCTGCAGGATGTGCAGCAGCAGCACCAGCGGGCGGTCGCGGCTGACGTCGCGGTGGATGAAGACCAGGCTGAGCTGCACCAGCGCGCAGGGCAGGAGGGCGAAGAGCAGCGTCAGCCACTGCCACATGCGGTCCCCCGCCGCGCGGTAGGCGCCGCTCAGGCACAGGGCGGCCGCCGTCTCGGCCACGAAGAGGATGAGGGAGACGAGAACGGAGCCCGGGAATTTCATCGCCGCCGCCCGCCCGCCCGCGGGGCGCGTTTTCGCCGCGCCGCAGCCGCCCCGCGCCCCGGCCCGCCCAACCGCCGCTGAGGCGCGGCGCGGCCCGGCGCCCGCTAGGGGGAGCCGCCGGCGCAGCCGCCGCGCTCTCCGCCGCCCCGCGGCCTCCGCCCGGGAGGGGGCCGGGGAAGGCGCGGGTGGGCTCGGCGCTGCTGGGGCTTGATCGCGACGGCGGCGGGGCTGGGGCGCACGTGGAGGGGCGCTCCTCGTCACGTCTCCTTTGGCCGTAAGAGACGTGTTGAACCAAGGGGGGGATTGGTCGGCGGAAAGGTGGGGGGGACCTCGGCAGGCTGGAGAAATAGCCTGAAAGAAGCAGGCAAGGGCAAAGTCCTGCACCTGGGAGAAAATAACCACACGCGACAATAAAGGCTGAGGGACAGCTGGTTAAAAACAATGCAGAAAAGGAGCTGTAAGCCCCGGTAACCCTCCCCTGATGCACCTGCTTCAAAGACCTCCTCACCAGATTAATGAACCTGCTGGTAGAGACGATCTTTTACCACTTTGTCAGGTGGATCTTACCCTAGCCTGTCAGGCCTTTTCCCTCAAAGGTTCCTGGGATCACAAAACCCAAAGCCCCGCTGTGACACCAGCTGTTGGCCAGCAGCATTTGTCTACCATCCCTGAGCCTTTGCCCTTCACCAGAAGGAGCCAGGAGACCACCCCACGCCTTTCTCCCTCGCCACCAGAGCTCTGGAGTCATTCTGGACATGCGTAAGGTCACCCTGGCAGTATCTCTGCTGCCCGCATGGACGAGCAGCAAAAGGTGATAGCCCGAGGGCAAGACAAGCCTTTGCAGTCTCTCCACAACATCCTGAATCTGATCACCTGGCAAGAAACAAAGCTCCTGAGGTACCGAGGCAGGCAGGCAGATGGCGCCTGCGTCCTGCACGGGGGGAGTCTCCAGTCCCCGCCACTTCCCTCCTCCTCTTGGTGCAGGTACTTGGTTCATGCTCGGCTGGCTCCGATGCCTCCCCCGACAGATCTCGCTTCCCCTTGCCTGTTCCCAGGCGGTTGCAGATCTGCACGCGGAGATTAGGTACAGACCTGAGACCTACCGGGAGCCCAACAGGAAGGCCAGATACGGAGTCTGAGATGCTATTAGCCTATGAATGGGATAACACTAATGGCTACTTCTGCATGTCTGCCACTGTTCTTTAATGCAACTAGGCTGTCACCAGATTTACAGAAAAAATGCCAGTAACATTTTCTTTGGGCCGTTTCTTGAACTGCTGCACTGGCAAATCTGGAGTCCCACCGCTCACCTAACGGAGCTCAGCTGATGGTGGCAAAGGTGGAAACCTCGTTACGGGCAGCCCTGGGTGAATTTAATGCCCTTCACTGGGAATGGAGGGGTCTTTCTGGACAGAGAAGAGGCCACGTGTACAGGGATTGAAGCAGGCTGAAAATAAACACCTAAGTGGGTAACTTTAACCTGCAGGCCAAAAGCAACCTGTCTTCTGTTATCTCGTGGGAAACTACCATGAGGTAGTTTGACCTGATCGCTATGTGCAGCCTGGACGTTTTATCTAATTCTCAGATGAATGGTTTTACCTTTGATAACACGGTACCACTGAAAAGCTTTTGGAGCCCTGAGTCATGACTGCTCCAGAAGGAAAAGTTGCCACCGCTATGAAACATAAGTATGGAAATAAGCAATCCAATGCAAAATCACACTGTTCAAGGTTGGGCTTTTACTTAAGGCAAAATATAATCACAGCTTTAATATTCATAATATGGATATAACACAGAGTTTGTTCTGCCACTATGAAGCTTAGTATTATCGCTGCTTTTAAAAAGCTATAAAATCTAGTTTCTATCATAATCTACAATACAAAACTAATACAATAAACACATTCTGAAAGATCACAGTGTTTAAAACATCAGCAGAGCAGGGGTCCTGCTTTTAAACGATAAGGTGCATTTCTAAAGAATCAAATCAATCTTGATTCTGTAGGGCCTGTACCATATTATGGCTGCGAATGGCTATTATACTGAGAAACCAATCTAGGGTGCGGCAGGTACTCAAGAAACAAGACCGTATGTTGGAATATATTGGATACTCAAGTGTCACCAACACAAACTAGACATGAAATAACACCCTTTGTTAGTAATGCCATTTAAGTTCCCTGTACTTTTTATTAGTATTGGCATTCATGTATATTGCAGACATATGGAGGGAAAAAATGGGAATAAAACTGCTATCAAATAGGGCCCTGCATATGCAAACACCCATGCTTTCCTCTCACTACACGAACAAGCAGTACTAATTCCATGGGACTCCTGCATAGAGGAAAGTTTGCAGGCTTGGGACCCAGAATGATGCAGTTTTGCCCCTATTTCACACCTGTGGAAGGACCTAACCTTGCATGCCTGAAATCAAGTGGAGATTCACCACTGACATCAGCAGGTGGCATATCAGGCCCTTAAAATGAGCACAGGAGGCAAAATCAGATCATCGTTAGAGGAAATCTTTCTTCTCTCATGTGTGGTCATGGTAATGAAGACAGAAGCAGAGTTCAATTTCTGGTCAGACAGCCTTTCTCTTCTATATGAAGTAGAAATAAATGTTTGAATAGGATTTGTTTTCTATTCACTATGGGATATAACTGATATCAGGACTTCTACATAAAATTTTCTGGCGAGTACGCATGTATAGTCATGCAGTGCTGTTGCTGAGTATCACTGCATTATAAAGTATCTTTTATTCAAATATCATTATACCACTAGGCAAAATGAGTTTTTAATTAATTTTCTGCCATTCTAGTTGGTATTGCTGTACTTGACCTAAATGCCTCCACCTTCTCTTTGAGTCACGCAATGAACAAAGTCAAGGGACTCCCTTGTAAGTATTAAAAATAAATAACGGCCTTAGGTATTTTCAAGCAGATTGCTATTTATAAATTGACTTTTTTCAGAGCATGATGTAAAATTTTAAATACACACGGTACAGGACCAACAGTGACATCTGTGACGGTACAAATTAGTCAGGAGGTTTAATAGCTCAAAGGCAGGTCAAAAAATTGGTGTGTGTTGGCTTTTTGGATCTATTTTTTTGAACTGCCTAAACATCGATAGTGTACATCACTTTTCTTCCATTAAATGATAGGAGTAGGCAGTAGGTTCAGCTACAGGCAACTCCTTCACAGGCAGCCTTTTTTCAGCATATGATGACTTTGCTATCATGGCAATGAAGCACTGTTCAAGGCAGCTAAAACCTGTACAGTGCACACTGTACCGCTATCGGTGCAATGAAGCAAACTGTGCTATTCTCTTGGAAAATGCCTATACACATCCCTAAACTGCAGTATTGTTTTGTGGGCCCTGAGCATTTTTGGCTTATGGCTTTGAAGTATGTTGTTCCCTCAGTAATGTGATTTTTGGTCATTTTCTTATTTCTTTTCAATTTAGCTTTCTGCTGCTTACTACGTAGTCCAGGACATACTTACATAAACTGAAATGTCTTCTCAGAGCAATCTAGACTGTGCTGTTAGCCAGCAATTGCTCATCGGTGTAGTTCTTCACAGGAAGATTACTCTTTAAAATCTACACAGCAATTCTTATTCCTGATACACTGATCTTCCTACAGATTAGAATATGCACTCATGCCAGTGAATATTCAAGGTATGTAGGAGAAGATTACCGCACCTGAGATTTACCTGGCAGACCTCAGAGATACACTGTCCATGGATCTTATAGGTCCAAGTAACAAGGATATATTCTCAAAATACATGCATATGCTAAAATAGGTCACTGTTTGCATAAAACATGCAATATGTTGGCAGATGCTGTAACTGTATATGCAGATAACGATTTAAGTACGAAGATTTGCTTATGAAAGTTTCCGTTTGCACATATTGCACCTGTATGTTTCTGAATACATCAGATACTTACATTTCGTTTTTTCCACAGTATTTTAAAAACTAATCAGTATTCTTATCATATTCTCTACATGTCCATATAATTATTATTAGAACATCGAAGTGGCATTACTTAATTTCACAGAGTAGTGAAAAGGGTGACCACTTTACCTGCATTCGTTTGTGCGTATTTCCCAGGACTATTTCAATGTGTATTTTGGGATGTTTAGCCATTTCACTTGTTTTTGATTGTCTTAATAGAATTGAGATACTAGAGAAGGGAACATGCTCCCTAGAAAGCCTCTCTGTTTTATTTAATGATGTAAAACATCAGTGATAGTTTGTTGTACTGTATAATGATTTTTCCTTAGCAGGTGGGAAATGACAGAGCCAGTGAGAAGAGACCACCTGGGAGTGCAAAATAATGTAATGCAAGTAAGTGGAACACCCCTCTTAAGCAAAATTAATCAATCTTATTTTCAAGAACAAAAGACCTGAGCTGCTGCTTCAGTCTTCTGAAGTTATTCGTAGGTCGGGGAAACTGAAGGAAACAAGGATGCAAACAAAGCAGATATTGAAAGCAGTGGCACAAAACGAATACGTTATCATGCTGAGAAGTTGTGAGTAGCAGGAAAAAATTAAGGTGTATTTGTTAGAACTGTACTGTTGATGAAACTTATTGCATCTGGCTGTATGAATCCTGAGATCACTAAATCTGGACATTACAGATCTAGTTTCCCTCAAAATTATTCCATGACAGTAATCTACGGATGACCTACCAAAAGTCACGAATAGTATATAGCTCCTTGAACTGATTTGTAGTCTACAGCTTTACTCACAAACAGCACCACACAAACACAGGTACATCACAAATAAGCACCGATACCCACACAATGCATCCTCTTTGCTTTAACAGCATAATCAGAAATACTATTATATCACTTAAATTGCCTACACTTTAGAAACTAAACACAGTCAAGAAACTAATGTGCAAACGTGACGTAGTAACTTGTGTTCTACACTTTGAAAGAGGCTTCTCAAGTTTCTGGTAACACAGTCTTTTGTCACAGCACCATGGAGGAATCTGTTCAGGAATACACTTTTTCAGTCTGTTAGGGCCTGATGCGGGAGCAGGAGGAGACAGCGTCCAGCTGAGAACGTCTAGCAAAGGTTGCACGATCGATTTCTCGAAGCAGTAAGGAGGGAACACAAAGGACCTTATTTTTTTATTACATTGAAAAGTGCTGATGGCTCTGCTCAGGTTGCTTTCCTGCCCATGTCTTAAAAGCAACAAATAAAGGCTGCAACAGCATGTATGTAACAGCATATATAGTACAAAGCAAAAAAAGCAGATAGACAATTAAGAGGAGGGAAAAGATGAAAAAACCCTGCTCATTTAATGATTGGCTTTTTCGGAAGAGCCCTGGGGTGTATTTACACTGTGTTCAGAAGCTGTGACTACAGCATGTCTAGTAGCCACCTTAACCCAGCTAGGTCAGGTAAGAAAAGCCACGAAGCTCTAAGAATGAGCTCAAAGCGCCATGACTGATGAAACAGATGAATAATTATGTTCCAAGACTGTACAAGATGTATCCCATGAGACTGGATGTTCACGTTACTGTTACTGATCTTAAGGGTCAGTAAACGAAGTTTGCATGCTGCCCTTGCTGAAGTCAGCGCCGAACTCCCGTAACTTGCAGAGAGATGTTTGGGACTTAGATTTTGAAAACTGGGTGGTTGCATGGGTTTTCTCATTGTTGAATGGACTAACTCTTACTCACATAACTATTTCCTTTCTCACAGGATTAGTATCAAATGAAGCCAAACACATGGCTTCATGTATGGAGAAGGGCTGCAGAGACAGAAGATTGTTTTGTGGGTGCTGTTGAACACAACGCAGAGCGGAGCGGAGTCTCCTCTGAATGTAAATCAGAAGGAATTAATTCTACAAAGAGACACTGAGGGAAAGCCACCAGAAAACTGACACTGAATTCTTAATGTATATTTCCTGCCATTTATGAACAATTGTATTAAAAGATCAATGCAAACACGATCGTTAGAAGTTAAGCATAATAAAATGGAGTGATTTTATTTATACCTATTATGGTAAATTTTAACATATATGTGGTATATGTTACAATATCAGCATTCATGACTTACTTAGGATCTAAGTTACTGTACTGAGTTTTTGTGCTCTAGATTTATCAAGGTTTTGGCAAAGATTTTCTTCTTCAAGCATCTCCTGAGAAATAACTAACTGGAAACAATTAAATATTGTGGCCCAGTGATAATTAGAAAGTAAGCACTGGGGACAAAATCTAGAGGTTGTGATTACTATGCTGATATGCGTAGATTCTGTTAAGGCTTAAGTTTGGAGTTGTTTGGGGTTTTTTGACTGTGTAGTTATCAAAACACTAAGCCTTTTTGTTTTATGTTTGCATCTCTGAAAAAAATGATTGACAATAAATGCAGGATTGCAACAGCTTGAGTCCAGATCATAGCAAAACCTATTTCTCTGTCTTACAGTAAGATAGAACACAGTTACAGTAGCTATCTAAATGCTATGGCAAAAATGTTGTTACTTACATGTTTTAGCTGAGTGACATTACCCTACAATAAAAATTTGGACTGAAAAGCTATTGACCACAGGGAAAAAGTGGATACACCAAGTTTTACCTTCCTTAAACATCTGTCTAAAAAGTTCGTTATGATATATATATTAGACACCCGCATTACACGAAACAACTAGAGAAGAATCCTAATGGACTTGGGATCTTCACTACTGACAATTGACTTTGCTCTGATCTAACCGGAGCATTTAAACATGGCTGGGCAGAGCACGCACACGTCTCCATTGACTTTTTAATTTAGCCTCACGTGTACCTCCCTGTGAAATACATCCTCCTATGTGTATGCATCTCACTGCTCAGCATAACGAAGTAACATTAATGGCTTTCTTAAAAGACCTTTTATCCCACAAATAATAAACACATAATAACTGTGTATTGAATTTTAACATTTCCATTCACCAAAAAATCCCTAAGCTCTTGACAAACTGACACAGAACTGCATTGCTTTATTGACCAATTAAATATGGTTACTTCTATGATTAAGTAATTAATTAGAGCTGCACAGTGCAAGACAAAATAGCAGAAATCCTAATCTGCAGCTCATAATAATGCAAGCCATCTCATTAAAATAAGTGGTGAGAGTAGGAATGGGATTACTGTATTAAAATGCGGAAGGATTGCAAGACCTGGCTCCAACTTATAGCCTGATCAAGACCCACTGAACTTAAATGGGAACTTTCATCCATTAGGCATTAAAAATAAAGAAACTGTAATCTCCTCCAGCTGAGAATGCAGGAAGAGAGACCGCATTGTTTGGAAGTGCATGTAGGTCAGCTTTTTCACCCTAACTGCGATTTTTGACATACTGGTCTTCCCAATCTGTCTTTAAAGGTAATTGCATTACATTATTCCCATATAAATAAAAATAAATAAATAGTAAATATATTTTAAATACAGATATTGATTTTATAGTTTTTTTAGTACAAATCTACGTTAGCATTTTCTTTAGCTTTCAAGTACCATGTCATATATATAATACATATAAACCAGCATATAATTGCAACCTTAAGTGCTAGTGCAACTAGTGTTGAGTAACCCATTTATTTCTATAGCTACAAATCATTTGGGCATATGCACTATTTTGTTAACTGGGAAGAGAAGCAATTTTGAGTTTTGTTATCAGGCTTTTCTTAAGATCAGTATGCCATCCAAGGTTTGCATTCAGATTGCAGGGTTTGCAGTGAACAATTCATCAAGGAAAACAGATTTTCTATTCTCTGAAATATGTATGTTATTGTTCAGAAATGCTGCTATAAGTAATTAAGTTTTAAAGGAAGCTTTTGTGTCACTGAACAATACTTATCTAGCAATGCTGTACCGTGAAGAAAGCATCTGCCTGCTGTATCTTTGCTATAGAACTTTTCAATCCAAGTCGTCTCCATGGCTCCACTCATCTTCCCTGTGACAGGGAAAGTATTGACAAGAAGTGGCACGGTAACAGTAAATCAGTAAGGAGACCAGCTCCTCGCCACAGACTGAGCTCTGAAAGGAAGGGTCAAATTCAGTTCTCATTCACACACATGAAACCTCACTAGCTGAAATGAACCAGCGAAGCTGCAGGCTGAATATATAGCTATCGACAACTATCATTATATGCATATGAAGATGAAAGAGCTCCAAGATACAGGTATTTCTAATACATGTTACTAGAACTAGTAGATGTGGTTTAGGTAAAAAATCCCAGATTTTGCCTTTGTGCAGTGTAGTGACATGTCTACGACACCCTCCCCGATAAGTGCATCACTGCATGAAGACTTGTCTTTGCAGGTCTCTTTTTAAAACCTACTGGATGCACCACTGTTTCTTCTTTGCATGTCCCTGTAATTCTAGTTTGCCTTTTTTTTCTTCTGTGTAACCACCAAATTAAAAGTTTGATAATGCCCCTTTCTCTCTCACTTGAATAATTAGATTTTGCTTCTTATTACAGCTAAATATCTACCACATCAGATTCAATCACTTCCCCCATTATTTTTTTCACTGACCCATTTTTTTTGACCACACACGTCCCTCCCAAAGCCCCAGGGTATTTTCTTTTTCACCTGACTCCCAGCTACGTTAAGGCTAGCATTAGTGGTACCACTGGCTTGTTTTGTAAATAGCCTCTCTTGACAAATAAGTGAAACCGCAGGTGCCCTCTCCCATCGCCACCAGGATGCGGCCCCGGAGAACGTTACTCTCTAGACAAAGACACTGAAGAGAGGAAACTCGGCTTGGTTGGGTTGCAGCAAGTCAGTCAGGAAACACACAGTTCCCGAGAAGCCTTCATACAGACTATATACACTTTCTAATGCTCGGGAACCAGCCTTAAATTCTTCTGTAAATAAGAACTCTGCAAACCTAAGAAACAGGGGAAAAAAAAAAGAGAGTTTGTTATTGTTTGGTGTCCTTGTATGTCTACTTACTTGTTGTTTGAAAGCATCGTTTTAATAACATTCAATGATTAAAAAAAAGTAGAATGTTCATTATTTTACCTTATGTGGAAATTTAATTCTCTGATTTCCACAATAAACTGAGGTCCATGAGATCTAGAAAAGCCAAACCTTTGTGATCTGTACATGTGTTATGCTTCTTTGAGAGCTATAAACTTTTTCTGATGTCTATGAGACATATTATTAAACAAATACTTTTTAATAACTTTTATCTTGGTTGTTATTTCAGCAGGATGCAAGCCACATTTCACATCGATGCAACAAGTTCTGTAATGCTGAAATAACTACACAAATAAAATGTTCTCGCTTCAAAGCAAATGGCTGAAAATAAGTCACCCTAATTTCTATACCACTTCCCCTCATTATTCTATGCTGTAAGGAAAACAGTAACAGACATTGAGTACTATCTTTTTAAACATGTATAGTAAATTACAGAAATAAAATTGAAGATAATTGCAGCACTGTGACAGAATTTTCAGTGGGATATACTTGCTTGCATCAGGACAAAATGGAATTAACCCCACTAGCTAAGCCAAATAGCACAATGTCAAACTGGCTAAAGCTGGGAATGATAAATTAAAAAAAACAGTAAAATAACAGCAAAGCAGGTCCTATACTTATTTTCCATGTTCAGTAGCAAGGGATAGTGTTAAATGCTCTGAAAATCAGAACAAATCAATGTAACGAACAGCAGCACATTTTACTCTGCTCCTGGACTTGGGTACGCAACTTGGCTGTTCTGAACTCATGTCAGGACGAGACCCGGGTGTGCGCCGCTCCTCCCCATCCACCTCGGTTCCCTCCGAAGGAGCGCAGGCTCATGGGCAGGGAGGGAGGGAGCCCAGGAGAAACCGATGCTTCTCCCACCACAGGCAGCCTGGAAGCAGGACTGCAGGGCTCCCCGCAGAGTGCGCCTGCCCCACAACTCCCAGGTAGAATTGCACCTGAGGCTTAAACACTCAGGTTACATGAGAGGGTGGTGATCACAGACTCTGAGCAGCTTTATAAATGTTCTTGAAACTTTCCGGTATTACTCTGAATCCAGAAAGGTAGGAATGCTAACCTTTGTGCCCTGTAAATGTATTTTGAGTTTCCAGTGAGCCTATACAGCAGCAGGAACACATAAGCACTACCAGCCACTCCATGGCATATTCCAGGTCCCTTCTTCAACAGGCCTTTCTGCCAAGTTAGCTCTCCACAGCGGATGCAAGTGTCCAGATACTGAGGCTTCTTGGAAACCAGGTAAGCTTTGGCAAACAGATATGCAATGCCTAGGAAAACAGCAGTGAGATTGTCTTTTGTAATAAGTAGGCCAAGGGTTTCACAGAACACAGAAGAAAGCAAAGATTAATACACTAAAAGACTGCAGTCTCAAGCTCTACACATGTCAACGTAACGTATCTACATGCTACATATGGAGGGGAGAGTATCTGGTATGCTAAAAAGCATACGGTAAGATGTACTTATCCACCCCCTGTGACACCACCACTTTCAATCTCTTCAATGCATTACTGAATTTCAGGGTTTACTCTAACATTCCCAGTCTTTCATCAATTTAAAACAGTAGTCACATTTTTGCCTTTAAAACAGTGAACTCTTAGTACTGCCTTCTATTGGTTTCAAATCCCCATTCACCTCACCTATTTACACCGACAGAAGCACAAGGATGAGCAAGATAATTTCTTACATTGGCAACAGATACATTTTTTTACTGAACGAGAAAAAGAAACTTTTTTTTCAGTGGGGCCCATGCTGCTTTATTCTAGTTATAAACAGTTATGCATACTAACTTCTGTTAAAAAAAAAGGAGCAGCTATTTGGCTTATTTTTAGAGGGGATTCAAATAAATTAATCATAATCTTCAACAGAGCACTGCACAGCTCAGTTCACCGTAACCTTAAAAGAATGCATATAACACATAACCAAATCAAGCACCTAAGGAAATGTTTAGAATAGCTCACTTGTGGTCTGAATATAATATACACTGAAGTAGCTGAAAAGTGTTCTTGTGAACTACATGTGCGTTATTACCCAAGAACAGTGATGGGATACAGGATTTTCTGGGGAAGAGCAATAGCAATTAATGAATTTACATGTCTCTAAATGTCTCCTAAAGTAACTTCTTTATGCCCTTTGGGATTTTGTCACTTTGGTTGAGTCTCACTGCATATGTCTCCACTAATAGTTAAAACCAAGTCAAACGCCACTCTCAAGATACTGAAACAAAGAGGGCATCTTCCCTGCAGGTTTCATCACTAGGCCAGCCATGCTGTAGAAGTAACTTTTTCCTCTTAAAAATAAAAAAGGTTGGTAAGCAAAAGCTGTTTTCACTTCACTTCATTACAGTGCGAGAGCAAGAAGCTTGTTCCTTAATCATACCAACAAAAAGATAATGCATCAGCAGAAAGCACATTTAAGGGATGTTAATTATAATGTACTCTTTGTAATTTAAATAGAACACCTTTAAAAGCAATGCATCAATGCTCATGGACATTCGTTAATAAAAGTAAGTTTTTCCGTAGCCTTCTAGGTTCATGCTACCAAGCCAATATGACTAGTTAGCAATAAAATTCTGCTTGGGGGTAAAAAAGCAATTTCAATATACAGGTTTGCTTGCCAAAATTGCTGATGTATAGGATTAGATTCTGAACTGACAGACATCAGCCTTACCTCATGAACCCAAACTAAGGATTGATTCTCTTCCTCTCTGAAAAGCAGTTTTATACGGGTGACTTTCAGAAAAAATGCCCCTTGCTAGTACAAACTCCCCTTCACATGAAAATACTTTGGTCAAATTTATGCATTATCCATGAAACAAGTGCAGCTTAAACTTTGATTCTGATGAGGGGGGAAAAAAGCTATTCTGAAGGCCTCCCCAAAACTCAGAGATGTCTCTGTATCTGTGTTCTTTCGCGTACTACTTCTCTGTCCACCCTTATGCTGTCTTTTGACACAACTGTACCATTCTTTGAGGTCTTGTCACGAAAGGGAGCAAGAGTGGAAAACATACAGCCCAGGATCACCAGAATTCTTTCAGCTGTGATCACCTGTGCTTTTAAGGCAGAAAATACACCTATCCTTCCAGCTGCTTCAGCGATAAATAAAACACTCGTAACGGGAAGAAAAAGCTAAATAGTTTGCCTCCATCTCATAAAATGTCAAAATTGGTCAAATTTAACCTGAGATTATCTTCTACATGGAATCACCTAACGTGGAAAAACAGTGTGATCAGCATCTGGCTATTGATAGCATCAATGGGAAAAGAACCTGGAGCTCCATGACACCAGTGTACAAGCTCATTCTCCCGCTCAATTGTCTCTCCCAGCTCAGGAGGCCAGTTGCTGTTCTGTTCTTGGTCCATAAGAAAATCAACGCTCTGCCACACAAGCTCCTGATCTGCTGGCTGCAGGTACTCATAATAGGAAAGCAACATCTGAAGGATTGATGAAAGCCCATGTGCTGCACCTGTAAAGAACAGAAACGGTCAAATTAGAGGGTAGGTTTAGGTCCTACCTCCATCTCACAGCAACTTCCCTTGGGACTGATTTCCTTCTCAAGTGCATGGCTTTTTCATCTTCTTTACGCATATTACAAAAGTGCTTGGAATAAAAGCTTTCTAGGTGCATGACACTATGATTTGTTACTACTTCTGTCATTTCCAGTTCCCTTAGCTATGCAAAAATACATATGAATTTTTTCTGCTCTCACTTTCGATATGACTGAAACTCAGTGCATGAAGTTAAACTGAACCTAAACTGAATACTGTTTCAAGATGTTATTCTTCTTGACACACTACTGAATCTGGACAATTGTTCTGAAGTCTTTGTTGAACCAAAATTGAAACTGGACCATAAATGGTATTCCCAGTTACTGATTGACAGTGTCAGTCAGCTAAAACCTGACTTTCGGCGCAAGAATTGTCTGTACCTCCCAGGGTCTGTGGAGCAGCACCACTCAGTGACTTCTCCCTCTGCTCCCCTGCCAGAGAACTCACTAACATCTGCAAACCAATCTCTCTCACGCTTTCTGCAGTGTGACATTGTGCCTTGAGGACACATTGTCCCCTTGAGGGACCTGCTCAATGACCTTTCACCACTGCTTCAGATGAGCTCCAGCTAAGCTGCTTGCGATGGGCAGGAGCTGACCATATGCTTGAGTTGCACTGCTACGGCCAAAAAACGCTCTGCGAGTCCCTGCATGGCAACAACAGCTAAAAAATAACATCCCCTGACAGCTCTCTCCGGTAATCTTCTCCACATAGGCATGGGCACCACACCTCTCGCTGCCTCCATCTGGCAAGGGCAGATTTACCAGGGCAGAAAGGAGAAGAGGGAATGAAGCTGCTGCCTGCTGCTCCCCTGGTGCAGCAGAGGCACCTCTTGCGTTCCCCAGCACTAGGCAGCATCAGTCCTTCCCTCCAGCTCTTCAGTCCCACTTAGCAGTTTTAGGAGGTTGGATGGTCCCAACTCAGTCAGGAGAAATCCCACACTGTAGGTTTTATATATTTTATTTCTGAAGCGTGTACTGGCTCAGCATCCACACACAGCATCACTTTCAAAATAGTTGGTGTGTTTTACTCACCAAGATACTCCGTTCCATAGTAGGAATACATGAGTGGGAATGGTTTCCTCTTCTTCACTGCGTACTGCTTTCCTGATTCTAGTATGGCCAGGCAAATTGATTTTATTTGTGCTGGGGTCAGCACCTAAACAGAAACATCAAAACAAACATCAAGCCTATTATAATAATTTTCTTCTTCAGACGTTTTTCAGGACTCTGCTTTTTTGCTTGTGCACAAGACAAAGTACTGCCTTTAATCTTACGAGCATGCTGTAATGTACATCCTTATCAAGAGTTCCGTACATAAAACAGTAAATTTACATGTTTCTCAAAAACACGGTTTCATCCCATCTCAGGGAAGTGATTGTCAAATCTTTAGCTGCACAGATGAGGTGAAGAGAGGCTCACTAAGAGCTCCTGCCTTTCCTTCCCAGAGATCCATCAGTCTGATGCAAGCTGACAACAAGCAGCAGGCAAGCTGCAGAACAACAGCCTCCAGACTGGAGGAAAAGACATTAGGAGAAGACAAAGGAAAACAGACCTATAGAAGTAAATGTTACAGGCTTTATTGGGACATACTGAGCTAGACAGATTTTTCTCAGACAATATAAAAAAGAGGAAGCAAGGAAGAGGTTACTAAATTTTACTGAAAATCAATACTACATATGTGGGTTCAGCAACATCTTAGTAATAAGAGTGAGGCCTTCTTACTTCAAGAAAACGCTAAGGAAAATGAAGTGCAAGACAGGTTTCTATGAAGAGAGACTAGCTATGTTTATGGAACTTTATCATCATGAACTGCCTTTAATGCAGTCCTAAGAAGGAACTAATGCCTTACTCTTAGTGGTGTCAAAAATAAGTAAGATTGACAAATTATATATTTCACCAGACATGAACTTTTCCAAGTTACTGACCTAAAGCATTCTGTGAGGAATCGGTTTTACAGGTTTTAACTACAGCTCTAATGATACGCAATTCACTGCAACCATCAGCAATTTCCTCTGTGTCAGCCACACCTGTACATTACTGACCAATACCTAGGTCATTAAAATAATTTAGCTGAAGTAGTGTTTTGGCTTTAGGGGAAAGCCTGTATGGCAGCTGTACTTCGCGAAAAAATATTTCAACTTATGAGAAGAGAACTGGGAAAGAAAAAAGGCAAAATGAGGCAGAAAAAAGAAAAAGCCTGTAGAAATAGCCTTGACAAGATAAATAGTAATCCTAAAACTAACTGGAATATCAAGATAATGTCTTTACAATGTATCTGAACACATTTGGTTTTGCCATAATTTGTATTATCATAGGATTTACAATTACTTCTTCAAGTTTAAAAAATACTGTTAGCATGAAGTATGGAGGCAACGTCTGTTATCAACTATATTCTCTCATTTGACATGTAAAAGATACTACGGCTAATTAATGTCACTTAGAACTTGACTGAAAACTAATGGCTGAAAAACCTTGTTTGTCTATCTTACCTTGCTCCCTGACAACAAGGCATTTTATTACAGCTGCTCCAAATGACTATGATATTTGTACAACCTGGAGAACAACCTGCTTCTGTTCTTGATTAGTGTTCTTTAATGTTACTGCAGAAGTAAATAAGCCGTTAACATCTGCAGACTTCACTCATTTCCAGTCATTTTTCAATGAATTGTTTTAGCTTCACTGAACTTCAAGAAACGGTTTACATCCTAAGCAAACAAGGAGATCAGAGGCACGGTGAGACACACTGCATTCCCTCCAGAGCTCTCATTTTACTGTCTTGCAGTTTGGGATGTAGTCCTCCAAATCCTACACTTTGTAAAAGGATTAGTAAGGTAACCCTTTAAAAACAAATGTGAAGGATAAGATCTCCTGGTTGTAATTCTGGAAGGCAAAGGCATGCTGATTAGAAAAATCATAATCAGTTAATTTTCTGTATGTAATGGTTCCTTTACTTACTAAATCAACTGGCTTTCAATATAAACCATGTTTTGCTAAGCATATTTTCATGTTCGGTGTATTTAATTTTTAAATTGAATTAACGACTGTTTTAAAATGCTGATTGTGTATTTTAAATGGATTTAAACTTCTACCCAAATCCAGCCTTGCACAATGCTGCATAAAGAAGTATCAGCTAGCAAGAAATGCATTGTTCACCATTTTTTAATATAAAGTAAGTGTAAAAAGTCAAACACTTAAGCACTATGATTACTTAAGTGTATAGATAGTATACCCTTTTGGCTGGCATAATGAAATATGCTAATGAATATCACCTCTTTTTCAGAATGCAAAAAAAGCCCACTTGCAAAGTCAGATGAAAAATGATTATTTAAAATCATGATTAGAATGGATGATAGAAATCAACCCATCCTGACCCACTTCCACATTACCAAAGACAATGGAAAAGAAGATAACCTGTACATCTTGAAAGCAACCTTCTCTCTGGCCACTCGGACTGACCTGTATGCTTAAGGCAGGTAGGAGATGTGTCCTAACTAATAGCTAAATAAGAAAATTTTTGTGCTGACTCCAAGTATCTCTTGCCAAGTGCCTCAATCCACGGTCATTGTAGGGCTGCTGCCTGTTTTCCAAAACAGTTAAATATGAAGGATTTTATTTGATCCTTATTCTAGGAAATGGTTGGCTGGAACAGAGACCCTCACTTATCATCATTATTAGTGGCCTTCCAAAGGCTGAATGATCAGAGATCACATTTAAGATCTCCATCAGCTTGCTACATTTGAACCAAATTTGTGTTAAAACCCCCTCAGATTTCTTCCACCTTGCCAAGAAATAAAATCTGTGGCTAGTCTCTGTATGCTTCCTCACAATATCTTTAATAAAACAGCTAAAAACTTATGGCCAAAACAACAATCATAGAATACATTAATCATAATCACAGATGGTGTAGCCGTAGTTCTACAAAGTTCATTTTCATTTCAGTGTAGTCGCAATGCCTCCTTGCCCCTGGGAATTACAGAAGCAGTATGTTTAATTAGGGATGGCAAAGAAATAGACTGATCATCCCAAAGGCTTTGAAAGGATAAATTGCATATTGATATCACATCTTCTGGTGAAAGCTGTCAGATGCTTTAATGAAGAATAAAGCCACTATGAGTATAGGCTACCCAGAAAAAAATTTCATGCTTGAGATAGCTACATTTTTTGAGAAACTTCTTGAATGTCATTTAATATGAGCTGGCTACACAGTAGGTAAAATTATTCTTTATCATGTCAGTACTCAGCCAAAAGACTACTGACACTAAGAGATATATTGCTGGTGGTTTAGTATTTCAGCTAACTCTTTTTGTATTTTTAAAGACATCACACCTATCCTATCACACTAGAAGTGTTCATTTTAGTCTCCTCGCTAGACCGAAGTATGGAATACATGCATTCCACATTTCCACTGCAATTTCCGTATCAATTGGTCGGTAGAGTTCTTTATTTTCTGTTTTAAATCATTGTCCAGTGATGCTGTGTGCTGTTAAGTAACTGTTCCACTCACACTGGTGACAGCTGTGTTCCCATATACCCTTTACTTTAAGCACAATGCTTAAGCAGCACTATAATACTTAGTATTTGTACTACTGCCTGTGCCTAGGAGCCCTACTTACAGTAAAAAAAGCCACTGTGATTGTTTCTAAAGTATCTCCATTTTTCTCTTGTGCCACTGCAAATAATATGCCTTCTCCCATTAAGGCACTCCACAAATTTGTGAATTATTTAAGGCAGGTATTTTATTCAGTAAATCCCTGTGTTGTGGTTTAACCTCAGCCAGCAACTGAGCACCACAGAGCCGCTCGCGCACTCCCCCCAACCCGGTGGGATGGGGGAGAGAATTGGAAGAGCACAAGTGAGAAAACTTGTGGGTTGAGATAAGAACAGTTTAATAATTGAAACAAAATAATAATAATAATGGTAATAATAGTAATAATAATAAAAGAATACACAAAGCAAGTGATGCACGATGCAATTGCTCACCACCTGCCAACCGATGCCCAGCCAGTCCCCGAGCAGCGGCCCCCCCCCCCCGGCCAGCTTTCCCCAGTTTCTGTACTGAGCATGACGTCACATGGTATGGAATGTCCCTTGGGCCAGTTTGGGTCAGCTGTCCTGGCTGTGCCCCCTCCCAGCTTCTTGTGCCCCTCCAGCCTTCTCAGTCGGCAGGGCATGGGAAGCTGGAAAGTCCTTGACTAGTGTAAGCACTGCTTAGCAACAGCTAAAACATGGGTGTGTTATCAACACTGTTCTCACACTAAATCCAAACCACAGCACTGTACCAGCTACTAGGAAGGAAATTAACTCTATCCCTGCCGAAACCAGGACACCCTGTTAAGTCAGCAAGGAAGTGCCAAGTCTACAGCAATCACAGAACATCATCCTTTTTTGTTGTTAGCAGTCTTTCTCAACCTGAGATTGTTTAGTTGGAAGTAAATTATTTCACAACTCCTTTTAATCTACTAAGACAGATTTAATAATATATTGGTTATGACAATGCTAGGCCCTAGATAAGTGTTTCAAAAACCGTAGACAGAAATCTTGACCTTGAGGATTAGGCAGAAAGAAGCAGGACTAGCTCTTCTTTGCTTCTGATTACAGTAACATTTTCAGCACTTCATCATTCCTCTGAATGCTTGCTACAAGCCCCTTGGCTCATGATTTGCCTTTTGAAAACCACTGCTACATAAAACTGCATACTGTATTGAGTATATTTGAGGACTGTAAGCTTTTAATTCTTTTAAAAGATCTGTATTTATTTTCTTAGAGCTCTTTCCTGTATGTAAGTAACAGAAGGCATTACTGAATGCCAAGTATCTTTATCTTTTTATAGGTGCATCAGGACTTTAGGAGGTAACAGCTACACTTACATTATTGTGGAAAAAGCCACCTTTTACACGTATAAAAAATTTGAATACGCATCTAACCAAACCCCTCTCTGTCACACTTCTAAAAAGCCATTTACATGCATTCGATCATACACTTTTTCTGATGCTGTAGAAACTGTCAAAAATAACCTGAAAAAAATGGGTCAGTCTACAAATAACCTATGATTCTATGATAACAGGAGCTTTGCCATTAGTCTCCTGTGCTGGAAGCCCAGCAGAGGGAGCTTGTGAATTAGTTATAATACTCAAAAATGCTGTAAAAAATAGATATACGTGTCTGTCTTCAGCAGGACAGCTGACTCAAGCAGAAAGATGCTGGAGCCAACTTGGTAATTTAATGACACCTTACTGCACTGCGTGATGTTTAAGTTTACTCCTTAAGCTTGATCTTTTCCTACCAAAGACAGGGGCTGGGATTGTTCAAGCACCTTTCTGTGCAATGTCATGGTCAGGTTTTTTTTTCCTTTCGGATGATGCTAACACCTGAAGCCGTGGAAGAGTAGCAGGTACAAAGACAGAGGGGTCTGCCTCCTCCTAGTGTTATTCCAGTTTGATTGATCTACCTCTCCTGCAGCACAGTGGGAAACCCAGCTCCAAGTGCACAGCTGTCTGCTTCCCTTACGAGCAGTGTCAAGTACACACTTCTTTTAAAAAACAAATGTTCTTTTAAAAATTTCCCGAAAACTTTGTTCAAGGAATCGGATTAGTTCCTGAAGTACTACTGACACTGTTGCTAATGCAGTATGTTTCATGCTGTAACAGCACCACGAACAGCACTTTCTAGAGGGCATACTTTCCCAAATTTCTCATATTAACACAGCTACATGACAGCGTGTGAAGACTCAGCACGACTACTAACAGGATTGTGTCAGTTCATTGGAAAACGGTACTTGACTGCAATCTTGAGTAAAACAGACCACTACAGATCCCACTGGTATTGCTTGGTTTTAACACGTAAATTTGGGGTTTTTTGAGGTTTGCTCTTTGCCTCAGCAGCATGGAAACAGCAACGTCAGTCCTGTACTGTTTTGTGGGTCACTAATCATGAGTCCAATCAGAAACTGAAGGCTGCATTTATTCCTGATGAAATCAGATTACTGGTAAAGAAGATAATACAGCACTTTTGTTATTGCTAACAGAGTACAAAATTTCCATAGGTCTCACTTGCCAGGACTGTGTAGCACTAAACCCATTCAATTCTGCTGTTAAACCTGTCCTTCAGAAGGGGAAAATTTCAGACACGGCTGCAAATGAATTGTTGCAGAAAAGGATGGAGCACAACTGTTACTGTAGCTAGGAGGCTGAGAGCAGCTGGTGCTGCTACACAGTTGGTCAAATGCAATGAGCATCTCTATTCATTGTGTCTCAACTTAAACACTGGAGAGTTTCAAGGAAAAAACAGCAATCGGCCTTTCTTCAAGCTCCCCCTATCCTGGATCAATGAAGAGAAAGGGAAAACATGAGTTTTTCCAGTTACACTCTGTTCCTCCTTCCTATCTGTCTCCCCCCCAGTTAAAGACAGGCCCGAACATCTCTCATGCAGCTGCACCGGGGTCTGGCTGGATACAGCTATCTAGTTCTAATACAGTGGCTCTCCTAGGTCTTGGGAAGGAAACGAGGTCACCCGCTTTACTTGAAGACAGTAGGGAAGCACAACCCCCCCGCTCTCTGCTGCTGGAGAACCGAAGCAGGAAGGATGTCAAGGAACAGATCTAAGAGCAGAGCAGTTCAGATAACCAACATGACGGAGGAGGTATCAGTCTGCCTATTGAGAGCTTAGGTGCTGTTCAGCCGAAGGTGGCTGATCAACAGCAAAGACAGCAGGGAATTGCTCAGGAGGACAAGTCCCATCATGGAAGAAGTGAGGTACCCCGGGATGCGCTCCTGTGTTACAGCTTTCAAATGGCAGCTGTCTGCATCCCAGCTGCATGTTCTCTTCTGCCTAGTAGAGAGATAGAGTTACCACAGAGCACAGAGAGCCAACAATTTAATTTCAAGCATCTCTCCCTAGAATTGCAGCCAAATTCAAGAGCATGAATTGAAAAGCATATTTAAAAACAGTAAAAATATAAGATTTGCAAATTAACTGAGAAGCAAGCCTGGCACTGCTTGGAGAGGCTTTTTACTACATTACAGAAATCTACCACAACTTTTTTCAACAAACAAGTAAAATTCTTCTTTTTTCCTTTATTATTATTATTCACCAGCCTCATAACGCATGGCTGAGCCATTCTGGGGGCACAGACCCTGGGAACTGGCCAAAATGGATATATCAGTGATCACCCTTCTGCCATCCAAATCCTTGTTTGGAGCTCCTGTGTGTCAACCACTCCTCCACCAGACATCAGAGCAGTTTATGACAGCTGCAAATGAGTCAGAGATTAGTGCTGCATGGATACTGCTTTCCTTCCATCTATGCTCCCCGCACAGGTAGGAGGAAGATTATTCATGTAGAAACCTCTTCATCCATGGGAAATCCTTTGACTCTGTTTAGTCTCAGTCAGAAAGTACATCAGCACACAAGTCCTGTAGTTAGCTTATGCCAAAACTGCAGTGCAGAGTTGTCATTTCCTGATGGGAGATCTATCCTTCTGCACTCTAGATACGTGTCCCTGACGATTCTGTGTTACGATGATAAACATCTTCCAAGCTGGGCACCTTGCACTCTGGTTTGAGTAACAGGCAGCCCAGTGTGTTGTAGCTGTGCTGCCCCAGGATCCCATCCCATGTTTTACACTAGTAAGCAAGGAACATCTGCTCTACCCATGTACTTTGGATCAGCTTACTTCCCCTTAACAGCGGGTCTGCTGGTTCATTGGAAGTGAATCCATACCTTCATCTGTTCCACAGACATTTCTTGTTGTAGCAAAGCTGCCGTGGTGCTTGAACTGGTTGATGCATGCAACCTATGCAAAGGTATAAGAAGTACTATCCACTCGTCCAGCTCCAGAGCAGCAGGAAACAGGATGCATGAAACAGCCTTTGCAAAAGATAAAAACTTTGTAACACAGATGAGAGCCTCCCTGAACATTACAGTAACCATGGCTGTGCCTTTAGTTTGAACTCAGAAATGATGCAAGTCCAGTGTAATTGGGCACCACCATTTGCTACCGGGAACTTAGGCAGACTGCTCCTTGGAAAAATGAATTTGTTAGTGTTTGTACACATCTGCAGGTCAACATCAGATGGGCAGAACTTGATCTCGAGTCAGTCAGTAAAGCCTAGTATTTTTCACAGGGAAGCTGACCTAGGCTTAGAGTTCTACAGATGAAAATGGCAACTGTAGCTAGAAACCAAAGAAAGTTGATAAGCCATATTTTAAGATGTCCTGAAGGTCTCCAGAAAGAACTGGACGCTTCCATTCCTTCATTCCTTTACTTCATCTGGAAAGGAGAGCACTCGGCATCTGACAGGGCACTTATCTAATAAAATGTAATGTGTTTACTTCTGAGGAGTATAAATGTGCAAAGAGAAATGTTCATGCTAGGACCTCTAAAGATTATGAATTGTACTGCTGCCAAGTTCATGAAGACATAGTTAATTTTGAAGGTGCCACTAAATATTGAAGTGAAATCAGGCACTAGAAAGCACTGTTGCAAGGAGTAAGAGGAAACGATGATATCTCTGGTTCATCTCCAAAATTTAAGCTCTGAGAAACTTAGTCTAGTTTTCTACAGGAAACTGACAATACCTGTATAGTTCCTTCAAACTGATATTTGGTTAAGATAAGTGGACAAGAGCACCGTGTACCATCATACACCTGACTTAACAAAACCTTACTGCTGTAGTGATCTCTCCCGGTAGAGGCTATGTGCTTGGTGGCTGGCTAGCTCTCGTATTCCTCGTCTGGGCTGGGAAGGGCCGGCGGGGTGCTACATTGGAAAGGGTGCCACAAAAGAGAGATGGGTTCGCGTAACTGGCCCTGGGAGAGAGGGAAAGGGGGTAAAGAGAGAGGGAGAGAGAGATAAAAGACTGAAAGAGCTCCTGGGCCCCGCAGGCTACGTTAACTAGCTGTGTTTAAAGAGAGTGGTCTACATCCAAATTCAGTGTGGTACTGGCCTGGAGAAAAGAGTCAGCAGTTTGCATGTAGCATATTTGGATGTTTAAAGGTTTTTCTAACTGCACTCTTCGCTGAGGCATCTCTCTGACCAAATTACTGCACAGAACTTGTATGGTCGCACAACCTTTTATCAATTGCCAGCTTATCGTAAATACCATTTTCATGCTGCAATTGTATGTAACATTAAAACTTCACTTGTTTCAACAACAGTAATTTTGTTGTTCATGTGAGATCACCAAAAAAAGACGAATAAAACTAAAAGATTACACTGAAAGCAACTACGTAATACAATAAATAAAAAGTATAGGATGGGGACAGAGAAAGATTGATTGCTAGTTCCTTGACAATGTCTCTAAGGATGTTCATAGTTCAATTCATCTTAAGTAATACCGTCATCTTAATCACTCAGAGTGATGGAAAAGGAAAAGAGCCTTTTCAGTCTCATGCAGTATTTATTTTTTTCAATTTGTCAAAGTCATTTCACCTATTAGATCATTCATATGGCTTTTAATATCAAAGTCCTCATCGACCTGAATAGGTCTTGACTTGGGGGGTGTTACTCCTGGCAAGTATTCTGTAAGAAATGCTGCAAGTTTTACCAGTTGGCGTAATATCTAACATAGATAGAAAAATGGAGTAATTTCATGACCCCCAGGAATGGAGTCCAATAATTCACCTAGTGACCAGGTCGATAAACTAGGGTTTCTAATTATTCCTGTAAATTCTTGTTATTCCATGTCTTGCCAATAACACCATAGGGCTGGCTCACAGTCTGTTGAGACCGATAATAATTTTGTCTGAGGTAGTAGCCTTTAAAGATTGAGGCTACAGGAATACGGCTTACTTGACAGAGTAAAATGCTGACCTTGCTTGCAGAAGCTGAGCAGAGAAACCTAATAGACACAGCTGAGCAAACATCTAACTCTTCAAGGATTGATCCTACTCTCATTTTAGTCAGTTTGGAGGGAAGTGACTAGCAGATGCATTCTGGTTCATTGCTCTACACCAACATGGAGCGCATGACTTACACGCAATAAAAATCTTTGGGGTTTTTTCATAATTTTTTTCTTCAGTTCAAGGCTGTGTACACTCTATGCCTCTGTTGAATAAAGCTGCATTTATAAGCAGTAGTTCTCCCTGGAACTCCTAGAAGAATTTTGCTTTACGTCAACAAATATTCTCAAGGAGATTGTTTCCTGTGACGAGCTGGGCAATATACTGTCTTCCATATCTAAATGAAAGAGGATTAAAAATTTCAGTCGAGGTATGAGTCACCACTCCCCTGCAGCTAGAATTCCAAATAATGGTTTATATTTTGTGTTGAGGCAGAGCTTTACACTCTTGCTGTAAAGCTTTGCTACTGCAAATACATTGTTTGAGGAACTAAAAACCTAGCAATAAAATGAAAGATTGCAGTTTATACGCCCAGCATCAAAATGTACTGGACAGAACTATCTGATCTCACTCGATAGTCGGTTTAACAGAAATTCATTTGCCTTTCAAGCTGTTATGCTAGGTCATGGTTCACAGATGCAGTTGTGATTGTAGGACACAGGTCAAATTTCCACTGTTTTCCAGGGGAAAATTTTTTCTGTAAGGACTACAGGTTTGGGCCTGTAGTACACCTGTCAAAAATATTTTATCACTTTTCAACTAATCAAATATTACAATGTAAGCAATTGCACATCCATTTACTTATATGTATGAAACGGGTTGCTAGGTATCATAATTTATTTGTTCCTCCTTTTTTTTTGGCTTCCTCAGAGTTTTGTTTAACATTGTTCACATGGCTGCAACTCACAAAATATGCCAGGTACATTTGAAACACAGGAAGAGAGAGACTTCATTCTATACGTTATTAAGCAGCCTTATGTTTTCTTCCTCTTCATGTTAAAAGATACTGAATTCCTCATCTTTCATCATCATCCAGTCCTCTTATCTTCCTCATGCAGCAATTCCCAGTCTACCTCTAATGCCTTTAGGCTTGTTTTCCAAGTGTTCAGACCTCCTCCCTCTATAAAAGTGAGCACACTTCATTCACAGGCTTAGTGAACTAAATATATGCCTCCTCAAAGCCTTACAGCAGAAGTGTCAGAACCAAAAGAAAAATGATGGGGAAGGAGAATGGCTGAGAGGAGAGGCCGAGGCAGAGCATCCATTTCACGCTCTTCTACCCAAACCCAAACCCCAGCTATTTCGATCCCAACTCAGAACCAATCATACTGATTGCTAATGAATTCTGCTACAGAAAGTAGCATTTGGAAAACTACCCATAGAAGACTTTATAGCTTGTTACTGTGCTAAACTTGCAGAGATGAACTCCAGAAGAAGAGAAAATCAAAATAATATTATTTTTCTTCATCTGTTTCAAATTAAGGTTCAAGAAAGAGAACACAGCTGCTGCCAGTTAGAGGCTCCCAATTGCAATGCTTTCAATGTTTTGGTTTTTTTCTTCCCATTTACAACCAATAAAAGCTTGTTTTTACACATTAAGATGCTACATAGGGATGCATAGAATGCCCTGATAGTGGCTGTATAATATGTGCACAGTTGTAACAGTTCAGTACCTTAGAGGAGTCCTTGACCTTCTCAAAATCTTACACTCATGGAAGAGAAGGACCTAAATTGTATGTGACAATTTGCATAGCGCTGTGAACAGCCCAGTGAAAATCTCTGCTTAGTGTATTGCAGCACTGTAGAAAGCAAACAAAAAGTGTTAGGATGCATAAGAATAATACTGAAATGGTTATTAAAAAGCTACTTTTGCAGTCATTGCTTTGTTCTTTCTTCTGACATTTCTCCAGGTCTGTTCTCCCATTATCAAAATAAAATAAAATAAAAAAATCAAGCAGAAACAGATATTTTAGAGACAAGTAAGAGATTCTTCTAAGAAGTGAAGCTAAAAAGACTGCAACATATATTTTCTGGACAGGAGGTAATTAATGTGATAAAGAACACAAGAAGTTATTTTATCTTGTAATATAAGAACAAAATGATAGCTTATGAAAAGCAGCAAGTTTAAAGACAAAATATCTCCCTGCGCACCCAAGACTCAAGTAAGCTAGGCAATTTATTTCTGCAAAATTTATCTGAGCACACTCGCACTGTGGAATTTTAACAATTATAATTAAGGTGAAGATTTTTTAAAAATATTTTTGGGTTAACTGCCAGAAGTGCCCCACCACTCCAATTGAATTAAATTACAATTCTTCAGAGCCTGTGTTGTTTAAATAAATATTTTATCACCTTTCAACTCATCAAATATTACAATGCACGAACATTTATTCCTGACAGATGTTGCAAGGCCAAGTCATACAATCAACTCCCAGAACTCAGCCCAACAGTTCTGGAAGAAAGGTAAACCCTTGTGCTTCAGAGCATAAACCAGTCCTTAAAAAATGCAGGTTAGGCATGTTACAGACAACACATTTCAAAATTACCTTCCACAGACATTCGTGCAGCTACCCTGAGTCATCTAGTACTGGTACAAGATATTAAACCAGATGGAGCATTGGAAACAAATCCTGAAGAAGAAAAATTTGCTTGTATGCTACTGTGCTCCTCACTGCAAGCAAGCGGAAGCATTAAACCGTTTGGACAATGTCCATGTTGTGCCGTATGTAACACAGTTTGAAAACTGTTACTCAAAGCTGTTCTGCAATTAGCGTGTCTCTGCTGCGCAGGAACAGTTTCCTCCCATGCTTACACTTCGGGTGACAAAGAAACAGAGTGACTTTGGAGCCTGGAGTTGCGGGCACTTCCCTGCAGGCCCTGCTCTGAAGAACATTTGAGTATTTTATGTAAGTAATTTCAATCAGAGCTGCAATAAGAGAGACTTGCTCTAGCCATCAGCACACTCAGCTTAGAGGCATTAGCTTAAATTCTTGCACTGTGTCAGAAAAAGAAGGGATGTGAATTTGAATTACCAGGTTAGTGATGAAATCTCAAGGTTATTGCATATTAAAAGGAAGAGACTATGACCCCCACTTGGACTGTAATTTGCTCTGAGCCCAATTTGGTCTTAAAACCCGTAAGGGTGATGAGAGGTGAACACATTCTGCCCTTGCTAATGGGAAAAGACATGATGCTTAGTTCGCTTTTACTCCGCAGCAGGCCAGACCCTGCCTGGGGCTCTGTGAGAAGAGCACCTCCAGCAAACTGGGATAGACTGCAACAGGGAGAGAGGAGCTAGGTGGGACATGCTCCCAAGCTGCAGCTTTACAGCCTCCTTTGGAGGAGGCAGAGATGAGTTACAGCAGGTGAGATGGAGTGCAAACTGCTACTACTGTGGGAAGGCAACTGGAAGGATTTGCATAAACACCATGAAGAAAAGAGAGCACTATAAATCTGTACCAGAGCTCCATGGACAGTGAGTGATGCAGCATGCTTATGAATTTTGGCGTGGCTTACGTGCCCCACAACGCAGCACTCTCAGGACTTGCATGCCTATCAAAAGATGCCCAGAAGACTTCAAGGGCATAAACTAGGTGCCTTGGACATTTAGGTATATCCAACCTTAGTCAGCAGCAGGGGAAAGTTTTGACTACAAAACTTTCAGGTCTTGGCATCCAGAGTGGGTTTGTGGTAATGGAAAGGCCTGAAGAATCGTAGAGAGTAAATCCGTAATATCTCTGTTGGGTGGTACAGCTGCGTAGGCATGCCAAAATTTCATTGACCTTCTGGATGCCATGTTGTGTTAACCTCTATCAGGACTGGTTATGACTTTTCATTTATATTAGCTGTTCATTCCCATGCAGAGTAAAAGCAAAGAAATGTAACGTTAATTTACATTAAAGTAAGCATAGAACTCTGATGCACTATCATGTTACATCCAGATGTACAAGCAGCGATGCAGCACACGTGCAGACAATACGCTAACACCCACGTGAATTGAGTACACAAGTAACTCAGGCCCTGTCATGTTCAGCTTACTTGAATTTCATTTTTTTCCTAGCATAGAGGATAAGTATTATAGATAATTCTCTCCAGATACATGTGCTTGTACTGCTAAAAAACCCCCTTGGTTTAGCTCATCTTTTAATCTCTTGAGGTGTTTTCATACTTTCCCTCTGCCTGCGTATGGTATTTGGCACTTGTCTCAGTTTAAAAGCCAAAGCAATTCTTATCCAATGAGCTGCCTCTTCTGGATCATTAATGAAGATAATAAATAAGGCTGGTTCCTACATCAGTCCTTCATTAGTAGTTACACTAGCTTTGCTTGTGGTCTTTCAGCCGATCCCAAATCCACAATGTCCCCATCTAAGCCAGCAAGAATTAAGTTTTCAAGGAAGATTATCTTTGACACTGCATCAAAAGCCCTATTCAAATGTAAACAGGGTATTGGCTACTGCTCTTTCATCAGCCACTAATTTTATAATTCTGTTATTTACAACAAGTGATCTTGTTTGTCTTGCAAGACTTCCTTATTCTTCTAAGTCACACTGCTTTGTATGTATCGTTCTATTACGCAGATATTTATGAGGCATATGATATCTAGAAGTATGTCTAAATATTTGCTGCTGAGGAACAATGTGGCTACCCACGAAATTAGTTAAATGAAGTGAACGACAAAACAGCATCATTCACAGGCTAACAGAAGCATAAATTAATCACTTTAAAGTAGCACCAGCATTGCTTTCAAGCAAAGGTAATTCTAGAGAACTCCATGCTGGCACCATGCCACTTTTACTTTGCGTGATGATCTGCAATTTGTGCCATGCCAATAAGCCGCTGAGTGAAATACCAACTTAAGCTACAAGAAGAATGCTGACAATGTAATGCAGGAAAACCAGATGAAGGTGATTGAGTCCTCTGAGTCATCTGAATTTTACCCTACTCTTAGACTGTGGTAGCAGTCTGATGTAGTAAAAATCCTGATGATCTGTATGTGGCTCCTAGATCCTCCCAGGCACATTGACAAAGACAGTTCTGAAGCAAAAGACAGTAACAAAAGAGCTTCCAGTGGCATGCAGTGCCATTAGCATTGCCTGGAAATATGCCCACAACTCCAAATACAATTCAAGTCATACTTCAGATACAGACAGCCACTTATAATTCAATACTGCCACATTTCAAGGGCAGAGTAAGAGTCATGGGATTAATTTGAGGAAGTGTGGGATACTGTGCTCTTTAAAATGTAGCTTACTCGGTAAGTAACGGAATCACCATCTGTACTTTCCTCCTGGTTAAAAGATTGCCATTTGGTACTATAATAAAATTTGGAAAGTGTTATCAATCTTCCCTTTGCGCAACGTATTCTCAGTTGTGACTGTGTATAAACCAAGCATGCTTTGGGAAAACGAGACTGCTGTGCCAGAAGGCGCAGTTCAGATTACTCTAAAAGAGTTCAAACCTCACACAGAAAGGAGGAAGATGAGTAACAGCCATGAGAGAAATCATACCACCGCCACCAATAATAAACACTGTGCTTAGCCATTACCTTGCATTTGAAGATCTCAAAGTGCTGTATAATTAACTAATGGGAAGTACTATTACCTCATGCTACACATTACATTGTGCTGTCGCTGCCCTGGGAGCACTCAATGCCATGCTTCTCTTTTGCTGGATTTGTCATTTTACATGACTACTCTGCAGCCCTACAGGAGGAACTACGCAAAGTGAGACAGGAGGGCCTGGGCAGCTATTTCTGGACCTACGGATGACAAAATGTGTTTTCCAAGTCAAGCTTCTTAAGTCAAACTACATGTATTTAAAATTCTTTGCCACATACCTTTCCTACCTATTCTGTGTGCTTAATATTCTGATGCCCTTGGAGTAAAGCAGCTTCCCTTCAAGGGCCCAGAAGGACACAGAAGTCCTTGGATGTCTGTCTTGCAAAATTTGGAAAAGATCCCATAAAAAAACCAACAAAAAAGAACCTCCCTCACAGCCCCCATGCTTGAGGGGTGTCCCGGCTACCTGCAGACACCAGGAAGAATGTTTTATCACCCCTGGCCTATAAGTCAGCTTTCAGAAAAAGGTTTTGCCTTCCTCCCCTGATGCGTCCTTGGCTCCTCACACATAATGTGGGACAGGGAATATCCCTCCTCCAGTAGCAAACAGCAACCTGACGTGTTTGATTAATATGGAGGCTTAGGAAATAATCTTTCCATAGCTCATGGGGACAGGTACTTTTAGGGTATTTCTTGTCTTCCTTTTACTGGTGAGGCATGGTTCACCTCTTACGATCATCCAGACATTTTCACTAACAGACGTTCAGTGCTGCAGGGGTGCAAGGCACTGAAGAAGCCCTTGGGCTGCAGTACGCTCTAAGATTGTTTTGTTTTTTAAAAAAATTCTTTACACTAAAGCCCTTCAGGTCCAGAACTTTCCCAATTACCTGCAAGAACCAGGAATAATTTTGTCAACCTTAATACTTCGCTACTGGGGGAAGATTTTGGCCTTCCTTGATACAGTAAAGATTGACAAGGAGGGATGCAACCAGTGTTCAAGGCTCTGTGGCAGAGCATGGCGCTGAATGGCTCCTTTTGACTCTTCTGGACTTCAGGCTCTTCCCTGCTTGCAACTGCAGGGAAAAAAACTGCAATCCTTTGCCCATCCAAGGTACTAGGGGAAGCCAGAGGAGGTGGGAAAGCACTGTGAGCCTGCTTTTGGGAAAAGAGGCAAACGGAGCAGGAATGACTGCAATTTATGGGAGTGGCATTTAATTTTTCTGGCTCTCCATGGGTGCTTTCCATGTACTAACTCGGGGATTGTTCAGCCTGGAGAAGAGAAGGCTCAGGGGAGATTTGATCAACATGTAGGAACACCTGATGGGAGGGAGTAGAGAAGACGGAGCCAGGCTCTTCTCAGCAGTGCCCAGTGACATAAAATTACACTTAAATATAAAGAGAATGCTTTTTCACTGTGAGGGTGGCCAAACACGGGAACAGGTTGCCCAGGGAGGTCATGGAGCGGAGATACTCTAAACCAAGTGGACACGGCCCTGAGCAACCTGCTCTTGCCAGCCCTGCTCTGAGCAGGGGTCTGGACCAGAAGATCTCCAGAGGTGCCTTCCAGCCTTGGCCATTCTGTGGCTCTACGACTGAGACAAATCCAAATCTAAGTATGTCGATACACTGTTCAGCCAGATGGTGTGGATTTTACTCCTCTAGAGATCTTCAGATTCAGCTCCAAGTTTGACTCAGCTTACCTGTGTGTTTTTTTAAAATATTTGTTTTACCAAAATAAGCTAGCAGTCTCACAATGCTTAGAGAACAAAATCAAAATAGGACAAATGCATTCCTACTATAACTCTGTCTACATTTTGTCTTCTGGATACGTAGCAGTTATATAAGCATTATTCCCAGGTATTTTTGCTGGCATAATAAAAAATGTGTATGTATGAAAACAGCAGCCTGGCATAAGAAAGCTCATGATTGATTCAGCTCTGCAAGACCAAGAACAAACAAATCAATATTTATTTAAAGAGCCTGAAGAAGCTTGTTTTGCTGTTCTACTACTAAGAATCTTCCCCGAGTTCATATTTGACCAACTTATGTCTGATCAAATTTACACAGCTACATGTGGAATGTGTATCTTGGGGTCCATTGCTATTATAACTGTAATTTTGATTAATTAATCACTGGCTTAGCCTTAGAAAACTAAAACAATTAAGTATAACATTAGCCATTTCACAGATGGCAAGCAGAAATATCTAGAGATCAGGAGTTAGCTTTACAAAGGGATGAAGAACCTTAGTGAAAATGGCACACTCAAAGTCCTATGAACATCTATGGCATGGGTGACGCTTCCAACCCCTGCCTGTAGCACTACTTTACTACAAGACAATCTTTGCTTTTATTAGGACAGTTCCAGTAAGACAAAAACACCCCACATCTGGTGATGTTGGATTAAGCTATAAGAAACTTTTATAAAAATAAAAGGAGATTTCCATTGAGTCGTGCTGCTGGTGAATCCAAGAATATATAAGGTGGCCCTTACTGAAGATGGCAGAACTAGGGAGAGAGACAACACTGAGCTTTATCTTTACATTAGCAACAAAAGTAAATCACAAGAACAGACTAAGTTTAACCTCCAGACACTTCTTGAGATTTCACTTATTCCTTAATTTCTAATGTGGACAAAATAATTGACTTAATATGGTCCTCTCAAATATATTGTTCCAACTATACTTCCACATAGGAACCCTATCACTTCACAGATGTCCCCTGAATATGTAATGGCACATCTGGCATTACAACGTAGAATAACATATTCCCAGTTTTATTCAGGGAATAAAGGAAAGGAGATTCTCTAGTTGGCATGAATGAAACAAAGCTCCTCCTATTGAAGCTTCTCATTTTGCATATCACAGCACAGTTTCTGCGGTTCAATGATTCCCTGGCTTTACATGACCCCTACCTACTTCACTCGTTCGGAGGCCTTTCCTAACGAATACCTGCCCATGTAGCAGCTGCCCATTAAAACACTGCTGGAAAATAGCAGATCATGAGCTGGATGTGAGTCAGTGTCACGCTGGTGTGAGATACAAACACCTTACTGAGCAGTATAAATAGAAACAAGTCCTGGAAGAAACACAAAGTTATCTCTCTGCTCAATTAGAAAGGCCTGTGCCAGGACCATGTGTCCAACTTCTGGCACTCTTCAGGAAAGGCTGAAGGGAGTCTGGCGGAGTGCAATGCAAATGACTAGAGGTGTAGAAAACATGACACACATGGAAAGATTGGAAGTATTAGGATTGTTTGTTTAGAGAAGATTAAGGGTAGAAATTACAACCGTCTTGAAATACATGAAGAGCTTCTGTAAAGAGGAACAGAATTTCTCACTATTTCTCAATGGACAGGACAAGGAATATCAAGCTTAAATTACAGCAAGATTTAGACTAGTCGTTAGGCTAGACTTTCTAATAGGGAAGCTAAAAAAACAGCGTCTCAGACAGCCAAGGCAGACTGCAGATCCTCCATCACTGGGGGGGGTATGAAGAGCAGGTTAGAGAGAGGCTGTCAGGCACACAGGAACACCTGTCTGGGGGCTAGATGGCAGCCTGAATTACCTCTCAAGGTCCCTACCAGTCCTTTGATTCTGGTAGGGATATCGTTTGGTTGTCAGGACTGAGTAGGCAAACTGCAGAACACTGCCAGTACAGAATATGCAATACCCACCATTTTCCAATTCTGCACTGACCCACCAGCGGAGAGCTGCTTTGTCCTGTTCTTCTAGCTTCTAGCCCCATGCCCATGCACTTTTAAGAGCAGTTTCCATTTCCTTGACACTGAAATCTAAATTTGACCAGCACATCCCCAACTTACAATCCTCGATTACGTTAACGTTATACCAATGAGGGAATAGAAGTATTCTGTGAAGAAAAAGATTAGCCACACAAAATAACTAAATGCCTTGGACAGCCAGAAGGTGTATTTATCTGCCACATTTTTTCCCTGGGTTGTTCAGTGCTATCTGACATCCATTCCATCTTGCTCATGATCCACTGTTCTTCAACAACAGATATTAAGCCATTAAAATGAGGAATTCAGGAACGCTGATCTGCTGCAAAAATAGATTTATGGTTCTGCTCTCAGACATCAAAACATACTGAGCTGAGAAACACCAAATGACTCAGCAACAGCTTGGACTGCTATTAAGATACTTCTTGCTCATGTTTGCCTGAAGTGAAATTGCTTTTTCAACTATTTTGCCTTACTACTCCTAGAAAAATTAATCAGCTCACTAACTATCACTTGAAAATAATCCTATGACATAGATAAGACATAATTGTTTTTGACAGGGTATTTTCATTGAGCTTTGTTGCAATGGAATGAACAGAAGGTTATGCAACATCACTTGGTGTTTAATCTCATGCTTGTCAATGGTCAAAGAACTTCATGACAGACACAGGCAAAGAGGCATTTTGACAGACTGTCTTATCAAAAATGGTGACCTGATTGCATATATTGAATTCTGATTTTTTAAAAAGGGGGTGGAATAGAGAAGTTTGGCTGACAAACAAAACCCCCATTTATAGCAAATGCCTTACACCATGCTGTGCTGGGATGCTCCTGCAGCAGCAGCACAGCAGGACCATGGGACTTACCCATTTTAGTTGCCTTCCAGTTCTCTACAGAGCTCCTCCACTGCTTGGAGGTAAAGCTGAAGGCAGCAGTTTACTGGCTGAGTAAACTGCTCTGCAGTCTTCATACAACCTGTCAATAGGGTGATGGTTGATTTTAAGACAGTCTAGCTGAATTGTCAGAGAGAAGTAGGGTCTATTGATTTAATGGAGGAGAGGGGAAGAAGAGGACGGTTTCTGTATTTGGGCCCTGCTAGTTGTGGTGCATAGCTGTGCTATGATTTACGTACAAGCCTAATGTTCTAACGATGTGTATTAAATGACTACAGAGAAACTTAAAGCTTAATTTTATCCCTCCATTTCAGTGCTGTAAAGTGCTGAGGATGTTACGCTTTCATTGGTAATTGCTGTTAGCCTCATGCTCTTTTCTTCCTCTCAGGAGCAGCTCAGTCTTTCATATTTCTGCTTCTCTAGCCTGATACCAAAGTAAGGTTTACTAACAGCGTTACCATTTAGGTTACATACTAATTTATAGTATTATATGCATGTAATAAGAAAATGTCAGTGTCAGAAGTAGTACAGCAAGGTTCATGAAAATGCCCATATCTGCTTCCAGACATCAAGTAGTTATCTCAGTTATTCCTTGGAGAAAGAAAATATGGAATATAAGACATAATGTTGTGCTCTGAATTTGCAAGCACTGAATGTGATGACAGCTATTTTTGTAAGTGTATGAGCCTATGCAAAGAGAATATGGTGAGAGAAGAGTGACAAACAAAAAACAAGCAGACAAAAATAGTAATTTTCCTCAACAAGATGTAGTTTACTCCTCTGCCTGCTCCCTAACCCATTCTCTCCCTGTCTCTACTCTTCTGTTGAACTTTTATCTTCTTCTAAATTGAGTACATTAGCCATCAGATCCACATCAGTTTGCCAGAGAACCTCATTTTAGTTTTAAATCTCCCCTGCTCCAGGTTCTATGTTATTTCTTGCCTTTTTCCCTTCATCTTTGAATTCTGCTTCCCCTCTGCAGCCTTCCATTTTTATGTTTTTGCCAGCAACTTATTCTTTTGCCTTTTTATCATTTTTTTATTGGCTCTTTTTTCCTCCTCTCTGTTCAGCCTCTGTCAAATGTCTTTTTTTCCCCATGCCTGCCTGTTTCTCTGCCTTCACACACTCCACTATATATGCATGTTCTACACATAGAATCATAGAATCATTAAGGTTGGAAAAGACCTCTAAGATCATCGAGTCCAACCGTCAACCCAACACCACCATGCCCACTAAACCACGTCCCTAAGCGCCGCATCTACACATCTTTTAAATACCTCCAGGGATGGGGACTCAACCACTTCCCTGGGCAGCCTGTTCCAATGCTTGACAACCCTTTCGGTGAAGAAATTTTTCCTAATATGCAATCTAAACCTTCCCAGGCGCAACTTGAGGCCATTTCCTCTCGTCCTATCGCTTGTTACTTGGGAGAAGAGACCAACACCCACCTCGCTACAACCTCCTTTCAGGGAGTTGTAGAGAGCGATGAGGTCTCCCCTCAGCCTCCTTTTCTCCAGGCTAAACAACCCCAGTTCCCTCAGCCGCTCCTCATAAGACTTGTTCTCCAGACCCCTCACCAGCCTCGTTGCCCTTCTCTGGACACGCTCCAGCACCTCGACGTCCTTCTTGTAGTGAGGGGCCCAAAACTGAACACAGTATTCGAGGTGCAGCCTCATGCACTCTTTCTTTCTGCTATGTCATCCAGCGTTAACTGTGAGTTAACACAGTTAACTGTGGCTTTTGGTCCTTTGTGAGAACTGTGCCAGAAAAATCACTATTAGCCTTTGTCATGGAGGAAAACATAAATGTCAAATATAGCTATCTGTAGAAACACGGTACTGTAATAAAGTTCTTTGACATACGTATAAAATACAACAAATAAAAATCTGAAAACCTAAGGCAGTAGATTTAAGAAACTTCCTGCACTGTGCCACCAAGCTGACGACAAGTAACTAATGCTGTGAAGAACAGTAGCTTCCACCCAAGCCCTGCACCTCTCTGCTGGAGACATCCCCTGCTTCTCTGCTTCAAACGCTCTGACGGATCCAGATGCTTCCAGCGATTCAGTCACCAGATACACTCCACAGGTCCAAAGAACCGCTTTCCACAAAAACACCCTCGTTCCGATTCCTGCGTTTTGTTCCGCAGATCTCATCTTCAAGCCAGGAAGGCCACAGAGGCAGCACGCTCTGCTCTGCAGCGGGCAAAGACACTTTGTGTTCAACACCCCTGGTTCTAGCAGGCGAAGGAGCAATACAGACAAACTCCAAAAGGTGACTTAAAAGTTCTCTACGGTGATGATGAGGAAGATGACTGAACTGACAAAGTTTAGGAGTTAACTTCTAGTATGTGAAATTTAAAGGAGTTAGAAGAAGGATGGGAAAGTAGAGATCTATTTTGGATACAAGAGACACCTCTGGATAAATATATTTCTTTTTTTGTTAAAAACTGGTATTACAACATCAATATTACTGCTTGGGCTGCTTTTTCAGCAAAAAGATGCTGCTGCACAGGCAAACATTCTTCCAACAGCACAAAGCAGTACAGAGATACGACACTGCTTTTGTACAAAACTGTCTTTTTAGATGACGATGGCAGATTAATACCACTCTTCAGCTATAAACTGCTGAAATCCGTATTTCTGCAACAGAATATATAATGTATATAGCTAAACTTGTGTCAATCAAACCTCCAATCCTGGCAGGATCCACACCAAAACCTCTGTACTACAGTGCTTTTTACTGACACAAATATACTTGAAATTCAACATTTTCAACCCCTAATTTTCTACTTTTTCTCTACAACTGGATATTCAGTGTCCACTGTGTTGAATTGAATCCAGGCGGCCATTATCAAGGCATCCCCATCTCAGAATTTGAGGGCTGTTTAAAATAAAAAAGATTCGTGTTGCCCTGCTGAAGAGAAACAGAGACATTCTGAAATGTAGACCCAAACTATTTCAGAATGCTTTCTAAAAAAATCCAGACATAAATAATTCCCTTTGTTTCACTGTTTACTTTAGAAAACTCCCATTTTCAACTCCCACTTTAAATTCATCAATTTAAGCAAAGTAATGCAAAATCTAGCCCCTCTGTGTGGTTTGAGAAACCATGGCTAGAAGAACGTACATTTAAGAGGCAGGCTAGGATCAAAAGCTTTTTATCTTTACTTATCTCATTTAAATCCTCTGTGGCAAAAAATGGCATCCTGGCTGTGCGGTGGCCTGTGTAAAATGAAATAATGAAATCAGTACAGCTCCAGCTAGCACCATGATATTTGACATTTCAAACACCAAGTTTCAGATAAACTGGCAAATTCTTCCACAGAGAGAAAGGACTTTAATGGGCATAGAGAAGGAAAGAAATCTCGCCTCAAAGGACAACCTTCCTTTTCAGGCATAGGTGAGATTAAAAGCCCGACATGGGGACCCTGCGCTACAGCACTCGGAGGTGCATCTCTTCTGTGGGCATTTTGCAGATCTGCCTTTCTAAGATCAGTCCATCAGCATGAATACATTTACATCCCACTTTAAAGAGTCGCAAATGAACATGTTCTAGGCAGGATTCAGGAAACTCCTTCCTCTCACACTTTCTGATTTTTTTGCTGAGATTGAAAAAAAACAGACAAAAAATGTGGAAGTAACCTACAACAGTCTTTAAATACTAGGTGGAGGGAAGACTGTGAGGAACAAGTAATACCACCTAAAGACGTCTGAGGAGTTGAAAGAAAACGATTTCATTCATTTATATCTTCCCTCCCAGAATATTATGAAATACACTGGCTGGACCTGTCAGGTCCCATGCACTGCACATCAGTCTGTTCCACTGCCTTTTAAAGCCAGTCCTGCCTCACACCTCGCTTGCTGTGGCACCCAGATCTCAGGCATTGCACAGCAGTGCTATTTCTGTTTTCCACGTACCAGGTGAAGTTGGTCAACTTGATTTGCAATCTTGTGAGGTCGAAGAGAAAAGAGGCTCTGGTGATAGACAGCAGCCAGGGTAAGTATGGTTTTTAGCAGGGCCCTACACTCAATGGATTCCTGCTAGAAAGACCATTGCCCTTTCTGGGCATCCCATAACAGAGTAACATCAGAATTATGCCCTCCCTGTGACAGGACAACAACCTCAGAAACACACACCAAATCATGACATCGCATTTGTTGGAAAAGGAAATTGAGATGCCCCTCTGCCACAGAGACAGGGAGCTTAGCTACGTAATGGCATGAAAGAGCCCAAGGTCCCTGCAGGCTCTCAAGACTCACCCCAGTGGTGCAGCCCCCGAGGGAACTTGTTTGGCCGTGTTGTGGGCAGAGTGTACTGGTTCAGCTTGTCACCAGTGCAACTGCAGGGAAGGGTCTTTTACGGTGTCCCCAGTGTCTTTCAAAACTACAGTCTCTAATGAAACCAGAGTTTCATTAATCAGGCAGTCATGCAAACTGCTGCCCTGCCTCCTACATGGTACACTGCTATCCAACGCTGTCTTTTCTGCTGCAACCCAGAGCTAGTGGAAGTCAGTCAAGCCCATCGGTTCAGTCAGTTATTAAAAGAAAACCTGAGCTGCGCTAAAAGGCTGTAACATCTTAGCAGATGGTGATGCAAGAAGCCACTTGAACTCCTGTACCTTTTCCTCCGTCATCTGACAGTTACATTGCCAGAAGGAAGTGCAACTACTGAGACACACCATGCTCCATCAACCACGAAATGGGACAGAAAAATCACTGAGAAAAAATGAGGAGAGGGTAAAATACCATCCGAACAGGAGGATGGGACCACTATTTTAATGGTGTCTTACTACTGTTTGCACAAGCAAACAGAGACTGAGTGAAGAGAATCAAAAGCAGGAGTGACAGATTTCCCCAAGAACACATAACGAACCAACCATCAGAAAAAGAGGTCCCCAAAGAAGACAGAGCAGAAACAAAATTTCCCCTGAACAGTGAAAACACAGCAGTTAAGGACAGCTAAAGTACATGCACCTTATTTATATGTACCTTATACAAATGACACATTGTTTCTGCCAAAACAATATTTTACCCATCTCTGCCTGGTAAGCACTGACTACAATGTAATGGAAATTAAAGAAAGGATGAAAACAAACATCTTTCCTAATGCATAGTGCATCATGAAAGTCAGATCCTGTTAAGCCTTGACTGTTGAAGTAATCCTTAGTCATGCAAAAACTCCCAATTAATTCATCAGGGAAAAATGCTGTATTAGCCTAAAACTCTGAAAACCAGCTGAATGTAAATGCCTTCTTCACGAGGTCGATGTTATTCAACAGACTGGATCCTTCAGGACAGTCCATTAACTTTCTGAAGAACATGTGAAGCTTTAAAACGCTGAGACTCTTTAGGAAGAAACTGAAGCATCAGAGCACCGCAGCTGAGCTAAATTGGCATTTACTGAAATAAAAGTCTCCTTCCTTCCCTGCCCAGAAAAAACAAAAACCAAACCCACAACATAAATTGTAAAATTTGCTCAAAAAGCCTTTCTTCAAGGGCAAGCAATTTCTTGTATATAGGTCACTACTGGACTTCTTCAGAGGAAAAAAAACCATACGGGCAGCAGCGTCTGTATTTCAATGTAAAGAATGGATTTCACTTTATGCTGGAAATGTTTGCACAGCATCCTCAAAAGAAAGAACGTGGGAAACAAGAAAACATGCTGCAATGAGCCATGTGAGACTGTGCACAATCAAATTACAGGAGGTAGCATTTTCCAGTGGTTCGAATCACAAGACGTTGCTTCTATTCTGGGATGTACCTGGCTTATCGTTTGACCTTGGGTAATAAATGACATGCACTCTCTCTAGGCACTCCTTTCTTCATTTGTAAAAAGATGCAGGGTCTGGTCTGGCAATGTACTAATTAAAATAATTCTGTATTAGGATGGGAACATTTATCAAAGGACACGAATTTTGCTCAAGCATGAGTACACATAGACTAGAAATCATTATCATTTTCCTCATGAAGGAGCAAAATATTTTAATTAAAAGTTTTAATTTTTGTTAAAATTAAAAATTAAAGTTGGTTTTATTAATATTTAACAGTTTAGATTATTTTATTTCTTGCACTATACATTTAAAATTACAATGTGGTGACAGAATAAATAATACTATGGAAGGATGTTAGCTTACCGATTAAAACACCAGCAAGGGGACACAGAATATGTTTTACTGGCAAAATAAACCCCTCTGCGATTGTACTTAACCCACCTGCTAAATGGATTCCACAATAAGTGCATACCTGCGCTCATCTGTGGGGATGTTTAACTCTTTACAGCTGCGTAAAGTATAATTTTTCAGCCAGCAAGCAAGCAAGCAGAGAGGAGAGCTTTCCCCTTCTTCGCACTGCCTGTCAGAGGTGATTGCACCTACTCTCCAAACTGTTCAGTGATTGCTCTCAAGGACGTAAGACAAATGGATGAAAGAATTAAATGAAGCAGCGGAGTCCAGGGTGCTACCTCATTCAGCTGCTATGTCACGACACCATCATAAGCACTGACATGGGTACCAGATACACTTCCCCAGCACAACCTGAACTAACAGGGATTATTCCTCTGTGAGGAACCATCCCCTCAGGCTGGCACTGCTGCACACTCACATAGGATTGTGATGCATCTACAAAACGTTCCTCACATAGACAATGCTGTCAGAATAAAAAGTTTGGTTATGTTATGGTTATGGTTCTTCAGACAGAACCCTGTACAAAGAAACAGCACGTATGGTATGCTACTTTAAGTGCTTAGTGCTGTAAGAATTTTTGTTCAAGGCAATGAAAACATTCAACTGACTTAACATTCTTCTTGCCTTCTCTGGAGTCTCCTGACTCCTCCATTAAATGGAGGAATTTCCTTGGACTCTGATTGCAGTGACTGGTATTGGATGGGGCAGAGCCACTTGTTTTTACATCGTTTATTTAATTGTAATAGTTGCTTCCTCTCCCAGGTGGAAAGAAAGCCAGAAGCATATGAACTTGCAAATCACTGATTAACAGAGGAAACACAAATTGGACCTGACAAGAGGACACGAACAAAAATCTAACAAATGCCTGCTCAGATACCGCACTGACCACTTAGTAACAAACACCACAGCAAACAGAATCAGTTGCATTAATTACTATGCTGTCATCAGTGGAAGCTCTGAATTTCAGCACTGACAATGACAATATCCTAGGGTAAAGTCCCGACGACTGAAATCAACAGCACACCAAACCATAATCACATCTCACGCTTCCAGAAAAAAACAGCTCTCATTCATGAAAAGCACCAAAATACATGGCCAGATTTCCAAAAGACTACCAGCTTCCATACGCTGGGGTTAGTAAACCCAAGTGCCTCTGAAAATCTGGTTCCTTGCTTGCAAATTATAGCACAGTACCACTTATTATCATAAGGTTCCTCACTCGGTTTTACCCAACGCTATTCCTTTTCTTACCCACTTCATTCTACAGAAGTATTCTTGAAAAGCCCGGGGTTGCTCCTGCCAAGTAATTCACCACCTGGCAACCAACAGCTGATGCTCTCGGCGTGCCCCGGGAACGACCTGCAGCGCTCTGCTCCCAGAGCCCTGCCCCAGCAGCGGGACCGCATCCCGCACGCCCTGTGCCCCCCACTCCCTCTTGCAGAAGATGCATCTTTTATTTTAGGGGAGGAGCGCTGCGGAGAAACAGCTACCAGAGAAAGCTCCCCCGGGGCTCTTCCTGAAGCGTGACCCCAAAGTGCAAGCTGGAAAAGGCGTTTTTCTCTTTTTTTTTTGTTGAGAGCCCCGGTAGCGGTGCATCCCCCTCTGCCGCGGACCAGAGGCGAGGGCATTGCCCTGCCTCGGCAGCAGCGCGGGGCGGGACGCCGGGGTGCCAGCCCGAGGCGCCGCCGCCAGGGGACCCGACGGCGGGGCCGGTCCCCCCGGGGATGACCCGCCGCCCCCGCCCTTACCTCCATGCCCAGCCGCTGCTTCAGCACCAGGGCGGCGCACAGGTAGCCGGCGCGGCCGACGAAGAGCTCGTCGGAGCCGCACTCGAGGAAGGAGAGCGGGGCGCAGACCTCGCTCAGCTCCCGGAACTTGCCCAGCGGCCGGGCGAAGTCGGGCAGCCCCAGGGCGCGGTAGACCAGCGCCGCCACCGCGTACACCCCGGCGCCGCCCAGCAGGAAGGCGGCGCGGGTGTCGGCGTCGGCCTCGCCGCCGCCCTCCTGGTAGCGCAGGCAGGCGTCCACGACGCGGCGGGCCGCTCGCAGGTAGGCGTCCCGCGACGGCGCGAAGAGCGGGCACTGCGCGACGTGGTAGAGCATGTAGGCCACGCCGGCCACGCCGCCGTACAGCCCGCCCTGGCAGCCGCGGGGGCCGCCCAGGGGCGGCAGCTCCCGAAGGATCCGCTCGATGGTGGCCGTCACCAGCGGCACCGCCGCCTCCCTGTCCGGGGCCGCCGCCGGGCTGCCCGGGTAGTCATCGAAGCGGTTGGCGAAGCAGCGCTGGCTCTCCATGCCCCCGCCGGCGCGGCGCTCTGCGCAGCGGGGAGCGGCGGGAGGGAGCGAGCGGGGAGCTGCCGGGGGAGGGGGCGGGGGAGCGGGGAGGAGGGAGCGCAGGGGAGGCGGGAGGGAGCGGGAGAGGCGGGAAAGGGGCGCCCCCACTGACGCCCGCCGGCGGTTGGGGAGGGTGCGCGGCGGTGCCCGTGAGGGGAGGCGGGCGCTGCCGAACCGCCGGGAGCGGAGGCTGGGGCGAGACCGGCCGGTCGCGCCGGCAGCGCCGGGGACGGGTCTGCCACAGGGCGGCACCGCCTCCCCCACCCCGGGGCGGAGCGGCTGCCGCTGCCCCCCTCAGCGCCCCTCTGCTCGGGGGCGGTAGGCCGCCGCCCCACCTGAGCTCAGCGAGCGCTTCCGAAGCGGCCGCTGAACTGTCGAAGAGGTAGCTGTGACTGACCCGGATTTCCAGAGCGCTGAGCCGAGCCATGGGGGAGGCCGGCCCGGTTCTCGCGTCCGGCTCGTCTGCAGATCCCCGAGGAAAAAGGGTTTATTGGGTTTTTCATCCTCCCGCCCCACTGCTGCCGGAAGATTTGGCTCAGGGATGAGTGCCGGGCCTGCAGGAGAGATCCAGGGGCGGGAAGGATGGCCAGAGGGCTGCTGAGTTATTCCGGGCTGTGGAACAGCTCCTTGGGGGCTGCTGCAGCCAAAGCCGAAGGGTGTAGCCAAATCCAAACGAGGGCAGCCTGGGGCCGGTTTACATGGAAAGCTAAGCAAGTCGCCAGCAGACCAGCAATGGCACAAGGCCATCTTTGGCCCCGTTCCTTCATGCATGAGCCAAGCAGAGCTTATGAGGGACAGAAAATTTAGGCCACTGAATAGATTCCTAGTTAAAGGAAAAAAAAGAAGGAAAATCTTGAAGCAGATACTAAGAGCAGCTCTTACATGATACGAACACGCAGTTGTCACATCTTCCCCTGACCATGTGAACTTGTGCAGCATAAGTGAATTTGTCATCAAAGATCCATGACTGACGGTCACCTGGTGGTTTCTGGTACTTTCTCTGGAGATGCAGCCTCCATAGTTGAGGGCCTCCCCAAAGGAAGGTGGAAGGAGCAGCTTGCTGGAGGCTCCAGCCAGTAGCCAGCAGCTGGAACAGCAGTAGCAAGAGCCAAAGCACTGTCCTTTGGATGTTGAAAGACCTTACTAGAGTTGTGGCTGGCTTTTCTCTGCTTCATGCCGGCTGCTTGTTTCAGCCCTCTTCCTGCCTCCCCCTCAAAGTACCTTCAACTCTCTGCAGCTCCTCACTTGCACTTTGACACCCACTTTTCATTTCAACTCACCCATCCTTTTTCTTTCCCTCCTTTTTTTGGGTTTATGATCTCCTCAGAGACATTTGCTTCCACCCTCTGATTTTGGTTTCTACACTTTCCTTCAGTGCATTTTTGCCATGTTTATGTACATTCCAGGTACTACCTACTATGCTTGTACACTGTTCCTTAAAGCCCCATTTTTTGGCTTATTCACAACTGTACCATATGTGGTTTCTGCTGCGCAGATCTTGGCGATCTAGAGCATTGAAAATGTGAAAATGCCCTACCAATGGTAGGACATCTCATTCATATATTATTTTCTGTTATAAACTGGCTTCTGTTGGCCTGTTGATAGGGTTCAGGATTTTCCAGCATAATTTCTGTTGGTTGTAGAGAAGCGTGTTCCCTAAGTGCTCTTTTAAGTGAAAATATGGGAGTTTTATTTTTCATTCTGACACCATTTATTCCACATTTTGGGGATGCTTGCTTCATCTTTTCAATCTTTTTTCCACATTAAAAGGGCTGGCATTTTCCTGCAGTCTTTTGGGGTGGGAGGTGTCTCAGACACGGTCTTCCCGTTGATGTGAAGGAATCCTCTCACTGGAGCTGCTTGTCTCCCTGCACTGAAAGTAACCGAGCGAGTAACCTTGGCGCAGGCACCTCTTTTTGAGAACCTCAGCAAGGGGAAATGGATCTCTGCCAGTTTCAGCAGCAAAGGATTTAAGAAAAATACAGACTTCGTAAGAAAATCAGTTGGGTTAGCAACACTTTTCTATATGAGGGTCAAATAAGCCTGCTACAGTTTTTTTTCAAAAAGGAGTCAGTAATGACATGCTGAAAAGGAACATCTTCCATGCTCTGGAGAGTCTTGACAAAGTAAAGAGTGCTTAGCCACTGTAGGGTTAGCAGATGTCATACAGCAATCAAGCAAGAGATGAGGATGACTGTTTCTGCTGTACTTCTTTTATATGAGAGTATTAAACCACCAATGCCAAAAGGAGAGCTAAATTAAAATTACACATATGCTTCTTACAACTGTAAAAAAATTAAGTCTTAAACTGCTCATGTTTTCATGTACAAGTGTTTTATGCTTTTAGACAGGATGTGTTCTGTATCTTTTTCACTCAACCAAGTGTAGATGCAGGCCTGGTAGGAATGGAAGAGAAGTAGGGGTGATTCTCAGATGTAGATCATGTGTCTCTCGTCAGATCATCCTTTGAGGTTTGCCCTTCTCTTGGGTCCCAGAGTAAGTGTGGGCCTCCAGTGTATGGCTTCAGTTTGAGAAAAATGTGAATTCCCCCCTCTCGCCCCTCTGCACTGCTGCAGCTCCCTGGTTTGTGCTCCCTGCGCATGCCATGCCTCCTCTTTGGCTCTGTAAATCTGATGCAGCAAGCCAAGGAGATGGAAACAAATTATGGATTGTACAAGGAAAGGATATAATACTGGCGTGGTGGGTGGAGGTAACTGTGGAGGAGGGAGCTGAAGCCTCAAAGCTGTTTCTTCTGTTCTAGTAATTCCATCATTATAGAACACCTATTCTGGAGATACGCTTGTTGCATATTGATAAAATGTAGACTCATGGAATAATTCAAGTTGGGAGGGACCTTGGGAGGTCATCTAGTCCAACCCATGCTCAAAGTAGGGCTAACTGCATATTGGTGTACTTGTTCATGTATGCTTGTTCACTGCTACTTATTTATTTACGTATTCTTTCAGGGAATCCATGCCGTCTGATACTTCCAACAGAGCACAGTAGCCTGTCTGCAGTTGTAGTGTTGGGACTGGAGGCATCTCTTAACAAATGTCTTACGGGTTAGTCTATCATTTGTCTTGTATACTTTTTACTGATGTAACAATTTAGTGTGCCTTCAGGATTTTTGGATACCCAGTATTCCACATCTCTCCTGAGCCAAAGGTGAAACACTGGGCTCCCATACACAGGCTGAGCTTCAGTAACAGTGTATTTAGTGGTGTGAACACATTAGCAGGGTTGTGCTAGAGGGTCTTCAGGCTGGTGTGAGCACACCGGCTGTGAAATTCAAAATTAGTTCCCACTCTACCTATTAAAATCAGCCATCAGTACCCCTTACTGCCCCGTATTGCTGTTCCCTCCCCGGAGAGCTTTGCCACTGCAGGTCAGCTTTGCAGCTAGCTCCTCTCGCTGCCTGTTTGGGCTTTGTCCTGAGAATCTGCACTCCTAAACGAGTGGCTCTGGGGTTTACAGGGTCACCTCTATCCCTGCCCTGTAATCAGTTCATGTTGGGTAGGCAGCTGGCTCTTGGGCATTTGGCAGAAGGGAATGAATTAGGCAGAGCTGTTTCATGTCCGCATTAGAAAAGAAGTACTTGTATTGCCCATACGCCCTTCTTCTATACCTTCCCTGCCGTGGGTTCTTGAAGAGGAAATTGTTGCTGTGCACTGCAGAGACCATGCTAGTAGCCAAAATACGGAGGAGCCTGACCAGGAGTCATGCAGCGGAGGCAGCCCCAAGGATTTCATAGCATTGTCGTTCTGTAGCCACATTGTCCCATCAGTCTCTGGTTGCTCAGTATATTCTGGTTTCTTACCATAAGTATTTTTCTCATTTTTTGGGTTATGCTATCCTGTTCTGTATGGGCTCCACTTAACGAAGCTACACAAAAGCTTTTATGTTTTTTGTTCCATGACAATCAATTGACAGTGATATGAAGACCTGTTCTGAAAAAATGAAGTGCTTCTTGGCATTGCACAGCGGAATCTCTTTTCCTCAGTCAATCTTTTATTCTGTTACTTGTGTACAGTTGATAATACAAACACAATTTCTGTGTGACAGAAGTGATATAAGTTTTAGTGCCTGTATTGCCATTTCATTGCAAGGAAAATTACACATCAGAAGACAAAGTGTGTTATTGCACAGAGGTTTTGCTAAATATTGTGTCAGATATTTAAATTATCCTACCTCATTTGAGTTCCAATGGGTATGCAATGACTGCTCTTGTGCTTTTACGCAGCAGACCTACACTCTGAGACTTGCATGTATTTGTTGTTAGTCAAGCTGGTCCATGAGCAGTGGAACTAATAAGGTCTGGTGTCTGACTAATTTGTTTTCTGCTTTCCATTATCACCATCTTATTCCCAGGCCTGTCCCGTGTCAGCATTTCTCACCTTGGTCTCTGCATCCCAGCCACGCTCTTCCCATTTGGTGTGAAGCATGTGCTGCGGATGGCTTGGGGGACTTGGCAGGTGCCTGCAGCTGGTGAGTGGAGTTGAGTTACCGTCGGCCCATGGTAAGGGGCTGCACTGAATGACTTTTTGCTCCAAGGGTGTGCTGAATTTCTGTCCACTGCTCAGTTTCATGAACCTTAGGAATTGAACAGGAGTTTAATTTCTTTGAGGCTCTGTCTTTATTACCAAATTTGGTTGAAATTGGCCAACAGATGCAAAATTATCGGGATAGTGGGAAATGCTGAATAAGTGGATGGACAGTCATGCATGATCATGCAAACCTTGCTTCATTAAGAAACAAGGCTAGAAAGTTTTCGGGGGGGTTTTTTGTGAGAATATACAGTGAACAACTTAATGGTTCTTGTAACAAGATACTGAAATTGTGGGTAGAGGTACTCATTGCTTACAGGATTGATTCTGCTTACAGAGTATCACATTTTCCATTTGGAGAGGTGGGCTAATTTTGGTAAGGGTTTCAGCATAGGTAAAAACATAGCAGCTGTTATGAAGTCTCTGAAGAGAGTATTACATTTTTCAGTATCTCAGTGTAGACTTATTTGCGATTGGTGAATCGCCATTTAGCTGTTGAAAAATGCCAGGGCTTTCTGCAGAGCAGGAGGTTTGAAATTCTGAGTTTTGTCTTAACTGGCAAAAATCCAACTTCAAAGTAGCGTTACCTTGACCCTATCCTGAGCTTTTTCCATAGGCATTGTTATTCCTAGCATTCCTTCCCTTGTCTTGAACCTACTCAAACTAGCAGGGTGGTGGAACTCTTTTCTCTAGACAGGTCTGTCACAATCCGCAGTTTCTTTGTCCAGCAGATTATGTCCAATTTTTTATGTTCAAGGTGATTTCTGATGAACCACAAGTACTCTTATATGCTTAGAGAGCAGTAGTTAAGCTGCAGTTCTCTGCATGGTTCTGACATTGGCTAACAGAATAAGGAAGCAAAAAATCCCACTGTGCATTCCACTGTTAATATTAAAAGAAAATAGTTATTTTTGTCTTACTAATTAGTCTGTCAGTAGAACATACATTGTCAATTCTAAATTTCCTTAAGTGCATCTATTCTACAATTGATGTCAGTGTGACTTCCAAGATTTTAATTGTAACATTTTTGTCAGAGCTGGAATTTGGAAGCATTTCAAAGTACAGGAACAAAATTCAATATCTGAAATCAAGTGGTGTTTTTACCTAAAAGCAGCTAACGTTTTTATCCATAATGTTTTACCTGGATTTTCTTCTCTGTATGTTTTGCTGTTGCCTTTGTGCTAGCTCATCTCAGTAACTGCTGTGATGCGTATGTTAGACTTTTATTAACGGATCATGCTTCTACTTGCCGGGGCAGAGACCTCACCCCGCGGGCCTCATCCCACAGCACCTGCAGGTGTTGAAGAGAGCTGGGGACAGTGACTGGGCCCACTGCAGCCCTGGGACCACACAGCCGCAGACACTGAGTAATAATACATGTTGTTGGAATTTCAGGCTATAAGACTAAGTCTGATAAGAAAATGTCCTGGGGTCTTAAATACAACTAATGATGATAGCGATGATAATGATTTTATGTCCTTGAGGAAAGATAGCACCTCCAGAAACAAGTTACCCTTTAATGATATGCTAGGAAGTTGGATACGTGCTAATGCGGACGGAAGATTTCCAAGTTCTGAATCATCAAAACTAGTGCAGCATTTGACCTTTTTTAAAATTTCCATCTTGGCCATGCATATTGACCAGGTCTAAATTTCTTAGCTTGACATATTTGAGACATTCATAGATATGCTGTGTGTTTAATGGTACGTACACACGCATGGTCACACACATAGAAATACAATATTGTCCAGAAATAAAACCTTTTCCAGATGGTTTGTTGGGTGGGGTTTTTTCTTTGGTCAAACGAACAAAACCATAAGACGGCTGGGTTTACAAAAATGAAAACTGTAATGTGAGACTTTTTCTGAGAACTTTTTATCCCAGCTATTTTCAGCATAACCTAAGGAGTAAAGTAGCGTAGGTTAGGGAACACGGAGTCATGCAAAATTGCACGGGTCCAGCTTTGTGCAAGTGAGAGCAGCCTGGTCTAGATGCTTTCATGAATCCGCAGAATACTGACTTCTCTCTATGGGATCCTGATGAATTATCCCTTACAACTGCAGACCTAGGAAAACATAAAATAACCTGACTTTGCATATATAGTTTTTCTCCACTCAAAGAATGAAACAGATGGCTTAATTTAAGACATAGAAAATAAATGAGGTTGATACTCAGGAAAACTGCAGTCACCACAGGAATTTTTTGGATTGACATATTTTAAAGCACAATTCTCAATATATTCACAGGATGAGAGAATGGCTGAGGTTGGAAGGGATCTCTGGAGGTCATCTGGTCCAACCCCCCTGCTCGGGCAGGGTCACCTAGAGCCAGTTGCCCAGGACCATGTCCGGAAGACTTTTGAATACCTGAGCATGCACACTCCACAACCTCCTGGGGCAGCCTGTGCCAGTGCTCAGTCACCCTCACAGTGAAAAAGTGTTTCCTGATGTTCAGAGGGAACCTCCTGTGTTTCAGCTTGTGCCTTTTGCCTCTTGTCCTGTCACTGGGCACCACTGAGAAGATTCTGGCTCCGTCCGCTCTGCACCCTCCCTTCAGGTATTTCTACATACCGATGAGATCCCCCCTGAGCCTTCTCTTCTCCAGGCCAAGCAGTCCCAGCTCTCTCAGCCTTTCCTCGTGTGAGAGATGCTCCAGTCCCTTTATAATCTTAGTGACCCTTTGCTGGACTCTCTCCAGTAGCTCCGTATCTGCCTTGTACTGGAGAGCCCAGAACTAGACCAGTACTCCAGTATTATTCTTGGTCTGCTAAATTTTAAGAGTCCATAACAGTTTGTTTGGTTTTTATGTAGATGCTGCAACTGAACTGCAAGTAGGTCTCAGAAGAGAAGATAACTAAGGAGGCCAGAGTTTTTAATTCTTAGGAATCCTGAAACAATGCATGGAGCACTTTTTTTTTAAATACAGTGATAATGTTTTCTTGGGAAAGTGGCAAGAACATTTCAAAATCAATTTCTGTTTACATTCATTTACAGCTCTTGCACTTAGTGCACCGTCCGTCTTCATTTCATTGCTGTATGTTAGTCTGATGGGATGCACAGAAGCTGTGCTAGATGAAGATTCATCTGTAGCAGTTTATGCTATTTTGCTTGTTCAGCATCCAAGGGGGAGGTAACAGAAATGTGAAATATATTATACTCCATTTGTTTTATTTTTTTAGTAGGAGCAAGCTTTATTAGTGGTTTGAAGTTATAAATTTAACTAATACGAAGTATTGTTATTGGACTTTGAACAAAAATATTTTGCATTATTTTTGCACCCTCAAATATGTAAGCTATGATCCAGGAAATGTTTACACCTGGGCTTTATCTTACATGTGTGAATAGTCCCTCACTGCTCTCAGTAAATACTGTTTGCAAGATCATGCTCTAAGATTGTTCCAGAAGGCCATTAACCATTTTTGTTTTTCTAGTCTTCAGTTTGCAAATGCCTTTTTAAAAAAAGCGAGAGGATATATAAAAATAATTCACAGCTTCATGAATTATGCAGGGCAACATTCTAGTTCCCTGTTGATAGGCAAAACGTTCAGGTACTGAGATATAAATTTGGATGGGATATTACAAAATTAGGCTATGATTCAGTAAACCATATGGGTCAGAAGCATTGCTCACATACTTTATATAAAGCGCATGCTCGAGTGCATCAGACCTGTACTGCTCTGGCACAGGATATAGCACATTTGCCCTTTCCAGCTTTCTGTAAGTTGAGATTTTCCTGAAGTAGGCAGAATTAAGGCCGTTTAAAGGGCATTTTAAACCTCTTAAGACTTCACAAAGTGACACTAGTGAATGACAGAAAAAACCCCACTGCCTTTCCACACAAACATGGTTATTATATGTTCTCTATGTGAGCCAGATGATCCAAGTTCTTTAATGAAAAAGGCAACGTAGATAAAGGAAATTATATATAAGTAATATTTATACACAAACATAAGTTATATATATATGTATGTATAAGCTCATGTTTCAGATTTGAAAATAAAACTTGGTCTGGTGAGTCTGCAAATCATTTTGAAATGGAACCATTCCTTTCTCTGATTATTACCTTTACTTTTACACCTCATCAAAACCAAACAAATCCAAACAGTTACACCTACTCATTTACTGCTTGGTTTATTTGCTGGTTTCCACACTGCTGCCGGTAGTCAGCCTTTTTTGTGTCACCTCATTGCTTTCAGCACTTGTGCAAAGAAGAAGAACCTCAACACTACTTTTTAGAATCACAACTGTTTTGGAAGAATTTGCCTGCATTTGCCGCCTTCTCTTGCTGCCTCTGTTCCCCTCTGTCGGAGTCAAATCACGAAACAAAGCCATCAGCTCTCCGCAGTCGGGCATTAATACACAGTTTGATGAGAAGCCTCTCCTTTGAAAAGGACGCCGGGCTCAATCATCAGAAGTCACTGCAATAAAAACTTTGTCTTTGTGCTGGAAGTGCAGCTGCTGATGGTGGCAGGGCTGGACTGGGCTGGCTTTCTGGATGCCCCACGTTTGGATGCTTGTTCTTCAGTGCACAGTGACTTTCACAGATGTCGGTGCTTGTTACCTGCTGTGGAGAAGTTAAGCCTCTGCATGTTAGCCAACGTACAAACTGTTCCCTCTTTTTCACGTCACTTCGCCTTCCAGCGTAGGAAGGCTCAGAGGCACACACACTGGGGTACTTAGTCACATTTTCCCATATCCACCTTCAGATTTAGGTTATCATCATGTTCAAAAGATGGATTTAAGTTTCAAATGTTTCTTCTGATCAGAACAACCCTACCTCAGCAGGGGATCTGACTGATGTTTTCAATGGGCTCGACTCCCATTTGCGTTAAGGTCCTGGATTCCCATTTACACCAAGGTCCTATTCTTGCGTAATGTTTCCTGGAGCTGCGTCTGGATCAGCCTTGGCTGTCACTCCAGTTGCTTTTCACTGCTTGGGCAGTTAAAAAAGATGGAAAACCAGTATATCCGACCTTGTTATGCACAGGAATTTTCCACTGGCATCCTCCTCACTGTTGCCACAGAGGGAGTTTCTGGGTGAGAGAAGACATGTTCCAAGCATTTTATGGCCCAGTGATGACTTCTTCCTAAAACAGCACCTAAAGACCATTAACTTCTGGAACAAGGTAATGAACCTCCTACTCTCCCACCCACATATCCCTGGCGCACACGTCCTGGGGCGTGTGGGCACTCCCTGCTCACTGGCAGGTGGCAGGTGGAGTGTGAAAGGAGCTCTGTGGCACTTGGGCAATGTTTTGCTGCCAACACATTATGTCCTTGGATCCCTGTTCTTCACCTTATGGCCCACAGGCATGACTGTTAAACGTATGAGGTTAGGAACAGAGGTTTACGTGTGTTGGCAGTAAAATTATTAGTTAATTCATTGAAGGTGCCCCTCTAACCTTTGGCTGAAAACCAAGATTTCTGAAAACGCGTCTCTGCCTCCAGCATGCTGCGGAGGGAAGACAAGTTCTGTAGAAGGTGCCTTGCCAGGTGCAATTTCTTCCATCACCAAAAACTCTCTCTGCCTCGCTTTGTTAAAAGTTTTCCCTCTTTGGTGCTTGCCTTGCAGGCCCAGAAAGTTCAGGTTTGTCTTCTCCCAAAGAGCAAGATCCCACACACAGGGTGAGGAGGCACTCCAATCATGGGGCAGAGGAGGTGGTACAGGAGCCAGGAAGGTGTGCTGTGAAACAGTGCTCCCTCCCTTAGTCTGTTTTCTCCTCCCTTAGCCTATTTTCTCCTCCCTTGTCCTGTAGGCCGGAGGAATGAGGGATGGCAGCTGGAGCAGCTGGCTGGGGCTGGGAGGTAGGTTTCATCTAGTAAGAAGGAGGACACGGTAAAGCGTTGCAAACAAGTGAGATGTAGCCACAGCCAGGGGAAGCGTGAGATGAGCCAAGTGTATTAGTGTCACTCCCAGTGTCTGGGAGTTGACAGGTCTTTCATATCTGAGGCACAAAGGTCATGTGTGGTTTGGAGCCTGTCCCTTAGGGTAGCACAAGCAGGATTGAAGACTTGAAATTAAGTCCATTTACTTTAAATAAATTCAAGAGATGCTTCCTTCTTCCAGCACTTTCTCCTCCATGTAGGCTGGGTTTTTATGATGTTAGGAATTAGTAAGAGTAATATCACTTCCAGCATGTGGCATAACTGAGATGAGTTAAGAATTCATAAATGCATTTGGAACAAACAACTCTGTGTTACTGAAAATAAGATCAGTTATGTGATTAAAATGAATGCAATCAAATTTGAAGCTTCAGGCACTGCAGCTAAACAAACTGATATCTCTAATCAGCAAACGATGTTCTTTTAAAGAAATTACAATTTAAAATGGAGAAACTACTATAAAACTGTCTTCTCTAGTGAACAAATGACTATGCAGCAATATTTACATAGTCGTATATAACATCTTTTAAATGAAATTCGTGAAGATTTTCTCATTGGACCTCACCAAAAACTTTGCACCTAAGACTTTGATACAAGGGAGACATCTGGTGAGACATCCCCGTAATGCCATGCCTCCGCACTGTCAGACGCACAGCAAGTGGAGCTGGGCTTAGCTCGCTCAGTACAGAATTCCTCAGTGGGCCTCAAACATACCTGTATATGAGACACATTGAAAATTCTTGTGTCCTGGCAAAAACCTGACTTCTCTCTTATAAATTGTCACTTGAAGTATTTATAACATTGACCTTGGGGACTTACAGAACTGGGAAAAGGGAAGGGGGAGGGGAAGAGGAAGGGGAAAGGGAAGGGAAGGGGAAAGGGAAGGGAAGGGAAGGGAAGGGAAGGGAAGGGAAGGGAAGGGAAGGGAAGGGAAGGGAAGGGAAGGGAAGGGAAGGGAAGGGAAGGGAAGGGAAGGGAAGGGAAGGGAAGGGAAGGGAAGGGAAGGGAAGGGAAGGGAAGGGAAGGGAAGGGAAGGGAAGGGAAGGGAGAAGAAAAGAAAGAGAAAGAAATCAACAAAGAAAAAAAAAGAACTTTGTGTTATATTTTATGCTTCTCTTTGACATCTGCACACACAAGCAATTTCTTGTAATTTTTACAATTTCCATGTTATTCTTTCCTTTGAGGCATTTTAATTAAAATCCCAATGATGTTGTAGGGTAGTGACGCTCTCCCAGAATTAAAGATGCATGTTATATTTTGTTTAAAGGCTGACACGTCAAGTGCTCTCGATTCTACATACAGACTACGGTTGTCTTGAAATTTGCTGTGTTTAATGGGGACAGAAATGAAAATGCATTTCATTTATTCTACATTAATGCTTTTTTACTCTAAGTTAATGCTCATGGAATGAGGTAAAACATCCATGTGACTGGGCCAGGCTAATCCTATGACTGAGAAGAACCAGGAACATAGACTGTTCCTCAGGCCTGTCCTTTGGTGCACCCTGCTTTTGCAAAGAGTGATCATGCTGGTGAAATCACTGAATGTGACTCCAAAGATTCTTGGTCCCGCTTCCAGCCCTTCTTTTCATTTGCAGAATGAACAGAGAGGTGAATTGATCCTCTGCAGGAGAGCAGCTTACCTGTTCGATAAAGCACAGAGAACTGGTATGCCTGTTTTCAGAGCCGACATCCATGAAGGTGTCCATGAGACCATACTCAGGTCTCTTGATACATGAGACTATAAAAGTGTAAAACTAATAAAGATATGAAAAGCTGATAATACTTGATTACTGTGGCAGTTTAGTCCTATAAGCATTTATTTGGAAGTGACATTTTTACTATTGGAAAACTCTGCCTGTTTTAACACATATTTTTAAACGCACAACTTTGGCTGTATGCCTCTGTACAAACACAAAGGCGGAGTGAAAAAATAAAGCCAATCCTAAGTTTACTGTGACATTTGTGTGAGACACTTAGATAAATGGTTTCCCTTTTGTTCCATTTTCTACTTTTGAATTGCTGGAAACATTTTTGGTAACCACACATGAGAAATATTGATGGCACTATATTCTTTTGCACCCATTAGAAATTGAGCAACTCAATGAAAATCCATCAGAATGGCTTATCCTGTGCTGCAGACTTATCTGTTGTGAGATCTGATGTCCATATTCTACCATTTATCAGCAGTCCTGGCTAACCGGGGAGGTCCCAGTTGACTGGAGGTTAGCAAATGTGACACCCATCTACAAGAAGGGCCAGAAGAAGGATCCAGAGAACTACAGGCCCATCAGTCTGGCCTCGGTGTTAGGGAACGTTATGGAGCAGATCATCCTGAGTGCCATCACGCTGCACGTACAGGACAACCACGTGATGAGGCCCAGTCAGCATGGATATATGAAAGGCAGGTCCTTCTTGACCAACCTGATCTCCTCCTATGACCAGGTCACCCGCCTAGTGGATGAGGGAAAGGCTGTGGATGTGGTCTGCCTGGACTTCAGTAAGGCCTTTGACACCGTCTCCCACAGCATTCTCCTCGAGAAGCTGGCGGCTCACGGCTTAGACAGGTGTACTCTGCACTGGGTCAAAAACTGGCTGGACGGCCGGGCCCAGAGAGTTGTGGTGAATGGAGTTACATCCAGTTGGCGGCCGGTCACGAGCGGTGTTCCCCAGGGCTCAGTTTTGGGGCCGGTCTTGTTCAATATCTTTATCAATGGTCTGGACGAGGGGATTGAGTGCACCCTCAGTAAGTTTGCAGACGACACCAAGTTGGGCGGGAGTGTTGATCTGCTCGAGGGTAGGAAGGCTCTGCAGAGGGACCTGGACAGGCTGGATGGATGGGCCCAGGCCAACTGTATGAGGTTCAACAAGGCCAAGTGCCGGGTCCTGCACTTCAGCCACAACAACCCCATGCAGCGCTACAGGCTTGGGGAAGAGGGGCTGGAAAGCTGCCTGTCGGAAAAGGACCTGGGGGTGCTGGTCGACAGCCGGCTGAACATGAGCCGGCAGTGTGCCCAGGCGGCCAAGAAGGCCAATGGCATCCTGGCCTGTATCAGAAATCATGTGGCCAGTAGGAGTAGGGAAGTGATTGCCCCCCTGTACTCGGCACTGGTGAGGCCGCACCTCGAATACTGTGTTCAGTTTTGGGCCCCTCACTACAAGAAGGACGTTGAGGTGTTAGAGCGTGTCCAGAGAAGGGCAACGAGGCTGGTGAGGGGTCTGGAGAACAAGTCTTATGAGGAGCGGCTGAGGGAACTGGGGTTGTTTAGCCTGGAGAAAAGGAGGCTGAGGGGAGACCTCATCGCTCTCTACAACTGCCTGAAAGGAGGTTGTAGTGAGGTGGGTGTTGTGGTTTAACCTGGCAGGCAGCTGAAAACCACACAGCTGTTCGCTCACTCCCCTGCAGTGGGATCAGGAAGAGAATCGAAAAAATAAAGGTAAAACTCGTGGGCTGAGATAAAGACAATTTAATATGATAGAAAAGGAAGGGAAGATAATAATAATGATAAAAGAATATACAAAACAAGTGATGCACAATGCAATTACTCACCACCTGCTGACCGATGCCCAGCCAGTTCCCGAGCAGCGGACCCCTGAGCAGCGGACCCCCCTCCCGCTTTTCCCCTAGTTTATATCCTGAGCATGACGTCACATGGTATGGAATATCCCGTTGGTCAGTTGGGGTCAGCTGTCCCAGCCGTGTCCCCTCCTGACTTCTTGTGCACCTCCAGCCTCCTCGCTGGTGGGATCGTGTGAGAAGCAGAAAAGTCCTTGACTAGTGTAAGCACTACTTAGCAACAACTAAAACATCGGTGTGTTATCAACATTGTTCTCACCCTAAATCCAAACCACAGCACTGTACCAGCTACTAGGAAGGAAATTAACTCTATCCCAGCTGAAACCAGGACAGTATCCACCCCTTATTCTATACCATCTACGTCATGCCCAGGTCCCCACACTTTCCAATACATCCCAATTAATTGCCATCACCTTTCCTGTCTTTTGATATATACACACAGATATCATTCCCTTAGCCTATGGGCCATCCCTCTGAAATGTCCGTTGAGTTCATTTAGTCCATGACTTTGGGCTCCATCTGTCATAACAGTCCTTCAGGGCAGGAGAGATGGTGTGTGGTGTTGGAGTGTTGCATGCTGAAGCCACTTCTGGTTCCATCACCGCTGCACTTGTCTGGTTCTATCATTGCTGCACTTTGCTCAGTTTCATCAAAATTCATTCTTAATGAATCTAGGTGATTCTTACTGTAATACCATTGATATGGCATATAGCCAACATAGAAGTGATGATATGCAGTATTATATAGCAGTTAACATCATACAGTTCAAATCATTCACTATTCTCACCTAAAATCAAATCCCCTTGAGGTACACATTGGACTTCCCCACCCTCCCGCATTACCTACCAAGTGCACCCAGGTCCTTGAGCAAAAGCAATCCCATGGATGGGTTTGCCTTTGCCCGAGGCAGGAATAACCCAGACTGTCTTCCCCAGCATATTTTTTACGTGCACTACAGGGACTTTATCCCCATCTACAGTACATAAAGGTTTTGATTGGGCAGGGCCAGCTTGATTGGCAGATCCCCTCGTGTTGACTAACCAGGTGGCCTTTGCTAAATGTGTCCCCCAATGTTTGAACGTCCCGCCACCCGTTGCTCTCAGTGCAGTCTTTAACAGTCCATTGTACCGTTCAATTTTCCCAGAGGCTGGTGCATGATAGGGGATGTGATACACCCACTCAATGCCGTGCTCTTTGGCCCAGGTGTCTATGAGGTTGTTTCGGAAATGAGTCCCGTTGTCTGACTCAACTCTTTCTGGGGTGCCATGTCGCCATAGGACTTGCTTTTCAAGGCCCAGGATAGTGTTCCGGGTGGTGGCATGGGGCACGGGATATGTTTCCAGCCATCCGGTGGTTGCCTCCACCATTGTAAGCACGTGGCGCTTGCCTTGGCGGGTTTGTGGGAGTGTGATATAATCGATCTGCCAGGCCTCCCCATATTTATATTTCAGCCATCGTCCTCCATACCAAAGGGGCTTTAACCGCTTGGCTTGCTTGATCGCAGCGCATGTTTCACATTCATGGATAACCTGTGCAATAGTGTCCATGGTCAAGTCCACCCCTCGATCACGAGCCCATCTGTATGTTGCATCTCTTCCTTGGTGACCTGAGGTGTCATGGGCCCACCGAGCTAGAAATATTTCACCCTTATGCTGCCAGTGCAGATCCACCTGAGCCACTTCAATCTTAGCAGCCTGATCCACCTGCTGGCTGTTTTGATGTTCTTCAGTGGCCCGACTCCTGGGCACATGAGCATCTACGTGACGGACTTTTACAACCAGGTTCTCTACCCGGGCAGCAATATCTTGCCACAGTGCGGCAGCCCAGATGGGTTTGCCTCTGCGCTGCCAGTTGCTCTGTTTCCGTTGCTGCAACAACGTTATCTATCATAGACACAACAAAAACTTGCAAAAAATTATCAGACCTGTGTGCACTCTTTTCATTGTGGGTGTCTGATAGCCCCGGCTCAACAGAGCCTGCAGAGGTCTGCTAGTCAATATTTCCCGAGTCTCATAAGTGATGTTTGAGACCATTCTCTTTAAATGTGACATCAGGAAAAGACTTTAGCTTCATATAATTGAATGACGTTTACTTTTCCAGTCATTACTGATTTTGTTCAGACAAGGGGGAAGTGGGCACCTGTGGCTCTGCTGCATATCGGGAACTGAATGGTAACTTCTGCATGGACGCCGTTTACTTCAGAAATCGTATTTCATCAGCAGTTGTCCAAAGAATGGAAAGAAGACTGTAAGGCTGTCCAATTCATATTAAGGACGTAGTATTGGCCAGGATATGGAGAAAAATGAAGAAAAATGCCCTCTGAAAAAAATATGCTGCTGTGCACTGCTCTTTCATCTACCATGTTTCCTGCTATACTGTATTTTTGATTTGTTTTCAGAGTGCCTAAAAAGCAGGGTTTCAGACCCCTGCTTGTGGCTTCCCAGATTGTACTGCAGTGCACATAATAAAGATTGACTTTTTGCTACTGGAATAAAAGTTACCTAATCAGGTGGCTAGGATACAGATTCACAAATCAGAGAAACTCATCTCGGTTCTTGCCTTAGCTAATGATCTACTGTGTGCCTTCAGTGGCTGTGGCAATTTCTCAGATATAGAGTAGGGAGAGTAGGACATATTTTTCACGATAAAGAGCAGAGCTGCTCAGGTAAAAAATATTCTGAAATCTTACTGTGATTTAATTATATTTTAATTTCCCATGATAAAGAACAATGATATCTCTAATATTATTGAGACATGAAAGAAGTGAAATTTTATTTTTACAAGTTAAACTAGGACTTATTTGGATGCCTCTGGACTTTGTTATTGAGCTTTTTCAAATAAGATAAATAAATCTACCACTTTCAGTTGCATATTTAACCTTCGTAACCTTATTGAGTAATGACTGAAGCAACCAAAGAATGATATGTCATACTTACTTGCAAACTATCTTTTATTTGTTTATTGCAAGGAATGCAAAGATTGAGAATTAGAACTATGAATAAAATTTTATTTATTGTGTTTGTCAAACACACACATATGCACGCTGGCCTTTTTTAATTTCTGATGTTCTGAATAACCACAAGCAACAAACAGTTTGGAAAATCAGAAAAAAGTAAACGTAAGAACCAAGATAAAATCATAATTATTGCATCTTTTATAATTATTTAACCACTCCAGAATAATTCCTTCAGCTTCCTTCAGACATTGTTCTCTTCCCATTCTCAGAGAGTGCAACACAGTTTTTCTGCTCACAGGCATAAGCCCAGCCATCGTTGTTCTTTTTACTTTGTGTAAGGGAGATGAGTTAAATTTTCTTCCAGATGGAGAATTCTGCATCATATGCAGAAAGTTGTCAAGCACGATCAAATCAAACAGCGGCATAAAATGATAACATAACCCACCTGAAAAATAGAAAAGAAAATTTTTGCTATATTCCTATTCTCTTTTAATCGAAAGCAAGTTGAGAGTTTCTAACCACTCACATTTTTCAAATGATTGATTTCTCACTGAAGTGGCCAAACAATGAAAATATTGCACACCAACCCAACCTCCTCAGTCTTTCATGCCACTGAAAAATGAAATGTGAGTTGCTTTCAGGCACTTTTCGTAACTTGATTAATAGAGCTGAGTCAGATTTGGATCAATAGTTGCTCTCTCTCAGAGGACCGTTTACTCCCCACCTTTCATTGTATGACCTTATGAAGCAAGGGCAAGCATCGTCATGGCTGCCTATTCCTGGTGAAGTAATTAGCTACTTCCCGGTGAAGTAAATCTGTTCACCTTTATCCCTGGCCAGAATGAGGGACTAAACACACCTATAGCACGGTCATCGCAGCACTGACCTGCTGACAGAACAAATGAGTTTGAGTCATTGTGTCCACTAATTTTTAAGTATTTTATCTAAAATTGGCTGCTTCAGCGAGAGTTTTCAAGGCCACGTATCGCAGCAGGCAAGGAAGCGCACACCCCTGCCTCCTTCAGTTCCTTTCCCACTCGCCGCTGACCCCTACAGTTCAAATTGAGGCCAGCTCCAAATCATCTGCCATGGGAACTGTGCCAAGCAAAGCCAAACTAAACCGCCTTTGCAGTCCGTGAAATATTCATTCAGTCCCAGCTGGGACCGTAAAATAGGAACGTTTGTTTCTAATGTTGATGACATAGCCTTTTCATTCTCTTACATATGTATTAAGGAAATGGTTATACACCCACGCACAAGTACAGCTATATGATAAACTAGAGCTCTGAAAAAAAAATTAACTTCTCCATCTCACTCCGGTGGAAGCCCATTTGACACCACAATCGTCTGTCTAATCCAAATGACAGTCATTACAAAAACGTTTCAAATTTTCACCCTGCCGTAAATTTCTACCCTCTCCCTTCATATCTGTCTCCCATGTGGGAAATTTAAGTTCCTGGACATTACCTTCTCCTGGCATTCGGTATTCCATATTGGACAAGTATTTGTGGTAGGATCAACGCAAAAATTAGCAGTTCAGAGCTAAAATGCTAATGGAACGAAGAGCTTTGGAATCTCCCAGAACATATATCCACTGTACTAGTTTAGAGAACTGGAGAGTGCTGAGATACACAGCTTTAAACGCAGAGAAGCTTAATGCGTAGAAGAGTATTTTAGGACACATTTGAGAAATTTTGCCTGTATTACTCTTGGGTTTTCTCTCTCCTTTTGATTTACAGACGAGGATTAATGCAAATCTTTACACTTACAGAGATTAAAATATTCACCTCCCAAAACACTGTTAACATTCTGAAAAATATTTAGAATGTAACTTCTCAGTCGAAGATAATATACATGCATATCTATCTGTACTAGGTGTATTTATATGTGTGTAAATTAGATGATAGTGTCATGACATAATGCGTAGGCTTATTTGCAAGATTTGGGATGAATGTGTCATCTTTACAGAGTCCAAACAACAGCTAATAAAATGCTCAGAATGCCTCATGCTAAGAAGCCTTAAGAGAGAAGAGCTGGGACGAGTTTTCCCCAGTGTTGTGACATGAACAAGGATGACACAATGATAGACACTGCAATTTGAGTTGGAGCTATACCCATCACTTTTAAAGAGAGAACGCAGTGTACTTTGCGAGGTGCTAAACTTTACTATTTGGTCTTTATCGGCATCTGATTGACACAGTTCAACGACCTGCCATTTGTCTTTAAATCAGAATAAGGTCCCACTCCAGACGAAGGCAGTACTCGCCACACGAGTGATAACAGGGGTACTTACATGCTACTTTAAAAATCGTGTGATACATTCTACTGGTGTTACATTGGATCATCTCAAATACAAGCTGCTTGCTACTACAGTTATCATATGATCTCTCTGTATTGGAGATAAAGAACTGAGGAAGGGCTGTATCCTGCCTGAATAAAAGAAAAAATCATGTTTAAGAACTATTCTGTGTTGTGTTGCCCCTGTTGCTGATAAAGGCTTTTTTAGTCACGACCAGAGAAGGATGATTTTTTTGAATTAGGTAGGAATGAGAACCAGTTTGATTAAGAACTTTGGATATATCTGAAATGAAATGTCATGCCACAGGAAAGCTTGTACAAGGAGTAACAGTCGTGTAGCAGTCATGAGAGTCTCAGTCTCTCCAACTTTTCTATCTAAAGTGACGAGAGAGAAAGGTAAGGGTAGGTACTGGACATGCCGCGTTCAAACTTATAGCTCACTATCATTTCAAGAACCAAATTTATGTCCCAGCCAGAGAGCAGATTCCCGACTGGCAGAGAAACTCTGAAGAGATGTAAAAGTTGGTTGGAAAAAACAAAGCACTTATTCTGTGGGAAAGGCATGGTGGCTACAGCTGTCAGATGCACTGTTGTGGTTTAACCCAGCAGGCAGGTGAACACCACAGAGCCATTCGCTCACTCCCCACCCCGCAGTGGGATGGGGGAGAGAATCAGGGGAAAAAAAAAAGTAAAATTCGTGGGTTGAGATAAAGACAGTTTAATAGGACAGAAAAGGAAGGGGGGGGGGGGGGGGGAATAATACCACCACCACCAATAACACCACCACCACCACCACGATAAAAGAATATACAAAATGAGTGATGCACAGTGCAATTGCTCACCACCTGCTGACCAATGCCCAGCCAGTTCCCAAGCAGTGGTCACCACCCCCCGGCCAGCTTTCCCCCAGCTTTATATACTGAGCATGACGTCACATGGTATGGAATGTCCCTTGGGCCAGTTTGGGTCAGCTGTCCTGGCTGTGCCCCCTCCCAGCTTCTCGCTGGCAGGGCATGAGAAGCTGAAAAGTCCTTGGCTAGTGTAAGCACTGCTTAGCAACAACTAAAACATCGGTGTGTTATCAACATTGTTCTCATCCTAAATCCAAACCACAGCACTGTACCAGCTACCAGGAAGAAAATTAACTCTATCCCAGCCACCAGGTTACATCATGCTTGAGTCCTAGCACAGAGCAATCTGAGAGGACCTACTATTTCATCTCATAAGAGCCAAGGAATCTCTATAACTGTGTACCTTGGATGAAGTTGCAAAGAAACCCATTCCGACTAAGGCAGAGAAGTAATGAGAAGGTCTGTTGTAGGAAGATGGCCCTAAGTGAGAGTGTGCACTTGCAGGGTCTGCTCTGGCTTGGGTGCTGAGAAGATGTGACCTCAACAGTCTGCTCATGCTATCTACCAAACAGGCTGCAAAAGGAGCTACTGCTGGAAGGACCAGCATGGAGAAGAGGAAGGTATATATCATCAACCATCACGCCACAAACCATCTCAAAGGAACTTGACACTCATCCCAGTACATTTAGTTCCTTTTTTTTTTTTTTTTTGGCTACTGGTACAAGATTTGGAGGGAACTGGAGGGAGATAAACCTGGATGTGAGGAGCAGTCTGTACAGTCTCTCAGGGGCTGGAGAGGCTCCAGGAAAGAGCCTGGCCTAAGGCAAGGGCCCAAGTTTGCCTACCTGACTGGTGCCTCAGAGCTCCATATGGGACTATGAGAGAGCCCCTTTGGTAAAATCCCTTTCAGCTGTCTGACAGCCAGATCTTGCTCTGGCAGGCAGGAGAAGTTGAGAATAAAACTGGTGGGTTTCAAAAAACTTAAAAAAAAAAAATCTAGATTCTCTTGAGAGATATAAAGTCCTCATTCACTGCTTGCTGGTAAGACTCAGGGCTGAGGAAGTGCCCCAGAAATGCCCTGAAATCTGGAGAAGGAGTTGCTTTAGTAGGTGAAAGAGAAGCCCTGTATTTTCTCTTCTCTTTGATTTTCATCATACGATAGAGACCAACCATGCCAGTTTGGAGGCACCGATAAGGAAAGGGAGCTCACTCAAACCTCTTTGTATGCTCCAAAGATAAAGAGATCTCATATCATGAATTTGTCAATAGTGATGGAGAAGCCACTTTCCTGGGCTACTTTGCAGGTGATTGATGCCTCCTTTCTAGCCCTGGAGTTACGGTTAGTAAAAATTCTGCAACGTTGGGCCCCTCTTGTTTCTCTGTAAGCCAGTGCTGAAGTTTCAGGAAATCATATACTTCCCAGAACATAGTTTTCTCTGAGGCAATACAGTCGTATATAGCATATCTGCCAGAAAGGGAAATCTCTCTCCTGCAATCTGAACTCTACTATGTTTCTGGGGAGTCGACAGACAAGGAAAGAAGTCCAGTTGTTAAGTGAAAGAAAGTAAGGAGGAAAACAAGCTCAAAAAAGAGTTAGGTCTGTGTGGGGGCAGAATGCAAAAGAAAAAGAAAAGCCTCATTTGGCTGGTAGATAGGCAGTGATGAGTGTGCTCATCTCTTACAATTATTATGCGACTAAGCAGGAGGTACCATCAGTATGGATGTTGTTAGGGCTAAAAATCTTGTCTTACATATTTGGCTATATGCACACCACAGTTTGCATGCTCATATGGACAATCACTTGAAGGGAAAACACAATCTGCTGTAATGCCTATCTGCTAGACAAAATGTGCATGATTAGTTCCATATGGCTTTTCCTTCTGAAACAGTAGAGCTCCAAAGTGAGGAAAGATTTCAAACAGAGGTGATGATGTATTTCAAAATCCCAGTTCAATAAGGCACTTACGGGAGAAATTAGCCTTCAGTGGGATTTAAACACACATTTGTGTGCTTTGCTGAATAGAGATGTCCTTAAACATCTGCTTAAAGACATGTACATACTAAGATGTGATCTTCTTTGGGTGGGCTTTGAATCAACTCCCAAGCGATCTGCTGAATGAGGATTCAAAAGAAGGTATCTGCAGTCCACAGAAAGACAGGATCTGTTTTCTAATGTAACATTTTCCTTTACTGCTGAGCTGCATTATCAAGCAGAAAAGCGCTAATGCTATTCCTCCTCACACAGTGACATTTAGGGGATACACTACTTAATGGAAGGAGGTGGCTGGTCTTACAGTTGCAGAGGAGACAGTCCTTTAGAGGACAAATCAGAAAATCCAGATGTTGCACTGCATTTTAATGTAACCCACTGCTGATGACTTTAAAACAGCCCCTGACCTTTAGTTCCAGCTTTGAAAAGCCTCTGGGTGAGCTTTCTTTCTCCACACACTGTACAAGGGAAATGAGGCAGGCTAGTCTCCTAAGTTAGATGTCTAAATTTGTTGCCTAAATTTAAGTGCTGTTAGTAAGCAACATAAATAACCCTTTTCACACAGAATATTTTAGCGGAGATGGGCTCTAAAATCACTCTTTGTCATAAATGCAAGAAAGAAAACAAAGCAGTCTGTCCAGCGTGGCTGTTTGTTTGCTTCCAACAGTCAAGAGCACTTCAGCAGGCATTCAGCAACGGGCTGCAGGAGTTGCGATGTACAGGTGGCATCTCTGTAGTCAGCACCTGTCCTGCCACTGCCATCTGCAAGGGTGACATAGCGGGGTGACAGTCACTCTCCACTGAAGACAGGAAAATCAGGCATCCAAGTGGGAATGTCCAAAAGCCAAATTGCTGAGCACAGGGGAGTTTTAAACTAGTCAATCAGAAACACCGAGACAGCTGTGTGTCTGAAACCTTGTCTTTGATGAAACAGGGATTCAGAGCCCTGAAAGCACTCTTGTCTGCTCTCTTCCATAGCCAGAGGTTACGAAACGTGCCCAGGAGGTGAGAGCTAAATCCCAAACTAGCACCACCCTTGCAGACATTTGAACCAATGGCTCTGCATTACAGGAAAAGATGTTAGCTGCCAGTTTATGGGGCATTTTGTACAGAGGCAATCCTCGCCTCTCTTACTGCACTCAGACTGCTCTGTAGTCAAAAGCGCTGAATTTGTGAGAGCAGAAGGCAGGGGTCCCCACGGGGGACTGGATCAGTAGCCTTGGGTGTAAGCACTTAGCTCGGGGAGGGGTGCTCTGTGGTTCCTCAGGCTACTGAGAAAATTGAAACATAGTGCTCATAAAACAGAGAAAATGCTCTAGAGTAGGAGCCGGTCCTGCCCTCAGGAAACGCACAGCCCACTGAGCTCCAGGCCATGGCTGCTCTCTGCTGGTGCTGTGGTCCTTCCATTCTCAGATGTACAATGGCCCAAGAGTAACGGGGAGTATTCCCATCCCAAATATGCAGTGCCTCATGTTTAGAACATTTTTCTAAGCTCAGGGAGGTGGAGGCTCAAACTTTTGTAGGATTAGAAGAGCCTACGACGCAGGTCTTAGGTGTCTTGGAGCAGTGCTCTAGGTTACTGGGCAGAAGTGGGGCATCATGTTTTGTGATAACGTCATCTTAATTGAACTCCAGGATAGTTCAGGCTTGTGAAATGAATTCTCAACAGCAGGTCAAGCCCCAAACAGCCTCACAAATTAAGCGTACACTTAGCTGGTCACCTCAGCGAGGCCAAGACCATGTATAGCATGCCTGTTGGCACAGCAGTAGGCTCTCAGGGAAGATTTTTCTCTGCGGATGTAGGTGTCCCATGTGCATAAAACAAGGGAGGCAGTGTTTCCCTCAGCTAGTCACAGCAGGGTAGGATAAGATCTTATCTTGATTCCTTCCCCTCTGGGAGCTTTGCAGGCTTTGCCTCCTCCTCCACCCCAACGTGATTGCTAGTAGCACAGGCTGCATGTGAAGTCCTAGCTGAATGCAGTTTTATTTAAGAACTTCTATTTCAGAATATACAGAAATAAATGGCTCGTAACAAGGACTTTAACCACTGTCACTTTTCCTCTCCCTCAGGCAGAGAAGGGAACTCCCTGCCAGCTTCCCGCATGCCCACAGACACCTCCAGCCCTTGAACGGGGCTTTTCGCAATGTACATTTTGGATATAGACTCTTAAATTCTGCCTAAGCACCACTTTACATGCATAAATCTCTTTTTGGATCTGAGAATTAATCTGTGTGCCTCACTTTGTCATCTGCAAAATGGAGAATTTCCTTACCTGACAAGAAAAGTGAGAGGATAAATATTTCAGAGACCGTGAAGTACTCAGACAGCTCTCTCAGTGCGGGTAACAAAAGCACCTTGGCTAGACAGGAAAACGCTGCTTTAAAATTCCCAGAAGAAGAGCACAGAATAGAGATGAGCTATAACAACGTGGGAGGCAATCGCAGCAATCTGCGTGATAGATGGCATCATTCACAGTAAGGCAAAATGGATCTGTGTGTAGACTTTCATCCCCAGCATGCTCTCTTCGCTTCTGGCATGCAGTTTATCCATGCACTATGCCACGAAGTAATGTTGTTCATCCTCCTGCTTTTTAATTGCTGTTTGCTACGTGAAGTCCCGCGGAAAGAGAATTGGGAAGAGGAGTTGTACCGTATTTGGACTGCTTATTGTTTTGATGTTTTGGGACAATCTTTGCGATTCCAGTAGGGACCTAGCCTCGGAGCTGTGGTCTACAGAAATGCAGAAACAGAAGATTTAGGGGAAAATGGATTTATTTGACTAAATATTTACCACGCGCAGGTCTCGCAACACTTTCTCTCAGGCAGGGCATCACCTGGCCGTCAGCTCAGGCCGGTGAACACCCGTGACACTGCGGGAGGGGAGCTGGCAGCTCCGGCCCCTTCAGCTGCTGTTTCCAGGCTCGCCCCACGAGAGGGCAATGTAGCAATATCCATTGCACTTCCCTGCCTTAATAAAAGGCGGCTCAGGCTCTTGAACTGAGAATTTCATTCTACGATATATGCATAGTATTTATAGAAAGAGCATTTACTCTTTTAAAGTGTTGCTATTTTGCTTATAGCAGTAACATGTAATCAGTATGCATTAAATTTCTTTCATCTCACAGAAGCTAATATGACCCGCTGCTGCTATCCAATCTAGGACAGCTAAACATCGGAAGAAAACGTCGTTTTTTTCATATCTCAGACACTATAAGACAACTAAACTGGAGGCTCAGTGCTCCAACTCATCCTCAGGGGGTAGCCTGTCTAGCAGTCATTTTAATAGGAGTAACATTATGAATAAAATTCTATAGGTTCGTGTCCTTACTTTCATTGACCCTCATGCAATACAAATACATGCAAAATACCTCATTTTGTATCTCGCCCTCAGGTCTGCAACCTCCCTTGTTTAGCTGGCAAATTTCTGTATCACCTCCATCAAAGAAGACTGATGTGGTATCTTTCTACACGAGATGTGTTTGAAAGAGGTCTTTAGTAAGTCTGTAGTTTCCAAATTTACTTCAGAAAAGACACCAGGAAACTCTGCTTAGAAAAAGGTGCGGTGAGAGCGGTGCAGCACGAACCAGGGGGCACCGGGCAGCTGCTGCTGGCCACACACACTGAACATGCAAGACGCTGCCGGGGCAAACAGAGAGAAAATATTCCTGATGAGAATGCTTAGCAGATTAAAGCGTTGAGTAAAAATAGTGGCACATCAGGACTGTGCCCAGGCGTGCCAAAGAAGCCAAGGGCGCACCGGGGCTGGGCTGGGAGGCTGCCGTCCTCCTGTCTGCCCTGTTGCACCCGGGCAGAGTAGGCAGAAGGCAACAGGCGGCACCAAAAGGAGGATCCTGCTGGTTATGGGGATCAAACCATTGACCGGCCCCATTAACCGGGCCGGCTCCAGTGGGAAAAGCCGATGAGGAAGAGCATCGGGGGCCTCTGCCCTGGGCTGGGAGCAGACCCCGCTGCCCCCGCTGAGGTCCCTGGCTCGGCCTTGGAGCTGCCCCATATCCCTGGCTGTGCCTGGTGGTCCCCGGGGCGTGCGGTGGTCCCCGGTCACCGTCCCCATCCCGGCTCTGCCCTGGGGCTGCTGGGGGACGTCCCTGCCCCCGCTGCTGGCCCCTGCTGTGCCAGGACAGCCTGAAGACCAGTACGACCCTTTATAGGTTCATTCCTTTTCGTGAAAATAGTGGCCTTCTCCAGGCTATTTTTTACCAACTTTTCACTGTACTTTAGCAATAGGAAACTGCTGGCTGGAAAACTTCCTTTACATCAACAAGATTTGCGTAATGGAAAAGGACATTACTATCGGGGAAAGCTATTTTTCCAGCCCACAGAACCAAATGCCAGCCAGCAACAAAAAAAAGAGAAAAGGGGGAAAAAAAGATGGAAACTATAAAATGCTTTATAACTTTTTAAATGTAAAGTTTTATTTGTGTTATATATTTGACCATAAATTGCAATAGGCTTTTAAGCCAAAATAAACTTGAGTAGACTTTAAAGAAATTTTATCTGAGACACATATGTAAATAGAACTACACATTTTTTATTAAAGCATCATAAAGAAGAAAATACCGATTTAGTGTGACATGCAGTATGTAACCAATTCATAAATCTCCAGTTAAATTTGTACACTGTGAGGGATGTGCATGTGTAGAGGTTGGACGCTGGATAATCGCCACTATTTAACTGGAGAAAAAAAGAGAAGAAGAGTGGTGAAGCCTGAAGAGTTCTGTCAGCTGAGCCACTTCCAAAGTCACATCCCACCCATGCACAGTCCCATTCTCACAGGACAAACTGCTGTGCGAAGCCACTCAAACACGCTGGTCACAAAGCATAACCAAACAGGATCAGCTTCTGATTTAAGAAGCAGATAAGTTTAAAACGAAGCCAACCTGAAACTTTAACCCAAAGAAAGAACACTACAGAACGGTGCTGGTTCTGCCTTGCGGCAGGGGACAGGAGCAGATGACTTCTCCAGCCTCTCCCAGGCCTGTGCTCACAGCAGCAGCCTCTGTGGATGGTGCTATCCAAAGTTTGCAGCTTTCCTGCTTTACAAAGGTTTATTGCACCACAAAGGGCACAGATATACTACTTCTAGCTGAATTATTTTAGTCTGTAGCTAAAATACACTTCTTTAAATTAGCTAGCTTTCAAGGTGCCTCTTTACATATGCTCTTCCTGCTACCTAGTTAAGTAAATACATGTTCTTAATAGCTAAACATGAGCAAAGAGGTTCATATTTTCACCTCTTATTTGATTACCACCTTTGCTACGAGATTTGCAATAAATATTCTACAGCAGCCAGATGAATGGCTTGTTACAGAACTGGGGCATCAGCCACTACTAATTAATCACAGTTTCATTCTTTATATTTTGCCCAGCTCAAATAATTTAACTGTCTGAATTGGCTCAATATTAGGGCAATTTGCAAACTATTTAGAGCTCTTGCAGTCAAGTTCATGACAGTTTCCTTTCCCCACAACCGTAACTCTTTCCCTGAGTACCTGCATACTTATTTCTTGCTTGGGATGTTTACCTATTACACCAGGAAAGTCAGTAATTTCAGCTGAGACAGATTGGCAGAATTAAGCTCAACGGGAGCCTGACCCCAGGTCCCATAACCAATGGATTAGATAATAGAAGTTTATTACTTTTCAGAAGAAATGACAAAACTAAACATTAACAGACAGATTGACTTTCCTGTGGGGTCACTGTTCATTAAATTTCCCACTGCTTTTACAATCTGAGCCACTACAGTCATTTAGCTTTTAGCTCAAATCCTTAAAGCGAGAAGATTGTTTCTTTATTACCTTGCGACCATTCTTCATTTTAATGGCATTTTTCAAGCTCTCATCTTAAAACTGGCGAACATTATAAAAAATGAAAACTGTGCCTTCTGCGGCTTAAACACAAACAAGCCCGGTTGCTTCCATCCCTCTCGTTTAAAATCCAACAGGCACCGATTTGTGCCAGGCAGGTAGCTAGATGCCAAATGGAGACAGCTGGGTAAGGATGAAAACCTCCTTCACAGAAGTTGATGGTACACTCACAGCAATTATCTACGAAGGTCTGACTCTGTAGAGCAGCAGGCTGTGGGGGAGGCTGTAGGAAAGCGTGTACTCACCGCATGTTGGCAGGCCAAGGAACCAGGCTGAGGAACTGGGGACGTGTAGTTGAACCGAGGAGGACATGCCAGAGAGGGGTTTTGCCACCGGGAGCGTGCGCAGATGCCCCGAGGGGATCACAGTGCTGTAGCTGGACCGGAAACTAGAGGCTTCAACAACCCTGACATCTTTTGTCTTCTTCTTTCTTCCCCCAGAAGGTCCAGACACGGACTTTGAATGGATACCACTACAGAAGGTCATCCAGGTACATTACAGAGGACTGTTGTGGGAAAGGGGACACGCAGAAAACAGTAAGAAACTGTGCAGAAACTCGCTGTGAGAGATCCCACTCACCAAAGAAGAAAGATGTTTTTTTATTTCTTACTAGGCAGATATGCCAAAACATTTATAACCTTGCAACAAAAATAATTAAAATGAAGATTTATTACCCATCTTAATCACATTCTGTATCTACAGATTTCAATAGCTACAAGGACAGAATTTTATGGTCCCTTCTTTAAGGTCACAGGATATTTAAAAATACAAGGGCCACAATATTGAATGTTTGAAGAGTGGCCAGAATAAGAGATCCCTCTTATCTTGCATCACCGATTTCCCAAGAAAAACACCTTTCCTGCATATACTATATGATTTACAGTAATCTAGTGGCCTCATTTTCTGATAACACAGGGCTTAGCTACTAGATTTTACATTGTTTTGATGGAAGATTGAACAAAACCTTTGTTTCATGCTTGCCTCCTGCTAATAGATCGTGACCTTTTAACTCTGTTTCCTATCACTAACTGATTGTGGAGCAATGCAACTTGACCGCCTTCCTTCCTGCCCACTCCAAAAATGAAAAGGTGCTAAACCAATAGACAAGATAGGAAGAGGCAAACATCTGTTGAATCAGTATTCTGTGACTTAAAGATGTTTTTTAGAGCCCTTAAGCCAGGAGACTATAACAGCTAAGGGTGCCTAAACCAAGAAAAACTTGGGAGAACTTTGCAGTGGGGAAACAGTTGGGGAAGGAGGATGCGTAACATCCTAGGCTGTTCCTAACATTACAAGCTCCAATTGTTTTTCTTTTCTAAATCCAGATTTATTGTTTGGGGCCATCACCAAAATGTTCTTTGTTTTTCCACTATGAAACAGATGGCATAAATGTGCCCTGCAATTTTATTGCTATGTTACAATTTCATCGTGTCGTGCCCAAACCAATGGGTTCATTCAGTCTACAATAAAACTTTCATTCTGCTGCGCTGCCTATGGATGCATTGAATAAAATGGCAGTTTAAAAAGTTTCAAGTTGCTAAATCAATATTTCATTATTTGTCTCATATTGGTTTTATTAGCGATAGAAACAAAGCTCAACAACAGATAAAAGCTTGAAATAGTTACTTGGAAAGATGTAATGAGAATGGACTTGTGCACGACCACTGCATTTTTAATCTTTTCATTTCTTAATACAAGCTTAATACATCTTTTCCAACATGATGAGATTAGACAAAATTGCTCAACTCTGTTCTTTGTAAGGTTAGTCAAACTACCACCTGAAAGAATCTTTCTCAAGGTTATACACAAGCGAAAGAAAACTTCTATTATAAATTTACCTTGGCATAGACTAGAATAAAAAAGAAAGCCTAATCTGTGAAGAGATGTTTTGAAGAGTGCTCAGTTCAAGAGGAACATGACTACAGGGAAAATACCTGAAATAAAGCAAGATTTAACTCTCCTCAGTTCTTTATCAGTTCTTTTCAAGCACAGCAAGAGTCAACCGTTCAACACATTTAATCATTTAAGGCCAGAGGCAGGTACAGGAACTTGCTACTTTAACCTCAGAGGTATTCTCATACGCAGGGCAGAGTGGAGTTGATACCTGAATACATAAACATATGTAGAAATCCAACTTCTACCACTCTGTTGATTTCTTAAGGTGAAATATGGCAGGCCAAACTCTGTTGTTGTTACAGACAGAGCCTTAAAAGGGAAATGACAAGGAGACGTGTTGATGACAGAAACTATTTTCTTCTACAAGAAAAACATTGCAAATCTCTTGGCTTTAGGGGACACTTTATCTACTTGCCCTGTAGAGGTAGCCTTATACACACCGCCAAAGGAGGAGAGAGATGATTTCAAAAATCCTAAGGAATGAAAACACCTATCAGGTTAGACAATCCCTACCTGTTTGGTGGGATAACCTCAGCGTTCCTGCACGCCTCCCCCCCCACTGCCGCACTGCACACCAACAAGCCTCCGATCAACCCTCTCTGGAGACTGACTCTTTCACACAGATACCACGAATGCTTGCGCTGGCCGATCCAGTTTAGTGGACCAGTATCTCTGGTTGCCCTTGAGGGTGGTTGGTACTGTGTGACTGGTCCAATAGCTCCATTTTGATGATCTCCCTGCTGTGGATTTGCTGAGTGTCTTGATATCAACTGCAGCGTGAAGGCAGGCCAAGTCAAAGCAGAGAAGTGTGCGTTAACTTGATCCAAATATAGACAATGAAGTTATAAAGATATCAGAGAGATGTGTACATGAACAAAAACAAGGGGTTTGGAGGACTTCTAACACTCCTGTAACGCTACTAGTGTAATTGCTTCAGTTGACCTGGCCTCTTCCTTTTCTTTTTCTCTCTTCTTTTTTTTATTTTATTAAGAAAAAGAATAGACCACTATTTATTTGCATCACTTTCTTTAGATCTGGCATTAAAAGAGATCTTTTAACATTTCTGAGTGCCCTTCCAATAATTAGACTTGCAAAACTCACCCTGTAGCATTCTATTAAAATTAATTAACTCACCTGCCAGCAGTTCAAATAACAAAGTGAAGAAAACAATTTGCATCAGGCACTGGACAGTGATGGCAGGAACATTCCCAAAGCACCCTCACATCATTTCTTTATACTCTCTTCAAAGCCATGTAAAAAAATGCAGCTTTTACAACATGCCCCCAAGAAATTACAATTAAGGCCACACGAGTAAGAAAGAGAGAGGCAACTCCATGGACCTGGAAAGCTTTTGATGCTCACCCAACCTCCTTTGCAGCACAAATCCAGCTAAGATGTCGCTACCTGTAGTTGCAGGGGTATGGCACAAGGAGAGAAGTGATCTCTCAAGTAGAGAGGTCCATGGCAGCTTAGGGGTTTGTAAAGCAGAACAGCTACCTCAGGCCGATGGGCAGCCAGCACAGGTCTCACAGCCCTGCAGTTATGCATCTCACTCGTGGCTGAGCAGTTCTTCCCACATTAGCTTTGGTCATGCAAAGCACATTGCCATAGGCTGGTGCTGAAGCAAAAAAGGCCTCTAAACAGTGACAGCATCTGCTTCTCAGAGGCATTACTTTATGGTCAAATGCAGTCAGCAGGCCAGGCAGAGTGGCTGCTACCACAGGACATGCACCACAGCAGCCTGCACTCCAGGACCACGTCCCATCGACGAGCTCTCCATCAATGTTGGATGCCCTTCTTCAGGAGGGGGAAAGGACAGCATCTCTGCCATCTATCTCACCCAGCAACGCCTCCATCACGTCTATGCTGAACGTTAGCCAGCCTCAGATCAACACAGATAGTGGTTGTGATGGTGACATACAGTGTCATTGCAGCCTGAGGAGGCTATTTGAGAAAGCAGAGGGGAATGCCATGAGGAGAAGGGGGACAGCAGGGTAGGGTCTTGCAGCATCTCACCTGTGAAATCTTGTGGAAGAGGAGCATTTGTTGACAACTAACAACAGCAATCTCTTTAAAAGAAAGGATTGTCAAAATGATGTTGACTATCAGCAAGCCAATCGTTTGTCATCATCACCAGCACAGAGGAGGTGCCAGACAAAAGGTCCACAGGCTGTACCTGACTCTGAAAACCTGTGTCTGGCAGCAAAATGAACTCCACAGGTCTCTCTCTATCCTTTGCAAGCCCTGGCGCAGAAGAGCTGCTGGGAAAGGGCAGGCCAGAGGGAAGTGAATGTTTCGGTGATGTGGGGGAGCGCTACTCAGCTGCCTGGGAGAGCATTTTGCATACGTCTTGCCCCCGAAACAGGAGTCCAAGAATGGGGCTTATACCTTTAATGTCGCTCTTGGAGAAGCCTTATCAACAGTATGGCACAAAATTTGGTGCAGGGAGTACTGGTGAAGTGAGATGGTTTAGTCAGCGTCATCAAGATAAGCACGTTTTTACGCAGCAGTCTGGAAATCTCTGGACAAATGAGCAATGTGGGATGATCTTTTTTCAGTCAAGTTGCTAGGAGACATCACTGTAGTCAATCATACAAGCATTAACTACTGCTGCTCAGGAATTATTTAAATAAACTCTTCTATACTGAAGAATAATTTAGTGAAGCTAAAATTGCTCATGGGACCATGCCAGTTTTGACAAAAACAAGCAACAAAACCTGCACTGGCAAAGACTTTTCAGGTGCCAGATGGAATTTGTGATCCAAAAAGTATAATGGGAAGGTTGATGTCACCAGTATACAAAAAACCCAAGAGGAGCGGCTCAAACCCACACCCTGTGATATCCCTTAACAGAAAAATACTGGTCTGCTTTCCAAAACCCGTAAACTAATAAGTAAATTAAGTTCATGGTAAGTAGTTTAAATTCATTATACCCAGAAATCTGCATATACTATAGGAAATTTCAAGGGATTTTGATGTTCAAAAAAGATGAAGACTGCTAGCCTATTCTAATGTGCAAAGCAGCCTAATGCCCTGCAATGGAGGAAAGCCAAGTTCAAATCCTTGCTTCAGGGCCGTGGGTAAATGGCAAGGTCAGGGCAAGAGACAGCCTTCCTCATGGGCTGGGGATTTGCCGACAGCCCCAAGCCACTGAGTATTTTGGCAGTGGTATCATGATTTTGTGAACGCTCTTCAGGCTGTCAATGTTGTGCTGATGCAGAACAGTAAATGTTGAAATCTGAAAGCCTTGTGCAGCACAGAAACCCCTTCTTTAAACACTTCTGCCAGTGGGGGAGATGGTAGCATTTTCACAGAGCCAAGCTGCCTGTGCGGAAAGGCTGGGCAGCAATGAAGGTGGCAGCACAAATAGGTAAGAAAAGGGAAACCGAGCGAAAAATAACACTTCATAAGGCTGAAAAAAATTATCGAAGAGAACATATCATTAGAAATTATTTCCAAAACTACATTTCTTCTAAAGAATCTGCACAATAAAAATATCAACTTTTATGCACTTTGATATAAGAGCATGTGAAAGACTTTAGGGGGGAACAGAACAAGGAGGTATCATTATTCAGCACTGTCATTAAACAAAACACAAAAATCAGCAAGTTAAGAGAAAAAAAACCCACCCAGAATTAGAAAAATGAAGCATCTAGGTTTTTACCATTACTAGACACATCTGACTAAACATGCTAGACATCCTTTCATTTTGCAAAAGTTATTAAACAGTTAAAAAAAAATTCTGGAGCTCACACTGAGAGTAAAAAAGTTGCATAAATGTTAATACCAATTCCTACAGCCAGTAACAACTCTACTCAGAGTACGGCTTCGGTTGCCTTGCCCGGCACAGGCTCCGTAGAGCAGCGCAGGCTGTTCTGAGGGTGCGGGGGCGTTAAGCCAGGCACAGCTGGCGGAGCCTGGCTGCGCCAACACGGTGTGGACGTGGAACAGCGCCAGTCCGTGGAGACCATCAGGGACATGTAGGCGTTAAAGCAACGTTTTGTTCTCAGCTGCCCCCACGCCTCAAATTTTGGTGAGCACCCACAGGCGGAGAACAGAACCTTAAAGCACTACAATATGCTTATTGTGGGCAAAACCCACAGAAGGACCAACATACAATTGACTGGGTTGTGCTAATTGTCAGGATGACGCACCTTCTCCCTGCCCACGCGTCTCGCCATGCCGGCAGACGGGCTGCTGCCTGCAGAGCACAAGCAGCCGTGCCGCAGATCGCTGGTCCTGTGCCAAAACCTCTCCACTGCAGCCGGACCGCCCAGGGCAGCAGAGTCAGTCTTAGGTTTGGGGTCAGCATTTTGTTGCATGGAAGGCAGCTGTTTTAATTTTAAAGTTGATACTTAGCTTCAACCTTCCCCACTCGTCAGGTGCTTTCACAGAGGAATTTGCTTACTGCTGCCTATGCTACTAGCAAATGAATGTGCAAGTATGCCCAGCCTTTATTATACTTCGACTAGCACTCTTGAAGTTGTAGGTGAGTTGGAAATGATCCAAAACATGATTTCACATGGCTGTTGGATAGAAGAAGTACATTTAGAGACACCAACCTAATGTTCAGGAATGCAAGCCCACAAGACTGCATGCGAAAAGGAGATACTGAGGTATAAGTACCACTATTGGGAGACACAGCAGACATCAGTGTGGAACTTTTTGGTTCTATTTAAAACTCTGGTGAGGTGGGCATATGTGAAAAATGTAGTCTGACCAACTTTCATGCATGGGGTTTTCTTTCAGAGGGCAGATATGTTTCATCTTCATCCACCTGTAAGGAAAAAAATATGGTTACAATAGAACCATGAACAGAAAAGCAGACAAAACCAAAATGAAAGAAATAAAAAATAACAGCAATTCTAATAGTAAATGGAAATAAATGACTTGTGATAAGACAGTTTAGGGGTACCAGACAGGGAAAATTTTTGAGCTGGTGACATCATCCTTGCTATTCTCTGACAGCATCACTTTTCACAGAAAATCGTAGAATCATAGAATCATAGAATAGTTTAGGTTAGAAGGGACCTCTAAAGGTCATCTAGTCCAACCCCCCTGCCGTGGGCAGGGACATCTTCAACTAGATCAGGTTGCTCACAGCCCCGTCCAACCTGACCTTGAATGTTTCCAGGGATGGGGCATCCACCACCTCTCTGGGCAACCTGTGCCAGTGTTTCACCACCCTCAGCGTAAAAAATTTCTTCCTTATATCTAGTCTAAATCAACCCCCCTTTAGTTTAAAGCCATTCCCCCTTGTCCTGTCGCAACAGGCCCTGCTAAAAAGTCTGCCACCATCTTTTTTATAAGCCCCCTTTAAGTACTGATAGGCTGCAATAAGGTCTCCCCGAAGCCTTCTCCTGTCTAGGCTGAACAACCCCAACTCTTTCAGCCTTTCTTCATAGCAGAGCTGTTCCATCCCCCTGATCATTTTTGTGGCCCTCCTCTGGACCCCCTCCAACAGGTCCATGTCTTTCCTGTGCTGAGGGCTCCAGAGCTGGACGCAGTACTCCAGGTGGGGTCTCACCAGAGCAGAGTAGAGGGGCAGAATCACCTCCCTCGACCTGCTGGCCACGCTTCTTTTGATGCAGCCCAGGATACGGTTGGCCTTCTGGGCTGCGAGCGCACATTGCTGGCTCATGTCCAGCTTTCCATCCCCCAATACCCCCAGGTCCTTCTCGGCAGGGCTGCTCTCAATCCCTTCATCCCCCAGCCTGTATTGATACTGGGGGTTGCCCCGACCCAGGTGCAGGACCTTGCACTTGGCCTTGTTAAACCTCATGAGGTTCACACAGGCCCACTTCTCAAGCTTGTCCAGGTCCCTCTGGATGGCGTCCAGGTCCCTCTGGCATGTCGACCACACCACTCAGCTTGGTGTCATCTGCAAACTTGCTGAGGGTGCACTCAATCCCACTATGTCATTGATGGAGATATTAAACAGTACTGGTCCCAATACGGACCCCTGTGGGACGCCACTTGTCACCAACCTCCATCTGGACATTGAGCCATTGACCACTACCCTCTGGATGTGACCATCTAACCAATTCCTCACCCACCGGCCAGTCCACCCATCAAATCCATTTCTCTCCAGTTTAGAGAGAAGGATGTTGTGGGGGACCGTGTCAAAGGCCTTACAGAGGTCCAGATAGATGACATCTGTAGCCCTTCCCATGTCCACTGATGTCGTCACTCCATCATAGGCGGCCACTAGGTTGGTCAGGCAGGACTTGCCCTTGGTGAAGCCATGCTGGCTGTCTCGAATCACCTCCCTGTCCTCCATGTGCCTTAGCATAGCTTCCAGGAGGATCTGTTCCATGATCTTCCCAGGCACAGAGGCGACACTGACTGGCCTGTAGTTCCCCAGGTCTTCCTTTTTTCCCTTCTTAAAAAGGGGGGTTATGTTTCCCCTTTTCCAGTCAGTGGGAGCTTCACTGGACTGCCACGACTTCTCAAATACGATGAATAGTGGCTTAGCAACTTCATCCACCAGTTCCTTCAGGACCCGCGGATGGATCTCATTGGGTCCCATGGACTTGTGCACCTTCATGTGCCTTAGATGGTCTCAAACCTGATGTTCTCCCACAGTGGGTGGCTCTTCATTCTCCCAGTCCCCGCCTTTGCCTTCTGCGGCTTGGGCGGTGAGGCTCGAGCACTTGCCAGTGAAGACCGAGGAAAAAAAGTCATTGAGTACCTCCACCTTCTCTGTGTCCCAGGTAACCAGGTCTCCCGTTTCATTCTGGAGAGGGCCCACATTTTCCCTCGTCTTCCTTTTATCCCCGACGTACCTATAGAATCTTTTCTTGTTGCCCTTGACGTCCCTGGCCAGATTTAATTCTATCAGGGCTTTAGCTTTCCTAACCTGATCCCTGGCTGCTCGCACAGTTTCTCTGTATTCCTCCCAGGCTACCTGTCCTTGCTTCCACCCTCTGGAGGCTTCCTTTTTGTGTTGGAGTTTGTCCAGGAGCTCCTTGTTCATCCATGCAGGCCTCCTGGCGTTTTTGCCGGACTTCCTCTTTGTTGGCATGCATCGCTCCTGAGCTTGAAGGAGGTCATCCTTGAATATTACCCAGCTTTCTTGGGCCCCTCTTCCCTCCAGGGCTTTGTCCCATGGCACTCTACCAAGCAGATCCCTGAAGAGGCCAAAGTCTGCTCTCCTGAAGTCCAGGGTAGTGAGCTTGCTGTGCGCCCTCCTCAGTGCCCTCAGGATCTTGAACTCCACCATTTTGTGGTCACTGCAGCCCAGGCTGCCCTTGAGCTTCACATTCCCCACCAGCCCCTCCTTGTCGGTGAGAACAAGGTCCAGCATAGCACCTCTCCTCGGTTCCTCTACCACTTGGAGAAGGAAGTTGTCATGGACGCATTCCAGGAACCTCCCGGATTGCTTATGCCCTGCCGTGTTGTCCCTCCAACAGATGTCGGGGTGGTTGAAGTCCCCCATGAGGACCAGGGCTTGTGAGCGTGAGGCTGCTCCTATCTGTCTATAGAGGGCCTCATCTGCTTGGTCTTCCTGGTCGGGTGGCCTGTAGCAGACCCCCACCGTAATGTCACCTGTCCCTGCCTTCCCTTTAATCCTGACCTATAAGCTCTTGGTCAGCTCCTCATCCATCCCCAGGCAGAGCTCCATGCACTTGTCGTGGTTTAATCTCAGTTGGCAACTAAGCACCATGCAGCTGCTTGCTCACTCCCCCCCCGGTGGGATGGGGGAGAGAATCGGAAGGGTAAAAGTGAGAAAAACTCGTGGGTTGAGATAAAGACAGTTTAATGGGTAAAGCAAAAGCCGCGCACGCAAGCAAAGCAAAACCAGGAATTCATTCACTACTTCCCATCGGCGGGCAGGTGTTCAGCCATCTCCAGGAAAGCAGCGCTCCATCACGCGTAACGGTGACTTGGGAAGACAAACGCCATCACTCCAAACGTCCCCCCCTTCCTTCTTCTTCCCCCAGCTTTATATACTGAGCATGACGTCATATGGTGTGGAATATCCCTTTGGCCAGTTTGGGTCAGCTGTCCTGGCTGTGCCCCCTCCCAGCTTCTTGTGCACCTCCAGCCTTCTCAGTTGGCAGAACATGGGAAGCTGAAAAGTCCTTGACTAGTGTAAACACTACGTAGCAACAACTAAAACATCGGTGTGTTATCAACATTGTTCTCACCCTAAATCCAAACCACAGCACTGTACCAGCTACTAGGAAGGAAATTAACTCTATCCCTGCCGAAACCAGGACAGCACTCCAGCTGGTCATTGACATAGAGGGCGACAGCCCCTCCTTGTCTCTCCTGCCTGTCCTTCCTAAAGAGCCTGTATCCCTCCATCCCAACACTCCAGTCATAGGAGCCATCCCACCATGCCTCCGTGATGCCAATAAGGTCATAGCCCTGCAGGCGTGCGCACGTCTCTAACACCTCTTGTTTATTCCCCATGCTACGTGCGTTTGCATAGAGGCATTTAAGTTGGGCTCCCGCTGAAGCTGTCTTACTGGCTGGAGTTCCTTTGTGCTGCTCTTCAGGCGTTCTCCTGCTGACCTGTGCTCCTTCTCCAGGCTCTGGGCATCTATTGCTGGCCCTGGCATCAAACTGGTAGGAGTGGGATGGATTGAGGTTCCCCTCCCCCAGCATCTCTAGTTTAAAGCCCTCTTCACCAGCTTGGCAAGCCTATGACTGAAGATGCTCTTCCCCTTCTCTGCCAGATGGACCCCGTCAGCCCCCAGTAGACCAGGTTTCTCAAAGCAAGTCCCATGGTCTAAGTAGCCGAACCCCTGGCTGTGGCACCAGTCCCATAACCATTTTTTGACTTGCCAGATTTGACTGGCCCTTTCAAACCCCTTCCCTTTGACCGGCAGGATTGATGAGAAAACTACCTGTGCTCCCAAGTCCCTTACCGCCGCTCCCAGGGCTCTGTAGTCCTTCTTGATAGTCCTCAGACTGCTCCTGGCTGTGTCACTGGTGCCCACGTGAAACAGCAGCAGTGGATAATAGTCAGTGGACTGTATGAGGCTTGGTAGCCTCTCGGTGACATCCCTGATGCGAGCCCCCGGTAAGCAGCACACCTCTCTAGAGTGTGTCCGGTCGGCAAATGGGTGCCTCCGTGCCTCTCAGAAAAGAGTTGCCTACTACTATCAGCCGTCACCTTTTCTTAGTGGCACTGGTTGTTATATGGAGGGCAGATCGGGCTGCATTACTCAGCTCCAGCGCTTCTCCTGGTGTGACAGGACTTTCCCCTTGGGCCTGCAGAGCGGTGAAGCGGTTCTGTGAGGGCACCTCAGGCTTCGGGGGAAGTCTCTTCCTCCTGCTGGTCCTTGCCTTTGCAACTGTCCATTCTTCTGCATTATTGGCCCCCCCGCTCCCTTCTGCGTGTGCTGGTGGGGGAGTTATTGGTTGTTTGGCTGTGGGCCGCGGGTCTGCTGCAGACTGCACTTGGAACCAGCTATCTAGTTCCTTCTCCACCTCCCTGATGTTACGCAGTCTTCTCACCGCCTCCTGCAGCTCAGCCACCTGCTGCAGGAGGTCCTCCACCTGGGCACACCTTTTGCAGGCAGGTCTGCTGCCTGTCCCTGCCCCAGGAGAGAGGTCTGGGCACTCCCTGCAGCCTGAGGTCTGCACTGCAGCCTCCCCCTTCAGCAGTTCCACCTGCGTGGAGGCATCGGCCACCGCTGGGGTAGATGGTGCAGACCCCCCAGCTGGAGCCGTGGCCTTTACCCTCAGACGAGCCCGCCATTCTGCCTTGAGGGTCAGGTAGGATGAGTGCCTTTGAGTCCCCCACTCGGCCCGTGGAATGCCGACCCTTTGAAGAGGCGCCCTCTCTCGCGAACTGCCATGCAAACTGCCACGCAAACTGCCACGCCACGCCCTAGCTGACGCGCCACGCCCTGTTTGCCCCTCCTGTTGGCAGCACTCCTGGTGGGAGCGCTCCCTGGGGCTGCCTTTAGTGGGAGTGGGGGGTGGCAGCCATCGCTCCTGGCCCTGCCCATGCCTCGTCAGCCGCCCTCGTGAGAGCTGCCAGCTCCTGGTGGGTCTCTGCGCTCCCCTGTGGGTTCCCCAGCTCAGGAACCCGCCCTGTATGCCATGGTCTGCCACTCCACTGCACGACATGCCTGCACCGGAGCTGATCGCCTCTGCGAATCTGGCATGAAATGTTGTCCACAGTGGTTTTCATCTTGGAAATGATCCACGTGTGGTGGCTGCATTGACTGGAAGTTAAAAGGCCACAGGTGGTAACAGCCTGTGCCTCACTGCGTGTCACAGCAGGCCGGTGCCTGCATCTGGCCCCAAATGCCTGCATTCAGCCCCAAATGCCTGCATTCAGCCCCTCAGCTGCGTTTGTCCGGCACTGAAATACTGCACGGGGAGTGAGCAAGCCAGCAAGGTAAGGGGACAAGGCAGGAAAGTAGGCAAGCTTGGGTCCCAGATCCTCATATATACGGGCCTCACAGTCTGCAGTCACTGAGTAAACAACTTGAGTCCTTGTGCCCAGCAAAGAGCGGGTGCTGTGCCACTGCCAGCGACAGCAGTTGAGTAAGAAAATAAGGAAAAATCGAATTGGGAGCCTCTGACCGATGGAATTGGTCCAGGGTCTGTTCTCTGGGAAAAGACATCCTACACCACGGGAAAGGCCAGGGAGACAGTCTGGTACAAGTTACTCCTTATGCAGAGATTGCGTTGCTGGGAGTATCGAAATAAATTTTCTGAGTACTTGTTTCCTTCCTGCTTTAAGGTCCTCAGCTCACGCCGGGAGCCACACAGGTACATACAAAGCTTCGAACCGGAGAAGGAAACGGCAGGTCACGCTAAAAGCTTTTGTTTTGATTCTTAGATTTTGTTGTTTCTAAGAGAGGGGAAAACAGCACAGCAGTCAGTGTGGGTTTTTTGCATGGTACACTGAGACAGGACAGGGAAAGAGAACACAGGTCCTAATATTACAGCAAACATTCTTGCAGAGAGCTAAATGGCAAGCAAATGCTGCATAATATATACAATCAAGAGAATATAGGTAAGGCCTTTCTTGCACTGACTTGTTACTTAGCGTTCAATAACTCACTGCCAAACCAAAAATACAATTACTGAGATCCCACTGCAGAAGAAAAGCGTAGTTCAACTTTCTGGCAAAGCTCAATTACCCTGTAGCAAATCAATCAAATGTGTGTGCAGCAAGCAATGAAATAGTACAGATGTCACCTCATTGCCTTCAGCTGAACATGGTTTTTCTTCTTTTTAAAAATCAGCAAGTAGCACTAGGAAATATTTACAAAGTTCACATTATGCAGAAGATAAAAAGGAATCCATCAGTGTGATTTAGAGTGGCAGAGAACAGTGTTCAGGGCATACGAAACAATAAATAATGAAAATTCATCACTAGTAACCTGGCACGACGATTTGATTTTTATAGACGCCGAGATTCATGATACCAGTTTAACGTTATATCCACCACGTTTCAATAGCTACAAGCCAGGCATGAAGAGGCAATCATGTGTTGAACCATGTGCAAACACGTTAGCCAGTGCTGATGGATGTATGGTCAGGACACTGAACGTGCATATGCACAGCGAATGCCACTTAACCAAACGGGGAGTGTTCTGTTTGGATGGCGTTGGTCTGAGCTACGCAAATAAAAGCTTACCAAGGGGAGCACGGCGCTACACTATGCACGTGACAGCTTGGAAAGTCACGCACACTTTGTTGCTTCAAGGGACTCTTCTTGCACTTTTGTTACGACCAGTACAAAACTGCACCCGTGTTCATGAAACTCTGAGATACGTACCTCCTATCGGGCTTCACTAACATCTCCAATAGACTCCAGTCATGCGGTAAGCTAGTGAAAAAACACCAGGGACATAGTACGCTATTTACTACCAGCTGAGCGAGAAAGGATGACACAAAGCTTGTCTTGTCTGGAATGGAGATCTTTAGTTTCCAGCAGGGATCATTACACACGGTTTCTTTTTTCGTGTTCGCTATTAACACATCATTCACAGAGCTGATGCAAAACTTTGCAATCACTTTCTTTGAAATGGCTGAAGCCACTTGAAATTAAGTCCCCTGACTTAAGCTTTTTTTGCTACAGTGTACTGTTTCATTTTGTTGTAATAACTTCTGCTTTCCCTGTGACTGTTCCTTAGCTATGGCTACAACAAATGCTTTTTATAAAAATGGAAAATAAACAAATTCACAAATCTGATTAAAAATGAGCCTGAATTTTGAAAAAATATCAAGCCTACCTGAAAACAAAATATTTGTATTTTAAGTCATCAAAAGAAAACAACTGATTCACTGCAAATGTTCAAGTACACAGAACAATGGAAATTAAGAGCATCACTTAAATACACAAAGTTAATTCTCACTGCAGTTGTGTAGAATTGATATTTTGAAACATGAGGCATCTTAAAAAAATTTTATTTAGCATATCCAAAAACATTACAAAAATTTTTCTATAAACATAGGCAAATATGTTTAAATAGGATAATTTAATGTAAACCAAACCCCTTTAAAATATGCAATACTGTAATCAGAGGTTATTTACATCCAGTGAAGACAGAACAACCTCCACTAATGCTAAATATCATCTAAGCAAATAATTCATTTCCATGATTTCTTAAAACAGTGACACTTATATTTAAGTTAGTTTTAGTAGATAAATCATCTCAATCCTCCTAATACAAGATGAAATTCAATGTTACATTCCGAAGTGGGAAAGGCAGTGTCCTGACTATTCGTGTCATCAGTCGAGATAGTACTGCATTCAGACTTGCAAAACATTTAGAGAGGTACAACTATAAATTCATAGTATTTATTGCATGACAATGCAATTACAGGATAAGTGGCCTGCAAAAAAAGCTGTATAAAAACCCAGTACAAATGAAATTTTATTTTTCAATCAGATTAGAAAAGCCAGCCCCAAGACTAAGCTGTTTTCCCACATTTCACAAACCAGAACAAAATATTTTCTAATTTGACATTATTACGACATGGAGAAAGCTGTTCGTGTCTTAGAGGAAATACCTTTGGATAACTGTCCCACGCAAGTATTGTTTAATTATGAAATTTATTCACCAAGACATAAGTTTACAGCCCACAATGCTATAAAAGCCACAATGGCTTTCATGCTCATGTACATGGAAAAGGTATAGCCCAATAAATTCAACTCATAGATCATTTTAGATATTTGGTTGTGGCTTTTTTGGAAAGACAAGCATCATTTTGCATTGCACATTAAAATATCTACAGGATACAGCAACATACTCAACTTAGGAGCCAGAAACATAAAGCCATTAAAAGTCATAGTGGAATATAGGGTAATAAAAGAAAAAAAAAGAAAAGAAAAGAAAAGAAAAGAAAAGAAAAGCCAGCTCATCTCTAAACTAGACTGCCCATGTTCAGGGGATGATGACAGCTGCTGAATGACCTAATGTGAAATGGGTGATCTCCACGCGTTTCCTACAGGAAAGTCTTATATCCAAACAAAAAAAGTTACTGCTAAAACTACTAGCTGTGCTGGCAGGCACAGGAGATGCCAATATGGCATGGACGTTGAAATACCAGCTCTTTCTGAGGTGGTTCCTGCATGTTGAGATGAGGCACTTTGTTTCGGTAACGTCTGCCTAAAGCAGCATATTAACTGTTGCTCAGTATAAAAGGAGCTTTAACTTCTACGAGTGGCAATTCAGGACACACAGAGCTAAAACCACTTCAAAAGAAAAGGTCAGACAGTCCAAAAACAAGACCCAGGCAATTCTTACTACCAGTGTCCAAAACATATTGTACTTATCTGCCCAATATCTAGTATAAATAATAAATATAAATAAGAGTTATCTTTTTTGACAACAGTTTGGCCTGGAGTTCATCCATTAACTCTAATACGACTTGCCTTAGCAACTGAAGATCCCCAGTAGACAACTTAGGCAACCTACTCTTTGCCAAAAATGAGAACATAAAATTAATCACAAAATCCTTACTTCATTTGTCAATACATTATATCAAATTCTTACAGAAGTGTGCATATACACATCCGTGTATGACCATACATTTCTTTTCAGCAGCTTTCTGTAAAATTCCTTAGGGACAAGACGGGCCAAGCCCCCATGAGACGGCAGACAACAGCACACATCTCAGACATTAACAGCGCTTTCAAACAGATGGCACTGGCGTTTCATTTGGGGTCTCTGGAACAAGATGCAGTTTGGGTTTCTGTAGTACGAAAGCCAACATAACACAGTAGTCCTTCAGGGCTAAATACACTTCAGTTGGTGCTAATTGATTAGTAGAACACGGAACAATACTAAAGCTAATGCCACGCTACCTTGGTGTGGGAAGAAAGAAAACTGAAATGAAATGCACAAGCTAAACCGAGCAATAAACTTTTAAATCAAGCTGGGAAAAAAGAATCTCCACACTACAGCTTGCACCAGCTTAACTTATCATCAGCGCCTAAACCAGTTGGTTGAAATCCTGTACAAGCCTCTATTCTAACTGGCATCAAGTCTGACAGAAATCCACATCTCTTCAGCCTCAAAAAGTCACTCCAGACTAATGCTTGGGGGAATGCCTGTGTTGTGTTCTTAGAAATACAACATGGTGGGTCCTCACGGTTCTGCCCTACGTCGGGTGGGCTCTGCAACTCACAACTGGAGATAGCAGAGCCAGGCTGGCCACCCAACTTCTGGAGCCAGCCTGGACTAACATGCTTCCTAGCACCTCTTACTCTGACAGGCACCTGTAACCTAAGAGCTGTGAAAAAAAGGCCTGTGTACACTGAGAACGGAGTGAATTCATGTCATGGATAAAAGCACTACACTGTTCTTACAAACAATAAAAAAATGTAAGTAGTTTTATTTCGTTATAACATATTGTTAACTTTTGCAACAGAAGCACCTTGTTGGAATGGATAGGCTATAAATATATTTGTTGTTGAAAAAAGGTATCTATATTCTCTGCAAAGGATTTCCATAGCCACCAAGACAAGGTGCACACACGGTACATGTAAGTATGCAAGAGGCAAAAGAATATCAGCGTTTGAGGAAGGGGGTTTTATTTCATAGTTGAGAAAAAAAAAGAAGTCACACACTGAATGCTTTCCCTTTTTTTCCCTTTTAAAAAGGAAAGTAATACCTTTGGGTTTGTGTTTATGGATAATATCCTGGTCCCAATGAAGACTATGGTAGGAAGACCATGATCAGGGTTTTATCCACTCGAGAGTATTTCGTTATTACCGTTGCATGAACTTTCAAGTTCTAAAGTTAACATATGCACACTTCTTACCTCTAGAATACACAAGTAAAAACAGATAGGAAAACAGAGAGGAAAGGCAGAACACAGACAAAAAAGTACACTCTTAAATTCACTAATTAGTATCTTGAACTGTTAGCTTCTAAACATTTACAGAATTTTGAGTTGCAATAGCAAAAGCTTTAGAATAACACCTCTTCTGCTAGGACTCTGAAATTATTGCTATTATGCCAGCCTACTCTTAACGAGATACTGGTTTGAACACAAAGGCATGCTGCTCTCAGCCTTCCAAGGGCCCAGGACAGGGTGCAGCATGTAACAAAAATCCAAGTGAGAAAAAGGAACCAACCAGACAAGAGGCAATACTGCAAGATCAGTCCCCTTTAGTGTCAATAACTATCTAAAACGTTGCTTAAGGATTCCCTATTTCAGGCAATTCTGACAGTCTGCAGTAAGAAAGGGGAGGGGCATTCGACAAATCTTGTGGGGAATGTGGACAATGTTCTGAATAAAACAAGTGTCATCCCTCAAAGCAGAGGTACTTCTGAGAAGTATGACAGAGCACCACATTTGTACCTGCACTACACTCTCAATACAGAATCCTTATCTTTTAAGACCTGCCGTAGGGGAAAAAAATCCCAAACCCAAAGAACAAGTGAATCTAAACCAAAAGTGAAGTTCATTGTACAAGTCCATCAAATTACAGAAATGCATAATAAGCCAAGATAAAGTGCTACAAAATGATTAGTAATTTTTGAAAAGTCCATAGCATTCTTCTTGCTTTACTTATTACTGGTGACAACAGGAGATAGTGCAATTGCACTGGCTGAACTGGAATTCACAATGTCTTCGTATTGCGGGGGTGGATCTAAATGTTGTTCAGTTTCACTTCTTCTCATACTGATTTCACCAGTGGCTTCCTCATATGAAGGAGGAGGATCACAGTTTGAGAGCCTTGTGGATATTGAGTCTGACCGTCCATCCGTATAGCTCAGACCTCCTGGAGAGAGCCCACTGACTTCATACATTTCCTCCTGTGGGGAATGAACAATGCTGAGAGGCGGCGGAAGCGGACCTCTGCCATCAGCCACAGCACCATCACCCATCGCTTCGTGGGCTCCCCTATGCACGTACACCGACTGTCTACGCATTTTCTTTTTAAACAGGCATCTCCATATGACAAAAATGACAATGAGGATAACAAAAAGGCCAATGATTAATGGAAATGCAAGGTAAAATGAATACCAGGTATGTCCTGTGTTACTTTCTCCCTGAAGTCCATTTTTGTAGACTTTCCAGAACTCCTTCTAGAAGAGCAAGACAGGATAAGTCAGAAACTATAAGACAGTTAAAAAATACACTGTAATCAAGCTGTTTTAAATGAACGAGAAAAAAAAAGGCATTTCAAGTACTGATGATTAAAATAAGAACAGGTATGGATAAGCACGCCCAATAAACTTCCAAATTTTCTTCCAATGTGGTTAGTGACACAAAAGGGTTTTGTTTTTTTAGACCAACTCCTCACTGCTTTTAAGATTCCTGTATCTGCACTTAATATTGACAAACCTGCAGCACAGACAGGCATAGGTAAGAAATCTCATCAGCATGCACATCAGACATCTGGTGGATCAAAATTTTTCAGCACCACTCAAGGTAAAAGTTAGGGGGTTGGTTTGTTTGTTTTAAAATTGTGATAATATACTAATACAGTTTGACAAGGAAATACTGTTTCGGCATGACAGACCATTTTGGCAAAGCACAACTATGTTGTACTGTCAATCTCATACTTCAGACTTCCTCCACCCTCTGGCTCATAAAGCAATTCTTCTCATCTTATTTTGACTTGATTCAGATCCTCTGTTTATAGTTAAAAATAGCTTCAGCACTATGAGACTATTACACAGCTTATTATATTCCAGAAATTTTGACAACATAGCTACCGATAAGTGGAACAAAGTAAAAAGTGAAAATATGAACAAGGGAAAACAAAGATGAAGGGGGACACCAGTACTTGAAAGTACTCTTTCCTACATTAATATGCACAAGTAGGAGCACAAAGATCATGTCGCCATCCCATTTTCTCTGCGGTGAATGCTATGAAAAACTAGTACAAAGAAAAGCATATCCTGCCTCAAAAAAGTAGTCATCCTCACCTGTAATAAGAGCTCTCCTACTAAGAAACACTTCCACTGTATTTTATAGCCATGTATTATTTCAGAAAAAAAATAATTAAAACCCCCAAATAAATCTATGCCAGAAACTCTGAACTCTTTAGTTTCCTTTAAAAATGCAGAGACCTGACCCACTCATATTCATGCCAGCATCTATTTTAAATAATAGTACACATCTCACATGCAAGTATTTATAAAACACTCACCAGGTAAAATTGATACTGTCATTGCTCAGTTACTAGTAAATGATGTATTCAGGTTGCAGACTGACTGACTTTGTACACAGACAAATCAGATCCATCAATTTTTTTTGTTCAGGACTGCTGCCACATGATCAGCATCAAACAGATAATGCCACCAAACTGATCTCAGAGGCAGCTTGAGTCCAGAAGCAGCAAGGCCCCTCTAGCGTGAAGGCTAAGCTTGCCCTGTGCAAAGCCAGGACCAGGACACCATGTGCAAAACACATGCTCACAATGCTTCTGGATCAGAACTGACTAAAGTTAAGAGCAATGCTATGTGCATGGAACAACTGGCTATCATGTACATTTTTTTTTTAAAAGATAAATTCAGTTGTTCTTATCCCTATACTGAGTGCAAGTTAAAAAAAAAAAAAAAATCTTAATTCCTACAGCAATCCAGGATCAGGTGTTTTTCCTGAATTCCAAGGCTTGACATCACAAGCAAGTCATCACAGTGCCCCTCCTTGATGTGAACCTAGGTCCAAATCATCTAAGCTAAGTCAGGCAGCATTGACTTCAAACAAAGTAAGCAAGTCTTGGAAGATGGACTAACCTCTCTAGATACTTTTCTGCAAGGGCCTTCCTTGATGCATTGTTCCACAGTGAACCCCAGATCAACTGTGCTGACTTTAGAAAAACATATTTGAGGTGGGAAACTAACATTAAAAAATGAAATCAGCTGCACAACTGAGGACTTTTGGGATCTCTGCATGATAAAAACCAACAAAACCAATGAACTCATCTCTCCCCACCAGATCACCAGGCAATTAAGAAGATCTGTTACCTATTACCTTTCCATCTGGTTTAAATACAACTAACTAGATTCTTTAGTGGAATAAATAATAAATGTATTCTCAACTAAAAAAGCAGAAAAAGATTCATTAGGATTATTAACTGCTATTGACTGTTACTGGAACCAAGCTTCCCACTTCACTGCTGTGCTGCCTCAACGGCAGCAAAGGAAAAAACTGGTACAATGTTTGGTTTTGAGGCCAAAGTTGCAAAAATTTACTGAAAGTCATCAAACATACTGTGCAAGGATGTGTCATTTTAAAGACTCCACGGAGGAGAAAGGTAGTTTTGATGAAAAAGATGAAATCACACTTTTCCCTCAGCAATATATTTTGTGTTGCAGACTGCAGAGGAAATGCACCCTCTCCGATGTAAGGGTATTAAGTTGTGACTGGTATTTTAGTACTGTTTCCATGTTACTTCTAGCTCAGCTTTATATACGCTGGAGAAAACGTCTCTGTATCTTCTTCAGAACGCTGTAATACCAGCATCTCTCCTTGTCACTCTGCAACATGGCAAAGCAGCAGAAAAGCTGTTTTCCCAGAGTGGCAGGCAATTAGTTCAGAATAGGGTGTGTGGCTGTGGGGGATGTTCAAGTTGATGGTGTGTCCACACAGGCGCATAAAGAGCTTAAGGTAAGAGTTTAAACTGCCTTAAGGATGAAAGTAGTTTAGTGTCCGCTTTCATTTGCATGCAAGGCAAAGGAAATTCCAAGACAGTTTAGACACACCCCCCCCCCCGTCAAAAATTACAGTGCTTCACATCTAAGGCTATCTTCAGAGACAGAGGAATAAAGTTCTGCACACAGGTGAAAAATACTAAGAAAGAAACACTTGTTCAGTCATTTAAAAAAAAGCTTTCTTTAAATTTTCCTCGGGGGGGGGGGAACCAAAGCCAAAAAAACCCAAACCCACAAAAAAACACCAACCAAAAACTTACTAGTGTACTAAACCCAAGGTTTCCAGCTTACATTTTTGCAAGCCAAATCTCAGAGGGAAGCACAAAGACTGTGAGTTCCAGACTGACAGAATTGACAGGAACTGCAGGAAACTAATACTTCAGGTTTGAGTTGCGCAGCTGCCAAGCAGCTCCCCCTCTGCTCTGTCATCCCACAGCTACACTGCACTGTAAATTGAAGGCACAGGAGGAGGACAAACCATCTGGTCAAAGTCAAATCATGCCCAACAAAACCACAGAGAACTTGGATGAATTTGCACAGTGTGAGGATTTGTACAAACTGCTATAAAAAAAAACAAGAGGGGGAAATACTGAAAACCTAGGAAGTAGCTGTACAGCTCATACAGAAAGTTAAAGAGTAATTTAAAAGTTGGAAAACTCACAGCACAAACATCCCTTCCATAGTTGCTGGTCTCTTAAACCAAGAACAAAAAGGACTTTCTTTCTACTTGACAAAATTATTAACTCGTGATTTATGAAAAGGACACTCCAGGAATCATTTATTCTTGAGTGCTGTACAGCTGGGAATACCAGGTGTGTATGACTTAAAAGGCTGAAAAACTAAGTTAAGCAGGCCACAGAATCAGACAACCGCAATGGAAAAGACTTAGAAAACATCTAACACATATTCCCGCCAAGAACTACTTTTCTGAATGTCCCTTACTGCTTTGGCAAATCTAGTTTGAAATAATCAAAAGGAATTCTCAAGGGCATCCCACGCAAAGACAGTTACAGCCAATTTGCCAGAATTTTGTTTCCCTTTTATTTCTAATACTTCTCAGAACAGAGTCAGCATCAGTCAACTGGATCTGAACGCTGAATCAAATACGAGATCCACATGAAAGTTAAGAGACTCACACCCTGCTGAGAATTTCAGCTGAGGCCTTTACCACATTTGGCAGCATCGTCAGCCTCAAATGATTCTTGGTCAATTGTCTGACTTGTTTTAAAGGTGAACTAATAATACGCCAGTCAGAAGACTGCTTGGTATTCAGTAAGTAGAGAATACAAACAAAGCAATAATGGGAAGTGAGTGTACCTGCTACACTGTTTTCTTCTGGTCTGCCCTCAATTTTAGGTGGCAGAAAAAGATTCACCTCTTCTCTTCTGGGTATTCATCCAGCATCCATAATTAGACACAGACTGATGCTAGAAGTCTTACTTGATCACACCATTTTAGATCTGGTGCTGACAAGTTTCAAGTTGCTTGCTAAGCTTTTTAGTGTCCTGTTCGTTTGGTTTGCTAGAATAGAGCTATACAGAGAACCTTGCAATTTCTGTAATACTTAAAATTTGTGGGAAATTTGAAACACAAGTAAAGATCTGTGACTTTTAGCTTTTAAAGTCTGCATGCAGTATAATTTAAAAAAATGAGTTAATGGATATAAAATTATCAGTGCTTCAGTCACACCCAGATACTTTGCACAGTAACCTTTGAACAAATCTTTGAGTCTCCCAACAACCTTTGACAACTGACCAGTGACCACATACAGTGCTGCCTGCAAGCTACAGGTGCTACAAATAAACAGCTTTACTAGATCAGACCTAGGGTTCACCTAATCCATTACCTGCTCTCTGAACAACAACAACAATCATTAGAGACTGCTGAAAGAAGAGTTCAAACATAAGCAGGCAGCGATACTCTCCCAGCTTCCACATATTTGCGCTTCAAGAACTTCCATTAGCCAAAGCTAACCCCTTTTATTCAATGGTCCCAGATTAATTTATCTTCTGTTCATTTATGTCGTCGTTCTCTGAACCTATATGAGCTTTTAGGATCCGAGACATCCCGTGGCAAGGCAGTCCACAGCTCTATTATCTGTGGTGAGAAGAGATACTTCTGTTTGCTTTGAACCTGCACCTTCTGGTTTCCTTTGAGGCCCTCTTAGCTCTCCTGTCAGAAGGATGGCAAGTGACTGACCTCAGTTCAATCTTCATGCTCCTCACAGACATCATCACATATTCCCTGATTTAACTCTTTTCCGATCTATCGTTGTTACAGAAGTCTTTTCATATCTTTGGTCAACTGTCACACTTCTCTGGTCCTCTGGTCCTTCCTCAGCTACTAATTTGCTTTTTAGGAGACAGGGAGATCAGAGCTGTACATGGCACATTCAAGATGCGGGTGTGCAATGACATAATTATGTTCTTCATTTTGATCCCTATTCCTTTCTTCGGATTTTTAGCACTCAGGTTTTTATTTTGTTTTGTTTTTGTTTGACTGCTGAGCATTAAACTCAAGTCAAATTCAGATCTTGTTCCTGAGTTTAGTTCAGAGCCAATCATAATGAATGTTCCCTTTTCCCCCACGTGCATTACATTTGTCAACACTGAATTTCATATTCTGTTTTATCCACAAAGTCCTGCAAATTCTTCCCTGTTGGCTCTAGCCTTATTAACATAATAATATTATCTTTATAATTAACTTCATAATTTTAAATAATAATACTGAACTTATCAAAATCCCCAAGCCCACACATTATTAAAGGCATTCAGTATTTCCATGACAGCTATGCATGTACACTTAACATACACAATGCTAACTTCCAAGAAAAACTCATGCATCAAAAATAACTTGAGGGAACTGCTTGATATTATTTTAGTATTACAAATCCAGATGTTGCACACCTCCCCAGAAGACTGCAGAAAAACAAGGAACCAAGTGGACAAGATAAAAAATACAGAGAGATTACACAAAACAAAGTTACCATGAGATAAACAAGCTACAGACCCCTGTTTGAATTCCAGTCTATCTATACTATGAAATCATTGCATCTTTGTTACTCTGAACATACTGTATCATGATCCTAGTCTACTGCATCCATTTCCTTCCCCTGGGACACAGAAGTTGTGTCTTACTAAGCGGCTGTAAGGATGGATACCGCTGGGGGACAATGGACTAAATAAAGCCTAAGTAAATGAGGCTGGTCAGGCACGAGTGCACATTAGCAGAGCCTGGCCCATTAGCAAGCTACCAACAACAGAATAAAGCAGCTAGGCAAAAAGGGTACAGTAATAGAAATGGATAAAGGGTGAGGGCCTTATTGGAAGCTCCTTCTCCCCTGTGACACAAAGGTTGTGGCAAGAGCAGCAATGTAATGTTTCCTACTTTACTATTTCCCAAATACCTCTGCGAGGGAAATGCTATCTACCAAAACACAAAATGTTCCTAAATGGGGGAAAAGAAGCTGAAGTGAGAGGCAACAAACATGTTTAGGCTATGCTTTCTCTAGTGACTTGAACTTCTTGTACTACTGAAGCAAAAGTGATATTGCGTTAGAATTTTACACAAGTACTGTCATTGTAAACATTATTCTTAATTACACAATGAGCTATCATTAGGAATGGCCACACCAAGCCAAGTTTGGGAAGTAAAAAACATGTGCGTACATGCACTTTAAAGCTTCAGAAAGAAGCAGCTTTGAAGAGACACCGCACGTCCTACTACTTCATTTTAATAAATCAGAAAGTTCTCATTCTAGCCTCATCCATCTCCCCACTTATGACCTCCAACAAAAAGATGCCAAGAACTTAAAAGTTCAGTATGCCTTTACAACAACATCGCTATTTTTTGATGTAGAGCTCAGCCAGTGAAGAGCGGAACACATCATCTGTGTAAATTCTGGAAATCTGCAATGCTCCCTGTGCCACTTTGCCCATTCACCTATTGGCCTTGCAAGTACAATTTCCCTGTGCAAAAACACACAAGGGATAGATGCTTTTTTTGAAGATAAGTTTTCTGAGTCACATTTTCTAGCACCTGTTTTTCACCTCAGATTTATCCACAAATTCAGCCCTAATTTCATTCATGTCTGTCTTGAATTAAAAAAAAAAAAAAAATCAAATCTTGACTGTATTGCATTAAATAGGTCAGATGCCACCATCAAAAACTTGTGTACTGTTTTTATTTGTTGGGAAGCAATATAAGATACGTTGGGTATGATGTGCAGCTATTGCTTGCAGAGCCATTAGCCCACAAGCTTCTTTTAATTAGAGAAGTCAACAGACTTATGCAACAATTCTGTGTGGGCAGTATCTGCTTCATTCCTGTCAAGTTAATGTATCACTGACCTTGCATAACACACGGTAGCACTGAAATTATTGTTCTTTCCCTGTTTTAGATCACTGCTGCTTAATAATACTCTCTGGGGGCTTGCAGATTTTAGCTTGAAGAAGGCCACTAGTCTTTCCTTATTTTTAGACTATTAATAGTCTGGGCACTGACCACCTTGGGCAGCTACACCAGCACCTGGGATTCAAAGGTGTATTTTAAATGGAAAGCTTTTTGAGTTGCTCACTCATTTCATCTGAGCACATTCAATAAACAAGTTATTCCACAAGGAGTGAGATAACTGAAGACTTGTGCTCTCTGCTTCTATATATTCCTCGTAACAGTCCCAATCCCATCATTTCTTCCAAGCAAGACAACTGCATTTGTGATATCCAGGTCAGTCTTAAGTGTGTGATGATAGGAGAACCAGGACACAGGCTATTTGGGTAAGCAGTGCTGCCAAACAGACGACAGTTTTGCCCACCTTTTCTCAAGTGGGGATATTAATTCATATTCCTTTTCTTCCCAGCTGCCGATTTTCACAACACTTAAGAGCGTAATTATTTTTGACACCTCTACCCCCTTCAAATTCCATTTAATTGGGATGAAGGATTCAAATGTTATTGCTGTGCAGTCTATCCATCTCCACTGTACAACTTATTTACTTAAAGAAACAGGCCAAAAAGAAAAACAAATCTAATGCAATGTTGGAAAACACACAAGCATTCAGCACATCCACAAATTTAGTATCAATACACCCCACCCATCTTTAAATACACACCAAAACATACCGTTTTTTCCTCATTTTCAAATGCTTCTCTTGCTTCTTCATAGCTACAGATTTCTTCTCTGCATTCGTGTTCTATGTCACCTTGCTTTAATTCTTCCAAAAAAGTGTTGGCTCTCGGGTATCTTTTTAACACAGAATTGGCTTTGTCCTCTGTTAAGAACACTGGTAAGAGGAGAGACAACAAAGGTCACTTCAAAAATAGACATCCAAAACCTCATGCTAAAACTGCTCAAAGAAAATGTACTTTTGAGAAATAAAGAGCTTTTTCAAAGTCCTCCCCTTTATTTAATATGATAAAAGGCCTTTCCTAGTTTTATTCACTGTTCTAAGTAGCTGGGCCTACAATTTCAGTAGTTATTGCTATAACGTCATAAGTGTGATGGACCTCAATTCAGCATCACAGTCATGCATGCTTAAACAAGACTGAAGCCGGTGCCTAAGAAGAGTGCTCAGAAGAGACAGGCACATGCTCAGCTCAAGCAACTTCTTAAACTAAGATGACACAGAACAAACAAATCCTGCTTGTGAACATCCAAAAAGATACTTGCAACTGCCTGAGGGCATCACAGCCAGAATGCTCTGAAGTTTTTGATATAAATATTTATGAATATTACCCAGAGTCATACACACCAGAACAGCTGCATTTATCAAAGTTTAAGTCTGTAAGTTTTCTTAAGCAACTTTGAAGCAGACTTGCTTCCTTCACTCCAGAAATGTCACCCCTGAAATAGTGACCCTTTCGGGGGTGCGGGGGGAAGTAGCCTCTTTCTATTTTCTTGAATCATACACAAAACCTCACCTTATTTGATGAATCAAATAAAACAACCCCAAACAGCCAACATTCTGACACAGGTATTCTTTATTTGCTTTCCTTGGTTTCCTGTTCAAAGAAGAGAGCTGGAAGCAACCTCTTTTCTTCCGATGTTCCAGCTTTCCCTCAAACTCCCTGACCAAATGATTTTTACAGTAACATGCAGCAACTGGAACACTCCAAAATCCAGATGACTGCATTACCCGGGAGGTACATCTGCGTGAATGATGCATAAATTCTCCAGGTATTTCAGGTCAGGAAGCAAGAACATCATGTCAGTGCAACACTGTTCTTGTGCTCTCACTGCCAGCAAGAGAGGCTTATTATTCAATGTGCTGCCATACTAACACAGCCATACCAGTTGCCTGACCTATGCAATCATTTCTGCATTGGTTCATTTACAGCTAGTCTGGGACTGCCAATATGCTACAAACTCTCAGTCTGCCAAAGGACAGAGACTGACTGGTTTAAGCAATGATTTAGCTATAATTTTATACAAATCAGTTTGCTGTCATTTTTTTTTTCTTAATCATCTGATTTTGAATTTTAAAAAAGGATGGCAGCAAGTCTACAAAAATGGTCACTATACTTTTGCTTTCTCATAAAATAGATGGGGTGGCATTTTTCAGCAATGAGACTACTACCATAATTAGGCTGACCTACTTTAATTTCATTTTGTTTAGTCTCTGTGGTATACTTTGTTATAAATTGTTAGACAGTCATCTTCCTTTTGCAAAAGATTAAATGAAGATTTGGAGATTAAACTCCCAAAACACCAGTCACTCCTATACTTTCACAGTTGAATACATGTAGTACGTACATGCACCACACAAATCACGCTATTCATGGTGTTACCAGAGGTTCAGTGCATACAACTCTACAACTGCACCTCCTGCAATTTTGGTTTTCTACAGCACCACAGGTGAGCACACGGGCATCTCCTATTGTGTAAGGTCAGGTGAGCACACGGGCATCTCCTATTGTGTAAGGTCACTGACTAAATAACATAGAAATTAGTATTAAAAAAACTCTTCAAAAAGGAAAGAAAAAAAGGACGGCTTCTTTCCATTTCCCACACAATTCTCCTGACTCCCCTCTAGGCCTGAAGAACTTGGTTTCTTTCAACACGCCTCAGTGATCACCTAAACATGATGAGATGAAGGACTTGGCCACATCAGGAAGCCAGCGTGCACCCATGCATGCGGATGGACTGCCAGTGCTCTACCTAGTTCTCACCAACTCCTCCTGTGGGCATTCCTGAAGTGGAACAAACTACAGCCCAGACTCTCTCTTAAGAGTGTCCATATGTGGAGTCACCGAAGAGTAGATAATGCACTATAAATCAAGTTTCCCTTCCTTCAGCAGATAAAACCTAGGGAATTTCATTTCACGGCTGGAATCTGTCCCTGAAAACAGCAATGAGACAAACTACGACAGCTTTGTCCTCGATGCAGAGGGAAAAGAAATAGAGAGGAAAACGTAGCTAGCTGAAAATAGCCTGATTTAAAGCTTCTGGCTCTCAGAAACAATACGCAAGTCTTTGTTTCTGCATGCCCTTTCCAATTTACCGAAGAAGCAAACTGAGAATAAAGGTTTAAAAGCTGGTATGTTACAAAATACTGCGTTTGATACACATTGGGATGAGTTTCTAGGTAATAGCTTAGTTTCCCAAAAAGAGCTAAGCATACATTTCTGCTTCAAAATGCATTGACGAAGAACAGCAAAGCATTAAAATAATTCAATATTCAAGAATGGCCAATATATGACTATCTAAAAAACCCAACTTTTTTATTTAGCAATTCATATTCAGAAAGTGTCTCCTCTCACAATACAGTACAGAAAATGCATACATCACAGAGACAAAAAAGCCCACTGAGGAAAATAAACCACACCCCGTATTAATTCTGAAGGTATCTGATAAATAATCATCTATGATTAGTCCAGACCAGGAATGGCTTTTGACCCTGCAAGGCTGGAAAAAAAATGAAGTATATTAATTTCTTTGGTTTGATTTGACATTTTTAAAGCTCTGCACACTCCTAGTGACTTTAAATCCTGTTGAGAAGTCAATACAAATTCAGCAAGGAAACATAAAAACATACACTGATCAAAGCAATCTTCACGGAGATACTGATTGAAACTCAGTGATTTAATGAGAACCAGTCATTGCCTGATGAATCCTATAAAAAGAGATAATGGAACCATATTGCAGAAACCACTTTGACTTCTTAGTATTCCAGGACCATCATCATGTAGACATTCAGTTATAATGGCATAAGAGTGTGTAAAAAAAACCGCTTTGGGTTGGATGCCCACCTAGCCAAGCTACAGCGTGGCTGAATTCACTGCAGCTGTTACAATGGAGCTTAAGATGATCAGGGAAGAATTGCATGTGGCAAGAATAAAGTAATGAAGCAAGATAAAACTTGATTTTTCACTTTGTTAAGGAGATTAACTAGCAAATACAAGATAAAGGAAAAATCAAAATTATGATTTTGGCATTATGTAAGATAGACACAGGAACAAAAAATCTGAAGTCTCTTCCTCTCTCTATATATTTGTAGAATATAGATGAAGATATACAACTCCCAAATCTAATGCATTGGAATACATGTTTATTTCTTCGAGCATGCTTGTGCTCTGTGTGTAACTGTAATACTTGGCTTTTAGCAAGTTTTTATGTATCAGCAAGTGACAAAAAAAAACATTCCAAAGTCTTAGTTTGACTTACTATTATTGAAGAGAATAATACAGTCAAATCAATCTATTATACATTCTCAGAAAAACCTGTGTGCTATCATAACAGCGAATAGATACTCTAGTAACGTGAAATTAAATCAGAATCAGAAAGAGACAGGCAAGGACACGAGGATAAATACGTCTCAGCTTGCCAGCTGAAGCTGTCACAGGCAAAGAAAATAGCCTTCAGGTCTTTACAGATATAAGGAACAGCAGCATGGGAAAAGTATTCTGGGACACAGAAGTGCTGCCGAAGCAAAGCCCAGGGCATCCAGGACACCAAAACCAGCTCTATTGAGCCCATTACTGAGGCTTCCTTTTTCTGTCTCCTTACCAACACCCACGCAGATTAAAACCACCACCAAACACTACAAATAAACTTTTCATTTTAAATTCGATGCTGCAGCTACTGATAAACTTGAGTATTTCTGTAGGTGACCTTAATAAAACTACTTGGTTTGCACAGGGCAGAAGGGACAAAAATGTTTTGAGCGTTTACATATACAGCTTAAAAAGTGACTTCTGCTCAGAGATTCTGGAGTTACTGGGACAAGCTTAGGAACAGTTAAACTAAAGTATGCAAGGCTGGAAATTCAGCTCTATGGTCTTCATTCTGCAGACAGCTTTCAAATGTCCACAAATGAGTTTGTGATGATTATTATGGTCTGCATACAATAAATAGCTCTGTCAGAACAGTAGTACGATTCCAGTTCAGTTTAGTGTGGGCAAAGATCTGCATCGTATGTAACACCAAAATCAGTTCAATAGCAGAGGACATTTTTTGTGCAAACTGACTGGGATTTTGAGCAGAGGACAGTTTGGGGTGTGTTAATGCTCAGTTCATAGGGAATAATGAAGAATGCACACTCATCACTAAGTTAACAAACTTACCACTATCCATGATGATTACTGTCAAGGCAGGGAACTTGCAAATATCAAGTCTGTAAACAAAAGAGGAAACACCCTGTTGAGTTTGTGAATTATGATGAACTTGGAAAACTTTCTCTTGATTTCCAAATATTGTTACAAATACATCAGTGTTGGAAACCCTGTAGTCAAGATTAATCCCTCTTTTGAGCTGTACCAGTACCGCATGCAGACTAATTTCAGTAGTATAGGAATACCATCCAAAAAAAAGGTAATTCTTGTGAAAAGGTGAATGCTTTAACCTTTTTCAAAGCTTTCCATATTTAGAATATGCAAAAATACTAATATGAAATAGAAGGTGTGTATCATTTTAAATGAATCTGCAACCTCTGTTTTACCTAATTGAACTTGAAAGGTATTACATTCTCCACTGTAATTACTTATATCTTATCTAAGACTTAGCAATTCACTCTGCAGAGATCATCAAGTTAACTCATTATCTTTAGTCTATGGATCAGATTTTTTGAAATCAGAATGAACACATTCAAATTCATTCAGAGTCTGCTACTGATTAAAACAGGATGCCTGCGTAAAGTTCAAGGGCAAAACAAGACCTGCGATTTGGCAAAGGAACTTGCAATACATGTGAGGATCCCAACCGGCCCTACAAGAACTTACGTGTACTTTATACCTCATCTTGGAAGGAGAACAGACAAGAGATGCTCTTAGTCAGGAAAGTGCCTGAAGCTCATTGCACCCACCAGGCAGACAGCCAACAAGAACTGCATCTGAAGGCAGCGATAGTAGTTTGAGGGACTGTTTTCAGTTTCTTGGGAGTCTTTGTTAGTATGGGAAAAGTTAAGAAAATGAAAGCTTTCAGCAAAGTGTGAGAAAAGTGCAGCTGTCCAACCAAGTTGGCAGAACACCACGAGGTTTTTACTAATAAATTACCTACTCCTAAAGGTTAGCATCAGTTCTACTTCAGAGGCCAGGTTACACATCAACATATCATACCATACTAATGTCCTCACTCTCCATGAAACCACAACCTCATAAGCAAACCTCTCTGTAAAAAAGTGGTAACTATGCAAAAAGGTTGGCCATAGCTGCTGTAATAAACAAAGAGAGAAAGTTAAGACTTCCAGCATGGCCTGTCCAACACTGTAATTCGTCACAAAAGAGCAGACTGCAGTACTTATAAGGACTGCTGCCAAAGTGAATGGAGCTCTATAAAGACATCCCAGTCTGCTAACAAAATTGTAGGATTGGGACAAGACATGTGGGATGGAGGAGTAAACTGATTTTAAGGCAAGTTCATCAAATCTCTGTAAGGGCAAATAAATGTGAATAAACAGCAGACATTAAAGCACTCTTAAATCTCACCATCATAGTGTTTAGCTTTTCATTACTAAGTATTGTAGGGCAACAGAAGCAGAGCACTTAAAAAAATTCTTCAGAATATATATATAACCTCTTTTAATAGCCTGAATTTTTCTTAGCAGACTACTCTATGCAAAGACAAAACCGCCTTTGCCACTTGCTTCTTGAATAAAATTAAAATTAGTATCATTTTCTGGGTGGTCACATTGTTACAACCCAAATATCTGTGCTGAAGAAATTGCCAAGCTTTTAATAATAAGCAGGTCACAAAAAAATTTGGCTACTGGTGTAACTATTCTCTTCATCTGTTACATCATGAGTTTCTTCTGCTATTTATTACCCTCCAGTTTCAGGTGGCTGCTTTTGCAACACCCCCTCAAGAAAGATTCACAGCAACAGAAGAGCAAGACCCATGAGTGCTCACTCGGTCTCCTGAGCTGCAGTAATGCAGTGCATGAAATGCACCTTGCCAGGCTTCCCCTCTCTAATGGGGACATTTTTCTGCATTACATTTCAGTTAGTCTTTAATATTTCACCCTTTTAACAAATAACTTGGGTGTGGATTTCAACAACATTAAAAAAAAAAGAGCAAAACAGACGCATCCACATCCACGCTCACTGAGTCACAACTAGACGGCTCTGCCTACTGAGAACTGTGGCGGAAACAAGGGGACGAACGTTGCTCTCCCCCGCTACGGGACATTTTCCACCAGGAGCAGAGTGCGACACTGCCTAGGGGTGCAGTGCTGCCTTGGCACCCAGCAGTAGGTGCTTGGTACCTCATGATCTTTGGCAATAAACATCAGAATACTGACATACACAGGTTGGGAAATTGGGGAAAACACGTGGAGGAGGAGAAGAAAAAAGAACACAAAAGAAAAAACACTTTTTATTTTCTTCAGTGGAAACTGATGCAAGTATACTATGAGTTAGTGATAAAATAAAGATTAGCTGAATTGGCACCAAAACACAAATTACATTTCTTTTCACCCTTCCTTCATTACAAAGGAACCAGTGTGCCCTTCTCTAGGAAATATCAAATACAGCTTTCCAGCGATTGCGGTGCAGAAACTTCCCTTCAACAATCTACATTAGATTCTTATAGCAATTACAAGTTTTTAGAGCTCCCTGGAACTATGGAACTAATTATGTCCATTTTCCTAAAAATGTGTGTCTTTTTTATGCTCCCCTGCCTTCCTTCTCCATATCTCCCCAAACTTCCTCATTTCCAAGCTCCCACAAAACATGGCTAGTTTCCTGCTATGACACCTAAATACCTGCTGGGCAAGAGGCTGATTGAGGACACAGGCAATGGTTGCCCTGCCACTTGTGCTGGTTTTGGCTGGGACAGAGGTAATTTTCTTCATAGTAGCTAGTACGGGGCTGTGTGTTGGATTTGTGCTGAAAACAGTGTTGGTAACACAGGGATGTTTTAGTTACTGCTGAGCAGTGCTGACACAGAGTCAAGGCCTTTTCTGCTTCTCACACCACCCCACCAGTGAGGAGGCTGGGGGTGCACAAGCAGTTGGGAGGGGACACGGCTGGGACAGCCGACCCCAACTGACCAGAGGGATATTCCACACCATATGATGTCATGCTCAGCACACAAAGCTGGGGGAAGAAGAAGGAAGGGGGGGACGTTTGGAGTGATGGCGTTTGTCTTCCCAAGTCACCGTTACGCGTGATGGAGCCCTGCTGTCCTGGAGATGGCTGAACACCTGCCTGCCGATGGGAAGTAGTGAATGAATTCCTGGTTTTGCTTTGCTTGCGTGCGCGGCTTGTGCTTTACCTATTAAACTGTCTTTATCTCAACCCACGAGTTTTTCTCACTTTTACCCTTCCAATTCTCTCCCCCATCCCACCGGGGGGAGTGAGCGAGCGGCTGTGTGGTGCTTAGTTGCTGGCTGGGGTTGAACTGCAACACCACTACATGGATGTTACACTCACAGAACAGACTCTCCCACCGCAGCGGAACCGCTTGGGTCTTTGTCCTCTACTTAACTGCCCCCTCCCCTAAAGGGAAGGAGCTTAATTATATTTTGGTCCTCTACTCTCTTACAGTCTTGGTTCAAATTGACTAAATAGTTCAAAGGTTGTTTGGAAGAAGGGATCAAACAAGCGTTTTCAAGCATGTGGGGACCATCTGGGGCAGTTCCTGGGAGACATAATTGAACACTTAGGTAACTATCTGTATTGAAACCAGAATTGCACAAATCCTCAAGAGACCATGCCCTTCTGAGCTGCCTACATCGTGGTATTTCAGATACGTCAGTCTTCTGTAAGCTACTGTTAAAAGACATTGCTTTAGGTTAGACACTATCACTATGCTTTGGGAATTCAAATTTGGAGTATTTAACTTGATAATCCATTTAAGCGTTGACATAACATTTTGCCAATTGTCATGCAATTTACAAGTTTAAGAAACTAGTATTGAAGTAACAAACCAAGCTGTACATTTCTTTTCACAACTAACCTAAATATTTTTTCCTCAATCCTGAAAGTGCCCGAACCTTGTATACATTATGTATAAGCACAAAGCATAGAATATTTTTATACACATTTCCCAAGCTGGTAACCATACTCTAGCAGTGCAGTGTATCCCTTCAATTGTGAGGCTAACTAATTTTGGCATTAAAAGTTGTTGGCTCAAGACAATATTTCTGCCAGATTTTGTTGCATTTGTTAAGATAACCGTATTCTGTTAGCAGGTACATCTCTTCTGGCTACATTTCCTGACTACAAGTTTAATGGAAACTTGTGTGCAGCACGTACCATTAAAGGACAGAGGATCTGATGGAGGGCACACAAGTCCAAACTGCCCTCACTATTCTCGATCACTGACTGTCACATATTCTAAGACACAACATCGAGAACAAAGCACATCCTTAGGGAAGGGATTACAAAGAGAAAGGACAGTAAGGATAATGCAGAGAAGTAGCAGTATTTTCCCTCACTCAGTTTCTCACTAGCTGCGTTAACATGGACTTTGAACACTGCAAGGCCAGCACGTTCCTCTCACAACTGGGGAGGGCTGCGCATTACAGTACGCAGGTAGGGAAGAGGGAAGTGGCTTTCTTCGTTCTGCAATATAACTCTAACAGGGGATACAGCTGTTAATTTTAGTTTTGTCATCTGTACAATTAGTGAGACTACTGGGATGCAATTTACAACCAGATGACACATAGAGCTATATAATTTTTCAAAATTATAAATATTTAGGTTCTTCTGCAGCTTTTTATGAAAACAGGTACATTCAAGAGACACTGCTAGCTAAAACTTCGGTAGATGTTCAGTCTAAAAATAAACACCCCTTTTCTAGTCCCCAGCCCCAAACCAGGTACAATGCAACAACTGAAACACACCTGTGGGAAGTTTATTCAGAAGAAAACTGAAAACATTAAATAATTACACAGGAAGACATTATAATTACCTGACTTCCATTTATTCAAAATGTGTTATGTGCCTACATACAAATCCCAGTCCCACTACATTTGGCTTTTACATCGTTGGAAAAAAATATTACAGAAGACTACAATTTTACTTATAACGATCTGTTTCAGAAGAACTCTTCCCCCAGGAAAAGTGCACACAAGGATTTACACGGATTCAAACACTGGAGAAATACATTGATTTTTCTCTGAACAGGAAGCCCACAGTTTCTGGATATGGCAGAAGCCTGTATTTATTCACAGAATCATAGAATAGTTTGGGTTGGAAAGGACCTCTAAAGGTCATCTAGTCCAACCCCCCCTGCTGTGGGCAGGGACATCTTCAACTAGATCAGGTTGCTCACAGCCCCGTCCAACCTCACCTGAAATGCTTCCAGGGATGGGGCATCCACCACGTCTCTGGGCAACCTGTGCCAGTGTTTCACCACCCTCAGTGTAAAAAATTTCTTCCTTATATCTAGTCTAAATCTACCCCCCTTTAGTTTAAAGCCATTCCCCCTTGTCCTGTCGCAACAGGCCCTGCTAAAAAGTCTGCCATCTTTTTTATTAATTTATTTTTTATTAATTAATTATAATATATAAATAATTATTATTAATTATTTTTTATTAATTTATTTTCTTTATATCAAGTTTGGTTTGTTTGCAACAGCAAGGTTAGCCAGGGAATTTGTGTGGGAATAAAGAGGGATGGAAAACTTTGGAAACTGCTCTATCAGACAACGATACAAAAGACTTGTCCCACCTGAGACTACCCAGGACAAGGATAAGAGTGAAATAGAGAACTGAACACCCCCCCCCCCCCTGCTTTGTAGATGCTATCCAAACACACCATTTAAAACATTATCATTAATTTTGATTACATAGGGATCCGAAACCACAGACCAGATCACTAAGAGAAACCTGTACTTAGCAGACTGCCATTACATCTTGAAACCAATAAAATATATCATCACTCACAGAACTAGCATGCTGAGTACAACTCGAACACCGCCCTGTTAGCAGAGAGAAGGTCGTTCCTCATGACTGCAGCTGGACAGGACTTCAGCTGGCTGAGGCTGAACTCTAAGCTTCTGCCTCAACTTCATTACCCCTTTTTTAAGTTAGTTAGTGCTTTTTGCTCTTTTAAAGCAGTGACAATATTCTGGCTGGTTATTGTCTGGTTACTTCCAGGCTCCTCCAGTTCAAAGGGGGAGTTGCTATAAGCTAAGACATCTCTTCCTTCCCCTCCCCTTCAAAACCAGACAAGAACAATCTCCTGACATACACATTTTGGCGAGTAGGACATCTGGGAGGAGAAGTAACAACACTCTCCCTTCGGAGAGGGAGCATTTTGGTGGGTTTCATTGTTTTCAAGCGTGTGGGGACCACCTGGGGCAGTTCCTGGGAGGCATAATTGAACACTTAGGTAACTATCTGTATTGAAACCAGAATTGCACAAATCCTCAAGAGACCATGCCTTTCTGAGCTGCCTACATCGTGGTATTTCAGACACCTCAGTCTTCTGTAAGCTACTGTTAAAAGACATTGCTTTAGGTTAGACACTATCACTATGCTTTGGGATTTCAAATTTGGAGTATTTAACTTGATAATCCATTTAAGTGTTGACATAACAATAACCAATTCCTCTCCTTTTTCAATTGGGAATGGTGAACAATTAAATAAAGCTTTCACAGTAGGATGTGTTTTTATCCTGATTTTGTTTGGAAACAAAACTAATGATACTGTGTTACTTATCCGTTCTACTTTCTGTTCCCCCCCATCTTTTAACTAAATCTGCCACTGAGATTTCTTCTTCTGTGCTACCATAGGTTTTCTACAAAAATCAATGACCAAGAAGAACAGAGAAAACCCATTAATGTTCTCACTGAAGTAAAGATGGTGTCTACCAATTCCAACAGTATCTCAGGAAGCACGGCACCTTTGGCAGCTGTAAATCATTATCCATTTTCGCCAGCAGAAAGTAGGTAGTCAGAAAGCATACACCATGCTCAGGGCCAGCCACAGCCTGTACAGACCTTTGCAAACTGGTAAATCAAAAAAAGTTGAAGAGATGAGAACAGGGAAAGAGCACGGCCAGCACATAAGAGGTGTCAGAATATTGTGGTGATTTGGGTTAGCGACTGGGTCATAAGAATAAGCATGTTAGAGAATGGAGGAGAACTCAGATTAATGAAGTAGGAAAGGGCAAAAGGTAACAGAGACAGGAAAACAGCTTCATTATAGCTCGGGTGCTCACTAACCTAATTACTGTTTAAGTGTCAGCTTCCAAATCAAACTCAAACTGTCAGCTACTTTGATATTATCTATTCTCACTTAGGCTTGAATAGGTGGACTCTTTAACTGAAGCAAGTACAGTGGTCATGAGTAATAACCTCTTAAGTGCTGTGTATTTATCTCTATCCATGACTATATTCACATTAGCCAGGAATGCAGAGCAATAGGAGCAAATCTGAAGAACAAAACAGTTGGTGCTGAGGACCCGACGTTAACACAACATGCACTTGTCGAGAGTTTTACTTTGGGGTAGCTCTAATTTGGTTCCACGAGCTGAACACTGTGCGGCAATGGGACTGCAGTAGGTATGCTCTTGGAGGGTATCTTCTGGTTTACCTTCATCCAAAAGTAATTCAGTCTGAGTGCTTTGAAATGATTCTGCAATGCAAACCAAAGCACAGTAGGTGGTGACAATTGGGAGTTTTGCTTCCAAAGCACACTCCTAATCTGAACCAAAATGCTACTGCAGGTACACCCAATGCGTACTGTATGACTATGCTCAAAGCAGTAAAAAGCTGTGAGGAAGGAAGCTCTAGATAAACAATTCCTCAGCAAAGAACCAAAGGTTGTTATGGGGCGACAGTGAATGTCTGGCAAAACTTCCTGTGGAGCTACAAAATTACTTTGACAAACAAATTGACAAAAACAGAGGTAACATGACGCTCTCCCTCAAACAAGAAAGTAAGTGCTGGGAAGCTAGTTAGGAGGAATCCCTCCCAACCAGAACCTGCTGGAGGCATCACCCAAAAAAGCCAGGCTTACCTACAGTATCATTTGGAGGAAAAATCAAAAAGCAAACAACAAAACACAAAACAAACAAAACCAACCCAGAAGCAAAAAAACCTCACCACAGCGAGAGAGATTTCTGAAGCAGTCTATGTGCTTGTCTCTTGTCTTCAAATGCCGTGTTCTCACTGTGGAAATTAAACACTGCTAATACACAGGATACCACAGGGCCCAATCTAAGAGCTAAAAACCTAAAATACAGGAGTGTTTGCTCAGAAACACCAGAAAAAAAAGAAACACATAGCTAGTCTGGGAACTAGGAGACAACCTAGCCACTCCTCACCTCCCTCAAAAAACTCCACAAACAAAAAAAACACATTCCCTCCCCACGAGTGGAAACTTGCAATTACAGACTACAAAATTAACATCCAGTTTTTGATCACCACTATCAATATTTTCAATAACTCCCTCTCAAAAATCTGTTACCAGCTTCTAAAATAATAAACACACGAAGTCAATACACAGTAAGCCAGAGAAACTACATTATGATCTTTCTGCCTCACATTTACAGGTGGCTGAAGTTTTAAATAATGTATTGATAAATTCTTATGTTATACTAGTAAAGTGACAGCAGCTTATTGAATAGCTATCATGTATTTTTTTTAAATTTATAGTAAGAGAAAATAATCAATGGACCTGCTAGCTCTTTTCAAGAAAAAAAACACATGAACTGCATCAGAATTGCTGCAGACTGTTTTTATAGCACGTTTTCACTCACAACCTCCCTAAATTAGAAGCAGCTTTGAATGTGCACTCATTTTATTTTCCTTCCCTATTTTGTCCCGGTTTTCATACAAATGAAACGTTTGCATGTGTTTTGTAAATTACGAACAAGCGAACTTCCATTTTGCAGTTCAGACCATCTCCTGATGCCTTACAGACAACAAATTGAGGAACATTACCCAGAAGCTCTCGACTCCAGTTGGAAACTGGATTGTATATGGATTAAAAATTACATGCTGCTTTTATTAAAAAAAAAAAAAAAAGAAAAAGAAAAAAATCCTTCGCGTTGAAATAGTCAGCGTATAACAAACCACTCAGTTTAGAGAAGGCAGACATTCAGCTGATCTAATCATAACACACAGAGTCTGTCCAGGTAAGTCGGTCTCTTGGCTATATACCTGTGACCAGAGAAGAGAAGATAAACACATCACAGCTAACCATTATTTCTCACAACATGCGAAACAGGAGGGTACCCACTGACCTAAACTGACACAGATGTAAATAAATCAAAGGACCTGAATTTTCACATAGTGCCTAAGTTAAGGAACTTGCTGCCATAAGACACTGTTCAGGACAAAAGTAGAAATAGGTTTAAAAAACAGAAAAGAAATCAATAAATGAGGGAGAGATTTGGTGATTACTGTAACACAATTCTCCAGGTGTATCCTCTATCCCACGAAGTTTCTGATCTACTGATAACCAGGACTTTACGGGGAAGGCTCAGTCTGTCCATGCTCTGTTCTAAGACTCTTCCCATACCATCTCTTGCCAGCTGCTGGCACAACACACAACGCCAGCCTGATTTTTTGGCTGATTTGGTATAGCAGTTCTTACTTACGTTCTCCAGTATGCTAAAATGGCTAACCATTTACCTTCCAACAATGCTAAAATGGCTACTTACCTTCCAACAACCTTCACGTTATTAATACCTAGTTTAGCATCTTCTACAGTTTGTGGCCAGACATAATTTCCCAGACGTTTCAACCATTTGCTAAAGTTCAGGAGCCAGTTAACGTTCAGATTTTAGTATTACACAGTTTTGCAAAGGAAGTATGTATTATTATATCCACACAAGAGACACCACATATGCCTTTTATTGATAACTACCTGGCTATGAAAGGAGGGAAGCAGTCCAGTGCCCAGTATGGAATGAGTAACTATATCTAGTTCCTCTCCAAAGTGGTTTAAAACTAGATTACGACCAGGGGAGTAAATACCAGCACATAATAGAAATCGAGTTGATAGATGGCAAGTGGTCTCTTTAACAGATCCTAATCACTAGCTACAATCTCCCTTTTTCATTCGGCTCTGGGTCTCCCATCTGCCCCCAAATCAACACACCAAAACATTCAGGAGAAGCAGAAAGCAGGTAACAGTGCTGTCTGCCTTTTAAAAGCATTTATGGGTCAGGCAGGGAAGGAAAAAAAAAAAAGAAAAAAAAGAAAAAGAAGAGTACTACCTTTACTTTCGATTATACCTCTCCAGGCATGAGAAAGAAACGCCAAGCAACAGTACCTGGGCACAGCCCAGTCACAAGAATATAATTTCACTGCAGGTACAGTGTTTGTCCACTCAGAAAAGGTCACAAGATCAAGGCTAAAAATGTACCATTTCTCCTACTTTGAAACTCTTATAGATACTTTCTTCCCCAACACATCTTAAAAAGCAAAACCATGACCCAAATGTCACAAACACCACCTTTATGGATGTTCCAGTAACACAAACTGGCTGTACAAAATTCAGCCTCCAACTGTATCAGTCTGTAGCCAATATTCAAGTCTCCTCTTTTCACAGGAAAAAGAGACCTGACAATTCTGTACATTTGAAAAAGATTATCCTCAACTCACTGAAGTTTTTCTTGAAATTGTTACAATACTGTGAAGGGTAAGGAGAAATAGCTATTTTTTAAAAATCAGTTTCCTTCTGAACTACCAGTATTTTTCAAGCAGCTATTAAAAAAAAAAAAAAAGAAATATTCTAGATCTCAGAATGTGCATTTTTTAGCCAAAAGAAACCTGGATAATTTCATATTGGCATCTTTGTTTTGCATGCAATAGTTTTATAACAAACATAAGCCTACCACTTTATAAAGCTTATTTTGCTTTTCTGTGATGAGACAAATACTCTGCTCTGTACAGAAACTGCATTTAGCACTTGTTTGGTAGGCCAATGCCTTACACCTCATTTAATTTAGAAAAATTACCCAGAAAACAATAAAAAGTAATTTCTTTGTGAAGTGCTAAACTAAGCTAGAGAAATGTGCAAACAAAGCCTTCTCTTCCAAATATTTACACACCATCAGCATGTTTTAATACAAGTTTTCACCCTGCTTGTCTTCCCCTGAAGTAAGGCACATATGACAGCATTTCAGAGCATGTTTTAATGGGATTTTCCAGTCAACCAAAAATCAAATTGCATAGAAGTGACAGAAGAGTCATAAATACGTATTTCATCTTATTGAATTACATGGTAACTAGGGAAAAGATAATGAGGCACAACTCCTTTACAGATTTTTATGATGTTTTCTGTCACACTGGGAAACTGCATAAAGACAGCACACAGAAAGGTGTACACCACCAGAATCTACTGAACAGCTGCAGTCATACTCCTCAGTAAAACGGAAGGGTAAACAGCCCTACAAACCAGGAAAAAAAAAAGAATTTTTAAAATACTGCTGTTCCCTCTCTCACAACACCCACACCTATCTCCCCTCACATCAGCTTTACCTGAATTTCCAAATACGTTAAGATGCACACATTATGACTGTCTTTTTTACTGCATTAAACTTAATCTTTTCTAAGTAGGATTTGAACAAGACTACACACAAAAGTACTCCAGCTGATTTACACATTTGGAGTATAATAAAACATGATGTTTTGGCTTCAGTGTTGGAGTCAAGGAATTTCTCCTCCCTTCCTACCCACCCTTTACTGGGGATCAGAGCCCCTCATGTGGCCTGATGCAGTTCTGTGCTCTGCGCTACAGCTTCGCACCTCTCCCACTGGCCTCCCTCTCCTCCTCTACCCCTTTGCTCGCAAAGACGGCCGCAGAAAGGAAGCGTGAACTTCCTAGACTGTATCTGGCACCGAAGCCAACCTATCGGGCAACTAGTTTTGCATCCCTTCTTAGTTACCTTGTAGTCTCAATAACATAGATTACATTTGGTTTAATAAGACTGAAATCAAGTATCAATTTTTATTTTAAAGGGTTACAATTCTGTAGAGCATTACTAGAGATGCAAAAATTGAAAACTTCAATATTATTTCTTTTGAAAGGGTGTTAACACAGTTTTCCCATTTTGAGATTGTTTTCCTTCAGTAAAAGGGCTTTGTGCCTACCTGGGGTTTCCTCATGTCCAACAATTTTACTCATTGGTCCTTTCCAATCAGCTACTACAGAACAGTAGAAAACCTTAAATTCATGGAAGTTTTCCTAAAGAAAGCACACTAGTATAGAGGATGGAGGCATGCTGAACACTAACCTGAGAAAAGACTGGAAGACAAATTAACATCTAATTCAAATTTGTCATTTATGAAGAAATAAATACCACAGTAAAGCTTTAAGTCACAGCTTGTAACTGATCAACCACACAGCACAAATCCATATGAAACCAAGCTGCATGAGTTCCAGCAGTCACAAAACTACCAGTATCGGGGCATATTTACGAAGAGTTTTCCACACTTTCCAGCACTGTGAAAACACCAGAGCAGCTCCCAAAACTAAAACAATAATTCTATTGATGCTCTCCTACTCCTTATGAAGTGAGTCAGTACAATACCCATTCTGCCTGTGAGTAGGAAGCACAAAAAAGTACATTAACAAAAACATTTCAGAAGGATTTTAGCTTTAGAAATCAGTTTTAAAAGATTTAAGGCAAGAAAAATTTTACACATATTGAAGTTCCCAACACTGACATGCCAAATTAATGCATCAAATTTGTGTGCAATTAACCGTATTTGAAGATATAATTTATCTTAGTTGTGTCAAAAGCATACACAGAATTAAAATAAAGTTAATTCTTGAAAACTTCATTCACAACTGAAAGATCCTCTACAGGATCTAGCATGTCTAACATTTGTTCTTGGAAGATTTAAAGGGTGCTCCTCCCCCACCCCCAAGAAGTTGTATACCTGCTCTAGCACCTAGAGGATGTGAAGGAGAAAAGTCTTCTAATGCAAACAAACGCATCACTGATATTGTCTAAATCTGGTAATTCTGTTGTATTCATTTACATATGTAACACATTGCAGAAGTCATTGGAGCACCTTCCTAGGCATGCTGCCCACCAGCAGGTGCATCTCCACCTTTTGTATTTCTGGTGTAGATCACTTCAGCCACAAAAAAAAATTCATAGCACCAGAGCAGCCCAGGTTGGAAGGAACCTCAAAAGATCATCTGGTCCAACATTTTGTGGGAAAGGGAGCCTAAATGAGGTTATCTAGCACCCTTGAATTTGCATTGCAATTGCATCTTGAAAACCTCCAGTGATGGGGACTTCACCATGTCCCTGGGGAGGTTGTTCCAGTGAAGGATTGTTCTCACTTTAAAAAATTTCTTTCTTATATTGAGATGAAAACTTTGATCAAACCTTTGCCAAGAGTTCCTAAAGAATGGCCATAGCGAAAGTGCTTTGATATTTCTGTTTTTCTGAGACAACTGCAGATCTGATAAGCTTGTTGTTGGGCACTTTTTTACAGCTCATCATAAGTGGCCTTTCCATAAAAGATGAGTTTGTTCACCTTTCTTCTCACTTTCTGAGTTTGACCCCAAGATCTATTCACGAGGTTCTTGTCTCTCTTGAGGGACTTTGTTGTATCTTCCCCCTTGAGCAGTTTGCTGCTGTTCTTCAAAGATGTCAGCAGCGAAAGATACCAATACACTGCTGCTTCACTGATAGTTTCAGAGTCAGCACTTAAATCAACCCCAGCTAAAGCTGCCGTCTGAGCAGGTAGTCCCCCCCATACAGCCACATAGTCCCACTCCCTCCCTTGAGTCAATACAAGGTCCAGCTAGTAGCCCCCAAGGCTGGCCAGCCAGCCAGAGGTAGCCCAGTGGAAAGCCTTTTGCATGCATGCGTGTCAGTATGCTTGTTTTAGTTTGACTGGTTTCATTTGAAAACAAATCAGCTCCCTGGTTCAGTTGACTGCACAGCATTAAGAGTGCTAGGGCCAGCACAAGGGAAGCAGTTAAAACACAAAACCTAAGGATAGAGGGGAAAAGCAGGAACTCTTGTTTTCAGGCAGCAGGACATGCTTAGATCAGTTAAGCTGCTTACAAAGCCACACACTCAGTTCTCCAGACTAAGCCATGCCTTTATTCTGCTGCTGCCCACAGCTCTGATAACCAACAGTAGCAAACAGAAAATAGTACAGCGAGTCCATCTCATTTTTGATACTTGGAACTGCTCAGCAGCACTGAAATAAAATGTCAAGGACTGTGCTAATTTCAGCTGCCACAAGGGAAATCTGTAGGAAGACAGGCAAGAGAGTTAGCTAATAATTCTGTGGTTGAGACCTCTTTCAACCTGGATTTCCCATAGCCATGAGAAGGAAGACTAGGGACAGAAAGATGAACAGAAAGCTGCTTCTCCTCCCAGCTTTATTTAGCAAATAGTTTGAAGAGTAATACTCTGCAAATAAAAGCTGAAGAATACACACAAGGTCAGTAAATAGCACATCGACAAACCTGGAGGTACAGGCAGGTGCAAAAGTTCACATCTGATGAAGCTGCTATTTCTGAATTTTCCTGGTAGCATTCCCTACTGCTGCCTCGCACCAGTGAGCTAACAAATTCACACTTTTTGAGCCAAAAAGGAATCATTTTTCATTGCTGAGTAGTAAACATTTAGAAATACAGCTAATTATAATAATTACACAGTTCAGACAGTTATATTAGACAGTTAATTCAGCGATAGGGATTTAATGAGGAATTGCTGTAAAGTGAATCTTGAAGCCGGTCCACGGCATTCATTCTTATACTACAGGAAAACAAAGAGCTCAGCAAACCAGGAACATCCAGAATTACAACAATAGGGTATAACGTCTTGGTGTAAACAAAAAAAATCTCACCCACCCCAGAGTTCTGGCAAACATAGAAGTTCTGCAGTTTCAGGCAACAAAATGAACTACTTCACCAGGATTAAGAAGTTTCCTCATCCATTACTACCTTTCACACGGTCTCTCTCTGGATTTTAGTATCACTTAATCTGACCGCTGTTGGAGTAATCATATTGGTGCAGACTGACCACCACGTTGAAAAACTGAAAGTATGTTTGTTGTCCCAAATGCAGTCTCATTGCCCGGTGCGCAATGCCAATTCACACACCGAGACGAGGTATTTCCACTTCTTTATTCTAGTTTGCACAAAGTAGGGAGCTAGGTGGTAGCCCACAAAAGACTAGCTCTCCGATTATTAAAACCTTTCACTGTTTGAAAGTCTATAGTCTTTGTCAAATGGTCTTCTTGCCTCTTATGCTAATTAGTTCACATGTTCAGTCTTTCTCCGCATTTGGGTCAGAGGGTTTCTTGAGTCGGTGGGCCATGAGTCGGCGGTCGTGATCTCCCCCTGCCAGACTTACCTCTTCTTCACCTTTAGCTTCACGTTTCAACCGCTGCTGCTCAGTTCCTGCAGCTGTCTTGGTAAATTGGTTATTTCAGGCTTGGATCGCCACCATCCATTCTTTGAGGTTTCACTTGACAGAGACTTCACTTAGCAAAACAGATTATTGTGTCACAGTTTTCTTAGATCCTACGTTAAACATTCAACTTGAATATTTAACAAAAGCATTGGGCAAAATAATTGCATATTAATCAATGACAGCCTCCTGCAAAGTTACATCATGTTGAGTGGGTGATCTTAAAACACAGGATGCCAACTTTCAAAAGTCATTTCAGAAGCGACGTGAGAAGGTTGATTCAAACACTTTAAAAGAAACACTCCACTGAGCAGGTACACAGCACAATGTAATGTATAAAATGTGAGTGATCTCACACTTTCAAGATGCAGCTGGAGGATAGTCTGTCTCTTCCCCATGTAAGGACGTCTACTCTCAAAAAAAAAAAATTACACAAAGCAGTATTCTTAGCTTGAAAACAGGCAATACTTCTTGTGCTACTATATTGTCCAGGAGTCTTAGCCCTGGATGCTAACTCCAATATGTTGGGCTGTGCAAGTATGTTTCTTCTCTGATTTTACAAGTGTATTTCTGAAAAGACGCATAACTTTTATCCAAAGTTAAAGATATTTTACATAATTGTTATCTATCATTAAAAATAAGTGACAGCCTGAAATACGCATAAAATAGCTTTCAACAAATATGTTTCCTTAGCAAGCCAAAACACATGGTGTGATTTTAGGTGGTTAGTATGTAATTTATTTAACTTTCAGTATGAAGGCAGGCTTTGCTTTTGAAATGTAGCTATTTTAATAATGGTATTCAGCAACCTTGATTAAAACACAGATCACTCGATAATCAGTACCATCAAAACTGTTGGCAACAAGAGAATGGGCTAAGCCTACTTCAGACCTCACAAATGCATATCAAATTTTAGTTAACAAGAATCAGTAAACAAAACAAAGCTAAACAAGGAAAGGGCTGGGCATTGTCAGATTAGATTTTAAAAGGTCAAATAGTTAATGACATCTGAACGCAAATAAAAATAGCTGGCAGGAGAACAGATATTAGACATTAGGTCATTTAATCCACTCCCTTGACAGTTTTGTATTGTTCTCTACTGCACACTGCAAGTGCTTTTGTTTATAATGTGGAAGAGGAGAGGAAGCAAGGGATGGGGGGAGGAAAGTAGATTGTCTTTGGAGGCTGAAGCAAAAAAAAACATTAAAGAAACATGAGCCAGCATCCTGGAAACACAGCTGATAGGAATTCATGAAAGAGCAAGATGAAAGGCAGGCGAGAAATTCAGAATTGAGCTGAGAAACTGAAAGCAAAAGCCCTTAACAGGATGGTGCAAGAAAATAAAATTCTTGCCTATAGGAACCTGGTGTCATTTGTTGAGTAAATGGGAAGAAATGAAGCACATAAAATTTACAGGATTAATGGAAGAGGGAAGTGGAGGGGCAAAATGGCTTAGGTTTTTCCCAGCACTCATATGGCGGGTAAGCAGTGCCAACCGCATCTCTTGTTCCCCTGCCCATCCAGCTGTTTATAAGAGCCAGATAAGGGAAATGATCCAGGGTCAAAAGTAAGTCATATATTTATATTTTTTTTCAACCTGATTAATTCTGTGATCCACCTCAACAGACAGAAACGGTTACGCTACCACAAGTGAGGGAGGTCACAGAGGTAGGCAGGACAAAATGATGGAAAAGAGGATCACAGGAAAAGGGAGCTGTTTAAAACCAAAATGGTTCACAATACTGTGATCTAAAATAAGTTAGCACTGTCCTGAAGCATATTTTATCCCTGCTTTTGCCACAGAATTCCTTCATGACTTTACATAAATTACTTCAAAATGCTGTTTTCAGTGTGGACACTACCTGCATGCATTTTATTTTACAGGTGCCTTTCCCAAAATCTGAGTGCTTGATTTGCAAAAGCAGCATAGGCATAGACCAGATATTCAATTTATTTGCACCTGTGCACTTAATATAAACCGGGACACTGAACTCAATACCCTGAAAAAAAATCAGATCCTACCTGGACCAGATTTGGTCTCCATAGTTTTATCTTTCATTCTTCACGTGGAGTGGGAAAGATGATTATTTCCTTGTTTTGGGAGAGTTTTGTCAATTAAGGGGGGATTTGTCGAGTACAGAGATATTAAGGTGAAAAGCACAATAGAAGACACAAGGAAATTTATAATTCCGTAGTCAAAGCAAAATTTGCACGCAGATTTGAGTAACGTTCAGAAAATAAGTCTTGATGTCACACAACCAAAGTAATGAGGATAAGACCAAAATACTTCATCTCTTTAATACCTTGAGTATAACAGGATTTTTATGCAACAAACGATATGTTATTACTTAATAGAAAACTGTAGTTCAGTCTAGACGTACAAAGATGCTGAATTAAAGCTAACTAAAAAACTTAGTTCTCCTTCATTTGTGAGTGCTTCTGGAAATGACAATATTAATATAGTTACCCTAACTGCGTGTAACTACCCACTTCTAACAAAGGAAAACTGATGCCACCGTGTTGTAATCTCAACACCTGTATGCGTTATAACCAGATGCAATGCTTTGCTGCTTGAACTAATACGTTATCTTGCAGCATTAGTTGGATGCAAATCTCTGGATGAACTTGCGTGAGAAAGGGATAATCCATGTTTTGCCTGGGGATTTCCTGATATTTGCTAATTCCAAGAAAATGGAGATACTCAGGAATTCCAGGCTCTGCCCTAATCTGTTCTGGAAAATAAACTTTTCTTGTCTAAAAGAGGTTGAAGTGAGATGGCTGAACAGATGAGTAAAAAGTCTCACTCCTCTGTCTCTATGCAGTACTCTCACACAGAAATTCCCCATCCCCTCTTCTCTGGCTTCTAATCTCACTCGCCTGGTCCAGCAAGAACTACTCTTGCAAACTCACCCTTACTGGATATGTCTACTCAGGCTGCTAGTCACCTCTCGCACTTGTAAACCTCCCCCACAACTGCTTTATCAATGGCACTCCCTCTGTTCAACACAAGACCCAGAATGCACAACATTGCAGTTGCACAATCCCTTTACACAGGCGTTTGCATGCCTACGTGTACACATACACATATATATGTAAACAGCGCTTTTACATACATACCTATTAATTTATATATAAAAAAAATAAACTCTTTCCCTCCCCTATCACACATATTTCCTTGAGCTAGCATAAGCACCCCTATGGCAGTGCAGAGAACCAGATGCGAGTACTAACTTGGTCAGTCAGAAAAAATGTTTAAAAGGTTAAGTGTGAACCTGCGGGTAATACTCCATGCCACTTCACCCCACTACTATATAAACAATGGTGCCAGCACGGAGAGAAGATGGTACAGAAGGCAGCAACGAGCATCAAGGCTGCAGAAAAAGCATGACTAGGGTTTTTTTTTCCAGTGACAGCGCCAGCCTGTCGTAATAATAAATTTAAGGTGTTGATTTTAATCTAGAACACCAACATCTGCATATCCATCCCTCCTCTCTCCCCAGACTTATCTATGACAACAGGGTAATGAAAACTTGAGATTCTTTCAAGCGTCTTCATTTGCTTATAGTCTTCTTCCCCTTACTCCCTGGCTCCATCCCTCCCTGTTTTGTTCCCAACAAGCCTAGCCACTGCTTGCTCTTCCACCCCTCAACCAATGCAACACTCAATCCCAGTTTCAACTGTGATGACGTTGAGGCTCCCTGCCCCTCTCCTGTTTCCTATGGATATGAATAAATTGTTCCCTTGCCAGTGTTAGGCCTAGGAAGGGGTCTCAGCCCCTGGAGAATCAGGCTTATAGCCTCAATACACACACCTACCCATACTCAGCATCTTAAAAGCTGCAGTGACTTCCCTGGCTACTGCAGATCTAATACAGGTAGAGTCTGGGTGACCCTGCTAAAAGTGAAAAAAGTTTTAACAGGAATATGAAAGCTTCAGATGGTTGTGGCTTTATTTTGGTGGTGGTGTTTTTTAAACCTTAAGAGAAAAATTTAATAGCTGCCTATTTTGGAGACAACCATTAACCTCTTCCAAAAAATAAAGTCCGTACGATTTTTCCTTTGTTAAATACAGTCAAAACACTTTCTTCCCTGGCTTAACTGGAAATGGCACAAACCCCTTGAGAGAAGTTTTCCGGGCGGCTCCGCCAGCGGCCGCCGGCCCAGCCGCCGGAGCCCGGCAAGGGGAGGAGGGCGGCCGGGCACGTTTCACCCCTTCCCCTCTCCGAGGGCCTCCCCGTCGCCCCGCCGGTCGCACCCCGCACGGGACCCCCGCCCCACGCACACCGGCCGGGCAGCACCAAGCGCGCCCCGCCCCGCCCGCTCACCCCCGGGGGCCCCGCCGGGCCTCTCACAGGCGGCCCCGCGCCGGGCAGCCCCTTCCCCTCGCCGGGACACCCCACGGACCCCTGGTCCGCCCGGGGGGCCGCAGCGCCTCTGTCTGTGGGTGCCCCCACAGGTAGGCGAGGGGGCACCGCCTGCCTGCCAGCCCCGAACCTCCCCCACGGCGCGGCTGCCCGCTCCGCTCCCGGGACGGGACGGGACGGGACTGCCCGGCCCGGCCAGCTCTCCGCCACCGGCCGCGCTGCGCCCCTCCGCCCGGCCCGGCTCGCGGGACGGGGCAGGACGCGCCGCCCGCCCGCGCTGCTCCGCACTCACCGCTGCCGCCCGAGGCGAGGATCCGCCGGCAGACGGTGTGCGGGTGGCGGAGGTGGCCGAGTGCTGCCGGCCCCGCACTGCCGCCGCCCCGCTCCCTGCCCCCGACCTCGCCGCAGCGCGCCCGGCGGAGCAGGCGACGCCGCCGCGCATGCGCTGCGGGCGGATCCCCGTGCCGGCCGCCAGGGGCCGCGAGCAGAGGGCGGCCGCAGGGGGGGCGAGGCGGCCGTTTCCCCGCTGACCCTTTCCTGCGCCGTGCCCGCAGCCGAGGCGCTCTTCCGAGCTGGCCGCGGGGTCAGCGGTGCCGGAGGGCGGGCGCGGGCCCCCTCCCTGGTGCAGAGTGATCCCTCCCGCCGCCCCCCGGGGGCCTCCCCTCGGCCGTCGCCCGGAGCCGGGACAGGCCGCGTTAACGGTCGGGAAACACGGGCTCGGCGGCAGTTGTCTCTCCGCTGCCCGGCCGAAACGCCCCCCAGGCGTTTGCAGTCCTAAAGTTTCTATCAGTTTGTCTGTATAGATACATGCAGCCTTTTCTCGTGGTAGGGAACTCACTTCCTCCCCCCCCCCTTCCCCCCCCCCCTCCCCCCCCCCCCCCGGCAATTGTGCCCCGTGACGGAGAGCTAAAATGACACGAAAAGTTAGGATTTGCCCCTTGACTGTGTCCCCAAGGGTGGCGGGTCTTGCTTCCCGGAGGTCTGGGTCTTTGGGTGTGCTCGGATCTTACCCCCCGGTAGGTGCATTTCAGGAACCCTAAAACCCTAATATTCCACATCATTAAAAATTAAGGGTGGTTGTGGGTTTTTTTTTTTGCGCTGCCCAGAATTGGCACTAACTAACTTTTGGTCCTTAATCTGAAACCGAAGGGTATGTTAGCTTAAGGTTTTTTGGTTTGTGCCTAGTACCTTCGTTTTTGCCTCTCTGATTTTTAATGGATGCGTAGAGAAAGAGGATAAAGCTGCTCAGAAAATTGACGGTGGATTAATAGTCCCTACCTGACTTCAAAGGTGCTGTTGTCAGTGGTGCAGTAGCCTGGTTACAAATGACTTAGAAATGATTCACAAAAATAACAGCTTGGCTTGCCAGAAGAGAGATTGAGGTCTAAATGGTGTGGAGCGTAAAATACCATTTATTCTGTGAAAACGGAAGTGAAGCTCCCTATAAATATGCAGTGTTTTTTGAAGTTTACATTGCTGCTGCCTTCATATTCAATGCTCTGTGGCTTCAATTTTTAGTGGATTACTATGCTGTATACAGTACTTTTTACCTTTATATTAACAGACAACTGGCAATCAGCAGAAAAAGGAATGAGGATATAAACATAGACTTTATGGAACATTCTGTTCCCTAAACATAGACGTTCAGGGAACAGAAATACGAGACACAGTTTGCAATAGTTCAGACACGTCTCAGCTTCTTTAATGGATCTTGACCTATAGTTAAAAGTTAATGCTTTCATATATGTCAACTGAGACCTGGCAGCGAGACCATCAGGATTTAAACAAAAGAATATGTCTGACAGTACTTTGACAGAATTATCTAGAAACTCAAATCCCTTGAATCAATGGGAGACAAAATACCTTTGCTCTTCGAGAGTTCACTGAGGCCCTGACAACAAATGGTCATCAGTAAGTCCCATATAAGTTTCATATGTAGCTGAAATCAGTCAGGTTCACAATCAAGTTTAAGGAGAAAGAAAAATATAAGGTGGTTGATAGTGGTTAATATTAGTATTATATGCAATACACCTTTCCTAGTTCACAATTTTCTCAGTTTCTGAATCTTCAGTACCCTCCGCTAGTGTTTAGTATGAGCTCTTCTAAACAAAAGACATCATGCCACGAAGGACAGGTTTTCCTATGTGTTATTGAACTGATAGTCAGAAATACTCTGGAGAATTAATTCCAGCCCGATATTAAAAAGTATTTCAATAAAGCCCTCAATCTTATCCATTCATTTATGTCTGTGAAAGACAGAATCTGTATCAAAGAAGAATGGTTCAACTAAACAGAAAATTTAACATTGTCTACATAACTAGATTTTTATTTATTTGTTTAAAGCATTGATTTTTATAAACTCAAGACTACAGGTGAAAAGTCAAAGTTGAGAGGAGGAAAGGGGCTTCGCAAATTATAAAATTGTATTATGTTCTCTGTAATACACCACCATTAGCAGTGTAATACTTACTCTTATAGTTGAAATGCTTAGAAGGCAAGGAGAGACACACTGTACAAGCAAAGACTGGGTATAGATGAAAAGAAGAATGTCCTGAACCATTTTCATGTTTCATTTTGTATTACATTTGTCACACTAGGATGTATATTTAGTGAACATGGGTTCTTATGGGCTTATGATGGTTTTTTACCTTTTCCACATGGAAAAGTTGTTCTCATTTCATCTCTTGAGAATTATCATCTCTCTTGAGAATTACCACCTTTGTAAGTGGCATATGCTTTCAGCCGTCTGCAAAGACAAAAGATGTCGAGTCATTTCCAAACTCCAGCAATCCTTGGTTGCTAAAATAATCTCGGGGGGTATGAGCAATTTTAATAAATGAAAACCATCACCAGGCATTTTAGTTTATCCTGAACACTAACCTGCACTGAGATAGTTTCATTACTGGAAGAACATAAAATTGTTTTAAGGTTACTTTAAATTGTTTCAGTCGCCCCTTGTCTGCAGCCAAAGTAGTAAAATGTTTGCCAAGAGAACAGTGACATGTTAAGGACTGCCCAAGTAGCATGACAAAAACCTTATGATTTTCAAATGCCGAGTCTGATGTTTCAAGGAATGTTTAAGTTTTGCCGGTAGCAATTCAAAACTGAAGGTGAAAGTATGAAGTTTTATATGCAGTATTGACAGACTTTTAGCTCAATTTCTCTTTTCCAAAAGAAAAGTTACCTTTTTTGCATCCAATAACAGTTGCATCAGTGAGAAAAACACTATTATTGCTTATGCTGATAATACTTTTTAGGACTAGAAAAGCATCTTCAGTGCTATGAAGAAGGAATTCAGAGAAGATTCAAATATATTTAGAACAAAAGGTACATTTTAAATTATGGGATTGTAATTGCTTTTGAAATACAGATAACTTTCTATTCTATTTACAGTTTGGTCTGAATCATCAGAAGCTCAATTTTGAACTGTAGACACATAATTCACTAATCTAATGATTTATTTATTTTCTAAAATGAAACTATTTTGTAATTCAATATACAGATACCGATTAGGTTTAAACACAATAAAAATAAAAGGACATTTTATGACTTGGCTGCAACTTTAAAAATATTTTTACTAAATAAGTGATGGGAAAGGTACAAATTTTAGAAACTGTCTACATCTTAGACTAGAATATTCTTCAGAATAATGGCCTCAAGTTTGTACTAAAATAATACCACTTGAAATTTCCATGGCGTGAACAAAATTAGTGGCAAGCTCCATTAGGTTGCCTGAGAGTAAGTTGCCTTCCTCGGGGTGGTCTCATCTGACCTTTTGCATTTTCTTGTGGGTGATTTGGACCAATTTTCATGTAAAAGGCTGAATTTCTCTTCCTGCCTGCCACAGCCTAATGCAGGTACTTGCGATGCTATTGTCCCTGCTGGTAAGTGAGAGTGGGAATATCTGGTGGCTCATTCTGGCCCTCTCAGAAGACAGCAGCAGAGGCAGTCCACTCGCCTCATCTCAGCCTCTTCCCTTCTACTGTGTGGAGCAGCAGCTGTTCTGGGTCCCCCTTCCTGTCCTTTCCCCATAGTTGGCTGTAACCTGGAAATTGTTTGGCGAATTGCTGTTGCTGTTAGAGAGAATGAAAGGGGGAAAGCAACTGCTCGTGCAGAGGTAAGACCATAGGCTGCTGTGGCATTTGGAGTTCAGGACGTGTATATGGCTGAGTCATGAGACTTGGATTTGGCTCCTAATCCCAATGCTGCCAAGGTTGGCCCATCCTGAATCTAGGGCTTAACATTTTCTTCACTGTCTTGACACCAGATTCTAATGCCATGATGCCTAATGACAAAGCACTTTCCAGGCGTCCCCATTCCCTGTTATTCCCATCGACCGTGGCATCAGTCTGATTTCTTCCAAATACCTTGGTTCACATAGCAGGCAAAATGGCAGACTGCAATCCTTCGCAATGATGAGCTTGAAGGTGAGAGCTCCAGTGTCCATACACACCCCTGAAATTTGTTTGTGGGGAACTACCAAGCTCTTCCATGCACCTCTGACATCTCCCCATGAGCATCTTGCAGACCCCTGGAAATCTGGAAACAGGAGATGTGCACCACGTGAAGAAAAGAGGAGGAGAAGTCAAAGGCGTATGTGCAGGCAAGGCCTGAGAAAGAGCACCAGAGAGTTTAGCAGAAAGAAAGGGACCTGTTGCCACTACTTCCTAAAATACCTGTGGGAAGGGGCTGTTCAGCAACTTGTGTGGAAGCTCAGATTCATTAGGAGGCAGGTGAATGTGAAAGAAAGTACAGCAAAAGTACAGTTCTTGTGGTGGAAAGCTTGGATTTGGCAAGTCTGTATCAGGCAGCTAATCAGGATAGGCAGAGAGAGACGCGAAATCTGACTCAGAAACTCTGTTATGGAGCAAGGAGAAGCTTTGACAATTGTTAAATTCATCTTTAAGGAATGAAGAAAACTCCCAGCCAGGTACAAGCTATGCGGATGCCTGGAATTCAGCAATCTCCCTGCAGTTTGGCTGGGCAATGGAGACAGGCACACACCATTGTAGGTTAGGACTCCAAGAGTAGTGAATTTGCATCTGCCTTTCTTTGGAAGGCAGGGAGTTTTTCTGTAATGATTTATACGTGCTTGCCACAGGTTGTTTGAATATGTAGTATTTGACCATATCTATTTAACTTAATAGCAGGTGGTTGGGAAATAACCAGGAAAGGCAGTAGATGAAAAATTTCTTCATAAGGGCTAAGAGACAATATTTAACTTAATAATTATGCGGTATTTTCTTCCTTGATTCCAGACGCATTGCACAGTTTGTTTGTGAAGGCTTAGAGCCAAAAGCCTAAAAGGGCAATGAGAAAGTTAAAAAAGACTCTGTGAACAGAGGACAAGAAATGTAACAGCTATATTGGAAGAGAGCAAACTGTCATTGAGCCTTGCTGAAAGGAGTGGAGGCATAAAAGCAGACCAATCCTTAAGTAGAACTCATTGTGGAATCTTACAGTTATGTAGACTTTCTCCTCAGAAATGAATCAATTTTTAAGGATATAGCTTAATAAAATTTAAATTGGGAGAGGTATCTTGGTTCCAAGGTGGGATTGCCAGACAGAAAGAGACTCATTAGTATGGGTAATAGTTTTGCTGTGTAGGTACTTCCCTTGGATTTTTGAAAACAAATTCAAATCTCTGTTCTTCTACTTCCCATACATGAAGTGGGGAAACATTTGGGTCCCACTTCTTGGAGATGTCTCACTTTATATAAATAAATATAATTAAGTATTCACCAGAACAGCAGTAGTAAACCCACCTACCACCTGAAGGTCTTAACTTCCTGTTAAGCTGAATGACTCTCAGTTTTCATGAAAAAGTCTTAAGCCTCAGTTTCCCCCTGACTTCTGTTGTGGAATATAAATAATTTTGAAATTTAATGTCGTATCTGCTTTCATCTCTGAGAGTAAACCGTCATTTGTTTTTAGAAAGATTGTCATAGGCTTGTAACCCCAAGGTACCTTTAGGAGGTCCATTCCTAAATCCGGAACGGAAGAGGTACAAAAATGAGAATACAGCCAGACTGTTCTGGGGTGAAATATTTATCACTATCACGCAGCCCAGAAGCAGAACAAGGAGTGGGAGAAACAAGGATTCCAGCTGAAGGGAGATGGAAGTCCAAAGCCTATCTCAGTAAAAGAACTGACAAGACTTAAAAAAATGGAAGGAAGCAGAGTTCTGGCTAGCGCAATAACTGTGATACTATACTGTTTTCTAGAAAAATATAGTGTATACCCTAAATTTAGGCACAACGTAAACATATGAAGAAAATGTGCCTTACAAAGTCTTCTTTTTTTATGTGTATAATATGATACAAGTAAAGATACTTTTAAATACAAAACTTCCTTCAAACAAGGAAAGGGGAAAAATATAAAGTATCATTTACTGCCAAGAATAGTGCATGTTTATTATGGGTGCTGTCTCTCAAATTCACATATTAAGTTTTCCTGTTTATGCTGTGCATTGTGTTTGCACAGCTAAATTGTACTAGAGCATTTCCCTGGATGTCACACTTTCACATAAACGTAACTGGTTTATTAACTCTTACTCATCGAACAAAGCAAACAAAGGTAAAACCAAGAGGTTTCTAAAGTGCTACGTCAGACACAGATCCAATGTCCTCATTACTCAACATTTCCCGCTCCGTAACTTTTTCTCATCTCCTGACAAATGACAAATTTCAGCACTGAAAGGGCTATTCTGATAACAAGAAAACTTCCCTTGTTCTGCCATCTGGTTTTGAAACTTCTGATGGCACAAAGAAGCAATAACTGCTGCGGGGAATTGTACGATATTTTCCAGCGTATTCAGCCATTTCTCCCCTCCAGTCCCTCTGCCTCGAGATCTTGGACTGGAGAAGTATTCCTTTCAGCCCTGTAGGGCTAGGATAGCTTCTCTTTAGGGCCCATTAAAGTTGCCTCTTAATCAGGCAGAGGAGTTGGTCTGTAATGGCAGCACCGATGAGTGATGTTCCCAGGGAGCCGAGCATGGTGCCTCGTAATGACCCCTAACCCTGCTTCTGCACTGAAGCACTGCCTCGCAAATCTTCACATCAGCAGGCAGGCTTCACTAAGCAGTTGCTTGCTGCATTATGTGAATTTGCACCACATTAATGTATTATACGCTCTCGGGCTATTTTCAAGTGCATTTAAATATCACTGTGTAATACATTAACTCGATTCAAATACTTTAATTTTTTTTATAATCCTTTATTATTCCAGTACAGCGACATTGGAATGTTTAGTGTTCTGAATGGCTGACTGCTCACATCTAAATGGCTTTGTGCTTTCAGAAATTAATTTATGATTTGCTACACTCCCTTCCCAAACACTGACAGGATTTCACGTGTGTTCCAGTAGTATTGTGAATTGTTTAGAAAGCACCATTTTGCATCTGTGAAGGTATTCATCTGAATCGCTGTAGATCACACAAGTGTGCTATTGATCAAAGCCTAATATTACAAAGTAATTGCAAGTGTATTTCTATTCTATAACCTGCAGTAAGGAGAGCAGGCTGCATATAAGTCCTATACCATTGTTTTTATAGTGTATAGTTTGGTGGCCTCCATGTGACCAATGAAAGTGCCATAATTATTTTTCTGATCCTGAGCATTTATATCTCTCAGAATTTCTTCTGTGGTGTTGAAATAAATAAAGGGAAAAAGAAAAAGAAACAAATAAAGGGAAATATATAAAAACAAACTGGGTTCTTTAACTGTGCAGTTCTTCCCTACACATTAGCAACCACAAAACCGTCAGCATTGTATGACATGAGTCTGCAAGTTAAGACAGTGCTAAGCCTTGGAACTGAAAATTCTGTGCCTGGATCCCTACTGGGGCAACAAAATAAGCAACTTTCTAATCAGGGTTTCTGAGTAGCTTTGTTTCTCACTGGAAAAGAATGTGAGAATATTCAGACTAACATCCTGGAAGAAAAACAAATAGCTGATGAAATAATACCGTTCTTAAAAGAGAGTCTGACAACTGTTAGGAAAATTCCAGTTCCCGTGATATTTGTGGATTTTGGATTCACACTGCTAGACTCTGCCCTGTGAATTTGGAATTTATTTCCGTACTGTTAAGAAGAGAGGAAGAATAGGAAATAGATGAGTGACTTTTCATTTTATAACACCATAAAAAGCTTTTAAAAGTCCATTTGTTATAAAAAATAAATAAGCAACTATGTTTAACAGGGCTGCTCTAGCAACCTCAGCATCCCTGTAACATCACAAGCAACTCAGATTTCTTTTCTGTGGTTTATAGTGTCTCTCCAGAACATCTCAACAAAGTAGCATCCTTGCAATGCTTTTTTTTTTCTTAAAGTCTGTTTTGCTGTTTGTAATATATAGTTGATACACACATTTAGCGGCATGATGAGCACACAAAAAGAGCAAATATCCCAAGTATAAAATCCAACATAAATTTGAATGACTGGAAATTGACTTATTTAGCACTTTGTTACTTCAAGCTGTCAGAATTCCACTGACATGATCTTATAAGATGCCGCAGTATGTGCCTTCTGGTTGTTAACAAAAGTCTAAGGAGAATTATATTTATTCTGTACGATCCTCCAAGTACATGTCTTGAATTTACTCACAACACAATGACGACAAAATCCTCCGTTGTGCTATAATTCTGCTAAAGGACAGACCTTATTAGAAGACCCCACTTCTTTTCTGGGCAGAAGAATAGGTCTCTGGGATGAGTGACTGAGAGACCAGATGGGTGTCCTGCCATTCAGAGGGACACTGGCAAGCTGGACTGATGGGCCAGCCCGAGTCTCATGAAGTTGAACAAAAAGAAGTGACAAGTCCTGCCCCTGGGGAGGAATAATGCTATACAACCGACCTCCTGGAAAGCAGCTTGGCAGAAAAGGACCTGGGAGTCCTGGTGAATGCCTGCCTGCCAATCAACCAGCCACGTGCCCTTGTGGCAAAGGCGGCCAACAGCATCCTGGTCTGCATTAGGCAGAGCATCATCTGCGGGTGATAGAGGGAGGTGATCCTTCCCCTCAGCTCAGCCCTGGTGAGGCACCTGTGGAGTGCTGGGTCCAGCTCAGTTCTCCACGGTACGAGGGAGACATGGACTTAACTGGAGAGAGTCCAGTGAAGGGCCATGAAGATGATTGAGGGACTGGAGCATCTGTCATATGGGGAGAGGCTGAGAGAGCTGGGACTGCTCAGCCTGGAGAAGGGAATGCTCAGGGGAATCTTATCCATGTGTATAAATATTCTGATGGGATATTTATCCCATAGAAGACGAAACCAGACTCTTCTCAGTGGTGCCCAGTGACAGGACAAGAGGCAATGGCACAAGTTTGGGCCGAGGCCAATTGTATGAGGTTCAACAAGGCCAAGTGCCGGGTCCTGCACTTCGGCCACAACAACCCCATGCAGCGCTACAGGCTTGGGGAAGAGTGGCTGGAAAGCTGCCTGGCGGAAAAGGACCTGGGGGTGTTGATCGACAGCCGGCTGAACATGAGCCGGCAGTGTGCCCAGGCGGCCAAGAAGGCCAATGGCATCCTGGCTTGTGTCAGAAATCGTGTGGCCAGCAGGAGGAGGGAAGTGATTGTGCCCCTGTACTCGGCACTGGTGAGGCCGCACCTCGAATACTGTGTTCATTTTGGGCCCCTCACTACAAGAAGGATGCCGAGGTGCTGGAGCGTGTCCAAAGAAGAGCAACGAAGCTGGTGAAGGGTCTAGAGCACAAGTGTTATGCGGAGCGGCTGAGGGAACTGGGGTTGTTTAGCCTGGAGAAAAGGAGGCTGAGGGGAGACTTTATCACTCTCTACAGCCTACGTGAAAGGAGGTTGTAGCGAGGTGGGTGTCGGTCTCTTCTCCCAAGTAACAAGCGATAGGACGAGAGGAAATGGCCTCAAGTTGCGCCTGGGAAGGTTTAGATTGGATATTAGGAAAAATTTCTTCACCGAAAGGGTTGTCAAGCATTGGAACAGGCTGCCCAGGGAAGTGGTTGAGTCCCCATCCCTGGAGGTATTTAAAAGATGTGTAGACGTAGCGCTTAGGGACATGGTTTAGTGGTGGACTTGGCAGTGTTAGGTTTGCAGTTGGACTCGATGATCTTAAAGGTCTTTTCCAACCTAAATGATTCTATGATTCTATGAAACTGAAATACAGGAAATTCCATTTAAATATAAGAAAAAACTTTTTCTATGGTGAGGGTTGTCTAACACTGGCAGAGGCTGCCCAGAGAGGCTGTCTTCATCCTCGGAGATATGCAAAACCTGACTGGACATGGCCTTGAGCAACCTGCTCTGAGCAGAGGTTTGGACTAGATGATCTCCAGAGTCACTTTCCTGCCTCAGCTGGTTTGTGCTTCTGTCTCCAGACCAATTTCATGTAAATAAGAGTTTTGCAGGGGTAAAGACTATAGCAGTGGGTCTGAAACATAGGACTGGGCCAGGTCTTGTGTTTTGAAACAAATTGTACATGTTTTGAGAAAAAGGGGAGAGACAGGTAGGAGGAATGGAGTACATGTAGAACAGGTCTAGCTGCAATACGAGGGTATAGGCCTGATTTACAGAACCAGGGTGCAGCAGGTGGCTGCCACCAGATGAGGACCAGGGAGCAAGAGCTGTAGGTGGCAGGGGGGTCAGACACCTCCCCCCGCAGCCTCCTGGCCTGGGGCAGAGGCCTCCGACAAGGCTTCCCAATGCTCTTCCTCACTGGCTTTCGCTACCACCATCATCTCAGAGCCGGCCCCCTCTCCTGGTGCAGGTGTTGCAAGGTGCTGGGGCACTCCAGGCCCTGACATCTAATTTGTGCCCACACTGGACTCACTGTCCAGTTTAAATCAGCAATTGTTTCACAGCTACCCATGACTAACCTAACTGAATGGTCAAAAAGATGCAATGAGAGAGATTTTAATGTCAGAAAAACTGTGACTATTACTCTTGGGAAAGACAGCAAGCAGAAGACCCCCTGGTGAAGTGCTAACTCCTTGTGTTAGTGAGTAAGCATGTTAGTGAATGAAAGGCTTTCAGTTCACTGCACCCAAGCCTGCATGAAGTCATAAGGTTTGAGCTTCTGTATCAGCATCAGTGATGCAATCATTTGCCGTCGGCTCTGAGGCTTATCCTTCTAGGCATTGCAAAGAGCCAGTGACTTGCAGGTATTCATTCACAGTTAATTTTGAAATGCCTCAGCTATTGTTCCTAGATATCTGAGGAAATCGTAGGATGACACTGGAGGATTATTGCTGTTTGGATAATGCTAGCTTGTTTCTACATAGCTAACATCCATATTAACAAATAATTGATTTGTGGTCAGGAGCAGGAGCAAAAGTAGATTTAAAGTTCAAGCTAATTTTTGGTAAAGATACGCCCTTCTCACCTTGCTTTAACTTTGTAATATCCAGCAACCCTGAGAAAGGGTCTTTTTTTGTAACTAACTCATAACCATGTTGGAGCTGGATCCAGTGGCGAGAGGGATCTAACCAGAAAGGTTATGGAACAGCAATATGCAGAGAGCAGAAGCAACATAAAGGGTAACAAGTAGTTGTTCTAGAAACATGTTAATGGTTAGAGGAAGGCCTAGGAATGATCTTTCTACCACTTAATGAAGAGGAAGAGCAAGAGATGCGTGGAGAGTAGTTATCAATATCTCACTGTCAAAAGAGCTTCTGGTGGATTTGTCTGTAGTCCTGGTCCATTCAGTGAGTGATAAAATGGAAAATATGCTTATTACATTGTCAGATAATATGTGGAGAAATTGCAAGAATGCTTGAGGACACGATTAGAATGAACAATAGTCTTGATAAACGGAAAAAACAGAGGATGAGATTCTATAGAAACAAATGAAAAGTAGTACAGTTAGGCAGGAATAATCACCTGCTTAAATAAGGTATGGTATATCAGTTCTTCAGAGGACGATCTAGGTAGGGGTCATGATATGCTAGATCACAAGCTGAATGTGAGGCTAAACTGAAATTCATATTGGGACTTGTAAACAGTAATAGATTGAAGGACATAAAAAGTCTCTTCTCCGTTCTGCTCATCACTGTTAAGGCCTCTGCTGGAGTACCATATCCAGGTTCTCAAGAAAAAAATGTAGGACACTTGGAGAGAGTTTAAAGGAGATCAGTGAAAATGATCAGACATCTAAGAAGCGTGGCTTACCAGGAAAGACTGAAAGAGCTGGGATTGCTTAGACTACAGAGGAGAAAACTGAAGGGAGATGTGATAGCAGTCATGAAATACATGAAGACTCTTCTAAAGAAGAAGGGAATAGTCAATTTTCCAGGTCCTTGGTGGACAGGAAGAGGAGCAGAAGAGATTTATGTTAGGTATTGGGAAAGTCTTTCTCATGGTAAGCTGCTTAAAACCATGACGTTAATTGCCTGGATAGCTTGCAGAGTCTCCATCATGGATTCTTTTTAAGACTAGGATAGACTAGCCTGACAGGAATGACAGTATCATTGATCTTGAATTGGGGCAGGAGGATTACGATTACTAGGTGCTTTCTTGAAGTCTTGTTGGTTTCTTAGATAGACGTTTCTACCAATAAACCTCAAAGCAGTTTTTTCAAGAGATTTTATATTTAAATAATATGTTTATGATTAAAGAATTCTGTATATTCCCAGTCCACAGGTATTTTAAGAATATTTACAACTTTAAAACTCACTGGGTTCCTGTATCCTGCCAAATCTCCAGTAACCCAGCTCACTACCAACAGGTCTACCAACAACCTGTCATCTCAGTTGCCGTGCAATAAAAACTTACTGTTGTTCTTAACCTGTAGGGTTCTTTTAAGCTGGGTATTTGGCTGTCAAGTGCTGGTATAAGTTTCTCACATAGATCAGCATCTTAGATTACTGGAGGAGGAAATTTTGGTTCCACACGTATTCATCTTATGTATCTGTCATGAGGTAGTTCCACCCCTCCCTGCCTGCAGGTCTGGCCAGAGTTGAGGCTTTGCAGTCTGCAGTAAAAGGCAACACCAGGGAACCAACACTGCACTGACCCTTTGAGTTCTGAGTTTAGAACGAAGCCATCACCTGTGCCTACTCTGCAAACAAAAAATTGGTTCTGAGATGCATGCCATGATCTTTTGGCAACAGAAATACCAAAGAAACGTTACTTTCTTGAAAAACAGGCGAACAAAAACAAAAAAAGTGGCTCAAGGTCTCATTTTATGAAAAATAGGATTTATACATAATGCTAACAAAAAGAAAACAGCACATTACCTGAGATTTGCGTATGGTCTTTCTCAAATGTTTCCAGATACTTCCTTTCTTCTAAGAAAAAGAAAAGCTGATAGTTCACACTGAAATAATTATCATTCAAATCTATCCTTGTAATATTATTTTTTTTTCCTTATTTATGTGCCAGCAAACAGTAGGATTTCACCTACTTACGGCAATAGATACATTTCTATTGCTTGGGAGAGCCGAGAGAATCCTTAGTGGTTTATCTTTCCCTTTCCCTTTACGTGACGTCTAGAAGTCTTGTGGCTGTAAGGATCTCTCCATTTTAAATCTTACTTGCTCTCTGTTTTATTAAATGGAATGCAGACCTCCATCTGGTTGGCAAGACAAAATTCTTTAGAAAGAAGGTGACAGGTATCCCTGATATGTCTGTTTACCTGTTAGAAGAGGGGGCTTACAGATTGATTGAGGACAACCTCATCACTCTCTTTAATGCCACTGCATACAAGGTAGTGAGGTGTTAAGAGAAGGATGGGGAAAAAAGAGAGAGAGAGAGATGATAAAGCCACGTAATATTACATCGTTAGCTATTGTGGTGTACAGTCCCGATGAATTAGATAGCCAGTTAACTTTATGAACAGCTCCTATAGGCAGTGCACTGTATTCTGTAGTAGATGCTTTCTGTTTGTTGACTCCGAGCTTCCCTGAACAGCCTCCAGTCCAAGAAATGGACTTTGTGGACCTAGAGCGTTCCCACCGACAGCCTTCAAAAGGAACAGCTGCATTTTGCCGGCCCTTTGCTGTTACATATCATTCCCTCAGTGCAACTTTGGTGGTTTACTGAAGCACTTTTCTTATCTGTTGCAGTGCCAAGTGAAACAAGTTTATATAAACATTCAGTGGCGGTTTTGTGTAAACACGTTTTATTTTGCTTTCCAGCCCTCTAGCAGTACATACATTGTCCGCTGTTACATTTCAGCTGTGAGGTGGCCCTTTTAAACGCAGGGCTAGTAAAATACCAAACTTTTATAACGAAAAGTGAAGTATTATCATGCTCTTCCAATGTGCTAGTAATAGTATTTTATCCAAAGTGTTTGATAAACCACAACATTTGTTGTTTCCCCAAGGAAAAATGTCATGAAATTTGTACTGTCATACAATCGGTTACTGTATCCAGACTCTCTTAAGGAGACAGGAGGAAGGCTTTTAAGAGGAAAACAGTTTAAACTACTGTGTCAGGTGAACCAGGGAGATCAAAATTGTATTTTTCTTCCTGATACTTGTGATTTTACCAAATTCACTGTATCAAAGTCACTATATACACGAGTGTAATTTTTGCTAACACAACACTTTGAATATGTCCTTGAAATCCGATTTGAAATGGTGAATAATCAATAAAAGGTATAGCAGCTTTGATTTTTAGAATTTCCTTAACAAGTCTGAATCAGGCCAAGTAAGCAGACATTTGAATGCTTCCATAGTTGCATTTATATTACATTATGCCCAATTTGTCAGCAATAATGCAACATATGGGGACAAGTTAATATTTGGCTGGAAAATAAACATTTTTGTATTTCTGTCTGAAATGGTGTATTTCAGATCTCCATTAAGCAAACAGATATTGTAAAAATAAAGTTCTTATTACTGTTGTGTTGGATTGCTTTCCAGCATATGCTCATTATTAAATACAGGATTTAAAATATACACATAGGGAGTAATTTGTTTTGCAGCTGAATAGTGATTCAAAGTCAATGAATTTGTTCTTAGGTTTGATTCTTTCCAAATATGAGAAATTAATGAGAACATTTGTATTGGCCATTTAAGACAATATAAACCAACTTTGATTTCTTCTGGGAACTCTCTATAAATTTATACCATAGTTGCATTTGGCTAATGATTTCAGTTCAAGTCATGCAGATCATTAGTTCTGAAAACAGGTTAAAATTCATATTATTCAAGAAAAAAATTTCTGTTACAGATGGCTTCTGAAGTTATTGCAATGCACGATGTTAACAATATTTTCTTCCATTATTTATCCTTGTGTTCACTTTGTGCCATGCAAGGAATATAAACAAAACGATCTGTTTCTTCTCAACTTGTCTTTAGGCTTCACACACACACACAGACGACAGAAAGTTGTTGGTTTTAATTGAATTTATATATGCATCACAGAAGAATGTTAATCTTTTCTGTTGCTCTCAGGGTGTGCAAATGTTTGTTCTTAAAATGTTCAGAACTTAAATTTTGGTGCAAAATTGATCTCACAGTGTTCTTTAAAATCTCTAGATCAAAGGCATTTTGGAAAACACCTATCTAATAATACCAGAAGACCAATGCTTTCAAACTTTAAGACTTAAGTCAAAGGTTCGGTTCCACAGACAGCTGAGCTGATTACTTGCTGTGACTGTAAGGAGGAGAGCTTCCTTCACCTTTTTGTCTTCCAGTTCCCCCTCTCTCCAGTTCTCCTCTCTCCTTTTCTCTTACCTCAGCCTCCTTTCTCCATCTTCCCTCTTCCCGCCCTTCCCCAGTTCTGACCATCTGGTCCATCCTTCCCACTCCCTTACCTTATTTCAGCTCTGATGCTCCTCAGGACCTCACCCATAGTGGCAGCAATGAGTTTTTACTGACCCACCTTGTGGAAATGAACTCTGAGGTGCATCAGCATTGATAGACTTAGGAGACACACAAACGACAAAGGTTTCGGGAGTATTGTGTCACCAATAGTCACCCACAAAAATTACTTTAACCTAGAGGTCAGGTATCCTACTGACAGAAAGTCCCTGAATGTTTCTGACTTCTTCAAACATACAGTTGTGGTTTTCTGCACTTTATAGTATAGAGAAAATCAAAAGCAACAGTCTGCCTGCATCTCTGTTTTGTCACTTGGAGTTACAGTATGGCAATTTCAAAGAAATAATGCTGAACTATGTCCAGCACTGACTAATGAAATTCTTTTCAGCACGAGCATTTTTACACTCCATTGGCCTTTGTGGATGGCTTCCTGTAAAACAAAGATGGTGCATTCAGTACAAAATTTAATAAATGGGGAAGAACAGTTACAAGGTTTTGTTCTCCCCATTATAATGTGCCTGGCAACTAAGGACAGGACAAATTTGATTGCAACAAGAAACTCCTAATGAGTTTGCCAAGATGCTATCCCCAGCATGTCTCCCTAATGAGGCTGACAGACTGTGATTGGGAGTGATATTTTATTTATTCTACATACATAGAAACATTAGCAACCCTTCGGAAAGATTAAGTTCCTTCCTAGCAGTATTAATGGATGGAAAATGATTTTTTTTTTTTTCCGCAAAGAAAACAAATTAAGAAACAAATATAGGAACATTTGGTTCAAATCAACACCAGCAGTTTTCCATCCAAGAGGATTTTTGCATATTTTTATTCTTCTACCATTTAAAAACTAGACCAATTTATTTTTTCTTTTAAACTGATGCCCTGAGCAGCCACCTTACTCAGCCCAACAAAATCCCACAGTAAGTTTTTTAGAAATGATTAATATTCTCCACATTAATGAGCGTCATCCCTTCCCTTTACCTAAAGGAGCCTAAACATACCAAAATACCTGATAATCAACCACACCTTCAACTAGTTTCAGTTAATGCAATTTAGAAGTTAATGTATTATGTTTTAAAATATGATAAGGTGTTTGTTTGCCTTATGGTTAGGAAGCAATTAGACATTTAGATTTTTAGGCTTCTACAAGAATCAGAATCTGGCTTCTCATCTTTTTCTTAATTGGAAGCCATACTTCTCAGAAAATGAATGCAATCCATGAGAGTCTAAGGGAACAACAAATATTCTTAATAAGATTCTTAATAAAATCACAATAATTTTTAATAATTACAGAAAGCGATAAGGAAGTCATTCTTTCAAAATCGCTGGCTCACTGTCCTGGTTTCAGCAGGGATAGAGTTAATTTCCTTCCTAGTAGCTGGTACAGTGCTGTGGTTTGGATTTAGGGTGAGAACAATGTTGATAACACACCGATGTTTTAGTTGTTGCTACGTAGTGTTTACACTAGTCAAGGACTTTTCAGCTTCCCATGTTCTGCCAACTGAGAAGGCTGGAGGTGCACAAGAAGCTGGGAGGGGGCACAGCCAGGACAGCTGACCCAAACTGGCCAAAGGGATATTCCATACCTTATGATGTCATGCTCAGCATATAAAGCTGGGGGAAGAAGAAGGAAGGGGGGGATGTTCGGAGTGATGGTGTTTGTCTTCCCAAGTCACCGTTACGCGTGATGGAGCCCTGCTGTCCTGGAGATGGCTGAACACCTGCCTGCCGATGGGAAGTAGTGAATGAATTCCTGGTTTTGCTTTGCTTGCGTGCGCGGCTTTTGCTTTACCTATTAAACTGTCTTTATCTCAACCCACGAGTTTTCTCACTTGTGCTCTTCCAATTCTCTCCCCCATCCCACCGGGTGGGGAGGAGTGAGCGAGCGGCTGTGTGGTGCTTAGTTGCCAGCTGAGGTTAAACCACGACACTCACTTATACATGAATACGGTAGTATCTGAAACCTATCAATGTCAGCAAGGTGTTTTTCAGGCCACTGGAAGGTACTGTCAGTGAGCAGCAAGGGTCAGGTGCTCCCCCAGGGACAGGCAGTCAGGAGCTAAGGGCAGTGACGTGACCAAGCAAGGCAGGGATGCGAGAAACTGGAGACCAAGCAAGCTTGCAGCATCACTGGTGCAGGGACTGGTGGCCCCAGGCTGGGCTGAAATGGGGCTCCTGATCCCATGGGCAGGGTTGGGGAAGGCCGTGGGGGCGCTGGGCAGGGCCAGTAAAGCTTATCAATGCACTCAGGGCCATTACAGATATGTATGGGCTTTCCTTTGATGGCCAGTAGACATCTTTTCACAGTTGCGTTAGCTGCCTTGAACAGAGTTCAAGGTCCGCATTGACGTGGGAGAAAACTACTTTTTTCCTCACCTGTGTTGAGATAGGGTTGGAAGAAATCACTGGCATGGGAAAACTTCTACAGCTTGTACTGTATCTGTTCTACAGCAAAGTACAAGTTCATTTCTTCTGTATTACATTGAATACAAAATACATTGTGGAGGTTGAGCAAAAACTGAAGTCACTTGCTACAGGTGAATGTTTCTGTCATAATGTGCGCATATTACATGTCTTTTGTACGGTACAATAAGGACTAAATAACAATCAGTGATGTTTTGAGGGTCTGGGTTTTCAAGAATGTAATTGATCAGCAGTAACAGGTGCTGGGAAAGGGATTTTCCTGAGGTAGCGCAGCTCCAGGAGTAGAGGTAATGCAGCACCCAATTCCAACATAGGTGTAACTGAACAAAGGTTAAAAAGAACACTGTTCAGAAGAAGAAATCTTCTTTAATGGATTTATAAGCTTAAAGATATTTTGTGAATGGTCATATATAGTTGTCATCAGAAGGTAAATGCGCTCAGCAGCGGGAGCTACATTACCTACACAAGAACAGTTAGAGGAACACTGCTGAGATCAGAGTGTCAGGATCCCAGCAGTCAGGAGTGGCAGAAGTCTTTGTAATCTCAGTTGATGGCCTCTTGTGCTTGTGTTGTAAGATAGTCTTCAGTTACAACCTCACTGTCCCATTCAATTTGCAGAATAAGCAAGGCTTATCTAAAGTGATATTCATCCTGCTTTTCCATAACTATTTGCAAATGAGACATCTAGTCTAAGCTAGATGTGTAAGTTCTCTTTCTAGTCGCTGGAGGAAAATAGTCATCTCCAGAGGGTAATATGTGTCCCATCTGAAGATGGGTATCTAGGATTTTCAGAAAGGAAAAATTCTCAGCAGTGTCTTCATAGAGCAAACTTTGATAATTTTTGTAGACTAGAAAGCTAAGATTTAAATCACTAAAGTTAATGAGGTCAATTCCCTCCTGAGTACAGAGGAGAGTTTCCTTCTCCATGTTCTAGCCCCTGGCTGCACACCAAAGGAAGGGGAGCAGAAGATACAAAGTCTTTCTGAAATACAGTCTCCCATAGGTGGCACACAGGCAGTTTGGTCAGTCTGAGGAGCTGCAGGTGGTTTGGCTATTCAGTGACATTAGACTTTTTATGGATTGTAGTTAGTTTTCTAATGAGGCTTTACCAGTATGTGCAATCTGAGATTATTTTTTTCACACTGGCCAGTTGTCAGGTTTTTACTAGGTTGCAAAAGACTCTTCTCTGACAAAAAATTAAGCCCTAAATAAAGGTCAAGCTCCTGCACTAAAACCTGGAGAAAACAGAATGTTCAATGTTTTCATCCAATGGTGGATGAAGAGCTGGACATGAGCCAGCAATGGGCGCTCGCAGCCCAGAAGGCCAATCGTATCCTGGGCTGCATCAGAAGAAGCGTGGCCAGCAGGTCGAGGGAGGTGATTCTGCCCCTCTACTCTGCTCTGGGGAGACCCCACCTGGAGTGCTGCGTCCAGCTCTGGAGCCCTCAGCACAGGAAAGACACGGACCTGTTGGAGGGGGTCCAGAAGAGGGCCACGAAAATGATCAGGGGGATGGAACACCTCTCCTATGAAGAAAGGCTGAGAGAGTTGGGGTTGTTCAGCCTAGAGAAGAGAAGGCTTTGGGGAGACCTTATTGCAGCCTCTCAGTACTTAAAGGGGGCTTATAAAAAAGATGGTGGCAGACTTTTTAGCAGGGCCTGTTGCGACAGGACCAGGGGGAATATCTTTAAAGGGGGGTTGATTTAGACTAGATATAAGGAAGAAATTTTTTATGCTGAGGGTGGTGAAACACTGGCACAGGTTGCCCAGAGAGGTGGTGGATGCCCCATCCCTGGAAACATTCAAGGTCAGGTTGGACGGGGCTGTGAGCAACCTGATCTAGTTGAAGATGTCCCTGCCCACGGCAGGGGGGTTGGACTAGATGACCTTTAAAGGTCCCTTCCAACCCAAACTATTCTATGATTCTATGATTCTACGAAAAGTCTGTCAGGACTGTATTTTAACATGGGTAAAACAGTGTGATTCCCTAGCTTTATTCTCAGAAATGTCTGAATCGTTAGGGCTGAAACTTTCCAAAGAAATAGCATTGTGCAAACACCAGACATGGGAAAATTTCCTTGTAAGCAATTAAAGTTTGCATAATCTTAAGACCTCAAAACCAAGGTCTTTAAATAGCATATATGGCCCCATCTGTAATGGAATTTATTCCAGCTGCTTGTATTGCGATGAATCCCAAAATATGCAAAGGATTACCCAGCTGTGTGGCAGACCCCCCTGATTTTCATTATGTCCTGAACATTCAAAGTATTTTGAGAAAGTTTCAGTGAGCATCCTGTTCTCCAGAGATTTAAACAACCCTACAGTCTTTTACAGGCAGGTATGAACTCACTCTCATCACATTCTAAGTCAACTGGGAGCCATGCTGATGTTTTAGCACATTGTCGTGTCCAAGCTGATATACTCTCACAGGGTTTATTAGCTTTGCTCCTTGACAACAGCTTTACATAGCTTCTAGCTTGGAGATGGCTCTCTGGACCACGTCTGCCTGCAGAATCTGTGTAGAGGTGCCCATGGGAAAGGAGTTTAAGAAGAGCTGCCTATCTTGTACACAAGGGAGGCTGATGAGACGGTGCTTACAATGTGAATAGTAAACTTGCTTACAGCTGTGAGATTTCTTTTTGGCAGCTTAGAGGGAATTGACTGCAATCATAAATGCACTCTGTGCAAATGGTACTGTATTAACTCATTATAACGGTTTCTATTTTGTTACTACCCGGCACCGTTATGCAGACTGCACAGAAACTGGATTATCAGCAAGAGTAAAAACCCGTCATGGGACAGCTATGTCCCGTTAAATCCGACAAACTAAATAACTTGCAATGGCTTTCAGAGCATGCATTATTTATTATCAGTCATACAGTCTCCCTCAGCTGTTTCTCAGATTTGACCTGCACTGCAGAGTTTTGCCAGCAGAGTTATTTCAGCTGCAAGTGTGAAAATAATCGTACTCCCTTGCCGATAGAGCCGTGCTGCAGAAGAGAGCTTTTGTTGGCTTGATTAATGTTGCAGGGGAAAAAAACATAACCAAGTTGACAGAAAACCCCTCTTCAACAAATGCACACTGCATCTTCACTAGACTGCTGTGCCAGAATAGCTGTGCTCAAACTGGGGTGTCAACAGAGGCTCTGTAGGAGAGAGGAGCTCTCAGAGATAAACAGTCTTTAAAAAGCAGCCAAAGTGGAACCTACATGTAAAAGGAGGAATAATATTTTTGCTTATTATGCATCACAGAGAGGGTTACACATTATGTGAAATCCTGGATGCGTTGAATTCAATAGCAAAGGCCCTGTTCTTGTAGGCACAGAACTAAATGCAGGGTTCAGGCTGAAATTTATTCTTTGGCTCAGGCAGTCCCCGTAGAACTAACCTGTTTATCTCTGCACATTATATCTTTTTTGTTTTCCAAAAGACTCTTACTATTTAATTCTTTAATATATTGAACTATAATATTTATTCTTCATTTCTGCTTATTGGAATGCCAATACGCTCTTTTGCCTTATTGTTGCTTTATTAATGCATTGTTTTATCAAGGTAATGGAAATCGTTAGCACAAGAAAAATATCCATGGAGAACTGTGAGCTTGTAGGGATTAATCATCCTTCTTATCCTTTGAGAATTTGTTTTTAATTCAGGGAAATCTCTTAGGCTGAATGGACTGGGGGAATGGACTGAGGGTCAGATGAAGCCAGAAAATAAAATAATCATTCGAAGAGCATTGCTCTGTGCAGTGAACACAAAGATAACAGCCTGAACAGAGCAGAGGTGTGGAATACGCTTTGCAGATAACTACTCACTGGGTCCTGGCTGCAGCTTATTGCAATATACTGCAGTGCTGTCTTCATTAAAATTGCTTGATTGCCTGAGATGTATAAGTTGTGCTTGTCTTCCACCTGGTACAACATATAAAGGCTCGCTTCCTCAGTGGTGTTAGTCGTCTGTGCATATGTCAAGTCAGTGTTTAATGCCTTCAGGTAGTCCCAGGGTACTCCTCATATTGCTTGAAGGCCTCAGAGCTACACCTTAAAGTGATTAAAAAATCAAGACCAAACTATACCAAAGGCTGAATTTCAGTCTAAGAACTACTAAGACAGCTGATTGCCTCTGGGGTGATGCAGCTTACAAATCAGAAGATAAAGAACATAGAGCTGGGAGATTGGACAACCTCAGAATCGCACACAATTTTTCTTCCTGAGGAAGCCTCTTTGCATGCCTACCTCCTGGCTAACCCAGTCCTCAATTTTGTAGTCAAAATAATAATAGTAACAAAAATACACTATCATAGAATCATAGAATCATAGAATCATTGAGGTTGGAAAAGACCTCTAAGATCATCGAGTCCAACCGTCGACCCAACACCACCATGCCCACTAAACCATGTCCCTAAGCACTGCATCTACACATCTTTTAAATACCTCCAGGGACAGTGACTCAACCACTTCCCTGGGCAGCCTGTTCCAATGTTTAACCACTCTTTCAGTAACGAAATTTTTCCTTACATCCAATCTAAACCTCCCCTGGCGCAACTTGAGGCCTTTTCCTCTCGTCCTGTCGCTTGTTACTTGGGAGAAGAGACCGACACCCACCTCGCTACAACCTCCTTTCAGGGAGTTGTAGAGCGCGATGAGGTCTCCCCTCAGCCTCCTTTTCTCCAGGCTAAACAACCCCAGTTCCCTCAGCTGCTCCTCATCAGACTTGTTCTCCAGACCCCTCACCAGCCTCGTTGCCCTTCTCTGGACACGCTCCAGCACCTCGACGTCCTTCTTGTAGTGAGGGGCCCAAAACTGAACACAGTATTCGAGGTGCGGCCTCACCAGTGCCGAGTACAGGGGCACGATCACTTCCCTCCTCCTGCTGGCCACACTATTTCTGACACAAGCCAGGATGCCATTGGCCTTCTTGGCCGCCTGGGCACACTGCCGGCTCATGTTCAGCCGGCTGTCGACCAGCACCCCCAGGTCCTTTTCCGACAGGCAGCTTTCCAGCCCCTCTTGCCCAAGCCTGTAGCGCTGCATGGGGTTGTTGTGGCCGAAGGGCAGGACCCGGCACTTGGCCTTGTTGAACCTCATTCAGTTGGCCTCGGCCCATCGATCCAGCCTGTCCAGGTCCCTCTGCAGAGCCTTCCTGCCCTCGAGCAGATCAACACTCCCGCTCAACTTGGTGTCGTCTGCAAACTTACTGAGGGTGCACTCAATCCCCTCGTCCAGACCATTGATAAAGATATTGAACAAGACCGGCCCCAAAACTGAGCCCTGGGGAACACCGCTCGTGACCGGCCGCCAACTGGATTTAACTCCATTCACCACAACTCTCTGGGCCCGGCCGTCCAGCCAGTTTTTGACCCAGTGCAGAGTACACCTGTCTAAGCCGTGAGCCGCCAGCTTCTCTAGGAGAATGCTGTGGGAGACGGTGTCAAGGGCCTTACTGAAGTCCAGGTAGACCACATCCACAGCCTTTCCCTCATCCACTAGGCGGGTGACCTGGTCATAGAAGGAGATCAGGCTGGTCAAGCAGGACCTGCCTCTCATGAACCCGTGCTGGCTGGGCCTGATCCCCTGGTTGTCCCGCTCATGCCTTGTGAGCGCCCTCAAGATGAACCGCTCCATAACCTTCCCCGGCACCGAGGTCAGGCTGACAGGCCTGTATTTCCCTGGATCCTCCTTCCGGCCCTTCTCGTAGATGGGTGTCACACTGGCAAGCCTCCAGTCGTCTGGGACCTCCCCCGTTAACCAGGACTGCTGATAAATGATGGAGAGTGGCTTGGCGAGCACCTCCGCCAGCTCCCTCAGCACTCTCGGGTGGATCCCATCCGGTCCCATAGACTTGTGAGCGTCCAGGTGGCGTAGCAGGTCATTGACTGCTTCCTCCTGGATTATGGGGGGTTCATCCTGCTCACCGTCCCTGTCTTCCAGCTCGGGGGGCCGAGTACCCTGAGGATAACTGGTCTGCCTGTTAAAGACAGGGTAAGGGTAAGGGTAGATGTATATACTGAAACCTGAGGAAGACCAGATATTTAACGAAACCCACTAAGTTCTTCATTGCTGGAAATCTGGGTTACAAGTGGAAATTGTTTAGCTATGACAGTGATGGGTAAGGTTTTAAACCCCCAGATAACTTGACATGAATTAGGAATAATGATGGTAGTATTTTGTGACTTTTATTGTATTTATATGAAATATGAATGGTACAGTGTTAATTGCTTATGTTTTGTCTGTTAGATATATAATGTTATCATACAGATATTTACACTCAGCTAACTGGGTGAGTAACATTTTTTATATCTCAGGGTGGTAAAGGATGAGTAGGACTGAATACAGAAGAAGTCCCGGTTTTGAACACTGGTCTTTTGTCAAAGGCCATCAAAGGTTATTTATCTGCCTCACTGTACTTTATCTGTCATCTGTCATTTGAATAGTATCCTTTAAATTTTTACATACCTATTGCCAAGGATCACTGACTAGGAAAAAGAGTAAACTTCATATCTGTACAATAGTTCATTAGAGGAAATTGCTCAAAATTCAATTCTTTATATTAATTTCTTCTTAGAGATGTTAAAAGCTGTGTCCTTTGACACTGAGAAACTATTATTTTGATTTGAACTGAGATTTGAGAAAAACAAGCAAGCGTGATATATAAACTCACAGGTTAGTCAAATGCAAAGGTAGGTGGATGTCATCTAATATACTAATTCTGTAGTCACAGTTAAATCATAAAAATTAATGTTAATAACAACAACCACAACTGCTTTCCATCCAGAAAAATTTTCTCCGGAAATTACAGGGGCATAATTAAGCTAACATAGCTGTATTAATATAACTGTCTATATAGATGCATATTCCCGTATGAGAGTGGCTTTTTCTGGTCTAGCTGAAATCAGTTCTGAAGGAATTAATGCTAAAACTGGAAAAAAGCCCTCTTATAATTAGATGAAAGTGTCCACATATGAATTTGTATTAATGTCATTGTAGCACTTTAGAATCACGGCTTACCTTTTATTACCATAATTTTCCATGTGAACAATCTGTAATCTTCTGTCAAATGCCAGCAGCATTAACACAATCTGAGTGCAGTCTTGCATGAGGGTCCTATTCTAAAATACATTCAGCTGTGTTTCAAGCTGTTCCCTGCATTTCCATTCTTTTTCTTCTGTTTCTGGGAAACTATGCTAAAAGCTGACTAGTTACATTTTTTGACTTACACTGCTGACATGTAAGTTCTGTTAGAACTTATGACATTTTATACTATTACAGTATTTCATTGTTCTTCAAGTGAAAATGTGTATTTACACATAGTGTGTCTAAAATGGTCTTGCCAATTGAATAAATACTGCTCTGTATAGATAAGAATATTAAGTTGCTTAAACAAACACGTAAAAGTGTCTTAGTTGATCTAGGAGAAAAACATCTGTGATCCTAGTGCCACGTTGGTTTCTCTGTGTTGATGAGGACACGCACTGGTTAAAGTAAGTGAATCTGTGCATTTTAGCAATAATATGACTTCATAATAATCCTGGTTTACTTTTGGGAAGACCTGAGAGATGTGCGTTTCAGGTATGATTGTGGAGTAAATGTCATCTCATATTTGCAGACACCTGCCACACGTACCAACAGAGCTGTTCATGCACAGGCCATATTCTTCACATTACCAGAGCATCAAGCAGAAGGCAGCAGCGGTGCCTCCCAAGGAGCACATGCACATAATTCCTCCCTTCTCAACACTTTATTAGTTGCCATTGCACTTTTAGATGTGATGCTTTATCAACTGTACCAAGATACCAGTAACAGGAGGGCTGTCATAAAAAAGAGGTCTCTCTAACCTTTCTGTCCCAGCTGCATGTGAATCAGTGCATGTGGATCAGATTATTGACCTCTTCACTCCTGGGATACTAGAAGGATGATTTTCATAGCTGCCTTGTTGAGTCCCAGCGCCCAAGTCCCTGAAGGGTCTTGAGAATCCTTTCAGACTCTGGACCATGTCCCCTAAAAATAGCTGGAAGATGGCTTTTCCTTTATTTTCACGTCAGTTGCTTTTCCAGATGTCTGGCAGCCTTAACAGTTGATGCACGAATATCAGCTATTGCACACGTGCTGTACAGCTGCTCTGCAAAGGTGTGCACACGTGCACAGTGAGCCTGCACTAACTCACTTGATATGACAGCAGCGTGCTCATTGTGTGTGCACATCAGCTGTGTGAAGCCAGAGGCCCTCAGCCAGCATTGCTCAGGGCCTCCCAATTCCCCCTGACAGCCTCCAGCAGGATCTCTTAGCCATGCTTTTTCTAATCGAAGGCAAATTGCCTTTGGACCCAGTAGTTCAGCATGCCTTTTCATCCACTTCAGGGACTTGTGTACTCGTACAAGTAGTTTTGCTGCAACCACAATGCTGCGATGTACAGCCTCAAGAGGGATGTGGGCAATATCTGGCTGGGGAGGTGTTGATGATACCATACACCGGCTGGCTGGCTTACTCAGCCCCGACAAAGGTTGCCACCCTGTTGCAAAGCTGGCAGAAGTAAGCGCTCTTTAGCTCCTTCCCTTAGCAGCCTGGTGTTGTGGCTCAAGCCCATCTTTGCTGATAGTTTAAGGATTTGCTCTGGAGGAGTTGAAGTATGTGCACATACCGCAGTCTGCCAACTCTTCTCTGAGGGAAATAGCCTCTGGCAGAAGAGAAGAGACAGTTTTGAGACAGAGATTATTGTAAAGTGCTTTGGCAGGACTCGCTACAGCTCTTCTGTTAAAGGCCTCTGTGGTACTGATGTGGAGGAGTCCTACAGACTTCTGTAGGAAGAAGAATAAAGTCCCATTTTATGCACAATGACAATATATCTTTCTGATGTAAACCCCACGTTCCTAGGTGTACTGGGAAAACATAGTCGTTGTGGACCCTGGGTTTCAGTGATGAAAGTTACAGCTGACTCATTATTTCATTATTTATCTCGTTATTCTGTGAATAATGAAAGGCGTGTTTAAGACTCCAGGAGAAAAGGAATAATCTGGCTTATTTTGAAGTTACAGAATGTTTCTGTAATGCCTCAGAGAGATCAACAGAGCTTTGGCCCTTTCATAGTTTCAAATAATTTATTCTTCCTCAATTACATGATTTGCTAAAACTTATGATGAAGTGATAAAGCTAATTTCATTTTTTACTGATAGAGTGGAAGAGGTGAAAGTGATTTCCAGTTACTGCAGCAAAGCACCAGGATCTATTTAGAGAAACAAATTGATTTAGATGCCGTAAAAAGTGGCAGCACAAAGTCGAAACATTACTCATACTGTTAAATAATTTAGCTAGTAATCTCTGTCTCACTTGAGTATATCTGACTTGCTGCGCTTCAGGATTTATATTTGCAGGCCTTTGATCTCTCTGAGCTGACTACCTTTTACATCCCTCCCGCAAAACTCAAAGGAACATCTTTGAAATGAAGGCTATGCCTCAAAATGCTTCTGTTTCTTTTTCCTATTCACTTCAGACCCGAAGGGACAAGGCCGTTCAGAAGTGTGAAGCATTTTTTCACCAACCATAATATTATTCTGGGCAGCTCTTCCTCCTCCTGCAGGAAAGGCCGTTGTTTCTCCGAGTGAGATTTCCAACAGTTTGGTGGTTCTCTCGCAGCAATTGTGGTATCTTGCAGTCAGTTTCTCTGAGAAAGCTTCACTTGACTGCGGTGAAAGAGAGAGCTGGTCCCCTACCTACCTGCTGTCTATTTACAGACAGTAGCTAATTTTAACTATGAAGTAAGTAAAATCCAGTGTCTGATCCAATATAGTCAGGATGAGTTACCTAGTTTCTTAATCACATGTCTATTTTGAACTCCAGTGTGGCATTTAAAGATAAATGAATAATCTCTGGACTTGAAGTTGACGGTTACCTTGGGACCAGTGGTGGTGTTATACTCATCATGAACAAACCATGGGCAGTTCCATTCAGCATTATATATTCACTTTATATATATATATATATGCGCATATATGCTTCAAATAGCAAATTAATTTCTGAAGCTGAGAAAATTTCTGAGATAAACTAGGTTAAGACAAAAAATAACCCTTAAATTTGTGAAATAAACTCATTACCAGATTGATTCCTCAGTCAAGTAAGAAGTCCAGTAAGTGTTGTTTGGCAGTTTATTTTTGTTCAGTGGTAAGTAAGTGAAGGAAGAAATTAAAGGAAAAATTGAGAAAGAAATTAAAGGAAGGAAAAAACCTAAAATGCCAATATTAGTGAGTATGAATTACAAATTAGAAAAAAGGGAATGTCGATAAGGAGAGAGAAAGATATCAGAACAAATGAGCTTGGAAGTTCTGAGGACAAAAATAATACCTTCTCAAGGGTATTAAGGAGACTATATAAATGTAACTGGTATCCGTTGCCACAAGGAGATGGAAATTTTTGAAGAGCAAGAGGAAAAACTGTTTGTTCAATAAATGTTTTTGTCTTCCATTTGAAAGAAGCAGAGGAATCTAGTCATAGCACATGAGGATGGAAAAAGTACTTTCCAGTCTGCTGGAGTGAAGGGAGTCCCACTAACTCTAGTTCACGTCCAGGCGTCCAGCTGCTGGAGACGTCTCCAGTCAAGGGCAGGTACTCCAGGGGGGAGTTTATTCCACTCTCTGTACCTGGGACTGTAGCACCCAAATTACCACCAGGCCTCAGGTGGGGAACCAGGCAACATGTGCATGTTATGTTGCCCTTTAACGACCGTAAAGCAATCCCTGCATTTGTAGCGGTACAGGCTACTGCAGCGCCCAGGTCTGCCCACCCGGTTCTGCAGCAGGGGAGGGTGCACAGCTGGTGGCGCTTGCTGCAGTGCAGGGGGGCACAGTCTAACGACAGCTCCACCTCTGCACTTAGTTAGGGGCAGCTTCAACAGATCCCGTTTGTGGTTACATTACGTGATCCCCCCTATGCAATGAATGATTGGTTTCACACAGAAGGTGGCCTTTTTTTTTAGCGGCTGTCAGGATAATAGTCTTTGACAGCGTAACCATTGCCTGCTCAGGCAGAGCTTATCATTCCTTAAGATACCGTATTCTGACAGTGTTTTCCAGGTGTGCTTCATGATAGCCTCAGCACTTTGCAATACCTTCAGTCACATAGGCATTCTTGTTTTAAGATTCCTGAAAATTCCTTTTACACAGCACTTTTTTCAAGAATAAAGGTATACATGTATATAATGCTTTGTCACGTATGTGTTATTAATATATGTGTACTTACAGCAATGTTACTGGTATGAGCTCAAATTTAGTGGCTTCTCTTCAGGCTACAATAATTCTCTCCTTGATGGTGACCTGTTCAAATCACAATTTCCTTAAGAGCGCAGTTGGTCAAACTATTCGCTCCCCAGGCTGCACTTAATCACCAGCCTCTTGAGGAAACATTCTGGTTTTGCCTCATAAAGTATTGATTTTTCAGTGCCTTGTTGAAAATAACCTTGAGATAACATATTTAGCAAATTACCACTATAGTACATAATACCATAACCTGCATTGCTAATAGTTCAATAATGGATGAAATAATAGTACACATAACAGACTAGATTGTAGGACTGTAGAACAGCCTGTCCCACCAAGGCTTACTAAATACTGCCTTAATCTCTGATGCCCATATTGTAATTTCTTGCTGATTATATTCAGTTTTCTTCTTCGTTAGTTGAGAGTGCCGCTGATTTGGTTTACTATGGAGTCACAATAAAAAGCTTTATTCCACAACTTCTTCCATTCAGCTCCTGTTGTTCCTGTTACAGTAGTAGTCGTCATGCACTGGGGGGGTTTATGTGTTATTTTCAGTCATTCTGACTGGAGAATGATGTTTGGTTGTACACCTAAAACCTGGTAAGTACTGACCATGATACCCTTGTAAAGTGTGGGTTTCAGTTTTAAAATATGGTCTTACTCTGAAGACACCACGATACCTGCTTTTTTTCAGGCCCTACCAGTTGACTTTTGGATCAGAAGAATTCTTTGTGGTGAGTATTTGCTTCCATTTCTCTACAGCAAGAATGCCACCATAATACCTTTCTGAAACTACCCAGTCAGCTCCTTCTTGAGGAACACCTCGTTTACACAAGGGATGGATTTTACCAGTCCAAGGGTCATCAGTTTGTGTGTCGTCCTTTCATGTATCTGCAATACAGCCACATAGATCAGAGTGTTGTAAAGCTGCGCTTAGTGGTTTACAGTCTTCTAACATACAGTTTAGGATGGTGGACCTTTCTATACTCAGTTAGGTCATCTTTGCTTCTATTTATCCTTGCAATAATGCATTTTAATATCAGCAAACCACATCAACCTGGTAATATCGCAATCAGATTCATCTGCTATTTGTATAGCATTTGAAACTAATGCGAACACAGATTTTTCAAGGTGCAATAATTCTCCTTGGCTATGTACTGAAACCTGTAGTCTTTCATTTCTCTGTAGGAAGGCTTTAATCACATAATTGCCCATCAGTGATAATTTATCCCAAATGGATTCAAGGTCTACAGTATTCAGTGTTCCATTCACTACACCTAAATTTCCTAATAAAGTACTTAAAATGCTACCTCTCCCTTTCACTTTCAAATATTTCTCAATCCATTGCTTAAACAGGCTTTGGTCAGCATATATTCCAGTTGAATAATTAGGAAATTTAATGGAATAGTTACTTGAGTTAATTTGAACCATATGTAACTCTCTGTTCCAGATTTGAAAGACCTTCTGACTTTCCATAGTGTCGTTGGAAAGTTGGGCTTCTGGGGACTTCGATTCCTTTCTAAAGCAGTAGTTGGTATTTGCCCAATAAAAGGAAACAGTATGAGCGATGGAGATGGTCTGTGAGCATGGGTAGGTCCAGCACTGGTACAAAGCAATCTGACTTGATCTGTTCATGAGTAAGCCTATTCTGGCAAAGCTAAACATTAGATGGAGTTAGTACTGTGTGATGGTGGCTGAGGCAGAGCAACGGGTGCACAGCTGGCTAGCAGGAGCAATTGTAAATGCTCTAATACCTCAAAACCAAATCCAGCTGCAGCGTGTAGGTTTTTGGGCCAGGGTACAGGCTGACTCCATAGGACCCCTTTGCATCACCACTTGGGGAAACCAGCACTGTTTTGTTATTTTTCACCCATTTACAAAGCGGATGGAAGCCATTCCTGTGAAAAGAGCTATCACAGTTAGCTGCGATGCAATGACGTGGCATTTTATCAATGGAGAATTCCCAAGGAAGCCATGTCAAGAGCAAATAATGAAAGAGTTATGCACAATCTTACGAATCAAGAAAAAATCCCACATAGCAGGACAACCCCCAAGTTCTGGACAAGTGGAATATTCCTGCAAAACGAGCAAGGAAACTTAGAAAATTAGTAAAAGCTAGTGATAAAGATTTGGATGAGGAGCTCTCTACTACACTCATGGGCCTAAGAGCAACCACTGTGGTTTTATTGGTATATGCTTCCTGAGACTTTGATTTGAAGAGAACTGAAACCAGCACAACAATGCTAGCTGCAAGCAGAGTTGCTTGTTGAATGGCAATCTTAGCTGAAATCTTGAAAAAGTTCAAATTGTAAATTGTTTGGTTTAGAATTTGAAAAATGAAGTTTCACATCTACAACACTGGAATTATATCACACTGGTATCATTTTGTTTAGGTGATTTCCAACCAAGATACCTATGGAAATATCCCGAAGTCTTTAAAAGTTAAAATCAGTGGGCTAACTGGACTATGAATGTTAACAAAGGTATCGTACAAAGTCTAATTCATTTTGAATGTAAAAGGCGAGACACGGATAGTCAGTAATCACTGGTGTGGGTACATATAACAACCACACTAGTTTTCCTACTGAAGTCCCTAATTCCTTTGCTATTGCTCTAAGCTCAGTGGCATCTAATTCTGCTTTAACCATGATTTGCGCTGTGTCTGCTGTTACAGCTAGTTTATTTTTCAGTTGATTTTTTGATGAAATCTTTTTGATGTCTCCTTTTATTTCATAGTATAATCCAAACAGCAGCCTGTGCCTCACTTAATTTTTGGCTTAACTCCCTCCCTCTTCTGGGAAGTGTCCGCCCTGTTCCATACTGGTGTCCTTGTCCTGGAAATCCCATAACATAGCTGCTGTCCTTAATCCTTTTGTGATTGCATCACATTCCCAATTACGCTTGGGCTTCAATCCTGTTTTCAGCTTGCTTCTCAAACACTCCAATGCCCAAACTGCTCATCCAATAAGCTCTTCGGATACCCTTAACTTGGTTCTCATTAATATACATGCCTTCAAAAATATGTTTTGCATTTCCTAACTGCTCATGGAAAGCATCCTCTGTCTGCAGATTAGGACCCCACTGAATCATGATTCGAATTGGCGAGGAATTTTTCCCTTCTTAGAGATGGCAAGACAAAGGTGGTGATCCTTTCAATTTGTTGCTTCTACTCCCCTCTTTCCATTACTGGGCTGGTTACTGTTCCATTGCATGTTCAGCAGTCTCCCACTGCGGAGCTTGTTTGGATATTTGGGCCTGGGTTGCAGTCAGAGAGAGACAAAGAGTATCTCCTTCCCCTTCCGCAGAGTTTCAGGAAAAGCTTAATTGACTGTGCTGCCCACATTCTCCACCAAGCGTAGCATTCGGATTACCACCAGGCCTCAGGTGGGGAACCAGGCAACATGTGCATGTTATGTTGCCCTTTAACGACCGTAAAGCAATCCCTGCATTTGTAGCGGTACAGGCTACCGCAGCGCCCAGGTCTGCCCACCCGGTTCTGCAGCAGGGGAGGGTGCACAGCTGGTGGCGCTTGCTGCAGTGCAGGGGGGCACAGTCTAACGACAGCTCCACCTCTGCACTTAGTTAGGGGCAGCTTCAACAGATCCTGTACATGTTTGAAGTTATGTGACCCCCTTACAACTCCCACAGAAGGTGCCTGTTGTTCTTTAGCAGGCATCGAGATGATAGTCCTTGACGGCATAAACGGTGTTTACTTGGTTACATACGCATTCCGGTTTTAGAGTTCCTGAAAACTCCCTTTACACAGAACTGTATACAAGAGTATAGGTGTGTATGAATGCAATGCTTTTTAACCTAGTGTTATTAATATCTGTGTATTTATAGCAATGTTACTGATACATGTTTATATTTACTTGATTCTCTTCAGGATAACTGGCATCAAATGGCTCTACGGGGGATCTTATCTTTCTTTCTCTATTGTGGGAATCCTAGGTAACTTAGCTAATTTTAGATGACTTTAGGTGAGATGAATCACACCATTAGTAGCCAATGCGGTTGTTAAATGACATCTATTAGCAGAAGAATATTTCACATTGGCAAACCTAGACAGCTTACACCCAGGATTCCTAAAAGCAATGACTTTCAGGATTGTGTCCCGCAAATGTCAGTTTTGAGTAAGTCCTTGCATGTGGATGATTCTGAAGAACAAAAACATACTAGTATTTTATGAGTATCCAAAATGTTCGGGGCGGGGGGGAGAGAAGGTAACAGGAGGCTTGCTAGATAACTTAAGTTCTTGGCAAAATAGTGGAAAAATGATAAAGATTCTGTTGATAAAAAATGAAAAGAGAAGGGTTTATAATTAAGTTTGGTAAACATGATTTTATGAAAAATAGGCTTTGTCAAATATATTTTATTTCCTTCTTACAATTATAGTTGACAAAAGTAAGTACATAATGGACTTCTGTAAAGCATTTGATTTACTATAAATGACATGCTGATAAAAATATTAGGACTATGCAGTATCAATAAAGTACATCTTAAATGGATTAAGAACGGGCTTACAGGACTCAAAGAGTACTTGTCAGCAGAGAGTTATTACTGACGATGACATTTTTAGGAAGGTTCTCTAGTGATTAGTTCTAGTTCTTAATCAGCTTTGTTTTCATCAGCTCTGTGTTCTTCATCATTTTCAATCGATTAGCAGAAATAAGTAAAAAATAACATCAGTGGTGTTAACATTTGTGAATGGTCCAAAGTGGTAAAAAGTGTGAAAAACAAGTCACCCAAACAGAGTATTCTGGATTACAAGGGAGAAAGTTGAGCTCAATGAAACACACTGTACTTTAACACAAACTGCTAGAAGGACATATGACGAGGAATAAGACTGTAGGTCTTATTTAACAGGACAGAGTCTGTGTCCTGGAAAACAATGAGAGGTTTTAGTAGAGACGCAGCATTGTCTCCATGTGTGATTTGCCATAGCAAAAGGTTTATGGTACATAAAACGCAGAACTATAAGCAGGGAATATGGAGATGATTTTACATCTCTACACAAAATTCCTAGTGTATGCAGTTGTGATATCAACACTTTAAAAAAGATAGTTGAAAGAACAGAGAGGGGCAGAGAGGAATCACAAAAATGACTCCAAGGCTTTACTGTAGCAGACATCTTTGTTGCATACTCAATGCATCAGTGTTCCTGAACACTTCTCCTTCAGTAGTGTAGTTCTGTCAATCAAGATTTTTTGGTGCCCTCAGAAGAGATTTATATAGATTTATATAATCTCTCAAACAAGACTTTATACTGGTGCCCTCAAATGAGTTCTTTTTGTATATATATATTCCTGACCTATATAGGATGAAGGCCAGATATTTTCCTTTGGTTTGCTACTCTCACACTTCTCAGGAACATACTAACCACTGCGACACCTCTGTGTGTGCCTGGATACAGTAAGAGATTGTCTTACCTTACAGAAAAACAAAGAATATTAATTATATGTCCAGAAGTCCTTATGTATTAAACCAGTGAGTTGAGCACTGAATGAAGACATACAACATCTGACAGAGTTTTGCACCATGATTGTTAACATGTGGGCAGTGCTAAACTAAATGCTGTTCATCAGAAATAGCCCATTCACTAAAATACACCCCGAGATGCTGAAAACGTTGGACTTCTTTAACTTATCAAATAGAAGGTGGCCTTATAAGAGTATATAAGCACTTTCAAAGGAAAACAATACTAAACAATAAAGGCTTCTCAGTGGAACCAAGCAAAACAATAATCTGTGCTTGGTTATTAAAGCCAAAAATATTCAAAGTACAAATTTGGCATATTTTTATTTTGTTACTTTTTTAACAGCAAGGCTGATAAACAACAAGAACAATTGTCAAAAGAGGTTGGGGTTTCCACTGTTAATGTTATAAAATCAGTGGTGGATATCTCTTGGAAGACATGATAGAATTTTTCTTTAGGAGTTACTGGCCTCTGCAAAAGTATTTATGTGAAGTTTAATAGCCTGTGCTATAATGGAAATCAGACTACAAGATTTAATACTGTCACCAAAGGAAAAAATCTATGAATAAACTATAGTAAAAGTATTACATGAGAAATTGGATTGGAAAGCACCATTCAGTTATCTTATAAATCACACCAACGGCTGTGATCCTTTCTTGAAATTCTGGGACAGAATCTTTTTTTAATTTCCTACTAAGGCTCAAGTATTCAATCTTGAATTGCCATGAAACATATATTTCTCTCACATATATCTCTCACATATAGCGTCATATATCATGGTGATATTCAGAAAACTGAACAGACTGGGAAGGCATGCTGTAGGATGTGATTGTTAGAGCTGGAAGAAACCCTACTCAGATCAAAGAGGTTGAGTAGAACAGAAAAAGAGGACATCTATCCTTTATTAAATGATACTTGCAATACAGAAGTAATGGAGAATTAATATTGTTGGTTTTATGATGCTTGAGATTAAAGCAGTATTACACTAAATTTACACAGTAGTTACTCTTGCAATGCCGACACGGTACTTTGAAATTAACCTGCATTGCTGCAAGTATGAAAGATATTTCCAAAACTGAAAGTAAAAAGGATTGCTTTGCAAACTGCAATGATGTTGACTTACTAATTAATTTGAAGTGGTGATTTCATGATCACTGGCTGCCATTAAATTGTTTCTTGCAGGACCATGCAATGTGTTTGTTTTGAACAGCTACACCAATTTGCCATAAAATTGCAAGATCTAAGTGGAATAAAATTGAAACAAATTGCAGGGGACAAATTCAAGAGCTCTATCTTACAGATATAACAGACCAATTTGTTTTGTGATTCCTAATTGTTATCAAGTCAGTGGAATGAAATGTGCTTTCAGAAGCTGCGTTGCTGACATCATCCCATTCAGGACAGAAGCCGCCTCTCTGTATTCACGCCCTTTGAAAGTTCCAGTAGTTGATGCTGAACAAGCGAAAAATAGCTACAAATACAATAAAAGCACAAAGTATGGGAAACACAGGCTGAGTCATGGAGAGGAAAGAGAAGAAAAGATTAAAAATAAATGGGAAACGAATGAATCAAAAAGATGTTGCTCTGGGCAGGCTGGGATATGAAATAAATCACCAAATGAAAAAGAAAACTGACAAAATAATGACAATCAGAAAGAATGATGATAAGTGAATATAGATTACTGAATCAGACAAATATTAAACCTTACAACTAGAAAAAATCTAAAGGAAGAAACAATATTCAGAGTAACTCAGGCAGAAAGAAAATCAACTTGAGAAAGGTAAATTAAAAAAGTGATCCATAGAGGGACAGATCTAAAAGCAGCGAGTTTGTCAAAGATAGATGAGGGTCATAGCTAACAAAGAGGGCCATAACTAACAAAGACAATTTTTAAAGGGTCATACTGAGGATAAAATAATCAGTTGTATTAGGTAACAAAGACAAAGAGTAAGGACAAGCAGAAGGAAGAATCATTGTACTCTGAGTTTCACAGCTGTGAAACCCCAGTGTATGCTGCAGCCTCTGACTGCTGCATAGATAGTGACAGGATGGCCTGAAAAAGTAAAAGCAGACTTTTCTTTGTATTTTATCTAAGTCCATGCCTTTCTGAAATTGTTTTTCTCATTTGTAGAAGAGTAAGTTATGTGAGGGTTCTTTGTTTGCTTCTTGTTTGCAACATTCCCTTTCTAGGGAGTTACAAAAAAGCCTTTTGAAGTATGTGCTGTATTTAGTCATTCAGCTTTAAAATACAAACTCATGTTCTTTGCAAAAATGCTTACAGACTTTCAATATCTAGATTTCTAAGAAATAATGCCACTTCTAGGACTCCCTTTTAGAATCTAGGAGTAAAAGATGTCCCCTTTTCTTTTTAACTTACTGAAAAACCTTTACTGTTACTAAATGACAGTCATGGGTTAGGCTAATCTACTGATCTAAACAGGATACATTTGACGTGAAAGAACCGCTGTCTTCAGAAGCTTGTTGTCAAACGATGTGCATGATCTGCCCTCCTAAAAATGACTCATTGAGAGCAAAGGCACAGAGCAGCTACAAAGAATTGCCCTTATTCAGAGAGACTAAATAATTTATGTAATCTTTTGTGTTTGAATGCAGGCCACCCGATCATGATGGAGAAGGCTGTGTACAGCCCCTACATATTTCTGACAGAGAGGAAAAAGTGTAATTGTAGATTCTATTCCTCAGCCCCTTTTAGCTGAATGCAGTAGTATTTCTGCAATTTTACCCTTTTTGCTGTTTTACATAGTATTTGCCTGAGTCGGGGCCTTGCTGCCTACAGGTGGCTCCTGGTCTCCTTCAGTCACCTCCTCAGCTGGGCAGCTACTCAGCTGTTTCTGTACCTCAGACTCTTCTGGACCCTTGAGAGGGTGCCAATGTTACAGCACCTCACTTACTCTCTGTGACCCCTCTGGAGCACCTCCAGATAAGGATGTCCTTTGAATCTTTTAGAAGCCAGTTTTCAGCAGTAAAATTGACAGCTTAGCCCCACCAGCAGCTGCTTGGCTTCGCTGTGGAAACTGCAGTTACCAGGACTAAATCCCTTCAAGATCTACAAACGTAGGCTCAGCATAGTGCAAGATCAGTTGCAGTGGGGAGTGGTAGGCAGCTGTTCCCCAGGTATCATTTAAAGCCCATGGTCTGTACCTGGCTGTCTCATCCATGCCTTTTTCAACTCCTTCCCTTTCTCCTTCTACCTCTCGGGTGACAACGGAGCAGTCAGTGCTCTGCATCAGGATGCTCCACTGTCTTCAGCGCAAGGATTTGTTCCCAAATGAATTCTCAATGACCACTAACATTTTGCCCAGACTACGCCATCACCCTTAACTTTTTCCACTGTTAAGAAAACCATACGTGCTAATCTAGAGAAACTGAGGCAACTGCAGTGAACATAAGCCTGCATCCCAACATACTCTTCAATCTACTACACACCTGCCAGCTAAATAATCCAACTCTTCTTTATGCTTTACTGTTAGTATTGACCTTAATAAGTATTAATGTATTCTTTCACCATTTTATATATTGAATAATATACATATTTGTTCACTATTACAGCTTCTCAGTCTGCTATATTTCATGTATGAATTCATCTTCCACATCTTTCTAAATTGCACCTAATGACCTACAGCTCTTACTTGTCTCATTGCATAAACATTTTCACATCTTTGATGTTTTATTATACTTCATTACTTATTTTGTTCTAGCAATGCGTGAAATGTTTTCTAGTTGCTTCAGATACTTCAAAGACTTTGTGCCAAACTTCTAGCAAACTTCCCTAGTATGTTCAGTTGAAAACACACCGAACTATGCTTCAATTGTGATCTTGGTAGTGTGGGAGACAGAAGAAAAGTTATTTCTATGGGTTTTTTTTTTTACTTTTTCTTACATTCACATTTATATTTGTTTATCTTTCATCTATAGTGTTTAAATGCTTCAGAAACAACAAAGATTTTTGATTTCTTATATCTTAATGTCCTGCATAACTGGGATATGTGTTTGTAATTTTAACTACATGTTAATAGACTATTTCTATGCTTATGTGCCCTTGACTTTTTTAGGTTTTAAGTGGAGGCTGAATATAGCTAAGATGAGGCTAGAGATTTCTGGAATGCCGGTAATTTATTTCAAATGCCAGAACAACCATCTACTATTCAAAGTGTCAATAAAACTTCTCTTGGTGTCTTTGATTACCTCTATACTAGTGACAGCATCTTTATTTGCAGCCACAGATCTTGGATTTAGAGACATAGTGAGTTTGTCCATAGATGATGGACCCTGATCTAGGACAGTACAGTGAATGAGCCACTGGGAAGATAAGGATAATTAGCTATTGGAACCAACCAAAGAATATAAATACATCAGAACTGGAGATCTTTATACCAAGATGGGATGTTTCTCTAAAGGATAAGTTTTGGTACCACTCCAGCTACTGGAATTAAATAAGCAATTAGATCTTGGTAAATCACAAGGCTTTTATATTGCTGAAAGTCTAATTAGATGATGACAGCACCTTTTTTCTTAAATGGTATGAAATGTCACTGATGACTATGAAAAACCAACTTTGCTGACTACCAGGAAATGCTTCACAATCTGTGGCAAGATGTAACAAGAGATGTGTTAAATAACTGTGGATAGTTGGGCCCCTGAAGCTATATGGGATGACAGAGGAATGCCGGCCTCGTGATGTTACCATAAAGAAAAGCTTATTGTGTCCTTGGCTAGAAACTTGAAAAACTTCGTAAGCTGGCTTCTAGCCCCATGGGTAAGAACTTGCAGGTAAATGTTCCAGTGGTTGCTGAATGCTGAATTTGAGTTAAATTATGCCACTGTGAAATATAAACAGCTATTTCAAATATAGTGAATTTAAAACCAGTATTAAAATGTTGTTACACTTCCTCAATAGATAATGGCATTGGGCAGATGAATTTATTTTCAGAATGTGGCTGAAAATATAAAAATACTGCGATAATGGAATTCAGCAGTATAAATTGCTATGCTACATCTGACCACTCTTTTGGCAACAGAGAAAAGAAGAGCACTGTCATAAATATAGTAGCTTTCTTGATCTCTGCAGCTCAGTGCACAGCTGTTCTCGGTGCTGGGAGGCCTGCAAGGGAAGACAAATGAGAAGTAAGTCATGCATACAAATCCCTAGTGCATTACCATTCTTGTGGCTGATAGGCTCAGCTAAGTGCCTCCTCTTAGGACTGATGGAGGGTTATGATCTGTGTACCATCGATTTGTGCAAAATAAAAGACAAATCCTGAAACAAGGTTCATTAACAATCGAGAGTGGGGAAGAGTGTAAAAACACTCTTCTCAAATACTCTGCTTATTTTGAAAATTTGAGACCCTGAAATGTTTATCAAGAAAACTCTGCAGAAAGTGTATATGGTAGCTGCTTTGGCTCTTACACAGATCATTTCTGAGAACACATGGAGATATAAGAAACAAACACTGTTAAACTTAATGTTTTATTTAAAAAGATACAAATATTAGAAGATCACGCCACAGTAGCTCTCAGTGAATATGGACAAGTGCCTGGCTACGTGTCCAGCAGGAACGGAGACCTTTGTCTTCGCCTTTCCTCCTCCTCCTTCCCCTTCACTGCCTCTCCTCCCCTCCCATAGCAGGTCTGTCCCCTGCTGCACTGCTGTGCCAAGTAGGATTCATGAGAGCAGACGTGGATCCACTTTCAGCAGATTGCTGAAAGAGTGCTCTTCACCACTCTCGATTGTTAATGAACCTTGTTTCAGGATTTGTCTTTTATTTTGCACAAATCGATGGTACACAGATCATAACCCTCCATCAGTCCTAAGAGGAGGCACTCAGCAGATTGCTGAAAGATGCTGGTTTTTGCTCTCTGTAGCAGATTAATCAAGGTATGATCAAAGTATTTATTAATTAGCCTGCTAAATTACATTAGTAGCTCTTAAATGGGATTTCTTCTCTAATTGGAAATGCCTCTCACCTAGAAGTCAGATTGCACTCATCCACCCTAAGCTATTTATGAAGTCCAGGAAGAACTTATTTTGGTTGTTTCAATATTTCCTAGGAATTTATAGTGCTCTTGCAAATAATTTTGTTATCTATTTTCTTTCACCAAATATCTAAGCAGTTAGATCTCAGAGATATAGGTGTATCCAGTTATAGTAAAGCAGCTGTAAAGTTTTTGGAACCTCTTGCATTTCCAAAATGTACATTGAACTTGCTGACCTGCAGGAGGGGCCACACAGTGCCCAGGTAAAGCCAACAAAATCACAGCTTCTCCCTGAAAATAGGAAAGCTGCCTGCACACAGGCAGATGGTTCTCTGTTAGGGTGGAAGAAAGAATTCTATAGGGGACACCGTCAATTTAATGGGGTTTAATTTTCACTGTAAACATGTCTACAGTTTTAGGCATATACATATTGCAAAATTATTAAGTAAAAATATGCTTTTGTCATGGCTTGCTCAATTAATATTTTGAGCGTGGTTTACTGGCTGGGACGGTGCTGGGCTACGGAGAAGTTAACCACTGCGGGCTGCTTCTGGAAAGCAGCGTCCCTCTCCTGGGCGCTCTGGGAAACCGGGGTTGTTTGAGCACCGCCTGCTGCACTGCCATAAAATGGCTGCACTGTTTGCTGCTGGGGTGCAGGCATGTCAGCACACAGCCAATGCTAAAGCAGAATATATGTGCTTTTTTCATGACCAGGCAAAGCATTTCTGATGTTTTCTACTGTTCTGCCTTATATGGTACTTAGCTTGGGCGGCTTAGCTTTCATTTCCACCCACTCTTCAGAGAACCTTTAGCAGGATAGAAAGGTAATAGTTGTTACAGCGGGCGATAGATGTTGCAGTGGTGGAAGCTCACTGTGGAGAGGATCTCTTCACATACAGACACATGAACTTGTGCTAGCTATGAATTAATCTAGGATATTTTGCAACACTTTCTGTAATTTCAGGAACGCGGATCCCTCTTCAGTTAATAGAAAGTAATAAGTACTGAAGAAATGAGATTCAGCTTTCAATAGTTCCCCAAACTATTAGCTCTGTGTGAATAGCCTTCAAGACGTAATACTGGTGACCTCTATTCCCACTGGATAATTGCTTTTATTATGCATTGCTTGTTGCTATTCTTGTCTTACAGCACTGATAGATGTAATTTTGTTGTATACTATATAGGTGCTTAATGAAATTGCTGAAAGAAAGTTTATTGCCAAATTAAAAAATGATGTCAACTCTTGAGTCTCAATGAGTGTCTTACCTGCAAGCATGCTTTCTTTTCCCCATTAAATGTTTGTCACTATGACTAGGAAAAATCAGAAAGTGCAAAATGCCCATCATATGTAGCCTAAAATACAATCATATCTATAGTACCATAATGAATAAACGTGCTATATCTGTAGCTGACAAATTAGGCCACATGATGGCAGGTGAAATGAAGTGTAGATAAGGTGAAAGTACTGCATGTTGAAAGGAGGAGCTGAAGGCATGTGGAACCTCTATGTTGATATGATCAGTCAGAAAGAGAAATGGATGTCAGCGAGAAGAAATCAATGTAATGTCTGCTTTATGCAAAATATCAATACAGACAGGATATTAAACTGCATTAAGAAAAGTATCTACAGATAGATTTACAGGTAGACTGCAGCATTTAAAAATAGTGGGTGACTAGAAAAGGGAAAACAAATAGCATGGAGAAACCCTCAACGGAAGAAAAAATATATAAACACAGGATTAAGCTGAGCAAGAAATATTAGGATAGAGATATATAAAATAATGAATGGAATAGTGAAGGTCACTTGAATGTCCATGTTTCTCCTTTTTTCCTAGTGTGGGAAGAAATGTTAAAAAAGCAATTTGAAAAAAATCAGTGTAAAATTCATAAAAGAAAGCATATGTTGACACTATGCATCATTAACCTACTGAGTAGCACGAATTCCCCAGAGTGTGTATCTTCTATGCTCTGCAAGATATGTTCTATCCTAATTCCCATTTAACACAATTCTGAAGCTTTGCTATTGATCTTCAAGGCCATCATTGGATAAGGACCCAGCTAAATTGGGTAGTATCCTTTCATCTGTAACTTATGGAGACAAATGAGCTCTCCTAGTATAATGCAGCAAGCTGCAGTGACATTCATGAGGACTAGGGATAGTATTTTCAGGCGAAGTGGATTGATAAGGCAACGAGTAACCATAGAAGTTTATACTGAACCACAGTCTGATTGCTTTTAAAGTATATAGACATATCTGGTAATGGTTTCCAACTGTAATTGAAGTCAAGGAAATAAAAGCATCAAGCAGCTCAGAATGCTGAGGACCTAAAAAGCTGAAAACCAGGGAGTGATCCGACACTCCAGATGATCACAATGCAAACTTAATTTATCTTACTAAGCACTTGGATTCTAAGGAATTAAGTTGGATAAATTGCATATAAAATGTAAAAGATACATGTATAGTAAAAATACATATAATTGTACCACAAAATGATTAGGCAGTAATTTTCAGCCTTCAGGCAAAATAAAATAAGTTCATTAATATGCTCCTCAATAATTTTATCTTTACTGCCTAAGAAAAAGATTCTTGAAATTGTTTAAGTAACTAGATAGCAGGAGACCTGTATAAAGTCAATGTGATATATGGAATTCTATTTTAAATACCTGTGTAAAGGGAGGGGAATGATCATCCTCTGGAGGTACTTATCTCACTCCTAACCATACTGGAAGCTTAGACTAGACATTGATTTTACATCAGTGAAGTGTGGCAAGACGAATCCCACCATTAGTAACTTTAGGAAATTGCATCTTAGTTGTGTATAGTGGAAATTTAATATTGATTCATTGACGCCAATAGCTGTTGACATATTGATATCAGCCTGGAAAGTCTACTGCTCTGGTTCAACATGGTAAATATCATGATTTTAAAGAAGCTGTTAAAGAACCCCTGATTTAGATGAGAGATTTTCAGAGCTATCCCTTATCTGAATTTCCTATTATCCTTATATATACGCAGCTTCCCCATAGTTATGTACTGTTTTGATCAGAGATGATCTGCCCAGCTCAGAAACATACATCTTCATCATGTTTCTCAGTGCGGTTCAATCATTTTTCTTTCTACCCAGCAATTTTTATATTTCTCTAATACATGAAATCTGTGAGTGGATATGGATGCTTTTAGAGTTACTAAATTTTTCATGAACAATGATGTTTTCACACATTGTGACTAAAAAAGATACCAGATGCAGAAAGCATTTCCATTGGAGCAGACTGCAGGAAACAAAGGGCACATCTGTAATTTGTTATATAGAGCCTGGTGCTGAAAACTTTGGACTAACTGCTGCGAGCTTGTAAGACCAAAATGTTCAGCTCAGCACTGTGTGCCGGTACTAGCCTTGGTCCCCAAATCAGTATTGTCATGTTACAGCAGTACAGGACTTTCCTCCTAGTCAGGCTATTTAGCTAAACTGAAGGATTACACTGATAAAATCACTCTGTTTCTGCTCTATAGATACATAAAATAGCTCAGTGTGTGGCTCTTGGAGCCCTAAAACGTATTGCCGAATAATGGAGACTGTATGTATTTATGATACAGGTTTTTTGTTTTTGTGGTGGGTTGACCTTGGCTGGATGCCAGGTGCCCACCAAGCCGCTCTATCACTGCCCCTCCTCAGCTGGACAGGGGGAGAAAAATACGACAAAAGGCTCATGGGTTGAGGTAAGGTCAGGGAGATCACTCAGCAATTACTGTCACAGGCAAAGCAGACTCGACTCGGGGAAATTAATTTAATTCATTGCCACTCAAAAGTCAGAGTAAGGTAATGAGAAATAAAACCAAATCTTAAAACACCTTCCCCCCACGCCTCCCTTCTTCCCAGGCTCAACTTCACTCCCAATTTTCTCTACCTCCTCCCCCTGAGCGGCACAGGGGGATGGAGAACAGGGGTTGCGGTCAGTTCATCACATGTCTCTGCCGCTCCTTCCTCCTCAGGGGGAGGACTCCTCACACTCTTCCCCTGCTCCAGTGTGGGGTCCCTCCCACAGGAGACAGTTCTCCACGAACTTCTCAACACGAGTCCTTCCCATGGGCTGCAGTTTGTCACAAACTGCTCCAGCATAGGTCCTTCCCACGGGGCGCAGTCCTTCAGCAACAGACTGCTCCAGCGTGGGTCCCCCACGGGGTCACTACTCCTGCCAGCAAACCTGCTCCAGCGTGGGCTCCTCTCTCCATGGGGTCACACGTCCTGCCAGGAGCCTGCTCCGGTGCAGGCTTCCCACAAGGTCACAGCATCCTTCAGGCGCATCCACTTCGGTGTGGGGTCCTCCACGGGCTGCAGGTGGATATCTGCTCCACCGTTAACCTCCATGGGCTGCAGGGGGACAGCCTGCCTCACCATGGTCTCCTCCAGGGGCTGCAGGGGAATCTCTGCTCTGGCGCCTGGAGCACCTCCTCCCCCTCCTTCTTCACTGACCTTGGTGTCTGCAGAGTTGTTTCTCTCACATATCCTCACTCCCCTCTCCCAGCTGCTTCCAGTTCAAGTTCCCACTTCTTAAATATGTTATCACAAAGGCACTACCACTGTAGCTGATTGGCTCAGCTTTGGCCAGCGACTCTATCAGACATAGGGGAAGCTTCTGGCATCTTCTCACAGAAGCCACCCCTGCAGCCCCCCCCCCAAATCTTGCCACACAAACCCAATACACATTTACCAATCTCTACAGTCTCTCTAAAAAGAAAAAAAAGGAAAGGTATTTGTGATTGCCTTGTCTAATTGACAATCTCCCTGTCGCTCCCTTTTTTCAATAATTTTGGTCCCACTCCTTTCAACTCGATCTAAGAAGGAAGGAGGTCTCAGATTCGCAATTCTTACACATTTTGTGAAGACTGATGATTTTGTTGAGCAAAAAGACACAATAAAATCTTCATTAGTTCTGCTTCTCGCACACACTTTGTTTTACCAGTAAGTGGCCCTATTTCCTTCTAGTATATTCTAAATATATTTATTCCTCCTGAAGTAGAATAAACAGGTCAGCATTCACAGTTCAATTCACAGTTCCTCTGGAGTCAGATTCCAGCAACGAAGTGCAGTATGAGTGGCAGTTTGTTCAAATTAGTTTAATTATCTCAGATATCACTGTCATTTCTTGTTGCTGAATTACTGTAAAATAAACAGCCTTTATGATAATTTTAACCGCCCCTTTTTCTAACATCTTGAATACTTTCTGAAGGGATTTGTCTGTGTTTTTAGAGATCCCTGGATGAGTGAGAGCTACTTCTGATCTCATAGATGACTCAGTCAGTGCACAAGCATCTTTGACCCGCGTTCAGAACATGGGCAGATAGGACTGGCGTCTCAGGTCTCGCTGTTTTCTAATACACGTTTTTTAATGTTTTCTCCTGTGCAGCAGGGGAAAACAGACTCGTGATGGCTTTCTGATTCTGCATCTCATTTTACCTGGCCGTGGCCCCAGGATAGATCTGAACAAGCTGGGGGCTATTTCATTTTAAACAAATTAGCCTCATCTATTAACTGTAAAGAACTAACCATGCTATTCCGGTTTTCTGCCTGGAACCTGGGAGGATAGCCAGATCAGCGGATAGTCAAACAAGTTTCAGGTCTGGAAAGTCTGGCTTATAAAAGTTGGAAGTGACTCAGAAACTGAGGTGTGATGGAGATTTATGTGAGGTTATACACTTCACTCTGATGACTATAATACAATTTTGAGAAGTTTGCTGTGAAGCTTTATTATTCATCATCTGATACTGCTAAGGTAAATGCAATGTGCAGCTTACTGCACTGTAAAATAGCATGAATTTTTGCAGAAATAAAATCACACTTCATGTGGTCATATGATTTAGTGATAAAGGAGAAGGAATACACATAATCCATACCCTAGCACTAGTTATAAAGGATTCTGTCATCAAAACAAAGTACACCTATTCCTTTATAATAGTTTTCTCTTTGGGGATGATTATTAGGTGACTAATAAAGTTTTATGAAGCCAGCATAAGTTGAGGAAAGGAAGGAGCAGACTCCATTATCTAATGTTGTTTTATAATGAGATATCTTAATGATGGCAATAGTAAGCATTTGGATATAATGGTTTTCAGAAGAGGAAGAGAGCCTAGCCAAACTATTTCAGAGAGATCAGGAGTCTTTTAATGCAGAACTTGGCTCCTCTATACACAAGCTAAATCACAGTTAAAATTTGTTTTTTAAAAATTTAGTTAAATTGATAAAAAATTTGTATGGACATATCTACATTGAATCAAGTGAAAGTAAGGCCAGTGTTCTTTGCTACAAATTCTTTTATGACAGAATCTGTTTTTAAAGATTCTGTCTCTGCTGCTTGCTTCAGCCTCCACTCACAATGTCAATTACCACCCTGTCAATAGTGCTGCTTCAACTGTTCGTGAACTAGTGCTCTAAACTGAAGCCGAGAATTTATCTTGCTGAAGACAACCCTCCTCCAGTGACACCAAAAAAGAGGTTTGTGTATGAGTGCTTTTACCCTGGATTGTTTCACAGGTCAGGTTTATTATATGGCCCAACATGGAGCTCAGTTAGTAGAATGAAGGCTAGTGACCTGCCCGGGAGGCAGATGTGAATGTAGGACACCAGGAAAGTCAGGAGGAGTAGAGAAGGCAGGGACCTTCTGAGGATCCTCTTGTACTCCAGCAAGGTCTGAACTGAAATGAAAAATCATAAGCAATTTTTGTTTCTAATAGTTTTGCTAAAAATATTAAATGTTGCTATAATTCTCAGTGGAATGGAAAAAATAAGTTTGTGACTGACTACTTGGCTATGAAATAGTATATAACAAGTGACATACTTGACATTTTTTCTGAACTAGTTAGTTAGTTGTTCACTTTGAATTTGATTATTTCCAAGTACCAGAATGTGTGATCAGAAAGATAGAACATTTCCACGTTACTTTAATGTGAAAACTGAGGAATAACCTAAAGTAAGATAAACTAATGAGCTTGTGACTTTTTGGCACCATCATGATGTCTGTATAAAGTCTCAAAGGTTTCCCTTTCTTTGGATCAGATATTTCTTAGGTCTGATCTTGTGTCCCTTGACTTTCCTCAAGAATTCATTCAAGGATCAGAGAAACTATGTAGGAGTGTTCTCCGTTCTCTAGTGAAAAAGCAGAAGGATTTTAATTCTTTGATAAGGTAATCTTCTCCTTTAATTTTTTCTCCTTTTTTTGTGTGTATCAGTTAAGTACAATCATGTTACCATAAAAGAGATTCAAGCAGTCTTCCCAAAGAACTCCCTTCAGATGCCTGGATTTTACCCTTAGTGCTCGCAATGTCACATTCCCACTCATGCTTCGGTAATCTACAGATGGGTAGCCATCACTTGAATTTTTAAGACAGACAAAAAGACCTGTTAGCATCCTTCCCCAACAACAGAAACAAAGGCCCTCCTCTCTCCTTGCTCCCTCAAGGTTTCTTGACCCACTAAAACCAGACTTTTTGCCCTTTTCGTACTTTGTAGTTCTCCTGATCTGTGCCATCCATGTTTGCAGCTTCTCACGTTTGACTTTTAAAATATAAATAATTTGAGTCCTCACGCACTTTCAGGGGATGAAGTAATCCAAGGCGAAACATTTTGGGTTAATCAAAACTGATGTTTAAAGTTCTGTGTGCATGCTGTGCGTGCTGCTCCCCCCTCCTTGCTTCTGCTACACTGAAGCAAGGAACAACATGGCCCATTATCTACCTCCAAGTCTGCCTAAGTGCTGGATTATTGTGAACTTCATTTTACCACTTAAATTACAGCATAGGAAAGCATAGGGATACAGAACAGGAACACGTCTTTCACCACTCAATAAATGCATGCAGTGAATTATTAGTGTAGTCACTGGCACTGCAGACACTGAGCTTCCCACCAACAGGCATGTTAGCGCCCTGCTTTGGTTCTATGTAGACCAAGTCCGTGACTAACATGCATGCCCAGAAGAGAAATCAGATAATTTCTATTTCAATTTAATCCATCTTTAAGAAACCTAGGGCAGGAAGAGCATCCATGTTTGTATCACCCTTCACTGTCCTGGGCCATTGTTGGAGAGGGACTCATAGCAGGAAAACACTTCAGGTGAACAAAAGGGACTGTGCTGGACAAGCCGGAGCCCGAGCCCCACGGGGGAGCACCGGCTCAGGTATCTCTTCACTTGTAAACAGAGGCCAAAGGGATGTGGTCATTTTGGCGCGCTTCCAAAGAACAGCGGGTCTGAGGTTTTTATTTCCTTCCAGCTCCTGCCCGACCTAGCGCCCATGAAATGGCGGCCCTCCACCTGCCCCGACAGCCCAGCCTACCGCGCCTCCCGCACCTTCTGAGGCGGCAGTGTGTGAGGGCGTAGCAGGGCGGACTCAGGCTGCACGCCTGAGGAAGACCACAAGGAAACGCCACAGCTTCGGGCTAAAAATCCCTTCCTTTGAGCAACGAAACCGCGCGGCCGCAGACACCCAGACCCCACCAGCTCTACTACCTCCGCCGAACGGTACTGGGCCGGGCCGCTCGCCCCGCCCCGCCCCGCCCCGCCTCTACCCCGTCTCTCCTCTTCCGATTGGTGGGTTTGGAAGCGCCGCTCTTTTGCAATCAGCGTCCTGCGTCCGTTGCTAAGTGATCGTTTCCAGGTCGCGCTGGCCGCCCGGGTGAGGCGGCGGCGGCGGCGGCGCCCATGGCGGGTGGGTGGCGGGACGTGGCCGGGGTGCGCATCGCCCCGGCCGAACTGCTCTTCAGGGACGCGGTGCCGGGGCGCCGCTACCGCGCCGCGCTCAGCGTCCAGAACCGGCGGGTGGAGAGCTGTCGCCTCCAGCTGCTGCCGCCGCGCCGGCCCCAGGTGAGGGGTGGCGGGAAAGGATGCGGCGGGGAGTGTCTGCGCCCCCTGGCCCGGGTGGGGGTGGGTAACGTCGTCGAGGCCTGCCTCTCCAAGTCAGCTGTCGGCTCTGTGTTTGTTTGTACAGCACCTCGCACCACTCCATTGTGCGTCAATAACGGTAGTGCCTCGTGGGAGCACCCCACTCCGACCCGAGTCCCGCGGGTCTGTATACTTCCCTCCCGGGCTTGCCCTGAGGAACTGGTACGCAGCCCGCTCCCCTCGCGCTTGCCAGGCCCTCCTTGAGGTGCAGAACATTGCCAGAGGAAAAGTGTGTCTCGAGGCCCCGCTTTTATTTTCCGCAGTTTTGCGGGGCGACGTCTGCCCACAGGTTTGCCCAGCTAGGTAGGTCCTGTGTGAGAGGTTGCTTGGGCAGGTGTAAATGCTTGTCTGTGTTCAGCTACTGCAAATATTAAATGCTACCATGGATGCCAGAGCAGCTTATGAGACTGGCTGGAATTTGCCAGTGAATTGGAAATTAATTTAAAATAGTTGAATAACTAGATAAACTGGAAAGAATAAGAGGCAATTCTTAGAGCCAAAGTTGTCTGGATTGCTTCTTGTGTGACAGTTCTGAAGGAGGGAGCAAGTCCTGGTTCATCATTTTCTTGTGAGAACATGTAGGTGTCATTTCTATGATACTTGAAAAATATTCTCGTATAGGGCTTCAAATGAGGCTGCTCGTTTGAAGCTTGTAAGTCAGAATGAAATGAAGTCCAGTCTTCCCAGTTCTGTATTTTCCTGAGGTCGTAAACAATTTGAAGAGAGCTTCCTTGTTTGTTAAATCCATAGTTTCAATAGAAGTAAATTAGCTTGCTTGTATGTCTTACTACATCAAGTCCCTTGTTGGTAACAAATCCTGCTTAGCTTTGCTGGCTGGCTTTGTACTCTCCAGAAATTTTATCCCTCAAGAAGCCCATGAGTTCCTTGTTATTTCAGGGAGCGTTATGTAGAAATGGATCACTTTGCTATGGTGCGAACGACAAATTTGTGAAGTGTTCCAGATCAGCTGAAGGGCACAACTTTTGAAATTGTTTTTGCTTGGATTTCCATAGGGCTGATGGATAGCTCTATTACCTTGTTTCTGTATCGTATTCTTCTAAGTTTTTTGAGTGAAGTAGTCCATTTGTGGTGCTTGCTCGTGGAGAGCTTCCTCAGAAAAGAGGGTTTTACAGTCTTATCTCAAGATAGTATGATTATTATTAACAGCATCTGATTAGTTCTGGAAAAATCATTGCCTAGCCAGACTTTTTAAAGGCAAATGCATCTTTACAATTCTAACCAGTTTAGCCCTTGACTTGTAACCTATGTGGGCCCAGCAAAATCCAGCTGTGGTTAGTAGTTTTATTTTGGTCTTTCATCTAGCTAGTTTATTATATGTTAATTACGTCAAAATTAGTATCAAAGGGTTGAACTGGCATTGGGGGTTGAACAGAAGCTGACATTGCTTTGTGTTGCCAAACTTAAACTATGAATAAGCGTATTCTGGGGTAGACATGAAAATGATTATCAGACAGTTGAAGTACCTTGGATAATTTCACTATCTGAGTAGTCAGCCTTTCTTTTTGAGGGCAACAGTGGCCAAGACTGTATGCATTTTATTGTCCCCTAAAATTTTCTAATTTGCATGATGTAGACAGCTTGATTTTTATTACACTGTAACTGAAGAATTTTGGAACGAGCTGGAAACTGTTGAGAGTGCTTGATTTGGTAGCGCTGGGCTTATTCTGTTTTGTTAGTTTTCATCAGCCTTATCAATTTTTCATGTGCTCCAGAAATGGAAAGGCAAAGTCAATTTCAGAAAAGAGAAAAGGTTGCTCAATCATAATTTATGAATTTTTACCTCTATCTCGTGCCTTTTGCTGAGTATTTTAATGCTATTGTGCGTGAGACGACCAATATAACAGTTAGGGGACAAGATTCCACTTCACGTGCTCGGTTCTGGAAAGGTCTGTTGTGTTGCCCTTTCTCATTCCCAGATCTTATGCTGCTATCTGTGATTACATGGCTCTGAAGTATATAACTCATCTGTAAATTTTCTGAGGCATTACATTCATAGAGTGCAAGAACTGAAAAATAACCTTCCTTGAGCTGTCATAGTGCATGGCCAAGAAATGCCTTTCAGGGAATTTAGATCACAAAACAGTTTTCCATAGGTTTCATTAAAAGTTCTTAGTACAATATATTCATTTTCCCTTGTATGGAATGAATATGCATGGCTGTTCAATTCTTTTTAGAGAAGAGAGAAATTTTACACGCTTCAAAATTAAAACATGGCTAGTCTTTAAAAAATCAAACCCATAATCATGATGCATATTACGTAACAATTTTCCTTTAACTGAGTGTTTATACTGCTAGGAAAACTTTAAAGGAATAGAAGGAGATGCTCAGATAATAGAATCAACAAATAGTAAATTATATGTTTGCGTATTTCAAACATAAATTAGAACAGAAAATGTAAAGAATACTGAGATGACTCTCAGAAATAAACATACATTAAACTGGACATACAGAGCAGAAGCCTGTTGTGCACAGAGTGATGTGAATTGTAAGGAGACTGAAACACCAGAGAAGCTCTAGACCTTGCTGTGATGCTTTCCTAGGAATGTGGGAACTGCTGGATTTCCCACTACGTGCTAGTAGGTTACTTGTGTATTCTGTTCAAGGAAAGATGTGCTGGGGGTGTTGGATATAAGCAGATGCTTACAGACCACAACAAATCCACAATTATCTTTTGAGAGAGGAAAAAGGTGCTTTCTGTCAGCTGCTTCTGTTTTTCTCTCTTTCATTTGACCCCCAAAATTGGAGGTGCCATGGGCCTTTCAAGCAGATTTTCAATGTACAGTGAGACTTTCTGTTGACATCAGCTGAATGTCAGTCAGACCTAGAGAAAATGCTTATGCTGTCTCCTTTTCTTGCTGCTTTGGACTGAGACTTAATCCTTGTTACTTTCTCAGGTACCAAAAAGATTCTGCGTTGAGTAGTAGCTGACTTAATTTTGTGTTGCTTCAGAAGGTTTATTGCAACAGTAGCAAAAGCTAGAACTCTCTCGGAAAGACTAGAAATGATATTTTGCTAAACCAACTCTTCCATATAATTTGATGGGTTAGTATTCATTCTGTCTTTCTGTTTTACCTTAAAACATCTGGACTTCAGTAAATAGGAAGAGAAATTCTATAAAATCCTGCGTATTTTAAAGTTGGTTGTGAATTTTAAATCAATCTGCTTATTATTCTGAAAATGAACCACATGTATATGTTTTTTAACCTAGAAATGTTTAACAATTTAAAAAAATACTTGTGTTTTTTTAAATTACAGTTTAAATTGATTGTGGAAAATCCAGAAAAACCTGTTGCATCTGGACTTCAAGTTACAGCTTTTGTGGAGTATTATCCTGAGAGTGAAGATGATCTTCAAGATAGACTACTTCTTTTAATAGAAGATGACATAGTTGATATCCCCCTCCTTGGGTACGATGGTCAAAAGTTCATATGCTGCTGTTACTATTTGCAGTTTAATCTTGTGGAAAGTTTGCTAATACGTGTCACATATGGCTATGTAATTAATCTGTCAATTGTATTGAAAACAAATAGTAAGTTTCCTTACAAAAGTAAGATTTTTTTTTTTTTTCAGAGCAGCACACAGGTAAGAAGTTAATTGGGGTGATGTCCCTCTGAGATCCTAGAGAGAGTTTGGGGGTTTTTTTTTTTGCTTTATTCTGAGTTGGTTGTGATAACGTTGATAATTTCTAATTCTGTATCAACATATTAGACAAGTTAACATCTACTCTTAATGTCTTCCCTCCTTACTGAACCACTTATATAAAAGATTTTATAGTAATTGTCCATATTTGCAAAACTGGATTGTAGTGAGACGTGTTGCCTAATTCTAAAAATATGGTGTGTGTTTTAGAATAAGGTCATACATTCAAGGATCATTTTCATCAATCCATGTGTGATTGTGTGTGCCTATCTATGTGTGTGTATATGGATATATGTCGTATATATTGTATATAACATGTATATTGGTTGGAAAAAGTAAGCTTTTAAATATAGTTTTTCAGACTTAGGCTAGGTGTTATCCGAGGATGAGGGGGAATTGCTCTGGAATACCTTTCTTTCCTTTGTCTAAAAAGAGAAATTAGAATGACAAACTTCTGTTTACAGGTCCAGCTTTAAATGCCTAAATTAGCACGGATGAATCCCATAAACTATTGCAAATTATAGTCTTTATGAAAATCTTAACCTTACAAGTTACATGTACAGACAGAAAGGAATTTCCATGGAGATTATTCAGTATATGAGTTGTTTGTGGGATTGCTTGATTTTTAAAAACATCTCATGCTAGCCTGAAATGTGCAAGGTTTTGCCTTCATATAAGTGATACTTACTCCTACATTTTGTTTACCTCTTATGTCATGATCTTTTTCACTGATTTGCTTTTCCTCGTTTCATCTTAAAAGTTATGGGATTTTTAAAATTTTAATATTGTACTATTGTTAATGTAGGACACAAATGGTTAAGTCTGACGTGGGGTTTTGAAGTTGTAAATTTTGTCTCTTTTTAGCAAAAGATTGTCTACCATTGGAAGACTTGGAAATAACAATTTCAATTAGTTATTTTTTTTCTGTGATGTTTGTAAACTCTTACTCTTTTAGAACGCAGTATTAAACAATGCTATTACAGCTTTCTTTAATAACTTCAGAGAAATTTAAATGGAAAGTCCTAAATGCTTTTCTTTCACTGAAAGACAGGGATGACTTTTCATAAGGTAATACAGAACTTAGTAATTCAATATGATCATTTTACTATTAAAAATAGCTGTCTCTAAATATGTTCTCCCAACGTATATTTTCCTAGAAGAAAAAAGTGATTAGGGAGCACTTTATAGTTTTATTTTTTATTTTTTAAATTTTTATTTTTTAATTTTTTGAAATTTTTTATTAGGGTAGTATTGTAGAGATAAGACCACTTAGGATGATAATGTTACCGGTGACTCCTTTCTGGAAAGGACTTGCAGTAGATTGTTAAGTATTTCAAATCTTCATGTTTAATGGGCTTTTGCAGGGAAAAAAATTGACAGGCTATAATAATTCTTTGTGTTTGTCTGGAAAATAAATTAATATACTTTATGATTCTCTTTGAATCAGTCTTTTCCCAAATGTATTTTTGTGTCATGCATGTCTGCTGTTTATAGATAGATGATACTCAATTATTGCAGTGAAGGGTCACTAAATATAAAGTATTTTTTTCTATGCAAACATAATTTAAAATGCATCATTAACCAGTTTGAGAAAATAGTGTATGGAGAAATACTAGTCAAAAGTTTTTTTTGGGAAAAATTGCATTATCACTATGAAATGTCCACAAAGGTGTTTGTTTGTCCGCAAGTTTCCTAAAGTGAATATGATCTTTTCATTATGGCTAAGCAATACCCAATACAGTGATGTCATCATACTGGCTGAGGCTCTTAAATAAATAATAGAAATAAGTTGTGTCATTATCCACTTCTGTCTGTTATAAGTTTTGTTGAAGCCACATAAAGTATCTATAAAACAAGAAGACTGTAAATTAAAACCAGCACGCATGTTTTCTCTCTGCGTTTAGTTCAGGCAGCTGATAATGAAATACAGTGAATACTAACTTTGGTCTTATTTTGTGATGCAACTAGCTCAAGATAGTTTTAAATACTTTATTATAGTACAAAGAACTTTAAATAAAATTAAATAGAAATGTTTACATTCCATTTTGACTAATTGTTCAAACCTGTATTGTTTTAAAGTTACAGTAGTTAGTCATTAAAGTAAACAGCTTGATAGATAGCTAGATCTTTTTTATATCTTCCCTGTGTATGCTATACTGCTGAAGTAAGTTGCATAAACATTGGTAGGAGAACTAGGAGAGAACGAGAACTCTCTTCCACTGGAGTGCTTAATAAAATTTCTTAAAAATGCAAAGGTATTTTCAAGTTTTGGGAAAATATAACCATGTCTTTTCTCTGCAGATTAATTCCGTGCTGTTATCTGGAAATTGAGTCAGAGATTAATTTTGGTGCCGTGATTGCAAACAGTAAAATAATTAGTAAAGAGATTAGTATTGCTAACCATGGATCAGCTTCAGGTAAATATTTAGTTTGCATTAAATTATACAAATATTTTATTTTCTTGGAAAATGTAATTTTATGCAAGTTAACACTTCAGTGGCCAATTAAAAATTAACTGAAGTTCTGGGTTATGCAGATTATGAGTATTGTAGCTAAAGGTTCTATAAATGGCCCATTGCTTCTGTAGGCAGTACTATGTTTCCACTCAGGGAAGAAAAATGAATTTAGAACTTTGCCAAATTTTAGGAGTGCTCTACTTTTGAGTCCCATCTGAAAGATGTAAAAATAACAGTTGCTCATTGGCTTACTATGCCTGACATAAATAGTAGCAAATCCCGTCTGCTCTTGCTTTGTTGTCTTTGTGATTCTGTGATCCCAATAGCTAACAGCTACAAGCTCCCTGTGCTTTCAGAGCTGAAGTCCTCTAGGATGGGAATTGAACTGTATTTGTTTCATATAGGAGTATAAGGAACATGGAGAATGGAGTGTAAGAATGCTTATATGATCCAAGTAACCTATTTGACTGCCTTTTCCACTGGACAAAGCTGCAGACACCTTTCTCCAGAAGTAGGGTGACAACTATGCTGAGTTTCAAACAGCAAATTTCAAGCAGTTAATTATTTTTGTTCCTCACTTGTACAGCTGTTTATTATATCACAAGGTATCTTTATTTGCATTAGGCCAGCGTCGTGTGAACATTTGCTTCATGGATTTCCACAAGAAATATTGTACCAACAGAAAATACATGATTGTAGAAACACAGAGATGGGTTGCAATATAAAAAAAAAAAAAAATCAAATGGCTGTCTAGTTAGAACAGAATTTTTTTTTTTTTCCAAAAAGCAGAGGAAAAATTGTTTTGTTTTCTAGCCAGCTCAACTTAAAGATGTAGAATGTAGTTTATATAATCAGCTCTTACTCATACATACTAACTTCTTTCTTTGAGGAATGACGATTAGAAAAAGAAAATGAGATAACCTACATTACATATGCATCTACAACTAATTTGCGTGATGTGAAATTTCTTAGGTTGCATGGGAACTGTTCCTAGTTATAAACTGTTGCGTGATGCATGCAGGCTGTATGATGGAGTTTTGCAGGATTGGACGCAGGCAAAATTAGAATGAAAGTGGTGGTTAGTGAAGAATGTATTGAGGGCAGACAAAGGAATAGCTGCTGAATCTGTGTTTCTGTAGGCTCTGTAAATCGTAATACAGCAGGTTGCACTAACAGGCAGCACGTAAACTGTATCAGCAAAAAATGCTGTATGCTGGCCTGTGACTCAAGGATTTCATTTCACATGTCATCCCATGCACAAAACGAGTCCTTTGTTCCTGATTCTGATCCCATATCAGAGATTATCTATTGTCTGAGGTCAAACACTGCATTTTTTCCTACAACATTTGAAACAGTTTTTTGCTATCTATGATATAATGACAGATAATTATTGCTGCTGGTTAAATACACATTTAATAATTTTTTCACATTTTAAAAATATTTTTATAACCCAGAAATGTTTCACTGTTCGCTTCTGCAATAAATTGTGTTGTGTACATATGTCCTGGTTTCGGCTGGGATAGAGTTAATTTCCTTCCTAGTAGCTGGTACAGTGCTGTGTTTTGGATTTAGGGTGAGAACAATGTTGATAACACACCGATGTTTTAGTTGTTGCTAAGTAGTGCTTACACTAGTCAAGGACTTTCCAGCTTCCCATGCTCTACCGACTGAGAAGGCTGGAGGTGCACGAGAAGCTGGGAGGGGGCACAGCCAGGACAGCTGACCCAAACTGGCCAAAGGGATATTCCATACCATGTGACGTCATGCTCAGTATATAAAGCTGGGGGAAGAAGAAGGAAGGGGGGGACGTTTGGAGTGATGGCATTTGTCTTCCCAAGTCACCGTTACGCGTGATGGAGCCCTGCTGTTCTGGAGATGGCTGAACACCTGCCTGCCGATGGGAAGTAGTGAATGAATTCCTGGTTTTGCTTTGCTTGCGTGCGCAGCTTTTGCTTTACCTATTAAACTGTCTTTATCTCAACCCACGAGTTTTCTCACTTGTGCTCTTCCAATTCTCTCCCCCATCCCACCGGGTGGGGGGGAGTGAGCGAGCGGCTGCGTGGTGCTCAGTTGCCGACTGAGGTTAAACCACGACAGTCCTTTTTGGCGCCCAACTCTATCCCTGCCGAAACCATGACAACATACCAAATCACGAAAACTATTGTTACCTGCAATATGCACTTAACTTTCTGGCTACAGTAGCTGCCTAGAGCTGTGTATAAAATATCCTGTAACTTACAAACTGTTACTTACAGCTGTTTTATGATGTAGTCACTTTTGTTTGGAATGTGAGTACCTTTTCTGTTACAATCACAACTTGCAAAGTGGCATTGGACATGTGGGTGTAATATCTAAAGAAACCCTGGAAATAATGATCTACTCTGTGTTAGAAATAGTTTTGAAAAAGATTAATTCCATGTTTCCTGTTTCCATAGGAAAATGTAGTGCTTGTGAATATCTGCATTATGTGTTTTGTAATTCCAAATGCCTAATAGAAAAATATAAATCTACAAATTTGTTGTATAACATTCTGTTTATTATTCTGTTTCTTTTAGGTACGTTCAAAATATCATATGATGGAGTTGTCCTGCTTAACATAGAACCTACCAGTGGAGTGGTAGAGCCGAAATCTGTAAAGACAGTTAAAGTGGATATCTGCACAGATGTACCCAGAATCATCAAAGAAGTGATAAAGTGAGTGTATAACTGAAGAAATCCAGCTCTATAAATTACGTTTTTGTTTGTTATTAATTCTAGTCTTTATTATTATTATTATCAACGTTTATATAATAAAATTAAGCTCCTAGGTTATTAAATTATTAAATTAATTTGATGATTATATTATCTGCACAGAACAGTGATGCATAAATTGTGTACCTGGCTGTGTTATTAAAGATCTCTCATAAGTCATAATGATATAGGATGTTTGCACATCTCTCAGTATACAACTAACCAAGAGCTTTTGTATCTTTCGCCTTTCTACACATCCTGTGTTCCTTTTTTTAGCTTCTGTAACTTCGCTATTTTTCTTTTGGCTCTATGTGTTTCAGGAGTCTCAGAAACATTATGATGTCCTTTGGTGTATCTTATTTTAAATGGAGGGAATGTATTTGCAACCACTAACTCTTTTTAAGAATAGACTATTTTTAAATGTCTACCTTGTCTCTCTTCAAATGGTGAATATAGACTTTTTAGGAAGTGCCAGAATTTGGAAGTGGACACCAATCTGGAAAGTCCTTTTCAGTCCTGTTTTCTTATAATAGTGAATAGGGTGTGGTTGTTTTGTGTTGTGGTTTTTTTTTTTTTGGGGGGTGTGTGTGTTTCCTGTTTTGTTTTTATATTATTAAGATATATGACTTAAAGTTCAGTTCTTCCTGTTCTTGCTTTTTGTAGCCTGTTGGAAAAGGAAATGAAATGAAAGGAGAAAAATTCCATTAGAGTGACAGGGAAGACAATATCTGTATTTTGTCTCACAGTTACATCCTCTTTCATATGATACTTTCTTTGGTTACTGAGTTTTAACCTTTTGGTTGCAAAATGTCATGCTTTCTGCCTTTCCTTTGCTGTCCAGGCTACCACCACTGTTTTCTTCATCCCATCTTGGTTAAACGGCTACTGTCTCCTGCAGTCTAGTAGATAGTTTATCTATTAAACTGAAAGAACATATCTACGCAGAGCTCAAATTTCATCCTTCACCCATTCCCTGCCTTAAATTCTACATAATTCTGTCAGTGAATTTGGCATTTCTTAGTAGTCATTGCTATATCCTTTGGACTAAATGAAATCTTCAGTTTCCTTGTCAAGCCTTGCACAAATATATAAATATATGTGTATACGTATGTGTATATATGTATTTAAACAAACAGGGTAATATTGAAAGTCTTACAATGGGTATTTGACAGGAATTTGACTTGGAGAAATAGTACAGTTTTGATGAAAACATCCTGGTTATTTACATTTGCCTTGTCTTCTAAGCGTTTTGCCTCTATGTCCAAGCAAAATTCTTTTCAGAGGAATCTACTCTTATGTTTCTTTGATATTTCTTTTCTGCCTTGGAGAATCCCGTAATCATGCTTCAGAAGTTGAAAGACTGTATTTAGAGAGTTTGAGATCCTCTCCCAGGTCCCTTCTATAGATATGTATGTGAATATTAAAAAAAAAGATTTATTTTTTAAATTTTTTTCAGCTCAGAGGCTATCTAAAAGCATAGTTGATTCTATTAGAACAATAAGTTATATTACTAAATTTGATTCTTTTGTGCAACAAGAACAAATATGCTTTGTTCCAGAAGAATTCTAATAACACAGATTTGTACAATGTCTATATAGTCCTTTGGTGTCTTGTGGTATCATCAAGATCAAGCATTCAGGCAGGAACAGCAGCAGTTCTTTTGTGGTTATTCAGGTGAACTTCTAGCTCCAGTTGCTTAAGAGAAAATTACGAAGTATATGCCAAAATTGATATCTAGATAAAAAGATTCTCAGAAATATGAGCAGTGTATCATCTGCGGACATCTCTGATTCTTTTGAGATGTCTTTCCTATTGTTTCAAACGTTAAAAAAGGGGGAAAACTCAAAAAGCTTCCCAAAACTCCACCATGTAATGTATGATTCTTCCTGACTGGTAGTATTCCTGTTAGGTATCACATTGTCAAGTACACTCTCCCCTGCCCCCGCTTAGTTTATCTCTGGAAAGCCAGTGATTTAAATGCTCTGACTTGGTTCAGATTTGCATAGGTTCTAATATAAACCAAACTGATTATTTCTAACACTTTTCCACGTTACCTATTGCTGCTTGTTACTGACAGAGTGGAGTTGGAAGGTCATGGCTGCACTGAAGTATGGATCAAAGCTGTGGTGGTTGAACAAGTTCTTAAAGTTCTAGGAGTGTCTTGTGGAAATATATTGGAATGCATTAACTTTGGGCCAGTTTACTTTGGATCTTCAAAGACTGAACAAATATCTTTATACAATGAAAGTCCTGAGTGTATGGACTGGGTAGCAGTACTGGAAGACAATGCCATTGGAGGAGAGATGGTAAGAAACTGTTCTGGTTTTTATTTTAGCTGAAAACATGTTTCCATTTCTGCTTTTGCACTTTTTGTTTCTTAACATTCATCTTCTAGTAGTGTTTACTATGTCATACTATTTCCTGATCAATATGCTTTCTGAAACTTCTGTCCAACCAACAAATTTTTTACTGTAATTTAACCTTGGAATTAAGTTTTTCAGATATTTCTGTTTCACTATGTGACATCTTAACAATGTTAAGTATGTTCCTTGGGTGTGGTTTTTTGTTTTGTTGTTTTTTTGAGCAGTTTTGCTTGACCTATTGGATTTCTTATCATTTAGTAGGAATTATCAAAATATATTTTGGTATTCTAAGATGTTAAGCATCTGTGTTTCCACTTGTTTTTCTCAGACAGTGAAATCATCTGAGTGAGCATCATCTTTAAAAAAGGGAATTCAAAACATTGACATGAAATTGATGTTTAAAAATTGGTTAATTAGCCATGTGATATGTAACTGTCAGTGCTATTACTTATGTCTTTCTACTTATTGTGAAAGATATGAAAATGTATGTATAGGGACAAAAAAATTAAACACAAAAGGGGAAGCAGAACAGGCTGAACTATTCCACATTTTGATTATTTTTTAGGGGACAGATCTTCAGAGGAGTGCAGATGCTGTTTTACAAGACTTAAGCCTCAAAAATAGGACAAGAGATGTAGATGTTTCCACCTTGATCTTGTGCATTCCCAATCAAGGAACCTTGCTACCTTATGAGAAATCTTTGGTTACATTATGCTTTAGTCCAAAGTGAGTGAGTGGTCCAAATTAGACACACACACACAAGTTGATTGGTCTAAGCTATTCTGTAAAGAGCTGTGTAAGAGAAAATAATTTTAAGTTAATGTGTCTGTAGATTTTTTTCTGAATGACTTCTGACGTATTTATGTGTGTTAAAAGAAATTGCGTGGCATGATACTATGAGAAAGCAAAGTCTAAAGTGATTATCTGGGAGATGTTTTATAATACATTAAGGATGTACTTGAACAAAGAATTGGTTAAGCTTGTTTTGTGTGAACAAGAATTTTATTAGATTTTGCTAAGGGAACTAATTGCAGCTCTCATTGAATATGTTGAATCTCTAAAGATTGTTGAGAGAGTTCTGCAGTGTCAAACTAAGTGCCTTTTTAATGACTGTGGATTTATTTCATAAAGATATACTATAAGTGCAGTATTATGAAAGAATATATGTATTTCATCACCAAGAGACTGAAACATTTTGGAGAGCTTTCATTCCATTAAAAAAAAAAGTAAGCATAAAGGGACATCTCTTCTTCAGATAAGGAGAAGAAAAAGAAAATGTGCTCTTGCCATTTTCCCTTACTTAAACTCTAATTATAAGTGATTATTATGCATGTAATGTTCGTTTAGAAAACTGTTGTAGACTGGAAAAGATATCAAATGACTAGTATAATAAGCATACGGATATTGTTGAGCTTAAATTTGTAACTGTTCCATTTTCTGAAAGGAAGCATAAAGATCATTTGTTCAAGCTGTAACCAACAGCAAAGAAGCCAGACTGGATGATGAAAAATAAGCCTTGATTTTTTTTTTTTCCTTGTGGGTTGGGGTTTGGTAGTTTGGTTTTTTCCCCGTCTTGTAATTAGAGATTGTGACTCTTACAGAAAATTTAAAAGGGACTTTGGAGTGAATGACTCATCACCGAAACAAGATTACGTACTGTTTCTGAGATTTGAAGCCGTTGGGAATAAAGACGGCTGTCTGCAGGCCCTCAGTGATGGTGCCACAGCAATCACAAGTATGTTATCAGAAATGTGTAGTCACCATCAGAAATGTATATATGGATGGGAAAAAAGTATATCTTGGTTTTTTTTTTTAAATTTATCTTAGCAGTTTTATGGGAAACCTGTGTTTATTTTATTTATATCAATACAAATAAATTATTGTAACCTACATCTTTAATGCTTTAGCACCAAAAACTCTTCAAACGGTATGTAGAAAGAAGGAGGGAATCATGCATGTCATGAATACACCTGCTGGTAGTGAACACCTAGAACTTAATTGTAAATGTAAATATTTGGAGGACATAAAAAAACCCCCCAGCCATTTGCAAGTCACCAGCACTTTGGTAATACCACTTTTGTGCATTTGCAAGTGAATATTGATCACTCTCAAATTCCTTAATGAGGGAATATGTTATCTGACAGCCATTATAAGTAAGCATGTCTGTGTTAAGTTTATAGAAAACTGCATTATAAATCATATTGTATTATGGTATTACTTTGTTTTTGTAACCATACAACTACAATATGACTTTTCTGTTTGTAAGCTAATAGGTGTGTGAGGTTTTTTGTTTGCTTGTTTTTTGTGTTTGTCTAATGCAGTGAGTCATCCTCATCACATGGAGTTAGCTTTGACAGGTTCTGGGCTTCCTGTCATGTTAACTTTTAATCCAGGACCAGTTATTAAGTTTATGGACTGTTTCCTGGGTGAACAAACACAAGTTCTATGCACGCTCAAAAATGAATCCGAGTCTCTTCCAGTAACGTTCAGCTTCCGCAAGACTGCTCACTTTAATATTTCTCCTGAAAAAGGAAAAATTAAAAAAATATCTGCAAAGGTAATTACTGCTTTCTCTTAGATTATGTAGATATGCTTTACAGTGGTCAGTGGTGGAATTTCTTGAAAGTAAACCAGAACAATTTCATTTTAGTAGCCATGACATTTAATATCAGCCAAACATAATTTTTTTCTTCTTGTGTAGAGTCTTTTGATGCTCTTTCCTGTACTCCAGGAAGCAACAAGTGTTATTTTAAATTTGGAAAAAATAATTGTAATACTAAAGAAACTTTACCCAGGTTTTTCCTGGCTTTAAATTTTTTATATTTTACTGACTTGAGAAGATTGATTTATACTCAAACCTTTGCAGGATCCTTTTCATTTCTTTCAGAAAATCACAAATACTTGAGTAACATAACATATCTTCTAATGGAAGAAACTTTTTGCCAAATTTAAGTCAAATGCGGAGACGTTTATAATTTCACAAACCTGTAACTTGGGGCAGAAGAGAGAACAATTTGTCCCAGAAATGAGCAAGTGAGACTTTGTGGTGTTCTAATCTGTAGCAGTTTTATATTTCCTTATATTGCTAATTTATGTGTGGCAGTTGGCATATTCTCAAAGCCCAGTTTTGAGCACCTATCATAGAAGTAAGTGTGGAGAGAAGTGACTCAATTAAACAGAATTACACAAAACTTTTCTGTTTGCTTTTCTGCCTCCTATGTCTCATAACGACTTTTCTTTTCCAGGATGTGATATTTTCATTTTCTCCGCATCAAATAGGAACATTTAAAGTGAAGCAAGCTATTGATATCATTGGTACAGGACTAGAGAAAAATAATTTACAGGTTTTGAAGACAAAATCCTTTCACCAAATATATTTGAGCTTTATTGGTGTCTGCAAATCTAAACGAAAAAACATCCTATTCAAAATTAATCCTGGTAAGATGCTAAAAAGATAAGTGACAAGTGATAAAATGTTTTAAAAGTACATTTTTAATATTTTAAAAGAGAATTTTTTACTGTTTTTAGTTTGTCTTTAAAAAATAGTATCTCTTTGGGAGTTGAGGAAATGCTCATTTCTATGACATATACCCATGAGAGTATGAAACAATGGCTAGAATAATGGTACACCCCCCCCCCCCCATATTTTAACAAAAATTGAACTATTAAAGCATAAATTTTCATCATATGATTATTTAACTTTTATAAATCAGAAATAAAGGCTTCAGTTTTTGGCAGCAGTGCCATTACACAGTGCTCGTATGTTTCAGTTGTGAGTAGAGATGGGTAAAGCACAGAAAGTTAGGAAAGATAACAGGGTATTTTTTATTGATTGAAAGTTACTACTGCCAGATGAATTTGCCAGTTAATACAGCCTGCTACCTGTCCCATGTCCATTGACTCTTCTCATCCTATGAAGCCTATGCCAACATAAAGAGTCTTTCAGGATATGCAATAATTAGTCTCTAATTAGTTCCTCATGTGCCTAACATGTCCCATGAACAACCGCTTTACAGTAGATTTGACTAAGCCTGTCATTGGATTTTAAAACCAGTCCTGGGAAACGTAGCTTTTTCTAGCATCAAATATGCTGTAGCATCTGCCGGTAGTATTAGTGCTACAGGGCTGTCCTATAGAGTGGTGCATCTGGTTTCTGTGTGTAGATAAGGAGGGGAGCCTGAATACTCCTTAGCTGACTGCTGCCCTCTTGAAGATGTACTCACTAATGAAAACCAGGAAGGCAATACCCATTTTTTTCAAAGAGAGCATTGTGGGGAAGTAAAAAGAGGAAGTAATTGGAAAGTCAGGATAAAATGCTGTTCTTTCTACAAATATCAGAATGGTTGATGAGCCACTGGACCCTCCTGCTAATTTCAGGAAGATATTTCAAGTCCATGGCAATCAAGAATCGATGAGAAACTGAAGTTCTGCAATTTCTGGGTTTTACTGTTGAAATCCAGAACTCCTGCAGTTTTCCTGCTTCAAAAACACAATTAAAATATGTTTCTGTGGATGAAAGATTTAATGTAGCATTCAAGTTTTGTCAGCTTTTCTAAATGCTCGTCTGCCATTTGCTCTATTAATGTCCCCATTCTGCTCCTATTTGCAGGTTTATAAAGTGGTTATGAGGGGTATCTGCACTCTATAGGCTACTGATATCTGTGTTTTCCTTTTAAGCTTCATTGAAGTGTGGAGGGGAAAGTGACTTTTTTCAGATCCTTATATAGATGGGTTCTGTATCTTCCCATTCTCTTCTCCCAGTCTCTGCGGATGAGTATGTGTACTTGTCTCTGTATTTGGTGGAGGGGGGAAGAGACTGGAATGAAGCTTCTTGCAAACTGTGCCTCCCTGGGCAGTGGAAGTTGTAATCACTCCTATAGTTTGGAGGATGGAAAGTAGTTTTTTGTGTGTGTTTTTTTGGTTTTTTGTTTTTTTTTTGGTAGCCATTTGAGAATAAAGTAAGGCTAAAGTGGGTAAAAACAATATGTTTAGTTTAATGTATCAATTTTTTTGCAGATGAGGGAGGAGGGGCAGTTGAAGAATGGAATTACTTATTTATAGTGCTGTTTTAAACGTGTATCTTTATGTAGGAGAGGGGAGCAAACACATGGCCTAGTTTCTGTCACAATTTTTCTCTTTAATGTATACGTGCTTTTCTAAAACCAGAGTGAAAAAGATCTGAGCTGTCTTTTTAGTTGTGATAGCTTGAGAGTTCTTTGTCAAAAATCATGCCTGTGTTTGCAGCCCTTAAGACAAGCTTTAGGACACTGTGGACAGTGTTGTGACAGAGGCAGCTCTCAGTGTTCAGTCATGTGCACGTGCAAGATCAAGCATCACAGCTGGACATAGTAGCAGTGCTTTGGGCTCTAGTATTTGTGATCTAGGCCAGCAAAGGTGGTTGGTTATTAGTATGGTCTGAATGCCTTCTTCCCTCCTGTCTGAGGAAAACATAATGGGATGGGTGACTGATTGTTGGGCTGCTGGGTGGACCAGTATCAATTAAGAAATATTTTTCTAATACTTTGAATTTTGTTTAGAAAGTATTAGTATAAGTGTATGTAACATGTTTTATTTGAATTTTAAGGTATAACACCAATGATTTCCAATGCAACTGGACAGTTTGTAGCTGATGGCACAGGACAGTGCACTGATACAGCACCTGTGGCAATACTTAAATCAACCCAAACACAAATTCATACTCACTGGATAAATAGGAATTGTAAGGGTGATGCACTTATAGCTTTTCCTAATGACCGTGCAGCCAGCATTAGGCCTAGTGAATGGAATAAAAAGTACAGGTAAAAATTATGCAAATACAATATTTAAAACCACACATTTGTATATACTGTATAGTAGATCAAGATTGGTTACTTATATGACAATTTACTTATTTTTCAGGCTGAAAGTTCTTTAAAATTCATTGCATTCTACTTAGCCTTGAGCCTCTTGCACATAAATTTCTTGAGTTGCTTTTCTTATGTGAAACTACAAGTGTAGCTATTACAGTTTCAATATTTCATTTTTATGGTTGCCTCTACAAGGTCAAATATTAATAATAAGCTGTGATAAAAAGAATGTTTGCAATGAAATAGATATGTAGCAAAATCAATATATTTTCTTTCTAACAAGACCCAGAATCATTTTACACAAGTAATGAAACTACAATTCTCTTTAAATATTTAGGACTATTTTCACAAAGACTGAGAGATATAATTATATAGATCCAGAGTTTACTTATACTGACTGTGAACGACTGTTAAAAGAAGCACATAAGGCATACTACGCAGACTTCATTTCTAGTTTAAGACAGCGTCGTTTACAGAAAGATGCCGCTAGGTAAGACTTTGTTTAAAGGATAAATAAATACTTTAGGCTCGTATGAAAAATATGTGTATATATGTCCAGAATTAACTTAGTGGCACTAATCATATACCGAAATTTGTCCCATGCTGAAATGCTTATGGTCTTGGGACCTTCATTTATAATGCTTTCAAAACCCGTTTTGTTCAAATGTTTGTTTAGACACTCAGAGATCACTTCCTGGGTGAAATGTAGGGACAGAGGCATGGAGCTTAAAATAAGATGCCAAGTTTTAAGACGAGTTGGTTGTGGTTAATAGGAAAAACATAACATTTATTGTGTTGGATTCTTTCTTTTTGTATAATAAATTGTACGTATTTCCAACTAGTATGTCTAGCTTACCCAAAGTGATGGATTCAGTATGTAAATTAGGATATAATTTGTGGAATAAGGCAGATAAGATTAAAGGATTATATTGGTCTTCTAGCCTTATCTTATGGTAAGTTCTCACCATGAATTTGTGTATTTGGTTGGTATGCTGTGGAGCATGGAAAAGCAGAACTGACAGCTCTACTTTTAAAAGTTTTATTAAAAAAAAAAGCCTGTAAAGCCTCTAAAGCAAGAGAAGTAATACCTTAAGAGTGTTAAGTTTGCAAGACCCATTATTTAAAACTTAATAACGCCAGTGGATTATTCTTGTAATCTCAATTTACCTTGCTCTGTGTATATACATCATGATTCAGACAAGGCCTGCAGAGCTGGATTTATTTTTATTTTTATGCATGCACATGATGTATGGTTTTCTTGAAAGGAACTGGTGTTGTGTAGTGGGTGAACTGTTGTTTATATGACCATAACGCATATATTCAAGGTATATTGCATGAGGAGCAAGAACAGAAAGGAAAATTTCATAGTTATCAGATGAATGTCACTGTTACTATCAAACATAGTAATAATTTTTCTGAATACTTGATATGAAACATCTGTGTAAGATCTCTGGAAGCTTCAAATCTCTTGGTTGCAGGTGAAATTGATTGATTGGAGTTGAACTTTGACCAAGAAAAGTTAATTGCTTTGAAAATTAGGCTGTAAGTGGTCCAGTTCAGACATATACAATTAAAGGATCCTTTGTAATCTTGGCATTTGCTAACTTTTAGGTGCTTGCCTTTACAACTTAATTGTTCTTTAAGAGGTATTTTAGACATGGTATAATATTTGTATTTCAGTAGCCATAATGCTTGCAATCTGTTTAGCTAAGTAATTGCCACAAATGTGCAATAGATGTTAATCCTTGCCTAAACAATACAATAAAAGACTTCTCAAGACATTTTCTGTACTTGAGGGTTTTTAAATAATGAAATATTCCTACTTAAAGTATTATTTGTTATGTTTAAAAATCTTAAATAGTTTAATATGTAGAACATGGAATGCTCAAACTTCTAGATTCCCATGCTATTTTTTTTTTCCCTCCTCTATAGGCAATTTTATATTTATAATAATTCTGTGAGCATAGGCCTTAAACCAGCTGAAGGGCTTATGTCACCAAAGATCTCGATCACAGATTTTCACAAGGAGAAGGTACAGTTCAAAACACTTCCTTCAGATGAGAATTGCCTATTAACTAGTCGAAAATTGGCAGCAATTGGTTCTAAACCTTCAATCAAAGAAGTAAGTTAAATGCATGAGTAGTAATGTAAACATAATGTGTTTACCATATAAAAAAAGCATAAGAATTTTGATCCTGCTCTGAGAAGATGTCTTGTGCTTATCACAGATTTGGAGTGGGCTTGCTGCTACGCCATCTTCTACCCAAGAGAAGGAAGATTGTAGTCTAACTTTGACATCCAAGCAGCTTCATCAAATACTCATTGGTAGGATTTTTTAATTCGGTTACTAAATGCATATAGTTGTTATAAAAGCACTTATTTATAGTAACACAATTTATGTTCATAATTGTTCACCTTAAATAGAAAATCGCTTAATTTGGTGGCAGCTTGATATCTACAGTAGTGTTTAACTAAAGCTTGAACATGTAAAAGGAGAGCTTCCTTTGAAGAATGCTCATGCTACAGCCTATTATAGAGAAATCAATACAGCGTAGTACGAGGGTTGCTCATACCCTTATGCCTTGTTATTGGATGGTATCTGGACCAGCATTAATATCAGCAAGATTCATGGGAGTGTTCAGAATGTTTCTGGGAGTTAATAGTGAACAGTGATACCCTGAAAAAGTAAAATAAAAAAAAAATAAAAAAACCTCCTTCAAAATAATTTCAGTGGAATGCTCTGTGATGGGGAGTAACACCTTCTAAAGTCTGTGAGGGACTCATCTATTAACAGCACTTGGTACTAAAACTGGTCTATTTTAAGCTCAATTTTTCTTCAGTAAAATTATTTAGCAGCAAAGTGAAAATTTTCAGTAGTTTCTGGGCTTTTTTTGTTTTCAATGAAGCCAGAACTTGAATAGTGTAGCTGTGTATACTGATACACTTGGGGAAAGGTAGAATAAGATAAACATATTAATACAAAAAGTACTTGGAGTTTCGTAAGGTGTTTGATTAGTGCCATGAGCACTAGAGTTTGCAGACCAGCATAAAAACTGGTCATAGCAGTAAATGAAGTAGTGAGGTAATTCTGTCGCCATCAAATAATTAGCACATTGCTTTTCCTATTTTAATAGCTGGTTAACACAGACAAAATTAAGAAATAAAAGTTGGTGCTGGCTTTTGAGTTGTACTATTGAAAACATTCACAGAACATGCATGGTATTTAGTTCCAAATTTTAGTGTGAATTTTTTCTGCTACAGGATTGTTCTAGCTGACTAATTCTGTAATTTGAGGAACTAAAATGTTTTGATCCTAATGTTTTAGTAGTTATGCTTCCTTACTTTAACTTTTACTTTTTAATGTGTTGAAGATCTTATTTCTTATATATTCCAGGTCCTTCTATTATGGATTTTGGTGATGTTTGTGTGTATTCTACAACAGCCAGAAAACTGCACATCATCAATAACTTGTTAGTTCATATATGGATACAAATTGAGATTGAAATTGATGAATTACAGCAGACGAGTCCATTGTCTCAGGTGGTGCCTCCTCTTACAAAGACTCATATTCCAATTGTATTCGAGACAAACACTCTTGGAATGTTTAAAAGGTAAGACTCCTTATCTTTGTCTTGATTTACATATTTTCTTTGCAGTAGTAGAATAAAAAAAAATCATGTGGCTGGTTTAAACTCAGTGTAATTATGATAACTGTTAATGGTGTACACTCATTTGTGGTGACATTGCAATAATGCAGTTTTAGGTTGCAAAATTTTTCTAGTATAGTAGTTTCTTAAGGTTTTAAAAAACCCAACAAACTGTCCCGTCAAAAGCCCATATAGCCACAGGTATATCAGAGAAAAAAGTTTGCTATTACAGTGTATTTCTTAGGAGAAATTTTATGGAAAATACTGTGCTCTTTCCAGCATAGTATTGCATCACTGCATCTATGCTCAGATCTTTTGATGCACCTCATGGGTAAATGTATAAGCAAACTGTTTTCTAGCCTTCTGGGATGGAGATGGCTCACTCTCGCTCTACTAATGCTGCTAAAATGACTGTATGAGGTTGATCATCCTTTGGGATGATCTTCACTTTTGACATGATTTAAGCTGTATGCAAAACAAAAATTGCTTTCTCTTGTCAGTCTTAGCTGTGTGTTCACATTCAGTTGTTAAGTATTTTCTTGCCAATGATTGTATTTCACATAAATTTTACTCTGACTACAACATAATAAATACATAAAAATATTGAGAAATATATATTTTTATGTTACAGATCTTTCACTTACACAATAAACAACCAACACCTTGGGCATGTGCTGGTAGTTGCAAAAGCAGTAGCTGTTGAACTTGAGCTGTCTGCAAGGGAACTGATTTTAAATCCTATTCCTGGCTACCTAGCAGAGACAGAATTTAGAACAACTGTCAGGGTATACAATCCCAGAAACCATCCTGCTGAATTTACTTGGAAACCTATAATTACGGATAGAGGAACTGCATTTTCTATACAGCCAGCCAAAGGTATACCATGCAAGTACAGTGTGTGTGCATGTATCTTAAATGTCAATAATGTTAAGTAAGACAAACATTCAGCTGATGCTATAAACTGTATTTTTTAGATTTGGGTCAGTATCAGTGTATCTCAAAAGCAGTATTGGATTAGAGTGCTAATACCATAGCAGCACTCCCTGTTTAAGCCCTACCCTGAGTGCATACTCAGTACACTTTGTTGTTTCTATGTCCAGCCAGCCGCGCTTATGTAACCATTCTTCTCAGCACAGATTGCTGATACTTCAAAAGTGAGGCAGCTATTTAATGGCAGTTAGCCATATCGTACAGCTCATCAGGATAGGAAATTTTCCAAAAGCACTGTATGAATGAAGCTGCTAAGAAGTTGATGTAGACAGTCTGACACAAATGGCATTCAATCTGGGATTAGTTTCCACTTGCATTATGGATCAATATTTGTTAGAAGCATGTGAGACATTAGCTTTTACCTTCTTTCCTTTGAAAGATAGTGTTCTGCAGGAGTATGTTGGAGCTCCGTCATTAAAGAACTAACTGTTAACTGAATTGGCATTACACAGTTCAAACAAGGTTTGGCTGGATCAGGAGCTTCTGTGTGCTCTTATTCTTGAGAAAAGATATTTCCGCTGATACGAGTTCAGACTCAATTGGAAGCAAGAAAATGTATATGGTCTTTCCCAAAGTTGTTGTTCTTCTACAAGAAGGATAGTCTGTTCTTTTATTTTTTTAAATGTTGACTATTTGAATAATTCATGGCTAAAAAATATGAGTGAACTTTGAGTGTGTTTTACTGCAGGATACTAATAAACAGATTATGCAATTGTCATGAGAATTTGGAAACTAATTTTACTTAATTTAGCATACTGTTCAACACCTTTGAAATGTAGGCTTAGTCTTCAGTAATAGAAGGTCATTTCACTTTAATGTGCTTATGTCATTTCTTATCATACAATGTAATTTGATAATTGTATATGTATATGCTATAATATGTAAATTATGCACATTTATTTAGGCTTTGTGGAGGCCTATAGAGATCTGGAGTGTGAAGTTGTTTGGCATCCAGGGTTCAACTCTCCAGAAGCAGGAGAATTCAACTTGTGTGTGCGTAAAGGAAACACAATTAAGCTGAAATGTTTTGCAAAGGTAACAATTCATACAGCAGATTTAGAGAAGCAAAATGCGTGTTTTTTTAAACAAGTAATTTCTTAAATATATTTCTGTTATGTATTCAGAAAATTATTTTAATGTCATATGGCTTCTATTTGACATGCTTAACAAAAGAATATTGCTTGAAAGACATGATGGAGAAGGCAAGACAAAGACAATCTGTGTTTTTCTTGCTTTTGAAGATATAATTCCTTTGGCACCACAACTTAGTGGTCCTTATATATTAAGTGGTAATTGTTGTTCTTGGCTCGCTTAGTTTAGCCAAGCAAAGGTTGAGAGGTGGTATGATAGTTCTTTAGATATATATTAAAGGAATATAAATGAAGGTGTGTGGGGGAAGGTATGTTTCAGAGCTTCAGGGTAACAACAGGCTGTAACGTAATTTTGGATTGTTATTTGAACATGGTATTTGATAACTTGAAAAGCAGTGTTCTGTCTTCTAAACAGTGAAATTCAGCTTAGGTTAATCATTTATCATCTTACGTTACATGCCAGGGAGTGTGGAGGAGACACACTGCCCCCCCCCCATTCTACTGGCTGCATGCTCTAGAACTTCCATTTTGGGAGCCAAGAAAACTTTTCCCTTCCTCTTGATGGTCTGCTTTTTCTTTTATTTTTTTTTTCCTCCAGTAGCTTTTTTTCTTTTCTTCCTCTTCTTTTGAAGCCTTCGAAATTGCCATATGTAAACCAGGATGTGTGTAAATTAGAATATTAGCATTTCTACTGCTATTAAAATCTCTGAAGTATCTTGTCCTGATCACACATTTAGGATTAAAAAAAATCATGGCGCTTGTGCTGTTAAAATACATTTAATTAAAATATTTTTATTTGTCTTGAAATTAGCCCAGAAATATCTCTGGGGTTGTGTCTGTTCACTTTGAATCTAGGTAAGCTCAATACACTGAGTAAGTCTTGTCTTAAGTTTAAACTGTGTTTGTCTATTTGAATACTTCTACATTTCCACAAGTATATTAGCTCGTTACGTAATGAAAAGAAAATTAGGCTGAATTATTTATTTGTACGTAGTAATATGTTATTTAGTTTGCTTGTTTTCTCTTCTTCTTTTTTCATAGCTCGGTACTACTAAAGTTCAGTTTATGGAACAAAGGATACCCTTCAGTCATAGTCCAATGGGTTTATCAACTTGTAAGACAGCCATTCTTCAAAACATAGGGTACAATCATGCGTACTTCCAAGTAAGCTAAAATTATTTTTAGCATGTCTAATTTCTTGGGGTGGGGAGGAAGAAGGGAGTTCACTTTATCAGGTCATGTTACAGTTTTGTGTTCTCAGTTATTAGATACACATCTACTTAAGTTTTTGTCTGGTTTTCTGAAGAAACAAGATTTTTGTGAATAGGAATTCTGTCCCTCTGTCAAATTTGTATTGATAGACAGATGAACCAACACACAAGCGAAGTGGTAATGGTCTAAAAGATTCTGAAAGTTTCATGAAAACCAGTGGTGAGGGTAGAACCCCCATACTTGTGTACTCTATGAAAAAACAGTTACAGCTTGGATGTTTTTATATTTTGAGAGGCAGAGCAAACTAGCTAGTCATCCTGTTCATACTGGCTGCCTAGTCAGTGCATGCATAGACCCAGACCAGTCATAGCAAATGTGATTACTTTGCTAGACTAACATCTGAGAGGAAGGTAGGCTGTATTATGAATTGGATAAGAGATGAGATGGATGCCAGAGTGGGTAAAGACGTGATACACAAATTAGTAGGAAACCTAACCTCATTAGTTCTGATCACAGAATAATTTGCTGTATTTATTTAGTGAAGCACAATAATTTTCATTAGAATCCGCAGAATTTTTGTTACTACATTATTATGGTACTAAGAAACTTGACTAATTTTTTTTTATTTGTACCGTATTTCTCTGTTTATCAACTGAGCATTGTAATAACAAGTAATATTACTACACTGTTGGAGGTTGGGCCTGAAAGAATAAAATCAGCATAATCAATAAGACAAACAAACATACCCAGCCTTTTAAGCCTCCACAATTACTCTTAAGCCAAGAAATGGGTAGTTGGTCTTGGTCATTATCACTTGTGTAACTATACTTTAAAAAGTTATGTTTGGAGTGCATTAGAAAAGAACAAATTCTGTTTTGTCCTTAATTACCCACCTCAATTGTGGGTAAACTGAATATTTACTCCTAGTATTATTACTGAACTTTACAGTATTAGGATCCCGTGTCCTGTCTTCTTACTGTGAATGTCAAAAAAGAAGTGATGAATTTATCTGTCACTGAAAAAATGCTTTGTAGAATATTCTGGAGGCTTGCTAGACAGCAAGTCTTAACTTTAATAACTTCATGGAAACCACCTGAAAACCAGAATGTGAAATTTCCAGCTGGTGTGCTAAAATTATTTCATAGTAGAAACTGACAGTCATCATGTTTAGGAATCTGTTACTTTATTTTGTTTACCTGTATTTTTGCCCCAAACTTCGAAGTCCAAGTTAGCATTATATGTTATGAAAGTTCTCCTTGTAAGAATGTAAAATCTTCATGATGGATATATCCCCCCCCCCCCCCTTTCTCAGTATTATTAATGTTTCATGTTTGTGTTTTGAAGGTTCTTGATTCAAACCCACTGCCTGGAATGACGATCACCCCTTCTGAAGGGGTGGTACCTGTGGGAGGCCATGCTGATCTCAAAATCTGTTTCACTCCGAATGCAAAAATGAGTTTTGATACAAGAGCGGAGGTATTCAAAACTGGAAGAACTTGTCTTTTGAGTGTTATGTTATGTGTTTATGTATGGAGATATACATCTGAGCATCTTTTGGATTTTATTTTCAGTGTTCTAATGCTTTTTAAGGGGGGAAAAAAAAAAAGAAAAGAAAAAAGTTTTCTTACAGCAGTTGATGGCTGCTATAACCTATTCTGTTATTTTGGTCTCAGTCCTGCTCTGAAGTATCAAAATAGCCTCACAGTTTGTGCTGATTCGTATTACACCATTGGCAAGCTGTGGAAACTAATGTGATTGTCTTCAGAAGATCATGTAGACATATCTGCAGTTTTTATGATCTATAGAGGAACAGGACTGGAATACTGCAATGTCTTTAATTTCTTGACTTCTTTTGTGGATTTACTAGTCGATTTGATTTGATAATAGGAATGCAATAAACATCTAATACTATTTTGTTTTCTGCATGCCTGCTTCCTGAACTTGTCCTTGCTCAGATAAGTGATAATGGGGAAAAAGGATGCTATCATGGGGCTGATCTTTGCTACCTTTTCTGACTCTAATCTTGGATTCTCCATCTTCTGTGGCTGCCTACATTATGCTCGCTAAACTTAGTATCCGTTTCTTTTTTCCACTTCTAAAACAGATTTAGCATTGCTCAGAACAATAGTATCTACTTTGTACCAGCACCTCTGTCAAGCAATTTGTATTGTGGTATGCTTTCCAATCCTCACAGCTGCTGAATAGATTTAACCCATCCACTCAGCTTTCTCCTGTTGGAGAAAACTGTTCATTCTAGTGATACAGCCTCCTGCAACATTATTTTTGTCTGCAGAAGACTGGTCTTTCCTAAAACTTTGTTGGTTTGCTGGTTTGTTTTTTGTTTTTGGTTTTTTTTTTTTTTTAATTGACAGCTATGACTATCCCAGATATGGTACGCCACAGAGGCATGATTGGTTCTTCTCTGAAGCCACGTCTCACTGGAATCTGTATATATATGTTCTAGCAAATGAAGGCATTTTCTTTGCCTCTTTATATTTCCATAACAAAAATGCATTATATTATAAGGGCAGAGTTATTTTCACATTTTCATTACAAATTATGCTGAATGTCTCTCTCCACTCTTTATCTGTGGGTTTGGTTGGTTTGTTTTTTTTTTTAAACTTTTTTTTCATGTAATTATGACAGATTTGGTGAGATAGTTATGTTAAAATGACCTTGTCAACAATCACACTGTTGTCCTTTCACTTAGGTAGCAGTGCGAAATTCTGGAGTACTAGTGCTTAGGATTGGTGGATTTGTAGAGATCCCTGAAATAAACATTGATGTGGTAAGTATGAAGAAATTGTAGCAATTGGTAAGGTTGATAGTGTTTTGCTTTATCTAGATGTCAAAGTGGCTCATCCCTACTTCATATTTTTCACTTTTTCCTATACTAACTTCCTGAGAAAATTATCAAAGAGAAGAGCTTAGGAAGAGAAATTAAAAACTAAATGTACAAATAACAGTTGCACTAAATGATAGCTAACAGCTTTAGCTTTTGAACTTGACAATCTGGAAAAAGTATGTTAAAAGGGAGAGGATTTCATTAAGGTAGTTATAGAAAAAAATGCAATAAGGGAAAAGGAATCCACTGATCTGTTTATTGAATGATGAAAACTTTCCTGATGGTGTAACTGGACTTATGTATTGAATTCTAAACTGTTGCATTTTATGTCCTGGAAAGATTTTAAAGGTAAGGGTTAGGACAAGGCAAGACAACTGGTTAACCAGGACTGTTACTGTGTTATAAATTGGGAATCTTTGAACAATTATATTTTTCACGTTCTGTTCAATTATAAACTTGACTTCATAGTGCTTTGACTTTTTTTTTTTTTTTTCCTTCCCCTTTAAACGTACAGGAACTATTTGACTTTGGTGGTGTTTATGTCGGTTCTACAAAATCAATTCCCTTTTTGCTGCAGAACAAAGGACAAGCATGTACCAGAGTGGAGTTTGATTTTTCTAAGTATAAGGATTTTAAACTGAATGCTAATGACCATTCAGGTATTTGCTTTTGCTATATCAGAACTTTCATTAAATAAAGAATGGATAATGCTAAGAGAAAATCTGTCAGGCTATTTCTGGTATATGAATTTTCTGATTTAAGAAAACCTAAAGCAATTATTTTAAAAGTGCTGCTTAATATAAATTAAGAGGAGACATTTTGGTTTGCCTGTAAAATGACATTTGCCAAAAATAAGCATTTGGAAGATGTCAGGTTGCCTGTAGATTTTTCTTTTTTTCCTTTTTTTTTCCTATAGTTGCTAAGGTATGTTTAATAAAAAAAGAAGTTTGAATACCCTCTCACCAGTTAAAATAAAAAACAATTTAAAAAAATCAAACAAAGCCAAACAACTATACTAATTTCCTAGTCATGGACTTTTACCCACTGTTTTGACAATGTTTACCCTTCAGTTAATTTATCATCAGTATAAGGGTCCAGACTTCTCTTTTTCCTAATGGTACAGGGTGTCTGCAGGTTAATCACAGGACCTCTGTTCTGCATGATCCCCAATTCAGAATGACATTAGGGCAATATGTGGAATGAGATTGCTATTCTTTGTTTCTTGATAGAACTAGTGCACATTCTTACTCTTCACTCATTGTTGCTTATCCCTTTTCTACTTCAGTCCTGGCATCTCCTTTGCTGTTCCAACATCTTTATTCATGAGAGAACTTTGCAGCTATGCTTATATGGTCTCTTGTCCCTGCGAGCTCAGGAAATCAGGACTCTTTCTTTTGCAAGACAGTATCATAATATTTAGTTGTATCTTTATGTAGAACTATATGTGGATGATGACAAAGAATGATCTGACAAAAACAGAGGGGTTTTCTTGCCGTGTGGTGGACTTCAAAGGGAAGGTGAGGGCTCCTAGTCAGTCATCTTAACTTGGAAAAGAACTGTGAGACTGTCTACCACAGGCAACTAGCCAGCATGGGAATCGACTCATTGCATATGATTTCTAGATCAGAGTTTGTGCCTGAAACAAGTAATGTGACATCCAGTCAGGTCCAGTACTGTTCAAATGGTGAATACTGGATGAATACTGATCCGGTGTTCCAGGATGAATACTGATCTCAGAGGAATGTTATCTTGTTTACTGGAAACCCATGCTTCTGCCAGTGCCTTAAAATTGGACATGAAAGTCTGAAAAATGAAGCAAGCCTTACTGGTAAGCTTCTGTAGTGCAGATTATGCCTAGAAGTTATTTAGAAAAACAGTTTCAGCCAACTATTTTTCTCCCTGTGGTATTAATTTTCATTATTTAGTTAACTATTTTTGCCTAACGCTTTTATTCAAAAGTAAATGACAGTGGTGTGTTTTTCTGAAATACTGTGTTCACCCAGATCAATAATGAAAGTTGCTGGTGATTAACACTTCTCAAAATTACCTCTGGAATCCTTATGAGAAATACTGTACTCATTCATAACTTTGTGAGAAATGTTTACCATACTGATATGTAGATACCTTATGTTGGAAATCACTTTGAAGTACTGCAACTATTACAAAGTTGATATTTAGTGTAATAACATCTGTAATTTCATTCTGAATTTTGTTTGACAGTGGTTGACTGCTGTTCTTCAAAGCCTTATTTGTATTCGGTTAACTTAAAGGGAAAGTCAGCTTTGCCATGCTTCTTGTCCTTCATGCCAAAAGAGGTAGGTTTATGGGGCAGTGGTGATTATGCTAAATGAAAATAATGTTCTATGATATTTCTATGGTGAAAGAATATAGACATTTTAGATGCACGTTTTAGTGCGTGCAATAGTTTTATAATGGTAATCCAATTCTTAAGAAAACAAGTTCTGAAATAACCTTTATGTAACTTTTGCTGCTTTCCTGAAATGTTTGCATACACAAAGAAAACACACTTTCTCAATGACTTAAAAATGGAAGAGGTATAAACTTAAATTGAAATGTCTTACCATGCATTCATTAAATCATTCAACAAACTGGCAGCCGTTTTCTTTTTGCAGCTATTCATGCTTTAACTCTCAGATGACCGAGGGACTGCAGAAGTAGAGGAGTTTTATGTGTCATAAAGATTGGCAAAGTTGCTTTCTGATTGAGCTATTTGAGGGAAATAAGTTGAAGATATAAGACTTTATGGGTTAGTTTTACATCAGGAAAATAGCATTTTATTGGCAGTAGGTGTCAATAGAGAGTGCTATAGCAAATTTTAAATCTTAACCTATTGGACAATGCTTTAGAAATGGAGGGTTTGGGGTTTCCACATATTTGGAGAACAATGAACTGGAAGAAAACTGGAAGTCTTTGATATTATGAACCAGCTTCAGGACAAGCAGCTGGGCGTACCACTTCTACAGCTCATAAACCTGTTGCATTAGCTGTGTTTTTATCTTAAAAAAAAAACAAAACATGAATATCATTGATGAATAAATGCATCTTGGAAGGGTCAACAATATCCGTTTTTCACTTTCCCCCCCTCCTCCTTCCCAGCACTTTAGTTTTTGAATAAAAGGGAATTCCTTTGTTCAAAGCATCATTCAAATAACATTTGCATATTACAGGCTGTGTCTGGTAACACTCTAATTTTCTTCCTCTTATTACTGTCAGCTTAGATTCTGTGTACAAATGGAAGCTATTGTGAAATAACTGATGGTATGAATTTATAACACAGTCACTACTGAGATGATTTTTCCTGACAGAACATGAGTTAAGAGATTCATAAAAAATGAGCTATTTCAAACCAAATTAATTTCCTCTTATAGCACAGCAGTCCTTGAGGTTAGGGGAGAAGCAGTACATGTCTTATCTTTAAGTATCTTGACACTGTCTGATGCAACATTCTCATAAGCAAGGTAGTCAGATTTAGACTTACTACAGTGTTAGGAAAGTATGTAATTGTTTGCAAAATGGTACATACAGAATGTCACCAGTGACCTATTGTCAAACTGGAGGAGAACTCAGTAAGGAAAAATGCTGACATTTTCATTTAGGTAGGAAGGGTCAATAATAGAAATGCAAGACTAGAGAATGCTGTTGAAGTAATCTATGTGTATTGTATTGCAGATCACAAGCTGAACAAGAATTAAGAGTAGAGGCAGACACCATACTGATTTATATAAATAGGAATAATGTTAGTAAAGCAAGTAAAATAATTGTTCTAATCAGTGCTGATAACACTTCAGCTGGAACACTTTTCCCATTTGGGATGCCATGCTTAAAGAAAGAAGTGGGAAAATTTCCCTTGGAAAGAAAGTTCAGAGAAAAAAAAGCAATGGAAATGATCAGAAGTCCAGAAAGCACAAACTGTGTAAAAAATGAAACTAACTTTCAATATTCTGTGGAATATAGTTCATAGATGCTTGTTCACTGCAGTAGATGGGTAATGAGTAGTGGGTTTAAATTATGCCAGGTGGACTAGATTAGATACAGAAACTTGTTGTAGCAAAAAGAGTCAAATATTGGAATAAATTACCTGAGAAGATATCTCCATTATTGAAGACTCTTAAGAAGGGGTTGAACAAGCATCACCAGAAATGCTTTGCTCTGTCCCAAAGGGACAAGTAATCTGTCAGACAATTGCATTTATGCATTGTAAAATCATATTCTAACAGCATGTTTTTGCTCCAAAGACGAAATTCTGGCCCCACTAAGGCCAGTGTTAAGGCTCTTAGTAATTATAACAGTACTTCTTAGGGGCTGTCTCTTGCTAAGTGTGAAATTTGAACCAGTTAAACAATAATTAATACAAAGGAATATTGTATTTTTGGCTTAAAATGATGAGATTGGAATGTGGAAAGGCTAGCTTCCCTTATAAAGAAAAAGAAGTACAGAAAATAGTGTAGAGCCATGTAAAACAAAAATGGGGAAAAGATTGATTGAACTTTTAATGAGTAGGTGTATATTATTACTGTTCTTACAGCCAGGCTTCGGAACTTAGTTATTTTTGATTTTTATTTTACCAGTAAGGTCCTCTGAGATGCCCTTTTCATTTACAAAAGCAACCTGTTGTAACAGCATTCTCTTTTAACATTTTTCAGCTTAGAAGCATAAGTATTCAACAGCATTTTAAATTTTTTGTTGTACTTGAAAGATTGTCAATACAAATGAGAAACAAAATGCTGCTTCGTAACTGCAGTTATATCTATGGCTTACTAGAAGCTAACACTAAACGGAGAAGGTAAATGGTTGCTAAAATTGTAATGCCCTTCTGTAAGAGCTTTCCAAATCTCCCAAGTTTCCATTCTTTCCTGTTTTTCATTTTGTATCATCTTATTACTTTGGAATAGAATATACTTACTTTTGAGGAGTTTGCCCTGTTTGTGGATTAGATGGGAACAAGGTAATGCTAGTACAACTAATACTTTAGCTTAGTTAAGCTACTGGTTAAATTTTTTTGATTTTTTTTTTTTTTTTTTTGGTGCTTCGTTATCTATATGGAAAATTCAGTTAGGAGTTCTATAAAAATAGAATGCCACAAACGTACCAATTTAAAAATGGTAAATAGGGTCTAGAAATACTAGAATAGGGTCTAGCAATATTGTTCTATGGATGATACAAGGGTGCGTACTATGTATAAGATTTAACAGGTAACAATAGTTTAACTTCCAAGGCCTCAATTTCAATTTATTTTCATAAACCAATTTTATTTAAGTCTTGTGAAGTATTTAACAGAGGTATTTCTAGTCTACACTGCAGATGCAGTTCTCATTTATTTTTTTCCTTTAATCTCAGTAGCTAAAAGCACACAATTGCATATAAGATCTAAAACGTATACATATTGATGGGAGCCATAACCTGAAATCTGACAGCTCTGCTATTGCTTATGGCATTGGATTTCTCTGGCGATAGTGCTGTTGTACAAAGTGATCCTTTATTCTCCACTGTAGTGGAAAAGAGTGTAGTGGAAGGTTAGTCATCCCCTTTACAGACTAGTGAAATACCAACTCTCTAAAATCCTAAATGCCCCCCGCCCCCAACTATCAAAACAGGGATTTTATTTGCCTCCCAGTACTCCATTTCCCATTGTTACAATTGAGCTCTATTACCATTTTCTTTCCTTGTTAAGTTGCAGGATGGATTAAGAGTAAAAATGTTGCTACTGACACTGCTGTAAATTCAAGTGGTTAACTAAATTAATATTTCTGAAGACTGCTGAAATAGTACATGGTTCTTTATATTTAATTTCACTTGTCATCTGAACTACTGTTCAGTATTACTGTTCGTTATTGATGAGCGTTTCCAACTGTCATTTGATACTGGTGGTACCAGTTGACAGTCTGCTTTAATTATGATATAAATTTGGGGAAAAAAAAAATAATTCTTACATTTGACTGGATCTGTTTTGTGACTGCTCGTCTTAAAAAAAAAAAAAAAAAAAAAAATCAGAAAAAAAATCTGTAGAATACATTGCATCTATTGATTACAGATTTCTCTATAGGGTTTTCTGATTTCATCCTTTTTTCTGATTTCATCCTTTTTTAATTTTTCAAACTCTGGGTCTAAGTGTTTTTTCCAGTCTTGACAATAATTTTTGGCAAACAGAACAACTTCCTTCAGAAGTAAGGGAATAAAGAAATTCAAAAAGGAAATTTTCCTGGGGCACCTTATATGTCATAACCAACTAATAAGTGCTGCTTTAATGAAATGGCTTTCTCCTTCTCTCCGTGTGCTCACTGTCTGTCTGCATCCCTTTGCCCTCGGTGCTGGGTAAGCTCACTGTACAACCAGTGCTTCCCTTCTGCTCCGCGTGTATTACTGCCTGCCTGTCAGGGGGCAGCTTACTTATTGCTAGGCAAGACATGCCCAAATACACTTACAACTTACAGCCCACTGGTGGTCACAAGTTAACATCACTAAGAGTTAGTGCAGCATTGATAGCTGGCAGCAGTAGCGCTGAATAATGTTAAACGAAGTTCACTTTGAAAACTAAATGTGTTGCCAAGTATGGCTTGACTAAAGGAAGCATCTGGAAGTATGTGTACCCCCCAGGATGCGGTAGCTTTTCTTTAACTTCTGCAAAGTAGAATACTAATAAAAAGCATAGTTCTGTTAAGGAAGTGGTCCAGGTACCAGCATCTCTTACTGTGATCAGAAACCCTCAGTCGTTACTGATCTTTAAAACATTCCCCATTGGATCAGAGTTCTTTATCATTCTTCCTCATCTAGATTTCCCCCTTTTCTCACCAGATTTCTTCCTTCCCTTTCCTGACTTTCCAGTCTTGAAGAAACTCTAATCTTCCCCATATATTGAGCTTCCCCTGTTCAGGTTTCATGGTTGCAAGCGCTATTTCCTGCCTCTGCACTTGAACAGCTGTTTCTCTGATCTCATCACCATTTTCTGGACAACTGCTCTGAGCCAGCTTACCTCCCAGCTGCTATAAACATTCTGTATCCCATTGAGTCACGCTCTTTTCTGTCCGCCTTCTGGTTCTACTAAAACATCCTGCTGTTGTTGTAGTCATTACTGACAACACTACCCTATAAACCAACAAAAACCCACTATATTGATGTTATCGCTAAGAAAGTAGATGCTAGAACTAAGGAAAAATTAAAATAATTCAGAAGCATTGGTAAAAAAATCACAAAAGCATGAAGTTATTTTAATATGCTTTAAAATTTTATTAAAACTACTTGAATTATTAACGTAAGGTTTCAAGTAATTTACTCTTGAATGCAATCTTGAATTCTGCTAAAAATCAACTTGGCAATAGCTTTTCTTCTGCCTCAAAAAGCTTCAAATCAACAAACGAAGTAAATACATAGGAACTCTGAATACTTCCTACAATTCTCACTAAAACTTTGTATGTACAAACACGTGACATCAAAAGATGCTCTTAGAGATGAAGTATATTGGCATGCTTATAAAATAATATCTGAAAAATTTTGAGATAATTCTCCCAATATTCTAAGTGGTAAAATGAAGTCGATGCATTATAGATAAGGCTAGAATGCTGCTCAGACATGGTCTGGCTGTGCCTTCCTTTTATTCCAGTGTCTCAGAAGGTGTTAGAGATGACAGGGCTCTCTGCCTCACTGGAGAGAGTTTAACCTTGGTGTTTGTTGGCTGTGAAAGTCAAAGCTATAAGTGAAAGCAGTATACAAAAATATCTGTAAATAGGTAAGCTAGCGAATACTTCTTACTCTCATATTTGTATACAGGCTGTATGCTGCTTTCTTTTCTGTTTTGATATAATTTTATTTCACAGACACTTAAATTACGTTTTAGGTTTTTTTCACTGCAGTCTAAGGAGGTTTAGCCAGCTGAATGTCTGATGGTCTAGGCAGGGTTCTCATTTCAGAGCTGAATAGAAAAAAAAATTCTGGTAATTAAACAAAAAAACCAAACAACAAAACCAAACAAAAAACCCCATGACTATCTGGCCAAGTATCTGTTGTAGCTCCCTCTCCCTCATCTGTATCCAGAGACAGAGCTAAGAATTATTACTAATAATATTATTTATTGATTGATTGCTAGCAGTGATTATTTTTGAACTGACTTTTAAATTGTACTGTCCAAGAACCATAGAAGCATGGCTTTTCTGACCATGGCTCTCTTTCTGCAAGCTACCTGTCCAGGTAACAGTGAGGAGCACCTCATTCCGTTGGTTTTGTGCCAGGGAAACAGGCAGCATGTGGTCACTTTAAATATTTGCTCATCTTCGTTCCTCAACTGTTACTGTGTTTCTCCAGGCAGGATGATCCTCCTGCTAGCAGCAGTGTCATGCATGGTCTGGAAAGGAAAGCAGGCAAAGCAAGGTGCAGGAGTGTACTGCTTCCAAATGATCTTTTTTTTTTTTTTTTTTGTTTGTTTGTTTTTTCCCCCTGCTGGAAAATAACAAATTCCAGCATCTTGGAAAAAAGACAAAATACACAGCTGTGTAATAATGAAGCCTCTGAGGGCCTTTGATTGAGAAATGGAGCAAGTCACACCTGTCAGAGCTTATTGCTTAAGCTTTTTGTAGAGAAGTGACAGGTGGTTTGGGTTTTTTTTTTTGGCATTTTAATGTAATTTTTTTTTTTAAATGAAAGAACAGAATTCATGGTGTAAGAAATGAATTCTATGGAAAATCTGCAGCTGTGGAATTACAGGGTATTGCTGGTGCATCATCTCTGACCATATACAAGGGAAAGATTTAGTTTTATTTCCGTGTTTTGAATGATGGCTTTGAACACTAGTTGCATTATTCATTGTGGAAAGCTGCTTATCTGTGATATAAAGCTAGGGAATTTAGGCTGCATGAAAGATTTAAGTATGTTTTAAGGAAAAGCTGATGTTAAATCTGAGGGGAGGTTGAGAATGTATATTGTATAGAGTTGCAGGACAGAAACTGTTGGTTTTGCAGTTAGGTTTAAATTTGAAACAAACTGGTTTTTTTTAATGTACATTACATTCTTTCTCCTTGTATCACTGCTGAATCCATATGTTGTTAGTGCTATAAATAAAGAAACTTTAAAATCGACCTTTACACAAAATTTCAATGACTTTTAATGCTTCAAGATACTTGAATAGTCTGCATGTTGTTATATGATAAATACAAGAGTATTATCCTTCACAGATGTTTTAACTTAATTTTAAGTCATAAATTAGCTTACTGATTTACTTGCAATTCCCTGTGAAGTTGTACTGTGAAAGCAAGTGCTATAATTTTAGGGACATGTTACATACTCTTTGTGCTAAATAAACTATGTGATTCCTGGATTTGACAGCAAAATTTTTACTCAACCTTGAGAATATGCACTGTATTACAATAATAATTAGCAAAATATATTTTATAAAGCATAAAATATATTATTGCATTGGAGTACTTAGTAAAGGTAGAAATGAAGTAACTCCTTTGAAAGTGTTTTTTGAAAATAACTTAATTTTTTTTTTTCTACTCTCAGATTCCCCCCCTCAACCTGACAACTGTGTTTGAGTTTGTTTATTTTTTATGCATGAATTTTATATAAAATAGCATTTTAATTGTCATGGATGCTGGGGTAGTTGTTTCCCCTTTTGTTTCTTTCAGTATACCGAGTATTTAGACCTGAGGCAGGAAGGCATTCAGCTGTGTTCACTCCCCAGTGTTGGGCTTTGACCTACCATGTACTTTGTATCAAACCTATTTCATAGATTCAAATGAGTTTCGGTAGCAGAGCTTTCTTGATCAGCCAGATTTCTTAAAATCAACAACTTTTATTTGTTTAGCAATTCTAGCAAAAAAAATTGGAAGGTGTTTTAAAATGCCCTCTAAATAAAAGTTTGCAAGAATATCAGTTTTATTTAAAGAATTGTTATCTTCTGGTGGCAGCCTACACAAGCATGTCCTTTTCTGGTATCTTTTGGAGGTGTTCTGTGTGAATGCATAACAAAAAGCTCCTTTGTTTCACGTGACTAGTCTTTTTAAAGCTTCTTTTGAAGTATTGTAATTGCTAAGACTACCATTTTGCAGATGATGCCTCCTTTCCAGTTAACGTGCATAATTAGTGTAAATCAGGACTGGAAAAATATTTCTTATAATGATATAAACAACCTTGAGTGTTTGTGAAAGAACTCTCTCTAGGCTGCTTGCTTCCTGCCCCTCCCTGTGTTCTCTGATTTATGAAGTTAAATGCAGCTTCAGAAAAATATCTCAATAGATAAATAACTGTTAATTATTCATAAATTATTTAAAAAGCAACTGCAAGTCCAGGAATAGTATGAGGATTTTTTTCTTAATATTGTCATTAATTTTTTCAAGTATATAATCTTACAAGAGAGAATTTTCCATTATGGCATTTTAGAGATTAAAAATGAATCATAATTTTTTTTTCTTAAAATATGTATAAAAGCATAAATAATGATTCTACTTGAAAGTGAAGTCCTAAAAAAATGAAATTAAGTTTTAATTCTGTTTCAGTAATGTGTGTGTGTGTGTGTATGTATGTGTATGAATTATAATGTGATTTCTAGGTATATAGAATTTTTTAAGAATCATTTGTAGTACTGGTTAGTTATTGTGCAGTTAATGAGGCAAAGATATGTATGAATAAAACTAAAGGTCTATGATTTGTTTTCAAATATATAAATACATTTCTATGAGTTATGTTGGCTCTGAATTTGCACTGTTGTACTTCAAAGCAAATGTAGGTTTTAGTGAACATCATGTAGAGAATTAAGTGTCTTGCACATATTTGGTTTTGTTTGCCAGTTCTTAGCAAATAAAACCCTTGTTGCATAGTAAGACTAAACCAAATTTTCCTGACAGTGGGGATGAAAAACAAATTTTGAATAGCTGCTCTGTGAGAGGGATAAAGGGATTCCACCTTTTGTTGTCCGACCTAAAGATACTCAACATAACAGCATTGATGAAGAACAATTGCAGTGCTAGACTGTACTCTTTTTGCATAGCCAATGGTGTAATGGTATCTATAGAGTAAGCATTTTAATCTTACCAAACTTTAAAAACTGTAGTGTCATTATATTGTTATATATGTCATACGTGCTAGGGATGGAAGGATTTTCTAGCTCACTTTTTTACTGCAATTCTTGGCAATGGTGTTTCAAGTGTTAGAATTGCCCATGTAGGGAAGTACCTGCTGGCTATAGGAGCTGCCAAGGCTGGGAGGAATCTCAGAACCTGAGATGTGCACTGAGACGTGCAGTCGTCTTCTCTCTGTTCTCCTTACGGTGACCCGTAATGCTTGGGAGATAAGTTGTTATTTATGCAGCATTTTGCATATTACACTTCTGAAGATGTATGCTGGGTACACTATACCCAATATAGCAAACTTGTACAACCGAAGGAGTGTGACAGAATCTTTGGATTGTGTCTGTGTTGTGACTGTTGTACGAGATGCTTGACCTAGAGAGTCCTGTAAAATTCTACCCCCACCCCCCCCTCTGGTATTGGTTTACTTTACAATTCTCTTACATATGTATTTTAACAGCTATTGGAGTTACCAAATAATGATGTATTCAGCTCTATTCTATCAAACTTCTCTTACGTTTTTGGAAAAAGTTTTAAAAGATTTTTTTTTTGACAGATTTCACAGCAATGAAATGCAATGCTTATTACTTTCAACTATAAGCAAAGTCAGTTGTTTCTCTAAAAATGTAAGGAGCCACTGTTGTTAGTGACGTGAAATTATGTATTTCACACATACTTTGAAGTGAAAGGAACTTCTCACACTATGAAGAAAAGATCCTTTTCAGTCCAATTTTTAATTATGTGTTTTTATGCCACAAGAGCATATTTTGAAGATGTAACTTGATCAAGTTTTTTACGTGGGTGACTTGAGATACTAAAAATAGAAGAGTATGTAAATCAAATCAGGAGATTTTTACTCAATCTTTGTTTAAGCCACATCTCAAGCACTAGTTACTAAGAAATCTTAAATGGCATTCACACGTTAATTTTGAAAAGCCAATTCTATGTTATAAAACCTAATCATTATCGGATTTGAAGTATCAATATAAATCAAGGGACTGTGGTGATCTCACTAGAAAAACTTCCCCTCATCCTGTGCTTTCTTCTTGCTAAGCACAAATACACAAAATGTTCCACAAGGTTCAGCACAGATCTCGCTCACCAGGAGTTCGTAATTGTGTGTTACAAACCCTGCTGGAACTCCAAACACTGTAAGTGCTGCGTACTTGCTTCTCATTATCTAAGCTCTGTGTTGGTTCTGTTATAGATGGGTATGTGCCTCGTGTCCTGGCATAGGACAAAATATTTTTTTTTTTCTTTCCTGTCATTTATATATTCTACTCACTACCACATATGTGAAAGCGAAGCATGATGCGCTATTTTCTGCAGTTTTTGAAAGCTTTTAAATGATTCCTAACTTATTTATATAGCTGGTTTTACTGCAAATTTTAAGCAGCATGCAGATTTTATAGGCCAGAGTTCTCCATACCTTTCTGTCTGGAGAACATGCTGCTCTAGTGTGTTGATCCTTGGAAAGACAGAGCGAGAGGCAAGAAATGCCTCTTTGAAAGTGCACTGTGAAATAAATTTGGCCTCTCAAGTGCACAGTCTGTCAAAAAAGAGGATTTTATATAAAATATACTATCTTTAAATTCTAAGCCCCACTTATTTGAGGATGTGATTGCAGAGGTAAAACTAGGATCAAAATCACTGGAATTTGAACTTCTGGAATTCAGTGGCATTCAATGACAGAGGTTTTAAGAGTGTTTTTTGGTTTTGGTGTGTGTGTTCCCCCCCCCCCCCCCCCCCCGAGGTTTATCGATTTTTAACTCATGCTCCACCTTGATCTCAGAGCCCATTTTGTTTATGCTGGATATACCATAACAGCTGACCTTTTCTCTTCAGCATTTGAGAAAGGCTTTCTTAACTTACATAGCTTTGTTTTCCCTCTCTTTGCTTGTGCTTATGCATTTGGGCCACTGCTCCAATCTTTTTACACTCAGGAGAGCGGTTGGAGAGGAACACAACACAGTGACTTACCAGAAACCTTGTCTGTAGCTGTGCTGATAACCCTGATACTTTCGGGCATACAGTTTTTTCCTCAGTGGGGGAAAAAATAGCTGGCCACTGCTTACTTAAAGGGCTGATACTGGGTGCTAATAAACAACCATCCTATTAATATCATGATCAGGTCCTAAGTTAATTTCAATAATTCTTCTGAAATAGTAATACCACTCAGAGACGGTTCAAGAAGTACCTATAATTTCTTTGGGAAAGTGACCATAATGATATTTTTGTCCTTTAGGTGGCAGCATATGACTTCACTCTTCCAGTTAATACTCCTCGGGCTGACTTCCCACTGACACAGCCAAGCCCTGTATCTGCAACTTCTGTTGGATCTGTAAAGCACATCGTTGCTCCTCGGCCACAGGCAGTGACTGTGACTGTTCCATTCTGTAGAGTTAAAGCAGTTGGTAGGTAAACTAGGGACTTAAGCAGGTGGTGGACACTTATATTTGTAGTGAAGTTTTTGCTTGTATTCTAATTGCAGAGAATTACTACTTAAATGAAATTTGATTGATAATTGTATAATTTGTAAATTTCTTGGAAACTTGCAAAATTTTCAAATTTTGATTTTTATTTTTAAATATGTCTAAAGCTGAACTTTCTATACATAATTATGACGTGCTGGGAAAATATGTTTTTTTTATATAGCCATTTGCCTTATATAAAAATTAGTTTACCAAAACTCATTTTTGTTTCTACTGATTCATTAGTATTTCTAGGCCTTACCATGCAGACTCCAGTATTTACAGCAGTTCATTAGAAAAGTGTAGAAAAGTAGTATGTCATTCATATTCTTTTTTTCTAGTCTTACTTTGTCAAAACTAGGAGCTCTAGCTATATTTAAAACTCCTTTAAAATGCTTCTCACTGGCCCTGATCTCATCTGAGAGAACTGGTGGTAATTTAGTCCATTTGCTTCTGTTTGCTTTTATGTGTAGAACTGCACTCTTCTGGCCTGTCAGAGTTTGTTAATGGCCAAAGTTACAGGCCATTTGCCTGCAGCAAGAAATTGATATCTTAAGTGATATATTAAGTGATATATTAAGTGAAGGGCAACGAGGCTGGTGAGGGGTCTGGAGAACAAGTCTTATGAGGAGCGGCTGAGGGAACTGGGGTTGTTTAGCCTGGAGAGAAGGAGGCTGAGGGGAGACCTCATTGCTCTCTACAACTACCTGAAAGGAGGTTGTAGCGAGGTGGGTGTCGGTCTCTTCTCCCAAGTAACAAGCGATAGGACAAGAGGAAATGGCCTCAAGTTGCGCCAGGGGAGGTTTAGATTGGATGTAAGGAAAAATTTCTTTACTGAAAGAGTGGTGAAACATTGGAACAGGCTGCCCAGGGAAGTGGTTGAGTCCCCATCCCTGGAGGTATTTAAAAGATGTGTAGATGCGGCGCTTAGGGACATGGTTTAGTGGGCATGGTGGTGTTGGGTTGACGGTTGGACTCGATGATCTTAGAGGTCTTTTCCAACCTCAATGATTCTATGATTCTATGATTCTTCTCTGCTTTTCTTAGAAATAATTTGTGGTTCTCTTTAGTCTCCTGTCTGATCCTTATAGTCATATAGACATACGCATTGTGAATGCTTGAATCCGCTAGCATTCCTCATCTCAGTTTTTAATATGTAGTCACTGTTAATTTGAGATGAGACTTAAGTGCTGACTGTCCTCCTGGAATGATATTTGTGTAATGTTTAAACATCTTGGGAGCACTGAAAGAGGCTTGGCCAATTAAATGCATAATGTGGAGTAAAAGCAGCTCCAACTTATTAGGTTTTATCTATGTTTGGGTTTTTTTTCTTTTTTTTCTCTGTAGGGCTTTAACTTAAGTCTTACTTTTGAGATCTTTTAAAATATCAAAGGAATCTGAGAGACCTTCTTTAGATCCTGTGATGGAAATAGATTAATATTAAACATTTCTAAATATATTTAGTTTAAGAACATGTAGAATAAAGATAAATGTACATATGTATATGAGATTATTAGAAAGCACATCTCTAAGTAAAAAAAGAAAATCGTGAATCAAAGTGACAAATTTCTAGCACAGAAGTGATTTATGTAACCTGAAGAAAAAATAAAAGGTTTGTTTCCTTTTCTCTTTCTTTGTGGAATAATGAATTGATACAATCAGTGAGTCTTGCCAATACATGACAATCTTATCTAAATTTTATCACAAATTTGGACTTCTGCCACATAGAATTTCTTCAAAGTACCAGTATAGGCCAACAACAAGTAAACATAGTATTAAAGTGAATATATAATACTTTCAAGTCTAAGAAATAGTTGAAAAAATAAAGTGTGGCTTCTCTTTAAATTTGAGTATTAGAATTACATTCTTACTGGGAATTTTGATGGGCTGGAAGGAGGGAGAGAGGTCTAAATAAATGTCTTGACCACTAAGTATTTCACATAACCATAGAGATGCTGGGAAGTAGCCAAATTATTTTTACTGTTAAAAAAGAACTTGATAGTTTTATTACATTCTGACAACTTAAAAATTATGTCTGTTATTGATTCATCATTTCAGATTATCACTTTAAAAACTAAAAATGGGTAAGATGCATCTTGCAAGTTCAAAGTTTTGATTTGACAAATATGCCTAATTCTCACTGTTGTGTGCTTTATGGCACATTTGTTTTCCACTCTTACAAATTTTTTTTTTCTGTGACAGTTTTTGTGGTTGACTGGGATTCAGACTGCACAGTGCCGTTGGCACTTAAATCAATAGCTTATATTCGATGTTTGTACTTGGGATTGTTCACCCTGAGAAAAGAATCACAATAATCTTGGAGTAGTCAGCCCAGTCTTTTAACTTCAGTGTGGTCAATATGTTTTCAATCCATCATGGATCTTTTTTTGAATTTTTTTAAAAACAATGTTTGTAGACTGTTTCAGCACCTGGGAAGGAAAGCAGGTGTCTACTTAAATACTTATAAGACTTTTCCCTTGGAGACTGCTTATCGGTATGTAAGAAAGCACTGAAAGAGGGGGAAGGAAAAAAAAAGAGAAACAGAAAAGTCAACTGGAAAAGACACAAGCCCTACCTCAGCCAGACACAAAGGAAGAGGACATATTATCAATGATGTAATGACCTCATGTGAGCTGTGTGTGTGGTGTGTGGTTTTTTTTTTTTTTTTTTTTTTTAATAATCAATCTCAAATTTTTTTCATGGGGTAGATAACTTCCTTTCCTTTCCCTCCTAGTCTTTCAGTCTTGCTGTGTTTTCCTTATACAGGCAGTTTCTATGGGAGGTGAGGACTTCATGAGTGACATAGTTGCATATTGGTGGAAGCATTCCAGCAGATTAGATTCCTACTTTGAAACAATATTAGTTTATAGAGTTTATATGCCTGTGCTTTAGAGAAATACGGATAGTATTGTTGTTTACATAATGTGAGATATGTGATTAGGAAATCCTTTCAGCTTTTTAGGAGGAGAAGAAATTTGATCAACATACTTCCTCACTGAGCGTGAAACAAACTTGCAGATTTTAATAAAAGGATACTGTATGCTTGCTAGGTTCATTTCCAGTATTTAATCTAATCAAGAAGCAAAATGAGACTGTGGGAACATATACCTTTGTTTTTCTAAATCCTCACTTTAAACTTCATCCTTTGTGACGGTTTCTTTGTTCCAGCTATATGACATTAAGAGAAATGCTGTTTTTAATAAAATCTTTCAAGTCTTTGATTACCATCACAAATGTAAATGCATTCATCTGCAATAGGAAGATCACGTGGTTCTCTGTTTATAGCATCTTTATATGAAGGAGAGATGCTATAAGTCTGGTAGATACAAAATTTAAATAATTTTAATGTGACTTAAGGGTCATAATAAGACAAAGTTAAATTACAGTAATTATGTATATAGCATGGGAACAACAGAAAGAAGATGACAGCTTTAAAACAAGGGGAGAAACATTTCTGCTAAACGTGCAGAAACAATGATTTTATGAAGGTACTTTGAGGAAATATTTGTCAAAATAATGCTATATAAACATCTTAAATTATTTTTTCCAACAGTACTTAAATCACCATTGGAGTTCTCCTCAATGGAACTTAAATTTGCACAACATTCAAGTGGCATATATTTCAGTATTGCTGATGAAAGTCTGAATTCTCAGGTATGTAATCACAAGTGTTGTTATACTTATTCTTGGCTGTAGCTTTTAATTACTCAAAAATGACTGGGAAGAGAATACAGATTTGGAACTCAAAATTCAGTCATATTCCAAATACATGGTTTAAATATTTAAAAGTTTTCTGATTGTAATTTTGTTAAGTTTTCAGTTTTATGTTTGTCTTCTGATCACTAGGAATTTTTCCAAAACTCACAATTGGGCTTGTCCTGACTTTCTGATATATGAGAAAGCGTGGCCACCATGAGAAACTGACATAGTTTACACATGAATTGTGTAAGAAATAGCTTGCTTCCAAAGATTTTCTGCCTCTGCCTATACTAGTAAACTAGACAGTGACAGTGCAGGAATGCAATTGATGTGCCACGATGGTCCATACAGTTAAATTGCTGTCCCAGTATGTTGCATGGTACTGATCTGTGCCAACTGGCACTCTCTCAAGAAATTCCTGGTCATGATTTAGGGCTTAATGGGAAAGAAGCCCTAAATAGGATATTTGGCCATTCTGTTTTGGAACATAGAGAATTTGACTGAACGAATGCAAAACATAGCATAACATAATTTATTATTTCTAATTCCCAAAGGCTTTCTTTGGAAATTATAAAAAACGATTTTTGGCAATGTTGAAAACACTTGAAAGTCTTTTTCAAGTATCTTCAGAAACCAATGATAATACAAAGTCAAGGCCTTTTCCTAGCTATGGATGTGTAAGGAGTTGAAAGAGCAACTCTGAGATAAAGGAATGGATTTTTTTTTTTTTTTTGTTTCCACCTTCATCGTATTGAATTGAAAGAATGGGTTCTGAAAACCTATTCTGAACTTCTTGCTTTTTCAACATATCTACCTGAAAGTCTAGATGTCATGAGCCATGTGTTTTGTGCTTGTTGTGCTTCATTTGTATCAGGAAAAACTCCTCACTTCTGTTTGGCTAAGCACTCCCATCGTGACACTTTGATCTATTTACCTCGCATAAATGAGATTTTTTCCATTCTGGAAAGAAAGTATTGCTCTTTGTGAATGTGGTGAGTGACTGGAAAGCATCTAGTCTGTGCTGATAGGCATACTCATCTTCTCACCTTACAGATATAATAAACTGGTCTCTTCCTTGCTTTCTTGCTTTCACTCTGATTTGATTGCAAAAAGAATGCTTAGGATAGGGCAATGTGAAAAGTATCGTGGTGTTTGCTGCTTTCCCTCTTTCATCATGTCCTCCTTTCTCTGCAAATATTTACAGAAGCTTGACCTGAAGAATATCTCAAGGCAGCAGTTGACATGGAAATTGAATTGTGATGATGCAGGCAAGAATACAGAAGACAGTATTTTTAAATTTAGTCTGCAGACTGGATTCCTTGATCCAGGACAAAAAATCAGTATTGCTGTATTCTTCTGCCCTTGTAAGTAATTTTATGAATTCTTCTACAGATAGTTTGGCCAATATACCATTTTCATAGATTTGTTTAAATGACTTTTTATGATGAATCATAACTAGCGCTTGTTTTGATTAACTTCCAGTTAACATGACTAAATAACAAACTAAAATGCCGAAAGAAAGGTTTGTTGTGGTTTTGAGAAAGTAAGACAGCTGCAGACCTAACACAAAGCATGGAATCACTTGATAGCATTATTTGAAAAGTCTGGTTTGCACATGTAAAGCATCAAGTTTTGCACATACAAAGCATCAAAGGCTGGGATAGCTGAATCGTTTTCAATACTGCTCCTTCATGTGCAATTAGGTTGACTGACTTAGATACTAAAGCTTTCCGAGAGTACTCGGAATGTGTGTGAACTTTTTTCCTAAATAGCCATAATTTAGATAAGAATGGAAATTTCCTGCCTTGATGAGATACAAAATCACTTAGCTATGGTATTTTCTGAGTAGTCTGCTCAGGCAACCAGATCCTTAATAAAAAATGTAAAATAGATTTCTAACAAAACTTGGGAGCATGCAGGAAGATGATAATCAACCACATTACACCAGAAGAGGAATGGCAGAACATGAATATTAGGATTCTGCCTTATTCCCAGTCAAGTGTTTAGGGTAGAGAGTAATGTAACGCTGTATTTGAGTTGATAAAGCCCACCAACTATGCAGCTGACGCCTACAGAACTGAGTTGTTTTAGCAGTTTTAAGCGGCCTACGTTTGAGGCCCCAGCATTCTCAAGGGGAAGAAAAGTTGTTTTGTGGGTTGGATCTGATCCTGAGTCAGCAAGTGAGTGTCCCCATCCTAAAGAAAGATCTTGCTGCTATTCTTTGATAGGATTGAAATCTATAACCTCAATTAAGCACTGGGAACAATTTAATATAATTATAAATAAAAAAAAAAATTATAGGTATAAGAGTCTTGCCGTGATTCTGTATGATAAACTGAGAAGACTGTATTAAATGTCGCTCTGCAAACATGTTGTGAATATGCAAGAGCAGTATTTAATTGCACGTGTTACTTGGAGTTGCTTGCTGTACTTCAAAACATTTTTCCATTATGTTTTATACCTTGTTGGTAGCTTTTGTCTTCAACTTATGGTTGAAGAAAAATCACAATAACTTGTGATTTTGCTTCAGGAAATGGAAAAATAATTAATGTATAATGATTTTTGCAGAATTATTTAGAAAGTAGTTTGTTTTAAATTCTTTTAATTTTTGTTTTGAGTAGCAAATTCTGACTTTTCTGAAGTAGAATTTCTTTGTGCATATAATACCTGGAAAGTTTCTGACCCAATCAGTATCTATAGTTGTAGTTTTTACTTCTGAGCTGTTCATGAGGTATCCTTTTAGAAATATGTATTTAAATCACTCTGTTAAATTATATATTATTACAAATTAAACTGCTAGAAGAAAGTTAAATGCATTTACTATTGGAAGGCTGAGCAAAAATATTTAGAGCACGTTTCTGGCTTTGATGCATCACTTTGTCTCCTTTTCCCCTACATTTCTCCAAAGTAAATTGCAAAAGCCCTGTTTTTTTGGCTCTGAACCACACGTTTATGAAACAGCCATAAAAATGTGTTCAATGCAATAAAGATTTTTTTACTAGGTAGGTTCTATTTTGTACTTTGCGTAATCCTTGGTTTTGGAACCAAATGATGTGATCTCATCTTCATCTCATCTATGCAGGTCCTCAGTCATTTTTAGTGGTAACTTATGTAGGTTAACAAAATAAAATAAATAGAGATGAAAATTTTTGTTAAAGAATTTGTTTTGGAAGCAATATGAAATAAAAGAATCCAACGATACTAGGTGAATTGAATGAAAATATTGTCCCAGGTGTGAGAAAATGTTAGAATATAAAAATCGGAAGGGGTTAAACAGCGGGAGCAGGATGACAAGAAGATTGGGCAAAACGCAGAGATATATCGTAGGAGAAAAATCTGGAAGTTATCTCTTTTCAGATGTTCAGTTTTACAAAGTTTTAGGAATATGGGCTTGGAATCTCAGTTTAATTATGAAAGATGTAAGGATCTACTCAAAGCACGTCTGGAGAGTGTGTCTGGACAGAAGAAAGGCTTTGGGTAAACTTCTGAATTCTGAGTAACTGTTGAGATGCAACTCAGAGGAAAAATAAGTTAAAGAAGTCAAGGGAAAGAAACATAATTATGACCCCAGGTCTTTGAAGTAAGAATGTAGAGGAAAGAGGAATGGAAATACAGAAGGTTGGAAAGTGAAAAACAAACACTCATAACCTTCTGTTGTTCCTTGAGAAGCAACTAAAAAATACACATGTAGTTAACTGTAACTCTGTTTCTTTTAAACATTTTTTTCTCCTTTTATAAATTTCTACTTCGCTTTCAATAGGGTATCATTTTTTTTCTGCAGTATTTCAGATAATAAAGCCTACAAAGTTAAGTGTTGTAACTTTGAGAAGGTATTCTAATAGATATTTTTGCAGAGTGTGCCTATGGTTAGAATGATTGTGGATCATACTAAAATAATCACTTGTGAAGAACACATACAAGCATTTTTGTCTGCTTTGAATTTGAGAAACACATTCTTCTAATAGGAGATATAACAACTGCATTTTGCATTGATTAGGTTAACGTATATAGCTTGGAAAAGAAAATTGCTCAGGGCAACATTAGACTTGGAAGATAAAAAGAATAAGTCTGTATTTCCAGATATCTGTGATTATTTTAGGGCCCGGATGAGCACAGGGTCTCATTTTCTCCTTCTAAGTACCACTCTGGCATTTAAAACAGAGGAAATTAAAAAAAAAAAAAATTCTAATACTATTTTGTACAGCAGCTGGAGAGGGATCATGTGATAATGAGTAGGTGAAATGATCATCCATATGATGGTTGTTCTATTTAGGTGTTTACATCATGAGAATGTATTAAAATCGCTTGTGTGTTGCAAAGACTGTGTAACAGAGAACAGCATACAAATAAAAGCCAATATTTTGAATTACTGAATAAATTGTATGTGTAAATGCAGATGTGTATATACATAAATGACTGATAAATAATTGTCATTTGAAGTTATTTGTATTTTTGCTGTGTTCTCATACTTTTATTTACAGAAAATCATAAATAACAGTAAAAATCAATTGCCCTTAATTCAATGTTGTAAGTATTTTCCTATGATTTATAACCTACTTGTGATATACCTTCACTGAATATAATTACTGTTTCTTGTAAGAGAACATTAGATACATCAAAACCCACGCAGGAGACCTAGTTAATGAATATGGTGTGCTAATCACCTTCATAGGTTTGTACTGTAAAGTTGTAGTATGTGGGGGTGAACAAACCTTAAAATGAACTTTGAGTGTGCATTAATTTGTTTAAATATGCCACAATATTTATAATAATGAGAGTGCAAAATGCTATCGTAAGCTACAGTGTTAAATTAAATGCAAGGGTTTATATAATTCATGGTAATATGATGCTACCTGTTAAGAAAAGTATACTAAATTTAATAGAGATTCTCAAGAACTGAAGTTATGTTAATATGATCTTCTTCTGCTGTACTATAGTATAATGCATTAACAGTATATGAAAAATTTCACTATATCTTATTGTGGTATGAAAAACTTGTCTGCAGCATAGTAAGTTACAATAAATCTGTGCTCTGGGATCCTGTGTGGAAAAATACTCACAAATGCACCAGTGAGTTAACAGGAGTTCAGTGCCCCTGGAGGATGTGATGATTATGTAGTGGGCACAGATGACCATCATGACCTCCATCTTCTAGGGCTTTTTTTCTGCAACAGTAAGATATTAAATAACTATGCCCTTTAACAGTTTCTGTGGAGAAATGATTACTTTACTTTTGATTTTTTTTTTTTTTTCATTTTCTGTAGGGCTTACCTTTTAAATTTTAACCACCTGTGACTTCTGTGCTTTGAAGTCTATATTTCAGTGTATGCAGATATTCTTCATTGGCGCCCATTTAGGCTGAAGCTGTATATATGCAATAAGGCATGAATTACTGGAAAGTCCAAGGCAACTAAACTAAAAAAGTTTATTCGGGAGCCAAGTGTAGGAACTGAATAACAATCTAACACAAACTTAAGAGGGTGAGAAGAGCAGATGGTGATTTTACTTTCTTCCCACCCACTCTCAAAAGATAAAAAACCATGCTATTATACAGTTGAGATTTCGGGGGGGGGGGTGGGGGTGGAAATTAGATTTGTGCTGCTAGAGAGGAACAAGGAATATGGAGATCCTTAAAGAGGTGGCCGTTTAAACTAGCTTTTGCTGCTAGTTTAAATTGCAACTGAAACAGGTAGAGTGGAAGGTGTGGGGACTTGAAATATTTCTCCTCCAGAAGCGTGTGAGCAGTATCGGGAGGAGAACTTGCATATGTGCATAACTGACTTTCAGCAGAAATAGAATCTGTTTTATGTTTCTGTTAACAAGGAATCTGCATAAAGTATAGTCCCAGGATAGCATGCTAGGGAGTTAGGCATCCTGAACTGGATGGGCTTTCTAGTGCAAATTAGACTGAAAAGGAAGCACCTAATGAATATATGCACATATGTACTTTGAGAAGTTGTGTTCTTTTATTCAGAGTTTTTTCTAGGGTAAGTCAATGAATGCTTATTTCCCCTAATAAATATATCTAGAAAAGACAGAGGGGAAATTTCCCATATAATTCTACAGATTTTGTTAGCCCTTGGCAAATTTAGATTGGCAGATTTGTAAATACTATCTAATCTCCCTAAGGAAAATTTTCACATCTGCTGGACTGCTTGTTGTTTGCCCTATAGAAATTAATGGCGATATATCAGAATGGTAACAGCAGCACAAGCTTTGACAATAGTCATGAAAGGTGTGATTAATAGAACAAATTCATGACTTCAGCTGTTAGTTCAGGACATAACTCTCATTAATTTCAAAGTAATTTATTTAACTTGAGATATCCTGAAAACATTGGTCCTAGGCATTACAAACTAATGAACAAAACTTAATGGAATCATTCACTTTTTTTGTCTTTGTGTCTGTTTAAAATGAGGACAGTATCGCAACATCCTAGTGTTTCTGACATACGCAATAAATTATTGGCTTACATATTATGAAGAGTTTTGATGTTAGTAAATGTGTGGAGCCACACACAGAATGATCAGCGATGCAGAATAAGAACTGTCTGTTCTGCCTTCTGAGCGAGTCAGGGATTCTATGGCAAACAGATGTGATCATGTAGTTACTGGATTTGTTAGACTTGTTATGTACGCTATGGATTAAAAGTTTTTATGAGGAAAGCTTAACACTATTCTTTCCTAACTTTTGAAGGTTTAACTTTGGAACTATGGTTTATACGAATATTTTAAAATATGAGTTAGTGAAAATTGCATGTTCTTTGGTACTGACATATGCTCCTCTTCCTTCATGGCATTCCGTCCCTATGGCATTTATTGGTTGTGGCCTTTCACTTTCCTTTACTATATGTCATACACATGTATGAAGATAGGATACCAGAAATATGGTTTAGTTAGAGCACAGCTGTAGGACAGTGGACTGTCTAGCTCGTATATGGGGGTAACTTGTACAGAACATCTCTTCTTACAAGCATGTCAAAAATGTCCTGTTTGGTTCTTCATGCATCTCCATGACCTTTTCTGATGTTCTCCCACCTTTCCCTTGTAAAAGGGCTAAGTGCCAGAAAAAGGTGTGTTCTTGCTGCATCAAAACCTAGAAGCACAAGCGTCTTAGCCTTCTCAGCAGTATTGTCTCCTAAAGTTGATTTCCATTTAACAGGGAGTTAGCCAGATGTTGCAAGCACTGCAGCAAGTTTCCCTTTCATCTGGTTTTCACTTTGCCAGTTTCATGTTTTCTGGTCTGAAACGAAGGGATCCGCAGGCCATGTTCTGGTGAGCTAACGGGCTTCTGTGAAGCTCCTCTATTATCATCACCATGAAGAAATTGGCTCTTATGAGGAGGGAATAAGACAAAATATTTTGAAGACGCTAGGTTTTCTTCTTTGTGTATGTAAACAATGGCAGCTCTTTCTCAGGCTGTGAAAAAAATTATCTGAGCTAATCTCAGAAGAGCTTCTCACATGTATTTTGTTTGCAGTGACACATATGTGCTCATACAGACACATAAAATACAAAAATTGTTTGTTTTGCTATCTCTTTCCTTCTTAAATATTAGGTGAGGTTGTTTCCATACTTACTAATCTGATGACAGAGGGGAATCAAAAGGAAAGGTGTTTTTCTTGAAAATGAAAAGATTAAAGTTTTTTGGTTGTCGTACAACATCATGCAGATTTCTTTCTAAATACAAGAGGTGTTCGTTAGTTGGCCTTCAAAATTGTTTATTTTGCTAGCTCTTCAGCATGTGGGAATGACTGAAAATTTGGTAAATGGCACTGCATGGTTTGGAACACCATTTTGATAGTGTAACAGTTGCGGAAGGAAGCACCTTGGTCCCTGTATCACTGAAAGAAAATGTGCTTTTCCATCCTAGAGAAAACCGCCTTGCAGCAGTTAGCAAGTTGGCATGAGAAGGGGCAGAACACAAGGAAATGGGAGATGGTCTCAGTGGAGGGTAGAACCTGTCCTGCTGGCTCGTGTGAGGCTAACTTGGCAACAGTATAGGTTTTAGAATCATCTGTTAAAATGTAGTGATTGCCATCTTAAAAGGCACCAACTTTTTCTTGTCTTGATAGGCAGATGCTTCTGATATTTACTCCTTTATAAAATTAACATTCTCTGTGTTAATTAGTGTAATTTATGATATGAGTGCAATTCTTAAAATTCTGAGAAGCGTTACATTGATATTATATATAAAGTAATATTAATACAGTAAATGAACTCAAACGTTGAAAAATTTCTGACAAATTAAAAGAAATATGTATTTCTGGTTTGCTACAGGCAAGTGTTCTAAGCTTTCTTAATAAATAATTCTTCTGATACAACATTTACTGTATGTTAAGCTACATTTTGAGTAAGAAAGCAATACCAATGACTTTTTAAAAAAAAAAAAAAAAAACCAAAACCAAACCCAAACCCTCTTACTATAACTTTTAATTGCATGTATTTATGGTAATATAATTTTGTGGTGTTTTTTCTTTTTTTTTTTTTTCCCCTCTTTTTTTAACGTTTTTAACAGCTTGTCCTGGGACATACGCATCTGAAATGTTAGTGTGTCTAAATGATAATCCATCACATTACAAAATAACATTGTCTGGCACTGTGAAGTCACCAAAAATAAATTGTGATCCCCCCTTTTTAATGCTGATGCCAGTTCCTCTGAATGTGAAAACTGAAACAGCCATCAATATCATTCCACAAGATTATTTAAGGTAAAAATCTCAAATTTATTACAGAAATCCTGAATAATTCTTGGTTTTGTTTTCTTCTGAAGAAGTGAATTAGTTTTTGTTTGTGACGGTTAGTATTAATTTTCTGCTCAGCAGAGGAAAGAGTTTGCATATTTAAGAGAAAATTCACGTAATTTATATTGCTGTACATTCAACAAGCCCATGTACTGTCCCCAAAACATTCCTGCTTCATGAAGTGACCATCTTCTAATATATTCACGCTGTAAGATGCTTTTAAAATTACTTTGAATAGCACAAAAATTAAGAAGAGAGTCCTACCAGGATTTTTTGTTAACTTTAGCCAGATATTAAGATCATAGTCTTATTTATTTTTTTGCATTGTGATCAGATAAAATCTTCCTGTTGTTTTATTTTCTCTACTCCACAGGTTATAAAGCACTGTTTTTTTTTTTTTTTTTTTTTCTTCCTAAGCAAGATTTTAGTACTAAAGAGGACAGCACAAATGTTTTAATCCTGTCACTTAATATAATAAAGAATCCATATAGTTTTCATTTTTCTGTGGATCACCTACTTTATCCTTTTATTTGAATTTATAAGACACCCTTTTTGTAATCTTCATATTATGTAGCATAACTTAGCACGACAGCTATTCCAATTTGACAGAAATCTTAATATTTTAATCTTTCCAAGCATCCTTGTGTGTATGTGTTTTGAAATAGGCTTTTCTGGTCTCCGAGATACAACTTTTCTGTTTGTAATTAGTAAGGAGCAGTAATATTAGTTTGTTATGCTTATGTAGGTATCGTTTTAATACCAGAAGAATTGGAGCAAAACTCTTTAAGTTGCCATCAATTAATGAAATTAACTTTACCTTCAAATTATTATTGTCTTATCTCATTTGAGTTGTAGTAACTTATCAAGTGATTTGTCTATTGTCAGTAACTCAGTGGTTGGAACTGAATGGATTCCATATAGGCCTGGACTGACTGCCAGTCTTATTGCAGAACTGGAACCTAAAATTACATAACTGGGGAAAGCATCTTAAGTATCTTTCACAAATTTCCCCTTAATATTTCTAGTTTAAAACTTGCTTTACCTTGTTGTCCTGGTTTCGGCAGGGATAGAGTTAATTTCCTTCCTAGTAGGTGTGGAGCTTTACTTATGAACCACAGTCTCTCCAGGGGTACACCTGCTGCGGCATAGACTTATCCACAGTCACTTTGAGATGCACCTGTTCCAGCATGGCCTTCTCCATGGGCCACAATGCCTTCAGAGATATACCTGCTCCAGCGTGGCCTTACTCACAGCCACAGTCCCTTCAGAAATAAACCTGCTGTAGCACAAACGTAACCATGGCCACAGACGCTTCAAGATGTACCTGCTCTGACATCGGCTCATCCACGGCCACAGACGCTTTGGGGTGTCCTGCTCCCGCCTGGACTCATCCACAGGTCACAGTCCCTTCGACTTGAGTTCACACTGGAGTTCCAGCCTGTCCAGTACAGCAGCACAGAAACAGCAGCGATGCCCTGGCCGTCTACCAGCCCAGGCGCATGGCCATTGCTGTTATCAGAATGTTCCCAGGCACAGTAGAATACGATGATAAGCAGTACAGCAAGCAGCGAAAGCAAAAAGCAGCCACTAACGAGCACTAGACTCTAACATACAGTAAGGCAAGCAAACCCCATGGCAAGCACAGGAGCCTGCCAATTAATAGCTAAACAGCAATAACAGCTATAAATTCGATCAAGCACGTTCCAATCAAACCTGTCATTATCTTGAACCCTTCAAGCCCCATGTTGGGCGCCAAAAAGGACTGTCGTGGTTTAATCTCAGCTGGCAACTAAGCCCCACACAGCCGCTTGCTCACTCCCCTCCAGTGGGATGGGGGAGAGAATCGGAAAGGTAAAAGTGAGAAAACTCGTGGGTTGAGATAAAGACAGTTTAATAGGTAAAGCACAAGCCACACAGGCAAGCAAAGCAAAACCAGGAATTCATTCACTACTTCCCATCGGCAGGCAGGTGTTCAGCCATCTCCAGGACAGCAGGGCTCCATCACGCGTAATGGTGACTTGGGAAGACAAACGTCCCCCCACATCCTTCTTCCCCCAGCTTTATATGTTGAGCATGACGTCACATGGTATGGCCCTTTGGCCAGTTTGGGTCAGCTGTCCTGGCTGTGCCCCCTCCCAGCTTCTTGTGCACCTCCAGCCTTCTCGGTCAGTAGAGCGTGGGAAGCTGAAAAATCCTTGACTAGTGTAAGCACTACGTAGCAACAACTAAAACACCAGTGTGTTATCAACATTATTCTTACCCTAAATCCAAAACACAGCACTGTACCAGCTACTAGGAAGGAAATTAACTCTATCCCTGCCGAAACCAGGACACTTGTGCAATAATGCAGTTTAATCAATATTAAGGAAAGCTTTACGTTTAGGAAACCTAAAGTAAAGAAGTAATATTTATGCCCTTTGTAGCACAGTTAGTAGAAATTGCTCTTTTTTTGGATGTTGAACTACTGTGGGTCAGTATAAAATGTTCAGATACATATGTAGAAAACAAACTAGTATCTAAAGGCTAAAAGAATTTTAATTCTTTAGTTAGTTTCACTTGATTTATACTTAAAAACTGAAGTTATTCTTCTGTATTAAACTGTGAAAAGCAGTTTCGTAAATGTGTGAATCTGTGAATCAACTCTATTACTGTCATCCTGTGAGCACAAACACCATTACTATTTATTTTTAACAGGCAATCACAAATTCAAGTTGAACTTCCGGAGCTTGAACTTGAAGATGGTGACAGGATTTACCCTTTTTCTGTACAGTTCCGAGAAGGACAAGATATTGTTCTTTCATCAGATGGCACAAATAAGGAACTAATTTGTCATATCAGCTTCAGATCATCTAGGCCAGTGTCATTTTTAGGGAATATTTTCTTCATCGATGAAGAAGAAAACAGGTAATGTGTGCAATTCGAATTCATTTGGGGGCAGGGTCCAAACTGACAAAGTTGGATATAAGACACAGAACTCATAATGGTTGGGTAAAGGCAAACAAGAATCATTCTGAAAAATACGAAAATGAAACATAGAAATGTATTTCATTTTTCAACTGAATTACAATTCGAAAACACAAAATTCAGCTTTGGTCTCTAAGGTAAGATTCATCTACGTGGCCATCTTAAGGTCTTGTATCTCATTCATATCTATTGGCATTTCTTATGTCTACTTCAATCTTCTCAGATTGCTTTGGAGACACATGGTCTTGATTCAGCAAATCCCAATGTTTTCTATTACAAGATATTTTGCTTTTTGAAAAATACCCTATTAAAATTCTATCGTCCATTCCATGTTGGATTTCAAGGTGGTCTGATTTTGAGTTGAGCCAGGCTCAACAGAATAAAATTTCACCGAGTTTTTCTCCTGCGTTTCTTTTTTTAAAACAATGAAATGTTTGTGACTGGTTTAGAGTCTCTTTTCTGGTCTTATCCTAATGGAAGAACTGGTGGTTCTTACCACCTATTTGGAAATCTTTACAAAGTTGCAGTAGAGTGATCTTGCAAAGGATTACTCCATTTTCAGTCCTCTCAAAAGCTTCGGGTGTTCCTCCGGTACTCAAGGATTCAAGAAGAGACGTCTTCAGAGTAAAGGTAGGGAGACTTCTCAAGGGGGAATTACACTGGAAGTCACAATTTCATTTTGCTAGGAACCAGCAAAGAACATGTCCCAGTCTTATTTTAAGGGATGTCCCTCCCTCTCTGTGTGTGTCATTCTTCAGTCTTTTGCTCTCCATTTTGTCTGTCTTTTTTCCCCTGCACTCTACTGCTAGCTTTTTTGTGTGTGTGTGAGTGTGTGTCCCCTTTCTTTGGTTTTAATTATGTTTTTAAATGTCACTTTTAACTCAACTTCTATTGTTATATCTTAATCCTTTAATTTTTCTTTCCCTGGTTTTATGTTTTTTCAGCTTTTTAGAGCAGGACAGTCTATTATGAGTTTGTATATTCTGAGCTAAGGCATTTCCTGATCTCTAGTTCTTCCTGCAATATCTGTAATACTGTTACTCAGTTAGCTTATTAGGAATCTGGAGGCTACTGTCCATACCAAAGATCAATATGGAATCCTTCAGGTGGAAGAGTGTGGGTCAGTTTGGTTTTCTTTTGCTTTGGTTTGGATTTTTTTGTGTGTAGGGTTTTGTTTGTTTGTTTACTTGTATTTTTTGTATTGGTTTTGGATTTTTTTGCGGGGGTGTTTTGGCTACCGAGAAGGAAAGCTGTATATGTGTGTTCCAAGACAGGGATTGGGAACTATTAAATGATTAATATATTAAATGCTTCTGTCAATTTTTTTTAAATTTGCAAGGGGCAGGGCAGTATCTTTGAGCAGCTCTATAGGGACACAGTTGATTCATGACTAAAAAGGAGGCCGACTCCTGATCTCAGTTAAGGCTTCTTTGGGGCATAAGATAAAAAGAAATCATTTTAACAGCCAGGTGACGCAACACTGCATGGATGGATGTGGCTCGTCTATATCAGTGCAATTTATTGTTTACAGATTCTACTACACACACACACACACACATATGGGTGTGTTTTTTGTATGTGTAACGCTAGGAATTCATAAAAGTACACTAGGGATACGTTTCAGCTTCAGACCATACTTCCTGTATGAAGAATATACAGGATACTGTCTTTTCTCATATACTTCTGATATATGAGACATAGGACTGGATAGCAAAGTATGGAAAACTGTTGGTGTCTTCTCCCTCCCTCTGTGCTGGGCTCTTCAGTGTTTTCTGCACTGCCTTAGAGGGCCATTCTGGACAGCAGCATCAGCAGAAGCGGGCACTATCAGAGAGAAGGGATAAGGGACAGATGTGCTTTACATTGTTATTTATTTATTTATTTATTTATTTATATATTTCCTCACATGCAATCCTGTGCACTATGTCAGAAAGCATTTGAAATTTTCAAAAGTACTGAAATCATTTGGGAATATAAGCTCTACATCTGAAAAATACTTAGGAAATTATGTGGTCTAATTCCTGTTAGACCTAAATTCCTTTAGGACAGAACACCTAGTGTTTGATGGCAATTTATATGCAGTGTTCATACCAAAATTCATCTCTTGAAAATACTGTTTAGTGATGAAGACATATGCAAACACAGAATTCATACATCTTGTTTTGATTTTTAAAGTAGTAGGTTGTTTTTTAAGTAACTTCAATGGTGAAAAGCAATGCAGAAAGTCTCCCCTGCCCCTAGTAAATGGAGATCAAAGCTGTTATTAAATGTTCTATGCAAAAATAACTGCTTTCAGCATTTGTCCCTTTTGTTCATCTCTCCCCTTGGTGGAATGAATGGGTGTATGCATGAGGAGGAAAGATAGGTACTGTTGTAATTAGAAGTCATTCCCACAGTTAGTATTTTCAGTAAAACAACTATTTTGGGGGTTAAATATCTCCACCCTACAGCTTAGAATGGGATTTTTCCTAAGCATAAAACTAAATTTTACATTATTTTGATGCAAGAGTTACGGACCTTTGGATTGGATATAATCCTGCTCACATTGGATTTTATATTTTTCTGTATAGATTGTCAGCCAAGAATCTATTTCTTATTAATTTTGTTTAATGCTAAGATTTAATCATTGTGTGGGATGTGATTCATAAACGTGTGCTAAAGCTTGCAGTAATTATCAGAAAAGGATAATTTAAGCTTATGATGAGGTCTGACATATAGCTGCTGAGCAGGCACAATATTTAGTTTTAATAACTTTTTTTATATGATGCACTAGCAGCTTCTCAAACCTTGTTATAGAGAAATAATCCTTTCTGCTGTGTAATAAACTTTTTTCTATATTTTTCATTAAAATGAAATGAAGGATACCATCCTCAATTTAAAGGCAAACTCAATGTGTTTTTGAAAAAAAGACACCAAATAAAAGTCATCACCTTAAAAGGCATCCCTGCTCGCAAAGGTGAAAAAATTCATGTTCAGGAATGTCAAATCATCTTAAAATTGCTGCTGTATTTTAAAACATAGCAGATAGTTCTGTCCTTTAACAAATACCTAAAAACATTGATTTGTCAATGCATATGTGATTTCATGTCACAGAGTTGCATGTGCGTGTGGGCTGTAGGAGCAGATGATGTAAAACCCGAATACAACTGGGTGAAATAGCACACCATCCAAAATGAAGGGATTCTGTGTGTTCTATTAGTCAGTGTAGTAATATTATTCATACTGGCTTTTGGAAGAAATTATTTTTATCATAACCAGAAATAATTCTTTCCTTCAATTGGAAAAGTCTAAGTGCCCAATTCTCTAATCCTGATCATATTGTTATTATTCTAATAAAGTCTATGATAATTTATCCAGACTTGGGTTTTGTTACTACTGTTAATATTACTATGTGCTTTGATACTCCACTCTATAGTAATCTGTAGCTGCAATTCCTTGTTTTCTGCATATATACCCTTCATTCTTCCTACGCCCCCCATGGGAGACCTATGCAATGTGTTCAAACTTCAAACCTGATTCAACCTATTATCTAAGCATTTGAGCAGTTTGTTTCAAACTGTGTAACTAATGAATTTAAACTGCCTTATTAATTTGAGTCTTTTAGGAAGACAAGATTTCAGGGCCTTCGAGATCTTTAATAATAAAACAATGAAACCTATAACCTTTTATAACACCTATAAAAGCTAACTGTTCTTGAATAGGTTTCTGGTTTGTTTAATAGGCCGTGAAATCTCACAGTATCCGTTGCTGAAGATGTATTAATTTGTCAGGTATCCTCTCGTTATATTTCCATTTTCAAAGTAATAATATGTATTTTTAAATGATTTGAACTAAAATTTTGAACTTCATATTCTGTGTTCTGGAATTAAAATAAGTGAGTTAAAAAGTTATTTTCATATGTTGGTAAAATATCACGTCCTGTATTTAACTACTTAGAAGAGGAGCCTTAACTTCTAAGCAAAACTAAGTCTAGGCATATTTCAAAGCATGAGTATTGACGAGACAAATACTCTGTTTTGGTCATTTTTTACTTAGGCTCTGCAGTGTTTTGCTTTTCTAAATTCAGGTCTAAAACTTCAGTAGGATTGATTCGCATGGTCCATGTTAAGTCCATCTAAATAATAATGTTTTTTTTCTTTAAATCAGAGTGAACATTGGGTAGAAGATAGATATAGTTGAATTTGGCTACTTTACAGAAAACATTTGAAAGACGATAGGCAATCATGATTTTAGCAAACCCATGCTATGTGTAGCTGTAAAAAAACCTGAAGAGATATATGGTTGTCATTTATGCAAGTAATTTACTGTGTGCACAGATTCCATTAAATGGATCATAAGAAAATGCATTAATATTTATTTAATGACTGTCTTAAATGAGAATTTGCAGTTAATTTCTAATGTTATTTTTAATCTCTGTTCTCCCTTTTTGCTCCTTTGGCTCCAAAGCAGAATAAATGATGTTTTCTTGCAGAGGGCTGATAGGAATACAGAAGTAAAAGATAACATAAAATCGCAGATTCATAGAATAGTCTGGGTTGGAAGGGACCTCTAAAGGTCATCTAGTCCAACCCCCCTGCCGTGGGCAGGGACATCTTCAACTAGATCAGGTTGCTCACAGCCCCGTCCAACCTGACCTGGAATGTTTCCAGGGATGGGGCATCCACCACCTCTCTGGGCAACCTCTTCCAGTGCTTCACCACCCTCAGCGTAAAAAATTTCTTCCTTATATCTAGTCTAAATCTACCCCCCTTTAGTTTAAAGCCATTCCCCCTGGTCCTGTCAACAAACAGGCCCTGCTAAAAAGTCTGCCACCATCTTTTTTGTAAGCCCCCTTTAAGTACTGATAGGCTGCAATAAGGTCTCCCCAAAGCCTTCTCTTCTCTCGGCTGAACAACCCCAACTCTCTCAGCCTTCCTTCATAGGAGAGGTGTTCCATCCCCCTGATCATTTTTGTGACCCTCTTCTGGACCCCCTCCAACAGGTCCATGTCTGTCTTATGCTGAGGGCTTCAGAGCTGGATGCAGCACTCCAGGTGGGGTCTCCCCAGAGCAGAGCAGAGGGGCAGAATCACCTCCCTCGACCTGCTGGCCACGCTTCTTTTGATGCAGCCCAGGATACGGTTGGCCTTCTGGGCTGCGAGCGCCCATTGCTGGCTCATGTCCAGCTTTTCATCCCCCAGTACCCCCAAGTCCTTCTTGGCAGGGCTGCTCTCAACCCCTTCATCCCCCAGCCTGTATTGATACCGGGGGTTGCCCCGACCCAGGTGCAGGACCTTGCACTTGGCCTTGTTAAACCTCACGAGGTTCACACGGGCCCACTTCTCCAGCTTGTCCAGGTCCCTCTGGATGGCATCCCGTCCCTCAGGCGTGTCAACCGCTCCACTCAGCTTGGTGTCATCTGCAAACTTGCTGAGGGTGCACTCAGTCCCACTGTCTGTGTCATTGATGGAGATATTAAACAGTACTGGTCCCAGTACGGACCCCTGTGGGATGCCACTCGTCACCAGTCTCCATCTGGACATTGAGCCATTGACCACTACCCTCCGGATGCCACGATCTAACCAATTCCTCACCCACCGGACAGTCCACCCATCAAATCCATACCTCTCCAGTTTAGAGAGGAGGATGTTGTGGGGGACCATGTCAAAGGCCTTGCAGAGGTCCAGATAGACGACATCTGTAGCCCTTCCCTTGTCCACTGATGTCGTCACTCCATCATAGGCGGCCACTAGGTTGGTCAGGCAGGACTTGCCCTTGGTGAAGCCATGCTGGCTGTCTCGAATCACCTCCCGGTCCTCCATGTGCCTTAGCATAGCTTCCAGGAGGGTCTGTGCCATGATCTTCCCAGGCACAGAGGTGAGACTGACTGGCCTGTAGTTCCCCGGGTCTTCCTTTTTTCCCTTTTTTAAAAGGGGGGTTATGTTCCCCCTTTTCTGGTCAGTGGGAACTTCTCTGGACTGCCATGACTTCTCAAATACAATGGATAGTGGCTTAGCAACTTCATCCACCAGTTCCCTCAGGACCCGCAGATGGATCTCATTGGGTCCCATGGACTTGTGCACCTTCATGTGCCTTAGATGGTCTCAAACCTGATGTTCTCCCACAGTGGGTGGCTCTTCATTCTCCCAGTCCCAGCCTTTGCCTTCTGTGGCTTGGGTGGTGAGGCTTGAGCACTTGCCAGTGAAGACCGAGGCAAAAAAGTCATTGAGTACCTCCGCCTTCTCCATGTCCCGGGTAACCAGGTCTCCCGTTTCATTCTGGAGAGGGCCCACATTTTCCGTCGTCTTCCTTTTATCCCCGACGTACCTATAGAATCTTTTCTTGTTGCCCTTGACGTCCCTGGCCAGATTTAATGCTATCAGGGCTTTAACTTTGTCCCATGGCACTCTACCAAGCAGATCCCTGAAGAGGCCAAAGTCTGCTCTCCTGAAGTCCAGGGTAGTGAGCTTGCTGTGCGCCCTCCTCGGTGCCCTCAGGATCTTGAACTCCACCATTTCATGGTCACTGCAGCCCAGGCTGCCCTTGAGCTTCACGTTCCCCACCAGCCCCTCCTTGTTGCTGAGAACAAGGTCCAGCATAGCACCTCTCCTCGTTGGTTCCTCTACCACTTGGAGAAGGAAGTTATCATGGACGCATTCCAGGAACCTCCCGGATTGCTTATGCCCTGCCGTGTTGTCCCTCCAACAGATGTCGGGGTGGTTGAAGTCCCCCATGAGGACCAGGGCTTGTGAGCATGAGGCTGCCCCTATCTGTCTATAGAGGGCCTCATCCGCTCGGTCTTCCTGGTCAGGTGGCCTGTAGCAGACCCCCACCATAATGTCACCTGTCCCTGCCTTCCCTCTAATTCTGACCCACAAGCTCTCGGTCAGCTCCTCATCCATCCCCAGGCAGAGCTCCATGCACTCCAGCTGGTCATTGACATAGAGGGTGACGCCCCCTCCAAGAATGTCTCGAGCAAGTATTTAATAAATGGGAAGAAATATTTATCAATGATACTTATTTCCTTCAGCTTGAAAAACTAGACCAAAAAAAGCCTCTGTGAACACGGTGTGTTTATATATTTGTCCTCTAATTATTATATCTTTTAACTTGCTGATTAGATAAATAATTTAGCAGGAAGGAAAGTTTTCTGCCATCCTGATTGAAATGACGTTTAACTTACTCTTTCTAAAAAATAAGTAGTAAACAACAGATACATGTTATGTCATACAATAAAAGGAAATGGTGCTCTGGGCAGCAAAATATCCAAAACCCTCCACACCTGTGGTGGGTAGATGAATTGTTGTGATCATTGATGACACAAATGTACTGAGGTCCTTGCCTCCCATGTTTTACAGTTCTCCATTTTCTTTCCCTCTCCCACTGGGAAGCTGGGGAAACTCACACCATTTCTGATGTTATTCACGTTGTTCATGGCTGGAACTTGAGGAAGAGAGGATGTCAGGGATCTTAGCCTCTAATAACAACATCATGTAACTGAGACACAATCACTAAAAGGTACCCAGTTACGAATCGGTTCCAGTTGTTACGATAGTCCATGGGATCTGTGTCTCATGGAGGGAAACAGTACTTTCCCTTTTGGTGTTGGGAAACGTGCCTAAACCATGTCGCTCTGTTGGCAAATGTCAAATGCATGTATTCTGCTGGCATGCCTTAGAGAATAAGAGCTGTCAATTTCTTTAATATCATTTAAATTTGGAGAGAGCAGGGAGCTAGAAAACACTGGAGGTCTTGCTATTTGCATGCTTCTTTGTTGCATGCATCTGACCTAATAATATATTGGCATTTTAGTTCAGATAACTGGGAGTGCTTTTGAAACCCAGGGTGGTCCAAACCCATTAATGACTCCTGTTCTTTTCTGTGCTTGTGGCTTTCTACCATTTTAATGGTCCCTGCTAGCTGAAGTGTCTGTTATTCAGGAATTAAAAACTGACATCATTGCTGCTACTGGAAAAAACATGGCTACTTTCCCAACGATAAGCCTTATATATTGTGTGAAACCATGTGTCTGTCACTATTCATTGTTGTATTATTTTGATTGCTGTGGAAGCCTGAGCTCCTGCTACAAAGAATAAGGGCTCCTCAGTGTTGGGAAACTGCTCATTTGTGAATAGAAATGGCAGAGCTTGCATGGGTCATCTTTTCCTCTCCCTTCCAGTTCTGTCATCTCTGGATCTGTTCAAGGATTTTTGGGGGGAGGGAGGAGGGCAGCTCTTTATTTATTTATTTTTAAATTAAAACTTCTTGTTCCCTGCGTCTAGGTTTTCTCTTGTTCTTAAAGATCGCTCTCATGTCAGGTTTCCTTTTGAAACTTACCAATTCTGCAAGCAGTTTGTTTTGTTTCCTAAACTAGCAGTGTGAACTTCCCTTAAATATTTTTTTAATTTACCCGAGCAATGTTGCTACAGAAATTTGTCAGTTAGATCCTAATGGCTTTGGATTCTTTCTCTTTAGAAATTGTTAGTGATATTCTGCATCTGTAAATGAATACTGTTGAAGAAGGGTTATTTAACTATGCCTGCATTTCTAGAGCGTTTGGGGTACACTGATACAAAACAAATCACTTGTTTCTACTTAGGAAATGTCTGAAATGCTATAGAGCAAAATAAAAAGGGTAAATATATTTTGATTCAGGTTCTCTTGTCTTTCCACAAACATTAAAACAAACAAATGAAAAAAAATCAGAGTTAATTTAAGAGAAGTGAACGAACTGCTTTTATATTTAGTGTTGGATGGTATTTTTTTGTCATCACAGTTGGAGCTTTAGTTTTTGGTGATCAGCAGGTTTCAAATGTTGGTAAACACAATTTTTAATGGCCGTTGTCCTGTTCTGTGTTCTTTGGAAATACGCATTATAGAATAAACACTAAAATAACAGTGGCAATGATGGTTCATGTAGATAACATTTTTTTTACTTGCTTTATTAATCATTATAAAACTGAATACACTGAATAATTTAACACATTTAGCAACTTCGCATTTGCTAGCAATACAGGTACTTTTCATTCTAATAGAGTAACACAGACTTATGTTATTTAGTTAAGCTCTGCTGCGAATACAGAACAAATACATTGCACAAGACTTATAGCTTTGTAACCTCACTTCATGAATGGTGTTATAAATAAAGGTCAGTGGTACAAGATGGTTTTAAGCACATGCAGAATGTACACGTCTTTGTAATCTATTTGCTGTATTTGTATGGAAATATGCATGCTTTTCTGTCTGGTGCCCCATATCTCAGTGCCTGAAATGTGTATGATAAATATTTAGCTACTAGCACCTTTGTTTTTTCTGCCATGCTTCCTTATGAATGGAGTGTCATCTTTTGAAACTCAGATTAGCTTTTTAGCTACTGACTCATTCTTCTTGAAGTTTCCTTTCAAATCCCACTTTTGGGAAAATACCATATTAAAATACTTAATGATGATGAGTGGACAGGTGGCCAATAAGTGAGTTGATATTTATTATCACAGAATGGCTAAGGTTGGAAAGAGCCTCCAGAGATCATCTAGTCCCCTCTTCAAATCCCCTCCTCAAATCAGAATCAACACTGTTGTCCAGTTGGTTTTTGAATATTTCCAAAGATGGAGACTCCACAACCCTCTCTGGGCAGACTCTTCCAGTGTTCAGCCACTTTCATGGTAATTTTTTTTTTCTTTCCTTATGACTAGATAGAATTTCCTGTATTTCAATTTGTACCCATTGCCTTTTGTGCTCTCACTGAGCATCACTGAGAAGAGTTTGGCTCCATCATCTTTACTCCTTCCCATCAGATATTTATACACGTAGATAAGATCCCCCTGAGCCTTCTCTTCTCCAGGCTGAACACTCACAACTCTCAGTCTCTCCGCATATGGCAGGTTCTTCAGTCCCTTCTTCATCCTTGTGGCTCTTTACTGGCCAAAGTCTGCTCTTCTGAATTCTAGGATTGTGATACGGCTTTTTGCCTTGTTTCCTCCTTTCAGAATCCTGAACTCCACCATCTCATGGTCACTGCAGCCATGGTAGACCCATGGTCACAGGAGCTAAATCCTTGCTGTTGATATCAGCTGCAGAATCAGTTGTTGACTTGCAGGATCTATCCACTCATCCTCAAGCTCTTTTCCCTCACCAGCATGATTGAAGAGGAGACTACCTGTGCCCTATTCCCTTGATCATTGCCCCCAAAGCCTTGCAGTCATGCCTGATATGTTCCAGGTCTCCCCATCAACTCCACTGGTGCCCATGTGGAAGAGTAGCAGGGCCAAGGGTCGGACAAGCTGCATTGGTCTCTCAACAGCATGCTGAATCAAAGCCCCAGGCAAGCAGCGAACCTCCCTAGATGAAGGGTCAGGTTGGTAAGTGAAGTCCTCTGTCCCCTGCAGCAGGGATTTACTCACCACTATCACTTGCAGTTTCCTGGTGTTTCTTCACAGCTCATGCTCAGCCAGCACAGGTGCTTCATTGTCCAATCTTTTTTCATCTTATGAACACTCTGAATCTTTCTTAGTTAAGAATATATTTGCATTGCGTTTGCTATTGGCTGGGTGTATTCATTTATCTTACTATAATAGCACAGCAGTCAAGGAGGCATGCCCTTGTTGGGTTGTTAGCAGCATTGGAACAGGAAGGAGCTTCTCTTGCAGCAACACTGTGAGGTCTGAGGCATTTATTTGTACACAGATGTTCTGTAGCAATGGCTGTTCTTTATGTTCTAGATTGTGCAGTAGTATCTGCTTTGAGTAGTATCACTCACTGAATTTGGGTAGCTAGTTAAGATGCACTGCAGTTGTTCTCAAGCACACTTTTCTGTGTTTCATTACTGTGCAAATCAGAGCATGAATGAAGATTTGGCATATGCCCAAATCTCAAATCAGCACTGAGGATGGAGGTGGCTGAGGTGCTCACCTCAAACTGAGAAATCAAAGTTGACTGAGTCCAATAATACAGACATCCGAGTTACTTTCATATAACTTGAGAGCTATGTCTTTCATTAACCTTCATGGAGCTTTCTTCCATCCCTGGCCCCAATTCTGTTGTCTGAAGTTAACATAACGTATGCCTGCAGAGTATTGAGAATTGTCATTTATCACAGTAAAGTCATGAGTTGGAAGCTGGCAAACTCTTCTGTTTTGTAGTTATTGATCCCGTGTGTCTTTAAATGGCTTGGTAAAGGTAGAAAAAAATATTATGTTCTAACACCTGGTTTGGGCATGTACAAATGTACATTTTGTACATATAAATAGATGTAGATATACCTCTCATGGCCATCTGTCCTGCTGATGTCCTGCTGCTGAGATTTTTGCTGAATAAAAGCAGAAAGCATGAAGTTAGCTAAAAGAAATACTATGCTACACGGTGAAACTGGCCAAGGCCCTTGCACTGCTCCCGGCCGAGTTGCAATAGGATTGACATGTCCTAAGAACAAACCAAAACATTGCAGAGCTGGATTATTGATTTAAATAACTGTTAGCTATGAAATTGGAATCCAAATGTGAATATTTATGAGTAAGAAAGATGGTTATGGATTTTGTTGGAGCCTTTCTCTAATAAAGTTCCCCTGAAAGAGGTATCTAAGAATGTTGTATTTGGAGAGGGAAGTACGAAAGAGGAAAGAAAAGCTGGTACTTTTAAAACATTTCTGTTTTCCTTGATTATGTTATTCTATAACAAAGCAGTAGAAGCTAATTATGTCATTTCTATAAATTAATCTGAAAGGTCTTGTGATATCTTTTAATAGTAATCTAAATTTACATTAAATAGGAATTTGTCCTTCAATGTGTAATTTAAAGAAAACAGAAAATACTTTCTTTTATTCTGTGCAAGGTGTATTTTCAATATGCATAATTCTCAATATACTAAAGCAAGATGGATATCAGCATGCTGTTTGAATTACTAAAATACATTTTTCTTTGTATTTGTGATGCCTTAGTCAAAAAGGTTAATGAATATTAATGTTAGTTAATAAGTTAATGTGGAGTAAAAAACCAGCTATGTAATGAAAAAGAACTAGGCTCAGTTGAATTACCTGTCTGTCGCAGTGAGCTAAGAACATACATACAGATGGCTAACAGGGATCCATTGATGGCAATAATTTGCTTGTTGACTGTACCCTGAGAGGTGAAGTATGAAAAAAAGGTTAAAAGGTGGATTGCTACACGTTAATATGGCTGCTACAGACAGTACAGATACTCTAGTGAACATTGGAGCACGTACATAAATTTCTATGATATTCTAGCAATTGCAGTCAATATCTCATTGTTTTTAAATTGAATCTATTTATTTCTAAATATTTATTTTGAGATTTCTGTAAAGTCTTACAGAATAAATGTTAAATCAAAGTAGAAGTTGCTTTTCCAGAAAACTTCCTGTCAAAATTATAGGATATACTTAGCAAGTTAGCAGCCTCCTTTAGGACACTTGTAAATGTCAGCTGTAATTTTAACTGTGTTTTCTTTTCAGAGAGACAGAGTTTTTGTTTCACAAAATCTCTGCTGACTCTTGGACTTTCAGATTAATGATACATCCATGCTCGTAGTAAAACTGTGAAGTGGAAATACTATACTAAACTTCACCATTTTGGCATGTGCAGTCCCATCTGTGTACTCTGCTATTGCACCATAATAGAAGAGAAAAGAAGTTGTCCACACACCTTCATTCTGTCTTTTATTCTTGTGCTGAAATATTTTGATTACCATGGCTAAATAGAAAACTATCACTTTTGTATTTTAACAGGTTCTCAATTCAAGTTGCTGCAACAGCAGAGAATTGCCTTCTTACTTTATACCCGTACTTGGCATTGCACCGCTCTGATCAACAAATTATCTTGAGAAGCAGTAAGCAGTCAACATTCTACCTTTATAAAATTATATTATATCCAGTAGTATTATCAGTGTTTTCAGTGTGATAATAGGGATGTTACCATCAAGATAGTATTTTTCCTCATTAATTACAAGGGGATACTGCAATTAAATTTTTAAAACAGTTTAATAGCTTCTGCTTTCTTGTTCAAAATGAGGAAAACTTATATAAATGATTAGGTAACGTTTCTTGAAAAATATTGGACAAGCCTAAATCTTACAGAATGTTTTGTGAAGTTTTTAAAGTATGAGTAGAGAAAACAGCCCAAACAATAGAGAATAAATGAACATAATTTATTATATTATATTGATAGAGAGTGATCATCAATAATTCCTAGGACAACAGTTGGATACATTTTGAAGAAAGCCACACAATGTTATGATAAAATGCAATCATTATTTGCTTGTTGGGAATAGTTTTCAGGTTTTTTGAATTACTGTCCTTGAAGGCTGGAGAACATAGTCATATTTTAAGGCCTAATAAAAGCCTGCAATCAGAGACTAGAAATATTTTTATCTGCAATGTGTCTCTCTGCCCGCCTCCCTCTGCCTGCCTCTCTGTCTCTACATCTCTGCCTGTGTGTGTGTCCCTCCAGCCCCATCGCTGCCAGCCTCCTGCCCCTCCACTTTCTACCTGCCTCAATGATCTGTAATCTCTTTATGTGTAGCTGTGCTTATGGGAAGAGATTAGGATCGTTGTGCGATTCAGGTCGGAAGGGATCTCTGGGGGTTATCTAGTCCAACTTTCTGCTCAAAGCAGGTTCAAATATGGGGTAAATTTATTATATTTTTTTATAGTTGTTGGGATCTGATATTTTGATGAAATGGACAAGTTTTTCAGGTAAGCAAGTCATTCCTTAGGTCTGAAATAAATTTAGCTTTGAAGACGCTGAATTCTAAGACTGCATTAACTAAAAATAAGTGTGTTACTTGGACTATGTAAGGGAAAAGAGATTTGGTGGTACTTGTGAAGCTGAAAAAGGGATTAGCAAGAAGACAGGTAATTTTTTTTTTTTTTTTTTTAATATAGAAGATAGGTATAGGTACCATATCATTGATGGATCACAGCACAATTAAATGAAGATAGGAATCGGGGAAAAGTATTATCTCCTGTAAATGATTTCTTTTTTTTTTTTTTTTTTTTTTTTGTGATCAATAGGTGATTTTTGCCAGCTTGTCTTTTGAAGATGCTTTGTGGGTTTCCCTTAAGGATTAAGCCAAAAATAGACTGATGATTTTATAAGAACTGATCTCCCATTAATAATGGGATATTTCTGTCCTGTATTGATTGCTTATTGGTTTGTTCACACTATCAGTTTGTATCAGTTTTGAAGCAAGTCATTACCGCTAAATTCCTTGAGTCTATTTTATGTGGTTTTGTATAGACTATTTTGGTGTGGAATGCTGTTTGATGTGACCAAACCATATATATACAACAAAGTGGCTTTGAAAGCTGTTCAGGAAGGCTTTGCTTCCACGTATCTGACACCATGCTCTTGTGTTATTTGCTCCAAACCATACAAATAACAGTGCCAGCAATCAAAAATTAAAGATAATCATACAGAGTTCTTCCTTCTCTTACTGGTGTGTTTACTTCTCTAGAAGCTACACTGGGTTCCTCTTCTACTCTTGTTCTGGAGACTGACATCAGAGATAGCTAGCAGAGGGTCCTCTAATTCTATCCTAGGCCAACATGAGAATGTCAAAACATATGTTCTGACAGAACTGATGGATTTATAAAGCATACTTTTGAGTTTGGTTTGTAAAATATGTGTTGTTGAGTCTGAAAGAGCTTGATAATGGTATGCTGAGACTCATTACAGAGCTGTGATCAAAAATTCCTTAAGAATATTTTGTTCATGACTTACAATTCTTGAATTAGCGGTGTTCTGATAGGTGCTTTTCAGCAAGTGTGAAGACCTCATGTATGTAAAACATACAGTTAATGGAAACAAATATGCAGGTAATTTTTTTTTGTCCCTGGTCTAATGACCAAAGTGAGATTTTCATAATGAGTCAAATGAGAAGTGTTACTTGATTAATTGAAGCACGAAACAGAAAAATGTAGAAGCAGATATCTGTTTATAAACTGTTAAAGCACAGGCAATAAAATATGTTTTCTCAACTGCAGCTTGTAATCTTGTTTTATAGATAGTAAAGACTGCAGTAGTGGAGAAGTTGTTCTGCATCCATGTTGTATTCCACAGTCACTTTCCCATAGTATTTCCTCAAGTTCCTTTGGTGCAACCACTGACTCAACCTATGAAGATTCTCAATCAGGTATAGTGCAGCTGTTCACTTAAAACACTTTGAGCTCTTACAACTGCTTTTCAGCTTACTGCTTCAAAAAGATGATGTTTCACATTTGTAAGCTTTGCCTGAAATACTTCTGCACATATAATCAATGAATAATGGGGAGGCTGTCCTCTCTGTGACACCATGGGAAATGTGGCCTAGAGCATAGAAGCAGAAAAAACTCTCCTTCCTTTTCGCAGACTAAGTGGAAGGGAAATCAGTCAACTATTTAAAAAAAAAAAAAAAAAAAAAAAAAAAGAAAAAAAGAAAAGAAAAAAGTCAATGTCTCATCTGCAATAATATGTCCATGGAGGAGCCAGCAGAAAAATAACTACTGAACAAACCTAAGGGATTAGTTGCTACGAAGGGCATTGTTTCTGTAGTCATGAACTAACCAACCATAATACACTCTGTAAACATGCTATATTCTGCAAAGGTCTAGTTGTATGCTCGGGTTAGACTTCAGAATTTTTATTGCATTTATGAAGTACGATATAAAAACAACTGTTGTCAGTGGGGCTCAGTTAAGGTGCTGTTCCATATGAACTAAGAGTAATAGATCTTTTGTAAGGTTGTCAGGTGACTAGTATCTGAGGCTGTTGACATCTCTCTTCTTTCAGCTGCTAGTTTTCTAATTAGGAAGTTAGAACAGCAGAAGTACTGCTCCTGTTTTCATCACTGTTACGATTTCACTTTTGCAGATCTGCTGATGTTTGTGTGATCATTTTCGAAGGTATTCCCAAGACAAATAGGGGTAGTTAAACAGATTAAATAGTAGCTCTTTACCAGCAGGATTCATTTTTAATGGAATGATGTAAGAAGAGTTCGAAAGAGTAACTCAGTTTCAGATCTGAAAAGGCAGTAACCTCTGGCAAAGGTGGCAGTGACAAGATGGGGAAAGTAATCTTGTCAGCTGGCAGAACTGCTCAAACTCAGATCTGACTGCATGATGATCTTACAAAGGATGAGTCTCTTTTCTCTGTATTGTATTGTTTTTTCTTAAATCCTAACAAGATTTTTTTTTTATTCACTGTCTAAGGTATTAGCTAGTTTTATTTTTGCATCATTAATTAAACATTAAAACTGCAGCAGTGGTATTAAAATACACCTTCAAGGATGGAATCATCCAAGTTATTTGTGCTATGAAGAAAAGTGTTCTTTGTTTTCTTAGTTATCTTTTATGCAATAATATTGTTGTTGTTAACAGGAGTTGTTAAAATATATAATCTTAGTTTTGACCAGGTCAGAATTTAGGAGAGAGAAGGCTTAACAGAGGGTAGAAAAGTCCAAAGGCTTATATATTGGGATGTAGGCTTAGTTATACCTCTACAATACCTGATAAACTGTTTGAACACAAGTCAGTTACTGAGCCATGCTGTGTGATTAGTGTGGGGAACTAGCATTGACTAGCTGGTAAAGCCATACCTACTGAAACTGTATGTAAGACTGTTTCTTTAAGATTGCTGTCTGTGGTTTTGTAAGCCATGCCTGAATTTATTTTTTCTGATTGGGTAATAATTTTTTCTTTAGGTGAAATTAGATTCCAAGAATATAATTTGCTCTATTCCCAAGATGTGTACGTGTCACTTAAATTGTTTATTCCTGAAATAATTTGATAATTCCGTTGTCTGACAGTTTTTTGTTTTCTGAAAACAGTTGTGTTCAAAAAAAAAAATTAGTTTTGTACTAGACAAAAATAGGGAAATAAGGAATCTTTCTGGATTTTTTTTTTATCATTCAGAGTCAGATACTACTTTTGAAAGTGAGAGTGATGAAAAGATGAGTGAAGAGAGTGAAGCTGACAGTCAAAGTGAAGGGAGAGAAAATAAATGTGAATTATCATTTTTTCCTGATGAAGATAAAGAGGAGTACATCTTCTTTCAGAAAACCCTAACTGCTGTTAAGAATTGGTTCACTCTCTTTGGTTGGTCTAAGGGACAAAATCCTATTTCAGTACCATATTCACTAAGACGGTAGGTAATTCATATCTGCTTAGAGCTAACTTATGTTTGCCTAATAAAATGTTAACATATATACTAAAATGTTTTGGATATGATCTGAGGAATATAAACGCACTCTAATGCACAGTTGTATATTAAAATTGTGGCATCTATGTGCTGTTTATATGAAAATGTCATTCAGGTGTTATTCTTAATTTTCTAAAATATATTTCCAACTATGATGCTCTGATATATCATAATGCAGTGTATGTTAAATATGCAGTTCAAACTGTATGTCACCCTTGTAACTGAAATTGATTCTCTTCCCAGAATGAACACAGTTCTAGCAATTGTCCCTTCTTTGGTGGCATAAATAAGCGTTGTAACAATATGTCTTTTTTCCCCCCACATACTCTGAAGATCAAGGAACAGATGGGAAAGCAAATTTCATAATCAACAGTCTTGCAAACACCCTGGAAATATATCAGTCTTAGTGGCATCACTTAGTTGATCTTATCTAGCTTGCTACTAAATATGAAGAAGCCAGTCTCCTGGGACACAAACACATAGGCATTTATAAACGTGATAGAAATCAAAGTTGTGCTTGGCAGAAAGCAATGACAAACAGAAATTTATTTATGAAATATTTCACATATACTTATTAAATATTCCATGCAGTTCAAAATTCTTACATTATTATGAAAGTTTTGTAAAAAGGAAAAAATGCTATATTTTTCAACCTTCTTGCTGCTGTTTTCACTTAATGGTTTATTAAATCTATCATCATGATATATATAATGTTAGCCCATTTTGTGCATTTAAAAGAATAATAATGGAAGCTTTTTCTCTCTTAGTGATGTGTGTAAAGTTCAGGTGACCTCTTCGCAAGACAAGGTTTTTAAACAAAACCTTGGCAAAGATACTAAGACTGTTTATGACATGTTATTCCATCTGAGCGGACGGTTGTTACCAGGCATTACATCAAGCCAGTCATTGCCCCTTGATCCAGTTGAACGAATGTTACAGCTCCACTGGCAACATTCTACATTGCTTGCTTTCCTTAAGTAAGTACATGTATGATAAAATATGCATGCATCTTTTCTTTCCACTTTTTTATTAGCATAGTTCAAACATAATTCCAACTGAACAATATACAGTAGGTTTAGGGTTTCCTTTATACTGTGTCTTTTGTGATCTAAGACTTATGTATTATAAACTTCAATTAATTTTTACCAAGGTTATCCTCTGCAGTTTACACTAATTGAGGTGTCCTTCGGTAGGGTCATATTCAACACAGGAATTTCACAGGAACTCTGCTCCCTTAATTACGAAATAAGATGACTCTCAACCTCATTCCTTAGGCAGACTCAGTAGATAGTCAGTTCAGGTTTGTCATTAATGATCTTACTATTCCACTGATGCTCTTTGTCCTGTAATTACTGGCTTTAGCAAAAATTTTGTAGACTAACTTTGTAATCTATTAGTCTTTCATATTAATAATATGCCAAGAAATGGGAGCACTACTCCTGCTGCTGAACAGATTTAGCTATTAGCTACCTTCATTGATAATCTTATCTTGTCACATAATATGGAACAACTGTCAAAGATGGTGCAAATCAAAAAAGGTTAATAAATTCTTCTTCGTCCTTCTTGGCTGTCGCTGCTGTGAAACAGAAGAAAATTAACTTCAGAGAAAGTCTAATGTCATAAGATCCTTAGAGATCATCAGAAGCCCTGAAACACAGCATCTCTGCTTCTTTTTAGCATCTTCATCTAGTGTTCAAGAGGCTGTAAAGCCATTTAAAAACTGTCATTTACATACTGTTCTAAATACAAGCTTTTCATCTGAGAATAATGGGCAGTGATAAAACTGTATCTGAACTCATAATGAGACCAATGCACACCGCTCCAACAACACTGGACCTTTATTTGCAACTTTCATCCATGTCATTTTTATCGAAAGGAGGCAGAATAACATTCTTCTGTGCATCATAGATAATATAGTGGCAGATGATTTGGAGGAGCCATTGCAGCAGTGGCACAACAGTATCTTTGCCTTTCTTCAGTAATGAAGAACAATGCTTACAGATTTCTGTTGTTTTCACAACTTCAACATCCATTCTGATACTAAATAAAGGAATCCATGGATACATCCCATCGTATTTTCCCATTGTATCTTAAAGGCTAGAGTCATTAGGCAGTGGACTGCTGAAGAATGTGTTGCCATCGTATCAATTGAAAACTCACTAATACCACCCTGCTGATTCTTCTTCTGAAGGAGTGTTGCGTCCTTCCAGAGAGCAAGACATTGAGTATGTGGCAATATAGAATCATAGAATCATGGAATCATTTAGTTTGGAGAAGACCTTTAAGATCATCGAGTCCAACCGTAAACCTAACACTGCCAAGTCCACCAGTAAACCATGTCCCTAAGTGCCACATCTACATCTCTTTTAAATACCTCCAGGGATGGTGACTTCACCACTTCCCTGGGCAGCCTGTTCCAATGCTTGACAACTCTTTCGGTGCAGAAATTTTTCCTCATAGAATCATTGAGGTTGGAAAAGACCTCTATGATCATCGAGTCCAACCATCGACCCAACACCACCATGCCCACTAAACCATGTCCCTAAGTGCCTCATCTACTCGTCTTTTAAATACCTCCAGGGATGGGGACTCAACCACTTCCCTGGGCAGCCTGTTCCAATGTTTAACCACTCCTTCAGTAAAGAATTTTTTCCTCATGTCCAATCTAAACCTCCCCTGGCGCAACTTGGAGGACATTTCCTCTCATCCTATCATTTGTTACTTGGGAAAAGAGACCAACACCCACCTCGCTACAATCTCCTTTCAGGTAGTTGTAGAGGGTGATAAGGTCTCCCCTCAGCCTCCTTTTCTCCAGGCTAAACAACCCCAGTTCCCTCAGCCGCTCCTCATAAGACTTGTTCTCCAGACCCTTCACCAGCTTCGTTGCTCTTCTCTGGACATGCTCCAGCACCTCAATATCTTTCTTGTAGTGAGGGGCCCAAAACTGAACACAGTGTGATATGATGATATGATGCTGAATGGTTGTCTAAGTAGGTTCAAGAGATTTTCTTATTTATCTAATCAGTGTATCGGTATTTTTCTGAGGTCAGAGTGTCAAAAAACTTCTTTGGTTCCAACCCAAGAAAAATCCTTTCTGTTGCCACTGCCTTAGGTGTAGTGTTAAGCGAATACTCTGCACAACTCCTAGGAGAGCAGTCAAGAATAACTTCAAGACATGCTTCCTCTTTTGAACCCTGTTACCCTTTTCATTAATCCTTGTATAGGCAGCTGGATTGATTCCACTCAGTTCCTGTCGAGAGACTCAAGTGTTTAATGACTTTTCAAGGGTGGAGCTGATGTGCCTTTCAGAGCCTTTCACCCTTCCGTGTGGGATTTTACAGCGCTAACTCAAATTAATATAGACTTTAATTTTGGTCTTTTAGGACTGATATTTCTTCTGTCTAGCTTCAAATGTTTTAATATCTCTTCTGTAATTCATTGTTTGATGGATGAGGTCAGTACGAAGGAACCAAAATAACATCATTTCTCACTGGATGACAGTGATACCTACCATCAGTCATCCTCCAAGTCTGAGCGTGCCACCCAATAACTTTGAGTATACCAGAAAGCCTTCTTGGTTGTTATCAGCTCTGGGAAACACTTCTTTCCTTCACCCTGATTGTGTCAAGTGGCTTGGGCAGACAAGGTAAATTCTTAGCACTTTTTGAATTTGGATAGTGGTGCATATGCTGTGAAGCTGGGAGTATGCTTTTTAGTATGACCCAGTTTACTGAGTCATTGCACCTGACAGAGAGCGAATGTCTCTATACCTTATTTATCTCAAGTTTGTTTGTTGTAAAATGCAAATAAAAACATGTATTCATAACATTGAAAATGAACAACACAAGTGGAAATATTTCTTCCAGATATAGGTGAAGAAATGAAAGAATGTCATCAATCTACTTAAATTAAAGTTGTACCAGAAAGGTCTTTCAAAATACCTTATTTTGTTTATATTCTGGCAGCTTCTGGCAAGGAGGCAGTCAGGTTTCTGTCCTTTTGCATACCTTATGCTTGAAGTTACCCCTAACAAAGTCTGTTCAGGAGATTCCATCAAAATATTCATTCACAGAAGTTTCCTTAAAGAGTTTTCATGGGATACTTTTGGAGCACTCCTAGACAGGGTCAGAATTTTTTCCTGGTGGAGCCTGATGGCTCTTATGTCCAGTCTTCCCACTGAGATTTTCCAGGGAATCTAGGTGTCTTGAAACTAGCATACATGATGTTAGTTGCATACTTGAAAATGATGAGTTTTGGGGTAAGTGGATCCTAACCCCTTTTGCTAAGCGTTACAGCAATTGGAAAGAGATACTTAAGCATTTCTAAGGTAGTTTCTTGGGCAATTTGGAAAGCTATTTAGTAGCTAAATTTTAATAAAAGCCTTCAGTCCTACTGAGTTTTGTCTGTTAACTCACTGACTTATTCAGAGCAGAATTGGAGCAGCAGCCAATTGGTCAAGGCTAAGTTCATCGCCTCTGTGCACAGATACATTGTCATATGACTGATGATTGGAAATGTAGTAATCCATAACAACCCTAGGAAAACAATACAGGTTGCCATAGAAAAGCAGTTCTAGCTGGACTCCTGTGCTTATGTGTTTTTGATGCTAGATGATTAAACTGGTGCTCAGTATGCACTTAGCATTACCACATCCTGTTAGTTTCTGCCTCTTCTAGTTTGCGTGAATCCTATCAGATTTCTTCATTGTTCCTGACTTATGGATATTCTTTTCCTACTTGTGCATTTTAGGATCAGCTAGAATATTTGCATTTCTTCACAGGTTATTATTTAAGAGTGTTTATAGATCATAGTACAAAAATGTCTGATATCTGCACTGCTGGCATGACTATATGTAATGATGGCAAGATATCCAGAGCCAGCCTAGGTATGAGTAGTTCATCTGTGATCTGCTATCCCTGCATGTTCATTGTGATTTGTGGAAAGTGCAAATTCCCTCCTGAAGAAGCCCAGGAGAGCGCTCTGAGAACAGAAATGTACAGTTCTCAGCTTTCTTCCCCCAACCACTACTTTCTGGTCAGCATGGTTCAAAGAAAGCATAATTCATCTTTCAAATTTTCCACTTGCTAAAACAGGTGGATGTTGTTCGCTGTTTCAAGCAACATTCCAAGTATCAGTTTTATTTTCCTCCCCTCAGAAGGTTTCCTTGGTACGTTACCACAGCAGTAAAGGAAAAGTTTGGGTATTTTACAGTACAACTAACTAATTTGTTGCAAGCTGTGTGTCCTGAGGAAAAACATCTTAACAGTGTGAAAATACTTATCTTGGAGAACTGGCATCATGTTAAATATCAACCTTAATGAGGAGGAATTTTTCTGACAGTGTTCCTCAGTAACAAAATGCAGCCAATTATGAGAACGTTCAGTTATATAGAACCCGTCTTTACTATGATGACATGTAACGTTGTTATACAGCTTTTCTGAGGATGAAAATTGTAGATTACACCTATTCCCATATATCTACCAAGTAAAAACATTGAAAGAAAGGTAGGATACCTGAAAAGATGAATGTTGTATAGTTTCCTTCTTTTATCGTTTTGGGAAAAACTGAAGTTTTAAAGGGATTTAATGGGACAGAGTCTATGACTTAATGGAAAATGGGAATTTCAGACATGGTGAGTTTTAGAACCAGACTACTAACTTGATGCTATTTTGGGTCTTTGATTAAAATATTTGTGTTTTAAAAAACATGCTAGATAATTGTATGAAACATGAAATTTCAACAATCCGAGAAGATAATGTCACTATGTAAAATACGGAGAGAAAAAATGTGCTGTTACCAGCAAAATATAATTCTGTGGGAAGAGAAGTAAGTTGCCATGATCCTAATTTCAAACTATGATGTATGACTTTTAGTATACAAAGTAAATTGAATTTGGACTGCATGGTACCGGAAAAGTATGATCACTTCATTTGAATGAGAGACTGGTTATATAACAAGAAAAGCTCATCTGATTATTACTCACGTTAGCCATGTTAAAAACACAGAGAACAATGTGAAACTAGATATGCTAGGATAATCTTTCTGACCTAAAAGTCAGGAAATTTTGCTGCTCCCCTGAGAAAAATGAACTTAAGAATTCTTCATTATTTTCCCCTCTTTCCAGCAACATTTTTTAAACTCTGTCATTTGAGATAAAGAATAGTCTTTCTTTACTTGGAAGTGAGCTTTTTTGTTACTCAGCCTAATGAATTTGCCTTTTGTTACTGCAATTACTTTTCTTATTGCATTTATTATTAGTCACTTGAGAGCGGCTGGCAGGTCGTTTAACAATTGACAGAGTTTTGAAATACCTTTGCTTACACCCATAAGACTTCCAATATCAGACCTGCAGACAGATAATAGCATCATCAAGTTTTAATTCTAGTAATGTTATGTAACACTGGTCCTTTAGCTTTCACATGGAAATGGGTATTATGTGTTTTGATGCTTTGTTCAATAATAAACCCTTTATGGAGGAGCAATTCTCATAAAGAGACCAGTCTGCTCAGAGTTGTATGTGTTTTTAGCATTTAGTTGTAGGCACAGGAACTGAACATTAACTTCATAAACAGAACATTAACTTCATAAACAGAAGCTATCTAAAGCAATTAATAGAACTGGATCATTAGTCCAAAGTGTACTCAGATAGAACTCAGAAGAGCTTACCCATAGGTTGAGCAAGTTGAAAAACTTGGACTGCTCTTAAAAAAAATTATCTTGCTTACCTATTAACTTCTCTGGCTTTATAATTTCAGAAGCCAAGGAGCATATCTTTCTCATGTTATGCCAGAATTTCTGCTTGAACCTGATGATTACAAGAAATGGATTAAAGTGCAAAGTGAACTGAAGGTAGGTTTGGGTTTTTTTGTGTGTGTTTGTTTTGTTTCATTTTTTCTTTCCTTTTTTTTTTTTTTTTTTTTTTAACAAAGACCACATGCTTAGTGTCAGTCCTTTGAAGACTAATGGAAGTCCTCTGTGGACCATGAGTATTCCTACTGTGGTGACTGTTTTGGATTGCATAAATCTAAGCATGTGCGTGAGAGAGAACAGAAATTTAAACTGACACCAACATTTACACCCTCCTCCCCTAGTTTTTCTCTTCCATTCCTTCCGATACCGCCGATACCTGCGTTTAATTTCCAACAGATATGTTTTCTCAAACTAGAATTAATTTTACTGCTTTCCACTGATTTTACCATTTTTAAAAAAATATCCTATGTGTTGCCTTCCTGTCCTGATTGTTGCTTTCAACTCCTGTCAATTCTGTATTGTGCTTCTTATTCCTGAGATAGCAGCAAACTGTAAATGGTTCTAATGCTGATCACTATTGCACTATAGTAGACGTTATCAGTCATTTACGCCATTGAGTCATTATTGTCGTCTTGTGAGTTTTCTATCCAAACTGCTGAACTGAATATCGAAAATAAATCCTGTTCCTTTTATCTGAAGGGTCAGACAGCTGAGTTGAAAAAAGGAGATGTGAAAAACTCAGACATATTTAGCAACAAGCATCTATTCATTCTGGAGGACAGCATATTTGAGACAATGAGCAAACGAGCTTGGACAGATGTGCTACTGCAGGTATACAAGGTAAATTGTGGATACATTTACTACTTAAATTCTGAAGAACTGAGGGCAAAAAGCTTTGTTTTGAAGATCTGTGGTATATTCAAGTTTTTTTTTCCCAAACAGATCTTTAAAACTAAATACTTATAAGTATTTTATTTCTCTCTAACAGAGAAGAAAAAAAAAATGAGTGAGAAGATTTTCATTTTCTTAATTCTGAAACTTTAGCAGTGTTTATATGTTTCAATTATTTTAGAACAATCAGCATTTGTAGGATTAAATGTTATAGAAATCTTTTCTTACAAATAAAGAAAACTCTTCCATGCTTTTTTGTTACCCTGGTTAGAAATACTTTTCACTGGAAATACTTAGTTGACTAGATGTATACCCAACCATGGTATTTATTATCTGATATTAGAATGGAATTTTTAAACAGGTAAGCATTTTTATAATACCTATTCCTTTTAAGTTATAATGAACTTGGTCAGTATGGACTTCTCAAATTTTATTAAATTTTATTTTTAATTATATTAGAGAAACATTTTGGATGTCTAAATCATGTTTTCCACTGTAAATCTGATGTGCTCACCAATGATCAGTAATGTTTGTATGCCTAAAAATAAATATTTACTTATTTCTATTCAAAGGGATGGAAAATAAATGAAAAATATAAATATTATCTGGGCTTCCCAGTACAAGAAAGACATGGACATACTGGAGGGTGACTCCAGTGAAGGGTCCCAAAGATGATTTAAGAGACTGGAGCATCTGTCATGCAGGGAGAGAGACAGAGAGCTGAGACTGTTCAGCCAGGAGAAGAGAAGGTTCAAGGGGGAGCTTATCAATGTGTGTAAATACCTGATGGGAGGGTGTGAAGAAGACAGTGCCAGAATCTTCTTGGTGGTGCCCAGTGACATGGTGAGAGGCAGTAGGCACAAACTAAAATACAGGAAATCCCATTTAAACATAAGCAACTTTTTTACTGTGAGGGTGGTTACACACTGGAACAGGTTGCCTAGAGGAGTTGTGGAGTTTCCATCCTTGGAGATAACCAAAACCCAACTGAACATGATCCTTTCAACCCACTCTAGCTGATTCTGCTTTGAGCAGGAGGTTTGGACTAGTCAGTCTTCAGAGGTGCCTTCTAACCTTAACTATTCAGTGATTATTTACTGAAAAAGCATAATAAAGAATGATAAAAATTATGTTAAAAAACATATGTAACAAAGATACAGAGTTGATCTGCAATAAAAAAATGAGAAGAATAGCTGAGAGAGTAACAGACAGCAAACAGTATGTACGCAAGGGCTGAGATAGATGACCTTAAGGATACATGGGAACATGGATGTGGAAAAATGCAATCATAGTGACCAGAAAGCAAGTAATTTCGTTATTTTTTCAATTTGCTGAATTATTCATAGCTACATGACAGACTAGCACAGAGCAGAAAAACCCCAAAATTGGTAGTATGCATGTGTGTTGTTTTGTTTTGGTTTTGATTATTTTTTTTTTCCTGATGAGATGAAACTCTGAAAAATAGGTAACTTGAAATGGCTTGATTCAATCAGGTATTGTACTGGGTTTACGTGGCAAGGTTTTGGTAACAAGGGGCTACAGAGGTGGCTTCTGTGAGAAGATGCCAGAAGCTGCCCCCATGTCTGACAGAGCCAATGCCAGCTGGCTCCAAGACGGACCCACCACTGGCCAAGGCTGAGCCCATCAGCGACGGTGGTAGCGCCTCTGTGACAACATACTTACGAAGGGGAAAAAACTGCTGCACAACAGCAGCCAGAGAGAGGAGTGAGAAATCTGTGAGAGAAACAACTCTGCAGACACCAAGGTCAGTGAAGAAGGAGGGGGAGCAAGTGCTCCAGGCGCCAGAGCAGAGATTCCCCTGCAGCTCCTGGAGGAGACCATGGTGAGGCAGGCTGTCCCCCTGCAGCCCATAGAGGTCCACGGTGGAGCAGATATCCACCTGCAGTCTGTGGAGGACCCCACGCCGGAGCAGGTGGATGCGCCTGAAGGATGCTGTGACCTCGTGGGAAGCCTGCGCCGGAGCAGGCTCCTGGCAGGACCTGTGGCCCTGTGGAGAGAGGAGCCCACGCTGGAGCAGGTTTGCTGGCAGGAGTAGTGACCCCGTGGGGGACCCACACTGAAGCAATCTGTTACTGAAGGACTGCGCCCTGTGGAAAGGACCTATGCTGGAGCAGTTCGTGAAGAACTGCAGCCCATGGGAAGGACTTATGTTGGAGAAGTTCGCAGAGAGCTCTCTCCCATGGGAGGGACCCGATGATGGAGCAGTGGAAGAGTGTGAGGAGGAAGGAGCGGCAGAGACGTGTGATGATCTGACCGCAACCCCGGTTCTCCATCCCCCTGTGCTGCTTGGCGGGAGGAGGTAGAGAAATCAGGAGTGAAGTTGAGCCCAGGAAGAAGGGAGATTGGCAATAAATTTAATTAATTTCCCCAAGTCGAGCCTGTTTTGCCCAAGACGTTAATTGCTGAGTGATCTCCCTGTCCTTATCTCAACCAATGAACCTTTTGTTGTACTTTTCTCCCCCTGTCCAGCTGAGGAGGGAAAGTGATAGAGAGGCTTGGTGGGCACCTGGCATTTGGCCAAGGTCAACCCACCGTGGGTATATTGGGAAATATACTTTAAACATTTACACGTGTACTATCAAAAAGTGTCAGTTATTAAAAGTTATGTCTTTTGTTTTGACAAGCCACTCTCCATCATTTATCAGCAGTCCTGGTTAACGGGGGAGGTCCCGGATGACTGGAGGCTTGCCAGTGTGACGCCCATCTACAGGAAGGGCCGGAAGGAGGATCCGGGGAACCACAGGCCTGTCAGCCTGACCTCAGTGCCGGGGAAGATTATGGAGCGGTTCATCTTGAGGGCGCTCACAAGGCATGAGTGGGACAACCAGGGCATCAGGCCCAGCCAGCACGGGTTCATGAGAGGCAGGTCCTGCTTGACCAGCCTGATCTCCTCCTATGACCAGGTGACCCGCCTAGTGGACGAGGGAAAGGCTGTGGATATGGTCTACCTGGGCGTCAGTAAGGCCTTTGACACTGTCTCCCACAGCATTCTCCTAGAGAAGCTGGCGGCTCACGGCTTAGACAGGTGTACTCTGCGCTGGGTCAAAAACTGGCTGGACGGCCGGGCCCAGAGAGTTGTGGTGAATGGAGTTCAATCCAGTTGGCGGCCGGTCACAAGCGGTGTTCCCCAGGGCTCAGTTTTGGGGCCGGTCTTGTTCAATATCTTTATCAATGACCTGGATGAGGGGATCAAGTGCACCCTCAGTAAGTTTGCAGACGACACCAAGTTGGGCGGGAGTGTTGATCTGCTCGAGGGTAGGAAGGCTCTGCAGAGGGACCTGGACAGGCTGGATTGATGGGCCGAGGCCAACTGTATGAGATTCAACAAGGCCAAGTGCCGGGTCCTGCACTTCGGCCACAACAACCCCATGCAGCGCTACAAGCTTGGGGAAGAGTGGCTGGAAAGCTGCCTGTCGGAAAAGGGCCTGGGGGTGTTGGTCGACAGCCGGCTGAACATGAGCCGGCAGTGTACCCAGGCGGCCAAGAAGGCCAATGGCATCCTGGCCTGTATCAGAAATTGTGTGGCCAGCAGGAGTAGGGAAGTGATTGCCCCCCTGTACTCGGCACTGGTGAGGCCGCACCTCGAATACTGTGTTCAGTTTTGGGCCCCTCACTACAAGAAGGATGTTGAGGTGCTGGAGCATGTCCAGAGAAGGGCAACGAGGCTGGTGAGGGGTCTGGAGAACAAGTCTTATGAGGAGCGGCTGAGGGAACTGGGACTGTTTAGCCTGGAGAAAAGGAGGCTCAGGGGAGACCTCATCGCTCTCTACAACTACCTGAAAGGAGGTTGTAGCGAGGTGGGTGTTGGTCTCTTTTCCCAAGTGACAAGCGATAGGACGAGAGGAAATGGCCTCAAGTTGCGCCAGGGGAGGTTTAGATTGGACATGAGGAAAAAATTCTTTACTGAAAGAGTGGTGAAACATTGGAAGAGGCTGCCCAGGGAAGTGGTGGAGTCCCCATCCCTGGAGGTATTTAAAAGACGTGTAGATGCGGCGCTTAGGGACATGGTTTAGTGGGCATGGTGATGTTGGGTCGACGGTTGGACTCAATGATCTTAGAGGTCTTTTCCAACCTCAATGATTCTCTGATTCTATGATTCTAAGGTATTATTGATCTAGTTGAAGATGTCCCTGCACACGGGAGGGGGGCTGGACTAGATGACCTTTAGAGGTCCCTTCCAACCCAAATTATTCTATGATTCTATGTTGTCTAGGTAAAATAGAAGTTAACTTCAGTTTTGATCAAATTATTAATAATTGCAATTTGCCACTTCGGAAAATATCTAGTACTTCTTACAGTAACAGTTTAAAGTCATCTTCAAACCAAAAATAAAGAAAGAATTTTTAATTTGATAATTTCTGTAGTGTATCATTAAGTTTGAGGTTTTTTTAATTGTGCAATCTTTTAAAATAAACTTTCTAGCCTTTCCAATATCTGAGAGCAAAGCATCATTATGAATTTACACTAATGTAGGTGCGGGCTACTACTGAAAGAACATGTCTGAGAAGTTGGGGAAAACCAGGTTTTCCTGGCTACACTTTTCTGCCCTTTTCCTTATGCTAGAAATAGTGGAGTACGGTGTTGCTTCCAAATAGATCTTTCATCTCTCTGACCATTCATGTAGACACAAGAAAGGGACAGAACACACGGTTGCTGGGGATATGAAAAAGTTTAGGTTTAGATCAGGTTAAACCTAATGTGAAGATGCGCTCTTCATCATTCTAGTTCCGTTTCATGCATGAGAAGCATGTTTCAGCTTCTCATTCGTTGTTCCTTCATCTTTCTATCCTATAATAGTACATTTTTACAGCCTTATAATATCACATTCATCTTCTCTGTCTCTCCTGCTAATGTCTTAGGAATTATATGTCTCTGCTTTACTTTTTTGTTGTAGCTTTATGCAGTTTGGCTAAAATGGTATTCAATTCAATATAATAAAGCATAAGCAGAACTCTTAAGATAACATGACTTTACATTGGAACAATAGTCACTTAAGGTTCAAAGTCTTGTTCTCTCTTCCATACCCTTTTGTTCAAACCTGTTTTTGACAAGGGTGACCGTGACTGCTGCTGAGAAGGTTTATTTTATTAAATTTGTAAAGAAAGCATCAGAACAATAAAGAAAAAGAGGATATGAACTGTCAAGACAGCAAGATTGGTTTATATAAAAAAAAATATTTATTTGGGCTAGTGTTGAAATATCCTGAAGTTAAGAGAATGTTTCATATCTTAAAAGCAGTTTCATTAAAATGGAAGTAGAGACAAGCCTTTCTGTGGTTACGATAGCCTGATTTCAAGCAAGACAAGATGAAACAGAAACCTTTCTTACTCAAATAGCATGCTGCAAATTTCAGAAGATGTTAAAAGAATTCATCTATTCACCAGAGATGTTTTGTTATCCAATTTTATTTTAGAAATAAAATGCTGTTATTAGAAAGACTTAATATTATTCTTTATTAACTAAAGTGTCATCCCATATTGCTTTCATGCCCATACCTGGTGCATTATTGTCCACTTACTTGTTATGAAAACTTCTGTTGCTGCAGAAGTTCCAGAGGAAAAAATGTATACGTAAATCCAGCTCAGAAAAATAGAAAATGAGTTTATTCTGATGAAAGGGTAGAACCTGTGGAGAATGAAAGGGGAAATTTATCAATCATAAAGATATACTTCTAGTTCTCTTTTTGAGCAAGGGCTAAAATACTGATGGTATTCTACAAATCTTGAAAGTCTAGGCTAATGGAAACACATGGACACTGACAGCAGAAGTGGTAATTTAGCCCTTGGGTCAGGCCAGATTTTCAATAAAGGCAATTTATCTTTAAATTTAATGAGCATGTAGAAATAAGGATGCTTTTTATAGTTATAAGTAATAACATTTCCTAACCTTATAGCTGATTGTTTTTTATAAATATAGTGTGCTCCAAAAAGCCACTGTATGCTAATGTCCTGGTCCCTCAACAGGTCCTCAATAGGAATGTAGACATGTGGGCATCTTGGATTAGGATGGATTGGACTTGTTAAAAGACAGTAAAAGAATGTTTTATGGGTAAATAATGTTTCATATTTTCTTCTAAATGTAGTTGCCATTACTCTTTACTGCTTTGGTCCTTTTGATAGAACATCAGGTTATGTTGATGAAGGAACATTGCAATAAATTAACCTGCAAAGACACTGCCTTTTGATAAAGCATGAAATAGTATATATTTGCTTGATTTCTTTGCTGTTGTTTTCTTCAGATTTGTATCTGAGGATGCTGATATAAAAGTTTGAGATTTCTTTTTCTCTTAAGATAGTTCTATGCAAATCAATAAAGTGCCATGGAGAGAAATCCAAATATTTAAGTTAGCTCAGCCATCTCTGCATGGAACTAGATGATGCTGAACTGAAATGCTTCAGGGTTTAAAAAGGAATTTCAAAGCGACTCAATTTTTTTTTATTGTAGTTAAATATAGATGCTATAATTTGGGTCTCATGTACATTAATAGTTAACTAGGTTTTGTATATTAGTATATTACAAAAGGTTTTCTTCAGAAAAACTTGAAAGCAATGGATGACAGTCCTTCATGTCATCTGAAAAAAAAAATCTATATGTAAATGTGGAAACTGTGAGGCCACATGACTGTAGCTGCATCATACTATATGTAAGAGCATTCCTCTCCATCTGCAGCAAATGGAGGGATTAAAAAGTGTTAACACCTTGCCTCAGGAAACCAATGCTTTCTCTAATGTACCTGTTGAAATCTGGTATTGGAAACTAATACGAAGAGAAACAATTATAAAAGGTGCAAGCTGTTTTCATTCTGATTAGATGAAATGGAATAGCCTTTTCTTTATGTATGTATGTATCAGGGAATTAGACATCACTGGGGGTGTTTAAGGGACTGAGAAACTGGGCCTAGTTCACACTTCAGAATAACATTTTACTGGATTGGCATTCATTGTCAATAGACATTGTCAATGATGAGTTGTTAGTCGTCTTTTTTTTTTTTTTTCCCCCTCCTCCTTTTCTTTTTTCCCTCCTCCAAACAATTAGTCCTTAACAAACTCATCCTAAATTATCTGTGAATACATGACACTATGGAGCTTGATGCAGTGCAGTTAGCATTTATGACCATGGTCCTTGATAGTCTTAGTCACTGGTCAAGGTGGCCAGGCCTGAGACCTGTTTGATGAGGGAGGATGGAACCAAGGCTGTTGACTTCATTATGTCCTGGTTTCGGCAGGGATAGAGTTAATTTCCTTCCTAGTAGCTGGTACAGTGCTGTGGTTTGGATTTAGGGTGAGAACAATGTTGATAACACACCAATGTTTTAGTTGTTGCTAAGCAGTGCTTACACTAGTCAAGGACTTTTTAGTTTCCCATGCTCTACCGACTGAGAAGGCTGGAGGTGCACAAGAAGCTGGGAAGGGGGCACAGCCAGGACAGCTGACCCAAACTGGCCCAAGGGACATTCCATACCATGTGACGTCATGCTCAGTATATAAACTAGGGAAAAGCTGGCTGGGGGGGCCGCTGCTCAGGGACTGGCTGGGCCTCAGTCAGCAGGTGGTGAGCAATTGCACTGTGCATCACTTGCTTTGTATATTCTGTTGTTGTTGTTATTACTAACTATTACTATTTTACTTTATTTCAATTATTAAACTGTCTTTATCTCAACCCACAAGTTTTCTCACTTTTACTTTTCTGATTCTCTCCCCCATCCCACCGGGTGGGGGGGAGTGAGCGAGTGGCTCTGTGGTGCTCAGTTGCTGACTGAGGTTAAACCATGACACATCATCATCCTGAAAATCAAGTTCTGTGTTCCTCCTTCAAATACCTTTTTCTTTGCTGTCATTTTAGTTGGGGGAAAAGAAAAATCAAAGGTATTGTGTAGAATTTTTACTTTTAACATCTTTATATTTCTTATATATCTTATATACATATATTTATAAATATATATTTTAAATGTACATTCATGTAAGACTTAGTCAAGGACCTCTGAGTACCAAGGATTTTATTGTAGGCATTATAATGTTTATTTTTTCAGGAGAAACAGTCAGTGTAATTTGGACCTAAATGAGCAAGTGGGTCATGAAAGATACCATTTCAAGATTGTCTATAGATTGCACTGGAGATCAGTATAGTAGTTCAGTAATTAGTGCTTTGGCTAGAATATACACAGTAATTCTTGGAATCCAGATGGGTCCAGTGATTTCATCCAGTTCATCAAATCTTGGAAAAAAGTTGGAAACAAAAAATATTTAGAATCACAGAATATCTCAAGTTGGAAAGGACCCATAAGGATCATCGAGTCCAGCTCCCCGCTCCTCACAGGACTACCTAAAACTAAACCATGTAACTAAGAGCATCGTCCAGATGCTCCTTGAACTCTGATAGGCTTGGTGCCATGGCCACTTCCCTGGGGAGCCTGTTCCAGTGACTGACCACCCCGTCAGTGAAGAATCTTTTCCTAATGTCCAATCTGAACTTCTGCTGACGCAGCTTCATTCCATTTCCTCGTGTCCTATTGCTGGTCACCAGACAGAGGAGATCAGCACCTCCCCCTCTGCTGCCCCCCTTGAGGAACTTGTAGACTGCAATGAGGTCACCCCTCAGTCTTCTCTTCTCCAAGCTGAACAAACCGAGTGACCTCAGCTGCTCCTCATAAGTCTTGCCCTCGAGGCCTTTCACCATCTTGGTTGCCTTTCTCTGGACACACTCTAATAGTTTGATTTCCTTCTTCCATTGAGGCGCCCAAAACTGCACACAGTACTCGAGGTGGGGCTGCACCAGTGCAGTGTAGAGTGGGACAATCACTTCCCTCGACCAGCTAGCTATGCTGTGCTTGATGCACCCCAGGACATGGTTGGCCCTTCTGGCTGCCCTGTCAACAGGGCACACTGTTGACTCATAGTCAACTTGCCATCAACCCAAACTCCCAGATCTCTTTCCGTGAGGCTGCCTCTCCAGCCTCTCGTCCCCCAATTTGTATGTATAAGTAGGATTACCCTGTCCCAGGTGCAGAATCTGGCACTTGCTCTTGTTAAATTTCATACGGTTGGCGATTGCCCAGCTCTCTAGTCTATCTGGATCTCTCTGTAATGCCTCTCTACCCTTGAGGGAGTCCACAGCTCCTCCTAGTTTAGTATCATCGGCAAACTTACTGTACATTCGATTCCTGCGTCCAGATCATTTATGCAGACTTTAAAGAGCACTGGCCCGAAAATTGAGCCTTGGGGAACCCCACTGGTGACTGGCCACCAGCCTGATGTAACCCTGTTTACTATAACTCTTTGAGCCCAACCCATCAGCCAATTCTTCACCCATCATATTATGGACTTGTCTAGCTGTGTGCTGGACATTTTGTCCAGAAGAATACTGTGAGAGACAGCATCAAAAGCTTTGCGAAAATCCCAAAACACCACATCTACTGGCTTCCCTTGGTCAACTAGATGGGTGACCTTGTCATGAAAGGAAATTAAGTTGGTTAAGCAGGACTTTCCAGTCATGAACCCGTGCTGGCTATGACCAATGACTGCATTGTCTCTGAAGCGTTTTTCAATAACTCCCAAAATAACCTTCTCCATAATTTTACCAGGCACTGAAGTGAGACTGACAGGACTGTAATTACCAGGGTCCTCCTTCTTACCTTTCTTGAAAATTGGGACATTTGCCAGCTTCCAGTCGACTGGGACCTCTCCAGACTCCCAAGACCATTTGGAAGCTTCAGTTTGCATTTTGTTTAAGGAAGCAAAGGAATTCCCTAAAACCTCAGCAAATCTGTTTTCTTGTGTGTTACACATTTATGCTAATGTGTAATCTCTTAAACTTTTTCTAAATTAGAAAACCTTTTGAGTTGTGGGGGTTTTTTTTATCATTCAACTTGAAATTGTTCTTTTTACAGTTTGTGCTTAAAAACACTTTTTCTAATTTCAGGTGTTTGTTCTTCCACGTGTTTCTTCATGTAATATCACTGATCTGTTCAGCTTGGAAAGCGTGCAGAACATGCCAAGAATAAAATCAGAACCTTTATCCAGTAATATATATTCTCCATATGAACGAACCATCCTCACCTGGTTGAATAAACATTATGAGAAGAATCGAAAAACTGTGTGGAAAGATTGTCAAAAAGGTAGAATAATTCTTTCACTCTACTCTTCCTTCTGATACTTTTGTAGACTTTTAAAATTGTTATTCATAGAGATATCATGACAACTTGCCACTGAAAGTATTTTCTGAGGGAGAAGTTATTGCCTATCCATACGTACTACTTTTCCTTGTGTTTCTGTGTTCCAAGATCATAATCTTTTGACTAGCACCGTTCACGAAATATCTTCTGTATTCTGTGTGTTCTTATAGTTTCTAACTAGGCATAAAGGGTGAAGTGTGGTGAACCTTCTCACTTTCTTCTTTCCAATAATGATCTTGGGAAGGAAGTGCTAGCAGTAATCATTTTCTCGTCATTTTCCTGTCTATAGTCACATGCAGTTGTTAGTATTTGTGCTTATAGTCATGTGTTTGAGAGCTAGCTTTTCAGAACTTTTAGAATAATTTTTGTATTGCTTTTACTCTAATGCCATTTAGGAAGGGAATGGAGACCAAGGTTCCAGGTTATAAATCTTGCCCTACTTGCAAGGTCAGTTTGACGCCTCATGATCGCTTGAGTAAGGTTAGACAAAATGACCTGTTCTGTTTAAGACTGACCTAGGCAGTTCTAGTATTCAGATCTGATAAACTGTTCAACTAGTAGTCATTATTACTTCTGTTTCCTTGTATGATTTCTCCCTTTTGCTTCTTGACCCGAACTTCGTTGCCTCTTTCAGCATTAATTTTGGATGGGTGGTTAACACCAAGAAAGGGCAGTCTGATGATAATCAGGGAAGAACTCCAGAAGAATGGCTCATAAGACACATATGGAAAAGATGGTCTACTGTCATTTTTGCCTTGAGTGATGTCTGACCTGTCTGAATTATAGATAATCTATTTACAAATCGTCTTCCATTAAGTCTTACTTGGGCATATTCTCTACCTTGCATATGCTTTGAATATCCCATTGCTTTTCTCATTTTACCTGTATAGAAACAAATTATGCTAGATATTCTCAAATGTGTTGAATAATTCTGCTCATAAGACTGAAAGGTAGGTGTGGGCACGTGCACGCGCACCCCCCCCCCATCCCCCACCCCCCGCATCCAATAGAAATAGATTTCTAGCTGTCAACTCATAGTTTGGGTCTGATCTTATGATTAACTCAGGGAGCTTCCCTAGCTAAAGTAACATATGCCCTACAGTAAGTAAGTGTATTTGCAGTGTATTATTTTCTTATTATCTGTGTCTAGTGCCTGCTTTAGTGGAGCTGTCTTACAGTCACAAGGACGCTGCTCTGCTGGGTGTTACCTGAGTCCCGTGTGTATAGCTGACAACTTGCAGAGAGAATGGTTAGCTACCTGGCCAGTGTTGTGGCTCACCATAAATGCTGCATGTATATATTCCTCCACCCCACTGTCTGTTCTTTTTATTGTAGACTCTAATAATACCTACGTGTTGAGTCATGACTAGCCTTGATCTGGCCTCTGGAAACTTGGTGGGGAGAATATGAATGTCAAAATGCATCTTAACATTAAACTTTTACTTGAGTTATAATGTCTAAAGATGAGTGGAGTGAATCTGAACCATAAAGCACAGATCTAGTGGACACTACTGGGCAAAAAACCCCAAATGTCTCAGTCCAGGTGGAATACCTACTGATGATGCATTTTAAGGAGCCAGTTATTGAGAGTGTTGTTTTAGTTGCCTAAGAGTATGTAATAAATTAGAATATTAAAATGAGGGTTTTTTTTAATGAGTTGTCATATAGTTATCAGCAATTGTAAAGTAGGTTTTTTACAATTATTTAGTTCTAAAGGCTCCCCAAAATTGGCACCCAAAAAGAACAATTTAATTACAATATTGGGGTTCTCAGAAAATAATAACAACTTCTATCAAATCATGCTAATAGGACAGATAACTCAGTCGGTTAATGTATTCATTTGTGCAGACCTGCTTGCAGATTTGGCTCTAGGTCACAGTTGAAGATGAATTTTGTGGTTACTGCCAGGGGACGTTTATCTGCGTTACAGTTCTCTCTTACAATTTCACTTAATTATACTTTTCTGCTTTCAGAGAAGGGCAAGATTGGAATGAGAAGGCAGAGACTATATATGCTTTCTGTGTGTGGGAAGTTACAGATACTGCCTTGCTATATCGACTTTTTTAGTTCATGAGTTCTATATTCTGTTTGCTAGAGGACAGCAGAAATAGCTTGGTGTATGCACATGAGAATGCCCTTTTCTTTTGCTTCTATTTCTGTTTCTCTCACAAAACTACATAAGTGAGCATTGCTAAAGTTACAATAATTAAGAAAATTTTGACAAATTATGACATTCATAGTCTTAATCTTATACCTCTGCATTATAAAAGTTCTTAACTGTGCGATCTTACACTGTTCTGTTCCACAGATGACCTGCCTCAATATCTCTTTGAATCTTCTGCTTTAACCTTTGCTTTCCTCTTACTTTTTGCTTTTACTGCCTCAAAATGAATTGGTGTCTGCTACTGTGCTGTTCTTTCTGCTAAATGGGGCAGAGGATCTGATGACAAAGGACACAGAAAACACTGAGGTACTCAATGCCTTTGCTTTGGTCTTTACTGGTAAGACTGGCACTGAGCAATCCCAGGCTTTCGAGATGAGTGGGAAAGTCTGGAGCAAGGAAGACTTAGCCGTAGTGGAGGAGGATCATATTAGGGAGCACTTAAACAAATTGGACAAACACAAGTCCATGGGACCCGATGGGATGCGCCAACAAGTGCTGAGGGAGCTGGCCAATGTCACTGTGAGGCCATACTGAGTAATCTTGGAAAGGTCAGGACAACTGGGGGGGAAGTTTGGAAGAGGTTTGGAAGAAAGCAAATGTCATTCCTGTCTGGAATAAGGAGGATCCAGGCAGCTCCAGGCCAGTTGGCCTCATCTTGTTTCTTGGGATGGTGATGGAGTAAATAATCTCAGAAACCATTTCCAAACATATGAAGGACAAGAAATTGTTTGGGAGTAGTCACCATGAATTTACAAAGCCGAAACCAGGGCAGGAAATCATGCTTGAGCAACCTGATTGCCTTCCGCAATGACATGACTAGCTCAGCGGACAGGTGGAGAGCAGTGGATGTTGTTTATCTCAACTTTGGCAAGGCTTTCAACAGCCTCCCGTAACATCCTCATAAACAAACTGAAGAAGTACAGGCTAGATAAGAGGACAGTGAGGTAGACTGAAATTAGGCTGAACTGCCAGGCTCAAAGGGTTATGGTCAGTGGCACAAAGTCCAGCTGGAGGCTGGTCACCAGTAATGTACCTAAGGGGTCATTAGACTGAATTTGGTTTTTAAGATCATACGCTGGAGAAGAACTTATATATCTCAGCAGATTTAATATTCTCATATACCATTGGTCCTTTAAATTTTATGATGTTAAGGTTAATCATCAAATTTATACTTAGACATTGTGACATTTTTAATCATGTTGGCCTTAACTTAAGTATTTAAACAGGCTTTTTCAAAGGAACAGTTAAAAGTGTCATAAGGAAAAACATAATTCAAAGTATAGTAAATGTTCATGCAACCCAACTGAAAGTCCCAAATATCCTCAGTTTTGTATGAGGTTTTTGTTGTTATTATTTGCTTAATATCACTAATTTTAAGAGAAGGATTAGTTCTTTTATTCTTGCTACAATCCAGATCAGAGAGCAATTGCCACTTTTTGCTTAACATTTATGCGCCTGCATGTTATCATCCAAACACTCTGCTTTGAATAAAGAATTAGCCCTGACTAGGAATATGTCTCGACCACGGAGCTGCTTTCAGCTCAAACTAGTCTGTTGGGTGATCTATTCCTACTAAATAAATGAAGATCTATCCAGGCCACATTTCTTTGTCTTTCCTTTGGTACCTAAGCTACTTAAAGTGAAATGTGACAGTGAGCCAAGCCTAAGCTACTGCAGTGCAGAAGGGTTTTAAATATACATCTTTATTACTTTCTTCTAAAGTTGAAGATAACTATGTCACTCATCAGAACTCTTCTCTTGCAAGAATTAAGATCTCAATAGCTTAGAGAGAAGGAGTTTACTATCTCCACATCTTCTGCCCTTACTGCTACTAAAGAATAAATAATGTTTTAAAAGCAGCTTGGCATATGTTTTGGGAGGGCAGACTTGTAATATGTCTTATTGACCATAAAATGGAAAGCAATGTTGAAACTTGAGACCAAATGCTGTAATACTGCAAAATACAACTTTGCCTATTCTGCTGAGACCTTAATTATACATGAAATATAAGATTCAGTGCCTGCTTAAGGCATTATATGGGCAATAGTAATGATAGGAGAGGAAGCATGAATTATTTGAGTGTAATAAATTTTCATTTTACCTTCAGCCATTTCTTATTTTCACATTTCTTTTCAACATTTCTCTCTGAAAGGCTAACTACTAATAGTATGAAAAAACAAGAGTCAGGAAAAACCCTTAAAAGGTTGCTAGAGTATCGGAATGCCATAATTAAAAACCTGTACTTCCTAAACAGAAGAAAATTTTGCAAATTAGTGAATTAAATTGCCACCTGAGAAGCTGTATGGCTCTTCCTTATTAATTATGATTCTTGCCATGGGGTGAAAAAGATAAACTATGTTTTGGGAAGGAAGGGATTTTCTTGAATGTATCCCAGGAAGATCTTGAAAAGAGTAGATAATTCTACATTTAATATAAAATTATTAGAGAATATGACAGCCAGTAAATTGAACAATATCTGAACAGTCAACCTAAGTTGAGATGTAAGAGCTGTCTCCAGAGTAGATACATCTTCATTTTACTGGGAAAATCTGCTTAGAATGGAAATTTTGCTTAAGAGGAAAGAGAAGTACTAATCCAGTGCCAATGTAGGTTTGTCTGACAATGTTAAGCATAGTAGCATCTCTTAAGATTCTTACTCTCAAGTAGGAAAGTTTTGGTTTTGATGCATTTTATTCATGTCACTGTAAGTGAGGTGGGTTTTTTTGTTGTGTGGTTTTTTTTTTTTTAATTTTGATATCAATTTAACATGGCATCTGTAGTAGAAAGGTTGAGGAAGGAGTGATTTTAGTGTGAGATGACATGTCTTCCCAAAATTGTATGAGAACTAAGTAGAATTCTTGTTTGTTTTAAAACTGATTCTGTAGAAATTATTCTGGTGTTATGCAGCTTCAGGAAAATACAAATATGAAGAGGGATAGTCCTTGGAGCCCTCTATTGAAAAGATTCGAAGTGTTCATATTTGGAAAACTGAGATCTTTCAATAAAAAAGCCCTAACTCTTAGGGCTGCATATATTTGTGTATGTATTTGTGTGTATACATATATGCATACATATATACGTGTGTGTAGACATGTATGCTTATATATAAAAATGTATATGTGTATATACATATATGCTGACCCTCCAAAACCTACATGACCTGAATAGGAATAACTGGGTAAATATTTAGGAAGAAATTTTGTTTCCTTCCTTGCAATACACTTTGAGATGACCAGACAGCTATTCTACTTTCAGCTAAACAAGGCGCTTTGCAGTGTTTGTATGTTAATTGGAATAAATAAGCTTTCTGATTATTTGTGTAATTAATGCTACTTCTGCAGTGCATACCAAATATGTAGATTGAGTATTGTATAGCTGATACATATAACTTCAGATATTTTGTGAGGAGAAAACATATTTCAGACTATGAAGATTGAAAAAGGTTCTGTTAATTCATTTTAAGTGTCGAACGGTGAATTGCATTGAGAACAGTATTTAACTTTTTTTTTTTTTTTTTTGACTAAATAAGATGATGTGGGGATTATAGTATTCATTCTGAAGCCAGTATAGAAGCCAGGTATGCTGTAATGAATTGCTGTGATTTATTGCATTTTAAATCAAAGTGATATATAAGTGAAATGCCATGATAAAAAAAATAGCGTCGAAGATGACATTTTAATCTAGAGGCTTTTAGTACCATTCAGTGATTTTAAAACTAGTTCTCTTTACAAATAGAAACTTTCTGTTGAAAAGCAACAAAATGGAGACTGATATAAGGTAATGCTATTCTTATGTGATGCATAAAAACCTAAGGAATTAGTCAATTTAAGATATTATTTGGGATAAGAATCAGTGAAAATAAAACAGAACTGCGTAGATAGCGAAAGATGATTGGAAAATTTTATTAGGAGCAGAAAGGTAAATGTTCATGCCTCAGGGTAAAAGCCTTCTGCAACAGATGGGAATAAACGAGACATATCCCCAGTGTATCCGTTTTTCTGTCATTGCCCTGTGTGGTGCTTCTTGAACTTTTCTGCTTAGAATTATTATGAATTGTCAGTGGTATTAAATCGATCTGTCCCTGATATTTCAGGAGTTCTTAGAAGAATAATTATCAGTTTTGATGAGCAAAGGTTGTAGCATCCTGCCTGAAGTAGGAACTGTAATTTACTTGTGAGTCTTTAATAAAAGACTTCTTGTTTTCCACGTTAAGATAAACATAGCCTCACATGCTGTATGTGCTGAAGGTAGACACGTTATCATTCTGTTAATCCTAAATACATTTTAGGAAAAACATAACTTCCTTTTTCAAAAAATAGTCAAAGGCATATTTCCTCTCATCTTTCTTATGCTCTGTATTGTATACTTCAGTACCATCATTTTAAACCTTGTCCTGGTTCTAATGTCAGCACTTACAGAAAAGGTTATTGCTACATATTTCTTCTGTAAATGTTTGTATTATTCAATACCAGATTTAAGCTATTGAAAAAGGATTGTAGGTGTTGTTATAGCTATAGATTAGTTCGACCTCCAGAGATTTTCAGATCCCAGAATAGGAAGTTGTTATAATACTATAAACCATTATTACTGCAGTAATTTACATTAAAACGGACATACTGTGATAGTGAGTCTGTCTAGCTCAGTGTTCTACCTACAGTAGAAGATGCTGAGAGATAAGTAACAGTGCAAACATACAGCAATACTTTATACATACTCTGGGACTTCCTGGTTTGAAATTCAAGACTACTTGAGATGAAGGTGGTACATCTGTAAGGTTGTACTAGATTCTTTTTCTGTGAATTTGTTTAATTGTATTTTGAACCTGTGCAAACTTGTAGCATCAAGCCATTCTGAAGCAGTAAGTAGGTTTAAAATCTATACTGTATGTAAAATATTTTGTTTTGAGCTTGCTGCTTAAAACTGTAATTTAGTACTTCCTTTACTGACAAATTTGGATATTCCACTGAGCTATTTAACAATAATGTCTGGTTCCCATTCTCAATGTCACACCTACTTGCATAGGCTGCTGTCATATCACCACTCAATTGTTACTTTTCCTTTGTAGTTCCATAGTCTAATTTATTAATTTCTTATAATTTCATACCTTTAATCATTAAAGGTCATCAGTTTGAAGATTTTTATGTGAATGTATTAGGTTTAGTTGGAAAGTCTTATAGAATATTAGCTTAACGCTATATATTTTTTCCTCTGTTTTTCAGTAACTCAGAATTTGAAAAAATTGCTTGTGGCTATATAACAGAAGATTTATCATTTGTGAAGACACCTCTTGTGCCTCATTAGACATCTATCAGTTGATTTTGCAACTGATAGGAAGAATTTAACTTCTCTATTGCTTGTGAAAACAGCAGAACAGCTTCACAAGAAATACAGTACTTTCTTTAAAGATTTATTGCTATTCTTACTTTTTTTTATAAAATAACCCTTAAACTTAGTAGATTAAACCAAATCTGATCCTTTAAAAGTTTTAACGCTTGGTATAAGACCATTTTGTTCTTTCTGGATGGTCTTCTTATCCACATAATACCAATACATCATACTGCTGTGTAACAACTTCTTTTCCTTTTCTGTTGGAATGTTTCTTTTAAGATTAATGACAATTTTTCATGGTCATTTTTGCCAGAACAAAAGTAATGTGGTGTGTGTGCTGGAAGAGTTGTTTAAGTATACTGTTTTTTGGGGAGGGCTAAACAGTGTTCTTCTACCAGAAAGAAGATCATGATTTTGGCTTGCCAACCATTTTGCACTGGGGTTTTTTTGTGGGACTGACGCCAAAGAATACCTTTGTGTATCTATTTAGAATAAGATTGGATATCGTTTCTTCCTGGTTTTTAGAAGAGGGGCCAACGGCTTTAAAGATTTCATTTTCACTGTTGGCGGTGGGATGTGTTAGCTATTTTGAAACAGTGAAATGTTTGACTTCATAACCATTGGGAACAATGGCTTCAGAGATTGCTGGGGACTCTTGATCCATTAGCCATTTTTCTGGGGTGTTATTTGAATAAAAACACTACCATCTATCTTCAAAGAGAGAATTTGTTACCAAAAAAGAAGAAAAGAAAAATATTTTTGTGAATATTTCTCTTTAAAATATTGCTCTTAAAACAGATCTTTTTCCTCAGTTGGTGAGGGATAGAATCGTGTATTACAGGAGGCATAAACGGTGACTTCAAAACATTGGAGGAAGTGGAATAAAAAGGGATAGTGGAAAGTACATTGTACATTTCTGGTGTTTTGCTGCACAAAGCAGGTATAAACCAGTTCTGGTAAGTCAGTGAGATAAAGCATACTGATGGATCAGTTAATAAAGGTGAAACTTGAAAAAAACCCACAGTAAAGCACAGAAAGTAGGAAAGGGAGAAAGAGAATGGAAATAATCTGTTTCGTTCTTGTGTGCAAAGACTCAACTGACTTATACCTGTAGCGTACAGGACAGGTATTTGCCTAGACTGTTATAAAAATCTCTGAAAAAGAAGATTCCATGGTCCACTTCAGGCAATATCTGCCAGTATTTTCCACTCATTTCCATTTGAAATATTTTCCTATTGTCTAACCTAACCCAAAATTTCCCCTGCTAGAGTTTAAGTCCATCCTTTCTCTTCTCAAATGTGATGTGCAGTGGATCTTTACTTTTCTAGTAACTTTATACATATTTGCAAATTACTATGTTCTGCTTCAGTTACTCCCTCTCCCCCCTCTTGGCACAACAATTCCATTCTCTCAGTCTTTCAATATACTCAGCTCGTTTGTTTTCTGGTAAACTCTCTTAGTTGATCCATGTCTTTCTTGAAGTTTGGTGCCAATTACTGGGTTTTATACCAGGTGAGACTTTACTAGAACTGGATAGAAGTGAAAGGATCAGTTTACCTGCTTAAGATATGACTCTCCTGTTTATGCATCCTAGCAAAGTATTTGCTTTTTCTGCGACAGTGTGAGATTTGCTGTTATCTCCAGGTTCTTTTCTGCAGAATTTCCGTCTATACAGTTTTCCATCTAGTACTTGTGTAATGAATTATTCTTAATTAAGTGTAGTACACTGCACGCATCATTATTGGATTTCATCCCATTTGTTTCAGATCACTATTCCAATTGTTCAAGAGCTTAAATTATAGTCCTTTCCTCACGAGTACTTGCAACCCATTCTTCTTCCCAGAGTCAATTCTTTAACCTGCTTGATATTATCTCCAGATTGAACTAAGGTAGTTTTATGCTGTTTTCCAAGTTGCAAATGAAAATATTGAATAGTATACAATCTAGGACTTTGCAGTTTGATTTGTGGGCAGCTGATAGTTAGGTTTACTGTTTTTCAGTGACTTTTGTGCTCCACCTAACAGTACCTTTTTCTAGACTACCTTTTCCTTGCTTCCTTATGAGAGAGAATGTGACCAAAATCTTACTGAAGTTAAAATGTCCAGTATTTCTTCTTTGTCCACAGTATCTTCTACCTGCCAAACAGACAAAATTTGACCTAGAGGAGTTTATGGTGACTGTTGCTTGCTATTCTGCCGAGAAATAGGTTGGTTGTCATTTTCATGTAGAATTGTTATAGGTATTTCCTTGATTATCTCCATTTGGAAAACAGTTTTCATATCCCGCAAAAAATCTTGAGGCTTCAAATCTATTCATATGAATGTAAAAACGTTTATTTTTGTTTTAGGGAAAATTAAGAAAGATTTTGGCAAAAAACAACTGCGAAAACCTTGTAGCCTTGTGTGCTATTGATTCACCAGGGGAAGACCAAATCCAACCCAAAGAGTGACAGTGAAGATAGTTTGCCTTTTTTTTTTTCTCTTTGTGGGAGAAGACAGGGAAAACATCTAAATCTGAAAACATTCCCACATAAATTTTGGTTTTGACAAATCTGATTTTTCTACATTCAGGATGAATTAGGAGTGAGACTATGTATTAAGTGATTGATGTAAAATGTGTTTCGGGGACTTTTTAAAGGCCATAAAATTTTTAAAAACTCAATGGATCTGGACTTTTAAAATAAAATAAAAAATAGGGAAATGAATAATTAGAGCGCCATAGCAAAACTTTGCTGCTTCTATCTAGAAATGCTTCGTGAAAAAAATGCTTCTTTCACAAGAAAGATGATGACAATGCTGTTATGTTTGGTTAATGTATGAATGCCACATGGTGCCATTACAAGTGAAAAATAAAATTGCCTATTAAAAATAAATAAATGCAGGAATTAAGTTAGTCCCAAATCACTGAATTGAGTATGAAAGTTACTTCCTTCAGTGTTGAGTGGGATCAACAGCTGAAACAAAACTACTCTCATTTTAGATCACTTGCAGTATATTTTAGCTTTCCATAACCATAGTAAATGTCTGAGTACGCTACATAACAGTGACTGCACATCCACTCCAAGTTAATCCTGCTTGATTATTTTTTTTTATGAAGTATTTTCACCTATTGTCATGGGTGAGACAGAGTAAACGACAGCCTGTGATGGATCAGGATACTGGGGTTTATTGAAGAACCAGCAAGGTCAGCGCTCTTATCCTATTTGATAATTTCACACACTCAGTCGCTCCACACAGCGCTATGTTCACAAGGTCTCAAATTCCATCCCTGGCGGGGAGGTCGCTACTGGTCTGAGAAGATCAGGCAAAAGTCATGTCAGTTCACGCTGTGCCGCTGCTCATAGTTACCACTCTCAGGTGTCACTCTCCAAAGTCCCTGGGCATCCACTAGCATTTGTCTCTATGCATCTCTCTGATCTTCAGGATCTTTTCCCACTTCCAAGATCTTTCCTCCAGCTAGGAACTTCTTCACCTTCTTTCCAGTCCCCTGTTGTCTCTTCAAGACCGCTGCTTCTTTTTGGGAATGCTTCTTTTTGGCCTCTTCCTCTTTCCATAGCTCCAAGTCCCCAGTTTTCCCAGTCTAAACAGTCTTTGTGCAGAAGCAGAACTCGTGATCAGCCTAACTGGTGCTTCTGTCTCACGTCTCTTCATTAATGGAAGGATTCAGAACATGCCACTTTAGTCTAGGTGTTATCAAAATTTGCAACCAGCCCCTATGGGACACAGCTGGCAAGTAGCAGGAACTTGTCTCAGAATTCAGTAGTTCAATTTTGGACAACCACACAGAGTTACCTGCTACCTGTCAGCATTCACATTTTAAGCTATTTCTGGCCTACAACACCCATCAGTCAGGTTTTCATCATGACATTGGCTGAGAATCTTTATCTTAAAGATCCATTAGTATTTTTTTTTTTTTTGCAAGAAGTACCAATACAAATGAAATTTAATACATTTATATGCTTAGAGGAAAATGAGGTATCCTGAGTAAGACTTCTGATTTCCATTGTTTATTTCTACTAAAATTGAGTAATTATATTTAAAAACTGAATTACTGTAGGGTGGATAGCTGGCAGTTTTTTCTGCTAGGTTTGATGTTATTGGGAAAAATACAATATGTTTTCTGACTAATTTATTTACAAGCATTTGAATTAAGTAGGTTGATTGATAGTAGAAGGATTAAATGGAAAACAACAAAAAATACTTATAAAAGTATTTAATTAGTCAAAATGGGAAAGTATTCCACTTCATGGGTTTTTTTGTTCATGCTCTGATTTACATAGGCTATAAAACTATAGTTCAATAAATGTTTTTTAAACAATGGTGCTACCATGTTTCATTTCTACGGGCACAGCCATTTATGTGGCTGCGTGGTAAACCGGATTGGTGTGACGCAGATTAAAAAATAAAGAAATGTTTTACCCTTTCTTTTTAAGCCAGCTTTGTTCCCACACCCACTTTGCTGCCACACAGACAATTCTACCAGCATAAAGAAAGGATTAGTTGAGATAGAAGAAGGTACATAGGTACTAGGGAAAACTGGTATTGCTTAAGTGTGCTCAAGTAATATTCCCACCAGAAGCCTAAAGGTAGCTAATGGTACACTTAAAGTAAGCTTTAAAGTTAAAATAAGATAAACAATAAAGTTTACTTTTTTGATCAAAGCATCTGGTTTAATGAGTTTCCATAACCAGGCTGAATAAATCAATCTAGTTTTTAGATTTAGACCAGAAGAACAATTCAATATTGGACCGAATTTAAAATGAAAGCAGAAATAGTTAATCTTAAAAAGTTACAAATAAAAATGTGGAAAAGGTGATTTATTAAAAATACCAATATTGTGTGCTGAGAGTGAGTCTGAGTTCTATTAATAAAGACAAAGATTATTGAATTTTATAGGTCCCAACTATGATCAATAATACGATGGATTTGTATTAGAAAGACTAACTTTTTAGAAAGAAAGCAAGCTTTTAAAAATGTATTTTGCTATTTTTAAAGTATTTGTTTTTGCAATGACTACATTAAGTATTTTTGAAGTAACTGCAAGCAATTTACCAAGGATTTGGGAGGAAATTAATGTCCCCTACTGTAGACATTTGTAAAATGGAGGTCTGAATTTAGTTAAAATTAATACTGTCCCAATTTAGATGTTGAGGCCCATATTTACTGTGTTCTGTTCCTGTCATAGGTAACAAGGAGATGATATATATCCAGTTAGACTTCCTCTTTGGTACCTTGTCCTCCAGAATTATCAAGGACACTTAAACTTTGAGTTTTCTGCTTGAAAAAAAGTTGTTTCAATTAAATAATAGGAAAAAAAAATAATTCTGACAAAGCAAAATGTTTTTTGTAATTATAAATTTTTAAATTAATATTTTAATTTTGATTTGAAAACTGACAGAAAATGAAATTTTCATTCGAATCCTCTTTTAAATCATGTTTTTTGATATACTGTTTCTTGATATTTTTTAACTTAACATCCATTTCATGAATATTTAGAATAACATGTAAATTGATTTAGTTTTCTTGCTGTTCATATTAATGAAAGAACGACAATAAAAGAAACATCATTTGAATTCTAAATCGAATTAAAACTTTCTTCAGAAAAGGAGATTTTTTAGATAGTAATTTGAAGTAACTTTTTATTTTGGGATGTTCTAGACGAATCTTGCTGTTTTCTGTAAAAGGGAGGAGAGAGTTTGTCTCTCCTTTTAAGCCAGTTCTTTTATTTAAACTATTAGAGCTTATTTTTTAATAATGAAAATGAAACAAAATAACACTTTAGGGCCTTCCAGAAGAAAAGAGACTGTTTAAGAACAGTGTAATTATTAATATAATTAATATATGATAGAACATATTTTATGTAATGATTAATTTATAGATAGATTTCCATCTATCTTCTGATACGGCAAATAGGTTTTGGGAGGGAGAGAAGGGGAAGATGTTGGCAATGAACAATCATGAACAATCTTTGAAAATTCTGTAAGAATTTCACTCTTCTATGACATATAAAGTCACAGTTTGATAAAATTCTCTTATGTGTTAGCTAGCTTATTTTATGAAAGCAAGTACTTAAAAATTAGTCTTTCCTGGAATTTTTATTTGAGATTATAATTTGATATATATACTTTGCATTAACGTAGGATTCCATCTGAATGCACTTCCTATTTAATGATTTGCCCCATGGTTATTTTATTTCTTCTATTTAGTTCTTGAATAGTTGTTTATCTCTTAAATTTAGTCTGAAGCATAACATTTACAGCACTGTAGAACAATTTTATAAGCTTACAACTAATCTGTTCAGTATAAATGAGGAGTTCAACAACAAAATTTATACCTGTAGCTGATAATAGCTACTTATTCGCAAATTTGATTTAACTGTATTTCTTGGGGGACCAGTTGAAGTTATTTGAGCTGATGTTGATAAATTATGATCTGACATTAGTAGCAGCATCTCTAGCTACTTTTCCCTGTCACTAATTACAATTTTGCTGTCACACTTAATATCAAACAAAAGTAGGTGGGTAAAGGCAATTGAGGAGGTATAAACTCAAGTAAAATAAGTGCTAGTAGAAAAAAAAGAAAACCATTTTGAAGATTCGTAGTGTCTTCAACGCTACATGGAGTGGTTACCACTGTTTCAGTTTAAGATCAGGAATTTTTTTTCCAGTTTGAATGTTTTTTGGATTTGTGGCCTGGCTTTTGGACAATAACTTGCTTGTTTACATCAGCCTGGCTGATGTCTGAAGGTACTTAGGAGTGAATAAGGTTACCTTAAGAAATTTAATAATTTTCAATGTACAACAGCCTACTTTCTTTCTTAGTCAGTGTGGTGTTGATAGTTGTTGTTCGTAGTGTATATAACATACCCAAAAATACTGTCTCAAGTTTAAAACCCTTAGTAACACTGATTGAAGTGTTACGTCTATAGCATAGCGTTATCTGATTTGTGAGCAAAAGAGTCAGCATTCTTGACCACTAAGTAAGACCATTGTATTCCAAATACAATCTATCCTTTTCTCTTTCTTGAACTTTCATTTAGTTTATAGTATTCTTTCTGTAAAGGTAGAGACCTTTCAAATATACACAATGTGTGCCCCTGCTTTCATGTGTTTGATCTTGTAGAATGAAGCTCTTAATAAGGACAGACTTGAAATAAAGGTCTGAAATGTGTAACCCGGTGAAACATTTTATGCTTCTGTTCTTTTAAATTATTTCTATGTCAAGTACTGGTGTCTCCAGATTCTTCTTTTGCTAATGAAGATAGTGGACTGTTCTGAACATCGTTATATTACTGTCATAACAGTTCAGTGTTGCAAACTTTTTTATCTTTTAATGGTAGCATTTTTGAAAGAAAAGAACATTTCTTTATATTATATTGTTTATGTGTTTATGATATGTAGGAGATTTTTGATCATCTCAGATTCTGTAGCATATTGGTGGGTTTTTTTCAACTTAGGAAGCGTCAAACTTGGTAAATAATATACTCTCTGGATGTATAGTGAAATAAAAGCTATATAATTTGTCCTGTATGAGAAAGCATGATCCCAGTCTATCTGAAAACCTTGCCAGTGGCTGAAGTCCAAAGAGTTCCCTAAATTTGGGAGCTTGGGCCTGAGACAGTAACAAAAACAAAGAAAACTAAGCAATAGGTATTTTTGCATTAGAAGTTGGAAGAAACTGCAGATAACACAACAGAGAAGGCATGACTCAGTACTTGGATATTTGTGACCAGATTGCTCTCCTTAAAAAAGGATCGGCTTCTATGTGTTCATGCTTCACAAAGTGCATATTATCTGGAGAGCAAAGTACCGGTAATTTGGTATAGACAGTGATTTAAAACATTTAGTTATTGGTATGTCAGTAACTTTTTTAGAGAATATCTCAGGTTGAGAGTTTTGAAATGACTGTATTCTTCCTATGGTTTATTATGATGCTTAAGAACAAAAGTCTGTTGTTTAAATGCTGTGTTGACTATGTAAGATATGGAATTCTTCAAATAAGAAGTACTAATAAATAAACTATATTTACTTTCTTAATCAGTTTTCTTTTAAATAAAAACATTAGAAATGTAAAAAATAATCTAACATTGTGAGGCATAGGCCTTTACAACACAATTGTAGAAGTAGTGATCTGTGCTGCAGGAATTGAGCTGTTAGCTTTCATTTATATTGCATCTGTGCCAAATAATTTAACGACCTTAAAGAAATGTAATAACCTTTTCCTTCTTACGTGCTTAAACATTGTGACTTTAAAGGATTCACGCCTATTTTCCTGAGTTTCAGTAGCCCTATGAATGTTATGCCTATAAAAATAAAAACAATTTACATGTTTAGGTTCCTAATCTGTGAGGTTAAGTTTAGCTTACCTGCTTTCCCTTCCGTTGTGATGAATACTCTTACATGCTGTATCAGAGTGTATGAATAGTAGTTACAATATTCTAGGTGAGATTTTTCATGTTTTCAGCAACGGCTCTGGAATAGAATTATGTCTGGGAAATTCTACGATGTTTCCTTTTTGTGTTCTTTCCTCAAGTCAGTAATTTCAAATAGTCATCATATCTATCTAGAATAAAATCAGGCATCTCAGGGGAGAAGAGTCTAATTCATCTTGCTCTGTTTTTCAATCAGGTGAAGTACCACCAATGAGATGGATAGTAAATTTTGACCGAGATCTTCTAGATGGTCTGGTATTGGCAGCACAGCTGGCAGCTTATTGTCCATATTTGGTAAGGACTTTTCTTAATATTGTGCAAGTTTTATACAGTTTATTAATGTAAGTGGGTTTATTCAGGCCTTATTTTCCTTTGGAACTGTTGGCTTATGTGGTTTTTAAAAAGGAAAAAAAAACCCCAATATTTAGCAAGTCTAGAGTGATTATTTCAGTATTACTTTTTCTTTTCTCTGGGTATATTCTTAATAGGGAACTTTATTTCAAAATTTAGATCTTATGGATTGCTGAAAGAGTGAAAATACAAACATAGTAATTTTGCTTAGTGGAAGATGAAGAGTTTGATTTCTCTGTCTTCTCTAGGTTGCTACTCACTTTGTAAGGATGTATACTAATCCAAGAACTCCTGAACAGTTTTTGCACAACTGTTTGATACTTGTGAATGCTATGCATGCTGTCAGTCTGGCTATAGACATAAAGGTAAACTATTTTATACTGGCAGTTCTTATATACTTTTAAACTTTGTTTTTTTTACTTTTATGATAGTAATATAGTACATCAAATTAAGGTGAGATTTTAGTGAAGCATTTTTGTTTCATGATGTGCTACTGTGTGATGGAAACCAAAATACTGCTTCATATAAATACACTTAATTACAAGTAATTTCCATAATTCCTTGCTTTGTAGAACCGCTTATATACAACCAGCTGAACAGAAGATTAATTCAGTTCAGATTCTAGCATCGTAAATCACACAATGAAAACCTGAGTGGAATTTATTATTAACATTCTAAGGCAATTTAGAAAAAAATATATTTAAGGACAAACATAAAAAGGAGTGGTAAAAAAAATTATATGAATGTCTGGTGACTCTTATGTGCATCTATCTAATCATGAAGGCCCACGAGGGTTCTGTCCCAGGTTTGATGCACACAGAAGCCAGTAGCTTTGGACTGCTGTGAGGGTAACACTGTAAGCCATCAGCTTCTGATGTCCTTTTTTGGGAGGAATATGACGTTGATGTTAGTTTTTTCTTCAATCTAATATATATGTTTAGTAACATGCTTTACATCTCTGTCTTTCTTCATTGGCCTACAGCTCCAAATTTTCTGTATATGGTGCCTTCTACATATGTTAGATATTATTTCTTTGTTCTTTTTGTTGCCCCTAAAACCAGTTTTCTCCTGCTCCCAGTCTGCATTTCCTTAACTGAGTTATTTATAGCTGTGGGTTCTGGTAGTACCATACAAAGATAGAAGTAAAACAAATTAGTCACAGAGGCCTGATCAATTAAAAAAGTTGCTGTCACGTTTTCACAAAAGTTAAATCAAGTAAAGCAAAGCTCTGCAAGCTGGTCAACAAGCCTTCAGACAGAGAAGGCTTGTCAAACCCCAGTGCTGAGGCCCTGTAAATTCAGTACAAAGCTTATGGCCTGGTAATAGCAATGGCAAGGCTGTATTACAAGGTTACATGCTCACAGGGATTCGTGCTCTTATCTTCCATGTTCTGGTTGCATGTGTTAGTTACTGAACTATTACGTATTTAAAATAGCAGATTCCCTCTTATTTTCCTTCTCTCCTTTGCTCCCTGAGTCGTTAAAAATCCTGTCCTTACCAAACTAGTAAAAACTGTTTAAGGTCACATCTTTCTCTTAAGAATTTGCAGAGTGATGCAGCTTCCATCATGAGCAAAGTGAATGTCAGGGACTGTGATGGGCTGGGGTATTGGGCTGGCTAGAAGACCAGAAGAAGATACAGTAGAATAGACATAGTATTTGTCGGTGTATGAGGAAACTTTCCAAAGGAATTAATAGTATTAGGAATCAGAGGTAGAGGTGTGGTGTGAACAAAGTGGTATGAAAGGAAGCTCAATTACAACTTTTTTTTTCCCTTTCCATTCAATTGTGTTATGATTACAGGGAAAAAATTAACCCTGCTATTTCCACTTGTATCAGCTACTGTCTTGCTCCCACATCCTGATTCAGGTACGCTGTTATAAGTGGCTTTGCTATGACAGGCTAAACTAAGAAAATCTACTGTTTCGTATACTTGTCACTGACAGGAAGCGTAAAAATATAATCTAGGTATAAACCTCAAAATGAAGGCGTATTTTGCCTCAGCTTTTAATAAGAAAAACAGGCAGTTCAGCACATGAAGGCAGAGGCTGGATGCCAGATATGCAAAAGGAGTTAACCCCATTAAAGGTGGAAGCAGAACTCCAGGACATTCTCTTTGACGCTCTTAGTGTGTTTTAAGACTACGGTGTCTACAATACTACAATATTATTAGTTCAGCATATTTTTGAGATATTGGTGTTTTTATAGATGGGAAAGTCCATCTCTGTACAGACTAGGAATTTAAACAAAGCTATATAATCAGTCCACACCAGAAAAAGGAACAGATCTTGGATCTTTGAGGTCTGTATTTTAATTCTAGCTAAGGCATGTTCTACAAACAAAATATTGTGGAAAATTAAAAAAAAAAAAAAAAAAAAAAAAGGTAAAGGGTACTTTTTATTTACTTTGTTGGAATTCATATATGCTTTTCTAAGACCGCTGTAGAAATTTCTTAAGCTTCTTGTTCTTCAGCAATACAAGCAGCAAAATACATGAATCACGTTGCCGAACTGTCCTAATTTGGGATTTTTCTGTTAGTCTTGTCTCTTAAATTTAGCAGGCTAAAATGCTCCAACAGTATTGGCAAAGTTCTTGACTATCAGGCAATCGCTGCTTCTGAACTTTCAGGACAGCTTTGCATTAATTAATGGTGGTGACAGCACAAGCTGAGACATGTATTAGGTCTGGAATAGACACCACTTTCAATCACTTTAAAAATCTAAGATTCTGTAATAATAAAGACGTTTAACTGTCTGAAAGCCTTCAGCTGCAAGTTTAAATGATACCTCTAACGGAGTTCAAGGCTTTTAAATCCTCTTAAGGATTAAGATATAGGCTTAAGGTGGAGTACTTTGGGCAAGAAGGTCTTTGTTTCCACTTTCTAATCATGACTGACAGTTCAACCCTGGAGTATTAATGGTGTCTGTCTATGTATTTTTTCTTCGTGTTTGATACTTTTAAGTTCTAAACCGCTTTGATTTGAAGAAGATCTAACTGAAAGCCCAAAATAAAATATTGCAAGATAAGATGGTGGATAGCAGCGATATGGAGGGAATGTATGTGACAAGGATAGATTAGGAGAGAAGATGCAGTGATTGGGGATAGCCAGTAGAAGAACTCAGTTTGCTACTGACTGATTTAAAATTGGGGCCAACGATACTGACATTTATATTTGGGGCCAAGTAAAAGGGAGGATATTTTCAAACAAGCTGTAGAAAACATGAGTAAAGTCGGAGAGTGTTAAGAAGCTGAAAATGAATGTGGCTGTTCTGTTGAAATGAAGGGAGGAATTCAGCATCGTTGTGAAGTAGAAAGCAGTGAAACTGGGCAATAATATGGCCATATGAGCACATAAGGGGGGTAGATGGTAACCCCAAGACTTGAGTCTGAAATGAAGGAGAGAAAGAAGGTGCTGTCAGCAGCCAGTGGAGAAGAGGAAAGAAATGCAGCAACATAGAATTTTTTGAATTTCCAGTATATGTAAGATTTTTTCCTTGAGGTAGTCTACAGATTATTGTATGCACTTAGAAAGGTAACTTCCTGGCTGTCACTTAATGTTTCAGTCATACTTTTATTGTAATCATCTCTAAAGATGATTAACACTTTTTTGTCTTCAGTTTCCTGTACTTTAGTAAGGAGCTATTAGCTTGGTAAATATGGCGACTTCTTGACAAAAGTAACTTTAAGGAAAATGATTTATTTCTTAATTCTTGTTATTTGACTAAAATTTGTATGATACTGCAAATACACAGACAGAACCCTGTATCTGTCTATCCACCAATCTATAATGTAAATGCAAATACCTTGGTTTGCCTGGGGTAGGAATCTAATATTGATGTGCGGTCTTAAATTCAGAAAATAGAAGAGAGAAGTAATTAAAGATCACTTTTATTTGTTAGGGTAGCAATTGTCTTCTCATACATATCTTTCCTAGGATATTCTGGGAAAACACTTGAAGAGAGTTGTAAAGGACTGAATCTTCCTAAGCATCCTTATAAAAGTGGATGTAACAACTATTTGCTTTGATCTGTAAGCCTGATAAATCAGAGCATTAGATAAAGAACATTTGGCTGGAATTCAGCTTTATTGATAATACTGTGCAAAGCACTTGGTACTGTCCCACACAACATCCTTGTCTCTAAAATGGAGAGACATGGATTTGACGGGTGGACCAATCAGTGGATAAGGAATTGGCTGGATGGTTGCAGTCAAAGAGTTGCAGTCAATGGCTCAACGCCCGGGTGGACACCAGTGATGAGTGGTGTCCCTCAGGGGTCTGTACTGGGACCAGTATTATTTAACGCCTTGGCTGGGGACATGGACAGTGGGATTGAGTGCACCCTCAGCAAGTTTGCGTGTGACACTAAGCTTAGTGATGTGGTTGATACTCTAGAGGGAAGGGATGCCATCCAGACGGACCTTGATAGGCTAGAAAGGTGGGCCTGTGCGAACCTCATGAAGTTCAACAAGGCCAAATGTAAGGTCCTGCATCTGGGACAGGGCAATCCCAAACATGGATACAGGCTGGGCAATGAGTAGAGTGAGAGCAGCCCTGTGGAGAAGGAATTGGGGGTACTGATGGATGAAAAACTGAGTATGAGTCGGCAATGTGTGCTTGCAGCCCAGAAAGCCAATCGCATCCTGGTCTGCATCAAAAGAAGTGTGGCCAGCAGATCAAGGGAGGTGATTTTTCCCCTCTCCTCCACTCTCGTGAGACCCCACCTGGAGTACTGTGTCCATCTCTGGGGTCCCCAGCATAAGAAAAACATGGACCTGCTCGAGTGGGTCCAGAGGAAGGCCACGAAGATGATCAGAGGGATGGAACACCTCCCCTGTGAGGACAGGCTGAGAGAGTTGGGGTTGTTCAGCCTAGAGAAGAGAAGGCTCTGGGGAGACCTTATCGCAGCCTTCCAGTACTTAAAGGGGGCTTACAGGAAAGACGGGGAGGGACTCTTTATCGGGGAGTGTAGTGGTAGGGTGAGGGGTAACGGTTTTAAACTGAAAGAGGGTAGATTTAGGTTAGATATTAGGAAGAAATTCTTTACTGTGAGGGTGGTGAGACACTGGAACAGGTTGCCCAGAGAAGTTGTGGATGCCCCCTGCCTGAAAGTGTTCAGGGCCAGATTGGATGAGGCTTTGAGCAACCTGATCTAATGGAAGGTATCCCTGCCCATTCCAGGAGGGTTGGAACTAGATGATCTTTAAGGTCTCTTCCAACCCAAACCATTCTACGATTCGATTCTATGATTCACTGGCATGATGAGATCTATGGAAACATACACAATTGCAACAGACAAGTGATCTGTTCAGGCATGTTTAGTTTTAAGTTCACTTAGATTATACCCTTAGGTACCCGTAAACATGTTGTGGAAACAAAAGAAAAGGAAACATGTTTCAAAATCGGTGGTGCTTTTTACTTCAGTCAGAGCAACTGAAAATTACTCGGACCTGATAATGGTCTCACCTGGGAGATTTCTAAAGAGAAACTGGGCATGTCTGGGATAGATATAGTCTTTTAAAAAGGATATTCATATGTGTATACATTACAAACATACAAAAATATAGACTTTTAAGCTTTATTTAGACACCAAAATGACTACTTGATCTTTTTTCCCAGACTTGCTAACTGTTCTATTCTCACATTGACTTCCAGCTTATTGAAAACTTGGCTGCTGCACTTGTATAAGCAAAGCCTATATAAACTTAGGAACCTCCTTTTGTTCACAAACAACATTGTTTCCTATATGTTTACCTTTTAAGTTCAATGTTTAAGATTTACAAATCTGGAAATAACTAATGAAGATTAATGTATGGCTTTCTGTTTCTGAAATTCAATACAGTATTTTTATTACCTTCTGTTTGTTTAATACTTTTGCCATAATTTTCAATAGTCATGTGCAATTGTTGGTTTAAATTGGTTACCTAAGTAATATTTCATGGCTGCTGATTCCAAGCATTTTCTATTTTTCGGTTATTTGTGTCCTGCTAGAAGCTGTTCTTTGGTGTAGGATATCTATTTTCATCATTGCTTTGTAGGGTTTGTAGTGGGGAAAGCCTTCTTGCATGATTTTTGCATCTGTTGAATAGTTTGCTTCATTACATTATTCAACTAATAATTACTTGTTCAGAAGAATGGAGAGTGTTACTGCCACAAGAAGTGGTTCAGAGATCTGCTCCTTCCTGATACCTTTTAATAAAGTTTTTCTGTCCTCTTTTCTATTTGTCAGAACTTTGGTTTATAGTTACTGTTACTATTTTGGATTTAAAACACCCTGATTTGTTTTTTCTTTTCCTTTTCCAGCTAGATAGATTAATATTTGTTTGTAATATATTCTATTCTAAGTATCAGTCCACTACACTGCTATGCTAATAAAACAGAACTGCCAGCATTTTCTAAATATCATGGAATGACTTAGAGGTGGTTAATGCCATTTAATTTTTGCATTAAGTTATAAACCTATTTTCATAAAAACAGGAGGCATTATTTGTAAGCAGTTACAAACTGTTTTCTGAGCAGTAGTACTAGGCTTTAGTAATATACAGGTGATTGAAAATATGGAGAGTTGGTTATGGAATTAACAGCACAGAGCTGATGGTGTTATAACAGTTAAATAACTTTGTTTTCACAATAGAACAAATCTACCAGCCCTTGAATTTCTTGTCCAGTTTTGATATAGTCCTAACTTGGAATATTTATAATTTGAAGTATAATAATTTATCCAGTTTGTCAACTTCAGCATTTTCTTTAACTAGGCAACATTAGAGCACAAATAAAAAGCTAACAAACGAGCACCCAACTCTTCAAGAAATGTGAGAGGCTTTTTCATATTTAGAGAAACTTTGTTATGGATACAATTTAAGGCATAAATCTGTTAAACTTTATTATTTGCTATTGTTTGCTAACAGAATTTTTTAAAGCAAATAATATATATATATATAGACTGTGAATTTTCTGCAGAATGTTGTTACGAAGTACACTGATTTTCATTTTTTTAAAATTAGTTCCTAGAGTAGTAGATAAATGTCACAAATGCAGTTTTATGAATTCAGCACAGGATAAAACAGAATAATGTTTTCTGAGGGAATAAGTTCTAATCTAAGTGGAAATGAGTAGAAGTAGGTGGCAAAACTAAGTTAGGCTTCAACAGATAGTCTACTCTGGCATCTTTGCTATCTTAAATGAAAACGCAGGAAAGATGAACAGTAGAGGTGTAAAACCACAGCTATATTGGAATAACTTCTTCTACAAGTACTTGTTAACATTCAGTAGCCTTTAGTGAGATAAGTGAATGGAAAACATCAGAATATTTTTCAGACTTCAGGTTTAAAGGTTTTGGCAGGGAAGAAGCTTTTTTACTTTACATAGTAAGCGCATCCTAAAATTCCAACCTTAAAAAACAGTGGTGATGGAAATAAATACAAGATGAAGCATATGATTACATCAATGCCTGATGAGTATATGATATGAATCTGAAGAATTACGAGGATAAGCATTATCTAGGAAACTATGAAGAGTGACAGGGAAACTTCACATCAGTGCCCAGTGAATGTACTCAATCTTTTGGAAGGTTAGAGAAGGAGCTGTGCTAGAACTGCTGGGAGTAGGATGCAATGCTTGGCTGGGCACAGGGCAAGAAAAGAGGGAGGAAAGAGTCAGTAACTCTTCTTGCCTTTGTGCTCCATGGGGTCAATGGATTTGCCACCAGGGGAGCTCCAGTTCTGCCTTTTCTATGGAATCTCCCACCTGTCTCTAACTTAATAAAACAGAAGTGAAATTAAGAAAACTTGGAGGTTGCCTAGTGAGATGTAATGCAAGATGAATTTAATATGTATATAGGTAAAAATGTGGTAAGTCTTGTCTGTTCTAATATATCCTGACAGGTTTCTCCTTCCTATTGTACCAAATAAAACAAAAATTCATATTCCTTATAGTACAAAGCGCACAGAACACATTCATGCAGGACTACAGGCATTTATTTTAATTAGGGCTGAGCTGCAGTCAGTAATAAGTCTGTGAAGCTTTCAGTAACTAAGTCATCTTGCCTTAAATAATGTTTACCCTTTGGGAAAGGGCTGCATCCCTTCTCTGCATTTAGTCTGTGAGCCACGCCTTGCCATCTTTTCCAGTACTCAGATTCTCTCTCTTTCTTCTCTCCCCATCCTGCCATATAATGCTTTAGGGTATGGAGAAGGAGAGGTTCCTCTTCCTAAAGCAGACGTTAGGAGTCTCTGGGGGCACCCCCAGCCCTGACTGACCCTGCCCAGCTCCTCAGGGCTCCCCCCACCTGCCCACAGACCAGGACCCCATGTCAGCCCCCCGGGACTGTCAGCCCCTGCCCCAGCGATACTGCAGCAGGGCTGGTCTCCAGCTCCCCACAGTCCTGCCCTGCCTGGCCATGGGACTGGCAAAGCCAGGCCCACCCATAGGCCCTCATCTCAGCCTTGGCCTGTCCTGGTCCCCCGGGGAGGTGCCCAATGGCTGTGGCTGGGGCTGTCCCGGTGCCCCCCGGGGCTGCTCTGCTCCTGGCTAGGGGGTGGGATGGGCCCTGGCTGGCCTCTATTCTGCAGCTGTGTTATATTGCCTTTGGTTCCTGGCTCCCTGGCCCGGAGAGAGCAGTTGGCCCTTGCTGTGCCCTGGCAACTCTCTCTGTCTTTAGTTTCCCTTTCAAGTTTGGACAAATTATAGCTTCACTGGCCTTTCTGGATTTGTTTTCTCCTACTGAATTGAGGACTCTTACATACAAGACACAGAGCATCTCATTATAGCACAGTGCCTCATGGGCTGAAGGAGCCACAGAAAATACTGCTGGGTTCATCTGTGAGAATCCTTTAATTTCTCCTTTCTGTAAAACATGATGGGAAACTTCTGACAAGCTTGTAGACTGGATGGGAAAAAAAGATTATTCCTGCATTGGAAATGTTGTGTTGGTTTGACTTGTTGCATTTCTGAATTTAGAATCCAGTTTATTCTAGATTTTTCTGGTTTGAAATGCAGAATTGTTTTCACCCATCTGTGACAACAAAAGAGCATCTTATTTTCCCTCTTCTCTTCTATGTCAAATGTGGGTTCATTCTTGTTAGCAAAAGAGATGGGCACCCTGTTTTGATGACTTTTTACAAAATGAAGAAAAAATAGTAAGCTCTTCTTATTTACTTCTTGATGTTCTTCTCTTGAATCTTTGAAAATAAAATTGTACTTTGTGTAGGGCTAGAATGCCATAAGCTGGTGAAAGTGAGCATTACTTCAAATGCTTGGTGTTACTGCATTTATTTACAGCACGTTCATTGAGAAAAGTTAGCTTATAGCTCCACCTTTTCTTCCAGATTCTTTCTTGGTTATACTGAACATAACTTCAAAAAGAGTGTTTTCTTAGGCTGCCTTTACAGTTTTTACACAGAGTCAAAGGGAGACTGTGCATAGGCTTGAGAGAAAAAGAAACGGAGATTTCTAAGTAGACAGAAATCATATGTGGTTCAGGAAGTCTCGTGCTTGAGCCTGGGAAAATACTCAAGTATATGTGTACTTACCATATAATCATTTTCATTTAGGCATCAGCTTGTAGTGGTGTCCTTTTGGCCCATGGTCTGAGCCAATAGGCTGGTCTTAGGTTCTTATTTTGTATAAAGGTTTTTCTACATGGAATATTTGCTTTAAGCTACTGCGGTTTTTTATATCGTGTTGGAAGAAGGTGGCTCCACTAGAGTTTCAAATGTTTGCCCTTTATACCCTTTCTCCTCACAAAATTATTGTGTCAAAATGCAGCTTTTGCTAGCTGAAGAAAACCTTTGTCAGTTGCTGATCCATCAGTCATCAAGTAGAAGCTGTTTGAGGGTGGAGCTATTTGTACTTGTGCTCAGTGATGCAGCATTTTGCTTTCTTAGAGCTCCTGCCTTAGGACTCAGCTGCTTTTTATGGTCTGATGTTTTAGGCAATAGATTTCAGCCAATATTGCATTTTAATAACATCAAAAGAGGAAGAAAACTCAATAAGCAATTTCTAATTAAAAAGAATTCATAAACTGTTAATGACAGTCAGGCTTATTTTTGTACGTAAAGAATGAAGTAGAGAAGAATTTAAAATAATGACAGAGAGGTGCTTAACAATAACCAATAAATCCTTAAGCCACTAATTTCCAGAAGCTGGCAAATTGTGTCAATGGGAAGACCACTTTATATTTGCCCAATTTCTTATACTCTTTACTCAGGCAACTGCTCTATTGGCAGAGGCAGAATAGTGGGATACCCCGTCTCTCATACTCCAAGGAGATCCATAAGCATTTAGATCTTGCGGATCCTTGTTCAATGTCATTACAGCTGATTTTGTATTCTGATAAGGGACATTCATGGAACTGCTTTCTGCCATACCTGCAGGAGGAACTAACTAGAGGAACAAGGGCCTTTCTGCAAAATTTGAAGATAGACTGGCTGTTGTGTTCTGTTCTTTGGAATATATATTTACTTTTTCACAGAGTGTTTTATTGTATCTTGAGCTTTTGTAATTAGGAAGTTGAATTGGCTGGTTTGTAGAAGCTCTGCAATATATGCTCTAGTGTAAAACTTCAACTTGGTAGTAAAAATTAGCTCAGAAAGTTAAGATGATCGCTATGTCTATACATCTCTTGCTGCACTGAAGACAGTCCAGAAGAGGCAAAAAAGTTTTCTCCCTTTTTCAGCCCATGTGGCTAATAAATGTGATATCTGAAACCTGGGCTCCTTATTCAATATAGTTCAATTAATGTCATGTTTTGTTAGATGGACTGTATTTATTTACTTTTAATTTTTTTATTAATCGGACCTCCTCAAAAGTGTCACATTACCATTTTTATTGCTTTCTTAACTTAACCAGAAAAGATAACCAAGGCTTCCATTGGACTATGACATTCTCTCCCCATACTATCACAGCTGGAGTAATCTGGCAAATTTCAGTTAGAGTTGCCCTGTTCTCATGAGGGATCTCACAGTATCATTGCACACTCTTCTACTGTGAGTCTTTACTTCATATCTAATAAGTTGCAGGCTTGCTGATTTTTCAGGTTACGTTACAAGACCTTCCTTATAAAGGTCTGCTTGAGGGAAGTACGTATGTGCAGAGAAGCAGGGAAATTGTATACTGGATTTACCGATAGATTGCTAGTCTTGAATCAGCAAATATGTTTGTGCTTCCAATGTGCACGCGAGATTTTTCTATATATGGAAGCTATACTTATGCAGCAGTCATTGGTATGACTGTTGCTCGTCTGGAGAGATCTGTGTGCTGTTACCAACTCAGCTGTGATTTACTGACACACAATGTGGGCTAATGTTGTGAGTGGGAGACTTTATTACTTGCAGTAGTTTTTGGAGGGTGGATGATGGTGAACATTGAGAGCACACTGTTAATTCCATGTGACTTTTAGTTTCCCTTTTTGTCTACAAGCTACAGATACTTTTTCTAGACATTTTTCCACTGATATGCCTGCCATGTACGCACTTACGAGACAGATTCAGGTCCCCTATAGTATACTTGTTTCTAAATAAAGCTGATGTTGTAAATAAAACTGGTGCAAATAAAACTGATCTTCTAAATAAAACTGGTTATGTATTGCTCTTCATTCCTCTTCCAGATAAACAAAAAAGGCATGCCATTTAAGATACATTTTTGCTTTGTCTTTTTTTGTTTGTTTGTTAAGACAGTGCAAAGATAATGTAGTCTTCGATATCCTAAGTACGCCTGTGCTACAAAAGAATGTCATATCATTTGAGACTTGTTTGTTCATGTCCTTAGAAATGAATGCGAAACTTTCAATAGTTGCTGACTAGAGACAGATCTTTTTCCTTATTGCTAATGTATTTGAATATGAGTATCTCCTAGAGGTTGTCAAGTTCCTGATAAGCTCAAAAAAACAAGTAGTACAGCTGTTTCATAACATAAAGTCTTGGGATTTAAAAGTGTCTCGTACCTGTTGTCTTGCTCTCACATGACCCTGCAGATCTAAAAGACATTGACTTTATGTATATACAATGCTTCTAAGTAATGTACAAGTCAATATTAAAATAAAAAAAAGTGCTCTGTCTATTCTTTGAGTGGTTTACAGCTGCATATTCATGACATGATGAAACCATGTGAAGAAGGAAGCTTGATTCTGGAGTGATGGGATGAGGTTACCTGTAGTTATATGCAACTCATCCAAACTGCTTAGAGAGGATGACAGTGACAATCAGCAACAGCACAATAGATCAATTTTTTTTGCTTGAGAATTGGGCAGTTTTTCATAGAATCATAGAATCATTAAGGTTGGAAAAGACCTCTAAGATCATCGAGTCCAACCGTCGACCCAACACCACCATGCCCACTAAACCATGTCCCTAAGCGCCGCATCTACACGTCTTTTAAATACTTGCAGGGATGGGGACTCAACCACTTCCCTGGGCAGCCTCTTCCAATGTTTCACCACTCTTTCAGTAAAGAATTTTTTCCTCACATCCAATCTAAACCTCCCCTGGCACAATTTGAGGCCATTTCCTCTCGTCCTATCGCTTGTTACTTGGGAGAAGAGACCGACACCCACCTCGCTACAACCTCCTTTCAGGCAGTTGTAGAGAGCGATGAGGTCTCCCCTCAGCCTCCTCTTCTCCAGGCTAAACAACCCCAGTTCCCTCAGCCGCTCCTCATCAGACTTGTTCTCCAGACCCCTCACCAGCCTCGTTGCCCTTCTCTGGACACGCTCCAGCACCTCGACGTCCTTCTTGTAGTGAGGGGCCCAAAACTGAACACAGTATTCGAGGTGCGGCCTCACCAGGGCCGAGTACAGGGGGGCAATCACTTCCCTCCTCCTGCTGGCCACACCATTTCTGATACAGGCCAGGATGCCATTGGCCTTCTTGGCCGCCTGGGCACACTGCCGGCTCATGTTCAGCCGGCTGTCGACCAGCACCCCCAGGTCCTTTTCCGCCAGGCAGCTTTCCAGCCACTCTTCCCCAAGCCTGTAGCGCTGCATGGGGCTGTTGTGGCCGAAGGGCAGGACCCGGCACTTGGCCTTGTTGAACCTCATACAGTTGGTCTGGGCCCATCAATCCAGCCTGTCCAGGTCCCTCTGCAAAGCCTTCCTCCCCTCGAGCAGATCAACACTCCCGCCCAACTTGGTGTCGTCTGCAAACTTACTGAGGGTGCACTCGATCCCCTCATCCAGATCATCGATAAAGATATTGAACAAGACCGGCCCCAAAACTGAGCCCTGGGGAACACCGCTCGTGACCGGCTGCCAACTGGATGTAACTCCATTCACCACAACTCTCTGGGCCCGGCCGTCCAGCCAGTTTTTGACCCAGCGCAGAGTACACCTGTCTAAGCCGTGAGCCGCCAGCTTCTCTAGGAGAATGCTGTGGGAGACGGTGCCAAAGGCCTTACTGAAACCCAGGTAGACCACATCCACAGCCTTTCCCTCGTCCACTAGGCGGGTCACCTGGTCATAGGAGATCAGGTTGGTCAAGCAGGACCTGCCTCTCATGAACCCGTGCTGGCTGGGCCTGATCCCCTGGTTGTCCCGCACATGCCTTGTGAGCGCCCTCGAGATGAACCGCTCCATAATTTTCCCTGGCACCGAGGTCAGGCTGACAGGCCTGTAAAGTACAGACGTTTCCTGTAAGGTGAGAAGATTTTGAATTGTAGTTGCTTTCTAGGCATTAGGCAAAGGAGGGTCTTTTTCAAAATACTGCTGTATTGATTGAATGACTCTTAGTTATGTAAAGGATCCAAATAAAATATCTTGAATGAAAAAAGTACCTTTTAATGGGATGACATGTTAATGCAGTGGTTTGCTGCTTAAATCTAGTCCCAAGTGTGTGTATTTTTCAGTATGACTTGATATTTAATTCAGGAGAGAAATTAACTGCAGTTGTAAAAGTTTATGTAGTATATTATAGACAACTTTATTATAATAACATTATAAGTTACTAAGCATGAAGTTTTAAAATACTTAATCTAATTAGTTTGATTTAGGAAGTACAGAATTTTATTTGTTTAAAGCTGTAGCCAGATCTTTCCTGCCTGTATTTGTGGGAAGCCACTTATATCATTAAGTCTCTTTACTATTTGATTAGCCTTCTGAACAGTTCATGTATTTGATGGAAGAGTTTCTACCTCTCTTTTCTGTGACTTACCAGAATCGCTGAGGACTAAAGCTTTGATGTGTTTTGCAGTTGCCATTTAAGTTCATTTCTGTAAATCAAATATTTAAGATGCAGTAATACTTGCTAACTTTTGTAAAGCAATTTGGCATCTGCAATAAAAATAAGTATATAGTTGTTAGTTGGATGGTGACAATGTCTTCACAAACAGTTGCAAAACTATCTAGGAGTATTTGGGATGGTATTTTACATAGTAAGCCGAAAGATTTTAAAAGATTTTTTAAAAGATAATAAAGACGTTTTTCCAGTCAGTGAATTTTACTTGCTTTTTCTATTCTTCATTTTAATAAAATGAACATCTGTTTCTGCTGAACTGTGGGGGAAAAAAGGTGGTTTTAATTTTTAGCCTAGGTTTATTACCAGAGCATGTCGATGGTCTTCAAGAATTAATTTTTTTCGTGTGCTGACAAGATTCATATTCATCTTAGCTATGGGCCTAATCCAGTTATTAAAAGTTAGGTTGAGAATGTTTGTAGAATAACAATTACCTTAAACTTTTTTGTTCTTCATCTTCATATCTCTAAACTATACAGGCAAAATTGTAACTGAATATCTGGTTATTTTTTCTTTTTTTGTTTTTAATATTAGGCCACTGATATCTGTGATCCAAACCCAGTCATGATGCTTATTCTGTGTGTCTACCTGTATGAAACTCTCCCTCACTATTTACCGAAGAAGACTATAGAATTTACAGGTGCGCTCCATGCAACTGTTGTTCAACAGGTACTGATACCATTGAATTTAGATTTATAGCATTACAAGGTTGAAACACTGTATGTATATATGTATTTATATTATGTCTATAATACAACAAAGAATGAATGGGTTTCAAGTCATTTGGCTACTAAATATGGAAGATGGAAGCATGCATCTTCTTCTTTTCTCTTCAGGCTTGGGATCCTGATTTCTGCTGCTGTTTTTTTCCTATGCTTGTAAGCACATAAAAAATGTACAAATCTGAAAAATCTGAGATCAAAGATAGAGAGGAATAAGAGATTAACAGGCATAGGAGTTCAGTGTACACTGCAAGAAGAGTAGTCAGAAAAATTGAGGTTGGATAGATAGTCTGTGGGAAGTCTATACTCCTTAGGAAGAAAAATGATCTGCCTAGTTATTTGAGGTACTTTATTTTGTGATATCCTTAGTTTGTATTTTGGAACTTAGCTGCAGAACACACCTTTTATACTCTAAAAATTTAATAAAAATGGCTAATTTTGTTGTTGTTGTTGTGATAGGTGCGTCTGAAAAACCCAAGCAGTAAAACTTTGATGTACAATGCTATTCTTGTAGGAAGAGATGCTGATGATTTCTCATTACCTAAAGGAAACACTGTCACAATTGCCCCTAAGTAAGTAATGATTTTTTTTAGTGTTATTAATAAGTCTAGCAGTATGGAAATACAAACTACTAATTTAATAGTGGTGGAACATTAGAAATGTGTTCAACTAGAAACAGGGCAAAATTAGTCAGTATAAAGATCAGGCTTTTTCTCCTTAACCTAGAACAAATCCAGAGTAATTTATGAACGGGACACTTGCGGTTTAGCTCAATAGAGCTTTAAGAGCAGAATACAAGTCTTCAGATCATTAGAGGAGTCATCTGTGTCCAATAAATATTTTTGACCCAATGTATTGAAAGCTTTGATTTTCAGTTTGGATCTACTGTTCTTATTTCCCCCCCCCCCCCCCCCAACTAAATTTGAAATACCTCCTCTGAACTTGATTCACATTTTTTACACCAATGCATTGTGGAAGCATGAGCAGGTAAAAATTCTGTCTTCTAAGATTTCAGTTTTTGTTTCTTATTTTTAATTGAAGCATGGCTGGGAATTTAAGAGACCATGACACAGGTTTGATAATAGTGTTAGACTGCTGCTTTTTGCCCCCATCCTCGGTCCCCACCAAGACGGAAACTGTTGCAGCTGCAATGTAGTTATTTCTCTATCTTACATTTCTGAAAGCCATCTAAGGATTTTGGAGAGATTTAATTTTGGGAAAACATTAGGTTGTTAACTTTTTTGGTAGCAGAAATACTCATGGTATATCACCGTCTTTTTCTTCTTGTTCACTAAGTATGTTATACTCTTTCTGTGCTATGTGGCTTTATGACTAGATACGGGAATTTCACTAATCCCTGTTTAACTAGTGAAGACAAGAGGGATGTAGCAGTGACTCTGGCTGTCAGTTAAGAGTTTTTAAGTTTAGACTGCAAGCCTATTTAAGATATTCCTTTGCAGATAAAATGGATTAGAGATTGTAAAAAGGAAAGCGAAGGTCAACATTTGTATGAAAATAACCTGTGAAGAAGAAGAAAAATTTCAAATATATATTGTCAAATTCAAGAAGACTCAACATAAATACAGTGCTCTTTAAGGATGATCAATATTTCAGTATTAAATGACATGCCTATTGTAAATATATGCAGAAGGGACAACAAGTAATGCTGTGTTTTCAGCGAGCTGTGAGGCTGATTTGATTCCATTTTCTTTGCAATTACTTCAAATAAGAATTAACATAAAAACGCAATCCTTGAAAATATCGTGTGTTTCTCTGAAAGGTCAATACCATGCCTGTTTTTCACTTCACCTTTAAAAAAACCCAAAAAACCAAGACACAAGTAAATGTATACAACCTTGTCATTGAGCTGCTTGGCGTTATATGTAGCAACAAACATTTGAAAAAATGCATAGAAATAAAAGCTTGTGGAAATGCCAGTCATCTACTGGAGACCTCTGCAGAGTTTGTCATAATGTAATCTTACTTGTAATCTTGGTCACTAAATGAAAAATAGGTTCTTTGTAATGAATGGCTTTCTTAATATTCTGATGGAAGTGTTTGAGAACTCAAGCATCGGTGGGATGGGTGGGAGTCTTGTAGGTGATTTATATTAGATCATAATATCATAGGTGGGTTTGGAAGTGATACTAACATGAATAATAAACCAACACCTCTGTTTAATTGATTATGTGTAGGCTTATTGCTATTAGTGCTGATTGTTATTCATTGTATAAAATCAAGAAAAATGGTAGAGGATTTGTAGGAGACAATGTTCTGCTTTCTTTGGAAAGAATGCCTTCAGAGAAGCTCAGAAATGAGGTAGGCTTGTAACAGCCTTCTAGAAATAAAGAAATATATTTATGGCCTAAATAAAAAGTGAGGGAGAATTTTAGGTGTATTCAGTAAGAAATTTGATGTGAGTGTATTAGTAAAACTTAATGGAGTTATTTTTTGACGGGAATGTTAGCATCACTAACTATAACCTGTTTAGGAATAAAAGATGTAAAAATAGCTAGAAAGAGGCACTTCACATTGAAGTTATTTGTTCTACTTTTAGAAGTAAATAATCCATAAATATGGGATTGCAGGCAGATGAATCAATGTGTTAAAAATCACTAAAAATTAGTAAAGCCTACTTGCTATATCAGAGAACAGGAGTTCTAGTTTACAAACAGGAGTTATACTTTAAAAAACTTTCTGAGTATCTGTAATGGTACGGACAGCTTAAGGTCAGATATCTCTGCATCCTTGTTCCCCTGAATTGAAACCGTTCCTTATGAATTTATGAATATTATATATAAATATGGATATGCCTTCACCACTAGTTCATCTTTCCCTGAAAGCTAGCTTGATACTAGCCAGCTTTTTTTCCCCCCCTGAAACAACAGGTACTTTAGATAAACTCAGCAGTTAAAAATTGCAGCTATTGCCTTGTGAAGGCCTGCTGCAGGGCTCCAGTCAAGTTGTAAAGCTTGCTTTGCCAAAGTTTCAGGGTAGAAGGTCAAGGGAAATATTAGCAGTTCAGAGAACAGTCACTCATGAGAGTTCAGGCAATTACAGCTGAAAAGATGAACCATAGTGTTGATAGGGAGGCTAAAGAAACTGAAATGTGTCAGTCTTCTGATTGGAAAGCTGGAAGACTTTAAGTAAGACATGTCATGCATAGAGACTTGTCTCTATCTGCCAAATATATATATTCCTATATTTAGAAGTAACTATAATTGGATTTAATATGACTGTGGGTCATTATAATCACTAACGAGGAATAAGTGTGATTGACTAATCCTGTTGGATGTGCTGGGTGAGCACGCTTGGCATAGAGGATTCTGTAGATGAAGGCCCAGTCTGAAAGAACTGTGTTTACTTTCCAGCAGAGATGAACTGCAGGAAACTGATAAGCTAAGCAGATCAGGGAAAAATTTGAGCAGAAAGGCAAAGGGTAATCATAGAATCATTAAGGTTGGAAAAGACCTCTAAGATCATCGAGTCCAACCGTCAACCCAACACCACCATGCCCACTAAACCATGTCCCTAAGCGCCGCATCTACACGTCTTTTAAATACTTGCAGGGATGGGGACTCAACCACTTCCCTGGGCAGCCTGTTCCAATGTTTAACCACTCTTTCAGTAAAGAATTTTTTCCTCATGTCCAATCTAAACCTCCCCTGGTGCAACCTGAGGCCATTTCCTCTCGTCCTATCGCTTGTTACTTGGGAGAAGAGACCGACACCCACCTCGCTACAACCTCCTTTCAGGTAGTTGTAGAGCGCAATAAGGTCTCCCCTCAGCCTCCTCTTCTCCAGGCTAAACAACCCCAGTTCCCTCAGCCGCTCCTCATAAGACTTGTTCTCCTAATGAACATTCTGTCTAATGAAGAGGAGTTGCTTAAATATATTATGAAGCAATGATGCAGCATTAGATAGAGATGCCAACGATTTTAAACTAATAATAACAAAGTGACAGAAATATGTAATATATGTTTGTCTGTATTTTCAAAGAAGCGTGACAATGTATACTGTGGTCCACCACTAGCTGGAGAAACTCACGAATGGCTGTGGTGAGTTAAACTTGTCCGGCTGCCAGACACCCACCCAGACGCTCTCTTACTCTCTCTCCTCAACAGGACGGGGGAGAAAAAATTGCTAAAAAGGTTTGTGGGCTGAGATAGATGGGGAGACTGCTTCTCAGTGACCATCACAGGCAAAACAGACTCGACTTAGGGGAAATTGTTTTAATTAATTTTCAATTAAAATAGACTTTTGTAGTAAGAAACAAAGATAGAAATTAAAACATCACCTCATCTCTTCTCCACCCGCTTCTCCAAATTCAACTTCAATTCTGTGTTCCAGAGTCCTCTACCTTCTCCCCCTGGCACCCTGAATGACACAGGGAGTAATGGGGAGCAGGTGGCTGCAGTCACTTCGTAACAGTTCCTCTCTGTTTCTCCTTCCACCTCATGCTTTTCTCCTGCTCCGTGAGTCCTTCCATGGGCTTCAGTCCTTCAGGAGAAATTTGCTCCAGCATGGGCTATCCACGGATCACAATTCCTTCAGGAAATATCCAACTGCTCTGGCATAGGGCCCTCCATGGACTACACTGTGGATATCTGTTCTGGTGTGGTCCTCTCCACATGCTGCAGGGAAATATCTGCTCTGGCAGCTGAAGCACCTCCTTTCCCTCTCTTCTCTGACCTTGATGTTCCCACTGGTGTTTCTTACTCTTTTTCCTCACTCCTCTGCCTTTCTTATGTTTTTGCTCTTTCTTCAGTATGCTTTCACAGAGGTGCCACCAGCTTGGCTGATGGGCTCAGCTGTGTCCTGTGGTGGGTCCATTAAGGAGCCAGCTGGAACTGTCTGTGTCCTGCACAGGGGCAGCTCCTGGTCTCTTCTCACAAAGGCTGCCCCTTACAGCCCCCTGCTATCAAAACCTTGCCACCTACACCCAATATCTGTCAAGAATGAATATTTTATATCAGTTGTCTGAGATGAAACTGGCTTAAATCCTAAGCAGCTGAACATCAGGGAAATCTTCCGAAGACTATACTGTCGTTCTGCTCTGGCTTTTGGGATGCATCAGAACATTCTCAGTGTAGCTGAGTGTCAGATCTTGCATATAACATAATTAAACTTTGATCTGAGATTCCCACTCTCTAGGGCACTGCACTGTGCCATATAGACTTGCAGTTCACAACAGTAATAGCATAAAGGTCTCTAAGCTCTCTTATGTGGTGTAGACATGCCTATAAGTTACTCAGTCTGGGTATCTTAACAGGAGAAATAATGATGACTCGATCAATATTTAAAAGTACCTTCCTGGGAAAGGAACCTGTTTAACTGCAAACAATATAGAACAAAACTTTTTACAAAAACAACAGCTTGAAGCTGGAGTTGTACAAATTCAACCTGGAAGTAGCGAAGGTGATTTGCTGTTGAGGGGATGAAACTCTATCTGAATGACAAATTCTTTAACTGTAGGGGTTTTGCAAATCACAGAACACTGAAAATAATACAGGAAGTGACCTCAGAAAGTTATTTAATCCAGCCTTCTGCCTCAGACAGTATGGGGTGCTTTCTCAGAAAAATGCTTCTGCCAAATGGTAGTTATCAGAAGGAACTGAAGGATGACTGGGTTGCACATAACAGCCTGCAATGTATAACTACTTCGGATTGTGTTGTCTAGTGATTTCTGTTGGTCTTAAACTCTGCAAATTTGATCCCTCCAAACAACTTTTTATCTTTCTTTTCCTACACCAAAGTATAACAAAAAAAAAGAGAGAGAATTTGATTGCTTGCTTTTTTGAAAGATGGTACCCGCTGAGCTGATAAAGAAATTAAGAATCTTTGACCCCTACAGTATATCAACTGAAGTGGGTGTGGACGGAGCTAGTTGTAGTAATATGAGAATGAACAAGATTATAGAACAATTCCATGAGCTGAATTTTCACTCACTTTACATTGACCACAACACAGATGAACAGAGAAAAAAACTAAGCAACTTTGTCTGATGCTGGCTTTGCCACAGAAGGCAACAGTCCACAATTCAAATCAGGTTTCTCTGCTGTTGCATGAGCCAGAGGGCAAAGATCAGGCAGAATGTTCCATACGCTCCATTTCCCTGTCATTCCTATTTGTGACAAGAGCAGAGTGGACTCCTTAAAACTTGATCCTTAAAGTGGCTTTGGGAGTGGATGTCTCAGGCAGTGTACTTTTCAGGGAGTCTGCAGTTCCAGAATGCATTTTCCAGGATGTTTTGAATGGCAGGGCAACTTAGGAGCCTCAGACTCTGAGAGGCTTAGCAACTCTTCACTGTCAAAAATGGTAATGTCTGGGGGCTCTGCAGCAGGAACATGAAAGCTGTAAGAGCCAGGTTTTCAGAACTTCCAGGATTTCATCATCGATTCTCAGAACTGAGATCCTGAGACTTCTGGCATTAGGAGGAACTCGGGGCAATATCATACTCCTTTAACCTAGGTATTTAGCCTAGAGATAATGCTGGGTTAATTCTATTACCTTTAGTCATCCTTTCTGCAGTTTGGTGAGCTTTTTTCAATTCTGCTATATCCTTTTTGGGGTAAAGAGGTGCAAACAATAATTAAGGCTTGAGCCCTTTGGATGTGATCTGGTAGCCTAATGGTGATCTATGTTGTTTTCTGTTCCTTTTCTAATTATTCCTAACACTTAATTTGCTTTACTGGATGTTTCCCAGCACTGTACTGATGTTTTCATGAAACTATCCATCGCAAATCCCAAGTTCTCAATGGTGAGTTATAATGGCTTGGAGGCCATAATTTTATGTAAACACAGAGCTGCTTTCCCTGTGTGCATCTCTCTACATCTATGTACACTGAATTATGGCTTGGAGGCCATAATTTTATGTAAACACAGAGCTGCTTTCCCTGTGTGCATCTCTTTACATCTATGTACACTGACTTTCCTCATCATTTTGTTGTCTCATAAGGTCGTGCAATCTTTGCACTATCAATCTTTGCCCTTACAACCTGGAGCAACTTAGAACATCAGTAAACTTTCCAGTTGTCACAGACCCTTGAAGACTCCGTTAATGGTCTTCCTACATTATGTTTCTTTGCTTCTTTCCTTGCTTCTTTCCTGTCTGCTAGTTTCCCTGTAAATCTATAGTAAGGGACTTTGTTAGAAATAGAAGAATTAAATCACCCTTGATCATGTTCTTGTTGAACTCCTTTAATGAACATGGATTTATAAGGCGTACATTTTACAGATGTTGACTCCTGCCAGTTAGATCTCATTTATGTAGATCTTGTTTTTAGTAGATATCTTTTATACTTATCCTATTCTTTTATTCTTTATAATTGTTTCTACTACATTGCATGGTATAGGTTTGAGGCTTAAAAGTCTGTTACTCTCCTGATCTTCGCCAAATTTTTTTTAAAAGATATTGGTGTTCTATTTATCACCATCCAGTTCTCAGCTCCCAAGGTAGTTTTAAGTAAGAATGCTATATATATATATATTTATTTTTTTTAAATTTTTTTTTCCCTGGTCCATCATAAGAATGGATGATGTTTCCTTGACAGCAGCTGTCATCCAGGGACAAATCCTGCCACTACTTCCATCAAAATAAATTTATAGAACTTCTGCCATCATTGTTATTGCTCAACTTACATGAAGAAATGTGTGCCTTGAGTTCACTTGAAAAAGTAGCTGTTATTATGAAAGTTGTGAACCAAATGTAAATTAACATGATTCCATTGAAGACATAGTATGCTAATTGCTATTACAAGTCCGTCCTCTACTTCACCACTTACTTGTGTAAGTATATATAGATACAATATGTAATAGGCATATTTCACATACCACTGTTAGTTGATTGCCTGTGCTTTAGAATTCCCAGTTGGCAGAAGACCAGTAAATCACACATAATTTCCCTCTGCCGTCTGTTTTAATTCTTTTCTGTCAGGCTGCACAGTTCCTGTTAATTGTTTAATGGGGAAGGCTGATTTGGGTTGGGGAGAGGCTTCCTTTTGACTTTAGTATCTGCTATCTGTTCCAGAAAGACAACTAACAAATCTGCAGTTTATAAATATAACCTTTTCCTATATTTTAAGAATTCCTTTGAAGTATTATTTAAGTAATATCAGCTTGAGTAAATGAAGACATTTCAAGATTTTACTATTGATTATTTTCTTTCTGCCATCTCTTTCATACAGTTTGTCAGGGGGTAAATTTTAAAATTTCTTTAACCACATAGAATGGCATTATAATGAAAGTATAAACCAGTCAACTGACTTTTTGGTATGTATTTTGAGATATTCTACTTGCAACTCCAAAAATATAGGTCTTTTTCTGTTTAGAGAAAACGCTCTCTGCTCTGGTCATACGTGGAGAAAGGCAGAATATGTTTAGATTCTACTGTTCTCTTGCTTTTAGAACAATCTTACACGCTATAATTTTTCTGACCTTCATGCCATCTTAACACATTAATCTCAAAATCGGAGAGTGATTTTGAGAGCTTCAAAGTGCGAGCTTCAGCCACTAAACTTTTCTTATTTACCTTGCTCAGTTGCAGGACTAATGCAAATCAAGTCTAAACTTAACTCTTACCTAGTCTAAACTCTCATTCCATGTGGTCTCTCCTTCTCCAGTTTTCCATCAGAGACTTGAGCTGTTGCTTGTACAAGAGAACTTTGTTTTTTCCACCTCTTAATTACTCCGCTTTACTAATTATTCTGAAGGGTTTTTTTACTCATTTCTTTCTCAATCTTCAATGAGGATTTGATTAAGAACATCTAGATCTGCCTCACAACATGCATAAGAGGATGTCTGACTGTTTAACTCACAAAAACCTGTTCAAATAGGGGAGCATAAACTAAATCGGTTGTTAACTTAGGGTAATATAAGAAAAGAGAACTTTCTGTGCTAGTGTGTGTGGGAAGAAAAATTAAGCTACATGCTGAGGTCATAAAAAGCAATAAGGACTCAATATTATTCTTTATATAGTTCTTTTATTAGAATGTTTTAAGGTGCGCTTAGGCAGAAGATTGAACTGCAACAAAGTATTTCAGAAAAAACAAATTACTTTCTTTTCTAGCCCCCATACCTTACAAAGACTCTAAAATGTGCTTCTGAAATGACATTTCTGAGTCAATTCTGAGTCACAATTTTGTGCCTAACTATTTTAACTATTATTATTATTTTGCCTAGGAGACAAACAAATATAAACGTGGAATTCACTAGTCGTTTTCTGCGCCCTGCTGAAGCAGTGTTGCTACTGATCTCAAAGCGTGTGGGTGGAATAAATGGTGCCACACTGACATTCTCTCTGAAATCTGAAGTCAAGCATATTGAGCCTGCTGTAAGTTTATGTGTGTATGATTAATATTGTCACAAAAATATTGTTCATCTGTACGTTGTATCAAACAAAAGTTAACTGAGGTAAGAATAGAAATGTGAGTTACCATCAGCATTAGCCTTTGACCTATGAATTTTTAGGTTTCCAATATTAGCCTATGTACCTGCAGAGGAAAGCCTAGAGGAATATCTAAGATGCCTAAGGATATAAATCACACTTAGATCCTGAATAAATTTAAAAATTTTGCACCGATTGCTCTGAAAATAAATCTGGAGACCTTTCAGCATATGAATGCTTTTGGAAATTCCATTGTGGAGGTGTTGACATGCCCCTTCAGCCTAATGATTTCAGTTGTCAGATGTAGATGGACAGCAAACTTCTGTTAGATGTTGCTAGGTTTATTTGTGCTTTTTAAATTTAGACAGCCTTTAGATTTAAGATATATCCCAGAAATAGTAAGAGCAGAGATAGGCATGTGTTCCATCATTTGTTACCAAACATTCATTGAGCAGATCTGGATAGATCCTCTTCTGAACTTAGATGGTGTTTATGCGATTCTCTTCCCCCCCCCCCCCCCCGCCGCCATGACTCTCTTTATACCATAGCAATAGGCACTGATGTTAGAAAGGAAGATTGGGGAAGAGAAGAAAATAGAGGACATGGAAAGATAAGAAGGCAAAAAAATAGCTTGATTCTTGGCCCTGTGCTGTCATTTTGAAGAGCATTTAAAATATGAAGTTTAATGCATGTTTAAAAAGAAATAGCCTTTAACCATTCTTTGCTGGCAATGAAGTCTAGCATTTGAATTATGTTAATTTTGTAGTCACCAGTGGTCAAATACATGGTTCTATTCTTCTTTGTAATATTTTCCTGTTTGTTTATGTATTATACATGAATGTAGTTTTGCAACTTTTTCATATTAATATAGTTTTTTGCTCTTTTTTAGGATATATTAAAATGCAAATCACCATGTTATGAGCTGAAGAAAGTTATCTTAAATGTTACTAATCCCTTCAGAAATGATGGCATATTCAGGTAGACAATGCTGTAAAGACAAATCTATAATGATCATGCTGTTTTATCAACTCTTTTCCATAATTTTCTTCTTCTCCTTAAAAATGTAAAACCTTGAGGTTAAATTATAGGGATTTACGTTACCAAAATTGTTACAAGCACTGTAAAGTGGAAGCTATCATAATGAATAAAGAAGATAAATAAGCCTTAATTGAAATCCATCTCAGTGTAAGCAATAAAGCTAGAGTTTTAATCAAATGGGGTTCATGAACCTTGCTTGTATTTTTGTGTTTGGCTGAGGTCCAGCAGAATTCCAAAGAGAAACAAACCATGTTAATTAATAGTTGGTTATTTTTTCCCCAATCTGCTTTACCCTGCTGTTTAAATTATGAAGCATGCAAAAGAAAAAAACATGCTTTTGCCTTGGGGCTCGCATCACTATCAGTTAATCTAAGTTTTCATTTGTATTCATCAGAGATGTAACAACTGCAGAGTTATAAATGTTGCTTTCCTTAATACAAAAGAAAGAGAGTGCTGTGCCCCTTTAAAACCTGTTTATATGGTCCGACTCTACATTTTGTCTTTAGTCTATAGAGCTAAACATTGGTTCATGTCATTCATTTATTTACAAGAACCATTTTCCATAACATTTTTAGCTTTTTTTACTAATCTGTTTAATATACACATTGCATAGGCTGCAAATTAAATTTCTCTTTCATCCACAGAATAGGTTTGGTATAGACTCCTGTAACAGGATTGTTTTCACTGCTCCAGCTATGTGCTCTGGCATAAGCCTTCTATGTGGGAATTATATGAGTTTATTTAGCTTCTGTCTTTTTTTAAAGTCCTTGAGGTGGTCAGTGAGACTACCTGTAATCAGTTCTATGATGTGGATAACTCTCTTGGAAAGAATGGATTAAAGGCGATGAAGTAATTTAGTTCCATATATATCACTCAAAAGCTACTTGACAACTACTTGAAGTAATTATCAGTTTGAGCAGCATTTGAACCAGTAATCTAAAATAAAAGATTCTTTGTATCATGTTTCCAGTGTTTTGAACCATCTAGTGTTCCATCAGGGGGTGCATTGCTTAGTTGCAAATAACACTAGGAAGTCCACTTGTGATACCAAGGAAGTAGCTCTTTTGCAGAAAACTGGGCTCAAAATCTTAAAACTAGGTGTATAACGTAGTACAATTTAAGGACAAATTAAAAATATGAGCGCCTCTTTGACCTCATGTCAAATACATAGCAAATGTCAGATCCAAAAGCTGTAAATTCTGCACCCTAAACTAGTCATTGCCTAGCATTTGGCTGTTTGTTAGATGTTACCCATTCTATCAACTAAATAATGTACATAAAAGGAAAGAAGATCAGAATCTTCTAGGAAAAACTAAAGTGAAGCAGTTGCTTGTGGTCTGTCAGGGAAAACCCAATTTACTCTATCTTAATAGATTCATTATTTACAAAAGCAAAATAAAATTACTTGAGCTTTTTTCTTCAAATGTAAATGACTCAATTATTCAATCATTTAATTTAGTTCACATCATAGTATAAGTTACATTTCAGAAAATTATTTCCAATTAAAGTATATATATGATTTGTCTTAATATTGAAATGGGCATTATTTTTCTGGTTTTCTTTTTTCTTTTTTTTTTTTAATTTTTTGAAAAGAAAATTAAAATTGTTCTGCATGTCGTGACATAGTTGTAGACCATCCCTACAGTTAGAAATCTACCTATGGTATTGATGGGGTAGTAGTTTATGATATTTCCCAATAACCCTTGAATAAGTGTCTCAGGATTTTGCATGCTTACATGAGCTTTAAAAATTACATGGCTTAAATTGTGCAAAATGTTTTAAGTTGTTAAATAAAGATGATTTAATAAATTATTAAATAGTTTTTTAAAAATCTGTTTAAATATTTTTTTAGCGTTCTTTTAAAGTATCCCCAATTGAAAATAATAAGCTTCTTTAACAAGCCTTCATTTAAAAGTTAGAATAACTGAGTTTTGTCTTCATTCTGCAAGTTAAAAATGTGGTGATTATGTGTACTTGCCATACTCCAGGGTCGTTTTGCTGGAATCCACAAGTTACTTAATGCAGCCAGAGCAAGTATATCAAGCCAGGCAAGTAAAGCAAGAGCAAACATTCAGGTGAGTTTTAAATGGCAATTGCTAATTATAATGTATTGAATTATACAATGCTATTAGTATGACATCTTTGTGTATAGCTGTGTGCATACCCATTGTAAAGAATTACAGGTTAGGACATGGAAATATTGTAGAATTATGTAACATTTTTAAAACGCTTTACAGATAACTTACTCAAACAGTGGAGAAAAGATGAATACCATGTAAAAGATAAAAATGGGTGTAATATACCATTTGGAAAAAGTGTTAGAGAAACTAGGACTGAAAGGTGAACTATTGATGCTGGGATAGGGGCAACCGTGGTGACTTAGGTGACTGAAATGCTGAAAACTAGTTCCAGTTCACTATAACAGGATTAGTTCTGATTCTTGGGATGAAGAAGGTAGAGATACTTGAAGGTGCAACAGTAAAGTTTTTATTTATAAATAGGCAGTCTATAGAATTCTAATTGTGCTGAAGTGTAAAATGTTACAGGTTCAGTAGGCTCCTGGAGATGCAAAAACAGATGTTAATAAGTTAATGTAATAAGTTAATATAATTTTGTGTCTAGACATTATAGCTTAACTGACCACAAGCAGGTTTTCTAACACAGGAAATCTGGAAGGAGAAGGAGAGTTCACAGTAAGCGTGGTAAAGATAATAAAATGGCAAAGAATAAAAAACAGAGAGTAATTGGAATGGGAATCAAGGAGAGATATAAACAAAGATCTATGCTTAAGACTTACAGTCTGAAAGAAGGTATTTTTGCCTTCACTGTCTTTAATTGTTAGACAGTGAGATAAATACCAATAAGTTTAGATGAACAGGCAGAAATCTTTGCGGGCATTGAAGAGATGAGATGTAAATCAGAATCACTGATAGTCAAGGTTAAAAGAGAAAGAGAGAATCAAAAATGTTTGAGAACTAAAATTTGTGGCACTCTAAAGTGGCTCAGCATAGAAAAAGAACTACGACAAATATCTGAATTTTTGGAACTTGCCAGATATTAAGAATTGCACTGTTTTAATAATTGACAGTTTAATAACTCTATTTTTCAGTCATAGACTGAAAGTGTTAATTCCAAGTCTTTTTGATGATAGATTTTGCATTCACATATTGGGCAATTTATTTATAGAGATCCATTTCTCTAGTCTTCTGTCACTTCAACCATGTTTTATAATTATTTATTCATAGAACAGTATTTATAATCATCAGTTGGAATAATGCAGTAGCTAAAAAAAAACCCAGCAGAAGTAAGAAGCCAGCTTACAGGAAAGATAACCAAAGTGTGACCAATCAGGTTTCTTCTCATAGAGGCAGGATCTAGCTTTGAAAATACACCATCAGCAGCCCTCTCACAATACATGTGAAAAATACTCCAGCCCAGAAATACTATCAAGAAAGAATACTATAGCCACCAGAACGCTATTACATAGGTGTTTTAGGTGGATGCGTTCAATGATACTCTGTCCCTTATCTGTATTCTGTGGGCTGCACTGATTGTAAGTGTCTTGTGTGCTTTGTGCACTTACAGCTAAGCTACACTTATCAGGTGTGCTACAATAGGTGAACCTCCAGTGGTTAATGATTGTTAGTTTTGAAATGTGCAGCCAACATCAGCACAATGATTTTTGTCCAAAACCTGCAGATATGTTTAGCAAGGCCTGTATCCAAGGGGAAATAGCCATGTCTATTTCATGTAATGTGTGCTAGAAAAAGTCTGGTCGTAACTTCCAGTTACTCTGATAAGATCTCCAAACTCTCAGTCTACTAAACAAATGTTGGACTGCTTTGTTTGGACGTTACTTCTGTTCACATTTTTTGCCAAAAAGACACTTGGTCTTTTCTGAATGTAATTCAAAATGTGATGTAATAAAGAATTAATGTTCGTATCTTCTATGCTATCAATTCTGATGGGAGAGATAGATAACATTTAGAACTCAAATGCCATTAGCATATGCCAGAGTAAAGGGCTGCATCTTCAATTTAAGCAAGAGAAGAAATAAGCCGGAAAACTGTATAACTCTTACTAAAAATTCTCTTAGGACAAAACAGTGATTTTCTAAAACTACTGTCTATTGCCTCTTACTAAGACAGAAAAAATAATAGAGCCACTCTGGTAACTCCATCAATGTCTACAGATTTTACTAGTATATTGTACTTAGAGGTATCAGAAGCTGTTGAAATAGAAAAGGATTTTTCATCATCCTGCATATTTCAGCTTAATTTATCCCTAGGAAATAAATCAGTCTAAAAAGTGTAATTTTAGCATACATCCAGGCCTCACTCTTACTGACACTTATTTGAGGGCATCTTAAGTCTTTAGAAATCTCCAGTATTGATTTGCTATAGTTTTAGATGTTTCTGTTACCTGTGATAATAGAAGCCACTCTTTTTAAGAAGATTTTTTGCTTGAATGGAACATAACAAACTTCTGAAATTGTGTTAAAAAATTAGTATGTGTGCAATTCATAACTGACCAGTAAGAAGATTATACCTGCAATCATTTTTATTCTTTTGATAAATCCAGAAGAGGCCTTCTACAAAATGGGGGCCCATTGCTCTAAGTGCTCCATAAGCATAAATCTACCGTGAAATCAGTGCTTATACTCTAAGTAATTGTGTTTACATGATTGATGTCATTTGCATGCTTTGTTCCTAACAACTTAATCATCCGTGCAGGTCCAAGTGGGTCTCCTCGGTCTCATAGTTCCTTCTGTGTTCTCATACTATGCCCCCAGGTGTGTCAGACATACCACTTTAAACCTCACTGTAACAAGCTTTACCTGGCTGGTAGCCTTCTTACCTACCACCTTTCCCTCTGGCAGTATCACAGGCACCCAAAATGGTGTCATTCATACCAAAGAGGAGACCAACCTTTCAGTCATTGTGGCACGGGCTCCTCTGTGACTCGGCACGGGCTCATCTCATACTGTGACTGGAAAGATATCCCGTTCTGAAGCTAGAGCCTCGACAAACTGTATCCTCACTGGGACACAGTGCTGTCTAAGCTAAAAAATCGAACAGTAGTCCATGTCTGCGGCAGGGTGTCATTCAGTGGTTGCAGGCAAGACCTCTTTGTCCATGGGGAGCTGAATGATGTTTGGTGAGAAGGATAGTGTTTTTTCTTTCATCCAGTTGGCATAGTTTTTCTTTTAAGTATACTGTGATACATGTGCCTGGATTTTTTTCAAGTTATGCACTTTTCTATGCTTTTCTAAGCCCTTGACACTTCAGTTATTATCCTTGGCCTGCATCTGTGTGCCAGCATGGTCTACTCCCTGTGGGAGAAGGAGAAACCAGGTGGAGAGATGCATGCCACATGGCCCAGGAATTCTAATGTAAAACTACCCATAAGTAGTTTTCAAGCATGTCGGTATTTTGACTGATGTCCATTTAAAAAAAAAGTATTGAATGACAGTAAAATTTCAAGGTCACATTTAATAGCTAACTTTTCCTTCATAGATTTCCTTCTGTAAAACTGGGAAGTGGTAAGGTATACTAATGATTCACTAATAGTCCTATTCTAAGACCATGACTAAGCAGTTTAGAGTATGCATTACAGTGTCCATGACTCATAAGGATGGCTCATGATTGCACAGACTGATTTGCAAAAAAAGCTGTGAATGTGGATAAATATTTTTACATGAAGAAAAACTCATTCTAAAAAAAGGAACCATTAATTAATGAATTTCAAGTCAAGCTTTGCAGAATATTGTGTATAGCTTCTTAATGTTAATTTATTTACTTTTTTTTTAAAACCAGAGATAATACCAGAATTCCAAATATTTTTAATTTTCTGAATTTTGTTCTTACACTTTTTGTTCTAAGCAGTTTCATGTGTCAAGGAAAGAGTTACGTTAAAGAGAATACCTGTATTTGCTTACTGATAGGATAAAGAAAAAATGAAGATCTAAAAGACTCCGTTGTGTCTCTGTGTAATACAGGTTATGAGATACAGCATTAGTACCTGTTCTTTCAGAAAATATTGTTTAGAAATATACTATCAGGACTCATCAAGATTCTGATTAATATTTGATATATTAGAAATTGACCTATATTAATGTGAGCCATACTACCTCTTTTGGGCAGCTCCTGTTTTACTTTCTGTCCTAGTCTTTGTTCTGAGATCACAAAATATCCCATGGAGTGTGGAAACTGGCAAATATCTTAGATGTGAGGTTTGTGTTCAATTGTTTCAGTATTTTCAGTGCATTAGTAAGCAGTTCCTTGTATCCTTTCTCTAATAAAACCTTTGCTTGCTTCTGTCTTCTAAAGTTCATTGATGAAGTTGCTGCTATGTGGACATAAGATTTCCCCATGGTGCCCGGCACTTTTTAGTTTTCTTTTTGCCTCAGTAATATATAAAATCTGGAACTGGAAGGGACTAAACAGATCATCTAGCAGATTCTGCTCCAAGTACAGAAAGCAAAGCAAAGGAAAATTTTCTTTTTCTGAGAATTTGTTGGGTGGAAAACAGAGTTATTGGCTTGTTTGGACCCTGGACTGAAGAGTAAAGGCACAGTATTGCACATGTATAGCTGTGATGACATGATAATGTATGCAGACTATCTATGTTGACTGCATAGATGATTTTGCTTTTGATCTTGATTTTTGGCATACCTGATAACATGGCAAACACAGTCTCTTTGTGGTGCTAGTACCAGTTACCAGAGGTAACTGGTAACTCAGAGGTGATAGCTACTAAACTGTTTCTCACTGGTGCACAGGTATAAGTAATTTGTAGTACAAGTTTGAACCGGTTAGGCTAAACCATGGCAAGAATGAATTGGAAGTATTCACACCTGCCATTTTCTCTGTCTCAACCAGGTCTTTGTACCAAGCGATTGAGAGGTGCTCTCCTAAACCAACTCTCACCTGCAACTTACTCTTGCAGAATTCTTTGTTCATTTAATGAACAATAAAATAACCTTGCTTTGGAAGGGACAAGTTGTGTTTGCAAAAAACCCAAAACAAATGGGAGGCAGTTTGTGAAGTTGCTTGGTGATCACTCTCTCTGTTAAACTGAATCACTTCTAATACCTGAGTTATCAGACTGAGAGACCTGATCCACAGTGTGATATAATGTGCTTAGTCTCACAAGTAGACCACTGATCCCTTGCCATTGTGTCTACACAGCACATGCATAAGCTTGATGATGGAGCTTGTCTTGGGTTCTTCAGCAGTGATATTTTTCATACAGTAGACTTCAGTGTTAATAAGGAGAACAATGATTGGTGCGTAAGGTGTGATAGGATGCTACTGTGAACTTAATGCCATAGAATCATAGAAGTGTTTGGGTTGAAAGAAACCTTTAAAGATCACCTAGTTTCAACCCCCCTGCCGTGGGCAGGAACATCTTCCACTGGATCAGGTTGCTCAAAGCCCTGTCCAACCTGACCTTGAACACTTAAAATGATGGGGCATCCACAACTTCTCTGGGTAACCTGTTACAGTGTCTCACAACCCTCATCGTAAAGAATTTCTTCCTTATATCATCTAAATCTACCCTCTTTTAGTTTAAAACTGTTGCCCTTTGTCCTATCACTACAGGCCCTGGTAAAAAGTGTCTCTCCATCTTTCTTATAAACCCACTTTAACTACTGAAAAGCCAGAATAAGCTCTTCCTGGAGCCTTCTCTTCTCCAGGCTGAACAACCCCAACTCTCTCAGCCTTTCTTCACAGGAAAGGTGTTCCAGACCTCTGACCATTTTTGTGACCCTCCTCTGGACCCACTCCAACAGGTCCATGTCCTTCTTGTGCTGGGGACCCCAGAGCTGAACACAGTACTCCAGGTGGGGTCTCACTAGAGCAGAGCAGAGGGGCAGAATCACCTCCCTTGACCTGCTGGCCACGCTGCTTTTGATGCAGCCCAGAATATGACTGGTTTTCTGGGCTGCAAGCGCACATTGCTGGCTCATATCCAGTTTTTCGTCCACCAATATCCCCAAGTCCTCCTCCGCAGGGCTGCTCTCAAGCCGTTCATCCCCCAGTCTGGATTGATACTGGGAACTGCCCTGACCCAGGTGCAGCAAACTGTCTGTGTAGACTTATTTTATGGCAGCGTTAAGCTATTCTGCCTAATCCATTTCCTTATTTCTCTGTCTATTGAAAGGGGATATATTGAGCCAGACTGAGAGTATAACCATGCTTCTTACACCTTCCTGAACTTAACTATATTCCTTTTGATTTTATTATTGCATGAGATGCTATTTCTTTTTGTTATAGGATAATGAGACACAATGTACATGTCTTCCACAACAGTTTTATTTCCCTTTCCCTTCACTTAATCTGCAGGTGCTTTGTTCGTTGGGGTGAGAATAAATTTACAGAGAGAGACATTCAATACCATGTCAAATTAACGCAATGAGTTTCTCTGTCATTCAACTCTGAAAATAGGACTTATTCAATGTATAGTTTACTCCAGTGAAGAAATATGTTGTACTCTGTATGTTCTCAATGTGTAATGTATTTCCATGTAATATGCTTATTATGGTATCATTTTTTCATGCATTTGTTATTTTTACAGTGATTCTTCTGCTGTAGTCTCTGTTTTTGCAATCATGACTTGGCATTCTGATTCAAAGATAAAGCATTGAAAGAGATGACATTTTATATAAAATTTGTATTTTTGTGGTTTTGTGTGAGATACTTATTTGTAAGTACAGAATAAATAGTATGTTGTACTTGCACCTCAGAGATAATTTTCCTTTCTGAAAAATGGCCTTTAAATAGGTATTAAAATGAATCTCCAGGGTGAAATATTCTGAGAATTTTACAAGTCCATTTATTTAAGGTTGTGATTTTTTTTCTTAGCCCAGCAAGATTAACTATTTGTTTTAAGAGAGACCCAATAGCTATCAAATGCTGTATGTAATAATTGTTTGCTATAAGCTGGTTCATCAAATTTTACTGCTAGGGGAGAATGACTTTTATGTGTGGATAATATTAAACCTGAGTCTAGAGCTGAAACTCTACTTGCAGTATTTTTTTGAGATACATTACAGTATAGTTTTCAGCATCTATGAGCTCTGTGCTTGTTGTAAATTAAACAAAACTCTCCTTCCATAAATGTAACTGCACAGTCTTAACTCCTGTCAACACTGGTAGAAATTATTTGTGAAGAAGGATAGAAAAAACTATAAAGTAATGTCAAGGAAATATGATGATAAGAAGCACAATTTCCTTTGGGGGGATGAGAATAAGCAAAGATTTTGTTGTAAGTTGTTTTTTCAACTATATCTGTTCTTTTCAAATGCACTTGAAAAGCAATATTATCATGAACAGAGTTAAGGTGTTTAGGTTAAGGTTCATCCCCTTCACTGCTTTCTCAGACAAATCCTTGACTGCATTAGGTTCCTTGTGAATGATTTAACTGCACTGTTAGTGAATATAGAGCCTTCCTGTAGCCTTGATGTAAAAGCGGTACAGAGGGACAAGCTTTGCTGTTCCCAGACTCTCTCATCCGCTCTTTTCAGGGCTATAACCTTGTGGAAATGAACCTTCTATGTGAACTAAATTAACTGAAACAAGAAAAGAATTACTTTTAGTAGAAATTGCTTGAAGAGCTTCTCTTACGAGATTTGATGCTTCCTAGCAAGATCATGAACTACGTATTAACGTGGGGATTTTACATCTCTAATTCCTCATTGTGTGGTATAAATTCCCAATACTTACTCAAAGAGCCAAGAGTAAAATTAGCCTTTGTACAGAAAATCATGGAAAATTATGTCCCAGTTTATATTTATTCTGTGAGCAGAAACGTTGTAAACCATGTGTAAAAAAGTAAATTTCAAGTATTTTTTTCTTGTATAATAATTCCTGTGAAGAAAAAAAAAAAAAAATATAAGGAATATTTTAGAGAAAACCTATTTTAAGTAATTAATTTCCACTACAATATTAAAAAGACAAAGATTTTGAGAATGGCAAATATAAGATGCCAAATTCAGTCTGTTTGGAAATCAGCACTGTAAGTAAGAGAAATGATTTACACCAGGTAGAGATAGTGGCAACATCAGACCCCTATTTTCAGCCATGAAATATGCAAATGTTCCACTGTCTATGTTGCACTTTTTCTTAAATAATTGTGCTCTATTTTCTCTAAGAAAAAATCATGGCTGATAAGTTTTAAATAATTTGTGTACTATTGTTTTGTTGCAGTTCATGAATCCCTGGTATACAGAATTGTGGGATTCCAATGGGATTTTTTTTCTGGTGGTTTAAATCTGGATTTTGCACTTACTGGATTGAATTTGGATCACTCATCATTTATTAGGGTTAGTGTAAAATCCGTGTTTTACTGAGCTTTACTGATTTCATTTGTTAAAAAAAGGGATATCTTATCTTAAATAACAAAATAAGTATATTTCCTATTAAATTTCTTAAACGTATTGCTGTCCTGGGGCTTGATTAGGTTAGATAACATTGTATAAAGTCACCCTGGTGTTATAATAAGATGTGTTGTGATGTGTTTTTTACTATTACAATGTGGCTGTCTGACTTAAAAAATTTATGTAAATAAACACATAAATAAATAAATAAATATGAACTTGCATGTTATTATTAGGCTTGAATTTACAAAATTAGATTTTTATTTAAAAATCCATAGAGAAAACATGCAGGAAGCTGTCTTTGAATTTGTTATATATTTATAATAAATTATAGAGTAAAATTTTTATCTGTCCCTTGTGAGTTATAAATACTCATGAATAGCAGGGAGAAGGTTGCCAAATCAATCCACGGTATGGTCCAGTGTATATGTCATCATCTGAAATCCCGGTGCATAGTGAGATTATTTAAGTACCTTAGAGACTTTACCAAATTGCATATGACTTGAAGCGAAATAGTGTGTCTTGAAGAATAGAAGTATTTATTTCAAATACTTATATTAGAAAGTTATATTTAGCAATAAACTTTTCTAAATTATTTAGAGACATTTTTACTGTTGAGGTGCAGTAGTACAAAACCCAAAACACTACTGTTTTACATTCCAAATAGAAATTATGAGACATTTTTTAAGCTAATGATATGTTACACTACATAGGGGTTATTCAAATGGTTGACTTGCAGATTATAAAATGTAGTCTTCATAATTGTTAATATTCTATGCAGTAACTAAAGTCTCCGCATTTAAGAATATATATAAATGAAATTTAAAAAATAAGGTAAAAAATATATCTTATTAATGCTCTATTGACTTTACTGTCTAGGGAGGGTTAAATATAGGACTTTATAAAGCAATGAGCCTCTCATTTCCTTTACTATTGAAAAAAGCAGACTTCCAAGTGATGAACTTCTTGTGCATTTCCAGCCATGATCCACAGTTTACTTTTTCGTTATTTGTAAAAATACAATTTATTAAGTGGGCAAAGAAGGAAAAAGAGGAATAATTCACAAATCACAGTATGTTACATTTAAAATAATATACCCCACAGGTAAAATTTTCAAATTTAGATGGTGAAATACTAATGTCTCTGAGGCCAGAATTCTGCAGTTGCACTGAACAATAACTGGCATCAACAACAGAAATAAAACCAGTAATATTTTAATTGGAAAATCTGAAATGAGATAACATTTCAACAGTGTTGTATTTCAGGAAATGAAAGCAATTAAGGCCTGAACCTTCTTTGGATTTGGTAGTATCGCCCCCGCATAAATGAGGCTTCTGTTGAAAACAGTGGAGCTCTACACAGGAGTTGGATTTCCTGTATTTCTCCAGGCCTAAGCAAGGAAACAAAAGAAGGGATTTGTTAGCTTCATTTGTTGAACTGGTGTTGGGGAATTTTTATTGTACCCCTTGAGTCAAATGAAATACAGATTTGTGCTTAAATATAAAGATTTAATGAACAAACATCATTGGGCAGAGGCCTACCACCATAGGCAGTTCTACAAGGAGTCCACAAAGATGTGACACGAGCCGATTCCTTGTATACACTTGTGCCAACAGCAATCCTGTGAGCATCAGCATCAGGTGCCTTAACCCGGTGTTTGGTTCATCCCTCAGCACCAGCTCTCTCTACCAAAAGCGGCTCCTGAGCACTTGCATTCCACGATCCATTGCTACAAGATGATGCTGCGTCATTTCTTATGTCTTCAGCAAGGGAAACTTTGCTCCCTTACAGGGAGTCGTTCTGTCTGTGACATTCCTGTTACCAGCCAGTTGGGCCTTCTTGCCCTCCATGCCAGATTGTTCCTTGGTTCCGAATTACCATTGCTGAGCAGTTACAATCTGAATTTCCCCTTCACTGGACAGAGTTCCTTTCCAGATAGTATTAGAAACAGAGCTAATGTTTAGAGTAGAGTAGAGACTGGCCTAATGCTTAGTAGTGTATCCAAGGTTTTCAGTAAAGCGCTGGAGACATAAACAGACTTTCCAAAGCCATGGGCTAGAACCTTCATTTACTAGATAATTCCCTTTTTTTACATATATGAGCTGCTGATGTGTTTTCTAATTAAGCTAATAAATGTCAAATGTTTGCATAAAAGTGTATATAACCAAAAAAAAAAAAAAAATCTAGTGTTCTATAACATACAAGTATATACCAGGAATTACAGTTAATGATAAAAAAAAAATCTAAAATTAAATGTATTATTTTTATTGTTTGTAAATGTTAATGTTGTGTTAAAGGTATGTTGACCCCTAGGTAGGCAGATAAAAGTTGATAGATTCAGTTAGCTCTCAGGATGGTACCTGGATAAGGTAATTGAGTTATCATGAATAAAGCAGAATGCTTACCTCTTCTTTAAAAAGAGAAAACTGTTGAGCTAGAAAGAAGGTAGAGAGAGCTAGAGAAAAAAATTGGGCCTTAAAAAAAAAGTTTAGGTAAGAGGAGATCTAGTATCTGAAGTGTGTTCTGATAAGGGGCAAGGAAACACTGCTACTTTTGCAAATCAGTTTCTGTGAGAAGCAGCGGTCTAAAGACATGTCCACAAGGTTTATGAATCTAAGTCCTAGAGTGAGCACAATGCATCTGAACTGAATTTGGTTTGCAGATATTTAGATGTATTTTTATAGAGTAGTTTTTTTGGGAAAAATTGGAAAGACTGAAAGGAAGACAAGTGAGAGCATCAGAGGAATGCGAGGCCTTGCCACTTCATGATGTACCAGGGAACAATTCTTCTTTGCCTATCCCCATAGAATATTGAAATGATAAAGAGAAGAATTGGGACTGACCTCCCCAAAAAGCATTATTGGGCAGGAGTACTTTTGACTGGCAAAATATTGTATTTTTTTTAACATGGAATTGTGCTTATATGAGTACTGCAGAGATATTATACAGGATAATTGAAGGGAGCATGTTCTGGCTCTGCTGTAAATATGACTACTAACTTAAGTGGAAGAGGTGGTATTTAACATTATTGGTAGGTAGATGGTTCTAAAATGTGTGGGTTTTTTTTTCTTGAAAACATTTGCTTTTCCAGTATTTATTCATAAAAAGGGAAAAGAAGCTATCTATTATTAATAGAAATATCCAGCTTAAGTGTATTGCTTTCATTATTATTTTTTCCTTTTAGTTCTGAAAATAACATATTAAATTGTAAAAATGGTGCACTGCCTGAAGATCCAAATGAAGAGAACAACTTAAATTGCTGTAAGTACCTCTGTACAATACCTCTTGTGTCACTACAGTAGAAATTAGAGTATCTACATAAGAAAGATTTTGACATCTAAAGTAATTATTATTTATGGGTATGCTCAGTAACTCTCATTTATAGGATAGTTTCTCTTCTGATACATTTAATTTAGTGAAATGAACTCTAAGGTTGCACTGTAGTTCTAGTGACTTTACCATTAAAAAAAAAGAAGAAATCTATTTTTCTTCTTTTAAGGGCCCTTGGGTTGACTTCATGGAATTCTGATGTGGAGCTGTTGCAGTTTGCCTAATTTATTTTTGAAAATACTCATTAACAGGGATTGTACATGTCTTGCTCTTATTTTCTATGAAATGTCAGTCAACAGTTCTGTCAAAACATATGAATCTAGAACTACAGCCTTTTCTGAGACTGTTGAAAGTCCACTTGAGCAAAATTTGTACGATGGCCTTATGAAATTAATTTTGTCCTCTTGGAAAATATTGTTGTATTTCCATGAATTCATATGGAAAGCATATTTGTAATCTGAATAATCTAACCCTTCTAGATATATTTATTATTTGATATTGTATTCTGAGATGTGATTAACAACCAACTAATACACAGTTCATAAAAATAAAAAGTATGTACCTTAAGTAACAAAGTGAGGTACAACTATTGTACCAACCTGTGAATAGTTTATGAAGGTTTTTATGGCTTCAGTCAGATTGGAGCTACAGAGACATTTTTGATGGCATTTCAGGTCTTTGTAAACAAAATTATGTTTTAATTTCTTGTAGAAGTGCATTTCTGCTTTGGGAATAACTCCCCATCATTTTCTCTATGACATGGTAAACAAAACCTAAATAAGAGTGTTCTGCACATGTTTTACACCCTGACCTGAGAGAATATATGCTATGATGGGTCAAGAGTCCTAAGTGGAGAGTAATAGGTAGTAGGATTTTTTTTTTTGTCAGCCATAATAAAAAGGAAGAAAACTGTCAAAAAAAATCTAATTTTTTAAATAAATGTTACTTCTTTGGCAATTGTTTTAATCTTACAGAATCCAGAGAGAAAGTGAGGAGGGAGGGCTCTCAAAAGACTAATTTAGTCTGCTCCACGGTTTGACGTACTTTGAATGGGGAACATGAACAGGAGACAAGTTTGGGAGTTAGTGCCTTATTTAGTCAAAATTAGTTCCTGTTAGGCCTGCCTTACCCTATTTGATGGAAGGGTAAAAATGGGACTTGGGTCCTGTTGGTGGTTTTGGGGAGCGTTTTTTGGTCATTGTTTATGTAGGCTTTGGAAACATCAAATTCATATCAAACTTAACTGTTTGTTGAAGTGTGAATATTGAGAAATTCCTATATTGATTGGAAAAGAATGTGGACTATAGAAAGAAAAGGTGGGTGGTGGTTATGCCTTTCTTTGGCTTGGTTCTTGGTGTTTTTTGGGGATGAATGAGTTTTATTTAAATGGCCAGAGCTTGGCATAGGTTTCTTATGTGATATTCACTCATTTCTGTTGCCCGCACTTTTCACTTCTATTCTGAAGTCTGTTGAACTTCCTAGAAGGTTAGCCAGCCAAGATTGAATGGAAGTCCGGTTCTACAGTATTCTGCATTATCAAAATGTGCTCAGCAGATGAAAAACATGCAGTGAGAAAGTAGTCAGACCCTGCTAGATTCAATCCTAAGATTCTTAGTGTCTTAGGAAGAAAGCACTTTGTCAGCATAATGCTTTTATGAAAACATTGCAAAGAAAGCAAGCTTGCCAGTATTTAGTTTTTGTCCATTCTGGAGGATTTCAGACTATAACATAACATTGTTACTGCCACTGAGAGTGACGTGGTTTAACCTCAGTCGGCAACTGAGCACCACGCAGCCGCTCGCTCACTCCCCCCCGGTGGGATGGGGGAGAGAATCGGAAGGGTAAAAGTGAGAAAACTCGTGGGTTGAGATAAAGACAGTTTAATAGGTAAAGCAAAAGCCGCGCACGCAAGCAAAGCAAGACAAGGAATTCATGCACTACTTCCCATGGGCCGGCAGGTGTTCAGCCATCTCCAGGAAAGCAGGGCTCCATCATCTGTAACGGTGACTTGGGAAGACAAACGGCATCACTCCAAACGTCCCCCCCTTCCTTCTTCTTCCCCCAGCTTTATATACTGAGCATGACGTCACATGGTATGGAATGTCCCTTTGGCCAGTTTGGGTCAGCTGTCCTGGCTGTGCCCCCTCCCAGCTTCTTGTGCACCTCCAGCCTTCTCAGTTGGTAAAGCATGGGAAGCTGAAAAGTGCTTGACTAGTGTAAGCACTACCTAGCAACAACTAAAACATCGGTGTGTTATCAACATTGTTCTCACCCTAAATCCAAACCACAGCACTGTACCAGCTACTAGGAAGGAAATTAACTCTATCCCAGCCGAAACCAGGACAAGAGCAAGATTGTTTGTTTAAATAGTAGTAAACTGTACACTTCCTTCTGGTGGGAGGAGTCATTTGCTTATAGGCTGTACATCCTTAAAGAGTGTTTTTGATGGTGAGAACTGCCTGTTTTCCCCGGTTTGTTTCAGTGCACAGGATAAGAACACAAGTAGTTAGCAAAATGTATTTAAATAATACAGCATGCAATATTGCAGCACATTTACTCAAGTGTAACCGTAAATACTGATTACTGATTACAAGTGTGCCTTAAACACTACAGGAGGCTGTATACAGTATTCTTACATTTAAACTCAGGCAGCTACATTATTTTACAACCTGTGCTGTTGTATCTAAACATCTATTTAAACTTATTTTAACAGCTGACCAATCCAGCCTCCTGCATGAGTTCTTCAGTCCAGTGGAAAAACTGTTCTTGGAAGGGAGAAGTTCTGCAGGCTTAGATATTCACTTTCTTCCCTTTAATCTGGAAAAACGTTACTGCACTGTCATTCTGGTTAATGAACTGGTAAGAATAGAAAGTATGTTCTGTGAGTGGTTCTCATGTGATAGCCTAGTCAGTTAAGAATTAGGATATGTTTGCTAATTATGTGTGAATAGGGTAAATGAATATAGAAATTGGTTATGTACATATTTTAAGGTAATGTTTTTGCACGCATATGCAATTATAAAGATGTGATCTATGTGCTAACTTTTGGAAATAAAAATCTTTTCTCTTTCATTTTTTTGGTTAAAATACAATATTCCTATAATTCTTGGAGGAAAACATTGCTTAAGAAGTTGGTCAGAGATTTACATAAGATTACAGGCTTCAGCTAAGAAATTTAAACTAAAGTTTACTGCCCTTTTATCTTCACATAATTAGAATTATATGAAATACTGCAAGTTACTTTTCACTGTAAAATCATTACAAATAAACATAATACTGCAAGGAATGTTACTTTGGTGGCTTTTCTAGGCAGCTCAGCTTCAGAACAAATATGGAATTTAAATAATTTGTCTTGATGTGGGAGCAAGAATAATGCTTTTGGATGAGACATAAGCAGGGAAAGGATAAAGTCTTTACTGTACTGTACTTCTCCCTGTATTTATCACTGTATCTAGAATCTGCTGTCAAAGTAGAATAATAGTTATTTTCCTTGCTCTGTCTCTTTTTTCATTTTTCTGCCAATCCAAATTCCATTCAGTCCTTGTCACCAGTGCAGGTAAAACTTTGAATAGATTGTACATGAATACTGACTCCATTACCTTTCAGTTTCTCTTGACTCATGTAGCTTGGGTTTTGCCATATATACTTCATTGAAATTGATTTCATCAAATTACCGAGATCTCGTTTTAACCAACTTTCAGAGCTTAAAATTTGCCCTCCAGTTGCTTTGATGTCCCTGTAATTCTTTTATCTCAGTGGTCACAATCTTCTTATTTCTGTGTCTTTAGTCCATCTTTTCACCTCTTTACCCTCTCTGCTGTGTTTTGTCTCTAGCTGTCAATGTTTTTCAACACTCTGTTGTTTTTCTAATCTTCTTTTATGTGTGGTTGATCTCAAGGCTTGCATTCTGCTTCTTACTTTCATAATACTACCTCTGTGTTTCAGCTTTTCCTCTGTGCAATTACATGCGTCTGTCATTCTCTCTGCCACATTTTCATGATTTGTAACTGTACATCCAAAACTAAATGACTTACTCTTTTTCTTCTGCACGTTCTCAGCTTCCATATTTTTCATTACTATAGAACAAGAGACTCCTGCTGGTGTTTAGTGTTTGTATGTTTGGTGTTTGTTTTTATTGTTCAACCAGGACTTTGGCTATGCCACCTGGCCAACTTAATTTTTTCCTTGCTTTTAAAGGAAAATAAGACTAATGCCATGATGCCCAAGCCTGTCTATCTGACCCTGTTCAATATTTGAAACCACTGGCCTTTTTTTAAGAAAGCAAGCCATATGGCTGGAGGTCTTAAAAAGTGTACGGTTCACTTGAGTTTCTTGAAAATTAGCAGAGAGATAGAAGAGGGATAGTCTGTCAAAGCCTACAGTGACAGTGAGCTCATGCCTTATTGACACCAGGGAATCACCCAAAAGAGGCTGTATAAACGTCCCATGTCAGAGGATAGCGATCTTTGTGGACGGTTCAATGAAAAATCAATCCAGTGCTCAGCATCGTTCAAAAAGAGAAATTATTAGGAAAGAAATAGACATCAAAATGTAAAACCTCAGTATACCTTTCCGAAGAGCTATGGTGTACACATCTTGAATATTGTGTGCAGTTCTTGTCACCCCAGCAAACAATATAATAGCGATAGGGGAAAAAAAGAGAGCGAAAAACAAGGATGATCAGAAGCATAGAACAGTTTCTTTATAGAGACAGATACTTAAAAAAATAACTTCCTGTAATTAAAAGAGAGATTGTTAAGGGACATGACGGGTACATAAGATTATGAATAGTTTGCAGAAAGTTAATAGAGCAACTGTGGCAGGATTTTGTAGTACTACAAAAAGTAGTATACAAAAAAGTACTTTGTCACACAATGTTTAACTTCTGTAACTCAGCTGTCATAGGACACTTTGGATGCTAAAACTGTTAACTAGTTCAAAAGAAATTAGACAAACTCATGAAGGTTAGGTCCATGAGTTTTATTCAATGAAATATCTAGATGCAGTCTCTAGACAAGGAAGACTCAAACCTACTGGTTTGTGGGAGCAGATCTGAGAAGGATTTTCTTTTACTTGCTATGATTTTATACTCTTTTTTTAAACCTCTGCTATTGGCATTCTCCCTGTTTGTTTCTTTATTAGAAGCAGAAGTATATACCCTGGCTGAGAAGAGGAGGCTCATCCTGTATTAGGTATAGAGCCTGAAAACTAAATAATTTAATGAAGAGAAGGGAAATGGGGACATGTTAATGGGAGGAAAGCAAATCTGAGAGATGTGGTCAGAGCTATGGGACAGTTATACTTCAGGTGGAAAGGGAAAAGAACATTTCTGACAGCCCCAGTGTTGCCTCCAGTGGTGATGCAGAAACACCTAAATTTAGACACCTAGCTACTAGTCACTGTTCTTAACAAAGAACTAGATGACTTTATCATAGTAGGAAGCATTAATGCCTCTGTTATGTCCTGTATGGTAACTATTTCTGGAACACCTGGTCCTTTCAGCTTAGCCAAGTAGGTGGGATGCATTTAAAGGCTGCTGAAAGTGCAAAATTTTTGATATGTAGCACCTCAGGTTACAAAAATTAAGTCCCATCCATATAATTGTATCATTTGTAAGAAAATGTGGTAAATCTCCTACGGAAAGATGAAACTGCAAGTTAGGTAGCAGGATTTTAGAGCTGTACAGTAATGGCACCGGAAAAAAATTGGCTTGCTTAAATATTGTGTATATGGCTGCAATATTTCAATCATACCATTATCTAATTGACAAACAGTCGTAGCTACTGTGCTGTATGACAATCAAATGGCTTCATACAATGATGAGACATCTATAATTCAAATATGGACTTGTGCTGTATATAATATAATAAATAATTTAATTTAGCATTTCTGAAATGTCTTCCTACCTACCTTTCCTACCCTTTTTGACCAATGGACCAAATAGTAATCAGAGTAAGACTGCATCTTCATTACAATCAATGAAGAAGGTATTGAGATTCAAACCACTAGTTAGACTTGAATCTGACTAGGAATCCTATCTGTAATTGCATCAACTATATATCTGTAATAAAAGCAAGAAGATACACTGATTCAAGTTTGTTGGCCTACTCAAGTATGTTGCTTAAATTATTTTGAAATAATCTGTATGTTAACTTTTCTAAGGTTTGAAATGACAGAAGTTGTTTATAACATATCTCAAGGATTTGCTTCAATATTTCTTTGTTTTTTAAGAAAAATTGAAACTGACATTCTTCAAATTTTTAGCATAGATCTTTTCAGAGAAGAAATTATATATTGGTTAACATAACTGGGTTGCTTTTTCTCTGTATCTTTGTTTCTGGGAGCTAATTTAAATGTGAACAACCTGTGATTTCAATGATAATAATTTATTAAGTCATAGTTTAAGTGTCAGTCCAGACTTTCACAGCTGAATGTTTACTATAAAATTAAATGGTTTCTTAGAGAACACTTTATTATCTGTTGTTCTTCATTACTGACTTGTGTGGAGAGCTACAAATTCCTAGTAGCTATACTTTCTTTAAAATATCAGTTAGCAATGGGATTAGATAAATAGCTAACAGTAGTTCAACAGCTATTTTTGTTAAATTGTGCGAGCAGCCAGGGATCAGGTTAGGAAGGCTAAAGCCCTGATAGAATTAAATCTGGCCAGGGACGTCAAGGGCAACAAGAAAAGATTCTATAGGTACGTCGGGGATAAGAGGAAGACGAGGGAAAATGTGGGCCCTCTCCAGAACGAAACGGGAGACCTGGTTACCCGGGACACGGAGAAGGCGGAGGTACTCAATGACTTTTTTGCCTCGGTCTTCACCGGCCAGTGCTCAAGCCTCACCACCCAAGCCGCAGAAGGCAAAGGTGGGGACTGGGAGAATGAAGAGCCGCCCACTGTGGGAGAACATCAGGTTTGAGACCATCTAAGGCACATGAAGGTGCACAAGTCCATGGGACCCAATGAGATCCATCCGCGGGTCCTGAGGGAACTGGTGGATGAAGTTGCTAAGCCACTATCCATTGTATTTGAGAAGTCATGGCAGTCCAGAGAAGTTCCCACTGACCAGAAAAGGGGGAACATAACCCCCCTTTTAAAAAAGGGAAAAAAGGAAGACCCGGGGAACTACAGGGCAGTCAGTCTCACCTCTGTGCCTGGGAAGATCATGGCACAGATCCTCCTGGAAGCTATGCTAAGGCACATGGAGGACCGGGAGGTGATTCGAGACAGCCAGCATGGCTTCACCAAGGGCAAGTCCTAAGCCACTAGACTAACCTAGTGGCCGCCTATGATGGAGTGACGACATCAGTGGACGTGGGAAGGGCTACAGATGTCGTCTATCTGGACCTCTGCAAGGCCTTTGACATGGTCCCCCACAACATCCTCCTCTCTAAACTGGAGAGGTATGGATTTGATGGGTGGACTGTCCGGTGGGTGAGGAATTGGTTAGATCGTGGCATCCGGAGGGTAGTGGTCAATGGCTCAATGTCCAGATGGAGACTGGTGACGAGTGGCATCCCGCAGGGGTCTGTATTGGGACAGGTACTGTTTAATATCTCCATCAATGACATAGTGGGATTGAGTGCACCCTCAGCAAGTTTGCAGATGACACCAAGCTGAGTGGAGCGGTTGACACGCCTGAGGGACGGGATGCCATCCAGAGGGACCTGGACAAGCTGGAGAAGTGGGCCCGTGTGAACCTCATGAGGTTTAACAAGGCCAAGTGCAAGGTCCTGCACCTGGGTCGGGGCAACCCCCGGTATCAATACAGGCTGGGGGATGAAGGGATTGAGAGCAGCCCTGCCGAAGAAGGACTTGGGGGTACTGGGGGATGAAAAGCTGGACATGAGCCAGCAATGGGCGCTCACAGCCCAGAAGGCCAACAGTATCCTGGGCTGCATCCAAAGCAGCGTGGCCAGCAGGTCGAGGGAGGTGATTCTGCCCCTCTGCTCTGCTCTGGGGAGACCCCACCTGGAGTGCTGCGTCCAGCTCCGGAGCCCTCAGCAGAAGAAAGACACGGACCTGTTGGAGGGGGTCCACAGGAGGGCCACAAAGATGATCAGGGGGATGGAACACCTCTTCTCTGAAGAAAGGCTGAGAGAGTTGGGGTTGTTCAGCCTAGAGAAGAGAAGGCTTTGGGGAGACCTTATTGCAGCCTGTCAGTACTTAAAGGGGGCTCATAAAAAAGATGGTGGCAGACTGTTTAGCAGGGCCTGTTGCGACAGGACAAGGGGGAATGGCTTTAAACTAAAGGGGGGTAGATTTAGACTAGATATGAGGAAGAAATTTTTTACGCTGAGGGTGGTGGAACACTGGCACAGGTTGCCCAGAGAGGTGGTGGATGCCCCATCCCTGGAAACATTCCAGGTCAGGTTGGATGGGGCTGTGAGCAACCTGATCTAGTTGAAGATGTCCCTGCCCACGGCAGGGGGGTTGGACTAGATGACCTTTAGAGGTCCCTTCCAATCCAAACTATTCTATGATTCTGTGATTCTATTTTATTAACTATTTTTGTTAACAGTAAACCCTACAAAATGTTGATGCTATCCTGTTTGCAGCTGATGGAAAATGGAAATATAAAGCATTAAATCTGTGGCGATACTAGCTAAACTCTCAAAATACAGTAAAATACCCATCCAAAGCATCAGGAAAAACCTCAGCAGAAAGAAAACAGCATTTGCATTCTGTGGAGATCAAAAAGCAACAATTATTCAAAGCAAAGAGGGAAATGAGGAAGTTTGTTCCTACCTATAAGCATATTGATGTCAGCAGTAACAAGAAAAGTAATTGATAGTAGAATGGCATCCTAGCAACCAGTACCTTCATGAACTTAGTTGTATATGCTGCGAGCTTGTTAACAGTCCTTATGGAGCCAAAACACTGTGTCAAACAGGAATAATTCCTGTTTAAATTGGTTCCCAGGAGTGGCTATTAGTTTGTGTGTGGCAAACCAATTTTGCTGTAGCTTTCTTTAATCCTTTTCAGGGAAGATTTGTCTGAACTCTTGAATCAAGGAAGGGGAGAAAATGTCATCAAAGTTTAATAGCTTTCCTTCTGTGGGGTCAGAAACATAATGGCAATGTTTTCAGCCTTAACGTAAATATCTGACAAAACTATGAATAAAAAGCAGGCTTGTCTTATGTTATTGACCAATATTAAAGGGAGAACATTGCATTAGTTGGCAGATGGACTAAATTATAGAAATAAATTATTTCCTTTATATCTGGAATGAAGAATAAAAGAATATGCATTTTTAGGGCACGGTTTTATAGAATGTGGTTTATGGAAATAAAGAGATGACTTTCTGTGCAAATTATATCAGTTGTTGCAGCAGCGTTTGATCATTTACCTTGCAATCAGTAGAAGCTAAAGCTGTCCAGCAAAAGTTTGTAGTAAACAAAAAGTTATCAAAGCAATAGTAACATACCTATTAAATCTCCTGCCTAGTTCGGATAGATGTATAGGTACCTAATTCAGATATCTTTTAGTTTTGGGATGTTCTGATTGTGGCCTTTATAATTTGGAGTACTTTTAGTGAGTTTTCTTTTTTTTAAAAATACTTTTTTGTCTCTCATTTGCACCTTATTTTTTTGTTTCATTTATTATTCAAAGTGTTATTTCTCTGCTAATTAATTTATCCTTTCCTCTATGACAAATTACTCTCTTCCTTTGTTCTAGGTCATGTTTATGTTTGCTTTCAAGCTTCTGTAGGTTTTCCTTTAGTTTTGATGAAATAATTAAGATTTGTTAACTTTATTTCTTCTTAATGGAGAATTTGTGCATGATGCTAACTTGCCTTGACTTCTGCTCTTTTTTGCTTTCTAGAGAAATGTTACTGGCTCCAAATGACTGTAAACATTTTTTTTAAAAAGTTCTTAACAGTGAAAAGCAATGAAGTAAGCTCGTGTATATGTTTAAATTATATGTGGCTATAACAGAATTAAAATTCACTTTATTGCTGTATTTATGGATGAGGGTATCCTTATTCAGTTAAATTATAGGAGGAGTTGGAAAAGATTCAACCTGTTGAAATTTCTTGACTTTTGAGATTTAATATTCTCAATTAAAGGTACTTTATTATCATAGCAGGGTTTAAAATGATAATTTTCTTTTATTTCAACATAGTTTTAAAATAATGGGTCTCCTGAATATGTAAATTATTTCACAAGTCAGATCTTAAGTATTACTAGGATATCTTTGTCTTTAGTTTTAATATTTTACCTTCTGTTCTGCATGAGTTCCTTTCTGAATTGTGTGGATGTGTATGTTCTTGTGTTTCAGATTGGAGAATTTGTATATCTGATAGAGGGAACAGGTGATATACCTTTACCTTCAGGATTGCTTCCAACGGACAGTCCAAATGTTCTGCATGTTAGCAATACGTTAGAAGGTAAAGTGAATAGAAGGGAGAAGAGTAAAATAGAGTAAATCATTCTCCTTTGCAAATATTCTTTAGTTCCCATGCATTTTTGTTAAAATTATTTAAATACGTCTGGTAAAAGCAGTTGTTTATAGTGAAGTGTAAGAAAGATTTATTTTAATGTTGTCCAGTCCATTCTCTTCAGAGCACCAGCTGGTTGTTAGCTATCTTCTTCAACTTTCTTGTATTGTTTTCAACATAGTCTACATAAATATTTTTTCATAATTTCTCTTCTTTTCTACTGCAGAATATAGGTTGTAGCCAGGTAAACCAGCACAAGTCATCTTTACCTAGAATTTTTCTAGTTTTAAAACACATGAGTTTTGTACGCAGTGTTGTGATTTGACAGGCAATCCAATACTTTTGTCTTCAAACAGCCAGTGATAAACTGCTGCCAGTCCTATTTCAGAAACAACGTAGCTGTTATTTGAAATAATTGCTGGTAGCTTCTTTTAGAGGGGATGCAACATCATCTAGAGGGATAAAAGAGTGGCTGTGTTGTGTAGGTACCAGAAAGACTTTTTTAAACTTTCATTACCGTCATAATAGTAGTAACACTAAAGCCTGGGGTTTTTTATTAACTATCAAAAGTGACTTTTGATTTGGATTTCAGTCTGTGTTATTTTTTTTTCCCATTATGATTAAAAATAAAAAAAGTATTACTGGATTAAATAGCGTGTACTAGAGTAATAGCGTGTAACTAAACATCAAAGGAATGTTGTATTCTGGCTTTTCTTTGGAGATTAGGGATTTTAAATAACCTATGCAGTTACCCTAGCAGCTCACAAATGTGGGGGTTTTGTTTGTTTTTTTTTTTAACAGGTCTGAGTGCAGTAGAGCCAGTTTTATATTTGAAATGTGGTTTTGCTCAGATTCTTGAAGAAAATCTGAGGATTCCATTGATCAATGAGTCAAGAGAGAGGGCTCTGGCCATTGCTGCACAACAGCAGATGTCAACTACTGAATATGAAAGAAGAAAGATCACAGGGACTCTGCAGAGCAGTAGTGTTCGAGTTGCAACTGCATTGTTAGGGCTGTCCAGAGTAGAGGTGAGAAACACAGTAATCTGTTACTGCAATTATTTAGTTGTTCTTGATTTGTAGGACTGATTTTTTTAAGTTTCAGGAAATAGTGTGAAGTTATGTTTTTTTCACACATTCTGTAATCTGACAGTTACTGATCCCAATTCCCCTCAAGCACTGCAATATTTTACATATTCATTCTGAAGCTGCTTCCTCACTCCATGCTGTTAAGAAGTGCTTCCTTTAAGAAATCTTGGCTGCAGTTAAAAAGAACATTAACATTTTACTTCAGTTATCTTCTGAAAAACACCCACTGATTAAAAAAACTTTCATACTTTTTGTAATAGATATCTGTATTAATATCCTTCCTTATGCACATTGTAGTAAGAAATGAAAATTCTCAAACAGGACTATTTTATTTAGAAAAAAAAATCTTTGAGAATAAATCAAGGAGCAGGAAAGACTTTTTCTTGTCTTGCAATCAATACAAAACAGTTTTGGAAAACTGCAAATCTTCCTTATAGGCTATAGCTCCCTACTTATACATCATTCCAACCTAGAAATATTTTCCCAAGATTTCAACATCTAGAAACAAAAAATCCTACCAAGGTAGTCCATTAAACATTCAATTAGTACTTGTGAATAAATTTATAATAGCAATATTGCCAAATAAGCAAGCTTTTTTCTCATGTAGAATTCAAATGTAACCTTTTATGGATGATAGCCACACTCTGGGTTTTAATTTCCCTTGTGAACCTGATGTTACCCAGACAGACTGCTGGGTAGCTGTATATTATTCCTGTTTTCCAGTTAGACTGTTCCCTGAATATGGTTCCCAGTGCTACGTGATTCCCAGTACTAAGACGAAGAGAATTTTCCCTGGTGTCTTGATGTTGCTAAATTTATGCCTTTTGTTTACAGATAAGTTTAAAAAGTAATATAAAACGAATTAAATGAGGAAAAATCAAAGAGTAGATTTAATCTGTTGTATGTTTGTAGTGGGACAAGAATTGTAACCATGTAATATAGACTCAAATATTTTCCTTTTGGATTATAGCTAATCCACTGCTGTGGTAACATTTTATAAACTTTTCATAATTGAAGTCCTTTAATATCACAGTCACTTAGCAAATACTTGACGAAAGACTTGACTGTTCTGAAGCTGTGGATGTAATCAAGACAGAACATAGTAGGAGCACTCTTTGTACCACTAGGTATGCTAAGATCTAATGTGAGTTCTAAAATTACTTGTATCGTAGAAGAGTGGAGGACAATTAGATTAGTTATAAAATACATAATGATGGATACTAACACTGAATAATTTATCATGTGAGAAGTGAAACTAATATGCAGAAAGAAGTATTTTGCTCCATGTACAGAAAGTCTTATAATTGCTTATGAGAAATAAAATGGCAAAGTTTTGCTATATACTGATGTAGAAAAGACTTCACACATTAAAAATATCTCAATATGGTAATCCACTATGCAGATTAAATTCTGAAGTGTTCCTAATAGTTTTTTGTCATAAATTCTTACTTACTATCTGTATAAAAGTGACTGTAGAAATTCTGGTGGCATTTATTGAAGAAACGTTTTTTGAGGGGGGCTGGTGTTCTGCAATTAAATTTGGAGCTGACATATGGTTTTAGGTTCATTGTCTAAATTCCTCCCTCCCCCCTTGCCCCCCCCCCCAAAAAAAAAAAAAAAAGGTCCCATCCACAGCTCCTGTGGTTTGCTGAATTATTTAGGCTCATGAAATCCTTTGGAACATATGTTGCGGTTTAACGATAAATCTAGACTCTGGAAATCTGTTACTCTCTTTGAGTTCCTTTCCACCTTTCTACTCACTTCCTACAGGTATAAATTGTATTATATAATGGGTAGACAGAAGGGAAAATGCCCTTACATTATTACTACTTGGTCCATTTTTTGCCTGTAAAATTGAAGAACAAATAACTAAATAACTGCATGCTTTCCATTCTTATTAAACTGTACATTTTACTCATGTTTACTTAAATCACATAGAAAATAGTAATAAAGGTAGGCTATACTTTTGGAGTCAAACTGGATATTCATATTCATTAACTTGTGCTGTATGTTTTTACTCGACCCATCTAGACGCATGGTTGAAAGTCCTAGTTATTTCTGTACTGTGTTTGGACTGCTTCTTTTCCTTGCTGCAAGAAACAAAGATCTATTTTGATTGTCTTTAATGATTAGAGTTACTGAAAAAATAATGAATTTTTATCTCTTTCCCATAAAAGTTGTTGTGCTGATCAGGACCTATTTATCTTGTTGGGTTTTTGTGCTAAATGGTGTTGCTACTGGACCAGTATTAGATAATGTGCAGAGTACAGAAGTGACACTCAACAAGTCTGAGGAGCTTGGAAATGGAGATTCAATGGAAAGGAGCAGGAGTCTTAGCTAAATCTTTATTTCTATCTTTTACTCTATAAATTAGATTAAAATCAGCTGATTAAACAGTTCTGCTAGAAATAGAATTTTAATAGTTTATTTTTACAATCTTGGGCACTGGAGGACTTACTGGCAGCAAGGTTAAGTAGTTAACCTGCCATTCTCCTTCCTGTCCCCCAAAAGTAACCTTTACTGCCAACACAATCCAAACCTTTTGTTAAAGGATTTTTTTTTTTTGGTGTTTAAACTTTGGTATAATGAAAAAAATAAATAAATTCGAAACCAAATAGCATCAAAATTTAATGAAGCAGTTAGAGAAGTTAAGTAATGAAGAGATAGGAAGCAAGGATGCTAAAGCAATAGGAATCCAAAGATGCAGATCTATTAGTATACACCCTATAAATATATACAAAGCATAAAACCCCAGAAACCAAATAACCTGGTTTCATGCCCATTTCTGACTGTGAATTTTTTTATTGTTTTTAATGAAAAATGTTAGAAAAGTTCTGAAATCTATTTTTTAAGTGTACAATTGTGTTAATTTCTTACCTTCTGAGCGTTTCATTAATTTAATTCCTCCTAAAACATTTTTAGGTAGTAGTAAAGGGAATATAGGATGGAACTGTCTGCCACTGTCAAAGTTGGGACTGGCATTATTGTGAATAATTACAAATTGCCTTTGTTAATGATGAATAAGAGAAAGCTGTAGGTGGGAAGTTTGGGTGAACATAGATAACAAGGGAATAAAAAAGGGTATCTGGAAAGAAAGAGGAGAGGATGTGGAAGAAGAACATAACTTGTTTAGGTTGAAGTTGCTAATGGTGGTAAATAGAGGGAAGTAAATAAAAGAAAGAAGGAAATAACAGAATAACTAGAATTCATTCATTTGGATATGTGAGGGGAAGGATGCAGTCAATGAAGTCAGTGAAGTGAAATTCAAAATAACGTGCCTCAGTTTTCCTTTTTTCTAGAATCTACCTAAAGAGGCACAAATTACACCCAGTGTCTAGATACAGGGCTCTTTTTTTCATAGTTAGAGATGCCAGTAATCTTGTATAATTAGACATTACGATAGGAAAGGAAGAGAAGTCCTGTTCTACAAGAATCCCAAAACTAAAGCTTGCAATTCCCACTGTGTCCAGATGTATCCTCATAGTTAGGCTGTAAAAAGTATTTGCATAGGCTCCGTTTTGCCTCCCTTCGAATGCTGAGGGTGGACACCAGATCTCTGTACCCTTAGCCATATTCCAGCTGTTATGACATTGTGCATTTTCTTTCTATCCTGCTGTCCATGTGACTAAGCAATGTTGAGTATTTTTATCTTAGTACATCATGGTGGTGGTGATGAGTTTTCGTTTTGATCAATGGAAAATGAGCAGATACCTTGTGCACTTGAAGCTGTGGCTTCCACTGCTTGGCTGATGTGACAGAATCTCATCCTACATCTGTCCAGCTCTGATCTTCAAAGTTTGTGCTCTTCATAGACCCCCAGGATTCAATAAGGATTTTGTGATCTTCCATGTGATGATAGAAAAGTTGCGAGCTCAGTTTGAATAGTTTGCTTTTTTAAATATAGGTGGGGGTTTTTTTGAGAAAGAATCATGGTGTCCTTGAAGAGAGAAGATACTATAATTAAAAAGTTACATTAGATACGTTTGAATGGGAATGAACTTTTCACGAAAGGATCTGTGGTCAGATTTCAATTTGTCAAAGTTATAACTGAGACCAATGTCATTTATATTACATCACTTATCTTTTGATACGGGATTAAGGGAGATGGCAAACTTGATTGATCACAGGGATTCTGAGAGACTGAGATCATAAAATTCTTTTATTCATGAGGAACGGTTTTAGAAGTTAATTCCTGGAAGGAAGAAATGAGGCTAAATTAGGATTTGGAAAACAGTAATATGCAAGGAAAGAGTAAGGTACCCCAGCACCCTGTAATAGAATCTGCCATCCTTTATACATAGGAAGTGCAGATGGTAAATCTTAAGAAAATACCTTGGAAAATCAATCAGTCTTTGAAAAATACCGTTTAATTCTGGTGCTTTATATACCCTCCAATCCTTTTTCGAAAAATTATTCTAAAAAAGAAATTAATCCTGGGAACTGAATGCAAATACTGTTCTTAACTGGTAATAACACTTCCACACTTGGAATATCATGAACCATTATGTTGATGAAGTACATGTTGGAATCTGTCTTATGGTAGCACAGCAGCCTTAAGACCTGCAATTCATAATGAGAGTTAAAAAATATTAAATTCCATTTAACTCTCACTGCCCTGAAAAATACTAAAAAGGAGAACAGCTGCAACATTTATCTGAATTGTGTTGGACATTTTCTCTTTTCTTGAAATGTTACCCTTTGAGGCAACAGGGTTTAGTCTTGTGTGTGTTTGCAGGATTTTCTTTTCCCCTTTCAAAAAGATCTAGGTCTCTCATTAAAAATACTTTCATCCTTTACTTTTTGACAAGGTACCAGGAAATATTTGAAATGTTCATAGACTATGTAATACTAACCAGCTGTCTTTTTTCCTAACATATCTTTAAAAATGAGATAGCATGAACAAGGATCTTAAAATAAAGTACTTCAGTGATTTTTTTAAATCATATCTCTTCAAGTTAATTATAATTCAAATGTGTTCAGTGCTCCACCAAAGGTCATCTTACAATCATTTTGTCAATTAAGACTTCCCAAAACTTTTTATTCATTTTGGATTTTTATTTCAGTGTTGGAAAATAATCTAATTATCAAAATCAGGTGTAGGTATAAATTTATATTCGAATATGCAGAAGGTCAAAGTCAGATTTAAACTGGTAAATATATGTAATTCTTTTGGTTTGGAACTTCCCATTACAAGTGAGAATGAAATATCTTTTTCCCACTGCAAAGTCTTCTGTCATTTCAGTCCTATCAGAAATTATATTTGCACCATACAAGTGCAAACTTACAATTACTCTTGAGCATTGCAATTATACTGTGTTATTGGATTGAAAGTGGCAATTTTGAGCAAGTAGCGTATTAAATCATTGCGTTACTTCTGTAATGCTATCTTAACAGGAGTTGAATTTAGTTCATTAAGAGGTTTAGATGCCTATTTTGAGCTTGCCTTTCCATACTGTGCTAATCCTTTACTAATATGTTTCATGCTGTTGATTAGCAATGCTTTTTACCAAAAGGAGGAGCTCGTTTGTCCCTAAAATTAATTCTAAATGCTTTGATTTCTAAAATATATTGTCAACATTAAAGTAGCAAAATTAGCTTAGCTAACTATATAGTTATCCCTTGCAAAATGTCAAAATAATTTTTCCTTTTTATACTTTTTATTATTCAGAAACTTTACAAAGTAAAAGAAGAAACATCTGTCTACATCTCATAGAAAATATGTTTTTCTTTTCATGTTTTTTCTTCCATTTTCTTGCCTTCCCTGAATACCTATACAGGCTTGCAGAGTGGTTTCTGGGTAGGAGGTGTTTTTACTGTAAATCTCAAAATGCGTTTTTCTTAAATGAATGTTTCAGATGCATGATGTCTAAAAAAATTATACAGGACAGTTTTTATTTAGAAGGATCTCTCAACAATTTCTATACGACTTGCCTAATTACCAATTCAGTTTTAGAATTATACCCTTAAGCCTGTATAATTTTACATTTCTTAACCTGAAATTATTATGAGATGATTGTTCATATGTATACATTATTCCTTCACTTGCAGAGACATGCACTCCTGAAACCTCGTAAATTGCCCCCAGAGCTGAAGTATGTGGATTACAGTGTAGAAGTGAGCATGGAAGAATTCTTTAAGGTTCCTGAGACGTTGTCTATTCCAGTGTTGGCATCGAGCAGAGTTAATTTGAAAGTTCCATCAGCAAAAGACCTTTCACCTCAGAAAACAGGTAAGAATAGTATTAAATATGATTAATTTGTTTTTTTTTTCCCTCTGGGAGAATCTGTATTTTTAAGGTTTTCCTAAAGAGATTCAGAAAATGATCTTTCTCTCGATTCTGCTATTGATCAAATCCTCAGCTTCATGTTTATCATCACTACCCAAGTTCTATCTTATGAGCTCAAAACAGTGCTTTCCACTTGCCCTTGGTTTTCTCAAAGGCACACAACCACAGGACACTTGCTCTAAAAGAGAAATTTTTTTGGTTTTTTTTCTCTGACAGATCCTGAATTTGTGCTCATTTCTCACTTCCACTTCTCATCCAGCACTGATCTGTGCTCAAATTGTGCCAGTTATACCACATATCTTTTCTTGTTTGCCTACTCCTCAGTCAGCCAGAGCGAGGTGTCAACTAATTGTACACTGTTTTCTCCCTGTCTCTAATCAATGAAAAGTTGTGCATTAGTCTTCAGAGTGATCTTGTCAGCTTTGGTCAGTCTCTGTTGCCTCTAATTTTTCTAGTATCTTAAATTCTATACTGAAATCTTAATTGATTTCTTTTTTGCTTGGCTTTCATTTTGATCTCTCCTTTGCTAATTTTTTTTAAACGCTTTATTTAAACCTGTAGAGCACTCTAGGTTGCATTTCTTAAAAGAACTTGAGTGGCTGAGGTAACTGGGGTTGTTTAGTCTGGAGAAGAGGAGGCTGAGGGGAGACCTCATCGCTCTCTACAACTACCTGAAAGGAGGCTGTAGTGAGGTGGGTGTCGGTCCCTTTTCCCAAGTAACAAGTGATAGGACGAGAGGAAAGGGCCTCAAGTGCCAGGGGGAGGTTTAGATTGGATATTAGGAAAAATTTCTTCACCGAAAGGGTTATCAAGCATTGGAACAGGCTTCCCAGGGAAATGGTGGAGTCACCTTCCCTGGAGGTATTTAAAAGACATGTAGATGTGGTGCTTAGGGACATGGCTTAGTGGTGGACTTGGCAGTGCTAGGTTAATGGTTGGACTCGATGATCTTAAGGGTCTTTTCCGACCTAAATGATTATATAATAAAATTGGTGTTTATATTTACCTGCTAGGGTATCTGTACATGGTTATATCAAAGCTAATGCAATGTCCCACAGGTATCTGATAACAACACAAATAATTTTTGGTTTTGCTACTTAAAATGTAAGTAGTAGTTTCCTTACCAAAATTAGTAAAGGCTTGAATTATAGTCAGTCCACCAATGTGAAAAATCCATAGATTTGTTTCATCACTTCTTTATTGATCAATAGAGTCCTTCTGCATGTTTCTGCAGTTCCCTTCTCCAAGTGTCATTGGAATCAGTCATGTGCTTTCATGGTGTATGTTTGTTTTCATACTTGGTGTATCCCTTGTGTGTTTTGTTTCTTTTCTGGAATAAAAATAAGGAATGTCTTGATTATTTCTGACAAGTCTTTTTATTTCAGATTCATTCAAGTTAGATTACAGTATCTGTGCTGTAAAACATTTTAGGGTGTCACTGGGCACGTTTTTAGGAAGATGACAATAGTTATTGCAGTATTAGAAGCAAGATTAGCCTGATGAGTAACTACAGGACCAGCAGTCAGTAGAAATTGTAGAATAGATGTAACACAGGTTGGAGGCTGAAACATTTCTTGAATGACAGGATATTTAAATCCTGGTTAAAATCCTTTTGTTGTCAAGTTAAAAAATAATAGCTTGTGTTTGTAATAATTGATGTGGAGGTGAACTAAAAAAAGTCATAATGACTTCCTTGAGTGGTGTAGGGGATTCTTTGGATTGCACTGTAGAAAAGGGGAATACCAGCTGGGAGAGAGAGCAAAATCCGTACACACAAATCTGATAAGGACATACTAAGACCTCCATCGTGATCTCAGAACAACGGTTGTTAACTGACCAGATGGCAGCTCACTGTTTCTTAGTAACTTCTCAAATTATTTTTAAATTTGAAATGTGAATGAACATATCTGAAAATTTTAGAATATTAATTGCTAAAATGTAGTGAAGAAACTACATTACAGTAAGGAAGTGGTTATTTTTCTGTTCATGCTGCTTCTTTATCAATCAAAGGAAATTATAAAAGTATCTGAAAGAGGGAAGTAAGCAATGGAAAGTCAGAAACTAAATCATACTGCAGTGAACATGATCTTTTTGATATTTATTTTTTCTTTCTAGGACACTTAAATAGTTACATGAGGGAGTAGAAATGTCAAGATGATGCAGAGAACTAAATGGGGCTTTGGTAGTGAATTCAGAGAGGTGGTGAGCTGAAGAACAGCTAAAAAGGGAAGCTGAGATAACCAGCTGATAGTGTGAAAACAGACAAAGATGTGTTCAGTACAAAGACAGTGCTGGCTGATTCAGTGTATTGGTTGTGCTAATGAAGAAACACAGGAATATTTACAGGCACTTAGAAAATCTAATATTGTGACAGAAGTCCCCAGGTGCTGTTCCTGTGGATGGAGGCAAAACGTTGGTCTCATCTGAAAATTTTAACTTCATTGTCTGAAGAAGAAGCAGTATTTTAGCTACAGTGGTAGCTTTCCTTAGGGTGGGAGTAGCTGCTTCTCTGAAGAAATGACAGAATGCTTAGATTTATGAAGGAAAACAAAGGTGGAAGCAAGCTAACTAAAATCAGTCCTTGGATCAGAATTTCTTAGAGTGCAGTAGCAGGAAAAGTGTCCAGCCAATATTTAAAAAACTCTGCTAACGGGGAATTAGATGGTAAAAATCAATGCCACTCAACATATTTTCTTGTAAAATAGATCTTGTTAAATAACCTTATTACATTTTTGGCGGTATTACTGATCTAATAGATAAAAAGAATACAGTATGTTTACCTTACTTCCAGTATGACATCTTGATCAAAACCCAAACCATATACTTGTATGGAACTAAAATACTACATTGGCCAGATTGAAAAACTTTAGCAAATTTTGTTGTTAATTCGTTGCTGGAGAGTCATCAGAAAGTGAGCCCTCAGGAACCAGTACTTGTTGGACAATGTTAACTACTTTTCATCAGTAATTTAGAAGATTATATAAAATCTTTGTTGAGTTAGCAATGACCCACATTTTGTGAAAGAATAGTTAGCTGGAATTGCTACATAGTTACAATCTATGTATTTTAATGCAACCAAACACGTAGTAGTATATGTGGAACAGAGTCTGCATGCTAAACCAGGTACGAGGCTGGTTTTGGAAAACAGTTGTTAGTGAAAAGGACCGACAGTCACACAAAATTATTATCTCAATTTGAGCTCTTTCTTAATCCTGAAATGGCCAATGAGATCTACAGATAAATTAGAAGTGTCGTAAGAACTGGGGAGATGGTCTTGTCTCAGTACACAGTATTGGCAGAAGAGCTAGTACAGAAGTGAAGGATCTGGTGTCTAAAAGAAGTTTATGGAAATTCTGAAAGAATTTGAAAAAGACAAACCACAAAAATGTTCCAGTGCTAGAAAATAAAACTTGGGACAAGAGCAACCCCGGATCACTTTGAATTCTGTGTGCCTGCCAAGCAGGTCAAGCACAGCCCCTATAGTGTGTCAGTGTTATGTGACCCAAGGAGTCTGTACTTAACTGCATGCAGAAGGAGGTCATCTAGTAAGTCTGCCATTAGCAGAATGCCTAAGGACGGAGTCTAAACCTCAGCCCAGCTCTGTTTCATACTGAGATTGTTAGGGATCCTTAGGTCTCATCTGTGCATTGAACTACACCTTGAGTACCCCCATCCTCTTAAAGCTCCTCTTGATGATATGCAGAATGTATCCTGTAATTCTTTGCTGTGTAAAAATTTTGGTATCTAGGAAGATCACATCACATACCACAGTGATTGTTCACCATTGTCTCAAATAGGATCCTTAAGAGCTTTAGTCTCTCTGGATCATCAGAAGTAGCCTGGGAAATAATTCAGTCCCCGCGTATAGCTCAGGAGAAAGGTAATTGACAGTAAAACTTTAATGCTTTATAAACCAAAGGATAGTGGATTGAGCATTTAGAAACTCGTGTTAGGCATAATTAATATTGAAATAAGTTGCTCTTTTCTTAATGGTGTGTTATTAAAGAACGAAAAGGCTAAAATGTCAAGTGGAATTAAAATAATGGCTCCAGATTTTAACCAACAGAGAAGTAGCATCCAAAACCAGCTCCATGAGTCACCAAACTAACAAGTTGCTGGTTTCCCTGCATAAAGCATTTCTAGAAACACTTTGACTGTCTTGCCTTATCTGTGTATGTGTGTGTTTCCAGAGCAAAACCAGTACAAGTTACACCTGGTTCTAGGTTTTAGCTAATGGATTCTATCCCTTTGTTTTCCCATCCTTCTCCCACCCCTTGCTGTAATCCCTTATTAGTCAGAGTCATTCCTTTTGTGGTTAATGATAAAAGGAAGATGTGACATTAAAGTTAACGGAGAAATTGCTGTGAGATGAGTGAAACTAAAAACTCAAGGAATGACAGCCAGCACAAAACAAAAGGGCCATAAGACCGTCAATATTAGACTACAGAATCATAGATCCCAGAATGGTTTGGGTTGGCAGGGACCTTAAAGATCATTTAGTTCCAACCCCCCTGCCATGGGCAGGGATACCTTCCATTAGATTAGGTTGCTCAAAGCCCCCTCCAATCTGGCCTTGAACAGTTCCACAGAGGGTGCATCCACAACTTCTCTGGGCAACCTGTCCCAGTGCCTCACCACCCTCACAGTAAAGAATTTCTTCCTAATATCTAACCTAAATCTACCCTCTTTCAGTTTAAAACCGTTACCCCTCGCCCTGATAAAGAGTCCCTCCCCATCTTTCCTGTAGGCCCCCTTTAAGTACTGGAAGGCTGCTATAAGGTCTCCCCGGAGCCTTCTCCTCTCCAGGCTGAACGACCTCAACTCTCAGCCTGTCCTCACAGGGGAGGTGTTCCATCCCTCTGATCATCTTCGTGGCCTTCCTCTGGACCCACTCGAGCAGGTCCATGTCTTTCTTATGCTGGGGACTCCAGAGCTGAACACAGTACTCCTTGTGGGGGTCTCATGAGAGGGGAATAGAGGGGAAAAATCACTTCCCGTGACCTGCTGGCCATGCTTCTTTTGATGCAGCCCTATAACCTAGGGTAAACATTTTACTCATTACTATGCACCTATAATAAGGTATACCTGCTCCTATAATTCGTTCTTATCAAACTTTTCTTTTCTATTCTGCTTCCTTTTCTTTCCCAAGAAAGCTTTGACTTCTAGTGAAATCAGAGAAAATTAAGAAAGGGTTGTGATAAGCTTTTCTGCAACGTAATCAGCAGGTTTAATTAAGTGACTGTCATACTACATGGAGCCCCTTCGTTTTAGAACAGAATTTTATGTAACCAAGTGGTTTAAGGTACTCTTGACCTATTTTTTCCCCTTAATCCCTTCTTGTTTTCTATTTATAAGAGTATGGGCTAGGCTAAATGTGGAAATAACAAGATATAGTTGTGTTATGATCAGATGTTTGCATGTATCTTACCTGTTGATGTTGGAATGGGGAAGTTATTTTTTTAATATTCTACGCCTCTAGGTTGGGAGGGTTTTTTATTATTTTTAATGTTTATATTCTGTCTAACATAACAGGATATAAATTCTGTTGCTACCAGTAATCATGAACACTACATATATTGTACAATATAAATACATTCTATTTGGTCACTTCATTATACAGAACATAATTTCATTTAGAGGAGCCCAGTAAATACCCAGATTGGCATGACTATTGAATTTTAGTCTGATATTTACTGGCAATTTAGAAAAGCAAAAGAAATACCAGACCTTAGAATGATACCTAAAGATAGGTATCATTCACATTCCTTAGCAGAGAGGGTCTCAGTTTTGTATTCTGCCCCAAAATCTACATCTTCAGCAGCAACATGGCACCCCCAAACCTGATAGTTCTTGATTCTGTGTTAATTTATGAAAATGTTACCCATGAATAACTGAGTCAATAATGTTGATCGATCTCAGTGTTTTTCTCATGTACGCTAAATTACAGTCTATAGTTAGAAATAGGTGATGTTATGTTTTCATTGCCATACTTTCCAATAAAGTGCAGAACAACTAACAATCAAGAATTAAATTTTAACTCATTATTTGGTATGTATCATTCTTACTGTTAGAGATGAAAAATACTTTTCAGTGTTTTCCTTTTGTGTTTTATATAGTCATATCAGATAGCTAAGTAAATATATTTACCTACACTGTATCATCTATAGATGGACTTTTTCATGTTAGTTATATTTTCTAATCACTATATGTATTTTCTTGATAATTATATGCTACGTTTTAAAATTTGCATTAATATTTTTTCACAACCAGTGGTCAACCTTGTCTCCTTCTTTCTATGACTTTTAAATGTTGTCTCATATACTTGCTTAGCATTGGGTTTAATCAGCGCAATCTTTTTTTAATCATTTATTTATTTATTTGTTTCCAAAGCAATTTCCTGGGGTTTTAAATCTATTGTTCAATAAAGCATTATCAGTAATTCTGTTGTTGCTTCCTAGTATTCATGGTCTGCATGCTGTATGAATTTTCCTGCATCTTAGTGGTTTTTTTCTGAATTAAACCTTAATCCTTTAAAGCAAAATTATATAGTCGCTGTCCAATAACAAAAATTTTATCTTTTCATTTTACTGTTTACATTTTGAGGTTTTATTCTAGCTCCTTAACATGTTAACTTTCAGAGTTAAGTTCTATGATTTAACTGACAGTATAGTAATAAAAATTTAATTACATTTGGTGGTCTTAATCATCCACGATAGTGATGCACAAATGGGATTAAAAAGTGTAAGTGGTAGCATTCCTTTTTACTCTTCCTTCATAAAAAGGATTTATTTAAAATATGATTCTGTTTCAAAATGTGGCTCTGAAAGATGATGGTATAGGTCTTTATCTTAATAGTTTTCATTCCAGCTATATCTGTTGAATAGCTATTTCTACTATATATGTATTAGTAGAAAGTTGTTTTGGTCTTGCAAAAGTGAGAGGGATTTAAATATTAGACTGGATGCGTTTCTTTTGTGTTTAATACCTGCAATAATGAATTCAGTGGAGAATAGTTGTATTTGCTACAGTATTTTTTGCATTGTGAAAAATCTTTGGAAGGCCTCTCTCTTATGCTGGTGGGTGAATAGGTTTACTGCTGTGATGAAGAGGATGTTAATCCTCAGAAAACATATCAGAGTATCCTTTACCTCATTCTCTGGTCAGAACTGAGATTCAGAAGATTACTGAAACCTGTAGTCTGCCTAGAAGAAGAACGTGGATAGACAGCAAAGGCTTCAAGCTTACTTGACAAATGAAGCCTTTAGGGGTCATGATGCTCATATGTGATTTAGGCTTTCATCAGTGACCTCTGACACCTGATGCATGACTGTCAGTGTCAAGGCTTATCTTTGTCTTTGGTGCAGTCTTGAGACCATTGCATTTGTGAGGCTTAGAAGATACTGTTTCTCTAAAGCCAGTAAGAGATCTGTGTTGGCAGTGCCCGTTTCTCATCATCACCGGATCTGGGAGGAAGACATGACTTCCTTTCATTGTATTTATTTTATTAATTTTATTTTATTTATTATTATGTGCATATTCGGACTTGTCCCATGCTGTGACTGGAAGAATGTTGTGCTGTCCCAGTGTCACTCCCTGTCTTCCTTCTAAAGGTGAAACCATAAGAAACTTTGAACAGAGAGGTTTTATGGCTCAGAGTTATAACTTGATAAGCATCCATCTGCCTTCACGTATTCTGTGCACCTTTAGGATAAAACAATAATTTAAAATTTAGTACATTTTGCTGTTATTTTGTAAAGATACATGTTTTAAAACTTTTTAATTTAGTTGCCAGTGTCACTGACTTTGTAATGCAAATATATGTTTATAATCTTGATAATGATTATTTTTTACAGTTTTGGCTAAAGATTTCCTGCCATGCAGTCGTAATTTATAGAACTGTATCTGTATAAGAGAACATGCTCTTCCTGCAAGTAAGGAGCATGTTTGACAAGTCAGAGCTATTATAGGTGTCGCCCTCTATGTCAATGACCAGCTGGAGTGCATGGAGCTCTGCCTGGAGATGGATGAGGAGCTGACCGAGAGCTTGTGGGTCGGGATTAAAGGGAAGGCAGGGAGAGCTGACATTACGGTGGGGGTCTGCTACAGGCCACCCGACCAGGAAGACCGAGCGGATGAGGCCCTCTATAGACAGATAGGAGCCGCCTCACACTCACAAGCCCTGGTCCTCATGGGGGACTTCAACCACCCCGACATCTGTTGGAGGGACAACACGGCAGGGCATAAGCAGTCCGGGAGGTTCCTGGAATGCGTCCATGATAACTTCCTTCTCCAAGTGGTAGAGGAACCAACGAGGAGAGATGCTATGCTGGACCTTGTTCTCACCGATAAGGAGGGGCTGGTGGGGAATTTGAAGCTCAAGGGCAGCCTGGGCTGCAGTGACCATGAAATGGTGGAGTTCAAGATCCTGAGGGCACCGAGGAGGGCGCACACCAAGCTCACTACCCTGGACTTCAGGGGAGCAGACTTTGGCCTCTTCAGGGATCTGCTTGGCAGAGTGCCATGGGACAAAGCCCTGGAGGGAAGAGGGGCCCAAGAAAGCTGGGTAATATTCAAGGATGACCTCCTTCAAGCTCAGGAGTGATGCATGCCAACAAAGAGGAAGTCCGGCAAAAACGCCAGGAGGCCTGCATGGATGAACAAGGAGCTCCTGGACAAACTCCAACATAAAAAGGAAGCCTCCAGAGGGTGGAAGCAAGGACAGGTAGCCTGGGAGGAATACAGAGAAACTGTGCAAGCAGCCAGGGATCAGGTTAGGAAAGCTAAAGCCCTGATAGAATTAAATCTGGCCAGGGACGTCAAGGGCAACAAGAAAAGATTCTATAGGTACGTCGGGGATAAAAGGAAGACGACGGAAAATGTGGGCCCTCTCCAGAACGAAACGGGAGACCTGGTTACCCGGGATACGGAGAAGGCAGAGGTACTCAATGACTTTTTTGCCTCGATCTTCACCGGCAAGTGCTCAAGCCTCACCGCCCAAGCCGCAGAAGGCAAAGATGGGGACTGGGAGAATGAAGAGCCGCCCACTGTGGGAGAACATCAGGTTCGAGACCATCTAAGGCACAAGTCCATGGGACCCAATGAGATCCATCCGCAGGTCCTGAGGGAACTGGTGGATGAAGTTGCTAAGCCACTATCCATTGTATTTGAGAAGTCGTGGCAGTCCGGTGAAGCTCCCACTGACTGGAAAAGGGGGAACATAACCCCCCTTTTAAAAAAGGGAAAAAAGGAAGACCCGGGGAACTACAGGCCAGTCAGTCTCACCTCTGTGCCTGGGAAGATCATGGCACAGATCCTCCTGGAAGCTATGCTAAGGCACATGGAGGACCGGGAGGTGATTCGAGACAGCCAGCATGGCTTCACCAAGGGCAAGTCCTAAGCCACTAGACTAACCTAGTGGCCGCCTATGATGGAGCGACGACATCAGTGGACGTGGGAAGGGCTACAGATGTCGTCTATCTGGACCTCTGCAAGGCCTTTGACACGGTCCCCCACAACATCCTCCTCTCTAAACTGGAGAGGTATGGATTTGATGGGTGGACTGTCCGGTGGGTGAGGAATTGATTAGATGGTGGCATCCGGCGGGTAGTGGTCAATGGCTTAATGTCCAGATGGAGACTGGTGACGAGTGGCGTCCTGCAGGGGTCTGTATTGGGACCAGTACTGTTTAATATCTCCATCAATGACATAGACAGTGGGATCGAGCGCACCCTCAGCAAGTTTGCAGATGACACCAAGCTGAGTGGAGCGGTTGACACGCCTGAGGGACGGGATGCCATCCAGAGGGACCTGGACAAGCTGGAGAAGTGGGCCCGTGTGAACCTCATGAGGTTTAACAAGGCCAAGTGCAAGGTCCTGCACCTGGGTCGGGGCAACCCCCGGTATCAATACAGGCTGGGGGATGAAGGGATTGAGAGCAGCCCTGCCGAGAAGGACTTGGGGGTACTGGGGGATGGAAAGCTGGACATGAGCCAGGAATGTGCGCTCACAGCCCAGAAGGCCAACCGTATCCTGGGCTGCATCCAAAGCAGTGTGGCCAGCAGGTCGAGGGAGGTGATTCTGCTCCTCTGCTCTGCTCTGCTCTGGGGAGACCCCACCTGGAGTGCTGCGTCCAGCTCCGGAGCCCTCAGCATAAGACAGACACGGACCTGTTGGAGGGGGTCGAGAGGAAGGTCACAAAAATGATCAGGGGGATGGAACACCTCTCCTATGAGGAAAGGCTGAGAGAGTTGGGGTTGTTCAGCCGAGAGAAGAGAAGGCTTTGGGGAGACCTTATTGCAGCCTGTCAGTACTTAAAGGGGGCTCATAAAAAAGATGGTGGCAGACTGTTTAGCAGGGCCTGTTGCGACAGGACAAGGGGGAATGGCTTTAAACTAAAGGGGGGTAGATTCAGACTAGATGTAAGGAAGACATTTTTTACACTGAGGGTGGTGAAACACTGGCACAGGTTGCCCAGAGAGGTGGTGGATGCCCCATCCCTGGAAACATTCCAGGTCAGACTGGACGGAGCTCTGAGCAACCTGATTTAGTTAAATGTCCCTGCCCACGGACCTTTACAGGTCCTTTGCGACCCAAACTCTTCTATCATTCCATATTATCTTTGGTTAGTAGAGTTTATAAGCAGTTTATCTGCTGTATATTTGCTGCTCCTGTCTAGCAGCACGACACAGATTATGGTGGGGAAAGAAGGAAATGGCTATGGATTTTTGGGTAAAACTGTGAAAACCAAAACAGAAATCCATCCTATTTGTCTTTTCAGCAGTTAATGAAAGATCAGTTTTAACTAAGCAGAACAGCTTCATCGGCAGTTTGGTTTATTTGAACAACATAGTTTTTATACTAAATAATGTATATATCAAAGACGAAATAACGTAGTTTGAAAGGGGAGGAAAGGCTTTGTTTTGCAAAGTTATGTATCCGAAAAAGTTTAAGAAATCTGCAAAGTAGAAGAGTACTTATCTCACAGTGTGAACTAAAGCTTTCAGCCTTATTTCCCACTCTGTGTTTTTCTGACTTCAGCTCCCTCTCACTTTCATTAAGGAATTTTTTTGAAAATTTTGAAAAACAAGGATCCTTGAACGCATAAGTGGAAAAATACCATGTAGGTATTGAAAAGTGCTGTTACCATTTTATGAAAGGGAGAGTATTACTGGAACATCACATCCAGTTCTTGTTTCCATACTTTAGAAGGGAGGTTACAAATGAGGAAGGGTTCAGGGAAGTGCTGTAATAATTATTTCAGGGTCTTGAAAGCTTGAATAACTTGATCTCTCAGTGATCTCTGTGGGAAAGAGGTCCTGTTCAGGTTACCTGTAAGTACTTAAAAAGGGAGAATATGTCTGACTGTAAAGGGCTGCATGCAGAAAGCATAGCGCTTTCTATATAACACAGAGATTTGTAATGAAACAATTTATGATACCTGTAAAATGATGTGAGTGTGAGGTTTATTAAATATTGACACAAACTCAAGAGAAACAACAATCTTTCTACCACTTAGTCTTATAAAAAAGAAAGTGGAAGCTTTCCTAAGATACACACTTTTGTTCCAACTGTCAGGCTAGGGCTTAATATAAGAATTATTTGGTGAAATTCTAATGTTAAGATAAATGTCCAGTAATGTGTCTTTTGGTATTAGAAGTGAAATGAACATTTTATGCAGTCAAATTATGCAAGCAGGGGAAGAAGAATAAAATACTTAAAAGCTAAAATTGCACAAAAATAAATAGAACTATAAATTTCTAGACATCAAGTTGAAATAAATGAAGACTGAAAAATCAAAGCTAAAGTAAAAATTAGTTGAATGATTAGGGAAAAGAGAAAAAATGTTACTGTGGAAGATGGAAGTTGGTTGTCAGATTTCTGAGTACTCATACATTATTTGCACCGAAGTTTAACAAAATTAAGGACAATAATTTTAGTACACACAAAATTTGGAAAATAAAGTTCAGGCATACATAGGATCTTCTCTGTTGTAGAAAGGGAAACATTCTACAGATAAATTTGAGCAATTGCCTAAATAATACAAGATCTATTGCTACCAATATCTAAAACTAAAGCACCATGGTGGGTACCCAGGTCTAAGAACAATAAACATTTATCCCAGAGTTAGGAAATTCAGGAATTTTCTGGAATAGACTGTGCCTTTATATATTGTAACATAACACTGGCGATGGCTTTGAGTAATGGAAGAAGAAATGTGTAGAAATTCCTGAGTGTCCTGGTTTTGGCAGGGATAGAGTTAATTTCCTTCCTAGTAGCTGGTACAGTGCTGTGGTTTGGATTTAGGATGAGAACAAAGTTGATAACACACTGATGTTTTAGTTGTCGCTAGGTAATGCTTACACTAGTCAAGGACTTTTTAGTTTCCCATGCTCTGCCGACTGAGAAGGCTGGAGGTGCACAAGAAGCTGGGAGGGGGCACAGCCAGGACAGCTGACCCAAACTGGCCCAAGGGACATTCCATACCATGTGACGTCATGCTCAGTACATAAACTGGGGAAAGCTGGCCGGGGGGGCCGCTGCTCGGGGACTGGCTGGGCATCGGTCGGTGGGTGGTGAGCAATTGTACAGTGCATCACTTGCTTTGTGTATTATTGTTATTATCATATTATTATTATTATCATAATTTTATTTCAATTATTAAACTGTTTTTATCTCAACCCATGAGTTTTTCTCACTTGTGCTCTTCCAGTTCTCTCCCCCATCCCACCGGGTGGGGGGGAGTGAGCGAGCGGCTGTGTGGTGCTCAGTTGCCGACTGAGTTTAAACCACGACACTGAGGTAGAGCTCCTCACATATTTGCATGTGACAGTTCATGGATACTACAGCATGCAAGTACTTTATAAGAAGGGCTTCCTGTTTATTTGGTTTTCTTTTTTCAGACTGTTTTTTTGTTTGCAATCTTCTGCCTTGAAAGGACTTTACATTACCAATTGTACTATTAGCAGAAACCTGATATAATACCGTTGGACTACGGTATTTTAAAGGAAAGAAAATATATGGGAGTAAATGATTGATAGCAATTGATACGCAAAAGCAATACAGCAGCATGTCAGTACCAGCATATCAATACTTTATATTATGAATTGTAATAATAACCAAATACCAACCACAGTTGCCATGTAATGATAAATATATGTATAACATCAGTAAAGATATATTTGTGCAGTTCTTTAAAATAATGGTAAGGTTTTAATTTTCAAATGGATATGCTCCTAAGCAAGTATGTCCCAATATACACTTACTGTATTTTATAAGCATGTATGTTGTTGAACTTTTCTAAGGCAAGCATGTACCTAGAATGGTTTTAGTCATGCCATATGGTTTAGTTTCTTTCCTAGTTTGTAAAGATAGACATAAAAAACCTAGGCAGGAAAATAAAACTAAAACCATATTTTTTGTGGCTAGGTTGTACTGTTTCAGCATTAAAGCTGTCCAGGAAGAAAGAAAAGTCCACAATGCATTTTCAATGAAAAAATGTTGTTCCACCTTGCTATCTAATTTAGATTCAGTATCAAAAGCTAATATCAGAGTTCTGTTGCCTCTTACTACAGGATTTGACAATGCTGGCTGCCTACTATTATACTTGCAAAGAATATCCAAAAACAGCCCTCTTTTTTTTTCTTTCTTTCCTCCCCAGTGAATGGATGAAAAAGCTTTCTCTACAGAACTATCAAGAATTGTTAGAAATTTTCTGCTTTCTTGATAATTTTTCTTGCAGTTAATTTATTCAGATTGTTGTGGCTTCTTCCTGACTTCTGTTAAAACAACTACTGGCTTACTTTTTTTCTCTTTTTTAAAAAGAAAACTTCCTTCCGTAGAGAATTCTAGATTGCAAAAAGAAATGAATGTGTATTATCATGTACTACGGAAGTCTCTAGCTAGCTTTTGTTATATCTTTTTGGCATTAAGCCTTCACTACTAATTTTGCATTAACTTACTATTTTGCAGTTAAGTGGTATAAAAACTTGGTCTTTGATTCTCTCCATGTAATACTTATGCATTCAGTGTACTCATTTTATTAGTTCTGAGCTCTCTTCTCTGTTTGTAAGAAATTTTGCTTCATCTTCCTTCTTTTCCCCTCTGTTGCCTATTTTTTAAATTTCTTGTCTCAGTCACTTCCTTCTTCCAGTCATGAAGAATCACTTCTGAAATTTTTGATATTTGTAAATTTTGGGCATAAGTTTTAGAGAGATCTTAGCTGTCTGTGATTTTAGATAAAGAGACTTTGAATTATTACTCTACTGTATTTTTCTCAATGTAATACTTTATAATTTGGCTAATCCTTTTCAGTAGGGGCTATGCATTGGATGACTTAAGAAAGCACCTTAGCTTTACTATGTTTCTTAAGTTGTATTAACCAAACTTTTTACTTGGCAGCATTCCAGTTGTCCATTGACATAGTGACTGTGTAGCCTGCTTGTTTCTAAAGCTTTTACGAGTATTCTTTAGAAATACTAAGGGACAATGTTTATTAACAACCAACCCCCAAGAAACTCTTTGTTCTACTTTATTGTAGTGCCACACAGCTCTTCACTGGCTTCTGAATGTGATACATGAACATGGCTGCTGAGTATTCTCGACAAGACATTGAAAAAAATCTCTGCCATTTGCATTTTTAAATCAATTAAGGAAAACCTGCTTTCATTCCTTTTTTTCCCCCCAGTAGATCTTCCTTTTCGAATTGATCGAATGTATTTAACAGTTTGCTTAGATGTGTAATGATATACTGTATTTAAGTGGAAAAAAGGACCAATAAACAGTTAGTAGGTTTTTTAGAAACTCTTCTACAAATCCGTTATATTCAGATAAAGTGAAAGAAAATCAGCAAATAAACATACACAGTGATAGCAAAAATTTCAAAACATATCAGCACTCATTAAGGGATATAAAAGAGTGGTTGCTTTTTCAAGACTACTGAGTAAAGTGATGTTCTAATTCAGATGAGCTCATTTGAAGACCCGATATATAAACAGAAGTCAGAAGAGTCTGGACTCTTCAATGTGATTGCTTGTTTAACCTTCTAGGAGTCCATACCTGCAAATTCAGTCTTCAGGTTAATTTAACCAGTTGTTTGTGACACGTGTGGTGTCAGAGGCTGAGATAAGTGAAATTTAGCTTTGAGCTTCTAAATAGATAGAACCATCACTGCTGAATAAAAGCTAATATAATGTGCAAGTAGTTGACTAACTGCTGAAGGCCCATAGTTTCCTACCTTCAGAAATTATGCCAACAGATTGTGATATGGAAGAACAGCATTTCTATTCTTGCTCTTTCCCTCCTCCCACAATTTGTAATAGGGCTAAACAGCGATTACTAAGTGCCATTATTACTAATCTCTAGAATATGTTTTTTCTTACATTTTAATGTCAAAAGAACTGTCATTACTTTTCTTTGAAAGGTACTATTTGTTGGCTAATGCAGTTAGAGGATTAACTTTGAATTCAGGTCAGGCAGATCTAAAATGATGAGTTGTAAGATTTTTAAGAACCAGAAGACATGGACCTTGTTAATTCCAGATGGTGATCAGATTGTCTTTTGCAATAAGTAAATGGCACAAGATGCCAGGCAGTTGCCAGAGAACGACGAACACCTATGTGCTGTAATTTAGCTTTCCAAGAACGTATGGTGATATTACACACCAAAAGTTTTGCTTTTGCAAATACCCCTGTTTTGACAACTGTCTCACAACTAAACCCAATTCAGATAGTCAGATTCAGGATCAAGTAAATGTTTCCCATAGGCATTTGTCTAACACAAATCTATAAAATAAAACTATTTGCCTATTTCACATGAAATATCTCCTCATCAAACAATAAATTATCCTGTCTAGGGAAGGAAACTGTAGCAAACCCCTGTATTGTTCTGCCTGACTTTTCACTGTTGGAGAAATGCTTGCAGTCTCATTCATTTCCATGAATGCAGGCTCTCCTTCCTGTTACATAGAAATAACATAAATGCTGCCCATTGCTTACCGTTACTACTTTTGTCTTAGAAATTGTTAGGCCAGTTGTGACCCCATGGATTATTTTAATTAAATCTTTGAATTAATTCCTAGACTAATCTTTGCTGAATATCTTATGAGACTGAGAAAGAAGAAAACATGCTAAGCTGAGAAACTTTTAAGTCCAGTTTACCTTATGGTATTTAAAATTAGCATGAAAAAACATTTTGCAGAAAAAAAACAACCTTCACCTATAAATCACAGGCAAGTGATTTCTGTAATAATTTTGATTTGGAGATCCTGTCTCACTTCAGAAACCATGTCTTATTGCATAAAATACTTATCATGTTAAATAAACATCACCAATTGCTCACTTTCCTTTTCATTGATTGTAATTGATCATAATATTTAAATTATTCAACTGACCTATTCTTCAATGTATTTTTTTAATGCATAAGAAATAAATATTTTAACAAAAGTAATGCTAAACTAAATATTATAAATACGGAATGGGATGGGTAGGAAGACTCTTCTTGTTTTTCTTTTTAAATTTTCTATAGGAGGCATTTCTCTTTGAAAGTGTGCATTTCAAAGATGGGTCCAACTCAGTGAAAGATAACCCTAATTATTAGTAATTACAGTTTCCATTTAGTGCAAGAAAGGAAAACTCATGCAGAAATATTTTTGAGCTTCCAGTACACTGCATTGTCTTTCTTCAAATACATGTTGTAAGCATCTACTTTATCTTGAAATGCAATATTTCAAATCTGGACTTTAAGTAAATATTTTGTTTCAACATCCTAAAATAATTCTTGTAGACAGAGAAAATTAGGGACTGTACTAATGAACTGAAGAATGGAAAAGACAGTTTCATTCCTTGCATAACTGACAAACTCAGATCACTTTTGTAGAAGATAGCCAATGGGGATAATAACTTAGTGACAAAATAGAAAAAAAAAGTAATAATTCAAAAATTACCAGGCCATTAATCTTGTCTTTAAAAGAGAACAAACTAATTTATTTCAGAGAGGGTTAAACCTGAAGTGCAATTTATAATCTTTTTGGTAGCCTAGTAATGTTGAAAGATTAATAATGTCATTCTGTATGATTCGTCTCTTGAACTTGAGCTATTTTTGTGAAAAAACTGAAGTCGTGATGACATAAGGCAAGAAGAAAGCTTCAATTTGCTGTTCATTTGCAGAGAGGTGAGAACTGAATACATGAGGAGCACCACTTTGTGAAACAGAATGAGCAGCATCATGAATAAAGATTGATTGCACTTTCAAAATTCAGTAGTTGTCATTGAAGATATTAGAATAGTTTGAGTCCACTTGTTATACGTATCGTCAGAAAAAAAGCCAAATTAAGAAGAAGAAGAAGAAGAAGAAGAAGGGAAATTCCACAAGAATTTGTCAGGTGTTCTCCCTCAGGGAGAAGCAATTTGTTTGGAGTTTTATCTGTAAGGTTCTGTTGTGTCATTACATTGTCTCTGACCTTCCTCATTATCTTTTCCAACTTTAGGCGTTGGTTTCTAACCTTGGAAAACAGTGAAAAGAAACAGTCTTTGTTACATATAAAACTACAGTGAAGTTTTTACAGCTGCAGTCTTCATGTAGTTTTTCAGGTTTCTTAGAGACTCTTGGGAGAGTTGGACTGGGGAACTCTTTTTATGGCCAGTCACTGGAGCTCCTCATGTGCCTTCCCTTCTCCTTTGGAAAGTGTCCTACAAGGGCTAGTGAAGGGCTTAAAATACCGTGAAAGAGTCTGATCCTTTCTGTAAGCAAGAGCAGAGGAGGAAGTCTTTGCAGCAGAATTGTTAGACCTTGCTATGTCCAAAGATGGACAGCATTTGTATTGCTTCTTCCTTACTCCAGAGATTACTGTGGGGAGTTTTTCCTACATGCTGTGGATTGGGCAAATGGGACTTTTCATGATTCTGTTCCAACTTGGACACCCCTGGCATTTTTGGAAACTCAGACGTTCCATCCAAAATTGGGCATAGGAAAAGTCTAATGAGTAGCTCTCATGAGAACTACTAAACTTACCAGAATTCCAGTCATTGCTGGGGCTACTATTAGCCAAATATACTGTATTGTCTCTGATATCTCTCATGGTAAGTGTTGACAAAAGTATAGTAACTACTATACTTTTTTGATATTTACAGAAATTCATACACCTTAAATTTTTCTACTAGATTTAATAGATCTTTTAAAGTACGTCTCTCTGTGCACTACTAAAAACAATAGAAAATATTGTTTAGATGCTTAAATATACCTTTTTTTAGGAAAATAAAAATTTGGCTAGGCTTATATGATGAGAGTCCTAAAATTCTATGGTTTCTTTTAAATTGTTGCATGTACTGCTGGGGAGACGCTCCTACAGTTTATTGGAACTCTCTCCAGATTCTGCTTGTGAATTCAATGTTTCTTAAAAGCTTTACAACACTGCAATTTTTTTGTTTTGTTTTTAGATAGAAGTGATGCAGTTGAGCTTCCTATAAAATTCATTCCTCGGTATGCTGGTTGCTACCACTGTCAGATTCTTCTGAAGTCCTCCTGCGATGTTCGTGTCTATGAGATTGAATGTGTAGTGAATACAGACCATGCTGAAGCAGAGCTTGAATTTCTAACTCCAGCTTACCAGGCAGTGGTTCAGAATATTCCAATAGTAAGTTCACTTTACTACCAGAAACTAAACTAAGATTCAGGATTTTTAAAAACTGGACTCCAGATCAATACTGTTAAAATTTACAGTTGTAAGATGTACAAATGCATGTAAATACTGACTTGAGTATTACTACTCAAAGTCCATATTGGACATAATATAAAGCTTATTGGGAAAAATAGTTTCTGGCAGTTCTTAAAGTAAATTATTGATTTGATGGGCTTATTTCTAATGTTTCACTTCTGTCCTCACAATTGTTAATCTGTTATTTAATAATGTTATAACACTGAAAGTAAAAAAAGGAGTTCTTTAATCTAGGGAATAAATGTATTGTTTCTGGAAAAAAGGAGAGATATTGAGGAGTAAAATAGAAGAACTAGATTACATACAATTTAAAAAATATGGCAAGCATAGGCAGTATACCAAGTATAGTTTTATCGTACCTATTTTGTATATGAAACCCTTGACATGTGACAAGTAAGACCAGGAAGTGAAGACGGAGTGTAGGTTGGAATATCAGCTCCCTCAGAAAATTATTGCTCAAAATTTAGAGAACTTTTCTGATTTAAAAGAAAAAAAATATGAAAAAATGATAGGGAAGGAGCTTAAGCTGCGAGAGAAAGGGTAAAAATTCTTTAAGAGATAAAAATGGTAAAATACTTCCTGAGATTTGAACTATGGTTTGGTCTATGTACTTGATGTAACCATTTGATATTAAAGTCACTGAAGAATAGCAGTGAGTTAATTTATAGAAAAAATATTCTGAGATTTTGTAGACAAATAGCGGGGGCAGATTCAAACAAGGAGACTTAAGGTCTGGGGAAAGACCATACTGTGGATACTCTGTGAAATACTGAAAGTAGACAAGGAACTAGTTCATTAAGAAAATAAAAGTAAAGAAAATGAAAGGAAATCATATCACTGTGCTATCTTTTCTTACACATAGATTTTAAGATATTCATATATTGTTTATTAAACATTGATTTATTGAATGTTACATTAGCTGAAAAACATCTGTTACATAACACAGAAAGGTAAGGTTTTTTCCCACCTCCTTTAAATAGAGAGTTTCTAAACAGATTTGCTTTATTATTTTGATTATTTTTTTTTTCACTTCTGAGTGTTCCTAAATGTATGATTTTAAATTTCATGCAGGAGTCATGCTTCTATACTCTTAAGTCTTGCTTGTTTTCTTAGGAAGGAAATAAAAAGCACCCCAATTGGAGCGTATACTCTGTCGGTGTGTATGCGTGTGTTTGTGAGAGCGGGAATGTGTATCTCTGTTAGTCTGTCTCTTGTCTATGGAATGAATGCACATAGTCACAAAGTCTGCTCTAAATGTTATGCCCTAAATTTTCAAAATCAAACATTGATGAACAAACAAATATAAAAATGTGAAGTTGTTCCTGTCCTTTTACATCCTAAGCTTAATTTTGCAATTGCATATTATTTTTTTCACAAGGTTTCTGTCATGTTCAGTATAAGAAATGTGTGTTACTCTGGTAAGGAGTTAGATACTTTACATTTTTATATACATTCATTCTAGCTGGAGCTTCTGCATCTATCAGAAATTTTTCCATACTTTTACGTTGTTAGTTAGCACTGTTATATTTGTCATTCAAATTACTGAACTTTGAAATACTCTATGGAGGAAGACAGATGCTCATAGAGAGTGAAACTGAGGTATGGGGTTGTTCAACCTGCTAAACTTAGTTTCTTGAACCTAATAGTTAGTGTTCAAAGCACTTTTTGTGGACACTAGCAAACTGTCATAACATCTGTGTGGTAGGTGGAACACTTTATAAATGGAGCAAATAAAACAGTCAAGTGATTTGCTTAAAGCCACACACTGAATTAGTGACAGAACCAGAATAAGAATAACCAGAATAACTCACAAGCATGAGAATCATGTAATTGTTCCATCATTCACTTCCAGCCTCTCCAGTGAAAGAGGTATACTATACATGCAGCCTTATTATGTACCTTGGCTTTAATCACCTACCATCCTGTGAAAAGATTCTAACTCCCTTAGCATTAATTGTGTTTCTCACTGACTTAACAGGCTTCAGATAAGATTTCGCATTAAGCAGAGATCCTGTAGGAATTAGATGATTAAGTAATTAAAACTGTTTGTAAATGCACAAGTTCAAGGGAGTAGAATTTAACAAATATTTTATTTTCTAATGTTTGTGGTTGACCTTAATATCTTTTGTTAGAAGATATTTTTGACAAATTCATGCTGTATTAGAAGGATTTGTTATAGAAGAATTTCAAAGTGACCATGTTTGTCAACTACATTTCTCCAGCTGACAAGTTTTTGTGTTTGAGATTAAGAAGAAATACTTATTGGGGTAATCATCACTAGTGTGGATAAAGGAAGCATCTGATACCAATGACACTAGAAATCACTGAAAATAAAACAACTTAAGCCCCCAAATTTTGACTGTCCTCCTCTTTTCCTTACCAAAACAATCATGGTGATATGTTTCCGCTGTCCCACCTTTTAAAACAGTAGATTAGCAAAGGGTGATGACCTGAAAGTCTTAAAACTGATCAAGCTGGTTTTCAAAAGGATAAAGTTGTTCCTGATGTGGAGAAAAAAAGTATGAGAATAAAAATAAACTTTTGATGCCTTTTTTTCATTTTGTCTTCAGCATGAGGATACCAGTTAATTACTTCCCCCCCCCCCCATGTTTTCTACCAGAGATGAAGTAATTGTTGTTATTACAGAATTGGAGACCACAGTGATGGAAGTATTTTGAAAAACTGAGGCACTATACAAATCTCACCATTCCAAACAGGCATTTGTGCTCAACTAGGAAATTTACCTCTTAACAACTAAGAATTAAGCATTAATCATACATCTTAATCAAACCTTAGATATATGATACTGCAGGTCTTGTGCCATGCCGTGGGGTTAGCTCTGACGACCACAGGTGGTGGTTCTTAGTTTCTGAGGTTGAGATAGCTGAGCTTGAGAGACTTTCAAAGAAGGAAACAAGGATCGAAGTATCATCTCTATTCCCCAAACCCCATTGTTCACCTCTGACATTTCTATATAGTTTTCCATGCAAAAAGGCTGTTATGGATCAAAGGATTACTTCTTCTTTTCATAAATCAGATCAATCTTCTCTGTTTTGGCAAGGCAGGTGTTAGTTCTTGAATGCCAGTTTATTTTCTTTTTCAGATGAATGTTCACCTTTTTGGAGACTGGATGTTTGGTCATCTGGTTCCTTCAAATATTAGGAGGCTGGATAGCATCATTTTAGTTTTACTGTTTTTATGCAGCCCCATTAAGCACGTATTACAAAGTATCTTACTTTCTACCATAATCAAGCAGTCTTGTGATACATCTGGATGCAAGACAAACATGTTTCTTAAATAGGCTTTCATGCTACTCAGGACAGGGATTCTTTAAAATAGATTAGTCTCTTGAAAGACCAGTTTCTGAGAAGATAGGACTGTAAATACTCCTTTGGAGACAGAGTCCTTAATTCGTAAGCAAGGCTGATCTTGTAATATAGTCAGTAGCCAAATGAGGCAATATATGCTAGTATACTACATCAGCACTTCAAAGAGGTACACTAAGATTTTCTACAGATGCAAAAGGGACAGAATTTTGGCAAGCATTAAACAGCACCATAAAGATACTTGTAAATGTTTTTAATGATACTTATAAATTCCATCTTGACCATTAGCTATATCGTTTACATATTCTTCTAATGAGCGTTCTTGCTGAATATACTGGTATCATAGTATTGATACCAGTACCTCAGGCTGCCAGGGATAAGGGATTTACTATTAGCTTAATTCATTTTTAAAATACACTTTTATTCTCCCCAAAGGTGCTCTGAGCACAGTACTTTGGGAAAATGAGTACTGTGCTCTGATTTGATGCTAACTGCAAGTAAAAGCTGAAATGCATGTTAAGAGCTTTAAATGCATAATCTAATTTACATTTTTACTTTGATTTCAGAGTAACATGTCCAGCCAGGACTGGAAACTTGAAACAATTTTGGAAGGACAGGGTTTTTATGGCCCTCCTCTAATAAATGTGGGATCAGGTGAAACAGCTCTGTATCCTCTCATGTTCAAGCCTATTGCTGAGTGCATAACAACGGTAAGAGGCAAATTAGTTTCATCATTTGAAAAGGATGCTTCTGTCAATAAAATTTACATCAGTGTCCAAATTAGGAAAGTGCTTAAGCAGTTACTAACGTTAAGCATCTGCTTGAGAGTCAGAAATTGAAAGATTGCCTACTAGCTGAAGTGAAAAAACAAAGGAACTAACTTTGCAAAGCTTAAGACTAGACATGATAGATTTCCTCACCACCCTTTGTTAGCTCTTCCTTTATTTGGACTTCTGTCAAACCCTCCATTTTAATGAAACAACCAGTTACTCTGTAGAGATTCTGAACTTTGATCATAAAAATGTACATTGTGTTAGTTTGAATTTAAATACATATATTAAATCGTATTTCATTACCTAAGTAATAAAGTAGTACCATTAAGTATTTCTCGTTGCATGCATACATCACAAATGAATTTATGTGATGGGTACTTTGTTTTCATAAAATAATTTCTGTTACAAGTTAAGCCACTACTTAGAAGCTGCTTTTGCCATCAGAGTAATCACTATTATGAATGCTAAAATGAAGAGCAGAGCAAAGGCTATGACACCTTTAGCAAGAAGCAGTATACGTATTTTTGCCTGTATACTAGCTGAGAGATTTTGACTGCAGGTTGCTATTCAAATGTGTGACTTGCCAAAGACAAAAAAAAGAAAAAAAATTGTTCTGTGAAACATTAGTTTCTGCATGCATTACCAGCCAAATATAATGTAGTTAAGGAATCCAGTACTATAAAACTCAGTATTAAAAAGTCAAAAGCCCTGAATCCTTCGATGACAAATAATTATGAAGAACATTGTAGTTGAAGGACAGGTGGAAATGATTGAGCAAAGTTATATTTTACATGAGGAATAAGGATGCATGAGAACATATTTTCTTGGATATTTGTTTTCCAGGAAGAAGCCAAGAGGTAGAAAATCTAGAAGTATGAAGGCTTTATATTGTTAAATTTCCTAATTTAGAAAACTTAAAAGCTTTTGTTTCTTTAGTTTTCTTCTCTGTTTAACAGCAGAGTTTACTTAAGAACTAGAAAAGTCAACAGGAACACTTCCTTGTAAAGATGCTTTGTTGCCTGGATTTAAGATTAATAGACTAAAGGAGTTGGCTTGGCAGCCAAAGAGGACTTTTACAGTGCTGACGCTTCTTTTTTCTTCTTCTTTCTTTGTCATAGGGAAAGCTTATTCTGCGAAATGATACAGCTGGCACTGAAAACATCTTTAGCCTTAAGGGAATAGGGAAGAAACCTCTGGCACAGGATCATATTGTGATAGATGGCCAAGTGAGAAAGGTCACTCGAAAAATTTTATGGGTGCCCAATTATACCAAAACCAAATTAACGTACAAGGTAAATTTTTGCAATAATGTGACAACTATTTTTCTATACAAGGGCCTATGAATTATGTATTACAATAGTAAATATTATTGTAATTGTAATAATTGTAATAATACTACTATTAAATTAATGTATCTATGAGAAATTATATCTAACTATAGTTTATAGTGTATGGATATGTTTATAGTCAGGAAGTCTCTGAGACAGTGTATGATTTTACTGAAAGTTCCATGGAAAAAGTTTTCTTAGTTTTTTAGTCTGGTTCCTAAGGGGACAACACTTCTACAATTGCACTCTGTTCATTTGCTAGTCTTTCCTCCCTTCCTCCTCCACTGGTTTGAAACCAGTGGCCAATTCCATCGGGTTTGAAATCAGAGAAGGGGCTTGAGAATACAGGGTTCCTAAAATCTTCATAAAGCATTGGAATATTACAAGAAAAGGACAAAAATTACTATCCTACTAAGGGAAAGATTGCATCATGAGCTCACTATATCTCTGTTCCTAATGGCCTGGCCAGTCAGTGCTTGCATTTCTTGGAACAAGTTATAGCAGTTAATGTCTTTTGCCCAGCTGTTGTTTCAGGGATATTGGAGGAAGTTGGGAATACTTTATGTGTTTGCTGATGGGAAAGAAAATTTAGAGGAAATAACAAACTGGAGTTGTTGAAGGGCAATGGGTCACTGGGGAGGTGGAGTAGGAGGTGCTGAGGTAGCTGTGATTTCAGTGGAGGGACATAAGATATAAATTCTTAGAAAATACAGTTTTGTTAGTTTCCCCGCTCAAGAAGATCTTTTTACTATTAAATATAATCATTATTATTTTTCACTGTTTTAGTTAAATAGATTTTATAACTGTATTTACACAAACACATTTTCCTATTTAAAAACACTGTTGTATTACTGTAACTGCACGATTTTCCTACTATTTATCTTGTCTGCATGTTTACTTTGAAAGTGAAAAAGTATTTCAGTAGTAGTCCTCACCTTCCTTATCCATGTATAGGACCCCATGTCATATGCCAGCAGAGGCAGAATGTACATTAGAGCAAAAAAGATGACTTCTGCTTTTCTTTTCAGCTGCAGAGAAGGTTCCTGAGCAAGAACATCTTGGACCTTGCTCAACAAAAGCCATCTTTGTGACTCTATTATGGCATTTAAATCTAGAGTAGATAGCATCTAGATACTATGGCTGTATACGATTTGCTAGGAGGGCTCAATCAATGAAAACAAGGCAGGAGAGTGTGCTCTAAAAATTGTCAGCATATTTAAATATATATTTTTGAACTGAGGGGGTTGGGTGTTGGGGCTTTTTTTTGTAGTTTTTTCTTTTGGGGGGAAGGAGGGAAAAGGGAAGAATGTAGATTCTAGAAGGTAAAATCTGACTAGTTAACTAGTGTGGACTTGTGAAATGAGTGATCTTTTGTTCTCAGTCTTGGTACCAGTAGCACCAAATGCTGCTTTACTCAAAATGACAGGTATTGGTAGACAGTGGCCTCACCTTATTTTATAAAGAGAGATCACATATGTACCAGCAGCATTCTTCTATTGGTTTGATGGGAATTCATGGCAACGCAAAATCCTTCCTTAAACTCTTGCTAGGCTCCAATCTTTCACTGTTACAGGAGGATATATTTAATAAACTTTGTATATCATAAAAAGGTCCAGCTTCATGTTCCTATTTTTTGACTCATTATTAAAACCCCCAAACAAAGTAGGAAATGTATTTTTTGGGCATCACCAGCTTTGACACTTTTCTTTTCAGCAATCTTAGCTTTTTAGATGTGAATGCATTTACATTTCTAATACATTTGTACTTTTATCTCTAAAAGAAGTGAATGTTTTTGAAAGTTGACAACAGAACTCTTTCCTCTGCTTTCCCATTTTGTGTGAACTCAATATTTTTTGTGCCAATGAAAGTGAAAGACACTGAAATATCAAACTTCGAAATGAATGCATTAAAATTATTCATTGTATGTCTTTTTCAGAAACATTGCATTAAACAGATTTATGACAGTTGTGACTATTCCAGGGTGAGCTGGGTCTGATTGAACTTTGAGGTCCTTGAGGGTGTTCTCTGGGTACCGAAATCTGGGTTTTGGGTGGGTTTTCTCGTCTGCTTGGTTGGTTTTCTGGTGGTTTGTTTTGTTGTGTTTTATTTTGCCTCTGTGAAGTACCACTTGACAGTCCAACCGTGTGTGCTCTTTTTGCTCTGGGACTTTTGGGAGAAAAGTAGTAAGGCCAGCTATTTCATGCTTGTATGCATGTAATAAATTAATCGGTGTGAATAATGTGTATTCTCTATGCTAGGTTTTTACCCAGAAACTGTTGTAGAACAGTTGTTGAAGCAAGGTGGGCTGGAATTGTTGGAAAAGGCATGATTACAAAACCTACCAGTGTCTGGAAACTGTCTCCTCAACAAAGCAAACAATATTAATCACTTCCAGCACTCTCTAGCAGATGTCACGTAGTGTCTTGCGCTACTGTAGTGAGTGAAGATCATTTACTCGCTTTTAATTCCAAAAGGGTTAGTCTGTAAATTGGGATTTAATCAGTAAATCCAGAACATGATCACCATTATCTGTAGTTATTAGGAGAAAGGGGAAAACCTCCTCTAAGAGGGAACTGTGACCAACAACCTTGCTAGAAATGCAAAATAAACTTTATTTACTCAGAAGTGTATAGCACAAAGGGCAACAGGAAAAAGAAGTGATACTAATTTCGTTGTTGTTGTTCAGTCCGTCCTGCCTGATTACTGTAATTTCTGGATAGTCTGTTGTGAAGCAGAGCATAACAGACTGTGATTTTGTCTTTGTCAGTGTTTCTCTTGGGGGCAGTTGCTGACAGCCCAGTAACTCCTCTCCTTTTTAATCCAGCGTCTTTGAAATTTTACCATATTGTCCTTTAGCTAAGTTGATGATTAGGTGGAGGAAATCTTATCAGCTTTGGTGGAGACAGAACAAAGATAACCCAAAAAGTAATAGTTTTAGAAATGTTTTTGACGGGATCTTTTGTAATTTTGTTGGCTAATGAATATCTTCATTATTGAATTGGTTGGTTGATTAGGCCCGTACATCCTCCATTGATGGAGTGTATCCACTATACAAGGTAACTTCTCAGAGATAAACTGGGACATACTTGATATTTTTAAAAAACATAAGTATTTCATTTGCTGAAGTAATAAAGCTTAGCCTGTATCAAAAATCGTATAATATGTGCCAGTAGCTGACGAGCATAATAATTTACAGGCATGTCCGTAAACAATTTACTGCACAATGAATACTTAGCAATAATTAATTCAGCTGAATTAATACTTGGGTAATTTTGCCTTTGAGGTGTAAATTTAGCTTCACTATTCCATTTTAATACTGAATACATTAAAGTATAAACTTAATAAAAACTCATTTCGTTAAAAAATTAATTACATTGTATATATGCTACCCTGTTTCTCAGTATTCACTGTATATATCTAATAGCTTCAACTAAAATAAGGGTACTACTGCAAAAGTGACCATTGAAAGTTATGTCTGCGAGGAGGAAGAGGGAAATAATTCTTTCCTTTTCTCCGTTAAGAAAGCCCTCTTCCCCCTGAGTAATGTTTTTCCCATTTCAAACATACCTAGAGTGGTCATGTCTGGAGCAGCGATAATTTTTGTATGTGTGGTTTGCTTGTCTGTGCAACCACTAATATGTATCAAGAAAATCAGGGAGGGAAGAGGTGCCTTTGGAATTCAGTGAAGGTCATGTGCTTGACTCCAGTCTACATTTAAAAATGCTAAGCAAAACACTTTCAGTGCCCACAAAGCTTTCCATGATTAGAAAGACAATTTCCATAAATTCCTTGAAAAATGTGAATGTTTTATGAACTATTTTCTACTGATTGATGTGTAAAGCTTAGGGAAATACTGCCACTGTGCTCTTCATGGCTGGTTCTAGGGGATATTACAACAAATAGTCTTTCTTGTGATTAACTTACTCCGGGGTCTGAAAAAACATTACAACAGAATTCATAACGAATTTGTGCATATATAACGTCAGCCAGAGAATACATCCTTCTCTGCTGCTGAATTCATATAAGGTTAGAGACTGCAATGTAAGTGGATTTTAGTGGCTGTAAAATTAGATTCAAATCATCCTACAAAGGTAGAAAGTGTAAAGTATTTCTATAAAATCCAATCTGTCAGTCTCATGACAAAATTTTTTATACCATTTTCTTTTGATTTTTATATAAAACTCTGCTGGATATAAGTAATTGTCTGGTGTGTTGATGGTTGCTTCTAATGACACCTTTGATAGTAACTTCAGCTATAAAAGTGCCTAATTCTTTCAAGGCTTGGTTTTGCAGTAAAAATATAAAACTCTGTAACTGTTTTTCTCAGTGCTGTTCAAAATAGATGTCATTAAAGTAAACTTTCTAGAGGAATCTCAAGGCTCAGTTAAATTACCTTTCAGGTATTAGGTTATACAAACTGTTAGTAATTTCCAAAAGTATTGTAGAATAAATACATAATAAAAAACTATGAAATCCCCTGTTCTTCGATGCATTTCTCTCTCTATCCTTTATATATCCATTTTAGATCTTTACAATGTCAATGAAAGAATGACATGAAGGTTGGGTATTTGTAACAAATGTCTCAAAATGATAAAATTATATACTGTACACCTTTAATGAGGGGCTTTCCTGAATAGGCTAAGTCTTGTTTGGTAATTTATGTGACATTTCCTGAGAATAAATTCCATGCGACTCTAGTAGCCTAATTGCTGAAGGTCCTATACCCTCATCAAGTTTGTATTCTTTAACCACAAGTAAATCTGTGTATTCCATAATCCTTCTAATTTTATCTGTCCTTCCAATTTCAATCCTTTTGGCTTCCACGTTGCCTACCAGAACTTCTGTAACAGGCTTCACTACAGAAAAAGCATTCTTCATAGCAATAATGAATGGTACAAAGGCCTACAGAATGTTAGAGTAACTGTGGTTGTTGGCAGGTTTTTTTTGTGATTACTAGTTGTGAAATTGTTTGATCAAGTAAGGGTATAGTAAGATCTTCGGTCTGATTTGTTTCTTGAGATAGGTTAGTGGTCTTGACAGGTGGCCTAGCTGGGTTACGAATCTGGATTATGTAGCACTCTTAATTATGTAGAACTCCAGATTGCAGCTGAACAGGCAGGAATTATTTGGGCAGTATACTCAGTGCAATGCAAAGATGTTTTATTTCAGTGTTTTAACATGCTGGTGGCAAAATAAAAGTGATTGCAAGAACTAAATGAATTCCTAATAACTCAGGAACTTGCAAGGTATACACTGAAAGGAGGATGAGGGAAAGTAATGCGGGCTTCTTTTGAAACATCTGTCATTCTTGACAGTATTGAAAAAAATCTGGTTATCAGATTGATCAGTGACTGTCACAGACCCAGTTCTGGCCTAGTGTCAAGGAGCATTAACTTTTTATAAGTAGAGCCTGTCAATATTGTTAAACAGACCTGATAAACAATTTTCAAGTGGAAACATTGAACATATTACTGTCTAACTTTGTTATACAAAGAGATAGTGGAATTTAAGTATGTTTGATTAAGTGCTGTACATCTGTTTACCACTTTGGCTTGAAGTGTCAGCTGACACTTTTGAAGTTATGCTTATTTGGTTATTCAACTCTGGAAAAAATGATTTTTTTACTATGACTTTGAAGATGGGCTTTCCATTCCTATTCATCTTAAATAGCTATATTACAGTTCCGCAGAATGAGTTTTCAAATCTCTGACTGATAAATTAGATCAAAATTGTAATATTTTACAAATCTGCTGCATTTATACTTTCTAGCTGTGTGTAAATGACTTGAGGTATAAGACAATGGAGAATACTATCATTTAAAAACTAAATCCTTGGAGTTGGATTGATTTGAGCAAATTTTCTGCAGGGTCACAATGATAACTTTAATAATAATTTACATTTTGGTTTCATTGTGGTATTCTACATTTTCTGAGTGATAGTGAAAGGATGGAACATACGTTGTGTGGGTTTGGGGAAAATTGTGGTTACTGAAAGCCATCATTTCTTCACTGAATTAATTGTAGTGATTGCATGATAAATATTACACCAACTTGATCAGCTTTTCTGTTTCTTAATTGTGTCACACATTGTCTTTCTAACAATACCTAAGCATCTAATTTTGTTATGAATTTGAAGGACTTATAATGGTATGTGGATCCAGGCTTTAATACAGAAATTTTATTGGAAGTTCTATTCCATTTCAGCTTATTGTGTTAGTTCTTTATTAGATTTTTTTTGAAAATGCAAGTAGTACCAAAGTATTTTATTAGTTATCAACACAGTTTTACATTATAAAACAAGAGAATTAACTTTATTTTCTTGTGAGATCTTAAGAAGAAGTAGTGTCAGACAATTTATTTTAATAGTCTATCAAACTCCTTTTTTCCTGTATTTTCTTAATTAGGTCACCTGGTGTATTTTCTAATGGTTATGCCCAGGAAAGTTAGAAAGATGTTCAAGAATGGAAGAACTACCAGTAGGAAAGTTTTTACAAGACAGCATTAATATTGATATGATTGTTTTTTTGGCAATAGAATGCTCACAAAGATTGTAGATGAGAATCAGCAATGTTACATAGTTTCCAGCTGCTTTAAATTGATCAATATTTTAAGAAACTTTAGTTATTCCAGCCTGCTAATAAATTCTGTGTGTGTGTTTGTGTAGATCCATCTATTTCTATGTGTATAAATATCTATTTCTATGTGTATAAATACTGTGTGTATGTGTATATCTATCCAACCCCACCCTTGGTATGATTCCATCCTAAAAGAAGCTTAATTTTTTGGTATTGAATGGGTGTGGAACACAAGATTTCCTTTGTCCTGTGCCATGGTTGTCATGAGCTTGTGAGAACACCTCTCCCCAAAACATTTCCAGTTAATGTACTCTGTGTGCACCAATATTGTTGATATGTACAATATCTTGTACTTACTCTTTTCTTGTGTAGAATCATCCCTAAGTGCTACAGTTTCACTATTTTTATCTTGGCATGCTCATATCTGTTGGGATACCTTTGGGACAAGATTTTTGTCTTTCAAGTTTTCTCTGATTGTTTCTAAATTACATACAGTTCATTGAATGTAAGACTTCTTCCCCTAAATTCCAGTTAATGTATCTGTAATTGTTCATCATTCCCTCCTTGCAAATTAGGACAAATGCTAATGGATTGCCTCTCCCACTAACTGGTGGAAGTAATTCCATGTCTTGACTCCTTTTGGATAGCTTGTAAATCAGAACTTTTTTGTTGATAGAAAAGCCCCTATTTAGGCCCTATTTTCTTATTTCACAATTTATTTGCCTAACAATAATGACCCATAGCAGATTTTGAGAGGCATGTTCAGGTACCTTTGGGAACATGGTTTTGCAGATTATTATAGGATGTAAGATTACATAACGCTACATCTAAGACTAAAATTGTGTCATTCTTACATACAATCCTCATAAATATGCATTCTAATAAGAAATAGTGCCCTCTCTAATATTTATAAGGAAGTTGACTTAAAGCTTAAGATATCAATTCTTTTATTGCCTCACTCCAAGCTTTCCTCTACGCTTACGAAATCTTTGCAAGAAGTTATTCTTATCAAATTCTGAAATTTCTGGACTTTTTCCTATGTGTACTTTTACATTCTTCATCTTTTTCACTTCCTGAGTGTTCTTGGATATATTGTTATTATGTTAGTATACGTGTAATATATCTATAGTTAAGCAGACAGGCATTACACAACATGCCATATTGGAACCTCAAACTTCTGTGAACCCTTCTCATGCTATATTAAATAGGATTCTTGGTATGAATTCTGATATGAACATAAATTGCCTGGTGTGCATGTTTGAGTATGGGCACGCACATTTAGTATCCATTTCCCATCTGAGGTTGATCATTTAGTTAGTCTCAGTAACACAGTTGATGAATCAGGTAGCCATCAGAGCAAGCCAAAGTTCAATGTAAGGAATACATAAAAGGTAACTAGCGAGTGATGTCTGTTACAACCATAGACCTTGTCAAGATGTTGGAGGTAGGAGATAATATTGTTGTGAGCACTGTTTGGAGACTGGAGCTCCTAAGGTGTGAGTGACTTAAATAGCAGAGACAAATAGGGTTGTTTATAAAGATTAATGACTGGGAGTGATTCATTAATGGTAAGATGGTGAGTATTCGTATCAGTAGGAATAGTGAGCAGCATGGAGAATACTAGTGAGTATAATGACTGCAGTAGGAAAGGTGGCAGCAGACTGAGGGCAATCAGTTATGTACAGTTTTTAACATGGATTTATAACGGCCAGAGAAATAATGAAATTACTATTTCTTGGGTGCACTTTAGAACCCTACTCTAATATTCATTATAGTCAGTGTCTGATCCCAAAAGGTTTTAGAATGTGAACATGAATGAAAGAAAAAGACATCAACATTTTTGATAATGGGGGTCACAGCCGTAATAGTGTAAGAATCCTTTCTGCTGGCTGTCTGAGCAACTCCTCTTGCATTTCCAGTCATTTAAGAGAGTCCAGTGTGATGTTACAGGAACAGCCAGTAGTAACTGGCCATTAGTAATTTCCCCTGCGAGTAACTCCCACAAGTTCAGTTTACTGCAGAATCTTCTTGACTTCCAAAAGCAATGGGAATTGTGATACCCAAAAGTTCTTATTGTGATCCTAAGATCATTCCTACTTTCACTCCAGAAAGTACTTGAGCGAAACTTTAGTCTGTCCATTAGTTTTTATTTACACTGGATTCTGGCAGCAGAACACAACAGAGCAAACATCAATTTGTTAAAGTTGTTTCCCTTCAAGCTTAACTATATCTCACTAGAGCTAGAAAATAGGCAGAACAGCTCCAGTATTTTTGCCATTTTGGCCTAATTTCTTAAAAATGCATTTTTATCAAGATCTGTCTCATTGTGGAAACACAATTCAATATATAGCAGTTAAACAGGAGAAGGGTGAGGAAGTAGTGGCAATGACGGCATAAGCCTTCAGTGCGTGTTAGAAGCTGGAGTACATTATGTTAGGATGTTCAGTAAGGGAAAGTCAACAGGGAGAATGATACAAAAGCAATGCGTGTGTGTGGGGGGGTTGCTGCATATTTGAGCTTGTGAATTTGGCAAAATTATGAACGGAACTATGACTTTATCTTTTGGCACAAAGGTTTAGATAGTAACGTAGATTAGTTGATTCAGCATCAAGTTATAGCAATGCTTAAACTGATACAGAAACAGGCGTTCAGATTTAAGGTTGCTCAGTTGAAACTCCAGATCATAAGGGAAGCCTTCAGTAATCAGTTGTTGGGTTTCATACCTGTGTTTGGAAATCTCTTTTTTTATCCTAATTGCTTTACAGCATAAATAGTATTCATGAAACTATGTGTATAACTAGAAAAAATGTTAAGTACAGTACTGCTGATAGATTATTTATTTCTGAATTCTTTGGGTAGTTTGTCATTTCAGATGTGCAAGTTTTTGTATTTTAATTTCCTACTTTGTGTTTTCTGAAAACAGAGATAGAAAGAATTCCAGCTCTTTGGCTTGGCTTGCATAACTTAAAACAGTCTTCTTACAATCTTCCTAACACCTTAAAGAACTAAGGGAAGCTGTTTGTGTCCTTGCTGGGGAGGATGGGAGGAGGGTAGTGTGCACTGTAGTTTACCTGGCAGTCCCAGTTCTCTGATCATTTAGACTTGGGGCATTTTGAAGCATACCATGGCTGTCTTTCTACCCTCGAAGGGAAAACTGCATGAAATGGCAATGTGCACTCAGATTTCACCTTGGCATGCAGCTGTGAAGCCGTACGTAGGATGTACATATGGGAGAGGACAATAGGATACACCTTCTTATGAGAACTTTAGGAAGAGTTTGGGAAATGTGATTGCAGAAGGCAGACTGATAGGAAAAAAGCTATTTAGAATTTTAAAATTCTGGGATTGAGCTGTGTAGCACATTAGAAGCATGTATATTTATGGAGTAGTGTGATTATAACTGAATTAGTAGAAACTTTGTTAAACCAAAGCATTAGCAGGAAGAATCATAGAATACCAGGTTGGAAGGGACCTCAACGATCATCTGGTCCAATCTTTCTTGGCAAAAGCATGGTCGAGAGAAGATGGCCCAGCACTCTGTCCAGCTGAATCTTAAAAGTGTCCAATGTTGGGGAATCCACCACTTCCCTGGGGAGATTATTCCAATGGCTGATTTGTTCTCGTTGTGAACAGTTGTCCTCTCGTGTCCAGTCGGAATCTCCCCCTAAGTAACTTGTACCCATTACCCCTCATCTTTTCTATGTGACTCCTTGTAAAAAGGGAGTCTCCATCTTCTTTGGAGACACCCTTTAAACACTGGAACATGGTGATAAGGTCTCCCCTAAGCCTTCTTTTCTCAAGGCTGAACAAACCCAGTTCTCTCAGCCTTTCCTCATATGGCAGGCTTCCCGGTCCTTTGATCATCTTTGTGGCCCTTCTCTGGACCCTCCTTCACCTGTCCACATCTTTTTTGCATAGCGGGGACCAAAACTGAACACAGCATTCCAGGTGTAGCCTGACAAGCACTGAGTGGGATAATGACTTCTTTATCTCTGCTGGTGATGCCCTTGCTGATGCAACCCAGCCAGTTGATGCAACCAGCTTGCTGCAGCAGCACACTGTTCACTGATATTGAGCTTCTTGTCCACCAGGACCCCCAGGTTCCTTTCCACAGAAGACTAAATTTTAGACACAAGGGGGGAAAAGAACACTATCAGGTGGAAAAAGAGTATTTTTTTTTTTAAGTCCAGCTACTGTTAAGATATGGTGTGGACAGTGGAAAACCCATGGAAAGAAAGAAGGAGAATTAGAGGTGCATAAAGAGCAAAATCAATTGACAAATTTTAGCAACATTTCAAGTAGCATTAAATGATTTCCAGAGCTCAAGAGGTGAAAAGATTAAATAGATCAAATGAATGAATGACAAATTATGAAGAGAGAGCTCATGCACAGAGATAAGGAGTTAACTAGAGCTATCTCAAGGTAACAAGTCTACCTCTGTCTTTACAAAAGGATTCCATTCTCTATAAATTACTGATGAACTCATCTACTACCAAGGGAGCAGTGGAGATGCACAACAATTTACAGTGAAAAACTGAATGATTTTTCGTGGGAAAATACTATGCATTTAGAAAGCTAGCATCTGTAAACTAGCTTCTGATGTCTGGCACCTAACTTCTAGAGTTTTCATGAAAATGGGAGAATTTACAACAGCCATGTTAAATGCTTACTGTAGTCAAGCATAATTTTTGAATTTTTCAAAATATGTACTTCAGTTATTTTAAAGTAGTCAGAAGAGAAATCAGAAATCTGCAGATCTATCATTCCAGCATGATTTCTGCAGAATGTATGTAAAGATGAATCTTTGCTTTCATTAAGGATTAGAGTGGTGATGGAAGAAAAAAAGACCTTAAAAGTAAACTGAGCTTTTAAATTAATATAAACAGTATCATTTTTATACCTGTCATATATGCATGTAATAATAAAAATTTGCACAAAAGCTCATGCGTATGATTCTAGATTGTTAAAAGCAAGGTTATTCCTAGCCCTGGGAAGTCTTTTGAACAACGATAAAGAGATTCAGAGGATTTATATGGTTAAATTCATACTGTGAAAGAACAACCCCTTCAGTGCCTTAGGAAACTCATAAATAGGAATAAAAGAGGTGACAAAGTTCTGAGCTGCTGGTTGCTTTCTTTTAGACACTTCTTGCCTTGAAATCCACAGTTTTAGACAGCCATCTGGGTTCTCTGTCTAACTGGAGGAAGTAGGCACCCAGCAACAGAACTCTAAAAGAGCCAGCAAAAGGAATGGAGAATCATATAACCAGGCCAGTAGTAAAATAGTAAGACATATTTTCTCTATGGATGTTTAGTTATTTTCTTCAATCTGAGCAGACTGGGGCCAAGGGGTTTGTTCCAAGATCTACGGGTCTGGCCAGTGCCCTAAACTCCTAGTTATTTGGTCAAAAAGTGTTAGAATAAGTGCCTTTCTGGTCTTATAGATGGGATCAGCATGAATCAGACTTCAGATATCCATGGAAAATTGCCTAATTTGTGAACACTGATGGAGTTCAGTCATAAAGTATGCATGGCAAGGCTATCCACTGTCAAGGAAAAAACATTTCGGGCTCTATCCAGGAGTGAAAATATTAGCTTCCTTTACAGGGGTAGGTTACAGCTCAGTGGAGAAAATAAGCGTATACTTTTCAGAAGTAGGTGCCCAATTTTTTATTTGTTTTTAAATCTAGCCAAATTTGAGAACTGTTAGTTTCTGGTGGTTCTGACCAGTAAGAAATTCATAAGGTGGGGTGACAAGCAGATATGATTACCTGTCCATTGCCCGTCTCTCATCCCATCCCTATTAAACAAAAAACTGACAAAAGGAAGAAGAACCCTCCTCAAGAAACAGTGTAGCACACTATGTATATATATTTATACATATATGTGTGTGTGTATAATTCATGCAAGGAGAAAATGGACTTACTCGATAAACGCTTAGTAGAAATATAATACTAGACGGGACCAGAAGGATCAGCAGGTCTCCACCCCCCAGAATTACAGGCAGTCATGTAGTAAATATCTAGTTTAGATAGACTCACAGAACTTTTAATCCACATGACTCCTATGCCATGAAAGACAAAATCTTTCTTAGCTCTACAACAAAATATGGGACCCGCAAAAATAGATGACAACTGTAACGTGTTTCTGGAAAAGTGTGGGAAAGTTTGAGATCACCAGTGTCTTTGAGCACTGAAACAGCAGTGCATTTGTTATGTAAACATCCCAGATGATCCTAGGAAGTGAGCCATGTCCAACACTAAGAAAAGAACAAAGCAAAAAACCGAGCAATCTTACCAATCTGATGCAGGGGAGGGAAGGGAGAATTCCTTCTTGTCTCTTGATATGGGCACCTGAATTCAAACGCTGAAACAGTGCCCATGTATGTACTATCATTACTTCATTGCTTATCATCAACTTTCTCCTGTTTGGTTATACAGTCAGGTCCTTAAGGTTAACAACATCATTTTAAAATCATGTAGCTTCTGTTAATTCACTACTCTATTTGGAAAGGTATCCAAAACTTCTCTTAAATGATGGAAAATCATCAAACTTCCAGTCCATATTTATTCATCAGCAATCCATATCTGTTTCATGTTTATAGTCAACTATACCAGTAGTGTTCCTTTTACTTTGACATTTTTTGGTAGAAACTAGTCTGATATGTCCAGTCTTTGACAGAAGCTGTATTACCCTACTGCATTTTATCCAATTTAAATTAATCACATTTATCCTACTTTTGCATCTGCTCCATGTTACTTTTTCGTTAAAAAATGTCATTTTAATTAATCTTACTTCTATCCCTAATCATTTGCTGTTACTTCTGTTATCCTATCCTTATTTTTTAGGTACTTAGCCTTTACTTTCGTCTATATTACTAACTTCATTGTAAACTGAGATGAAGTAGTCCATAAATGTAGGATCATGCCTAATTTATTGTTTATCTTGTGTGAAGTTCCATCGAATTAATTGACCTCAATAAAACATATTGCTGCTTCTCTCTTTTGAGTGAGGTGCATTCCACTCATTCCCAACAGAAGTGAAACTTCCCTATCCTCAGTGTGTAGCAGCCCCTCTTTTCCTATGCTTTCTGTTTGTTATTAATAGTTAGATTTTTTTTTTTTCAATTTTTTTTCCAACAAAGCTTTCCATCATTCTCTTTTTGGCCTGTTTTTTTCTTGACAATTAGTCTCTTCTCCTGTTCTTTTTGGTTGTTGGACTTCTAATACCCAGCTTGAAATGCAGATTTATTGGGGAAGAGGAAGATTGTTGCCTTATGTTTTTTTTCCTCTGTTACTTGGAACAGAAATTCCAGATTGTACTAGCACTCGAACAAAGGATTATATTAACATAAGTACCCCAGAGAGGACGAATGTTATCGGCAATGATTGGCTGTAATAGAAGACAAGATGGTCTTAGAATTGTTTTTTTCTACAGAAAATATGAATAAAACTTATTTACTTAAAAAAAAAAAGGCAACTTTGGAGAGGAAGAAAATGATCCGTGCATCTAATGCTTTTACTGTTGCAAAAGACATCTTCATAGAATCCAAGTCTCCGCTTAGATGCTTCACAGGCTAGCTGTAGTCATTAATGAAATGAATAAACAAACTGGAAAAAAAAAAAATACAAGCCTTTCTGACTTGACTTGTGATTGCACTCAAAATTCACCTAAACAACACAGAGACAATTTTATTATTTAATGTAATAAGAAATTACAGCATTGTCCTGGTTTTGGCAGGGATAGAGTTAATTTCCTTCCTAGTAGCTGGTACAGTGCTGTGGTTTGGATCTAGGATGAGAACAAAGTTGATAACGCACCGATGTTTTAGTTGTTGCTAGGTAGTGCTTACACTAGCCAAGGACTTTTTAGTTTTCCATGCTCTACTGACCGAGAAGGCTGGAGGTGCACAAGAAGCTGGGAGGGGGCACAGCCAGGACAGCTGACCCAAACTGGCCCAAGGGACATTCCATACCATGTGACGTCATGCTCAGTACATAAACTGGGGGAAAGCTGGCCGGGGGGGGCCGCTGCTCGGGGACTGGCTGGGCATCGGTCAGCAGGTGGTGAGCAATTGCACTGTGCATCACTTGCTTTCTGTATTATTATTATTATCATATTATTATTATTATCATCATTTTATTTCAATTATTAAACTGTTTTTTATCTCAACCCACGAGTTTTTCTCACTTCTACTCTTCCAATTCTCTCCCCCATCCCACCGGGTGGGGGGGAGTGAGCGAGTGGCTGTGTGGTGCTCAGTTGCCGACAGGTTAAACCACGACAAGCATGCTATAGTACTACATGATATCCTGAAAATATTTTTTAAAAGGACTCCATGCCTCAGTGGAAAGTCATCACCTGTAGTCAGATGTCCGCTGCAGAAATTGCAGTGTCAATTTGAAATACCATTACTCGGCAGTAGTTTGCTCCACCCAGTGGCAGAGGTAACAGAAGAGAGGGTGTGAGCAGGGCCATTCACGCAGTCCACCTGCCGGCTTTCTGCACAACCAGTGACTTAAGCAGATAATCATCAGCTGTGGTTGGTAATGCCTCAGACTTGAATGTCTCTTCCATGAGCAGCTGATCATAGAGTCTGTCTTTAGCAAACTTATAAAAGCGACAAAGAAATGAGATGCAATTAAAAAATACTCTCAGCCTATATTCCTGCAATCAGCTTTATAGTTTACAAAATCTAAAATTCAGCATATCAAAACTGTATTGGTCTTTTCATTGTTCAAATAGTTACTGTGTATGCCATCACATACGTGTCATTTACAAAATACGACATATCAAAAAGCATGGTTTAATATCACTTGAGGTATAGCAATTGATGTTAAAACAACACTTCGGATTTTGCTTTGTTCTATCTAGTTAGATGGATCACTGCTGTTAAACCTCATTGTTACACTTCGAAAGAAAACGCATGTAAAATATTAAGGGCCTGACTGTGCAACTACACGTATGTATGTAGTTCATGGTCTAAGCGAGATACTTTTACTCACGTTGAGCAATGACTTCAAAATTTGTGCTTGATATGATCTGTATGTGCCAGCACTACTCTTACAGTATGTATTCTTTTCATGTGCATAAAAGTTAGGACTTACCACTAGTACACTTTACACCATACTCTACTTTTCAAAGCAAGTAGAATGGATATTGTGTCTGTAGCGTTCTTGCAACAGTAACTTGCTTTTGATGATTTTTCCTCTTTGTGAATTCTCTTTGCCAGGTATCTTCAGATCTTTCAATGGTGGGTGGTGCACCCGTTATTACTGTAGAACCAGGTGACACAGTCGCTTATACTTTGAGTGTATCTCCGTGGAGACGAGGAATCTTTCAAGGTACAATGTAGAACCCGAATATATAAAACCCCTATAAATTAGCAGATTAAATCTGTTTACATTTAATGCTTACATTTCTGTTCAACATAACCTTTCTTCTGGAAGTAAGGCTATAATTACTGGTGATACTGGGTTTTAAGCTGGCTCATATTTTTATTTGTAAAGGTATATTACTGCTAAAAATGTGATCCGGTCATTAAAAAATGCCAGCATATGTGCAACTTCATGCATTTAATTGGTCCCATGAAAATTGACTCAATAGGAGTTAATGATTTTGAATTATCACCAAGTTCTTGGGTCTAAATTTAATTTTCCAAAACCTGTTGAATAGCTGTAGTTATTTTAGCACTACTAGAATCAAAGATTTAAAGGCAGAGACCAGAATTTGATTCTTTCCCTTGATTAAAGTTCAGTTTGTTGACCACAAGGCAAGAGTGCATACATAGAATGTAGTGAACCTGATTCCTTCTTTGAGATGTGTAGAGGCTAGGGATATCTAAAATTAATTGCAAATAGTTTGCGTCAGTCCATGTTTATACTGGTATTCTTATGATACAATAGGAAGACTCTTGCTTGTTTTAACTAACATCAGCGTGTCATATTTAATGTTTTGTCCTGAAAAGAATTTTTTAAACTTTTTTTTTAACAATCAGATGTCATAATTTTAAAATGCTTAGTAATAATTATACAATTCCGTGGTGCTCATTCTTCACCTCAGAACCTGAAAAGCATGATTGTGAGAGTAAGGCTGTACAATCAGTCTTTTTCTTCCTTGTAGAGTAGCTATTGTAGTAACTCTCAGCAGAGCAAAGTACGAGAGTGTGTTTGGGAGTGAATTACGGGAACAGAAGAGACTGTCTTAAAGTTACTGAATAGTGCTCAGGAAACCTAGATTTTAACAACTTCTTAAACAAAAGGATTCCTGATATTGGATAAATCTCTTAATGCCAAATGCCTAGTGTATAGTTTTCCTTTTGTGGGTTCTTAACTCCAAACACTTGATTCTGCTGCCTTGTTAGACAATTGAGATTAATGACAGCTGTTTTTTCAACATTAAAAAGCTATTAAGTCTTGTCCCTGAGGATGCCAAACTAGTTTTCTCTTTTGGCCATTTCGGTTTTAGTATCTGATGTGTAAAATGTAAGTAATAATGCCATCTCAAGTCACAGGTGATTTGTGAAAAGAAATTAATACTTGTAACAAGGCTTGGCCTAGTGCCACAGGAAGACTGCAGTGCCTTCTTGCTAAATCTGTAGCCCTGAGACAAATTTCACTTTCTCTGAATAGGAGTCAGATTTCAATGAAATTTGCGACTATCAAAAATGTTCACCAGGAAATACTGAGGATGAACTATATTTTAACTTACGCCTTTTTTCTCAGGCTTTAAAGATTTAGGAATATTATCTTCTGGCATAGAAAATCCCCAATTCTTTTATATGTACTGAAAGTTTCAGTAGAAGAGGTTCCAAGGGATCTATCATACAGCAAATTAATACCAGGTGGTAAAAGCCATGCCTTCAAAGGGACAGAGATGGCGTGATCAGATTGACCTCTCCTGTGTTCTGTCATTCCCCTAACTTCTATTACAATGGTTTCCATTATGTTTGGAAGTATTATACGTTCACTGAGTGAGAAAAAGAGAGAACAGTCAGTCTCTCTAACCCGACAGAAAAGTTATTGCTTCAAAGGCTGGGAAGCCACGAATGCTCTTTTTTCAGAAAACAGTTAATTTATTTTATGCTTTAAAATAACTTGATAGAAGGCTGAAGTTATCCTTTGAAAAGAGACAGGGCTCAGCTCTCTACCATCCACCCCCTGGCTCAGCGCTTGCTTTAATCACTACCTTAGGAAATCATGTTCATTCTTCCTCTGGAGCAGGGACAGTTCCGGTTATGTCACAGAAATTTGTGCACGCTCTCTGATCGTTCAGCTGCTGTAGGAGGGAGAGAGGAGGAGGGAAGAAAGGCCACTGTCACAGGTTTGAAAGGCAGCTACTGATTTTGCTGTCTGATGTTAGGTGTGATATAAACCTAAGTACCAGGTGTTCTATCTAAGGTAACATCAGTTAGGACGTGCTTACTTTGTGGCTTCAAGGAGAATGGAAGTCAGTCTGCTTCATACCGTGCAAGGCTGGGAAGTCATATTTGTTCCCCAAAGCAGAATTTTCAGCTCCTGGGAAACTTTATTGTCAAAGCTGAGATATATACGAATTTTTGGCACTTTTAGGATTTTTCAGCAGCCAGCCTGAAGCTTGAGGATCACGGATTAGATGTAGGTGATTCAAGTGGGAATTAATTAGGACTCAGGAATCTTAGTCCTTTCTAGGTTCAAGATACTACAGGTAAAGGACAATTTAAACACCCAAAAAGAAAGGTACTCTTCATTCAGTTTGGTGAATTTGTTTAGAGGGGAATAAATAATCCATGGGGCAAATAGGTTGAATGATTGATAATAAAAAGCAATGCTCAAAAGCTATCCACAGAGTGAGTAAGTTTTAGCCTATGGGGAAAAAAGAACAACTATTTAGATATCTAGTTGAAGACTCTGTCATAGTGCTGATGGATGATTTCAAGTTTAGAACTCCCTAACTTGCAAGGATAAAACTTTGTAACCTTGGTATTCTAGTGCTGTTTTTGTCATATTAAAAGAAATTCTTTTAAAAGGACTTTTACCATACAAATTGTTGTGCTGAGCAAATGGTCTGCATTTTTCCTTTACATTCAAAGTCTTTTTTGTTGCAAAATTATATGGCTGCAAAATTACACTTCTTTTGCTTTCCTTCTGGCTATTTATGATTGCGAAGCTAAAAATGGGCCCAGTTCTTTTCAAAAGTCCTTCTGGAAGCATTCCAATAGAGGGCTAATATTATATGCTTAGGCTGGTTTGTAGCTGTATGACAGCTTTAACATAGAAATAATAGCTAATAAACATCTCACAGAAGGTTCTGGCACCAGATAAAATTCTTCAGCAATCTGTTTTCTAATAGAGCAATTTCCTTTAGGTTTGATAAAGCATCTTCTACATACTACTTTATCTTTTATGAAACTCTTATTCCTGCTTTCTGCAGAATAGACCAGAATTTTTCCAGAATAGACCGAAGCTCATAATGCTTGAATATTTCTTGCGCAAAAAATACACACCTGTTACAGTCAGTGTCCTTTTATCCACAAAAATTTACTAGCTTTTGGATAGGAACTTTCTAATTTTACGAATCACCTTTCATTTATTTTTTAAGTATATCTGTACTTAGTAGGCAGCACTTTTCCATGCTACTTGAGTTTTTGAAGCTTACATTGAGGAAAAAGGGCAGTATATTACAGGCCATGACCTGTCAGATGGAGCTGTAGGACAATTTTAATGAGATGGTGAAGACCATGCCAATACATTCTGGCCTGTAAATGAGTTGATTAAACTTGTTTGTTTACCAGTATTTCCCTTCAACTCTTGTGTGACATCTGATTTAAAAAAAAAAATACTGGCCATTTCTTTGTTTAGAGGAATTCTGTAAATTGATCTGCTGAGCACTCTAATTTCAATGGAGTAATAAAATCACATGCGGGAGGAAGACCATCTCTGTACCTTCTCATAGCCATTGCCCTATTTCCAGCAACTGTCGGTACCTTTGCTTTAAGCGCTTCCTTTTCAGCTGAGACATCCTAACATGTTGAGACTAATTCATCTGTAATAAAGACAAAGTTAGAAGGATCTTCTGGTTGCTTGATTACCGTGAATGGCTCTGGCATACCTCCACTGCTGGATCACTGGAGTTCACTGAGGAAGGGCTGCTCTCTTTGTACATGCCACTGCCTGGCAAGACGATCCTCAGCATACCCTTTCTATCTGTCCTCGTGCAGTTGGAGTTGCATACACCTGTGCCCTTTCATATCATGGTTTCATTGTCACATTAAGAACAGACAGTGAGAATTATAAATAAAACAGTTCACCTCTTCATTAAATGCCAGAAAACCATGTATGAATGGTAGTTGACAGCAGGATTTGCCGCTTGCTTATTTCTCCTATGTATGAGTCTTAAAGCTTATTCTGCTTCCTTTTCACTGGTGCAGGGAGCAATTTATTTAGTCCCAGTGCACCAACAAGTAGTAGGATTTACAGAAACTCTTTAGAATTTACATAGATCATCATAGAGGTTTTCCTAGGCAAAATAGAGATTATAAATTTTTGTTGTAACCTATGGTAAAGATCTTTTTTTTGTCAGTAGAAAAATTGCCAGAAGAAAAATTGGCCAAAGCTATAGCTTACAGAAATTACACTCATCTTTTTAATTTATCTTATCTCTTCTGTGGAACTTTTCTGAGGCAGCAACTATACATTGATTTCACTGGCCAGAAAAGATCAGAAAAAAATAAAAAACCCTCCTCCTCCTCCCAAGACCTATGCTTGTTAAGATCACGTTGGTATATTTAAACCACAAGCCAAACATTTCTATATCTTCTCAGATTTGTGTGATGAATTCCGTGGCCACATAGCCTTCTGTTCTTGTTTCCACTTAAAATATTGGGATATTGTGGGCTTTTATCATCTCTCTGCACCGGAACTAATCATGTACAATACACATCTTTCAAACAGTCCATTCGAATTGCACAGAAAGGAAAAAGTTGAGTATTTCTTGGTTTCTTAATTGGATTCGGGGATGTGGTATTGTAGTGTATAGCCAATGAGTCAGTCTAACATGTAGTGTTGCAATTACAATTTTATTGGGAAATAAAACAGCCTGCCTCCTTTTAGAGGGATTCATCTTCTCTAAAGCAATATAAAACAAGGCTTTGGTATTAATATGTGCACTGAAGCTGTATAAAATGTTTAAACACTGGATAGTAAAGCTAGAAAATTTACGACGACATTTTGACCGAGAAACCTTTTAAAGCAATGTTGTATCAGCAAAAAGAAAACCTCCACAATTTATGTCATTTTTAATTATTCATTTTCAGTATAATTCTAGGAATATTTGTATTGTTGCTTTGGTGAGTTTAGTATTTTTTCTTATGAAATGTGTACATGCCAAAGGACAGCTGAGAAGAGGAGTGGTATTTTCTAAAATACTTAATGGTGACGTAATTCTGTGGGCAACTGAATCAGTGAGAATTGTATCTCTGTCATGTACGTGACGTGTTTGTTTTTGAATTTATGCTTTAAAAATTGTCAGCCATGATATTTTGACAAGTTACATCATTGTATAATGTATGTCAGACCTGAAAGTCGGAACTGAACAAATAGATGCAAGAACAAAACCCAAACACTGGAGACTGTTATTCATGAACAAATTATAATTTATCAGTTGCTTTGCAGCATCAGTAAGGTAATATAACATATTGCTGCCTTTGCTGAAGACAGTGTAACCAACAGTGGGTTCTGTAGGATGACAGTGCGTTCGCAGCCGAAAGGCTAAAACTTCCTTTATCAAAGCCCTTACGTAACATAGGAGCCAAGCTCAGCAGAACCTTATGAAAAAATGAAAGTGTGCTTATTTGTTATTTTAAATCTGTCATTTTTGATGCAGCGTTTCTGCACCTTTCAAATGTGTGTTTTATTACTTCATAGAGTGCTAAGGACTTTTTATTACTCTTCATTGTAAAAAAATCTTTTTCCCATCCTGCAAAACACCTTTTGACTGGAATTTTTTTGTAGCCCGTAATTTGAATAAATTCATATATTTATGTACCATTAGCTATCTTAATCTCCAATAGTGGTCATTGGATTGCACCATTCACTCCTGAACCAGGAGAGCGTTCTGCTTAGGGCAGTATTATACTTCCTAGGAAAACATTCCGCCTTAAATTAAAGAAACAAGTCATGCAGAGCATACTACGTAGTAAGTATCCTCACTGATAAGGATTCTGCATTCTATATTTGACTTGAAATTAATACACTTTTTTTTGTTATTTGCAGTTCTTGCCAGCAACAATTTTCTTTTTTCTCCCCTAATAAATAATAAAAAATTTAAATAGCTTTGAGCCAGTACTAGCACTTTGGTGCCCATGAAAATTATGAAAGACAATTTATGAATATTTTAAGATTAAGCAGATAAAGTGAGTTTAAAAATGTATGCCATCTGTAGTAAAACTGATTATTTTTTATTGAAATACTTTGACAGATTTAATTGAGTGCCTTGCAGAGACCTGAATACATTACATCAATCCAGTCACCTTTATTGATCAAGATTTTAACCTCATTGTTATTAATTCTGTTTGTTTGAGATCTGTTTTCCATAAAGAAAGAAAATTGAGTATCAGCAATTGTAGTGCAATTCTTCACTGATTTTTTGATTGTGTGATTGCCGGATTATCAGCACAGTGGTTTAGCAATTCAAGTAGTTTTTAGTTACCATAGTTCTCCTGTTAGCTCTTGAAATATTTTTGAGCATTAGCAATTTACAGTTCTGGAACTTTTCAAGCGTTCCAAGATTTCCTGCAAATAAAAATTAATTATTCAGAGTTCTTCAGCCCATTATTTTGAAGCTTTTGAGAGCATGTTTTGTGCAGAGCCAAAAAAGTCAGTTTGTTTTACCATAGCCCTACTTACTGATGAAATAAAAATTTTTCAACTGTCAACACTCACGTTCTGTCCCTCTTTCTCTCACGCACACATATGCACAATACAATATTCTGAAATACCATTGGTAAAGAAAACCCTCCATTGTCACTGGAAGCAAGGACTATAACGAAAATAAATTTTAAAATGAAGTGAAACAAAAAATTCTCTACTGTAAGGATGCTTTAGAATTTATGAATTTAGTGCTTTTCAGCATTTACTGAAGTATTTTTAATCAAATTTAAAGCTGTAATTTTGCATTTTTTTTCTCATTTGCTTATAATTGTTGACATCTCTCAAGTATATTGATAGTAAGGATGGTATTTAAAATTAGTGAAGACTTTCTCTTGCACTTTACTTCTTTCTTATATTGTGCTGCATTAAACCAAAATTATACGAGGATTATGTATTGAGACACAACATTAAGATTAATTGGTCAGTATTTATCCTAAGATCCATTAGCTATTAGTGCCATCAAATATGTCCTCTTACATCAATATTTATATACCTTGAGCATTTTCTTCAGACTTTATTCCCCTGAGCTTTCCATAATGGTTTTATTTTTTTATTGTACTTACACATCTACCTTGCCTTTGAAGATTTTTTAAAAAAATATTTGATCATTTCCTGAAATTGCAATCACTCTCCTGCTTATCTGGACACAATTTCTGGCTTCTGTACAGTGGTTAATTTTAGCAATTTGTAAAAATTTTCCATTTAAAATGGTTTTTGTTTTGTTTTTAATTATTTCTATTTTATTATATTTATATTTTTATAATTTTTCTTCACAGAGGGAAGAAAATCTGGGATTCTAATTTTTTTTAATTTAAAATGATATAGTTCCTTTCTCTGGATTTAAGTACACACCTGTTTCCATTTTTTTGGTTTTGTTTTGAACTTTGGTGGTTTATACCTGTGCTACCCAGTTGCTGTGTCTCAGAGACAAAAGAGAGTGGCAATGTGAAGATGATAAACTTTGCTTCCCTGTAACGATTCAATGTAATCCTTAGCAGAAATAATTTGTCAGTGTTTGTCATCTTGAAATGGCCAACTGATCATAGAATCATAGAGCAGTTTGGGTTGGAAGGGACCTCTAAAGGTCATCTAGTCCAACCCCGCTGCCGTGGGCAGGGACATCTTCAACTAGATCAGGTTGCTCAGAGCCCCGTCCAACCTGACCTGGAATGTTTCCAGGGATGGGGCATCCACCACCTCTCTGGGCAACCTGTGCCAGTGTTCCACCACCCTCAGCGTAAAAAATTTCTTCCTTATATCTAGCCTAAATCTACCTTCTTTTAGTTTAAAAACATTACCCCTTGTCCTGTCGCAACAGGCCCTGCTAAAAAGTCTGTCCCCATCTTTCTTATAAGCCCCCTTTAAGTATTGAAAGGCCGCAATTGAAAGGTCTGAAGTATTGAAAGGTCTCCCCAGAGCCTTCCCTTCTCCAGGCTGAACAACCCCAACTCTCTCAGCCTTTCTTCAGAGGAGAGGTGTCCCATCCCTCTCATCATTTTTGTGGCCCTCCTCTGGACCCGCTCCAACAGGTCCATGTCTTTCCTGTGCTGAGGGCTCCAGAGCTGGACGCAGTACTCCAGGTGGGGTCTCACCAGAGCAGAGTAGAGGGGCAGAATCACCTCCCTCGACCTGCTGGCCACGCTTCTTCTGATGCAGCCCAAGATACAGTTGGCCTTCTGGGCTGCGAGCGCCCATTGCTGGCTCACGTCCAGCTTTCCATCCACCAGTACCCCCAAGTTCTTCTCGGCAGGGCTGCTCTCAATCCCTTCATCCCCCAGCCTGTATTGATACTGGGGGTTGCCCCGACGCAGGTGTATGACCTTGCCCTTGGCCTTGTTGACCCTCCTGAGCGTCACACAGGCCCACTTCTCGAGCTTGTCCAGATCCCTCTGGATGGCATCCCGTCCCTCAGGTGTGTCGACCGCACCACTCAGCTTGGTGTCATCTGCAAACTTGCTGAGGGTGCACTCGATCCCACTGTCTATGTCATTGATGAAGATATTAAACAGTATCGGTCCCAATACGGATCCCTGAGGGACACCCCTCGTCACTGATTTCCATCTGGACATTGAGCCATTGACCACTACCCTCTGGATGTGACCGTCCAACAGATTCCTCACCCGCCGGGCAGTCCATCCATCAAATCCGTGAAGCTACCTTTGAGCATATAATGAACAAATGTTGCTTTTCTAAGACTCCCTGGTAGCATTTGACTTCAGTTATGTTTTATTTGCCTCTTTTTCTTTTTTTTTTTTTTTTTTAAGAGTAACATCCTTCTAGCATAATATAATTATCAAACCTAACCGTGAGGCCATTTTATTAAGATTGATCTCTCCTGAAATGAAATTAAACTAGAAGGTTTAATGCAGCCTTCTGCATAAGTGTGTGACTGAGGGAAGAAAGTTAAGCCTTGAGGATTGTAAATGGGATGGGTGTGTGCAGGTATGTGTACAGCAAGCTTGATCAGCTCCTGGCTGGTAAAGTCACGGCAGCTTCCTGAGCTGGTTGTGACCAGTGTGGTGCCGTCCCTCCCCCTTACCGCTGCTCCCTTTTCCAGGTTCCACGTGAGCCTTGCTATTTAGCTTTAGTTGTGTCTGCTCATAAGATGTATAGTTCAGCTAGTCAGGGAGCACAGCACGTCCTCTCTGCCATGTGATCTGTTACCACACATCTATCCCACTCAAAGCTGGAGAAACAAAAAATACCATTGAATGTAGGTATTTTCAAATCAAATTGTTCTGGGACTCTCATAAAATGATATTAATTCTCCGTTTCAAATTAAAATAGCTCCACTATGACTAATTTTCCCAAACCCTTAATAAGATACAGTTGCATAAGTTCCCTTTGGGAGACCATTTCACATATATTCTAATGATCTCGAATGGGAAAATTTCTTACTGTATAATATCGTAAAATAAGTCACCTCCTCAAATTAGTTTTTCATCACACATATGAGGCAAGAATTAAACCTGCAACATATATTTCTTTCGGCTTTGAAACTCTCCAGAACATACTGAAATACTGAGGGACAGTCATTTAGATAAAATAGTAATGATATCTAGTATTTGCAAGAAGTTGTGTAGATTTAAAATTCTTACTCGGAGGCACATAATGCAAGAAACAAAACCTGATTATTTAAAGCTGGTATATCAAATCTTCCAGAATAATATTAGTGCTGTTTAAAGGAACCATGTACATACTAGATTTTTTTATTAGATTTTGTATTATCAAATAGAAATCTGCATTTTTAACTGGAGAGATTTTTCACTCCAATTTAAAAATCCTGTTTTTACAATCTCTATGTATTTTATCTTCCCTAAATACTTGATTACAATACAAAAATGTATGACAGGAATATTTTAACTATTGCATTTATTATCTTATAGCAGTAGAATGAGACACTGTGATGTAAAAAAATAACAGAAACAATCAAGACAATGCATTGATAATTGTGCTGGAAGGAAAGATACTATTATTGTCTGCCATATTTTATAATCTTTGAAAAATGTGTTTGCTTGTATTTCTTATTACTGATTTTTAGTTCCAGTAAGTAGAAAAACACTTCTGGCAGAAAAAATAGTTAATTTCCTTGGACTCACTCAAAATGTATTTTTTATTACCATAAATTATAATTGGATGGCTGACACCTGGAGGGGAAGTTTTACTTAGTTTTTCATTAGTTTTGAACTGAGGAAATACTCATACATATCTGGCAGTCTGTTTTATAAAGCTAATGCCCCGGCTAACGTAACACCTGGTGTCTATTTGTTTTAGGTGTAATTTCATTTGTTGCTGAAGATGGAGACCAACAGCAGTCTCGACATAACAGCTCATCAGAGAAGACAGATGGTGAACAGGCCCTTCAGAAATTGTCAACAGAGACACCACAAACTGTTGATGCAGCAAACATGGGTATGTTTGTTATTATGGATAAGTTCATTGTGAGTTTGTAGAAACTTATAATTTCTTTTTAAATTAAATGTATATTTAGTATGCCAGGCCACATGCCTGCGCACAGTGTTAAGTCAAATGTTTATTCCAGGCGTATATGAAACTTCTCCTTTTCTGAAACATTTTTATGAAATCTTAAGCTGAGCTTGTTTTTTCTTTTTCTCTTTTTTGCAACAATGTCACCGAACGTCACTTTTTGTTGGAAAGGGGCAGCATTTGTTAAATGCTTTCTTTTAAAAGTATCCAATAATATTAATAGTGCTGATGTCAAAGCAGGCCATCACATTGCTCCACTTCATTCCACTGTGGAAAAATTTTTTTGTCAGTCACAGATGCTCCTTCGGTTAGTTACAGTGAAATTGAGAGGAGAAAATTCCAGAATACCTTGTTACTTTCAGATTGCCACCTCATAGTTTATTCTAAACAGCTTCTGCATTATTTTTGAGATTTTTAAGTTTTCCAGAGGAATACTTTTGTGATTACAAATATGCACACCAAATAGACAAAGGTGGTTTTTTTTCTCTGTTTTTAAATGTATTTCTCCATTTTCTTCTTTACATTTGCAAATAAAGCTTTGCCTATAGAACTGTGATTTTTATGCTTTTAATACCTAATTTGGAATGTATTTAAGTTATCAAGCATTACATTAGGTAGCTAAAGCATATTTTTCGCAAGGAAAGCTATCAAGGAGAGTTCTTCTTAACCTGAAAAAGATGTTGTTTTAATCAACATTCAGTTTTTAGGAAATCGGGAAGAGCTTGCAACTGGAGATCTCTATCTTCTTTACAACTCTAATTTCACTTTAACAGAATTTATCTAGTTCTTAAAAGAATTAAAAGCTAATTTTATTATTAATAAATAATAAATAGAGTTAATCCAATGTGAATATCAGAAAGTCTGTTCTTTTATAGTTTATTAATATCTGTATTTAATAACATGTAGAGACTCAGAGATTAGTATCCCATCTCCGATATGAAGTGATCCCAAGAATTTACAATCTGTATAGACAGGACAGGGGCAGGAAGAAGACAAAAGCTCAGAGAAATGAAGTGACTGTCCCTGATCATACCGGTAGCTTAATGTCGGGGAGTATTAAAAAAAAAAAATTTTTTTCTCACAAGCCAGAGCCCTGTCAATGGATATACATTGTTTCTCTAATCTACCAGTTTCGTTACCCCATTCTTTTTTGCTAAATTTTTTTGTGTGAATTTTGAAACACTTTTTTTACACAGCTCAGACTCCTGGTGTACGTAGCTTTGTTGTGTGCACTCCACTTCTTTTTAACAGCTGTATTTAAAACTAACAAAATATAGTAAAATGTTTTCTGTGATTATTATAGATCTTACACAAAATAAGATCTTCTAAAATGTTATTTTGCGCAAACAGTTGATAATACAATGTGAGTTTAAAATAGAAAAGGAATAGAAGTGGAAGAGAATGATGTAGCTGGACATGGGAAAATGCTGTTTTCAAAAGAAGATTTCAAAAAGGATTTTCAAAGCCAAAGGAAAAAAATGTAAACTAACCCCAAAAAGAAATAAAGAGTTTTGTGAGGACAGTACAGAATCAGTTCTCCTGTCTGGTATGTTTAAGGGGAACACTAGTAATGTTGAACAGTAGTGTGTTTTTAAATTCTGGCATGAAGAAAGCTAGAAATAGGAGAAAGTCCTTAAGAAGGCAGTTAGAAAGAAAGGAAATAATCAGTATTGAGCTTTCACTGCTTTTCAAGGTTCAAGAATATTTCCTTGCGTTCTACTCCTACAGCTAGCTTTTTTATTTGAATTTTCATGTACAGCAACATGGAAGTTGGTTGACATTAAAACTCACACCACACATCATTTTAAGTTTACAGAAGAAGGATTTTAACAGATTAAATTAAGGTGATATATGCAGACAGTGTGGTAGAGATGAGAATTAGCAGATTTCGAGATTTTAGGAGGAATTAATCGTAAAAGAAATATCAAGAATGGTGCCAAGTACAGGGAGATATTGGAGATAATCTTCAAATCTCTACTGAAAGCCTCCAAATGTTCGTGAATTTAATTATGCTTCTATTGTCCAAACTAAACACTTCTGCTTATGAGAAGTTTAGGCTTTGCAAAGTTAGGAATCATCAGTCCGAAACTGGTAGAGGCTGTAATTGAAAGTAACTGAAAATAGAAAGTTAAGTAAAAAAATAGAAGGTTAAGTGGATTTCTCAGTACTGTCCCTATCAGTGATATGAGTTGAGGTCATTGTTCCTAGGTAGAAAATCCAGTGCAAGTTCACTGTTTGCTATTATTTCTACTGATAAGCCTTTTGCTCAGTTTGGTTCCCCATTCGCAATGTGAGACTGGCTGATCTACTTATTTATTTGGAATGTGTTTTTCAAATATGTTGGTGGGTGATTAGTCTCATAACTTGCTGAGAGGGGCCAGGTAATCAGCTCCAACTTAGCTCCCTTTTTCACTGCACACTAATTTACATGGATATATCACTCCAGCCCACAGGGTCCCATTGGTAGTTGGAGCAATCTGCACAGCTTATTCATATATGGCTGCGTCAAGTTACTGCATCTTATCTTTCAGTTATGATCTTTTGCTATTTTTGTGCTACTGTAGAGTTATATCTGTGTCTTATTGTAACCTACATGTTTCTAGTTGTACTAACTCAAGTTTCATGACTGCTAGCAATGTTTAGGGCATCATTAGGATTGCTTTCTAAAGTGGACCTAAAGTAGGACATGAAATGACTCTTCCCTAATACAGTATCGCTTAATAATAGGATTTTTTTTCTTCAATACAGAAGATATATCCTTACAATGCCCCTATCCTAGGAACAGCAAGCTTCTGTCTCACCTTTAAATCAACGAACTGCTTCTAGTCATTTCACAAAACATTATCTTCCATCACAACCATTCATTTGTACTAGACATCTATAACTTTTACAACTGGGGAAAGTATCTGCTGAAAATGGCTAAATAGAGATGTAACGTAACAAGGTGTAATCTAACATCTATGATAGTAGTAGTCTTTTTCTGAACTTACTTCAAAGAGGAACTAACAGAGTTGTAGCTTTATCCTACACAGTTTTCTTTTACAACTATATTGTTACCGTAGTTTTTCATAAAAATTAATATTACGTGGCTTTTCAGAGTAGAATGACTGATGGACATTGCTGAGATTTAGGATTTCATAACTGTAAGGTGCACACCACTAGTAGAATGCAAACCACTTGCATTTGACCAGATGCATCACACACTGAAGAAGTGCATCTCAGAGCTGAGAATCCCCAGGGCTACTGTTACCGATCTGGGGTAACAGGAAATAGTGGACTTCTGATGTAGAGAAAATTAATATACAGACTTGAATCGGTAGAGGCCAAAACAAGTGTAGGTTGTCCATAGCTGAATAAGGTTAGAAAAAAATCTCTGATGATATACACATGTACACAAACATTCTTGTTTGCTGTCACTCAGTGAAAATTATTCCTTTTAAACATACTAGAAACTACTACCTTGTTATACACACCTTAACATTCAATATCATCTTCAGGTACACACACATATGCATTATGTAAGTACGTATATGTGTATTTACCTTTTTTTCCTTTTTTTTTTTCTTCTCCAAATTACATTGTAGGTATGACTGTAGAAGAAGGTGATAGTTTCTACAATAGTTTTCATATATTTTTTTCATAATTTCTACCAAAATCACTCATTATGCTCTTCCAAAAAGCTAATGATTCTGTGATTTGTTCATGATTTTTTTTCTCCTTCAGATGTAGTTAAGAAAAAGCACATTTAGTGCTTGCAGTGAAAACCATTGATACAGCAATCCTTATGACAGATCCTTTTTATGCTGCATTATACCAGGGGGAAAAAAAGGAGACAAACCAAAACCCAAACAGAAAAATGTCTGCAGCGCAGATGTAGTGACAGGGGCTTGCCCCTTTCTAAACTGACGTGGGTTTTTAGTTCTTTCCAAAGCATATATCTGTCTTTCGAGAGAAGAGGTCCTAGGATTTTTTCTCATGGGAACCAAAAGTAAAACAAGGCTAAGTGGTTGCTAAGACTGAAAGTAGGATGCAGCTGGTCTTTCATGTAAGATTTATCTTTAGATATTCCTATACACTAAAGTGCTAAAATCATAAATAAATATTAGTCATTAATGACATTTGTTTCACAGTCTGACTAAATGCTGTGAAGCCTCCTACACTTGTCAAAATTTCCTCTCAAAGTAGAGGAAATTTTTGTACTCCACTCTGGAGTCCATGGTAACGTCTTAAACTGAACTGCCCTTGGACAATTGCCCCCTTGTTGCGCTCTTTGCTGTGTAGCATGTGGGCAATAGGAAGGATGCTTTGCTCAGCTTCTGCTAGACCAGCTCAGCCATCCTCAGGAATCTGATCCCACAGCTCCTCTGTAAAGAAGAGTCGAGAGCCTGAAGTTGGTGCAGTTGGTGCAATGGCTAAGACTTGCACTGCAACTGCAAATCCCCCTCTCCTCTTCCAGAATCCCTCACTCTATCTCTTCAGCAGCAAGCCTCAGCACAGAGCTGGCACTTAAGCAACAGCTTTTAATGTTCCTGTCAGTGGTGATGTCTCACAGAGCTGAGCGCTACAGATGCAGAATGTTTGTTTGTACAACACGGGAATTCTGCATGTGGTGGTGTCTTATTCTGGCTGCCCTAAGCATTGCCTTTATCAAAAGATTATACTTCCCATTGTGTTCGTCTTATGGAATGCATTTACATTTTTATGCCATTGCCAAGTTGAATTTCTTTGTACTTGAAAGGCATAACATCAAAAAGATACGCTACTTGTGAATAAGCCATGATAAAAAAGCATATTCAAAGTGGTTAGGCCAGACATTCATTTTGGCAAAGCCTGTTTTAATTATCTTTTTAAAGCTAATTTATCCTTCAACCAGGCCTTCAATGACAGGTGACATTTTCTAGTCTAAGTTGTCATTGTAGTGCTCATGGTATGTCTCTGACAGTTAAGTGTCTTTCCACTTGTCTTTAAAAACAACTGCTTCCGAGCGGGTTCATTGAGGAACTGACGCCTTTGAAAGGTAATGATACTTGCACATGTGGTCCTCCCGGACTTTCAGGCTTGAAATCAATCCCTGAGAGCTGAACATCTGTGGTCGCACACTGGAGTATTCACATAAGGAAGAGAATAAAATAATTTCTTTGTTCTAGCAACTGTCAAAGGTGATTAAGAGGAAAACAGTACTCAGGATGGCGACAATTTAAAAAAAGACTTTGCATTTATTCATGATAATTTTTTAAAAAGATCGTAAGAACTGAGTATACAATGGTAAATGTTAGGATTTATTCAGTATTAATGCAGTAATATGTTTAATATAACTAATACATTAAAGGTATAATTGATATATCTCATATGCATGTTTATTTCTGGAATTACTATCTCTTTAACAGGAATATTCTTAAAAATCATTTTGAGTTATCTACCTCATAAATTTTGATTGTGTAGTTAAGCTATTTTTCAGTCTAATCTGCACACTGTATATTCAAGCATATTGTGCTCCACCTTCAGATTAGTTTGTTTTAATTGAGTCTCCCTCTCCAGGAAAAAAAAAAGTTACAGAAGAAATATCCAAAGAAAATAATCCCCATGTAAACTGCATGCATATTTGAAAATGTAAAATACCAACCAGGGCTTGCTTTTTTTTTTGATAGCATTTTAGCATTTGCAGCTATACTTATGCTAGTGCATACAAGCTTTTGGGGATGGCTTAGCATATGTAGAACAGTAAGGATTAGACTGTTTTATGCTTTTTTCCTTTGTCAAAAAGAATGTTCAATTATTGTTAGCTTTCTCGGTAGGTGCCCTTCTGTAGTACTGCAGTCTGCTAAGCATTATGCATTTTCCTGTGCCCTTTTGAGACTCAGAACAGCTTGATTCCCCTAATAAACTAACATGTTGTTTTGAAACAATTCAGATGTAGCAACGCTTCAAGGACCTATGGCCCACGTGGAGTTTTGTGGGGCGTGGTATGTGTGCAATTAAAAATCTGTGCAAACGAAGTGTGGTAGCCCATTTAAAATTAATAACAAAAGCAATCTGTAATTGCTCACAGTGTAAGGCTGCTGGTGAACTTTAGGTTACATCATCCGTCATGCAGCAGGTGTTTTAATATTGCTGTGCTGAGAAGGCTAGTAATGTATGCATTTGCCCTAACCGCAAATAAGTCACTCCAGTTGTAAACCTGTACATGTGTATATTTTTGGATGTCATAGCATGTAGGATTGCATTTGCATGTAAACAGTTTACATTTTCTTACCTAATTAAAAATGTCTGTGATACACATTTTGCTTGTTCTGACAGTCTGTATAAAATATAAACTATATCACTGAGAAACACATTCATTCTGTCATGTCTGGCAGATCTCAAGTATTTATGTATATATGGAATTTTGTCAATTAGTAGCCCATTTAATAAAAAAATTATAAAAAAATATTCTGAAAGAAAAAAAATCCTGAGCAAAAATAATGGGTGTAGGTGTCATGGCTAAATGGCTAGATGTACTCTGGACTTCTGCCCGTCCCTCTCAAGTTCACCTGTGAAATGACAGGTGTGACTTGCACCTTGCTGAATTGAAACAGCACAGCAGAACCACACTTAAATTTCTTGCCCTTCTAATCTGCCCTTCAGCGATAGGGCTAACGTAATAGGTTCAAGCGTAAACCCTTACTAGTAGTCTATGACAGAACACATTCAGAGTGATATAAAAAATAACATTTTTGAAACAAAATAGTAAACGAGCTAGCAACAGAGCAGTAGTTTCTTTACAGCCGATGCCCTTGCTATTAGGTTTGAGTGTTTGAGATGCTCTTTATCTAGGTCATCATTTTGCCTTTCCTACTTTGTCATGCTTACAAACAATTCTTATTTTACCCCTTAGCAAGTAATGAATTATAAACACACAGAGAGCACATAATAGTCATGAAAAAGAACACTAATATTTACCAGTTCCTCACGATCGTATAAGAATGTCTGGGGCAGAAGATAATGGGGTGAGGAGAGGACAGAGAGAAGGTCCCTATCAGTCTCCTCTGTTCATGCTGTTTCAATTGCTATGACCTGTGAAAATATGCACTGATCCAGAAAACAAGAAAAAGTCAAACTTTATAGCCTAATACTAGGGACAGTTCATAACAAGTGGAGTTTAAATCAAATATGTGATTTTTTTACAGTCTTTTACAGTGTGGGTTTTTTTATCTGAATAATTACTTGAATCTATTACATGAATCTAAATATTATGACATATTCAAATTACAGTAACATCAACAAGATTGTCCAAGAGCAATTGCTTATAATACCCTATTGCATAAAGGTATGAACAATTTCCTTCAAGGTGTATGTTCAGTCCCTCAAGCAGAGAAAAGCATTGCATATACATTCTCAAAGCCTGGCAGGACAATCCAACAGTTAAGCTATTGTATAAATAGATTCACAAATCCAGAGCAAAGTTTTTATATATGTATTTCTTTGTTGCAAGTTTCTGAAAACTAAGCAGTTCAGAAATATCAATTAAAACATTAGATTGAGTCGGAATTATGTTTTTAAGATGACAGGGAGCATATTAATTTCCAACAGGAGAAAATAAAACACATTTCTTCATCCAATCTAATTTATTTTGTTCATTTTACCATCAGGCTCCCCCACAAGTATTATTATTATAATTCTATTACAAGTAGTGCTATACCTTCATAACTAGACAAATTTGCATCATGTACTACTGCCATTGTCTGCCTTTGAAGCTGTAACTAAGTTGTTCCTGAAGACTATTTGTGATTAGGTAATTCTAGTTGTGTGAGTCATGTTTTTTGTTAGCAAAAAACTATAAGTTCACCTCATTGTTTTTTCATAGATGAATTTCTCTCATATCTTAGATCCTCTTGTCTGCTCAGTAGCCTGCTGTTGGAATTTGCTACGGGCTTCTATTTCTATAGCAGCTGCAAAATAAATGGCCTGTATAGAATTCTGGCTTTTAATTTATCCCAGACACTGGACATTCCTGCATTCTCATACATTCAGTTACGAGTTAGGTTTGCCTAACTAACCAGGAAGGGACAACTCTGATATTTTTACTGAGTAGGCAATAGATATTTCTTGTCCGTTGCACTGATTTATTTGTTATGGTGTCTACTGTCTCTCGCAAAATATTTCCTTTGCTTTCTCTGTGGGCACAGTAGAGTCCCAATTGTTCTTGACATACTTAGGAAATTATAAATATTAGGGAACTACTATTTCCCACTGTGGCAAAAGACAGATGGCATTTTATACATTGTCAACAGAGAGTGAGAGTATGTGTGTGCAAGAAGCGTAACTGAGAGATTTGGATGCACTTTCAAGGCATTATTTATTTCTGTATATGGCATTTGGCACTGATTTTGTAGTAGAACTTTCTCTGTGAAAGGCAATTTTTTGATTAAGTAAAAAGAAGCTCACCGAGTAACCTTGTTCTTTTGGTATAGTTTTTCCCTGTTTATATTTCTGTAATATAACTCATTAAACATTCCTACCGAAAATTCAGATATTCACGAGTCACTGCTCCTTTCACCCTCAAATATACATTTCAGTAATGAGAAAAGGTTCAGAGCGGGTATGTTACTGGTTTGTGTTGATTACTAGTACCGGATAAAACTATCACTGATACCAAGAAGGAACAGTTGTCAGAAAAGTCTCAACCATTGCAGTCATAGACTGGAGCATCCTCAGTTGCTGTGTGACGTTAGCATTATCACACTGAGAGTTAACCTGAATTCAGAAGCTCTTGTGGCCTTTTTGAGGGGTATCCTACCGAAGTCTTTGGCCTTTAGGATACTTGATTTTCATAAGAAGCTAAGAATTTCTTCATTTGTACTGTATTCTCTGCCTGTAGGTCCTTGCTGTTCACTGTAGGTTGATCCAGAGTCTTGCGCTCCCTCAGAAGCAATTGCAGGTTAAATTCAGCTATTTATTCATGGTCAAATAAAAAGTCGTCTTTGAAAAGCTACTCACCATTGAGATGTTGTTTTGCCACTTAGAATGTAATGTATCTCTCATACAAGTCCTTTATCTCTTCTTCCTGGAGAAATCATTATATTTAAAGCAAACTGTATCATCTGACCAAGAAGGCCAACAGCATCCTGGCCTGTATCAGAAAGAGTGTGGCCAGCAGGAGTAGGGAAGTGATGGTGCCCCTGTACTCGGCACTGGTGAGGCCGCACCTCGAACACTATGTTCAGTTTTGGGCCCCTCACTACAAGAAGGACGTTGAGGTGCTGGCGCGTGTCCAAAGAAGAGCAACGAAGCTGGTGAAGGGTCTGGAGAACAAGTCTTATGAGGAGCGGCTGAGGGAACTGGGGCTGTTTAGCCTGGAGAAAAGGAGGCTGAGGGGAGACCTCATCGCTCTCTACAACTGCCTGAAAGGAGGTTGTAGCGAGGTGGGTGTTGCCTCTTTTCCCAAGTAACAAGCGATAGGACGAGAGGAAATGGCCTCAAATTGCGCCAGGGGAGGTTTAACTTGGACATGAGGAAAAATTTCTTCACCGAAAGGGTTGTCAAGCATTGGAACAGGGTGCCCAGGGAAATGGTGGAGTCACCTTCCTTGGAGGTATTTAAAAGACATGTAGATGTGGTGCTTAGGGACATGGTTTAGTGGTGGACTTGGCAGGGTCAGGTTTATGGTCGGACTCGATGATCTTAAAGGTCTTTTCCAACCTAAATGATTCTATGATTCTGTGATCTCTCTGGGAGACTCCTGCATTTTGTGGTGCTCTTGGATTACATGCAGTTTCCCTTATTCTAAGTGAAAGTAATCTAGGATGCCAAATTTTTAAACTAAGGAAAAACTGTACATGCTATTTCTTACGGAAGAAAGGCTTTGAAAGGCTGATTATCCACATTTTTTAAAATTGGGGTATTTGTATTAATTCCCTCCAAAACAGTGTTAAGTATTTGTAAGAAAGCTACTAATGTGACCCACTAAGTGAGGAGTACTTTTTCTAGCAAATAGAAAAAGCCATGTGTGACACTGTTAAGTTATGCTAGTTCTTGAACATGCATTTTATTTCATTTGTCAAGTATAACTCTTCCAGGTTTTCAAAGCTGCTGCTGTAGTCATGTGCAAATCTGGTTGACGTGGGAATTGAGTGGCTAGGACATGTTAGGTGCAGACTGGGTTTCCAGATTGTTTAAGCATCAGACACTGGTAAACCTCTCTTGTATATATATACACACAACAAAATAATTTTCAGAGATGATAAACTTTGCAAAATTTGAGTGGATTTTCACAGAAAGAGTAAAAAACATGTTGCTATATGTAAGGTGACTCCTTCAAAAAATGTCATTCCCTGCTCTAAATGATGTGCTACAGCTTCTCAGCAAAATATCTAAAAACTGTTACTGTAAGAAAAATGTGTATTTTCTTAGAGTAGATGTTACTGGATTCCTTTGGCTAGAAAATTCCAGAAAAGCAACCCAGGGAAGACAACTGGCTTGGACAATTTTCAATTGGAAAGTTAGTTTAGCAAAGATATTAGCAAATGTCAATGAGTTTTAAAATGGAAACAAGTAGGCTAAATTAATAACCTTTTACTTTCCCCCTTATTAACTCTTGTCCTAAATCTCATTTGCTGCTGGTATTGCAAAAACTCAAGATTCTATGTCTTTTTAATTTGTGAGCCCTGCCGTTTGTACTTAAGAGGAGATAAAAATGCAAACAGCATTGTGAAGTGTCAAATTAAATTTACAGTATGAATTCTGGTGATTGTTCATTTAATATACCTTAATGAAATCATAGTAGTATAAATATGCAAAAATAATTTGAATGCTATTATAATATTAGCAGAAAGGATTGGAATAGTGCTATTATCTCCAGTTTTTACTTCTTTTGTGCACAAAAAAATATTTCATATATATTATTGCAATATTTACATTTGCTAATATGCCACTGATTGTAAGTTCAAACCACACAATGGTTTGCATAGGATGTGTGCATCAACAAATGTGTTAAATTTTATATTTAGGTAGTTTGTATATATGTATTAGAGATTATGCGGCAACAATCAGTCAATAGGTAAATGAGATGTCAGATACTACAATGTATCTGGCTAGTGGTCACTTTGCTTTTCTGTGAGCTGAGGAAATACTTTAGAAGATACTTTGTGGTGTCATTATCTGTCTGTTAAATATCACACCAGTTCACATCCAAAATTTGAACTGATTTGCAGTGAACTGGCACATCCTTTTCCTTTACCTTGAAGTATCTGTCAGACTTCATAGTTCTGTTTACAAAATATTAGTTTGACTGTCTATAGTAACTTTACCTATCCACAAATATTTTTTCTCTTGACAAATGCAGTGGGGTTTTTTCAGGCGAGATTTTTTGAGAGATATTTTGAGTCCTGAGCACATGCTTGTTTATCTGTAATGAAAGGTCCTTGCTTTTTCCTTTTCTGTTTTACACTGAGGTATATTTATTTTGTTCCGCTGAACTTTTGACGTGTATTTTTCCACGAAGACTAGAGAAATCTCACTCTCATGCTTCTGTTTCAACTGGTTTGCCTGATTTCCTACCAATAAATTTATGGAGAGATGTGTAACATTTTTTCTTTATTACTCCTTATAATGTCCTGTGTGTCACAGTGGGGTTTATTAAAAGCATGATTTGTAAGTGCTATGTTGTATATCTGATCTCAAGGATCTTTCAAACGATCCTCACTTCTCTATAGGTAGGTGAAGAGATGAACAGGCAAAAATGTCAGCAAGTACTACAAAGATTCCTGTGTCCTATATGTTTAGAATCTTCAGGTCAAAGTTCATTTGTTTTGAATTAATGTTCATTTGTCAGAATTAATGTTTGCATTTATACTGGAAATTGGAAATTATCCTTGAAAACAAACTTTGAAAAGCATTAATTTTACCATTTGGAGATTTATTTGTTTGTTTGTTTTTTGTATCGAGTAATACTGAATGGTGTTTACTTCTTTTTTTAAGGAAGATACACTTTTTCTTTCTAGATATGAAGATGTAGGCTGCATTCAGAGTTCCTCTTCTAGAATACACATAAACATTGTTATTACTCTTTGAAAGTGGTATGATATTGCTTTCAACTCAGTATTACTTGCTGTACAGTATGGCAATTAGTATTACATTGTTTTGAAGTGCAGAATGTGTATTTTAAAATATCATACTTTTTGCTTAGGCTTCACGTCGTAGTCACATTGTAATTGCAGTAAACCATGCCTTTTACAAAGCAGATGTTTTACAGACACAGCTAAAGAAAAAGCATCTAGCATAAATGTTTTGTATGTCACTATTATGGATACATGCAGTACTAAATAAAGAGCAGGACACAGAACCTAGCAAGATCTGACTTTTAATTTTTTTTAAAAAATGTGCACAGTGTGTATAAAACATGGGAAATGTGCATATGTAAATTACCGTCCAGTCATTTTCAATTGTCAATGCATCATGGTCCCTTATGTCCGTGTTATTTCAGACGCAGATTTCATGCATGTTTAAAAATATAGCCCCTAAGAATGAGAAACCTCATAGAAAAGTTGCAGTCCAGTAAGTACAATAACAGTAATTCCTGGGGTTTTGGGGGATTTGCAAAGGCTTTTGTGTTTTTGACAATTAGAATGAATTATAAAAACACGATTAGCATTCCTGGTAAGATATTAAAGTAAACTTGTGTTATTTAGGGAGAATGCTTCTTCATTCATAGTGTAAGTGATATATATACTAATTATTGTTGAATGTTAGAAAGAATTAGAGGATTGGTTTCACTAAACTCTCTGGATTTATCACTTATCTACACCATATTTGTCCACCAATATATTGAGAAATTAGTAAGAACAACCTGATAAAGCTCAGCATCTGTAAATATCGTAGACAATATCCATGAAATTAATGAAGGGTTGGTTTTATTTAGTGTGGAAGTACATGAACGTAAAGCTCTTCTACTTGAAGATTAATGGAATTTGACTTCCTCATTTCTTATTTTATTGAAAACCTAAATTGCTCATACAACTCTGCAACAGGTTTTGCTAAAATCTAATGAAAATATGCCCACTTCATCATCGTGGTCAGGATTCTATTTCATATAACTAATTTTGTATTTTATGGAGGTATAGCGAAATAAACATAGTTTTCCTAAAATGACTAAGGAAGATTTCCTAAAATGACCTTTACAATAAATAAGTGCCGTATTTGTGAGCAGACTTCTGAGATTTAAGAATACGTGCTGCTTTTCTGCTGCCTTTTTTTTTGACTGCTAGTTTGATCTTCTGCCTGTCACAGGACATTATGTTTCGCTAATGTACTTTAATATTTCATTCAATAACTTGTGTTTGACTGAAATAAAAGTTCAGAAAGGCATTAATTATACATTGGTATGTTGTTTCAGTACCATGAAGATTTTTACCAGTTTTAAAATCATACTGATTTCATATTTGAATTTTTCTGGCTACAGTTCATTGATGTTAAATATTATATGTCAAAGAGCTCTTGGTAGCCAAAAAGCTTAATTTATTAAAGTATTTTATGTAGTATAACAATATCACCTATTTAAAAAAACCAAAACAAATCAAAAACCAACTATGACCAATTAGGTTTTTTCTCTTTGGAGCAATATAATTAGTATATGTATAAATATCTGTATTTTATACGTTTTGTATTCATCCTCACATGGAACAGGAAAACACTTGAGCATCATTTTAAGGAACTTCACAACTGGAAATCATCTGAGTACAACTTATCCTACTGTGCCAAGGGTATATCTGTGGGGGTGAAAAGCGGCACGGACTCCGGCAGACACGGCAACCAAAGACCTTTATTGCTCTTTGTTAGCATCTTTTATAGCAAGCAGAAGTGTACACGCGCTACCTGCAGCTTGCAGATAGGTTATAGCCTTGTGTTCACGCGCATCTATGCTCTAGCAGATTGGCCCGTTCTTTCTGATCCTGCGAAATGCCCTCATGGTCTTTATCTTGTTTTTCTCCTTCCAGCTGCACATTCCTTTCTCCGTTGTTTTCTGCTTAAGTGCCTTGTCATGCCAGGTGGTACAGTGTTTGCTCATTAAAATCAAACTCAGGAATGTCCGTTAGTGAGATTCCCATCCCCACATCTCCCCCTTTTTGTTTTACTAGAAACACTGCTGAAACAGATCTTTCAATCATTTTTCGCATACCTTGTAACAGACACGGCACACAAACCAGGATACAAAGGAACATTACTAAGCATAGCCCTCCTAGCTTGGCTAGTCCTTTTAACCAGCCACTTAGACCCCATTTCCCGAATAATTTATCCAACCAGTCCCAGGGGTCTTCCACTCTTAGCTTCTGTACTCCTTCCTTCAACATCTGAATGCTGCGGTGAATTGATTCTGAATGATCAGATAGGTTCATACAACACATTCCCTCCAACTCTTCACACCCATGGCCTTGCGCTAAAAGCAAAAAATCTATCGCTGCTCTATTTTGCAAAGTAGCATGTCGTATAGAATCTACATCCATTAATAATCCCGTTAGTGCTTCAGAGGTTGCATTTGATTGTTTCGCTAGCCAACATCCTAATTTATTTAATGTGACCAAACTTTTTGCTGCTGCGACACCTGGAGCCAAGATTGCAACCGCAGCTATAGTGTTCCGGTTCCATAGGTCGACAGCATCATCACATTGTGAAGAGTAGGCATGTGCTCTGCGCTTACTGCGCGTCTTAGGGGTGCTCCTTCTGTGGTCTAGGATCATAGATGTGTTTGGCATTAGTAGAGTTAATCTTCCCAACGAACACGGCTCACCTTTAATATGAGAGGGAATTCCAGGCCAGGCTCAGGAAACATTGGCCCCTGAATAATTGAAATACAAACACCAATCCATTTTTATGGACCCTAATAGCTCGAGTTCCTGAGGTTCTATTGGCAAGTGATTAAGATGTGGCAGGCATCCATCCCAATTGTCAGTGGCGTGTCGTCCCCCCCCGCAGGCCTCCTTGAAAGGACTAATCAGGCCCAAGTCCCAATTATCTAAAGGAAGCCCCACTAGGCAGGTAGAAAAGGGGTTACCGGGGGAAGATATCGACAGGCAGATGGAATCCTGTCCTGTCTGATTGGCCAGTTACCCAAACATTTTCCTTCGGCTGTGAGGGTGCCCATAACGCAGCAACCGCACACAGTGATACTAGCCACAAGACACCCCCCCATACTGGCGTCATGGTTTACGTTCTCTTTTTGTTCCGTTTCCACCCAAGTCGTTTGTCACACTGTCGTTTGGTACTTTCCCAGTCCGTTTCCCACACAGTCCACAGCTGGGGGACCCAATGTGATCTCCCACACACTAGCTGTAGAATCTGTGGTTCGGCGTTCCCGGTGGTATTCCCTTTACACCTTGTGCACCTTCCCGCCCGGAACTGAGAGTGACAATACCGGTTTCTTTTTTTTTGCAATTACAACATTTGCACAAAGTCCATGCGTGATGTGTTGATCCGGGACACTGGAGGCAGGGAATTCCTGTCACCTCTCGATTATCCAGTTGACTGTTCTCTGCCGCCTGGTGTTCCCAGTCCACGGCTAATGGCAACACACTTGGTCCCCTATATACCCCGGCACGGCCTGGTCCACTAGGTGGTTCCCCAAATATCGAATGAGATACTTTGTGTAAGTCCCAGTAATCTACTTCAAACCGTTGATGCATCTGTGGGCTCCTTGGGCTCCTTGTCCAGATACGGTCGAACGCAGCGGGCAGGTATCCACCGGGGTCCACGATCTGTGGAAACACAAGCATATCCTCTCCCCCATGTTATAAGATCATAAGGGCCTTCCCATTGGCTATTTTCCAATGACTTGACCCACACCCGAGCCCTTTCTCCTACTGGAGAAGCTGAGTTACAAGATGTAAAGTGTCTCGCTATTACTGTGTTAGGGCTGCCAACTGCTGTCCTGTCTTCCCTTATTGTAAGATGATTTAACACATATATTGCTTTATGGAGGCGGGCTTGCGGTGATTCCCCTAGCATTCCCCCTTTTTGTTTTTGTAGTAGCTGCTTGAGAGTGAGATGAGCCCGCTCAACGATACCCTGGCTCTGAGGGGAATAAGGGATACCAGTGATATGTCGAATGCCCCATTGTGCCAAAAAGGCCTGCGTTTTTGCGCTTATGTACCCGGGCCCATTGTCCGTTTTGATCTGGTGTGGAACCCCTAGAGCAGCAAAGGCCCCTTTCCAGTGCCGTAAAATATCTTTGCTTTTTTCTCCGGTCTCTGCGGTCGCCCATAGAGCTCCGGAGAATGTATCGATGGAAACATGCACATATTTTTGTTTGCCAAATTCTCCGATATGAGTAACATCGGATTGCCAAATCTGTAGGGCCTTTTCTCCTCGGGGATTTACCCCTGTTTGGGGTATGGGAACTAATTGCTGACAGTCAGGACACATTTGTACAATACTTCGTGCCATGTTCCAAGTCAACCCAAATTGTCGACGCAGCATTCGGGCAGATTGATGGAAAAACTCGTGCGACAATCGGGCTTGTGTAGAAACGTCTGGTACAGGGATTGTCCATACGGGGGCAGCGAGACGATCAGCTCGCGCATTCCCTTCCGATATAAACCCTGGGAGGGAGGTATGACTCCTCACGTGGAGCACGTAATACGGGTTTACGCGACGATTCAACAAGTCCCATACCTGTTTGAACATTAAAAACACTGGTTCGTTATCAACTTCTTTGAGCCAAGCCTTTTCCAAGCGCCTGACAACGTTGGCGACGTACTGAGAATCAGTAACCAAATTTAATGGCATCTCCCATTGGCGAAAGACCTGAATTACTGCGTATATTTCCACCAGCTGAGGACTTCCTACAACATGGTGAACTTGATGTTTCCATTCCCCTTTTTCACACCACACTATAACTGCCTTACCTGTTCGTCCTGATCCATCGGTGAATAAGGTGGGTCCTTCGACAGGTACCTCCTTACTCAACGATTCAGGAATTATACTGATTTCCTCATTAAGGGAGAATAATTTGTGAGATGGATAGTGAATTAGAATTTGTCCCTTAAAGTTTTCCAGCGCTATCTGTAGTTCTAGGCTATTAGCCTCACACCAATTAAGGTGGTCTTTAGTCAGTGGGAGATAAATTGTTTTAAGATCTGTGCCCGTTAATTCCAAACATCACGCGCGTCCCTTTCGCACAAGCATCGAAAACATTTCCACCCTTGTCACTATCATTTTTGGTGCTTGATGCAGCAGGAATACCCATTCAATGATGGCTAAGGGATCCTGGGTACCCTTGGTGTCCCATTGGCCTAAGAGGCCCACTGCTTGTCGGGACTGATTCAGGACATACAAGTTAACTCCCAATCCTTCAATTACGCGTTGTGCTTGCCTTTCGGTAAGCGCCTGTGATATTTTTTGTAGCGCTTGTTTGGCCTCTGTCGTTAATTCTCGTGGAGATGTCAACTCAGGATTACCCTTTAACAACTTGAACAGTGGGTTTAACATGTCATTATCTATTCCCAGCAATGGGCGTACCCAATTGATAGTCCCTACTAGTTTTTGCAAGTCATTCAGTGTTTTAATGTTAGATTGCAAGGTTATGGGTTGGGGCTGTATCGTATGTTCTAAAATCTTCCACCCCAAGTACTTCCACGGGGATTGCACTTGCACCTTTTCAGGAGCTATTTGCAAGCCGTATGTCTTTAACCCCTGCAACATATCTTTCATAACTGTGACGAGTTCCTTTGGGTCTCATCCAGCGATTAAAATATCGTCCATGTAGTGATAACAAATTAAGTCAGGATATTTGTTTCTTATGGGCGACAACGCACACGCAACATACATTTGACATATTGTGGGACTGTTTTTCATGCGCTGGGGCAACACCGTCCAATGATATCGCAACCTAGGCCCTTGATGGTTTACAACTGGGAGAGAGAAGGCAAATCTGGGAGCATCTTCCGGCGCTAAGGGAATCGTGAAAAAGCAGTCTTTCAAATCGATAATCACAATGTCCCATTGACGAGGTATCAATGTCGGTGAAGGCATACCTGGTTGCAATGTCCCCATATCTTGAATCACGGCATTTACTTGCCGTAAATCATGTAGAAGTCTCCATTTTCCACTTTTCTTTTTTATAACAAACACTGGGGTGTTCCAGGCGCTGGTGGTGGGAACCAGATGTCCTTGACTCACTTGCTCGTCCACTAACGTTTGCAACGCGTCGGCCTTTTCCTGTGATAGGGGCCACTGATCCACCCACACTGGCTGATCGGTGAGCCATGTGAGTCGAACGGTGGGCCGAGCGCCAGTGACCCCCGCTAAAAATGTTGATGCGGATCAGCAGTGCCAATCACTAGTCCCCAAGTGCTCAAGACATCTCGTCCCCACAGGTTTAACGGCACAGGAACCACAAAAGGTCGAATAGTTGCAACCTGCCCTTCTGGGCTTACAATCTGTATTAAGTTGGCACTCTGCCTGGACGTCGACAGGCCTCCGATTCCCACTAGCCCTGTGTTGACCGGGATGGTTTCCCATGATCCAGGCCACTTTGCAGTACTGATGATAGTAACGTCTGCCCCTGTATCTATCATTCCCTTCACTACCAGTTGTTCCGGTTTGCTGCCTTTATTCTTTAGAGTGCAGGTCAAAGTGGGCTGAGTTCTTTGGACAAGCTGAGTCCAAAAAATATTTGGTTCACCTGTGGACCCAAATCCACCAGCCCCCCGGGAAATAGGATCCCGATTACGAACCATACTCTTAAAAGGAACTAGCTGTGCAATCCTACTTCCAGCTGGAATAAATACTGGAGGAGAGGGGGTCCATAGCAACGCTTGCAGCTGTCCCGTATAATCAGAGTCGATAACCCCAGGTAACACAAACAAACCCTGCATAGTAGCACTGGACCTCCCCACCAATAGGGCACTCAGCCCCTGGCCAAGGGGGCCTCTCACATTGAGGGGCACCCTGTGCACAGTCTGATCGTTTATAGAGAGATTGGTGGCTGTGGAGACATCCACTCCGGCACTGCCGATGGTTCTGGCCTTGAGGTGATCCAGGCCTGCTGAGACAGCGGTCTCATGGGGTTTTGGGGTTGGGGATTTTGGGGTGGCATTTGTGTCGGTGCGCGCCCCCGCCTCGCGCTCGACTTCCCGTTTCCCGACAAGGGTCGACCACGGAGATCGTACTTCGACCGGCATTGATTAACATAGTGCCTCCCCTTGCGGCAGCGCGGGCAAATACCAGGGGGCTGCTGAATTCCTTCCGATCCTCCCTTTTGTACAGGATTCTCAGGACATTGCCGTTTAAAATGCCCCGAGTTTCCACAGCGGAAACACGCTTTGTTACCGGGACGCAAGGCAGCGGCTACACAGGCTGCAAAAACCTCATTCTTATGTGTAATTGAACCCACACGATTGCACGCATCAAGCATGTCTATTATGGTCGGATTTCGCAATGTCTGCAAGACTCTTTTACAGTCCTCATTGGCATTTTCTATAGCCAATTTCATAAGCAATGCCTCTTTGGCTTCAGGATTTTGTATTTTGAATAGCTTCTTGGAGCTTGTCGATAAAATCCATATAAGGTTCGTTGGTCCCTTGCTTAATGCTAGTAAAGGATTTTACCAGTCGTCCTGTATCAGGGACCTTTATCATTGCTTGAAACGCAAGGTCTGCTGATTGTCTTAAAATTTCAGGCGCCAGCCGTGCCTGCAGTTGCGGCGTATTGATAGGGTCCTCCCCCATTAACTGAGCAAGTCCCGCGCCCCGTAGCGGGTCTCCCGCTCGCCGTTAAAAGCAGTAGCCGAATCAAGGGGAATTCCCTTTCGTTTTAGCCATGAAAGCAATAGGCGGAGGGTATAATCATCATACTTAATTCCACACTTTTCTAACAGCTTCTTAATAGTACATAGTATAGATTCCTTCTCCTTAGTTAGTTGCGATCCCATTTTAAGTTTCCCAGCTGCTCACCTCTGCTCCAACGAGGCGATGATTCAAAGTTCCGGCTCCAGCTCTTTCCTGAGACTGCTCTGTCTCCCGCTGGCTATGACTCGTTCAGCTGGCTCCCCACCGGTGCTCTGTTCCAGCATTTTCGCCCCACGTTGGGCGCCATTTGTGGGGGTGAAAAGCGGCACGGACTCCGGCAGACACGGCAACCAAAGACCTTTATTGCTCTTTGTTAGCATCTTTTATAGCAAGCAGAAGTGTACACGCGCTACCTGCAGCTTGCAGATAGGTTATAGCCTTGTGTTCACGCGCATCTATGCTCTAGCAGATTGGCCCGTTCTTTCTGATCCTGCGAAATGCCCTCATGGTCTTTATCTTGTTTTTCTCCTTCCAGCTGCACATTCCTTTCTCCGTTGTTTTCTGCTTAAGTGCCTTGTCATGCCAGGTGGTACAGTGTTTGCTCATTAAAATCAAACTCAGGAATGTCCGTTAGTGAGATTCCCATCCCCACATATATCAACTGTAATTGTGTGCACACGACTCCTGAACTGGCTTTTACTTTTTCAGGCATGTTAAAAAGTCTGTCACACAGCTTACCCAAGCAGTTCACCTGGCAAGTGATTTCCTAGCATAAGTCACAGTTTATACCCACTTAAAATGTGCAGTGCTATGCTAAACCTGGCCAGTGAATACTATTTCTGCCAAGATGCAGAAAAAAAAATAAATCCTAGGTTATTTTACTCCATCCTTTTTTGGAACTTCTTCAAGCGATTAGTATTGGTGGCTTTTCTACTACACACACTGACATAAGACGTCTTTCCCTTCTGTTCTCTTTCCCATCCCATTCCTCATTACATGGTTTATATTATTTTTGTATGCATCCTTAAATATTACTGATGATTGTCCTAACCCTCCAGAGAGCCCACAGGGAAATTTAAGGACCCCTTTTTCCATGATCACCCTTAGCAGCTTTATACGCCAGCATAATAGGAATGAGCAGTAATCTTTCTGTTCATTATCTGAGACCTTATAGGTCAATGCCCAGAGACAAAGTTACCTTTGGATTTTTCCAAAGGTAAGGCACAGATAAACAAAAATTTAAAAAAAAAAAAAAATTGTCAATAGAAATAAAGCCAGATATGGCAAATGGGCAAAAATCAATAGACTTTTGGAAAAACCTCTTAAGAATTTGCGTAATTTTAAAAGTTGTATGAAGTAAGTGGGAGGAGGGAAGGTTAGTATATAACTTGTTTGTGGTCTTTGGGTTAAGAAACTGACTGACATGAGCACGGTCACGGTTGCATCTGCTCAGGACTGCAATCCTAGCTTTGTGTTTGTTAACAGAGTGCCAAGAATTTAGTTTAATGTGAGCTAGAGGTTATGACTGTGAATGGGGGTGTGTTGAGGCATTTGGTGGAACAGAGTGTGTTAGTTAGGTATAACCTGGTAGATAGAACTTTTTCCATTGTTGATTTTGACAGCCATTCCTCTAGGATGTTCTTTCAAGCTATTTACTAATGAAGACTGCATGACCTAGGTAATCTGTCCTAGTTCTTCTCTACCCTTACCATTATAAAGTTTTCCCGATGCTTTTCACATGTACTAAAGCCCACCATTTGTTACTCTTTCCATCAGGGACAGGGAGATCACTTTTAGTAGCAATGTTTTGTGCATGTGAAGATTGTAATCATTGTTTTTCCTTAAAAATCTCTCTGAAGAAAAAGAAAAGAAAAGAAAAAGATTTATTTAGCAATAGTTGTTTTCTGAAATTCATACTGGTTATACTAGTTTTTCTGTGTTTTCATAAGTTTTTTCATCATTGCAAAACAATCAGCTACTTTGTGGGGTTTTTTGACTTTTCTTCTTGAGTTGTTCTTGTCTCTCTCCCTCTTTGGAATTATGTGCTTATTCTACTCTTAGACTAGATTATCCTAAGTATCTCCTCTACTTAGCCTCAGTTTCTTTCTTTGCCAGGTCTTTGAACAAAGGTAATTATAATAATCAAATAACATTCTTAAAGCAAATATAATTTATCTTCACGTTAGAAGTTAAAAGGTATTTTAAAAGTGTGTTAGTATTCTAAGCAACCAAATCACTTCACTATGTAATCTCCAATTATATCAAATTTATTCTAATCAGTGAAAAGTTCCAGTTCCTCTTGCTTGCTATTCAAACTTCTAAAACCATTATATAGTAACTGAAAAAGTATCATCTTCCCATAAATTACCATAAAGCTTCTGCTTGTGATGATGGTCTGATTTTGAGTTAACCAACTGAGACACGTTAATCTTCTACTCTAAGAATAACAGAGCCAGGCAGTAAAAGAGGAAATAATACTGTAAGGGCAGAGTTTTGAGAAAGCCATGCAATACAAATGTGTCTGAGGTGCAGGCCACTCCCAAACATACAGACCATCCTACTTCAGACCTACCAGTGCTCCCCAAAGGTGCTCTGTTTATTTTCAGTAGCTCATTTATGACAGATTCCTTATGTAGTAGATTGTTTCATCTCCTAAGAGTCCATTTCATCCCACCTCTTCAGCGAGTATTCAGTGGCTTATGATGCAAGTCTGGGGTTCTTTTCAGTGTGTGGCTATATAGCCTTACTAAAGAAGGCAGGGTCAAGAAATGTAATTGACATTGTGGACCTACTTTGGTAAGGTTTGTGGCAGTCCTTTGAATTTATTCCTGCAAAATTTATTCCTCCAACTATTAATATGGTAGAATATCCGTCCCGCCCCCCCCCAAGAAATCCAGTGAGTTTTCGACTCTTGTGTTGCTAAAATGTACTGAATATCTGTTCAGCATTTGGAATTTTCTTAAGCTTTGCATACTTTGTGTGCACATGTGTCATGCTGCCTGCAGAGCTTAAAAAGGTGAGGGGAGACGGAGTCTAATGCCAAATATATTGCCTGTGTTATTGTCGATTTTTGATCTCTTGGTTATATCTATATTTACTAGTGTCACAAGTGCTTGGTATCTGGATGGCATACTGACGTACGCTCTGAGTTTACTCCCCATGCCATGATTTCCTCAGAAAAAGAATTTAACATGTGAACCAGATCAGACCCTGAGTTCTGCCCCAATGTGTACCAGCAGATAGGTCTGTGTGTTGTCAATAGATAGTTGATAGCAGGCTAGACTAAATTTCACGAAAGGTACATGCCCTGGATAAGTGCAGAACATAATACAAATGGAGACTGGAAAAAGCCCCTGTAGAAGGGGAATAACCATATTTGCCATATTTACATTTTATCACCCAACTCAAGGGAGAAGGGAGAGCTGTGACGTCATCATATTAAGATATTGAGAGTTTATGAAAGGCATCAAGAATATTCTGAGTTAAAGGGATATTTTCTTTTTTCCAAATCCCATAGACATAGCAGATCTGCTGGATGATTTTTTTGAAGCTGTTACCTGGGAGATGGAGATGAGAAAGTGTCTTTATGGAGTAAAGGTGTCTAACTGAGAAATGACGTTATGACATCGTACTGTGGTGATATTAATAGCGTGGAAGACTGAGCCCCCGAAATGGAAGATGTCAACAGCATTAGTCATCCATTTCTTTGAAATAAGCTGTCTGTGGTGTTAAAATTCTCTCATCTCCTTACAGTTTTGGAGAAAGTTTAGGGAAAAGGAATATAATTCATGAGCTAGTGGTATCTGAGTTTCCACCGTAAGGTGGTGATCTTCATTTGAAAAGATGACTTTGAAGGCAGAAGAAAAAAAAGAGAGGTTCTGGGATTCTGCCTTATAAGAGATCAGACGCTTTTTCAGAGCTTTGTTTCCTGGTGATCACAGCTCATTCCAAGGGCCAAAATGTGGTTTTGATTCTACATTTTAGAAAATTGTTATCATTTCTGTTTCCAAATTTTCCCAAGTGACAAAAGGCTTTGGAGATACAGTCATTACCTAGTTTAGGACAAGTCCTAAAGAAATGGAACCCTACTCTAGCTTGTAGATTTCCCTCTGGTAGAATGCCCTTCTTCACCAATCCTGCCTACGTGTATTATATTAACTTGAAAATGTTGAATTAATTCAATATTAAGTACATTTTTACACATGAAAGCATCATAATTTCATTGTAAATTGCAGCACTTTGAAGTGCACCACTTTCATACATCAGCTCTGATTTAGGTGGACAAACTAATGCAATCTGCCAACCTCAATATCACTTTAGTACTGGCCCTCTCTATGACCTAGGTTTGAAACAAAATGTAAGGCACACTCTAAATCTATGAAAGCTGCTCTAAGCAAATTATAACATCATATCCCTTAAGAACAGATTAATGTCTGAGGAATATTAAAATATTTTTACAAGCAATGTTGTAAGGGATACATTAAATGAATATTCATTGAAATATTAGGGTTACTCAAATATGTTCATGTGCATAAAATGGCAGCTGAAAGCAAAGTTTATCTTGCCATGTAATGCAAACGCATTTTTAAAAGCTATATGTATTGATTACATTTATTGAAAAAATATAACTCTTAGGTGAGAAAACTCATGAGCGCGAGCCTAAAGGTGACAATCCTAAATTAATAACTTCCTTGGAAGAAGAAAATGTAGAAGCATTGCCTTTCCAAGGATAAGCTGTTCCTCACATAGTAAAAATGAATATTAGTGTCTGCCTTTTTGCATCATTTTGAGCTTTTAATATAATAGGATTGCAACATTTTCTTAATGTGTTAGTGTTTTACAGCTTTTCCCAAAACTTAGGTGCAGATTTTCTATACTTGGAAACTAAATGTGGAGAGAGATATCTAGAGCCAGTTAAAATAGGACTTAATTTATAAATAGTTTTCAGTGGAGTGATGGGTCTACTTATAAAGAAAAATTGTAATTTTTACCTTCGACATTTGAACCAATTAGATTTATCTAGAGACACTGTTAAAAGAAGTATCCAAAACCTTATTGTAAAGGGTTTATATGTCTTTAGACAGATTATTGTAACTATATCTGGAATAAACCTTGAGGTTTATGGTAAGTCTGAAGTACTCCATTGAAATTCTGTAAAAATATTACAGAAAAAACTGTGAATTTAACGTGGTGGAGAATCTTAAATTGTCAGGAAAAGTTTACAGAAGAAATGGTAGGTCTTTTTAGTGTAATTCTTAGACTGCTAAGGCCAGTCAAACTTGAAAAATAAGGATCATAAATCATCACATGTGCTTAATAGCTAGTCTGTTCCAAATAATTTATATAAAAATTATTTATTCTAAATGAAAAAGGGAAAACTAAATAAATACAACATATACGTATTAACTAATCATTTTTCATGAACAACAGCTCTTGTCCTTCAGAGATGACTCTACAGGGGTTTGGTTACTCATGGATATTGTGTTTGCATATGAGTAGAATGAAGTCTAAATTTTGATTTATCCTGTGCTAGCAGTGGTGAGCTCTTTACATATTGAAAACTATTACATATCTACATATTGTAGGGAACTAGACAAAATGTCTTTTTTAATTTAGATTTTACATTATATAAAGTACAGTCATATACTATGAGAACAGCATTAAGGGTACCCACTCAAAGAGAATTTAGATAACTACCAGCCTGGAAAGTTTTTTGTAGAACCAAGAAATCAAGCTGTGTTATTCCTTTGCCTGTTATTGCTAAAAAACATACCCCTAAAGACACATCTTGAAGCTGGAATTGAATCTAATTTATTTCTTTTTATTGCTATATTAGCTCTGCAAATATTAGGTAAAAATGCTGTGGAAAGAATGCACACTGAATTTGAAAATACCACTTTAATTCAGCTTTTTGTTTAAATAATCACACTTTTGATGCCAATATGAGAAGTCTGCAAAATTAGGGTAAAGTATTTCAAATAAATTAATTTTATTTAGCAGTACAATTCCAATTTCCCCATTGTATTCATATCCACCTCTCCCCAAAACACTCTAGAAGTCTATGGTTTTCAGGAGACCAAGCCAAATCTTTCTTCATCATCAGTGATGTGTAATTCGGCTGAATGATAGGCACCTGTGTCCCAATCAGGAGAGAAGAATCTTTTCTATTTTTAAGCCAATATATAACTGCTGATGCTTGACAGCACATTTAATGGCTGGTGTAGCAGACACAGCATGAAAAGTAATTTTAAGGAAAGGACAAGGAAAGGGGACAGAGAGAACAGAAATTTCAGTTTGTGGCTGGTATGATAGTAATGTATTTTCATCCAAGTGAGTAGAGAAAAGCATCTTGTGAGTATAAGGAAGGGGATTTCGCAACTGATAACTCTTCAGGACATGATACGAAGTATAAGATTAAAAGTGTATGGCTTACGACAGTGATTTGTTAAGCAGAATCTTATAACATTTTAAAAATTGCACAATAAAATGAAGAGATTGTGCACAGGAGGAACAGTTTATTTGCATCAATAAAGAGAAGTAGGACAAGACACCAGACTGACTGGATTACAAAAGGATGTTCAACTCTCTGGAACAAAACCTGATGATTTTAGTATATCATATAAGCTGGAGTGAGACTTGGAGGGCACCTGTGAAAATTTTCACCTGAAAAGTTTATTGAAGGCTCAAGTTCAATTTTCATGTAAATTGTAATTTAGTAGTCCTGTGTTTTAAATACAGAACTTTCTATTCACAAATGTAATTACCGTAGATAAATATTAATTGAAGAAATTGGCTTGTTATTAAGGAATGAATACAGAAATATGTCTTGTTTTTGTCCATCCTGTCCCCCCCCTCAAATTCAGGGTAACTACATGTAATAGAAAGTGCGCAGCTTTCTATGCTTCCAATGCTTCCATATGAAAAAAAAGATTTACAAAATAATCAGGGAAAGTTCTAAAAGACTAAAAATAAGTAAGCTCTTTTATAGTGATGCTGATTGAATGTGCAGTAGCTAACGTATGGAAGATGCTGGTTTGCCCTAACCATTGATGACAGATGCTTGACCCTAACTAGCAAGGGCAAAAGCCTACTGATCAAGGGAGAGACTAAAAGAGAAGATAGTGGAGATTAAATATTTAAGTAGATGCATTCTTATGTTCAGAAGATTTGTCATCACTCCTTCTTAGTGGTGATTGCCCTCTGAAGTACTGACTAAAATTTGTTTTGTTTGTTTTATGAGATCTGACAAGATCATGACCTGATGGTTGCATAAAGCAGGCTAAGGATTTTTATTTGTCATTGAAGCCTCAGAGTGAGATGATAAGAGATACAGACCTAAAGTCAAACCGGGTTTATCTCATAACACATCAAAGTACGGTGCTCAGGCCCTAAGAAGAGACTTCAAATGCATTAAAAATGTCAATGCAAGTTTAGAAAAGTGGGTGTATAGGTAAGCGTGAGTTATACTTGTGTTTGTAAAAGTATTCTCTGTTTTGAGTTGTTCATGGAGTTCTAAGAACATCACATTCTGGATTGAGACGTTTTACGTGGAGAAAAAGGAGTCATCTCAAAACAATGTCATCAACTTGGAACATTTTTGTATTAGAAGAAACATTTTCTGGGGTAAAGAGAAAAAGAAGTGTGTTTACTTTTTTCTGCCTCTTTTTTAAACGTGTGCAGAAAGCAGAAACAGACGGATATAATCTTGCTCTGTGAGTTGGGAATGAGCCATCTGTCTCAGCATGAGTGTATTGAGATTATCTCCATTGCCTGTGACGTTTCAGCCTTGTTTTCCCAGCATCTACTATCTGGTAAAGTAAAACTCTTTAAAAAAACCCAGCAAAAACCAGCAAAAGAAATCCCTAACCCCCCAACCTTCTGCTCTATACATTAGCAGATGAAGTTCTAATACCAGACCTATTTTCAGCCATGCAGGTTCTTCTTCAGGTTTGAAACAGAAAGGTGGAGATACAGCTAAAGAAAAGGTCAAGAGCAATTGTTGTGAATTTAATCTGCTTATGTTCATTTTCTTCAGGGAGCTGAAGTTTTAGTAGATTTTTATAACTTTGGAAGTGACTTCTGAGTATTTCTCAGGGTAAGAACTGGGTTCTGTCTTGTGGGTTGCCTTGGCAAGAGAAGAAATTCAGAGTAAAATAAGGCTATAATTACTTGAGAATGAGAGTACTTGAAATAAATTGTCTTTGGGCTAGCCCATTCAAATACATTATATGGATAAAGACCTGAGGTGGGACTCATCTATAAAGTCACTGTTTGGTGTCAGGTTTACTGTTAAGTGGGGACAAAGCCCTAGGTTTTATGTTTTTAACAATGCAAGTGGGCAGCAAAGCAACCATTCAGCTATGTTTTCACTGAGTAAAAGTTGACAGAACATCAAAGTTTATACAACTTCAAGGCTTAATACTAAACGATACTTGCAGGAATGTTTGTTTGGTAAAGAGTTCAGCTGCAAAAATAAATGGAAAGATGCTCCTTCAGCAGAGAATTGCCAGGTTCTTTCCATGTGTTAAGAAAAGTGTTTCGATTAAAGTATTTGACGATTTTTAGGGAAATGCCTGTTGAAGGTGTTATGCAAATAATAATATGATCTAAAGTATCTAAATGTATGTAATATCATTTAAAAACGCATACAAGATATTTCCTCCCAAACATGATAGCTGTTTTCCAGAAAGGTAATCTGTGGGCTGTGTTGTTTATTTAGGGTCTCCAGAAAAAATATTTGATTTTCCAAAACTGAGGAAAATTTAAAGAGAAATGAATCTAAAACATTCAAATGCATAAAAAGTCCAAAAAGAAATTCAGAGTTCCTTACAAAAAAAAGGTTTTAATAGCTCAAAATACTTGAAGTCAAAACTAAACAGAAAGCAACTTGACCTGAAAGCTTTGCTTTTGAAATATGTCAGGAATTAGAGTATTTTTAAGCAATTTGTATGAACAGAGTCAATGAATTTATATGTAAAAGCAAGAAGAGAAAAGGCAAGTAGATTATAACTTCTACATTACTGTAATTCTGAAGTACAGAAAAATGATTCAGGAAAGTTAAGAGTACAGAGGAAAAATCTGCGATCAGAGACAACAAAGCAGGCTGTAAGTCTATGTGGAAAAATATCTTGGTAGCAGTATAGATGTATTCATTGCTGGAAGGCATAACATTGTAATGACAAGTAACAAAGCAGTTCCACAAAATTTGTGGTTGTGCATTAGGGAAAAGGTGAAAGTACTCCTAGCACTCTAGAGATACACTTCCAGTTGATCAGTTTGTTAGAGACAGAATATGATACTTACAATATCTGTCCTAGGGAGAAGACATGGTTAAGGAATTTTCATACCAAAAGCAAGCCTTTTCACTTCATTCTTTATCTCTCTTCATGGCAAGAACTAGCCATTTCTTCCTGTTCTTTGGTTTCTGTATTTTAATCCCATCTTCTAACGTTCCCTCTTCTGCAGCTTAGTTTCCTTAGAAGCCTTTGGAAAGGGATCTTAGAAATAGATGTTTGGAAAACCAGGGTACTATGTGAACCACATCTCCCTTATTCACACAGCTGCTGACTTTGTCAAATAATTCAAATAGTTTTGTGTGTTGTGGCTTCTCTCCCTTATTGTGATTCTTAATAATTTTCTTTGGAATATATAAACAAACTCACATCTGTAATCTCTCAGCTTATCCCAGAGATCTGTCTAAAAATTGGCAGCACATTCTCTGCCTTGTCATTTCTTTGTACCTGAAGTTGACTTAAGCAACGGGTCACATGCTGGTTTGCACCATCGGGCTTTCATACATGAGTTCCTTTTGAATTGCTGGGCAGAGACTCTCTTGCCCAGGTGATTTGCTACTTTCCCCTTTATCAGTCTGCTCCAAAACCTTTCCTCCTGAAACCTTAATTTGGGAGAGTCCCTCTGACCATTCCCCTCAAAACAAGCTCTAGGGTGGGTGTAGGAAGCCCCCGAACTCCACTATAGCAAACACTACTGCAAAGAATTAATTTAGATTTTCTGCTGCAGCCTTATCTTACTTGGGCATTCCTTTTCCACCCTGGTCATCTATCAGCCCTTCTGAGTTTGGCAGGCTACCAGCTTCAGATGTGTTTGAAAAGATTTTACTACTGCTTTTTTAAGTCTTTAGCAAGTTGTCACTCAAAGGGGTTTTTTTGTACAGGTGTTCTTGGAGGTTTGGGGACAGGGAGGCAGCCTTGTTAATTTTCTGTTTAAATAACAGTTTATGCTCTTTTCTATTTTCCTTAATTGTACAGAACATTCATTTGTGCATGTGTTGCTTTACTTTAATAAAGCCCTTTGTCCTGCTGTTTAATCACATATCCTGTGTAAATGGAACTTTACTGTTGACATTTTCCTTTCTTGTTTCCTACCTGAATTTTATAGACTTCTGTTGTACCCTTCCCTACAGTTGGATTGCATTCTTGAAGGATATGATGTCCCAAGCTATGGGCACCCTTTGATTTTCTTTTGGTCTTTAACTGAGAACTTTTATTTCAGGTTCCAGGTGACGTGTTCTGTTTTGGTGTAAGGGGATCCTCCCTTCTTGCAGAAGTCATCTCTCTTCTGTATACTATTTTCTTCACTTTTCTTAATTGATTAAACTCAGGGTCATGTGCATGCCAGAATCCTTTAATGGACATTCAGAAGATGTCTTTACCTGAATGATGTTAATTTTTATGGGTCTTAAGATACTGAGGCTATTCCAGAGACTGGAAGACTGTAATATTCTGCTGGTATTAAAAACCAGTAAATTGTATGCATATCAAATTAGCCTGAACAAAAGAATGGGTAAGTTAATACAGGATGTATTCAGTGAAGATTTAAAAAAAAGTAATATAATTAAAGCCAGTCAGACACAGTTTTATTGGAAATAGGGTTTAGAAATAAAATCATATATGCAGAATGAGGAACTGCAACAAGGAAAGCAGTGGCTCTGAGAAGAGCTGGGGTCACAGCAGAAAAGAAAAACAGTAGGAGCTCCCAAGACTAATGCTGTGGTAAAACAGAACTGCTAATGTAGCTCTCTAGTGTATAGTTCAGGGAAGTGCGAGTAGGAGGATTAAGCTTATTTTCATCTCATACAATATACTGACAAACAGGAATACTGCAAGCAGTTCTTGTGTGTGCATTTTTAAAAGGTGCTGAACAACCGTTTATACTTGTAAAAAAATTACCACATGAAATATTTGTGTTGTGGAGATCAGGCCTTATGATGAGAGACTTTGGGCTCAATCTCTTTCACCTATCTGAACAAGATTGAAGAGCTAATTTTATTAACATTTTATTAACATCATGACTATGTTCTAAATACAGGAAAATGCTAGATACTTAATGCTAGATCTCTTAAATCTATCAGAGAAAGTCATTACAAGATCTTTTGACCAGACGTTGAAGTAAATCTAATGGAAATCAGACATTAGACTCATATTTAAATATCTTCCAACGCCAGTAATTAGCCACCAGAACAAACTGCTAGCGGGTATCTTCAAATCAAGGCTCAAAGTCTATCTGGAAGATGTGCTTTAGCAAAACACAGATTGCTTGACTGAAGTTGCACAACAACAATTCTATATAACTGAACAGAATTTAAGTTCTGTGATATACCAAAGGTCGTATTAGATGAACTAATTTTGATTTAATTTTGCTTGATATAATATAAAATTCTAAAAATACTGTCAGTCTGATATGGACTGCCTCCGGGTCAAAGATCTGCTTGCCTATGCTTCCCATGGTTACTGGTAGTAAACACTTCCCTGTTTCTGGCTTAATTGTAACATTCATACAAATTCCAATTATTTAAGGGTTTCATAATCATCAGCATCAGCAGAATTTAAAATCTATCCTTCTAATTTCACAAGCATACACGTGTGTGATGAATAGTCTTCTGTGGCTTCATAAATGATCCCCAAAATTCAAACTGAGGCCCTGATGCATTTCAGCTTTTGTACATATCATTGGAATTTCCCGTCTCTCGTTTTTGGACTAGATAATACAAAATACTAAACGGAATCGAATCTTCTGGATTTCTCGCCAGTTTATCATGTAATTAAATGTGGGTTTACAAGAGTTTATTGAACGTTTTTTCTAGCCAAACTTTTATTAGTCATTGATAACAGCTTGGCATAAGACAGATAATGAATCTGATCTTACAGGATAATACTGATGTGTGAATGTTTTGATGCATGTATTTACCATCTTTGAGCATTCTCGGTCTCTTTAACGCTAACTTGTTTGTTATCACAATAACTCAGGACATCGTGTCTCAAAACCTAATGACAAATGCATTGCAGTATAAATCAATGTATGTTCAAACATGTAGTGGAGGATGGATTCTATGTAACTGAAAATTCTGATCTGTTTAATGAATAACTTGTAGTTTTGAATCTATGGTGGACGAGCTTTTAATAAAAAACTAATTCAGAATATTTTTTAGCATTGTCTTTGTTGAAGAAAAAGTTACGAATCAATGATATTTAAAATTCTGAAACAATGTGATAGTCTGGGAAACTAATTTGCCAAAGTGCTACTTCCATTCAGTTTGTGTATATATTGATTTTTTTACTGTTTTGAATCCACACAAGAAGGGATTAGATAATGCAGTTGGTTGACAGCAATTAATTCAGTTCACCGTTTGCTTTGTCTCAGTATGAACAATGACTGGCACTTCTGCTAAAAGTCCAAATTTCTCATTGATTTGAAAGCTGCTAGAATTGATCAGCTTATGAGATGATTTGTAAGGCATTTTGTTCTTTTTAACATAGGAGGAAGTTCTTCAAATTGCAAAGTGTGGTTCTCCTTAAAGATTAACAGCATACCTGCAGCACCAGAAAGAAAGATAGATGTGAAATGCAGAGCTCTGGTAAGATTACTCTAAATGTTTAATTTTGTTCTACTGCATTAGAAGAAAAACGTAATTTTTATTGTTGGTCTGACTCCTATCACAGAGGATTAATCAATTTTATTAAGTGACCACACACAATCACTTTTTGAATAATAAAAATACTTACTAAGACCTCATTTAAGCTCAGTGATATGAACTAAAATGAATGCTTGGAAAAAAGTGTCGTCTTTATTCTATTTGAATAATTACATTTTTATTCTGCTGACATCTGCTTCTAATTTTGGATCTCAGATAAGGTTGAATTCTATAAAAACTTCAAGCAGTTTCTGTACAATCTACAACAGAATAAGTCTCTTTTGGCACCCTCCTTCCTTATGCATGCCAAATTATTATTGTCGTTTAGATTTCACTAATCATCGGAATGTATTTAATCATATTTGTATTACTAGGTAAATACATACTTTCATTCTCAAAAATTAATTAAATTATGTTAGTCATTTTAGAAGAACGATTATGTCATATTAAATAAGTTGTATGTTTTAAATCACTTAAGTATGTGAAGATAAAATAACTGTTTAGTATGTTTGCTTAGTCGATACTGTTTTTATTCTCCAAAGATTTGTAATTGTATTTATCCTTGAATTATACTTTGTAAGGTTTTTATTTTCAGAGCTAATATTTTTCTTCTGTAAATGGATATTTGCTTTATCATCTAGATGTCCTGCTTTCTGCATGAATTGTAAGCATCTAAGAAATACCGACTTTAATAATGGATGCTGGTAACAGGTTCTATGAATAGAAATGACTGGTACGATATTTTGCTGCAGGAACATTTTTGCAAATAAAAATACGTGATACAAGTACTAGAGGACTACCTCTTCCAGTAACAGATGCTGGGAAGGAAGAAGAGTCTCCTCAGTTGATTTTACATGTCAGTATGTGTTTATGTGGGGGAAAAAATCCCAACCAGTGAGCGTTTCTCAAAATGTTTAAAACATCATTGTTCATATACTGCTTCTGGTTTGCTCTTCTTCCCTTGAAGTCTAGTATCCTGGTTGTGAACTTCTGTAGGGCTGAGAAACAGATAATGATGTTTTCAAAATCTTGGTGTTGGGTGAGCATGGTGGTAAGGAGGTGTCTGGTGCTAGTAAGAAACACAAATGCTAGACTAAAAGAGTTTGTGATTTGAGACCTTGAAAAGAATAGTGTAGGTTTTTGTCCTACAGGATCATGCATTGACTCGTATCATTTTCTGATCTGAAAATACTGTTAAAATGGTAAAAGGAAAAGCTAAATTTGAAGTATATTGTTGACTCCTATTGTATAATAAATTCTCAAGGTGCATTTTAACTCTGCCTATAATTTTTAATCTAATTCAGTATGAAAACTTGCAAAAAACACTTACAGTAAAATCCAATATACTTTTACAATGTATGGGGCACTGAAATTCTTGACCTGAATGTGGATAATTCCTTTCTAGGAAGATGAAGCAGGTAAAGAAGTAGCTATACCTCTTCTTCAGACCTCTATGGAAAATCTCATAAAAAAACATTTTTATTGATGAATTTTGAAGATGACACAAAGATTTTTGACTAACAAATAATACACGTGATTACTATTATGGAATTGCTATTACTGAATTGACTGGTTATATGCCAGGCAGTTCATTTTGGGGTGGGAGAACTTTCTGTCTCTAATGTAAGTGACTGGGATTATCCTAGCTAATGTCTGACTATAGACTGTCAGCGTGACACCGGTAAAAGGAACTAATACAGTCCTTGACTGCTAAACAATGGTCAAATACAAGCAGAAAGCAAATAACACTGGTGGTACTGCTATTAGAATGTTGTTCACAGATCTGGTTCTCGGTGGTTAAGAATTGTATTGAAATACTGGAAGAAAATCAAAGAAATCCATTAAAAGCATGGGGGAGTGGAAGAGCAGGCCTTGTCATATGAATGCTAAGTATCTCTATGAACTCAGTTTGCCAAAGAAAAAATGGAGAAGGAATGTGATCATTCACTAAAGAATATTGAAAAGATAGTGATGGTCTCTCAGTTTTGCTGACCAACATACATCAAGAGATAGCAGCCAAAAATTTAAATCTGAGAAATATTTAATCTTGAGTGGAATGTCCTCGTAATGAGAACAATAAAACATTGGAAAATCTTACTGGTGAAAACAGTAGACAGAGTCTTGTAAAGCTGAGGACTTGAAATTGCTTCAAAAGCTCATAAATCTTTAAAAAGCATAGACACCTGGTACATCTGCTACATCAGTGAGTCAGATTTAATGAATGCATTGATCTCTTTTTGACCTCGGAGTCTGTCTTCTTCCTTCCTGGCCCTTGGAAAGAAAAGGATTAGCAACATTTAATTTAAAATACTAATAACACTGCTTTTGGACAGTAGTTATAGCTGTATTCCGTAATCAAATGCAATACAAATTTATCCTCAGCATGTCAAAAGTACATTTCCTGTCTTACACAACTGATCAGATTTCTGAAACATCAGAAATTGGCTACAGCAGAGGTAAAGTTGGCAGGACAGAGTTTTGAAATGAGCAAGGTGTATATTAATGTCTTGCTTTTCTTAATGGTAGACGGGCCTCAGTGACTACCAGCCTACAGACAGCGAGGGAGTCCCCAGGGAGGTGAGGGCTGGTGGGCATCCCAGGAACAGTGGACAGTATGGGATCATCCTGACATATGTCACCTGGGTGCCATGAGTGCTATAGACATTAACAAGACTTCGATGAATATATTTGCTTGCAGATTCCAGTTTTGTGTTTGAGGTTTGGAAATGCTTTAGGCTAACTCAGCCTTTTGTACTTCATAAATGAGTGTCTGTTTGAAATGTAATGCCTGTGACAGGATGATAGTTCATACCACATGAAAAGGGGTGGCAAGATGTGTGTGTCAAGGTTCAAACTGAGTTTGTAGCTCTGTAGATATTCTGACCCTTATGCATGGCCTGAGGCAGCGGCCATCAGCTGATGTTGCAAAAGGAATCCTCTGTTGAAGAATGCAGAGAATTTTAAAGAAACAAGTAGGTCTACCTGGCAGCACCGTGCAATTAACTGTAGCTCAGGTCTTGGAGATAGGACAAAGTCGCTCTCTTCTGCTTTCGGTGCACAAAATCAGCTAAAACGAAATACCACAGTTCTGTCGGTACTGCCCCCCCCGAACTTACATGACTTTAACAAGGCATTGTGTCACTGTCCTCTTTTAATTTGCTCAGGATTTTCTGTGCTAAGTAGTATTGCATGTGTTTTCATCTGTCTTACAATACATAATTCTGACTAGATTCATGATCTTGAATTGGAACAACACAGGATCTTCCAGTTACATTTATCTTTGGTTTGCACTGTTAATTCTGTGTCTTACCATCCTTAAGGTTCAAAATTTCAGTCTCAAAAGCTATCTGCAGGTATGAAAAGATATCTTAAACACTTAGAGATAATTTGCGAGGTTTAACTCGCATTTTTAATGAAATATAATAAATTTGCATTTTTACATTGATGAGACCAATCTCACTACATATCACTTTTGGATGTGTTCTTTCTCTCAACCTAAAATTCAAAGTGGAGGTTGAATAGTTAAATGGATCAAACCCAGTTTTATGCTGCTCAAGTTTTGTTAAAACTCTTTCGGCTTGTCGTGGCTGAAAGCATTTAAGCTTGTATTTTGCTCATAAATCAGATTATGATTAGGCTATTTAATGGAAATAAAAATATTGAATAAGTGTGCCATATTGAAAAAGTCATTATTTTTAAGCTCTAATCTAATTTCAATTAGTTTAATCACTTTATATTAGTAAAAGATATATCGTTATTTGAATAGAATGCTTGAAAGGGGTTCTCTGGCTGGATGAAAATGTCATTTTTCAGTACGCAGAAATTTGCCACCTCTTCAAGGGAAACCTATTTTTGTTTCCCCCCCTCCAATAACAGCCAAAAAAATAGGGAAAATAGGGAGAATTATACTCTTTTTTGGACTTTCTCAACTTTATATGTATATTATATATACACACACATGTGTATATATTAATTAATATATATTATATATTAATTGATTAATCCTGTGCTAAGGATACATTTTCTGGATCAAGTGGAATGTCTACTAAATGTAGAGTAGTAGAATGGTAATTCCAATAAATAAAAGATGATGATTCCTTATAATTCATCTTTTCATCTGTTATCCATGCTTGCTGGCAGCAGAATCACTGTAAATTAGGATAAGACGTTAACTTTTAAACTGGTTCATCCAGCTGTAAATAGTAAGTTTGGCTTCCATCTCGTCCCAGACGTAGCTCCATTGAAATGAGAACTTTAGACTAACCGGAAGTTTAGATTCAAATCCTACTGTAGTCCTTACTCTTCAGTAGATAGTATGGGTTTCTGGGAAATGGATGAATAAACATTTCAGTAAAGACCTCAGAATTTGACTCATAAATTGAAGGAAGTGGCTTTTTAATTTTAAAAGATAATATTTTCTTCCTAGTTTTTTTTAACATAGAAACCCAATAATTTTTCTACTTTGAAACACATCTGTCTCTAAATTGAATTAGGGTTAATTTTTTTGTTATCCATGTGGCCACTAGAATGCCCTCCGCAGATTGCATGGTATGATACAATGCTTTAAATGTCAATACAGTGTTTGAATAATAAAAATATTTTCATCTCTTTTTGGTGTGTGTGTGTGTGTGTGTTCATTTTTTCTACCAAGCAAATGATAGTAAAAAAGAAGAAATTGCCTCAAATTTGGCCCTTAATAGTGCTAATACTGTTTTATATTGTTACATTCAGACTTTTTGGGACAGTGAATCACTTCCACTTCTCAGCTTTTCTCCCAGATCATCAGTACTCAAGGTATCTTCTGTGTTTGATAAATTCATGGTGCCACTATTTTGCAAATGGCAGAATCAAATACTGATTTTAAGTTTTGTCATGGTAATTCCACATGCCTGTATTTCCAAGCAAGGGCTGGATCACAGTCTGTATCTTCAGTTTACAGCTGACCTTCTTTAAGATAGGTTTATTTCTCATTTTTCTCCCCAGGTTTTTTTTTGGGGGGGGAAGGTTGGGGGGTTTTGTGTTTGTTTGTTTGTTTTTTCCAACCTAGACAGTTTGGTACCCGATTTCAGATTACATTTAAAATCAGTTTAAAATGAATGGGAATATTATGAAGCAGAGTAGTCACATATAAACCACACTTTTACTTTCTGGTGAGGCAGATATATCACTTGGAAGTCTAGCAAACAGATGGCAAGCAGTGTTCTAAGTTCAGACCCTCATATAATTTCTGCATAACACTGAAGAGTCACAGCCTCAATATTTGTCTTTTAGGCCATAAAAGGGTAAGTGTTCAGTTGTCCTTCCTCTAAATTTTTTTCTGGGCTCTCTGAAACTCACTGGACTCTCTGAACCTCTGAACTCACTGGACTCTCTATGCACAGCCTATAAAGAGTTCAATAGAGCAGTCTGAGCCTATGGTACGAACCCTGGACTTGTCTCCACAGGTGGTCGGAAATGTCAAGGGAAAAGCAAGAGTATGTACATATACTATGGTACTTTCACAGCTTTTAAGGGTTTTCTGTTCATTTTTGCTGAGCTGCCAGGTCTGTCCTTAAACTTATGTATACATTTAGTATCCATAACCTCCTTTGACTTTGAATTTGAAGTGCTTACTGACCTTGGTGTAGGAACCATTACCTTTATTTTTAGCTGTGTTCTTTATTTTAATTTGATGCCCCCTAGTTCTTAAATTACAGGAGTCAGTGGACAGTTAAACCCTATCCAGTCTCTCCATGTTACTCATGATTTTGTAGACTTCTATATATCCGTTCTGAATTATCTGTCTTTCAAGATGAAGAGTACGATAAGGTAGTCATCTTCGTTTATGTTTTCCACTTGGACCTTCATATTTTACTATTGTAGTATTTCTCCAAAAGTATTTCTTTCAAAAAGAAAAAAAAAATGATCAAACGTATTGAAAGGAAGAAAATAGTTTGGATTTTAGCAGTGCTTGTCTTCTAACTGCTTCACTTGATGTACTTTGAAGTGTGGCTATCAAAACCAAGCTTTCAAAACTTAGCTCTACCAGTTAGCCTTTTCGGTTTCTTATCAGTTGATGTAAGTCAAAGCAATGATGAGATAATTGAGCAATATCTTGAGTTTAGAAATTTTACTACTTTAAAAAATCCAATGCAACATAAAAAAATCAGTTTTCCATCGATGACATTTAAAAATATTAGGTGAAAACTAACAAGATTTGCTAAATCCCATTGACCTTTTAAAGTGATTCATAGCACAGCAGCTCCTTTTATCAAAAGTCAATCTGTGACAAACTTCCTTGATGCCAATACTTGACCATACCAACCATTTAAATGAAATCTTAAAAGTGGTGCTAGGAAGACCTCATTATTTGTCCCACTCTCGAGAATCAAGCAAGCTGTCTTACTCATAACCTGCAATTGCTGTTAGGAAGTATTGCAGTGAACATTGAATTGCGAAGCTCTGATTGTAAAACGCTTAAACAAAAGAGGAGATTTTTCTTTTTTTCTTTTTGTAGAAGAAGAATTTAATTTGTCAAGTAAGAGTATAGCTTTTACTTTGAAGAAAAGTGTGTAACTCTGATGTGAGGTTCCCTCAGTTCCTCATCTTTTCCTGCCCAGTGTGTCCATGGCAAATATTCATAGAGTTAAAAATAATGTTGATCTGCTCAACATGCAGGAAACTGTAAGAAGTAATATAAATATTTCCCAGCATGGGAATGAAGATTCTAATGGCCAAGACCTAAGCGTAGCTCCTAATGCAAGGGCTGGTAAGGTGAAGTACAGTGTGAGAAGGCTTTAGTTTTTATAGGTAGATCCCCCTCCTATTCCTAACTTTATTCCAACTATTAGAAGGAGGACAATGAGACTAAGCAGTGAGTAAGATCCTGAACTCATAGGAGTGTCTGGTTTAGCTAAGTTTCATTTTGTGGAATAATGGTACTTTAATTTTCCTATATGTAGTCTCCATCTTTTGTGTGTTCAGATCACTTTGACTGTCTTCTAAATAATTAGGGTTCATCTTTGAATTCTTAAAACACTAATTAATTATTATAAACATGTATGCAACTGTAGAAAAGGGTGATACATTGGCTTATTTGCGTGAAACATAGATCTTTATACATTGTACAAGATAGTGGTAATAGTTTCACATACAGAACTGTGAAGAGGCTTGGGGCTAGATCCTGAATCTTCCACAAGCTAGAATTTTTCAATGGACAGCTATGTAGTTTAAATGCAGCTTGCATTTTCTTTGAGTGATTCATTTTATACATATATATATATCACACACTTGAGAATGTCCACAGAATAGCTCAAAAATCTTGAGAAACTAGTCCTCTAATCAAGAATGTGTCTATATTGTTATATTCTGATTAAATAGATGGATTAATCAAGATTCCTGATATATTTCATCTAATAAGTGGTCTTTAAGAAATACATGATAACCAGTTAAGTATATTTTGCAGCCTTCTATTAAATGAAAATAACTTATCTTTCTGCTTTTACATTGAGTACTTGTGATAAATCTCATTGTACTGTCAACCATGTACAGTTTGTGTCTTCTGACAATAGTGGTATTTTTTTATTTTGCCTGAATACCTGATGTTTTGACTACAACCATATCTTGCATCTCTGAGAGAAACAAGACAATATACTCATGCAGTGAACACATCAACCGGGTTATAAGCAGTTGCAATGATTCATGCTGTAAACCCTTTAGCTTGCTGATCTGGATGTTTTTCTAATCCAGGCCCTGAACACTCTGAAATCCACTCATCACCATTCCAGAAATGAGAAGAACCTTATTGAAATGGAGGGGGATTAGCCAGATGCAGGTTTATTTTCAAAGCCCCATGTATATTAATAGAAATTAGATCAATTGGTGAAGCCTGGAAAGGTTGTAAGGATGCATTCCAGCTGTGAAGGATTCCTGCCCGCCTTGATTGTTAAAGCGTGGTAAACAGGGTACTTAGATGTGCTTAGATGATAAGCCTATTTTCAGAGGAGGGATATTATCAAGTATTGTTAATACTGAAATAACCCAGTCAATCCTATTGCTGCTTATAATGAACACCTCCAGCCTTACCTTACAACTTCATCAGTCACTGCCCAGCTTCAATCTCTGTTTTTTGCCAGCTGTCATAATGAAAGCAATCAATCTAAATTCTAAGTACATCTATCTTTTGTCAGTGTCCTTTGCCTTTCAGTCCAGCCTGAGAACCAGTTCTGGCAGTTGGCACTGCTGGCCTATAGACAACATTTCCCCACAGTAATGAAAAACTCCATCAATTGTGCTACTTGTATAAACATTTCCATCGCACTGTGCTGGAAATAATTCCAGTAAGGAAATTTCAGATTTGTGAGGCCTCATTACCTATTCTATCATTTTGAAAAATCCCTCTAAGTTCTCTTTTGTTCTGCGTGATGTAAGGGAGATTGATTTTGGAGACTTGTCAGCTTTGGCCTCCCTCTCCGCCAATGCAAATTTCAGGTTGCATTGCACCCTGACAAAGATCGTCAGCTCTATTAAAAGAGATCAGCTAAAAGCTAGTTCAGGGAAAAAGGGAGAAAGTACCCTCTGTGATCATTGTCTGCCCAGGAACTTCCTTTTCCTTTCATGAAAGCCTTAATATATTTTTATTTCATTTTGTCTTGTCCAGACCAGCCTGTGGCAGTCTAATGAATCTCAAAGGCAAAGAAAACAAACCTGCAACAGTAGAGATGGTACAGGATGCAGAAGTGTACTTTCAAATGTATATTTTACTTTAAAAATAATTCTAAAGTATATTTCAGTAGTTCTGTGGGTTTTACTCTGTTAGCGACTTCTAGATAGCACAGGCTAGATCAGACTGTTGTTCATCAGTAGCTGACAGCCTTTCAAATTCATTATGAATTCTAAAAATCAGGCTGTGGGGTTTTTTTATATATGATCACAAGAAAGATTCTGTGATTTAGCATGTGGAGCTATCATTTATGTTGATCACGAGAATGCTGTTCATTTGTCAATAGCTAAGTTGTTCTACAACTCTAAGAGGAAGCAAGAAGCAGCACACTTTTTATAAGCTAGATCTGGAAATACAAGTCAGGAAGCAGATAAGGAACAGTTCCGTTTGGAACTGGATTGACCTTAGCACAATGTAGCCTCCTGTATAGAGAGAGGAAGAGCCATCCATTGGACATCCTTTCCCTTTCCCCAAATCCTACTCTCTTCTTTAGACTGTAGACTGAGAAGGAAGGATGGATAGCAGAATGGGATTCCTACTAGTCCTACTGCTGGGTCTACTCCTCAAACTCTTCTTACCCAGCTCCAGAAATTATTTTGCCTTCCAGTGGATTTATAAGCTGTAGATCAGAAGTAGCACCCTTGCCAACTGTTTTTCTTCTCATAGGATATATTGGCTCAAGGAATGGTTCCCCTCAAAAATCATGGCAGATCTTTAGCACCTGGGAATCATGCTTTGGGGATTGTAGAGGTAGAAGCCATCTGTGGGAGATGTCAGTCTGTTCTAAATCCATAACTGTTTTACAGAGAGCCACAACAGTAAGAGATCGCACAAAAAATGTGTTAATTTTCTCTAGATCATGCCTTTTCCCTGGCACCTCTACTTCTTTTGTTTAATTACTTGAGGGGAACCCACAAGGAAAGATGCATCTGTGTTAGCCTTTCAGTTCACAGCCACAGTGTGTTTTTTGGGTATCTCTCCTGATCATCCCCACTTACTGCACTTTCATTTATAGCACACAGCAGTCCTGGAGAGCATGAAATGCATCTCTTTTGGGTGTAACTTAACTGGAGAATATTTTCTAGTTGCTTGTCTAATGTTCTTCAACCATTAATGGGTGTTTAAGTTCATGGGAGTGAAATAGAACTACTCATAAAGCAAAACATTCACGGGCGCTCGTACTGTGTGGATGCTGGGTCCTCACCACCAACTGTTTTGCTCTACGTGTCTACTCCTTTTGTGTCTTGCTACATGCTAATATAGATAGATCATAGCACCCAAATCTATGTAACTCTTCCTGTCAAAAAAGACTGCGTCATGTTTATTCTACCAGGAGTTTGCATTTTGTGGGAACTGCATTATGTCAATAGACAAGTAAAATGTAGAGAGCTTGTTACAAATACAGCCAGTGTTAAAGTAGATCCAACTTAGGATTTAAATTTTATGTCAGTGTCTCCTTTATTAATTTTTCCATTATTTATTTAATTAAAAGTAAAAAGCATATAATTAAAAATATGTTGTAATTATGTAACTTGGCAGTTGAAGACAGTGACACATTGTTTTCATAGCTGTGGTACATTAATTTTTCATAAATCCTAAGCTAAACTGTAACCTGAACATTGTTATACATGGCTGATACTTTGATCATGTTCTCAGAACTTGAGTAACCTGAAGTTATGAATCATGCCCTAAGACCAATTTTTAGAATATGCTTTCATAACAATTGGAGCATAAAAAGTAACATTCTCTAAAAGAACCATGGCAACATGGTTTGTGGAAGAAAAACAAATTTGGAAAGGTGGTAATTATTAATCACTCTAACTAAAAGCAGTTTGGCAAATAATTCAGACCAGAACATATTTGTATAGCCCATTTAAAAAAAAAAAAAAAGGAGTTATCAAAAGGAGGGTAAATTATTAGAAATATTAGAATGTGAGTGAAAATTTTTGATAAATATATAGCAGCTGCTAACCCCCTCCTCTCTTCCCTACAGATGCACGAATCAGTTCTGTGATACAACAGCAGGGAGCTAATGTAGATCACAAAATGACAGCTGAGCTGTCACTAACTGCCATTGAACAAAAATGTAAGGTTAAATCTAAACCAAGTAAATAGAGGGGTGTTTCATCTATGCTAGATGAGTGGTCATATATATGAAAAATAACTGTCAAGTGAAGAAAGAGAGTAGCCTTGTATAATTAAACTACTATGTCACTTAATCCATAACTGCTGTTGCTAGCCCTGTGGCTTATGAATCAAAAGAAGAGGTGTTTTTGCTCAATTATTAAACACAGCAAGTCCACAGAAAAAGTTATTTTTAAAAAATTTGCTCACTGATGGTACCTGGAGTACAGATTTTATCGCTTAATGAATTAGCTATTAAAGTAACGTCACTGAAAGGAAAACTTAATGTTTGAACTGTGTTCCCTGGATATAACTCTGTAATGATTGTCTTTTTAATCAGTGGAACTTGTGTTAGATTTTTAGCTCAAGACAAAACACGGTTGTATGTACACTCTGTAGGGTTGGGGTTTGTGTTGGGTTTTTTTTTTAAATAACAATGCGAGGAACCTAAAAGAGAACAGTGAGAATTCCTCCAAAAATGTAGTTAACTTAAGTATAAATTTTCAGACTATGTTTGGAGGCTCTTACAAGTGATGATCTGTGAATTTTTCTGCAGAAGTATAACCTTTAAACCTGTCCTGCCATTTTTCTGAGTGGCCAAGAAAATTGGTGGTACTGCCGCTTGTTCTCCCCTCAGTGATTAATGTGAATTAGTGAGTAGTGAGAACTCACTGCTTTCCTTGTGTAATAGGAAAAAAAAGGAAGAAGGGATCTTTATTATTCATTCCATTCCTGTGAAGTTTGTCCATCTATATAACAGGAAGCTGTATCTTTTACTTAAGACTAAGATGGCAGGGGTACTACTGCTCTCACAAAATGTAGCAATATCCCTGCTTCTCCAAAGTAGTATTGCTGTGTTCCCGTGATCAGAATACTATTTAAAAATGCTGGAGTGAAATTCAAATACTATTTTATAGTCGTGCATCTCTAGAACATGGGTTGAAGCAGCTAGCTGTTCTTTTTTGCTGGATTTCTATGGATAGTATGCACAGCTTCTGAAACAGCAAATGATAATTAAATGGCATCATTACAATGAGCAACAACTTTATCCACACATACAAACATTCTCAAACAACATCTGAATCAGGAACTTCAAGTAAGTACATAAAACTAGTTGATTACAGATTTGATTTGAAAACAGATGCTGTGTTGAAGTTTGTAAAATGCCGTTAACTCAGGAATTACTTGCTTTAAGTTATACAATTTTAGTTGACATTTTTACTTTAGGCTAAAACCCTACGTATTTTAGATGGTTTGGCCTATTGAAAAAAGAATCCAGGTCTTTCCTCTTCTATTTGAATCAGAGTAAGGAATAACTATGTAATTGTGACAATATGAGAATGTATCTCTGGCACTTGCTTAATCATCATCCTCACTAGAAAGGAGGGACCAGTGTCTGTTACTGTCTGAAGACTGTTCTTCAGCCTTTTTTAAAAGAATTTGCTGCTTGATTTCAATTCCTGGTATAAAGGTATATGAAAATCATTGCAACTGAAATCTTAGAAGACTAAAGAGAAGGTAAAGTCTCGGTGAGCACAGAGACTACATTGTAGTTTAAACTCCAGAACTATTTGTATAAAAGTAACGTAAAAGTCAGACGAATTGGTTCCCTGCAGCAGATATTTCTATTGAACAAATTCCAGCTAAAGTTGTTTGAGAGAAGTGTGCAGTAAAAATTAGCCTTACTCATTTCACATGGAAAGAGATAGTGAACGGGTACTCAGTAATTATTCATTTATATATTTCTCTGGGATTTAGAAAGGATACTTTACAAAGAATTTTCACAGTTCAAAGGAACCATCTGAGAAAGCAGGAAGCTTTTAAAAGCCAAATTACAATTTGTTCATGAATTTTCATTAATTAAGTAAGACTTCCAGTTATTATGAGTAGTTTGTACATTTGCAGGTATTTTTAGTTCTAAATGCAGAGAAAACAACCATATTTTTTAACTTTACCAACTGGTAATTATTAAGTCTCTTCAGCCATTGACAACATTGTAACAATTTACAATTTTAAAAAAATATTTTTTGGTTACTGTATTTTACTTTGGTCTTTACTGTGGGTTTCCCAATGGGGAACAGTAGTACAGAGGCTGAATTTAGGCTGATAAATTCAGGTCCATTATCTCAGATTGTTTAGAAAAATGGACTGTAACAGTTACTTTGCCTTGCAAATATTCTAATGGATTTATTCAGGTTGTATGTAGAGGTCAAGTAGTAAGCCGATTCTTAAGTTTTTATGTAAAATGTCTAAAAGGCTGGCAGTTATTGCTTTGAGCACACTTACTCTTTAGCAGTTGTCTATTTAATGGAGAAAATTCTAAGTGTATATTGCTGGTTCACTGAGTCAAGAGACTTTCTAATCCATCCATATATTTGAAAAATAGTATTGGCTGTCTTGAGAGGAAGTGTCTAATATGTGAGCTCTAAGCAGGATCTGTACAGCAGGAGATAAGCCAGAGGGGAAGGTCTGTTTTGAACAGTGAATTATTAGTTTATGCTTTAATAAAACCAAATGGCTGGAAGGGGTTGAGTTTGGTTTCCACGTAAGTGCAGAGACAATAGTTTTGTCTATTCTCTGCCACATCTTTCTCTTTCTCTCTCTCAAGTCCCTGAGAGCCACATGAGTACTCAAAAGTTGGTGATGTAACTCTGAAACATATGCTGCCTGCCCCCACTTCCACAGGAGTTGTTCTTGCTGACTTGAAACTTGGGCCACTGTTGCCATTTGTAATGGCTCCCAGATCCGTGCCACTAATGCACTGCTTCTGCACTCTTCAGTGGTGATTTTAAAAGATCATTGTCACAGTCTTCACACTTAGCAAGATGTTTACATGCAGATCTAAGAATAGGCAGGGTGTTTCCATTACTGGTTCCAGCTCTTTCCAACCTTCAAACCTCCTCATTTTTGGCAGTCTCTAGAAAAATGAATGCAACTGTCTGTGTGATCCATACACAGCAGATGGTGACTGTAGGATGAATATAACAATTGAGAAACACCTCATTGATATTTACCCAAGTTTTAAAATTGAAATCTCAAGAGGATACCTTTTACTCTATAAAAAAAGATAAAGGATGAAGTAATGGCTCATGGCCAGATACATGGATATGCCAAAAAAAGTATATTTCAGGTGATTGTAATAGCAGTCCTTTCCCTCACAAGATCATCTGCCAGGTACTCAAAACTGAGCACACAGGAATATGGAGAGATCAGGATTTAAAGGGCTTTATGTTCTCACTCATAAATCCATGGTTCTTTAATAAAACACTTTCTTTCACGTCTTTCCCATACTATGCCATACAGAGGGAGAGGCTGCTTTCTGGGTGACAGCAGAACTAGTCTGACTGCATAGAGAGATCTAGAGAAGTGCAAGGGTGGACCTTGGTTCAGACTGCTCTAATTTTAGCTCTTTCAGAGGTTCTAGTAACAGATATCAGTCAATCATGATATATATTTTGATTTTAATATTATTAATAAACATTGCTTGTGATATAGTGAATTTGTATTACTTTTTTAGAGTAAATACTAAGGGAACATGTGGGACACATTGCTAGATATACCTCTAGTATGTCACGTACGGAAGACAAAATTAATAATGCAGTATTTGTTGTATGTGAGACAATAATCTGTGAGCAAACTTCAAGGACTTAAAAGTTAACTTTGCTTGGAGCAACAACTAACAATGAGGATGTTTTCTTTTTAAAGTTTATCTGACCTTTTAAGTCATAGTAAGGCATAGAACTGGATAACTCTTATAGAGACTATTCCTTCAGATTCACATATATTTCTGTTTTCAGAAAAGCTATGAACATTTAAGAAGTTCTCTTTGCATTATAATACTGATACTCTCTGGCTCCTGGGACTGCAGAGATATGCCAAAAATAAAAGTTGGATTTAAAAAACCAAGTGTCTAGGATTTGGGAGAGGAAGGTTTTTATCCAAGTATGCTGGTTTTGGCTGGGACAGAGGTAATTTTCTTCATAGTAGCTAGTATGGGGCTGTGTGTTGGATTTGTGATGAAAACAGTGTTGATAACACAGGGATGTTTTCATTATTGCTGAGCAGTGCTGACACAGAGTCAAGGTCTTTTCTGCTTCTCACACCACCCCACCAGCCAGTAGGCTGGGGGTGCACAAGACTTTGGGAGGGGACACAGCTGGGACAGCTGACCCCAACTGGCCAAGAGGATATTCCATACCATATGACGTCATGCTCAGCATATAAAGCTGGGGGAAGAAGAAATAGGAAGGGGGTGACGTTCAGAGTGATGGCGTTTGTCTTCCCAAGTCACTGTTACACGTGATGGAGCCCTGCTTTCCTGGAGATGGCTGAACACCTGCCTGCCCATGGGATGTAGTGAATCATAGAATCATAGAATCATTGAGGTTGGAAGAGACCTCTAAGATCATCGAGTCCAACCATCAACCCAACACCACCATGCTCACTAAACCATGTCCCTAAGTGCCTCATCTACTCGTCTTTTAAATACCTCCAGGGAGGGGGACTCAACCACTTCCCTGGGCAGCCTGTTCCAATGTTTAACCACTCTTTCAGTAAAGAAATTTTTGAATTCCTTGTTTTGCTTTGCTTGCGTGCGCGGCTTTTGTTTTACCTATTAAACTGTCTTTATCTCAACCCACGAGTTTTCTCAATTTTACCCTTCCAATTCTCTCCCCCATCCCACTGTGAAGGGAGTGAGCGAGCAGCTGTGTGGGGCTTAGTTGCCGGCTGGGGTTAAACAACGACACCAAGGCATTTTACCTGTCAATATGAACTTATTTGTAGTTTTCTACTCTTGGAAAATTCAGGAGGAAAAGTTATTCTCAGTACAAACCCTGACAATTTCAGTTTTGTTCTAGAATTATCTCGACCTCTATATGTTTTGTGCCAATGATAGTTATTGTATCAGTCTTTTAAATTGCAAAGAAACGTGCTTCCTTAAAAATCTCTTTTCAGACCTACAGAATAAGAGAGTTACAGTAGGTGCAAGACCTAAGACAGTCAAATTAATTAGCATTTTACCTCCGCTGATTGAGTAACTCGATGGTAGGTGGTGTAGCTGAGATGTAAATTATCTCATTAGTATGGTCATAAAAATTAAATAAAATGAAATATTATCAGAGTTGGTTACTAGTTTTAAAAAGTAAAGAAGTACTTTTAGTTAGCTCATACAGCATGGGCTGGGAGTAGAGGCACATGGTAGAATATTTGCTTCCACATGTGTAGTGGGAGTCATTAAAGTTGATGGAAGTATTGTAATAATTAGTCATTACTGCTATTCTACCGTAGTAGCATTAGGTTCTGATAGGTGGTTGTAAGTTTATTTTTACCAAGTATTTCTGAAAGTCTTGGAAGCACTGGAATACAGGCAGTGCTGGTCACTGCCTTTTCCTGATCAGTTCTGAGCAAGCTGATACCTCAGCATTTCACTGACGTAGTCTTTATCATGTTTGTAGTTTCATGCCAGAGGGAGCTTTCTAACCTCACCACATCAAATTTTCAATCCAGGACAGTATGCCCAAGTATCAGTTTCAATGTCTAATAGGGTAAATTAAATGCTATTAGAATAAGTTCCTGGAAGTAATTCTGTTCGTTTCAGTCGCTAACCTCGTTATGAATATGCAGAAATCATCAGCACTCACCAAGCCTTCCAAAGTCTGTTCTAATCTACTGGAATTTTGAATTTATGGCACTATTGTAACTTCATATATCACTTGAAAACAAATCAGTGAGACCAGCAGAAAATAATTGCAGCTAACTGTTTGTTGTAGCATTATATGAGTAGATACAATTACCTCAGGAAATAAACTTTGTAGTTCTGTATACATTCAAAGTCCGGGGATAATAGTGCACTTCTTTGGTAAATAAGAGAGTGACAAAGATTTGCTTAAATACTTAACCTGACTGACATTCACAATGATCTCTGTGGTTAAGATTTAGTCTAGATCTGAGACATGATTGGAAAAGACAGGTTTTGCTAATTGTCTACCTGATATATCAGAAGCTATCTGGAAACTGAAAGTACCCTATATTCTACACCTCCTTGACTTCCCTGAAAGAAAGGACTGGTTACAAATGGCGATTGTCACTATTCTGAGGCTGATTTTGGGCAAGTACCTCTGTGTCATGACATGCTTGAAGAAGAATTGCATATTACCTTTCCATGAGACATAACTGACTCTCTGAAAATGCAGTAGTAACCAATAGCTCTCTTGACTTCATTATCTAAGAGCAGTACGTTTCTAACTTAGAAATGTTGCACTTTCTAGTGCTTTTATTGAGTGATACTGACCTTAAGTATTTTGTTCTGGCATTGTGGATATGACAGTCTACGAAGGAGATAGGACATTCTGAAAAAAAGAGAAATGTCTCTTTGTGAGAGATGCAGCCTGGATTTACTGAAGTGTCAGTCATCCAAAATAGTCCTGTTGAACAAGGACTGTAAATACATCTATTGATTTGATTCAAACTATGTTTTCCATCATTGGCACCTCCTATATTACATGTATCTGCACAGCAAAGTGACCTATAAGAATGATGAACAGGAGCTGTATTGCAATCTGTCAGTTGCTGAGTCATGCTTTCCAAAAATGTTGACAAAGTAGATGTAAATGATTTTCCTGTAAAATCCTCTGAAGATTAATTTGGTCCTTTGTTACATTAATGCAGTGGCAGATATCTCCTTCCAGATTGGCTGTGGTAATGGAAAAGATTAATCTACTATTACATTTTTTCAGTGGTGCTCTCTAACCTGATTCAGCTTTGATAAGCCAGGTTACTGTACACGGTGGCTTAGGCAACTGAGCTGATCACTGGAAGTGCCAACCTTCAGTACAGAGGCTGGCAAAAAGTAGCTGTAATTGGTAGTTTCTTCATCTCACACTGCTGGATCTGAAAAGGAAATCTGCCTGTGGTCTCAGGAGGATGTAGAATTATTGATCTTCAGTCTACGTGGACTCAGAGGTAGCCTTGATTTCATATGCAAAGGAATATTCATTAAGATGTAAGCATAGTTATTACTTCTCAGTTATGAGAATTTGGGATATTAACTTGACTTTGAGTCAGTCTGTATCCACTTGTCAGGTATGTTTTTTATAATTATCTTAATATAGCATTTCTTTTGTAATTCAACTCGTCTTTGCTACAACTTCTTCTATCTATCTATCTATACCAAACCAGAAACATTATACAGATGGGCAAAACTGGGGTGCATGGAAGTTCAAATACGTGCATATTATTTAGTTCATTAACTTTTCCTGTATGTGTTACAAATTATTGTAATATCACTTTGGTGTGGGTTTCTCTGTGCATGATTTCTTTTGGTGGAGCTGAGGACATCATAGATAGCTTCACTCACAGAATATAATGCTTTTGCAGTCCCCTCCTTTCCTTCAATTTCAGAAAGACATTTTTAGCCATCTTCTATTGCAAAACATTGTTTTACCAGTTTGTTTGCTTGGTACAATATCTAGTCCCTATTAGGAGGTTAACAGTGTAGTATTTTTTAGTCAGTGAGCTTAGAATTATTGTAATAACTTATGAACTAATCATCTCTGTGTTCTGTCTTAGGGCATTATTACTTAGGCACTAATGCACATTTCAGCTAAAAGAAGTTCAATTCAGTATGATTTTTATATGTAAATTTATATGTAAATTTACACCTGAAGCTCATTGCACTATTAGCCTCTGATATTAAATGTCCTGTGCGCATTTTTTCTTCTAGTTAGTTTCTTGTACTGTAATAGTGATAAGAATGGATTCCTTACTAAGCAAGTTTTACAAATATATAATTTGCTTAAAGTGTTTAGTCCTAGGTTTTGAGTAGTTCAATTTGCTGTTCTGATAAAGACTTAACAGTTGATGAACAGTTGGTGCCTTTTTGCACGCTGATATTTTGTAAGGCAAAATATGCCAAGTAAAATGGGAAAATACAGTATCAAGATAATGGCAATTCTGTGATTCTCTGTCATCATAACCCTACATGGAAAGGAGAGGGTTATCGTGGCAATTAGTTTACATCACAGAGAGGGAAAAAAAAAAAAGAGCTTGTACGGTGGGAGGGAGGTGGTTCACTTCACAAAGATCTGCTCCATTAACTTACAAGTGACTAGGAAGCTGGAAGGACTCACCCCCTCAAGACATAAGAGGTTAGGACTTCCATGTGTCTGAATGATCAATGCGAGAAAGGCCCAGCTGAGTGTGGACATGTGGGTCTGGATTAGAAGTGTGTGTGGAGAGCAGAAGTGGTGAGGTAAGGTGTGTGTTGGAGGCACGTTGCATCAAGCAGTTCAACAGCCAGCTCTGATTTCTAAAACTAATTTGACCAAACTGGGCTGAACTATGTTCAGCATGGCCCTGAAACTCTGTCATCAACTCTGCTGACCAACTCACTCGAGCCTCTTTTGTTCCAAGAAACGGAAGTGAAAAATAATAAGGATACAACAGGAGACTCTAGCTTAACTACTTCTGACATATAAACACACTGATGGTGACGTTGAAAGCCTGATCATTTTGAGCCTACGGAAGATAGAAGGCCAAGATCTATTTTTTTAAGAACATTGCCACCATTGCAAGTTCAATCTTTGAGTAAGCAACATTCCTGCTTGTCATGAGGTGCAGCACAGAGAAAGAAGGCACTTGTTACTTGTCAGTCTAGAAGAACTATGATTTGGACAAGGACCTACAAAGGGAAGAATTTCTGCTGCGTTATTTCATCAGGCCTATCAAAATAAATTTCTTACCACTTACGTGACTTGAAAATTTGCTTCTATAGCAATAGCCTGGCAAACTCGGGAGCAAGTACAAATGCTTTCTCCTCAAGGTCCATGGACTGGAAAAGCTGCAAACACATGCGGAGTGAATGTCATTTCCTTAATGAAACTGGATTTTAATTGAAAACAATTGTTGTAAAGCATTAAGAAGTGTAGTTAGTCTTTTAGAAACTTTGGCCAGATAGCGCTTTCATTGACACCTGATGATGGTTAAAATAGGATTATTACTGAAGTTTGAACACAGAGAAGTGTTATGCACAGTAATTTTAGAATGTGTCCATCTTCCTGTAACCTACCTTGTTGAAGTTAGAGGAGGATTAGTTGATCGTTCAGTGCAGTGTATACATTAATAAAATGTCAAATTACATATTATGGACTTAAATCCTGTAGGTCCAGTTGCTAAAAGAAGGATGTAGAGAATGGGATGGTGAGAAAATCTTTGGTATAAAATATGTCAGGAAAATAGTTCAGCAAATAAAAATTTCAAAGTATAATATCACAAAAGAACAATTGATGATGGTGACCATCTTTTGAAGCAAAATCTAGATAACAGAGTAGTACACCTATACATAGGCTCAGGCTATTAGCGTAGGTTAAAGTGTAAGCAGTCAATTGTTTTTTCAAGTTCCACAGAGAATAAATGTTATATCATATTTACATTTCATTTTATTTTATATTACCTTATGTTAGATTATTTTAAATGACCTCCAGTGGACAAGAAGTGGATCACAGCAAGTTCTAAAGGAATAAAAACATGATATATTGCACCAGAATGGCTATATCTTGGGCACTGGCAGTCTTGATACAAGAAACAGTTTGAGGAATGAGATTAATTCTCTTCTTTTTTCAACTTTTACATTCTTCCCCTGTCAAAATGTTTATAAAAAACCAACACTGAAATGTGGATCTAAATTAATGACTATAAATGTGTTTAGAACTTGCCTATGATGTTACTCCTTTGCATTCTTTCTGATAAAAAGGTACTTTCAGGAAAAATAATACTCTTAGCAATTGCATGGGCATTTTGTTATTTATCCTAGTACTATGTCTCCATAACAATCCATTAAGGCCTAGAAATGTACAATATATATACATTCTGTTGATAAATATACATCTGCTCTTATTACCATCTATGAAGTAGCAGATCTTTGAAAAGTTTACAGCAATTCCAGGGAAAATTCCTGGGAAATTCCAGGGAAATACATAATCCTAGGTATTAATTTTATACTGGCAAGAGAACACTTTTACATTAAGCTAATGTTGGCAATATAAAATCTCCTTTGTGTACAAGATGACAAAGGTTTCTTTGATAGTTGCAGCTTTTTTCCTAAATAAGCAGTCCAATATTTCCTTTTGACTGTAAAAGTATTTCTTCAACACAGCATGTAGGTGTTTTACTATAAAATTGTTATGAAGCCTTTAGCAATAAAATGGTAGATAGATTTAGAAATTTGTTTACACCAGTAAAAAGTATTAATCTGAGCTTTAAAATATTTTATGGCAAATTTAAATCCCATCTTACTGATGCAAGGCACTTGAATGATTTAAATTGTTGGTGTAATCTTGCCATCTGTAGAACATTAAATGTGTTTTATGTGTGTTCCAGTAGTCATTTTCTATAAATATAAATATATAGAAATTTACCAAATCATAGGCAGGCTTAAACCAGAGTGAGGCAGCTGTGTGTGGGGTTGTAAAGTATTTCATGTTCAGTTTTTAGTGTATTATTAATTTTAATAGATATTTTATCTTTTTCTCCTTTCATATTGCAATTTGAATTATTTACTTTTCACAAAAAAGTATATGGCAAAATTTTGCTGTGAGAACAAAATCACCATATGTTAAAAAAAAACACCTGCATTTTGAAATAAACTGCTTGGTTAGAGCAAAGGAAAGAGACCAAAATAGGGATAGAGATAAATATAGATACAGAGAAAGAAATACATACATTTGTTTTTGGATTTTGCATATTTTATATAGATGAACATATATGAATGGAACATATGTATTTTAAACTGCAGGTATGCATCTTGAACTGTGATGGTGGACTTCATTAATATATTCCTTCCTGTCTGTTTCAAGTCTTTCGTTTCATAAAGTGTATTGATATTTACACGCATAGGGTACATAGGATGGATTTACACTATTTTTAACCTTACGGTGAAGAAGGGGGTCACTGGAACACTGCTGAAATATAGCAGTGTTTCAAGGGCTGCTCAAGAATGCAATGTAGGAGCTGTGCAGAGTGAGGTGCCTGTGCCCAATTCCTGCTCATCTCAAAGGTGTTCCATGTGTAAAGTATACATATTTATCTAATCAGGCCATAGGTTGGCTCCCTTTTATTATAGTAACTGGAATTTAATATGCGTCTTTAATAGTAGCTATGTTTTCCAGATGGTCAAGAGAAAATGGTCCTTGCCTGAAGCGTTCATAGACTTTAAACAGAAAGATATGGAGACAACTAGTAAGAGAAATGGCAAAAAGGAACGAGAGAGGGAATGTTTATTGAGGTGGTGTTGTTTTAATGTCAAGTATTATGATGTAACTTAAAATTTAAGAGGAACAGATCCTGCAGAATTCAGCCTAAATCATTTGCCAGCTTGCAAAGTGGACGTTTTCAACTGTCTGTGCGTGGCTGTTGGGAGATGGCTTGGAGGGTTTACCTGGTTGGGACTACAGCAGATCTGCCTGTAAGGTGTATTTTGGCAAGCCTCAGCCGTATCTTGGAAGGTGAAGCAGCTTGTTAGAATGCAGACTGGCCAGGAAGACTTGAACTTTTCCTTATTTATGGGATTAAAGAGTTTACAATTTGAAGATTGGCTGAAATGCCTCTTGCTGCAACTTCTCTTTTTTAGGTTAGTTCACGCATCAAACAAAGGTGCAGCCTGTGTTTGCATAAGTGTAAATCATGAGTAATCATCTTACACTTGTTTGAGAAAGATCTTTTATGTGTAATGGCTCATAATTCATTTTGTGGTTTTTTTCTAGGATACTATTGGAATTCGTATTCCCATCACTAATCCTGCAGATAAAATTCTCCAGCTGAGTGTGGTGCTGGAGAATCAGTCACTTTGTGGACAAAAGGCTTTCACTCTTAGGCCCAAACAAACATTTTTGTATCAACTGAAGTTTTCCCCAGCTGTTGTTGGCACTTCAGATGGAAGGTAAGTTGCAGAGTTTTGATACTTGTGGTTGTGGCTCTTGTACTAATAAGTGAACTACTTTCATTGAAACCTCGGTCACTTGATGTAGATATCACCCTAAAAAAACCCCACAACATGTAATAAATGGAATTAAAAAAAATTCCAACTTTAAATATGTTGTATCCCAAATAGCAGCTTTCCTCTGAGGGGAAAAACCTGACTGACAGGCAGTAGAATAACCCCTAGTTATTCTAGTTCACTGGAATTCAGTGAATGATGTTTTAGAAATTTACTTAATATTAGAAGTCCCCTCTGAAAACTTCAGATGAATTGTTAGTTTTGTAAATTGGTAAGTTCCGTAAAGGGAATAACATGATTTCATTTTTCTTCTGAGAAGGAATGAAACTATAACAACATAACTAAACCCAGGTGAAGAACCCTTTAACAGTCTTCACATAAATCCATTTAGCTTCTGAATCTTCCATTAATTAACAATGAGCTACTAAATGAATACGGAGAGGTTTTAAATTACAAATTTTTCATTACCTTGGAAATCCCAAGGCAACCATGCTTGTACGATAATTAGCAATACAAAGACAGATGACCTCTTGATCTTAGTTTCAGCTAAGCCAGTTCAGCAAGTAACTGAAAAGTGCAGAACTGCAAAGCTTATTTTCCTGGAATTTGATTAGCAAAGCATTATTTAGTTGAAGGGCTGATTGAAAAACAATTCCCTGTCTTTCAATGATATCAATTGACTGGCAAAAATACGGGGATGGGGAGGAGGGTGGGAGAGTGGTTTATGAAGAGGGCAGAGACAGATGACCTGTGTTCAAAGACCAAATATTTACAAAGCCAAAATCCATGTATTTCAAAGTTTCATTCGGTTTGCTTGTACTGATTTTTCCAAAGACCAGAACAATGGCAGGTATCATTGTACAATACAGCTTTCAAGCAATACTGTTTTATAAAAATGAGTACTGTTATCACTCTAGTAAATATTTTTTTCTGTGGGAATTTGTAGAAATTATGCATTCTGAAGCTGCGAATGAGAATAGACCTCATTTTTGCATACCAGATAATATTTCTGGTGTTTTTCAGTGCAGAATTTCCAAATAATAAAATAAAGGTTTGTTTTAACTGGCAAAACTTTGGGCTCAGCTAATTGGTAGGCTGGGACTTAGGGGAATATATGCAAAGATGACATAAAGCACGCCTGTACATATTCAATACAATTATGCAGTACTGTACTAGAAAGCTGTCTAATAGTTGCTTTAAATTGCAATAGCTCCCAAGGACTACAATTACAGCTAGACAGAGGTACTTCCACATCATATCCACACTATTATCTTTTTTTTCTGAAGCCATGCTCTGTTTCCTTTGCTGTGGTAGCAGCTGGGAAGAAGTGTTATAAAACTGTTTGTGGCAGGTGTACCTTTTCAAATGGATGATTCTTTCCTAAGCTATTTTATGCTCACTTTAAAGGCTCTGTTGGCACAGAGGATAGTCTGGAACCATAAAGTCATGGAACAGACATAGTTATCTATCATTTAGAACAAGAACTGGTCCTTAGTGGGTCATGGGTTTGCACAGTGCATTTCATGTAAGTTTTTATATGCTTACAGTGCTTTGGTTTAATGTTCTTATGACTCTGCTACTCAAAAAACTAAGAAATAGAAAAAGAAATCTGCAATAGGGTAGTAATGTGTTAGAATGTCTGTCACAGAAATATACAGCTGTACATATCTCACCTAGCAGCAAGCAATTTTCAGTCATGACATTTGATTATATACCAAAACAGTATATTGAATATTCCTTTCAAGCATATCTTTGTCATGCTCATGTAAATGTATCTATATCTATTCCTCAGTTTTCATCACTAGATTTGAAAAGATTTTCCTTTTTAAAATCAGTGAATGCTATTTCTATTTCTTTGTCCTTTGAGTTCAAAATGGCTAGAAAGAAAATACTGTGACATTGAAATGAAATTAAAGCTTACTCTTGTAAGTTAGCAGTTGAAATGCTTTTGAGTTGTATTTTTGAAAAAAAAACCATGAACAAAAAAACCCAACAACTTTTTATGCTAAAAAGTTAAGAAAGATGAAGAAGAGATTTTGTTGCATTAGTAATTGTAAATATTATTAGTTTTGGTAGTTGAATTCAGATACCAGCAAGAAGTGTTACAGGAAAACTGGGAGCTAATTAAAGAACTCGCTGTGTTGAACTCATTAGGTTTTTCCTGAATTTTAATCTGTATATTTTTAACTGTCTGCACAAAAGCTGTGTCATATTAAGCTTATGTATCTGTTTTTAGTGTCATATTCCTGTCAGATATGGTTGGAGAGTTTTGGTATGCACTGAAGTTGACTGTAGAGAAACCACTGCCAGCTAGTCTACCTGAAATAGAGTGTGAGCTTGGAAAGTAAGTATGTAGTTCATAGTGCTGAACTTGGTCACTGGTTTGAAATATCATGGAAAACATATGAAGAGTTTACATCAAAAAGCCAGAATAGTGCTGTATATGTACTATAGTAGTTTGCAGATAATTTTAATAGATATATGTGTAGATAGGTGAAATTGTCCTTGCAGAAAAAGAATTGAAATGGAATTGTAGCCTGTATGTAGACTTTGAAGTCTTTATATAGAAATCACTCTGAAAATACTGCAGAATGTAATCATAAAGATCCATAATACAGAGTTCTGTAGGTTTGTTTTATTTTCTGTCTCTTTTCTCTTTCTGAACTAGGTATATATCTGACAGACCTGCTTTACAAATGCTTGTACACCAGTTATCAATTTCTTTTAACCTCTGAAGAAATGGCAAAGTAATACAACTTCTGTCCTGCAGATCCTGGGGTTAGACATGGTTGGAACACTGCGAGTGTTAAGAAAATGAGCTACTTAGAGCAGACAGAAATGAACCCAATTCTTGTCTTCCTTCGGAAAAATTTCATCTTGCATTTCGATAGATAATTTTCAGTTCTGACTTTCAAGACAGAAATCAAAACTTTTAGGATAAGACTTTCAAGAATGCCAGAATTTCAGTAGTGCTCTTCCACCTATTACCTCTGCTTAGTAGCAGGTTCTGTGGACACACTGCTCTTCTGAATGCTAAATTCCACTTACTTCTGTATACCTTATCTTTGACTAAATCTATAATTAATATACATTACAGACTGAGCAAAAAATGTTGTTAGAGAGTGCAACATGAAATTTTGCCTGATTAAATTTTTGTGAATGAATATGTTCTACTGTTCGTATACGATGTACAGACCAGAGTTAACTGGCAATGCCTTTGTTACTATGTTTTTCTAAGAAAATCAGTAGGGCTGTCCATTTCCTGGTTTTTACTTTAAAATTCGGGGCCGACTGGAGTGAAAAACGTATTTTTTCTCTACTATGTAGGCTGACACTGTTAGGAGTTAGAAATAACTTAAAACCTTTTCATTCAGACTATCTGGCATTCGTAATTTTCTCTAGCATGCACTACCTGTAAACTACATGCACAAGTGGTCTTCTGGCTGAGAATGGCAAGTCATCCTGCCTACTGCAAATAAAACATATGTTGGAAAGGATTAGCTCCATTAACTACAACACTTGCCTGTCAAATCTATCATCTCAAATGCATTGAATTCCATGTTTTATTTTTTCAAATGAGACTTCTTTCCACTTTACAAGTAGATGCGTGTTGTAATTCCTATGCATATGTAAATGAACTCATCTACATCTGCCCTCAGCAGATAGTGGTGGAAGAACAGAGAAGTACTATTAGTTTAATTATTAACAACAGCAGCAACAACAATAATGTATAACAGGAAATTAACAGTAGTCTCTTTCATATATCTTTTTATATATACATTATAAAACAGTATAACAAAACTGACAAACTTCTTCCTTTTTTTTGTTTGCATTATCTGCCATATTCTTCGTTTCATAAAGTCTCCTGCTTTTTGTTCAGTTATTTCCTTCAACACTCTCCTTTTCCCAGAAACTTATTTCTATTGTATCATCAGCGTAATGTCCTCTTCTTGAAGTGCAAAATTCTGGACAATGGCAATCGATGATGGCATTGAGGTTACAGTTAAATTACTGAGAATTGCTCTACCTGCTGAAAAGATGAGATAGTCCAAGTAAATTGGCTGCATTAATGTATTCTGAATATGTAAAGGCAATGCAGGTAGACATTTATGTGTTGCCCGTTTAAGAAAGGTATCAATTTGTTTTGTTTTGAATGGGTGTACTTCCTTGCTATGTTCCCAGAGACGTGGACTGTAAATGTCATAAAATGTTTGAAGCATTTCTGGTTGGTGAAGCTTTGTAGTTCTTTAAGAGACTAACTTCCATTCTACCACCTTTTCCTTGAATGCAGAAGAAGCATTATCATATGTGATGTCCTTCTAAGAATAATGTTTTTCATTATGTTCTTGCCGCATTCTTTTTGCTATCAATCTGAAGAATTTAAGAATTTGTGTCCTTGAAACATCACTTGGAACTGGATTAGGAGCCAAGAACCCATTGATACACTTAGAATCAATTTCTAACCAATTCTTGAAAGAGAAAAGAACAAATTCTAACAGTTTCTCTTTTAATCCTTCTTCAGACACCCTAACATTCTGGGTTTATCACAGTCAGATCTGCTTTTTGTTTCTGTCAAGGTAGATTTAACACATCCTTTAGCATACGCCTCTAAGCAAGGAAACCTTCTCCTTGATATTCTCCACCTTCATTTATCCATCCTGTTATGGGCTCCACAGCGAAGTCATTGAAGATGAGTCAGTCAAATGATGTTCACAGTGGACTTGAATTTACTGTCATATGCAACAACTTTTTCTAGCATAACCACGGTAGTCAATCTGTGTGGGCTGGCAGAGGTTCTTAATGGATTTTGATCCCTTGAAGAACCTCTAACAGTCAGTTACTGAAATTTCAGATATTCCAACATAGTTTTCCCTTTGACAAAGTATTATGTATGAAAGAGACCAGGCAAAAAAGTAAAGGCTAGAGATGGTAAATGTGAAAAATGGGAATTATCAAGTGAATCTGAGGTTCTTGTGTGAAAGTTTCCTGGAATTTCTCTACTCTCTGCTATTGAGACCTCAGTGATACAATGCTTTGACAGTGTTAGTCAAAAACAAGTCTGCCACTCAGCTGCTGGGGATTTATATCACTGCATATGTTGGAAGGAGCCCACCTGCACACAAGTTTTAGGGCCTGAAGTTACAGTTGTAAAGCTTGACTGAAATACCTTCTCCTCTCAGTGTTGCTTTTTGTATTTTCTTTTTCCTTACTGATTTAGCTATGATCAACTGACTAATTTTTTCCAGAGGATAAATATGTGGAGCAATCTGGCAGTTGACCTGCCACAGCTTTGACTAGAGGGAATATCCATTAGGTAGATAAATTATATGTATCTCATCTTCTTATTTAATGTTTTCACTGACTCACCTTGAATCTCTTTTCTGTGTCCCTTGGTGTTACAATGAGAACGTGATTTATGGTCATATATCTTTGTTAAAGGCAAATAATACATTATTTTGATCATACTAGAGGGATTTTTGGGAGTCTTACAAATTCTTCTGAAAATTGTGCTCCCTATTGAAGGTATCTTGTGTTTGTTTATTCTTTAATTAGAAAATAAAGGACAGTCTGTAAAATAGTGCCAGCTGATTTAAAGCATAACATTTAGGCAATCAGCATACTCCAATCTTTGTTCTGGGACAGCCACAATACTCCTTAAAATACATAATCTACATGTGCAACATAATGATTTACCATTATGCTATAATGAACAATGCAACAATTGTACAAAATGAAACAGATTTTGAGCCCATGCAGAGGAAGAATGAGGAGGGAAGCAGGCAGAACCTGCATTGAAATGGCTGGTGTGGAACACTAAGTTTGTTTTGAGATCTCAGGGTTACAGGATGATCGAGAAGAATGGTTGCCTAGTGGCACTAAATCAAAAGCTATTGGCAGCACCACTTAATTACAAGCTTTTCCTGTAAACCATTGCTTAGACAGAAAGGAGTTACAGATACCATTTATCTGATTACCTTTAATTTCTGTCCAGTGCTTTTCCTGAGGCAGACTATGAATCCGTGGATAGACTACAGAATAATAAGATTATTTTACTTTTTGGAACCACATTTTTTTTGTTGGCCTTGGCACTCTGAATTATCTATTTGACTAAAATGTTTTATTCTAAAGTTAGATCTGCAAAAAGTAAGGAAAGAAAGGTGAGACATAAATCTGCAAATTGGAGCCTAGGAATAAATGTGAAGCTGTGGTATCAGAGACACTAGGATTCATTTCCACATACTTCTATCTAAAAGTTAGGCATCAAGTTTAAGGCCTCAAGTCTAGGCTCCTCCTGTAGACAATGAAAAGTGATTCCACATCTTAGTGATCTACATTAGGGCCAATTCTCCCTGAAAATGTTCTTCTCCTTGTTGAGTATTGAGGGAGTTAGACAGTCCTTTTAACCAACTAACTTAAACTAACTTCCTGGCAACTGAAGTACAGCAAGACAAATTCTGCCCTTATGAATGACCCAAGTATTAGAATGGTTATTGCCACCAGGTTTTATTGTTATTAATAATCATTAGTAATATTAATTAATGCTATTAAATATGTGTCCATACTAGTGGAAAAATACTCATGCAATAAAACATAATTCTTATTTTAAAAAGTACTCGTTTTTCAAGAAAGAAAACAAGTGATGAATAATAAAATGCAATGGAAGAAACTTTGTACTTAATAGTCGTTGCATATATATTTTTTTTCCAGATGGGCTCGTCTTTACATACCTCTCTTTAATCCTACACATGAAACTCTGGAGCTCGAAATTGTTAACAGCAATCCTAGCAATTTTTCAACTGAGACTGATCCAAAACACCCTGTAAGTAAGATTTCTGTGCTTTCACAAAAACGATAGAAGAGAGCCTTCTTTTCAAAACATATTGAATTGTGTATCGTACTGTGGGTTCAGAATACACAACATAATCTCAAGGATTAGAGGCATTATAAGTATGTATTCTAGGGATTCTATAGCTTAAGGACGAAAACAATTAAACGTGAAAAACAACGCAAGCCGAAGTATAGATTTTTTTTCCCTGGAATGCTTTGTGGAATGGTTTTGAGAAGGACTGCAGTATTGGTTGCAAATAATATTCAGGAGATATTAGAAGGAGAAGTTGCAAACAAACCAGCTGTATTAGAAGCTTCACAAGTTTCCAAGAATCGATAGGATAACTAGGTAAATATTTAGGTAAGTAGATAAAATGTTAATATAAATATAAGAATATCTCATAGTCATGGCACCAACTTTCAGGGCCTATGAATAAGAATTTGATCAATTTAGCTGCAAGGAAGCTTCAGGCAAATACCTGGAATCATTTTATTCACCAAACTCACGTTTACCCTGAGACTGATTTCTACTGAGAAAATCTTCATCCTGTTACTATTGGGTACATTACTTTTTCCTCCTCCATCACAGAAGCCCTTCCATCTTGCTGCCTAACATTTTTTCCTTTCAAGGACTGAGAGTTGTATAGATGGGCTCAGCTTTCATATTTTCATTGAGATTGGCTAGAGTTCTAGATGGTCAGGATTCTGAAAAATATTTATTGACCGTTGATTACTAGTTAATAGTACAGGTCCTATAAAGAACTCTTTGGATGTTATTAACAATTAATGCTATTAAATATGTGTCCTTTTTATGATGGGGAGATGAGAAAAGGGAGGACAGATGTGTGGAAACTCTGGTGCAAGGGGTTAGGGGGACCTCTTACTAGGATGTGAATATAGAACCTTTAACGTGAAAAAAGAAAATGAAGAAACCTGTTGCGGACAGGAAAGAAATGGCAATTACACCTTTTCTAGACATGAGGAAGATAATACAGGGAAGACATACACCAGAGCTGGTTTATTTGTGCAAACTGGTATAAGGGTCAGAGGGAGAGGAGAGGAATATTGTAGTAAGATCCTAAAATAAAGCTGAGAAGGTAGAAAATGGATTGTATGGGGAAAATAGAGGAATGCTATAAAGTCATAATACATGCATTTTTGGCTTTCAGAAACTAAACAGCTTTCAGCCTCAAATACAACAGTACAACAAGACCAAATGTTCTTAAAAGGGTTTCTAAAGCTAACAGCTAAAGGAGATCACACTTATTTACTGAACTGCCCTATATTTTGCATACATAGTATTATATTAAATTAAAAGTATAAAATGTGAAGTGTTTATTTTAGTCTATCTTTTATGTCATGCATATTAAGACATCTTCATACATTACGTTAAAACTCGACAAGTGCTATTACTAATCATTTCATCAGTTGGTATTTGAATAGGAGCTAAGAAACATAATGGATGCGAACTATATTAATAATCTAGGAGTATTATACATGCTATGTTTAGGTCATTGACACAGAAGTGTATTAGATTTAATTATAGTGACTTTTGGCTCCTGCAGATTGCATGTTACCTTGTCCAGGAAATTAAAAAAAAAAAAAAATCTTCTCCTTTCTGCTTTCCTAATTTATCACCAGAGATTCACATATCACTAGTAACTACATTACATTGCTTAGGAAAGGACACATTCAACACTAACTGCAGTAATTTTCTTTTTTCCCTTTCCCTTTCCCTTTCCCTTTCCCTTTCCCTTCTTTCCCTTCCTTTCTGTTCCCTTTTCCCTTTTCCCTTTTCCCTTTTCCCTTTTCCCTCTCCCTCTCCCTCTCCCTCTCCCCCTTTTCCCCTTTTCCCCTTTTCCCCTTTTCCCCTTTTCCCCTTTTCCCCTTTTCCCCTTTTCCCCTTTTCCCCTTTTCCCCTTTCCCTTCCCCTTCCCCTTCCCTTCCCTTTCTTCTCTCTCTCTTTCTTTCCTTCTTTCTTCTTAATAGAATACTCAGTCCTATATATTGTTTATGCATTGAATTCTGAAATGTTCTTTGTGAATTACAGTAGTTCTTCCAGTTAAAGGATGGCTTTGGTGAATTTGCTGTAAGCAACTACCTAACATTTATTTCATGTATCTGTCCCGTTTTGAACTTGTTTCTTCCATTGCAGACCCATGTTTGGAGAGGTAATGTGATTTCCTTCATAGTTTTGATGACAAAGGCAGGGGGTGGCGTTTAAATACCTGCTTCTTCTCCTGAATATGTTGCGTCCTAGGTTTAGTCCCTCCATACAGCACTGCGTTCAACTTCTGGAAGATTACTGCTTGTTCTTATAAACTGTAACCTGTGTTTCAGGTATTAGTTTATATTAAAGCCTATCTCAATGTCTTTGTGATGTGTGGAAGAAGTTTCCCATCTTAATTATTCAAGGTTCTGCTCTCTTTAAAGCAAATAATGCTTTCTTGTCAGCAGAAAAATTCCAATTTGAGTGATCCTCAGATGAAATGCAGCAATACAGAGCAAATTATTAGAACAACAGATTGAAGATGGGATTGTCCAATTAAGATAGGTAATGTTTGAAGAGAATTAGTAGAGTCATTTTAGAATTCTGCATATTCTAAATCTGTCATTTTAATATTTCATATAATTATCCATTTTTGGTTTTACGTCATCTAAGATGTAGAACTGTCGAAGACATTGGGCTGTCAGTCAGAAAATATCTCAAACAGATTTCATCAGTCACTGAGTTACGTTAGATAAACCAGAGTCAACAGAGATATCGGAGAAAATTTTATCTTTCCTGGAGATGAATTGCCTAAAATATTAACCAAAATTTTGACTAATATTTCAGAATTTAAACAAATTTGAGTATCATATTTATCATACTTCTATGTGTGTGGAAGTTTGTTCCAGTTTCAGTTTGCAACAGAAGGCATTACTGAAATACCACAAGGGATTATTTTCCATAGATCTGATTCAACTTCAAGTACTGACATCATTAATAATAGGCTTTCCTGAGGTCCAGTTGAATTACGCTCAAGTATTCCTGAACTTCTGGGTGCTTAATGAAGTCTAAATGAAAATCGAAGGCTTTAAATCTCTTGTCAGCTTCATGTAAATTAGAAGCAACTCCATTAACTTCTTTGTAAACTGATGAAAATTACAAAAGTATACGTATCTTGTTAGCAGCTTTGCAATTGTAGCCTAAACAGCTTTAAATGGAATATACCATCTTGGTTTTCTTTCAAGAATTTGATAAAAGTTTTCAAGGATTTCCTTTAATGTGATTTGGATTTTCATATCTTTTTTTTTTTTTAACAAGCTACGTCTAATTTTTGTTTCCCTTCTTGTCAACCTTACGCTGTATGGGTTAACTTAACATCTTTATAAATGCTGCCAAATTCTCTAAAAGTTGGAACAGAAGTGAACTCCCATAAGTTTGCTGCAATTCCTAACTTGTTTTTCATTAGAATATTGGGCATTATGAGTTTCTGGGGAAACAGTCATTCGGATGTTGAGTTTTGTGTTTCTTTCCTAACAACAGCTTTCTTTATCTCCAGTAGAGAAGGCTTCATGTTCAGCATTTAACAGATGAAAATTCTCAATCATCCGTATTGCTATGTTCCCCAACTTACTTCCTTTCCTCTATATAAATACATGGACAGATTTCACATGTATGTGTATTATATTTATACACACATATATTTATGATGTAACTTAAATGTACAAAAACCTCTTACAAATGGGATCATCTATATTGCCAAAAAGAAACATGCTTTCACTCTAAGTCTTCAGCTTGCTATTCTCCTGGCTTATAACTAGCCTAAACCTTTTTCATGAAGCTGTCTTCCATCCTGATCGGCTATGAAACACAATTTTTATTGAGGAAAAATAACTTAATAAAGAAGGGATGGCAGAGAGGAGTGCAGTCTCAAAGGCTCTGTGTGCACGCTTTATTAGTTTGTTAATGACCGAGAGTATTGTTTTGTACGGAGTAGATTTAATGAAAAATTTCCCTCCTTTGTTGGATTTGTAACAGGAATAATGCATGTGTAGCTGCTCAGTCTTCTTCAGACTCAGTTTCTGTATTTGAACAGTTACATCTGAGATCTTATGAAGAGCAATGATACCAGTTCCCTTTCACATGAGTATCTTGGAAGACACTTGTTTATGTAAACAAAATGAAAGGCAGGGGATGAGTTAACTTCAGCATATTTTATTGAATCACTGTGGCAAAGTATGACCTTCTTTAGACATGTTGTTAGCATTATTTCTCAATTTTAGTTATTAAAGCAATTTATTCATTGGTTTTCAGTAGAAAGTAAGTTCTTCTTTTTACCCAACTCTTTATTTCAAAACAAATTACTTTCTGGATACAGTAGATCATAGTACTGTGTAATATAAAATGTTTTTTTTTAAAACAGATCTATAACATAAAAAAATAAAAATCTTTTCTGCTTTCAGAGCAGACAGTCTGCTGGATTATCATAACTCCATGTTGATTTAGGTTCATTGTGGCAGTGCATTTTCTGTGTAATGATAGTATATCAAGTAATGCTTATTGAAAATGGAACTTCAGTCTGTTTTCATCTTTATGGGAGAGATATTATTCCAAATAATGTATATCTCTTAGTGAAATTACTAAAAATTTAAAAACTGTAGTTTTAATTTAATAATGTGTTCTTATGCTGTGACATCCTGTCTTTACCTTGCTTTTTCATTTTGTTCAAAAGTATTTGGGAGGGGGTAATCATTAAGGTTCTTTCTCCATTTGTAAGTCTTCATTTGATAAATGGGGCTGGCTGGTTTGGACAAAGTAGGTAGGAACTAGACTGCAGATGAAAGTAAAAAAATCTCAAGAAAAGGTCTCTGGATACTGTGCATGCCCAGGAACTCACTAAGAAATGAGCTGTTCAGGCTCCTTTTAGATGATGAACAGCTAAATGAACTCTGGGCAGTGGGGCAGATGGGGATGGAGGTGGTTTGTGGGAGGTGACTCTCCCTCAGATCTGTTATTCTGGGTAACACAGAAGCCTTGCAAAGGTGACAAGTGTGGGACGGTGGCAGTTGACTGCTGGTGGCAAATGTGCTTTCAAGTTATCACTCACCTACGGGACGTACGAGATTGTGAAGTGTAGGCGACACAGCAGTGCTGTGCTCCCTGTATGGAAGGTGCAGGTGCTGTAACAGCTGAGTGGGAGTGGGCCCAGAGCGGCGAGCCGCATGCTCTGAGCATAAGACCCACCTACTTACCCTTCCAGAAATGTTTTTTGTCATGCAGTGGAAACTGTCAAATTAAATTGGAAAAGTTTGAAAAAATACAGTCCCACCCCCCCAGTAGACAAGACATTAACTGTCTTCAAACCAATAAACTGTTATGGCAATATTCTGATAAGTTATTTTAAAACTTGCCCCCCAAAAGAGAAAAATAACATTTCAAGTTTAGTGCGTTAGTTGACCACATCTGAGGTCTGTCCTCTCTTCTGCTCAATCTAACTCCGACTGCCGTCAGTAGGAATATCTGTTGTTCAAGGTACACCAGCATCCCAGTCCGTAATTGTGCTGGTACCCTATAGACACACCCAGAAGGTGACTGGCAGGACCAGGATGCCTGTGGCCCCTGCCCGGGTCCAGCTCTGAGATGGCAGGGAAAGCCACAGGGCAGCAAGGAAAAGCAACATAAGCCTCATCAGGGGCCTCTGCCCTGGGCTGGGAGTGGACACCTCTGTCCCTGCTTCACCCTCTGGGGCCTCCAGTTTGGCCTCAGCGCTGTGGCCATGGCCAGTGGTCCTGGTGCCGCAGTGGGCCCCCATCCCTGTCCCTGTCATGGCTCTGCTCGCCGTCTCTGGGTGTGGTGGGACAAGGCTACTGGTGGAGGTCCCTGTCTTGCTGTGCCGTAAGCTCAAGCCTTCCTCAGCCACGAGCCAAGCACTGTATCAGAGCACAGGCAGTCAAACCCCTGGGGTGGGAAGAGGTTTCAGGGCTTGTTGGTGCAGTCAGGCATTTGCAGCCATTAAATGTAGTAAACAAAAATGAATGTTTTAATAACTCCTGTTCACTGCCTGTTAACGGCCTGTTCTTCCAGGGTTGACATTTCCTTTATAAAAGGTCTTGTCAGTGCCAGCTGTTGTAGGGTGTTGTTCTGACCTTTATTAGTTGTAAATTATATTCATTTTATAAAATACAGCTTGAGTGTCCATAATTCCAATCAATTATCTTTTTATATCTTCTTACATGCAAACATTATTTAAACATGTATGATATTAAAAGCCTAGTACTTTTTTTAATTAAAAAAACCAGACACGGTAATTGTGTATTCAGTGATTCTAGCTGATTGTTCTCTCAATGCACTGGCATTTTTATTATTCATAATTCTATTCTTTCACTGCTTATCTAGTTCTTAAAAACATTTATGACCCCATTGTAGTCAGCTACTGTGCTTTTCCCTGTGCAATTGAGACTCAAGTAGCATACTTCAGATGAAGAGAACACCAGCAACACCATTTACAATGTTAGTTTAGATAAAGGTAAGCAGAAGAGAGGCAAAGCACTAGTTTATTAAAACCTACAATGTATTTCCCTTATAAGCCAGTTCTTGTCTTTGTAGGTCAATGTGATAACCTTTTAGTGTCATCAATACGATCAGACACCAAAGTCATCTTTGAGCGGTATTTGTGAGAGCTGCTGTCCATGTCCTTGGGGCAATCTGTAACACCAGCTCTGTAGTTTCTGGGGAATGAACGTGCAGTGACTGCCACTAGTATTGTTTACTGCAATACGCTTGCTGCCTTAGCAGCCTATGCTTGCTGAGAGGAGAGACTGCATCTGGTGGAACACATTAATCACATAAGCATCAACGCTGTCGATGCAAAGCACAAAAGGGCTCAAAAAATTGACTTCCCCCCCTCTATCCTTTGCTTCTTGTATTTGTACAGCTGGTTGTCGCTCCTCATTCCACCACTGAAGTACCTGTGCAATTCTGTCCATCTGCCCTTGGAAGAGGCAATCACAAGGCATCAATAACCTTCAAATGTTCACAGGTATGATACTATGTTTGCTGCCCACAACACTTGGAATGCAGATTAGATAATATTTTTAATAGGCATGTAAGTAAGGGTTTCGGTCTGTAGGTCAAGTTGAAATTTAATGGCTGGATGCAAAATAAAGAGCAAATGCAAAGATGTTCAAAAGTTATAATTTGTTTTAACCTTAGTTTTACACAGAAGTTATTCTATTTACAGTATTAAAATGTGGTGTAATGGCCTAGGAGCTAGGATAAGTAATGAATAATTTTAGCTTTCTTGGTAATTAGTTCTGCTGTTGTCAACACCAGAAGACCGGCACTTCTTAGCATTGTCACCTCTGAAATTAAATTTCTTGATGTTTTTCCCAACCCCAAACAAAATTAAATTGTTTCTTTTTTATCTGATTTGAATTTTGGAAGGTCATGCGCTTGAAAAAGTGAATTCTTCCTTTCAGTTTGTTTGAGAATGGTTTTTACTATGAGCATCTTAAAATTGTTGACATTTTTTTCTCTGTGAATTTTCCTAATTTTAAATGAAAAACAAGTAAATAAAGAAACATGAGTCATCAACATGACCTACTAGCTGATTAAAAATTACAACTGGAAACAAAAACTGATAGTATGATGTAAATGATAATATTTCATCACATGAGCTGTGGTTGATAGAAGCATTTGCTTTCTGTGCAATTTCCTCTCTGTATTCTTTCAGAAATCCTAATAGACTGCTGACTTGTGAATTACTCCAGTTCAGTGCTACCAGGAGTTTTCAGTAGTATTTTAAGTAATACTGCAAAAGCAAATATTCTTTTGAATAAAAGAAAACAAATAGTGAAGGAAGTGATGTGGCAGTTTTTTTCCTGATAAAGTATGTTGAACAGACAGGTTATTTGTAGGTGGTGCTAGCACAGCATTTATTTTCAGGATCTCTCTTCTTAAATATTTATTAAGGATAAAAACAAGGAGACAGCAATTCTCATATGAATAGTATATATCCAAGGCTAGTTCAAGAGGACAGAATGTCCTTATCTTGTCTGGATCCTGATGGGACACAGAAATCTTATCTATATTTTAAAAAAGAAAAAAGAAATTCTTCACCGAATACAGAAGCAATAAAACAATACAACAATTCATTTAAACCTTTCAGGAACAAATTGAGCCCTGCCACCTGAATCTTGTCATCCAGTGCATCTCCTTTCAAGTAATGGCAAATCTCCAAGTTTTTATCTGCAGTGAACTTTAGTCAGTGTCCCATCCTTCTAGTTGCTTTGTCCAGACCCCTTTAACTGTTTCAATATATTGGTATAACCTTTGAAATTTCTTAGTGCTCTGTTTATACCTGAATCCTTTGAATTTTGTAAATTTTCATTCATTTTCACTGCTACAGTCCTTACTAATTAATCCCAGACTATTTTAGTTTGCTAATTGTTATACTGATAGCTGACAGTGAGTATTTGCACAGATATAACTGCCCTTTTTAATGAAGACTTGAAGAATGTTTCTCATCAGTGGTAGATGCCTCAAACAACTTTTAATGTAACACCCCCCACCCCCCGACATTGATTTCCCTCCCTTGATTTCTCTGATTAAATATATCTGAATGGACACTTAAGCCATCTGATAGCTGAATAGCTGACTAATCTAAAATCAGTTAATGACAGTACTTATAGGATAAGCTTTAACTGTTTCTGATTGTGTTTCTTTGCTGAACTGAGAGAAACTGCTCTGTGTTATTACCTGCTTCATTTGTTTCTGGTTTGAAGCTCTATGAAGAGCTCTTCACAAAGTGAATCTGAGTTTAGCTCTAATGATTGTGAAAATCTGAAATTAAGTTTGTTGGGACAGCACTACGGAAAGGTCAGCTTGAACATAACCCACACCCAGAGTACTAACGTATCTGTGTTATCCTATTCTTTTACCACATTGCTAGCATCCAGGTGTAATGTAGAGCATTTAACAGTAGTAAGTAATATTAGAGAGAAACCAAGCCCAATATTAGATCCTATCTTGTATTATTTGCCTTAGGATTCTGGTTTTTTTAATCTTTTTTCCTCTTGATTTCTTGCACTGAGCACACATGATCTTGACCTCCATCACAAAGTGGGTCAGTGAGGAACTGTAACTGCAGGTCAGGCAAGGCAGGCCTGTCCTATAACCTGTATCATTTTTTGGTTGTCTGGTTTTATTTTCCAGACTGACCGCGAATTTTGTGTGGCTCCTTTAGCTGCTCAGTTTGACAAAGTTTCAGTGTGTTGTTTTAAAGGTGCTCAGCACTTGAAACAATAGGGTTCAAAATGGCTCTGCTTGTTAACCACAAAAAATGAGTGGAAGCTACATTCTTTAATGTTTGTAGACCACGAGCCTGAGCCTTCAGCAATGAAGCTCAGACTTGATCTTTACACCACACCTGCACAAAATATGAACACGTGCACTCCTCCCACCCCTGCACTGTATCTCAATGTAAAATTACTTGCTATGAACAAGGTGGTTCACACAAATTTACAGTGGGCCTGGAAAGCCTTGTTAGACTCATGCTGCCTCATAACTTCTGTATTAAGAGTTTTGCAAAAAAGTTTTTTTTTTTTTGTTACTGTGTTTGTAAGCAAGCACAAAGTATCAATAACAAGCTGGTGTAGACCACTAATAGCTTGGCACATCCAGCTTTCTGAAAACATGGTCTTCTGGCATACTCATGCCTGTGTTCCAGTCCTTCAAAATAAGCCTGCAAAGTGTGCTCAGCCTTTTCTTTACATTTAACTTCTTGAGGCCGATGTGGTGAGGAAGAACATGAGTCAGGAACACAAATGCTATGGCATGCGCGCTTGGCAATTGTTGGGCATTTTCTTGTTGACTGTGACCAGCAAAGGGGTTTCACCAAAGAGTTAGTCCTGTGTTGCTTCAAAGTCTGTATAGCAGCAGCATTCGCCTTCCCGTCAGAATCCGAGTAGTGAGCGGTGCTAGCTTCCTGCTCATGAATCTGTAACCATAAAGAGGCTATAGGTCATGTTTAAGTCAACAATAACGAAATAAAATGTAATTTTAAAGGGAGGTAGTTTTTAATTCTTATTAGTTTGAGTAATGCAGAAGTTCCCGCAAACCAGGTGATAAAAATCACTGTCTAAATCCTAAACAAAACATAGGCTCTAATTTTATATTCTGACTTTTAGTATTGGGTAGTCTCTACATCAGTATATAAATAGTTCTTACTCTTTTTTTTTTTTTTTTAATTAAAATCCTGTAGCCTTTGATGACTTTTACCAAAGAATTTCCTTCAGTAAGATTAAAATGTCTTTTTTCTTGTTGGATTGAATGTGTCTCTATAAAATGATAATAAAGGCATGCAATTTTGCTGTCCAAAGCTATTTTCTGAAGACATACGATGTGCCTTTTTTTATCCCTGTTTATGCTGAGAAGTCTCAATATATTAGTCACTTTTTACTGTATTTCCAGATTTGTTGTTAGATTTTTTGAACCTTGTCTATTGCAGATTTTCCTTAATTTTTTCAGACAGACTATGCAGAAGTAAATGCAATGTTTCAGATAATAAAAATAGTATTTTGATTTTATTTATTATTTTCTATTCTCTTTGTGATGCATACCTTTTTGAGTGATAATGAACAAAACAGATCAAAGGGTCACTTTGAGCAGTTTGTAATAAGCCTCAGATTTTAGTCTGTATTGTTATTATTTAAAGGCAGCAACATGAATGTACCAATTAAACATTTTCCTTAAAATAACGGTAGTATCTTTATATTTACCATCCACCTTTGCTGCTCATCCACCTTTTAAAAGTTCCATAATGAGTGGCATTATTAACACCAGTCTTTATAACCTTAAAAGAGTAAATGTGGGGCAGGCAACTCTTTACTGTCATGCTGAAAAAAATGGTCAAAATTAACACATCAATTTAATTATATTTTCCTTTTTGTCTGCTCTGTGTTGAAACACTGTATCTACTAGTTGTTTCCAATATTCTCGATTCTTCTGTGTATAGTGATTCATGTTCTTTATTGTCTTTGGAGTAACAATTTTAGCTTTTTGTGTGATTCTACTGCTGTCCCATCAAAGAATTATTTTCCTTCTTCCTTTGTCTTCTGAAGAGAACTTCTCACTTCATCTTCTTTCAGGTTCTAATATACGTGCTTTGAATTGCGCTCTTGCAACCACCTACATCTTTCCATTCACTACACTGGGAGCTCTGAGTAGCTACATGGAAGTTAAATACTCCGTGCTCAGAGTAGCACAGAAGTTAAATGCAAAGAGGAGATGTGAACATCTCCCAGACTGGAACTATTGATTTCCAGATAGTAAACTTAGAGTACCATAACAGCTTGAGGGAAGAAGAAAGAAAGTGCTAAACAGCAGTTCACTTACAACAGAAAAGAGACATAGAACACTAGAAGAAAGAAGTAGGCAAAATGCCTTTAAATGTACAGATCCAACTCATCAAATAATAAATAATGACACGTTTCATCTACAGCTTAAAGAGTGGATATTTTACCTTTCGGGGACTGGTCTTCCTCCTCAGCTGATGGAACCAACCAGCATAAGTGCATGCATTGGCCAGCGTTCTTCTGTCATCATATCCTTCAAAAATCCAACTCCTGAAAACGTGGTGGTAGATGTCATGCTGACAGGTACAGGGGTTTGGATTTTTCTGGGGTGGGGGGAGGAACTTAAGCGCCTTGGGTTGCTTTAAAAGTGTGAGTGGGATGTGATTACATTTGCCTCATTCCATTTCCTGGCAATAGAGATACTGTGTTTCATTCACGTCCACCCTGAAAAGCTCTGTAGACTGTGCTGTGGGAGGTAAGAAATAACACAAACCTTTGACAACTGTTCACAGTAGACCTCTTAGGTCATACAGCCTCATGTATACATGCAGCTGGTTGTTGGCTGTGGATTGCACTGTAGCGTTTAGGCAATAGGAGACTCCTGGCATGTGTTTTGGGAGCTGTATGTCTAAGCCAAATAGCTAATGTTTTGTTTTGGTTTTGTTCCTCAGTTATTTTCCAAAATATTTTATGTTATTTTGTCAGATTCTAGATAGCTAAAGGAGTTAGTAAGGGCAAAACATTTGAGGTTTTTTTCTGATTGACCTTCCAAGCAAGTATGTTTCAGCAACATTTTCAAACATGCTTTAAAAAATAATATAAGATCCAGAATTATCAAGTCACTGTCCATACTGAGATTTCACAAATGCTGTAGAACTCAAGTTCAAAGTCCCAGATTCTTCCTGATGACTGAAATTTACGCAGTGAAAGAGTAAATTTCACTCTGAGTGAAGCAGAGAGCTTCAGGAGGTTCTCTGAATCTCCACCTAGTCCAACATAATATGTAGCATCAGAAAGCAGGTGCCAAAGCATTTCCTGGCATCTACGTATAATAAAAATTGAAGATAAACCTTCCAGTGGCTCCTGACACAGGCCCCATGGATGGGGAAACATAAGAGAATAGCAAAATCAAATCTGTGCAAAGGTTAAGCCAGGTTTACACACTCACACTATGATTTGGGGTTTGTGGCACATAGAATAACTGAAGAAATGTGACTTTTAAAAAATTTAGATTCATGTTTATTTGTTGCATTGAACTCATGCTTTTTAACTACACCTTCTGAGAGATGAATTAGAAATACAGAAATACAGCTTTGGCTGCCTATGCAGTCATTATATGGGGGATTTTGGAGATTCTTTTACCTAAATGGTGCCTGGTCAAGAGCATTTTGGTCTCATGACTGAATGCTCTATACTTCTGCTGACCAAGTTTTTTTGGCAGACTTTAGTGCAGTTTCCCATTTTAACTGCTAAAATATTTTCATTCATGGCTGTCACAAAATAGAGTTCTGTTGGTAAATGGTCAGACCACTTCTGAGTTTCTGTTGATGTTCTCTTCCGGACAACAGTGAAGGAAGCAACAGCATGCAGTGGATCCACTGTTTACAGGCTAAGTAAATCATGGCCAGGATTTCAGGGACAGTGCCAGAGTTTACCTGCTAAGCAGGGGACCTGGCAGAGGGGGAACAGTCTCGTGTCCAGCTTTCTACTTATCTGGCATCTAGGCACCCTTAAATGACAAGGAGCATTGCAGTCTGGGTCTGCACACAGTAACAGAGCAGTTGGCATTCTGTGCACATACAGAAGGCTCAAAAGTGCTGCTCATAGCAGAAAAGGATGGGTAAATGTTGGCAACACACCACAGGAGCTGCTTTCAGGCCCTGGATGGTGCAATCATTACTTCTGTAATCCAAATGGAAGTCCTGAGGGTAGATGCTGCAACCCTGGTCTGAGGCAGTTGGGAGCTCTCGAGGTTTCTCCCTGGCACTGCACTATGAATGGCAATGACCGCACCAGTTAGATGTGTGCTCTGGTAGACTTCCTGTGGTACCAGATGCAGGAGCTTTATTGTATCAAGGTTAATGAACAAGAGATTGACAGGATCTTTGCAGAGACTCTGCAGAAACAAGAGCCAAACCCTTCAAGGCTGAGAAGTTCGGTGTGACCAAAAGAAGACAGAAGCATCAAGAAGACACAGAGTCCCAGCAATGGGGAAGTCTCCATTTCCATCTGCAGCTGTTCCTCTAAAGAGGAGGTTCAGAGCTCTGGAAGAGAGGAAGGGGAAAAAAGTTCCATTGAGGAGGAAGAGTCTGCACTGAGCATCTTGGGTCTTCAGATTAGAACCAGCACTATTAAACAGGAAGCAATGAGTGCTAGTGGTTGAAGTTTTCTTCCTCCATGGGACAAGGGCTGCCAATTTCCATAACAACATATCATCCCAGGAAGTTTGCTGCTTTCCTGGAGCTCAGATCTGAGATGCTGCAGAAAAGATTGCCAAGGCTTATCTGACCTTGCAGTTACTATACCTTGCTGTTCATTCATATAGTGAACACATGGATCTATACTCCCTGTACAGCCAAGGAAACATCAAACAGATTGAAGGAGACTAGAAGGTTCTGTGGGCATTCTTTCCTCAAATATTTGTGCATACATTTGCATAGAACTTGGGCAGCAAACAGGAAAAACGGGAAGAACAGCAATTCCAGGCCAGTTGCAAGGCTGCAATGTGATCACAGTCATGAAGACAGTCAGTGACAGTGTATGGCCAGAGACAGCATACCTAGGACATACCTTGGGCAAGGACCAACAGCAGGAGCCTGAGTTTAAATGCAACTCAAGCCAGCGGGAGGAGGCCCCAGATGCTACTCACTCACAACTTAGCTGTTTTCACAGAAGTCTGACACCAGATTATACAGCTGCACTATATCAGAGCAGATCTTGAAAACAGGCAGCTACAGCCTTGTGTGTGGAGAAGAGGTTACAGAGAATTTCAGAGAAGGATGGTTATTGGCTGGACAGATAAATTAGCATACGTCACTGAACTCAGGGCCCTGACCACTAATACTTTTAGTCCAAATTACCCAATTAATACTAATTGCTGCTAACTGATATATACAAATCTTCTCATATCTACCTTGTATTTCTTCACAGTAAATTATCAGAGAGTCATCAAATCCTAGGTTCTTCACTGGGAAGGAAATGTTGATAAAATGCCAGTTTCTTCCTTCTCAGTCTTGGATCTACTTGGTGTTATTTTTACATGTTTCCAAAAGGGTCTGTTGCTACACTTGCTTTCTTATTGGTCCCCAGGTTTAGTTCCACAATGACCCCTTCATTTTGTTAGGTCTTTACCATAAATTGTATGATTTCTTTAGGGTAATACCACAAAATTATACGTCACTACGCTGAAGCTGAAAAACAAATAAGGCAACAGTTGGCACTTCAGCAATGTGCTGTTACAGCTAAAATAGCTCAAGTCCAAACAAGGTGTGACAAGTCCCTGATGCTTTGCACTGTTGACTTAATATAAAGCCCCATAGCCTGTTACTAGCAGTGGCAATAATGTATTCCCTGTACTACACCTAGATGAGGAAGGAATAAGAGGTAACAAAAGGCGAATATAAAAGTACCATGAGCATACTTAGCAAAAAATTCAGGAAGGCCAAAGCCCATCAGGTGTGAAGACTAATAGGCTCACAAGAAGGGGTTCTAAAGGTATGCTAGTTGCATAAGGAGGCTTAGAGAAAATGCAGATAAGTCCATTGATGGATGGGGGGGAATCAATTAGTTACAGACAATGCAGAAAAGGCTGAAGTGCTCAATGCTTTTTTTTGCCTTAGTCTTCGCAAGCAAAACTTGCTCCCAAAGCAGCGTGTACTGACTTGGTTTGAAAGGAAGATGGGCAGCTCACAGGGGAGCAACAGGCTGTGGACTTCTTAGAGCAGATGGATGCATTCAGATCCACAAGTCCAGATGAAATTCAGAGTGTGATAAAAGAGTTGGCCAACGTGATTGTGAGGCTGTGGTTCTCTATGAAAATTCATGCTGATCAGGAGATGTTTCTGTTGACTGGGAAAAAGCTATGTTATTTCCGTCTTTTAAAAATGATAGAAGGAAGACTGACAGAGTGGTAGGTTGATCAGCCTCACCTCAGCGCTGGTACGATCATTGGACATATCCTTTTGCGGTCTGTGTAGCCCATGAATCGCACATCCTCTTGCAGTCCATTTCCAAGCACATGAAGGTCAAGAAGGTAATCAGGAGCAGTCAAATGGATTTGTTAAGTGCAAATCATGATTGACTAACGTGATTGCCTTCTATATGGAAATGAGTGATTATGCAAATGAGGGAGGAGCCGTGGATGTAATATACCATCATTTAGTAAGACTTTTGTCACTGTTTCCTGTAGCATTCTTGTTTGGAAGTTAAGGAAATCTAGGCTTGATGAACAGACTGCTGAGTGGGTTAAAAGTTTGGCTGAACTATTTGTCTCAAATGATAGTGATCAACATCTTGACAGTGAACTGCTGGCTGGTAATGAGTGTAGTACCCCAGGGGTCAGCACTGGGGCCCATACTATTCAAGACCTTTATTAATGACATGGATGATGACAGAGAGTGCAATGTCAATTAGGGGAAGCGGCTGACATGATGAATGGTAGAGCTTCAGTCCAGAGGTACCTTGATAAATTGTTGGTATACCTCTTTTTTTAATTGCTCTTGTTTGTCAACTCATCATTCCTGGAGCAGCTGAAGATACAGTAAACTTTTACATTATTAGTAATGTAATTTTCCTTCTAAAATGTTAAACCTTTGTATTTTCCCCTCTCATTCCATCTACCCTTTGTGCTTATCTTAGCTCAGACACTTGCAGAAGCACTGTGAATTACTAGCTGTGCAACCCACCCTATTTGACCAGGAAGTAACTGATTATATAATCTCTTGAAGTGTAGGTGTGTGTTACACGCGTGGTATGAAGGTTCCCATTGCACCTCATGGAGTGCAGTGTGCTTTATTCTAGTGTAAAGTGCAAGCTGGTATTTTGGTTTGTACAACAAGACCAATTATGAGAAGCAAACTGCTTGGCTTGTTGACCATAAATCTAGTGCCAGATAGCACAGTTTAGTACTCTAATACTACTAAGTATTATTTATAAAAAAGCTAATCTAATGTGCTATTCACAAAGTAAGGGAAAAGAACAATCAAATTTACCCACAATGCAATTTCATCAGAAATTATTTATAGAGCTTAAATATTGGTACTAAAACCTAGTGAATTGTGATTTCTCAGAACCTAGTGTTCTGAGAAATATTAGCAGAACCTGCACTGTTTAAGTATTTTAGTGAAAACATAGTCATCTTTCTAACTATAGAGCATTAACTTGTCCCAGGGAGATTTTCAGTAATACAGTGGAGAGGCAACTGGCTTAGACAGTGAAAGACTGAGGTTGGTTTTTATGCATCAGAAGTTTTCAGTCTTCATTTTTCTTTACACATCAGTAGACCTGACATGATGATGATCTAATGTTTCTGTGATCTGTGGAATTATGAAAAGTTTTCTTTGAAAAAATAAATTTTGTACTGTGATCTTTATGGAAGTAAAACCATACTTGTCCCTTAAAAGCTGTCTGGAATTTTTTAATCAGTTTAATATGTCATGTTAATTTTCTAATTAATTTGCTCCTGGTGACCTGTAAATAATGTTTGCTTGTTTTTAATCACAATAAGATAGTTGAATTATGCATTCAAGCTGTCTTTAGACGTGGTTGTGCATGCTATGATTTGCTCTCTGTAGGAAAATTTACTGTAATTCCTTTTTCGTTCTTTCCAGAGGAAGAGAAATCTAGTCTTATAAGCAAAGTCATGGATGCACAAGTTCAGCTTAATATTTCTGGCCCTTACATATCCTGGGAAATAATTTTCTTAATGGCCTGTATATTTAGTTGAACTTTCAAGTTCTCAAGACATAGTTTACCTGGAAAGGAAGCAAGTAGTATTTTAATATGCTAACTTTGATATTGTATATACCATAGCAATGCAGATATGTTAGCCCAGTGTACAGTAAAAGCTAATTGACTTGGTTTTCTTCAACATTAAGAATGAATTTGCCATCCTACAAGGCTAATCAGTCTGGTGAGAAAGTTATCCTAGTAAGAATACATTACTTCTAGTACACTTTCTTTCCTACCAAGAACTGAACTTTGGTAGTTCTGAACTTACTCTTCAACAAATTTCCCTTTTTTTTTAACCTGTTTATTCTGCTTGTATCAGTTTGTTAATGAGACATCCAAAACTGAACATTATTTCAAGACCATTTACAGTCCTAAGTTATGGAGAAGACCATATCTCTTACCCATGTTGTGATGATCTACACTTTACTGTAATGTGTTTTGACATGAAGAGCCTATTTTTGTCCTAGGAACTCTGGTAGCAGTGCAAGAACACACTTGGGAAAGTACAAGCTAATTAGGAATGACAGTAATATTACTTCAGACATAACAATAGTAACCTTCCATCTGTATTAGTTAAACACAAACAGTTTAGTCTGAAATAGAAAGTAGTCTTAATTTATTCCTTAAAAAGTGACAGCCTAGTCATTCTTAAAACCTGTTTTTTCCTGAAAAATGTTAAAGAGTAGAAATGTCCCTGTCAGCAGGTAACTCAAATTCACAGTTTTTGAATCCATCTCTGAGAACAGCACTTAAAACTGTAGGTTTAGTAATATAAAACCCAAGCTACTATCATTTTGAAACCTCTTAGCTGATATTTTAGCATTAAAGCAAGTTACTGGAATGCCTGTCTTTATTTACTCTTGCACTGGACTTGTCACGCTCCTTGCTGGTGCTATTGGAGGCCACAGAGAGGGCAGAATGGGGAAATCGACAGCAAGTAGCACGTCAGAAGGCAGAATGAAATGTTTGATTGATCTTGATCTTTACAAATTGTGTTTCAGACCATGTGCCACTTCTTAAGAGAATTAAAAGTGGCAACAATGAAAATAGGGCATCTCAATTAAAGTGTACAAGCAATAAACATCAACATTTATAGATTTACTTAATGCTTTAAAGAAGATCACAGAAGTTACTGTATCTTGTTTTCAAGTAACATTCCATAGGCAGTTTCTGCCCTAGATAGATGTGAAATTATGTTTAGAATTGCATAGTTCAGGAATTAAAATAGAAGTTAATTGGGAATTGTCATATCTGGACCATTTCTGAAGCTGTCATTTGCATTTCTGAAGCTTTGTCAAACCCAAGAGTATTATTCCTCAGAAATGTTTCTTTCTGTGAATTTTGACTGATATTGTAGCACAGTTTTTTATTTTGGATAATTATAGAGCAAGTAAAACTACCCACCATCTGATAATTTGTGATGAAGGGATGAAATCTTGGACCTCCTAAAACTTGGTGTTTTCTTACTGAATTTAATAGCAATGAGTTTTCTTCCTAGGATTTCGATACATATCTGTGGCTTCAATGTGCAGCTCTTATTCACATAAGCATTCATAGCTACATTAAGAATATTCATGGGAGTAATGTTTGACAGCAGGTAATCTTCCCCAATATGAGACAATGATCAGAACTACAAAGTATGCAAACTCTTGTTACAGGTGGTTTAGCGACCATTTGTACTAGTTCAGCTGTTTCAAGTTGAATGTTACTGCTCTTCTGTAAATACCACTATATAATATTTCTACTAGGACTTTATGGAAGTAACTAAACTGATATAAATAATTGGTACTACTGAAATCTCCATCGTAAACCAGACCCCACAGAGTTCACCTGTATAAGAATTGTCCCTAAGTATTAGTGGTTCGTTAATACCTATAATGCTTTATTTTCGTTGCCATGGATAATTTAATTTCATGTTTCAATGGGCCAAATGTATTCTGAAGTTTCAGGAAAAAAGTGCAATTGTTTTTTAGAGGATATTCACATCAAAGTTTGAAGGGCCATGATCAAATGAAAGATTAAAGCTACAGAGGTAATTAGGAATCGGCTAAGGGAGGTAAATTCGTTCCTCTCTGCAATCCAGCGTTATCTGTGTTATCAAAACTGGTATCTGTGGCAGTGGATAAGATTGTTTTTGGTAAGGGTGTGTGCACAGTCATATTAAAATAGCTGTCTCATATTGTTGATTATTAAAACTTACCTTATTTCCAAGATAAGTTTGCATGCACAGTAGCTTGGCCATGTCTTCTTCCATACAAAGATTTCCAGACTAGGATTGCCACTTTTTAAATGTGCACTGCAAAATGTTTTCAACCTGCTTTCTCTGACTTTATTATGTAACTGAACTAAATACTCAAAGGCAAGTCTGCTACTAACATTTTTCTTTCAGGCAAAATACATTGGACATAAGTATTATTGCATATATTTAAGTCAGTGTTAGAATGAAGTAATACAAATGTGAAGAAATCTATTATTTTCAAATCAGTTTTGAATGTGGATAATCAGTTTAGAATAAAAGTGCTAACATCACAGTGTGCTGTTTTTGGCATAATTCAAACAGTGATGTTAGCTACCAATTAAAAAGATAATGTGCAATATATAAATGCACTTCTGAACTGATAAATACATTTTTGAAACATCATGAAGCATAACCTGGTGCTTTTAATTTTATACAGTGAAATTATTTTCCAGAGGGAAAAAAAAAAAAGATTTCCAGAGATTAGTTAGCTAGTTCTGTGAAAATTACTTTTTAGCTGAATATGTAAGACAGATATAAAGAAAAAATAAGTAACAGATATTTTAAACTTTCGAAAACTCTTCTAGTAGGGTATTCAGCTTGCTTGCATCACGGACAAAACAATAGAAAAGAATTCCTTCAGAATAATTAGCACGATAGGGAAAGCTTTCACAATAGCCTCGTTTCTGCCATTGCAGTATCTCAGGTCAAGAAAGATGGCAATGTAGTTGCTTTATTGCTATATTAAAATGGGTGTGTAGGCTTTTCTTATGGACCCATCTTTTAATATTTGGAAAGAGCCCTTCAATTCTTTAAGTATTTCCCTATAGATTGCAAATTTCATTTTAAACCTCTAAGCTGGTTTCCAAAACCTGAAACTTTGTTCCTGAGGTAAAATGATTTTGAGGCTGTTTCTCTTCTCACAGGAAGTATGAAGTTTGATTTTTGCCGGAGACCTTTTCTTTGCCTTCCTGAACATCTTTGCTCATTGTTCTGTTCCTTAAAGCTATTTTAACTTTGTTCCATAACCCCAAATGACAGTCTTCCCCTGCTGTTTGATGCATTCCCGTGTATCATATCTTCCCATCAGCAGTTCATCATTCAGTGCTACTACCCTTTAATATGACATATTATTCAGATATAGTCTATCTATTGGGCTCAGATTCTTGGAGTTAACTGCTAGATGTATTTCCTACAAGGCATTTCCTGCAAGTGTCAATTCTTTTAGCAAGGCACCTTTGGCTGCTTGAACAGCTCCAAAACCCGTTTATAAAATTGGACTTCAAACAAGTTTTTCCTGTCTAGTTTTTCATTTATCCACAACATTGACAGTAATCAGTGAAAACAATCAAAATAATGTCTAAATTCTCTGTCTCTATGAAGTAATCTGTAAGTTGATATGGTAACTTGTCATCAAGAAAGCAATTCTTGTCTGCTACTGTTGCAGTACTGCTGGTCCTGAACCCGCTTCTCTCAAGCTTTCTCTTACATGTTTCGTTATCACCATGGGTTTTCTTGGCCATTTGATTTTTTTAATCTAGAAAACAGTTTCTTTTGTAATCTCTAGATGTTATTTAACTGAAAACATTTTAAACTTCAGGTTTTCTTGATGGTGTGTTATTTTATTTTAATTCTATTTAAGAAGATCTCCATATTATATCTATACTTTTCTTGATCACAATGAGGAAAATACTGAGAGAACCTTTAAGCAAAGGGGGAAAAAAAAAGGCCCATGCATTTCCATTTGAGAATGTATTTTTTAAAACCTCTGTCTATTAAGCTGTTTTATTAGGGAAATTGTTCAATCAATTTTGACTTCTAAATGAGTTTCCCTGAATGCTTTTTTAAATTTTTTTTTTTTAGATCAGGAGCAGCCCAGTTGTCATCTCAGTGCATCTGTCCGATCCTTGTCTACCAGTAAGGAATCTGTTTTCCATCTTCTGCTTAAACAACCACAAGGTATGTAATTTCTTGAGTCCTACTTTGGATTTTTTACAAGGTGTGATCTTTTATGTCCCCTGAAATCTAGAGTGCGTATAAAACTCGGTGTTTTGATGAGTGCAACTCATCAGTTGATCTGTTGAATCTGGCTTGTTGTGGAAAAAAGAATTAGCCCCATGTCAATGAAGTTTGTTTGTTTTACTTAAATTAAATAAGTAAGTAATAATCAGAGATGCGTCCAGTAAAGTTCCTCTGAAGTGTGTATTGTTCATTTTTTGACAGTTATTTTTTCCTTACCCCTGCAATGATTTTCTTGGACTTCTGAAATATGATTTCCTTTATAAATAATGTCTTACCATCAAAGCACAAATGTCATGTGCAACATCAAAGTGATGATTATGTGTAAAAGAAACAAGAAGGATGCAACCTGACCTCATAATAAGTGCTACAAGTGTGATATAAAAAGGGTAAATGAGCCCATATAGTAATGCAGTCTTGATGTATTCCTAGGAAAGGCTTTGAATTAAGAGATTAAATCCACATAAATATAGGTGTGGAATATATAGGAATTATAGGAGATAGGTAAATTTCTGTATTTACACAGAATATTTAAGTATTTTTCCTAATAATTATTTCTATAGATTACTTCTCAGATATGCTTTCTAATTTCAAAACACACAGAGAAATTATTCGTATCTTATTTACCAAAGAAAATAATTTTCATTGCTAGTATCCCACACAAATGTATGTGTGAGCATCCGTTTCATGTTAATATAGATATCGGAGTAAGCCATACCATATTCCTTGAAGAAATGGTATCTATCTCAAATTAAAGACCTGAGTTAGAAAAATGAAAGGAGGGTGGCTTGTTTTCAGTTTCATTCAAAAATTCGCCATATACTGTGATTTTCCTGAAGATGTACTTGCCACACCTTTATTTTGTAAAGGATGTTGCAGACCTTGCTGTTCCCAGCAAGGAACTGTTTCTGTATTCTCTCCTTGAAGCTTACTATGCCTCAACAATACTTCTGGGTGATACAGAAAGAAGGATTTAGAAGAAAAAGAAGATGTAAAAATTGATCTGGACATCATATCATTTTCTATGTGTACATTCTACACAGGCATATATAAAAGCTGTCACTGTTGTCATGAGACTATATTTATTTTTTTCACAGAAGCAGTCTGTCCAAAACAATCCAATTCATGTGCATAGTAAAACTGACAGAGCAATCACTTGACAGAAATATTAGAGCAGCAAAGCAATCTTTATAAATTGTACTTTCCACTACTTATTCTTTTATATCTTAAATATTTTCATGATGTAAAACTTTTGCCCTGAGGATTCTGCGGCCTAATTTCCCTTGTTGGGAGGCCATAAGACCGGTGAGTGCATGCTTTTTCTTGCACCTAGTCTCACTCACAAGTCAGGGACAGCGGAATCATGTTAAGAATAATTTTTATGGAAAGACTCTGTAATTCTTTTTCCCTACACTTAACAGTAGATGAAGTGTGGATTAGGTGCAGGTGTTACTGCTTTACCACTGTTCCCTATAATGAAGAAAGAATACTTTGAAAACGTGTTGGAACCAAATATTCTTCTTAGTAGACTTGCTGGAATATGATTGCTCGATCATTTTATGAGCAACATTTATGCTTGTGGAAAACCTGTGCTGCTAATTGCTGCTAATTAATTACTTGTTTTTTCCTCACTGACTCTAAAAACCGAAGGGAGAAATTCAGAAATAGTGAGATAGGCTGAGAATCTTGGAATCATTTTTTCATCATACTTTTACAAAAAAGCCAAAATACTAGCCATGCTGTGAAATTGTTACTCACGGTAGACTATCCTTTTTTCCTGCCTTGGCTTCACAGTAGTAACATAAGTCTTCTGGACTGCCTGGTACTGTTTCCCAGTAACACAGACTGCATTACTTCACCCGGTCCTAATACTGAAGCTGTGATCTCATTTTGCATTCAACTTCCAGTCATTGCATTTTATGGCTTAGCTGATGTTCCAGGTGGTCAATAAGCCTGTCTGTTGTGAACGACTTGGTGTAGTATCAACCAAGAACAGTAAACAGGGCAGTTAGCTGAACCTCGTTTTTTACATATCTCTCTCCACATTTCAGCACAAGTTTTATATTTAGAAACTTCTATATTTTAAAGCTGTCATGTCACCTGTTCCGTGTTCATCTCTTTTCCCTTTTTACTGAGGTCTCTATGATTAGCTATTTAATTTTGCCTTCTAACTTTGCTTTAGTGTAAAATACATGTATTTATTAACTCTCCCAAGCACTTAGGAAGGAAAGATAAAATGTATTTGATAAATGTATGAACTGTTAGGGAGACATTTTCCAAAAAGCTGCCTGCAGTGTTAAACCACTTTGATAGCAATCAAATTTGAGATATTAAAATTCTGTGTATGCACTTTGGAAGCATGTTACTATTATAGTTCTATATTTTATTCAACACTATTTGAGAAAGCATTTTAGCGTACTTTTTATGTAATGTACCGTCCACTATGATTATGGATAATTTGGCTTTTAAACTAATTTCACCTAAGAAATGGCATAAATTTTGTTCAGGTCCTCAGGCCATTTCCCTAAAATGTTAGATTTTAAGGCTTCACTCTTGAATTCTATACTTGTATCTGCTTTTTTCTTTCAGAATTCTGCATGCACAATCTGTTTTCTCTTGTGATTGCTTTCAAAAACTGAAAAACAACGAAACTAACATACTTGATTTTCCTGGTTGTCTTAGTTCCCAGGAAGACTCTGTCTCTGTCTCTTTTATAATGCTTTCATTATCACAAAATGACTTGAAGAGCTAGAAAAAGAGCTGTGAGAAATAGTTCTCCATTCTAGCAGACTATTTTGAAAAGATGTTGGAAAATGTTAAGCTCTCTTTCCTCCTCCATGTTTTAACTGCATTCTGTGACCGTGGTTTGGTCACTCACAACAAGCAGAAATAATTTTACACTTTATAACTTACATCAGAGGTTGTGTCAGGAAGTAGTCAATATTCATATAATGGATTCTGTAGGAAAGGGACATTCAAGCAATAAAAAGACTGAGCAACCAGGTACGTACGCAACATTATCCTATTTTTATTTTCAGGAACAGTTATTAAGAATGAAATTAACTGGAGAAGAAGGACCACAGACACACACACTGAGACCTCACTGCAAACCAAAATGAAATGTTAGGATAATTAGGAGATTCGCTTAAAAAAAAAGTGTTTTCCTTCTTTTCAGGGTTTTAGATTCAACATTTCCTTCTTTTTGGCACACATTTTCACAGGGAAACTGAAGGAATTAGAGTTCCATTGAAATGCTGGAGGATTCAGGTGCCAGATTTCCTTTGAACTTCCTTAGTCTAAGTATTTTCCTGTTTTATCTATTCAAGTTTTCCTTCTTTGTGATGAACTTTTGCTACTTTTCTTTAGTTTTGATTTTCTTTCATTAATGTTATTGCCTTCTCTGAATTTTCACCTTTTGAAACTATCAAGTTTCACTTTTCTGAGCAAAACTGTTCAACAGATGTACTGTTCTCATGAGTAGTTCATAAGCTGTGGTACATTAATTACTTGTGCAACACAAGGTTCATTCAGGAAGTACACAGCCTAGTATCAAGTCAAAAGCTGCCTCTGTCAGTGAGAGTGACCTCTAATGCCCATGATGCAGATGCTAGCATATGGAAACACAAAGTTCATGATTCTTGATTTAGATTTTCTTGAACACCTTCTAGATAGTGTAAATAACTTCTAGTCTGGATTTATTTGTGAGGAAGATTTTAAACTTGGACGTAGAGAGACGACTTTCTTATTGTGTAATGGCCACAATAAATAATACTGAATTTGAGCACCTAATTTAGGAAGACAATTTGAAAATTATGTAAAACTAGGTAGAGCAGTTTGAATTGTACCTGGGCTGCTCTGAAACTTAGGGTTGAGGTTGTTGGTTTGAGTTTTCTCTTCCCCTGCTGGCCCTTTTACCGACCAAATAGCTCTACAACATGCTGTGTCATGGGTATGTTAACTGTTTCAAGACTGGGTACCATTTATGCAGAAGGCTTTGCAGGTAGGTGTCAGACATCTGTCTGACTCTTCATGTCTAGGACCATGGGACTGGTAGGTTGGTTTTGTCACAGATGGAGAAGGAATGAGGTCAGAAAGGAATGAAGGCAAGGAGCAGGCAGGCAGTCTTCTGAAGTCAACCATCAGTGGCTCCCACTGGTACTGTTCCTCAAGGTGTGGGTACATTCAGCTCAGAGGACTGCAACTCATCTTTTCTTTCTACTCTACTGTCTCTCTTTTTTGGGAAAGGACACAATTTGGTAGATCAGGTTTTGCCTTTTAGTGTCCCCATTTTTTACCCTGCTGCTTCTTCTGTTCCTGCTCCTGAGATGCTGTTAGGGCTGGCTCCCTGGGAGGGGTCCAGGATTAACTCCTGGATCAATTCAGTGCACAAAGGCAGGTTTAGCTCCAGTTCTGCTGTTACTATGAATATATGACAGTGGCTGGCTGATAGCAGACTGCATGTAGATGGAGAGTTACTGATTGTTGCATACCTAGCAGAAAAATTTATGGGCCATGTGTCCTCAGCACCAGTCTGTCAGAGAAAGGTTTACTGACAGGCCGTATCCCATTGTAGATTGGTGGATTGTCCTTGCCTGATGGAGGTCCCATAGAGTTGGTGGTCTGTCAACCAGGAGCTTCATGAGAATATTGTGATACCATCTTCACTGGAATTGTCCTTTGAGTGAGAGACCTACCTGTCCTCCACTTTGGGGTTATGAGATTCCTTCCTCACTGGATCACTTTTGGTGTGGGCATCTTTTGCTGTGCACAGAGACTTTCCAAGCAGGATTTATGCAATTTTAGAATACACAGCTTTGTTTTATTGGCTAATACGTGCAGTAGATAACTAGGACTAACATGCTGCTAGGCTAGGTATTAATATGGTCAGTATTCCCAGTGAAACACGGGATGTATCTTTGCTGCCCAGGTTGTCATCAGTCCTTTGGGAATGGGTCAGCCTCCACTGCTTCTTGGAATGGGATGATCCATGATGTTGCTGAGTTGCCACCTTCTGATTCTCTGCTTTATTTTCATAGAGTTTTTATATCTTTTCATTTCAGTAGTTTCTTACTGAGTCCTTGAGCTGCTACTGCCATTCTGTCTATGTTTTTACCTTTCTTATCTTGCAAGGCTTAGGTATTTTCTAACACCTTACCAATTTTCTCGGTAAAATCAATCCAAAACTGTCATGCTGTGCTGCACCTAATTAGGCTTTGCATCATAGGCAGGTGAACTGCTACTCTGAAGATTACATATGCTTTTGAAGAAATGATTGTTTATGCTCACCACAAAATAGGACCCTTCTTGAACACAGTGTATGCAACACAGAACGACTTTCCTTCTTGGCCATCTTTGGCCTATCTGTATGACTGTTGCCTTGTTTAAACCTTCAGCTAGCGTTTTTCCTTGTTCTGTTATCTCTGAAGTGCCATCATGACACTCAGAAGCTTGTGCAGATGCAGATTTGCTTTGTGAAATTTCCAGTGGAAGGGAAGGCGAGGTGAGGTGAGGTTTATGATTTCACAGAATTACTGAGGTTGGAAGAGACCTCTGGAGATCACCGAGTCCAGCCCCCTACTCACAGCATGGTCAACTAGAGCTGGACCATGCCCAGTTGGTTTTTGAATATCTCCGCAGATGGAGACTCCACAACTTCTCCGGGTAACCTGTCCCAGTGTTTCACCACCACCCCAGGAAAAAGTTTGTTCTCATGTTTAAACAGAATTTCCTGCATATCAGGCATGGGACCCCTTCCTCCTCCATGTACATGGCAGTTTCATGATTGCTGAATCACCCTGGCTTACCTCTCAACCAGGTGAAACCATTACAAAGGAGTAGTGTTCTCATGTTATAGCTGACAGAAGCATGCTTTTTTAAAGAGGGTGTCAGTACTGGGACATGACATGGCAACACGAGTGATGCAGTCTAAGCCATATTTATCTCCAGAGAGATAAGCTGACAAAGTCAATGCATGCCAGCTGGTGGCATTCTTGAGTGCAGGTTGTCTCTACTGTCAGCATGGGAAACCTTGGAGAGCTCTCTAAAGCCACAGCACATCTAAGACTTTCCTCAGGTGGTGAAAATCAGTCATCAGTAGGGACACTTTTGTGTCACATTTTAAGGCACTCCTGCAAACTGACTGTGTGAATGAATAGTTGGGGAATCTGTGCTCAAAAATATTCTTACAGGAAAGCCTAATTACAGGCAGTGGGAATTATAGTGTTAATGAGGGATATGCTTTTCAGCACTGAAACAGGTGTGCTTGGTACATCAAAACTGTGAAATATTCTGGTACAATGAATGATAAAACGTAAAGATTTTTGGTGTACTTTTCTGGAATGTCTTCAAGCCATATTTTATATATATTTATAGGGCCTGTTATATGCACTCTTTTTACCTTTGAGTTTTACTTTCTTTACAAATTATATGGTGTGGACACATCTTTATGTGTTTTTGCAAATCCAGGCCTTTACGTGTTTTTGCAAATCCAGGCAACTGTTTTAGTGGCATAACTTAAAGTTAACAAAGTGAAAAGCAGCACTGTAAGAATAAGCAGAAAGTCTGTTACTGTTCTTTTAAAAAACAATCCCTTGAATTGAAGGAGTAGAACAGTGCATTCCCTTGACTATGTAAGAAAATGATTTATCTACTTCAGCAAGCTCTCCTGATGTTGCAAAAGGCAAGAGAGGAAAAAAGATATTCAGGATGCAAATAAAAGAAGGAAAGACATCAGAAACCCGTCTTTTGCATAGTCTCATGCAAATCCACATAAGACTTCCCATGTGGAGTTATCATGGAAAACAGATTTTCAAGCTCTAATTGCCTCACAGATTTAAGCTAGGCCATGCAGTGGGTTTCATCAGAATCTCATGATTTGTTACTGAACATCCAGAGTATAGCACTTCAGAGCATTTAAACTATGTAAATCAGCCTCAGGGGAGGCTGTTATTTCACATTGTCTTAGCCTATTTTGCTATTTAAAAATAGCTACTGTGTTTTAGAACTTGATAAGAAATTATCTCCTTTTATTTCAATAGAGCTAGAAAATGAAAAGATGATTAATTCTGACTTAGAATAGCATATTGCTGCTAATCTGTTTGATAACAGCTGTGGATGGACAAGATGGAGCCAGAATGTGTCCTTGAATAAGACAGAACTACTTACCTCCTCCCCTCCCCTTTTCCTGGTTCTTGCTTCTAGTCTTCACCTGTTTGGGTAATAAACCCAGTGAAAACTCCAGAGACACAGATTTGTTTCATCCTATAAATTAATCAGTAAATCTACGTCTAGCTCTAAATTGACTATAAAAAATTATCTGTGCTAATCTTTTGTTTCCAGCCACACATGCAGAGTGGGGAAATTGCCAGCAGTATCAAGCAGTTGTTTCTTGAGGAGCAGAACTAAAGCAGCTTGATTTTCTAGACTTCTGTCTTACATCCATTTTTCCTGTCCTCCTCTGCTCTTGGAATAATCACAGCATGTCTCTGTCTCCCATGAATTAATCTGTGCAAGACCCTTCCACGTCCACGCTGCACCCCAAATATACACTAAAGACTAAGTTTCCCCCCTTCCCTAAACTAGCTAGTCATTTCCTGATTAAGAACTAGAACTGTTGAGTCTGCTGTAGTGTTTCTTCATTGAAGTTTCTAAGTTGACTTTCCTTGTCTATCCAGCTGTTGAGTTTCACAAAGCATTAAGGAGTGTTGGAGATCTATGTCTAACTTCGGTAAAAGTGGACAGAAAACTAAAAAAGAAACAAACAACCCCGGCACCCACCACCGTACTGGTATTGATATTAATAGTGAAATGTATGGAAAGATGGAAGAATTACATAGATCTTTTTTTCCTAAAGAAGAGGCAGAAAACAATTCTAGAGTTCTTGAAAACACTACCTTAACATATTGTATTTTTAAATTAGGAGGTATGTGTAGGAAAGAAATTGAACCTTTTGTGTAAGAACTTTTGGAGATGGAAGATCATGATAAAATTTGTTTTTTTTCACAAGGTGGTCTGAGGGGTTGAGGGGAAGAAGAGCTAGATGGTTTGAACTTTAATGTCTTTTTTGTTTTAATTACTATATTCTGTCCAGGAGAGAAGAGACAATTTAAACTTATCTTATTAAGTAACTGTCTGGGGCACAGATTTTATTTTAAAGCATAAATGCTAGAAGGCAGTATTGAAACTGAGCTTTCAACCTTCAAGTTTTATGCCTTAAGAGTGCTTGATAATTACAGTGTTGAGTTAATGTTCATTTTTTTCCTACACTGAGTTTTTCTAGAGCTTTTTTGTAAAATGTTTTAATTGATTTTTTTTTCTTTTTTCTTTTGGTCAATGAAGAATGGGTCACAAATATAAGACAAAAGCTAAGGGAAAGTCAATTTCCATATATAGTATGCATTCAGTAGCTAAACAACAATTTTTACCCACAGCAGTAACACAATTCTTCTCAATATAGTGGCTCATGCTTTAAAGTCAGTGAACCCTTAAGATTTTTCTTAATCAGAATTTGATTTAACTGGCCTGCAGAAGCATTGTGTACTTCAGGTTCATTTTAGAAGCTTTATTTTCCAAGTGTTAAGCTTTTTGTATCTCTATTTCAGTGTGATGATCCCTGCTCTGACACTTTTTTTCTCATCCAAAGTAACATCAGGTGTTCTTAGAAGTCCAGGCTCCAGTGACAGTGTGAGGAGTCACTGGGCACAGGTATTTAGAAAACAACTGTAAGACTTTTTTGCAAACCCTTGGTACTCTGTGTGACTGCTATATTGAGGGACTGTGAACAGCAGGGATGTGCCTGGAGTCTCTTTTGGAATTTTGTGTAATGTAGCACATTGTTACACAGGAGTGTCTCTTTTTTTATCTTGTATTTGTGTAAAACCCAATCGCACAAGTCAAACTTATACAAACAAATAATTCCATAATTATCCTGCCAAGCAATTAACCTTGCTTCGACACATTTTCCAGAGCTCTATGAATTCTTTTGTCTACCTTCTCTACCCGTAATTCTATTTGACAACCCTTTGATAGATACATGTTTCTGTTGCTTTCCAAAAATGTTCTTACACTGCAACCTCAGTTGGAATTGCATGATATCTCAATCTGAATTGCAGTCAGCAAGGAATAGAAAGGAAAGTTGGTTTGGTGGTTTTTTTTTTCAGTTTAGTCACTAAGTCCTCAGGACTAGTTGTTTGAATTGGTTAGGAAAGCTGTCAGAGTGTGCTGGGCATGCAGATATTTATTTTCTATTTCTTGGTGGAGTCAGTGCTGGCTGGCCTTTAGTTTAGCAGTATACATAATAGCTAGATCCAAAATTGTTGCCAGTAGCAGAAAAAAATCTTGCTGAATAAGGAGGTTTAACATTTAAGAGGGTCTATGATGTAGTGAAAGGCTTAGTATGCTTAAAACCAATGTGAACCTCAGACTATGAGAGGTAAGAATCCAGCGGGCTTTGGGACCACAAAGGATTCTCTTTCCCCTTCTGCTGGAGCCGAATTTGAGCCAGGGGCTTCCTCTGCCCGCCCAGCAGCCAGGCTGAGCAGCTAGTCCTGCAGACAGACCAGCAGAGGCACACGCACACACACACAGTACAAACGTAGCCAACCACTCAGATCAACCCAGAGAGCAGTGCCTTTAGCGGCACACCCATAAAAACAATCAGCACTCACGTAAATATGAACAGCATGGGCAGACTGGTGCAGTTGCTGGTGTTTGGCTGATGAGGATTGAACTGCGCTGGAGGTACATACACACCCCCCTCCCTCACTCTATTGATGCACTAGCATCCCACCCAGATCTTTTGAGTATTAGCATGGACTTTTAAGTTTCTCCAGTATTTGTGTCTGGCTCCTGGGCTCCTTATCCAGTCACTGGCTCAGACCTTGGGTCTTTCTGGATGCTGGTCCTCCTGCTACTTGCTGGCTAGTCTGACTTGATACTAGGTAGCAGCTGACACCCAACCACCCACGCAAAACACTGTTCTCTCCAGTGACTGGTCTTAGTCTCTCCAGTACCTGGCACTCAGGCCTCATCCTAAATGCTGGCTAGTCCAGTTTGAACTTTGCTGGTGGCCGACTCACACAGAGGCTCAGGATAGTGAGTGTACTTACCATGGCAGTGTGCTCCCCACCCCCACCTCCCTGCTTAAGCCATAACCACCAGTGGGGGTTGTGATGGCTGCATCCAGTTTATGCTGGATTTTGGGGATGGATGGCAACACAGTAGCCAAGGGCTGTCTGGAGCAGTGATCTAGAAGTCTTGCTAGTTTGCAAATATGACTGCAGGTCAATCATCTTACTCCATAAATAGTGGACAGCCCAGGGCCCGTTGAGCTCTCCTGCACAGCAGCGGGCTGCACGGCAGGATCTCCTCTTGAGAAGGGACGCCTCTCAAGGTTACTCCTCGAGGTTGAGAGATTCCTTGCTGCAACAGATACTTGGTAAGTGACTAATAGCATGCTAAACTTTGAAATCTTAGCTAAGTGATATAAAGGATTGGTTGCGCATATATAATCCTTTAGACATAAATGTTGACCAAGTCTGGGACTAGGATTGGATCCAGCCGCACCTAGACTCCTCTCTGAGGAGTTAAGAAGCCAAGGGGGTCCTTTCTGAACCTCATGGCTCAATGGGAGGGTCTCCCTGACAGTTTTGTCTGACCCTGTCCTCCATGCAGTAAATAATCAAGTGTACCTTGCCATCAAATCTTGTTAAACCACTGTCGCGTTTACCACTGAACTTTGTTAACTCACTGTTTTATATCAATAAAGTATATTGTTACTTCTCTCTTACAAGTGAGGTGCGCTCTCACTCCATCCGCGACACTTACACAGAAGATAGACATAGGATTTAATAAGAGTCTAGGGTAGTGATCAAACCTGAGGCATTGTCAGACAGCTTTTCTGGCCAGCACCTGCTTATATGACTGGTATCTTTTATCCTCTTTTACCTTTATTCTCCTATGCTTGTTCTTCCCTCATGCACTTTGATCTTTCTCTTTTCCCTCCTGTGTTCTCTCCCCTAAACATCTCATAATAAGTTTTATGCACCCTTAAATAATATATTTGGTTCTGTGGTAGGGTATATGATTAATTGTAGTAATAGCTGCTAACAGTTGCATTCAGGAGTCAAATTATTCATGATAGGGAAAGATGCATTTGGTTTGTTCAGTTCTGACTGATGGATGAAGTTCCTGATTCAGTAGCATATTGGAGTATGTTTAATTTCAGGTATGTAAGGCAATCCCTAAATAGCAAAGAATTTAAATTCAAACATCTGCTTCGGTTGCATTGAAACTACAGGAAACGTAAATGTCTATGTTAGGCATGTATTCTGACTCCTGTGGTGTGAACTGAGGTGGGATTATTTGTGTGTTTAATTATTTTGATAAATACTTCAGTATGCCAATATCTATATGTTCACCTCAAAATTATATATTTCTCCTTGTTCACAAGATATAACCTGGATCAATAATACTGCAGTTCCAGTTCTTGACAAATGGGGTCTTTAAAACTGTTCTCTGTAGGGGAGGAATAATTTAATTAAAACGAACATCATATCCTAAGTATTCCGCTGCTTTAATTCTCTTCCCTAGATATTTTGTCATACTATTACTAAGATTAACAAATTGTTAAAAATATTTTTTATGGGGGAGATAATAAATTATTCACATTCTCGTTAAAAATTGATATCTTTCAGTTACCAGGGGGAATTGGATTCCCTGACTTACTTTTCTGCCACAAAGCCTGAATGATTAGGCAGGGCATATTTTGGTTTGATAAAGCCACTGGGATTGTACCTGCCTGAGTGTATTCGCAAAAAGAATGCATACCACTGGTACCTCTTTCCTCTTAATATAAGTTTCAGTAAAAATTGATTTTATCTTTTTTTCTACTTTTATGATGCATACAGGATCTTATTTTCAGCTTTCACAATATTTATGCTGAAACCCTTTCTGTTTACATGAAGATCAGGTTGATACCTTCAATCATCAACATTAGTAATGATCTTGCATCTTACAATAATATTTAGGTTTAAGCAGTATTTATTTCTTTAAATGCATCACTGATACCAAGCTAAAAAAACCCACCCAAAACCCAAACCAAGCCAGGAAAAAAAGAACATGGACACTACTGCTGTGTTTGCTGTGTTTGAAAGAGGAGCACGTGCTTTAACCATAACTCAGTCTTTGCCTCTATTTTAATGTGATGCTTATCCTGCTCATAAATCACAGTATGTAAGCCAACAGAGGGGATTTTGGTATTAAGTATAGGACATAATTTGGGTATTCTTAGGGAAACGCAGAACAAAGATTTATGTTACAATTAGATGGAAAGTGTTTGAATCATGACCTTTACTATTACAAGGAGTAATATCTCACAACCATTGAAGTATGCAACACAGAATTCTTCTTTGGACATCAGAGTTTATGTTAACAACTTACATAAGATGCTTTATTACATTCATAGTCACTTGGTCTAGTATCATCTTCTGCTGAGTGGAGGGAAATTGAACTTACTTCTTTGCACGGTAATAATATCTTTTGAGACGACAACAAGTTTAAAGGCTCATGAGAGCAAAGTTGGAAGAGTGTTTGGCTTTCTGGGACTCTTCTTGATCACACACTAATTTTACCATGCAGTGGTTTATGCCCAAGGATTTGACACTTCTGATATTACTGTTAATATGCTATTTTAGGTAAAATCTGTATTTGCAAAAACAGTTATAACCTTTAAAAATTTAAGTAGGTAATGAAAGTGTACTGATACTTAAGTACTTCCCACCCTCGCATATTGTTAAGGTACTCGATAATTTTATTTTCACAAATCTCCACTTATGTGAGGGAAGGTATTTAACATTTTATTCATTTTAACCCAGAGAAACAGAAGTATAGGTGTACTAAAGCTTTCCCATACTAAAGCTGTGACTGTTTCAAAATAAAATCTAGAGGCTTGAAAGGTAAGCAGATCCTCTTTTCTCATAATTGTTTGGTGAAGCGTTTGGAAAATAATTTTCTTACAAAGGTCTAAAAGTAGGCTTAGAATTCAAACTATTCCATGCAACCATCAAGAAGTCCATGAAACTTCCTGATGTGACGCAGTTTCTTTTATCTATAAATTGGAACTATTAACATTCTCTTTAAGGTGTGAAATTCAGTCTAGTTAACATAGGAGAGTTTTTTGTAATAGATGAACTTATTAAATGCAAATCAGGTTTTGTGATTGCCTTGTTTGCCTGCTTCTAAGAATATTAATGTTAAATATCCTTGTTTTGTACATTGAAGTGAAAACTATAGTATTGCAACAACTTTTAATGTTGAATTCTCTAACTTTTATCTGATTGCTTCACAAGCACTGAAAATCCCTTATAAATGAAATCTTTTTCTCCTTCATCATGGAGATTAAGATAAAAGAAAGGTTAATAGCCCATAAAAATTGATATCTATTAATTACAGGTAGTACTGCCTTTTTGACAATGAATACCAATAATGTAAACTAATCCCTGAGGTTTGCTGCCATTTTTATTACCTCTGCTACATAAATCAGCAGAAACCACAAGCCAAATTGTATGCAGTCCTGTTAGAGGCTGTTACAGTTCCTTTTTTCTAGCCATTGTATACAATTTTTTCTTTTCTATTAAATAGGAAGATAAGAAGTTGGTTGTTGAAAAGAACTGTTATTCAGACCTGTATGAATAACACATTTAAGTTTTCTACAGGCACAAACAAGCAATTCAGTTTTATCACACACAATAGCGCAAGACCACAATACACAATATAATAGCATGGCAGTAGCTGTTGAGGAAACTTTGGATGATCCTTATCTTTCCATCTTGCTTTACATCTCTTCAAGTGTAAAATCACCGACTGTATCCTATTAGTCTTTTCCTCTTATTGATTTGTCCCTTTCCCAAATCAAGAATGAATTTTTATGTTATTTTTGTTTCCTGGATTTACCTAATTCTTCCAACTCTGAATTAACTGGAAATGCTTTTTCCCCTACTTTTTGGTACCTCTGCCTTTACTTATAAAGTCCCTCCATGTGGTATACAATGTTAGTTAGCCTGTGTTGCCTTCTACAGGTGTTCATCTTTGCAGTACAAGCATGTTTAAATGATTTAAGATGAGACTAAGAGATTCAGTCATCCCAAATTATTTAGCTGACGAAAGAGCATTTTGGTGGTGATTCATTTGTTCTACCTCACTAAAAACCAGAATGTTGGTAATGAAGAGTGTTCACTCTCACCAGAAAAAGCAGGGACTGAATCCAGGTCAATGTTATTCAGTAGCCAAATACAAAATGAAACATGTTTTTAACAATGAGCTTAATCAACTCTCAGAACAATTCTCAAAGAATTGTAGAGGATTCACCATCACTGGCAAATTTTAAATCAAGTGGACGTGTTTTTTCTAATTAAATTCTCTTGTTCAAGAAGACTTATTGAGACTGAACCTTGATTTTTCAAATGAGTTCTGAGAAATCCTGTGTATTTAGGTCAAGTTAGGTGATCACAAAGACTGAAATGTTCAGCAGTGAAGAAATAAAAAAAAATCTCTGCAGAGTTCTGGATAAGTAAACAGTCTTTAAACATGCTCGTATTGGTTCAATCAAAAATGGCAAAAAATACTTTGAAATTTCTGGATTAACATTTCCAGAATTTCCATTATATTATTTTGCTTATTCTTTTACTACTTCAGGATGAAAACTGGGGCAAGAAATCGAGTACTGTCAATAGATATAGATTGTACAAGTTTTCTTTTCTTTACACATAACCATTGCAGTCTGTTGCCTCTAAAGAATCACCATTTTCTTTTAAGTTTTGTGGTTATTAGTCTTTATACAAAAGGAAGATATCTAATAATGAAATTAAATTTGGAGGTCCAATATATTCCCTCAGAAAAAGCTGTAGATTGTAGGAAAAATTAACTACTAATTTTTCTGAACTCTTTTCTAATCTTTTCTCCAACTTCTTGCTGCCATATATCAGAAAATAAACCTTTTCATTTTTTTTCCTTTAAGATGATACCAAATGACAGTTTCTGAAGATCTGTTCGCTGTCATCTTTATACACAAGGATTTTTTCCTCCACCTTTTCTTCAGTTCACACCTATGACAAACAGCTGTTGGGAAAAGCTTTTGTCCCTACATTTGTTCAACGTTTGACTGCAAATCATTTGTGCCTTGAGCTGCTTTAGAGACTGTTCTCAACCATATGGAAAAGGAAAAAGCCTTAGATTTGAAGGCTGTCTGCTTCTACTTTTGACAGATTTAAAATGGATAATCCTAATTGATTAAGTCACTTCCATGAAAATTTTGGTTCCCAGTTACCTCACCACAAGTTATTGTCAGTGAAAGTTACAGTAACTGACCTAAAATGTCTCCTTCCTATTCCAGAAAGGTATTGTTTTCACGTAGTTTTATCCACTACTGTATTTTAATTAAGTTTTAAGAAAGAATCAGCAATGATGATCTGTTTTCTTCCTTCCTGAATCAAAAGAAAAATAACTTGTCTCTTACTAAGAACTAAAAATGAGCAGTTTGTGCAAAAATAAGTAAAAGCTAAATTGTAGACATTTGTTTTGTATTTCATATGAAAACATTGATGTTGGTAGTCATCTTGCCTCCTGAGTTGCTGATTGCATAATGATTTCCATTTCTGGATTCACACAGATGTACAGGATCTGCAGCAGCCGCCTCTGTTCAGAAACACTGCAGCTCCCGTTTACCATTGGGTCATCCAAAGCTTGTCTTCTGTGTCAGTACGATTCAGAATCATCCTGACACTGTCAAGTGATTTGGGTCCTTGATCCCTTCCAGAATATCTTAATAGTAACTCCCACTTTTAGTGGCATCTTCTCTCTCTCCACTGGGGGACTATGTTTTTTTTATCTCCTACCATAGCAAGTCTTTCCAATCCAGTTGATTTCCTACATGTCTGCTTCTAAGCATTTTGTCCTTTTCTTCTTTTTCTGGAGGTCCCCAAGCATATCCCTCTATATTCCTCTCTGAATTTAAGAGGCCACCAACTCATATATTTATTGGAGTTTTGGAATACTGACTACGATTTGCTCTAAGTTAGGGCTACAGAGTTGATTTTAACCTTGTTCACACAACAGGAAGCAATGCACAATGCCCAACCAAGAACTGCTAAGTGTCTTTATGGCTGGAAACTCATGCCACATTGCAACTACCTCTCAGGAAACCAGGAGAATCATAATAAATATCATATTAACCACAGGAATTCAGGGGATAAAATATTATGAGACTTCAGTGAAGTCTTAATAAAATTTAAGTATGATCTGTATCTATACCTGAGTCTGACAACTGAGTAGCTATGTGCCACATCATTAACTGATCCAACATGTCCCAGATCTTTGCAGTAGGGTTAAAATATTTCTGAACATATGTCTAAACTGATGTGTCCTTACGTGGTGTAATGGCTGAGTAGCAGAGATGTACGTAAATAGCATGTGAGACCACACGGACAATAAAAGATGATATTGTGTAGACATGAGAATTTTCAGAGTTTGAAAAATAAATTATTTTGTAGTTTGAGACCTATGGACCTAAGACACATACAGTATGTATAGGTTCTGTCAGAAAGCATTACTTGTTAAAAAAAGAACAAGTCAGTGTGAATTACCAGTTTGGCCATAAAAATCCAAAATGTCTCTGAAGTAGAAAGGCATTTGACAGCTCAACATAGTTTCTTGCTAGAGGATATTGCTGATGTTTTTTTCTTTACTTCCTCTAGGAACAAATTACTATTCTGTGGTAGTCTTGCTAAACTCTGGAGCAGGTTTTGCATGACAATAATCACAGTCAGAACGTAAGATGTATTCTTTAAATTGTCATCCTGGACATATGATTGCTGGCTTCTGTATGAGGCTGCTGCAGTTAAATCAGTGCTCACTCCTAAAACTATAATAAAATCCAACAGCCATGACATCCAGGCCATTATTTGACTGCATTTTTTCCTGTACCAAGGAAGTAATCAAAATGACTTGCTAATAAATGTAAAAGAAATGAAGGTTTTTTGTCTTCTGTGAGGGATTTTCTTTTCCTACATAAAGTTTTATAAATTGAGTCCTGAAACTTTGTTTTCAGAGTGCATGTTTTTTATTTTTTCTTTTTCACTTACATTATGCTACAAGAAACATCTTGAACTCATAGTTAGCATTAGGGAGAGAAGGCTGCTTGGTTTAAGTACCAAGTTATCTATTGCTGTTGTTGTTAATGCATCAAATGCTATTTCCATGGAAAGTCCATGATACATCTAAAACCACGTAGGCAAACAGAACGGTTTTGCAGCTGATATTACTTTATATGTGTAGCATATAAAACACAGTAGAACAAAGGTTTTGAAATGTGTATTTTGCTGTCTGAGAGAAAAAAACTACTCAAAATTGTGAAACAAAACTTCTATAGAGAGAAGTAACTTGAGGGCAATAGATGTCTCAAGAGAGTATTCTCTGAAGATACCAGCTCCTAGCCAAAACCCAAATACCTCAGTTACATTGCAGCAATATTATGGCTAACCTTTGAATATTTTACCTGTAAGGACAAGGCCAAACAAATTCGATCTGCAAAGCTGTGAGTAGGAGAAAAGTTTCGGTTAAGGGGACAACTTTTAGAATAGTTGGTGTAAAGGCTGAACTCCCAGCTCTAAAAACCATTTTGAGTGAAATGCAAGTAATCTAGAATTGTCTTTTAGTATTTTATTTGCTCTTCTGCTTTGTAGGTAGGAGCTTGACCGTATATTTTCATTTAAGCCTGATTTCTTTTTGTTTCAGGCTGAATAATATGTGTAACTGATTTCCTCATAGCGTTTGAATGTAGAGATTATCTGCTGACAAATTTCAGGGGTTAACATTGAGGCTGGCATTGCCACATGTTGGGTTTTAGGATGTTGCACACAAAACACAGTGGGCAAAAGGGTACATTAGTGGAGAAAAAAAATTCTTAGTTTGTCTAATTGACAGGCTAATAAACGTTATTGTTAGTCCAGTTACAATAATACTACCATTCAGAGTCAACAATAATACAGAAAAGCCTCTGTTAACATAGTTAATATTGTTACATAGGGAAACGTTCCTATTATCTACCCTTTTTTTTCTGGTGTAATGCTCATCCTTTTGTCTCCCTCTGGGTCTCAAGCTTGACAGCATCAGCCCTCCCCAGGTGCAGAGGTTGGATGGGGATGTCAGAGAGCTGTCAATGCCCCAAATTCCTTGCTTGGAGGGCTAGTAAAGTGTTCATTCCTCAACAGTTTTGGGATCTGGCTGGATTTATTTTTATGCATTATCTTAACACGGTCTACATAGGTGAACTTTCTCTTTACTGGTTCTCAATTCTCTGCTTTATCTAAACTGGTTTAACAAGATTGTATTCCTGTAGTGACCGTTGTGATTTGTGTTTACAGTTTTGGACATCTGGTACCATCCTGTGTTTACACTCTTGCAAACCATTTTTTATTCTAGTATCATAGATAATTCAGTCTGCACAGATGTTTACTCATATCTCTATAAACTCAAAATATCCTAAAGCTAACCTGACTGCTAAACAATTGCTATCATAAATAAAAGAAGCTAAAATCAACTTATGCCAAGACAAATGTCAATCAAATCCTTAGACCCTGGCTTGTAGGGCCACTAAAAAGCCTTTTAGTAGTAATGGAAAGAAACCATATTTACAGGGCTACAGAAGTGTTCCCTCCAGTAGAAACAATATTCCTACTATGGGAAGTATTATCTATGAAATACATGTAGCATATTGTGGGTTCTCTCATTCACAGAACTACTGTTTTATGACATAAGTCAAATTAATGGGCAAAAGTTACTTTTCAAGAGGGATTCTTCTTACCAAATTTGTCTATTTTCTTGAGTACTAAGAAACCAAAAAAACAGTGTAGAGCTCAATTCCGCCTTTCTGCAGAAACATGTAAACCTTGAGTGATGAAGAGTCTAAATACTATGAAAATGCATAACTCAGGAAATACAGACATGTGACTCACAGTGGAGAATAATAGCTAAACTGGCTGTTTGAAAAGTTTATAAACTGTGTCAAGGAAACAACTTTGGAAAAGGCAAAAGTGCTGAGTAATCATTCTATCCCATTCACTTACAAGAGTCAGTTGGAGACATATATGTATGTTTCCAGTTACTGTCTGCTCTATGAAGTGTGATGTGTCTCCCGGAAACCTGTAACAAGCAGTACAATTTTTGGTTGTATATGAAGTGTAGAAAGGTGTAACAGCACCAGTGTCATTACTGATTTCACAACACTTTGCAGATTTTGATTAAAATCTGCCATAGCTTCAGAACTTTACTGTACTTTCAGAGATCGGACTAAGAGATACGTATATCCAAGAAAAGTTTAAAATGAAAGTAAAAATGTATCTGTCAAAAATAATCAGATTATTTGCCATATGTCAAAAATTCAATTATGCCTGAACTGAAGCAATTACAGTTTCCTTTCAACCATGGACTCAAGACATTTTTGTGTGTGTTTGGGTCTAGAAAAAGATTAAGAAAAGGGAAAGCTGTCACAGTCTTAATTTACTTGCTAGTACTCTATCTTAGGGTAACATGAACTTTCTTTAAGGGAGAAAGGATAAAGTTTGGTGGGGTTTTTTGTGGCTGGGCACTAAAAAGAAATTCACACTTGTTTACAAAGCATATGATATTTCCTGTGTGGTTCTTGCATTTTCGAAATATTTGTGTGGTTATTTTCTAGTTTTTGTTAAGATTTTAGGCAGGTTATTAAGTGCTGGTAGACTGTCTTGTTATATAGAGAACACAGTTAATTCACTGTAGTAGAGGGGGAGAGAGGTTGAGTGGGCCATAGTTTTCCCATTACCACAGTAGGGCAGAACATGTAAGATCCCGTTTCTAAAAAATGTGACTATCTATCCCCCCACTCACCTCAGCAATCCCTCTCCATCCACACTGTGTTTCTGGTCTTTATTCTATATCATTATTTATCAATTAATCTCTCTTGAGAATATCAGAATTATATTTAAATGTGTGCAGAAATAAAATGAAAAAATAGTTAAGGAAGGACCAATTAACCTAATGTAACTTGTGTTTTTACTTGCCTATTTTTTAATGTGTCACAGATAGAATCATTCAGAGAAAAAGTGTATTGATACATCTTTTACAGTGCTGATATAGAAGAGATTTTGCATTTTTTTGTTTGACTTTGCAGTATGCCTCCTGCTTTCTGTGACTTTGGATCTAGGACATTACTGCGCTGCAGACCTTTAGATTTTGGATGCCTGGATGGTCTCACAAAATTTTATCAACGTAAAGTTGTCATCAGGGAAATAAGGATGATAAACAATTCTCAAATGTATAAAATGGTCAAAGGAAGATGGGATAGATCTACTGTCTATCAGATTATTGGAAGGAAAAAAATAGATTTGGAAGGAAAAAGCAAGAGAAACTGCCAGTCCACCATAAAGTTTTAGAAAAAGTGTTGGACCATAGGATAATTAGAAAACTTCTACTACTCTCATTCCTGATTATTCTTCTTCACTCCTTACTCTTATCTGTTTGGCATTCCATCTGCCAAATGACTTCCATGTAATGCAGTCTGGCCTCCTCCACTCATTCTGCTCTCTGCCATAGCATCATTTTGCAAGTTACTGTCTATGCCTGTTACCCTTTTTCTGGTCCTTCAGCGTTGTGTGTGTTTGTTTTTCCAGTCCTATTGCTCACTATTCCCTGTCCTTACAATAATTTTCCTTCTCTGACGTGTGTCTTATGTGTTGCTCTGTACTGCTCTTCAACCTTGCCTTCTTACTGTTCTCATCTCCTGCCATTCAGATGTGTCTTTCCTAATGTGCTGGCCGACTGGATTTCTGTAAAGTGAACCCAAAGTCCATCATCACAGCACTTCTGAAGGGAAATTGCAAAGATATCCCATGCTGCCAAGAGAAATGCATAAGATAGCAGCAGAGATGGAAAATATAATTGAATGTGGCATGTGTATGAATGTCAGGCAATTTTTTTTTTTTTTTTTTTTTTTTTTAGATTTAACAGTTCTGTAACACCTACCCAAAGTCAAAGTTGCAGGCACCAGAGTTTTGGAGATAAGTGGGATGTTCTGTGATAAACCAGTTTAGGTTACATAATTTCTGTATTACTGCAGAACATTCTTACACCAAATTTGATCATCATATGTGCTATGGAAGTGATGGAGACGTTCTGAAATATATTAAGGGATAATCTTATACTGGGGATTAAAAAAATTATTGTCCATTTGTCCTCAGTAAGAGAGTGTGATCTTCATGACCTCTGCTACATGTATTTTTTAAAGTTTTCTCAGAATTAAAGATCTTAAGTGTAATTTTTCTTGTTTTGGTTCTCACCAAAGAAGTGAATTACTATACTTAGAAACATTTTTTCCCTCAGTGTGCTTAACCCTTGTAAGCTTAGTTGTTACTGCACTTCAACAATAAATAAGTAAATGTAATAGGTATTTCTGTCAAAATAATGGTTTTGATTTTGGCTGCAACTGCACTATAGGCTATTAGTTAGAGAAGGATAATTTTATAAATGAAAAGGAAACTTTATGCTTGGCCTTTTAGACATGCTTTGTTTAGAAACAAAATAAATTGCATTAAATAAAACAACATATTTAATTACTGAGCCCTGTTCTCAATCCATTTATTTTAATCTAAATAGCAAATGTTTAACTTGTATCCATTATTTTGTACCAGAAAGAAATTCTTCTAAATTACATCTCTTAATGAAATAAGCCAGAAAGACTCTGCCAGAAGTATACAAAATTGTATTAACACAAGATGCATAAAATGGCAAACAACTCTTATAAACATGCTGTATCTAATACATTTTATTGTGTGCTTATGATAGCGATGATGTGAAGCCTTTCACTTAAAGACTCGAACATTCATTCCTTTATTTGTGCCATTTATTTCTTAAAGCAACTTCTCAAGTCTTAACCAGTCATTTGTGAAATTGTCTATTAGCATCTGAGCTGCATATTCATGACTTAACTTTTTCAACTAAGGAACTCAGCAACTCAGGGGGGGATCTTATTAGTGTATATAAATACCTGAAGGTAGGGTGCAAAAAGGACGGAGCCAGGCTCTTTTCAGTGGTGCCCAGTGACAGGAAACATAGGAACTTCCATCTGAGCATAAGGGAATACTTTTTTTACCGTGAGGGTGACCGAGCACTGGAACAGGTTGCCCAGAGGAGTTGTAGAGTCTCCATCCTTGGAGATATTCAAAAGCCTTCTTGGACACGATCCTTGGCAACCAGCTCTAGGTGACCCTGCTTGAGCAGGGGGGTTGGACCACATGTCTGCCAGAGGTCCCTTCCAACTTCAACCATTCTGTGATTTTGTGAAGCTTTTAGAGGCAGAGGAAAGGGCAACTCTAACTTTTGGTGGAAGAATCCATAATTCAGGAAGCAGAGAGTCCTCCTAGAAATACAATCATTGTGGACCATCTGTGAAAGGAATCTCCCTTGCATCCCACCTACCTAAATAAACTGTACTGAGGGAAGGAAAATGGTGATGTAAACATTAAAAAGTAGGATGAGATTAATTTAACCTTTAGCATTTTGCATCCTTATTGTATTAGCTCTTTTACTTACTATATTGTATATAAGTTGAACTAACTTGAAGTGCATTACATTCCATTTTCTTTGTCCCAGAGAAGATGCAAATAGGAGTTTTAGCATAACATATGTGCCTTGAGAAACCATAACTTCATCTAAGTTATGCTTCATTTATGGATTTTGCTCTTCATGTCTAGAGGACATGAAAGACTGAGCAACCAGTTATCTTCCTGGTTAATTTCAGATATAGAAAAAAAGTTCAGAACTTCACTGAACAGACTTCACTGTTCAAGACACATGACTAACTGACATTTTAGTAATACATGTGCCCTTCAAACATTCATCTTGAGATGGTAAAGTTTGTTTCATATCTTCCTCAGAGATGCAAGTCATTCATCTTGGAATACTTTTTTGTATAAATACCATAGAACCATAGAACAGATCAGGTTGGAAAGGACCTTGAAAGATCACCTGGTCCAACCTTCCATGGAAAAGGGAGGCTAGATGAGATTATCTAGCACTCCGTCCAGTCGTGTCTTGAAAACCTCCAGTGATAGGAACTCCATGATGTCCCTGCGGAGGTTGTTCCAGTCATTGATTGTTCTCACTGCAAAAAATTTCTTTCTTAGGTCAAAATGAAACCTCTCCCAGTGCAACTTGTACCCACTGCCCCTTGTCTTCTTCATGTGGCTCCTTGTGAAGAGAGAGCCTCAGTCCTCTTTGTAGATGCCCTTTAAGTACTAGAAAACTCTGATAAGGTCCCCCCGAGCCTTCTCTTCTCCAGGGTGACAAGATCTAACTCCTTCAGTCTTTCCTCATAGGACAGGTTCTCCAGCCCTTTGATCACCTTTGTGGCCATCGTTTGGACCCTCACCAGTCTGTCCACATCTGTTTTGAGTTGTGGGAACCAGAACTGGACACAGTACTCCAGGTGCAGCCTGACAAGTACTGAGTAGAGTGGGATGATCACATCTCTATCTCTACTAGTAGTGCCCCTGTGGATGAAGCCCAGGATCCAATTTGCCTTCATTGTTGCAGTGGTACACTGCTGACCCATGTTCAGCTTGTTGTCCACCAGGGCCCCCAGGTCCCTTTCAGCAAGGCTGCTCCCCAGTCACATCGGATCCTAGCTTGTACTGGGCTCTTTGGTTATGTCATCCCAGGTGCAGGACCTTGCACTTGTCTTTGTTGAACTTCATGCTCTTCTTGCTAGCCCACTTTCCAGTCTGTCCAGGTCTCTCTAAGTTGGCTCTCCCTTCTGTCTGCCTCACCAGTTTAGTGTCGTCAGCAAACATGGTGAGAACCTCTGCCTGGTCAGCATTATATGTAACTAGTTTCCCTGCCCTGTTTAGCCATGGGACTGTCTTCCCTGTGCTTCTGCTTACTACTCACATATCTGAAGAACCTTTTCTTGTTCTTGATATTTTTGGCCAATTTCAGTTCTAGCTGAGCCTTAGCCTTCCTGACTGCATTTCTGCATGACCTAGCAAGGTTCTTGTAGTCCTTGATGGGTATTTGGCTGCCTTTCCATAGCTGGTATGCTGCTGCTTTGCTTTTAAGCGCACCCAAAAACTAATTGTTGAGCCAGGGTGATACCTTGTTCCGCTTTCTTCCTTTCCCTTTGTAGGAGGTGCACTGTTCTTCCTATCACCTGCAATTCACTGAGATAAGTGTCTGTATCGAGCAAACAAGAATGTATTTTATATGTATTCTTAAAAGCAGAAACAAGACAAAGCATAGTGATCTATCATGATCACAGAATTGCAGAATCACAGAACTGTTTAGGTGATAAGGAACCTCTTGAGATCATCTTGTCCATCCAACCCCTCCCTTGCTCAAGAAGGGTCATCTAAAGCAGGTTGTCCAGGACCATGTCCAGTCAAGTTTTTAATATCTCCACAGATGGAGGCTGTTGGCTGTTGTGTGATGGCTGTCAATCCGGAAAATTTTATTCATATTTACTCATTGAGACTGACTAGTTATAATACTGATGTAGCAAAACAAACACAGACTGCTGCATTCTCAGTTTGTTAATTAGAACCCATAACAAGGGATTGTGATCATGTTTTACTGAAAGGGAATCAAAAATTCAAGCAGCCTCATTGGAAGCACTACAAAAAAAAAGATGCAAACAAAAATGAACCCATCCTTAATAACAGCTGAGGCAGAAATGCTGTCTTTATTAAACTCTTGGAATTTAGCACTGAACCACTTTGGGAAGAGCTGCTATAAAAAATCTTAGTCTTCATATGTGACCCAGGCTTTTATCTCTTCTAGCGGGTGAAAATAAATGAAGAATACCTAGGCCTGGCTTTTATTATGTATTTCAGATACTTACTGGAGTGCTGGCAATACATCACTCTTTACTGCCTGGTATCAGTCCTCTCTGGATGAGTTCCTTGAGAAAGAATTCCAATCCTTCCCCAGCAGCAGCTGCTGTCTTTGAATATTTTGGAGGCTGCCCTTTCCAGATTCTGAGGATAATGGTAGAAAACAGACCTGATTATACGGGGTTGACATTTATATGGCCAGTGCTAATTTTAGCAGGGCCGTCTGTGGTTTTAACTGAAATGATTCTATCCTAATAATTTTAATGGAGAAACTATCAGGAAAAAAAAACAAACAAAAGTGCCCACTCTTAAATGATTCCCCATCAGACTTGAACAAGACACAGTGAGCTCTGCCTCATCTCTCTTTTTCAATTAGAGGAATCTGAACTGAGTGCTGTTCTTCTGGGTACAATCAATGTGAGGCACTCTGAGATGCTACAGACTTGACAGCAGTGCATCAAGGAGATGGTCCTTTCAACATCTAGAAAATCTGCCATCAAAGTACCTTACTAATATGAAAAATACATGCCTTTAAGATAAGGTTAGATGAGAGGATGATGATTCTTTTCAAAGATATTGCAGGATATTTTGCTTATTGCCATCACAATTTTATCAGTGTGGCACTGCCTGAGATGCTTGCTCTTAAACAGTTTCCTAAGCTACTGTAGAAGCAAGAAACGCATTTTTACCCATCTGTATTCCTTCCAAATAAAATCCCAGCTATGGGGATCCACTGCTTCATTACTTTAATTAATTTAGCTCTCACAGCACTATGCTTTCTAGGGCTGACACAGAAATTACACAGAACTCAACGACAGTGCAGTGCCCCATAGAAGCGAAGCAAGGAATTTGAAATATACTAATTTTGATTTAATTATCTAATTCAGTTCTGAGTTCTAGGCTCAAGTGTCAAAGGATGCGATGCCCAAGGAATCTTCTACAGAATCAGTGCTTTCCACCAGCCTTTGGAGGCAAGGCAAGGCTTAAAAACAGGTTTCCTAAAAAAGAAATGAGGGAGGACGCAGATCTCCGCATGCTTCTCTGTAAGGCAGTTGGCTCTAATTGCAGCCCTTGGTTTGAATCAGATGGTTTCAGTCTTTTAAAGGGTGAGCTGAGCTTACTCTGCTATCACTGTTTCCTAATGGCCTGTAGGACAGTGAAATAGAGGTAGGGTGTTATCAAAATCTGGCCCAAAGCTTTTTAGCAAATGTGATGCTGCTTTATTCTGAAAAGAGCCTTGCTATGGATTTCTTATGAAGAATTTGTGGATACTCATTGCAGTATAAATACTTACAGGAAGATAAGGGATCAGTCGTTGGGATCAGTTCTTGGTATCCCTAGCAGAGTACTTGAGGTCCACAGGCAAGTAGGAGCAACTTGGTTGGTAATGCTGATTTGTATTACAGTTGTCCGCATAGATATTATTGTCTGTTATGCCAGCAGTTGCTGGCCCACATTCTATAAATGGGAAGGAGAAAAGAGAAGCATGAAGCAATGTCTGGTTTTTGCAATTAGGCCTATTTCATCTATCTTATTAACTAGGCAAAATCATAAGGAAATAAATCTGTACTAGCAGTTAATGATCAGTTGGTTAGTTGACAGGTGCAGGCAAGCCCAGTGATATAAAAATTACTGTCATTATGAACAGCTTCTAGTAGGAAGATTTTTTTATTAAAAATGTGAACACATTCTGTTTCAATAGTGATACTATAAAATTTGTCTTTTCATGATCTTTAATAACCAATTTTCTGCCAGAATGATCCAGAATGCTATCATATGGGTTCTGTATTAAAATTTATTTTAAAAATCAAGGCACTATGTACTGTAACAGGCATAATTAAGCTACAGTTCAAACAGTACATGCAATGCATATATAGTGTAACTAGGTATTAAAGTCCGTTCTATTTGTCATATGTTAAAAGAGTTGCAAATGAAATTATTAAAACCCTATTCTAAATTATAACTCCTGAAAAGATTTGTTTGTTTGTTTTCTGTTTGGGTTTTGTTTTGGTTTTTTTTTTTTTCTTTTAAGGTGCAAAACATCCAGAGTATATTGTTCTGGTAAAACACTAGAGACCAAAAATTAGCTTCAACAGCTACTTGGATATTTTGCAATCAGTGAGATGCTGATGTAGCAGCAATTTGTTATTTGCAGTGTATCGGCATCACTGTAGAGGGCATGGGGAGGGAATACATTGTTGGTATTCCCAGAAGAACACGTGAGGTCCACAGAGAAATAGGAGCAACTTGATCAGTCATGCTGCTTTGTACTAAAATTGCCCACATTCATATTATTGTCTGCTGTGTCAGTAGATGTACTGATGAAAGAGCTGGGATGGTGTTTTCCTACACATATGGGAAAAGGCAGGGGGAGTGTTTTTAAAGAACACAAAGTGATTTGTGGGGAGCTGAAGCTGCTTTTGCACTGTTGAGGGGAGAAGGTCCTCTGTCCTTCACAGCCTTTCAGCAGCTTGAGGAGAAGCCAGCCACAATGACCTAGAAGGACAACATTCAAGGTCAGGTTGGACGGGGCTCTGAGCAACCTGATCTAGTTGAAGATGTCCCTGCTCATTGCAGGAGGGGTTGGACTAGGTGATCTTTAAAGGTCCCCTCCAAACCAAACTATTCTATGATTCTGTGACAAAAGAGAGAAAATAGCCAAGAAGGAAATGGCTACAAACCACAGATATACTTGACCAGTGTTGCAATAGAATAGATGTGCATGCCTCTGTGTGTGTGTGTATAGCTATAGGTAATGATCTCTCTCTGTGTATATACACAGTACACATAGTGTGTATGCAGTTACATATATACACATATAAATACACTGTTAAGGAATTAGAGATCTCTGTGATGGGAGTGTTTAGAGGACTGACAAATTAGGCCATTTTTAAACTTTAAAACAAAATCTTACATTTATTAACAATAAATGTCATGCTAATAAGTAATTCTTACACAGTTAATCACTATTACTACATGTATAAAAGTGTTATTCCTTAACAATCATATCCTAAATTAGCAGTAAGTATACAATGCCATGAAGCTGATGCCATATAGTTAGCAGTGATGGCTTGGGTCCTTGATGTTTCTTCATCATGGAGGTCAAAGTGATCAGACTTGAGAGAGAAGAACAACTCTGACGAGAGAAGTTGGAACTGAAGTGGTCTTGTTGACTTTCTTCTCCATCTTTCCTTGGTCATTGCCAGTGCTTTATGCTTCTTGTCCCCTCCACCTCCAAAGGGCAATCTCAGCAGCTCCCCATGCTGTTTATTTTGGTTTTGCTTTTGCTAATCATCCCTCTTGTGTATTCAGCAGGATGTTCTGTCTATTTTCAGTCTCTTCTGCTTACCTTGTGCCTCATCTTGCAACTTCTGTTACCTGGATACCTCCTACATGCAACTTCATATGTCTTTGCCCCGTTGGTGGTCACATTGCTCGCAAACTTAATTAAAATGCCTATGCCTTGTGTTTGGATGTGCTATAATGGTGTTACAAAGTGCTCACATACTGTTGTTGATTACACTATTTTGGTATGCATGTATTTGGATTCAAGGCAATCTAATTGCAAATATATCCTGAAGAATACACTTCTAATTTAAAGATATTACAGGCCTCTGCCTTAACTACACCAGAATAGGCCCAAAGTGGGCAAATCACGGTAGAGAGCTGCCTCTTCTCTCACAGAGGGAGAACAGTGCATCAGTGCTGTAGCTGACTTCTGTTCCAGAGGGATGGATCCTAGTTCAGATGCTTTTAGAAGTATGGCAACAATGTGTCTGGTCAGCTTACTTATTTCAGATACTGGATTAAAAAATCAGTTGCTAATTTTTAAAGGTTTTCAAAAAATCCTTTGACCACATTATTGCCCACAATATGCATATATATATAGTATATCTTCTAAATCTTGAGTATGTACTTGATAGATAATGCATCAAATAGGGAGATTAAGATCGAAAGAAAAATCTTAAATCTTTATTGAAAGAAGAAAAAAGAAAAAATATAGTTTATTTTTTCATCTAGATATTAGCATTTTAAATGGATTTTTAATGAGGATATTTTCAAGCTATTTCAAGGTACAAGACTTTTCAAGTAATTATTTCAAAGACAAATTGCTCATGCCATGATGGACTTCTACAAATACACAAAAATTAAGCAATTATGAGTGCAAAGCAGTTGGTTAATTTCCATAACTACTACATGATAAAGCTCTTACATACAGAAATCCAGATATATTTAGGTAAGAATTCCCTACTATTTGTAGAATCCATAATAATGTGAGGCAGTGGTCTATGTTTGAAGTCTTGAGGCATTGTTACTGAAAGAGGCAGAAATCCTGCAGATGGAGTGGCTTCTCTTTAAATAATCCCAACCTTCCTAATTTAAGATTGACTTTCCAATCTTAATTTGGTTAGTTTATTTTAATTTAGGAGTGTTTCTGGCTAAAAGCTTTACAACTGCAGAACCACATCGACTTCAGTAACATTATATACTATAGGAAGTACCTACGTAACACAGTACGAGATAATTCTTCATAAAGGTAATTAGTCTGGACAGGGCAATTTATTAATTTAAATACGCTGTTAATCTACGCAAGCTGCTTTGGATATCTTTATTCAAAGTTGCTGTTTGTGTTGAAGGAATAAATGATAGCAACAACAGATTGTGAGGTAGTGATAGAAGTTGCAATGTCCAGTAGACTTTATAACTAAATGCTAGCAGAGGATTGGTGCAGATAAGGAGTCCTGGCTTTTGTTCCGTGTTTTGGAGAGCTGTCTTTCAAACCCTTCACTGCCACCCTGCTGTGACTTACTTGATGTTTTTTGCTTCTGGACATTACTGTCTGTCATCACTTTACTCTGTTTCCCTACACGTCCACTTTCATTTCCAAACTTCCATGCATCCACCTCTTTTTTTATATTTTGTCCTTCCCAAGACTGCATTTCAGTTTTCTTACCACTCACTCTGCTACAGCTCTCAGCATTGAGGTCTTCACCCTCAAGCCACTTAGGCTGTAGGAAGGTGAACATTTGGAGCACAAGATAAAAGTTTCCCTGCTGACATTTTTTGAGCACCCAGCAGCCTGTGGTTATCAGCAGAAGCAATCACAGGGAGAGTACTGCTTGTCCCAGGCACACTAACTCGAGGAGATTCAATCGTTCTCAGGGAACGATCCTCAGACTTGTATTAGCATGTATGCATTGTAGCAGGCATGAAAAATTATCACAAAAATTGATTCAAAGCTTAATGGAGAAGTAGTTACTCATAACTAAGAGGTTTTTCTGCAGATAGAATTAAAGCTGAAGCCCTAACCCTAATTTCAAGAGTTCTTTTCAATGCAAGGAGCTTGATAGTGAAAAGACTGTATGATTTACTTGTTCTACTTTGTGTGATTTTTCTATAACTTTATTTCTGAAATAGCTGGAACACACCTTGAGGTAGATGTTCTGACACTTGGCAGACTGGCAAGTCATTGGAAGACTGCCCTTAAAAATGCAATGTATCAGGCCACCTTCGTTATAGACAACATAGGTTTATTTCTTTAAAACAGCAAAATCAATCAGATAAAAAATCGTACAGAAAAGGCATGGCTTGTATAATAATAATGTAAATTCTTTCAAATATATTTCAATTATGTCCTGAACATGAATGATTGCTTTTGGATTGGTCCTTTTTATGCAGTGTTACTCTCTTACTTTGCAACCCACAGATGCTCAGAAAAGATGACTTGGGCCCTAGAAAATCATTGGATTGACTTACACATATTATACATGATCTTTGGCTATTAAATGTGGGATTCACTTAATCATGCTGGTTCTGTTTTGAGCCTTCAGAGTCTCCCTGGGTTTCATTTCAAAGTTCTATCAGTAAGTAGAAGTCTAAAATAACACTTCTCTATTCAGGACATTGAATCAAGAAGTACCTTATTACAGGAAGCCAGGCCACAAATGCTACTATAAGATGAGATTTGGCTGTAGCAAGGGCAGAGTAAAATGAAATTTGTTATCACAGGGAGAACGGTACACTATGATAAAATGTTAAATAGTGTATCAAAAATAAAAAAGGAAATATATGACTAAAATGATACAAATAATCTATAAAACTTTCAAAATAACCATAACGATCTGTTCTGTCTTACAGGAACCCGATTAGCTCCGAAAGAAAAACTGGACATCCCAGTGTTATTCATGCCAGATACAATGAAAATGTATGAGGCTGTGGTGGTAATTCATGTAATGAGGGAAAATGGTGAAAACTGGCCTTATGAGGATTCTGCTGCATTAAGTAAAGGCTTAAAGAGGTAATTTATTCTAACAGGAAAAGAAAAAGTAATTGAGGATACTCAAGTCATCATTTTCCCCTTCAGATATTTGTGTGTAGCTCCCGTGGGCAATCAAGTGTCTGATTTTGAGGGCAATAGGTATCCAACATAAGCTTTTAATGTACCCTGCAAAGTATGCACATTTAGGGTAGGACTTTTATCTGTTTCAATACTTATCTTTTCTAACTTTAAATAAAGAAAATGTAAAGTACTAGCTGCCAGTGCAGTTATGGATATTGAGCAAATGAAAGCTCTTAGATGCCTCTAATTTTTCAGTATATTTGGGCTAATAATGATTCTCCTGTGGATATGTTTATGTAATGCATAAACTGCATAAACTTTGTTTCAGTGTAGACATGACATAAGAGAGACCAGATAAGGCCAAATGTTCTCATATCCTGACAGAATAATATTTGAAGACACTAAACTAAGTGGATGTAAATGATTGCTGTTCTGATTTGGTTGGATTTTATTTCATATTTTTCTTAAGTATGTTTAGCATTACAGCATACAATAAAATAGAGTCTCACTTCTTCAACAACTCGTAAGCCTAGATAACTTTGGAAACAAAAATTCTCAGCAGTTTATCACAATGATACTCTTTACTTATTTTCCAAGCAGTGTTACTGTAGCAGAGAATGGGGGAATTCAGGGAATACTCTGGATGTATCCGGTTCATGGAATACCTGAAGCACCGCAGCAGAAATTAGTTCCAGGTAGGTAATGATTGAAAAAAACATGAACAATAAATTTAAGAAAATTAGTCATTTGTGTTCTCACCTGCTTGATCACGAGAATTTGCAGTTGTACTTTGCTACATCTTAAAAAAAAGATAAAATCACATATTAAAAATAAAATCTCCTTTGCCAACCTACAAAGCAAATCTAGATCTATTATTTTGTTCTCATTGTGGAAAAAAGGAGCCAGGAGCAGGTGAAAATCTCAAGGCTTGTGCCCTTCGGTGTCCCAGTTAATGCTGAGTTAGGGAACCAAAGGTAAATCAGACAAAAGACTGACACAAGGGTAGATTTCTGCTTGTGCACCCAGAACACTCTTCTGGAGAGTTTACAGGGTACAAAATATTGGAGTAGATGTCCGCTGTTTCTCTCAGCCTTGAATTTCACTCCTTAATCTAAAACAGAATATAGACTAGTGTGAATAGCAGTAAGTTTTCCACTTGCTCCTGAGAAGTAAACTTGCATTAAAAGATGACTGCCATTCATAGGGTTTTTGTTGTTGCTTATTTTTGGGATAGTAAGTGTTTATAGATTTGATGCACCTATTTTTTAAAGGTGTGATATAATCTCAGAATTGTGAAACAGAAATTGTGAACGGCTTTTTAAATCTATAACCTTGATGAAACTATAGCTCAAGGTGTAGTTGAGGGACAATTTTACACCAACTTGTCTTTCCATTTTGTCTTTTGATGAATGAATATAATACCTTTCTACACTAAATAGACTAAGGTACAGGAATAACTTCTGGAAAACTATAGAAACAGATATTTTTACTGTCATTAATTTAATTTGCTTAAGGACCCTTTACTTGCAGACAAATACCAATGATGTGGTATTAATTAGAGCTTTCATCTCCTTAATTTCCACTTTAATACCTTAAGGAATGAGGCAGAATATTATCATGCAATCAGCTGTTGCCCAAAATGATGCTTTTAACGAGTCTCATTAGCATTAAAACTATGTATATTGATGTGAATGTTTGTTGTGTTATTTAAAGCTGGTATGTAATTCACTGGCAGACTTTGAGATACATCTCCCTTTTATTGGGCTGTTGTCTTCATTAGGTATAGAAGTTACGAATTAAAAGTGTTAGCATTCATAATTGCTTAAGTGACATCACTTCTGTATATGATCAGAACCTTAAGTAATGTCAAATCTTACATAATTTTAAATTCCTAAATACTTCTTTAAAACGGCAAAACTAAACTGCAGAATATTTATAACTAAGTGTGTTCTCCACGAGTTTATGTTCAGTAAAAGTTTGTAATACATACAAGGAGCACTGCATTATTTTTGAATACATATCTCTTTGGCCATCACCATGTTATGTTGGGCTAATTTTTTTTTCTAAGGAAGTACTAGATCTTTCATTGAAAAATCACCTGGAAAACTGAAATACCTGTTTGTAAGTGTATTTATGAAACAGATTCCATTCCTGCCTTGATTCTGAAAGTCTATGGTTTTCAGTTATAAATGGAATTTTTAAAAATCCCTGTTGTAAGATATGAATCCAAAGCAGGTATTTTACAAGAAAACGACTTAGTTTTTAAATCATTGTTCTTAATAATGATCGAAATAGTATTGTCATTTCTTTTAATGCAGACATTTATTAAAATTGCCTGGAGGCTACAAGCTGTTATGTCAAAAACCAAAGCTGCTTTGCTAGTATATTAGGCAGTTCATCTTTTGTGTCATTCTTATTTGCATCTTAATGTACTTAAACTTCTAGAAGACACTTGGCTTAGTATCTCATGAGACCAGTTAAAATGATCAGTGGTCACAAGCCATGTAGTACATGTTAAGTAGATTACAACTTGGCTATCTTATAAAAGTGATTACAAATGGAGAATCATCCAGAATATTTTTTTAATTCTTGTAGAGTCAAAGCAGCATACAATAATTTAGATTGGAAGGGACCACTGAGGTAATTTAATCCGACCCCCTGCTCAAAGCCAAGTCTAATTAGATCAGGTTGCTCAGGGACTTGCCCAGTCAAATCCCACAGGGATCTGATTTTTATCCATAAATATTACTTAGCAATTTAGGAAAAAGAAAATGTAGAATCATTTCTGGTAGTAAGATGAGCTGCAGAATAGAAAATGATGTGGACACAATGTGTGCACACAGTAATCTGAAATACTTGGTAAGCTGGTGTAGTACAGACAATGTAATTTATTCTTAAATATAAGGCTGTGCATCTCGAAAAAAAGATGTGTTTTTAACCATTTCAGTAACTCTACCTCATGGAAATGCTTAGAAGAGAGCTATAGAGATTACTGAAACCCTGTTAAACAGGAAAAGACCAAGAAAAAGAAAAGGTTGGGGTTTTTTTTTAAAGAAAGGAAATTACTTGAACTTGATGTGCAGTTAGCTATTTGTTTTCCAAAATAATGATAGTGAATCAAGCTCCAGAACTGAAAGTTGAAGCTAAATAAACATGGTATAGAAGTAAGGGTTTCATTGCTCGTTTTTTAAAACACTTTACATAATTACTTACCAAGATATGGTTCTAAATTATTTATCATTAAATCTTGATGTTAAGCTCAGAGTTACTTTTTAAAAAATCATTGGGTATAATTCTGATGAAAATAATATTTAGACCTTGAAACTGAGAAGTATGTAATCAGCTGTTCTTTTTCATGTTGATTTCCATAACTCTAGAAAATTCTAAGTCTTTTCTTTGGGAAAACTTATTTTTCTTTCAGTTCTTGCACCTAATTTTCTCCTCTTTCTGTGCCAATAATTACTGAAAGAAGCATAAACAATAACTATTGAAGTAAGCTTTGTAAAATGTAATGTATAAGCTAAAACCCAACTATCTTGTAATGAAAAAAGACATATTTTAGAAGCAGTACATTAAAATCACTTACTGAATTGAAAAAAGCTCTGTCATGCTTCAAAGAGAAACTCGTATCAGAATTCTTTTTATTCTGGCATAGTTCTGTAAAAGCTGAAGTTTGAACAACAATATTCTTAAATTAAGAAATCAAAGAGTAACTTAATATTCTTTCATTTAACTTTGAAATTCTTTCATTTCTTTGCTTTCCTTTCAGTCTTCCTTTCTCATTGGCTTATGTCAAACTATACCATAATTTCTCTTTGCAAATGAACTGAAATGAAGATACATTTCATGATTACAAAAAAAGGAGAAATTTAGCAAGTGCTGTTGCGAACTAACTGTAGGAACAGATTTTCGTTTGTTTAGCAGTATTTTCTACTACTTCACCTAAACAGAACAATAGAAACAGTGGAATGGGAAAAAGCTTTTAGTTGTCTTGGTCCTATTGGAATTCTGTCACTCTCTAAGCACATTTAACTTCTATGTTTAATTGTTCTGTTAAAATCAAGATGCTGACGCTTTACAAATACGTTTTTTTGCTTTTTTTGTAGCTGTGGTACGCTGTCGAGCTAGGCAGAGAGTAGAAAGAAGAGTAGAAGTGCTGCTGACTGGTGTAGTTCCTGGTGCAAATGCTATGCCTGCCACAAGAAATTCTGCCATGGTCAATACAAATAAGCCAGCCAACATCCAAGAAGAAGTTCAAGTCACTGATGGTAAGAATAAATAGCTTGGATATCATGCTATTTTAGGAACATTGCAAATAAGGTACGTGCTTCACCAAATGTAGCTCTGCCATGACAACAGATGAGGTTTAGACAAATCCTTCTCTCAGTCCGTATTTCTACCCTGTTGCAAATATGGGACATTCGTATAAAAGTATGTCTGCTGTTATAGGCACCTTTGAACCTGAACCTTTCTTTTTCTACCTGTCTTGGATGTGAGGCTTGCACACATACCATCTCTCCTTTTAAAGAGAATAGCCTCCACAAAGTCTAACGTTAGCAAAAATATGTCTGTGTAAGCATTGCAAGGAAATATTTATCTGCAGGTTGTCCCTATTTGTAAGATGCATTCCCACCAGCAGGCCAATATCTGCAGCAAAAAGGATTGAAGAAGGAGGCCTAGTTTGAAAGAAGTAATAAAGCTTTGTAAAAAGATAGCTTCCACTTACTGTTAATCAGCAGAGGACACAGTGAAAATCAATTTCTTCAGAGATACACCAGCTTTTCGTATTATACCTCTCTTTGAAACAGAACGGTACAACATATAAGTAGTAAGAAAAGAATGCTTGTTACTGCTGTATGCCCGGTATTTCTGTTAATAGATGTGTGTTAACAGTCATACTCACTACAACAAATTATGCATCGTTACATTTTACCTTCATCAATTATTGCACCTTTGAGACTTAACCTACATTTCTTTTTGGGTTCAAAGTCATCCTACTTTTTAAGAAAAATGTTATTTAAAAATTATGACACATGAGATGAAACATCCTAATGTGTGTTTACCATAGCTGTAAATGAGGGGAAGGGATTTCACCCATGCTCCAACTTTGTCAAGAGTGTAGTGCATTGTATGGTGGTAAAAGATGAGTCTACAGAAGTTGCTATGATTGCAGTCTATCAGGCAATCAGTTTGAGAGGCAGGCAGACTTGGCTTTTGTGTCTCATATATGCCATTTAGAATCTGGTCCAGTAGAGGCTTTGCAGAAATACCGTGTTACAGAAACCTTCCTGCCAAAGAACTGTGAAAAACTGAAAAGCTGTAAAATGTAAATCAAGATGCATTACATCCTTCCTATAAGGATGATTTTCATGCAAATATGCCCCCGCCCTGCACACTGACCAATGTAGTCTCATATTGGCAATCACTCTCCAGATCTTTAAACAGATTTTATTTTTGAATGCTTTTGAAACAGGAGGGCATCTGAAGTTGAACTGTTAACAAGAGCTTGCGCAGCATATACTTACTGATTAGTTAATATTTATAATTACTTAGTTAAACTTTATATTTGCTCATATTGCGGTGACAAAGATAACTTATTGTCTGGGCATATTATTATCTTACATTCCCATATTACGAAGTGATAGTGATCAATCTAGTAAAATGAAAAGATGTGAAGTTCTCAACCTACATTCTTGCCTTTTTGGAGGGCTGTAAATACTATTATATAACTTCTCTCAGCCTTGTGAGAACAGCTGTGTATCAAAATATGTTACCTTTTTTTTTTACTATAGAGTAGCAGGCTTAGCTCTTTCTTGACTTGTCACATATGAGTAGGCTACCTTAAACATACCTGGGCTATTTCCCTCCAACACGGTGGCATCTGAATTGACAAGAAGAACATGCATTGAGCAAGTTGAGGCAGCATTTTGAAAGACTTGCAGATTCATGATGTGTAGTGCTTGTTTTATTCATAGGAATAATATTTCATTTCATATTTATTAACACTGGTTTCTGCACATACTGCAAGACATTGATTTGGGACATTGCATCTTTTCAAGCAAGAAGTCTGGTAATGAAATGCTTTACACCATAGGTAGGAAGATCATTTATAACTCTGGTGCTTTTCATGGTTTTCAATGACATTATAATGTCATTATTGCTAGATGAATTTGAAGCCTGTTAGGAATCAAATTTAATGGTACTATCTCAGCTTTCTGCAGTCTACCAGTAATAACGTAAATAAAAGCATAAACCTCTAAGATAACAGCCTGGCAAGCTGTTTTTAATTTTTTCTATTCTGAAAGAGTGATTCATCAGAGTGTATGTGTGATGTGTAGTAAGCAGTTTTTATATCCAAAGATAAATGATGATAATTAGTGGCAGATCAGATTTAAACAGCTACTACTGTTTAAATGCTTCGCTATTTAAATTATTTGGACAAGTATAAATTCTTGGGAAGTGAAAAATCTTCAAGCATGTCTTTTATGTTAAAAGAATTCAGTTTCATCCAATCCAGAAGATATCATTTGAAACAGAAGATTATTATAATTTCTTAAGAAAGAGGGGACAATCTAAATACTGTCTAGCTAAAATGACATAGGTTTTTTTTCAGAAATCAACAAAGTTCCAGAGATCAGATAATTAAAGCTTAATGTTTTAGACATAGCAATTATGATATTGTCCTTTTTAAAAATAATTTTCAGTTGTATTAAATGCGTATTTTTACCCTATATGTACTTTTCATCTGTTTTCTTACATACGGCTCTAAAGAAATTTTTTTCAGTAAACGAAATTTAAGACCCAAGATTCATCCAAACAAGTGTGAAGATTGTTATTTTTTATTCTAATAAAACAGCTTTTTTAGTTTACTTTAAATATTCAATGGGAAATAAACATGTTTAATTTTCCCTGATCTTCTAAGAGAAACTTCAAACATTCACAAATTGTCAGTTATCGATATTTGACTGAAATTCACAAATTCCTAAGCAACCAAACTTGACTGTGTTGAGAGCATGTCGAGTACACAGCCAGAGTTATCTTCTGGTTGAGGAAATACATGAATCAGTCCTCTTTTGTCTCTGTGTTTATAATGATCCTTTGTAACCTATGCTTTTCTATTGCTTCAGTTTATCACATAAACCAATTATAAGGGCTGAGTGTTTATAATTAACTTCCCTAGTCTTGATTAATTCATAGCTCTTCTCACAGCCTGAAGGCTGGTCTTAGTACCTTGCTCCTGAGTTCTTATTTCTGGGAAAGTTTCATGACAGTTACCTTTTGAGGGGAATAGTGCTGTCCAGGTTCTGTAGGGTAGCACAGGTATGAGGGTTTTTTATGTTATGTGCAAGTTTCACAGCTGTGCTGACTTCTGACTAAACAGATGGACAGTTCAGCTGCACCTAGTGGTTAAATAACATTTTCCAGATACGCTAATCCATAATGTACATTGGCATACATTATTGTACATGGGCATACATTATACAAAGTGTATCTGTACCCTTTGTTTCACCATTTACAAAAACAGCAAATATATATATATTCTATACAATTGTATAGCAATTATCCAACATTCAAAAATTCCTGACACTCATCAGAATATACAGAAAGCCTCTATTTTCTTTAATTTCATTAAAGCAGCTCTTTGAAACAGGGGAAGAAGAACAACATGTCCAAACACATCTTAAAAGCTGTTCCTGCCCCCAGCAAGATGTTACGTTAGCCAGTGGTATGGATTCCACCACATGACAATTTGATGTGACGGATCTGGATCGGGAAGCTCACTTTTAAGAAATGAGTTCAATAAAATTGGGTATGACCAAAGAAATCTTATCAGCATAAGAAAGAAAAATGCCAGTATAGGTGGAGACAAAATTTTCTTATAGACTTATCTCTCATCCAGAGATTTTAATTTAATTGCCGATAAAGTGTAGCAGGTTAATATTGAAAGCAACATGAAGCGGATCATAATGATGAAGATGGCCCTATATCTTACTTAAGCCATCGCTCTATTGTCAGAATAATTGTGGCATTATTTTTGAAATGGTATTTGAGGATGAGAGAATTACAGCTATATAAATGAGATTGTTAAGTGATTTTTTTACTCTGCAAGAAGTAGAAGAAAGAACAACAAAGCGTTTGTTTTGGATTAACAGTTGGTGAAAGCTGTGAGCAATGGCAACATGAAAGTGTTGACAAGGGGGTGAACCCCCAATTGGGTCACTCTGTTATGGATTATTACCTTGTTGTTAAAGGTGCCAACTCCTGCTGGAAAACAGGGAACTAGTAGAAGTCATAGAATAGGGCAACAGAGTAGAAATGAAAGCCTAGATGGATTATTTTGTCAGCTACATAATTTTTGTTAACATCTGGCTGTTTGTTTCTTTATTTTTGAGTGAACCATGGGAGACATTTGATGCATTGTTTATTTTCTTTATTGAACTGCAATATGCACAAGCATTTTAATGAAGAACTTCAAATAGGACTTTATTTACCTGATGTTGATATACAAGGTTACCACTTGGTCCATTAAAAAAAGAAACAATTTAGCATAATTTTTTCTCTCACAAGTAACCCCCCCTACTCCCATTTCTTAATATAACTAGAACAATAATGACAAATACTGAAAAAAGAGCTTGTGAATTGTGAGCAAACATAGTTTATAACTGCTTCTGTTTCTGTTCACAGAACAGTCACTCATTTCTGTTTCTTTGCCATTTTATAAAATGTTGAAATCTGCAAGCCTTAAGAATGAGACTCATCATTGTGTAAATTAGAATTATTTTCTAACACCTATGCAAAATCATGCTCAGTTAAAATGTTCAACACTTACAGGGAACCAGATCAATTATAAACTAATCTGAAGTTATTTACTCAGCTTCACAAATGTGCAAAAAAAATAACTAATACAAAACCAGAAATGATTCAGTCTTCCTGGTGTTACTTTTTGGTATGATGTACCTCCAGGAAAAATGAGAAGTCCAGAAGAACTGATTGGCTAGCCCAACATAACATATCTCTGAAACAAGAACACACAAATAGATATCTCTTAAAAATGTCTTTTGCGGTAGTGGCTAAGGAAAACCTAGGCAATATAACTTGCTGCAAGAGTCTATGAATTACTTCAATTGTTGTATGATTGTGATTGGCAACCCAAAGTTGCATTTCTCCCATTTCTTGTTCAGAGAATTTCCTGTAATTTCTTTGGTTGGGTGATAAGGAAGTATTACTTCCATAGAAACAGCACCACTACACCCTTGTTTTGTAAAGATATTCTGGGAAGGCTTCTGTAAGTCAAAACCATAGTCAGCACAACTCTCCAGGATCTTAGTTGTGCTTCTGCAGCATTGTAGCACCTCACAATGAACCATCTGCATTAATTTGCACTAGGTTTTTTGCATTATTTTCTCATTAATTATAGGCCATCAACAAAGCATAGCTAATCAAAGCCCTTAAGATGCGAACTTTGTAGGTTTTCCAGAACAACAGTGGACCAGTGCTCTCCCTGTCTCTCAGCTGTGTTTGCATGCTTTTCATCTTGAAAAAGCAAGCAGAGAGCTTATCCACCTAAATTTGCCTCAGACAGTGTATCTGACAGTCACTGTAGTAACAAACACATGCACACATATAACAAGTTTACCCCAAATGCTTTTCTATTTCCAGGTTATTACATCCTATTGTCATTTTTGTGCTAAAATGATTTGTCTTTGTTTTCGTCTGTCTCTGAAGCTGCACTGTTCAAATATTGTTGTTGTTAGAGAAAATGAAATTATCCACTCTAGGTCTCCTTCTCTCCCACATTGTATGTTTCCAATATGAAGATGAAGCAAAAAGGAAAAAACAAAACTTCCCCACCTGTTATGGAGAATGTGTACATCTTTATGTTTTTGTAAATAAGTTCATCGGGCCTGTAGTTTTGACAGTTTAAGAATAAGTTGATCTGAAGCTTTGAAGATATAGCTAGAAATTAAAATTATACGACAAGTAACTAGAAGTTACATAGAATCACCACAGAACATTGAATGAAATTGTAACCTTGAACCATTACTCTTTCTTCAAGCCAACTGAGGAAGACAGAGTGAAACCTCAGAAATTTACTACACAAACTTTTTATTAGTTCTGAAACTTGATTTGTATCCAAAAAATAACACAAGCGGATACCTCCCGTGAGATTACAGCTGTCATAGTAGAGGAATTTACACTTCTCTGTGTTATAGGTGTTCCACCTTATGTATAACTGAATGCAATTCATTGGATAAGAAAAAGGAAGCAAATGAATGTGACCCTAGTGGTTAGGTCCTGTGTTCTAGTCTCTGTGGCTAAGTCTGTTTTGTATATTAAAAAAGTGAAAAGATAAAAAATGCATCCTTTTGTAATAGACCATAGTATAGTGTAAAACTATCTAAGACATGCTTACAGATGTTAGTGACAGTACCAGAAACAGTTTATCTGCATCAGTAGAGTTCCATGTGCATAAATTTACATTTTTGTTGATTTTCAACGAAAATTAATGTGATCATCAAATCAAAGGTTGTATCATAGCACAGATATTAGAATTGAAATCATATCAGGAAACTTATAAACAATTTAAGTTATTTTGATGTGATAGAAGACATAGATTCTTTCTATCTTATTTATAAGAAGAATACTTTTATATGAACAGGTGAGGAATACTTGCTAGGAAATTTTTTTTTCCATATCCCCTTACAAGTTAGAAAGAAATACAGAGAATCACTCCATCTGAGATTGCAAGTTTATATTACCCCTTTTACCTGTGTTTATGTTTGTCACATAGTGTGCTTTTTTAATTTGCAGAGCTACTGAGTGGGAGCTTTGAGTATGTGGGGCTGTGTTTTCAAAACACAAAATCTGGTTTTGTATGGGAAAATCTTCAGGCTGAAGTTCTTTATTCTATAGTCACACATGCTTATTTGCCTAGTGATGTAGATTAAGGTACTGGGAAATAGCATAAGCTAGGTTGACATGTTTGTCATCCAAACTTCTAACAAATGCAGCTATCAAAATAAAAAACCAGTACAGAAACAATTTCTGGTCCCTAGGTCCCTGTTTCATACGATGACCATGAATCAACGGATATATTGCAAATCACAACAGCTAGCGTATGTCCTTCTCACATGTCCTCAAAAAACAACACCCAAAACCTTACAATACACACATTCCCATGCCACATCTCTCTTACTGACATCCCACACAAGAAAGATGAAGTTTTCATTGTGTTCAACAGGCAACCAGATTCTGATCAGTCTGGACTGTTAGGTTAAAAGAAGATACTCCATTGTTATTAAGTAAAGTAATGTCTCTGTCTGAAATACCTGCTAATTAAGTTAAAACATTTTAAAACACGCTATTATTAATCTTCTAAAACAAACTTACATTGTAATTGCAAGCGAGGAATAGCTCAACAGATCAGATTGTAAGGCCTTTTCGGCTTCTGGAAGTACTGCATTCTGTAGCTGGCAGACTCGATAGAAGTAAAAGTGCCTTTAAAATCAACCAGAACCTCTTTGCTACATATGTGCTATGTTATTTCAAGCACTGTGAGTTTCGGAGTTTTTGGATTAAGAAGTCTTGGATTGGTTTGTGTCAGCTCTACAGAATTTCAAAGGGCAAGTAAATGGTACTGGATGTAGGAATATTTTAAACAGCAGCGATTTATGAATCGTTGAAAAACTGAAACTGGCCTTGTTGAGCAAGAACTGCATCTCAGAGCAGTTTAATACATTCGGATTTTTAGCTGCAATCAGACAAGCTGTTCCTTCTCGCTCAAAATTGTTTCAGACTGATCAAGGCTGATCAGAAAAATCTATTTTTATAAAAGCAAAACGGTTCTAATTTTACACCCAAGTTACAAGATGGAAGTTAAAAGTAGTCAGAAAACACATATTTTATTTTAAACTTGTTTATTGTATTGACATTAGTTCAGGAAAACCACCATACGTTGTAAAGACAACAGCTGACTTACAAAGTGATGCTTAGATCCACAATATTTTAAGATTGTATACCTGAACACGAAGAATTTTGTAAGTAACTCTGAAGGAGCCTGAATTTCTAAATGCGTAATTACTCTTATTCAGTAGGAGAGATGAAATTTGTATTTTGCATGTAACCCTAATGAGAAACTGTGAAGGAACTGAAATACCTAGTGATAGGCTAAATCTATTTGTTCTTCTCATTTAGAAGATCACATTTATACAGCGGTAAGATAATATTTTAGCTGGCAAGTGATGAAGTTCCATGACTGGAAATGTTATGTTCCAAAATACGGAAAAGGGTGTTTTCTGTCTCAGAGAAGTATACTTGACACAGTATATGTTGACAGTGTTGGAAGACAAGGAGTAAGAAAGATTTCTAAAGCAAGTGGTTAAACTGAATTTTGAAAAGAGAGAGAAAGTGACTAAGTGTATACAACAAAAACCAAAAAGCTAGAAAATTCTTTGAACGCAAGAGTGTGATAAAGGAATTACAGCAAATTCACTGGTATCCTCCTAACCACCTATAGGAAATTGGTAATTACAGTCATTGATGCATTGTCAAAAAAATGCCAAAACAAAAAAACATGCCCTGCGAGTTATGTATTTCCAGTAAACCACCAAACAATAAAAACGAAAGCTAAAAACTAGGATACTTCTGAGGGTGAGAGTGTGTCTGGGAGGGAGGAAAGAATAGCCATCATGCTGACATACAAAAAGACTGGAAACAACCACCTTGCTATTGCTTCATGATCTGCAGGTTATCTGGTGGCCTATCGGTAAACACACTGCCCCTCCAAAGGAATCCGAAGAAATTTGCTTGCATTGGAAATTGGTCTTCCAAATGACAAGCATAATTTCTTTTAGTCATTAATGTAACTACTTTAAGCATTGAAGTGCATAGACATCATCACGGTGAGCGCAGTGGAAAAACCTGTGAAATGGTAAATAATATTGTTTTCAATTTAGCATTTGTGTGGGCCAATACAAATTGAATGGTTAGGTTAAAAGGCATCTTGAGTTGCTACTGATTTCAGGGGGCAACATTCAAAGTGAGGCAAATGAGTCGGGATACCATGGAAAAAAATGTCTGTGTGAATTAAGACTACATCATAACATATGTTCATGAAGAAGCTGGTTTGACATTGCCTGTGCCCAGGTACAGATGTGATCTTTATTTGCTAGAATTGCTAGATAAATTAAGACAATGCTGAATAAAAAAGGAGAATGTTGAAAAAGGAGTACAGTGTTTTTGAAAAAACACATTTTAATCCGTTCCTTTAAAGCATTAATTTATAGGTTGTGTACAAATCTTAAGTAGAATGCCAGATCAAAGCAGGATAATGTGAGAGATCCTTTGGGCCAATGAGAATCCTTTTGCTTTTCCTGGGTTTTTTGTTTCAAGTTACTATACCAAGTAATATCAAAATAAAGAGTGTTAAGAGGGGTGTATGGATAGACATAATAAAAAGGGAAATAGTCCAAAAAGGATTCAGAGAGAGAGAGAATATATGGAAACTAGCTGCAAGGAAGAATGCAGAAATGTATGCAGAACAGCAGATGCTAGATGCACGCCGTGTATTTCATATACATGGATTCACAAACTTCCATTTTATTCACTAAATGATGCAGTGTTCTGAAGAAAGACATTCTCCAAAAAAAAGGGGGAAAGTGCTTTCTACTGCTTTCTTTACAGTAGAAATCTGCTTTAGCAGTAGAAATCTGTTTTAAAGAAGTGTTTTGAAAGAGAAAAAAATTAGCAAACGGAAAAATCAAATGTAAGAGAAAATTTAGAAAAGAAATGTTGAAGTTGGTTGCTAGGGGAATAGGCAGTGGGATGCAAGGTAAAAAAAAAGATGAGGCTAAGGTGGAATTTTGCAGAGCCTTGAAGATATGGATGAAAAGCTTTAATTGGATATGGAAAGAGAAATAAATTTGCAGGGAAGAGATATAAAGATTTATACGCAGAACTACACTGAGGATATCCTTGATTTGCATTGAGGATCAATGAGTATATTATCAACAGAAGGAGACCACTTTATTATCCATTTATTTCTGTCTATTTAAGGTAATTTGGTATCTGGCATTTAATGAAGTGTATGATGTTATCTTTGCTGATATTTATAATGCTCTACATACAGCACTGTGCCTGTATGAAGAAATATAGCGCAAGGCATATTCAACTCCAACCAGGTCTTTTTGGGTTCTTGTGCAATTTGTTTATTCTGCTGCTATTATCCTGGAGTTACAACATTTTACAGTGAGAAACAGATATTTACTTCCCATATGAGATTCATTTCTTACTGCCCGGGTGATACTGTCTACTTAAATGTTAGGATGTTCTTGACCACCAGGCTTCCTTTTATTTTTTTTCCTTTATTACTCTTATCATTCACTTTTGTTATTCGCTTGAATATTTACTTGAAACCTGTATTAGAACGATTTAATCTACTGTACGGTAATGTATTCTGTCTGCTGCTGCTTTTGCTGCTAAGGCATAACTGCATACTTCATGTTCATTCCCCACTGCCTACTGAGTTCTAGCAGTGTGTGTGAAGACTCCTGGAAGACAGTGGAAAAGCAGGAAAAGGACAAGTGTCAGATGAGAGCTGAATGGGGTTATGAAGAACGATGTTTCACAAGGTTTGGAAGGTCAACATTAGACGCCAGCTGTCTGGTAGACGTGAATAGTTAAGGTCTGGTCCTGTAGTTTCTATTTTACCAGCTTGGAGACTATTAGATCAAGAGGGGAAGAAATCTTCGTTCGGTGACAGGGCCACAATGGATACTTAGCCTTGAATTAGCAGAACCAGCGGAAAAAAAATCAGCGAGAGAGTGCAATATGTTTACATTCAGCACCAAATAAAATAATTTATCTAGCTTTCGAAAAAGATGAAGCTGCAAGTTTATGAATGGCTGGGCTTTCATTCTGTGTTTGTATTCTGTGATTGTGCTGACCTCCTTTATTAAATAACTGCAAGTAAGATTGCAGCCTGCTGAATGGGAGGTGAGGAAGGCCAACTGAGTGAATTCACTTGCATCTCTGTCTTATTGCATCTATCCAAGGAAAAGCCTCTGTTATGACAAGCATTTTTGCAGTCTGAACATCTCTCCATCACAGCTTTAGTTTCCGCCTGTCTCGTTGGAAATGGGAGACAGTGTGAAAGTAAGGAGGGTCCCTTAGGAAGTTCCCTCCCCTTGCTGTTTTTATGTCACCAAGTCCACTGCAGGTTAAGCACTATCTCCTTTAGGTATCCATAAGAGACTGCGGCCTCACGAGCCAGTGTCCATTAGACTTTTATCATCAGAAAACACATTGTATAATGAGCTGGTCTTCAGTGAAGTCAAACACTGATTCCCTTTTCAAAACCAGGATGGAGGTACAAAGGCTTCTCTAATGACAGTGTGAAACTCTATTCCAGGTCAGATATATCCAGTGTGCCTTTCACAGTACCTTCTATAGACATTAGGCCCATCAATGTCTTTGTAATTAACTCTTTTGAAGCCTGAGTACACGTTCTTTTCTACTAAAAAGTCATTTAAATTCCTGAGGTTCTTATTTTGTGAAACTGTTAGACTCGTCTTTTAATTTTTAGATGTATGACATGTATTAATTAGTTCTACAGTAAATCCTAACAGTCACAGAAATTCACATTTGCCCAATTTATATGCTTAGAGTGTAAAATCCTTGGAATTTCCACACTATCATTCTTATGAGCCAGAAAATAAATAAAAAAACAGTGGTCTATTTCCTTTCATCTTCTTAGAGGCTATTTAAAAAAACCCAAACAAATCCTCAACACTTTAATTCTAGTGCTTTTTCAGAAGTATCCTTACTAGCACTTGAAAATAAATGACAGCCAAGTCATAGAACTGTATAGCTAAAAAAACCTTATTGGTTTTTAAACATAGCTGCTTCAGTAATTCTGCATACACAAATGTTGCCTAAATGCATACTACCTCTTGGAAGTCATTATTTACACAAAGGAAAACACTTAAAGACTGAGATTAATTGCCTTTCAAAACAAGAAATGTTTAATGCTTTAAAAAAATTGTTTTGGAATAATTACCTCAAAAACATATTCTTACCCCTTTTCTTAATGCGTAATATTCTTCAGGAAGTATGAGGAAGTAATATTTTTTATAATTGGAATTTCTATTCCCTAGATGTAACAAGCTGTATATAAATAGTATGCTTATATCTTCCCAGTGTTTGGATTGATAAATACCTCTATGTTGAGTCAGATGTGGTTAAAACTCTCCCTGCTGCTCTCTATTTACAGAACAGAGGTGAATTAATTGGGGTATACTTTATATCTGCATGTCGATTTTACAATTTGCATTAGATAAAATAAGAATTTTACCTGTATTAAACTGGTGATTTTTAAAAAGAAAACTAGCGAATGAAAACATACAAAGAACTGGGCTAAAGAGTCAAGGCATATTTGGATCGTATGCTATATTGTATTTGGCATTACTTTAAAGAAAATGTTAATTCTTTCTCCAATGTTTTATTTATTTCACCATTTTAATTGAAACTGGAAATTCTAAGAGTCAAGAGAACTCTGAACATTTGACAATGTGGACAAATTTCTAGAAATGATTCACAACATTTTTTTGCCTCTAGCTTCTGCCAGTTTGTTTAGGCAGCATGTGTATTATGGAATTGTCTAGAATCAAATATTAACATATTCACAGAGGCTTCCCATAGTATGATAATATAGTAGTCTTCAGGGCAGCTGTGATAAAAATCTAATTACATTTTTCTTTATTGAACAGTCCTGAGCTAGATCGGCAGTGTGGATCAAAACAAGCTAAGGCACCAGCATAATGAAGCTTTCAAATGCTGGCACTTATAAATGCATCAGTTTTCCTTAGGTGTTGTAAATATTAAAATATTTTAACTAAATGCTTAGTATGAGCATAGAACAGGTTACAAAACAGCCTGAGGCAGAAAAAATACAAATACTTAATTGCTTCTGACTAAAAGTTGCTATATACGTATGTCAAACCAAGCCCAAACGTCTTTGGATACTAAAAGCAGCATGCAATTCACAACGTTTTCTTCCTAGCATCTGAACTATAAAATAAGCTTTTCCTGAGTAGCATTGTGTGATATAACTGCTGAAAGAAACATCTGCTCAACAGTTGCGATTTTCTCACTGTGGAATGCTCTAAATGATGTCATCTTTTCTCTCCCATAAGAAGTGAATTTTTATGGCTGAATCTTCATGTTTTGGCATTTGTCTAGGGTGACTACTACAAGCCTTGGGCTGTGTTGGAATCTGAAAGCATGGCATAAACTTTATATTTTTCAAATAGAGAAACAACAAAGCATGGAACAATGTAGGATGATCCCAGGAATTTTATAAACTGTAGGAAAAATGTTTAATTTCGTGATAACAAAGTACATTTATTGTAATAAAGTACATTTATAATAGATGGATTAATACATGGAAATCCTCTATATTGGTACTCAGTGTGTATCTAATATGGCTGATAATCCTGTATGTTGGTAACAATATTTTGCTTACGTCTGTGTTAACTCTTTGATCTATCGTAAATTGTACAGATGTCTGTGTGAAGGATCCACTTTAAAGAGTCAGAAATGTTTCAGTATAAGCTGCTACATTTCTTAGGGTTAATCTGTGTGTTACAAAAACATTGGCAACAAAAGTTGAATGAAGTGGAAAGAAGGAATCTGTGCATTTCAGAAAAGGGGAAAGGACTGCAAGCATAGGAAGGCATCTCCATACTCACTGACACTGGGTAGCGTTACAGATTGGCAAAAACGAAGTAAGGTTTTGTTCCAGTATCTCACAGTGTGTTGTTTCTTGGACTTGATATAAAAATAAACATGTAGGCTGTATTTTAGAATTCCAGGTTGGAAGGACTTGGGAATTAACTCTGCAGCTGACTGGCACCCTATAGCCAGCATATACAGGGACGCATACATAGGAGTTCTGCCCAACACACTGTACTAAGCTGTGCAAATCCAAAATGTGCCCTGAGGTATGTGGTCATAGAAAAATGAAATCTCCTGTAGGATTTAGTGGTTGTGTTAAAAGACTTTTCATCCATAAAACGTGTAAAATTTTTAAATAGCTTAGCAGCTTGAGATTCTTTTCCTCATAGAAACGTTCCCTTCTGTGCAGAAATTACTATTGTATACTGAATATCGCAGTTTTCTTTATTACAGCTGGAGAAGACATTTTATTCAAGAAGCTCAGCTGTTTATTCTTACGTTATTACTACTTGGCCTTTTCATAGCTGCTACAGGGAATAAGGGAAGAGGCTGCTAGTGACATCTTCACTATTTTTCTGTAGAGTGTTTCTCAGGTTTACAGCCATCAATAGCACTGATGTCCTTAATGACTTTTTTTTTTTTTTGAGATTGTCCCAATGGCATTACTCAAAAATAGTATTACATTCTTGCAATTTTCATTTGACTGATGAACTAGAAATATCTCACCGTAATGCAGAAGTGGTAGCCAGAACAATATTTCTATTACTGTTCACTTTTCCTAAGTATGTTCTCCAGCTCCCGTTTTGCCGGAAACTATATAGCCTGTCATATGAAATTGGAATATTGTGCTATGCAGTCAGGAGCAAATCACTCAAGTTTTGGATCATTAGTAGTTTTACTTATTTGTCATTTTTAGTAACAAATGAAAGAATTGTAACTACTAGCCAGCCAACTGTGTGAGGTTAGAGTGCACAGAGACTGATCTTTCTCTTGTATCATTTAGGTTTCTCTACAACAGTGGAATTTCTGTATGAATTACAATATCAATCAAATGAAACTAAATCTCAGCTTGGAGCTTTGGTTGGTATGCATCTGATTCAAAGAGAACGGGATACAGAGTCTGGAATCGTAACACTGATCTTTAATATCGTATTTGCACCTAACAAACCAATGAGGTAAGCTGCTGTTCCTTACTACCTACAGAACATGCAATAAAATCCTGTCTGGTCACTCTTAGCGATGTAAGCACCTCCCTGCATTGTTTTCCTCATTTTGTTTTCACCTCTGAGATATATTATTTTAGTTTTTCTCACTTGCTACTTCTTAGTATGATCTCTTTGGTATTAAAATTGACAGTGTTTATTTTTAATGCCTGCTAGATGGTTCTGTTGAGTTACTGCCTTAGTCTGTGTGTGCGTCAGTTTACTTCTAAACATTGGAGTATTGAAAGACTTCCAATGAAAATTAGTTTTTCTCAAAATTCGCGGAAAGCATACAGACAAGGTGGTTTGTCAGTCTTGAAAAACTTTTCCTAGACGAGAATGTGTGCATATTCTTTGGCTGGTTGGGATGGTTGAATTTGAAATTAGTCTCTAGTGCCCCAGTAACAACAGTTCACAGGAAAATATTATCCTCTTTTATAGCTGCGACATGAAAAATGATGGATTTGCTTTACATTAGTACATCCCACCTCTTTAAAAAGAAACTGTGAAAGGGAGATCTTTTTGGAGAGAGAGGGAAGTTGTGCCTTCCTTTTGAAGTGGTCAAATACGTATGGGGAGGAAAGAAGCTTCAGTAAGATGCAGGCACACGGTAAATTCAGAGGCTCAACATTACCAGGAAGATTAGGGAGCAGTCACTGCTGAGTATCATGGGTTGCATGCAAAGAGGGTATTTTTAGGATGCAGGAGGGAACTGAAATAAACGGAGAGCAAACCTTTAGGAAAGACTATCCACCCACCTCCTGCAGTGTCATTGTGTCAGAGGGGAGGTTAATTTAGAAATGCTTTTTATTTCTACTCTGTCCTTTTTTATTATTTTTTTGGTTTGGTTTGGTTTTTTATCTTTGTGTACTTGAGACCTATCAGGCTTCATGTAGAGGACTCAATGACTGCAGTTAATTAATCTCTTTATCTTCAGAATCTACAACACCAACTCTCTTCTTAGATGGTCTGAAGACATCGGAGTCTGGAATTTTTCTAAAGTACATAGACCTTCGTTAGATCTATTTGATTCTAATATGAACTGCTAACATGTTCTGTACCAAATTCTCCTCTAACACCACAGTAAATAAAGAATAATGAGTAAAACAAATTCAGTTAAACAAATCTAACTCAACAGAGAGTAAGCAGAAGAAGAATCAAATCTCATGGCTGTGCCCATCATTTTGCTTTCACATTATGTCCTTTCTTGTACTTTGCTGTAAATATCAAGTGCTACTTAGTCTACATTCCAGTCTCAGTGCAACTGATATGTACTATGCCACATAAAATTAAGGATGTATTCCAATTGAAAGCCATCTGTATTTTCATTTTACTGTAGTATAGTTCTACACACTCGAGGCTTATTTTGGACATCAATTTACTCAGTTTATGTTCTAGAATGTTGTTTTATGTATTGAATGTTTTTATCTGAAATTTTAAGGAACAAAGCAACTCTCGTAGTACAGTGCACTACAGGAGGTGTTTGGAAGTTTCCAATGCTGTTCATTGCTACGGAGCCAGAAGTGGATGATGTCATCAACATTGAAGCAGTCGGCCTGAATAAGGAATCTATAGTTGGCTTTAAGCTTACAAGCCAGACAAGGTAAAACTACTTACGATAAAGTATTTTTGCAGCTTTCTGAGGCTAGAACTCACACTCAAGCACATCGGATAGGATAGATTTGGGCAACAGAAACGTAACTGGGCTGCAGCTATTTCAGTAATACATCATTAATTTCAAGTGCTGCATTGTATAGGTAACAAATGTGATTTTGAAGCTGTACTGTAGAAGACAGAAGCATTCTACATTTAGGCTGTAGCCCCTCAAGAGAAAATTTGTGGAATAGATCCGAATGTTTATGTTATGACTTTAAAGTTTTGCCCTAAAATGCTTTTGTGTGTTAAAATGTGTAATATAATGCTAAGGAAGGTGTGTTGTGATATTAAAGGCTCACTATTAAAACCTTAATGTTTTTACTAATAGATTGTTTTTCAAAGTACTTTATACTTACACCAAGTTAAAAACAGTCCTTTGCATTGTCCTTTAAAAAATTTTAAATGTGCCTTTTTTTTAAGTATTCCTGTTTTATTACATAAGCATGTTATGAATTCATCTTTACTCTGCCCTTTCACTAGATGAAATAATTGTGTCATTCTTCAGTATTTTGTTACTCTTCTTTTTAAAGTCCTGCAGAAATCTCTGTTAATATATTTTCTACATACTTTTCATTGTTTTCTCAGAGTTTCTTAATGTTACAGCAAACCCATAGTGTCATTTGTCTACAGCAGAAAGTGAAGGAATAAATTGTGTGGTACTGATAGATAAGTTTTAAATAGTGAATAGTGAACCTGAAAGAATTATGATGCTTACAATCTAATTAGCTTATGGAAGTTTTTAGATTTCCTTTCTTCTTTAAAATTGACTTTTTTTACTGTATATCTAGAAAGTGTGCCAGATACACTGCTTGATAGTTAACTTTCATTATAGATACATGCTTTTGTAGCATCCCCAGCAGGAAGTGTCCTTGGTTTCAACTGATTTTTTTTAAGAGCTTATTTCCAAAAGCTATGCATCTAAGATGGACAGTTGTTCCAGCTTTTAGATGGCTGTCAGTGATGATAATTACTGAGGACTCTGCAAAAGGCTCCTATCACAGTGTTCAAGTTAACAGCTTCAATAGAATGGGCTGTTTCAGGAACAAAAGTGAAGCAATTGCTCTGGCAATACTGTAATCTCCTGGTAGGTGTTTGATAGTAGTGAAGAGACCTAATGTTCTCCAGAAAGGTATTATAAAACTGGAATCATTATAGTTATATAAAGAAGGAGCCATGATGGAAGACAGATTCCCTTTTTCACTTAAACAAATTCCAACTTTATTTTACATAACAAGGTTTCCCCCCATACATTTCAAATACAAAATGTAATGCTTGCATGTACTGAATAAGCGCTGTGTTGTAAATAGTGCCAACAATTGCTCTGTAAGTTTTATATTGCTTTATCTTACCTCTGATTTGCTTAGGAGCTTTTGGTGGTGGAGGTTTTGTTGTAGGAATAGAATAGTCAGCCAACCAACATTTAGCATACAGGATCTGCAGTTTAACAGCAATTACACAAGAAACCCATATATTACAGATGTAATTTAATGCTTGAATAACTCCAATAAATTAGATTAAAAATAAAACCATGAAATATTAAAATACAGATTAAAAGTTTCAACTGGGATATGGAGTGTCATCCTATAGGCCTTCCCTGAAAAAAAAAGGATCAGCCCTTTGGAGTTTTTCTTAGGTAAACAGTTAGCAGCACAATCCCGTAGAGAATCAGTTCTGGTACTTAAAGAGAGGTGGGGTTTTTTTCATCCTGCATATAGACACTTTCTGTCTTCCTTTCTTATGCTGGATAGTACCTTATGGCACTGCTACTTTGAGAGTAACTGGGAGAGAAACAGAGATGTATTTCTGAGTAACCTGCTAGAAAGGGACTCTGTGTCTTTTTCTCCCTCTGCTACTTGCAGGACAGAGTGGTTGCACAGCATCACTGAGAAGACCTGTACATCTTTTTGGGCTAGCAGGCTGCATAGTGATGCAACATAAAATATTGGAGAACCACAGCCCCCAAAAAAGGCTCAGTATCTTACTAAGGGCAGATTAGGATTCTCTTTATATATACCAAGTTGAATGAGGATCTTCAGTGATCCACAGAGCACCTTCGGTGACCACTACAAAGCTATGAGGTCAATGGTTTTAGCTTTCTTTTTCTTTACAGCTACTGCAACTGAAATGTGGGCTTCTCCCTTTAATTCCACCCCTCCCCTCCCCAGCAAAATCCTCAAAGTGTACAAAATATTTCAGACTGAGTTAATGATTTTCCAGTTCACCCATAACTACATTTGATGTACTTGCTTCAGGAACGATGAACAGTTACAAATGGGAGGTAGATGCTACGCTGCTCACAATGATTGCAATAATGAAAGCTCTGAGGGTCCATGCAAATATGTAATGCACTCTCTCTCTTAATACATTTAAAATTGACATACACACATGCCCCCAGTGAGAAACAGCCCAAAATCTGCTTCAATAAATAATGAGAGACACTGAGAACGCAGCCAAGCAATTTTATTGTATGAAGAAAACTCAAATATATTTTTAAAACCTGTCTGCACCTAGGACAGTTGTGATATATGAGTAGTCCAATATTTTACTTTCAGTTTTACAAATTCAAAAGGGACATAGTTGAATGGTTTCTTGTAATGGCATCAAGATTGGTTAGAGTCAAATAAGCCGATTTCACTTGTTAAATAAGAAAAATCTGCCATTTTTTAACATTCATAGATGACCTTCTTTGGGTTTTGTCATAAATGTAGATTTAATTCAACACCAGCTGAAATCATTGGCAACATTTCCACTGAGGTAATTGACTTTGTTACAAGCCTCTACTGTTTGTGTTAACATTAGTGTTTGTTTTAATACCAAATGAATTATTGAATACCAATGGTTTACAGAATGACAGTGGTATTAACCAAAAAGAATAGGTAAAATCTTATCCCTGGAAATAAAAATTATAGAAACTTGTTTGATATCCAGCTCAAATTATTGGTCTATTATTTTATGCTAATGTCTGTAATTGAAACAGAGACTAAAAATTCCTGAAGCGATGCTTTGCTTAAGAAAACTAGTCCTTTCTATATTTGTTTTACTGAAAATAATTTCTTAATGTATTTTTAATCAATTGTGTTTTGGGATCAGAACAATTGTATTAATACAGAACTGTTCTTTGGAGAATATTTACTACTATATATTCCAGTACAGAGGTATTTTGGTGGTTGTATTTATTTCTTCACGTTAAAATACTCACATCCAGCTACAGCCGAATGTTACCTTATTTTTTTTCCAGTGCAAATACTTCAGTAGCCAACATGAAACATGTGGATAGATACATATGAACATTATGTTCACTTGAAAATTTTTTGTGAGCTACATTACTTTTGAATGTTTAGTCGAGATGGTGGATAATTCTCTCCTGTTTGTTCTGCTTATTTCTCACACACAGGCCCTCCTTTCACCAACATAATTCTAGCTTTCCGTGTACCTGTTAGTGATTGTTTTAATCACGTATTGCTTCCCGTATACAGTAAAATTTTGTCCGTCCTTCCATCCCAACCTCTCATTCCAGTCCTGTGTTTATCGCAAACAGGATATTTGTTACATTGAGGAAACCTCTCAGACGGACTCAAACTATGCTTCAGAAAAACATACTTGGTCTGCGCCTGCTATCACAAAAGCAAACAAGATGGTATCAATACGGTCTCCACAGAGTGGTATCTGCAAAATCCAAGGCTCCACCCTATTACGGAAACAGAGCTAGAATAAAGACAAAACAAAAACAGGGGGACTGGGGAGATGAAAGATGAAAGTAGGCTTTAAAATGACTGCATGTGCAGGCTTAGTTATCTTAACCTACATTTCATATTTTGAACACCACTGTGGATATTTTCCTTATTTCTTCTATGCACATTTCCTAGTGCATAGAATAAATGTTCAACGAAAAACATTCCCTGATCACACAAAATTAATTTGAATGCTGTCTGAAGAATAGCGAGCAACCCATTTTTTTTCTGTACCCTCCCTAATTGTGAAGGGAAAAACAAAAATATGTTTACAGTTACATCTTTGAGAAATATTTCTATTTTACTGTAATTACTGCTGTATTTCATTAGAATTACCAAGAGCCAGAATTATGTATGCTGCAAGAACATGCATTCATTAAGTTCTCAGCACACGCACCTTCTCCTCACCCTCTCTCACACGTCGCTGTGCATGTTACAGGCCCGGATTCCTATGCCAATCTCTTTGTTACCAGTTCTGCAAAATTCTACCATTACTCTGAAGATGTAATTAGCATACTTTATCTTAGCATCTCCCACATAGTGGCAGCTGCAAAGAACAAGTGTTGACTGAGCTCCATTTTTTGGAGTCTGAATGGAGACTAGTGGAAAGTACAGATAATGGTACATAAGCAGCAGAGCTTCCAAAAAGTGATGATCATCCTTCCTAGTAATTCAATACCTGACATGTCACACATTTAGCCAGGAGCTGTATCTAGCCATGTCGCCTGGACCACTTTTAGCAGGAAAAGTCAGTTTACCAATCTGCAAATATAGTACCCCTGGGTAGAACAGGAGTGGGACAGAAATCTTAACATTTTGTGAAGATAAAAACCGTAGCTCCTGCTTTGGTTTTACAACTTGTACACAACAAAAGTGATGTATTTGGTTGAGTGACTATATAATATAAGTGATTAATATGTGATCTATAAGTGATAATTATAAGTGATCTATTATAATAATATCAGTGATTATATTTGGTAAAGCATTCCCTGACAGTCATTTGTCAGGCAGTGTTTCTTCATATTTTTTGAAAGTCCTTTAATTCTGAAGCAGTCTTTCCAAAGCTATAGAGTGATAACTGGAGTTAAACCTTTTCTGATGTCCAGAGTTCAGGATTTAGAGTGGTCAGTTAAACCAGAGTTGGTTTTAGTACGAAACATAAACAATTTTGATAATTAATGAGGATTTCCTAATATTTTTATTGTCTTTTTTTTTTGTTGAAAAGAAATTATCTAAATCATACCAACTATCACTAATAATTTCATAGAATTTGACAACTGCATACAGTTAATAAGTTTAAAGAACATCGCTACGTAATAACTGAAATTTCTTGTGTCATCCAACAGATGTTAACTACAAATTACAAGAAGTAAGTTTAGTTATGATTAACTATTTTTGGAGGCACATTGCAACATTTTCAAACTGTATCCCTTATTTGCTTAAGCAGTTATATACTTTACAGATTAAAACATTTTGTTATTCTTTTATTGAAAAAACCCACATTTGACCAAAAGCACTATGCTTTGTTTTTATGTATAGTTTGCAAAATGCTGAGTTTTGTAAAGGAATAAATTTCTACAGGAATAATTTACTAGTTTGAGGAAGACAGGATTAAACATTAAAGCTATTTTGAGCCTTAATTTAATAAAGGCTTGTATTTTCAGATTTGCTGGGTATTTTATAAGTTTTGCAGTGAGGTCTCTATGAGAATATAAATTTTAAGGTTTTCTTTAATTGAAGGCATAAGGTGCTATTCTTTTTTAGTTTACTAATTTGAAAATTATCTAACATGAGAACACTGCACAGACTGCTATTAAAGAACAATGCTATTGAAGAACAAGATTAAAGGAGTAATTATAAATATGTCCATTAAATACTAGCTGAATTTCCACTCTTCCTGGTTACCATGATTTCATTGTCCCATTATTATTTAAATTCAAATTTATATTTACTCTTGTTCATTATTTGAGTAAGGGCAGAGTTCATATTGTCTGATAGCAGTATCAGACCATTATGACAGGAGTTACGGAACACGCAGATGGGAAGACACATTTGCTTTCTCTGGTTTATACGGCCTCCGCCCTTATATTTACTAATTCTTTTGTGCTTGGTTCATATGTGTTTTCAAAGCTCTATGCATCATTAAACTTTATCGAGCATGTTAGTATCTGCCACCCTTGAGTTAAACAAAAGTCTTCTTGAAAAAATAGAGACTGCCTCATCACTGTCCTTCATGGCTGAGAAATGACAAGCCAAACATTGACTCCAGAGCTGTTTTACCTGAAGCGGTAATCAAAAAGAGGAATTAATTTTTAATCATTTTAAACCACATAATTATTAATTTTTAATTATACACTAAATATACAGACACTGAAAACAATAATGTCTGAAATTCAGGTGCTATCCCGGGAATTTTATCTCCGGCTTTCTCTGTACTATAGAAGATGAGAATGACAAGCAATTTACTTAAGCTAGTGAGCTAGCCAGGATGCCAGATCGTCTCCTAGATGTGAACATCAGTGAAAACACTGCTTGTTTTTCCTTGAGAGGCCATCTTTAGATACATTTTTAAACCAAAAATTCATGATTTATCAGCACTACAGGCACTGTGAAAAGTTCCTGTTTCTGATTGTGTGTGAGTAAGTTTTTAATTGCTAATTCTTGTACTGTTAGCCATATCTTCATCAGAATCCCTGCTGGCCTGTCATATTATGGCTGTACATTTAATTTGCCAGAATTTCTGTTTTCCTTATTTGGACATAGCTCCCACTTTGAGGAACATTTTGCATCCAGTAACTGACTTGACTCTTCTGTTTAAAACTGCCAGGCTTTGGGAAGGAGAAGGGAGGGGAAGGGAGGGGAGGGGAGGGGAGGGGAGGGGAGGGGAGGGGAGGGAAGGGAAGGGAAGGGAAGGGAAGGGAAGGGAAGGGAAGGGAAGGGAAGGGAAGGGAAGGGAAGGGAAGGGAAGGGAAGGGAAGGGAAGGGAAGGGAAGGGAAGGGAAGGGAAGGGAAGGGAAGGGAAGGGAAGGGGAAAGGGAAAGGGAAAGGGAAAGGGAAAGGGAAAGGGAAAGGGAAAGGGAAAAGGGAAGGGAAAGGGAAAGGGAAAGGGGAGGTTTTAGGTGTGACTATATGTGTTCATGTAAGTATGTATGTGTGTATGTACATAGAACACAGAAAAAAATTACAGCTGCTGCTAGTACCTTGACCTCTAGTACCTTGTGCCAATGCTGTCAAGAAGCATGCAGATTTTCTTTAAAGCTTTTTTATTATTTTTTCTCCATTTTTCTTTATGAAAATTAAAATCCGACAAGGTTGATGCAATAAGATTTTTTCTCTGACTTGGCAAATATCTTGTGTGCACAATTATAGATCAGTTTTGTGACGGTTTCATTTTAAACTGTCTGGTCCCCTTGTCAGGACTAAAACTACAGCTTTTTCTCCTGTGTGTTTTCTGACTACCTGTTTTGAGGAATCATTTACGGTCTCTGAAAAAGACTACTGTTGATCACACCCTGCTAAGATGCAATTTCTGCAGGAATAAAGTCCTTATTTTCTTGTGTCTTCCGTGCATGCAGTGTGTCCCATCTCCCTTAGCATTTCATCATTGCATCTGTAGTCTAAGTCACGCTCTTCTATGTCTTACAAAGACACAAAGTGCTTATTAGGGAGTCGTCATCCCTAACTACTTACCAGAAAACAGACTGAACATGGGAGATAAAGCAAGTGCTGTCTTAAAATGTTCCTAAATCCAATCTATAGAGCAATGATGTTGGAAGTGAAGACCTATGTTCAGGTCTCTGTTTCCAGAACCAGGGTTTGAATATTCATCTCAGACACTTTGATGAGTGCTCTACTCTGCTACTCGGTCTAAGAGGCATCACTTCTTTTTCATCCCGTGCCTGCCCTTTGTGTGTAGTAGGTATGCTCTAGGCATTCACGGCTGAGCAGTCCCTGTGGGAAATACAGATGTGAAAACTCAAGGCTTAGATGGCACATAGACGGGAACTCGGGCCGTAGCAGGATTAGTGCTTACGGCCCAGGCGTATAAACTCAGCTGCACAACTTCGGACACCACAAAAAGAGATGGTCAGCCTAAGTTTGATGTCACAAGACTTGAAGTGGAGTTTCAGACATTCAGTAGTTTTGCCTGCCTTGCTGTCACCTAAAGGAAGAGCTAGGGTAACTCTGCTAATGCACCCAAGTCTGATGGCACTGCTAAATGTCAGTTAGTCTTTTGAGGGGGCAGAAGCTTTTTGGTTCCCGATTTCTGCACTTGCAGTATTTGTTTCTACAAACTTACAGTGTGACCTTTTTTTTCATGAGGGTATTTTGAATTTAAGAAAATGTTTCGTGAGAACCTATTCCAAAGGAGAGCTATTTTTAAACAAGATGACATAGACCCAGCATACCACCCACTGAATAGCACTTGCCCAGGAAATGTGGGACATTTCCGTAGAGAGATGAATTGTCATAAAATATTAAATTTCACTTCTTTGTGAGTATTTTCTTTGAAAAGTGGTGTTATTTCTGGTGTGACAATCCATGAATAAACAGATTTGAACAGCTTTTCTTTGAGATGCTGTTAGTTTTTCATTCAAGTTTTATCAACTAAAAATGTGTTCCCTCTAAGCATGCATGATACTTGTCCTGCTGTACTGTGGCAGGGTGTTGTGGATTATTTTTTGACCATGCCGTTGTATTTCTAGTTTCAATTTCTTTTGTTCTCTTTCTGTCCAGATAGTGATGTCTTCAGCAATACGTATAAAGACTAAAAGGAGAATACCGGACTGGAAAATACAAAAATGTATATTCTTTTCATGCTGAGAAAGTTTATGGCAAGGAGTCCCTGAGGACCTGTGATAGACAGGCTTCAGTTTGGGGATTGGCCTAAGATTGTTTTGTAGTCCTCAGCCACTGTCTTTACCAGGAATAAGACATTTTCTTTGGGCGCAACAGTACTTCCATGAAACTAGCAATTAGGCAAGATCTGCAGTACCTGTGACAGAAATTCTTTGAGATGAGAGATATACAATAATATCGATAGAGGAACCTAATTATTATTATTGCAATATCTTGAAGTGTTTAGTTTATGGGGTATAAAAATGTGGAAAACAGTGATAGAAAACTATTATTTTCCATATGTTCATTTCAAGGCTTTCAGAACTCCCTCCCAATCTAGTAACACTCCACCAGATTGCAAATTCAGTTCTGGTCATAAAACTTAATAAAATGGGTGGTTTGTCAGTTTTATTTGATTAGAGATTGGAAAAGTGAGGGGCTTTTAATAGGAAAAGTGGATTTTCACTCTGGCATGGAATTTCTTTCTATCACTATTATTATCTTTTTACAGGTCAGATGATTTATTTCTTTCTAGTGGCAAATGCTATCATTATTCTGTAGTTATTATAATATTTATAATAGCATATAAGTATGTTTGAAATGGAAGACCAGTATGCAGGTCCCTGTGTATAAAGATTATAAATATTTATAAATAATGTAAATAATTACTACCGAATATTTATTCTGTAGAAATGCTATTAATATTCTATATGCATTCCGTAGGCTGCCAAGTTTCCTGAGTCATGCCACATGGTGGCCTAAATGTTAGGTTGTAGATAAATTGTATTAAGATACCGTAAAAGGCACAATAGCATCCTGTGCTTTTCTGTAGGAACCCAGAGCGATTCACTGCGCACTTCCTGGCGGGCAGCGATCCCGAGTTCCTTGTGCGGCCGCAAGCTGGAGAACTTCTTCCAGCAGGCACTGTGGGAACCCATATAACGGTGGGATTCAAGCCAAGGATGTACGGCAAGAAGCATACAGCAACACTTGTAGTTCAGGTAAGCCTTCCTGAATGCAATACACAAGTATACCTTCAGGAGTGGAAGGAAAAAAAGAAATCCTGTACAAAAAAGCAGCATTGAAACACACAAATGCATGCACTGTGATTGTTCTACTACTCTTCACTATGGACAAGAATAAAACTAAATTTTGAAAACTAACTGATGACAAGCTGGAAAAACGTATTATATTTTAATTTCTGTGTTATCCCTTTGCCATCATCACCAGAGACAGATCCTTATCTTGATATGTTTGCCCCAACTCCATAGACAACATGTCAAAATGACTTTTCACAGAGAATCAAAATAATCATGTTAAGAACTGGTGGAGAATATATGAGTAATTGAATATGTGAGACCTAGGTTATTGATTTTATTTGTATTATACCTCCTAGGATCAAAGGCATTAGAAGGTAGATAATAAACTGTAGAAGGCAGAATTTCAGAACACAAAGCCAGGAATAACTTTTTTAAAACAAGCTTCAAAATAAACAAAAAGAATTTGTAGCCAAGTAGCTTCTGTAAGTCTGAAGGTCAGGAGACATTTGAAGACATTTATTCCTTCAGTAGTAAAAATGTTCTTATTACTGCAGGAATTAATTTTTAAGTCATTCTTTAAAAGGAAACTGTGGAAAACATACAGTAGCAGCAAACACCCCAAACTCTCTACAAATCATGGTTTGCACTTTAAATCTATTCACTGTGTGCTGGCAGTGTTTTCAGGCTACTATATTAGAAGTGAAACAGCAATATTGATTTAAAAAATAAGATGGGCAAAACAAAGTTGATAAAAAGATGCATAGCAAATAACTATGGTGTTTTATCTTTCTGAGTGACAACCTGTACAAGAGTGAATAAGACATGCAAATCCTGGAAAAACAAGAAGGCCCGTTAATCCCTCCTACTTGTTTTCATTTACCGCATTAGACATTTGATTAGTTTAGTCTTTTTACATAAACAGCAGTGATGCTTATCACTCTTCCATTTGAAAAAGAAAATAATTGACTGAATTTATTCTGTGTTCTTTTATATTTACATAATGCTATATGACACATCTACAGAGCTCAGAAACTTCTAATGTAGATCTGGAACTGAACTCCTGTTTTTAGGCATGACACATGTAAATGTGCTAGCCATGTCTGTCTTTGGCTTGACTTCCATCACTATCAAAGAGCTTTAACATGAATTTGTCTGGAATGGGATAAACACAATGGTCAAAGATTATTAGCTTTCTAAGAACTCAGTCAGTAATCCAAAATTTCCTTTTAGGAATTTATCAGTACAGATGGGCTTTGAGTAATTGGATTTTTAACCTACATGGACTCGCACCTCAGTCTCTGGTTATGATCTAGGCAGACAGCTCTTTACATCTCCACCTTTCGTACTGTGTGTGGGTGTAGGAAGTCATAGAATCATAGAACAGTTTGTGTTTGAAGGGACCTTTAAAGGTCACCTAGTCCAACCCCGCTGCCGTGGGCAGGGACATCTTCAACTAGATCAGGTTGCTCAGAGCCCCGTCCAACCTGACCTGGAATGTTTCCAGGGATGGGGCATCCACCACCTCTCTGGGCAACCTGTGCCAGTGTTTCACCACCCTCAGCGTAAAAAATTTCTTCCTTATATCTAGTCTAAATCTACCCCCCTTTAGTTTAAAGCCATTCCCCCTTGTCCTGTCACAACAGGCCCTGCTAAAGAGTTTGCCGCCATCTTTTTTATAAGCCCCCTTCAAGTATATTACATATATGTGTTGGATCACATCTTGTCCTATCTATTCCTGTATGTTCAAAAATACATTGAGGACTCTTAATGCTTGTAGGCGCGATTTGGACCAATATTACACCATCACAGTATATTAGAGATATTTCTAACATTCTTACTCTAATCAAAGTCTTAAGTTGTTTCAGTAATGTTTTGATGAGGCTTGTGTTCTCTTTGCTCTTATTGGTAGTCCTGTTGTGTACACTGGACTTCTCCCTTTCCTCTCCACACACGCTTTCATTCCTGTAGTTCTAACGTAAGCCAGAGCATCTGCGACTGTGTGTAGTTCTGCTGCTGCACTCTCAACGTTGACCTGAAATAAGACTTGAAGACATGTTGAGAATACCAGATACTCATTTCTGCCTTTCCTGTTAGTTGAAACAATTTTCGTTAGTGACCTGAGGGAGACAGATTTAGTTAGATGGCAAAAACAGGATTAAATCACTCTTATTTGGGGAATAGTAATGGAGGTGGTGAAATGCAATTGATGTTGGACCTAACACTGAAGAACCTCTCTTGTACATATCCTTTCTAGCCAATATACTGGCTGAGGCTTTGGGCTGTTTTTAGAAACAGTGAGGAAGTTTCTTTTCTTTTACAGTGTCACCTCTCTTCTGATGCTGCTGTAGTAAAGGGCTACAGCACTCTTGCTGTAAAATTGGTTTAGTTGGCCTGCTGAGAACCCAATCCTGGGGAGCTAATTAGCGTTCAGAGATTACAATTTGTCTTTACCAGAATTTAGTGTGTACTTTTTATTAACTGAATGTATATATATATTTGAAATAATGTAGCCTCATTTATATTTTCTGCACACAAATCAGGTACTTCATGGGACCTTTTGTGGATTCTTTAAGACTTTAATATCCATGAATACTTACAGTAAATTTTATTAATAGCAGAAGACCTTAATTACTTTGCTGAAGCAATTAAATGTTCTTTAATCATCATTAAAACTTCTGTTCTCAGTCAACTACATATCAAAACAATTGAAGTTAGACACTTACTTGAATGGCTGTTAGGAATCTTAATTTTGTGAAAGTGACACAGAAAATTACTTTAAAAAATTCTGTAGATCAAAGAATGAAATATAATAGAAAGCCAATAAAGAAAATAATCAAGCTTGTTTCTGTAGCTGTGAAAGGGAACATCATAATCTAGTCGAGCTACAAGTAAGGAACAGTGACATGGTGCATGAAGAGCATTTTAAAATAGGTATTATTCCATAATCAAACTTCCACATTTATAATCGCTTTCATAAACAGTACAGTTCTAACTGAAAAAAAAATGTATTGCCACTAATGATAAATTAGTGAAGAGAGCATGCTTCTTAGATAAGCTATAAAGTGCTGTGAGGAAAAAAAGGACTTCCTCGGCTGCACTGACATCTCAGAGCTAGGCTGTGATGTGCCAGTAAAGCTGCACAGAAAACCAACAGAGCTTAGGGGCGGCACGATGCAGCTGGGGCAGGGGGATGCTCTGCGAAGGCTTCCTGGGGCAGGAATCGCTGCCAGGCACAAGGCGGAGCAGCCGGGAGGCTGGCGAATCCTTGGAAAAGGACGTATTCAAGCTGGCTTACAGTTAATTTGCTTGCGCTGTGCTGAATTCAGCTAGAGACGCGAGCAATTGCTTTGTAATTCATGGGTGAGACTTCAGAGATATTCTAAAGCAGAAGGCACACAAAATAAGTCTTAAATGATAAAATAGATGTCAGAGTAAACCAGGTTGCCGGTAACATTATCAAGCCCTCCAGAAGTCAGGCTTGTGCACCTTTATTACTGAATAATCACTAACTTAACCTATGGAAGATAGCATATAAAACCCATTTGTCATGCTGTTCTAGAAATAAATGATGCAGTGTGCAAGCCACAGTACCCGGGTGTGGATTCTCTAAGCTTGCCTATGCAAACTTGCATATCTTAACAGAAAATGGTACTGTTACATATTCAGTAGCTTGGTGAAAATACGATCTGTATTGTTCCTGGTAGATTTGTTAATTACCATAGTTCAATGTTATTCTAAATTGTATCTCTTAAACAGAATGAGCAAGGAAAAATGTAACAAAGTTAATAGGATAGTTGAAAGTTTCACGTTAAATAAGACATCACCTGTGTCCCTTACCACTGGTTGATGTGGACCTGAGGTTTATGATTAAAAGCAGAGATCCAGAACGTTCATTACAGGCAGTGCATGTAGCACATCCGACCATTAGCATCACTGGATTTTGAGTGCAGAATCAATACTCAAAATGTTTGATTCACAAGCATGAGGAAAGGTTACTTGGCTTATTGAGGCTATAATTCTCATAATGCCAAAAGATAACAATATGGGAACCATTGCGGTATGAGGGTATTGAAACCTTTGCCAGCCCTGAAGGAATGGTTGATATTGATTGTATGACTTCTAAGCAATGCTGTGAAACTTCTAATATTTGAACTGCAGAAGTCAATTAAGCCACCTTTAAATCTATCTGGAAATGTTCCTCTAAGCTAAGAAAATTATTGTTAGCCATCTTCTTCATTAGAAATTGCTCAGAGCCTGGCTGGGCATTGGTCTGCTTGTGGGAGGTGGTGAGTGACTGCCTTTGCATCACTTGTTTTTGCTGGGGTTTTTTCCTCTTTCCTTCACTTATTAAACTGCCTTTATCTTGATCCATGAGTTTCCTTGCCCTTGCTCTTCCCTTCCACAGTTCACATAAAGGTTTGGTTTAATTTCATTCTGTATACTCTGATCATAATCGGTCATTTTTTGCTTGTCACCACTGCAGTATAAATTAAGGGTCAGGGAATACTGGATGCACTATCTGTAATTTCCTGTGTTTTAACTTATTTGGAAGTCTTGCAAATTTTATTTGGACTTTCCCGAGTTAACACTGTTTGGAAGATAATTGGAATACCATTTACCTTAAAAGTCCTGATACTTGCTCCCAACATTTAACGCCCTCCTAACATAGACTTCTCTGGCAATTAATTAGCATGTAACTCAGTAGTACTGCCAGCCTACAGTGAATACACATGGATGATCTGTGTTCTGCAAATTAATCCTATGAATCATGAGCCATCTGTAAGAATGGATTGAATACCAAAAAATATACTTTTATATAAGTTATTTGGTGACTGTTACCAGTATTTGCTGAATAAATTACTTCATGAACATTACTCAGTCAGCCATCAAGATGGTTAAATAACTTACTTGAATAACTCATGATATTTAGTAAAAAGTGGCAAGCATGCATCTCATTTTTGCATTCTTCAAAATATTCTTCAGAAAGATTTAGCTCTGCAGATGGCCATTACTCCAACCAGGTGAGCCACATTATTTCTCTCTTCACATTTCAATTAGGTTATAGTCATCAGGAATTTTGAGGTTTTGATAAGAGGAAGTCATTCATTTCAACAAGAAATCCTCCTTCAGACTGTCAAGGACATTCAGACTGTGGTCTGGTCTTTCTTCTTAAATTGTGTGTGAAATAGGCCTAGAGATGCATTGCAGGGAGCCTGAGATTCTTACGTACCTATGTTTATATTAGATACATCTTCTTAACAGAGGCTTTCTTTTATATTTCTATTCTAGTAGATTGTAGTAGATTCAATACCTTCATCTTTAGACTTTGTTTCTACCAGTGCTAGTATGAGAATTGTTCCAAATTTGATATAATAAACTTGCACTGCCTTAAGCGTAGGAAGAGGAAGAGTTCCTCCGATTTGGGAAATTTTGACCCACTACTTAGGCAAGTAAATACAGCTTGTAAGTCAAATATTCTATCATAATTATATAGTCATATATAGATGACCTATGAAAGTCTCTCTCTCTCTGTGTCTCCTTTCCACCACTCCAGAAAAGTCTGAAGCATGATCTATCTTTTCCTTTGCTGAAACAAGTCTGACCTGGAAACCCAAAGCAGCAGCTTCGAGGCACTTGCACAGATTCTGAACTTGGTAGACTTGGTTAGAATAGTTGTTGTAGTTAAGCTATACTCTTATCCTGAAGAAAATACTTATGGCTTCAGCAGCTTTTGATAACCTAATATTTTGCCCTTGGAAATTAAATATTCTAGTAAAATAGACATTTGTGGGTGCCTAAGGTTTTCTGAAAATTACTGAATATTAGGTTGTCTTGAAAATTACTGAATTGTAGGTGGTTCTAGTGCTAAACAAAGCACTAACCCAAATTATGTTGACAGTTAACAGTAACTCTTTTCCATTTGTGTAACACTTGTTTCCCCTTTAGCAGAAAATGCTAAACTAAACCAAGAGTCTTTCTTTCAGTAAATCAGTACATAAATGCACGATTTTTTCACAGTGACTGTCTCGAACTGTCTTGGATGATAGCACACGATTTACAATAGATGGACTACCATAGTTCAAGATGATAAATTAGGGTGGGTTTTTTTGTTGTTATTGCTCTTTTTTTTTTTTTCTTCTAGCTTGATCGTTCCTATCTAAAGGGTTCATGTTATAGTGCCCACAACATTTTCCCCATTTAACTCAATGAGTTTCCATCAGGGAAAGAGCAATCTCTCCTGCCACAGAACTACACCTGATGCGGGCTACAGCAGCAACAGAATAGGCAGCTTTTTTCACCAAGTCAAGCCACAGGCTTTTTTTTCACAGAAGATACAATCTAGGATATTTGTATAGCAAACAGAAAATTAACAAAAGGTTATTACTACCCAGAAGGCTGTATCAATTGTTTGATGCTGATGATAAATGAAGTTGAGAGGTGGCATAGCCCATCACTTTTGTTTAAATCCCACTTCAAACAATTAAGATCACTATAGACAGTAAAGTTACAATATGTGTCGATTTCATGAACAGAAATGATTTTTTAGTAACTTGATACTCAGTTTAAATCGTTGGCTGAAACACCTATCAGATCTTTTCTCTGACCTTGAAGTGATCAATGAGACTTGCACACAGTGAATATGACCCTGAGGTTAAATTTTCTTTAAACTAAATTGTTCATCTGGCATACTAAAGAAAGAGAAAGCATTTCATCTTGTACTGAAGTTAATAAAACAACTAGCTAACTTCGGAGAGCAATTTACTTTTCTTAAATGACAACTTTATCTTTGGACATAAGATACTGATGTTGGTCCATGTCACAGCTCCTTTTGCTGGATTTTATCTTTACAGGCGGTGGAGTTACTAGATCATTTCACAGTATTAAATAAGGTTGAGAATAAAGATGAGTTAATCTGCCTGTTTTACACAGGAATAATATTCAATTTAAATTAGATTTTGATTTGAGCAGAATAGTAATGAAAGTTTAAAAAATTAAGCATGCATGGTGAAATATCTTTTGAGATCTTACGCTTACTAATCTTATTTGAATAAGGCAATTCGTTCAGAAGACACTATGTAAAATCAGTACTGCCAATTTTAAAGTACAGGTTTTAAAAAAAGTTTCTTTAAAAATACACAGAAAAAAAAGTCACCTATTCTTTCAACATTAGCACAGATATCAAAATACTGATTAAAACCAGTTGTCTAACAAGAAGCATCACAATTAGAGATTCATATGGTGATGACATTTAAGAACTGTAAGTGTATGCAGCCTATATGTGAAATAGTATAAATGCTGTATAAGCCCATAACAGAGAACAAAGCCTGTGCCAAAGGGTTTACAGTTTAATGGAACTTCTTCCCGCTGGATAGCTGCAACATGAATGCAAAACTGCTTGCAATGATACCCTTTTTTATATATATATATATACACACTTTAGCAATGACAGAGTAACAATCAGAACAATAGGAAGAAGCATATGAAAGATAACAAAGGTAAACATCATCAATTCAAACTTTTTCAGTGGCAATATAAAATCGATAGTTAACAAAACTTAATAAAGTCAGAGAGCCACTTTAACATCCTTTCTATTCTCTTGGGTATGTTGTTATAAGTATGGGATGACTGTAGAGAAAGTTCGAGATGGAGAAGGTTGACTGCTTTTCCCTATGGCCTTTGTAGTGCTTTACCTAGACCATAATTAATTGACAGAATGCAATAAATAAATAGACAAATTTCACACTGTGCTCTGGAGATAGTTGATGGCATTTATGCTATGTGAAAATTTGTCGCGATTTGTATGGATACTGTTGCTCTTCTCTGTAGGCCAAATCTGCTTGGCGTATGGACATGCCCAGCAGCAAAGCAGAAGCAGAGCTCTCAAACTGGAACGAGCAAATGGGCCACAAACCAGTTATGTTGGAAGTCAGACTGTTAACTAAGTGCTTGAGGGAAAAACTCTTGAGCTTTGAGGTTGACTGTTGCACTGATTTCCAGATTGATCTCAGAGTATACGCAGCCTTTCTGACCTTTTGTTTCCTTGGATGAAAAATGACACTGGTGTTAGGTGTAATGGTTATATCTACAAGTGATTGTTCTAAGGATTGTTAGTTTTAAATGGGAGATGAATTACATAAATCACAGCTGTTGTTGGAATGATGAATCTTTATGACTTGGAGCAGGAGAGAAAGGTCATCCTACAAGCCATGTCTCTGTAGTTCAATGCAGCATGATGCAAAAGCCTAGCACTGACAAACCTGCGCTAGAACCACGAGCAGCATGGCTGTGTGATTGCAGGGCTGTGCCAAATGTGGAAAGGCAGATCTTGGGAATTTGGAAATATCACTTAAATAGCGTGACTCCACTGCTTTGAGGCTGCAAAGACATAGAGCCTGGTGTGTACTGTGTACGTATGTACTATGTACATGCACTATGTTCTATGTTCTGTAGAAAAAAAATTGTCACTTGTATGAATGTATTTTAACAGACCTACATCATGCCATACTTTTTACTCAGTGTTCCCTACAAGTTTTGCCTTGGAATCAAAAACAGCCCCAAACATAAAACCTGGGATTTTCAATCGCTGAGCGCGAAGGAATGGATGACAGTGCATGCCTAAAGTGGGCACGCAGTGCTTTGTCTTTCTTTTGCACAGTACAAAGCTGGACGTAATGATACATCATGTGAAATCTTTGGGTTTTGTAATTTTTCTGTTGTTTGCTTGTGGTTTTTTTAAAGGAAAAGGAGAATAGAAAGCTAAAGACCCATGAAAAGACCTTTTCCTAGATGTAATGACAGGAAAATGCCAAAGACCTGAAATAAAGACCTGCTTTCAAGAATTAAAGTGATACATTTTGAAAGAAAAATGACTGAAAGATCTGCAATAGTTACACATGTGGTTTTAGCAACCAAAATTCTGCTTCAGGACACAAATGAAACTTGGGAGATAGACAGCAGTATAGCCTTCATATGCATAGAAATAATACTCCTTAAGTACGAATAGATGGCATGTGTAGTAAGAATAAGAGTCACGTACTCAGCAAGAATCAAGTACTCACGCATTACAAGACATGACATGGAAACATATGCTCCGTTCCTAGACGCCCGTTATAAACAGAAAGCAAATGAAGAGTGTCATTTTCAATTCACATAAATATTCTTCTAACTAGAGATTTGAACATGAAGCTGCAATTCTCTTGTGCATACTCAGAGTCCTTTTCTCTTAGTTTTGTTCATTATTTTAATACGAAAAATCCAGCATTTGATAATGCCATTATTGCCAATACCAGAGCTGCAATTAAATCCTACAGTATAAACCTGAGGCATTTATATTGTACTGTGGAATAATTACCTTTGAACAACATAACAAAGCTATGTGGTTTACTAAATAGAAAAAGGAATTTTAGATCAGCTAGGAAGCTAAATTACTAGTCTTTGTTATGCCTGGTCCTGAATTCATAACGTTAAATGTGATTTCTGGTCTCCGTGTTCCAGGAGTGTAGTTCTCATTCTGTGTTATTCCAGTACCTTACATGGAAAAGGATAAAAATCTTTTGAAATCAACGTAGCATGGTAAATCACTGTCAAAAAGTTTCAAGGTATTTGATCACTGATTATTTTTTATTTCTATGTCTCTGTTCATTATTTGCAGACACAATCAATGCAGTGGACATATGAAATCAATGGACTGCCTCCACAGACCGTACCACCTACAAGGCCAGCACAAGTCGTTTCTACTAGCAGTTACATAAGATCAGCCACAGTTCGACAGCGCAATTTTTTACGTGAAAATCTGAAACTTACAACCACTGCAGTGTCCTCACCAGTCAAGGGGGCACCTTTGGTCCCGAGGACAAAATAGAGAAAGTTATGGTCAGTTATTTTTTTGGTGGGGGAGGATGTGAGGTAGACACCTTTGTCAAATAAATTCTGCAGATAAAAAGAGGATATGTTTTTTGATTTTTTTTTTAAAGCAGATATGATATGCATTGATTGTATGCTTTATATGGAAGATTCAGAGTGCCTGAGCTCTAATAATACTCTTATTTTTCTATGAGGGATTTTAGATGCTTACCTAACAGTTTATGTGTATCATACAGATGTCAGCAAGTTCTAATGAGAAAAAAGTTTGAGGTGAAAAAATATACTTGAAAACTGGGGAATTCAAGCTAATGTTTTGCTTTCTAAGGGATACTAGTTTGGTAAGACTTCAATAGGAAGCCTTAGTGAACGTTCTGTGTGATGTTCTAAATATTACACCCATGCAAACCAAGCAAGCAAACCAATCCCTGATCTCTCTCACGATAAAATGCTTTCCCAAAGTTTGCAGTATTTTTCTAAGGTGAAACATGTTTACGTCATATGTCCAGAGCTTGAATGCCTTTCAGATTCTCCTGCTTTGGCAAATTTCATTAATTATGACATCTTCGCTTTGTCTAAAATAAGAATCCCGATTTATTCATCCCATAACACTTCAAAATCTTAGATAATTACACATAACATAGAATGAAAATAAAATGTCCTCCCTCAGTATTTTTGTGTTAAGTAAATTTTAGAGAGTGCTTTAGAGTATTGAAATATAGAAGGCTATGAAAAGTCAGTGAGGAACGGAGCCAGATTTTACTTTCTTTTTCTAAAATAAACAAACCAGAGGTGCCATTCATATTGTGCTTCCATTTCCATTCTTCCCATCTACTGGTGACTTTAAATGGGTATTCAGGCTTTCTTTGCTCTTGATGTAATGCGGAAAATCAGATCTATGCAGACATGCTTTGTAAGATCACTGGATGGGTAACTCCTGCCTTCTTTCTTTACCGAGATTGTTTTTCCTGATTTTACTAATAGAATGTAAATTGTATTTGTGCCTTTATTTTGATGGCGGGATGGACTTCAACAAAAAAATGGCTTGGTGCAGATTAAGTGCTTTCTTGGCACAAGTACAGAATGAGCATCATTGCTCAGGAACGGGGAGCCTGAGAACAACCTATGTAGGTCAGTGTAAATGAGCACCAATAAAACCATTTTACTGCAATGTGCTTGAGGATTTTGTTTATGCCACACATTTTAGAGAAGCTATTACAGAAAATGTTGGGAACATATAAAACAGCAATGGCACTGTTTAATATCTCCTTTTAAATGCGGCGTGCCCCATTTTGGTCAGAAACCAGGTAATCTGAAGCAAGAATAAAATCTGCCTTACAAATTCAGTATGCAACACAGGAAGGGTATTGTCAATAGCGATATCTGGTATATATCTAAAAGACATTAAGAAACTATTGCAATATTTATCTTAAATGCTACTGGGACAACAAACACAGCTAGTTTTCATAGGAAGGCTCTATCTGCATATATAAATGAAGCAAGTGTTTCTCTGACTGTAAGAAATCAGAATTTATGGATCAGAAATATGCAATGGTTTCACAACTGATTGTTGGTGTTCAGGAAATACTTCAGCGACAACTTTTCTTTGTAAAAGCTTTGTTTTCCTTGTTTAGCTTTTTTAAAGTTTTGCTTTCCTATTTAAAATGACACTTGTTTGCAAGATAGTCAAAACTTTGTAATTCTACCAGAGATGGATTAGCAGGTGGCATACAGGTGAATCGCTTAACAATTAAATGGTGCTCACTCCAGAAATTTTATTTCACAATTTGCTTGCCTGCACTTGCTGCTACACGTAGTAGATTTTCAAATTCTGTCATACGTTCAAACATTAAAAAAATCCATAGGCAAACATTATGCAATAAGGTAATATCAGAGGGATGTTTTCAAAGGTGCAGCTTAATTATGTTCTCTATCTTAAAACGGAAGCATAATCTATGCTTTCTGGACCAGATTAGGTTTTTTTCAATGTGTACAAGGTCACTCATGCAAAATGTGCCATCATCAGTTGAATTTGTACCTAGTATTAAAAACATATTGCATTTTTCTTATTTCTTACAGAGTTTAAACAGAACTAAAAATATTTCTTCTGATACGAAGAACGTACTTGCAAAGGTGATTTAAATAAAGACCATTGTATCTGTGTGGTGGTTACCTCCACAATGTTTTACTTATTATCCGCATGCATTTATGGATTACACTGACTATATAAACTGTCTATTAAAAATAAATTCCTTTTTACTTCCTGGCTTGATGCTTTGCACTTCCATCAGTGATGTGACTGTATTCTTTTTAACGCCAGGGCTAATTCTAAGTACATCTCTTAAAAAACAGTTTCTAAGCAGCAGCACTGGAAGATTTCCAGAATGATCAGTTTTAGTCATTACTTGCTTCCTCCTTTTTACTAGAATTACTGAGCAATATTGAAAATCTTGGAGTTTCAACTCCTGGAAGGAAAGAACTGACATGAGAAAAGATTATAACGTGCTGCTTTTGTTATTTAAACTTGGAGAATTCACTCCAAAGCTTTTCGGACCCACCGTTAAATCGGAGCATCAGAACAGCTGGGCAACCTGCTTGCCATCACCCCGCACCTTAAAAATGTTATCATCTGCAGAGAGTTTAACTATTGGAGATAGGTTTAAACACAATTGTTGCGGTTAGGGCTCGGGTCTAAAAAAAGCAGTCCAAGCGATTTAGCTTAGAATTCATATTAAATTACTATTTACTATCATAATCTTCTTACAAAGAAATAGGAGAGAATAAACACAGCCTCAAGGTTATGGCTTTTGAAGAAGCCCTCGCAGTGTTTTGTGTCACACCAGACCAGCCACTGGCAGAAGCTGGAAGTGAAAAAAAATTATCTTTGTTTCTCCACATTAGAGCACCCTTCAGGATCCTTTTGTTCTCAAAAGGATGAAAAAAGGAGTATCTCCCTTCACATTAACCTGTGCAAGTACAGCAGAATCTCAGGGAAATGGGGGAATATTGGTTATTACTGTAAATAACAGCTCTTCATTTCTCATTGCTATTTTTGATTGGAGATCTGAAATTACTTGTAGCCCACATATATTTTGATACATATAAATATCAAAATCACAAACGAAGTTTCTCAAAGTCAGTATGACACTTAAGGCCAATGTCTTAATCACAGTCTTACGTGACACACATGAGTCAGCTTTGCATCTGCTTGTTACTGGCTTACAAGAAATACTAGTTGGCTAACCAGTGTAGTCACCACCTGTTTGTTTATATTTCTTCCTCCCTTGTCTCTTTATGTCTCTCTATAATGATTCATCTTTCAGAGTAATTAAAAAAAGGATTAAAACCTTATGAAGCAACATTATTGTGTAATGCAGAACCGGTTACTTTGGGAATGGGTTCTACATTTAAATTTATTACTAAGATACTGTGCAGCTTTTGCAACAGTAGTGTGGGACAGTAGTGGGGACAACGTGCCCTAGGGGGTTGCAGGACCGTACAGTCAGAGCACTAGCTTCAAAACAATACAAAAGCAATCAAACTTCTAATTGTTTGAGGTTTGGCTGAAGTTTATTTGGCACAATACCACATAGGAGAATGACACAAGGATAATATGGAAATGTTTTTAGGATGCCTGCCATTAGCAGCTCAGCTTGGAGCGGGTCTTGCTGCCGCATAACTCGAAAGATTTTAAGAGTGCTTGTTCTACTCATGTCTGGCTAGCCATAGTATCAATGACACTCTGAGACTATTTTATACCCGATCTCAGTAGTTATGAAAAGGTTTTGGAGTATCAAACTTTCCCTTCAAGAATAGTAAGAGCCTAACATTAACTCCTGTGTTAGTGCAGATTTTGTCTGAGTCGGGAGAATTGAGAGATAAAGACTGCTTTAAGCACAGAAAGTAATTGTCATCAGATAAAGAGACCATTGGGGCATGGGGCCATATACATTTCTGCTGCTAGCTGCAAGGAAAGGTATTATTTTAAGACAGCTCTTTGAGACCAAAGCCGGGTTGAACCAAAGCAGAGGACGTAATGCTGAACCAACGTTCCCACTTGAATAAAATAACATGGCAGCAGCCAAATCTGAGCATGCACTTTTTTTCTCTTTGATCACAAACCCAAACTATCACAAGAAATGAAACTTCTGACTCATCCTGCATATAGCAAACATCAGGAAAAAAAAAAATTGCTCTATATTAATAACTATTCCTAGGAGGAAGGCTTAATATTTAGAATAAGACAGAAAATCCCTGGCTTTGCCTTACTATTTATTTGCTTTTGATACGTTTAATAATTTTATTTCTCCCTGCAGTGACTGCTCATTCTAAAATAAATGACTGAACGGTGCTTTACTGCTGACACAGATCACAGTTTGTTGCTAATGGAATGTTAACTGCTTTTTAAGTAACTCTGAATAAACCTGCTGATCCATAGAATATTAATCTAAAAAGGAATCCAATTCATCTACTAGCTTTTCTGCTTCCACTGACATGAAACATATTCTTCTGCAGTTTACTTCACTGCAATTACTGTAATACTGATAGTGTCAAATTTCCTATAGTAGGATATTCTACATTTTGAGACCATGGCGTGATGACAATGTGGTGAGGTCACGGCAGGACATGGATACCAAGGTCACTGCACAGAAGTCTGCCCAAAAAGCACTGCTTGGTGGCTAGAGAAATAAAGGGAAAGACATGGGACAAGGACAATCTTTGAGGTTTTTTTTCTCTTTATTCCAGGATTTACCTCTTTTCTGCAAAGTATCCAGTTTCTCACGGTAAAAAAAAAAAAAAAAAAAAAATTCTGTCAGTGGAAAACCTGGTAACTCACTGCTTATCCCACCATACAAGTACACAGCAGATACCGCTAAATCAGTCTGGCACAAGTCTAAGTAACAAAAGAAAATCAGATGTATAGAGAAGGGTAAGGCAACAAAGTAAAATCCTGTCACTTATTAAATGAATAGAGTTGGTGTTCATCACATGAGATCCAATTTCCCAATCTGTACAAAAATCAAAGGCTCAGTTTTTCCATTAATAATAACGGGTTTGCAGAGTGTCTTTGCTGTAGCCTACAGGCCTGATACTGTGAATATAAGGTGTGAAGGATAGCTGCGTCCTGACTCCACATCTCCTCGGTCCTGGTTACTTTATATAATACTGAAGTGCAAAATGTACATTGCAAATCAGTGAAAACCTGTAATTGTCATTCTCAACAGAAGTTATAAGAAACAACTTCCTCCACCCACAAGCTTCTCTAAGAGCAGCATCTCAGAAGATGGGTTTTTGTTCTGAAGAAACTGGTCTATGAAGAAAAAGATGCCTGATGACCTGTTAATAAACTGACTTCAGGGTGAGGTGTGAAACTTCCATATTCTTTGATGAGTACAGGGTGTGGGTTTTTTTTAGTACTGTTTAGGTTTAAGTATCATAGAACCATAGAATCATAGAATAGTTTGGGTTGGAAGGGACCTTTAAAGCTCACCTAGTCAAACTCCCCTGCAATAAGCAGGGACATCTTCAACTAGATCAGGTTGCTCAGAGCCCCGTCCAACCTGACCTGGAATGTTTCCAGGGATGGGGCATCCACCACCTCTCTGGGCAACCTGTGCCAGTGTTCCACCACCCTCAGCAGAAAAAATTTCTTCCTTATATCTAGCCTAAATCTACCCCCCTTTAGTTTAAAGCCATTCCCCCTGGTCCTGTTGCAACAGGCCCTGCTAAAAAGTCTGTCCCCATCTTTCTTATAAGCCCCCTTTAAGTATTGAAAGGCTGCAATAAGGTCTCCCCAGAGCCTTCCCTTCTCCAGGCTGAACAACCCCGAGTCTCTCAGTCTTTCCTCATAGGAGAGGTGTTCCATCCCCCTGGTCATTTTTGTGACCCTCCTCTGGACCCTCTCCAACAGGTCCGTGTCTTTCTTATGCTGAGGGCTCCAGAGCTGGACGCAGCACTCCAGGTGGGGTCTCCCCAGAGCAGAGCAGAGGGGCAGAATCACCTCCCTTGACCTGCTGGCCACGCTTCTTCTGATGCAGCCCAGGATACGGTTGGCCTTCTGGGCTGTGAGCACCCGTTGCTGGCTCTTGTCCAGCTTGTCATCCACCAGTACCCCCAAGTCCTTCTCGGCAGGGCTGCTCTCAATCCCTTCATCCCCCAGCCTGTATTGATACCAGGGTTGCCCCGACCCAGGTGCAGGACCTTGCACTTGGCCTTGTTAAACCTCATGAGTGTCACACGGGCCCACTTCCCGAGCTTATCCAGGTCCCTCTGGATGGCATCCTGTCCCTCTGGTGTGTCGACCGCACCACTCAGCTTGGTGTCATCTGCAAACTTGCTGAGGGTGCGCTCGATCCCACTGTCTATGTCATTGATGAAGATATTAAACAGTACCGGTCCCAATACGGACCCCTGTGGGACGCCACTCGCCACCAATCTCCATCTGGACATTGAGCCATTGACCACTACCCTCCGGATGCCACCATCTAACCAATTCCTCACCCACCGGACAGTCCACCCATCAAATCCATACCTCTCCAGTTTAGAGAGAAGGTTGTTGTGGGGGACCATGTCAAAGGCCTTACAGAGGTCCAGATAGATGACATCTGTAGCCCTTCCCGTGTCCACTGATGTCGTCACTCCATCATAGGTGGCCACTAGGTTGGTCAGGCAGGACTTGCCCTTGGTGAAGCCATGCTGGCTGTCTCGAATCACCTCCCTGTCCTCCATGTGCCTTAGCATAGCTTCCAGGAGGATCTGTGCCATGATTTTCCCACGCACAGAGGTAAGGCTGACAGGTCAATAGTTCCCCAGGTCTTCCTTTTTTCCCTTTTTTAAAATGGGTGCAATGTTTCCCTTTTGTCAGTCGCCAGGGACTTCACCTGACTGCCATGACTTTTCAAATATTATGGAGAGTGGCTTGGCAACTACATCAGCCAATTCCCTCATAAGTTTCATGACTGATACCTGGGATCCAGCATTTAATATATTGGGCACCCTTGCCAACAATCTGAAACACTTTTGACTGCTTAATATCAATGAAAAAAACAAATCCAAATATACTAGGTCACCAACGTGTATTGCCAGCGTACAAAGTCCATTTACAAATAGTTCTCTCTAATGTGTGGTATATTATGGAGTTAACATATACGCATCTAATGTAAGAATGAAATAGTGATTATTTTTATTCCTTGAAATGTAAAATAAATACGTGCTTGCAAAACTGTGCACTTGGAAACTCAAGCTATATGTGCAGGCAGTCAGGTGTGTGCTTCAAAATTCAGAGCATACATGTGGGTAGCGGGTTGAATAAGTGGTAAAGATGTGGACAGCACTGACTCAGCAGTCTTGCATTGCTGCTGGCATAAACTGTTGCAATCAAATCTAAACGCTTTGATTTGAAAATGCTTTTCTGAGCCATGCAGCTACCTGGCTAGCATTAATTGGTACTTGCATTCCATTTATTATTGCCTTATTTCTGCCCTAATGTTTGCTATCTTAAAAAAACCCCCAACAAACCAAACCAAGAAACCCAACCCCCCAAAAAAAGGCTACCTTGCCCAGGTCTGAGTCTTACTGTGCTCAGCTACCAGTTATTCATCATTATGAAACAGTTCTTAGTGAACCTGAATCTAAATTACATAGAAGGGATATTGTGAAGGGGAGACACAGACAAGCAAGTTTACAGCTACAAAATTAAATCTTCATGGTAAAGAAATCATATTGCATAGAGAGTATTTCTAAGGAAGCCTCTTTTACCTTAGAGAACAGTATCTAAACACAGTGGCTATGATCATTGCCCTATCAGGGATTAATTGCTAGATGACATGGTGTTACTGTACTGAGGCACAAATAGGCTGCAGAAACATTCGATTAGCTCATTAAAAATACTATTAGTTAAGGGTGCAACATCTGTAAGAGCTGTTGGGCCATTTGCAGGTCATAGAAGCCAAACTCCTTGAGTTCAGTGGCAGGAGGTGTCTGGAATTACGATACCCGTCCGTGCTCCTACCTTGGACCTTAGAGGACAAAAGGCTGCAATGAAGCTGCCTGGAGGTTCCCTCCCCCTCGCTCCCTCCTTGTGCTGTGGCGCTACAGCTGCCAAGATCAGTAGCAGTGTTTAAGCTAGAGCTGTGCTGCTGTAAGTAAGAGGGAACAGCTGGGTGATATTGCCACCGGGCATCCCATGGCTTTAAATATAATCAATCTATCTGTGGTCCGATATAATCCTTATCTTAACTTTCAGAGCATGCTGCAAATTACCTCTGCACCCCTTCCCCAGGTTTGTATTAACAGGAATAAATTACAAAGAGGAAATCTGCATTTAGCTTACTTAGCTTACTGATGATAGGTGATAGTGAATCGTGATGTTGCTCTTGGGAGGAGATTTTACCTATTATCTAGTGCATCTAGAATGATGGTTGGCTGCAGTTCATATCACTGCTCAAAATGTAGAAAAATAAATAACTTGATTATTAACAGAGAGGGTTAATGACAGAATCAGCTAGGTAGATTATCAGTGTCTGAATTAATGAATTAAAAGCAGCATGAAGAGGGAAAATATGAATGTAGAGGGCTCACCGGAACTATTTGGGAGAAAGCTTGTAAGTGAGGAATAGCTCCACCTTAAAGAAAGTAGGACAAGACAGCTGGCATAGAAAACTGACGAGGTTATGGAGGATTATTTAAACTCGAAACAGGAGTCAAAAATCAGCAGGTGTTAAGGAACACTTGGTCCAGTCACAGACATCTGCCAGGATTGTCAACACTACAACAGTATCTCTGTCACGATGTAAAAATTAAGAGAAATTATAGTCAAACTGGGGGAAGGAAAAGTGCAGATCAAGGAAAGTGGTGCATCAAGGAAAATCAGCCAAATAAATTGTCCAACAATAAAAATAAATGAATAGCAAACATAGTTCAAATCTCTTATAGAAAGAAACAAAATAAAAACCATATTGCCAAGGAACAGTACCTTGAGAGGAGGACTATTGTAATTCTGGCTGTAAAGTAGAAAAGACAGAATAGCCCTTAACTGCAGTGTAATACCGTGGCAGTGGCACAGATCCATAAAAATAGATTGAGAGAGTGTTTGGAGGGGAGGAGGCTGGTGAGGAGAGTCTGTAAGGATGTGGGTGCAAGAGCAGATGGTTCCCAAGAATGAAAGCACATTAGTGGCGTAACACTACCAGCTACCAGCTCAAAAGAGACAACACTGCATTCATAACGTTGAAGAGGAGCAATTAAAAAAACAAATACTCCCCCTCCCCGCCTTAAATCAAACAGACCTATATCTGATAAACTTACATTTTCAGGTGGTTAAGATGATCTCAGTTCCACAACAAAATTTCACTGTATTTGGTTCCTTTCCAGGCAGTATACAAGGTAATTAAGGCCCATATCAGGATAAATTTAACAAGGCTGTATCTTGATACACTATATAACTGTGTCTAGGAAAAGTAGTTCAAGAGCATTCAAGAAAGTACTTTTTTTAACATAGTGTGAAGGTAACATAAAGAAATAACTGGTGTTGAGCTTGTGAGCAGATAATGATCATCATTTAAATAAGTTAAAAATGAGAAGTCTCCACTCTGCAATGTTCAATAAAACCTGAAGAAGCAGCAGAGCTTTCTCCTGAGATGTCAGTCACAGTTACCAACACAAATACCACCTTCCATCCCTCACTGTTCCCTTTTACATAAATATTACATGGATTTAAACATCAGTGCGTAAATACATTAACTCTGACATATTGGTTTGCTTCTTCCCCCAGGCAAAAGCATCTCTTTGAGGAAAAATAATGTGGGTGTACAGAAGGAAACAGAAAGTTAACCAATAGTTTTCAGTCTCTCCCCAAACTAATGCGTAATCAACCAGAAGTGAGTGGGGGTGGGGTGTGTCAGGTCATATAACCACAGCTTTGGGCTGGAAGAATACAAGCAAGTGCTGATGAACTGGTGACTGGATGAAGAAGAGTTTGGCCTTGCCTTGGTGAAACAATCGAGACTGTACATTTGGGAGCCCAGCAGCAGTTGCAATCCAAAAAACAACCCCAAAACATCTGGCATCAATTACGTGCTCTTCCAGTTAATAACTCTAGCAACTAAATAAAGTGCCTAGTGGAGATGATCATCAGCTGTAGGTGCCAGAGAGGTCAGCATGCCTAGAATCATATTGTAGCACTTTCTGCTTGAGGGGGTGCAGATCACAGGCACAATTTCACACTAGAAGAAAGAAAAAAACAAAAAACACCATGGACTTTGTCAGAATCCAGTACCCCAGATTTCTGTAGGATTTGATGAGTGATTCATTTCTCAGTGTCACATAAGAATAAGTACCACCATATCCTCATATAATTCAATTATGAAATAAATTGTCATGAGTACCAGGTAGAAAACTATAGGTGCTAAGACTATAGAGGCACCCTTTGTAACTTTGCTTTAATTTACTCTCATCTACCAACAAGTGCTTAATACTTTTCCCTGTTATCTCCAAAGTAATGGCCTAATGCAATAATTACTAACATACCTATTCTCACTAGAAGGTTGAACAACATGCCAAAGAACTGCCTCAAGTTACTGGAAAAGTGATAACTACATTTTGTTTGTTGGAAAAACACCTTTAGTGAAACAGCCTATTCTGTTTTAAGAATGGTCCTGAGCTACACCAGCAAGTGATTTCTGCTGCTAGGAACAGCACTGGGTCACACGTAGGGCCATGCTGTTCAACTCTGCTGGCAAACTTGATATGTTTTCAAGCGTCTAAAATAAAATTGCCCAGTTAGAAAAGTAACCGGCAAACTCAAGTCAACAAAAAGAAAAGAGGCCTGAGTAGGGAGATGTAACACGTCCCTGCCCACTTTCTCCCTCCTGGAGTCATGCTGTGGTGGCAATCCCTGAACGCTTTCCATTTTGAAAGGACTGTAATTTTAAATTAAGAAAAGAAAGCAAAACCAAACTAGACTTCTAAAGAGGCTGAGGAACAAGGTGTAAGAGTACTGAAAACAGGGAGGCAGAAGAGGGTTGTGCATATGTGGTTCCCATGTATAAAACCACTATGAGGCAATACAGGCTGCTATCAAGTCATTTGCCAGGCGTGCAAGCTGTGCTGCAGCTGCTGAGCTCAAATGACTGACCAGCACCTGATTGCAAATGGGAAAAGGGGTTCCTATAGGACCTGTTAAAACTAGAGGTCAAGGGAGAAGAGGAAAACAACGTTATCCTTCATTTATGAAGTAACTGTAAAAAACCTTTTACTTATTATTTGCAATGTTAGCATTACTCAGTGCAAAGGATTGCTCGCACTAACGGCACACCTGGCTGAGAAGAGCCCATGTAAAGCACGGAGAAGCTGCGTGAGCCAGCCTCAGTGGAAAGCAAGACATGGCCTAAGCAGACACAAGAGTTTCATTGGCAGGGCAATATGGAGTGAGTCCTTGGGGATGGGGGTCCTGGCTGAAGCAGGGCATGAGGTCCTGAGATCCTGCCTCCAGTTGTCTTCAGAGAAATTGGATTTCATGTCACGGATGTCCCTCTTCATCATCAATTTCTCCTCTTATCAGAAAAAACTGCAAGTCCCTCTATTTTGGTTAACTGCCTAGGTGTGAAGGAGATAAATGGGTTTAGAGCTGGAGGTTCTTCCATTTCAATCTCTGTTAAGTGGCAACTACAAGTGAAGCAGAGGAAGAACTGCTGTAAGGATCCTTTTGGGTGTCAAGACAGACTTGTAGGAAGTTGGTAAAAATGGCATAGTTCCTATGACTTGACAGCATGTCTCACTTAAGGCCTTAGACTTGTTTATTGCCTGCAGATTTAGAGAGTCCTGGGCAGCCCAGGCTCGTTCTTGTTCTTTTCTCCGAGCAGTGGCTTGACAGCAACAGGCTGCAATTAGGCTCTGGAGGATTCAACATGTAACCACTGGCCAGAAGGATTAACAGCCAAGGAATTTTAGCTTTATGGACAAGAAAAATATTTTGTGATTGAATTCCTGTGGATATTTGTGATAGGACGCAGCCACCAAGTCCTTCTCACTGCTTTGCACCATGCAGCTGTATTTCAGTGGCAGATGGGGCACTCTGCACTGGTAATTTAACATCAGCTGAGGCCTTGGTCTTTTTGGCATGTCTTTGCATGAGTCTTTATGCAGGGTTGAACAAGGATCACGGAGTCTGTGGCTTTCAAAGGTCAAGAGAAAGAAGTCCAAATCTTGAGGACTGAAGTGTGCCCAAAGCTCCTAGACTACCAATGTAAGCCATGATGGCCACACAGATTTTAATAGCAGAGTAGCCACTTCCTATATACCATTGACACAACAGGTCATGGTACAGTTAAGAGTTCACTAGGGCCACCCATCCTACTGCACTGGTAATGAGAGTTTTCATACAGGACGTCTATCACCAATATAATTGGGTGTCTGGGACCATCCCCTTCCCAGGGAAGCCACAGGGAGTCATCTCTAAACTCTGAGCATGGCATCTTATCTCTGCGTTTCGTAATTCTTCCAGTTAAAAAGAAACAGAAATAGCTCAAATTTCACCTTATGGCTACTCCATAAGGACAACTAAGAGACACAAAGAACTCTTTTTTGAGATTATTGCCACAAGCGAATGAATAAAATGGTGATTTATTTTTAATCACTGAAATATTTAACACTTAAATCTCTCTAACTTATGTACACAGGCCATAAGACAGCCAAAGCACATGAATGTAGTGAGCTTCCCCACTCAGTGCTGCGAGGTTTTCCGAGTTGGGAGCTCAACATTTTGGGGTAACTTGGCCACTGATTGCCATCTGCTGCAGGCCGTTGCTCTACCAAGTGTGGCCATCCAGGAGGCACCCCGTCAGTAGATGAGCTGTCCCGCAAAGGGAGGCGGGCAGAGGCCCGGAGGGGAGAGCTTTTGGTACCTCACTCTGACAGCCAGCCTAAGGCAAGTTTTCCCCACCTCTGAGCTGGATCCCTAAATAACAAAGTCAGGCCCAACCAAACAGACGGCCACTTGGCCCAGCTCTTAAATAGCCATGAAAAAAAATCACAAGGAGGAGGAGCGAAAACTGCTTTAATCTCTGGACTAGAGAAATGTGCTCCCCTGCTCTGTGCTGCATGGCTTCTGAAGGAGGTGTAAAGACACCGTGCCGCCACACTAGCCTTTCACTTGGCCGCAGTGCCTCGGGCTCTGTTTTGGGTGAGATGGATTTTGTTATTACAGATAAGCTCTAAAAAGCTGTCCACCTTCACAGCCCAGCAGGGCCTCACTGCCAGCTTCTGCTTCTGCCTTTTAAAAGAGCAGAAATCCATCCATTTCTCAAAGGAGTAGGATGGGTGGCTTTGCACGGCAGGAGCAGACCCTGCTAAGCTGGTGCCCGCTTCCTGGCTGCCAGAAGTCACAGGCAGAGCGGAGCCTGTGCCAGAGCTGGTGGCACCAGGAGAGCTGTGACAGGCCAGGAGCAGAGCCACGTGCACGTAGCTAAATATGACCTACCCGCAGGCTGAGGTGCAATGCTGGGAGGACACTGCTGCTTCGTTTCTGAGCCTGATCCTCAGCGCTCGTGCAGAACACAGGGCAGCATTGGGATAGCTTTCTTTCCTGATGCATACCCAAATATGCACTGTCAGACCCAGCCCCACCTACAGGGTTAGGGCTTCTTTTCTGAGAGCCCTATCTCCCCCCATGCAGTCCATGGGGGATTTCAATGCCTGGCTCCGATTTTTGGATGTTGCGCCGGGGGTGGGCACCCGTGTTCCCTTGCGAACCCAGCCTGTGGTGCCAGGGTAGGGGCCAGCCTGCCCCTGCGGGAGCGCCTGCAGAAGTTATATGTAACAGTGCTGGTCTGGGCTGAAGCTGCTCCAGGGAGGCCCTGGGTAGGCCGGGGGTTCTGAGACGCTGGTGCGGAGCCAGCATGAGCTGAACTGCGGTGCGGTTAATTAGCGAGCAGAGACATCGCTGAGCCACAGAGCCGGTGCATGTGCAGGGCTGCAGGCTTAGGAAGTGACCTGCCCACTCCAACCTTGCATGCCTGCTCTTAATTTATAAACTTCAGCTCAATAACTGCAGTTGTACTTTTTTTCTCTGAAGAGGCATGGGCTGACTTTTTCACCTCAGGCAGTTCAGGGACAGAAGATGAAGGTGAAAAAATACAGACAAAATATAATTAAAAATACAGAATATGTACTCCTGGCATTTTTATAGTACTCTTTATCCAAGAATGTGTGCGGCACAATTAAGATCACTGGTTCAAACACCCAATTTCACAGCAGCTGCAACTGCAGTCAATCACAGATGACACCCTAGTTGGTCATACCATGGTTTGTCTGCTGAGCCTATCTACTTCCTCTGCTGAAGGCTGGTTTGAGCCACACTTCAAAATATTTATGTTATTCTTACTGTGTAAATAAACAGCTTGAGGCTCTCACTGCAATGCCCTTCACTAGCATTGGCATTCATGAAAGAATAAACAAAAACCAGGCAGACCTCAGTCCTTGGCCCATCAACACGTTGAGCAGGCCATTCATCAGAGATGCCTGTGCACTGCAGTCATTGCTGACTGAGCAAAAGCATTTACAGAAAAATCCATGACACCCAACCCTATGGCATAAACAGTACTGTAGTGGGTTTCGCACCTACCATGCTGCACCCCCTATTTTAGACGTAACCTGTTTCAATTTCTGCAGCGAATTGGAAGTATTTCCAATCCCTGTAGGAAGGGGTGGGTGACATCCCTGCTCCTTGGGGTAGACATGCTGTACTCCAGAGGGCACTTCAGAAAACTCCTGCAGGTGTTCTTTTTAAGGAAATGCATAAAATAGCTGCAGATATCTCAGTGTTAAAAGGGCCTCATTCACACAAATATTCAATCTGAAGTTGTTATAAAGAGGGACTTGAAGCTGTTTCTACAGAATTGTATCTGGGTGTAAAAAACCAACCCCAAGCCTGCTCCTCCTTTGAGAACCACATGGCTCGCAGCGAGACGGCTCTTTGGCAACTGCCTCCCCATCCCTGTGCAGCATCCTTGGCTTGTCTCCCCCCACAGCCTGATGCTGTTTTCTCACTCGTGCCCAACACCGGCAGATTATTTGACAGCCTGCTGCTATTTTTACCTTGTAGCTTCTTTACTCAGCTGTCTCAGTCAGCTGCTGCTTTGTTTTTCCTCTCCCTCTGCCTGCAAAATAGCAGGCTGGAGGCTCTCAAGTCTTGCTCCTCTTCCTGCTCTACTTGAAGGCTTCTTTGTAAAACTCCCATTAAAGTCAGCCTCTTTTTTCTCCATCCCAAACCTTCAACAACCAAGGCATGACACATTTGTCTTCTTGTATCTGTCTCTTGCAGCCTGATTGTGAACAGAAAATGTTAGTTTCTAATGCTCGCTCACAACCCAAGCAAAGACAGAGAGGTGAGCAAACCCTCATTTCTCAAGACACGAGCTAAGAACCTTAAATAAGCCTAGGGAAGAAAATGATTCAGCAGTAACAGAAGGTCTCAGTAACAGATGGCAGAGTAGACAAGCTTGCTTGTATTTGCTTGCACGGCGAGGCCTTTTGTGACAGTCTTCTGGAGGGGCTGCTTCACGTGAGCAGTAATTTTACTGGCTGGCAGGACAAGGCTGCAATGAGAGCACGTCCTTTGTGCATAGATCTTTACAACACTCACAGCTGTCTGTGAGGGGTTTTCACACTTCTAGCTTATGTTTTGACTAGATAAACATGTTTTTGCTGAGAATTTTTCATGTCAAGAAACACTAATTTAGTTGTTCCTGCGGTTGTGCTCTATGATATTTAACTGCTAAGGATCTTTTCTCAGAGCACACTTAAAATTAAGCTGTTTCAAAACAGAATGGTCCTATGCAGATACTTAGTTTAAAGAATGGCTTCATATCCTCCATCAGACAAGCCATTAGACTTAGAACAGTGACTTCTACCTTTTCTTCTATGATTTAAAGAAACAACAGAAAACAGAACATGATTTTGCACAGGCTCTAGGCAACAACAAAAGAAGCTATTGGATGTTGAACAATAACATACAAGTTGTGTGACTAGGAGTAAAGTGTAGGGGTAGTGGTTTTCTTGTAAGGCTGTGACCGCTAGATCGCCATATATCCCAATTATAAGATACCGCCTAGATTAGTAAGCAGGAATAGAATACTTCAGTATCTCTTAAAATAGTGTTTTTTTTCAGGTACACAGGTGGTGCTCGCTCTGACCTTTGTCCGACCCAAAGATCCCCCCTCTGAGGCAAACAAGGTACTGGCAGGTACCACTGCCAGACCACTGCTGCCATGTCACTGTCCTACCGCTCTGTGCGAACACTGCTACCCTTAATTCTCCTAGCGCTGCGGAGTACACAAGGTGACCTTGAGTGTGTAAAACTCATTACAGACTCTCATTGGAACTCTCATCCTCCTCCAGTTGTTAAAAATGAAAGATGCTTTAATAAATGATATGTCAGCCACAGGATAATACTCCAAGCTTTCCCTTCCATGTGCCATTGCAGCCATGTTGTAGGCATACCCGTAGCTTTAACTCTTCCAACCTAAAACCAGCCAGGTCTATTTTCTTCTAACCTGGGATGCTAAGGGTTGTTTCTCTCTCAGTGTGGGTTATCCATCTGGTGTTACAGTCTTGTGAAATGGCTGAGAAGTGGCTCTCACGCCACGCTGCTCTGCTATGTGGGATTCCTCTTGGCCCATGTTACAGAAAGGTGTTCAAATCAAATAAATACCTGGGGGCTTGAGTCTCTATAGCTCCATGTGGCAGAGGTCTAATTTTCCTGCCTTGTTCTAATGACCATTTTTGCCCGTACGATCTATGCTAGCAGAATTTTTAAGAACAAGTATCAACAGGTATATCTTCATTTACAGTTCATATTTAAAAATGTTACATTGTTTTCTTCTATGCAAATGCAATGGCAACTTTTCTAACTTTCACAGTTTTACTGCTTTCCAAACAATTATTTTTAAGATTGAAGGACTTACTGTTCAGTGAGCTGTGAATGTAAAAAATGTCAATTTGAAATGCTTGACCACTTTTAAAAATACCCTGTCCTTGGAGGCAAAGAAAAAGCAAAACCAAATCAGAAGATGCTGCTAGGAAGACCATAAAGTCTTGTTTTATCAATCATCCGATGTACACTTTTAGGGAGAGGTGTTCATTGAAATACCTTGATTATAAAAACCTAACTTTGAGGTCAGGTTGACTTAATCAACAAAGCCTAGGACACTCTCTATATCTGGGTAGGAAACAGAAGCAGAACAAATTCAATGTGTATGGAGGAGTGACAGATGCCTCTTTTAGAGGACAGAGGAATTAGACCGTGTGTTAGGTTTAGGTTTTAGGGCTAAGATGAAAAGGACATGACCCTTGCCACACTCCGTCTTCACCCAGCCCTGCATGTATCCCACTCAAGGTAGGATTTTGATGACATTTCAAGATACTGAAAGGCATGATTTTAGTGCTGAACAGACTTCCAGCTTTCTAATTTCCCTTGAAATGAGCAGTGCACCAGTGTGAATGTCTTGGGAGGAGTACATAGGACTCACAGGCAGAGTTTTGTGCAAGCAGTAATGTGTCTAAACACTTGGGTCAGTTTACACGCACAAAAGAGTGTTATAGCCTTCTCTTGGGCCTTTTCCTTGGAATAAAATAGCTTAATGGGGTGCTGCTCTGTTTCCAGACACTCACTTCTGTGTGCATAGATCAAACATGGAACATTTGACCACCAAAAGGAGACTGTGCTTGAAAATTATGAGTCTGTGAAAACAGGGAGCTGGAATGCATAGTGATTTGCAGCCTTAACTACGGCATTGCAATGGGTGACAGCTGTAATGATTAGGAAATACAGCCCAACAAAAATTACTGCATTTTCCAAGAGTGACACAAGACATAAAGCTGATGAATAATCCTCTCAGACTCTACTGTCCATTGTGTTTTATTGCTATTATGAAACAGTATTATTCAATAAAATTAAAAGAAAAAGGCAGGGCTATTCATTTACAAGGCAGTGGATTGGTATACCTTACATTGCTAATAGTCAACCCCAAAATTTCTGTGTTCAAAATCATTTGAATTAGCCTTTGTAATTACTCATTTACCATGACTACCTCTAACCTAGATGCTGCTAGCTTAACCAATGTATTTAGGTGACCTTTGCTATTAAAAAGCTTCCAGCAAAGCAACAAAGACTTTCAGAGATAACCAAAGACTTTACAACAAGCAGAAACATTTTTTTCACAACGCATAAATTGTTCATATTAATGCATGAAATAAAAATTGCAAAACAAATCAAATAAAGAATGTTTGCATAACCAGTAACTTAAAAAAAAAAAAAAATCTATATTTGAACAGCCACCAGAGGCTGCTAGAGACTGAACCTTGCACCCATTGCCCTCCCCATTATTACAAGTTCCTTGGTCTCCCTTGCAATGTTATTTGTCTTCAACAGCCAGAAGGTCTGTAGCGCCTGTTTTTCCTATGTGACAACTAGGATCATAATTAACTAACCACACTTTTCTGCAATAACCCTTAAGCAGCCTTTCCCAGAACAAGAATGTGAAATGTGGATTAAATTCTGCTTTGAACTATGCCATTTAAAACTTAGCTATTATAATTGTATGCAACTGAGAAAGCACTGAAGTCCTTTGACCATATTATTATTTTTTAAATCATATGTAAAAGCATGCAGGGTATTTTACCAAGGAGATAAATTTTCTACCCCAAAGACCTCGCAGTCTCCAAAGGTCTAAAAAGACACAGGTACATTGGCTACAGGCTAAAGGACTCATTTGTTGAAGGTGCATGGTAATGCTAGAAAATCAAATTTCACATATTGTTAAACACGCTCTCCAGTCCTCTGCTGTAACTCTGAAACCCTCTGGCATTTGAGGCTGTGGAGCTGCTAATGCTTTTCTGGGAAGGGGACTGGGGGTTGTGGCTACACCAGGGTGGACATTTTTTTCCTCCCTCTCTCTATACTCCTTCACATTCCCTAAATCCCATATTCAAATGGATGGAGCAGTCCTGTTCTCTCAGGTTAAAGTCAAGCCACCCACACATCACATAAGACGGTCTGAGTCCTTGGTCTGTCCAGACAGCAGGACAGCCAAGGCTACCCCAGCCCCACTAAACTTTTCTTGGTTGGGGCAAAGTTTTGGTGTAGCATTAGGATTACAAAGAAAATTCATTTGGGGAATGCATGCAAAGGATAGATGGCCTCCAGGTTTTGGTCACAATGTAGAAAGGGCAATAAAGAGTGGGCTGAATGGGGAATTCTCATACCAGAAATGTTACTTCTGAGCTGAGATTTGTATTCACGGTGTGGGGAGGTGCTGGTTTCTGAGATTTATCACTCTAAGCTATACGCTATCGACTTCCGTGTATCTAAGAAGTCATATAGCTGCTAGATTTTAAGCTTCTGGTAACCATCTACATTTTTTCTTCTTTTAGATATGAGTAGATATATACAATGATACTTCAGAGCTTTCTTCTTAATGATACTTTAGAGCTTTCTTCTAAGCTCCAGAATAGTTTCTACATGTGTGTTACAATAAAATAATGTAACTAAATAACAGCAGATTCATTGAAAGTGGCATTGTCTAGGCTAGGTTATTAGCATAGCTTTAAAGTTCTTTACTGTTGCTGCAAATGTCACTGTTTTCTTCTAAACAGTTTTCTTCCAGATCAATGCAGAATTACTTAATTTGATTTTAAACAAACAGTGGCAGCACTTCCTGTTAGTCTAAGCAATAAATGACAATAACAACAATAAAGCATCGTCTGGGAGGATGGGATACAGGTTATGTTCATGCACAGCAATGACTGTGCATCAGCATAAAACCGTCTGCTCTCCTGTTTCAGTTCATATAAACTTAAAAAATTAAGTCTACCAACTGGATTTTTATTAGCTTGGCTATTGAAGACAGCAAGCAGTAAGTGCTGTTTAGCTTAAGAATGGAAGAACCCCAAGAACTTGATTTAAGCAGTTGAATAAATCTAAGTAAGGAAAAAGGAGAAGACACATTAAGAGCATACACAAAGTTTTACCAGCTAAAACCTTGTTTGAAGTGAAGCATGCTGAATAAAAGCAATTCCCAAGTTGCAATGTTGGTACCCCCAGCTGGGTTGCCCTTCTGAGACCGACCACCAGCCAGCTGTCCGTACCTGGGCAGAGCACGGACTCCAGGCAGGGAGCACCGAGTGGGTATATCCCCCAGGACAGGACAGGCAGGGATCGATGGTTGTTAACAGTCCTAATGGGCCTGCCTAAAGTGATGGGGCTTATAGTCCCTCTTCCTGCCCAAGGAGGATGAGCTATGCCCCTGTCACTCCTGGCAGGGGGCTGTCCCACCAGTTCTTTCAAAGGGGTTTCCACAGATTTCTCAGACAACTGGTTCTGACTTTCACCCTTAGAAACCTTCCTTAATGCCACTTGGGAATACGTCCTCTTGCCATTTAAGCTCGTTACTCATCCGTCCCACCCCCCCACCCCCCCCCCCCCCGAACATGGAGAAGAGGTGATTCCCTGCTCCTCTGAAGCTGCCTTTTACATATTTAAAGACTTCTGTCCCTCATGTGGTGTTTTCTTCTTTAGGCTAAATAGCCATTCATCTTTCCGCAGAGCCAACCTTCCTCAAATTTCTGGTTCTTCTCTCCTCTAATCTTTTGACAACCGGTCAGATACGTGAAGCTGAAAACCAGAAGTACCTGAGCTATGGCCATATCAGTACCATGTATAGCAGGAGACTCATTTCACATGATGTGCAGGCTCAACTTTTGTCTCTGCATCCCAGCCAGCTATTGCAGCAACCTGAGGTTGCAGATCAGACAGAATATGAGTCAAAAGTAACCAAATGGTACCATTTTGCAATTCTCTTGTGTGTATTTATGTAGCTATTTTCTCCTAAATGTAAAACCATATATTTGTCCCTGAATCATACTTTTTCATATAAAAGTGTCAAGAACATTTTGAGCTCTAAATCTCGCATTCAGCAGAGTGGCTGGTCCCCGTTTAGTCCCATTAGCCCCTTTTGGTGTTGCCTGCAAATTTAATTTGAATACCTTGTCCAGTCATCTAGAACAGCAAAGAAAATGTTAAATATTACCAGACTCCAGAGAGTCTGCTCAGGATACCCTTTCATTTTGGCAGTGGCTCATGAATAACTACAGCTTGATTACAGTTTTCCAGCTATCTTTGCTCTCACTCTCCTGTGGTTTCCCTAGTTTGATGATGAACGTGTCATTCAAAACACTACTAGAAGCCAAGATATGACATCTTTTGCTTCCCTTCTATCACAGTATTTCCATGTCACATAAGACAATTAGATCTGGCAAAAGAAAGACCTGTCAGACTAATTCATGTTTCCTTTTGCATTCCCTTTTTTTTTTTTCTTTTTTTTTTTTTAAATTCTGGGTGCTTAGAAATACTTGGCTTGATGATTTCTTTCCCTGCATTGAAACTAAGCTGACACCTTTGCAACTCTCTGGCTCCTCCTTTTTTCAGAAATATGGTCACTGCATTTTCCTTCTTTAAGTGCCTGGCATTCGCCCATCTTCTGCAAATTCAACACGATCATTACTGATGACTTGTGAGATTCCCACCAGCCAGCTTTGGAAGCAAGCCAAGGGTGAAGTTCATCATACTAAGCAGATATTAAATACCATACTTATCTAACCATTTTACCTGACTGAGAGCTGAAGTCTTGCCTCTTTGTCCAACTGTATCTAGTACTTACATTGGAGTCAGTTCAGGAATCAAAGATTTTTTTTTTCCATTCCATCATATTAATTTTAAATGTATTTATGAAAGAAAGAAAGAAAGAAAATCACACCTAGGGTTTTATAATGATGAAGAAAAAGCAAACAAAACAAGAGATGGCTGTTGCATTGTCACCTCGAAACAGAGAAAAAATTGTCACGACAGACAATCTTTTGTCTTTCATTGTGCATCCCGTTCAATACGCAGAGGTCACACTCGCTCCATTAAAAGAGGACGAGGCGCTACTGAACAAGGCCCGTCTCCCCGCTCTGACAGTGAGATGCACGCACTCTTACTATGCAGTTAAGCTGTTTGGTTGTCAGCCTCAGTAATGCTGCCTTTTTTATGAATATTGTTAAAATATTGACTGGCCCTTTTTATTGTTACTCATTCAAAATCTGATTTTAAGCCTTCTCCCTGTTCCAGCTGCAGCTATTTTTCACTGGAAAGCTCAAGTATATTTCTGCATGGGGTTTATCTCCCTGACAAATTTCTATTGCTAACTATAGTTACTGGACAACTGTTCAGAAAAATGGTTTAGAGCAGGAAAAGTGTATTGAAAAATAGGTTACCATTGCACAAAACCCATGTATTTAGGCAAAGGCCATACTTGAAGGAATGTCAGTCTGAAAGGAAGCTGCAAGGAATACAACACAGGCAGTTATAATAGGCAACTTTAGCTCTTGCGACAGCATTTATTTAATTACATCATAACACTTCAAATTCCCTTTCAGCACTATGGCCCCAAAGATCTAAACAAACGCTCATTTAAACAGTCTCCTTGCTCCAAAAAGCTTTCCTTTAACTGTTGTTTAAAAACTACAGAGAAGAATGCTAGAGGAATGCAATCACACAGGAAAAGCGCCACTGAGCTTGCTGGCTATTACAAGTACATCACTGTATTGTTTATTCCTCTTTCCATACACACCTTGGGGATAGTGTGGGTACAGACCCACCAGAACTTTAAAAACTGTCTGAAAACTCTTTCAGAATATTATTTTCCTCCTGCCCTGACCATGGGTGGTGCATATGCTCACATCAAGCCCAGAAGCACAAATGGACCCAGAATTACATACTGAAACAGGGTGTTACGTGCAGTGTCCGTGCAATAACCCTCACTGTGTCTCAGACAGATTCCCGCCAGCTAAAAAAGCGTTAGAGCCACCGCTGCATGCAGCCATAGGCTATCCTTAAAAGCTACCACTGTTTTCTTAAAAACAACATTTAAAAATTAAAAAAACCCCAAACACCCCTCCCCCCTCCAAATCATCAGTTTTTGCACTGAAGTGGTAACCAGCAGTCTCAACAAGGTTAGTTGCCACTGTGTGAGGTTCTACATGTATGTCTGTACATGTAAGCACATGCTTGTATACATACATACATGTATATATATATCCACACACACAGTTGTCTCAGTTCTCAAACTGAATGACGGAGAAAGGCAAACTGCGGAAGAGGGCACACAGAGGTGAAATCATCTGCCTGTCAGTGCAGAGCAGGTGGGTACCAGAAATAGAAATACATCTGCATCCGTAGATTACAGTTGGGTGCTCCAGACTTTGCTACATATCTTTTCTTCTGCCTTCAGGACATGGCTGAACTTTGCCACATGTCTCTCCAAACATGCACACCCATATTTTCATTTGATATAGTAAAGTGTTAGTATGGAAAGATAGGAATATAAGGAGGGCTGGTGTAGATCTACCTCTCGCCCATGCTTTGGATCTGGAAGTGACTAGGGATATACACAAACCGAGGGGCCAGTAAGCCCTCCCAGGTCCACCAATTTTCCTTTTCTAGAGTTTTCCCCATCTTTACAGAGCCTGTCCCACTTGGTGCTGGAAGATCTCCTGATGCCTTTGCTGCTGACCAAGATATATCAGAGAGACAAAGGCAGAAAATTTCTTAGTTCTGATTGTGCTCTAAATACGTTTGCAAATTCAGTGCTATTGAGACGTTGCTCACTACCAACTCTATCATTCCCAGAAACACAAACGGTATCCAGGGACGAATGCATGAGCTATGTGTCCCCAAGACACAGCGGGTTGAAGCTGGATTTGGTTAACTTTCTATCCTTATCCCTCCTGCCACCATAAATCATTTTCGTACGCAAACAGGAGAAAATAAAGTATCTGCTGAGTTATCACCAAGAGAGAATATGGCCCAGAACTTTGTCAGCTGTCAAAGTAATGATCCCATTTTCTATGAAAACAAGCTTGTTACTGTCTATTTGGTACAAGAATAGTATGTGTGTTCCAGGGGGAGAAAAGAGAAGCCAAGAAAGGTTACAGGCCCAGCGCTAAAGGAAAGCACATTTGCACATAAGACGCTGGAGACATTAAAGAACAGTTCATTTTGATGTAGTGGCAGGTCCTGTAATGTTGCCAAGGACAGTGTAAGTTGTTGGTCTCCTAGGCTGGAGCTGACATAGAGCAGTATTTCTCCTAAGTAAATAACTTCATTGTGTAGCACAGGAAAAAAAACATCATAAAGCCATCAGTAAATGTGGGCTAGACATTGACATTTTGTAAGTCTTCTCAGCAAGGCGGGAAGCTTAAAAATAGGCCTTCACTTTGCGCCTCCCCCACATGCACCTTTTTTTTTTTTTTCTCTGCTCGTCATGTGGTCATTTCAATCTGCTCAAAGGAGCCTTCAGAAAGTCCATGGGTGTTGCTTTTTCTGGCCTCCACAGAGTGCTAATAGGCAATGTTATAAAAACAGAACTAAGAAGTCTCCAGTACTTTGAGTTCAAGAACTGTAGTAAAATATATAGCTACAAAGGACTGGGGGAAATAGCTCAAAATAAGATATGTTCAAAGTTCTCAAATGCTTTCTGTGCGGAGCTTTATGTTACACTGGAACCTACATTTGCTGCTATATTTTAAAGTTACTTAAGCTATTTGGGCACCACTAGATTGATGAGTCAGTTATATGTAATAGCTATGGTGAATGGAATACTGATTTTTAAAAGCTGCTCAAAATTTAGTAAAAGTTTTTAATCAAATCTTGCTTATTAAAAAATATACCTCTGTATACAGCTCTGATGTCTGGCTTGCATAATGAAGGAAATGAAAATATTTCTTCTACTTAAGTATCTATATATTTCAACCTGCAATCATTGTATGAATAATAATAAGTATAAGCCCCATAAAGAAAATCACAAGACTGAGAAATAAGCCTCTTCTATACAGATGCAAATCTGGGGCAATGCCTTTGAAATCAGAGCATGTTACTTGTGAATATCACTCTTGTTCTTTGCTATTTGTGGATAATATTAAGATGAATGTTTTAGCTTTCCACTGAGTTTCATTACTGAACAATCTTGCCCTGTATTGCTTCCCTAAATCATGGGAGAAAGAAGCAGCACAGCGCTCTTCTCCAGAACAGAGATAACGTGGCTATAGACCTCCAGATTTTAAGACAGTTATGAAACTCTAACCTGTGCCTGCAATCGGCCTCTGTAGAACACTTTCGTAATAGGCAGAGTTATTTACTGCTTGCTAAAGAAACAAGGGCATAATAGAAGAAATAGTGAAATTGCTGTGAAGCAATTTATTGAGTCTTGTGAAAATAACAGGAGGTAAGAAAGGCGGGAAGGTATGAGATAATGGGGGAGGGCAATAGGAGATGGAAAATAATTTTAACTTATGTACGTAATAATTTCCTGGGCTGTGATATTGTCTGGAGGGAGAGGGGATTGAGCTGGATCTGATTCATATCTAGTATCTATCTTTTTTTGTGCTTTGGACTTTGCCTAAGCAGTGATTTGAACACCACGATATTAAGGTAGCATCTGCCTCCTGAGAGGTTACAGATAGTATGGCTCTGGCAAAAGAGAGGAGTTCCCATCAGTCCAGCATATCTGGAGATATATATCGCATTTATGGCTTAAGGCACTGGTATGGGAGTTTCTACATTGCAGCATATTCAGTTTCCTTTGTAAGCTCATTTGGTTTAAATATATGAAGGCAAAATCCAGCTGTTTGGCTTTGTGGTGAGTACAGAATTAACTTTCTGAAAAGTTGCTGGTGGATGGATTGATTTGCTTGAAAGTTAAATAAAATATTCATCCTCTTAAGAAATTCAGCACCTACTGTCAGCCGTCTTGTTCACTTAAATTATGTTAACAATTAAAAGGAGATATGGATGATTCCAAATCCCTTGGAGGCCAGCCCCGTGAATTTCTGTGCCCGCTACTACATGCAAGGCCACTTTTGTCCTTACTTTGTAAACATGGGAGGTTCTCTTCACTTTAAAAAGTAGGTAACTTTTCACTATGTGGATTTGCAATTACACTCATCTGAGAATGGCTGCTGTAGGCTATTGCTCTGAGTGCATTACTGGGTAAACTATGGGGATTTTGGCTTTTGTTTTTTTGAGCCAGTGGGCAGTTGGATCCCTGGTAAGGGTACCAAAGAGGCAAAATAGCCTTATGGATGGGTATTTCTGCCCAAAAGGAGGGGATGCAAATCCATCTTGTACTTGGGAGGAGCTAGGATGGGAGCCTGCAGCTGGAAGACACGAAGGAGAGAGGAAGGAAGGCACTGAGAAGACGCTCCAGATCCCGCACCCCATGGCGGGTGGCCAAGATCCTGCCAAAAACACCTTTGATACTGCCTGGATGATTCATTCTCACTTTAAACATATCAGAAACGAAGGCCACATAGAAATTGAATGCTTTGGCAGAAGGTATAACAGTGTTGAGATGGAGCAGGAGCTGGGCTTGGGATGTGCTGCAGGATCTTGGGAATTATTTGGTCCGCAAGAGGCAGTCTTGGGTCCTCTGTCTTTGCTTGAGGGAATCAGTTCCTGAGGGGTTAACAGCAAAAAGCAGCAATATGCTTCTGTGTTTGAGGGACTTCTTCATTTTTCTTAATGTGCCACCTCTTCTTGCTGAGTAAAATTGATTGGGATCTGGAAAGCAGAAGTATTATAACAAATTTGTCTGGGGAACTGCTTTCATGACCACCCTAGGAAATGGGTTGGTTAATGGAGAGAAGAATGAGATTTTTACTATTGAGTTCTGTAATGGGGCAATACTCTGTTTTTGCAGCAGATTGGTTGAAGAGGCTTGGAATATATTTATTTTTTCACTGAAATGGGTTGGAATTGTGGTCAGAAAGAATTCCTTATGCTACAGTGGAAAGTATGAATGAAAGGCTCTCATGTAGAGAAAGGAGAAATGAAGTGCCGGATTCTGTTGCTGGTCTTTGCTTTGTCTCTGTGCAATCTAGTTATTCACATTCTTGCAATTTTGTAGTCTAGTCTACTGGTTTATATAAGAAGTCATCTACAAGTTACCCATCCTCATTTATTTTGATGACATTTTAGCCAGAAATCCAAGACCCTATGCATAGATCAGATTTCCTCAAAAGTATCGTTTTCCTGTACCCTAAGGCAGGTACCTGTAACGTGGGCAGCAGGTACGTAAATAGCATTTAAATGTTTATATATCTGAAAAATCTTTCAGGAGACAGATAATTTAGTTGTACAACAGTTCCCTTGTCAGAGATAGTTATTTTAGGATTCATATGATCAAGATGGCCTTGCTGATGTGTATCTACTGATCAGGAAATTTGCTTTCACATGGAACATAAATTTTTAGAGAAATCCCAACCAGCTTTTTCATAGCAAGTAAGAGCTGCTTTTAGTTAAAAGCATTATAGTTGCATGTGTCAAAATATTTAATTAAAAAACAGAAGAAAAGCAACACTTGTGTCTTTCAATCCCTCCCTTTTTGATAAAATTCCCTTTTCTTTGTTTTTTTCTTGCTATTGCCTTTATTTCCTATTTAAAAAAATAATCTATTTCTCTCCTTAAGATGTGATTTTCCTTTTTAAAATTTTTTTTCTTAATGGAAATGACCTACCACTGATGTGTTCTGCAATGAACCTTGGTCAGTTGCTTAGGTTGTGCATACAGGCATTAACACAGCAGGTAAAAGTGTAAGTAGTAAAGTCTGAAGTTTTGCAATTAGTAAAATCATAGTCACTCGGTGACTCTAGAAATAGCAGACTGCTTTGAAGTACAGTACTTAATTGTGTACAATCTCACTTACACCATTCCTACCAAAGCTTAAAAAGTATCCTGTTTCTGCTCAGGAGCATGTTCTCTTCTGCTGAAAGTGTAGACTGGGAATCAGATTTTGATTTAGTTTCCTGCTAAGGCCTTCACCCTCTAAAAATCAAGTGCACAAGATTGTAAGTGGAAACTGACTCAAAACAAAATGATGTGCCAGTATCATTCCAATGACATTCCACAATATACTCCAATATTATGTTGTTAAAGGAAAATATAATAAATTGGTTATAACCTGTCTCATGACTCCATTGTAAGCAGCAGAAGAAAGTGTAAGCATTCTTATTCTGAGTCTAAGGTTAGCAGTGAGGGAAGACCCTTATCAAGGAAAGATGTGGAATGGATTTATAAAAAATATAAAGATCACTGTACAGCCCAAGGCAGGTATGGTAAGTTATCGCATTGTAGTTCATTACACTACCACTTAAAATATTTGTACATTGTAATATACAGAGTGAAACTTCAGTTTTAATCTTTATAATGATCTTGACCTTTCACTTACAAGAATCAGGGATCGGTATCTTTGTTCTGTTGAAAAAACTTTTTTTTTATCTTTGTGTGTCTGTACTGAGTGAACAGCCTCTGTTTATTCTCTGATAGAAATTTTTCACATTCATAATGCCATTTTACCATTTTGTTACCATTCTGTTACATTTGGTAGACTGACGTGTCAGCATTTATCAAGCTCTGTGTGAAGAAAACTTTGCAGGTAAAAAGTATTTATTTATTGTTGTGTAAAAAACTGTATGCCACTGGTAAATTTATATACCCTGGCTGTGTAAATCAGACAACACGGAGACTTGGAGTCGGTTCACATCTACTTGCCACCAGAAATAGAACATTAACTTATAGGGAAGATAAATGATGTTCTGCTTTCTCACTTGCTGTGGTGTCTCTATAGCCTCTTGCCACAGGCTAATTTCCTTGTCTTCCAGCTGAGCCATTCTGTTTCAGAGCTGCGATGGCAAAAATCAAAAATCAGCTTCCACTGCCTTTTTTGTTTACTTAGACAAACAGGCAAAACATAAAAATAAAGAGCATTTTTCCTCCTCCTAGCAAAGCACTCGAGTGCAAGCTTGCTTTACGTTGACCTCAATGAGACTTAGAAATTCTTAAGAGCTTTGATTCAGGGCCTCTGTTCCTAATCCTGGTTGAATGCAAATTTCTCATTGACTGGAGTGGTGTAGGAGACAGCTCTTAATCGCTTATGAAAATATTACAGAAATAGCTTGAAACACTGTAGAAAGCTATTCTGTGCTTGTACAGCTACATTACCTTGGACCATTACTTTAAAATATGGCAGTGTTTTGTTTTTATAGTGGAAGCTACAGAAGCAGTTGTGTGTATTGCTCATATAAATGGAAAATAGTCCTGAGTGGTATTGTGTCTTTGTTCTGCTGATTCTCTGGATTAGCTACCTCTAGTTTCAGGCTTAAAAGCTTGAGGACTATTCCAAATTAACATATATTTCTTGGTATTCTCTGTTCTTTAATTGTGAATCTGATCTTTATCTAAATGCTTCTTTAATCATATTTCAGATATTGGTGCAGTACAGTAAACAAGACTTTGACACACCTAGATCAAAAATCCAATGCTGTCAATGAAAACATCCTATGGTAGAGTGAATAAACACCTTGTATGATCCTACTAAATGTAGGAACATATTACAGCATGATCCTGCAGGGCCTTGAGCATGCATTAGTTAGCCTTGTCACCAACAGTAGTGTACAACTGCGAACAATGTGATTACTCAATGCTTAAAGCGGGAACATTTTCAAGTATTTGTCATGCTAGGCAGAAGAATACCTGCCTGAATCTGCATTTTTCTTTAAAGCGGCAGTGCAGTTTCAAAGCAAATTCCCTAGCTGTCCCCACTTCCTGCAGGTTGCCTTGTTCTGCAGTGCTCTTCTGGTGTCGGGGAACGAGTCTCTTCAGAGGAAACAAAAAAAATTCTGCTCCGGGTGTGCACCCCGACGCACTTCTAGTCCTCCTGCAGATATAAAGGTTTCAACCAGTGAGTGCTACTTTGGACTGCTTGGTCACATGCATGGAGAGGGGATGTTCAGTCCTGATGACCAGACTAAACCTAGTCTGAAGTAAAATCTGGAAGACTGTATAGTGAAGACACAGGGTCCTCAGCACCAATAGCTTCCGCCTGCTGATCCATTCCTATTACGCTGGATGATTTGCTAATGTAGGCATAGCCTTGTTAAGGCTTTAAGTTTGTTAAAAGCGTTCCTTCTGCAAGTCTTTATCAGATATCTGTAGTTTTTTGCATTTTTGCAAAAAAACCTATCTTGAAATGAAAGAGTAGATACTTGACTTACTGACAAAACAAATTAAATGGAGCAGAGTGAGGAAGTAATGGAATATTAGTTTCTAATAGACATGTTCATGGCATCTGCCATTATCATGCTCTTTTGTTCAAAAAAATCCCAACCAAACCTTGTACTAAACACATTACCACTGCTTAGCAAGTCACTAGAAGTAATTACAGATAATGAATGAATATGGCATCTTGGTTTGCATCTTGACCTAGTTCTTAGTAAGAGTGCTGTCTTGCACTGCCACTCTCCTGGAACAGAGGTCTATAGGCCTTTCACACGTCATACCCTTCTTATGTGGAGGTTCAGGAAAGGGAAAGCTCACGTATGCTGTACAATCAACAGATCTGAATTTTTTAAAAGTACTTGTACATCATCATTGCAAGAACTTAGAGATATACAGATTAAGGAAATTGAAAGCTTCTGATATAGATAATACACTATTTCATAATTTTGATCATTTCCATATGTTCTCTTTACACTGAAATATAAGATAGTATATATCAAAATTCAAGTGTGAAGTCTTCTGAAGGAAGTGATATAGGAGTTGTCTGCTCTAGCTTGAATGAGACATGTTGCAGGCTTTATGCAATCCTTCTGTCTGGCTTTGCATACACTTGCCAGTTCTGCCTGCTATTTTGTGTTCTCACCATCTTGGACACGTTTTATTGAAATACCAATCAAACAAGGTGTTGAGACCAGATTCTCAAACACATTCAGTGCCTAAATCAGTGGAAGTTAGTCTCTTAAGTACTTGCAAGTCTGGGCCACAGTGCCTGCAAATATCATAAAAGGGATTAAAAGGACTGTCAGTACCAAAGAAGGACAAAATTAAGAGTTTTCTTCTAGTACTTCGCACGAGTCCCAGGAAGCGGTAGAATTAAGTCAGATCTTTGCCTCTTTGCTCGAAGACCTGTTTTGAGCTGGAGTTGAGGCAGAGAGAAATAGTTGCTGTGTATTGTGTTCTGATGTTCCTTATTAAGTATATGTTCCCAGTCATACTCAGTGAGTGTAAATTAAACCAGTCTGATGGGTAGCCCAGTGACAAAAGTGGGGCTGGGAGCCATAATCAGCAGCCTTTGCTATGCACAAGAAAGAATCTGCTCATGACAGTTACATGCTCCTGCAGGAAGCTTAAATATGCATGGGAAAAATTCTTTGAGCATCAGAGTGGATTAATGCCACTTCTTATTGGCTTTCTTGTTATGTTTTTTATTGTTGAGTGTTTCTTCCATTTTGAACCTTTAGTGAACTATATGACAAATGAGAATATGTGATAGCGTCATAGGAAAAATAGCCAAAGATTTTTGGTACATTCTTTTGTTCACTGAACCATGAACCAATCCCATCTTGATATAACCTGCATGTTGGGCACTGTTTCGTGTTGGAGAGCATCTAGATCGCTGCATCCAGTTTCGGGCCCCAGTAGAGGAGAGGCACACACAAAGAAAGTGAGTCTAGGGGTACACACAGGATGGTCAGGGCAGGAGCAGCAGCTGGAGACTTCAGTACAGCTTGTCACTGATTAATAAACACTCCAACATGTGATTGAAGGTATCAGATCACAAGCTGGCCTGTGATGTTAGGCTAGGAACTGGAGAGGCCTGTGAGTCTACCTTCTGCTCCAGGATTGCCACAGAAGGAAGCAATACTCTGGCCATCAAGCACTAGTGAGGAGACCTTGCGGCACCTCCTGCAGCACCCATCTGATGCTATAAGAGGATCAGGACCTGTGAGATGTGAAACAAACACAGGCGAGCTTTTTCACAGGGCTCACTACACCAGCAGACTGGACCCACCAAATGCCCCAGCTGTGTGTGCTCCTACTGCAGCGTGTGACAACTCTTGTCTTCCCGTGGACTCATGGGATCCCTGGGTGAGAGGTGCTGCTTCACTCCCTGTGGACAAGACCCCTGCCACTTCACTGGGAAACAGAAAACTGTATGTATGTGAGTTGTAAGTCTGGACAGAGAGGATGGATGAAGAGGTCGGTATTCAAATATGGCTTATGTTGATAATGTACAGAAACCTGTTGATTTCTACGCAGGGTATGAAATACATAGTGTTTGTGAAATAGGTACAGTGAATATATCTGCTGATTTTTAGGTATTTGTTAAATTGTTGTGTGGAGAGGATGGTTAAAGTACTATTTCTGAAGATAAAAAGTCACACATCACCTTACAAGGTTATATATGAGAATATCAGGATTAGGGTAGCATTATTATTCTGTTTTGTCAGGTGATGTAACTCAATTTTCAGCTGCTCTTTGGCAACCATGGCCTAAACAGTAGCCACCTCTCCATAGCAATTGTTTTGCGTTGTGAACACTATTTGAGTTAGTTAATATGTTGGGTAACCTTCTAGAAGACTATAACTTTTCATCATCCCTTGAGGAAATGTTTATAGACCAGCACATCACTACCTGAAATCATGATAGCTTAATGGATGAATTGATAGAAGTATCTTACATGTTTCATACTGTTTTGAGCATACAATGACATTTGTATTAATGTCAAAATCGCAGAAAGATCTTAACTGTTATAAAATTGAACTGGGAGAAGCAAAGCTTTGAAATACTGTTCATAACACTACAATATAACAAGCTTCTTACACTGAGTCTCACCACTTCTTTAGCTCTAAAAAAACCTTGGGAGAGATATTCAAAGGCATAAAGGGCAACTTTGTTAGAAGTCTGTCTAACTTCTGTTTCTGCCTCTGAATATTTCCACGCTGCTAGCATAATAACACATGTGCACTTGCTTTGGGCAGACAGGCAAATCACTAAAAGCTTTGATTTGATCCCAAGCCATTTACCTTTGTCTGAATTTGGCCTTTAGAGAGGATTTTGACTAAATACAGGAGAGAACTGCACTGATGCTTGTGTAACTAACTGCAGCATAGCAAGGCTTTACAGTGGAGCTATAGGAATCCAAGCTTCCTGATGGGCTTGTGTTTTCCTTTGCATTTATCCTACGTAGCTTAATTTAGAAATTACAATATTTAATTAGACTTTTCTTACTTTCCTGTCTACTTCTACTAATTTATCCTCTTTGGAATTTGGGCATATGTCATTGGATATGATTTTTTACCTTATCAAATGCTTTCCCTGCCTCCAGTCATTCTTGGGTTTTCTGCATTCCTTTTGTTTCACATTAAATTTTTTCCCATAGAAAACATGATGAATGTAAGGTGATCAAATGCCCCAGATTCAGAGACAATTTCTTTTCATTGTGATGTCTTCACATCTCACACAATTCATCAAGATCACTTTTACGTACCTACTTTGTTATGATCTTGAACACTAACAGCACAATGCCAGTCCTAAACAATTATTTTCATCAATCTACTTGCTACTAAAGCTTGCAGTTACTGTACCTATAAAATCAATATCTAATGATGTTACACAATAGGACATTAAATACAGCACAGCTTTAACTTTATAATAGAATATAAATATATTTTTATGTATCTGGTATAATACATTGTTTAATCTCAATTTGTTGTCATTAGGAACACCCTAAGGGTTGTGCTTGCTAGTTCCACCTACTGTATCCCAGAAGTATGCAGCCATGTTAGCAATCATGTAGGTATATGGAACATCTATAAGCATTATTGAAATCTAATGGATAGTGTACTGTAACCTAGCCTGGCAATGTTACAAATCAATTGATTGCTCTTTGCCTTGTTTTCCCCTTCCCAGTTTTTGGGCAAAGGGCTCCCTCTTCCTGTGTGTTTGAGTGTTGGAGTTCAGCTGGAGACCTTGGGTTTTACGTGAACATTAATATTATGTACATCTTCCAATGGGTGTATAAGAGAAAAATTTTTAAGTACAAGAAAAAGGAGCACATTAGATAAACTCAGTGATGTTAGATAAATCAGTGGTGCAGTCTTTGTGCATGTATTCGCCGCTGCTTTTCCACTTGGAAAATAATATAGAAGAATTGGAGTAGGTTTGTGGATGTCAAAGCAAATGAAAAATCAGTCAATGAAAACAACCAGAGAGGAGTTTTAGATTAGGATTGATTACTTTGAAAAAAACCCAATAACCAGCCTGAAAAAATACATATAAAATCACAAATGACACGGTGAAAGGAAAGCAGGAGCTTCATTTCTTCTGCTCTTGCTATGCACAAAAAAGGTGAAAGACTGTTAGATGAAAAGCAGAAAATTCCAGCATGATAAGAGCAAACACATCTCCATACAGTATGCAACTAGAGTAGGGAACCATTGCCACAGGAAATTAAGGCCAAAGCCTCTGTTGAAGCAATCAGTACAGGTATATAAGTATCAAGGGTATGATGATAGCTTTTTAGAAGAGGATATTAATACTATTCTATCAGGACATAAGACACCAGAGTGGTATCTAGTAAGATTTCCACACTATTCCTGCTGCGTATTTCTTGTACTTCCTTACGCAGTCTGATCCCTCAAGAATCTGAAGTCCCATGTTGTGAGGTGTGACAGAAAGCCAGTCTTCTGCAATAAGTGTATTTTTTTTCTTCTATTGATTTATTGTTCATGTAAATGCCTCTCGTTGTTGCTGACATGCAGTACAACCAACTGTATTTCATAATGGTGCTGATTCACCAGCATTTTACTGAAAAAGTGTTCTGCTGCTGTTTAACCTGCATGCTACAAAAATGAAGCTGTTTTGCAACGGGTGACTCTCCTGATCAAAGCTCAGATCAGCTGATTGTTTTGAAGCCATATGCCTAAGGCTGTACACAGTTGTGAATTGAGGATTTTTTCTGAACATCCAAAAATCTCTCTTGTATTTAATTTTCTTCTCACTTGTTCCTTCCTGTATTTATACATTTGCCAGAAGATGGTAGCTTGCTTTCTGTGCACTATGCACTGAAAGTCATGAGGAAGAGCATGGAAAGGTTTGTTGTTAAAGCTGTTTTAGTTTCTAGAAGTAGAAAAACAATCACTACCAAAAGGACACAAATATGCCCCCTTTGCTGCGTGAGTGTCATAATCTTGACTCCATGACTGGAAAATTATTCACGTTTTTCCCAAAGTCTGTCTCTGATTTTAAATTTTGTGCAGTTTAACTATTTAGTATTTAAATATTTTATACAAAGGTCAAGTATTACATGAGGGACACATGCAAATCACTTGCAGAAGAGCCCTACATTTTTTCCTGTGTTTCATTCTGCTATCTGTGAGCTGTTGTTTTACTGTCTTGGTCTGATGCCTGCATACACAATCTGAAGTTTATGTAAATAAAGAAAATAAGTTCCCACACGCTTTTTTCCAACATTTCTCTGCAATACTAGATTTAGTAGAAAGAAATTATTTAGTGTTTGAATTTGTTGCATACAAGCAGTATGGGGAAAATTGCTATCCTTGGTGTGTCAGTAGGATCAACACCTGCTAATAGAAAGGGTTTTTCTATCAACCAGTGCAGGCCTCCTAGAATGCCACAGAAATGTGAATTATAATTAAAAATTATTACAATAACATGTATTTGCTTTCTGTAACCTTCTTGTGGGTAATCTTGTGATGTCCTCCTCCCCTTCAAAGTCCTTCTTCCTGATAGTGCATAACCTGAAATGTCTGCTGCAGGAGAAAAAAACCATAATCATCAAGCTACCCAGTTTACCAATGAGCATTGCTGGTATATTGTGCAGTGCTGTCACAACTACTTGAGGTAGCTGAGGGTTCCTATAAATTCAGTTATAGCAGAAATACCACAGTCTTTTCTTTGCTGAAGATTGATTGCCAAGAAAAACATTTAATGGCTGTATAGTTTTCCATCTGACAGCCAATTGCAATGCAAAAAGAGCACACACAATGGCATCAGATGTGTGGAGTGGTGATATATTAGCAATAACATGGCAATAACAACATATTGGACAGATTTTTATTTGTAAGACTTTTCTGCCAGTACAAGGTCAGAAACAAACTACCAACAAGAAGCCTACAGTATAGATGACTATGGCTTTAAAAAAATCTGATAAAGTGGAACGGTAGACCCAATTTGATATGTGATGTGTACTATGCAACCGCTTGTTCTCCAGTAAGCTCTTTTGCTGTAAGTAAGTGGAGCATAAAATATTAGGTAGAATAAGGCCTTAAAGATCTTAACAAACCATATCTGTACAGTAACAATTTAAGATGACAGAGTGAAGAATTCTGTTTCCCAGTGTAAAAAAACCTACCTGTGTCATATACGAACAGTAAAATGCTATATTGGAATAGATAAAGTCAAAGGGCAGAAATATAGGCATTGACAGGTTATCTGGTGTCTACTTTTGTTGCCCTCTCTTTTTCAAGCGGTCCTGACGTGGTTTTTTCAGATACATGAAAAGAATACTTGCTGGAATCAGAAAAATACATGAAATGTAAAAAACCTTCTCAACAAGAACTAACCCTTGTGCTAAAAAAGCAGGTTGTACAGAACATCTTAGAAGCTGAGTTTTTAGAAGCTGAGTTTTTAGAACAGACTCATTGGAAAGAAAGTTATTTTTCAGCATTTGTTGACAATTAGAAAACAGGTAGGTAAAGTCAAGTTCTTCATCTGGAAAAACAGAGGAACAGCTCTTTTTGCCTCAGAGTGCACATGATTATGTTCTTATTATTATTATCAGCTGTGGGGAAGGATCATCTTCAGTGTTGCTCAGAAATTTCACATCTAGTTGAGTGCATATCTAACATTTATGTTGCCAAAGTAAGGGCTCTATGGTCTGGAAAAAAGTTGGCGATCTTATCCTTCTAATAATAAATTTCAAATACTAAATTATGCATCATTTCCCTCTGATTACGAATTTCAAAGAATATGCTTCTATGTTGTTTGTGTATTATGTTACATTACATTCCCCTGAGTACTTTGCAAGCAAGCTATAAAGTCAACTATTAATTATTAGTATTGTAATTAGATTAATCATAATGAAACTAAATATCATGGAGAATGTAAAGAGTAGCAAAAAATGGGACTGACTATAGATCCAAGTTCCCATAGAGGCAGATGTTCCTGTGCTGTCTGAGAACAATTTCGTTTTGGTGGCTGGCTGTCACTTTCAACACATCTTGCAAATTAAGAAAGTATATAAATCAGCATGAGAGTGGTTATATTATTAAAACATAAGCAGAACACATCATATTTGTTCTATCCGAATATTCTGCTGCTTCTAATCACTCCTTCTCCCATCTCCTCTCATAAATGTGCAAGTGACAATGTCTAAAATCTGTTCAGGATCAAAGGCTTTCAGTTGCTGCATCCATAATGTTTGAGTACTGTCTCAGTCTTTGCTTTTCTATTCTACTAAAATAATTCCTTGTTCTATATGGTGTAAAATGAGAAGAGCCTACTCTTTCACAAGATAACTGGAAAGGCACACATTTTAATTTTGCAAATGCCTAAACTTTAGTTACCTTAAAGCACACTGCTTTCAGAGGATAAAATAATTAAAAATTTCCAAAAGAGGGAAATTGGAAAACAGACAACCAAATATCACAAGTTACTCTGAAAAATCCCAAACTTATCCAAAATTACTATAGAAAACATTTGCTAGCTTGGGCATGGTAGTCAAGTCTCCGTTTGTCCCCTTGGCATCTTGCCTTACAAATCTTTTCAAGATCTTTGCAGAACAGTCTGGAGTTCTTTGGCCCTCTGGTACAGGGGAAGAAAAGGTCTGTAGCAATAACGCCACAGCTGTGCTAGTGTCTAAGGATGTCAAAGAGGAAACATGCAGATCAAGACAGTACTTCTTATTACAGCAACTTTCATCATTGGAAAAACTTTCATGTAATCAAGAGATTCAGTATGAGATTTGGATAAGAGGACTACTGAATAAAATGTGAATAATATGCATGATTATAGGGTTTCTTAATTTGCTATTTGTTTGTTACAATGGCTACAAAATTAATTTTTAACTTAATGTTTAATTATTTGAATGTAAAATATAATTCAAAATTAAATATTTTCAGGAGGTAAACATAGTCCGTGGGTGCTTATCTATTCTCTTAATTAAATATGAATGACAAAAGAATGGATTATTTCACATTCAGAAAGCAGTACCTTTGGTAGCTATGTACCTGCCTGTTCTGCTTCTCCAAGCTTCAAGATACTACCACTTGCTTGCAATGCAGCGACTTCTGGATCCTTTTGTAGCTCAGAACTCAGTGGAAAATGTGAGCTTGTGCCAAAGGCAAGATACTGCTGAACAGTGACACCTGCCTCTGAGGTCACACCTGCTAAAACTATGTGTAGAAAGCTAAGAGAAATTGAAGGGGGTGTGTGTGAAGGAAAGGAGTTCAGCCCTAGATTACTCTCAAACACAGTTTCCTGCAACCAAGCAAGTGGTTTTGGTGTGTCTATTAATTTCTGAAACAATTAAAATCTAGCAGTTAAGTACCTGTTCTCAGGAATGCCAGTGTGTGACTTGATGTGGATCCACTGCAATGTGGGTAGAGATCAATATCTGACCAAGTGTGAAAACCTCAGGTGCTTGCCCCCCCAAAAAAGGACGTTTGCTGTGTCCCTGGCCCTTGCTTCTGCCATAGAAAAGAGCCAGAAGGGAGTTAGTTGAAAGGAAAGCACAGCTTTCCTTCATTAAAGCAGCAAAGAAATATTCATACTCTTGCTCTGTTTTGTCCTGACATACTTGACATGGACAATTTTCAACCATTTTCCTTCCTTGTTCTTTCTACGCCTCTGCTACACCAGGGAGGTAAGAGGGACCCCAGACCTGCATCCTTGCAGAGAACGTCTCTGGAGAGGACTGGGGATGCAGCCCTGAGCGGGTACACGTACCGGGTGGGAGACACCATGTGGCCTCTGAAGGGGGAAAGAGCAAGAACATCATTGAGTACAGGGGAAAAGGGAGCCCATAGCATCGTACTCTGAGGTCCCAAGGTGTTTGGGAACTTCAAGACCTGTTTGAAGTGGTCCCACGGTGTGGCATCATGCTCTGTTCAGGGAGAAAGAAAGGTTCAATATGGTGTGGGAGTAACAATTTCTGTATGTTTGTGAGGGTAGCAATAAGCAGTGTGATTATGTCTGACTCTCATATAGGTATTATTATTCATGATTATTATTGACAGGACAAGTAAGGAACCATGGCAACCAAGGGCACCTTATCGAAAGCTATTTTTGCCTGTGTTGTGATTTTCCCCTCCTCCTGCTTCTATTTTCTTTCTGAAAACATATATAACCTTTTCCAGCACAATTGATTCTTCTGGATCAATCTCCTCCTCATACCTAATAGTACCTTAGTAACCTAATCAGCCAAGAGAAGCTTTTCCTGCATTTTCTGCATCATAATCTGTCTGTGCTCCTAGATCATTTTCTACAAGAAACAAAAGATAAAATAAATCTGAAACTATGTTCATCTTCTGAAGATTTTGTACAGAAAAAAGTGTTCTCATAGTGGCATAATATGGTTGTCTGTTTTATGCTTGTGGAGTTATTTATGAGCAGCCTGGAGAGTTTTGCTTTGATGTGTAAAAGTATTTTGGCCTGTGAAATCTTCCAAAGTGGACACAAGAGTGTGAATGAAATAACTCTTGCATTAGGGAGGAAACATGAAAGCAGAATATTATCCAGTTTGCTTAAATCTATGTAAGTGATGAGGAGAAATGCCTGTGCTACCTCGGGCCTGATAACGAAATGGAGTGCTAAGTGCCAGCTAGGCTCCTGAGCTCAGTGGGTTTGAGGACAGAGGGTGTTGGAGAGGGGGCCATGAATTAGGAGAGTCCATCAGATAAGACCATTCAGGGACCTTTGCTTACAAACACTACAACAGTCCAGGTACTGGGGGTGGGGAATTCCTTTGACTTCTACTCTGATTAGAATTTTCTGCCAGAGTTTAAGGTTTAGATTTAAACTGGAGATGTCTACCTAGCTCTGCAGAGCTGCATCAGTGTCTGTGCCTGCCAAATCCCTCCCGGTACAGACACACGCTTTAACTGGGCAGCGTGAGCGTGCCCAGTGCTGAGGCTGCGTGTTGGTGTTCTGCCCGTGTGTGAACTCCGGATCTGCTTCCAAAGTGCTTGAGAACACCTCTGGGTGACGAGTGGAAGATAAATTGTATTTCTATTGATGTTTTCTTCCTAGCCAAGGGACTGCTTATAAGGTACTATCTAGGCTGGATATGAAAAGTTTTAGTCTTTCACATCATCAGTTGATAGACAAACTCTTTGCTCAGTGAGAAAAGCTAAACTAGGGTTGAAATGGTATTTGAAGGACAAGACAGTACAGAAAGCAGTTCCTATCAAGCGAAACAGCTTAATTTTGGCTATTTGGCCTCTCTGCTTCTGAAGTGGGATATTTCTATTATTGTTCAGATCTGAATGCATAAATATTATCTGATGATTGGGAAAGGAAATTGCTTTTGGTAGAGCAAGTGAATGGAAAAGGGTAGTGAAGAAATAAAGGACTACCAACTGATATAATGGGAAAGGGGCTTTGCTGCGAGCATGGAGGAGGAAATACTTAACAAAAACAGAGAAAAAAAGCTATATACAAAGACTCCTGTGTCACTGGAACTGGACAAACTGAAAGAGGGTGCTGGGATCTGTATTTGCTTAAATTTGGAAACTGGATCTGTATTCAGCAAGAAAACTGCACAGGTTGAAAACAGTATTCAGCCTGGATAAACAAAATGTTAAGGATAATGATAGGTGCAAAGAATGAGGTGACATTGCTGGGTGGGGAGAGATCATATATGCCACTGCATTTCATCAGAATGGCCAGAAGACATCAAAGGGTCAAAAGTCCATTGTGAAAGTTATATAGGCAAAGACGTGTGGCATGGATTCAGCGGAAAGGTCAGATAAAAGTTCAATTCTTAGGAATGCTGCAAAATGAGAAATAAAAATTATATGAGGTTGGAACTGGAAAGTGATGGAAAACAAGGAGTTGAAAAATAAAGGGAGACTGCAAGCACGGATAAGAGCTTTGTTATGAGTAATGGAGGGGAAGAAAAGGGAACTTACAAATCAAGACTTACAGTTGTTCTATACATCAATGCTATTTTTTTCTATGAGTTCCTTAAAGGCCCAGTATGTGAACGAGTAGCTTTCTGTAATTAATAAAGTAAACAAAAAATAAAGAACTGCAACACTTCAGCTGGCTGTATCAATGCTTGGCTCCTTATCTTATTTTGATTTGCATAGGTAAGACTACATACTAGTAAATTAAACCACACCAGGGCAAGGAACATGGCAACCTATGCTGTTCAGATATTACAGTAGTAGCCAGTATGGTTTTAGCTGACAGCCATCCTACTTTGGAGAGTGAGTGTTTAGCACACACAGGCCATTCCATCCCAGTGCCAGAGAATGGTCGCTGTATATTCATGTAGGTATAGCCAGAGTACCCATGGTGCAGACAGCTTGAAGCATGGTAGTTTTTTGTTGCTGATGCTCACTTCAACTATTATGTTATGACAGTGTATTTAGCTTGCTGCAAATTACTTCCAGAGGACTGCTGGGAAAGGTAGAAAAGTTTACTGCTGTGTTGATGGTGTGAAGGTTAAGAAATAATGGCTTAAATTACAAGAAAGGAGGGTTAGGTTAAATATCAAGGAAAGATTTCTGAAGGTAAGCAGACCAGGTAGATCACATTAGAAAAGGCACAGGAGAGCTCCTCACCAGGGATTTTTTTTAATACGTTGGATATGTATCTGTCAAGGATAGCTAACCCTGTCCTCAGACAGAGACAGATGACTTCCAGATGTCTATTCCACTCTGTGGACAGCAAGTCCCTACATGAATATTAAATAGCAAAGGCAGAGATGTGCCCTCAAATATCCCTAATGCACCAACAAACTGGGAGAGGATGAAGCGAAGGGGACCAGAGGGTGATCAGGCTCACATACTTTCCTTACACTGCTTATCTTACTGGCACTGTAGCGTGTTCAACACTCGGCATGACAGAGTGTTCATGTGACCCAGGAGAGGATTTTTTTGTTTGTATATTTTATCATTATGTTGAAAAAAGCACACTTGACTTCTAGAGAAGATATGGATAAATTGGAAGAGAAAAACACTATGTGATCATATAAATAAATACTATTTCATAATTTACAAGCTGAACATATATGGTATCCTCTGAATGCTTGACTTAACAGCTTTAACATTCTTTTCCGGCTTGTACTTTAATACAATTTCCTCAACTTATCCATAATTTCATCTCACATAAGAAATCCTCTGAATTCTGTAAATTCTGTTGACCTCTCCAGCTGTGATTATCAGTTTAACGATACAAAGCTGGTTATACACAAGATAATCGGAGTGGATCTTGTGGACTCATCATCATCACTGGAGAAATGCACAGTTAGCCTATAGGCTCCGTGCCTACTTGCTGAACACAGGAACAGAAAACAGTGGAACTCTGTAACTCTAAGTTAAAATCATCCAGTGTTTACACACTTCGTGTTTCTGCTGGGGTCCCATCTTCTACCTGCTTGCTGCTTGTCTGTCTTGTTAGCTCTTGCTTGCTAACTTCTCATATTTCAAATCCCTCTGGCTCCTCATTTTGTCTTTGTCCTTTCTCATTATATCATTGCTACATTGTCGTCTTATTAATTCTTATTTCCTCCATTTTTCCTACTCCCTTTTCCACTAATGCTCTTATACCTTTTACATTTCCATTTGTTTCACGTGGGCAATATGTGCAAAGCCTGTTTTCCTCCTCTTTGCCCACATATGGGCAAAATGTGCTTTTGTAGTCCTCTCTAGGACTGCTAGTATGATCCGCCACTACTTAAAAAGGATTGTGTATCAGCTGGTTCTTTGTAAGCAGCTGAAAACAGTCTTTGTAACAGGGGACATTGGATTGACAGTTCTGCCTATGAAAATATTATTCTTCTAGACTACACTTTTGATTCAATACTTGAGTAAGTATGCTAGCAGAAGTGCAGAATCTCCAAACTGATGTTCATCTACAGAACAGACAACATATTCCATCAACATCTCAAGCTTAGTCTCCAGAGAGCTACAATTAGTCTCATCCAGGTGTGGATTTACTGTGAATGAAAGGATGGGTCAAAAGGGCAAAGCCCTGTACGATGGCAGTGCTGGCATCAGATGTGTTTACAATCATGCGTTGGAGTGTAGCTGTGTGCTATCTTTGCATTTCTTTTAGGGCTAACTTACATTTGCCTCAGGTTTGGATGGACATTTCACCTGTTATTTCTTTCATAAGACTACACAGAAAGCGTGTCATCTGTAACTGCAGTGTGCAGCAGGGCGCTAGTCTAGAAGGGGGATGAAGGCACCCCTAAAAGCAGGCAAGTGAGCAATGGGAGTCAGACTCTGTATCAAAGTTAGGTGATGCACGTCAAAGGACCTTGCTGGGCTGAGCCAGCATCTCATTTCACAAAGGTTAGGGAATGAGCGTCAGTTTGTAGAAAAACTTGAGCACTGCTCTTGTGTGATATTTCAAAAAGTGACTTAAAGGTGAATGCTTCCCTGTCTCGTTAATGGTCTTGGTCCTGGGAGGAATCCACTTTCTCTTCCATCTTTTTGCAACCTGTCATAGCATAACAGCAACACGTGAAGAAAATCCTTGGGGAAAGCAGTCTACTCCTATTTCTTAAAGATTTGTGCATTCAAACAGAAGCTGGAAAACAAGCACAAGCAATTTTACTCTGTCATTTTAGATATTATGTCAAATGTTTACAGTCAGACTTTTCAAATGCCTTTATGTACCAAAGAAACAGAGTTGAGCCAGACAGTGAAAGACAGATTAAGCTCGCCTAACAACTATCATCTGGCCTCTAACTCTACCTTTTGGTGTCTGATGCAATGTAGTAAAAAGATGCATGCTGCAATTATAAAATAGCTTTCACCAGCAACAAAGTTTTAAAGAAAACTTCACCTTTCTATTTATAAATTAAACTTATTTTCAATTTTTTCCCCCACATTTTTCATCTTACTGTGGTCTGGTGCTCTTGTCCTATGAAACTGCATGCCACACCCTAAGGTTTTGTGAAATACCAGCACTCATTATTGAATATCTAGGCTGTGGCAAAAAAAGTACCTTTTCTCTCTTTTGAAATGGTTAATAGAACTAAAAATAATGAGCTAGACTTCCTCCTTCAAAAGATCGTAACAGTTTCATGGAAAAGACAGGTTTTTTTAATGTAATTCAAGGAAATGGTGTTGTAAAACTTCTGGAATTCTGCACTCTCTGGATTTCTTCACTGATTTCCTCTGCAGACTTGGTGCAAGATTACCTGTGAAGATTGTCCCTTCAAAAGTAACCGTGTAAAAATTGTGCTTTCTGAATCAGATGCAGTTTGTCCCTGATTGCAGTGACCTAGAGCAGCCTTTTTCATTGATTGTTTGTTTGACTCATTGGACTTGCCAAGCTAGCATTGATTAGAGAGACTGAACTTGATTTTTTTCTTACATATCATTGGCAATATTATTTATGCATTTCAGTGAGCTCATTTAGACAAGACTGTGGCGGTGTAGTATTAGCATACTCCAATAGCAAGAGAACAATAGTGTTGTATGGCTATAGCTCAGGCTTGAGAATGCTTTATTACTAGCTGGGGAAGGAAGGAGCACTAGTTAATGCTTGAGCTTCAAACTGAAATTTGGTCTGGTTGAAATTTCTCTCCTTCCACATCCTACTGCATGTATGGAAATCCTTCTAACAGTGGGAGAACATGTGGCATCCCATAACAATGCTGAAACTGCAAAATGGAAAAGCAGTGTCAAGAAAAGATGATGCTAAATGATTGCGGGTTCTCAAAATTCTCTGCATTATTTGCAGTTTGTGTTTTTCTTTTCTAAGTGTGAAATTTGCCTACGTGCATAGGTCTTCCACCAATCTGTACACCTCTTGAATAGTGAAAATAGAGCTCATGAGGTATTTTGGTGTAAGGTACTAGTCTTCTAAGCAGTGGGGCAGTGGAAAGTGAGCAAATCACTTAAACCAGAAACAGCCTCAGGTATCCTATAAAGAAAAGGATGTATTTAGAATGTAAGTGCTTTTTTTTGCCACTGATCTATATCTGACCTGTTCAAAGTAATTCATGCTGCCTTTTAAGTTATTACCAGCCTCAGCAAGCAGTTTAGAGAGACCAAATAATCCAGTGGCATAAATCTGGATAGCACTGTTGAAGAGCAGTTCACTGTCTGGCTACAGCATTTGAAATGTGTTATATTAGCAAATAGGAAAGTCACATTCTGCTTTTACAGAGACCACCTAATGGAAGTGCAAATAGCAGCATTAATGGCCAATAAATTAATTATGCTCATTAGTGAATTAAAAATGAAATGAAGAATTAATTCCATTTTTTAGTGAAGATCGTCTTAAATGTTTCATTCCTTCTTTCATTTTGTTTCACAATTCCCCACTGTGACAAAGACTTCCTTTCCAAGCACCTGAATGACTAGACAGCCCCATACCTTGAGCACAGCCTTCAAGATTTAGATACGATCTTAATCTAAGAAAATGTTAGCTCTTCTTTTTAAACATATTTCACACTGCAAGGCTCATAAAAGAGGTTTGTATTGTACAGTTTAATGATATCTGGTGGGAATACTTCATAGTAGACAAGTTTTCCCTCAGTTTTTCATCCATGTTGAGTCTATTTTTGTCTGACATGGTGCTTATTTCATTGCATGCAGCATGTCAGTCTATTCTATCAGAAAAGTAAAGACAAACTTGAGTCATGAGTCACCTGAAATGAAAATGAGTAGGGGAAAAAAAAATCAATTTATGTAATAATTAAAAGAAAATGAAAACCAAGGTGAGACCAAAATGATTTCTCTCATGAAATCTGAGAGAAAATACCCTCCTTTCCAGCTTGGCTGTTAATACCTAGCAGTTGCTAGTTGTGCAAGAAGCTCCCCGTGTGAATCTCTGCATTTCAGCGATGTTCCCCTGCATCCCATCAACCCATTAGGATTCTTGTGATGTCTGAAAAAGCAAAAGAATCAACAGCAATCGAGCATACTAAAGACCTTCCGAGTTGCAGAAACAGATGTCTAATGTCTTGCTTCTGAAGTTCAAGTCTACTAAATCAGGTTTATTTAAACCCCAAGGCTCAGGTTACCATTTGTAAACAGAGGAGACATGCAATTCTTGCCATCAGTAGATAGCCTTACTTATAAATTATCAGGATGGACAGGTAATTCTGAAAATGGCTTCCATTTATATGTGTTTAGATGGACTTTTTTTCAGACACATCAACACTCTGACAGTGATCGCGTTGTTTAGGAATGCCAGTCCCATCCATTATACCCTGCACTCAGTGGTAAGATGTCACACTGTCAACATGCCATTAGCTTACAGGGCAAGTTATATATTTTTTTCTTCTCTGAAAGACAAAAAGAACCCTGAAGTATTCAAGGTTTCTGAATTACATGATTTTCCATGACAGCTGCCGGAATTGTAAAAGTTAATAAGCAATGCTAAGCAATCAATCTGGCAGCTTTTGGTGAAGTAAATTAAAGGAAAACAGAAGTCAGCAGCCACTATAACATGTTTTTCCAGAGGTGCAATATTCTAATGTGGTGGATATGCTGCTGGTTGTCATCCAGAAACTAGGATAGCTGCTTTTGTTCTTTCAGCAGCAGCATTGCACCTCCTTCAGCATCTCAAACCCAGGGCACACAGGCAGAATGTTCTGTTCATTGTAGCAAAAGGCATGTGCCTCTGAATGCCAAGTCCATCTTTCTTTCCTTTTCCAATTCCCCTGTTAAAAAAAAAAAAAAAAAAAAAAAAATCTTCCTTACACTCCTTCTAGATTCTTGGCATAGTCAGAGCACATCATCCAATTGAAAATATTTGACAAATTTTATCCATTGCAGGAAAACAGATAGTCTATTAAGAAAATCATGTGAGCCTGCAGTAACCCTTAATAGCCTGTCCTTATAAAGTCATTTTTAAATGCTTTATCCTGACTCCCATTTTGCTTTTATTTCTGATTTGCTGGATGACAAATTTGGGCTTGCAGGCCAAAAATTTTAGAGAAAACTATACATTTTTTAGCAGATAGTTGTGAGAAAAATAAGAATTAGATCTCTTTTTAAACTTGTTACTCTAGTGTAATTCAGCTTGTTAGAAGTAGAAGACAAATGCACATTAAAAACCATCTCATCTTTTTACCTTCTCCTTAAAAAGCATCTCAGCTGGATCTTTGTGGCTCACTTCTCTTGCTCTCAAAAAGCACTAGTTTTCATTGCCTCTGACTTTTCTAAGGGGATGCTGCTACTGGCACCCTGTGTGTTTAGGAACTCGATCCCCTGAACTCTACCTTTCTTGATGCTATTGTACTAGCAATCTAGCTGGGGTAAAAACCACTGGAAAAATGTGTAATAATTGTCCTGTATTTGATTTTTTATTTCCTTCTAAAGCATCATTGTAAGTGTTGCCATTTTCAATACCCTCCTGCCAGGGAGGCACAGAGGAGGTACTCTTCTTTCAGGACAGATGCAAGCTCTAATGAAGTTACCAATGGCACTTCTCTGGACAGCTTTGAGAAGAAAGCTATGTATTCATGAGTTGCCAACTTTCCTCTTGAAGTAAAGTAACTGTTACGTACTCGCACTTCATGTGCACAAAGAATGGGGCCAAAGTCCATACCAAAATACACTTTCCTTCTGAATCACTGCCATTCATCCTGTAGACAAGACAAATCATTGTGGTTGGGATTAACAGAAGCCAATTCAGATACAAAGAGTTACTCTAGGTACATATGTAGCCCTTGTCTTTTCACAGCAGCAAAGAATCATGTTTACAGTGGATCATCTACAGGGCTAATTTTGCACAGAATCAATTTAGATAGCATAACTAAAACATTTTTTCACCTGTCAGCTGAACCAGCCTTGCCACGTCTGCCCTCAAACTTACCCCAGCTGGTGTCAATGCTCAGTATCTCTCTGCATGCAGAATTTAGCCTTTCTTATTTCATCGGCTTTAGTCTGTACATTCCATACGTGTGTCTGCGCTTTAGTTAAAAGAGAACAGTTGAAATGAGAGAAAGTAAGAAATATCCGCTTAAGAAATAATATAACACAATGATTTAATGTAAGCTGTGTCCTTTGCCCAAGGAGCCTCTCATTACCCCGGTCTCTTTAGCTTTGGAATTTGAGACAGAGCACTATGTTTAATTATTTACTGTTTGCTATAGCAGTGTTAAATGAACCTTTGAGACTGTCACGTGGTGGTTAGAGCAGTGACCTCACAAATACTAAAGCAGATTCAAGAAGCCCCATATTCCCATTTTCAGAAGGCAGACAAGAAGGGGAAAAAAAATCAAAAACTGCACTCTGCATTTAATGATCCAGGAAGCTCACAGAAAGTGAGCTGCTTCACTTAAAACTGTCCCCAGTTTCTCTTTTCCTGCTCCCTGCCACTTCATATTACTTCAGTGTATAAAAATGAGTTTGCAGGCTTTCAGATGCTGAGGCTGTTAACTTCCCAAAATCTCCCTGTATGCAGACAAGTTCCATCTGTATAAGAACACAATGATGCATAAAACAGTTACATTGCATTATGCAGCAGTCTAATTTATTTCATGAAATATATAACAAATGAGCAAATATATTTTGATGCCACAGTCATGAACATTGTAGGCTTACAGTAATTCAGCATGACCGATTGAGTTGAAAACCATTATTTGTGAAGTGTGAGTTGATGAGTTAGCAGTGTAAGACGTTTTGGGTGTCCAGACGGGAATTTTATGAAAGGATACAAAAATTATTGAAGGGGAAAAGAGAAGACGGAAAAAAAAAGAAGAAAAAAAAGTATGTAAACTGAAATACTCTGCGGGGAAATTCCAAGACTTGTTTGCACTGAAGAAGTTTGTGGTATCTGCTAAGAAGCAACAAATGGATTTCATTTAGAATTGTCATTCTCCTTCATAAAACTAACCACTTTTGCATAAACTAGGAAAAGATAAAGTACTTTAATAAAACATTTACTTACACCTCTTTTTTAAAGTAATACCACGTGAGGAACTTGTCCGGGAAAAAAAGTCAAGAACCTGGACTCGCTTTCCAGATTTCCCCTTCAGAGAACGTTGTTGTTGTTGGGGGTGGGGGAGGGAATAAGGAGAGACGAAAAAACAAACAAAAATAAGAGATCCATATAGGTGAGACTACAGGTAGGGTTCTCGTTCAAAAATATTGTCTGACAGTCAGTCACTGGAGCCAACAAGGAGAGGTACCACTTTCCTGGAAACAGATGTTTTCTATGGAGTTGAGCTTTTAATATTGCATCTTGGGTGTTTTAAAAACAAGTTTTGAAAAACAAAATAGGAGTTTTGTGACTGAAGATGATTATAGAATAACCTGGAAAGGAGGTAATTAGAGTCAAGAGTGACAAGCTGACAGGCACAATTCGGAGACAAATGTACAGGCAAGCAGCTGAGGCAGCTCTACATCAGGATACAGCACTTGTGTGCTGGGGACCTGTCCCAGATGCACTGAAGCTATTAGATGCAAGGCTGGGAAGATGCAGGGGGGAGGAACCCCGTACTCCTGACCTAAGAAAAAATGAATTCATGTCTTGAAATATTTTCCTTTGATAAAAAATTTCTTAAGTATTGTGGAAAAAAATTTCTGTAGGATTGCCAGGGACTTGTCCAGTCACTGTAGTGCTGATTTTCTTTATGAGTGCCCTGATAGGTCTTATTCTCTTCTGTTTCAGTGAATAAAGCTCTATAGGACAGCAGGCAAATGGAAGAGAAACACTAGCTAGGTATAACCTAATAGCTGATAGGCAGCATCTGTACATTTCCTACTCACTTTTTGCATAGACCTTTTATTTGGAAAAATATACTGTGCTGCTAGCTTGAGCACTCAAGCAAAAAACTAAATTAAAATCCATTTTGAGTAACATGCTTAGTGCAATTAAAGCAGGGAATTCTTGAATAAACAATATCCTTAACTCACCCTTGTGAGATGTAATAAGCTGGAACTGCTAGAGCATGGGGCATGGCCTGCGTTCCTCCAGCATCCAGAGAGTTTGCCTGTGACAGTACCTTGCACAGCACAGGATGAATCAATTCTTAGCTTTCATGAAGACCTTCATCTTCTAGATCTGCAAATAAGTAAATGTGCAATTTACTGGAATGGATGTACTGACAGCTTTCAAGAAATTTCGAGCAGGTTTCCATAGGAAAACTGTTTCAAAGGCTTTAATAAAAGTGAGCCCAGACAAATGGAAACAAAGATGGAAAAATATTAAAGAAACAAGTCTGAAATATTTCAGCTTCCAAAGTCTCAGAATTGCCTGGGAGTGTAAGTTGTACCAATGGCATTAATGAATTCTGCTTTAGGAAATAATTTAATTCCTTTTCACAGGTTACAAAAGCAACTTTTGCTTTTTCTGCATATATATATTTTCCCACATCGTATAAGCATAGATTTGTTAATATGTGGACTTCCTTTAAAATAAAACAAACTCATACATATTTCAGTGGTTCTGCACTGAATCCTTTATATATGACCATCAGAAATGAATGAACATTGGGTCAATTACAGATTTCTGGTATATAAATTTCTTCTATAGTCATAGATTTAAAATCCTTTAGGAACCATTTCACAATCTAAGTCTAACCAATGACATTTATGGTTATGTCTCAGAATCAGCTAAATCATCTGAGCACCATTCCTTTAACCACAAGATGACCCTTTATTTTCGAAGTTCAGAATATGCTGAATAATCCTGGCAAATGATCTGTGGATAGGAAGGACTGTCTTGCTTCCCCGAAATCTTTGCAATGTATTCTGGTTCATTAAAGACACCCCAGAAACTGTAAGCAACACCAAAATATTATATAACTTATTTCAGCCTTCAATGACAGTGACAGAATTCTAAAATGGCTTAAATAAGCCAAAAGGGTACAAAGTAATTTAGAAGCAAAAATGTTTTGGTCAAAAATCTTAAATTTCTACTGAATTCTCTTGCCTCCCCAGGAAATTCAGAGACATTGGCTACAGAAGTCTTTTATTTAGATTTTTTTTTTCTTGACTTGTGTCCCTTACAGTCAAATTATTTTGAATTTTATTTATTATATTGCTGCAGATAATCAATAGATTTGATCTAGACTGGCAAGTTGGCTTTCTATAAAGAGAGCTCAAGGAGAGAGTCAATTACAACATTTGGAGAGTAACTCCTCAAGAGAACAAATCTGTAAGCAATCTAATTGCTGTCATCATTTATCAGATGGCACTGCATCAGCTGGTATTTTTGTGATACAGGTGAGTAGAGCAAGACTTTTGAATGAAGGATTGAACTTTGTATAGCATAGGAAAATCGAGCTTTTTCAGCATAAACCCCCAAATGTAGCTGTTCTCAAAGACATATTTACAGGGATTGATTCTTCAACCTCCCGTGGATCCATTTTCCCCAGGCAAAATGAGGCATTGCAGGTATAAAATGCTATTGCTCTTATTTGCACACTGCTTGAGCAGTGCAAGGCCTCCAGCGTCGGGCTTTCTGGCCCCTTAAGCACCGCACTGAAGATAATGAATATCTTCCTGTATGACATCAGTGGAGGTTTTCTCATATTATGAAAATCTTAAGGTGAAGTTAGTATTGCTATCATATACTGACAATGCATTCACATATTCCTGCAAAACAGAGAAGTAATGAAGAAACTCATTTAGCAGCACCCAGTGTCGCTTTGGTCCACCAGGACTGTGGGACTGTTCATCTTAAATACTGTTTGGCCGGATCCAGCTGTTGTGCCAGGGTGAATAGGGAAGGTAAGTGTTTATAAAAGTGGCCAAAGAAGTGTAACCTCCCTCTCTTCCCATTATTGGTCCCTGCAGTCATGTTGTGGTCACCTTGTGGGGTCCAAGGCAGACGGCTGTGCTGTCCTGGCTGTTCAGACTGCCACTTCCCCGACCCAGAGCTGTGGGAGTGGGAACAAACATGCACAGGATCGGGGCCGTAAGACATCTTTATGTGGTTTGACCCGCTGACGTGGAGGCAGCAGCATACTTCACAGCACCCCAGGGACTTCCACAGGGTTTCACTGAGGCAAAACCACCTGAGCCAAGGGCCAGGCTGCCAGAGACCTCCAGGAGGACTGTAGTTCCCTTGGGACTTCACTAACATGACTGAAAGTGCCTCATTTGCAGGCAAATTCTCATCCTCTCTTGTTAGAATGTAGTAAGACTCTTGTGAAATGGGGGTCTTGGGTTTTGAACTACTTTTCTTTGATACTACCGGAATAAAAGAAGACTTTCTGCTCATTCAAATGGCTTTCAAAGAGAAAAGCCAGTTAAGAGAGGGATTGCATAGTCTGTCTGAAATAATTTGATTTATGGACTGACTTCCTTCATAAATATTCACTCTTGGTTCCTTTTTTTTCTTAATTTTTTTTTTTTTTCTGGCTGCTGTGAATCCAAATTTAAATGCATCCATGGTGTACAAATGTGGATATCCTTCCCTTTGAAAATACAAAAAGACAACAAATGCCGCCATAATCCATTGCTTTCTTGAGGTGTTACTTAGTCACATGGCTAAATGAATGGATTTTTCTGGCTAGAAAACAACTTCATGAATTATGTCTGCTTTTTCTAAAATGTGGACTTTTTGCTTAGTTCTAACAGTTTCACCATTCTTAGGATCATGAAATTAAGAAACCACATTTCTTTCTCTTACAACAGCCAGAAGTTACAACAGGGCAATATCCTGAAAATGTCCATTGCTACAACCTCAGCGCTGTGATAGAGTGCTCGTGCTACGCTGTGCGGGGCCTTAATGAGGTCATACAAAAAACCACACTTCCCTCTGTTGTCTTGTGCACTGAGGCAGGACAGATATATTAGCGTATTTGAGTCCTGCCACAGATGAGAGCAGCAGCTCATCAAGGGGGTAGAGAAGGACAAAGCTATGGCTTCATCTTCTCTGTATGGCAAGAGAGTTTGATGGAGCCACAGAGAAACTAGTGCATCCTTTCAAAGGCTACCGGCAAGGAATTCTGATCATCCTTTCATTAATGTTTTGGAGGCTTAGAATCTCCTACCATTTTTCGTAGTTGGGCTGTTTTTTTAGATTGTATGGTATGTGGAGGCAGCAACTACCTTTTGCTATCTGTGTGTACGGTACAAAAGCACCTGTCTTTGGAGATCCATTGGCTTTAGTGTATCATATCTAACAGTGAGGATTCCCAAATGTGAAATATTGAGGAGGTAACTATCAGGCTGGACAAATTTCTCAGTCTTCAACTTTTGCAGGAAATTGTAATTTCTTCAGTTTTTTTTTTTTTTGTTTTGGTTTTTCTTTTGTTTGTTTGTTTTGGCTGGGGGCAGGGGCTTTACACATTTTTTTAAAACAGTAAAAGAATTCCAATAATGATTTCACTTGAAATGATTTTTTTCCAGGACTACATGGAAACTGTTCATATATTGGCTGTGCTCTAAGATGAAGGTATTTCTTCTGAAGTGGAAAAAAAAAGTCTTTGGCTTTTGGAAGGATTTGACATTTTAGATTCTTCTGTTTCCTTTTTTGTATCCTTATCATAGGTGCTGTGGGATCAAGAGATTTCTAGAAGTAGTCTTTTGTGAAAGTGCTCGTAACAGAAATGGGTTCGAACCACAGACGTTGTGAAAAACACGTAAGAGCTAATAATTAACAGATACTGCTTCTCCTGAAAGTTCCTTTTGCAGGTTAGGGCAGTGTAGTCTTCCCTACAGTGGATATAGCAGAAGTAGAGATTTATTCAGCTAGGGCACTGGGCTATGAGACTGTAAATCTAAGGTCTATTCCCAGCTCTGTCTGAGTCTGGCTTTGCTACCTAAGGCAAGTCATAGACTCTCTGTACCCCAACACTAACCTGAAAAACGGCAGTGATAACTTGTGTAATTTTCTGCAGCCATGTTGAGATTAAATTATATGAGATTGTAGGATACATTTCAGATTCTTGTATGGATGGGTGGGTGAATGGAGTAACAGGAGTAATATATATTTGTATATATTTAATATATACAAATGTGGGGAAAATCGCTTATTTGTCTCCAGTGAGTGGACAAGGTAAAGATACTAGAAATGGTTTCCTTCTCTGGTATATGAATACACACACATGAGATACTTGTGGACCTATTTTAACTGTTTCTGACTAAAAATTAGTGGAAATATATGGACACTGGTGAATACATGAATACAGGAGCAAGCTGTTGTACTGATCGTGTTACAATAGCTAATAACCAATTCACATGTAAAATTACCTGTTGCAAAGATGCTATTAGGGGGAAATGGGAGCAGGATAAACCTTATCCTATTGTGTATCTAAAATGATGAGTTTACAAGAGCAAAATGGTACAGTTGTGACAGGCAGAATAAGACTGCCGTACTGACCATTTAACCGTATGGTAAAGCACTTTAATGTGGCTGTGCTCAGCCTGCCAGTGATCTTATTTTGCATCATGCAGGCAGGTGAAGAAGAGACTTGTTTGCTAATTAGTGTTATGATTTGAGATGCACAGCTGTAATGAAGCATGAAATGGCAGTCACAAATGATATTCCTGCAACCCTTGTATGTCGGCCTGATGAGATGGCTGCACTTTATCAATATCAGCAGGTAGAAAGTCCCAGAAGAAAAATACTAGATCAAGTGAGAAGGGGTTATTTAATAGAGAGCAATTAAAGAGAGTGATAGTCCTAATTACACATGCAAGTGCAGAAACTAGTTAGGTTTTTAGTACTGTGGTGACAAGACTTATAGTCTGCATTAGGTTCTGCCTGTTAAGCATGCTGCAAGGGAAACACGTCAATTCAGAGCATCGAAGAGCATTAGAAAATCCCCACCAGATAATAGCAATGGTGAGAACGTCACCAATTAGATCTGCTGTTGTTTAGTGAATTACATTATAGAAAGTACTGGTGTGAGTCTACCAGAAGCTATGAAGCCACTGCTTCATAAACACGTCAAGGTAGCGTATAGCACATGAGTAGTTTGAGGTGTCAAGAGTAACACGTCCAAGATCGTTGGCAGTAGCACAGGTATATTTTCATGACATTCTATTTCAGATACGAACTTGCAAGGACTTTGTGGAATAAGATTAGATGGGACAAATTCTGTTAGTCAAAGAGTGTAAAAACCCATAGAGAACAAACAAGTCTTTTTCACCATGTCCATAAAACACAGCCAGAGAGTGCTTTGTGGTGCTCTTACTGCCTTCCTTGGCTACATTATAACTTCGTATCAGGCAAGGCTTGCCGCATGCTGGCTCTTCTGCACTCTGTTTCATTCCTGTTTCCATGCTAAAGAAACAGGGGGATATGCTCCACGTGAGATCCCTGTCTGACCATGTGCTGGTTTTGATGACTAACGGGGGAAAATCTGGGGGCATGTCATCACGCTAATTGGTAGGCGTAGTCAAAACCTTTATTGCCAGCAGTGAGTGCTGCTTTTCTGAAAGAGTACAGCAAAAGAGCACAAAAGGGAGCACAGACTCAGGTTACAGCTAGTGGTTACCTGGAAATGTATCTATATATGTGTACATTTTTGGTACTTCATAGAAGTGTATTTTGAAATCAGTCTTATTCATCAGGCATATATAATTGCTTTGATGAAAAACATTCTCTAAATGATTTACTATTCTTCTATGCATAGACTTCATAGGAGGTGCAAGACACTGAAATTCATAGGCTGAGCCATGAAGGAAGTCACACTATGCAGTGAAATGATTATTACTGACTTAAAAACTTCACATTCATTTATACTTATTCTAAAACACTCTCCACGTTTCTGGTCTTCCTCCAGATTTTGAAGTGGTTTTACCAAGTCTGATCTCTGACATGCCAGTTATTTCCTCCTGACTTCCATTTGATTCAGTTGTGCCTGATATTATCACTATTAACCTTGTCTGCTCTGAGACCCACCTGCAGCTGAAAGCCATGTCAGAACAGTTTATTCCAGTTCATTAAAAGCCATCCTTGTTTTTTTCCTTTCTCCATTCCTTGAGTAATGGATAATTTTACATCCCTTTCTAAGATACGGACTTTGTTCTCAGCAACAAGGAGGGGCTCATGGGGAATGTGAAGCTTAAGGGCAGCCTGGGCTGCAGTGACCATGAAATGGTGGAGTTCAAGATCCTGAGGGCACTGAGGAGGGCGCACAGCAAGCTCATTACCCTGGACTTCAGGAGAGCAGACTTTGGCCTCTTCAGGGATCTGCTTGGCAGAGTGCCATGGGACAAAGGCCTGGAGGGAAGAGGGGCCCAAGAAAGCTGGTTAGTATTCAAGGATCACCTCCTTCAAGCTCAGGAGCGATGCATGCCAACCAAGAGGAAGTCCGGCAAAAACGCCAGGAGGCCTGCATGGATGAACAAGGAGCTCCTGGACAAACTCCAACACAAAAAGGAAGCCTCCAGAGGGTGGAAGCAAGGGCAGGTAGCCTGGGAGGAATACAGAGAAACTGTGCGAGCAGCCAGGGATCAGGTTAGGAAAGCTAAAGCCCTGATAGAATTAAATCTGGCCAGGGACGTCAAGTGCAACAAGAAAAGATTCTATAGGTACATCGGGGATAAAAGGAAGACGAGGGAAAATGCGGGCTCTCTCCGTAACAAAACAGGAGACCTGGTTACCTGGGACACGGAGAAGGTGGAGGTACTCAATGACTTTTTTGCCTTGGTCTTCACCGGCAAGTGCTCGAGCCTCACTGCCCAAGCCGCAGAAGGCAAAGGTGGGGACTGGGAAAATGAAGAGCCGCCCACTGTGGGAAAACATCAGGTTTGAGACCATCTAAGGCACCTGAAGGTGCACAAGTCCATGGGACCCAATGGGATCCATCCGCGGGTCCTGAAGGACCTGGTGGATAAAGTTGCTAAGCCACTATCCATTGTATTTGAGAAGTCATGGCACTAAGGAGAAGTTCCCACTGACTGGAAAAGGGGAAACATTGCACCCATTTTAAAAAAGGGAAAAAAGGAAGACCCGGGGAACTAGAGGGCAGTCAGTCTCACCTCTGTGCCTGGGCAGATCATGGAACAGATCCTCCTGGAAGCTATGCTAAGGTACATGGAGGACAGGGAGGTGATTCGAGACAGCCAGCATGGCTTCACCAAGGGCAAGTCCTGCCTGACCAACCTAGTGGCCTTCAATGATGGAGTGACTACATCAGTGGACACGGGAAGGGCTACAGATGTCATCTATCTGGACCTCTGCAAGGCCTTTGACACGGTCCCCCACAACATCCTCCTCTCTAAACTGGAGAGGTATGGATTTGAGGGGTGGACTGTCCGGTGGGTGAGGAATTGGTTAGATGGTCACATCCAGAGGATAGTGGTCAACGGCTCAATGTCCAGATGGAGACTGGTGACGAGTGGCGTCCCGCAGGGGTCTGTATTGGGACCAGTACTGTTTAATATCTTCATCAGTGACATAGTGGGATCAAGTGCACCCTCAGCAAGTTTGCAGATGACACCAAGCTGAGTGGTGCGGTTGACACGCCAGAGGGATGGGATGCCATCCAGAGGGACCTGGACAAGCTCGGGAAGTGGGCCCGTGTGAACCTCATGAGGTTTAACAAGGCCAAGTGCAAGGTCCTGCACCTGGGTCGGGGCAACCCTGGTATCAATACAGGCTGGGGGATGAAGGGCTTGAGAGCAGCCCTGCCGAGAAGGACTTGGGGGTACTGGGGGATGAAAAGCTGGACATGAGCCAGCAATGGGCACTCGCAGCCCAGAAGGCCAACCGTATCCTGGGCTGCATCAGAAGAAGCGTGGCCAGCAGGTCGAGGGAGGTGATTCTGCCCCTCTGCTCTGCTCTGCTGAGACCCCACCTGGAGTGCTGCGTCCAGCTCTGGAGCCCTCAGCATAAGAAAGACACGGGCCTGTTGGAGCGGGTCCAGAGGAGGGTCACAAAAATGATCAGGGGGATGGAACAGCTCTCCTATGAGGAAAGACTGAGAGACTCGGGGTTGTTCAGCCTGGAGAAGGGAAGGCTCTGGGGAGACCTTGTTGCAGCCTTTCAATATTTGAAGGGGGCTTATAAGAAAGATGGGGACAGACTTTTTAGTAGGGTCTGTTGCAATAGGACAAGGGGGAATGGCTTTAAACTAAAGGGGGGTAGATGCAGACTAGATATAAGGAAGAAATTTTTTACGCTGAGGGTGGTGGAACACTGGCACAGGTTGCCCAGACAGGTGGTGGATGCCCCATCTCTGGAAACATTCCAGGTCAGGTTGGACGGGGCTGTGAGCAACCTGATCTAGTTGAAGATGTCCCTGCCCACGGCAGCGGGGTTGGACTAGATGACCTTTAAAGGTCCCTTCGAACACAAACTGTTCTATGATTCTATGCTTCTATAGTGTTTCATTAGTAACATATTATCATATAGGGGGATCTGTGAAACTTGCTGTAATCACACAATACATGCCATATTTGACTTTTCTCTATGTGATCTGCATCTGGAAATAACAGGAGAAATATTACTGTATTCTTATTGTGGGTAGCTGTGGAAAATCAGTAGGGTGGCATCAATGTGGTCTCAACTCATACCCAATCAACATTTTTAATAAGAGAAAAAGTTTTTGCAGTTCTTGATTAAAATTTGCCAATTACCACAGGAAATCACTACAGTGGTTTGGAGTGTGTTCTTCCCCTCACCATCTCCCTTCTGCTAACCCTGAACTTGTTGGACTACCTCTGTTCAGGGCAAATTGCAGTACCTAGTTATATTTTAATCACAGTATATTATAACAGATGTTTTTAATGCCCTATCTTTTATTTAGCTTAAAATACATAAGATAAAAAAATCAAACTGCATTTATTTCTTTTTTCTACTCCAGTTCTTCAAAGCTGTGTAAATTCAATCTTAATTCTATTTATTTATTTACTTTCAAAGTATACATGGAGCACTTTATTCCTGATCATAACTGCAGAGAACAAATGATGGTTTAATAGTACCTGAATAGGTTGAATCCCTTCAGTTTTGAATTTGACTTTTATCCTGGAATTAAGCTGCATTGCATAATTTCCATTTTCTCTACAATTAAGTGTGGAAGTTAAATTTTGACCTCGGATGTTTTGAAAATTCAGCTTGGGATCCACTCCAAACTTCATATTTTCAATGTATTTTAAGCTTAGTTTCCATTAATTTTTGAGTATGAAAATTTTATTGTGGATATAGGTGTAGCTTTAGTATAATTCACCGCTCCACGTACTTAGTCTTCTCCCCCTTTCTTCTTCCCCAGTCCACCAAGGGAGGACTTCAGAATTATCATGACAATTCATTAGTGCTATATGATACTAAAAAAGCAAATATAACAGCTGTAGAAGCCATAATTTACTAAGGTATGATAGCTACCTAATGAAAAAGTCTGATTCAAAGGCTCCTAAGAAAATATTCTATAGGGAAATGAACTTGTTTTTTACAATGAGTAACATAAAGGATAAAAGAGCCACTTAAAAGCAAAGCTAAAACATAGAATTTCCAATGATACATGGGAGCATGATGATATGACAAGGAAAAAAAAGGATGAAATGTGATTTAAGAATTTCTATTTATAGCTGAAACACTTCATACTATCTAGATGATAAAGGAGACCCCAAAGGAAATGTGAGGAAGAAAAATCTTCTGGTAAACCTCACATTTGTTGCCCTGTGTAGGGGAAAACACATCTCAGAAAAGCTGGTCTTTACAGTCATATGAGAACTTGTAACCAAGACTGACAGGAAGAAGAAATTGTAGACTGTTGTCATGACTGATAGAAAACTATTACTTCTAATTTAGCTTTGTCTCTGTACACATCTTTCTTCCTCTGTATATTCATTCATCCGCCAAGTTTATTTACTAGCATAAGGACAAGAAAAATTAAAATCATCCTTCGACTGAATTCAGAAACCACATCTTGTCCGACACTAAAGAGATTTTAAAAACATTACATTCCCAACTCACAGTGAATTTCAAATAGTTTTGGATGACAAATGCCCATAGGCTTATAATAAAATTGTCATCTCAGTCTTTAGGTGTACAAGGGCTAGATTAACCTCTTCTTTGCTCATGAAATTTACTCAAGATCATTAACCAAATTAAGTTTTCCAGTTCTATCCCTCATCATTGTTTCTTAGAAAACATGCATATGAGGTGTATGGTTTCTCTGATCAGGGACAAATCTCTAACAGTTTTCTCTTTTAAAGAGCTACGTTTAATCCAGGAGAAGAAAAAAAAAATAATCTGTCCATTCTGGATTTCAACATATTCTACTTAAACACATTTTTATACATCCTTCTGAATATAGATATAGACAAGAAATACAGTTGCATCTCTTGCAACAGGTAGAAAGACACTCTAGGTGGCAAGCATAAAAACACAAAGTCAAGAAATAGAAACGTGATCACTTCCAGGATAGCAGGGCACTAACAATCCATACAGCACACCTCGGCTTGCAAAGTTTGTGAGAAAACTCTTAGATTACCATATTGAATTTAAACACAGACTCCACTTTTGCTACTCGCAAGATATATTTAACATGAAAATGGAACACAGACCTCAATTCAATTAGCACAACCTCAGATTCAGTTGAAATATTTTGGGGCAGTTGTCATAAAGACAAAAGCATTAGCTGTGAAGTCTGTAGTTAATCTCACATACAATTTAAGTAAGAGGCACCAAGGAATCTTTTGTAGGGTACATGCTTTAACAGTTATAAATGCGAGTCCATCAATTATGTTTGTTGCTCTGGTAAGCTAGCTCATGTGAGCTAGCATGCTTTTCTGCCTGAAACTTAAAACCTGATCACAGGCTCCTTTTCTGGATTGTTTGTACATCTCTTTGGTACCAAAAGGACAGAAAGGTCCACAGGAACTGGTGATTCTCTCTGGGTCCAGAGAACAATCTCAGACTCACAGAACAAGTGACATCATCTGGTCCAGATGATGTCCATCTCCAGACTGATCTGGAGATCATCTGGTCCAACCTCTCTGCTCAGAGCAGGGTCAGTGAGAGCAGGTTACTCAGGGTTGTGTCCTGTTGGGTTTTGAGTATCTCCAAGGATAGCAACTCCACAGCCTCTCTGGGCAACTTCTTTCTGTGTTTGATCGTCAGTAAAAAAGTTTCTTCTTTTGTTTAAATGGATTTTATCATACTTCAATTTGTGCCCATTGCCTCTTGTCCTGTCACTGGGTACCACTGAGAAGAGTCTGGATCTGCCTTTACACCTCCCATCAGGTATTCATACGCACTGACAAGATCACCCCCTGAGTGTTCCCTTCTCCAGGCTGAACAGTTCCAGTTCTCCCAGCCTCCTTTCACATGAACGGTGCTTCAGTCCCTTAATGATCTTTGTGGCCCTTAGCTAGACTCGCTACAGTATGTTCATGTCTCTCTTGTACTGGGGAGACTAGCACTGGATCCAGCACTCCAGGTGTGTCTCACCAGGGCTGAACAGAGAGGAAGAATCACCTCTGTTGACCTGCTGGTGATGCTCTGCCAAATACAGCCCAGGGTGCTGTTGGCCTTCTTTGCTGCTCACAGTCAACTTGGTGTCCACCAGGACTTTCAAGACATTTTTTGCAAAGCTGTTTCCAGCTGTTTCCAGACCCCACTGTGTACTCGTGCATGGGGATATTCTTCCCCAGGTGCAGAACTTGGCATTTCCCTTCATCGAACTTTGTGAGATTTGTGTTGACCCATTTTTCCAGTCTGTCAAAGGGTCTTTCAATGGCAGCACACTCATATGATCTATCAAGCGCTCTGCCCAATTTTGTGTTGTCTGCAAATCTGCTGAAGGTGCACTCTGCCCTATCATCCAGGTCACTAAGATGTTAAACAATATTTGCCCCTGGGGTACACTGCTAGTGACTGGCCTCAATCTGGACTTTGTGCTGCTGATCAACCCTTTGAGCTTGGCAGTTCAGCCTCAGTTCTGTCCACCTCACTGTCCATTTACCTATCCTGTACTTTATCAGCATGCCTGAGAGGATGTTATGAGAGACAGTGTTGAAAGCCTTCCTAAAGATAAACTGCTCTTCCCTTGTCTGCCAAGCTAGTCATCTCATTGTGGAAGGCTATCAGGTTGGGCAGGAATGAATTCCCTTTTGTAAATCCATGATGATTACTCCTAGTCGCTTTCTTGTCCTTAATTTGTTTAGAAATGCTTTCCAAGATTAGTGGCTCCATCACCTTCCCAGGCACCAAGGTGATGCTGACCAGCCTGTAGTTCCCTGAATGCTCTTCCTTGTCCCTCTTGAAGATAGAAATGACATTTGCTTTCTTTCAGTCCTCAGGAGCTCCCATTATCACCATGACCTTTCCAAGATTATCTATAGTGGCCTCACAATAGGACGGCTTAGCTCACTCAGCAGTTTTGGGTGCATCCCATCTCATCGGGTCCTTGTGTTTGTCCCATCAGAACTTGTTTTTGTCTTGTCTGTTTAAATGTCCTGCAACACGATCCTCATCTGCTGAGGGCAAGTCTACCTTCCACCAGACTTTCCCACTGGTCTCAGGGGCCTGGGATTGCTCAGTGCCAGTCTTAGCAATAAAGACTGAGGCAAAGAAGGCATTGAGTACCTTAGGCCCATACATGTCCTTTACCACCAGGCGCCTGCCCTGTTTGTTCAGCAGCAGGCTCAATTTAACCTCATCTTCCTTTTACTGCTGATGTACTTGTAGAAGCCTGTAAATGCTGTAAAGGCAATTGTTTATGCTAGAGACTGTATGGTTAGGGCTCGTTAATCAAGAGTCTTTTTTCTTGTGAGGTCCTCAAGGTCATTTCTCTTACAGCTCTTTTGCCTGGGCTGACCTTGGCCCTGGCAGGCCCTAGGCGTGAGGCAGTTTCAAAGGGGAAAAGTAGGTTTAGATATTGGTGGGGAGAAGTATGTTCCACTCTAGTTTGGGTCTGGTTTATGGCCTTGGCAGAAATTCCTTCAAAGGGTTTTTGTGTAGGCATTAGCTATGTTTCCATTAGTGAGCTGGTTCAGAGCAGTGGTGCTGCTTAGAAATTAGTCCTTTGACTGTCGCCATTTACTGACAGCAGCCTCAGTTTCCAGAGTGGTTTTGGTATGTTGGAACTCAGTTCCTTTCGGTTCCTTCTGCTCTCCTCGGAAGATGAAATCCCATCTGAAATAAACTCCCAGCACCCCATGTAGCAGGATATGAGAGGCCTTAGCACAACCTACTTCGATCTACCGATCCACACATTTGCACCAAATTGCTTGCTAAATTCAGCCTAGCTGTTGTGGAATTATAAATAAATCACAGCAATATAAAGAAGCCAGTGAGTTAGGCTGGAGCTTATTAGAGCAGAGATGTGAAATAAAGACTGCAGAATATGTGCTCTGTTTCTTTGCTTAGCTCAGGAGCAACAAATAATGAAGGAACTTTAGAAAAGTTAAGGGAGATTTACCGGTTTGCTAGCCTTTGATTGCTGTTTTGCTGAATTTTTCGGAAACAAGTTGATAAAAGCCACCAGCCTTATTCCATTATTTTCCAACCAGTAGAGGAATATTTTATTCAAAGATACGTATCTTTATTTGATTTGTGTAAAATAAGGAAAGTTATAGTCAGTATAAAAGATCACACGACTGGGGATACTGGCTGAAAATCAAAACTCTCTATTTATAGACTTTCTTGCTTGCATTTTTTTTCAAGATGTACAGCATGGAGGCTTTGTACATTACTGTTTGTGTAGTACAGGTGGAATAAAGTGATGCATCAACTTGTGGCCAAAATCCAATAATGAATAGTTTTATGCACGTGAATTATTCACAAATCCAAACATTGATTTATATTCAGCTGGAGAAGCAGGGTGATTGAGGGGGAATGCCAGTGGAGCTACGAGTCAAGGAAATCCATCCCCTGTGACATTAGAAATATTTTTTTTCCTCTGTGCTCATTCCCTCTACTATAAAAAGGCTATGAAATACTAATCTTTGGAGAAAAACATAATGATTAATTTTTATTTCCATAATTTGAAAATATAGTATATCATCTTAACATATAATTCCACACATTTGATATTGTGCATGTATTTTCAACAACCTACATACTAATGTATGTATGTAACATGTACATTCAGAGTAATTATTTTTTATATGGTAATAATCATATTATTACTATGTATATTCCAAAGAAATAGTTTGAAGGATTTTTTTTGGAAAAAAGATAAGTTAGGGTAAAAACAGGTTATATTGTCCTAAAAAAAAAGAAGAAGAAAAAAGAAAGATAGAAATATAGATGATTACAGAATTGCCTAGGTAGGAAGACCCTGCAATCAGGCACAGACAGTCAGGAATGTTTCCTCAACCCTGACTCAGTAGTTAATTTCTCTAGTATTAACAGTCATACCATCCACCTCTGCATCCCATACCATCATGCTTTCTTGATGGAATTCTGTCCAAAACATTCATTGCTTTAGAAAAATAGAAACTATAATTTTCAAAAACAGCCATTTCAATATTTTCATGCAGGATAAGATTCTTACCATAGCTAATATGTCCCTAATAAATACCATCTCCTTGAGATGTAATGGCATTGTGTACTGTTTTTATGTGTGCCCCAAAGTAACTCCAAAGTACTCCAAGTAAGTGGCTCTTTACTTCTCTGTTTACTATGATTTTAATTTTCTGTTGTTTTCCTCTGGTGTACCATATTAACTACACTTTTCTGTTTCAAGCAACAATGGATTTAACTTCTGTCTCATTTACTTCTTAAGCCATGGACAGATAGATTCTGGGAAATATTTGGGGTTGCATCACTATATCTTTGTCCTATCACTGAACTCTTTACATTGGTCCTGTGCTATTGACTTACTCTGAATAAAGGATACTGAGTTACATGGACTTTTGGTCTCATCCAATAAATATAGTTGTTTCTAAGTTTACTGATGCTTATTTTTCCTTTACTCTGTTTTTTTGTTGATCTTATTTTTGTTTATATTGCACAAGGCAGAAAAGACGTGAAGTTTTGCCAATAGTTTTGCTAATATGTCGATTTATTTCATTTCCTGAAAAAAACATTCTAATAATTTGATCCCCTATGCAAAAACACTACTCCCAGTAGTTCAGGACAGAATCCCAGTTACCATTGCTAATCATATAATACTTCATTTTTTCCCTTCCTGAATCCCAGTCAGGTGAACATTTTCAACATCGCCATGGTTGTCTCACCTCATTTCCACCCTACCATTTTTCAAACCTACCCTCCTCTGACTTGGTTGTACCTTGACTATGGCACCATCTTAGAATCTGTGTGGCCTTTGCATAATGACTGCCTTTTCTGAACTGTTCTACCCCGCTCCCTTAACTAAAGCACATCTGAGAAATCATTTCTTCGATGACACTTGAGAAAATCAGTTGACTTTATTGCCTACTTATTAATTTTATTTAAGATATAAATGGAAGATGGGGTAAAATGTTGTAGGGAAAACTTCAAGAACATAAAAAGCGAGCATGGAAATTGATGGGGGAGAAAGAGGGAGATACAAGAAACAGCTTTACAGAAAACCATGTGAGGAACAGACATGCAATTAATGTGTTACACATGATAATACTTGCATCAGTGTGTGTTGCTGATTAAGACCAAAGATGCAGGCAGCATCTTTGTGTAACAGGACAGGATACCTATCCTATACAGGACAGGTATAGCTTTGGTCCTGTCTTCTTTCCAACATACCAGTAATGATGAGGTAGGAGATACAAGTGGTGTAAATTTGCATTTCGCCTTGCAGTCACTGTGGATAGCTGAATAGAAAAACTGATTACAAAATAGAGTACGGGTTTGGAACGTCAGTCTCTTTTCTTGTACCTCTCCGTGTATATGTAGAATACATGAAGCTTCCTGCCTTCTCGCTCTGCCTCCCAATCCCATCGACTGCCATTTTTACTTCTCTTACTTTGCTCAAGTTCTGGCTCACTTTAGTTTCAAGTGCACTTCTACAGGTGAATAAATACAGAGAAATGTGGTTTTGTGGAAAATAAGTTTGGTTTAATATCTTCTTTAGTGTTTCTGTTTCAACAGGCCCCCTGAGCAGAGATGCTAGTCTTCACATCCTTCACTGATTTCAGGTTAGATAATAACATACATAACATGTAGCTTAAAATGGGTACATCCTGCCTGTAACTCTCCTAGCAGTTCCCCTTCTGCCTTAGTTTTCTGTCCTCAAATATAATTGCAAAGTGTTTCTAATATCATTGCCAAGTGTTTCTGCACTGTTAAAGAGCTGTTGTGCTCTATTACACAAGCGGCTGTGTTTCGGTGACTGGCTAAGTGATACATATCTGTATGTGTATATGAGCATGTGTATGTATCTATGCATATGTGTACAAATACAGAATGTATATAAAAAATACATTCCTTACTTCATATAAAGAAGCAGGAAGGTTTTAATTGTGGGGTTTTTTTGTAAAATTTTAGCAAAGTTTGAACAAAACACACTTGCAAAGACATGAAAATCACATTTGTAATTTTCACTTATAGTGCCACTAAATATATGTTTAATATCTTTCCTCCCCAAGCTAGTTCAGCATTCCCAGGGAGAGTTGAAAGATGAGAGCAACGTGCAGAGCAGTAGAGAAATGCCGTGGGAGTGGATAAATCTGCATGACCCTGGACATGTTCCAACTACCGCCCCGTAATGTGCTACAGCAGCTGCTGGCAAAGCTATCAGTTGCTCCTTGAAAGTCACCTATCATAATCCTGATTCCACAGTACCACTTAATGCAGCCAGTTGCTGAAGCAGCTTATGTGTTGGACATTCAGACTGGATATAACCAGTCCAAGTTGCCTATTTCCATGGCTGTTTGCATGGCAGCAAAACCACATGTAATCCATAGCCAGGAAACAGACAACTTTGAAAACAGGTCACAAAGTTTGGAGCAGAAAGGATAAAAATTAACTAGGGTAGTTTTTAATAATCAAACAGAAAAAAAAGGGGAAAAACCCCACAAACCATACCAACAACCAACCCAACAAACCAGAGACAGAAAAACACAGAAAGAGATAAACAGTAAAAATAAAGAAGGCTGCAATTTTCTTAATAATGGAGATACAGGAGATCTGTAGGTCACCTAACTTTTTTAAGAGCCTCAAATGAAGTAATAGGACAGCCAGATTCCTTTTTTGACCCTTCTCATAGGGCACTGTTCATTAATTCAAATTAAACCTCCCAAAGGAAGTACAATCCCCTGGTCTACTGCCAGTTTGTCTCACGTGAATTTTCCCTGTTGGCTGAGCACTCTCTCTCAGGCTTTCTTTTCCTAATATTACCTGTCAATTAGTCCCTCTCCAGCTTCTAATCGTGAGGTTCACTCCTCCCTAAAAAGCACAAAGCCACCCTGTTACAGATCATCAGTGTAACCGAGCAACTTGATTAATTTTGAGATCCACCAGAAAATTGTTAAGAACCACATGGTGACCAAGAAAGCTAGCTGGTGGGGCTGCTTCTATATACCACACACGGGTCTTCCCCCTCCCTCCCTTTCAGTAATTTTAAATGTTTTTACTTAGAAGATGAAGAACAACAGAAAGGTATTTCATCCTAACTGAAGCTGGCATTTAAAAACATCCAGCAATATGTCTATACAAAATGACTTAAAGAAATAAATACCTGATATCTTTTAAATATTATTTTTCTGGGTTTTTTTTGGGGTGTGTGTGTTTTGTTTTGTTTTATTTTGTTTTGTTTTGTTTTTAACTGTCCAACACCATCTGTATTGCCGGTAAATAAGGACAGGAAGATAGACAGGGTTGCCAAGATACTAACTGGAAGAAACTTAAGACTCCTGAAGGGAGGAGGGAGGTGACCTTGAAGTGCAACTATTGCTTGTGGTGATTGGAGTTTAGCAGGGAGAAAGTTCTTATGCTGTAACAGAGTATTTCTCTGTCTCTCAAGGTTTCTTTCTTGAAAAGTAATGTGTATAGACAATTTACTCGTTTCTTTTTCTGATAATCCATAAAATATGATGAAACTGACACTGTATTAAAAAAGTAAACAAAAAAGCTGAAAAGATGGATAATTTCATATATTTGGCTGCCAGTTTTGTAAGCTTTTTCTTTCTGAGAATGAATTTAATGGCATTTCTGCGTATGTGAAGGACTTGTAGGATTTGAGCTTATCATACAACATGAAAGAAATTATAAATATTACAAAAATAACCAAATTTTATGTTTTGAAGTATGAACTGCGCTGCTCAGATGTCATTATTCTTTTATTTTTTTCCCTGTCAGAAAGTCAGGCATGGTGGGTATTGCTGGCAAAGTGCCAGCCACTCCTAAGCCAACTAGTGTCCAGTAAACTCATATCTGAAATACTTTAAATTACTTATTCTTGGTAAGTGATGCTTTGTAAAGGGAAGGCAAAGGAACTTCGTCTCTTTAGACAGAAAGTGCCAAACATTGAATGAAGGCTGGCCAGAAACCCAGAAGACAGTGTTTTTGCAGTCATACCCTTTGTTGTTATTGGGCTAAAGAAGGCCAAGTTTGATAAGATTTTGTCTTACCTCTATTCCCTAGGGAAAAGAAACCCTCCTAGTCTAGCCCTGCTCCTATAAGGGGACCACCTATTACTCAGCAAGTAGCAAATGATTCACTCCTCTACACTGGACCTGAGTTTGTAAGTACTACATGCTTACCCTGAGTGGCTCTGTGTCTACTTTTCCACACAAGAGTAGAAGGCAGAGATTCTCTTTCAGTAACTCTCTCTGCATAGTGACAGCTCCCCCAACGGTGGCCTCTTTCCCAAGCACCGCCCCAGCCTCACTATTATTCAGTTTCAGCTGCTATTTCAGCATTCTGTTCAGCATTTCTTTCAGTTATTATTCAGTTCAGTTTAGTTCAGCATTTGCCCTTGATTCACAACTCAAATAGGCACTTAGGTAGTCTTACAGGATATCCTTACATAAGTGATCTATTGAGCTACTTTATGATAAAATAGACAGATGTGAATTGATAAAAATATAGATAGAGAAAAAGATAGATATGAATATTTATAGATATGCACCAGCTTCCCTTGTGCAACTCTATAAATGCTTAAGAGAAAGAAGAGAGAATTAAATATACCATCATGTCACGTCTGATAATCCAACAAAATATTTCAGCCAGGAACCATCTTCCTAGATCTCTTATTCAAATAGAAACCAACAAATTATAGTAAGCACTCTGTCAGAAAAGTTCTTTCCTCTGATATTTTAAGATGATTCCACATGATGGTAGTCAAGACACTTCCATTAGTGGAAGTACCAAATATTTATGTATTTAATATATTTTGGGATGTCTATTCCAGTTACAATGTGAAAGGCTTGATGTCCTGTCTGACAGCTGCTAAAAGCATGTTATAAAGTCAAGCCTTGAGCCTTAATGGGACTTTGTGTCCCATCCTACAGTCAACATCTGACCTCTCTTCACCGGGGATGCAATCTTAGTTCTGTCTCCCAGGTCCGGTTTGGTTAGTCATGTGAAATTACTGCTCAGGAAGGCGGTGGAGAAGCGACATCTTTAAAACACCGTGCCGCCAGACAGCTACTTGGCTTGAAGCTGGAACTGAGAAGAGAACAGTTATAAAAGAGAGGTCTCATCTTTCCATGGAGTGCATGAAAGCAATGTTTGACAGCGTAGAAAAAGGGAGCAAGGCTGGGTTGGCAGAACAAGTTGAGTTGTTTTTTAAGGGGAAGCTGCAGCACTCGTTATTCACTTAGGAACAAACTATTTCAAATACGCCAGGAAAAACTGCAGTTTTTCTTCAATTCTTTGTTGCTGTAAAACAGGCCAAACACAAACACACTGAAGTGAATAGAATCTGCACTCTTCAGTTAAAACATTGAATGCTTTTTTCTGTTTTAGTTTAACAAGTTTTATCCATTATTAGTAAATAGCTTCTAATTCATCATTAGTTTCTTTCTGTTGTTTTGCAGAATAATTCTTCATAGCCAAATTGTACAAGGAGAACCTGTCCCACTGCTTTTAGGGACAGGATAAAATAATGTGAACAGCAGGAGCAGCGATAGTTCAATCAGCAACACTGGCAACTTCTTTGGAATGGCAACATTGCTAGAGCCAAAGAGCTCACTGGCACTGAAGTGTCTCTTGTGAAGGGGAAGTGTAGAGTCCTTGGTACAGTTTTGTAGAATAGCATGATAGACAACAAAATGGGTAACCAAGTTGGGAAGCTGAAAACACAGTACAAAGCTCTTCCACGCTATGGGGCTGTACTGAAAGATTTTTCTCAACAAGAACAGCAAGAGTTTGCTAGGCAATGTATGTAACATCTGCTGCTTTCAGTACATTCATTAAAGAAAGTCTGTCTTTTTATTAGCTTTTTAGATTAATTTTTCTTTCAAACCTGTGTTCCTGTAAATGTGCTGGGTTTGTTGGTTTTTTTGTTTTTTTGTTTTTTTTTAAGAGTAGCCAAGTTTCTTTGTTTCTTGTATCTCTGTTGTCATTTCCCTCCTTGCTGAATGTATGAATGAACTGTGTTTCTGGAGCAACTTCTCAATAACACATCTCCATCAGAGATTTTACTTTAAGAGTAAATAAATTTTCAAAATGTCTTTTCATGAGGAAATACGATTATGGATGCTGGTCTCATGAAACAGAATTTATGTGCAGTAATCTGCATAAATACTCCCAAACTGTATCTCTTCCATAATTAATATGTTGACATTTTAGGAGGAAGAAAGGATTATCTTTCTATAAAGCCACAGTCAGTGAAAACAATTTTAAGTTCTATTCCCAGCTCCTACTCCAGATTCCCATTGTGATGTCAATCTTTGTGCCTCTGGTTTTTAAGCAGTGAGTTATTAAATAATTTTTAAATTCTTTGTTGTTGGAAGGTAAAGTTCATCACATTTTTTTTTTTAAGTTGTCCACACAGTGTAACAATCAATCAGTGACAAAAAAGTGTTTCAAAATGTTTATACCTCATCTCCTTACAGGGATGAAATCACATGAAAATTCAGTTCCTCTAGGTTCTCTAAAAACTCCTGAATTCTGTGCTCAGTTCTGAAACAAAGGTCTAAAATGGGGTCTACACCAGCATGATTTCAAACAGGAATGCCATCTGCAGAGGTTCTGCAGGTTGTAGCATTTGCTTCCGTAGGAAGGGGCATGTAGCTGGGGGACATGAATGCACAAAGTTGTTGCTTGGGAACAGTAAGGCGTTTTAATTGCTTGCAAGCTGAGACCTTAAAAGCATTTAATAAAACTTTTTTACAAATACTAATTAGTTGTCTTTGCTGTAATTGACTATGTTCACATTTCAGCAATAGATTTAATTCTGCCAATTAAGTTACCAAATAAGTAATGATCTACATCTATTTGTTAGAATATTATCTAAGACAATGAAAGCATATTTGAGAGAGAACAGAGTGGGCTTTTTTTTTATTAAGGCTTTTCTAAATGGGATATGAGCTAGGCAGAAAATGAAAGTTTAGAGATAACATTTACTGTAGAAATTCACTTTTACAAGTAAAAGTGTATTTGTTTCTGAAAATTACTTTCAGACAAGATTTGGCTCTATCTTACTGCAGGCTGGAACACAGAATACAGTATAAAGTATGGAATTGTATTATGATTGATTCTTTCCATACAGGATAGCATTTAACTTACCAAATTTTATAGTTCAAGGTTGCTGGAATAAAATATCTACATTTAGCAGCAGTTACCACAAAAAGAAACTTCAGCTATGTTAATTTCCAGAAGTATTTTCAAAAATTATTGATGTGTCTCAGATAAACGTATGTTGTAATTATGGGGTACTGTTGATACTTCTGGTGGTGACTACTGTACTGCTTTCGATATGGACTTTCAGGCAGTTATGAGGTTAAAAAAGAAAATCTAGAAGAAAATGAGAATTCCTTTGCCCTGTAGGAGGTTTTGTATATTCCTTCTGATTACAGGGCTGTGGCACATGGAATTTTTGAGATGATCGATACTTTGGAAACTCTGGGCTGTTTTATCATCTGTGCTGAGACTCATGAAAAATTAACACTTTTTACCAGCACCTGAACCAAATCAATAGCTAAGGTAATGAATTCTTGATCATTTTATTACACAGGTAAAATTTGGGGACTACATGGGTCGTAAGAGCTTATTCTTGGTGAACTGAGAACTGCAGGTAATAAAATATTTATAGTGCTTGCATGGGAGGGATTCAGATTACTCTCTTGCTCTAGGATGGATTGAGTTGGGATGTTCAGAGTAACCCTTTGTGACTTAATTCACTGTGACAGAGGACAGCTATCCCAAACAGATCCTATCTGTAATATAAAAAAGTATCGCTTACAGATACATATTTACCAGGAAACCAATACTCCATCCTTTAAAAGACTATGATTAGGAGAAATACAAAAATTTTCTGTGGCTAAAGCTTGGGCCTTAGAAGCAGGAATTTTGGGTTTGAGTCCTGTTTATAGGCTCAACATTTTATTTCTTCATCTAGATAATAGTGATATCAAGACTTCTTGTCGCACAGTTCAGTAACAGGCTAGAGTTTTACTCAGCGCTTAGCACTGTAAGGCTTTCATCTGTGTTAGGACTTATAGGCATTATTAAAATAACAGTTGGTTTTAGCTATCTTTCTTACTCTTGAAAGAGATCAAGTAGTTTGCTATGTGTGTATCACTTACAAAGAGTTATTTTGAAAGTAAGCTTGAGTATGGGATAATCTGCCTCATGTTGACCTTCATTCCTTGTCTAGATGATTGCCTCATCTCCTGGGGGATTAATAAACTGCCACCTATGATCATGTGGTTCCCCATGCTCCCAAGCGCAGGTTCCAGCAAGTCTGGTCAAGAGACGCTCTTAGACTCCTCCTCAAAATGAAGTGCAGATATTCCCACAGTGGTGAGGAATTCTACATACGTGCAGAACACAGCTGGGTACCTACATCATATTGCCCATACATACATTGTCTACAGGCAATTTGTTGAGTGATTATGTCACTAAGATAATCAAAGAGAAACAAAACAAAACAACACAACAGTTTCAAGGTTAACCGAAATACTTTCATTCTGAAACTTGGATGGTTACACCAATATAGAAAACTGATGTTTGGCCACTTTTTGGAATGCTCCTTCTACAGCTGCCTATAGTAAGAGCTTGGTGGGGTTTGTTTTACTCGTTTGTTGTCTTCCTTTTGTTTTATTTAGTCTTTTAGGTCCAGGGAAAATGATGTAGTGACAATGCTGCCTTTGTACAAAACTACAAATTTGTATGTGATCTAAAACAATGATCTTGACAGTGATAGTAAAAATACATATGTATTAAAAATTGGAGATAGAGGACTTTCTGTGTCAAGAATTAGTGAAAGGAAAACAAATGCAAGAAATAGGAAATAAAATGGCGAAGCTGGGGTTTTAATACACCAGTGAGACCTGTGAATTGACTTAAAAGCTGAAATGCAAGCACCGAGTCAGTGGTTTCCTAATTCTAAATGAGATTTTAAGGTAAAGGCCAGAGGGAATTACATTAACAGGCTCATTCCCTTCAAACACATGAACAGAAGATGTTATGGTCAGGTGCACATATGGTGCATATCTTAGCAGTCTGTAGTCACTTATAATGTTTCTAATACCATTAAAATACACTGCCTAGCTTCCACTTAATAATTTTGTTGTGTGGACAAAGAAAAAACACTTTCATTGACAAAGAAGAATCACTTTCATCAGGCAAGGATATTGCAATTTGTTTTTAATTTATATATCCCCCTTAAATTCTCTCCAAAAAAGCAAGATACCTAGTCAGTCAAGGCAGCATGGGAACGTGTTTCAGCAGACTTGGGATCTACTCGAAGTACTGGCAGGGGCTTGCTAAATGCCTTTAGGGAAATCACCTTGCAGTCACTCTCCTTATGTATGAAGTGCTTTCAGAGCTGCTGCTGAGAAGTTCTGTATGATGCGAGTAAAATTATATTAACACACACTCTGTTCCAATCAGGGTGACAAAATTAAGTTTTGAAGATATTTTCTAAGCCTGTTTTCTGCCTTAACAGACAATTCTAATACTGGCAGAGCAAAAGAATGAGACTATCCAAGCAAAAAAACTGACCATAATGTCACTATACATTCAAAAATATGCCCCTTCATTACTTTAACATTAATATAACGGGAAGGCTTGACAGATCATACACTGCTTTATTTATTTTGCAGGTTTTGATTTTGAAAATACTAAAAAAATATTAATTATGCTCAATCAAAAATTGAGTAATTGCTAATGACTACAAAGGTGAAGAATTAGTTTATTCAACGAAAACCTTCAGAAGCTGGTTTCTTGCTTAATTCTTTTATAAACAATGGAATATATTTATATAGGAAACAGATGCTGAATATAACTGATAAGTACAGAAAAGACTATATAATAAATAGGAGTAAAATATAAAAACGATCATAATTTTAGCATGTGGTCAACCTCAATCCAGATTTAGCAATTATCAGAAGGTCACAGTGAGACTGAAAATGAGAGGATAGTGCTGTGTTTACTTTTTAAATGTTTTTTTATAGGTGAACATTATGAGTTCTCATTGAGGCTTCCATTATTTTTCAGTGTTACGTAATTTCTTCCTGAAATTTCTATTTCCCCTAATCATTAAAAATGTGTTTGTGTTTCAGTGCCATAAAGCAGTCTGTATATACCTGTTTATATCCGAGTCAATGTATAAAATGTATCTTTCCCTCACATTGTACTTAGTCATGTACTATACAGCAACACCTTATCATGATGATCCTGTAGTATATGCATAAGATGAATCTGACAAGGAGACTCATTCATGGACAATCATGAGCAAAAATTAGAGCCCTTAAAATATCTATATTAATTTTAGTATGTCTAAACAGTGTGAATTTACACATCTCTTCTGTGGGAAACAGCATGGGTGGAGTGATAATTCTCAGAATAGTGCATAAAAAAATGAAAGGCAAAATGGACTGTACAATTTCCTCTGACACGCTGACCACTGTATCTGTGTGTGAACATACAGTCCAGACGTAAAAACCTTCTGAAACTTGCTGTATATCTGCATAAGTGTACCTCTGATAAGGACATCATAAGTCTGCATAAATCAGTGGTGATTCAGGTAGTATTTGGGTTTAGGAAGGCACTGAAAGTAACAAACACTGCAGTGGTCCCTAATGGTACTATAATACTTATTAAAGAGTAACAGTAGGAAATCAAACAACTGGTGCTGGATTTTATACTATGGTATAACTGTGTGGAAAAGGTGGCAATGAAGCCAAGCGGATGGCCAAGAAAATACTCTATCACTGGATTTTTGCAAGAAGTTGCACTAAATTGTGATGTAAACATGCTACACATTATTTTTGCTTCCCTTCTTTTGCCACCCACTTCCCTCTTCGTTCCATGTATTTTCATTACATATTGAAAATCCAGCTTCTTCTCAGTGTACTTCACAGCATTAATGAAGAATGTCTTCCACAATGTGTGTCTTTATGTTGTGCTGCACAAACACGGGGTTTCGGGCAAAGATTTTCAAAACCAGACATGTGAGTCACCATGCCTCAACTTACATCCAAAATCACTGCTAATCTTGGAATAATAGCTGCTAATACAGCTAGTGAAGAATCTTGGTTAGATCAAGCTATAGATTTTTGGCTGAAATCCATCTGGAAATGCCTGCTCTCTATTTACAATCATCCAGTAGTCTTTATTCACCGCAGTCCCTTGCTCTCCTACTACCTCCTATTTCTGGCAGGATTCCAACAGTTAAAAAAAAATACTACAGGTTTATTTAAATCCCATTTTCCAAAATGTGATGCAGTAATAGAAGGAGTTTAATGAGGAACTTCATTATGTGTTCAACAGAGAGCTTTCTCACTGATCTTGCCACAAAAAAAAGAGTCATCCCCTCATTATTAGTGTCTTTCTGACTCAGCCAGGCTTTCATGTAAAAATAACACTCAGCTCACAAACTTGTGATCGAATGGCAGTTATACTAGACACAGTTTTATTACCTCTTACCAGTTATTTTTAGAAACCACAGATCAGCATTTAACATGAGTGGCAGAGTAGCAAAGACAGAAAAAATTGTTCATTGTTGGAATTTCTCTGAGGAGGACACATAGAAGTACCAACACTTAGGGGAGATGGAAAGAAAGGCTTAAAAGACAACTAGTATTAACCAAGAAGTGTGTAAAACATCTGTATTGATTTTCTGAAAAAACCTTGTCAATTTGATGTTATTTTAATTTTTAAAGTGCTGATCAGATATTTCTTGATGTAAAAACCCACAGAGTCTGGCATTTACTGCAGATCATGACTGAACAGCGTTAGATACGTTTGCCACTGCACACTCTTGAGTATGTGTTTTAATCACTCTGGGGCTTTCCTCAGTTTCTGAGGAATTGATGTCTGAGGAAGGCCCAGACTAGATTTTTGTAAGGCTGGTGCAAAACAACAACAACAAAAGATATTTTGTTTCTGAAAATTTTGAATCTTGTTTCATCTAAAGTGCTATGGTTTTTTACACAGTGACTTTGCTGTTCCCTTTCAGACATAGCAAAAGTCAAAAGAAGGCAATGCTCATGTTAAGAAATCCTGTGGCAGGATTCACCAACAAACCTTTCTTTTACATTTCATTCTTAAGATCTTTTCAGGATGCCAGCGAGCTAACTCCCTGAGAAAAGGAAAAGACAAGAAAGGAAGACCGTAAGCGTTTAGGCATATCTAATGAAGTGTGGTTGTTAGTGTTATGAGGTCAAAGAGAGGTGATTGCTTTTTCTGGCAGGGATGAAAAAATTGTAAATCATTCTAAGGAGAAATAAATTAAAAACATAATTAAATAAAAATCAAAATCTTAGGGATTCTTTAGGTTGTTGAGACAGAATCTTCTGGTAAATTTTCCACAGGTCAGGACAGTCAGTGATATCCATAAAATACATGAGCACATTCTAAATCAAAATACTAAAGGCAATGTTAATTCATAAAGTCTATTCCTTAGTATAATGGTCTTTGTATTTTTCATGGTTTACTCAACATAGTGCTGTTTGAAAGTTTAACTTCTATTGTTTTCTCTCTCTTTGTCAAAGAAGTATCACTTTCTCTTTAACAGGAAAATTTTTCATTTCTTAGAGCTCACAGATTTAGAATTTATTCAATTTTTTGTGGTTAATGTTAAGTTTGTAAACTCATGTTTTACTCTTAAATACAAGCTCTCTGTTCTGAAGCACCTAGAAATTTTAGTAACTTGGGTTGGATTTGTGGGTTCTTAGTTATTCTGAAAAAAATAAGTTACTACTATGTTGGTGCTTAATGATGGATTTGAGGACCTGAAAAAGACAAGGTTGTTAAATTATCTTAAAGAAATAAACTAATATGAATGTTGTACTAATCACCATGTTGTTATACGAACAACCAGGAACTAAAAAAAATCAGACACACATCATCCTTGAGAAAATGACTTTAAGGGCATAAAAATAGTAGCTGCTGTGCAATGATCATTCTAGTTAGTCAATAGGCATTTAAGAGTTAGTAAAAATTAAGATGTTAGTAAACATCTGTAAGTTAAGATCCTGACTCAAACAGTATCATGTCAAAAGACAAATCCCAGCAAAGAAATTGTCCATTGCTATTATCTATTGTTGATGTAAGTATGGATTATGTTTGGGATGATATATTGGCTGGTTGATGGAATTTGGACATTTGTGGATAGAGCAAAAAAAATACTAACCACTGCCTCTTCTCCATTTTCTTCCTAAGAGCTTAAATATTATATAATATAAAAATAAATTTTAAAACCCCCAAGCCTCCTAACCCAATGTTGTCACAATAGTAGTGCTTACTCTAGTAGTTACCTGTTTCATGAACACCCCCAAATAGCCCCATATGCACAAACCATCTCCTTCCTCGTATTTTTCCTATCCCTGATTTTCCTATTATCAGTGTAACACAATATGGTTCTTAGCCATTTCAAACATTTTCTGTCATTTTCATGTTCTCACCCTCAATGATTTAGACAAGACTTCTTATCAACTTCTCCTTCCTGATACAAATCCTTATCTTAATTGATAGCATGTTTTCTCATATACTGTATCCCCACAGGTTGTGCTTACATTTCTTGGTTGACAGGTATGCCAAAAAGGAGCTGAATCTGGAACGCGAGAGAGACAGATGTGTTTAGAGTAGCACAGGAAGAAGAAGTAGAAAGGAAGACAATCTAGGGACAGAAGAGACTTGTGGAGTAGGAAGGTGAGGCAAAGACAAGTAGAAGCTGAATGGAATAAAAAGTGGTGCTGGCATCTGAGAGTATATGAAGATAGAAGTGGGCAGCCTGACTTGGTTTCTTGTCGATACCAGTTACAGCAGCATGCAACTGAATTAACAGGCTGCTATTTTCTATTTGTCTAAATGCAAACTTCAAAATTATATTCCTCATATAAAGTTCACTTGAACATACTTCAAAACAGTTGGACATTAGCATAGAAAACCCTTTTACCAAGACAGAAACTTGTATAGTTAGGATGGTGAACAAGCATTAGAAATCGGAGATCAGTCAGAAGGTTTCTTGCTGCCTTGAAACTGGAGACTGCCAAACCCCAGTTTGTGTTGGTTTAAAATGAAGAGCATGTTAAGGAAGACATGCAAAATGAGGGACTCAATTTTCAAGGGCATGTGTGAGCTCAGTTTTCATGGAAGATCCAGTTATGAACATGTGAAAATGAAAAGCTTGATGCCTGTAGAACCAATGCCACAGGTTTCTAGCATAGACAGTATGAATCATCCTTGGGAACCTGCTGTAAATGAGACCGCTAGGACTAAGGACTCAGATTTGTTGGAATTTTTGAAATTTAAATCCCTTTAAGACCTTATCTGCTCCTGTGAAAATGTCAGTGATCTCCATTTCATGTCAGTATTCATTTTAAAACTGCATTGGTCTCTCCCATGGAACAGAGAAAGCTGTTATGTAAGAGATCATGTTGTATGTGATTTATTGATGTCTCGGTGTCTCTGATGATGTCTAGGTGGCCCTGTTTGAAGGTGGGGTTGGACCAGATGACCTCCAGAGGTCTAACCTCAACCATTCTGTGATTCTGAGATACAATAGGAAGGATGTAATCCATGGTAACAAGAAGAGATGCCCCTTCTCTATTTGGGTCAGTGTTTAGGCCCTGTTGTTGCAGACAACCCCAAGAAGTTCACTGAACTCAGTACCTGTCTGTGTGGGCGCAAGAGAGTTCTTAGAAATGGTCCTTGGCCTAAGCTGAAATCTTACCCGTGGTGTGGCAGAAGCCAAAAACTGCAAGTTGGAAATTGCTTCCTACTTCTTAATAGAAAGTAACAGTAATTTCTTCTCAGTAAGAAATAAGGGCATTCCTGCAGATATTTTTGAAGAAAGAAATATTTAACAGGCATGTAAAATAGATGTCATATAGAAGTATTTGTTTCTACTAAGTAGCCAATGCTGGGATGTAGTTATGGTTACTAAATAGCTGAAGATAAGCAGGGAGGAAGATGTGTACTGTTTCCTTTGTCTCCTGAGGGAAAAATGACAGAACATAAACATTTTACAAAACTTTTCAGTCCTGCTTATGTAAGTTGCCTGGCATTTAAGAAGCTCAAGATCTAATTTTCTGTATTCTTTCACCATTTAAGTTGGGAAACTCTCTGCTCATATAAGCAGTTTTGAAACTGTATTCTCTACTATGGACTCTCCCAGCTGTTACTGACAGTGAACAAAAGCCACCAACTTGCGTATCTTGTGAGCCTGCACATGAAGTCTCTGGGCTTCTCGAACCACCTGCTGCATCCATGTTTGAAGGGGTTGCTGTTTGACTCCAGAAAGTAGTCATCCAGGCAAGACAGGGAAGAGACATAAGAAGGCACAGGCAAATTGTAGGAAAGAGACATACTTTATGAAGAAGAGGCATATCGTAATGAAATGATGTGTCTAAGATCTTACAGGCTGTGCAAGTCAGAAAAATAAGTCAAACTAGACTCTACTCCTATGCCCTGAACATAAAATATTTCTCACCTCTCCTAGTTTTTCTTCTCAAACATTTTCCTCCAATAGATGATTTTTTCCTTCTTAGAAAACATGCAATGAATAGAAATTTTATGTTCTGCCTTCGATGAGTATTAAATACTGGTTAATGCTAATAAAAGCCTAGACAAACCCTTGACATTCTTCACTCCTTTGATTTATAGGAAGCCTTTTTTCACCTGCCATCAAACATCAATATAGATGTCAACATTATCAGGTACAAAATATTCATTCAACTAATTTTCCTAAAAAGTCTTGCCATGACTGCCATTGTTTCTGTTGCAAAAAGAGTCTCTATGATGACGGTGCTCTCTGTGACATATGACAGCATGTCAGGTAACTTCAACAGGCGCTGACATTATAGGTGATTATAGTAACAGTGATATGTTCATGAGGTAGCTTGTGGTTCTGTGGTAGCGTCAGCTCTCCCTTTGACATCAGTGGTGGAACAAACCTAACCTTAGAGGATAAAAGAGACTCTTCTCAGACTCAGTGTTAGCATTAATGCTACCTCCCTCCGGCAGAACAGCCTGCATTGCTGTATAATCAGTTTATAAAGATACAACAGCCTGTTTAATCACACCAAGTGTCAATGCTGGCATTTAACTTGATCATGTAGATCCCCAAAAGATTAGAGCTTGTTTTGTTCCATGGCAGGCTTTCAGTGCACAGACAGCTCTATAAATATTCCCCCAAAGCTATACTGTCTAAACAAATTGCTGTGTGCTTTCAGGTGGTGCAGTATGATGTCACAGCACTTAAAACAGGATACCGAAAGCAGGGATTGTGAGGGAGGAAAAAAGTAAACAATTTCAGGAGAAATTCAAGACTGCAGTTTTAAAAGCAACACATCTTCAGTAAACCTGAGGGAGCAGGAAAGATGATCTTTTCAAAAGAATGGCTTGAACCAGCCCATGCAAATCTTATGTTGAGAGAGTTAATTATTACCGATTCTGCTACTCTGAGCCAAATCTAAAGTTCTTGCACATTTTTTTTACAAATGCCTCCCTCAGAGAAATTCAGTGAGATCTTCAACAGGGGAAAAAAAAGAGAGCAGGCACCAGATTTCTTTTTCTGTATGACAGAATATAGTATTATTGGGATGCAAAAAAATAATTTCAGCATGCATACATGTGCTAGACTATACTGACACCCATCCACCCAGTGACCTTTTTTTACCTATCTTTCAGTAATATGTCAATTGTTTGTCAGCATTTTAAAAATAACAGAAGTCTATATAACCAGTAATGAAACATCCTAATTGTAAGAATGTAAATTCTGCAAACATTTGATTGACTTTCATCAAAAGATGAATAGCAAAAAAATATTCATAATATGTGGACTTTTTACATTTGCAAAGTTCCTTTTTTCCTCTAAATTTTTCACTGTGTTTTCCTGGAAAGACTTCTCCTTGAAAGTACTTAATAGACCTAACGTTCATATGCATTTGTTCAAGTGGGAACTCCAAAACACAAGAACGCACATGCAGACAGATAAACACGCCTGCCAAACACATGTTTATGTTGGTAATTACTACCCTTTTGAATAGTATGTTCATATATTGTTGTGAACATCAGAGACTACTAAATTGCCTCAGTGATTGTTGCCAAATTTTCATCCATATCATCTTTTTTTTGTTTGTTCCCAAGTGAAGTTTCCAAAATGAAATTATTTCAAAAGCAAGAGATGCAATACAATAAAAGTAAAAATAGGAACAGACAGAAATAGAGTCTCTTGAGACTCAATTGATTTCCTAAGATTAACCTTTTCTACTCATGATAAAATCCTTTTTTCAAAATGTCTGTTTCATTAATGTGGTCCAGAGTTGAATGAAAAGAAAGTATAAAAAATGCATATATTGTAAGGCACCAATGAAGAATATCTGCACCACGTAGTTGTACTGGAGCTTTGCTTTCAATCTACAAACTGTTGTAGTGGGTGGAAGTAGTCTAGTGATATTTTTTGCATTAAACCTTGGGTGTCTTATTGTTTTGTACATACAAGTGTTAAATTTTCTTTAGTTGTTTGTACTTTCATTCTCCTTTGAATTACATAAATCCTGAGTTTGCTGCTGACCACTTTCTTCAAGGAAAAAACATCCAAAATGCAGAGAAAATATCATAGAGCCCAGTGAAAGCAGCAATTTATGTAAGCACTATATCCTTTTTAAAACATGCTTGGGAGGATTTTTTTTGTTTGGATAAACACTATAAATATTGGCATGAACATCTGCTGAGAGACCTCCTCAAATCCCAGATCTCTTTGTCTTTTGCTTTCTACTGTTCTTTCCTGGCCTTTCTTTATATGGCCAGAATATATCGATGTTTCTGTCTAGACAGGAGGTGGTCACATGACTACTGCAGGGAACAGAGCTCAAACATTTTAAGGCACTCTCATGGGTAAAAGGAAAAGGAAAAAAAAACCAAACACAAAGCACCTCCCAGCCCTTTTTATGTAATTATTATTTATGGAAATTTAAGACCCAGAAAGGAATAATTACAAGGAATATCTACAGCACAGCAAAGTCATGGAGGCTTGCTGCCTAATTCATTCATAAATCCTTTATGGCTCCATCTGAAAGCCTCAAGAAAGATGGAAGATGGGAATAGTCCCCATGGACCTTTTGCTTTCTGACAGAGAAGCCCAATGACTTCATGATGTACCTCACAAATTAGGTATGTTTTGATGTGGTTGGTTTGGGTCAACTGAGAAATGAAACTTCTGAATCTGCTAGCAGTTGAAATGAAGATATTTTCTTAAAATGTAACAAAGGAAAAACATAGTAGTACATATTCATAGGATTCTCCCTTGAAAGATCTTGGGTTATTTGCTCTGCATTCTGTTAAACAAAGAGAAAAAACACAACTGATCTTACAGCGCATGTGAACTTGACACCAATATGCAGCGATTTCAAGGTGTTTATGCTGAAGTGACTATGATATGAATTGGACTAATGAGCATTCAAGGGACTTCTTATTTTAATGGTAATGGAAAGAGAATGATTTATCCAGAAGCCCTGTACAGTTCAAAGGTGCATGTGTCTGGTACGATCCTTGTTTTTGATCTTTGCAAGCTTAAAGCCATCTTTCCCTTCTTTGTTTGGTAGTGGCAGCAGGTGCTTAGCCATGGCCTATACTTCTCCCTTTTTGCCTTTAAGTCTCTCAGAGCAGCAGAAGTACATATTCTCCTCCGCACGTCAGTCCCTTGATTTGTCAGACAGCAGTATGGTCTCTTTGTGGAGATGCAGGGCAGGACTTTCCCTTCTGTCCTGTTCCTAATTTGAGTGCTTGTAGAATGGCAGTTAAAACGTAACCAAGTGTTTTTGACAAACACAAATCAATCGCAAAGTGCAATCACAAAGTTTCAGTGCAGGTGAAGCACAGAAGATTAAGTTCTACATTTCCTGCACCTATAGTTAGTTGTATTACTATCCTGTAATGAATTGTGCCAGATATCTACTGTTGCTGCACTAAGCCAATGCTGGATGAAGCATATGAGGTCATCCATATTTCTGGATTTCACTTCTGGTAGTTCAAATTTAAATTTTCTTGCTACCCATAAACTAAAATTCTGACAGTGACATCTTTAAAAGAAGGAGAACTCAGAAATTAAGACAGACTTCCAAATTTCAATACTAAGATAGTAGAGCAAGATTATTAAATAATCAATTCATAGGCTTAGAGAGGAAAGTTAAGTGACAGAAAACCAGACAGCACAGATTTGCTAAGAACAAATTATGTCAAACCAATTTAATTTCCTCCTCTGACAGGATAACTGGCTTAGTCAATGAGGAAGAAGCTGCAATTCTGCTGTATATTGACTTCAGTAAGGATTTTGACATTGTCTCATGTGACATTCTCATAAGCAACATGCAGTCCACATGAAATTACCATACCAATGATTTTAAGACTTCACTTGAGCAGAAGATGTCAGTGATTTTTTTATTAAATAAAGGCACCAATTCTCATGTAGCTCTGCAGAGGTCTGTCTTAGACCTGCTTCTAATCCATATTTCCAGTAATGTGCTGTGTGATAGTGTAGCTGGTGCATTTATAAAATACATAGGTGGCACCACAGGGGGTGGTGCAAATTCTTTAAGAACTGGCACAGAATTTAGAAATGTCTTTATCAGTTGAAGAAATGATCCAAATCAGTGATGATATCCAGCAAAGAGAAGTCCTACCTTTCAGGAGAAATCAAATGCATAAATGCCAAAATATGGGACAATTAGGTAAGAAGCAATATTGTAGAAAAAAACATCTAAAAGATCTAATGGATGACAAGATAAAAATGAATTACAAATATTGAACTGTTGGAGAAACCACATCTTTGTCATGGTTTAACCTCAGCCGGCAACTGAGCACCACACAGCTGCTCGCTCACTCCCCCCACCGCGGTGGGATGGGGGAGAGAATCGGAAGAGTAAAAGTGAGAAAACTTGTGGGTTGAGATAAAGACAGTTTAATAATTGAAATAAAATAAAGTAAAATAGTAATAATAATGATGATAATAATAATAATAATGATAAAAGAATATGCAAAATGAGTGGTGCACAGTACAATTGCTCACCACCCGCTGACCGATGCCCAGCCAGTCCTGGAGCAGCGGCCCCCCCCGGCCAGCTTTCCCCCAGTTTATGTACTGAGCATGACGTCACATGGTATGGAATGTCCCTGGGGCCAGTTTGGGTCAGCTGTCCTGGCTGTGCCCCCTCCCAGCTTCTCGCTGGCAGGGCATGGGAAGCTGAAAAGTCCTTGACTAGTGTAAGCACTGCTTAGCAACAACTAAAACATCGGTGTGTTATCAACATTGTTCTCACCCTAAATCCAAACCGCAGCACTGTACCAGCTACTAGGAAGGAAATTAACTCTATCCCAGCCAAAACCAGGACATTATTATTGCACATTATTATTATACATTATTATGGTTTCTTACAAGTAAAAGGTGGCTAGATTTTAAAGCTTATAGAATTTTCTCTCCACGTATCAAATGCAGTTTATAAAATTCTTTGGGATACTGGGGTAAAATACAAAATATCAGCAAACTATTGTGACAAGAAGAAAAGAAATCAAAAAGGCAGATTTCTGAAAGGCGTAGTTTATTTACAATGTTCCGGTTTTCAGAAAAGTGGTTGGCTTTATTCCCTCATCCACTGCTGACTCTGTTCAGATATATGATACTGGACTATGTCTTTCCCCTTACCTCATATTATTTGGCACCGTAGGGTTTCTACAGCTGGGAACTGTACATTGCAATTTGGCGTACGAGTTTATAGCCTGATTCCACCTACCAAGAACAAACACACAGATTACTTAAAAGCACTTTGAAATCTGCAAGCTTTTTGTATAATTTATGGCTATTGGGTATACTGATGAGTATAAACGTACGTTGTTTTGAAACAATGTTCTTCCACTACAGAAAGAAGAAACAGTGACTAGTGTTGGGCATAGTATATGTGTAAGCACAAACTCGCACTGATTTTCAGTGGAGCTGTGCCATCTTACACCAATGAGCAGCCCGGGTTGCTCGTTGAATGGCAGATTGCTGAAAACAAGGAGAGTCTGCCAGAGAAAGGATGGCCACAACCTTGCCTTGTTTCTTTCATTTTTTCTCAGGAATCTACTACCAGCCATTGCTCGAACTGTTTTTCCTCTGCTCTGGAATAGGAAACAGGCCCTGCAGTCGCTGTGATCCCTCATGTCAAGTGGCCACCTCCTGGTGCTGTGGATCACCAGCAAAGGCAGGGTCTCACTGATTTATGGGAAGATCCTGCTGCTTGTTAGGGGAAAAGGAGATGAGGGGGGAAACGAAATTTGGATGGGGAAAACCTGTCCATCTGTATGGAAGAACAGAAGGGGAAAGAGGAAGGGTAAAGTATTGGTGGTGTAGGGCAGGGGTAAAAGGAGTATGATGGGTACTCCACTCTGTTCCATCAACTTGAAGTCCTTCTCTGCAGAAGGCAGAAAGTGGTGTAGTGGAAAATCTGGGCATGGTAAGAGCTCCAGGCTTATAGGGTCATGCTCACAGAGAGGTGAGGTAGTGCCAAGAGCAGCCGTGCCCCCAGAGTCACGGCTCCTGCCATGAGTGTTAGTGAAGGGCAGTGCTGTGGGAGGCGGTAACTCAGGACAGTGATGGTGCCTGGGGAAGCAGTGTCCGGGGTGATGATTTATTCCCCTCTTCTGCTTCTCCCTTTTTTTGATACAGTGCAAGGTAGGAAAAGGGCAGAGAGAAATCTTCAGGAGTAGGATCCACTGTCAGCATGGCCCCCTCCCAAGCAGCAGGGCTTCTCTGCCTTATTGCTGGAGATGGCATGCTGGCCTACAGAGGTAAGCTTGCTGTTTATCTTTTCTCTCATCCAGAGGCATAGTACACAGTGAAGCCGATAGAAGTGTTTCTATAATTTATTATGATTTATTTTAGAGCAATGATCAAGTTTGCCCAACATATTAAAATATACAGTACATTATAGATCCATTAATCCTTGGAAAAAATCTGGATTTGAAATACTGCCAATAGCAGTTCTTCCCAACCCCAAGCTTTGCTTCCGTAATATTTAAAACCACAACAGGGTCCAGGTACTGTGAATCAGCATCAATATCGGTACCTATTTGCTAGTCTGGCGGATCCTTCAGAACTTAACAATCTTAATGATCCCAGTAGAGCAGAAGTCCCAGAATAATAAAAAATGCATGTGTATATGTAAAAATAGTACCCCATTCAGCCTGTGAATTGAAATGAGGATAAGGAACTTGAGTAAATTAGGCTTCCTCAGTGACATCATTAAGGGCTCAAACATTTAATTGCACCGACTGGCAAGGGAACTAAGTTTCTTCATGATATTCTTCCACAGTTTTTTAGAACTATGAGACTGTAAAGAGTGAAAGAAGAGAAAAAAAAACCTGGCAAAGTGTCCTTGCATGTTCCAAGATTTCTCAGAGTCTGAGTGAAGTTTTTTCTGTACGAGTGATTATAAGAAATCTCTGGTATTGAAGAGTACATGCAGCAAGGTTATTCACTTCACAGATCTCCTCACTGTTGCAAAAATAGTCTGAGACACAAAAAAGTTTGGTCCATTTTCTGGAAGTAAAAGTAAAGTTTCCTCTTCCATTGAACAGACATCTTACGTAGAGCTGAATCTTGTTTCTTGGTCCTGGTCAACAAGGCCATTGCAAACACAGACCTTTTGTTAAGGTTTGCCAGCTTGGTTTCTGTTAGGTCTACAAAAAATATCATTCCATCCAATGGGATGGAACCTAAAGGCTGCTAGGGGAAGATAAGATAAAAAGATCCAGTTTGGTGCCTGAGTCTGACATTAGTGATAAGGCATTTGTCCAAATAAGAAGGATGTGGTTATCTGAGTAGAACCCTGATTTCATCCAAATCCATATCAATATAGGCTTTACCTGAATAAGAATTTCACACACGTTGCTTTGGGATAACTGGGTAACAAACTGGTGGTACTGCAACATACACTTTCTTGCTCAAACCCCTACATTCTGCATTCTGGCATCTGGATTTCAACAGCTGTTAACTTCAACTGTAGCATAATTATTCTCTAGAAAAAAATGAACTCTCTTCAACATTTTTATTGTAAAATATTTACTGCCATTTTATGGAAAATAACATTAAATATGCCCAAGAAATTCTGCAGTTCCTAGGACCACCCGCATAAAACAAAATTTCATCCCTCCCCCCACATACTCCCAAGACTTCAAATACAAGTGCCTGCTTTTCACACTTTGAAAGAGACTTTTATAGAGAAAATTGTGCTAATATTAGTCTGTAGAGCACTCCACCCTTCCTCTACTTTTGATCTTGGCTCACCCAGCCTGACTGCTTATATTCTACACATGGTGCTAAAGAATTACAGATCCATTTTGGGCAACAGATGTTATGTATTGGGCTTTTGATGTGAATTAGAGGTGCAATACTGATGCTACTTTTACTTTACAGCTCCTAGGACTGATTCCCAGTTCTTGAGTCTGAAAGCATGCTCTGGCCATATCCTTGTTCTCTGCAAGGACAAGGCACAGGTTTGCAGCACCTTCCCTTCCACAAATCCTATTTGGTACATAAAGGAAACCAGGCCTCGTGCTCAAGATGAATGCCATCAAGTGCTCCAAACAGGTAATGGTCTGAACGATTATAAAGACTTAGGATGCTTAGCAGTAAGAACACCGCTGTACACATCAAAAAGAAAGCCTACACTTAGGTTAGGTAAAGAAATTATTTTTTGTTGCTTTCTAAAGTGCTAATCTTGGGTCTTAAAGTTTAGCAATCTTTTAACTTGGTTAACTGAGTTTAGTATGTGAGGATACAGAAGAAAAATGTTTGAATCGCTGAATGAGGAATTGCAACATCAGGATAAGAGGAGGTACCTTGAACACACTGAATACTTCTTTCTATGTAGCTTAGAAATTAGTCATAATTTGTATAAATGGAAAAGCCCTCTGAAATAATTCCAAAAGAAGTCAGATTTTTCTCATGGTACATAGACTCTGAAGACATATTTGTTCTATCAACAAGAACCACTGCTTGGCACTTCTTTCAGAAGACAAGAAGAAAGCAAGCTGTACTACTGCTAATACCTGCCAGTTTATTGCAGCACCTCTGGAAATAGTTTTATCCTAATGCCAACTGAAGAAGGTGGCTTGACCTTGTGTGTTCCTGTTCAGGAATATCAGAAGAGTTGTGCCCAGCTTATGAAGAGAAAACTGCGTTAAAGAGAAGTTTGGAGCATTGCTTTGGCAGTTTTCTAATGCAATGAGCGAAGTTAAATCATGCAGGAAGGATGAGAATAGCAATTTGATTCCTACTGAAAAGATAGTAATTATGATAAGTGTGAATTTTGCCTTCTTTTATAAGTGACTGTTTCACTGATGCAGTTTTTCTCAGTGTTAACTGGCTCATCTAGAGGTCAAATGCTGTGTGACAAGACACTTTTACAGTCACTTGTTAGTCTGGAGTCTTGAAAGGGACAAGCAGTACCACCAAAAGTGGGCTGCAGCAAGCATCCAAGAACATTTATTGTTCTTCTTGGGACATTAATCTGCCTCTTGACTCATAAAGAGCGATTCCTTTTTTCAATATTTTTTCCAGTCATTGAGGTATAGCAGCATGCCTCTGTGGTGCCCTCTGAGCAAAGTGGAGTGAAGAGAGTTAGACTAGAGCACACAAATCTGCAAAGCATGGGAGGGACAAAGGATCCTTTGGGCACAGAGTGACAGAGCATAAGATCAGTACTCAGGAGATAAAAGGAACTGATCCAAGCACTGCAGAGCCCTGATGTATCACAGATACTAGGCAGATGTTTGCAGCATTTGTTCCACTGCCAGATTCTTCTGTTGTTTCTGGGCAATCATCCATTCACTCTGTTGCCTCAGCTACAAGGTTTTTCATTCCTGCCTGACAGCTGCTGATATCCGTTTTGGCAACAATACTTATACTTCTGCTTTACTTGCTCAGTCTTCCTCGTTTAAAGAGAAACTTGCTTTTCTACATATAATTTTAAAATGTCTGTCACTGATTAGTGGCCTCCTTGGAAAATCTTCCTTTTCCTGCCAAAAAATTCCAAATGTGGGACATGGAGAGATTATCAAACGAGGTGAGGAGCAAGACTCCCTGAAAAGAATATGAACTATGTAACCTATCAGTAGATAGCTATTTTCCTGTAAAATTATCTGGTATCCTAAATAATATCAGTTTTCCTATAAAATTTCTATTATGAGTTTCTAAAATACCTTCCAAAAGTCAAAACTAAAAAATCTCCAATTGGAAGATCTGAATTTTTAAATTTCCTTTAAATCATGCAAAACAGAACACATAGATAATTTCTTCACATATTATGTGACCTAAGAACTCAGAAATATAGTTCAGTTTCTATACGTGCAGAAGAATTTAATCACAAAAACTAAACACAGTCGTGGGCTTCCAAGTTATTCTTAGTTTGCAGAATAAAGAAAGCTGCACACTCTACACAGCATGTATTATGAACATGAGCAAAGGAGAATGGTGAATAGAAAAAAGGAATAACCAACAAATAAACTCAAATTGGTGGTGAAACTTTTGCTTCTTTCTTAAAAGTGTTTAATAAAAGTAACTGAAGTATGCAAAAAAATTTTGGCAATATCAGAAGAACTCCTATTCTTTCTCTCTACACTCCTAGAAGTCATTGCAGTTGTAAAAGAGGCAGGACAACCTTGAAAATAGATTAGCTGCACACCTGTTACAACTGGTTTGCACACTGGATTGCTACAGTGACATTTCACTGTAAAAATGGCAGGTTTGCATCATTCTACAGAAGGAAAAGGCATAAGGAACATTTTCTGTTAATTTGTCATTTGGTGTTAAGGTTATGGAGGAATGGAGGAAGATCTCAAAAGAGACTCGTGCATATAAATAGACTACAGTTTTCACGTTAGCATGGTATTTTTTCTCGTATAATTAAAGCTGTGCTTGTAGTCAATCTGCCACAGCAGAATGCTGTGCATGCCCTCTGCTCTCAGGCTGCAAACAGACTAACATAAAAGGGTAACTCCGGTCTCATCTGTAGGTGGCATGTTCAAATTCTTTTTTCTTTACCAAAACCAAAAAACCCAGAGACAGATGCAACAGCTATTCCATACAGTGGGAAACAGCAGAACGGGCAGGGTTATAACCCCTGGGTTTTGCGTCTGATCTGCATAAGCTCTGTTCATAAAATTGGCACAGGATCAGCCTCAGTATGCAGTTTGGAAGCAAGCGGTTGGTCCCCTGCAGCAGTTATGAATAAAACTCAGATGAAAAATGGACCTTTAAAAGGTGCTGTTTTCTCGTTGTTCACTGCCTTGGAAGCCTGCACCTGCTCTGGTTTTTTATTTTGTAATTTTAAGTCACGCTAGGCACTGGAAACTTCCAGAAAAGTATGATACATTATTTATATTTAAATAAGTAACTGTGAATGTAGCCACAGTTCTGGTCAATACAACTAATTAATAATTTCCAAGTCCAAAGCATTGTATTTTAATAAGAAAAGAAAATAACTGGGATTACTTGAGCTTACTGTGAAACTGTAAATGCAACAGCACCTTGCAAAAACCAAAAAAACTAGTGCCTTAGAGAGTCAAGATCAAGCTTACAGGATCACATGCGTTGAATACACCCTTGAGTTTTTCAGAATGAGCTATACTTTCCCCTTACAATATATTCTCCCCTATTAGAGCAGGCTTGCACCGAGCTTCATCTGAAGGAACTTCCTCATTACTCTGAGCTGGTCCTTTGCTATTTGGAACAGTGATATCAGCAGGTGGACACTACTTATTAGCTGTCAATCTGAATATTTTCAAGAATAAGTGCAGAAGGTCTATTTCAGAGTCCTCTTATTAGGCTTCAACTGAAACAGTCTCATTAGATAAAACAGGCAATGCTGCTCCTGCAGAGCTGGAGACAGGACATCACTGGCTATACAAATGTTCTTCAGCTACTTCTCTCTTCCTCAGAAGCTGCATAGTAAAATAACACCACTAAAAGCTTAGAAGGGAGGCTTATTTCATAACACCTGACTTGAGGACACTGGACCAGATGTCGCGCTTTCCATTGCATGAAAATTTTTTAGCAGCTGTTAAAGGCTGAAGCAAAGCATTGTTTGATTCATAGCAGCTCACTGTCACTCTGTACCTAAAAGCTTAAGGCAAGTCATCTTTATGTCAAAAAATAAAAGCACCATTAATATAGAGACTTCCATATCTTAGTTGTCAGTAATTTCAGTTTGTGCTTTCTGGCTAAACAAAACCTTATTCATCTCTTCCTTTAAGCCTTTTTTGTGTCATACATAGTGTGTTCCCAGAAAACCCTACAGGCAAGTCTCCCTAACAGCTCTATGCTTTGAAACACCAGTGATCTTAATTGCAACATGGCATCACATTTATTTTATGGCTTCTAGACACACTACACATGGGCAGACAATGTGTCAGGATTTCAGACACCACAGAAGATGACAAGTGTAAGGATGCTATCACCAGAGTTATGTTACTGTGGGCTATCCCTGTCAGCTGGCTCAGTAAGCCTTGAAGCTCACTCCACAAAACTGTGATCAGATGGTGAGCTGGTACTGCAGTTTTGTCCCAGGTTTGCTCAAATGTATAGCTCTTAGTGACAGCAGAAGTTGTGATTTCAAGTTTGGCAGGGAAAGAGCATTAATATTGATCTGGTATCCATGCAACCCAAGTACACATGACTGGTATGAATGCGAATGATCAGTTTCTCAGAGATGACACTAAAATAAAGACAGTGATAGTGATGCAAAGAAAATGTTTCCAAAGTAATGCCGAGTGTTGCTTTGTTAGAAGAACAGAGCACTGTTCTGCTTTTTCATGCATCCAGATGAGCACCAATTCTGAAACTCATCCTGCAGCCAGTAGATCCTACATGGATGTAAAGAGATTGTGTATGGCATGAAACATTTTCCTTTTTTAAACTCAGGCTTCTCTGTACTGCTATTTCTAAGTCGTGCTTTTTTTTCCTCTTTGTAATTGAGGCATTGCATATATAAGGGTGTACAGGACGCAGTTTAGTGCCTCTCTCCCTGTTGGAACAGCATAGCATTCAGCTGTCCCCTACAACCAACCTCTCACAGTGAGCTGTGATGTGAGCTAAGCCCAGGAGGGCAAGTAAACGAAGATGACAGAACAAGCGAAAGCACAGAGGGAGAAAACATGAAAATCTTCTCTGTATTTTTCATCATCTTTTTTCCCATTCTTTATTGGCACTAAAAGCATACAAACTCTAGGAGGAAATGGGATGTTTTGCAGAAAAACTTGCAGAGTACATCAGACCAGGCAGAAGTACAGTGATGGCAAGTGAAGCACTGGCTCCACTGAGTCAATGGCAACTCTTCTCCTCTTACCTTTAGCAGGGTCCAAATTCCCCCACATATCATCATATTAAGCTACTGTTTGGACTTCAGTTTGGTTCAAGTGGCTTACTTATTTCATTTCTTGAGATTAGAAATACTGCTAGAGAAAAATAATTCCTGCGAAACACATAGAAGGAACTTCAACACCCTGTGCATTAGATTGCATCCTTGGAGCAATAGCAAGTATGAATTATATCTCTAAAACCGAAAACTTCCTCTCTCTTTTTGCGCTGGGGAAGTCAGTATGAGCTGCAAATTATGACCGCTTCCCTTCCCTGTTCCCCACACTTTGCCTCCTGGACCTTCACTCACTGATTCAGCTCTACTGGCCAAAGCAATAGCGTGAGGACATGATTAAAACCTTTCTTTCTGTCCAGCCACATGCTCTGTTCCCAAGCAGGCTGCATAGAAATAGCATCTCTGTGCAGGCATCAATGGCAAGGAACAGCCAAGCCCCTTGACCTTGAATTCCAGACTTTTCAGTTCTTGCTTTTTTATTTCAGTCCTAACTTCCCTTGTAGCTGTGGTATGAAAGGAATGAAAAAACCTGAATTCAAGCATTTTGGGATAATACTTAATATTGAAGAGCAACATTCAATTTGAAATTTTCTTTCATTTTTCCTTGAGAAATAATTGCAAGTGATTGAATAAATAAATCCCACCATTTCCAGCTTTTTATTTACTTAATAGTAAATTACTATTTACCATTTACTAAAATAGTAATTACTTGAGATGACAGAACTGCTTCCATACTTGCTGCTGTTACCCTATTAGTTATTTTAGACTAATATGAAGTGTGAGAACTATTTTATGCATTGTTCCAACTAAATATTTGCACATTTTTCTTTAATCTTAATACAGGAGTCTTGCTTTTGCTCACATTTTTTCTTGAACCCACTGAAAATTACCATAAATATAAACCCCAGTAAAAGTCAGGCAAGCTGTCTCTGTAACCTTTGACACATTGAGAGTTGTCTTTCTTACTGAAATATAGGAGAAGAGAGTGAAACTTGAAGTGTTATTTTATAGCTAACAACTTGAAATTCTGAATAAGCATGTCAGGATATGAAGAAAACTCTTCTGATTTGTTCCAGAAAAATGTATTGTCCTTGAATACTGTATTCAAAGAGGTATTTTTGAGAGCTCTACCCATAACAAAGAGAGGCATCCTTTGACTCTGAAACCACTATGATTTCCTATATTCATTTCATAGAATGGCCTTGCGCAGCATATAGAAAACTGAAAAAGACTCGATTTTTCATGCAGAAGATGTTTTCTGGTACTGGAAGAAATATAATAACAGAGCTATTTGAAATAGATGTTTTGATTACTATCTTGTTGATTTTAATTTTTTGTTGAGGGATTGTCTTTTAACAAACAATAACTACCAAATTTCAAATGAGTGAATGATTCTGACTTTCATTTTTTTTCCCTTGCTGAGCTATCTCTTAACAATATGGAAGAGGCAATACCTCAAAAATGGCAATTAAAGAAAAGAAATCAGTGGAAGAAATTTAGAACTTTATTCTAAAAACAGAACTTGTCTGCCTCTTGTCATCTTGCTATGCAATAAAATGTTGTGATATTCAAGAAGGTGCTTCCTGGTTGGGAAGAAGTAATGGATAAATGCAAAAAAGTGAAATGACTTCTAGCAATGACTTAACTTCTACTGCAACATCTGATGTTAACATCCCAAGCCCCTTCCAGGTTCCTAACTGGGAAAACAATTATCCTGAGTTCAAATCGATTAATAAATGAGAAAAAAGCTAACTGCAGCCACGGAGTTACTGAGCAGCCTATGGAGGTTATCAGGAGCTCGTCTAATTCTGACTGTGTCAGCTGATGTAGCAAAAGCCTAAAAATGAAAACTATTGCCCCATCTATAAAATTTACCAAAATGTCTACAATAACATTAATGTTAAGGCAGCGTACTTGTGCTGCAAGTTTTCAAGCAATCTCTCTTTCCTCTGTCTGTTCACTAGGTAAGTGATTGGTCTCCACAGTGACCCAGGCTATGGGATTTTGGGGTAAAGAGAAGAGAAAACAGACCTATGAAAGAAGTAATTTGAATTATGGCTCATTAATGAAAAATCAGCTCCAAAATTGTTTCTTTAAGATGCTGTCTAGGAAGCCACTGGTGCAAATACAGCTGTAGAGTTTATCAACTGCAATAGCATGTTGTCTATGCTGATATTCATATTGTCTAATTATTAGTTTCTCCAGGCAGTCTGAATATGTGCATACGTAAAGCTATTACTTAAAGAAATGCTGACTGACAAACTAAAGTATGCCACATGCAGACACTGAAGAATATCCAGCTCTTGAAGGTTTGTCATCCTGATCCAAAAGGAACTGGAGTGGGCTCAAAATGCTAATTCAAGCTCATTCATTTTTTATTTTACTTGAATGCAACTTGATCAGAGTGAAAAGAACCATTATTTCTTCATAATTCAGCTGGTTCACACCTAGCTAGATTCCTCCAAAGAAATGAAGCAACTGAATGCGAGTATGGTGCAGTCGTGATGGATGGTAGGAGTTTAGCATTTGTGTACATGGATGCTTGAAAGGTCTACTAATGGGACATTGCCTGCTATGCCCTAGTTCTTTTATGATATGTGAGCAGCAGTAGTGAAGAATTCTGCTATAGGATATAATGAAGTGGGAATCAACTGATTAACCTGGAAAATATTCCAGGTTTGACAATCAGGTCTGTGGGATAAAATATTTATTGTATAAGGTAGGAAGAAGAGAGAGAGAGTTACAGTCTGCAGAAAATGCCTTCCAATTGCAAAATGAAAATGAACTACTTATGTCATCCACATTAAATCCAAAATTTCATGATGGCATTGCTTCTCTGCAGCATCTATTATTAGTATTATTTGTATACCCCCAAGAATGAGCTTGGTATTTGATAGATAAATATAAAAAAAGTCTCTGCTCAAGAGAGCTCACAAGCGAAGAAAGTACAGAGTGAATATTGCTGTAGAGTGCTTGTCTTTGCAACCTTAATGCTTTTTATCACAGTAGCTTGTGTATCATAAAAAGTGAAGCTTGAAAGTACATTTCAGTGACGCTCATTGAATGTCCTCAAAATATTATCCTCATTTTATGGTTAATATCCATAGAGAGGGCTCTATAGCTTTATGTTAAAAACGCTAAGTGACAAGAAGCTTAGGTCTGGAATGAAATGGTGCAGTATTCAGCAACTCCCAAATGACATGAAAATCCAACCCCACTCAATGTCTCACTGCCTGATTTACAAAATTCATCCAGCCCTAACTTTATGCCCGTAAGGTCCTGCGAACTCTGTAAGGGTGGAACCCTGAGGTTTATGCTGAATCACTTGAAGATCAAGACCCAGCTATGGCATCTGAAAACTAACATGTCTTGGAAAGAAGCAACAAAAAGGAACAATTATCAGGCAGTTGAGCAGGGAAGGTGAGAATGTGAAAAGTCTTAGTGTTAATTATCTCTGATTTCATTGCAACCTCATGGTACATTTACAGAAGATCTAGCAAGGAATTTTTTAAACAAATACTTGTCCAATATTTTGTTCTGAAAAGTGAGGTTTTATAGAATCACAGAATGGTTTGCATTGGAAGGGACCTTTAAACATCATCTAGTCCAACACCTCTGCCATGGGCAGGGACATCTTTCACTAGATCAGGTTGCTCCGTGCCCCATCCAACCTGACCTTGAACACTTCCAGGGATGGGGCATCCACAACTTCTCTGGGCAACCTGTGCCAGTGCCTCACCACCCTCATCTTAAAAAAATTCCTCCTCATGTCTAATCTAAACCTACCGTCTTTCAGCTTAAAACCATTACGCCTTGTCCTGTCACTACAAGCCTTGGTAACAAGTCTCTCTCCATCTTTCTTATAAACCCCCTTTACGTATTGAAAGGCCGCAATAAGGTCTCCCTGGAGTCTTCTCCTCTCCAGGCTGAACAACCCCAACTCTCTCAGCGTTTCTTCATAGGAGAGGTGTTCCAGCCCTCTGACATTTTTGTGGCCCTCCTCTGGACCTGCTCCAACAGGTCCATGCCCTTCTTGCTCTGGGGACCCCAGAGCTGGACGCAGTACTCCACGTGGGGTTTCACCAGAGCAGAGGTGGAGAATCCCCTCCCTCGACCTGCTGACCACACTTCTTTCAATGCAGCCCAGGAGATGATTGGCTTTCTGGGCTGCAAGTGCACATTACCATCTCATATCCAGCTTTTAATCCACCAGTGTCCCCAAGTCCTTCTCGGCAGGGCTGCTCTCAATCCATTCATCACCCAGTCTGTGTTGATACTGGTGATTGCCCCAACCCATGTGCAGGATCTTGCACTTGGCCTTGCTGAACTTCATGAGGTTCACACTGGCCCAATTCTCAAGCCTGTCAAGGTCCCTCTGGATGGCAGCCTTCCCTCAAGCGTATCAATTGCACCACTCAGCTTGGTGTTTCTGGGACAATTGCTCTTTCAGGAGGGAAAAAAGATAAGGAAATTTTTACTGTAAAATGGCCAGCTCTGAGGCATAGTCTATTACTGAGCATCTGAGGTATTTGTATTTTGCTGTAGTGATTTTATGTACATTTAGTATTTACGTAAAAAAGCATATGTACATTAACTGTGTTAGCATCAAAGACTACAGCCCGTGAAATTCTGAGAAATGGCACTTATGCTCTGGCAATTTATTTCTAAGTATTTTTCCCTTGCCTGTAGGAGAGAAATGAATAGGAGAATAATTCTCTGCCAGCATGCTTTGTTGTTTATCAGGCAAAGTAAATAACAGTGTGGGAGGTGAGTAGCATTAAAATTTCAAGGACAATCTGAAAAGCTGGACCAGAGTACCAGTATAACTCAACTTTTCAAAAAGCCTTGACTGGGTTTTCCATATTTGACAAACCACCGAGGTAGGGCATTCCCTGGGTTCCTTTTGTGCTTAAGACATCTGAAGACAAACTGGGAACTGCAGAAAATCTTCCCCCCCCCCCCCCCCCCGACAGTTTTCCATAATAAGAATGAATTGCATTATTTTTACTACTGTTTTTCTGTCATTATTCCCCATCTTTTCTCTGTCTTTTGCTTACATAGCATAGGTGAGACTAGGAAGATAATTACTTTTTAAATTTCATTTGGAATATATTAATAAATTGCTTGTAATATTCTTATAGCTCAACTGTAAATGACTTAAAAAGTTTAAAAAACACAACATTTTTCTAAGGATTTTGTATATTATATTGTTTTTATGATGCTATTTATAGGTAAGTTGTTACATTATAGTAATACTAAAGGCTCCAGCTATGAAACTTGTTGCAGAAATGAACGTATAGGCTTTATCTGTAGGAATAGTGTCTTATTAGTAAATCAACATTATTCGTCTTGTTGAAGTTCAGCTGTCTGTTCCCCTAGCATCTACACCATACAATAACAAACACAACATGGATATCACCGGCCCCAGGTACCAGTGGTCACCTCTACAACAAGACATGCTCAAAAATGACAGATGACACAATGGCAATTGTATCTTTTGAAAAGTGTGTACGCTGTTTCACAGCAGAAGTTTGGCTTTTGGAGTTATTCTTCATCCATTTTCTAGCATAATCAAACAGTTCATTACACATTGTGTTCTGTCCAGTGCCCAGACTAGTAGCCATAGACTTTTGTGCATGTGTATCTGAGAGGGTAACAAGATGATGGGTAGCTCCTTCTTTCAGTACATTTCCCAGAATAAGACTGCATAACTGGAGACTCTCCATCAGGAAGAGAGATTTCTCCATTTGTCTCCCCTTTCTCCCTTCCACTCCCATTGCTTCGGTAGAGCCCCACATTGCCTTTCAGAAATTTAGCTCAAGAGTTAAGATGTAGTTCTGGACCAAATGAACAAAGGAGACTGTTCCTCTTTGCTACATCCGCTCTGACACAGCAGTCAGGACCATGATTTGCCACTCCCTCAGGCTTGCCCCAGGGCATCCTCTCCTTTTGTCTCACAACATGGCTTCAGTCACTTCCTGAGGCTGGAAAGCAGGAGGAGGTGAGATGAGACCCTCAGCCTTCACTGAGTTAAACACTAGAGTTAAAAGGCACATTTGACCATCTTTATACCACTTAAAAAGGCCTGATTTTATTTGATTTTAATCCCAGTGTTGAAGGCTCTTTCAGACTTATTTTGACTGATAGCACCTCAGGTGGATTGCAGTGGGCGGGTATCACTGATCTTCAATACCTGGTTCTTACTGATGAATTGTACCACACAGCTTTCAAAAAGGGACATAACTTCAATTAACTTCCTATCTGTTTGTAATAACATGAAGATAGATAAGAACAAATTATTCCTTTTCTTTTCCACTAATTATCTATGTTCATACTACAGAAACCAGAAGTGTCTTCTATGTGTCAGTACTGTGAGGTGCACTGAAGAATTAAATGCACCCATTTAGATTTTCTCAATGAAGTTTTATTAAGCATAGAAAATAGTTTCAAGATGTGTTAAGAGGTAAAAGTAGCAGCATAGCCACTTTTCAAACAGCTCAGAAGCTTCTCTAAGTGAATCCAGGGTAGTACAAAAACAATTTTCTACTAGAAATGAATTTTCATTAGACACAGAAATCACAGAACGATCATCTGCCAATGACAGAGACTATTATAATCAATAGCAGCATGACAACTCAGTTTAGCAAATACGTGAAATACTTAAGTGTGAAATAATTAGAACCTCTGCTTTTGGCTTAAACACCCTCCTACATTCATTTCTAACCATTTCTAACTCATCCTCTTGATGGATTGAGACACACCATATCCGACACAGGAGTAATGTAATGTATTCCGTTAAAGGCTGCTGATTATAAGCACATGTGCACAGTGACAAACAATTAGTGTAATGATCCAGTGATTGCAAAGCTTATCACAACATTATATAAGATCGCATGCACTAGACATTACCCTGAACACCTTTTCACATTTTCCATACTACGCTACTGTAGAATGCAAATTTGTACATTGAACCTGAAAGGCTGCAAAGGGACTGATCTATATAAAGCCTGTGCTGGGGAAACACTGCCTTCCAGCAAATCTGGAAAATAAATTAAAAGTGATTAGGATAAAGTGATGGAAATACAGAGGCAGAGTTAAGAGTTAGCACTCTGCTCAGTATTTATTGAAGCAAGATGTTTCCAATATGAACCCATTGCAGGAAGTCTGATGGCATGGAGTTCGTTTACCCCTGTATCCCCGGGTGCTCAGTCACTGCTGCTTGCCCAGAAACCCCAGAATCAGGGTCCATCAATGCTCAGCACAGGCACCCTGCTGCCTGGCACAGGCACCTTTAGTTGAGGGTGATTGCCAGCGACACTTCACCTATTTACATGGGCTATACATTGTGCTACAACAGTACTGAATTAACAATCTGCCTTCCAACATCCTCCAGTGAAGGTAAGAGGGGAACAGTGCTGCGTGTGTGTTCATTTCTATCTCAGAAGTAACATGCAGAGGCAAGTGAACCAAGACCTGCGGGGAGAGCAAGCAGATTTCTCCCCTCCCCTCCTCTTCTTTTCTGTCAGGCCTGTGAGCTGACAAAGCCAAAAAAAAGTGGGGAGAAGCCCCCCCCCCCGCCCCGGACTGAGATGAGTGGACAGAGAAGGGGTCACATGGCAGGCGAGGCCAGGGATGGTGGCAGAGGCCTGTGCCCCATGCAGGCCGCAGGCCTCCCTGCGGGGGAGAAAGTGTGGGTACGACTAGGAGTAAAAGGAATAAGGAAAGGGATACAAGGAAATAAGGGCACAGCAGCTCCCCGCCTCTTCCAGACGAGGATTTTTTTTTTCTTTTATCACTTCTCCCACTTACCACTTCTCCCCTTCCTTAGAGGTTTCTGAGCCTTTGCTCCATTTACACACTTTTTTCCTTTTCCCTGAACTTTGTTTCTCATGCAGGGCCCATCAGTAAAAGAAAAACATAACCCCATGTGTAACAGGCACAAGTCGCAGGCTTGACGTAGCCGGGAGCTGCAGTGGTGCCCAGGGCAGGAGGAGGACGTCAGCTGCCCTGAGCTGTTCGCAGCTGGTGACAACCGGTTCCAGCCTCCTCAGAGGCTGAGCTAAACAGGAGGAGCAAATCTGAGAAGCATACAGTGTGCCTGCACAAGCATATTTAAGAAAGAAACTGGCAGCTGCAGGGGAGGGGCTGGAGGGGGACACCCTGAGCCAAAAGGGACAGGGACACCGTGAGGAACTGCGGCCGCGGGCGACCCACACTGGGGCAGGGACACTAAGGAACAGCATGGGAGGGACATCAATGAAGAGCAAAGAGTGGAAAAAGCATCACGTGCATGATGACCCCAGCCTCTATGCCGCATGTTGCCTCACTGGGAACAGTTTGACAGGCACGGGGTAAACTGTGGTGAAAACAGGGAAGGTTTGGACAGGTGAGGGGTGAGGATAGGTGTCCGATGAATGGATGTGTAATTGTGCACTTTTTTCCTCACTGCCCAAATTAATGATCAGAAGTTTTGTTTTGACTGGCAATCAACTCAGCTTCCTGGACTTGAAACTTTTTGGTCCATGACAATGCAGAAGAAAAATTTCTTTTGGACTATAAAGTGTATTTTTGGGTTCCCTGGGCATCCTTACAGTGCACTTCATCTTTCTTCCTTTTGTTCTCCTCCCCTCTCTTCTAATTCTTTCCATGAGTCCTCTGGAAATGGATGATAAACTGCCATGAGATGGTATCTCTTCCTCAGACGGTTCTGGATCTGGAGTTTTTTGCAGTGAGGGGATTGTGAGCAGTGATTCCTGGCCTTTAATGATATGAAAATGTGACATGTTGCCTTTGTATGGGGTTGAGAAACATCAGTTGCAGTTGCCTTTAGTTACTGAGTAGGCAAACACAAGAGACAAAATCATAATCTGTGCCTTCAAATACTAAGTGTCTGCGCCATCCCTGCCCTGATCCAAGCTCCCATTGCCTTATAGAGCAGAACTGATAAACAGGTAGGATCAGAGTATGCACACAACCAAAACAATAACTGCGTGTCCCTATATTGTGTGTCAGAGCTCTCAGTTCCTGAGGCACTGTGCTGCCCCTTGAGCAGAAGGTATCTCTGCTCTATTGGAGGAGGACTGGCTCCACAGCTGACGTGTCAGTCTGTGCATTAGAAAGAAAGGTCTAGTTCAGTAAATCTGTTCTTGATATTTTCTTGTTAAAAGCATTTCTCAGTATATACAGCTCCCTTTTATCCCTGTGTGGAAGAACAGAGAGCACAGGGCGGAAGGAGGTTACAAGTTTAGATCCTCAACCCACATTCACAGTTCAGGTGTTACTTTTTATAAGGTATCGCAACAGATTCAGCCTATTGCTGGGACAGAAAGGTCCTTACTCCCAGTCCAACATCTAGGACACTTGGCAGTGATGGGCAAGCAGTTAAAATAAGTTCTGCCACATTCTGCCAAAGTGCTTATAATCTAGGAGATGGGACAACAGATGCTCTCAGACAGGCAGGGGAGGACAAGGTAAGAACAAGACATGCTTGGGCAGTATGACAGGACAGCTGTCTTTGTCAAATATTTGCATGTGTACTTGGAAATGCAAATTTTAAGAGAATGTATTGCAAAGCAGATCCTTGAAGATATTGAAAAGTATTCTCTTCTGAGCATAAGAAATGGAACGGGAAAAAAAAAAAAGGCAAAAAAAAAAGCATGGGTGTTCAGGTATTAGCAGCTGGAATGAAGAGTTGGCTGGAGGAGCAAATGGGAGGCAACAGATGAATGACTGCCTAAACAAACCGGTCAGCTCCCGGCTGAGCACGCCACAGCTCTGTGTATTCCAGGCTCCAGAAGAGATGAACATCAAAAGCACAGGCGGCACGTCGGCAATGCACTGTTGAACGGGTGTCAAATGGGAGACTGACATGGTATTAGCATTTGCTGTTATTTGGGGTTGTGTAATGGGATACCAGTATGTTCTGTGTGAGGACAAGATTGAGCCAGAACGATAAGTCGTATTTCATCTCACTAAATTTTTAGGTTACTTTTCTGTCAACTTTGTGACATACCCAGATGGTGCTGCTTGAGGAATATTTGTGTGGTCGGGTGCTTTGCAGCACATTGTTAAATTAAAGCATTAGCTGAATTTCCTTTTTAAAAGCTCACTCAAAACTTTATTATTGCTGAAGTGACAATGGGAGTCACAGGACTGAAAAGAATTGTACTCTGCACCTGTCTGACATTATCTTCCATCTAGCTCCTACCTGCTCAGTTAGAATGTGTTCAAGAGAAAAAAAAATAACTAATCATTTAAAGGGCATATAATGTGGTAATGCCTAAATTGCTGCTAGTGCTATTTATAAATAATTCAAAATAAAACGAGAGCCACAGCAAACACAGCTGTAGTTTATTTGCTGTCACCCACCTGCTGGTGAATCTAGCATTGAGCTGTAGCAGCTGCTTATCAGCTTCAAACAAAAAAGGGTCCATTATTGTTGTTATTATTGTCATACTAAAACTCTCACCTGGATACCTGCAACTGGCAAAACCTGGTTCTTGGTATATTTTTGTCAACTGGCACACCAGAATTTTCTCCACTGCCAGTCAGGACATTCATCTACAGTCTGATGCAAACCTCCTTGGTATTCCATGTCCTTCAGAGATAGCCTAAGGTAAGCAAGAATGCTGCTGACTGTGCATGCAGTTATTTTCGCAGAAAATAATAGGGATGAAAATTCTTTAAGTTCCACATGAATAGGGTATTCTTGTATTTGTGTGTCCTTGTATTTGGCATTCTCCGAAAGACAAGCTTCTGAAGACAATATATTGAACCTTAATATCTGCCTATCCCAATCGATACAAGTGTCATGCCCCCTGCTAATTAAACACAAAATACTCTCCTCAGTATCCCACCCATTTGTACCCACTGAGGATTTGACTGAAATACTCCTGAAAATATGATTTTTCCTCACATTTCTGATCTGTATGGATTTGCAACATAGCTAAATAACCAGATGGATTTTTTCTCTGCCCTGTGAAATTTCTCTTTTTTAACCATGTATCCTGAATATCTGCTTGATATCCACGTAAACTAGCCTCAGGATGTATGATGACTTTCTTAGCTCTGTAGCTAGTCACTATGAAAAGAACATTCTTTGGTCCTATAGGACTTCCTAACCATATATGCAGAATAAAAAAAAAAAAAAAAAAAAAAAAAAAATCTGCTTATCAACACAAAATAAAATGTTGTGAAATCGTAACTCGTCCAAAAGTAGGAATATGTAAGTGAGAAAGGAACTACCAATGCAACTCTAACACCTGTCATAAGGGGATAGAAAGCCTTAATGGCTAGGTCCACTGTGTTAATCGTCAAAGATGACAGTTGTCTGTACATCAAGTCCACACTCCAATACCAGAAGTCTAAAACACATCTAATCTGTAAGCCGTTCCTGCTGCCCTCTCTATGTTCTTCCTCGTGCAACTCCCTTTTCCTCAGACACAAGGGTTAGCTCAATTATTTACTTTGGCTACTTGATTTTAATTGGCTGCATACACAAAGTTGCAAAGCAGTGGTTAAATGAGCAGTGCACTTTCCCCGGGCTCAACTGTTAAAAAAGGAAAACGGGAACAGGAAGGCTCTGCCATGATGTGGGGAGAGCTGTGTTGGATGCAGTCATGGGATGGATATAAAGACGAAGAAGTGTTAGTTTTAAAAATAAAATGTTCCAAGGAACAGCTTCAGAGAGCTGGGGAAGGAATTTGATTTTCCCTTGGTTTTGTCCAAGAAATTAAGGGACTAGGGGGAGGGTAGCTTCAAAAAAGCACACAAAGTGGTTTCCTATTTGAATGGGAGTGACGTCTGCCAACTGGTGGCAAAAGTTCACTTTTTACTCTGCTTATGGAACATATCTTGCTAATAGACCAAACAGAATAAACAGATTCTTTCTTCATACAAATATGAAGTGTTTGGAAGAGCTGGGGAGGAGGAGTGCCAGGCAAAAGGGGAGAAGTGAATTGAAGCCTTAGATGCTTTTAAAGTCTTCTCTATTTATAATCACATCCAATTCAACTGAAATATTTGGCAAAAATGCACATAATCTTTAAGAGGAAAAAATGCATCTTTGTAAGAAGTGTTTTCCCCTAGAAATCCTAGGAATATTACTTGTAAGTCTTTTAAAATACAAAAGCTTCAATTACTGTGCTAGCAGACCCTGCCAGCATTATGAAATCAAAGCTGACTTTGAACAGTAAAATATAGGTTACAGAATGCACAGTAGGGTTTCCTGGTTTAGATCTATAGCTTCCAAACTAGGGAATAGCTTGCAATTATTTGACAGATCTCTGGAAGATATCCCTTTCCTCCAGCATCAGAGAAGGGGGAGTGTTCGCTTAATGTTTCAGGGTCCTGACTCCAAGTTTTTTATTTCTCTCTCTCTCCAATGAGCAATTATTATCTCAGGAATCACTGATTTTCCGCAACTCCTTACGTTAATAGACTCAAATGCTAGGGCCTAAATCCAACAAAAGTCCCTTCCAATTGTGCATGATTAAAAGAAGATAAAACTTAAAGCAGGATGTTCAGAGTGAGAGAACGAAATTCGTCAAATCGCTTGTACTGCTAAAACAGTAGGCAAGAAAAATTAGGATCTTATTCCCTCAAGTATTGTCAGGTCTTTTATACTGACATAGGTACTTTTTCAGTTGACTTCAGGATACATTTTTTTATATGAAGTCATAGTATTTTACTACAACCATTCCTAGTTTTTAGGTGAGTGGATTGGAAATATGAATTCCTGAGTTTTGATCCATTTCCTCACAACTTGCTGCTTGGCATTGGACACGCCTGCTTTATTTCAAAGGAAATTTCAAAGAGAATACTCCCTTCCAAAGGAATGGGAAGGGAGTGGACTTCGGAGAGTTCCCTAGTGATCAGAGAAGGGAAAAAATACCCTGTTCAATGGGATTTGCATAGTGATCAGTGATGGGACTACTGCATCATGTTTACCAGGCTGACTGTTTGGGGAAAAGGGGAAGGGGGGAGGGATGGATCAAAGAATGGAGCTACAGGGAGTCTAAGCAGGGCAGTGCAAAGCGTGCATGCGAATTTTCCCAGAAGTAGTCAAATGGCTGTTTTACTAGAGCTCTGTATGCAGCATCATGACACAGAGGCACGGTGAGAGGAATGATGAAGAGGGAGAGAGTGAAAAGAAGGCAGTTTCAGTCCCCACAAATTACCAGGTGGTAACTTTATCAGATAGGCTGGTGGTCTTAACATTCAGTTTTAAAAACAGAACTCTATGTTGCTGTGTTTGGTTTTTTTGGAAATGTTCCTTACCTTGCAGACTTTCAACAAACCACAGGACTTTCCTGTAGCAAAAAACCAGTGCTGTTTGTGCACTGTATTCATTCTTGCGGTTGTGAAAGTGAAAGACTCATGCTGTGCTACCGTTTCTTGTGCTCAAACTCTATTAGTGCCCTCATCATATAAACAAGATATCAAAATGCCTATGGCAGCACAGAGCAGCAGCATTAACAGAGCACCACAAGCCCTTTGCATTGTGTAATTCAGTCTGGGAATTCTGATGATCTGAACTGTCAGATGTGAAGCCCTCCTACATTGTTAGGGGTGGAATTTTGCATAACTGAAAAGTAATTATTCCTTCATATGCAATAAGACTGTGAGTCAAATACTTAAAAGTATTTCTTCGCCTTTGGAGCTGAAGTGCTATTGCAAACCATGGAATTTGTATTCCTAAATAATTTTGGAGCTTGTGAAAATTTACGCATGCAACTGACATACTATTTCAGCCATGAACATTTTTAACATACACTTTTCCTAAAAAAATTCTAACATTTATTTTGTAACCTACATTTCTGCTATTTCCATTCATAACAATGTCAGCAATGTTCCATCTAAAGTTCTGAAAACGGTCTGCAGCATTCAGTTCCTGCTTCTGCCCCTCTCGCTCTCTTCTGATGGAAATGAATATCCTGATGCTTCATTTTCATGACAAAGACCATAGCAGAAAATAATACAGACCAAGTCTTCTCCTGACATTGACTGAGGTAAGTAAGGAGAATAGGATGAAAATAACACATTCCTCACATTTTAATGTCGTTATCAACAGGAATCCATAGATACCAGTTACAGAGGTGATATTGGTATGCATCATGTTCAGCATTGCAAGTGTTGCATGAGTTACATTTTAACAGTCTTTTTCATATCTGCAGTATTGACATGTATTTCAGGCATGATCAAAAGAGTTCTTCTGCAGAGAACAATGAAATATGATTACATCTGTCATAACTGCAAATTTAAGGAAGATTATTTGTGACTGTATATTTTTTATAATTTGGAGAGGAACTGGTATAAGTCTCAGAGCAGTTGCAATCTGGCTTTCATGGGTGTGGAGAGCCAAGCTCAATCTTGGTCTTTCCCTCTGTCATGCTGGTAGTGATCACTGCAGGGCCAGAGAAGAACAAATGATTAACAAGATAACAGAAGTAGTGATAAATAGGAAGTGGCCGATGCTAGTTTATCCCTTAATGAGATAAAACTCATTAATGGGTGAACATTATCTTTTTCTTTTTTTTCCATCAAAGTATGAAGCAGAGAGAACCCCAGCTAGAATGGCAAACAGATGTGCAATCTGGGAGGCACTGGATGTGAAATCTGAGAAATACTGCTTTCTCCCATATATAAAAAAATAAAGTGAAAACACGGATATTTTCTTGAAGCTAAATAAAGACTTGAATTTGCAGATCAGAAAACAGCTAACAGGCTGAATCTACCTGAAAGTGAGGAATAAAAGAGTGAACTAATTCAGTTTACAGTAACGCTTAAAACTGTACTGTATGGCACCATTATTTGGAATGGAAGAAACCTAGCTCAGTGTCCAGGTGCGTTTTATATTTCCTCTGCCATTTTCTATGCCCATGCACATTTGGATGGCCAAATTTGCTGGGTTTCATCACTCATTGTTCCGAAGTAAGATGTCTGAATCACTGTGGTTCAGGTATGCTGTGACCAGCAGATCAAGGGAGGTGATTCTCCACCTCTGCTCGGCTCTGGTGAGACCCCACCTGGAGTACTGCGTCCAGCTCTGGGGTCCCCAGAGCAAGAAGGGCATGGACCTGTTGGAGCAGGTCCAGAGGAGGGCCACAAAAATGTCAGAGGGCTGGAACACCTCTCCTATGAAGAAACGCTGAGAGAGTTGGGGTTGTTCAGCCTGGAGAGGAGAAGACTCCAGGGAGACCTTATTGTGGCCTTTCAATACGTAAAGGGGGTTTATAAGAAAGATGGAGAGAGACTTGTTACCAAGGCTTGTAGTGACAGGACAAGGCGTAATGGTTTTAAACTGAAAGACGGTAGGTTTAGATTGGACACGAGGAAGATTTTTACGCTGAGGGTGGTGAGGCACTGGCACAGGTTGCCCAGAGAAGTTGTGGATGCCCCATCCCTGGAAGTGTTCAAGGTCAGGTTGGATGGGGCACGGAGCAACCTGATCTAGTGAAAGATGTCCCTGCCCATGGCAGAGGTGTTGGACTAGATGATGTTTAAAGGTCCCTTCCAACCCATACCGTATTGTGATTCTATGTTTCTATGCTTGTATACTCAGGTAATTCTATAGACACTGAAGCTCATAGCATGGTGCATTTTAGAAAATGGAAAGCGATGACAAAAAAACCTCTTTTTGTGTAAATTATGGTAAACTAGGTGTCTCAGGCAGATGCTTTGCTCTTTAAAGAGGACTCAAAACTTTGGTCCCAATCTACTGCCCTGCACAATCAAGTCCATTACAGCTAAAACATGAAAGTAACAATCAATGCAATGTACTGCTTTCAGCTGCCATAGTTTTCCATTCATTAATACTGATCTTGAGGACGTTACTTGAGACTGCAGCAAAAGTAATGAGAAGAAAATAAGACCTCATCTCCTCTCTGAGAAAATAGACTATCAATATCTCCATCTTCAGTACTCAGCACTGTGTTGGTGTCATGTTATATGTGCATACAGATATGCATATTTTCCAAGTATGGTACATGATGCCTGAAATGCTTGAATTTGAAAATAGTGGACTTTTCAGTATCAAATGTTTTTTTTGTCTGTAGCTTCTCCGAAATGTAATGGAAAGGTTTGTCTCTTGCTTGTTTGAAAACAATACAACTGTAAACCCCTAAGAAAGCTGTGAGACGGAAAACAATCAACTCTCCTGGGTAAACTGAGAAAGATGAAAAGTGTGACCCATGCTTTTCTCCAGTCAATCCATCCTCATGACAAGGATAGAACATGAATGGGAAATGGCATGAATTTAACCTGTCCTCTTTGCAGCTTTTCACCTGTAATTTTGTGTTTTTATTCAGCTGCTATAATAAATGTGATACACTAGGCTATCTCCAGGATAGGGTTATTTCAAGTATAATATGCTGTGTTGTTAACTGCAGCTGTGATTTATTTTCTGTGTTTGATATTACTTATAGATTCTCTTACACCCTAAACAAACTACTCTTGATACATTAGTTTATTCTTTTTTTTTGTTTTTCCCCTTTTAATTTTTTTAAACCAAGTCTTTGAATTCTGAAAGTCATTGTAAGAGGAAAGCAGGAATACAGCTCTGGGTGTTCCTGCTCCAGTAGCGCATGGTAAGATCAATTTGGACATTAAGCTTTAGCTTTTACCCTCATGCAAGCCTGCCAGGCAGTAGGTATTATTATGCCAGGAACTCTCAGCTTCATTATAACTTCAGTATGTTATCAGAAATCCATATATTAGGCAGACATACTGAATGACTCCATATTTTCTTACTTAAAGAAAAACTGATTTTTTTCATTCGGTTAGATGTATATATTCTTCAATAAATTATTTTTTATAATTTCATATATTTTGCTCAAAATACGTAAACATCCCCATTTAAAAAGAAAAAAAAAAAAGAGATTCAATTTTCTACTGGCGTTTGGTCCAAAATTAAATTACATAACTGATTGATTATAGTTTAATATCAAGTTGTCTCTGTAGGTGAGTATCTTTGATTCACATTAAATCAAACACATAGTGTTTACAATACAACGGAGACATAATTTTTTCTTTCCCAGTTCCCCCCTTGATTTGAGTTTGAATATTTTTCTAATTGTATATATTTTACCACAGAATTCATTTAGTTTTTTTCCCTGTGTCAGCAATTAGACAAGTTACATGGTACCTACTTAAGCTGTTACCTGCTTCTGGAGCAAAATTCAGGTGACAGTAATGAATCCGTTAAGTGCAAAGGAGCTGAACAGACTTACAGCAAGATGATGAAGCATCCAAGGAAAGGTTATCTTCTGGTTCAGTCTGCAAGCTAAAACGAAAAAATGCTGCTGCTGCTAGCACTAAAAATAAGCACACTGAAAAATTTTACTATTGCATTTAACTATTTTACTTAAAATGGCCTTATTTTGCTTAAAAAATACAACAAGCCTTTGTTGTTCTTCTTTCCTGCAGCTGAAAGAATGTCCATCACCTGCAGACAAAGATTAATGGTGATAAATAGGTGATGCAGTAGAAAGCATACAAAGATATATGAGGATGTGGCCTGAGGGAATTCTCTGATCTCAAAGCAGCAACAGTGTTTATGAAGGGAACTATAGGAGAAAATTCCCTCAGAACTTAAGGCTCTGATGATATTTATCCCAAGCATTTGAGCCAGAATGCATTATGCATTCATACTGAAGCTCCTTTCCTTTCAAACCAAAGCCAGTAATCACTGCTTTGGCACTCTAAATAGAGGGGTCAGCTCACCTTATCAAGTTGCTGTGCCTGATGGCATGCAGTGCTGAGAACAGAATGTTGGACTACATTGGCAAAACTGTGAACTTTCCCTCGTGTTTTTAGTAGTGGTTGGGACAGAACAGCCCCTAGGTAGAATGTGATTTCCATCCCAGGTAAGTTTATCATGCTTCATCTGGTAGTGACTGTCTTATAAACTGCCCATGCAACTACATACACGCATGACTGAGAAACAAGCTACAGGGGAAAGAGCAATGCCAAGCCATGATGAGCTACATTGGAGGTAGGCTCGGCAACATCTTCAAATGTTCTCAGACTGATAAAACATAGCCCATATGATGTTACGCACCTGAATCCATGCCTAGAAAACAGTCACTCCATATTAAAAGTAGATTTCTAGGATGTCTATGGGGAATTGGGGAACTACCTGAGTATTTCATTTTGGTTCAGTACTCTTCTGAAGTTAATATCCTGACTGTCCAGACCTACCATTATATGATTTGCACTATGGAATGGTTTCAGAGTGCTTACATGACATTTATTTAAAACTAGACCAGAAAAACCTGCTCTGGGAGAGCACCAAATGGGTGCTAACTGCAAATGGGAGATCAGCCCATAGGATCAAACTGGAGCTAGTCTAAAGGAGGCACGTATGGTTCTCATTTGCATTTGATCCTCCATGCCAGCTGTTTCATTCTACAGATCTACTCCTACTGTATGGCAACACGTGGTAAGGACAATATAGCTGTAGAGAAAAATGGGGCTGGACCTCCGCTATGGAGGCATGCAGAATGCCCTTCATCCTTTCACCAGTTTGTGCACAAAATGGAGAACAAGAATAAGGCCACAGCCTGCTCTCCCTTCATTCTTCACTTTAAAAGGAAGAAATTGCTGAAGCAGCACAAAAATTTGGATTATATTTAGCTACTGACACAGAGACCCAAACAACATAGGCAATAATTCTGGATGTAAAATTTCTTCAGAGACCAAAAAAAGCTAATAGTGCAAAAAGTAAATATTTCAACGGATGCTGTCTTACAAAGACATGTGCAGCGTAGACAGAATGTAATTACATGCAACTGTTGCTTTTTTGTTCAAGGAACAGTATAAATCACAGTAATTTGTGTTTGATTTTTAAAGAATATGCTGTAGATTTGGGCGTGAATCAAGGAGCATGCCTTAGCTGAACTCTTTAGCTTTTATTCATTTGTTTGCATCGATTTTTCCGTGATTCTTAGTGTTTTTCTACTGTATAGAGAAAACAATATGGGAGACATCTGGTGGCCACTAATTAACAGAAGCTCTCTAATTTATAGTAATAATTGGGAGATCTACTACTAAGCTTATAAATGAGCAAATACAATTTAAAAAGTCAGGATAATGTATCACAAAATTCACCCCTAATTTATTTGCTACTTTAGTTTTAATTATTTATGGCTATTCATAGTGTATCGGTAAAATGCAGAGAACTGTTGTAAATGCAAATGCATCAGATTTACACTTCCAAAAACCCAGTTCTGAACTTTGGAGAAGTTTGGAGCCAAATTAGGACCTTGACTAGACAACTCAGAACTATCTCTACTATAGGGTCAAAATTTTTTACATATATTTTTAATTAATTTAAAATTATTTATCTATGTATAAAATTATTTACTAAAATTATGTATTCATTTATATTTGTTTTAAGTTTACATGGCTGATTGATATGAAGAGGTGACAGTATATAAAGGCATCAGTTGATGCCTCATCATTTGACTTATTAAAATAAGCATTTATCCCTCATGTCAATTTGCAACCCCTTCACCAACTTAGGATCTTCATATGTGTGTGCGTGTATGTGTGTGTAAAGATATATTTATTCACTTTTTTTTGGTCACATATGATAGCATTTCACTTCATTCTTTAACAAGGAAGGTAGAATGTTAAAATGAGTAGCTCTTGACGAAAGAACTATTTCCATTCAAATCGCAAGAGCAGTGTTCTTTTTCCCATCCCATTGCTTGGGAAAACCCTGAATAATAGACGTTACCATATCAGAAAGTCAATGTGTCTGTGACAGACAAAGAAGGAGAAGTGCAGTACGGTCTCTAACATCGAGCCGTCATAGACAGGGTTGTTAACAGAGGTGCTGCTGGGTTGCCCAGACTTCCCCCTGCTTAAGGCAGCATAGGTCAAAATCTGCATCCGAAACTTTACCTCCAATACCAAAGTAAGTAAGAATGTGGCCTCAGGAGAAGGAATGGGAGCTGCACTTTTGCTTTTGAAGTGACTGGGAGTTGATCTCAGCAATAAAATATCTTCAATTCAGGGGAAGGGAATAGAAGAAGGAGAGAGAGAGAAAAAAAATATTTCTGGGAAAACCTTCTAGCCATCTTTTTCAAATGCCGTGACTTCTTCAGCTTCTCAAATGGCCATACTGTGTTGCTGGGATCAACTCCCTGTCACCTGAAAAACAAACTCTGACTAGATGGTATCTTCATGAATTTCTGTGGGATTTCTGGATGTGCCACCACCTGGCTGGATCTATACAGTGCATGTGGCCTGCCCTGGACGGCTGGGCAGAGCAGCCCACACAGGTCCTGTGTGTGCCACAGGCAGTGGCACACAGTGTACACAGTGTACAGAAACAGAGGTGGGCAATGTGTCACTCCCTTTGGCTTCTGAAGGTGAAATGCTGGCATTCGAAAGGGTTTGCATATTACGCTGAAGTTTTAAACCATTCACATGTGGACACTTAACACAAAGTAAGATACAGTCATTTTTTTGGTTGTTTCCAGGTAGATTAGTGACTACTTGTGCTTTAAAAGTGTTCTTTACAAGAAAGACCAGACCTAAACATAGGTATTTATACCTTCTTAATTATGAAAATCAAGGCCACAGATTTGAAATGTTTAGCTGGTATTATTTATTTTCTGAAAAGAAACATCACAACTGCAGTACAAAGAATATTTCTTCTGTTTGTGATGATTCTGAGAATAGAAAGGAAAATTTACATCTGCGTGTTTGATATTTCCTGATTTTAAGGGAGCATTTTTGATACAGAATTTTAGGTTAAAAACATTGCTTCTGGGAGCCCAAGTGTACATTGAAAATTGAGCTATTGACCTAAATAAGAAATTAACATGATTTTATTTTGTTTAGGATCATTTGTAGATCAGGTGAAATGTTTATTTCCCCAAAGCTAGTAAGCTTTAATTTCTGCTAATGTTTTAATTTTTGCTGAGGTCTGATATGTCAAGTTGTTGTGCCTGGTAATTCAATATATTGGTTTCACAAATGTTAATGTATTCTTAATCATGTTTTTTTGTGCCCAGGTCTAACAGTCAACCTACCAGTCTATTCCCAATCTAATGTTATCTCAAAGGTATAAAAAAAGGAAACCTACATCAAGCATTTTGCATTGATTTTTACAAAAACTGTCAAAACATGTCACGATGTTATTCATGTCAGCATTTCTTGGAGGCTTAGAGTGTTTACATATTAAAAAATCCTTCTTCTTTCTGATACTGGAGATGTCTATCCAGTCAGTACATTCAATTTTGTCTCCATTTTAAATTGTTTTAGAGTAACTTTTGCTCTTATGTTGATTCTGCTCTCTCACTTAACCTGTTGTTACATCAATGTGATTCTGCTTAGTGCTGTGACTGTGTTTATGAAAGGCAGGTCCTGCTTGACTAACCTGATCCCTTCTATGACAAGATGACCCACTTAGTGCATGAGGGAAAGGCTGTGGATGTGGTCTACCTAGACTTTAGTAAAGCCTTTGACGCCGTTTTCCACAGTATTCTCCCGAAGAAACTGCCTGCTCATGGCTTGGACGAGAGTACTCTTTGCTGGATAAAAACCTGGCTGGATGGCCAGGCCCAAAGAGTTGTGGTGGATGGAGTTAAGTCCAGTTGGCAGCTGGTCACAAGTGGTGTTCCCCAGGGCTCAGTTTTGGGGCCAGCTCTGTTCAATATCTTTATCAATGATCTGGATGAGGGGATCAAGTGCACCCTCAGTAAGTTTGCAGACGACACCAAGTTGGGCAGGAATGTTGATCTGCTCGAGGGCAGGAAGGCTCTGCAGAGGGACCTGGACAGGCTGGATCGATGGGCCCAGGCCAATTGTATGAGGTTCAACAAGGCCAAGTGCCGGGTCCTGCACTTCGGCCACAACAGCCCCATGCAGCGCTACAGGCTTGGGGAAGAGTGGCTGGAAAGCTGCCTGTCGGAAAAGGACCTGGGGGTGTTGGTCGACAGCCGGCTGAACATGAGCCGGCAGTGTGCCCAGGCGGCCAAGAAAGCCAATGGCATCCTGGCCTGTATCAGAAATAGTGTGACCAGCAGGAGTAGGGAAGTGATCGTGCCCCTGTACTCGGCACTGGTGAGGCCGCACCTCGAATACTGTGTTCAGTTTTGGGCCCCTCACTACAAGAAGGACGTTGAGGTGCTGGGGCATGTCCAGAGAAGAGCAACAAAGCTGGTGAAGGGTCTAGAGCACAAGTCTGATGAGGAGCGGCTGGGGGAACTGGGGTTGTTTAGCCTGGAGAAAAGGAGGCTGAGGGGAGACCTTATCGCTCTCTACAACTACCTGAAAGGAGGTTGTAGCGAGGTGGGTGTCGGTCTCTTCTCCCAAGTAACAAGCGATAGGACGAGAGGAAATGGCCTCAAGTTGTGCCAGGGGAGGTTTAGATTGGATATTAAGAACAAATTCTTCACCAAGAGGGTTATCAAGCATTGGAACAGGCTTCCCAGGGAAGTGGTTGAGTCACCATTCCTGGAGGTATTTAAAAGACGTGTAGATGCAGTGCTTAGGGACATGGTTTAGTGGTGGACTTCGCAGTGCTAGGTTAATGGTTGGACTTGATGATCTTAAGGGTTTTTTCCAACCTAAATGATTCTACAATTCTATGATTCTATGACTTGAAAAATATAATAGTTTGGAAAATTGGGCCCTTGATTTTAGCTGAACTCAAAATGATATAAATAAGTGCAGATGTTCTTTATTTAATTTCTGATGAATCTGTTTTGGTCCAGCTCCCAGTTCAGCATGTGGAAATGTGTTGTGTCAGGTTCTCTTTTTACCTTGAAAAGGTTATGATTTTTAGAATTCTAGATTATTTGTGATATATTTTTAAAGAACTCTCATAAAATTTACAGAGCACCTACCTGTTCTCTATTAATCATCCACAGTTCTTAATGCCCATAGCCATTGTGTTTCGGCATTGATGCTCTGTCACAGATTTCAATATTCCAAAGCACCAAACCAGAAAAATCTTACAGATTTTATACATTATTATCATTATTATGCAGATTACTGCTTCCAGCACATAATAGTTTCTTCAGATGTCCTTGAGGGCTTGTGACTACTATTGAGAACCTTGCTAAACCTTAACACAATGAAACATTTTGTCACAGCATCACATTCTGGGTGAAGGAGCCATTGACACCATAAGGTGTCAATAATACTCCTAAAAAAGTAAGAGGAAGATATGCCACTTGATGGCAAGGTGACTAGTCAGTCGTGTGCTCTCTCTGGAGAATCATGAAGCTGTATCTGCACTTCAGTGATGGGTTTTGGCCCAGGAATCATTGGGAAGGTCAGAACAGCAGGATCTGCACGCCTTGCTCCAACTGTGCAATATTTCCTTTGAAACTATGCAAAGATTTATCTCACTGTCACGTCCTCCAAACCTCCGAAGCAGCAAGTTCAAATTCCCTATGGTTCTACTTGCATTTTTCAGTGCTGTTGTTCGATTGCAGACAGTTTGTTCCCTTTCTTCTCTATATTTTCTCTCTAGTTTACTATGTAAAAAGGTATAGAAGTATGATATTCTAACCAAATAGAAAAAAATTGGAGGTGGGGAGGTTTGTGAGAGGACAGGACTCTCTAGATTGAGAAAAAAAATATTCCTGTAAAGATTGATTAGGCCATTTTTAAATTCACTTGACTGATGTCTAGGTCCTATTTTGACAATTGGTTAGAAAGCAGGATTTAGCTGATGATTTCATTTACCTAAACTTCACCAGCTGGTGAAATTCCTGGTTCACAGGAAATTGATTCATAATTATTAAATACTTCCTTAGAACCTTTTGGGTACCTTTCCAGACAGACTTTAAGATGTGTTATTCATCAAATAGCAAAAATCCAGATTACTGGAAACTCAGGTGCTAATTAATCCAAGAAAGCAAAAATAAATAGCAAGGTGGATTACATTGTATTTGATGACAACAGTTGTTTTTGCATGGTGTGGAAGCAAAGAAAGATTCCCATGTGAAAATAGCTCTCTGCTTCAGGAGGACGTAATAGATACTGACCAGAATACAGGGAAAACCAAGCATTAATAAAAATTAAAAGTCAGTAAAAAAGCAAGGGATTTTAAAACTCTGAGATTTTTAAGAATGGTACATTCTTTTCATGTTTGTTATTTTTTTAATCTTTGATGTTCATTTACTTCATGTCTTCAAGGTTTTCACCACAAGGGTTAGAAATCTACTTTTCTTTATCTTCGTAAATGAAAAATGAGCTTCTCAAGCAAGATCACAATCACAGCACCTGAAGCTTTAAGAAAAATGCTAAAAATGATAACTTCCAATCATTTGCGCAGAAAAATAGCAGAAGTAACACACACCTGTACATATGTGTTAACATACCTGTAAATGTAAATATGCATGCATGCACATACACATGCAGACACACACATATATGCATGTATATGTTATACATGGATGGATAAATATACATATGTGTATGCATGTGCGTACACACCCCTGGGTAAATATACCTGAGTGGTACAAGATAGGAACTGTTTATAGCAAGCAGCAAGCATGTCTGGAAAAGAGCAAGCATCTGTGAGATGAAAAACACACACTCCAGTTTACAGACAGTAATTACTGACAGATGTCCAATATCTTCCCTATCCACTCAGATTTAGATATTTATGTGTTTCTATTAATTGTGAGGTTTTTAATGTAGAAAAGATGAGCAAACCTGTGACAAAGCTACATGACCCTTTATAAGCATGTATTTAACTGGCAAAAAGGGAAAAATAGTGTCTTTTAATTAGTACTTCTGTGTTTCATCATTCTTGGATTTCTTGTCTGTGAAATCCTAAATAGTGGAAGCACCATAAAGTGTGTTTGGAGGAAGTGGTGGGAGAAAAGTAAAGTGGAAGCTAAAGGAGCAAAAGGCACTGAGTGATCAGAAGACACTTAATGCTCTTGTGTCCTGCCAATAAAATGAGAACGCCCTCTCTGAGTTGGCTTTTTGCCAAGTCCTACAGAGGTTTTAAAGTTGTCACACTTAAAATAACTAGCAATATAAGCAGGTTTTAGCATTCACCATGGAGTTCCACCCATTATTTGCTCAGCCTGTCTGTAATATAAGGCACCTGTTTGTTAAAAATTTGGATCTGGGCATAATTCAGTGGGCTCAGGTGAAATGTTGCTGGTTTTGATGATTCCCCAGTGGAAGGCTGTAATGCCAAGAGATAGTTCTCCTGAGCTGAGATTTTTGATGAGAGTAGTAGCTGATAAAAATAGCCAAGCACAAGTAAGAGTCTAATAAACAAGAACAGTGCTTTCCTCATGACTGCTTCTGAAATACTGGGCAGCATTCAGCAGTATGTTAACTAGAAAGATATTGATCAATTAGAGAGAATTTAGCGAAGAACAACAAATTAATTACTAGAGGACGATGAAGATTTAGGAGATGGATTAAAGGTACTAAATTAGGTATGTGATGACTAAGCAAAGCAAGGAACGGTGTTCAGATAAACATCTCAAATTTGCTCAGGTTCAGCGTCTGAGGTGGTGCTATATGGTTCATATGACAGAGAATGTATATCAGGTCAAAAAGATGTCACATCTGCTTATGTGAGAAGGGTGAGCCATCATTTCCAGGAGGAGCAGGGGAATGTGCCTGCTAGCAGGACTGAGGCAGCTGCAGGGCAGCTGGGCAGCCCTTGCAGCTGAATGGCACGCAGCTAGCTGCAGCTCCGTGCTTCTGCCTCTCTCCCGCTCTGGGATGCCACGTATCAGATGCATCTGCTCAGAGATTCATATACGGTCTTGATGCTGCATTGCAAACGGCCCCACAGTAGGGCCTTAGCCATATGGGAGTGTGGAGGGGGGCAGCAGTATGAGTCTTATGCTGAGTGTGTAAGATTTGATGGGTGAGAAAAGTGTGAAGGTTGCTAGCTGTAAGCAAAGAGAGAAGTATTTAATGCTGTAAGGGAAGATATAGCTAAGAATAAAATAAAGAAATTAAAAAATTAGGCTATCAGAAAACCAAACCACAACAAAAACCACAAAAGTGAGTTCTGCTGAGGAATTGTCTCCTGAGAGAATCTGGAGGATGATTCACCACTGGTATTTTTAACATTATTCTGTATGAAACACTAGAAAGTGTGCTTTTGGGACTAAGCCTCCCTTAAAAGAGAAATGGGCTTCATGATCAATGAATCTTCTCTGATTTTAATGTCTGCAATTTTCTGAGTATATTCTAAACAATGTTCATATTTCTGCCCTGGAAGGTGCTGCTGCTGAGCGAGAAGAATCTGTGTACTGTTTCCATGAAAACAGTGAAGTGCAATGAAAAAGAGCTTGTGAGTGATAATTAGAGCTATTAGCTAATAGACTAATAATATTTTTCTCATTATGTGGGGTGGGGAGGAGGAGGAAGAAGGCAGGCAGGCCTCATGCCAGAAGCTCTGAGTCACAATTAAAAGTTATGCTGCAATCTTGCAGCATTTGCCTTTTATGGTGCCTGCCAGTTGTGTCCCCGTGAATGTAAGATCATGTAACACTGCCATTTCTTCCCCATCGCACTGTATCTCCTCTTCTGTGCACAGAGAGAGAGAGCAGGCACAACCCTTCTATACTTAAACTGTCAGCTAGTAAGCCTGTGTGATTTTTCTCTCTACCTTATCCTAGAGAAGTCACAGAACTTTCTCTGCTTTTGCAAGTGAGAGACAAGTCAAAAACCACAAATTACAGCCTAAGACGTGACCTTTCTTCCCACGAGCAGGGAGGGAGCTGTTTGAGGAGATGGAACATAACCAAGCTCTTCAGCATTCAGAGGGTGAAGGCTTACTGTGAAACTCCGTCATGGGCCTAGCTCACGTCTCCTGCATGAATGCTGGTTCTGCAGGGAGAGGGAAATCTCTGGTTTGGGCTCTGCCCTTGAGTCCTTTCCTCTCTGCACTCAAAATTTGCATACAAAATTTTCTTTCTGCTCTTCTCAAGCTTCTCTGTATTTTTTTGGTTGTTTGCCATCACATTTTCCATTTTTTCCTACTACTCATCCTCTGAAAAAGATCACATTGATTTTCAACCATGGTGCATACATATATACATGTATATCTGTTAAAAGGAGAATAACATGACATGTGGCAAACAAGTAGTCTTAGTGATAGTGATTATGGGACTGAGGAGGCAATAATAAGTTGTGACCAATTCTTACGATCAGAAGATGAGCGGGGAATGATATGTGTCTAGTTTGCTGTAACAGCTCAAGCTGGCACTGAAGTCACAGCATGAATTGTAGTGGCACCACTGATATTGGATTCCCGGAGCTATTACTTGTACAACTATCCATATCTTTCACATGTTTTTGGCTTTCTCAGTGGTCTAATTTTTAAACCACACTGACAGAATAAAAAAAGAGGGAGGTCTTGTTTTGTACTTATGGATGTTATAAGTTCTGTAATGCTTATCTTGCTTATTAAACTCTTGAAGTGTTTATCAAGTAGGCAAGAGTGATGTTTTGTGGATCACCTGGTGCAGATTTAGAGAGCTCCTGATAGCCTCCAGGATGAATCTAGATGCCAATAACAAAAAAAAGACTCACTAACTTTGAATAAAAATCTTTCTGTCAGCTTGAATGATAGGTGATGCATAGCTAATCATAACTGTGCCAGCAAATGTCAGCTCTGTTTTATCTAGAAAGTACTGCCTTTTGTTCATAAAGGTTAAACTGCCACTGTGCCACCTTAAAATCTCTGTTCTCCATAGCTGTGCTAGAAGTTAAAATCCAGCTGCCTGTGTGGTTTAACAGTTTAATAGATAATATATATTTTTTTTTTTCCTTCTGGGGCTTGGAACCTGAAATAGCCTAAAAGATTTATATTTGACTTTCTAGGGTTTCTCTAGTAGTTCGGTGTTGTTTCTCACTCCAGTTCACTCAAAGTTGCCTCAAAACTTCATTCCAAAAATTCATGTAATTGTCCTATTATACCAAAGAAATCCAGCCTCTGAATTGAGTTTAACTTCTGCTCTATATAAATAATTCTATACCTGCCAAGAGCTGCAATAGTGTGATAACGTCCCAATGATATGGGTTGCCACATGATTTATTTTCTAGTAGTTAAAATTCTAGGGTCATTAAGTGGGAAAGCAAAAGGAGAGATGTTTTAAATATAATTGTTTTAGCATTATTTTTCCCATGTAACCAATACAGCAAAAGTTTTTTTATTTGACTGTTCACATTTCTTTTGGCATGAAGAGGTCTTTAACTTAATAAGGGACTATTATTTAGCCTACAAATTCACTGCAGACAGTAGAATTGAGTTTATTACATGAAACTGAGCAGCAAATACCTTTTAATGTGTTATCAGTAACTTTAATCAGTAACACTTGCATATGGTGTTTTCTTATCAGAATTGAATTGTGAAGTCTTTCTTCTAGTCAAAATATAGGAGTTAAAACCATGAATGAGAACAACTTAGGAAAAATAATCATATTAAAAATGGTTCTTCTAACCTAGACAAAGTGTAGCAAGATGCTTCACCCAGAAATCTCCTGAAGATAAAGAAAAGTACCATTTGAAAAGTCTGTATTTTGAAATGAATATTTTTGCTCCTCATGCAATTAATACAGACCATAAGCTGGTATATAGGATATTGTTCCTCATCGGCTCTTAATGTTATCATCTGCCATATAAAAAGAAAGGCTTTATAGTACAACTTCATTAAAATCGGAAAGAAAACCTAAATCTTTTGCATGTGGAGTGTGCTACGCAATTTTAGTCCTAATTTTGATGGCTTGTGTCAATGAGCCACTTGTCAACTCTACCCTAGTGTACTTAGTAGCTTTGCAGTCATGGAGTAGCAGTGCAAAGGGTTCAATAAAAGTGGGGAAAATAAAGGGAGTTACTGATGGTAGATGCTTTGAGCTATAGTAAAATTGGAGGACACTAATATCCCATCAATACTTCTTTTTAGGCTTTTGTCCTAATTTACTTTTGTCCTAATTCATAAACATGATCTCTGCATTCATTTTTTTAAGCACATAAAAATGGTCAATCTTCCAAAGTGGACTGGAAGATTGTATTTTTTTCTCCCTTGTTTTTCCTAACACACTTATAGTCATTATTAGAGCTCCCCTGCCAAGTTTCTATTATATTCAGACAACTGGACTTGGATTCATTTTCCCCACAAGGCAGTCTGTTGTGCTAATGGCCAAGCAATCAGGTCACCTTTTAAAACTACCAATGTAGTGTTTGATTGGCAGATATGTATATTAAAAATAATGTTCTCTTTATGGCTTTTATTTTCTGCTGTGCTCTAGTATGTTTCTTCACTGGCTAGTTTATTAACTGTGGGAATGTACGTACATGAAAATAGTACTGTCCCTGATCCCTTGCCCTACTTATAATATTCCTCACTAAGCTCTCTTTTTCAGAGCCAGCTATATACTGAACTTTAAACACTGCCTTTCCAGCTCTTTTCAGTTGTACGAAGCTGCTCTGTTATCCTTCCAGCTCAATTCGTAACCTTCCCACCTGTGAGCCAGGGCTCTGTCAGTTCAGTTTCCATCCTCGGCCACGCACCCTTGCCCACCACTGACGTAACAGAGAAATAGCAGGCTGGATATTACCTCTTCTGGCCTCTCCTTTAGTGATATTTAGATATAACTACTAAATGGCACCCTGCCTCAGGCTGGGCAGCAACAGAATTTACTCCGCATTGCAATATGCGGTTTGTTGGACAAGAAAGACCAGACTTCTGAAATGGCTCTGCAAGTGGTTGCCGGGAGGGGAACGTATGTCTCCTAATTGGGTCTTAGGCCTGAGTCTTTTCAAGCTATACTTAAGTGCCTCAGATAGTGCTGGGATGGACTTCGATACAGATAAAGGCAGAGGATAACCTATAGGTGAATGCTGGGACCGTAGAGATTACGGTCCCATTGTTTCTTCCTAGATTCGTATATTTGAAAGTAGAGTAAGACACAGCCCGGGTCAGTTGGTTCTGCTGTTGGTTAAAGTCAGCTCTCAGCTACTCCAGTGCAACACTTTCAAGATCATGGGACTCCTATGAGGGATCATTCCTAAGCATGGAATCTGTCCTAAATATGAAATACAACCATGAGTTTATTGACTGAGATCAGCACCTCATTAAAATAAGTGATAGGAGAATGGTGCAGGAAATTGAATGCTTCCCCTTTTTGCCAATGGGTCACCAAACAAGTAACCAGCCAAAATTCCTTCTTAGTTACAGAAGGGAATATATTTTTTAAGGTTTTGATAGCTGCTTCCTCCACCAGTTCAGGGTCCTTCCCTCTCTATGCCATATTCTGGATTTCCCTTCAGTTTTGTTGGATCTTAACTTCTGTGTGTCTTTTTAGGTTGGTTGCTGATTGTTGCTATACCTTAGCACTGATGTCATACGATAACTTTAGTGCATGTCAGTACACAACGTGGGTAGTTGCCATTTAGTTGTTTACTACATGGCAATCAACTGAAGAACAAATCACATTTAGTTTGGAAGGAAAGTTTAAAAAGTCACTTAAAAAATTTTGGCAGCTATTTTTTTTGAATTTTGCATTCTTTAAATGCTTTTAATGTCAATAACTGAAATATGTAACTAACATTCATTTTTTGTGAGATTTTCATTGTGGTGCCATGGAGCTGAGCCACAGGACCCTCTGCCCTGTGTCTAGTTCGACCAAATATGATCCAAAATAAAACTCTCAATTCTGCACGTTCATTAAAATGGTCCTTGTCCTAATAATCTAGATAAAAGTCAGAGAAATGATTGCTTAGTGCTTTCCCCTACACTTGCAAAGAAGATCTAAAGAAGGATCTCTTTGTCATGTGAATAAAAAGATCCTCTCCCCATTTTCTTTAAAGGCTTTCGTGTTCTCATTATCAGAATAGCTTACTTCATATCTTCTTCCTATTATCAAGGCTTCAAGATACAGACTAGCAGCAATTTAAAATTGCCCTTTTACTTCTGTACCTACTAACAGAGAGATGCAAGCAATCTTCTGGTGCACAAATTCACCTTCTCTTACTACTTTTTGTTGTGACTCATCCACTGCCCCTTGAAAATTAAGGTTCTGTTCATTCAGCTGAGGAGTGCATTATTTTCTTATTTTCAGCTTTCTTAGAATCAGTATATTTTGCAGAAATTAGGATATTTTACATTAAATATAATGAGTAGCATCTAAGCCAGAAAAAATAATAATGACTGTCTGATGTTTGAATTTATTTCTATGGCAAAAAGGTAAAATAAGGAATAATAATGAGTAACAACAGTAGCAAAGTTACGTATTTGACCCACTTATTCCTTCCAATACTGGCAGTTCCTTTCTGCATGGGATTTTCAGATCTCAGTTTTATCTAATGGAAGCATCTCAGTACACCACAGGGTTAGTCCCTACAAATGATGTTTGACATTTATAAATGTCTTGAAACTAAAAGGGAATAGCAAACAACTCTTTCAATATGATTCAGGCTTCAATGTAAATAATGTCTCATCTAATTAGAAGTGACCTTTTCCAAGTGTACTGGGTCTGGCTGGGATGGAGTTAACTTTCTTCACTGCAGCTCATAAGGTGCTGTGCTTTGGATTTGTGGCCGAAACAGTGTTGATAACACAACGAAGCTTCGGCTACTGCTGAATAATGCTTGCACAGCGTCAAGGCACTCGTTCTGTTTCCCGCTCTGCCCTTCTCCCCCTGCCCACGTTCAATGAGTAGGCTGGGGGTGGACAAGGGGTTGGGAGGGGACATAGCTGGGACAGCTGACCCAAACTGATCAAAGGGATATTCCATAACATATGATGTCACGCTCAACAATAAAAGCTCAAGGAAAGGATGAGGAAGTGGGACATTTATGGTTGTGGTGTTCTTCTTCCCAAGCACCTGTTAGGTGTGCTGAGTCCCTGCTTTCCAGGAAGTAGCTAAACATCTTCCTGCCAATGGGAAGTATTGCATGAATTCCTCTTTTTACTTTGCTTGTGCATGCAGCTTTTGCTTTCCCTATTAAACGGTCATTATCTTGATCCAAAAGTCCTCTCACCATCCTTCTATATTCTGCCCATCCCACCAGAGAGGGGAGTGAGCAAGTGGGTGGGTGAGCATTTGGCTGTTAGCCAAGGCTAACCCTTCACATCACATGTTACTGCTAGGATCAGTTTCAGAAATTTATGGACATACATGTTCAAGAAACAACTCTACAGTCTGATTCCTTTTTTTTTCTTTCTTTTTTTTTTTTCCCCATATGCGGAAGTTCTATGATTCAGTGATTGATCCCATACCTACTGTTATCACCCTGGTCTTAGTTTTTAGGTGCATGTCCGAGTCCTTGGATAAATATTTTGAATCCAGATATAACAGAATTCTGGAACAGTATCTCCAGCAATATTTTTAAGGCTCAGTCATATGTTTTGCTGATCAGTAGAAAGAGCCTAATAGCAACTGCTGGATCACTTTCAGTTAGCTGGAGTGCTTGGCATTTCTGGCTAAAGGAGAGATTAATCACCCTGGAAGTAGCAACCATTTGTAATAATAAAGGTAAATTTTAAATTATGCTTAAGTGATTGTGACTCCTAGGTCTTTCTGAGAGACTGATACTTAACTTTAACTCCCCACATCACTAGCCAGAAATACATTTAGGCTCCTTCATAACTTACACATTTTTGAAAATATACTTTGCAAAGAGTATATTCAGACTTTTTGCAAATGTATCTGGTCCCTTTGCAAATGTAATTTAAGAGAGAGTTCAGCTGTGTGGGAAGTCTAAGTAGTTGTGGACATTTGCTGCTGAATTCATTTCTTAGGTACCCGATCAAATACAATGATATGGCCATAGCATAAGGCTAGAAAACCTTTCCTGTCCCCCTGCTTCCAAAAGGTTTACCAACACATGTAAAAATGGATAAGCTATAAGGAAGGCTCAATAAAAGAGTATGTATTTTGGGGGGCTCAGCAGCCACAGCTCTCTTGCCTTCAACAGAAATGGGAGAAGTTAAAAAGTTCTGAAAATCAGGCCTTAAAATGTGTTTACCTTAGTAGACCCAACTTGATAGCTTCTCAGAAAAAAAGTCTTTGCAGTTTTTTTGCTCTTGGCAAACAGTGATCCTTAACATTCATAAACTTCATACCGTTGCAAACAAAACTGGTATGTCTAATTGACATATTAATGAGTCACAACACCAGCCATTAACCAAAATCATAAACACTGCACATGATGACTGCGTGTGCAGGGAGAAGGCAGGACAAAATCCCAGCAGCATTGCTAACGTTTTTATATAGTGGCAGAGGTGTGCATGGCATTGTGTGAAGGCAGGACTCTTCTCCTGTAATTACAGGGAGATCAGGGCACTGTAATGCCATGCCTTGTACATCCATGCATGATAGGCAGAGTTTACATTTCCAGCAGGAAACAGAGAAATGGAGGGCAGGCAGAAAGTGTTTTAATTCTCATCTTGGAACCATCAGAGTAAATGATAAATGACCATCCCTAGAACACACAAGAGGTTTGTGGCAGAGCACAGAATTATGCTCTAGTTTCTTATGAACCAGATTAATACCTTTCTTAGTGGATTGCCTTTCTTTTAATCAACTAAGACACCTCATTTTTGAATCAAAATGGAATGAAAGACAACCAAATACACCACAGGCACTTTTTATTTAGTAATGGTGGTGAATAATTAATTGAACAAATGACAAAAAGACATCATACTTTTTCTTAAAAATTAATTCTTGCTAGTGGATATTTTAAGCGGTTACACTGAATGCCCAAGACAATTACATCACCTGCGCTGTTGTAACAGCAAGGAGGAAAGACAAAGGAATAACAACTCAACAAAAAGAATGTAAGAATTCTAAATAAGGAAAAAAACTAACAAAATAATGTTGTTTATTAATAATCCTAATTTTATATACCCATAAACTGATTTTTAAATGAATTATTCATTCTTAGGAAGTAAGCAAAAGAACATTCTGAACTTTTGTGCAAAGACGTCAATTTTGATGAATATCCAAAGCAAGGACAATAATGTGGAAAGCCTTCACTTAAATTTTTGCTGAATCTCTCTCATAACTGTTTCAATTCACCAGAGGTAACTTACGTCAGAAAAGCCCGAAGTTCTGAAATCTGAGTTAGGCTTGGCATTATATGAAGCAATTAAATGTTGAAATGCTACAGGGGCTGTCTGCAGTGCCTGTAATAGGGTTCAACTCTTGACTTCGTTTAGGCGCAACATGTAGTCAGTAGCTTTGAAAATTAAATTATTTATTCTGGTGCCTCAAGTGTGGGTGTCATTCTTCTACTTGAGAATGAACATTTCAGCCATTCCAGTGTTAGTCAAGTTGATGTTGTTCAATATGTGTAGACAATGCCAGGTCCATGCAACTTCTGTACTTAGAAGGAGCAATCGCCTTCCCATTGCTTGCTTTGGCACCACTGCTATAGGGACGCTATGTATTTCCTACTCAGGGCCAGTTTTACTCTCTAAGGAAATACTGAGGGTAGTAAGGAGATCGCTTTTTTCCCTTCCTAGAGAGGACAAGGCTGTGCTGTCACTACAGCCTCATTTTGAAAGACCCTCATAAACAGTGTGCGAGGAAGTATGTATATGTGCTAGGGAAGACAGATAAATATTGCATGTTCAGTTATTCTTGCTCCCTCAGTTGTGCAAATTTCCCTAAAGACTTGAGAATTGAGTCCCTTCATAGATGTCTCCATTCACTTTAAGGGTTGTTTCAACAAACTGTTATTAAATTCATTGCTGACAAATTAATTAGCTGAGTTAGACCATTGGGTTAAAAAAACCACATTAGCTTTCTAGTACTACAGACTTTGGAGAAGCCAATGCCTACGTCAAAGGACAAATAAACTGAGGGCTGTCAACATACTAGCCACACTGGGAAAAGGCAGATAGTGCAAACAACAATTTTAATTATCCTAGGAGACCTATATACTATATTAGAACAGTGGGGTAGCTCCTTTCCTTTATTGCTTTTTACAGTTACTGAGCAGATATAGTAAAACTGAACAGGTTTACATTGTTTAGCTGGAAACGCAAAGTGTATTTTTTCCTGGCGTAGATGTGGGGACTAATTTAATCAAATGTTAGGCTAGAAAGTTTGCTCAGGATCTTAGTGAGTACACAGCTGGAATAGCACCGAGAGACCTAGCAAGAAATTTGTGGAGTTTTTATACTTTTCTCACAGTTCTGTAATCCAGAAGAGCTGGCTGTCCCGGCTGCTCAAGTTTAATTGTGCCTGAAAGCAATAGAAAATGGATCTTTAGCTTTGCATATTACTGCTTATCAAATACAAAATGCTCAAAAGCTTTTCTTTATCTCCAAAGAGTAAGCAGTTGGTAGTGACTTTTTCCTAGTTACATTTCATCTTCATCTTCTTCTTTTGTACTTTTTCTCAACTTGACTTCATCTTTGCTTCCAAAGTCTCTTTGTAATTCTGTGGTTACTGTTTAATCTGACTGATGACTGTTTTCCTTTTTAACAGGACCAGTTTGGGACCAAATGTGCTCTTAGGCAGTTTGGAGTGTTGATTTACACACTCTCACACTCATGTTTCTGTCTTAACAGCTGTTGTTATTCAGGCTATGTCAGCAAGGGTGGGCTCTGCGAGCAGCTTCTCATCACAACTTTTTTTTCCCTCCTGGAAACCTTCTCCCAGCCTCCTTGCACTTCCCCTACATCTGTGTCTAGTCGCAGTTTTGTAACAAACATATCCCTCCCTGCAACCCCACTGACTCCCATCACTTCCCCACCGCTTTTCCTTCACTGCTCTCCTTCCTCATCCAGGCAGATCCTCTGCTGAAAGTTGTGATGAAAGCTGCCTTTGGGAGTGGGGGAAAGAATCCAATCTGGTGGAAAAAACATATTTCTCTACATCAGACGGTGAATGTCCTTCCACCCACATGATAGTGAAAAAGCAGAACACAGTTAATATCAGCATTTTTGAAAGTACTTAATAAAATAACATAGAATCCAGACCAAGCTTTGGGCCTAAACGGCTAATGGCACAATGCTATCATAATCTTGCCCCAAATTCAATTTAACTGGCTGCAGTCGGATCACCTGTGTGTGTAAGAATTTCTACAAAGGCACAGAGGTCATGGAGGGCCCCTTCTACCACTTGTTTTTCTGTACTTCTCCAGCAGAACAGAAAATAACATAAGGCACCTTCCACTGTGCCCACAGAGAGAAGATGTACAGCCAGGCTGACCGTAAGCTTTCTGTCCTGTTTCCAGACCACTCTTTTTCCTGGTCACCCATGATAAATGGCAGGAGCTTGACAGCTGATTTTACATTGTTTTTCCAAGGAGACTTCTCTGTGTAGAACTGCTGGAGGATGTAAGGCACTTAAAGCAGTTTTTTCAAAGCCTTTGCATATGACTGAGCAAGAAATCTATAGAGTTCAGCAGTATCTTACGGGTTAGCACCACTGTTGTTTGAAATGAACTAATCCTAAATCATTGATTTAAGCAGTGCTAAACCAGAGAAATCTGCATCGAAATTGTAGTTAGTGGAAGAAACTCTATTTTTTTGTCTACTCATTTGTTTTGTTTTCAGGAGCTCTAGGAGACACAAAGGAATGGTAATCCCCAAAATCCTTACCTAACCCCAAAATAGAGTGGAGACAAGGCCAGGGACTGCCCTTTGTGTAAAGACCTGTGACCAGTTGGTCGGCTCTTGAAGATTTAGTTTCTGACCATCTCCCTATCACCTTCCAAATTGCCCTTCCAATTAGTGTCTACTATTTCTCTCTTCCTTCTTTTTTTTTTTTTTTAATTAAGGTGTGAGACGTTAAACAGTCTTTATTGCATAAATAAAAATTAATTTCACATTACACAAAACAACTTTTATTCTCCTCTTGGGTTGGTAACAAAAAGTTCTCACTCGTTACACCAAATACCAGAACATCAAGATACTGATTAAAGAGAGGGGGCAGAAAAAATAAAACACATCCTTTTTCCAACTGATCTGCCACTGTGCAGTCAGCAAGATATCCTTCTTAAGTCAAAACCCTCCTGAAGGTGAAGCCTTACCTCACAGCACATACATATTTGCAATGCCTGTGCATTTTTTTTTTCCCCCCGAGTGATTTCTGTACAAGTGAGGTTTATTGACCTGTGTTTCTAATATGTGGGGAACATTCAGGTGTCCCTCTAGCTCTCACACTCCTTGGAGAAAGAGGGGCATTGTGTTAGGAATGCCTACTGAAGTCATTGAACTTCACTATTGTGAAGTTTTAAAAGTATTTTTTCCTTTTTAATATGGTTGGTACATTAAAAAAATGTACGGTTGGCTAACATATGACAAGTAACATCAAGTTACTGGCAGCAAAAGGGCAATTCCAAAGACTGTATATACGGAACAAGTAAGTGGATGACATTTTAAAAGCTATACCTTCTTAAATCCTTTACCCGGAACTCACTGCATACCCGGGGTTTAAAATTACTTACATGCAAGTATATTATACAACTTTAAGAATATGTGTTTTGTGATGTCCTAGTTCTTACTGACCTCTTATAAAGCATTGTAAATAGCTAGGAATTGAAACCTCAAAAACATAAAATGGTGAACGAGACAGACTTTCATTAGCTCCTTGAAAAACTATGCTTTTTTTCCTCTAGACCATAGATAATAAGTTTGCAGACAACAAAGGACCAGCTGACAAACATCCATCTGAGTTGTGGGTAATAGAGCTGAGTGGTTTGAAAGATGACTTGTGTACTGCCTGACCTACATCTGAACTACTTGCAGCTTGGGGAGGGGGGAGAGGATTATACTGAGCGTTTGAGAGTTTCTAATAACTCTTTGTTCTCATTGTAAACAACGTGTAAGAAAATCTTCCACAGGAATCCTGCCTTTTTAGGGAAAGTAGTGACAGTAGGCAAAGAATTTCTTCAAACTATTTTCTTTTCCTTATGGTGCCAATGCCAGTAATTTAGACAAAATTTTAATAGCTGTTAGTCTTTGTGGCCGTGCTTGATGTTTGCTAATGCTGTCCTAGAAGAAGCTAAATTAAAAGGTAAACAGTGTGCAGGAGCAAGCAGGACTCTCATCTGCTTCACAGAGTAAGACTATGAAAAGTCAGGACAAGATATCCTGAAAAAAAGTTTTAGGTCAAGAAGGAAAATTGCTGTTGGGTTAGCCGCACCACCAAATAAATAAAAAAATACATAAGTCAAATAATGGAATTTAGTGAGGGTACTAAAGCTGTTAACAGGTGGAAATAGACTGCAGAAGACATCTAATAGAGTGAGACTGTGTAATCCCCTATGTTTTCATCCACACAAGAACCATTTAAGCTCAGCTGAGATCGCAAGTGAGCTGAATCTTGTGTTTTCCAAGCATGAATGTCCAGCAATATCTGACTGTTATGCTAAACGCAACACAGACTTCTGTATGGTTAGAAGATATCACTGCAAAAGCAGGTTTCATGCAAGTCAGTTGAAGCAAAATATAAACTTCCCAGGTCATTGTGTACATCAGGATTTCAGACTCCCTCCAATGAAAGAATTAAATATAGTAGGGTCAATCTTGTGATTACCCCCTGCATTTGGTTCACCAAAGTCTAATTTCACAGATGTTTTGGTTTTAATTGGGGAGGAGGTAGTGAATCTAGTTCAGTGACCCAGTGTTATGTGACTTGAGTGCTGGAGACTTAATATTTCATGAAAGAAAGGTCATGAAATCACATCCCCATTAGAAGCAAACGCTCCTTGAGGCTAGGTATCACCCAAAATCTTTATTCCCATTCTTTGCAGAAAGAGACACGAAGGCTCAGATTCAGAAAGCCTATTAGGAGTTGTCATGCTGAATGTTGTAGCACCTGTGATTAAAGGTATAGTTTAATCAACATCTGGTCACAGTCACATATTAAGAAACTTACATACCTATGAATTTACGTATGAGTATACTTACACATGACTGGGGAGAATTATGTTCCTTAACATGGCTTCCTAGCAGGCAACCTGATAGATGCAATGCTAGTCAAACAGAAATGCCAGGAGATTAAATGCCTTGTACTAATTTAGGACTTGTGACTGGAGAACCCTATTCAATTTATCCTTTTTGCCAGATGAGACTGGATCAATCTGTTTATTTCTTTAATTCCAAGTTATACAAAATCCCCCAAACTGGACAGAAATCGAAGAACTGCATCAATCACCATCACTGAACTAGCACGGCTTGCTTCCTTGGTAAGCTCTTTGAAAGACTGAGCAGTTCTGGAAAGGAAGAGAACCTGAAATAATCACTTCTTTTGAATAGAAATAACTGTGGCTACTGTGCTTTGGGCTGACCTTCATGCTGTCAGGATGTATTAGGTGTACTGTGAAGCTTACCAGACCTCAGGGGACTTTGGTAGAGGGATGCCTAAGCTATGAATTCCTGACAGCCTTAGGCACTGAGTCATGCAGCTCAGCCAGCTTGGTGGCCTATCTCAGCATGCACAGTAGCAAAACTTTAGGCACGTACTTAAGCTTTGTGTTGAAAACTTTTGGTGTCTGTGCATGCTGAAGCACTCTAGCAGCAAAGCAGCTTTTTTTTGTGAATTCCCTCAGAGTTAAGTACATGAATGCAGCCTAAAGTGAAATTGAAGTGCCACGATTCCTTTGTGAGGCTCTGCATAAGTTCTCTGAAACCTCGCCTCTTTCATTAGGAATGTCTGTCAGCATGAAAAAGATTTAAAGGTCATTGGTTTGCAAAGTGGTATGAGCAGAATCTCAAGGCTGGTAGAGGAAGTCTTGCTGAGGAAGCTGAAAGGAAAGGGATGAAACATCTTAATTCTCCCTGCAGGCTCCCTGAGTTCCTCCAGTTATCTTCTGTTTTTGTCTGTGCAACTCTCTTCTGATGAATCTTACGATTAGAGCATTCCGCCACATGGTAGCACCCATACAGCAAAATAGCTATGAATGGAAAAAAGTGTGTATGTGGGAGATACTGCTTTTTTTTCTCATTGGGATATTTATTTACATTGTGTAATTTTGAATACTTGTTTGATGAAAGACCCTGCAATTTATTCTCAAAAGTAATTTAATTTTTATTCTAAAGTTTTTGAGAAGGAACACACACTGAAGATTACTGCAATGTATGCCTAACTTACACTTCACTGCAAAGATACAGGGAAATCTGGGATGGTTGATTTTCTGTGGATTATACAGACTAAAAATCAATGGAAACCTTATTGTAGATAACAAAGAAAAATTTTAAAGACACAAATGTTTAGTGGACATACATATGCCATTGAATTTCAGTGTTAGTGGGATGTCTTTTGCAGTTTAGGAAATCCTCACTTTTTTGAGATGTTTTAAAAACAATGCGAAGGAAGTACATTAGCAACGCTTTGTAAAAATACCACATGCATAACTTCACTTCAGATACCATACTACAATATGATAGCAGCTCTCTGTGAACACGCCAAGGGCATAGAGGAAAAGGAAAGTCCTTAGGAAGAAAGAATATGAATGGTAATATGGAAAACAGCTGAAGAAAAGTATGATGAAAAAAGTATTTTGCCCTCTTCATCTTTCAAAAATAGATTGATAGGACTAAATCCTTCAGCTGTTGTTACAGTATAGTACAAATATTAAATAATTTATCCTAAGAGATCCCACTTTATAGTGATACTATCCAACAACAGAATGATGCAGGTAGGGCACTAAAGGACTTTTTCTCAGCTGTTAACATCAATATAAAGAGCAGATGTGAGTATAAGATGAGTCATGTTGCCTGTTGTACTGAGAACTCAATTAATATGAAGATTACCATTCCAAAGTATAACTCCATATAAGGATCTCTTAAGTGTCGTCTGTTTTGTGTTAAGAAAATCTATTTGTATAACTGTCAGCACTCAAAGAAGTGGCCTTTTAGCCATAATATTTATGTACTGTTAGGCACAAAAAAACAAAGAAGAAATTGCAACGTCTCCCAAATTGTGTAAATTATCAAAAGGGCACTATATCTGTCTTCATCCTAAAATTACTAGTGTGCTACCTTGACATTAAGATGGCTTCACTGTTGTTTTCACCCACTTTGTTCCTGACTTTCTGTCAGCCCTCTTCACAAGCAGTTTTGTTGCTTTAAAGGAGGCAGGCAAGAGAACTGCTGAATCCAGTGGGACTTTTGTCTTGCATTGTTTTCACAAGGAAGGTGCATCAAAGTGGACTTTGGGTATGAAGAAGATACATTATTTATTATTACTGTGGAAAGAATGATGAGTGCTCTGGTTGATTGTTCCTTCTGATTTAAAACCAATGGAAGAGGGAAATTTTTGTTGAGTAGTCTCTGCCTTTGGACTGTTTGTTTATGTCTTAAGTTACCATAATGCCTGTATAATTTACAATTAATTTTAATCATCCATTTGTTCTACATTCTTTTTTGAAAAGGGACCAGCTAATCAGAACTATTGACATTATTCTCAGAATGGCACCTGAAGACCCAAATCACAATTCCTCTTATAATCAAAGGATGGAAAATTCAGAGACATCACTTTGGCCTTCCTAACTGTGCCATCTCAGTGCCTAAAAATCCTGTGCTTGGCTCTGTTGGGGTGATTCAGAAAGCTGTAATGAAGCAACTGGGCTTCTTACACAGCCGCTAAGATACTCTTAAGAGTCTCCAAAGAGTAATTCACAGTGACTGGTAAGAAACAGGCACTTGTGAAAGCTGAGCCACAAAAAATTAGGAATCTACCGACAGCCTGTAGAAGGCGGCTGAGAATGTGAGAATATGGAGATGACTCTGAAGGCTGCATCTGTGCCCACTTATAATCCACTCCTCTTTTCTGTACAAAAAACTTGTGGCATCTAATGGACTAGAAGCAGGAGAGATGAAGATCTGCTAATGACAGGTAAAGAATCAGGTTCTAGATTTGTCTAGGTAGCTTACTGTTCTCCCTGATGAAGCTCCTTCACAAGTCTCTGTATGAAGAGATAAGCCTCGGATTCACAGCTTCAGCAAAAGATGAGAGTTCAGCATCCTCTCTTATGTCTTTTCTATAGTTTTTTGGTGACTTGCTCAGTGTATTATTACTTGTTTTTTATTATCCTTTTGAGGCACATAACTCTCACCAGTCCCTGCACATTATCCTTTGGAAGCCTTTAGAGCTTAGACTTAGAGCCATTAGTAGCACCTAGAGCACAGACACCTGACTCTTACTCTTTGAATGACCTTACTGGGGCCAGATTCTTAATTTTTAGGCACCCAAATACCTAAACTCTTTGAATTGTGCCCTTAGGTTTATTCAGGAGCTGTTGAAATTGAGAACAAATATGAGGCCTTGTGCTTAAATAATTGTTTGTTGGGATTTTTTTTTGTTTATATTGCTAAAATAACCTTCACTGAGGTTTTTTTTTTTAAGAAGTAGTTTAAACATTTTATCACAGTGCATTGCTTTCAGTGTTCACCAAGTATAAGGGCTGGCTCCTTTTAATTACAAAAGGATTTTGCCACTGAACATAACGGGAACAAGACCAGGTCATATGTGAAAGAGAGATGTCACCATGCAAGGAACAAAAATACTAATGTTTTCACTGCAAAAAAGTCTAGGTCCTTTATGAGTTTCATGAGAAACTGTCCTCAGTTAAATAAGGCACCATGAGAAGACAACAAATTAAAGAAGCCGGAAGATCCTGAGACTGAGACAGGCAACAGACACTGGAATGAATGATACCTTTGGAGCAGCTCCTCGTCATAAAATGAGAGCAGACCTTGCAAGCTGGAGGTTAAGGTTGGCCTGAAGACATTAGAAAAGGGAAAAAAAGGTTCTTGGCAAATAGCTCTGTTGAGATTAAATAACAAAGAACGGTTGTAGGACAGGTTTTTTTTTTCTAGTATTAAATTCTGGGATTTCAAACAGGAGGAGGCGGAAATTCCATGTGCTAATAATAACGGCTCAGGATAGGAGGGAGAGTTTGGTATGTAAACTGCAAGGACATTTAAGCCAAGTCTGCTAGAAACCAAGGCTTTGGGCTCCAGCAGTCCCTAAAATCTACCTAGAAATATAAAAAATGAAAAACTGGAAGGGACTTTAGGCTGTTTACTTTATCCTTCCTTTTGACAATGGCTGCTTCCTGGTTAGCTTCCTTTGCACGACACTCTTTCAGCGAAGGGTGTCAACATGTGCTCAGCTTTAAACACATCATTTGGATTATTTATCCCCTTGAGTCTCTTGCTGAATCATGTCTAGTACCGATTGTTACCAGGTCACCCTTACAGTGAAGTTAGCTTTGGGCTAATAAAACTGCACAATTGTAATAAAGAGCAGAAAACCATACATATGACTGTGTAGTTCAGGCTCCATCTCCTACATCAGTTCTTATTAATTCTTCCTGATAATGGTGCAGCAGTGTCTGACAGATGGCATATTCAATAACTGTACTCTGTAATACCCATTTTGAGCATGGGTATGTAAGTGTCATCTCTGTGTTCTTCGTTACTGCTAAGGAGAATGCTATTAGTGACCGCCAGTTCCTGAACATCGCTAATAAGGACGAACAGCGAGCTAAGCTCATGTTGTTCATGATGCTGTGGCAACTGATACTACCTTTGAGACCAGGGATTACTGTTGCCACTTCCTCCTTCGTCAGTTCCCTGACTCATCAGAGTCTGTGAGCTTTTCTCTTTTGTTTGAGTTTTTTTTTGTGTTCTGCTCATTTCTAAGTGCCTTTCAGAGTTAAAATGTGCAAAAGGAATGCTATAATGAGATGTTATTTTCAGTGTGCATGTGCCAGGGACTGAAAGGTTGCAAGGTTCCTAGATTAATAGTGTCTGAAGCCTGAACAACTCCTGCACAAAGTAGTCCAAGTAATTTTGTCTAAAAATTCTTTTGTCAAGCCCAATACCTCACAGCTGAAGTAGAGGATATCTTTTTGAAAACACACATCCAATACAACCAATAGAATCTTTTTTCTGTGTTCTTTGGTAATTATTCCAATAGTTAACTGTCTGCTCTTAAAAAATATACCTTAATTCCAGTCTGAATTTCTCTAGCCTTAACTGCCAGTCACTGACTGTTATTGTGCTTTTGTTAGATAAAAGTAAATATCAGTTTTCTTTTGTCAAGTCTACATATAGATTGTTTCAAAATCACAGCTCTTCCTTCTCTTTGAGAAACTATTTCACTCAGACATATTTTCTGGAATAACTTTTGTCTATCTTTTCTGAAACTGCTAAATTTGCAGTATTCTCTTTGAAGCACGCACATCAGAACTACATACAGCTCACCAGTGGTGGTCTCTTCAGCCCTGTATACGGGAGACTATACCTTCTCCCTCCTTCCTACTAGCACCCCTGTTTCACATTCAAGGAGTGCCGGAGTCCTGCTTGTCACAGCTTTGCACTGAGAGTTCATAAACAACTATTTACCCACCATGACACCCAGTCCCTTTCCAGAAACACTGCTTTTCAGGACAAAGGCCCACGTCCTTTAACTATGATCTGTGTAAACAATGTACTTAGCTTTACTTCAGGCAAGTTTTGTAAGGAGAAATATCTTTTATGAGCTCAGCATATATACTTAGAAAAGAAAAAAAGAGAAGCCTTGGGCATGTGAGCTTTTCTTCATTTCTGTGTGGAAACTCTGATCAAAATCAGACAGATATGCACCCGAATATAGAATAGCCCAGACATTAAGGCACTCATCCATTTCAAAACAGGAAGAGACGCATCTCTCATGTCCCTGGTGACAGATCTAACTACTGGGATATTGTCTATTCTGTGGCAGCTTTCCTCTCTCTCTTTTGTTGCCAGCTTGCTCTTTTTTTTTACTTTCTCTTACTGAGAGCTGTCCTTCAGCTAAAGAGGGTTTTGTGCATGAGATTTGGGGTTGGAGTGATTTTCCAGCTAAACCAGTTGATCCAATAAAAAAACAGCACCTCTTCGTACAAACTTTGTCTCACTTTTGTACCATTAAGCCACTACAGCTGCAACAACATTACTACTTTTAGCTGCATCAAATGCTTGTTGTATATTTGGAGCCAATTTACCAAATGATCTGAATAGCTGTCTTTAGATCAGCTTTGTCATCTGCAAGCCTTAGCAGGAATTCTTTAAGGCTTTCTTCAGAATTATATTTAATCATATCTTAATATTATTAAATATTTCAATACATCTATAATTATTTGTTTCTCATTTCATCAAATAGAAAATGAAGATTGAGAGCAGATAATCTTTTTCCAAATCTCAAGTAATTTATGGTTTTGGCACAGGTTATTTTAATTTCCCTGGTAGAACTCAATCAAAAATAATGAGTCTTGTTAAACAAATTAATCTGGTTTTGCAGCTCCCTAATGTGTATTATGACATGCTGTAGAAAGGAAGTCTTTCTTAAATATGTTTCATCTTGTCTGTTTCACCACTCTGAAGTTATCCCTCTTCTTCCTACAGATGAAGAGAAGAATTTTCTTTCCTCCTTCTTCAACTTACTCACCACATCGAATTTCAGAGTTCCTAGTCCTTCAGCAGCTTAGCTAATAGCTAAAGAGATCACTTAATCCAATATCCAACAAATCATTTCAACATTTGCTTAAATCTAGGTGTCTGATGAGTCCAGTGACTGTGTGTTGACCTGCCTTGTTGGACCAGGTATGTTGGCCGCTACAGAACACATTTTATTTCAGTGTTTCTCATGGATTTAACTCAGTTTCACGGGCAAGTTGGTTTTTCCATCTAAGTGTAAGGTTAAACTGAACCTCTGTTAGCTACTTAAACCAAAATCATAGAATCATAGCATGGTTTGGGTTGGAAGGGACCTTAAAGATCATTTAGTTCCAACCCCCCTGCCATGGGCAGAGACACCTTCCACTAGACCAGGTTGCTCAAAGCCCCATCCAACCTGGCCTTGAACACTTCCAAGGATGTGGCATCCACCACCTCTCTGGGCAATCTGTTCCAGTGCCTTCCCACCCTCATAGTGAAGAATTTCTTCCTTATATCTAATCTAAATCTACCCTCTTTTGGTTTAAAGCCATTGCCCCTTGTCCTATCACTACATGCCCTTGTAGAAAGTCCCTCTCCAGCTTTCTTGTAGGCCCCCTTCAGGTACTGGAAGGCTGCTATAAGGTCTCCCCGGAGCCTTCCCTTCTCCAGGCTGAACAACCCCAACTCCCTCAGCCTGTCTTCATAGGAGAGGTGCTCCAGCCTTCTGATCATCTTTGTGGCCCTCCTCTGGACTCACTCCAACAGGTCCATGTCCTTCTTATGTTGGGGGCCCCAGAGCTGGACACAGTACTCCAAGTGGGGTCTCACCAGAGTGGAGTAGAGGGGGAGAATCACCTCCCTCGACCTGCTGGTCATGTTTCTTTTGATGCAGCCCAGGATACAGTTGGCTTTCTGGATTGCAAGCACACGTTGCCGGGTCATGTTGACCTTCTCATCAACTAATGTCCCCAAGTCCTTCTCCTCAGGGCTGCTCTCAATCCATTCTCCACCCAGCCTGTATTTGTGCTTGGGATTGCCTCGACCCATGTGCAGGACCTTGCACTTGACCTTGTTGAACTTCATGAGGTTCGCACGGGCCCACTTCTCAAGCCTGTCAAGGTCCCCCTGTATGGCATCCCTTCCCTCCAGTATGTCAACCGCACCACACAGCTTGGTGTCGTCAGCAAACTTGCTGAGGGTGCACTCGATGCCACTGTCCATGTCACTGTCAAAGATGCTAAAAAGCACCGGTCATCATGAACTGATACTGTGAGGTACAGAGAAAAAACTGTAATATTTGTGATCATCAATAGGCATTGTCAAAATTCAACGGCAATCAGGCCTGTGCCTTGCTTATTTCTGTACTGAAATTGCTGAGGGATACACCGGTCAAATAATACTCATATGGGGAAGAAGTCACTATTAAGAAGCCAATTCTGTCTTTCCTTCCAGTGATGTCATATGAAGTATTTGTGACAGCAGTGTTTTCTCTACTATTTCTTTTGATCAAATGGTGCAATGTCTCATGCAGAGATTTAACTGCATCTGATTACAACCGACCTACCCATCAGTCAAGAATAAACTGAAAATGCAGATTATTAATACCTCTGATTCGCACTTTGTATAACTGTAAGCTTTATTTAAGAAAGAGCAGTTTGGAGTTTATACAATTCTTTTCACATTATATGAAAACATTAAATTAGTGGTGTAATTTTATTTAGGAACATGTGTAAAGCATAACTAGATGGTGGATATGAATATTGCTGATAATAAAACAGGAACAATGCTGACCTAGACAGAAAATCAATAAGTGTGATCATTAAAATATACACACATTGTAATAATAATCCAATCTGGCCAACTTCTTTTATTTAAGGATATAATGTGCCAATACCAAGACTATTAGTGTAAATGACCAGTAATGCTATTATCATTTAGTACTGTCTGTATTAACACTGAAAGAGAACAAACAAAATACATCAAAAGCATGAATAATAAAAGTTAATATCACCAGAAAAAAACCTACAACTGAAGGAGCAAAGCACTATCACTTCATTTTTAGCTGAAACCTTCCTGCTGACCCCATGTTCTGAACCAAACTCTGTTCCTCAGTCACAGGCTGTTATGGTTGTTTTAGGCTGTTTCCAGCTTTGAAGTTCTATTTCCAATAAGGAGAAGGGGAAAAGAAAAAGTCAGAAACCCTTAAAAAGAAAAAGGAACTTTTAAGGACATATGTTCAAAGACTACTTGTATGTTGACTTTAGAAAAAGAAAAAAATTAGAGACCTCAACTTCGAGAAAGACCAGAGATCAGCTGAAGAGATGGGAGGAAAGAAAACCAAAGGAAATTAATTCTTTGTCAGAGCAGAGAACACCTAGGAGAGGCTGATCAGAAAAGAAGTTGCAGGTTGGGGAAGATAAGGGAGAGAACAGTATAAGCTGAAAAGGAAGTATAGAGGCAAAATCAAGCACTTTTAGTAAGAGACATTTTTCAAGTGTTCCTTTTCCAAAAAATGCTTTCCAAACAGCTTGCACTGTATTTCACCTTTATGCACTTCAAAATTACAAAAATAGCAACAAAAACTAGTGCTCTGGGTAACTGGTCCTCTGATTGTTCTAAGTACACATCACATTTGTTTTATAAACCAATTAGAAAGAAGTTCTTTAGAGCCAGTTTCTCTCAGTGGTGCTGATCTACCTCTAGAGAAAAAGCTATGGAGTCTGTGGAATAACTGCAGATTTTCACTGGTTTAGAAGTCTAGTTCTCTTTTACTATGCTTTCTGTATGTGCTCTAAAAATGCAAGGCTAAAGTTTAAAGCATATACAGAAAGTAAACATATCTCGGTTTGAAGAGTCTGAGCCTTCAACATCAGACCGAGGAATAAAGAAAACATCTATGATGTTGTTCACTTTCAGGACTTAGTGAATATGTACACTGGAAAACTCAGGATATTGCAAACTATGAAGACAATAGATAGAGTCAAAGAATCACAGAATCATGGAATCATAGAATACCAGGTTGGAAGGGACCTCAAGGATCATCTGGTCCAACCTTTCTTGGCAAAAAGCATGGTCAAGACAAGATGGCCCAGCATCCTGTCCAGCTGAATCTTAAGTGTCTAATGTTGGGGAATTCACCACTTCCCTGGGGAGATTATTCCAATGGCTGATTGTTCTCATTGTGAAAAATTTTCCTCTTCTGTCCAATCGGAATCTCCCCAGGAGTAACTTGTACCCATTACCCCTCGTCTTTTCCATGTGACTCCTTGTAAAAAGGGAGTCTCCATCTTCTTTGGAGGCACCCTTTAAACACTGGAACGTGGTGATAAGGTCTCCCCTAAGCCTTCTTTTCTCAAGGCTGAACAAACCCAGTTCTCTCAGCCTTTCCTCATATGGCAGGCTTCCCGGTCCTTTGATCATCTTTGTGGCCCTTCTCTGGACCCTCCTTCACCTGTCCACATCTTTTTTGCATAGCGGGGACCAAAACTGAGCACAGTATTCCAAGTGTGGCCTGAGAAGCGCTGAGTAGAGGGGGATAATGGCTTTATCTCTGCTGGTGATGCCCTTGTTGATGCAACCCAGCATCCTGTTGGCTTTCTTTGCCGCAGCAGCACACTGTTCACTCATATTGGGCTTGTTGTCCACCAGGACCCCCAGGTCCCTTTCCACAGAGCTGCCCCCCAGCCGGGTAGATCCCAGCCCGTGCTGCACTCCTGGATTATGTTTTCCCAGGTGCAAGACTTTACACTTGTCCTTGTTGAACTTCATAAGGTTCTGGTTAGCCCACTCTTCCAGCCTATCCGGGTCTTCCTGCAGGGTGGTTCTCCCTTCCGAAGCGTCCATCTCCCCACTCAGTTTGGTATCATCGGCAAACTTCATCAGGGTACACTTGATCCCATCACCCAGATCACCTATGAAGATATCTAGCAGATTTGGGCCCAGTATCAATCCCTGGGGGACCCCACTTGTGACAGGTTGCCAGTTTGAGAAGGAGCTGTTTACCACCACCCTCAGGGTGTGGCCTGTCAGGCAGTTCCCCACCCACCACACAGACCACTTGTCTAGACCGTAATGCATCAGTTTCTCTAGGAGGAGGCTGTGGAAAACCATATTGAAAGCCTTGGAGAAATCCAGGTAGACAATGTCCGCTGCTCACCCCACATCAGCCGAGCAGGTCATTTTGTTGTAGAAGGTGATCAGGTTTGTCAAGCACGATTTGCCCTTAGTGAATCCATTCTGGCTTTTCCCAATCATGTGCTTCATTTGACTTGTGATAGCCCCCAGGAAGAGTTGTTCTATAACTTTCCCAGGGACTGAAGTAACACTGATGGGCCTCTAACTTCCTGGATCCTCCTTTAAGCCCTTCTTGTAGATGGGGGTGACATTAGCCTTCTTCCAATCTTCTGGGACATCCCCTGATCACCATGACTTCTCAAAGATTGTGGAGAGTGGCCTTGCAATGACGTCAGCCAGCTCTCTTAAAACACTTGGGTGGATACTGTCAGGGCCCATCGATTTCTAGGGGTCAAGCTTCTGTAATAGTTCACATATCAACTCTTCCTTCACTGACGGTGGGTCTGTGTTTGCATCAACCTGGATTTTTGTTCCCAAGGCCTGGGGCCCAACAGTGCTGGTAAAGACAGAGATGAAGAAAGTGAAGAAAGGATGGGTAGTAAATTAAATAGTGGATGTACCTGTGTTATCGTTGCCCAGAGATGGCCAACTAATAAGGACAAGGGGGAGGGGGGGCGGGGGAGGAAAAAAGAGACGACTTGCATTTGATTGGATGGCTAATTCAGGACCAAGCTCAGGAAGGAGGCTACTTTTGCTAGTGAGAATTTTCTCAATGCTTATGCACCTATCTCTATCCTGGTAACTCAATAACCATTCACTTATTATGCAAAGTAGTATATTTACAACCCTGCAGGGAGAAAATAAGGAACATTTGAACAATGAAATCCTTATTCTGCGCTACTAAAGTCCATATGAGTTTTGCTGTTGACCTCAGTGAGCATTAACATGCAGTTATATATTTCAGCAACAGTACAGCCCCCCCGTTCTTTGACTCAGTGAGGCAGCTCAGTTTCCATATAATCAAGATTGCAATGAACAACTGCTTTCCCTTCCCACTAAAATCTGTCACAAAAAATGACTGCATCAACAGCAGGCATTTGGTATAATGGAATTAAAATCATGATGTTGCAAAACATTGTCATAGATTGATATTTCTTGCCTTGACATCAAATGTTTTGGCTTTACTTCAACGTTTTTGTATAAGGTAAGAATCCTTTGGTCTTGGGACTTTTGTAGGAGCAGACTGCTATGCTGTAAAAATGTCCATGTCATTAGAATGAATTACTTTGTGACAGGGTCAAACGCAGCTTTTAAAATGCAGAGTGGGATTTCCTCTGTCTGTATGGTTCATATCTGAGGCCATAGGATTTGTTTATTTGATCAGCTTGCAAATGGGTCCTTCATAAAATACAGTAATAACAATAAATGCATCATGGAGATGAACTAATTCAAAAACAAACTTCCCTCCACTGTTTCATGAAAAGCAAAGGAAAAAAAACCCAACTTGTTGAGGTTATTGAGTTACCAGGATATAGATGCATACGCATCGCTAGGAATTTACTGAGGAAATACAGATTCTCACTATCAAAGGTGAACATACATATTTGAACCTAGTCATAGGGGATGATGGTACGTATTCTACCTCCAAGTGACTGGGACTGACATTATACAACTTCATAGTCTCCACAATGTTTCACCTCACCGTGAGGGACAATTCTGTTTGAATCCTTTCTAATACTAAGGCAAAAACTGTGTCATTGCACCTCCACATATGCAGCCTTTAGAAAAAGAGTCAGTGCGGACTGAGAATAAGATGACTTTTTTTGATTTTTTGTTGTCTCATGCCCCACTAACCTTTCTTTCACAATTATCCCCCTTGTGTAACTGGGCTGTGTCCCTGAGAGACTTCAACTTGTCATAGATTCTGAAACACCAAAGGGGTTTGGAAACATTTTCCTCCTTCTTTAATCCCCTGGATATGGCATAACCCTCCTGTCCTTACTCCTCTCCTGGGAACACAGATCCTCCCACTAATCATGCATATGCTATAGCACATCCTTGGGAGAAGAGGAAGGAATACCAGAGTGGTGAAAAGGGGCTGGGTGTGCAGCCTTCTCTATGACTGTGCCCTGACTCTGCAAATGGGAAAGAGCAGCTCTGGTAGAAGCAGAGGAGAGCTGTACAGCAGAGAAACGGACTGGAAATTATTGTGCAGGCAGGACACAAAGCTAGTATTGTGGCTACATGATAGAGTGAGTGCCTAATAATTTTGATGTTGTTTGGTATTACACACATTTAGATTGTCATAAAATCACAGAAACGATGTCACTTATCATTACTGTCAATGACTCTATGTGCCCTGCCAGGTGAGGGAATTTGCCGTAGGAGGAGTTTACTTCTGATTCTGATAGGGAAGGTCCATGTAGCCATAGTGAAGGAGGGGATCTGGACTGCTAGAACAATTTGTATGATCTGCAACCCCTTCCCTGACTATGTCCCAGCTGCCTCTGAGAAAATGAGCAGTGGTGAGACTGTGGTCTGCGTTGGTTGTTCTGATGGGATAGATGTGTCTTACAAGCTGTAAAAAAGCTGTTGACAAAAGGTAAGGTGAAAAAAGTTATAAAAAAGGTGAATAATTTTGACATGCTAATATATGGTTTTAAATCCTACCTCAGATAATAACCAAATATCTATTTGGATAATTCCTCTTTCTGTTCTGTTTTTTATTGCCATGTGAGATCACTACACCTCCAGAATATCTTGAGTAAACTTGGTAAAATTGTTCCAGATAGGTGATACATTTATGCTACCATGGTTTCATAGTTGTAATAAACATTGTACAAAGCAATCCCAGAGTGATTATGCTCCATACTGTTACGGAATCCATTTCATGGTCATATTCTGTACTTGCCACTGCTTTTCTCCATAGAGCACTGACCATGAAATCCCAGAGGTAGAGAGTGTGGGAGGATATAGTGCCACTTTGAGCAATTTGTATTGCCTTTTATGATACAGAAATCTTCAGGATAGGACTTGGTTTCTCCAGGTCATCACCCAGCAACAAGGAGACAAAAGGAAACAGTGCTCATTGAAAGAACAGAATTCCTACTAATAGCCCAAAGAAACTTCACCAATCCTTTCTTAAAAAAAAAAAAAAAAAAAGAAAGAAAAAAGTATCACAACTCTTGTTGGTAGTATGATAACATCTTGGTATCAGATTTATGTAAGATTCAAAATTGATATCACTGCTTCAGACTTACATTGTCATAAATTAGAGCAGAACTTAGTCCTGCATCTCTGTCTTTATTCCATAGAGCTCAGGGACTTCTAGCTCACTGAAAGTTTGGGTTTTTTTTTCTTTTTGTCTTGCACAGACCTCCTGTCATGCATTGCAAGGTTCATTTAGGTGCAAAATCCTTCTCTTCTTACTAATGCTACATTATGAAAATTCCTTTCTTAATCTCTCTAGCTCACCAAATCTGCAGTTTATTTCAACTTTAAGTTGAAATATTTCCATTTTCACCTTTTTGCTGTTATGATTTCCTTTAATTTTGCAAAAGTACTTTACTTTAGGGGGAATTGTAGACCCCATCTGAATGGGAGATACAAATCCAAAGTTCAAATCACATCCCTTTTGGAAGGAGAAACTTTGGAAACTTCAGATCCAAGTCTGAATTCCCAGCACCCTCAAGAACTTATGCAAGTTAAAACCAAAATCTGGGTGCTTTTTGCGTGTGTGTGTATGTGTGTGTCTGGAGTTAAGCAATAAATGACCTCAAGCTCAGCTACCATTCCTCCTTCTCTTACAGAAAATATCAGCCAGTGGTCTTGTTTCTGAAAAGGAGAGTTTATGTTAAGAGGTGCATGACCTACTCTTCACCCTGTCAAGGCACTCTATATGGAGAGGAGTTTAGGGACCATGTAGAAAAGGTTACCAGTCCTGGTAACTCAAGGACTCAAGATATATTAGGTAATTGAGACGAAACTCTGAATAAACCTTTGAACATTTATCTGTTTACTCAAATTGAATCTAAATGTTGAGCCGTCTGAAGTTCACTTGTCCCTGTTTATTTGAAAAATGGATTATGATAAATTACTGAGTCATCACTAAGGGACAGGAAGAGTTCAGTGTGAAGCAAGCCAGCAAAACTGCACTCGAAATATACATTACTGACCTCTAAAATTGTCACTTTGATATCAGTTGACAATGTCATTTTAATCAGAAGATCTGCTTTTGTGCTATCTCTCTTCGCTGCCAGTTGTAAAGCTTTCTGACACCTATATATTTCCAGTAAGATTTACTAGTCTGTATCTTCAGCAATAGGCAGAATTTGTACTGCACCTGGCTGGTGTTTCTCTTAGGCTGTCAGCAGGGATCCCTAGCTGTCTGGATAGAGTCAGTATAAAAAGAAATGTTTGATTTGATGGAGCTGTGAGGGAGTAGTTGAAGTGTTTTGCAAGGGAAGGAAAGGTGCAAACTCTATAGAGTGCTCACAGGTCCTGTGGCAGGAAATTTGGCAATTCAAATTGGAGAAGCAAATTCAATATATGTAATCAACTGTGATTTCTCCCTGATTATCTCAGGACTAATTAGGGAGTGTTTTTTACAGCTAATCAGAGGTATCTGGAAAGAAGTAATTTGCATAACTTCAAGTCAAATTATGTCATGAGGACAGCTGAGCTAATGTAAACTGGCATTTACTGTAAAATTAGCATGTATTGCATTCAAACAGGGAAACAAAGAAGCAATGGAAACCTGCCGACTAGAAACTAGGAAGAGCAGCATTAATTGACAGTGCAGAAGCTGTGCTACATGAAGCATATCAATGCATGAAGCACAAGGAATGTAAATATGCAAAGGCCAAAACATTTGCAGAAGGGGACTCATTTGACAAAACTGTAAATACTATGGATTCTGCTGGCTGTCTAACTGTCACTTTGTCACTGCATTTTGTCATGGTTTGTAGTTTAATATTCCAGGGGGAAAAAAATCCCTGTTTTCTCATTTAGGGGAGACTGTTTTTTTACTTAAAGTAAATCCAGTCTAAAATTAGCTTCTAATCCAGTATTATAGCAAGTCTGGAAAAAACAACCATACATGCTTTTGTTTCTCCTTCAAAAGCATGCAACACACTGGAATTCCTATTCACCTATTTCTTCAAGAGAGTGATTTTGAAGTCTATTTTATCTCTGGGGATGTAAGGGAGGTTTTGATTACCTCACTTCAGGCTGCCGGACCTTTTTGCCTGTCTCAGGCTGTAAATCTGACAAGTTTCCTATCTGGAAGCCCTGATGTGAGAATGAGCTCCACGTGGCGAAGCGCTGGAACATGTGATTTTTCACATGGGGCCAAAGGTTCAAACATATCTGTCAACCTGGTGCTTCACTCAATAGGAAGAGGATGTCCTTATGAGCTCTGACATTCATCCACAATCCATTTTATGCAGAGCTAAGGCCTAAAGTAAAGGCCTAGTAATTTGATGCCTAGTAAAGGCACTAGGAGAAGGTGAGACCCTCAAAACAATCCCGGTGTGACTTGGAAAGATTTCTTCCAGTCTCTGCATTTCTCTGTCCATTCTCTGCATGTGAGAAAGAAATTCAGATATTTAAAGATTTTTCTGTCTCTGTTATAGTCCTCTTCAGAGAAACTACACTTTCTACAGTGTGTACAGTGCATACAGACTTCTTTAAGACCCTAAGATATCTCCAGGCTGTGTTACACATGAATATGGAGAAAACCTGCAGATCTTATTAAGACACAGCTTCTGGTTTGCTATTTACCTATTTTTACCTTCCTTCTGTTTTCACTCATTCCCTCCTATTTCAGGTACAGCCAAGCACTTTGACTCCATCTGTGAGGGTAGCAACTCCAGCTGCCTCTGCAGCTGCTGTCTTCACTATTTCTTGGCCAGCCATCAGGGAATGACTCTTCCTTCCCTAAAGATGTGATACATTTCAGCCAGCTTCCACTTGAAAAGCAAAAGAAACCATTTAAATACTGCATAAAGGCAGTTTCCACAACCCCTGAATCTATAGAGCAAAACATTACCTCAAGCAGAGAGCTCACCACAGATTTGCTTTGAAGTCTAGTCAATAAATTTACTTACTATTTTTAAGTTTCAGGTTTCAAGTCAGTGATGTTTTTTCACTTTCAGATGTGTTCAGAATGTCCATGCAGGCCTTACCTAGATGACAGGTCCTAGGAGAGCATTGCATGTTCCAGATCCAGGTACCTACCATGACTGCAGCCTGACACCATGGCACACATACCCCCACCTCTCTGCTCTCTGGTTTTGATGCAATGAACACCCATGTGTGCAGACTGACAGCAACCAGGATGCATGCAGCTGAGTACAATTAGTCTGCATTGTGGATACGACTAAAAATGCAGAAAAACACAGCCAAATCTAAACAAGAGTGAACATTGTTATTAACGCAGTGGAAAATGGATAAGATTTGTTATCTTAATGGGAGCCAATAGAAAGTATGTGACCAAATCCTGGCCACAGCTGGCAACACAATGCTAGTTATCTTGCCCACATTAGGTCTGCCACTTGCAATTGCTTTTACCCAACACAGCAGAAAATGAGAGACAAGAACTGCATTCTAAATGTCTCATGGAAGAAAAATAAGTTTTTCCAAACCTTGTATAATACTACTTCACCCATTATTTAAAAGACACAAGTAATTTGAGATAATGTTTAAAAATACATCTACAATGACAAGAGGGAGCTGTGGGCTTTCTAGGCTGGGATGATGGCTTAATTTGTGTTTTTATAAGATGGCGAACAAGATTCCACAGGTGCTAAAGATGTTTTGTCACCATTATTTCCTTGCTAAACTTACTAAAACATTTTAATGATCCAATAGCACCACTATTCTATTGCTGAAATAAGCAGGGAACATTAGCTTAATGTTATTTTCATCATGAACTTAACAGCTCTACCGAATTTAGAGGCTTCTTATACCAGTTTTTTCTTTGAGAAAAATAAAACAACATCATTAAAGTAGAGCATAAGTAAGGCACAGTTAGAGCCAACAGTTATGAAGCTCATACTGATATTTCTTTTTCCCATTTCCTGCTAATTTACCAGAACAGCATTTGGCCTATCCATAAATAGGTCTATGATAAACCAGACATTAAATTGGAATGAATTCCATAATTAGTGCAGTTTCATAGTCATATGTTTGCAAGACAGTCATGGTTAACAAAAAAACCCCTATCGACAGCTTGGGAAAGCATGCATTCAGTAATCTAATATTTATAAAGCTATACATTAGAAAATAAAAATCTAGAAAGCATTGGCACGGTAGAGCAAGCCTATTGCCCCTGGGTTTAGTTCACAACCTGTTAAAATGCGTGTGCTGGTCAAGCTGCCAGATGGGCAGCTGTATCACGTAACAGCCACATGAAAGCCACTGTGAGTCCAGCTGCACAGGCAACTCTCTGACTTCCCCGTCTCCTGCACAGCAGGAAGAAAACAACCAGGCAGAGCTCTGCAGCTGATGTCTGCAGCACCCACAGACACTGAGTTTCAGTTTCAAACAACTCTTGCATTTGGCAGAGCTGAAGAAGTTGAAAAAATCTGAAAAATTATGGAGGAAACCAAACATATGTGATGCTGTAAAGATATGGGATATTCTTTCCTGATCCCCTAGTGAGAAGCTGTGAAATAGCAGATTTCATTACAGATATCAAATTCTAGCTTTCTTAAGAGATTTCATCAGTTACCAAAACACTCTCCAGCCTTTCTTTAAAATCCAGTAAGAAGATCTAACCTCAAGTCACACTTGTGGCTTGTGACTTTTGCCAAGAAAAGAGGTGGAAGTTTTATGTTGATCTTATACCTATTGCTCTGCATTCAAGTGTCTCCTTTGTGTATAATTAAAGTTTTAAGATAAAAAATGGTGCTTCATTTTCATGTTTGTGGTCCTCAAATTAGGACTGCACTCCTGAAAATAGGTGTATGCAAATAAACTTTTGTGCTTATGCAGAATGCCACTGTCTGAGGGGGTTTCCCACGAGGGAGTGATTGCTGGGTCAGGGCAAACTTAAAAGCCTGAAGTAGCTGTTTTCTACAAAGGCATGAGGAACATTTATGCTCAAGTTGAAAACACTATGCAGTGCTGTAGCTTGAAACTCGTCCTGTAGCAGTTTAGATTTTTTGACATCATTCATATTTACTCCATATGTACCTGGAGCCTCGTCAAAAGTCCACTGGTGTCTAGCAGAAGGCTGAAGAGGACTTACAGTCAAATCAATCGTGCAGACCATTTAGCTTATTCAATATTTAAAACATCTAGATTTTCAAGAAAGTGTAGTGAATCTTCAAATATATTGTGAGCATTGTCAGCCCTAATGTCCACTTACATGTAGAATTGTGACATCTTCCAAAATGTCCATCTTCAGGCCTTCCAGTCATAGGAGACCTAAGCAATGCTGCCTACCATTTTTTCATGCAGTGCATATAAAACCGGTGAAAAAACACACCGTCACTTTCAAATTCTCTCTCCCTCAACTGCTAGGCTTGGGCTGTTCACTGAATCATCGAATACACGTCTGAAAGAGCTAACTGGGCCCCCTGACACCAGTGACTGAGAAAGAACATTGCATTTATTCCTTCTGTTAATATTTAATTGTCAATCTCATCAGAACATCTTGCCTTTGTTATCCATCCTGTTATAGATTCCTTGATTTGCCCTTCAACAAGGTAATCCCAAAGAGAATGTGGAAAAACCTAGGGGTGGCTTACTCAGCAGTGACCTCCTTAACAAATTTTGGGAAAAGAGTGGGAACTAACTTTAGGGAGGTATGGCAGTGAGAAGTAACTTTGGAATGAGAATCACAGAAAATTAGCATTGCTGACAGGAGGAAAACTGTAGTTTTTTACGAGCAATTCTCATTAAATCTCTTTGCATATAACCTGTAACAGTACTGTCAGGCTAGATCCTGATCAGTGGAAGAATACTACACCCTGCAATGTTTTGATACTTAAGACAGCATCTGAAATTTCCGTTTTCTCATGTGTTATATGGAAACTGTATGGTTAACTATTGTTTCAGGGACTTTAACTGCTTTATATTCCTGTCTTCAGACCAAATGAGTGGAAGTCTCATTTCAAAGCTGAACAAAAAGGTTTGCAAATGCTTAAGCTTTCAGCCTTTTTTTTTTTTTCCAAGAGGCAGTGGAAGGGTGCCAAGCGACCGATCTTTGATCTGATCTTCAGATATGTGCCCAGGAATTTAGGGGCCATGCTCAATTAAGTTAAGCATGGTCCGTCTCCTGTAAGAAACCTGGCCTTTTTTCCATCTAAAGAAGGGTAAAGAGAAACTAAGGAAGCAACATACTGAAGTTTTTTCAAAGCAGCTCTATTTTCAAGGAAAAAAAACAATGGCAGACCAGATGTGGCACATTCCACAAGGTACACATATAGACTGTTTCACATATTGTACTCAACACAAACTAACAACACCTGAAAATGTTACTGAGTTTGTAAGATAAGAGGCTAAAAAGTGCTATAATTAAGGTTAACAGTGCAACTGTAGCTTAGCTCTTTTTCATGAGTGCATGCTGATAAAGTTTTAATTACATACTCCTTTTCTACTAGTACCCTGAACCATCCAGGGCACAGAGTAACTAATCAATCTTGGTGGTTTGTTTTTTGGTTTTTTTACCTTCATGTCTCAATATGTCTGTATATCCTATTACTTCAAATTAGTCAAACTGCACTGAAAATGAAATTATTACTTTCTGTAGTGCTTATCATCGCATCATCTAACTGCCTGAAAAAACAATCCGTGTATTTGCACAAAACATGCATGAGATTTGAATTTCTGCATTACATAGAGGCACTGAGGTAAGAATTTATACACTACTTTTAGATGAGCCACACTGTAGAAATTGATATTGCAGAATATTTCATGTTGCATTTCAACTTTCGTTCGAATCTTAGCACCCAGAGGATTCAGTTGCATCTGGAAGGTTAAGCAATTCTGCACCTTCAACCCATATAAAATCAAGCATAATGACTAGTCTTTGTGAAACAGTTAGTTAAGTGACTTGATTAGCACCAGAGAGGAACTCTGTGGCTGAGACAGGGCTAAAAGCCAGCTCTTCCATTCAGCATTTGACTTCCTTGAGAATGTCCTCACTCCTCCTGAAATTTCCTGATCTTTTGTTTCAATAAAATTTTGCATGAAGTAAGACAGAAATCCCACACAGTCTATTTGTCCACTTCATGGCTGCAGAACAGAAAAGATGTGTTAATAAGTATGGAAGAGTAAACCTGAAATGTGGCTTTCCTTAACTTTTGGGTGCTTGCATTTCCACAGTCTAAGTGTGTTTTTCTACATTGCTTTAAAAAGAAATATTGGGGGAAAAAAATCTATCACATAGTACCTGTTGAGGTACCCCATGATCATCAGAAAGACTGAGTTTTTTGGGACCACCACGCCAGGTGGGCACAGTAACTGACAGCAGCTCTGGGTTATCCTCCTCTGCCTGTGCACAGGCAGTGAAAGGGCTAAAGCAATTCCCTAATAGCTCCTGCAGGCATTTCCTGGCAGAGAAGGGCATGGTGGGACAGCTGCACTGAGCAACACGCTCCAAACTCTGGAAAGGTTTGTGCCATCTGGTCTGTTCACTCCAAACACAATCTCCTCTGCCTTGTTCACTCCACCTTAACACTCATCTTCCTTCTGTCCTTCCATCCACCCCTTTCCGAAGCCTCTTCTCCTTACCCAACCATTCCCAGTGTAACCCCTTCCACTCCTCATGCAGTCTATCAGTCTTACACCCCAGACACTGGAGATGGGAGTAGTGTCATCTAACTTTCTGTATAAGCTATGTGGATTTCTGTACTCAAACTAACCATCCTTTAAACTCAGTTGAGAGAAATGTGCATTTCTGGGACAGGACTTTTCTTACCTCAATGTAGATAACTAGCTTAGACACTGTGTAACTGACCCTGGGTATCAGATCTTTTCTTTCATTCCCAGTCTCACTGTTTGCTCCAGTCCTCTAGCATGAGATTCTTGACCAGCTGTCACTTTCCCAGCTCCTTTTCCAGATCCCTATGCAGCAATTTCCATATCCTATCTCAGACTAGTGTTATTCATCAAGCCTATTGATTCCCCTTCTCCTCTTGTCTTCACTGTGATACTCCATCCTACTGTCTCTTAGTTGCTTTACCAAGCCAATCTCTCTCTCAGCTCAGACTCATCAGGGTGGCAGTGATGGCTGGCTGTGGGGCAGGCTGGGGTGGGGAGCAGTGGGGCAAGCCAGGGCAGGGACCTCCCTAGTGGCCCCATCCCAACATGTCTGGAGACGGTGAGCAGAGCTGGGCTGGGGATGGTGACCGGGTCCTCACTCAGTACGGCTCCTCTGGATGAGGCAGAGGGTGCTTAGGTGGACGCAGCAGATGAGGCTCCTCACAGCTCCTTCTCACAGTTTAGCTGATTTCACAGAAGTCAGATCTATATCAGAGCAGACCATGAGCTCGGCCAGCTAGGCCCCTTTTGGGCTAAGAGAGGTTGCCGGGGAGGATTGCATCGAGGGCCCTGTCTCCAGCCTTCCTTGACCAAATTCCTCCCTGGTTCTCTATTCAACTCTCACTTTCTGTTCCTTAAGATCTAAGTCTATCAGTTAATGGACCTTTTTAGATTTAAAATCTATGAAGTGACAAACTCTCCAGTCTCTTAGTCCCACTGTTTCCTTTCTACTCAGACTTATCCGTCCCAGGTCCAATCTTCTCCTCCACTCTGTTCAAGTCTCAACTCGGCAAGTTCAAGTCTCAGTCACTGTTCCTCACTCCCACTTTCCTTCTCTATTTTATTTCCTTTGGACCCTATCAGTTCTAGTTGCTCTCCCCCTTGCAACTAAATTTTGCAGCTCCTCAGTTTCCCCTCCTCTGACATGCTATCTATCTGAGTCGTGTCAGGCACAAGGGCTGCAGGTGATCCCCATGTTATGCCCTGCCATACTGGTCCGCCAATCAGACAGATCAGGGTTGTAAGCCAGAGTATGCCAAAGATCCTGTATATCCCATGCACAAAGGTTTCCTTCCTGTGAAAAGCAGGAAATAGGCTCTGCTTCCCAGTCTTGCATCAGTTTCATCTCAGGACATGGCTGAGGCATGCACTGGGACCTGGGGAGCAATGACAGGTCCTGCAGTTTGTACTGATTTGAGGGAATGGAGAAGGGCAGCCTTCCTCTTCTCAGTTCTGCTGCCTGCAGTATCTTGGACGTATATTTGCAGAGGAAGTCCCACTTCAGTACCTCAAAGCTCCAGGCTGGAGAACCTCAGTCCAGAAAAATTGTTAAGAGATTTTAGCCTTCAAGTCTCTACAAAGAGACTTTTTCTACCCTAGTACAGCCCTCAGATTATTATCCATTATTGATTTTTCAGGTAGGCAGCAATGAAGTTGCAACAAGAAATCTGAGGGCAATCAAGAGAGACTTCAGCGCCTTGGGACGACTGGTTAAGGGATCAGGAGCACAAGTAGTGTTCTCCTCCATTCTTCAAGTTGCAGGGAATGATGAGGGAAGAAACAGGAAGAACCAGCAGAACAATACCTGGCTCCAAGCCTGGTAGAATTTTGGGTTTTTTGGTCATGGGTCAGTCTACATGACACCAGGCCTGCTGGCGACAGACGTGATACACTTGTCTCAAAGGGGGAAAAGGATCTTTGCACAGGAGTTAGCAGGGCTCATTGAAAGAGCTTTACACTAGATTTGAAGGGGGAAAGGGATAAAACCAGGCTTGCTAGAGATAAGCCTGGGGGTGGCACGCCAGTCTTTGAGGGACGGTGTGCTAGCAAGGTCCTTTGGTCTGCAGTCTCAGTGGAAGTAGAGGATGGAGATCTGTGCAGCAGCAAAGACGCAAGGGTTATGGATGTGTTAGATACCACAGAAGTGCCTGAGAATGGTCACATGGGAATTAGGGTTTCTCCCCCAAAAAAGGTGGCAGGATCAGTAGCCCAACTGAAGGGCATCTACACCAATGCACGCAGTATGGGCAACAAACAGGAGGAGCTGGAAGCCATTGTGCAGCAGGAAAACTATGATATAGTTGCCATCACGGAAATATGGTGGGATGACTCACACAACTGGAGTGCTGCAATGGATGGCTATAAACTCTTCAGAAGGGATAGGCAAGGAAGGAGAGGTGGTGGGGTAGCCCTGTATGTGAGGGAGTGTTTTGACTGTCTAGAGCTTGATGATGGTGGCAATAGGGTTGAGTGTTTATAGGTAAGAATCAGGGAGAAGGCCAACAAGGCAGATATCGTAGTGGGAGTCTGTTATAGACCACCCATCCAGGATGAAGAGGCAGACGAAATATTCTATAAGCAGCTAGGAGAAGTCTCACAATCCCTAGACCTTGTTCTCGTGGGGGACTTCAACTTACCAGATGTCTGGTAGAAATACAATACAGCAGAGAGGAAACAGTCTAGGAGTTTCCTGGAGTGTGTGGAAGACAACTTCCTGACACAGCTGGTGAGGGAGTCAACTAGGGAAGGTGCCCCACTGGACCTGTTGTTTGTGAACAGAGGAGGACTTGTGGGTGATGTGATGGTTGGAGGCTGTCTTGGGCACAGTGATCACAAAATGATCGAGTTTTCAATTCTTGGAGAAGTAAGGAGGGGAGTCAGCAGAACTGCTACCTTGGACTTCCGGAGGGCAGACTTTGGCCTGTTTAGGAGCCTGGTTGACAGAGTCCCTTGGGAGGCAGCCCTGAAGGGCAAAGGAGTCCAGGAAGACTGGACATTCTTCAAGAAGGAAATCTTAAAGGCGCAGGAGCAGGCCATCCCTATGTGCCGAAAGACGAGCTGGTGGGGAAGAAGACCAGCCTGGCTGAACAGAGGGCTTTGGCTGGAACTCAGAGAAAAAAGAGCGTTTATGACCTTTGGAAGAAGGGGCAGGCAACTCAGGAGTACTACAAGGATGTCATGAGGTTATGCAGGGAGAAAATTAGAAGGGCCCAAGCCCAACTAGAACTTAATCTGGCTACTGCCATAAAAGACAACAAAAAATGTTTCTATAAATACATTAGCAACAAAAGGAGGGCTAAGGAGAATTACCATCCTTTACTGGATGCAGGGGGAAACAGTGACAAAGGCTGAGGAAAAGGCTGAGGTACTTAATGCTGCCTTTGCCTCAGTCTTCAATAGTAAGACCAATTGTTCTTGGGGTACCCAGCCCCCTGAGCTGGAAGACAGGGACGGGGAGCAGAATGAAGCCCCAATAATCCAAGGGGAAATGGTTAGTGACCTGCTACACCACTTAGACACGCACAAGTCTATGGGGCTGGATGGGATCCACCCAAGGGTACTGAGGGAGCTGGCGGAAGTTTCAATCATTTATCAGCAGTCCTGGCTAACCGGGGAGGTCCCAGTTGACTGGAGGTTAGCAAATGTGACGCCCATCTACAAGAAGGGCTGGAAGGAGGATCCAGGGAACTACAGGCCTGTCAGCCTGACCTCGGTGCCAGGGAAGGTTATGGAGCAGATCATCTTGAGTATCATCACGTGGCATGTACAGGACAACCAGGCCCAGTCAGCATGGGTTTATGAAAGGCAGGTCCTGCTTGACTAACCTGATCTCCTTCTATGACAAGGTGACCCACCTAGTGGATGAGGGAAAGGCTGTGGATGTGGTCTACCTGGACTTCAGTAAAGCCTTTGACACTGTTTTCCACAGTATTCTCCCGAAGAAACTGCCTGCTCATGGCTTGGACAAGTATACTCTTCGCTGGGTAAAAAACTGACTGGATGGCCGGGCCCAAAGAGTTGTGGTGAATGGAGTTAAGTCCAGTTGGCAGCCAGTCACAAGTGGTGTTCCCCAGGGCTCAGTATTGGGGCCAGCTCTGTTTAATATCTTTACCAATGATCTGGATGAGGGGATCAAGTGCACCCTCAGTAAGTTTGCAGATGACACCAAGTTGGGCAGGAATGTTGATCTGCTCGAGGGTGGGAAGGATCTACAGAGGGATCTGGACAGGCTGGACTGATGGGCCGAGGCCAACTGTATGAGGTTCAACAAGGCCAAGTGCCGGGTCCTGCACTCGGATCACAACAACCCCATGCAGCGCTACAGGCTTGGGGAAGAGTGGCTGGAAAGCTGCCTTTTGGAAAAGGACCTGGGGGTGTTGGTTGACAGCCAGCTCAATATGAGCCGGCAGTGTGCCCAGGTGGCCAAGAAAGCCAATGGCATCCTGGCTTGTGTCAGAAATTGTGTGGCCAGCAGGAGTAGGGAAGTGATCGTGCCCCTGTACTCGGCACTGGTGAGGCCGCACCTCGAATACTGTGTTCAGTTTTGGGCCCCTCACTACAAGAAGGACGTTGAGGTGCTGGGGCATGTCCAGAGAAGAGCAACAAAGCTGGTGAAGGGTCTAGAGCACAAGTCTGATGAGGAGCGGCTGAGGGAATTGGGATTGTTTAGCCTGGAGAAAAGGAGGCTGAGGGGAGACCTCATCGCTCTCTACAACTACCTGAAAGGAGGTTGTAGCGAGGTGGGTGTCGGTCTCTTCTCCCAAGTAACAAGTGATAGGACGAGAGGAAATGGCCTCAAGTTGTGCCAGGGGAGGTTTAGGTTAGATATTAGGAAAAATTTCTTTACTGAAAGAGTGGTTAAGTATTGGAACAGGCTTCCCAGGGAAGTGGTTGAGTCACCATTCCTGGAGGTATTTAAAAGACGTGTAGATGCAGTGCTTAGGGACATGGTTTAGTGGTGGACTTGGCAGTGCTAGGTTAATGGTTGGACTTGATGATCTTAAAGGTCTTTTCCAACCTAAATGATTCTATGATTCTATGATTCTATGATAAAGTATATGGTACCTGATAACCTGGCACATTTTGGAGAAGTCTCGTATTGATAGTACAAACCTAGACGTTTCCCGCCATCTTTGTGATCCAGCTGCAGCACAGTAGAGGCATCCAATCCTTTCAAAATGCAGAATAAAATTTTCCTTAGCCTCATTCTCAGAAATAACTGAATTTGTGCTAAGACTTTCCAAAGAAAAGGAAATGAAACATGGGACAGACAATGGCATGGAAAATTTTGGTCCGAATGGTCAGGCACAGTCCTGAAGATTTAAATTAAAAGTACCAGGTAAAACAATGTACCAGTAAAAAGGGCTAAAAGACAGTACTAGACAACATTTTAATGAACCTTGTGACCAGAGTGTGGTTAGTATATTATTGTAGCTACTATTATTAGCAGCACTAATAACATTAGATGTAGTACGTGCAGCTATTTAAACACTACAATATATATGAAATATTCTTGTCTTCCCTAGGTAAGTGTACCTCAGACAACTTCAGCATAGCATAGCACACTCTGTATCAGAGTGGTGGTGGGCACAGCTTTCTCAAAGCTGTCAGAACTGCTGTGCTGCTCTCTAGGTCAGCCTCTCTACTGCCTGGCTCCTTGTCTAATTCATAAGACTTCCGTAAAGTGGATGTACAGTGCTGCTCTTCCCACTTAACAACATCGCATACCCTCTTGGCATTTACCCTGAAAAACTGTAAATAACTAGGTGCTAAACATAGGAAAATCATGCTTTCCATCTGCATCTGGGCCTGTCCTGTTCTCAGATTTACCTAAGGCAGGTGATGCTGGGATTACAACCCTGACGTGGCTGGACACGAGGCTCTTTGGCCTTATGGCAAATTATATCAAGATGGAACTTACAAATTAGACAAAGGTTTTCTTGTGTTGACAAGCTGTCCCTTTTCTGCTAAGTGGCATAGACAAGATCCTGAGCAGAGTGCCTTCCCTGCAGGCAGTAGAGTTGCATCAGTTTGCACCCACTGAAAAAGCTGACCCATTGTATGCCAAGCATCACCTCAGATATATTGAAATATATTATCAGTTAAGAATCCTGCTTAGTAGTTTTAAAGAACTATACTGTGACAATACCAAGATAAAAAAGTGATTTTGCATATGCTTTCTTTTCAGAGCAGAAATCTGTATGGAGCTGGAAATTATCATAAAACTATTTTCAAACTTTTAATTGTAATGTCATTGGAAGTTTTAATAACTATTCTAATTGAAGTGAGTGCTAAATTATTAACTAAAATATTCTTACTTTTTAAAAATGGCCTTTTAAAAATTAAAGCAATATTAAGTTACAAAAGAGGGCAAAAAGACATTTCTTATTTTCATGTCCATTCAACTCCAACAGAGAAATGTGCATTTTAATTACATTTCAGATTCAAACTAGAAGTGTGATTTTTAGACCTATAAATGAAAACAGTATTTTTTTAGACATATCAAAAGAACCATTTGAAAGTGAAAGGGAAAAGAATAATGATGTTGCATCTTGTGCAGACATTTTTACTACAAAGTAATAAAAATGCAATAAAATTATTCATGAAACTTGTCAATAGCTAATGTATTGTCTTTGGGATCCTTAGTATCCTAACATAACCCTTTGGAACAGTTTTACTTTTATATTGCTGTGTTGGGATTCTAGCACACATTGGAGAGCTATGCAGAATGTAAATGTGGTGTCAAAGATTACAGAAAACCACAGGGGAAATTAAGAGCTGTTTCTTATATGGTGTTATAGGCCTTAAGCTATTTTGTTCTGGGCATCTTGTCATTATTGTTTTGTATTTAAGTCTTTGATGGTGGTAAGTGATACATTCTGAAGGTAAGAATCACTCTTGTGAAATCCCAAAGGGATTATATTTAAAAGATTGTCTTTTTCAAGACAGTTTTCCCAGAGATCTGCAGAATTACAGAGACAAAATTATGGAGATGTTCTTGGCATTTTATGTTTGCATATAACTGCATTACATTGTAAGGATGAATCAAATTCAGTTAATGTCAGTGGCAAAATTTCTGTTAATTTCAGTAAGCATAGGTTGTTAGGTTGTAATTCATCCACACCTCTATGCAAACTCATCGTCACTACAGGTGAGAGTTTGCCAGAGTCATGCTGCTTCTGGCAAAATTATGGCTTGGAAAGTTTCCTTGCAAATATTTTGTTTGTTTTTATTTTTTCCCAAACCAGACTGACATGCAAATGTTTACACATTTCACAATCTGATCTTTTTTGTTTTCTGTATTGTGTTTGTCTCTTTTTTTGTTTCTTTGCTTTATGGGAGTGGACTTGCACTTCTTATTCCCTGTGAAGCTATGGATGAGAGCCATTTCATGTTTCTAGTGGAAATGGGAAAAGAAACGTAGGGGGCTGTTTCTCTGTCCGTCAGCCCTTTAAAAACAAAGTTTAGTTTCAAGTTCGCTACCATTTAAGTTGAATGGCTGTTAGGGGACATACGACCTATGTGGCTCTACCATACTGAACTTACTATTCATGTTTTCCAGTCATGGTAGCTGATTACCTTTCTGATCATAAGTTGTTACCAAACTTAGCATCTTGACTGTGCTGAATGCATTCACAATTATAACGAGCAGCGATGACTAATGCCTATTTGTGTGTGAAGGATATTTAAATGGATCTTGGGAATACCACCTGCGTTCACAAAATTACTGTGTTATGGAGTTTATCAGGCTTCCTGTAGTCAGCTACCTACTGCTGGGGCCATGCCATTTCACTTCCAGGCTAGTGCAAAGGAAAGCTGTAAATCTTCATGCTTTCTGTTCAACTTGGCAGCATGTGGACACAAAAAGATGGCAGTGCTGAGACCACAGCACGTGGGGCTGAGGGGAGTTGGAACCAGGGGGGATTTCCCAAAAAGCAGAATGAAGAGGTCAGGTACTGACACTGGATCTGAAAAACTAGGCAGCTTGCAGAGTACCTGAAACTTCACAGCAATAAAAGAAATATGAGCATGGAGAATAACAGAGCATTGTGCTTTCATAGCAAAGGAGTATAGTTTAATTGTGGATATAATCAGGAAAAAATGGTCTGCATAGCATAAAGAAGGTGGAGAATAGACCAGGGAGGCTTCCTATTTCACAGACAGAGAGGAAAGCTCCTGATCTACTTAGGTGATCCAAAAATGATAAGACGATAAGGAAACAGAAATGGCAAATGCATGCCAGTGTTGTATTGTTTTGTCTCATTTTCGTTGCTGCTTCTGGTAGCTAACATAAAGAATTCTTGGTATTTTAGACCATTATGCAAAGGTTGTGTGCCTATTTGCTTGCAGTATTAAGCATCCCTGAAGACTGAGCTGCAAGCCCCAAAAGCCTGAAGTGGAAAACATTGTATTACATTGCTAGAGAACCTGCGACTCAACAAAATTTGTAGGACAAAGACAATGCATGATTTCATTTCCTTCAAGGAGTAAGAGACAAAAGTGCACATGTCCACAACATGTACTACAGAAACTAGGGTAAGAAACCATTAATGTTACCTACTGAAACCAAGTCTTACAGACATTAAGGTCAAGTGTTTCAAGGCTCAAAAGCATTACTGCATAAATGTCTGCCACGGGAGCTTTATTGCGGTTGGGTCAGCAGGCTTTGTCCCCAGTTCACTTTTTGTCACCCTTATATTAGTGTACCACATATGATGTAGGATCATTTAAAAAGCTTCAGTTTGTGCCATGTCCCATGCCCTGAAGCCCACCTCAGGAGATATTCAGAAGGGTGACATTATCCTCCAGTGGTACATGTTTGCTTTTCAGTTGATGAGGCCCAGCATGATCTAGGACTGATGCACATGGAAGCAGGCTTTCACAGACTAGTGGTGGTAACATCTTCCATGTGAGGGCCTTTCAACTTAGGAACACACTGTGTCCAGAAAGCCTCTTATCTGGTGGCATTCAGGGCACACAGCAAAGCTCACGTGCCCAACCCGATTTCTACTAGTGAGTAGCCGTGCTCAGACAGCTGAGAAGCAGTGCTATTTCCACACCCTTAAGTGTGAACCAGGTACTATGTCTTCTACACAACTGTGTGGCGACTGTAGTTCAGTATTTGCTTTAATGGTGATTATTTCCTATCCTTCTCCATCTGACTTCTGAAGGAAGTTGGCCCCTGACACCACTTAAGCAGAAATAGTTTGTAAATCTGCTTCCCAAGTGCTTTGTGATTGCTCTTGATGATAGGCGCTGTTGATGTAAATCGCTGTTATTATCATCAGTGACTCATTAATCCATTGGTTATTGATCTATTAAACCTTTTTCATTTTAAATGACAGGAATAAAGATTGTGCTGCAACCTGCATTTCAAAACCTCCCTTAAAAGTTTAATGAAATGTATATAATTTTTCAAGGAAATCAAGATGCATGAGATTAATGCACTATGGGTTTGGATTTTAACTCCCTATTTTTTAAAGTCCCCTGTTTAGATGTTGATGGTTTCTTTTAATCTTGGCTACTTCTATCACCAGTGGAAGAAAAAGCAGCAAGTCCAAAAGGCAATTCACTTTTTTCCACTAACTGTGGAGGGGTTGTACATGAGTAACTTAGATGCAACAGCTAACTCATAGATGCCAAAAATTAGACAAGATTAATTTAATTCTAAATACTTGACTTTGAAAAGTATATCAGGTCAATTCCCAAGCCATCTTTTCTTATAAACTAATTAAATACTGAAGTGAAATAAAAATCAAACTCTCATTAATAGGGAGAAGTTGCCTTAGTTATCAAAATATTAGCCCAGAAGAAACTTCCAAACATTCTTATATTACCACCTGTAAAAACAGGGGCAGCTTATAACAGGAATGCTGATACAAAATAACCCTAGCAGAACTAGTGAGAGAGGCTGAAATTAAGCTGTACAGAAACTGCAAACAGTACAGGAAACCCTCTGAAATGGTCACAAGTTTTAGTTGGTGAGGCTGCCCCGACCTGGAACGTAACCCACTGGGGTACATGAGGAGTGAGCAGGACCGTCCTCTATTAGAGATCTACCCTGTCATTAAACACAAGTAAGACAAAGGCAAATTGGGCTGAAGACATAATGTCTTTAGGAGTTATTAGGAAAAATGGCCGGATAAGCACAGCTTATGTGGCATATCTATTGTTTGCTGCAAATATGCTTTAATAATAGGGTAATTTGTTTCTTCCACTGAATTTGCCAATTGATGGTAAAAACAGTTCTGTAAAAGTCATCCAGGCAAAATAACGAATGGGAACAATTATTCTTCCTGAGTAGATTTTCTAAATTAAGAGTCCCTGCAAAAAGGCTGAGAATGTTTGCTTTAGCTAATGCTCTTTTCTTGTTTGTTTTTCATCTGTAGAGCACACACGGTTTTGCAGTGCCACAGCTGCTAAATTGTGTATTTCTAGTTTGCTTAAATCTCTCAATCTCTCTCTCCCCCTATATAGGCAGATATAGTTGGCAGATAGATTGATTGATTGATGGAATTGTTTGTGAAAGCAAAAGTATAGTTAGGAAAAATCAGTGCTGCTATTTCTTTTAAATCAGACATTTGCATGTATATAGGCACACAAATGTTTATGTATAAATATATCTCTTCAGCTTCACAGGTGCCCTTCTTTACACGTGGTCAGTGTGTTAGGCCTACAAGGTACTGTCTTTCCATATACTGCCATGACAGTAGATACCTTCAAGTAAATTAGAATTTGCCTGATCTGACTTGTAGTATGTAGAATAGGGCATCTGGGAAAAACTGGCAAGGAGCTGATGGTAATGAGTCTTTGACTTTCATACATGCTTTCTTTGCTGTAAATTAGCAATACTGACACACTTATCTCACAGCATTTCTCAAATCACCCGTTGTGTTGGTGAGCCTTACCCAGACAGCTCTGAAAATATAACTCTTAAAGTAGAAGGCACACGCCTAATGAATTCAATTCTGGAAGACTCACAAGGCAGGAATCTCCACAGGGCCCCAGTGTTAGTTTTATGTCCAGAGCACACAGAAATTCAGCCTTAGCTGAGCATCTAACTCCCTTAGGTGTCTGCAAATATCTGTATAAATATATATGTTATTTGACTGAAGTATGAAATAATTGTTTTAATACATGATAGGGTTGCCCATGATGGGTTAACCTGACCAAATTACTGTATATACAAGAAATGAAGCAAACCAAACAGTACTTAGAAACACTTTGTCTCCCCAAAGGGAACATAAGAATACTGGCCCAAAAGGAGATGGTGACACTCTAAGTGAGCTGAACACCACCCTGCTGTCAGAATTTAGTTTTACAGGATGTATTTCATTTCTCAAAGCTGATTTCACTGAACATATTAACATGAAAAATGCTTTTGAGCTTTTCTGGGTGAGCGCTCTGAACCTTACAGGACTGAGCAGTCCACACTGGTTTAATCTTCTACCAGCAGAATCGGGGAACCGTTGTCCAAGGGAACGGCAAACAAGTGTCTTCACTAAAACCCACCAGGGGATAGAGGACTTGAGAATCCCTGTGGTCATTGATTTCTTGGCCTCTCTATTTAGACAGCAAGGAACAGTGCTTATTACTGTAAACCATACTGGTACTTGGGAAATGCCACTAGCTCCTTCTTGTCCTGCCTGACAAACGAATGTCAGAGCGCAAGCCTTTCAGGGACTTTTGAGGCTGCCTCATTTGAACTCGTTCTATATAGAAGAAAAATCCAGCTGTTAATCCTCTGAGAAGCTTATTTGTAAGGAGGCATTTAAAATCACAGTGGGAATAAAAATCTGTGTCGTGGTTTGTGTGGTACTGCTGTGTGATAACGAGCTGTACTTGCATCACTTGACATGGCTTCAAGTATATCTGCACCATTCAGATGCAGACTACGATCCCTGCAGTACCCCCGTGGATAGATGGGGAAATGTGTTTACATGAATGGCTAGTTTTACAGTGTAGGTAGTGAGGTCTCATTGTCACAGGGTAACACAACTTAAGAGGTGATCTTGTGCTATGTACAAAGAAATCTTGCTCTGAGCCTGACCTCCTGAATTTGGGTAAGATGAGCAGAGAAACTCTGCCTGAATTCTATGTTGTATGGAGCAGAAAGGCTGCTTCTTAGGAATGTCAAAGTAAATAAATGCTTTTCGGCACAAATCCCTTCCATTTCACAAAGCCTCCCCCTCTCTAAGAATTGTAGAGATGCCAGCAGTGAGAGGTGGCTGGAGCAAAACTGACTTTTTTTATTCTCCTTTTCTTAAGTTGTCTGTTTATTTTGCAGTAGGTATCATCATCTAGAAAAGACTTCGTAGGTACACAGAATTGTAATTTCTTCCCCAGAAAGCTAACAATTACCAAAACAAGAAGGGGACTTTTTTGGTGAGTGAGTAATGAGGAACGTTAGAGACAGATCATAAAGCAAAGAAGTCAAAGTGATGACAATACGGTCTTTAAAATGTTGTGTACCTTCTTTAGTTGTGTTTATTTTATTATGTAATTTCTTTACTGTTGCTGATTTTGGCACAATTATTGTAACTAGTCTGTAAATTTTTGTATACTTAGCTCATGACCCTGTGAATATTGGTTGGTTTGTATTTTTCGCAAGCATTGATTTCAGCTAAAAAGTCATTCCACCTCCCTCCTCCCATTCTCTTTCTCTCTTGATTTTTCCTGGTGCATTGGGATTATTTATGGCTCAGTGGATAATCTCGAAGAGTGTTCGGGGTTTTGAAGCTGGTTCCTAGGCTCAATTACTTCAGTCTTGCAGTGCAGAGCTTTTGATATTAAATAGGATTACCTTTAAGATGCGCTGAGTTCCCATCACTTGCAGAGACATCCCGCAAATAAAATCCAGCATTTCTGAGAACTGGAGAAAAGCTGTTCTTGGTCCCCTACCAATCTGTCTGGCTTGGAAAATGTTGCTTTTATAATGTTTGGCACCCAAAGCTATCTTCTGTGAGACACGGATGATAACTAATGTATCTACATAAAAGTTGTAATGATCTATAAATCAAAGGAACACTAAATAATATTTATTCATAGGTGTGGCTAAAATCTACTTCCTATAGTTACATTCCTTATTGAACATAAAGTAGCTAACGTGACACTGATATAGGCTCCATTCAGCCGGTGTCTTCCACAACTGCATACCTGGGCTTCTGCTTGGTTGTTTTTATATCGCTTCCTTTAGAAAACAGATTCACTTGCTAAATTATTTTTTTTTCTTACTTACTGATTACATTCCTGGCTTTCAACACCTTAGCAAATGGTAAAAACTCAACTGAATAAAAATTAAACCCCAGTTGCTTCTAGTTCAGTTTGAAGTAGTACCTCTTAGCTTTCAGCCCCACTCAATCCTAAATCCTTGTTCTTGGTATATATTTTTTTCTGAATGTAGTCTGGGTTTGGTTTATGACAAGCATTACTACATGACCATTTTATATGAATCTTGTCATGTGTGAAATATGAATTTTGTAGATTATGACACTGAGATTTGAAATATCTCACAAGGAAAAATGGAAAAATCCTCCTTTCCAGTTTTTCCCTCAGATGACTACAGTGTTTAAAAAGACACTGGGCTGATAGTGCAGAAGAATGGAATTTATTTTTCTGTGAGACCTGCCTAGCACCAGCAACAACAGCAACTTCTTCCTTGTTTCTGTGCTGGTGCATTTGACTCTGAGGTGAAGTACTGACGTCTAATGAAGCATATCATTAGTCACTCTAGACATGGCTTTCTAATGTTATTGCCAGACAAGGTATTGAAGTCTTCCAAGTATGGATGTTTGACCATAGTGAAATTTGCACAGCTCAGAAATACATTTTCCAAAGTAAATGAAAAAACACTGGGTTGTGGTAAGTTGCATTAGCATTAGTGATTTAAGAAAAGAGGATTTTGCATATCAGAAGCATTTTTCTGATCTGTCAGGCAAATTAACTTTCTCTAGAGCTAAGCCTAAGAAACTTTGCTAAAGTAAAGTCGTGAATAAGTACAAGTAGTAAAACTACAGTGGAAAAGTCTCAGTCAGTGGACTATCTCTGGAACAATGCAGGCATAAAAAGTTCCAATATTCAGCCTGAGCTTTAAGAAAAGGTTAAGTACCTGCTCATTTTAGGTATATACTTGACTCCATCCCTGTTCACCAAAGCACCTGCAATTTGCTTGAATCCTATTATAATCAATGGGAATAGTCACATACTTAGGTACAAACCGTAGTACTTTAGTGGACCTTAGTGGAGGAGGAGTACAGCCCCTGAGACGAATACATCACGTAAAAATCTGATTTTGCAGCAACCTTGACTATGCGATTTGCAATTGTAAACCTGAAAGACAGAAGGAAACTTAAGTTTGTTTTTTGAATTTGTCTAACAGCTTGAAGGTCACATCCTGGAAAAAAATCATCCTCCATTCAGTGATCTGGATGATTTGACTTTTTTTATTATTGGTGAGGTGCTGGAGCGTTAAATGAAAAACCCACTGCTGGAGGCAAGATGGAGAAACTCTTGACTCGGGGAGAGGAGAGGCAAACTCTTTAATTATACCAGAAATGGGTCCCAAGGAAGAACTGGCCAAAGAGCTGTTCTGTGCAGTACAATTAACTTTTTTAACAAGGTTACAATTCAAAAAATGACTCAATTCATTATCACCACAAGTATTGACTGCTTATCAACCACAGAGACCCTGTGGCCATCTATACTAAGACAGTCTGAGGTCATTGTTTTCCAACTGTCTTTCTACCCATTTTTGAAACTTTATAAATACTGTATTATTCTTCACAGAAAATCAGATGGGCAACATCTCAAGTGTCCATATGATGTTCTCCACCCATTCCCACCCTCTCACATGCATATGCACAGCATCACAGCACCTGCGGCTTCAGAGTCTCTTATTTCTAAAAAGAATACAGAGATATATGTATGTGTATATGCATATGTATGTGTATATAAATATGTATATGTATGTGTATGTGTATTTGTGTTTGACTGTAAAATGCATATATATATATTTATATATATGTGTGTATGTGTGTATATCCTCCTTATTGCTGGCAAGATACAAATTGGTTGGGAGACCCACTTGCTGTCGCTAGCTGAGTGACAGGTCCCCTCATGCATAGGACTTTGCTGCTCTAAAACCAGTGTCGCCAGCTCTCTGTAACATGGTTTGCATTTCTGCCACGGCACAGTGAACCTTCTGGAGACAGTGCCTCAAGGGAGCATGACAAGGTATCTTCTCAAATGTTAAGAAGCTCCTAAACACAGAGTGGCCCACAAGGACCCATGGCTGCATCTTTCCTGTGTTGAGGGCAGAGAAGCGATCCTGCCTGGGGAACACTCAGGTGGGAAGCAAGCACAGCACCACGAAGTACATCAGCTTAACTCTGTAGACAGCTCACTGTCCCTAGATTGGATGCTGTCATTAGTTTTGATCTAAAGAATGAACAGAGTGACAGAATGTACCTAGATTACTTATGGCTTTTTAGCACTTGGGGCTTTTTTCGTAATTTGGAGTTGTGTTTTGTTTTCACACAGTTAATTTGGATCAAATACTTATTAGTTTTAACTGAGAAGAATAATTTTGAGATGGTTGTATGGATACTTGGTTTACATTATCCCCTGCAGTCAAAAAGCATGAAGTTGTGAGTACGCCATCTTCCACTGAAAAGGAGTGGATGAGGTTAGTGTTCTCCCCTTTTTACCTACCCTGCTCTGTTTATCTCTAACCACTGATAGGAATAATACTGTTTATTAATTGACTCCATTCTATTTTGGCTATATTGAAATAATTTTATGTGATAAAGACACCAAGTGTAAACACTGATGGTATTTTATTGGATATTCATAACAATTTAATTATAAAAAATAACCACCAGAATTTGGGGTATGATTTCCAGATGTGTTCAAGTGACAGAGGGAGTGCAGTCTACACAGACACTTTGGTATTCAACTCCTATTTAAGTACCAACTCCCATTCAAGCTGATAAGGAAACGACACACAGAGGGAAGCTACACGAAGTTAGTGGCTCCAGCCCTTTCTACTAAGCACTGGATCAGAGATGGGTTGCACCTGTGTGCCTTAGAGCTTTCATTGCAATGTAGTATTGCATCTGCTGTTAAAGACTGTAGAGATTTACCCACAAAATTGCCTTGTTAGGGTTGGACAACTGACTCTCTATTCTCCTTTTAGAATAAAGAAGCAGGCAATGGCAGCATAAACCCAGGTTTTATATTACAGCCTAGAGATTGAAGCCTTTTCCAAAGAAGCAGACTTACATTTTCCTGAGCATGAGATTACCAACATAAGCAGCCTGTCTTCCCAAGGCGGCACTCTACTAAGAAGGCTAGAAAAGTCAGGCACTCTGTGCTTGCCATTACTGGGAAATTTCTGGACCCTAATGATAAACAAGCTCGAAGGATGTTGTGGTTTAACTCCAGTAAGCAGCTAAGCCCCACACAGCCGCTCAATGGGGAAGAGAATCAGAAAGGCAAAAGTGAGAAAATAGTGGGTTGAGATAAAGACAGTTTAATAGGTAAAGCAAAGCTGCATGCACAAGCAAAGCAAATTAAGGAATTAATGCACTACTTTCCATTGGCTGGCAGAAAAGTTGGCAGGAAAGCAAGACTCCATCATGCATAACGGTGACTTGGGAAGACAAATGCCATAACTCCAGATGTCCCCCCCTTCCTCCTTTTTCCTGACAGCTTTTATTGCTGAGCACGAGGTCATACTGTATGGGATATGCCTTTGTCCAGCTGGGGACAGCTGTCCCAGCTGTGTCCCCTCCCAACGTCTTGTGCATCCCCAGCCTCCTCGCTGGTGGGGTGGCGTGAGAAGCAGAAAAGGCCTTGACTCTGTGTAAGCGCTGCTCAGCAGTAACTAGAACATCCCTGTGTTATCGACACTGTTTTGGTCACAAATCGAAAATAGAGCACCATACAAGATACTGTAAAGAAAATTAACTCTATCCTAGCCAAAACCAGTACAAAGGAACAGGAGTCCCTAGTCTAGAGATGAGAATAGTGACTTCAGATGGGTCTTCATCTGCCTTTTCCCAGGACTGCTAGTGCATTAACGAGTTGCTGGATGAAGCATATGAGAATTTTGGGAGGAGTGACTAGCACTTGCCCACTCAATCTTCTTTCTTCCTCCTGGCATCATGATTTTTGAGTTGCCTTCTTCACAATGGCCCAAATTCAGAGGTGTCTGCTCTTTTTATTTATTAGGGGTGAAATTCTAATAGGCCTCAGGATTCTGGAATACTAACTGAGCTGCCTTGACTTTTGCTCTGCATTTGCGGTGGACAGTTCATGCAAACCTGTTGGATAATTAATCAGTTAAAACAAGGCTCTTCCCCTTTTTGTTTGCAGACTTCATGCTTGTGGTTCACAGCCTGTTTAGCTGAGTCACATTTTACCTTTCTGCTTTTTGTGGACAGTTATGAAACTTGGAATGAGTATTCGCATTGCAGCTCATTGTGCAATGCAAATTTCCTTGTATGTCTTGACATTAAAAATGGACATGCTGTTTTTCCAAAGCAGCATTAGTTATATCAAGTAAAATGAGTCACTATGCTTAAAACAGAAGTTTTGCCTTCTGAAGACATTCTCCCTTATGAGAATTTGTCAGTATGTATCCATGAAACCTCCTGGTGTTAAACTGGATTTTGGATGCAGCGATGTTTTCTACCCAAAATGACAACATTTCATGGAAAAATTTTTTCCTTCCCTTTGGTTCTCAGCCAGAATGCTTTAGCTTCTAAAATTATTTGTGATGAACAGTAACAGTCTGGATGGTGTGTTCTCAGTTGCATGTTATGTTCCTGCAATAAAAGCCACTCGGATGGAAGCCTTCTGCAGGAGGACAGGGCCTGGTTGGGGAGAGAAGACTTCTTGGGCTATGATGAACAGGGGAGTGAAAGGAACTTGGAGACTGCCGCTCTGTCCCAGCAACTGGGACACTTAATCAAGCAGACAGCTAGGTCTCTGAAGTGATGGAGAGATAAATTTTTGAAGGCTAAGAGGGGAGAGAATAGAGTTTGCTGCAACTCAGAAAGCCACTGAATTGGCTGGAAGCAAGTCTGAGAGCAAAGACCTACCCTGAAGGGACACAGCCTACAAGGCAGAAAGCTGTTTACAAGCTTTTTTGTATTTTGGTTCTCCCTCGACAGACCCATCTGAATGTCCTGGCTGACAGAGGTCCCATTGCACAGTGTATGGTCTGTTCTAAATAAGATTTTAAAAAAAAATACTAAGAGTGGGAAAGTGCTTTGCACAGATGCTGGTGATAATGGTTCTGCCTAACAACTTCTGCTTGTTCAGCAAAAGTATTTTGTTCTTCACTATTTGCTGGCAGTTCATGACCCTGTAGCTACAGCAGCTGTGTAGTACAGCAAGGCAAACTGCACCAGTGCAACCACCACCTGGTAGTACACACGTGTTACTGACCCCCACCGTATCAGTATGGAGAGTCTGGTGCGAAAGTGAACTGTAAACAGTTGTTGTTCTGTGGTTCTATAGATACTGTGGACAATCCTTTGTAATCTATGAATAACATGATTGCATACTTCCTCTTCTTTAAAAATGCTCATTTCCTATCAGTCCATAATTCATTTTGACACCAGACATAAAACAGATTTGGTTTCTATTATCTCTAAGCATGCAGTGAATATACTATTCAAATATACAGGCAGCATGAGCTCAGACATTCAAGATTCTTCTTGGTCTTTTTTAGACTGTCAGGCACCAAATTGAAGTGTAAATCAACACAGAAATGCCATCAGTGTTGGGAAGCAGGATTTTAATCTAGCCTTTTCTCCATAAACTACAAAGGTGCTTCTTGTCCTGCAACTTTAAAAGTCTCTTGTTTACTTGCTTAGTTTTCATACCACATTTTAAAAGAGTGGGTCTTAGTAAGACATGAAGGGCTTGAACCTCCTGGCTATCTGGATAGCTGGTGATGATGGTGTCAGCACAGCCACACCATGAGCAATGTGATGAGTGAGTAAGTTCCCGTGCTTCTGCAAAGATAAATGGTCTATACTTCACGCTACAGCCAGACAAAAGGGACTACTGCTACTACATGGGATAATTTTCCTTGCGTGTTTATTTTGCATGCAGCCACAGAGGAAACTGTATTTTTCTAATGGAATTTGGCTTTTTTGGCTTAATTGTGTTTGACTGCTCCATGTTCCAGATGAGAAATTGGGTAGTGGTCATGTGTTGTTTCTTACACATTGGTTACAATTAGTAATGTTGTTCCTAAGTGATGTATAGTTTATTTGCTTTTTGTGTTGTAGCTATGTGAAATACAGGTTGCTTGTGAGGGGTGTTGCTGTTAATGTAAGTGGACAAGCACAACATTTTAATTCATGGTGGTACAGCTGTGTCTTGTCTAAACTGGGATTACAGACTGGTGGAAAAAAATGTTAAAAATATATTGCTCGCTAGTTTCAGGAGAAGCTTTACGTTGGAGTGTGCGTTAGGGAAACTTCCTTGTAATTTCTTGAAATTGTCAGTACTTGAAATTTCTCCAGCCCATCTCCACCTAGTCAGTTCTTTGGGGTGTGTGCTTGTTTTTCTCTGCTTTAAGAAAACCCTAAACACCTTACCCCAGCCTGCAGAAGAAAAATTGCGTCAAAATTGCCACTTTAATAGTGCTGGAAAAGAGGAATCTGCGTTCTTTTAGGGGTCGGATCTCCTTCCTTCTTCCTGAATTGAAAAATTACTCTCTGCATCATTGTATTTCCTTTACAGATTACTAACAGCCTTAATAAAATGCTCTCTTTTCCATTTGGGGCACAGAGCCTTTTGCATTCTGCCGCCCTTCTCCCCTCTCCAGAGATTTGCCTTGATAACAGGAGAGTAGCCCATCTTTGCACTGCGAGGCTCCTGGCCTCCCAAAGGAAAAGCAAGCTCACCTCCCTGAGACCCAGTGTTCCCCAGATTGTCTTTTTCTTTCCCCACGCTGGCCCTGAGAATACCACTCCGGTCAAAAAATACAGTCCTGGTATTTGAACATGATAGCTGTTATTTCATCTTTATTCCATTCCTCTTTTTTCTTAATAATCCAGTAGGGCTATGATACTGGCTCACCGCTCTGTACATACCCTACATCCGATCACAATAGCGATGTAGGCATATGCACACCACAATACCATTCACGCTGTTGAATGTCACACATTAAAACCAGCACACTGCTGGGTCGCTTCCTTTTCAGCATTCAGACTATTTAAATGTTTACTTCACTACAGTGGCAGCATCATAACTCCACATTTTAGCATCCACAGCTTCCAAATTTTTTATCATCAATGAATAACTTGGATAAATTAATCCCTGCTGAGATAGATGATGACACATTGGTGCCTTCACTGCTGGTGTGTAGGTTTGCGGCAGCCTGAATGCTCTTTTCACTTCATTTTCTTCTTACACAGGCAGTGGAGGTGCAAGAGAGGAAGGGGTTTCTTTTCTTGCAAAACAGTCTTTGTTCAGACCTGTGGCTTTAGGCAGAGTTAAAATCCTCGACTGCCTGCTAGCGCATTTATTTTCCTGAATTCAGCTGAAGATCTCAGCCCTATTGTTTTTCTGAGGGCCTAGATTGCATCTGCCTGGTAAAGGCTAGACATGTTTTTATGTATAAATTGTAAGATTTAGAATTTGAATTCACTCATTTTGTAGGCATAGAGGTTCAATAATAACTTTCTCTTCCTGCGGGGAAGGTCCCCTGCCTCGTTTTGCATGTATATGGCTAAAGGACAGACATATGCTGGTCACTTCTTCCTCTTTATAGTTATCTTAAAGAATGTCAAATGGTTAATTGTTGCTTTCTGTATGGTCCCATGTATGGACATCACCCCCTGGGGTGCAAAGGGAGGGAAAAGAGGGGTTGTACCTTTCTCTTTCACGGGTGCTTTTTGTGCAGTGGGTACCGAACACAGACACTGCCAACTGCTAGCCCCAAAATGATTTCTGCCCCCCCCAAGAGTACCTACAGAATCAGAATGAAGATTAAATCTTGGTTCCTGCCTCACTGGATAGCACAGCAGCGTTCCCTCAGACCGGTGGCTCCAGTGCTGCAGCACGACAAACGATGCAGAGTTCCTCCAGCAGCTCCCATGTCCATAGAGTCCCTCACAGCCAAGGCTGTAGCTTTGTAACAAACACTTGAGTTTTGCTTTCAATCCGTTTTCACCATTGCAGTTCTCATCCTTGACCTACCTTTCTTGCAGAAACGCCATGTGATGACTCATATGCCTTCTATTTTAATACACACATATGCAAATACGTGTGACTGGGCAGCGTGAGAAAAATACATCTGAAGAGTAGAAGAGACTTTTTTTTTTTTAAGCTTTCAGTGGCTGCTTCTTTTACACACGAGACATGATTTTCTGCAGATTTCTGCAGAAAATTGAGTTGTGAGTCCCTGGCAGTGGCGATGCTGTGGTAAGAGGAAGGCTCATGAGAACGTAGCCTCCACAAACATCATGAAGAAAATTGGCAATACAAATGATGAGAGCGTTATGCCAGGCATCTAGGGTTAAATCCATATTCCACTATTCCCCTTTTGTGTGACTGGAAGAACTCACCATGTGAACAGAGCTCCTCTACCTCATATGTAAGAAGGATACAGTAATCTTTATTTAAACTATTTTTTGACTGTAATCCATTTAGCACAGGGACTGTCCCTAGCTCTGTATTTGTGCTGTGGCTAGTATAATCAGGAGTCCTGATTTTTAGATTGGCCCTGCATATTTCATAAAAGAAGCACCCACTAATCCTTTTTCTGCTGTGGAGAAGGAAGCCGTCAAGTGAGGCTCCAAAACCAGTGAGCTGTTGTCTAAGAGCAGAGCGTGCCCAGGGTGCCCAGGTGTCTTCATTTGGCATCTGTGACCAAAACCCACTGCCTTCTCCCACACCTGTATCTCCCTTCAGAGCATGACCACATCTACTACTAATATAGTCTCTGGTTTGTGTTTTTGTTTGTTTGGTTGGTTTTTTTGTGGTTCACATGCTGACACACTATCATTTCCCAAAATAATATAAAAATTATCTATCAGATTAGCATCAAACTACATGTTTACTAACTTGAGGCCACATTTCATTTTCTTTCACTGTAATATCCATGTAACTGTACTTAGGGCTCGGTATTCCTGATGCAGCCTAAACACCTGTAAAAGTATTATTGACTTCAGTCTTTTGCCAGCGTGGAGAATTCCAGATATATCTCGAAACTTGCACAGCTGTCAGCTGAGGTACTTTGTGGCATCCACCTGCTCTTGCAGGAATGTGGCAATATTGATATTAGATAATACATAAAAAATGGTGCACTTCTTTAAGTTGTACAGAATTAACATGCACTTAAGCATTCCTTAAAAGACTGTCAAACATGCCGTAAGAAGCCCCAAAATGTGACACAGAGAACTTTTTTTTAGAGTACATCTGTTCTGAATTGCAGGTACACAAAGCAATCAATAATAAAACAATTCTAAGAAATTTATTGTGAAGATAGCTTGCCAAATCATTTTCTTCCACAGATGTCAATTAGAGCAAGATAAAATATTATGGTGCTGTGAATACTCGCCGTAGAAGCTATGTGGATTCTTTGTCTAAATTTGTCCCTGCACACATTCAGCTAGGAAGAGGTGCCATGAAAATAGCTGTGTTTTAGCCAATGTTCCTTCTATTGTCTTGCCTATCTAGAAGAGGGCTACCTTTTTCTCATCCGTGGAAACATTGCATTTGCCTGTGAAAAGAATGGGACTTGCCAAGTACTTGGCTGTCTTCTCAAGTATCCAGGTGCCAATGTTTAAGAACAGATGACAGCATGGAAGCTAAATGGATTTGATTACCAAAGCACTTTAATCACAGATACATGCAATTTTATGAATTACACAACTTCCCCATTCCACAGGAGAGATGGTGTGGACCCGGAGGAAGGTTGGGCAGGCCAGCATGGTGGCTCCTGCTATGCTACGCACAGACCTAGCACAGGGTCGTGGGCTTTTCTCTGCTCCCTGGGTTCCCTGAGGTTGGAGAGATGTTCTCAGATCCCAGTGAAGGGTTATGGGGCATCCCTCCCTGGAGCATTTTTCAGAAAGTCTCAGTTACTCCAGTATTCCTATGTGTCCTTAGCTTTAGGACTGGGTGGAGAATACCTTGATGATGCTTAGGCTGTCCGATTTGAACGGATGTTTTCTTATCTGCCATCGCCACAGTCTGTACACCTCTGGACGCTTTTGCACTTCTTGATGATCAATGGGTTGTTTGTCCATCTACTTCCTTGAGCACACCAAAACTATTCTGTTGTTTAAGATAGGCCATATTTATATCTACTTCTACTACATACAGAAAAGAAAAATCAGTTAAAGTTCATGGGCTTATACTAATAGTTATGCTTACTAGGCCTAATTTATGCTAGCTGCTACACTAGATTATAACTAGATACTCTAATGAGATGATAGATCAGACTTGCAACCAAATAAAACGTGCTCTGCGTATAAGGTAAGTGCAGATGGATAAAAATAAGTTGTGATTATTTATTTCTATTTCTTTGTGAAAAATATTTGTTTATCTGGGTGGTCACCTCTCCATCTACAATTACGCATTTGGCATATTTGCAACCATGTATTTTGCATATGCATCTACTTCAGGCGCTTGCTAGAGCATCTTACTAGCTGCAAGTTTAGTTCTCACAGTTAATGTGCAGTAAAGTAATCGGAGTGGTGGTGATCATTGTTTATAGTAAATTTCTAGACCTTCAAGCCCCACAAAACCAATTTATTTTCAGCAAAATAGATGTGAAGAGACTCCTCATAAATTCACATGAACAAAAGAGTGTTATCTGAGAGGATTTTCATTTCTTTAATTGGGTATATAAGTGTTTCATGGTGTTATCAATTTTCTCACCTTCTTCTCTATCATGAAATCTAATCAGCTCCCTTTCTTTAATGTTTATGCTTTTTCCTATAAAAAGAAAGTCCTCGTTAATGGGAACCCATTTTGTTCTTCTGAGTTGTGGAGCTGCATGACAGTCGAGTCTTAGTTGAAAGTCTTCATTGCTAGGTTCGCACAGGTATCTTACTGACAATAAGGTTAAATCAGAGCTTATCTATAGCATTAGCATGAAAAGAACAGATCCTATTGACCTAGGGCAGAACGTTAGGAAAAAAAGCCTTTAAGAATGCCTCAGAACATAGTCAGCCATCTTTATCACAGGTAATAGAGTCAACCAGGCCCGTTGTATGATGGAAGATGGTTCATCCAAGCAGTCATGTAGTTTTATTACCTTCACTCACATGCTTCCATACTTCTAAATCCTTGGTCTGCCCGTTATCTCATATCGTGGCTGCTGTAGAAGCTCTGGTTCTGTGAAGGCAATTGTCCTGACAGTGCCTAGCCCATTTGGAGACCTTGAGCCTCTGAAGGTCTTTCTTGTGATCAAGATTTCACATCGACTACAGTGTAACACCAGCCCTTCCAGCTGGAAAGACTGCTCTGATGATTGTACTGTGTTGTTAGTCTGGAACAAGGGAGCTGATGCTAAGCACCATGTACATCTCTGGACTTCCATAAGGGGTGGACGATGGTAATGGCAGGACTTAACGACCAGGAAATAACTTCTGTTTTCCTAGTTTATTTTGGTTGTGGTTTTTATTTGTTTTCCTAATCTGTATTAAAAATTATTTGGGGGCAAGAAGAGGGTAACAGTAAACGTATCAGCAAGGAATTCAATGAGATGTTGTAGCAAATTAGTTCATTACACATGATTGCACGATTAAAATGATAAAATGCCAGGCTTGGCCTCAGAACATAGAAGTTAGTCTGAATATATATGCAAGCCTGAGGGGTTGGGTTCATTATTTTTTAGGTTTGTGTTGTTTATGTGAATTGTAGAAATAGCATAATGACGTCTTTGCACATATGTTGAATGATTGTGAATTTTTTATTATTTTGGAGGGGGGAATTACAATATAATAAGTTCTTTCACATGTATGTGGCCTTGAATAATGATTTTTTTCCCTTTTTTTTGCTGTTGACATAATGTCTTTTAAGCTTGTGTTATTTTTGTATAATGCCATATATTACAGGTTTTGTCATGCAGAAACAGCCTACTCATGAAGTAAGCACATACTTCATCAGACTGGCACAGTCGATGTTAAAAGTCAAAATATTTTCACCTGTCTGTTTTGTAACATTTGCAAAAAAATATATGACACAAATTGTTCAAGCTTCCCATTAAGTAAGTACCATTCTGCTTGCTCCAAATGAACTGGTACTTCTGATCTGATGAAACTATGAGAGAGATTTATTCTCGGTGAACAGTGAAGTTAGTACAAGGAGTGTTTGTTGGGACTATTTGATGAAAATGTACTGCATTCAAAGTTCATGTTGGCAGCTACTCAGATTCTTCTTTTCTTCTTGCATGAGAGTCCTGGCAGTTGAAATATTTTGCATATCAAAAGTAAATTAAATTATATTAAACAATGTGGACCAAATGTTGCAGTCCATTAAGCCAGAGAAAGAAAGTGTAAGTAATTTTATTTCCACAGAATTCCTTTGGATTTATGCTAGCATTAATTAGATAGGATTTAGTCACTCGGGATACAGCATGAATTTTGTCATGCATTAGCATTTTTTCCAAGCTGCCAGTTTTACTCTTATTTGACTAGTTAAAAAAAGAAAAATCAATGCTTAATTTATTAAAATATAACCCAGTATGTTTGTGGATTCTGCTTGTTTACTTACAGCAAAACCAATTTCTGTCAATATACCTACGGAGAACCAGAAGTTCATTTTCACTGGGTAATTCTAAGTAAACAGGAGAGAGAAAGTGGCAGCTTTTTTTATAGCCACCCTCACTGAACAGTACTGCTGATGCCACAGTGTTGTGCTGTAGGAGTATAAGAAAATACCTCTTCAGCACTCAAGATAACTTGTAGACTTAATAAACAGTGTCAGTATAGTTCAGTTGCCTGTTACCATTCCAAACATAAATGGTAAAAGATGCATTTATTTGTATTACTGGAAGAATCCATTGAATGGATTACACATTTATGGATAAATTTCTCTTCATTTTTGGAGTACCTTGTAGTAAGTTAATACATCTAAGCATTCAAATAAGAGTTGTTAATCATAAATATTTGAGCTTCCAGCCTATGTTATTGGGCTCAGTGCCGTACTCGGTTAAAATCTAAATTCTATCTCCTTGCAGGAGGCTAGAAGTCTGTGTGAGGACTAAAATCACTACTCTTAGACCTACAATAAATGGACTTCACTGGGGAAGAAGACAAAATTATTTTCCTGTACCACAAGACTAGGGGTTGTACGTGCTAACCAAACACCATCCTAGGTCATAGAGCTGCTAATCCAACTTTTTTAACAGGCAGAGATGATCATGTTTAGCATTAGCGGTGCTTTGGAATTGTGGCTGTTGCGTCCATGTTTTAATGACCACCAGAAACCAGTCAAACCTGCTGCAGCATACACATGCTTACATGTGTTTATTAAGAAGACTTATTTGAAAGCCATTCTAATATTGTAAAGACACTACAGGAATACAAACAGAGAGCAAAAAGAAGAGCACTGTGGAGTCTGGTTAGTGTAGATGCTAACCCTCCCAAGGTCACTCCAGAACTGAATGAGACTCTTAACAGGCTTGTGAAAGGCATCCTGCCAAACTTTGGCCCAGTCTTTATATACTGCAGGCTAGAATGAGGGATTCCACTACAATTCCTTCTGCGTCTCCTTTGAATGTGGTACAAAACCTTTTGTTACATGTCGGAGAAAGGTGTGTTGTTCTGAATGTTGAGTCTTTTATGATGTTTTTGTTATAACAGAACTCCTGTTGCTGATTATCATATAACTGAATGGTCTCTACATGACAAAGGAAAATAAAAATTGAACGTATCTTAATCCAGAATAAGATAAATACACAAGTGAAAATTTCTAATGAAAAAAATTACACTTCAACAATCTGCAATTTCTAAAATTAAATATTTCTCCTTAATTCTCAACCATCTACAGTTACCCTTACAAAGTAAGGGATATCAAGGGTTAAGGACTAACCAGTAAATCACACACCCCTGCTTTTTTTTTTTTTTTGAGGAAACACAGGTGGCCAGAACAGTAACTGCAAAGAACTCAAAAAATACTTCTTCTCACCACCTTTTCTTTTGTCTTGCAGCTTGAACAATACCAGTTTCCATTCAGTCTTTCCTTTTCCTTTCGATACATTTTTTTTTTTTTAGTCTTTGTCCTTCAGTTCCATTACAATTTGCTGTCTCATCTCATATTCAGCTCTCCCTGTTCAGTTACTTGTTCCTCGTCCCTTTATATGTTATCTTCTTCTGATCTGTCCTGCTGTTCTGCTCCTTTGTGATGTCTAATGGAACTTACGGTAGAACATCTTTTGTGAGGTTTTTTATTTGATTCTTATCTAATTATAGATATTATTTTAAAATTTTACATAGAAACATGTTTGGTTAGTTATATTTTATGAACTGAAAGAAAAAAATTCACTTTGCAGCATGCTGTGTGAACAGAACAAAGGAACAGTTGCAAAGATAAATGTACCAAAGGCTCTTCATAAGTGCTGCTTTAAAAGTCAGTTTCTCAGATGGCCCAACAGGATGTCCAAACTCAATCAAAAGATGTGTCAGGCTGCACGGTTGACATTTCAACACTAAAAAGAGCTTACCCTAGTTTTAACACGGAGAAAATGGATTATGTCATGTCACCAATGAAACATGGCGCCGAGTGAGAGTTTGATTACATGCTATTATCAATCTGGTAGTGAACTGACTTTGAAAGTCAACACTGATGGGCAAATTAGTAATTCTTAGCCAAAGGCACGGGGGCTGCTAATATAGGGAGTGTTTCTTAACTAGTTCTATTTTCTTACACATAAGACTGTTAGAAATAAGATGTTCCCATTAGATAAAATTACCCCACTTTCTGTGAGAGGCAATAAATACTACCTCATGAGTAAATCATGGGTTTATAACAGCCCATCGCATTGCAGGTGGGAGAAGATAAACCAATTATGTTTTCTTTTCTTAGAGTTCTTCCTCTATGAAAATAATATGCATGCCTCTATGGTGATGAAACACTGAAGGACTGCCTGAACTTTGACAATGTTAAATATTAGAGTTGAATTTCTTTCTATATAAAACATCTAGCAACGTGAGGACTCCTTTTGTATTCTAGGCAACTCCCAGACCTTCTGTTCCCCTGTTCATCAGAGCGTGGAGGACTGGAGAGGACACCTGCCTGCTCCTCAAAAGCTTCAGAGGAACTGAGCAGTAGAGATGTTGGTAGGCTTGATAATCATTCTGCTCATCATTCTGTCTGTAAGTAGCCTCACATCTATGGCTAGCCACTGATCAGTCCGATAATGATAAATGTCAGCCAAGAGGAGAAACAGTAGGAGTATGCGGTATCTCTCACAGACAAATCTCACTGCTGAAATGCTTTGCTGATGTCCTCTCAAAAGCACGGCATTCCACAGGGAAGACTTAAATGCTGAATCCAATTAAAATACTTATGGGAATCTTAAATCAAGTAAGCACCATAATGCAGGTGTCTGTGGTGAGCAACTTTACCAGATCTGCTTGTGTCTGTGATTTGAAAAACTGGAAGGCATGAAACCAGAAGCTGCTGAAAGCATAGACTCAAAACAGAGCTACTATTAAAAGGGATTGGAGAAAGAAAGAAGAATGGAAATAAGGTCTTCTTGGTGGAAGCAGTTGTTTCAAACTGGAATTCTGTAGACCCTTTAGCTGTAAATGTTTTATAATGTTCTATCCTGATTTTCTCTCCTCACTGTTTTTCTCCTCCATCTTCCCCTATCTGCACACACACACCATCAGTGCTTGCAGTGACATAAACACGCGGCTGTTACTGGGCAGGAGCTGTTTGAATCAGTTGTTAACAAGGGACCAAGTTGCAAATCAGAAAAAGAAGTATGGGGAAGAGATACATGCTTGTTCTGAAAAACAAGAAACCTAAGCAAACAAAAATCTCCAGGTAGGGAGTCCACCTACACAGATTTGAAGGGTCTGTTTGGAAGGTCACCTTATAAATGTGAAGTGCCTTTAGAATTTTGTGTTTCAGCTGTTGTGACTCAGGAAAAGCATGGTCTTTGAACAAAATATTTGTAAAATATAAGCTACTTTAAAACCTGAATGATCAGGATAACCTTTAGATTCAACTCAGCTCTGAACTAAAGATAAAGCCACCAGCACTTCGCCCAGTGCTTGCTTTGAAAAAAAACCCCCTGCATTAGAGGGTTCACTTAGAAAAAAGCACTTTTTTGTAACAATGCTTGTTTATGATTAGTCAAGCTGTAATTTATATTTACTTCAGTGACAGCTATTTGAATCATCCTATTATCCTACAAAGAAGTTCAAAATGGTCTGATACAATATTTTGGAATTGCTTAAATGGTGTGTTGTACACAATAATTTCTGACAGAATGTTTTCAGTGCACCTTAATTAACATTTAGATTTGAAATGTGCAGGATGCAATCTAAAAGATTTTATGCCATTTAAAGGAATATAAAATAAGATTACTAGTGAACTTATACAATTCTTTTTCCTTATACAACCAGGCTTGAATTTGATCTTTCTGAAAAGCATAAAGTGCAAAAACTTTAATTTTCGAGCAGTACAGCAGTAAACCTAGAGTTAATTCAGAGTTCCTTTATGATGAGAAAGGACACCTCTTGTCCTTCACAAGGTAGCAAAAACTTACCTCCTGTAAGTAATTTTGGAGAATGTATTTATGGGTAGTAGATGTGGCAAGTTTGGAACCAGTTGTAATTCTCATGTCTGCAAATCTGTGTCCCCTTTCAGGCATTTGTGTTTGACAACTACTTGCATGACAGTAGGGAAAGAAATGTATTAATTGATTCTATATATCTTAGCTCTTTTTTAAATTTGATTTAAATGTTCTGTGATTTCCTCTAGTCACTGACCCCTTCACTTTTGAACGTAAGCCAGGAAAGGAATGTGGCATATACATAACTCCAGCTGATGGCAAGCAAAGACATGATATATATTTAATAATTAGTGCCTACTTTGACATAGAGATGCTTGAAACTCAAGTTTTCAGTAAGATTTATTTACAATTTAAATGCGTTGAAATAGCCCCCAAATATTTTTCAGCCATTTTAGCTATCTCTGCTTAAGCATTGTATGTGATGAAGAAGGGGAGGAAGGGAGTCATTTGTATGTGAGGGCGGTTCCGTGGCCCTGTGATATTCTAGGACAATCCTTGACACGTTACCGGTGTTTGCATAACTCCTCAGTATGAGGACTCTGTGTCGCAGAATGAGTAATTTAGATCACATAAAGAACCACCATGCAGCCACGCTGCCTAGCAGGGAGAGCTCAAAAAAGGCTCACCTAGGCTGTCATATTTATGGAATAAAGTGGTTGGCTCGTGGCTGCATGGCAGTGATCTTCCCTTGAGCTGGGACACCTCTCAAGGTTGCTCCTTGAGGCAGAGAGACCTTTTACCGATGGCAGATCTTTGGTGAGTGACCGATATCGCACGTAACCTTGTAGTGTGGTAACTTTGATTGCATGCTGAATTGATGCTAATGAAACATTACATACATTTTGCAGATATAATCCCTTAGACATAAACCGTTGACCAAGTCTGAGACTAGGTTTGGACCTAGCTGCACCTAGACTCCTCTCTGAGAAGGAGTTTAGAAAGCAAGGGGGTCCACTCTAAACCTCGTGACTCAATGGGAGGGTCTTCCTTACCCTTTGCATTCCCGGTCTCTCTATGAATCATTCTAACTCGAGTGTAACTCAATTTTCCTTTGTATGTTTCTTCCATGCAGCAATTAATAGAGTGAACCTTGCCATTGAACTTTGTTAAGTCACACTTTTACAACACCATATTAAATCCACTTTTGCTAATACCTTTGACGGTGATTCTTTAAGCAATCTAAATTACTCATTCCGCGTCACTCTGTTTTGTCTGTTACAATGCAATCAGCACTTTTGAACAGCTCTCATCTTTCCACAGGGACAAGCTAAATATGTACTGTAGGTCTGGCTCAGTATTCCTATAACCGCAAAATGATTTTGTCCTGGTACAGCTCAGCATGATTGTTCAGTGTGGTTGAAATGACTGACTCTTGTTTTCTTTTTCAGTCTCTGGAGGGAGGAATAAAAAGACTGCATTTTGGCACTTCACTGTAGATGCAGTCATCCAACAAGCTCCAGACAAAAACAAACTGATTTTTTTTCCAAAGAAATAAAGATTGTAATGGATGTACATTTTCATTATTTTAATAGTATTAATACCACTATTAATATTTAAAATAGCTTAATGGATTTTCTTTTTTTTTTTCTTGTATAATAGGAGAATGGTGAATGCAAATATCTGGGATCTTGGAGAACATTAATAACTATTATCATGCAACATATGACACACCAAGGAATTAATATTGAAAGAGTGTCAACCACATCAAACGTGGAGCATATTAATGGGTTCCCCTCTGAATAGAGGAAACCAATGCACAGGAATCAGGGAAACTAGAAGATACGCGAAGGACCATGGCAACAGAAGGTTGAGCCTATGCATGGAGTGCATGAACGTAAACAAATATAAATGAAATTTCTTTAAGTTGCTTGCTATATGAACTCACCTAAAACAAAACACCTGTCTCGGAAGAAACCTGAGAAGATTTTTATGTCACGTGGAATACATTTATCCTTACTAATTTAGGGAAAGAAATCATAAGATCTTTGTAAATTTCATACCAGTAACTGCCATTATACATCCTCCTTTCTAACCTATTCAAAATGAATAAATTATTTCCTGAATGCGTGTGCAAAATATTCTGGGAATTTAATGATCAGCTGCAAATGAAACAATAGATAACTGCAAATTCCAGTTAGTAAGATTTGACGACTAGAGCCTTATAATTAATTGAAGTTAGGAATGAAGCGGAGTAGAGTCACTGTAGGCACCCTAAATATTCAGTGGACAGAAAGAGGGGAAATAGATGAGCATGATTCTCCTCTGTAGTGGGAGGATTAGGAATGGAGTTAATCTTCTATTTTCAGTGTTTCACAGAAATTGCTAGAATCAGGTGCATTTAATCTGGTCCAATACTGCCAGAATTATTATCAGTATTATTACTGGGGATAACTAGTTTCACAACTAGAAAATTATTAACTCTCTCTGCATTAAGCAGTACATTTCTATGAGAACTTTTGATTTGCTGTGCTAGGCAAAATGGATGTCATTTTCTTTTAAGCTGAATATATTATGGGTAATTAAACTAATGAAAGTTAATTTGGTATAACATGAAACCAACTTGATAATAAAAGAACTCATTTATTTCAAAGTGTGTGATTCCAAAGAAGAGATGAAATATGCTTTTAATATAAAACAATATTTCAATTAAAGTGGTCAAATATTGTAGTTATGTACCTCTTAAAAATTCGAAGCATTTTAGTATGGGTGGTGTCTGTACTCAGTTTCCCCCCCGCCCCCCCGTGTTGTCTCTTCTCCACTGTTCCAGCCTCACTGGTGCCTTTTCCTGGTTTCTGATGCCCATTATGTCCATGCCATGAATTCTGAATTAGGTTGGCTGTCAAATGTCCCATGGTCTCCCAGAATAGCCTCTCTCCTTTCTTGAGTTCACATGGGAAAGACAGGCCTATGGCACCAAAGAGGGAAGGACAAGATGAACTTCTGTTCGCATTTTTATCTGTTGGAGGTTTTATCTTAGGGGGGGCAAGTTTGGTCCAGGAGGATTTTTGGATGTCAGAATACAGAATTGATTGTCTTTGAAGAAATAGGAACTTGAAGGTGAACATTCCCATGCAGGAGAGGACCAAGGGGAGACTGTTATGCCAAAGAGTGTGGGCATGGGATTGTGGTGTCAACATGGACAGAGAGGAGAGAGAGCACAAGGCTAGAGCCGGGGAAGCATGGGGCAGCTGGCCCTCTGACAAACAAAGGATTTTAAGAAGGGCTTTTAACTCCTCTAAAGGTTCATTCACTGTTTGTCTGACAGCTGAGTGACAGAATCGAGCGTGTGAATGAGGAAAGACAGGGCAGGACCTTCCATTGGATTGACCCATTGCAACAGCAGTAACACAGGGTGGCAAAAGGCTTTTAGAAGTGGGTCTGTTTGAATATGTTGCCCTGATCTCATTTCTGTTACCTTCAAGTAGGAGGCTTGAGTGCTGAAGAAAGCCAGCTTTCGCTAGGACAGAAACCACTGCAGCAGGGGAGGAGTGGGTGTCCTGGTATTGCCAGCACTGTGGGATCAGCATTACCAGCCCAATTAAATGAACCAGGTAATGGAGGAGCAGAAATGGAGGTGGGGACAATACAAAAAGTTTGTGTTGGGTTTGAATGTTAGCATCTTATGACCAGATATGAACTTGAGCGGTAGGTATTAAATTAGCTTATAACCCCTCTGCACTTAAGAGAAGCTTGGGAAACATTTAAGTAGAGGGAATATATGTACAGGGTCACACTGCTGAAATATTTACTTACTTTTTTATCTGGCAAAACTCCCAATTAAGTTAGCAAGATTTGTTTCAGGATTATTAAATAATTGCTTCTAACACAAATTCATTTTACATGGTAATTATTTTCTAATGTGTAGGTGTAACTGTTAATGAAACTCAGTCTTTTGTCTCTGCAGCAGAGAAGGCAAAGGCTCTGTAGCCGCCTTCTCCCTGCTTCCCCAAGAGTTTGCTATTTAAGAGTTTGCCATTTAAGAGTTTGCCAGGTCAAACAAATTTAACTGCAGTGCCTTTTTCTTTCTTATTTCACGCTAAGCATGGACTCATAAAACAGTACAGAGCTATAAGACAAGAATTCCTGGGCATCTGTCTCTGTTTCCCTCTATGACACCAGGGAAATGTAATAAAACCCCAGTTCACCTTTGCACCCAGGCAATGAAGATAATAGTCTTTATCCACCTGTCTTTCAGAGCTGTAATGTGAAATGATTTGGTGTTGACAGTTTTCTCAATTTGGGAAATTTGGGATTAATTCTATCCCCCTTACACCTTTTGAGGGTCTCCTTTTGCAGGCACTCCCACTAAAAGAAAAGGAACTACAAGTAAGGAAAGCAGATTACAGAGCTCTCCAAAAGTTATGTGTTTTATTAATAACTGCAACTACACTTTTTGGTCTTGCTAAAAGAAAGGAAATTGCAGCTGCTTGGGCTTGAATTTATCTTTATAGACTCCTTGTAATTTTGCACAAGGCTCCAGACAGAATGAGATTTACATGGCAGACTAAATTTTGAAATACGCAGAACATAAACAAGTACTTGGTTTGGAGTGTGAGCACTCCAAACCAAGAAGGTGAAATATGTAATTTTCATAGCTCCCTCTTCACTGGCATTGGAGAGCTCTGACAAATCTGCATCCTCAAACGTACTGTACTCCAGAGCAGTGACTGTGGGAGCATCACCAGTCGCATCCTCAGCCTGCCTACATACTCAGATTACATTGGTACTCCAGTGCAAATTTGCCATTGCAATGCTGCTTTGTCAGCCTCTAAACTTGTTCAGTCTACGGTGAACAAACGTGCCTGTGTTGCGATATGAGCGCAACCCTTCCCAAAATGTGTGCATTGTAACATTTTTTTTTTCTATTCTCGGACTGCTGTTTGATACACAGTGCTGTGTCAGCAGCCAGCATATGATGTGTGTATCCTGTGATTCAGTCGGTCAGATAGAAAAAACTGCTTTGATCTCATTCCCAGCTGTTGTATAAATTGGCTACTCCTGGAATATAATGGGACTGGTTTATGTTTCGTATCATTTAATGTACTGGAATTACTACCAGAAATAACTATCATAATAACTTGAAAGTAATGACAGTCATTCTTCCTTCTGTGGAAAAAGGGCCTCTAAAAATTCACACAAGAGTTTCATTCCCTGGGCTTATGCCCATTGACTGTATCAGGTGCACAAAAACTTCGATTCCTAGCTAACCTCAGAGTAGGACTGAAGGCTTTGGACGTGGACGTGCTCTGAGTCTTGGGATGCCTGTTACCTAAGTGCAGTGTTTGGGCCTGTGGTGACACAAAAACTCTCTTTATATATCATATAATGTTGTAACCTGGCAAGCCCTGAAGAAAAGAGAAAGCTAATAATCCCAAACCACCAAAACCTGCTTTCTAGTCATCAAGTTATACACATCATTGATAGCCATGCTTACAAAATGCTAAGAGACTTGCAGGTTTCCTGATCAGCAATATAGAGTTATAACTGAGCTAACAGAGTAATCCATTCAATTAAAATAGTGAGGAAAATAAGAGAAAATTCTGCCCTGTCACTTTTTTAAAACTGCCCTTGAGTCCTTCACAAACAGGCTTCTGTGCTGTTCCCATTAAGTCCCCTGAAGTTCCCAACAGCTTTCAAACTATATTTCCCCTATTGTGGAATAGCTAAATGTGTCCTCGCAGGCTCATTCTCATGACACGGACTATCTGTTGAAATGACTGAATTGCAGATCTGCTTCAGCACAGCACGCTACCTGGGTGCACACGCAGCGATTCAATCAATGTCCTTCCAGAATTTTCCCTTCTGCAGCTTGCACTCTCCTCCCTTCCCCTCAAATCCCATGCACACTGAATAGTGCAAATCATGGGACTGGTCATTGAAAATACTGTTGTTTGTTCTGCCTGACTGAATGAGAATTTCAGTAAAAGTAAACAACCTCTCTCCCAAAATACCGAACAACCATTTTTATCTAAAAGCATCACTGTTTCACTCTCAAAATCGCCCAGTTCCTCTAACGGTTTCTAAAGTCATGGCTAAACTTTCAAAATTTTACAGTGTTTGAATGTATTCATCATCCCTTTTGAAGAAGGGAAAATAACTGGCAATACTTTGTTTAGGGCATCCAAGAACCTTTCACTAGGTTCTCTGAAACAAAATTACAACAGGAAATCAACCACTAGCAACAGAGAAATAAAACAAAATTTAGGGTTAAAAGTTACCTAAGAGAGAGAGTTAGTTCTATGTTAATTTCTATATTTAAAGTATGTGTTAATCTGGAAGAATGGAGTCAGGTAGCACAGTACGCATCTGATAAAGTTATTGAAGATGGGAAATAATTATGCTTAAAACATTTTATTCGTCTGCCCTTAATAACCAGTAGGTGGGAATTTATTTTTCTTTCTTGCCTGCATGGAAGAGACATGAATATTAAACTCTGACCTTCTGAACTGTCCTTTAGGCATCTGAATTAGCCTTAAGCAGATGGGACAAATACCTTCCTTTGCCCTCCAGACTCTGAGGGCACAAGAGAAACTTCAGCGTTCAGCGGGTGAAACTCACAGTTGATGAACACAAGGTAATACATACATAGCTGAGTAAAATGAGAATTAATACAGTCAACATAGGAAAGTAAGTTGTACTGAGACTTAGTAAAAGGACTTGTGCACCAGTGAATGCAGGTTAATATTCTGCTGAGTTGTAAGACACACGAGTAATGAAATTAAGCATAATATGGGAATATGACAATGCTCTTACGGATGTGGGTAATGCCTCTTGCTTTGGATTCAGACTAACATAGACACAAAGACAAATGAGGAAAATAACTGTGCTTATGGAAAACTCTTCCTAAAAAGAGATTCAAAGTGTGGGTTGTTTTACTGTGGAAGGGAGGCGACAAATAAGAGATGTGAAAACCCCTCTGTGAACAAATGAGAAAAATCAAAGAAAGCGGCATTCCTGAGAACTTGGGTTTCCCTGTCCCACAGCATAAAGAAGGGTAGACTTTCCACACAGCTAGAAGTTGGAAAACTTTGAAATAAAGAAACCAATATTTTTCTACATGACAAAAAGCTAGATGGTGGAACCATCATCATGGGCAATTGATTAGGCCAGGGATTAGATATCCAGTCCTTTATTTGCAGATCTGTTAAGCATAAATAGGAGAAATAAGAGACAAAAGGGGCACATTGCACCCATGCTACCTCCTGGTATTCTTAGAGCCTTTTCTGAAAAACATGGGATTACAGGGGCCTTGGTTCTCATCCCCAAAGGCAATTTTCAGCTCCTGATTATTGTGGCAGAAAGCCAGGTTGTGAATACATAGGATAGAGCCTGTTCTCAGTGTCCACAAGAGTCACTGTCCTCGGTGGACACCATGGTAGCAGGCAGTGCTGTGACCTTTTGGGAGAGGTCCCACTGCAGAAGGGCAGCTAGGACATTGCTGGAGGAAGGCTAAAGGAGAGGAGCCCTCCTCTATTAGCTATAAACTTATTTTCCATTGGCTTGATATTGCATGCTTTTGGGGGTTGTGTCAGCTCTGGCCCTTTCCAAGAAGAGCAAGAGGCAAAGCAACACTGTGTCATGGCACTCTCTTGGCAAAGTTACTGCCTCCAGCCTTCAAAATAGCTTTGACAAATCCAGTAGGTTAATCAGGCCTCCTCAGTAGCTGATTTAAACACATGTATACATTCCACTGTACAATCTTAACTAGATCAGTTACAGAAACCACGACAATAACCATAACAATTTGCCTGCATTTTTGAAAGAGAAATCACAAGAGGGTGATTCATTTATATTTATTTTGAAGTGCTTGAAGATAATAGCTGGTTGCTTATAACGATATTGTTTGCTTAAATTCTTGACTATTTCTTTCCAAGCCTGTTATTTTGTGTGAATACTGTTCTGTCAACTGATGATCTTTAACAACACTTGCTTAGCACTTCAGGCTACTCTCCTATCAAGCATAGGTATGCCTGTGAGGTATTTCACAGTTAGCGATCTTTGGAGAGAGAAATCCTCAAAATGATGAGGCCTGGTCTGGACTCATTCACTTAAACTGTCCCGATTTTGTTCTTAACTGTGAATCAACACGTTAAATCAAACGCTCTTTCATAATTTCAAGAACAGCAGTCATTACACTGGCTTCTTAGTGAATCAGTTTCTCCTATAAAAAAGCCTCATTTTAACTGGCTTTATTTTTTTAATATTAAAATAAGTATGCCCACTAAGTAGGGGTAGCTTTACTATCCTGCTTTGCAAAAAAGCAGCTGTATTTTGTTCGTGTATCATTGGTGCAGTTTTTAAACTGCTGTAAGTTGGCATTAACCCACTGGATCAGACAGTTGAGATCTGTCTTGATAATTTGAGTTTTGTCAGTTATTTCTGCTATATTAAAAGTATCTTTAAACTTCTGTTGCCATGCCAAAAAGTAAGAGGCTTCCTCCTTCCCTAGATACTTTTTAGGTGTTATTTAGATCATGTCGCTCACAGAAATAAAAAAATATCCACGGTATTTCTTCGGCATTGGCATAATTTTATTTTTCCTCTGACTGGAAGCAGCCAAAACAATATTGAAAAGGCAGTGGCAGTCACAGGAAACAGATGCCAGAGAATGACCAGCCACATACATATTTCATAAAATGTCTCATCTAGTCCTGCAAGCCTTACAAAGTCAGGGTTCAGCTGAATATCAGTTTGTCTCCTCCTTTTAAGCTGAGGTGTATGTTTTCATTCGGAAGTAATGAAATCATAGTGCTGTTTTTGCCAACTGGTGATAAATTTCAGACACTTCAGGTAGAAATGCAAACAGATGGACTAGCCCTATGCCCTAGCAATGGTGTATCCTGCTACACAAGTTCTCTCAGGGTGAAATTCAGGCCTACACAGAGGGACCAGGCTAGCCAGGTAGCGCTGAGCTCTCAGTGAAACCAAGGACATAAGCCTTTTTCTGACTCACTGCGCAGCAGGCTACATTTCACTCTGTTACCTGGGTTTACCTCCTTCTCCAAAACTAACTTGCATTTAAAAGTATGTTATCATCCTGAGCAGTCCCATCAAGGACAGAGCATCAGACAGATGGCAGTCGGGACCTGGGAGATTAGGGTATAGCTGGAGAGAGAAAAAACAAACAAATGAAGATGAAAATGCTACAGGGAGGAACTGGCTGTTAAATGTCTGTGTGGTACCTTGTACAATGGGCCCTTGATCTTTTGTCCAGTATAGATATTATAGGCATGTGACAATTTTCTAACATTCTACACAAATTCTGTCTGATGTGTGTATTATTGTTGTTGTTGATAGCATTGTTGCTTTCTTTAACATTAATCCTTCCTTGTACTTCATTTCTTCTTTTTTTGTGTCCCTTTTTATGTGCAAGTTTTGAAGAACACCTTGAGCTATAACTGAAGCTCATTCCAGATCTCTAGGGCCTTTCCACACTCTTAATGAAATAAAATTGCTGTTGGTGGGACATGTGAAATGAATTGGAATAATTTAGTCTCCCCAGTGCATGTGTGTATGTTTCAGTAGACATTTAAATTGTCCCCAAAAGGCAGACTAGATGTTTATCCATATGGGTTGCACTGGGAACTATGCACCCTGTGCTCTGCCAGCAACTGCCTTTTGATGAACACATAATTCACATAAAATATATTCCTATTCTTTGAGCAAATCTGATGTAATAGATAATAAAACCCTGTTGTTTAGACAGCCTGTTTAACCTTGGCACTTGGTTTCATGGACCATTAGGTTCCTAGGTAATGATTGCAATTCTTCATCTACTAGCACTCATGATGTTGTAAATACAGTTAAGAAGTCACAATTTCCCCCTTTTTTCATTCCCTTCTTATGCCTGGTACAGACAACAGTTACGGCTCTTTGCTGGGTCTGTATGTAGCATTGTGTCATATCTCTTTTGCATGTACTTTAGCACAGCACATGAGTAGAGGGGCACTGGAAAGGCCATTAATAAGTGTTTAATTGATTAGTGACATAATCAGACTGTTTAATTCTTTTAAAAAATCCGATGAAGCAAACAAAAAACTGCAACAACAGGGTTAAAAAAATTGATCTTGCTGTATGGTAAATTTAATCTCAGTACAAGTATGTGAAAGATGCTTCACCTATCTGATATGGAATCCTAAGATAAAACTGAAATAAAGCATTAATATTTTGGAAGAAGGCAGCAATTTTATTTAAGCCACTGGCCTGGGATTTGGAAAGTCCACATTCAATTATCAGTTTTGCCATAGACTTTCTGAGTGAACCGTTTATCTGCCTTTAGTTCCTCGTATGCCAGACATGATGGACATTTCTTTTCTTCTACCCAATATTTTTCTTACTCACTTAGATTCTAGCAAAATGGAAACTAGTTCTTTATTGGAAGCTTTATGAACTATAGTTGTAATAGCCCAGAAAGGTGAATAAATTATTATTTAAAAATTCATTAATGATTAGGAAGACGTGACTGTTTCTGCAATGAGATATGCTGGCCTTTTAAAATGAGGAAGAGAGGTTCTCGGGGTTATGTTATCCTATATCAGCCGTGTTCTGGCAAGAGCCAGAAAAACTGCTAAGCCCAAGCAAGCCGTGTTACAGAAAAGGTGTGGTTAAATAAAACCATATTGCTTGAGACTGGCACCAAAAAATTATAGAGGGACAAGGCGATGCCTGACAGAAAAGAGTGATGGGACAGCTAAGACTTGTAGCTTATCCTAGGTGAAGCATGCTGGAGGAAGAACAGAGGCACCACATACTTTATATTTCCCTAGAGTAGAGGAATTCAAGCATGATTATATGCATATCTAAAAAAATCTGGAATCTCCATTTGGTAGTCTGAAATTCTAGGAGACACTCTTTTTATTTTGGCTCTTAGAATAACATCTTTCAGGCTTTAGATTTAAACTGTGACTATGCTCTGTAGGGAGTACATTCTTCCAACAGGAGAAGCCTGGGCTTGCATGGCTCTCTCTGCTTCAGCTTCGAAGAATATTCAGATTCCTGCTTTTCCATCAATGGTCTAAATGCGCATACCATCACCATACGTAGCATCATCTCACCTGCCACCACTGATCATTACACATACTAGAGATAATGTAATCTGTTTCTTGCATATGTATGTTTTAGAAGTAATAATAACTTCTACCAGCCTACTGTGTCCCAGTTACTGTCAGCCCTGATACAGCTTTATTTAGTTAAGACAGGTGAAAAGAAATTATAATATACAAAAATGATTATTATCCCCTCTTTTGTCATGGGTATTTTCCAAGAATAACTACTTTATTTAGTTATCTAAATATCAGTCCTGAAACGAGCTGTTCAAACAGCATGCTTGCTAATTTCTGTCTAAAAAACCAGAGACCCATGAGAACATATAGTTGACAGCGGACACTTGTGCCTCTAGAAAAAGATACAAATTGTACCTGAGACAGGGAGCAACCTTTTTGTGTGCTCATGCAGTCCCTATTCTGTTTTTATCCAAACCTTTGCATAATCTGAAACTTTAGCACAGCATGTCTTCCAAAAAGCTAAAACTTGCTTACGCACTAAGAAATTTGGGTAATAATGTGAAACAGAGACACTGAATGACTCTTTCCATAGTAGATGACAGTGCACTGGTGGGTCTAAATTCCTGGGCCTAAATTCTCATCAGTCTGACAAATATGATCTACATTACGTGAATTTATATTTCATACAACCTTTTGAAAGGAAACTGCTGGTGCACACAGAGCTTCTTGCAGTGAGATACTCCTTAAGCAAAACAGCCTTTTAAAAGCACATATTATCAGATAATTGTTCATGTTAGGTATCTTGAAGCAAGGCCAAAGGCACTCGATGTCTAAACAAGGTCAATTTCAGATAATATTCCCTATTAACGTTCTGAGAGAGCCACATAATGGCTCTGCCTATTAGCTGTCAACACAGTAAAGACTCACCTGCCCCCTTTGCCTGCAACCCAAGGAGAGAGCAGACTGACAAAGGTGCGACGTGGTGAGCCGGTTATATCACTACATATATAAACTAGTCCACTTGTAGAACTGTTATAATAAATATAAATTCCCACTTACAGAACAATTTTTTCCTAGTTGAAGTAAGGGATATAGTTCACAAGAGGATGTATTACAAGAAAATGGCTCTCAGTTATCTCCAGAAAATTCAGATTCTGAAGGATGCTTTTGTACAGAGAATCACAACTTAATAGTTAGCGGGGAGAATAAATAGCAGAACAAATTGTCTCCTGTTATTCATATTATTAACATTTACAACAAAACAGAAAGTTGAAGAGGCATTTCTGTCTTACAATCTACTTCTAACAGTAGTAGGAGTTACATAGTTACCACTATGTTGTGGCTTCCAACACTACACCTGTGCCTAAACTTTTCCTGTCAACTTTGTGATTTTGCAGTCACATTCTCATATATATATACATGTATATGTGTATATATATGAAGGAGAGATCTGAATTATGTCCCCTGCTGCTACAACCAGACAAAGAAAGAGATGTTTCAGTACCATTATATGATGGAAACAGTAAAACTAAGTGAATATAAAGTGGTCGTGCGCAGAGTAAATTAAGAAGGATCCCACCCCAAAGTAATGTCTTGTTTGGGTTTTGAGAAATGTGCCCTTTTTTGGAGGTGAGGGGGAGGCAAGGGGTGCAAAAAGTTCTTTGTTGATTCAGCTGGGACATCATGGTAAACTTCTGATCCACAATCCATCACCATGGGATAAATTATTCTCAAGAATGAGCCGCCCTAGAATTGATAATTTAACTAACACTTGTTCTTTTACTTCAGGACAGACCTGAAATATGGTGATGTTGATATGGAGTGCCCATGTATGTGAATACTGATTTATTAGTTGTAAAAATGAGTAAGTGTTCATTGTGGTTTTTGGAGTGTTTTCTCATAAAAGGAGTTGGTGATTTAACATACTGAGGATTTTAGTTTTAAGTTGCTAAAAACAGCTGCAGCCTATTACTCTGGGTTGACAGCCACAGCCAACAAGTGGCACAGTACTTGCGACATATGTACCACTGAGGAAAGATTGAATGAATTAGGTAATAAAACCAACTCATCAAGTCAAAAACCCCAAAAAAACCAAAACACACTTCTCTGGGAAATCATCTGACTTTTTTCCCTGGGATTTAGGAATTACAAGAAGTCATGAACTAGATCTGTAAAAGGTTGTATTTAATTTACTTTCACTGTTATGCAAAGGTATGACCTTGTTGTGTTTTCAGAGCAGTTCATCAGTCTCCAGAGAGAGGTTAAATAAAGAGGAAACTTACCTCTGGCAGCTAAATCAAGCAGTTTAGATTTTAGACCATCAGCTCCAGCACACTTAACAAGATTAATATGCAGGGACTCCTCCCATGTCTATACAAAGCAGAGGAAGAAAAGGGCAAAGGAGGGAATGAACTAAAATCATTAGGGCCTTCAAGAATGAAAGGAAAGCATTCCAAGTAAGCAAGTATTTCTTAGCATGTCAGGCCAATTTTAGAACTAGTGAAATGACGCATTCGTTAGCAATGTCAGAAAATTTTTTTGAAAGACCGGCTTCTGCGTGCTTGTATGCCACCTGCCAAACCAATCTTTAACTCCTGGCCAGCATTTCCATGTGAAGTGTTTAGGGGCTCTCCCTCTCGCAGCAGTTGGAAGTTATGTTGTAACTTAGTACATCTTACAGCACGCTTACTTTGATTTCAGGGCAATCAATAAGAAGAGGCTATGGTTGACAAAAGCCCTATCTTTCCATGCCTGGTCCCAGGTGATGTTTCACAAACTACTTAGCCAGTTTCTGCAATTACCATTATGTATTGATTTCTAAAGTACTCTCTGAGTATGTCAGTGCACTTGAGTAGAGTGAACATCAGGCAGGACAAACAGTGTAAAATTAATAAAAAAATAGGAAAAAGAAATCTTTTAAAAACTGACTACAGATGAGAACAGAATGCATGGTGTAAAGACCAAATGGATGAGAAACACACTGCCTTTGAGCCAGAGGTACGAGCACTAGCCTGGATATCATACACATGGGATAAAAAGCAAAGAATCCAGCTCATAGTGGAATGCTTGGGCTGAAGTTTAACAAAATGAGGAAGGTGAGACAAAGTTAAGACCCTCTGTATTTGAGGCTAATACAGACTTTTGTTCTGAAATCTCCTAGGGGGAACAGTCATAAGTCCAAAATTCATGGTATGTGTGTTCATAATGGGAATGAGACTGGTGAAAGTACCCATGTACTGTAAAAACATACAAAACGTCCTGCCAAGTCAGACCAACAGTCCACTTAACCAAGGAGTCTGTCTCCAACAAACAGCAAGAGAAGGTTTTTTTTCCTGTCATTCTCTTCTAGCATCCACAATTGTTATATAAGGGTTGTTTGAGAACACAGTCCTGCCTATTCCTTTTCATGTCTTCTTATAGACCTGCTGTCCCTGAATTCACTTAATCCTTTTCTGAATCTACTGAAAAAAATATCTGCCTCCGCAACCCCCTGTGGCAGTATGTTCCAGGAAATCCCTCTTTTCTCTGCAAAAATAAAGTACTTAATTTGGTGGTTTAAACCAACCTTTTACTACTTTCACCAAGTGTCCCCTTAGTTCTGGTATTGCAGGGTTCAGTGAGCAAGAGTCCTGTGTTCAATTCCAGACCTAAAGCTGGGAATTCATTCTTTATGGCAAAAAGAATAAAAATCCCTCTTCCACTTCATCACTTAAGTTAAGATGGACAACTGAGAAAATGACTGTGGGCACTCACAAGGAGTTAATAAGAGAAGCACTTTCAGGGTGCTCCAGAATTTATAACTAAAAGGCACCTAATGCAGCTGAAAAGTGATTGTCAAGATAATAGGAAAGTAAAACTTGTCACTTCTTGCCAGTTTGGGAGGCAAGCTAGGCTGAACGTGGACCATGAGCCTTAGCTAAAGAACAGCCACAGCACAAGTGGTGTGCCGAGATTCAGATTTGGGCTTTCGGTTTGAAAAACCATAAAATAGTGAAACCACACAGACATCTGAGACCTTTCAACACTGCAATGCAAAAAAAAATTGCAATATGTGAAGACGCTGTAGCTGTATAGGGCACAAATAACCACCATTCTTATGTTTGAATGTTGTAGTGTCCTGAGATACCCACATGTTGGAGGACAGGCTGCCACTCTGAGGAACAAAGCCAGGCATTTTGATACATGCTGTGCCAAATTATCTATGATGTAGTCATTGTAGTTGTGCTAGCTTAATCCAGGAATACATTTTACCCTCTCTTTAATCTCATTTTGAATATATAACAATACTTTTGAGCTAATTACCAGTACTTTTATAAGGCTGTACTAGATTGGACTCCTGTTCAGCAATACCAACTGATGTGATGAACGTCCTCCCATGTGTGTAGATAAGACAGCAAACAATCTGTTATACAATAGGATTTGAACTAAATCCTGCCCCAGTTTCTACTTGTGAGAGCTGAGAGCAGCGTAGATCGCATTCTGCTGGTGATCAGTGCCCACTGCTGAGGGAGAGCCAGAAAGATGGAGTAGGTGAGACGAAGCAGGACATCATCTTTCAGTTCAGTCATACAATGTAGGTCCCATCCCAGAGACACAAAATCGGTGTTTATTTCATTACAACTAGCTCAACTCACCACTAGGCCACCTCCTGATGCATTTCGTATCCTAAATTACTAAGGAAAATGTTGATCTTCCCTGTTAAATTTGCTGCAAGGGCAGAGCATTGCCTTTCAGTGTGAGAGAATACCGGACGTTTTGTCCATATACACTAGGCAAAGTAGTACTTCTTCATACCTTTTGGTTTTGTTCAACTTTGTAACTAAACTAGTTCTTTTTCAAAACAGGTCGATGTGTGATTAGGTAATTGGTAGTACATTTATGGTATTGTTGGCAGGAAAGTTTGAACATAATCACATCTGTTTTATTTTTTTAGTGATTAATTCCTTCAGAATATTCCTGATCCAGTTATGTAGTTTCCTACAGATGCTGTTTTATAACCATGCATCACTCCAGTTTTATACCAGCACCAGTCTAGCTGATTGATTTTCAGAAGAGTTATATCAGCATAAAACTATAGCAATGGAGTTGTGAATCAGGCAAAAACAGGGGCAGGTACTCCAGGCTGAAAAATTATTTGAAGAAACCTAATTGTTAGAAACCTTGACAAGGCCATAGTACATCTAGATGATTTTCTATCATCTCTGGCTGAGCGAAAGCGCTCCCCAGGTCCTGCAGCTTCGCAGGCCCACTGAAGCTACAGCTGCAATTCCCAGCACATGAGTTTCTCCCACCCACATCCCCTCCAACTTGGCTCATTTTTAGCCTTTTGCCAGGGAGGGATGAAAGAATGAATCTTAATAAGTATTTTTTTAAAAAGGTTGTGTAAATTCAGAACAACCATGCTGAATTACTTCAGCTGAGGGTCTGGCCTTTCCTAAAAATGTTTATAACCGCAGTGTCCAAAGCAGAATCATTTTGCTAGATACTACACGGAACTGGCAGCTTTTCTATCCCTATCTTGTATTTGCAGAGTGTATAGAGCTGGTCTGGGATATCAGAGTTCACTTATTATTATTTCTGCATGTGCTGTGGTGCCTGGGGATCAGGAACAGCCTGCCTGCTGTACCTACGGGCTGAGAGAAGACACCCACCCTGTGGGATGCTGAGCTCTCTCCCCTTACATTGTAAGGACCAACAATGGGCTGCACTGTGGGGTGTGCTTGGGGAACGTGAGACCATGTGTTAGATTACAAATCACTCTCCTTCTCTTGCCAATCTCTGCTGTAGAGATGGATTTAAAATGTGCCAATATGATCAATCAGATGCTTTTTAAAGAGCCTAAGACTGCGAGGACAGAGGCAAAGAATCGCTTATGTCTCAAGCAGCAGGCAATGATTATAATTACATGTGGTGTTTTTTTCCTGTTTACCAGATTTGTTGATAAGTTTGCTTCACCTTTTTCTGTTTCTAACACAAAGGATTAGTAAATACTTTACCACGCCAAGTCAAAATGCTCTACTGAAAGCAGCGTTTCCACTCAAGCAAAAAAAAAAAAACAACTAATGAAAAAAAATCCTGCTGCTCTGTGGTTTAAGAAACATGTAATACAAACAAAAATATTGGCTTCTCAGTCCATTTTCTGCAATGTTCTTCTCTATATCTTCACAAGAAAAAATCCTGTGTTTCTAAACTTTCTGATAGCTTTCAGCTGCTGGACATGCCAAGAGGAAACGTTCTTGCTACCTTCATTCCAGTCATGGGAATCAAGAGTTGATCCAGCTAAATGCGTGTTTCCTGTGCACAGCAATCAGTACTAGTCAGTAAAGGGCAAGATACCTACTAAATAGTTTTCACTGTAAAAATATTTATCTGCTTTTGATTTGCTCACAGTACATAGTTCATGCTTCCCACTTAGTCATGATTTGTTTCTTTGTAAATTTTTTTGTTATTTAAAAAGTTCAGAGAAAGTTTTCCTTTCATATTTAGGCTCCTCCAGCTACTCTGCTTGTCGTCTTTGTCCACACAATGAATGCACTCTTCAGTGGAGCTCTGACTTTCCAAGCTGTATTACATTCTAGTTGGTGATGTTTTAGGAAAAGGCTTCTTTTCATCGTCACCATTTCTCGACCAGTCTATAATGGCCCGCTCAGTAAGAACTGCTGATGTGCAAAGACAACCACCTACCTTGTAGTCCCCCATATGTCCATCTCCATCTGCTATAGCTTGTCTTATACATAGTTTCTAAACTCTTTGCAGTGCTCCCATATTTCTGCTTTATGTTTGTGCTGGTTTCGGTTGGGATAGAGTTAATTTTCTTCCTAGTAGCTGGTATAGCACTGTGGTTTGGATTTAGGATGAGAACAATGTTGATAACACACCGATGTTTTAGTTGTTGCTAAGCAGTGCTTACACTAAGTCAAGGACTTTTCAGCTTCCCATGCTCTGCCGACTGAGAAGGCTGGAGGTGCACAAGAAGTTGGGAGGGGGCACAGCCAGGACAGCTGACCCAAACTGGCCCAAGGGATATTCCGTACCATGTGACATCATGCTCAGCGTGTAAAGCTGGGGGAAGAAGAAGGAAGGGGGGGACGTTTAGAGTTACGGTGTTTTGTCTTCCCAAGTAACCGTTATGTGTGACAGAGCCCTGCTTTCCTGGAGATGGCTGAACACCTGCCTGCCCATGGGAAGTGGTGAATGAATTCCTTGTTTTGCTTTGCTTGCGTGCACAGCTTTTGCTTTACCTATTAAACTGTCTTTATCTCAACCCATGAGTTTTCTCACTTTACTCTTCCAATTCTCTGCCCCATCCCACCGGGGGGGGCAGTGAGTGAGTTTCTGTGTAGTGCTTAGTTGCTGACTGGGGTTAAACCACAACAACATTTCTGACTGAGAAAGATATGACCCAGTATGCTGCAGTGCACGTAAAATGAGTCTGGTGCTCAAGATCCCTTGAGCCAGTGCTGCACAGTTAATCTGTGCACAAGCAGTAAACCCAGTATCAGGCAGCACGCTGGACTTACTGAACGTGGCAAGGATCAACTTTATGATCTCACTGTATATACCCTTTGGGGTTTTTCTTTGCGGGTTCAGTGTTTATGTGTCTGGGAATTCCAGTACCTGAGAATCCAGTAAGTGGCTAATATTCTTTTGTAGCGCTCAAAGTTGGAAAAAGAGGGCTTTCTGGGAAGACTCAGATGTGTCAAAATCTATTTTCCTTGTGCTGTGATGTACAGCACCTCCAGAGAAGAGCCCAGCGTCAGGCCTGTGGCAAATACTAAAAAATTTAGCCTCTAAAATTGTGAGCTTGCAAAGACAGCAGCTTACCTGTTCTGTCCTCGTATGCAATGGGGTCGTACCTCACCTGGCTAGGTGCCTGCCTCAGAGCCTTGGAAGTGAACATACTAAGCGATGTGAGTGCCAATGGCATTTTTCAGCTTCTTTAATGAAATAACCATGTCCTGCTTTTATGCAAAGTAGGTTGCATGGCATCTCAAGATAACCTTCAGGCAAAAGGCAAAAAAAAAAGGCTTCATTTTTGTCACTTCCTACATTTGCAAAATCACTGTTGCTTTAAGTAATCCATGTTTTTCTTCCCTTTTTGGAAACAACTTCACAGTTGTGACTGATGTCAAAGCATGCCTGATTGTATGCAGGGTTTGTTTACATGAGTTTTTGCAGGCTGACACACCATGCCCTGTCCTTCCTCCTGTTCTGAATGGAACAGCTGCACCACACCTTGCTGAAAGCCTTTTTGGTGACAGGATTTATATTAACCTGAACTTTGTGCTGTTCTACCCCATACACCTCAAAGGATGGGCAGAGCAAGCTTGTGCCTTTCTGCAGTTGTGTGTGAGGAACTCCCCACAGTCTATCAGTCTGATTTCCCAGCAAAAGCTCTAATTTCAACCAGGGAGGCTCAATCTAACCCAGGGAAATGGATAGAAAAATTATAAAATAAAATAAAATACATTATTGCACACTTTTTTTCAATAGGGGGCTCAGAGAAAGGCAGATCTACTGAATAGAGAGCTGTGTTTCCTCTGTGAGATCTGAAATAGAAGCTGAAGAAAATTAAAACTAACAGGTTGTCTCTGTTCACATTTTTAGAGTAACAGACACTGCAGAATTGCTGCATGTTTCTGAAGAAAGATTCCCCTGACACCATGTTTGAGAAAGTTTTCAATTAAGAAGGCTCATGTATTTATTTTGTGCAATAAAGAGGGAGAAAATATGACAAAACTGTAAGAAACTCTGCCCTCAGTGATCATATATAAAATTTTTAAAAGATTGCCATTGTACAAACCTCACGTTTTATGTTCATTCATAAAATCAGTTTATTTTGATAAGAAAATAGAAGAATTCTGCTCCTTTACATTTATGCTCTCCTGTATCCTCTGTAATCTCCTTGCAAGCATGCTCTAAAATCTTTTGAGTGTTATTATCTCAAGTACCTTGAAACTTCACAGGTTCACACCATTACTCTTTGAACTATTGCAGTGGGATGAGAAGGAAAGAAGTAGGTGCATACAGGAAGTCACTAACTTAGAAGATACTCAGGGCAACCCCCGGTATCAACACAGGCTGGGGGATGAAGGGCTTGAGAGCAGCCCTGCCGAGAAGGACTTGGGGGTACTGGTGGATGGAAAGCTGGACATGAGCCAGCAATGGGCGCTCACAGCCCAGAAGGCCAACCATATCCTGGGCTGCATCCAAAGAAGCGTGGCCAGCAGGTCGAGGGAGGGGATTCTGCCCCTCTGCTCTGCTCTGGGAAGACCCCACCCGGAGTGCTGTGTCCAGCTCTGGAGCCCTCAGCATAGGAAAGACACGGGCCTGTTGGAGGGGGTCCAGAAGAGGGCCACGAAAATGATCAGGGGGATGGAACACCTCTCCTATGAGGAAAGACTGAGAGAGTTGGGGTTGTTCAGCCTAGACAGGAGAAGGCTTCGGGGAAACCTTATTGCAGCCTATCAGTACTTGAAGGGGGCTTATAAAAAAGATGGTGGCAGACTGGTTAGCAGGGTCTGTTGCGACAGGACAAGCGGGAATGGTTTTAAACTAAAAGAAGGTAGATTTAGACTAGATATAAGGAAGAAATTTTTTACGCTGAGGGTGGTGAAACACTGGCACAGGTTGCCCAGAGAGGTGGTGGATGCCCCATCCCTGGGAACATTCAAGGTCAGGTTGGACGGGGCTGTGAGCAACCTGATCTAGTTGAAGATGTCCCTGCCCACAGCAGGGGGGTTGGACTAGATGACCTTTAAAGGTCCTTTCCAACCTAAACTATTCTATGATTCTATGATTCTGTGATTCTAAGATGAGCATCCCTTACTCAGTTAGCAAGCTCACCTAAGAAAAATAGCCGGTAGTCAAAAAGGGACCTGAAAACACTTGTGTAGCTTCCACAGCACTTTTGGACAAAGGGGTTTAAATGCCAGTAAAAAGAAACTGTGAAACCTTCCCAGCTCCCCCTCAATTAGTTTCTTCCAGTTTGGTGTTAACTGAAGAGAATCCAATTTGTGTTTCCCTAAGGCCTCTCCATGAGGTGAACTAAAGCTCATTTAAGACAATATGGAGATTCAGTTCAAAAGTGCAGTCCTGATCCAAACTATAGTGCTATGTAGAGTCACCCTTAGTCCAGATGGGATCAGAAAAATCATAAAATCCTACAGGGAACTAAATTCAGGTTTCATTCTCAGAGCTTGCCTGGAAGACTCCAACAAGATCTGTCCCACGGAACGTGCAGTTACAGCCCTTGCTTTCTCATGTAAGAGGGGCAAGGTTGTGATGGTGCCACTCTCTCATTTAGTAACCCAGCTATATATCCCTCAGCTCTCTCACTTACCCACTGTGTTCAGCTCCCATTTCCTGAAGCGACTGAAGCCTGCATCTCCCAACAGACTGCCTATCTTGAGTACAAGAGTCACCTCACTTTTGCCTTATCCCCTTGAGGACGTTGTTATGATGCTCTCAGGCCTGAAATGGGAATAGATTCAGTGATACCACCATGTTCAAGCCATCCATTCTGGCTGTACCCTTGCCAGCAAGGGAAGGCACCCACTACCTCCCATGGTCCCCCAGGCCATGGAAGCAGGCTTGACACCTGTGGTGTGGTCAGAACAACAGGTTTGTTGTCCTGTTGTACTTGCAGTGATGAAGTGCAGGGCTGCCTGGCAGGTACCCTTGGACAACCACAATGTCACCTTTTAAATATCGTGTTATCCTATTTTCCATCTCTTAACACTTTCTTTCACCATCCTTGCCGCTCTCTTTCTCCTCCCCAATCCTCTTTCAGATAAACCCACGCCTAATTACTTTTTCACTATTGGTTCAGTTTTCCTACATCCATAGCCCAGTTGGTATTCCTGACCCCGTTTCTGACACAGGTAATCTCAGCTTTATATCCTATTGCTGATGTGGTTACCAAGGTGCTGTTGGTCTTGCCCAAGGTCCCAAAACTCCCTTTCAGGGAGGTTTGGCCATCTCTCACATCACTCCCTCTGAATCACCTGTGAAACCCAGCCATTCCTCATGGTGCTATCGGTAACTCCTGTCAGCTTCTGTCATCGTTATCTGTCACATCCAGCAATTTCTCACATCATAGCCAGCAGTTTCTCACGTCCGTTCAGTCAGCTGAACCTGAGGCCAGGGCCCGGTCCGTGGCTCGCAGCCCTAACAGTCCTGGCTGCTTTCACTGGTGGGAGTGATTTACCAGCTCCCGTCTTGGACCGCAGGGCCTTTAACCTTTTGTTAAAGGTTCACATAATGCTCATCAGTCTAAAACAGGAGCTTCAAGCCATCATCACTGTACATCTAATGAAAAATAAGGATTCCTGGAACCCTGGACTGAACGAGCTTAGGTGAACAGAGAAAATAGAATGGACTTTGCTTTTTGCATAGATCATATATAATGGAGGAATAATTTTGTATTGTCCTTATCAGCATCTTTATCTTTAGCATCTGCAAATTAAGACAAAAGATATTTCAGTCACTAGATTAGAGTCTCAAACCAGCCTGTTAGAGCTGGGAGAGCAATAAAACTACTTTCAAAATGATACTGCATTAGTTTTTGGAGGGGAGTAATTAGTGTGCCCAAGAGATCAAGGCCTTGGACATAATGACCCCCTGTGTCTTGCTAGTCATTTCCTTCTGTAAAGGCAGAATTGGAAAAAAGGGGAGAAAACTTTTTTTTCTGTGCCCACTTGCAATTATAGTAGAGGAACTGCCACCAAGTTTGGAAGCCATGACTTCCATACGAGCACGCTTATTGCCAGAAAGTACTCTGTCATATCCAATGACACAGCTGAGGTGAAGACTTGTGCTTCTGTCTTGAGATCCTTTACTCCTGCTGCCAGTGAAGACATCTCCAGTAGAAGCCCAGTGGCCACTGGGCTCAGATTGAAGTGCAAAGTGGAATCATACCACAAAGGAGAAGATGGAAAAGGTCCAGCTCTTTTCATGGTTCATTATCAGTCAGCTGGGGCCCATTGCCAAATCGTGACATAATGCAGCCACAGCTGGTCCGACCCCATTCCTCCTAAGCCTTCTCATCTGACAAGTAACCAGAACACTGGGAATCAAACAACAATTTCTTCTGAGCCCGGTTTAAAATACTCTGGATGCAAAGGTCATTCACTGGTTGTGATTAAGTTTCAGCAATGAGTGTGAGCTGCTTTGCTACAAGATATAAATGAGAAGGTAGAAGCATTGAGCCAGATACCATCACACACTCTTCATATCCCACTGGGGTTGGCTGCCTTGCAGGATTGCTGATGGCATAGAGAATCATGCAGCTCTTCCAAGCTCAACTTCTCATCTGCCATGATGGCTCTATCAACCAGGGATCTTGCTTGGCACAGGTAGTGTAACCATGTGGGTAACAAGGTAGTTTAGCACAGGTCTCATTCATCCAACAAGAATTGTGTCCAATTCCTCAAACAGTTTTCCAAGTGTCCTGTGCTGAGTTCTCCTATTGAAATGGTAACTTGAAATACTATACATTGAAAGGGTAAAATTCATTAAATGACTGAATGACTGAATTCATAGCCAAAAAGGTTGTAGCTAAAGTTCTGTATACGTGTATGCAGCTTCCTCATCCTTTCAGCTAGCACCTATATGTTTGGAAATTCAAGAGAAGTCTTTCACAAGGGGAAGACATTGCACAGTGGAGGAAGCATACCCAGATCCATGGAGAACAGATCACTCATGTAATAAAACTATTTTAAGCCCCATATTCTGACAAGTACTAAAAAGAGAAAGGCAGAAACAGGGTTACAGCCAAAGCTTTCCATCAGTCTAATTCCAGCTTGGACTGAGGGGTGATTAATGTAAGCTCCATCTATGTTATTTTCTGTAACCGCACAGCTCCATGAGCACACATCCACAGTTAAACCACTTGGTAGCTGGGGGAGGGGAGAAGGGACCATGAAATTCCTTTCTTTTTATTTTTTCTGTTCCCAGAGTTTTCACATACCAGCAGCTAGAAGTTTTGGTTGCTGTCAGTTTTCTTAAATGCTTCTGGGTCAAGAGCCAGTATTAGAAATTATTTGAACGGTCATTCATTTTCAGCAAGAAGACACCCACTGCAGCTGTGATACAAAGGAAAATCTGCCTCCGAGCAGCTTACTGTGCAAATGCAGTTCTATCACAATGATTGCAATAAGAACATACTGTATTGTCCATAATTACATCCATATTAGGAGGAAAAAAATTAGTTAAGCTGTTCAGTTACATGCCAAAACTGTTTCCTGAGGGATATTTATTTTGACTAATGTTAGGGTAGAAAAATGAAACCAATCTGGCCCGGTTTAAAGCACTTGATTTTTCTTTTATGTTTGATGGAGAGAAACAAAGCAAGCCAAGAATTTATGTAAAGCCACTGCTAGGTTTTAAGGTGGCAAGATTTTTTAGGGTGGCAAGAGTTCCTCCCCCTTGGCAAAGAGCAGAAATTCATAAATGCAGAATGAGGCAAGGTTACTGTTCTCAGAGAGAGGTATTTTTTCCTCATGTACTGCAGCACTGTTCTGTGGTTTGACATAATGCCAGCATTCACTGGGACAAAATTCTATATCCTGAAGTACCAACTGCTATTTGGCTCTGGGTATTTGGAAATATGCTCTTGTTGCTACAGTGATCTCAGTATAAATCTGTTTTCTTGCCTACTTTCTATTTCTTTAGTTGCTGTTGTTCTTAACTACAGACTAAAATAACAGATCGTATTACTCCCAAATGAGGTAAGTCATAGCTAGACATTCTTAGGGTAGAGGCACAGGTCTACTAACAAACTGTTGGCTGGTTGTAATACTGGCTTGTCTTTAAACCCATGTCATCAGATTTCGCTGCAAATTAGAGGGAGAGGTTTATGTAGACCTAAGAGTGCCAGTGAGAATCACTGGCTGGCAGGCTATAGTTCAGATTTAGTTCCCCTGCAACCTTTATTTGGCCTGAGGCTTTCCTCCCTGAAACACTGCTTTCTAAAATCAAAATGAAACAAAAAAATCAGTCTGCCCATTGTGAACTCTGAAAGTTGCTCCCATAAGTTATTACGGCATAATTGCTGTGCCTGTACGAGTTCTGCCATCAAGTAGTTTAAAATTGAAAAGCATTAGGATGGTTTGTGATAAGATTGAGGATTGATATTTGGTAACATGAAGAGTAGGGATTAATCAAAATTTGGGAAGAATATTGCATGAAAAATGAGGCAGTTATATCCCCTTTCCGGAAACAGGTGTTGAAATGCCTACATTCAGATGACTTGTCTTCTACATTCTGGTAATGAAGTCCACCCTCACTACAACATATCTCATTATATGTATCACTTCCTTAATCTAAATGCAGCTGTATCATGGTTCTTTCCTTCTTTCGTTATCCCCCTCTGGCAAACAATTTGAACAGCTCTTAGTTATGGTGTCATTCTGAGGGAAAATGTAGTTTAGAGAAATATGCTCGAAAACTATCTTTTGTATTTTCAGTTAACTCTTCCTTTGCAGTATGAAACTGTCCTTTATTCAAGACAGTTCATTCAGAGTAAGATGAACCAACTTATTTGTAGTAGCTATATAGCAAGTGCAGACAACTTCAGAATCCCGAAAGACATCTATTTCGATGTCAGTCCCCCTGAAGGTCGGACACTTCACACAGTCTGCTGTGGAGTAGAGGCTTTGGCCCAGAAAGGGGCTAAATAGAGTGTACAGTAGTGGGACCAGGTATAGAGGATGCCACGTGAATGGACCAGTAAGACATCCAGTGCTTACAGGCCTGCCTATGGATGAAACCTTGTTACACAGAAAAGCAAGAACCTGCCTATGTTTGCCCCAAGAGGACAACACAACAGAGGAGGGGGTATTGCTGTTGGAAGAGGAGAGATGATTTGGGGGGAATAAAAGACTGCTTGATGGCATAAAGAGGGTGGGGGGAAAGCTCTAGCTTTGAAGAATTTGGAAAAGCCTTGGTGGTTTTCCAAACCTTTGATGTTTGATTTGATCCAGACCCTGAAGAGGGTCCTAAAGAGACCACTCCATCAGCAATTGCTTTGATTCAGCCTCACAAGAGAGAGGAAGAGCTCAGAATCTAGGATGTGGGCCCATTTTCACAGATCTATTAAGCTAAATAAATGTATGTGTAAGAATAAGGGAAGTCTACCGGAAGAGCAGTTACGGGACTGTTACCAGAAGCCAGCTTTAACCCTGGACACAGCCTGTGACAGGTACTCATTGCTGTTCCTCTCACGCTGCAGGAGCTTAGCCAGAATCTTGCTGCTCCTGGCCAGTGTTTCATGTTGGACAAGGTTGTTACACCGTTTGCCAAATCCGTATCTCCCCCGTTGGCTTTACCACCTGTGAAGGAGCACAGTAAGCTTGGAAAATACTAACTTTAGATGTTACAGATTTTCAGAAAAAGGTTGTTTAATTTAGGGATGTGCAGACATTAACAAAACAACCTTCTAGAAATGTATGTCTTTCCAGTGCACTGGACTAGGTAATGTTATGATTGTTACAACAGTCGTGGCCGATATCGCTAAGCTGATATGTTTCCCCGATGACTGATCTTTTTGTTAAGAACATTAGACTGAAACTCAGGAGACTGGGCCGGTTTCCAGCTTTGTCACAGATGTCCTGTATGACCTATAACAAGCTGTTTATTCTCATTGTGTGTTACTTTGGAGACTGGAGGGTGATGCTTCCCTATCCCATGGGGACATTTGTCAATACACATTAATCAGTCTTGTGCAAAGTTGTTAATGGAAACTGGGAGAGGGGGTGAAAGTGAACAGACAGAACATCTCTGTTTCATCTCATTTCTCATGGCGTGACTCCATGGGAGGTTTTGATTGTTCTTTCAAGCCAGCCTTCCTAAGAGGAAATTAAGCCAGGTGATGACATGAGAGCAAATCTGTCACGAGACAGCTTCTCCTCATCACTCACCTTCCTTCCCTCATCCCCCTTCTCAATTCTTTGTTTTCTTGCTTTGTCATTCCTCTGTTTCTTTTCTTATCTGTCTACTTCAGGCACTACTTTTCATTACTCTCCCATTTTCTCCCTCTGCCATTTATTCCCTTCCAATCTTTCTTTTTGCCTAATATAAATGTGCATTGGACTAGGAAATAAGGAGTTTTGTTCATCCCTTGGGCTCTCTTGTCTGCCTGCAGAATAAATAGAAATACATGTTGAAGTGCTTTTCCAATCTTCTATTTAATGCACACTCACATTATAACAATTAGTTTAATACCAGTTTTGCTGTGTTTCAAGGAGCTGTTACCTGAATGCTTATACAATAATAGTCTATTTGTCTGGGTAACATTGTGGTAATATGGTTCAGAGTTATTGTGTGCACATATGCTGAAATGCTGGTTTTGGGTACATGGTCAATTCCGTTGTTGGGAGACAGCTATATGAGATAGAATATGTATTTATGATAGAATTTGTAATGCTGAAATGAATGTGTTGGCAAAGCCTAACAGTAATACCAGAGGGCAGTCTTCCCCTTTCTGCACGCATCTTCATCAATACCTTATGCATGAGGTGTCCTATCAAGGAAGGGGATTTTACCTCCGTGTCATGTGGGGTGTAAGGGGGCAGAGAGGATAAATTACTTGATTTTGAATGTCTGTGTTTTCTTAAGTGAAAATAAAACATGTCTTTAGCTACTTCAGCTGTTCTTTTCTTGGTTATTGCATCTTTTAGGAGGTGCCAATGTGAAACAGCCTGCCCAGAAGGAATTCCACCTTCTCGATGCTTGACTGGTTGTTTAAAGCCACTGCTGAGTCTGCACTGCTGTGCAGGGATGATAGTGTGTCTGCAAAGTGGAGAGTGAGGGGGAAAACAGGAGAAAGATAAGTAGGTAACTGGTGTGTTCCCTTGCCTAGTGATATCTCGTACAGAAAGAGGGAAACAATTATTTCATAATTAGTGACCTACAAATGGAATAGACAGGGCTACTTAGATGACTATTATTGCTTGCTGTTAAAATAAATGCAGAGATTCTCTGATGTAGTGTTCAAAGGAATATCAAAATGAAAGATGGTCCTCCCCAAAAGGGACTTACTTTTCTTATCTAATCTGTGGAATGTCTTATTAAAAAAAGAAAAAAAAAAGCCTGCTATTTATTCAATAGCAGCAGGGATGCTACTGCTACTCCTAGCGTTATAGATTATATGTATGTTTAGAAACTATGCTGGGAAGTTTATTCCAAACCTTCATCCCCTAGTAGCAGCACTATCAATTCAGTATAGTTTGCTCATTCTACTCTGCCTCTGCTTTCTGCTTCAGGTAACTTATCTGAGGGCATGGGCCGTGAACATGAGAATGCAGTTCTTAAAAATAATCTCAAATACTTACTTCCCAGATAGTATATTTGACTTACTTCTGTACAAGGTAAAATTTGCCTGGAATACAAGCAGAATTTGCAAGATTATGCTATCCACAATGTGTCAGAATCAGTTAAGTAACACAGTGCCCCAAATCCTATTGAAAAGCAGTAGGAGAAAAGCAAAAAAACTAAAAGAAACAGTACCTATTTTTTCCATCATAGCTTCTTATCTTCTGCAAAATCCCAGTGCAAACATCCTGCTGTCTGGCATCCTAAGCAAATGCAACTTGTAACTGGTCTGTGCATGTTAGTGTCCAATACTTTGTATAGTGGCTGAAGAGCCTGCAGTTTGTAAACATTTGAAATCAAAATAATTTATTCCTGCAAGATCTGTTTGGGACAGGAGAAACTTATTTTATTTTCACCCTGCTAGGTTTAATTTTGAATGTTTTGATACAGTAGACTCCAAGCAAAAACCTTAAATCCAAACACACTGACATTTTGTGCATATTAATAATATGTACCAGAATTGTTCAAAGAAACTGTATCAGTCTGTGGTATCAGGAATTGGTCTCTTGGGTCCAGTCCCCTGAGAGTTTCAAGGCGTTCAAAATTTGCATCCTGGCTTTGTGACATATCTAGTCTCTTGTTTTTAATGCCGCCAAGATCTGTGTAAGCTGTTTGACTTGCAGAATAAATGTAGCCCAATCAAACCCATATCCTTAACCCAGCAGCAATCTTCTTCAAACATTTTGTCTGTAGCATCCACAGAAGCATTATAGAATCATAGAATAGTTTGGGTTGGAAGGGACCTCTAAAGGTCATCTAGTCCAACCCCCCTGCCATGGGCAGGGACATCTTCAACTAGATCAGGTTGCTCACAGCCCCGTCCAACCTGACCTTGAATGTTCCCAGGGATGGGGCATCCACCACCTCTCTGAGGAACCTGTGCCAGTGCTTCACCACCCTCAGTGTAAAAAATTTCTTCCTTATATCTAGTCTAAATCCACCCTCTTTTAGTTTAAAACCATTCCCCCTTGTCCTGTCGCAACAGGCCCTGCTAACCAGTCTGCCACCATCTTTTTTTATAAGCCCCCTTCAAGTACTGATGGGCTGCAATAAGGTCTCCCCAAAGCCTTCTCCTGTCTAGGCTGAACAACCCCAACTCTCTCAGTCTTTCCTCATAGGAGAGGTGTTCCATCCCCCTGATCATTTTCGTGGCCCTCTTCTGGACCCCCTCCAACAGGCCCGTGTCTTTCCTATGCTGAGGGCTCCAGAGCTGGACACAGCACTCCGGGTGGGGTCTTCCCAGAGCAGAGCAGAGGGGCAGAATCCCCTCCCTCGACCTGCTGGCCACGCTTCTTCTGATGCAGCCCAGGATATGGTTGGCCTTCTGGGCTGTGAGCGCCCATTGCTGGCTCATGTCCAGCTTTCCATCCACCAGTACCCCCAAGTCCTTCTTGGCAGGGCTGCTCTCAATCCCTTCATCCCCCAGCCTGTATTGATACCAGGGTTGCCCCGACCCAGGTGCAGGACCTTGCACTTGGCTTTGTTAAACCTCATGAGGTTCACACGGGCCCACTTCTCGAGCTTGTCCAGGTCCCTCTGGATGGCGTCCTGTCCCTCTGGTGTGTCAACTGCACCACTCAGCTTGGTGTCATCTGCAAACTTGCTGAGGGTGCACTCGATCCCACTGTCTGTGTCATTGATGAAGGTATTAAACAGTACCAGTCCCAATATGGACCTCTGAGGGACACCACTTGCCATTCTCCATCTGGACATTGAGCCATTGGCCACTACCCTCTGGATGCCACCACCCAACCAATTCCTCACCCACCGGACAGTCCACCCATCAAATCCATACCTCTCCAGTTTAGAGAAAAGGATGTTGTGGGGGACCATGTCAAAGGCCTTACAGAGGTCCAGATAGATGACATCTGTAGCCCTTCCCGTGTCCACTGATGTAGTCACTCCATCCTAGAAGGCCACTAGGTTGGTCAGGCAGGACTTGCCCTTGGTGAAGCCATGCTGGCTGTCTCGAGTCACCTCCCTGTCCTCCATGTGCCTTAGCATAGCTTCAGGAGGATCTGTGCCATGATCTTCCCAGGCACAGAGGTGAGACTGACTGGCCTGTAGTTCCCCAGGTCTTCCTTTTTTCCCTTCTTAAAAATAGGGGTTATGTTTCCCCTTTTCCAGTCAGTGGGAACTTCACCAGACTGCCACAACTTCTCAAATACAATGGATAGTGGCTTAGCAACTTCATCCGCCAGTTCCTTCAGGACCCGCGGAGGGATCTCATCGGGTCCCATGGGCTTGTGCACCTTCAGATGCCTTAAGATGGTCTCAAACCTGATGTTTTCCCACAGTGGGTGGCTCTTCATTCTCCCAGTCCCCGCCTTTGCCTTCTGCGGCTTGGGCGGTGAGGCTCGAGCACTTGCCAGTGAAGATCGAGGCAAAAAAGTCACTGAGTACCTCCACCTTCTCTGTGTCCCGGGTAACCAGGTCTCCCCTTTCGTTCTGGAGAGGGCCCGCATTTTCCCTCGTCTTCCTTTTATCCCTGACGTACCTATAGAATCTTTTCTTGTTGCCCTTGACGTCCCTGGCCAGATTTAATTCTATCAGGGCTTTAGCTTTCCTAACCTGATCCCTGGCTGCTCGCACAGTTTCTCTGTATTCCTCCCAGGCTACCTGCCCTTGCTTCCACCCTCTGGAGGCTTCCTTTTTGTGTTGGAGTTTGTCCAGGAGCTCCTTGTTCATCCATGCAGGCCTCCTGGCGTTTTTGCCGGACTTCCTCTTTGTTGGCATGCATTGCTCCTGAGCTTGAAGGAGGTGATCCTTGAATACTAACCAGCTTTCTTGGGCCCCTCTTCCCTCCAGGCCTTTGTCCCATGGCCCTCTGCCAAGCAGATCCCTGAAGAGGCCAAAGTCTGCTCTCCTGAAGTCCAGGGTAATGAGCTTGCTGTGCGCCTTCCTCAGTGCCCTCAGGATCTTGAACTGAACCATTTTGTGGTTGCTGCAGCCAAGGCTGCCCTTGAGCTTCACATTCCCCACCAGCCCCTCCTTGTTGCTGAGAACAAGGTCCAGCGTAGCACCTCTCCTCATTGACTCCTCTCTTCCAGGAGAAGGAAGTTATCATTGATGCATTCCAGGAACCTCCCGGATTGCTTATGCCCTGCCGTGTTGTCCCTCCAACAGATATTGGGGTGGTTGAAGTCCCCCATGAAGACCAGGGCTTGTGAATGTGAGGCTGCTCCTATCTGTCTACAGAGGTGCAAGCTTAATATTTGGAGGGTGCAAGCTTATGCAAGCTTAATATTTGGGGGGTGGTTGAGACGGGGGGGTGGGGGGTAAATTGCCCTTTCTCCATAAATTTTATCCAGCTTCAGCTTATAAGGCACATTAATGTTGGATATTTGGTGTAACTGAAACGTCACAGAAGGCAAATCATATGGAAAGGCTTTTATGCCCTTACTGACCATGTCTGTATCATCTGGCCAGAAAAGGCAGCAGCAAAAGCATCAAATGTTTTTTCTCCTGACTTTTCAGAGGAGCAAATACCTGAGTTTCCTGAGCCAGTTATGTTGCTTAAAAAAGGAAATGAGGAGAGGGGAGGAAAAAAAATAAAAGTGAGACAATAGTTGGTGGGTTGGTGGTGGCCTTGAATATTTGTTGTCATCCTCAGAGCTGGTCTTAGAGGGTCTCAACAAAGCAGTAATTGTGTCTGCTCTATCATGCAGGTTTCCAAGGAAACAAGACTAATTAGAGGAGCGTGACTGTTGCTGGGAAATATGGTCTAGCAGGTAGGGCACTGACCGAGGAGTTGGAAGAGATGAGTGATATTCCTAGCTCTCACCTGTCAGAGTGGTGTGACCTTGTAAAAGTCTGTTAGCACCTCTGAAGCTGCAAAGTTTACAGTGCTCACCTTTGCCTTTGAAGTTCAGCTTGGCAGCCCTTCAGAGCAAGGAGCAACTTGCTCGTACAGGGATGCATTACGCTGAGTGCATTGGGGCCAGTATTCTGGCTGTTGTCTCTGGGTGCTATTGTAATCCAAATCATAACATGACTCTCTTCAGCACACAAATGCTGTTTGGATAGTTCTTCTGACGTGACTTTTATATCCCTTTGCTGGGGACTTACATCCCTTTGAGCCACCTAAGTCAGACCTTTAAAACCTGTGACCCTGTGGCTAGAGATCTCGCCAGGATTTTGCTGCTCCTTTCTTACAGCATGCCTTCACAGTGTCACTCTTTGGGAGACCTCTGCAGCTTCAGATCCCCTCTTCCTGGATGTAAGGGTTGTCTCGTATCCACCTGATTCAAGCCACTTGCTCCTCCACTGCTCACAGTGCCCATGACAGCCATCCCTAGCTGACTCTCCTCTCGTGTATCTGCGGGTTGTCTCGTAACTCAGCCTCATAGTCTTTGACCCGACGTTCGGGCCTGCAGCTCTTGGCCAGCAGCCACCGCTGCCCATCCTCCTGCTTTGTTACAGCCTTGAGACAACTTTTTCCTTGCTCATAATAGTTGATGTAAACAAGTAGAATGAGGCAGCAGCCAGCTCTCCCTAAAAGTCCATTGCCTGTGGTACACAGTGTCTATCTCCATCACCACCCGCACAGGTGTCTACCTGCACTGATAACCAGGCTGACTAATAAGAGTTTCAGCAACAAGAGTAAAATTCTGTCTTTCTCCTCCCAGTATGACCTCTACTTACTTGTGCTGGCACGGTAGCTGGAGCTGTCACTTACATCACTGAAATCCTTCCCAGCAGGATCCCAGCAGTCGTGACAGCTGCCTGTCTGAGTTCCAGCTAAAGAAATCCCCGTTCTCAGCAACTTCAACCCCTCTGCGATCAGTGAAGAAGAAAATGAGAAATATCACAGCCCTGATCTTTCCCTGGCTTTCCGAGGTGGCATATTCTCAAAAATAAGAAAAAGCGTAGCTACTTCTGGCAAGACAGTGATGAAGGGGGATAAATGGTCAAAGAAAAATGAGCTACTAAAGAGGAGGAGGAGAAGAAAGGGAGTTAATAGCCAAGATAGAAATGGGATGCTTCTGGGAACAGTAGAAAGTGGAGGAGAATAAATGGAAAATGGTTAAGTATAAAGAAATAAAGAGGACGGAGGGTAGTAAGATCAATGAGGAGGAATGGAAAGTTAATATCCCATGGCAGAAGATCAAGGGACACCTGACATGACACTACAACAGGCATGATGCTAAAAATGAAGTGGATAGTGGCACTCTGCTTTGTATGCCAGGCAGATTCCTACCATACTTCATTTGCACTTACTCATTTGTGATTTTCCGTGTATTAACTTTTTCATAAATATCAGCAAGCAATGTTTTGAATTGTTTGGCTTTGAATTGCATGTGCTTTAACCAGTGAGTAACACTTCCCAGTGGTTTACCTGTGAATTATTGGATTTTGTTTTCAAATCCTTGTCATCTATGACAAGACCACAGCTGTCCAGGCCTGAATAGAAGGACTCAGGTCGCAACAGGCTGTACTTTTATATGTGTAAGTACAAAACTAAGCTTCAAAGTCATTGTGGTTTTGAGAATAAAGAGAAGGAGACCTTTACAAATGATGAAAACATAAAAAGAAGACAGGCTGATTAAACCAAAACATAGGCTCACAGTTCAGGACTCAGGGCAGAGATAATTTTTTACCTTTTGAGCAGATAAGACTTCATTGGGCTACAGCTATCAGGGCTACAGTTACCTGCTACAACATGGATTTAAAAATTTCTGAATGATTTGACATGAGAATCAAGTCTTTTCTGAATAACCACTTAATAATTCCTCCAAACACTCTATTTCTCCTGTAGCAAAAATCAAACAAATGCAAAACTTGTTCTTTCTCAAATTTAATCTCAGTGTAATAGATCCCCTATTTTAATAAATAGTTTACTTACAGGTGCTGCTTGTTACCCACTTCTCTGCAGCTGCTCTCTGAAAATAAGCACTTCTATACTGCTTTTTCAGGGTATAAAGGTACTGTATGAAAATACAGTGTCTCTACAGATTTACAATGCCATCTTGCCCCCATACTACTGATTATTTATTATAATGTTACATTACAACAAAATTATAATGGAATTTTTGTAGCAATGCATATGACAGTGGCAGTATGCATCCATTATGATTGGTATTATTATGATGAATATGAAATTATTTCACTAGGCTAATATACTCTTTCTAATGATTAGTTGAATTACTGCTGAGTTACAACAGAAGTCTCATGAGATTGCATGTGACATCCACATGGATACAATATAAATTAATAGTGGTTAGTTCAGTGACTGATTTCAGATGAATCAGAAGGATAAGGCACCTAAAGCGTTACTGCAGTACATTGCAAGTCATTATTACTTTGTTGCAGAAACATTTGTCATAGTGAATTTTTCATTCTGAACTAATGCTTGGGTCCACAGGAATTCTTTCAGTATGATACAAAGTTTTTTCAGGAACCTGTGAAATAATGATTCGATAACTTTCCGCCAAGAAAACAAGACAAACATAGATGCTGGTAGAGGTGATCAGAAACAAACCTTTCCACCACTACCACGCTTTTCATTAGTTGCAGAGGGAAAAGCTTTCCTACCACCAGAAAATTGCAGAACCTGAAGAAACTGAAGTCCCTCCTATGCAAATGTTTTTACTTTAAAATTTTATTTTGTTAAGATTCAGACACAATAGGTATGCTTATCCTACAGGTGTAGCATGCCTACCCATAACTCTGCTCTAACCTGGAACGTTGAAAGTAGGGTGGTCAGACCATCAACCGTAGGTGCTAACAATGCAGATAAGTGACTGTCCCCTGAGATTAATCTGTTGCTGCTAAAGTCCATGTCAGTATCTGGTGAGAACCTTTTCAGAGCTGCCTGCTTTTGCTGCTCCGTGAAGTAACTTGGGAATGGTTCAGTGCTTAGATTGCTGTCAGGACACTCCGCTAGGTTGTACGAATGATACTGTGAGGTCTCACTCCTTCAGTTCAGTCTGGTACTCCACCATGTTTGCCTCCTCACATGTCATGACAATACATCTTTCAGCAGTGCTGCATGCAACAAAAATAAATAAGTAACAAATAAAAGCAGCCTGTTATGCAGACTCGTTTAGTGGTTTAACTTAAAGCTGACTTAATTTTTCTCCTTTAGTATTAGGATTTAGCTGCATAAATAAAAGAAATGATGGAAGTATGGCATGCAGGTCTGTACCAGCTTCCCTGTGAAATAGGAACTACTAACTACAGTGGATCAGAAAGACAGTATAGAAGTTGCCAATGGATTTAAGATACAAGAGATGTACCACAGCCTTTCTGTATTTCCCACACCTTAATCTCAAATTCTCAAGACCGTGTGCTCCTTCCTAGGCCTCTATATGGCAGAACTTTTAGATAATTTGAGAAATAAATTCATGTTCCCATTATATGATTTGTTTTCCTTTCAGTTTCTTTTCCTATATTTGCCATTACAGTGTCATCAAAAACTGGTTGTAGTGTATTCACCATATCTCTACCGCATATGCAGGGCTTTAGGGCAATCACTTTTAAACTTTCATTTTAAAGTTGATTGAAAAGATTCAGGGGTTGTAGCAAAAATATCACTCATTAACTTGAATGGACAGTGGGAAAAGCATGGTGTGGAAATGCCAGAAACAATTGACCATATGGGTTCTCCACTGGCTCACCAGTTTTATGATAATGAGTTGATATGATTAGAGGAAAAACTGCACTTCAGTGACACAAGAATTACCTGCAAAATTAAGCTGAAAACAGTACTTTATAAAGGATTTATATGATTCCGTGTAGTGAGTGTTTACTAAAATTACTATGAATATCACAGCTTCATAGAGGGATGTAGTGCTGTTTGTATGAATATGAGTCTGGAGAAGACAAATAGACCAATTCTCATTTTGGCTACACAGGTGTAAAACTGGGATAACATGATTGCACCAGAGAGGAACTTGATTGTATCAATGGGAGCAATATTTGTTCATTGCAATAGAATTTCCTAGATCATCTTCTGTAATGTGAAAATCTGGATGCTTCTCTTTAACGTGAAAGCTTTGCTTTACTAATAACTGTATATTTGACAGCAGTGTGTTTAGGGAAGGCTGATCATACTGAGATTGTTAGTCCTACAGGATATGCTACAGCACATTTCCTTTATAATATTATATAGTGTAAGTTGTTTAAACTCAACCCACCTGTCAAGACAACTGGGAAAAAGTAGTCTGAGTGGGTTCATTAAAAGGTTCTATTAATGCTTTTTAGGTGTTAGCTTTAAATAGTTCATTAGTAGACTGCACAACCCTGTGCTGGAGAAGGAGGCAGCTCGGCAGCATGACTAATCAGAGGATTCCATACAGATGATTCTACCACAACATGGGCTATATATACAGCTCTTTCTTACCTCTTACAGTTGCACTAGTTGTATTGTTACTGCTTCTGTTTTTGACTGTTCCTTAAACACAGCTGTAAAATAAACAAACTACTTTTGTAATACAGTATACTTAAAATAAATCAGCCTTTCTCACTAATTTACAAAACTCACCAAAGCACGTTAGAAATTCCAGTCATTGGTGCAAAACATGAAGACCCTATTGCAATTAGCTTTTCGGCAATACAGTGGATGATACTAACATGTGAGGCCTATATTTTCTACCATTTAATGTAGTTTTTCCACTAATGGAGTGGGAACTGAAAGGGACTCACAAATATCCATCATTCTTTATGCCAGATTAACAGACCACGATAAACAGTTCTACATATTCTGTCAGACTACAAGTCTAGCAAGCACTAGATATAAGGCCTTAATATTAATATTTGTTAGTATGCATAGAATTAAATTTGCAGCTTGTTTTGCTTAGTAACTTGCTCATCTCCTAAACTGAAGAAGAATCTGGAATTGGCTAACTGGTAAATGGAAAGCACCTGCTTTCTGACTAAGGGCTCCTTCACGGCAAAGCTGTGCAACCGCAGGAAGCTACAAGAACAGTCTGTATCCATTGTCTTCATCGTCAACTTTTATTAAGCGACAGCACTCCGCACCTGATCTTTGCAAGCCCTTAAATGTCATAAATGATACCTTAAAAACTGCATGTATAAGAAAAACTGTGCAAGTGAGCAAGGGCCAGGTGGTTTAGGTGAAGCATTTCTGACTTGAAACCTGAATTCTTGTTTAAAGGTCTTTGCAGGAGAACATATTATTCTTGACTTTTTTAAGTATTAATGCCTGAAACAATTCATGCTAAAAAGCATTATCTTCTAAGCAGGGAACATCTGGATTCACACTTACAGCTCCTGGCAAAAGAGAATCTATTGAACCCAGAATAGTATCAGGAAACAGAGTACTCAGATCACATCGACCTCTGATCAAATACAGCGGGGGATACAGGCAAGAGAGATAAGCCTTGAATGGTATTAAAGATACTAGTTGGGCTTCTGAAGCAAAATAGCAAAATCTGCATTTAAAGTGCATTTGATTGATAGTGACCAAATTGTTTCTGAGGTCCTACAGAATAACAAAGACAACAAAGAAGTGTTCAGCAAGCATCAGCAGTAGCTTGGGTGGCAGATATGCAGCTTGCCGGCTGGATTTTTGGTTTTGGTTTGAATTCACAAAGAGATTGAGTTCAGAACTTCACTGTTTCATACTTCTTCTTGAGAAAATATAACTAAATGTAGAGTTCAAAACCAGAATCCAGAATATCAGACAGAAATAGGCTGATGCACATAAAAGATAGGTACAGGGAAGTGAAATGGGGAAAGAGGGGCATGGAAGGGAAGGATGGGGAAGCCTGGCATGAACAGAGAAGAAAAGTGGAAGCCACAGAGCTGCTGATAGAGGCAGTCATAGAGCCCTATTTAATAAACATGCCTTGAGAGAAAATAAGTGACTCTGTCAGTGCCATGTAAGGGGCAGAAAGTGGCACAACACCCCTCCTGAGAGGTGAAGCAGGTGGCTGCAGGTAGGGAGAAGCAGGGCCCTATGATGTGGGTAGCAGCAGTGAATCCACATCTCTCAGAGAGTAGGAGAGCTGCTACAAACTTCCAGGGAAATAGGCTGACCTGGAGGTATCTTGTGGGATGCAACAGAGGAATGCAAGGAGCCCATCCTCTATGCCTTGAGCTAAGCCTACAGAGATAAAGGCTATGCAAGTCCTTGTCTATTTAAGCATTTTAGAGCTACCTCGGCACTGGAAACAGAGAAACAGCAACAAGATCTCTGATGGCATAGTAACTTTTCTGGTCAGGATTATAATATAGTAAACTCCTCTCATGAGTCCCCGTATTTTCCTGTATAGATATTTGAGCCCTAAGGGCAGTTTTGCTATTTCCACTAACTACAAGAGAGGGAGGAGGAAGAGCTATGCCAGTTTTTGAGGGTAGATCCTTTTTCCTTTGGAATTTATTTATATGATTATAGAAGAGATGGAAGATGGCCTGAGAGTATTTTCTTTTGGTTTCCTTGTCAGTTTGTGACAGCAATTTTTCAGTCACTGGGTTTGAATCTCTGTTTGGCTTTTACTTACTGTAAAAGATAAAAATTGAGTCTTGTAATTTTTCATTTCTAATGGAACTACATTATAGCTACAGAGCTGTATTGTCTCGTAGTTCTTGCAAAAAACTTTATTAAGTTCTCATGGCACATTTTTTCATATTCAAAGACAGAAAAACTCGTCTTGAATTTCATATTTCATATTTAGTTTGCAGAATTCATTACTAAGAAGATGGAAGACCGATATTCTTTTGCTTGCAAACTATGAAACTTTGATCCATTAGGAAAATATGTATGGAGTCCTACAGTACCTGCTTCAGTGCCTGCTCTTGAAAGTATACCCTTTTGCTCTTTCTGAATAAGTGAATACCATTACCGCACCATTTGCCAAAGTGCTCAGGAAATATTGCCGCGAAGTATAAGGAATATAATACTAATGTATAAAGGAATGTGAATTGTGTGCTAAGATTATTTAGTTACACTGAATTTCCATGGTGACCAACAACTGTACTTTAAGACAGCCACAGAACTCTAGTGAGCATTATCAGTATTGTCTGTGCAACAAATGAAAACCCAGAATGTGAATACTTTTTCCTGAGGTATGTAAATTACAGCAGGCGCGATATGAATAATACATCCTGTGCACATTAACACATTTTTCAAATGCAAAAGAGATTCTATATGCACAGTTAAAATGGGCTTCTCGGAATGTTATATCAGAAGAAAATCTCACTTAGGCAATGGAAAGAAAATGTGGGACCACCAACATGACAACTCAAATGGCTATAGAGATCTGAAAGTCCTAAAGTAAGAAAATCCCCATTTCAGAAATCTGAAACTAGTTCTTCATTTGGGACATCACCCTGCAAACCCTGCTTCTGATCTCTGAGGGTTTTCATGCTTTTACATCTGCCAGAGTATGGCCCTATACAGGCAGAGAGACCCTTATTATGGCAGTTGCTAATAGTATGGCTGCAGAAAGCATATGTCAGCGTAATATAACAATTTTTCCTTCTTCTTCCTATATTTTCTAATTTATTTGTCCTTTTGTTCACTTTTATCCTAATAAATATGATTGTGTTTATGTAAAATACGAAAAAATAACATCCTTCTTATTTTATATTTTCAAACCTAGGAAAAAATAAGAATGTTACAAATCATTAGTTTTAGATGGAAAAGGCTTAAATTGCAAGAGATATTCCCCTTCTGGAAAAGAAGGTAAAAGAAACAAAATGTGACAGGTGCTGGTGGTGCTGCTTAGTGTTCACTGGAGGGCATTCAAATGGCAAGCGAGGGTGTGCAGTGTGATTAAGGATAGAAGAAGAGGAACAGAGGGAAGGATCAGAATGATAGAAGTTCCCAGCAGAAGGAACCTGCGAGAGACTGTGGAAAACCAATGTGTATTTCAATGTATATATATTATCTCACTACATTTTAAACATTTAGGTCTTCGGCTAGTTCCTAGGGAAACTATTTTGACTGTTTCTGACAATTTTTTTTCCCCACCTATATTAGCATTTTTCACGTTGCATCTAATTTCTGCTACTTGTAGAGTTGTGTTACAGCTCTTTCTTCTTGGGCTCAGACCACCCCCTCTCATGCTCAGATTAGGCCCTGGAGTCCATACAATAACCTGCAGGATTCCCAGATCGTTTTTTCTTGTTAATGTATAGCTGCAAGTGTAAATCATGCAAGATTTTTAAAAAGACATGATGATAATCTGTCAGATTTACTGTTTGTAGATTTGCTCCATCTAGGCATAAGGCATCTGGTTGTCCTTCAGCAATTTTAAATCATGTCAGTACAGAAATAAACACCTAAGGCAATGAACTATCAGGAAAGACATTGTGACTGTCTGTGCAGACAGAAAAATCCAACAGAAGCAAAAAAAGAAATTAATAACAAAGGCAGACATTTGGTTTGAATCTGATTGGAATCTTCCAAATTACTTATATTTTAAAGTTGCCACTTTCCCATGGCAAAAAATTCTTAACCCCCACCCCCTCCCAAAAATAATTGTACTTCTACAGAGAGTTTCTGCAATAGTTTATAAATTTGTATTACTGGGTATATGTACAGAGGTTAAATGTGTATTGGATTTTGAGGCCTCTGCCTTCTGCAATTAGAATGAGGACATAATCATTTTACAAGTGCAAGGTTTATGTGTATTTTCACATAATTTTAATACATTGAACTAGTTAAAAAGTCAGAAATCAACTTTGAAACGTGTAGGAAAGAAGCCACATGAGAAATCTTCAAGATAAGAAACATACAAGTAGAGTTAATCTACATACGGGAATCCCTGAAAATTTAACAGTCATCCTAAATAAATCATTTGCATCCATAATTTTATGATTCATATATTTTGTTTAATGTAAAATTGCAACTCCATGTTCTGATTTTTAAAGCTGTCCCAAAGTTTAAGGTCATCACAATGTTCAGATCATCTCTGCTAAAAATAGAGTATTTTTATCTCTGCAGCATGAGGTGTGAAAATGAATGTGAAACGTGTATATGGGTCGGGAACAGCCTCCTTTTGTCACAGCAAAGTTAGAATCTTTCCATACAGAGGTTTGGTTAATGAGATTTTAGAAGCAATTTAAATCCACAAACTAAAGGAAAGATCTAAAAGTGGTTTGTGGAATTGATTTCACTTCAACAAGATTACATTTAGATGTGGTGCATGCTCCTTTCTTTTTTTGGTACAGTAGAAATGTATATATTCTTTTTTTTTTTTACTTGAAAAATAAAATTAAGGAGTGCTTCTAAATTTATATTTATGGATTCACTGGATTTTACTGAAAAAACAGATTGAGAAGGATCAAGTTCTGTAATTATCAGACCTTAAGTATATTTGCAAAGTATGTTTGCAAACTCAATGTTCCTACAAATACAGCTCTAAATTCACACTTCATCATAAAATATAAAAGGTAAAATATTAAAATTAATAAGGTCTGTTCACAGTGTCTTGTAAAACCAATAACTCCAGGCAATAATGTCAACTCTTCAGATGTATTCAGTCTTTACAAAAAACAAAGCTAATCTCTTCCCCTCTCACCTCTAAAGACACCGTTAGGAGAAGTTTGTGCTGAAATATTGATTCCAGTGAAGAATTTGGCTTGTGGCTACAGTGCTAGGTCAGAAATTTCATGGTGGTAACCAACATCCAGGCAGAGCTGAACTACTGAGCCCAAATGCTGGGAGTCCAGCCAGGGGTGGACATTGCTGCTAATTGAGCTTGGATTGGGTGAGCCTCTCTCTAGGCCTTTGCACATACTGTGAAGAGCACTTCACCTGTTGTTAACACGTGGTAACTCTGAGAAATTAGTTTTGGTATCTTCCTTTATCTTCCAAATCTTCTCCCTTCCCACCCAGTCCCAAAGGCAAATAAATTAAACCCCTAGTTTTATTTTCACATAAAATGGGTACTCACACTATACGCATTAGCCTGTTTTTACGCATTTAACTATAGGTGCCAAAGTTACTTTGCGGCATCAGTTTGTATGTGGTCAATGAAGGGATGTCAATGCCTCCATGAAACAATGCAGAGATCTAAGCTGAGCAACTGAGTTTTTTCTCACACATGTAGATCTCTGTAAAATTTGTAACCATACCTGTGGACTTGCTACCAAAAAAAAATCTAAACATTTAAACTAAGTCAAGGAGTCTAGGCAACTCCTCTAGTCTTACAGAGCACTTCGACTCCTCATCTGACTTAAAAAAACTACCTCTGAGTTGCCAACTGTTGGAAACTGGGAGACTACACAGGGGAAGTACCAAAACAAGCTTTTACTCTTTCCTAGAAAACTGTATGTACATTGTTGGAAACAGTGCTGGGAGTGACCTCGGGTCTGATCCAGCAGAAGCTCTTCTTCTGCATGACCTAGCACTATCGGCATCCTCTCACTGGAGATATGCTAAAGCTACAGAGAAAAAAAATTTCACATGAATTCTGCATATACTCAGCATTTCACACTTTCAATGTAGCTAAGGTATCCGACAGTTCTCCACAGGTCTAGAGATTTCCTCAGTCGCCAGTTTGGAGTATTTCCCTTAGAGCAGCTGTAATTTACTCTACTACTCACCAGACAAATGTGTTAATCCTGTTTTGCCCAAATCCTCAATTATAGTCCACAATGTTTGATTACATCTTTCAGCTTTACTTGTTGGTTCTGTGGAAGACTTGTGTTCTGCCTTGTTAGTAGAACAGTAATCTCATGAAATGGTTTAAGATCTCATTATTTATTGCATTTGTTTACCATCTTTATTAACCTAAAACTGTCTGTGTAACCGTATCTGAAAATGAAGGATATGAGAATCATTTTTATTTGCAATTTAATGTGAGCAGAAGACTTCAGGACTCTGGGAAATGAAATTTTGATCAACCAGTCAAAATAATTTGATGAGTGTCCCTTAATTTACATTCAAAGCATAAAGCATCAGTGGCTTAGGGCTAAGGGAGAATTGGTGGTTTCAGAAACAAAAACAGCACATGAAAAAAAGGAAGCTCTTACGTACCTTGAAGCTGGAAAAAACATGGGTTGGGTTCTGTTCTGCTTTAGCTTCAAAGAATTAAAAGTAAGTCCCTTCCTACAATTATGAGACTGGAATTGAAAATGCATGTGTGTCATACGTCCTGCTGTTACCTTCTACAGCCCAGCGGAGTGCTTTGAAGGAAGCTTAGTCTGCTCCCGCCTCCAAAGTACAGAGTTCCTTGAATAGATACTTCTCTTGAACAAAACATCCCCATGAATTAATACTAGTTATGCTCCGTAAGAAAGCTTATAAAGAGCTTTCAGGGCATTTCCTCAAAAGGACCTCAGTGTGTGCAGTCATGATAAGCTCCGGTCCTCTGGGATCTTGCTCTTCCCTTAAGAATACTAAGCAGTGAGTCACCCTATTGTCATTTCAGATTTTATAGGCAGGCAAGCTGGTAGACACAATTAAGTTTGGGATATGTTCCCTCTCCCCCAAATGCTCAGCTTGTTAATGAAAATGGATGTTTGAGGATCAATACCCTGGCAAGTCCTCACAGCCTGATGCTATGGGGAGTAAGAGTGTTGGCAAGTGTTGTGTGAGACAGGTGCTCAGCTCACACCCAAACCAGAGGGAGAAAAAGGGGTGATTTTTTTTTTGTTATTGGCTCCTAAAACCCTTGTAAGTGCTGCAATGGCTTAATTCTTCCAACCCTGGATGCTCTCTTTTATTAGTGCATTATTAGAACATTAAGAGGCATATTCAGAAAGATCCTCTGCAGCCTGCAAGCGCATACCTACAAGAAGCAGAGAGGCAGATTCCTGCAGGGGCTAGATTCAAAGCACCTAAAGTTAGTCTCTTGCTCCAAATCGCCCTGTGGAGGAGCCTTCATTACTTTAGACCATAAAGAGAATATAGCAGACTTCCTTCCCAAGGCTAATGTTAGCCTTTATGAATATCTTTCCTTGCTTCCCCAGAGAGACATCACTTTAGATCACTGTTTGGCTCTGGTGTGTTTTTATTGTTTGTTTTTTAAATGGAAGCTGATTTTATTTTGTCTCCGAATGCAATGCAGGAAACACCAAAGCACCAAACTGCGGGTTTTCTCCATACAATGTAAATATTTGCTTCCAAGGTATGGGTTTGTCAGTCAGATTTTAGTCTGAAGAAAATATTTGCAACTGAGATAGCAACCCCAAACATAAATAAGATTTATAATGGAAATTACAGTCTTGACTCTAACATTATGATCACATACCTCTACATAAAAAGGTGCAGCTTTCCTGTTGTATAATCTACTATTGGTCCTGTTAAGTGACCTAGTTAAAACCCTACCTCAAGGATGTCCTTGTCATACCTGCCAAAATATTAGGGTAATTTAGGAGTTCCCCAAGGAGGGACCTGTGAAACTGCAGACAGCAATCAAATACCAGCTTTTGCACAGTAAGAGGACTTTGAAGGAAGTTGTGAGAAGCTGATTTTCACAGTGCAATGTAGGAATTAATCCTTTTTCCATCAAATTAAGTTTATTATAAAACCTGTAATGACTGGAATCACATAGTCAAATGCCCAGGAACCTGGGTCCACTCTTTCCAGAATGAGACAGGAGCTGGCTTCTCATGGTATCTCTATGCCATTAAACCCCTGTCAATGAACAGGACCGGAGAAGATTTTTTTTTTCTTTTAATGCAAAATAGTAGAGCCAGTCCTCAGAAGGCAGGAGGTGGGGTCCACAGGGTGCCCATTTATTGTTCCCATGAGTGTGCAGGATGTCAGTTATACATGACAGGAGGGGCAAGAGCAGGAGCAGGGCCTGGTGGGAAAGGATGTCCAGGATCCTGAGGGTGGCTCAGGAGTGAGAGAGGGGAAGTCGGGGATGGAGGGACGCAGCAAAGGGGGAGAATAGGAGAGAAAGAGCTGGGGGGGTGAGGCCTGAAGCAGGAGAAAGGGAAAACAGTGACAATATCCTCAACTCATGCTATTTAAGTGCCATACAAATTCCCATAATGCCACAAACCTCCCATTGGCTCACTCTGAAGCGCCCGCTGGAGCGCTCTGCTTTCCCCAGGTAATCCTCCGAGAAGGCAGGGAAAGCAATGTGTGAATATGAACTCCAATATGGAATTACTGTTTTAAAAATTGTCAGACAAACATTTCAGTGCCAGGATGACTTCATCTTGTGCTCAAAAAAAAGTTTTGTTGGTTAGCCAGTTAAGGCTGCTACCTCACAAATCAAATAAATAATTAATAAAGGGATACCAGGAGAAATGCAGGTACGTGGCCCTGTGCTAATCAGCTGTATGCACGCAGTGGCTCAGATGAGTCAAGGGTAGCTGGAAACTGGCCAGCTGTCAAGCCTGTAATCACTCAAACATCAGGGACAGTGACTTGTGAGTAGGCCACTAACCCTTTAGTGGGAAAATCAAATTATACATGGATGCATTCTTCAAGCAATAGTTGTAATGAGCAGTTGAAGAGCTTCCCACTTGCTGAAATACATTTGCAGAATGCATTTGTTGAATCACCTTCAATACCAAACAAGTTCAGAAAACTGAAGTTTGCTCATGGATTAGAAGCACAAGTAGTTAATGTAAATAATTTGGCAGTAAATAATTTGGCTTGTTTTAAAATATACTCATTTCTCTCCCTTCAGAAAATCTGGACAGCTGGAAAAAACAAGTTTGTTGTGCATAACCAGTAGATAGCACGATGTCCTCAGTGCTGAATACAGAAAAGGTCAGCCTGCAGTGAGGAGTTCTAGGGGAAACAATTTCAGATTTCCCAGAGCTCAGTTGCTGCTTCTTTTTGCCAAAAGGAGTTTAAGATCAGTTTCACACTCCCCCAGCATTCTTTCAGGAAAGAGTAATGTAAAAATTAGGGTGGCAAAAGCTGCTGTACCCTCTCTTTGGGAAAAAAAAAAATCTAATAATTTGGCTTCTAATTCTTGAAAAGATACCAAAGGAGTTCTAAAGCCTTCAGCAGCTGTGTCCTCAAAAGGTGACTGAGTCAATAATTTTTTGCAACTTTTTTGTAGATTTAGGCTTGTAACATTTTTGTAGTGCAAAATAGTGGCAAAGAAACATTATCTGTGCAAATCATGACATCAAATTCTCATCTAGGCTGCTGCCAGCTAACCCCTGGGATTGCAGCCTGCTGGGTTTCAGTTTGGGTTTTGTTCTTTATTATTTTGATGTGGCATTGCTAATGAGTTGTGAAATTTCTTGTGCTGAGCATTCAGCGCCTTTAGCACATTCCTGCATTTGGCAGTTGTGGGAGAGGGTTACTGCAGAACTTCATTTTGCCATCTGGATGGTTTCCTTTTCAGAGGCCCTGCAGGGACAGGGAGATTGTAAATCTTTACTTGGCATTTTCAAAGGGTTAACAAAGGAATTAAAAGCTCCATTAGCATTGGAGAAGGATGACAGTCAGCCGCTGTTCTTACATACATTGGACTTTGAGACAATTTTGGCACTAAGGAGTTAAGATTGCCCAAACAAGGCTGAGGACAAATAAAATCTAGTAGATTTCACAGGCAAAGACAGTTAGCTTAATGAGTACATGGACAATATTGAAGGATTGGAGTACAGTACGTGATTCTCAATAAAACAATCTGGACATGGGGGCAGAGATGACGGGTCGGGAGGAAGAAACCAGGTTTATAATGTTCTGCAGCAGTATTACAAACTTGCTAATAATGAATTCTGCAGCTCTGTTCAGTTTTTGGATTTGAATCCCATTATATAGTTTTTGATGTGCTAGATATTCATTGAAATCCCAATCTTATTTTGGATACTTATAATTCCATGCTCAAGAGCCAGAGAAATTTAGACTATTACTGCGCACACAAACAACATTAAAAGAACGTTATTAAGCTTGTGGAGATGAATAATGTTCTTTAATGTATTTCTGTGCATGTGTGCAATTTACTTGGTGTTTTGTTTTTCAAAACTATTTTCATCTTGTGGATTCATATTGATATTTGCATAGGTCAGCAGCAGATCGGGAATCATTAAAACAGCTGAATGTGTCACTTAAGCTAATGGAGTAGTTACCGCTGTCAGCAGCAGTATTGGTGTGAGCCCGCAATAGCTTTGCCAGTGCTTTTCATAGGCATTTATTGGACAGCAAAAGAAGGGTGAGACTCGGGACTCTGAACTTCTGGTCCTGTCTTGACAGGGGGGATGTATTCCAGGGGACACAGACTCTCCTCATTCTCCCTAAGTTTGCTCCTTTCCCAACCCACCCTTTCTAACCTGTCATGGTTGATCTTTCCCAGATCTAAGTCCTGAACCATCTCCTTGGTAGTCCATACAGGTGGGATTCATCTCACCTAACTTCAGATTCTGTAATGCAAATGTCTATGTCTGACCTGGTCTTCTAAGTGCCTTCTGTAATCAAGTGTAGGGGGCTACACGTTTGACCTATTTTAGATGCCTATTTTAGGTTGAGAAGAATTGTGCTTTGCTAGTGTCTTATTTCTTGACAGTGACTATAAAGGACCTACATGACTGGCTTAATTGAAATAACTACCAGCTACCCCAATTCCAGAACCAATTTGCTCCTTTTTCTCTCTTTTCCTACTGCATCCTCTCCAAGCAGCAGTCCTTCACTGGTCTTCTTGCTCCAATTTCTGAACAGTCATAGGCTGGGATCTGATGGAATCATCTGATTGGTAGCAGATCTTCCTCCTCTCCCTGCCTTCCTTCCTCTGCCATTCTTGCCTTCATGTCGTTGTCTTTTTGTACATCTTGCTCAGGCATCATTGGGTGATGGCATCACCTATAAGCATCAAAAAGAGAAGATCCTGACTCTGAGGCCTGTCAGCCCTTCCCCAGAGTATACATTGCAAGTCATTACAGTCACGGCACCTTCCTCACCTTGAGGTGGAAGAAGAGCACTCACGCTCTGCCTGTGGCACAAGGGTACTCTGACAACAAGAGAAGTGTGGGAGATATGTGCCTATTCACTGAGGATGATGATTCATCTACTGGATGCTAAGGAGGTGTCCAATACTGCACAACCCATCTTGACTATGCCTACACTGCTAACTAAAAGAGGACCAGGGACTGATGTCTGTCTCCCAAGGCCCAAGTAGCACAGGCTGGCTTGTGGCCACAATGTTAAAGACCAAATCCCACTAGAGAAAATAGTTTGGGTCTTTGACCTAGCATGAGGCCCCAGGTCTCCTCTGAGACTCATGTGGTCCTAAAAGAAAATGATTATTTTGTGTGTGTTTTTTTGCAGTCCAAAGATTTGCAAGGAATTGGGTTCTGTTGCATGTCATCAGAGAGTTGTTTTTATAGCATGAAAGGAGGATATATATGTATGCTGTAGGGCGTGACAAAAGGATATATAGGTATGTTTAAGGACACAAAGCCTGAAGAGATGTTAGAAGACATTTTTAGGTGAACAAGACCAAACGGTGTAATCATCTGCTCAATACTATCTTCTTGGATCAGTTCTTGGAGTGAACAATCTATCAAATTTTATATCCTTGTTTGGGTGGTCAGTTTGGAGGAGTGGGATGCAGTACTCAGCCTTTCTCCTCTTTCTTCTTTTATTTAGCAGCATAGAGATACCCACAGAAACCTCAAATTATTTCTAAATGTGCTAGCTCAAGCATAAGAGACTGCATAATTATTTAAGCATGGAACTGGGACCTTACTAATCTGTCCTACTACTTGACTCAGTGCTAGCTTTCCATTATATGGAGTAGCAAAGCCAAGCAAGTCTCTATTAGTCATGTATGGGGAGTTATATTTTTATATATTTATCTCCATATTAATATTTACATAAAAATTTTCTATCTAGGCACATACCAGATGCACAAAACAGCACCATCCATCCTCTGCCAAATGTGAAAACCAAAAGCATAGGAACTCTAGATCTTCTTAAAAGTCAGAATTTTAGGAAGAATTTTTAAATGCAGAATTATGAAGTGCAGAACAACATTTTTCTGTAGCTTCAATTAAACAAATGGCTGGGCTGCTTTAAGTAAAATTCCTCCCAAACTCTTCAGACTGACCACCAACTTGAAAGGTTTGAGGGTTAGTTTCTGAACTTTGTCCAGGTTGCATGTGAATGGAAACGGCATTTTATAATAAGAAATCTCATTAGCAATAAGAGATGCTTCCCAAACTCTCTGTGGTTTTAGTGGCTCCCAAAATCCTCTAATCAAGCTGAAGGCTTTTAAACAAACACAAATGGAGAGACATGGATCCTACATTGATTCCAGGGAAAGGTTCACTTTCAGAATTGTAATATTATAATACAAAACCACACCTAGTAATTGTTTTAATGAAATAAACCATGAAATGCATTATTATATTTAGATGCTGAGGCTTTAAGTGGGGGTGTAAATTTGAGAGTGATTAGACTCTTTGCAATGTTATTTTGCAGGTCCTTTTTACTGATCTTAGCAACGTATTGTACAAAGAGCCTTTCAGTGTCATTTGAATCCTGGTGTCATTGAAATAGTATCAGAGGGAGGCAAGGCTTATTTAGTAGTTATATTATGTATGCCATATAAATACTTGGATAGACAATGCAGCATTTTTTCTGTGGTGTGTCTGTAAAGTTACCCAAAACAAACCAAAATCTTTCTGCTTGATTTCTTTAGTCACTGGTGTTGTACAGATTTTCAAGAATGACTGCAGCCTTTACCCTACATTTGTTGCTCCTGCTTCTTTAAAATCCAGAGTTCAAGCAAAGTAAAATCAATGGCAAAATCTGTTTATTTCAATGGAACCAGGTTTTGGCCCTAACAGAATACACAGAGAAACAGCCCTCATCTTTTTTTTTCTGCCAATGGTTGTCTGCAGGCTTATTTCAAAAGAATAAGAAGCCTTTCTAGAACATAATGCTTGGTGGGAAACTACCCAAAAGGTCCAGCAGCTGAAAAAAGGAAGAGGAATCTTGGAAAAAAAATAAACAAAAAGGACTAGCTAAATTTTGTGTAATATTTATGAGAACGAAAAAAATCCCTTTTGCTGAGCACAGGGGGCCTTAGAAGGTCGCTACTCTGCTGGGCTAATCCCTGCCCAGTGCTCTCCAGTCCTGCCCAGGACCCCTAGAGCAGCAAGTGTCTTTGCCAGAAGGCAGTAACTCAACACTCAGTAGGTGAGAGCATGGTACTGATAAACATAAATCCTGCAGCGGGTGTTTGGGGAAAGAATATACAACTCCTGCTAAGTCAAAAAATACTTTGGTTATTCTCCCAAAGAAGTAAAACACCGGAGGTGCTGGTATATTGAAATCAAACTGTGTCCCAGTTCCCTAAGTTGAGCCCAGTAGCCTCTAATTGTCTCACTTCAGTCAGATCAAATACTGGAACATCAGTGTTTGTTACACTGGAATTACATGTCTGTCTCTAGCAGTTGCCAGTGCTTTAAAATCCAGAGACTTTTTATGCAGAAAGAATAAAAGAGGAAAACTTTCCTGGCAAACTCCCTCAATAGTTTCCCTAAGCTTCAAGCAAAATTGTGAAAAAAGTCTACTTTATGCTCCCAAGGATTATTTTTCAGTCAGATTTTTTTTTTTACATCTATTTCAGAGCTTTGGAAATTTATGTTTTAAAATTAATTAATGCATTAATAAATCAGAACTCTGTGGAAACAAATTATGAGACATAGTTATACGTCAAAAAGATAAATCAGAACTTAATGGCCAGGATAGAGGATATTTTCTAATCAGACAGCTAGAGAACTAATTAATGTTATCATTTGTAAACCAACCAAAGAAATACAGCCATATTTTTAGTTGGAATGCATAAATCTGATGGCAAAGTTAACACTTATCATTTGGATCATTTTGTCTAATGTTTATAAATCAGTCTGTTAAATAAGATTTGAGCAAGATCTATAAATTAACACACTAAATTAAAAGTGTGTGGTTTCTGCTGATACATAAGGGCTTACAAGTGTTGGAGGTAACCAGACAACAAATTCACATTCCTCGATTAGATGATGGTTTACCATTATAAATCAAAGCTGTAAATAATGTTTATCTCCTCAGATGTTCATGTTTCAGAAAGCCCATTTTAAAGAAAAAGAGAAAAGCTGTGAATTTAAATTCGGTCTCCTCTTTAGCATACAAATAGAGTACATAGTGAAGACCGAGAGGAGCATGAGTACATTCTCCTATTTGAACTGCCACAATATTAGCTTTTGTTCTGCTTTGTTTCTAAGCTTTGCAGCAAGCGATATACTGGTATATGACTTGCTATAAGACTGTGGTTCATACTATTAAGCACATCTGCAAATCAGAGAACGACTGTTTTTCCCTCCAAAATGAAGATGACCCGACAAGACGGAAGAGTATGAGATTTCCCTCTGTGGATTTTCATCCTCCCCCTCCCCTGCTCTGACTATCTGTGCAAACAATGGGAAGCTGAATACATCTCATGCCAGAAGGCAGCAGGTTACTAAAATACCCATGACATATTTATGCAAGAAACATGCTGTATAACATATGGGCCTTGGGAGCCTTTCCCACCTTCTGTCTGTGTGTATTTTTTTTAACTGTGAGAAGGCCTGATGAAGAGATTTACTTCATTGGGAAAATGAATTTTAAGGCAGGATAAGAGAACAAAGCAATCAATCAAAACGGGTGACTGTAGACACAAGCCTGAACTTCAAAGCACTTTACTAGTTCTAGTGAAATAATTCCTGCAAACTTTAAGTCAGATGCCTAAGTGTCATCCTGGGTTAACAGGTGGAGAAACCTGAGCTGTAAAGAGGCTGGAGCCAAAATGTTCAGCAGGGGCCACCAATTTTGAGTGCTTGACTGAACAAATACATGCAGGGCTTCAAGCTGAACATGAGAACATAGCAGCAACATAAATCAATGGTTTCTTTTGAAAACGTGGTTGTGGATTGAGGATGGCTGGAAAGGCAGCGGCGACAGCACTAGAGCTCAGTCACTTCTGGCCCCTGGCTTACTGCTGAAACCTTACCTCTTTCTAAAGACCTTGTCCCAGAAACCTCCACTTAGATGAAGGCTTTAAGCTTTAAGACTGCAAAGAATCACAGTGAAGTATTCTCATACTACATAGTGCACAGCGTGAGCAAGAAGTTTTCTGCAAATTATTTAGCCTGTATAAATTTAGAAGCAGCTACGTTTGACCCACCTGGATATCTGGGAGGGGATCACTTGCTGTCACGCAGAGGACCTGAGGCCAATAGATGAATATCTGAGTAGGGTTCGTAAGAAATGCAACAGTGTTTAGTAGCAAACTGAAAGTTTCAATTTCTGCCAAACTTTTGCTTCTTTTACTCCTTTGCTGTATCCTAACCAACACACAGGGTCTCCATCTCCTAAGCTAGAATTTGCTGTCTTTAATAGGATAGAGTGAAAAATGCCAACCCTGATTATTAATCAGGTTTCCTAGACACCAGTCCTACAATATCACTCTCTTGTATCAGTTAGCTCATTTGGGGTTTGCATGAGTGCAGTCAGCATGAGATAAATTGCCCTAATCACTGAAAGTAGCTTCAGAACACAAACTTGGAACAGTTTGTCGGACACATGGGAATGGAGTCTTGAAAAAAAAAGACTGTACTTACACAGAGAATTATCCACTAGAAACAGAAAATAATTAAGTAACTTTATTTTATTTTTAAGAATAATATTTATTTTTATTTTATTATTTAGATGGTGTTATTATTTGTTGTGGTTTAACCCAGCAGGCAGCTGAACACCTAACAGCCGTTTGCTCACTCCCTCCCACCAGTGAGAGAATTGGAAAAAAAAAGTAAAATTTGTGGGTTGACATAAAGACAGTTTAATAGGACAGAAATGGAAGGGAAAATAATAATAATAAATTATAATAATAATAATAATAGGCTATACAAAATAAGTGATGCACAATGTAATTGCTCACTACTTGCCGACCGATGCCCAGCCAGTTCCCGAGCAGCAGTCGCCGCCCCCTGGCCAACTCCCCCCATATGACGTAATATGGTATGGAATATCCCTTTGGCCAGTTTGGGTCAGCTGTCCTGGCTGTGCCCCCTCCCAGCTTCTTGTGCACCTCCAGCCTTCTCAGTTGGTAGAGCATGAGAAGCTGAAAGTCCTTGACTAGTGTAAGCACTACTTAGCAACAACTAAAACATCGGTGTGTTATCAACATCATTCTCATACTAAATCCAAACCACAGCACTGTACCATCTACTAGGAAGAAAATTAACTCTATCCCAGCCAAAACCAGGACAGTATCCACCCCTTATTCTATACCATCTACGTCATGCCCAGGTCCCCACACTTTCCAATACATCCCAATTAATTGCCATCACCTTTCCTGTCTTTTGATATATACACACAGATATCATTCCCTTAGCCTATGGGCCATCCCTCTGAAATGTCCGTTGAGTTCATTTAGTCCATGACTTTGGGCTCCATCTGTCATAACAGTCCTTCAGGGCAGGAGAGATGGTGTGTGGTGTTGGAGTGTTGCATGCTGAAGCCACTTCTGGTTCCATCACCGCTGCACTTGTCCGGTTCTATCATTGCTGCACTTTGCTCAGTTTCATCAAAATTCATTCTTAATGAATCTAGGTGATTCTTACTGTAATACCATTGATATGGCATATAGCCAACATAGAAGTGATGATATGCAGTATTATATAGCAGTTAACATCATACAGTTCAAATCATTGACTATTCTCACCTAAAATCAAATCCCCTTGAGGTACACATCGGATTTCCCCATCCTCCCGCATTACCTACCAAGTACACCCAGGTCCTTGAGCAAAAGCAATCCCATGGATGGGTTTGCCTTTGCCCGAGGCAGGAATAACCCAGACTGTCTTCCCCAGCATATTTTTTACGTGCACTACAGGGACTTTATCCCCATCTACAGTACGTAAAGGTTTTGATTGGGCAGGGCCAGCTTGATTGGCAGATCCCCTCGTGTTGACTAACCAGGTGGCCTTTGCTAAATGTGTCCCCCAATGTTTGAACGTCCCACCACCCATTGCTCTCAGCGTAGTCTTTAACAGTCCATTGTACCGTTCAATTTTCCCAGAGGCTGGTGCATGATAGGGGATGTGATACACCCACTCAATGCCGTGCTCTTTGGCCCAGGTGTCTATGAGGTTGTTTCGGAAATGAGTCCCATTGTCTGACTCAACTCTTTCTGGGGTACCATGTCGCCATAGGACTTGCTTTTCAAGGCCCAGGATAGTGTTCTGGGCGGTGGCATGGGGCACGGGATATGTTTCCAGCCATCCGGTGGTTGCCTCCACCATTGGAAGCACATGACACTTGCCTTGGCGGGTTTGTGGGAGTGTGATATAATCGATCTGCCAGGCCTCCCCATATTGATATTTCAGCCATCGTCCTCCATACCAGAGGGGCTTTAACCGCTTGGCTTGCTTGATCGCAGCACATGTTTCACATTCATGGATAACCTGCGCAATAGTGTCCATGGTCAAGTCCACCCCTCGATCACGAGCCCATCTGTATGTTGCATCTCTTCCTTGATGGCCTGAGGTGTCATGGGCCCACTGAGCTATAAATAATTCACCCTTATGTTGCCAGTCCAGATCCACCTGAGCCACTTCAATCTTAGCAGCCTGATCCACCTGCTGGTTGTTTTGATGTTCTTCAGTGGCCCGAGTCCTGGGTATGTGACCATCTACGTGATGGACTTTTACAACCAGGTTCTCCACCCGGGCAGCAATATCTTGCCACAGTGTGGCAGCCCAGATGGGTTTGCCTCTGCGCTGCCAGTTGCTCTGCTTCCATTGCTGCAACCACCCCCACAGGGCATTTGCCACCCTCCATGAGTCAGTATAGAGACAGAGCACTGGCCACTTTTCTCGGTCAGCAATGTCTAAAGCCAGCTGGATGGCTTTCACCTCTGCAAACTGACTCGATTCACCTTCTCCAGCAGTTTCTGTGACTTGCCATATAGGACTCCACACAGCAGCCTTCCACCTCCGATGCTTTCCCACAAGACGACAGGACCCATCAGTGAACAGGGCATATTGCTTCTCATTTTCTGGTAGTTCATTATACATTGGGGTCTCCTCAGCACGCGTCACCTCCTCCTCTGGCGATATTCCAAAATCTTTGCCCTCTGGCCAGTCCATGATCACTTCCAAGATTCCTGGGAGACTGGGGTTTCCTATTCGAGCCCATTGTGTGATCAGTGCGACCCACTTACTCCATGTAGCATCAGTTGCATGATGTGTACATGGGACCCTCCCTTTGAACATCCAGCCCAGCACCAGCAGTTGGGGTGCCAGGAGGAGCTGTGTTTCAATACCAATGACCTCCAAAGCAGCTCGAACCCCTTCATATGCTGCCAATATCTCTTTTTCAGTTGGAGTATAGCGGGCCTCGGACCCTCTGTATCCCCGACTCCAAAACCCCAGAGGTCGACCTCGAGTCTCCCCTGGTGCTTTCTGCCAGAGGCTCCAGGTAGGCCCATTCTCCCCAGCTGCAGTGTAGAGCACATTTTTTACCTCTTGCCCTGCCCGGACTGGCCCAAGGGCTACTGCATGAACTATCTCCCATTTAATTTGTTCAAAGGCTTGTCATTGCTCAGGGCCCCATTTGAAATTGTTCTTCTTCCAGGTCACTTGGTAGAGAGGGCTTACAATCAGACTGTAATTTGGAATATGCGTTCTCCAAAAACACACACTGCCTAAGAAAGCTTGTGTTTCCTTTTTGCTAGTTGGTGGAGATGTGGCTGTTATTTTGTTGATCACATCCGTTGGGATCTGACAACGTCCATCTTGCCATTTTACTCCTAAAAACGGGATCCTGTGCAGGTCCCTTGACTTTACTTTGTTTTATGGCAAAACCAGCCTTCAGCAGGATTTGGACTATTTTCTTCCCTTTCTCAGAAACAACTTCTGCTGTGTTGCCCTATACAACAATGTCATCAATGTATTGTAGGTGTTCCGGAGCCTCACCCTGTTCCAGTGCAGTCTGGATCACTCCACGGCAAATGGTGGGGCTGTGTTTCCACCCCTGGGGCAGTTGGTTCCAGGTCTACTGGACGCCCCTCCAAGTGAAAGCAAACTGTGGCCTGCACTCTGCTGCCAAAGGGATTGAGAAAAATGCATTAGCGATATCAGTTGTGGCATACCACTTGGCTGCCTTTGACTCCAGTTCGTACTGAAGTTCTAGCATGTGCAGCACAGCAGCACTCAGCGGTGGCGTGACTTCATTCAGGCCACGATAGTCCACTGTTAGTCTCCACTCTCCATTAGACTTCCGCACTGGCCATATGGGACTGTGAAAGGGTGAGCGAGTCTTGCTGACTACTCCTTGGCTCTCCAGTCGATGAATCAGCTCATGGATGGGAATCAGGGAGTCTCGGTTGGTGCGATAGTGCCACTGGTGCACTGTTTTGGTAGCGATTGGCACCCGCTGTTCTTCAAACCTCAGCAACCCCACAACAGAGGGGTCCTTCGAGAGACCAGGCAAGGTGGACAGCTGTTTAATTTCTTCCGTCTCCAAGGCAGCTATACCAAAAGCCCACCAGTACCCTTTTGGGTCCTTGAAATACCTTCTCCTGAGGTAGTCTATGCCAAGGATGCACGGAGCCTCTGGGCCAGTCACAATGGGCTGCTTTTGCCATTCATTCCCAGTTAGACTTACTTCGGCTTCCAATACAGTTAGCTGTTGGGATCCCCCCGTCACCCCAGAAATACAGATGGGTTCTGCCCCTTTATAGCTTGATGGCATTAGCGTACACTGTGCACCGGTGTCCACTAGAGCCTTATACTCCTGTGGGTCTGATGTGCCAGGCTATTGAATCTGCACAGTCCAGTAAACCCGGTTGTACCTTTCCTCCACCTGGCTGGAGGCAGGGCCCCTCTAGTCCTCATCATAGTATCCGTTACTCACTCCTTGTAAATGCAAGTCAAAAGTCCCTTTATTAAGGTCGGAAGTAAAATCAGCCCTTCTACTCTGTCTGGGGAACTGCCCACTGGAAACTGGAGCAGCAATTTTCCTGGAAGAACCCCCTTTTGTGATTGTTTTTCCTTGCAACTCATGTACCCATGCCTCCAGGGCTGAGGTAGATTTCCCATCCCACTTCCTCATGTCCTCTTTGTGGTCACACAGGTAAAACCACAGGGTGGCCCGTGGTGTGTATCCACTATATCTTCTCTCTTGAGCAGAGGGACGCTTACTTTTAATGGCTGAGATACTGGTCCGTACAGGTGGGGAGTAGGACATATCCTCTTTGAGTTGCTGGAACTCCCGGGACAGTTTTTCAGACAGTTTCTCCACAGCCAAGATGCAGGCCCATAGGGAGGAAGAGAGACTTTCTTCGTATTGCCAGAGTTGGCCAGCCAATTCATCCACCATTTGTTCCTCTCTGCCTTTCCAGGTCATTACTGCTGATGAGTTGGCATATGACGATGGTGCGCTCCGTACAAACTTCTGCCGCATGGGTTGTGTGCACTTGACTTCATCTGTATCTTTGGATAACTGCTCATTGTTCAGGTCACTATAAATCACCTCCATCACAGCTAATTCCTTCAGGTACTGGATACCTCTCTCCATGGTGGTCCGCTTGCCTGGGTTACATATAACATCTTTCTTGAAGGGATACCTTTTCTTCACACTTGACAGGAGTTGCCTCCAGAGGCTGAGGACTTGTGCCCCTTTTCCAATCGCTTTGTCAATGCCCCCTTCCCTAGAAAGGGATCCCAGCTGCTTGGCTTCCCTACCCTCTAATTCCAGGCTACTGGCCCCGTTATCCCAGCATTGGAGCAGCCAGGTGACAATGTGCTCACCTGGATGACGGCTGAAATCTTTTCACATACCTCGCAGCTCACTCAGGGACAGGGATTGGGTGGTTACCATCTCATTTATGGGTTCTGCCTCTTCCTCCTCCTGTTCTTGTGGTGGCCCTGGTTCATCTTCATCCCTTACTAAATGAACTGATTTTCTTGTGTATTTCTTCTTGTGTACAGGGGCAACTGATACCGGCACAGGTTGGTTCTCTGGTTCATCCACAGTGCCTGTCGCTGGGGTTTGAGTAGATGCAGTGCCTGTCTCTGGGGTTTAAGTAGCTGCAGTGCCTGTCGTGGGGGTTGGAGTAGCCGCAATGCCCGTCACCAAGGTTTGAGTAGCCGCAGTACCTGTTGTGAGGGTAGATCTCTGGATGGTATTCTTAAATAGTTGTTTAACCTTAAGCGAGACCTGAACCACATTCAGGAGACATAGCAATAGGAACATGCTGGTTTGAACAACCCAAGGATATTCAAAATTCACAAGAGCTGTTGTAACTAGCCTGAGGGAGAAAGGGAAGGTGAAGGAGCGGGGGAAAGTGTGTGTGTGTGTCCCCCGTCTCCATCATAGATTGGTTCCCCAAGAAGAAAAGGTAAAGAGTGTAATTATAATAGTTTCCGAAAGGTGGCTCCCGAGGTACAGAGATGACGGCAATGCCAAGTATCAATACCAGATTAGCCTCACGACCAATAATTTTATCATATCATAAACCAGTGTTACACAGTGCAGCAAAATGATATCCTTGATCCAGCTCCCAGCACAACAGGGAACATATACCGCAAGTAAGGTATTATATAACACAACTTTGAGAGCAAGCACGACAACTTTGAGAGTAAATTAATCAACATTGTGACTGGCAACGCTTAAACCAATATAATGAATGCTTATAACAAATTTGCCTTAACACAGTCTGGTCAGATCTGTCATTATCTCAACCCTTCGTGCCCCACGTTGGGTGCCAAAAAGGACTGTTGTGGTTTAACCCGGCAGGCAGCTGAACACCTAACAGCCGTTTGCTCACTCCCCCCACCACCAGTGGGATGGGGGAGAGAATCAGAAAAAAAAGTAAAATTTGTGGGTTGAGATAAAGACAGTTTAATAGGACAGAAAAGGAAGGGAAAACAATAATAATAATGATAAAAGAATATACAAAATAAGTGATGCACAATGCAATTGCTCACCATCTGCCGACCGGTGCCCAGCCAGTTCCCAAGCAGCAGTCGCTGCCTCCTGGCCAACTCCCCCCAGTTTATGTACTGAGCATGACGTCACATGGTATGGAATATCCCTTTGGCCAGTTTGGGTCAGCTGTCCTGGCCGTGCCCCCTCCCAGCTTCTCGCTGGCAGGGCATGGGAAGCTGAAAAATCCTCGACTAGTGTAAGTACTGCTTAGCAACAACTAAGACATCGGTGTGTTATCAACATTGTTCTCACCCTAAATCCAAACCACAGCACTGTACCAGCTACTAGGAAGAAAATTAACTCTATCCCAGCTGAAATCAGGACATTATGATTGCACATTATTATTATACATTATTATTAGTTAGAATGTGGTAAATTAACAAGATTATCCATAGATGGATATTTTTTCTTTCCTCTTTGGAGCTAATTGTGTTACCATCAGTTTCTGTATTTCACCTATGAAACTGGATAGTACCCTTAATTTGAAGGTTTCTGGGCAGCCATGTGTGAGGAAATAGATTGGAAGAGATACCATTTACATTTATGTAATCAGCACACATGGATAAGTGTCCCTATTCAGGCAGCAGGAGATGTATCATCTACAAATGCACCAGCCTCGCTTCATTGGGAGAGCCATGCGTTCCTAATTTGGCAAGCTGATGGCAGCTTTATAATCCCCTACTTCTCTTGGTGAGGGGGACGACCACGGTGACTGGTGAGAGAGTGTCCTTTATTGGTGCTGTTAAATCTGTAGCAATGTGTCAGCATCTGAGCCTTTATGAAGCTTCTCTTAATTCTGGTAATCCAAGTGAAAGGACAGCTTTTGGAGGAACACGGCATCTCTCTCTTTCTTGTGTGGAAGGATCAGGAGTGAAAAGGAAAGTGAAGAAAAGTAACAACCCCAAAGCTGACACTACACAGTTCAACATTTCAAGCAAAATATAAAAAAGAAAAAAAAATAAAGGAGGAGGAATAAGGAGAGGAGAAGAGGACAGCGAACCTTGCTTCTAGCAGTCTGCCAAACATTTGCCAGATTTGCATTTGGGTAATTGCTATCCGACAAGAAAGGTTGTTTGATGCACTTGTGATGGACTTCTAGCTCAGCCCTTCTCCAGCAGAGATTGGGAAAATACTCTGGTATGTACTAGGAAAAAGTAGGAGTTAATACCACAATTAATGTACTTCTTCGAATCCCTGAAGTCAAACCATGAGTCTTACAAACATCATATGCAACTTGCTAAAACAGTAATTATGTCAGTTTTAATGCAAGTAAGGTGCTACTACTTTCAAGGCTGAACCTTTAGCTGTCCGCACTGGGTTACGGTAGAGCTGCTTCAGCGAGTAGTGAAATATTGTGCCCAGTGTGTTTCACTACAGATGTAAAGTGATGCTTCCCTTTATTCTTCAGTTTCTGCAACAGAGAAGATGATGTGGCCAAGCTCATAAGGAGAAAATATTCATCATCAGCTTGAGGTAGCGCCATTGATTTCCATCAGAACAATATTACATGAATATGGAAACCTGCTTAAAATTGATGTCACATTTGAGCCCAGTATTGTCTCCAGAGCCAGGGATTCAAATCACCGTGGGTGTGGCTGAGAGTCCTTTCAACTCGCTCCTCGGCTCTCAAGACCAGGCACGGTGCTGGGCGACATGGTGTCACATCCCATTAAGTCACTTCACATATGACATGATGCAACCTGACATAACATGTTTGGAGGGTTGAAAGAACGTTATCTCTGTGTCCACAGGCGCTGAACACCAAGTTACTAAGCCTAAGTATGCAGGCGGTGATTCAGGGAATCAGTGAATAGGGTTTTTCTTCTCTTTTGGGGAGATTACATTAAGGCATAGTCATGAATCATTTTTCACTTACTTTACCTAAGTCATATTACGGGTCTTAAAATTCAGATTTTATGCCTTTAGATACATTTTTGCACGTCATAAGAATTAGCAACTATGCAGAGTACTCGAGCAAACCCCAGGACTCCAACGCCAGTACAGATGTCGGGGTTTGGAAAAAACACTCCTTTCGGTATTAGATTTATGAAATCTGGAGTCAGTGAATTTCTAATTGAGAATTTTTACTTATGTTAGAAAGTGGTTTATGCTTATCTAATACAGACCTGAGCATAGGTGTAGACCTATTTGTATGGTGAGTGAAGAGGATGCAAGGGACTGAGTGGTGACCTACTAAAATTAATAAATGTAGATTCTGTTTCCATCTTTGCTTGTGACTGTGTATGTGATGTTTATCAACTGATTTTTTTCTCTCTGGGCCAGAGGTGGTGAAACAGTATCATACAACAAGATCAGTAGATGTCTACTGATTTAAAGTATAAGGATCTCAGTCATATTTTCTCTGCATTGATTTAATTCTCACTATAAATAAGCTTAAAAATAAAAGATAATTTGATTTTTAAATAATCCAAATTTTTTCCTGTTCAGAAAATGACAAATCAATATACTTTGACAGCTTTGACATTCTTACCAAATGGAAATTAGATTAAATCAACCATGTCAACTCATGTATTCTGATCAAAAAACAGAAAAGAAAGCCAAAAGCAAAGTTCCTAGTCAAGTTTACCTGCTAAATTGCTTGCAATGATCTATTTGTCTCCAATGAAGGCAGTTAGCTTTACTAACTGTTGAACATACACCCTGCTTGAAATTTAGCTGTTTCAATAAATTTGCATTGAAAACCCGTGCAGAGACTAGAATAGGAATATCTGCATCAGCCTCCCACCCCCATCCTCCCAAATTTCTTCCCTGGTAGATAGGCGCATAAAGAGCAGTTGCCAGCATTGCAATAACTATGTGTAATTCTGTTTGGGGTGGGTCTAGCTCTGTGGCTCCAGCTGGGAGGGATGAGCAAATTCCACGTGGGACACAGGTGTCAGGTGAAGAAGGTCTTGCCCAAGTGAGGTCCACTGGGTGCGGCACTGGCCCGGGTATCTTCACCCGGAGCTCCTCCAACAGGCTCTCAGGCACAGCAACCCCAGAGGAAGATACGGTGTAGGGGAGATGAGGGGCTGGCGTGAGGCTCAGCTGCCCCCATATTCAGTGTGCGGTTGTCCTTTCTCTGTACACAATAGCATCGGAAAGCTTTCGGTGGGGTTGCCCTCCCACTTCTGTTCACTCTGCTTTGAGCCATCTGCCTAAGCGCTGGTTGTAGTACCCTAATTCCTCCTGTAGTCTCTATTTGCAATAAACCTAAATGCTTCCATATCACCTGCAAGCAACCCCTCTAGCTACATGGGGTGAGAAACGAGCAGGCTGTATCACAGCTGTAGATGCCATGATGAAAACTGACCACTTCTTTATCACGGGACAACAGACCGGTGTGTGCAGTGCTGTGAAGCCGTGGGAGGTGACAAGCGTCACTCCTGGCCTCCCAAACACTTGTTGCTCGAGAAGTTGTCTCACTCAGGTGTGAATTCAGAGGTTTTGAGACCCAGGCAGATTCCCTGTTTGATTCTCCCCTCTCCCTCCCTTTGTGGTATCCATGTCTTTTCTACTTACAGTGGTGTACATGCTGAAAGCATCCCTGATTCGGAGTGAGATGTTTCGGTCCAGAGCATTCAGAAACTCACAATGTATTTTGTTTAGATGCCTGCCTCTTTGATCAGCTGCAGTCACAAGCTCCCGTGTGAACCTTCTGGAATGAGCAAGTGAGGTAACGTGCCTCAGAGACTGCCGTGTTCAGGAGAAGGTTGCAATTCCAGCTGAATCAGACCAATTTTACTGTCACCTTTTATTAAAGGCAGAAATCAAAACTTGTGCAGGAAAAACAGGTAAGCTATACAATGCTGAAAGTGCTTTTTTATATACATGCACACATTTGCTACATGTAGAAATACAGAGATATACCTACAGATCAGCTTATCATAGGGTGTAGACATGAAATGTGTTTCTTTTTTAACTAATTAGTTCTATTCATGATTTAAAGACAGTTATCTATTCATGACCTCATTAATTTAACAGGTTAACTGCAAGAGAAGAATGTTTTTAATTTCATCTAAACATGAATACCTCTGGTTACTCATCTAGTGACAGGAAAGGAATTGCATTATTGTCTTTTAAAGATGGGGGCTACTCATCTGACAAAACATGGCTAGTATTGTCACACTGAAACCATCGTTACCATATATTTTTCCAGTCTGCATTTCCATAACTGACAGCTCCGAGACAACCCATATAAAGAGCAGTCATAAACAATAGCCCCAGTAAGGGTATCTATACTGTGTTATCACTGTCCCTTGTTAGTGGAGTATTCACTCTTTTATGAATCAGTAGAATAAAATACTTTTACCTGTTGACTGAAGGCTTAATATTTTTCAGAAGTGCCAAGATTTCACCGCGTCCATGAAAGGCAGCTGCATGTGCTTCACACTTCCCTAACGCCTACACTGTGTTTTCCGAGTGGTTAAAAGGACAGAGGGAAGAAACAGAGACAAGTTCCCCTGTACCAAGCTTCCCGTCATCTGGCTAGATGAAAAGGCACACTGATAGATGGTGAAATATAGTTCTCATAAATTTTTAACAAGGAAGGCAGGAGATGCAATAGCTTTTAGACTACACTTTAACCTAACTTAGAAGCAAAATGAATAGCGCATTACTGAAGCAGTACGAGAAAAGAAAATGCAAATCCCCAAAACCCCTGGATAATTAGTAACTCACCCAGCTCTGCACTCTTCCTAAATGTTGCATTAAATATGTACATGGAATTCTGATTAACCGTTAAGATTGCTGCCAATGTTTTTCTCTATTTGTATTGGCTTTGGACAGATTTCTGTCATGGAAAAAATGTTTCACATACCAAATATCAGTCTCTGCTACTGTAATTTTCTGCAATTATCCTAAATTGAGTGTCTCCAAATTGATTTTGCTACCTGAAAAAATATGACCTCAAAGTGTGTCTAACGGCATTTTGATAGCAGGAAAACTTAGAAATAGAAGTAGTCAACTTTCAACTGTAAAGGAAGTCGAGCAAGTCCCACCTTTTGTGTATGGGACAATCAGTCATTAAGTGTCAGCAGACACCCAATTTGCCAAGGGAGCTGTTCCAGACGTACCACAGTTGTTTTGTTTTGGGTTTTTTTTTAATATGCTATTGATTTTCTAAACAGTTGAGTATGGTTTATAATAGCAATAACCTGCATGAAGCCAGCCATTACACAGGATAACACCTAGTTTATAGAACATTAGTTTTTGCCTCTATTAGTTAACTGAGAAAGAGATTGAAAGGGAGGTGTTAGTTTTTGTTTGTTTCTTTCTTTTGTTATTAGTAATGAGTGACATTAAGGTGAACATTACTTGCATACTTTCAGGTGCTTTTGGAGTGGGGGGAAGATATGAATGATCAACCACCCCTTTCTTTTTTTTTAAGGCTGGTAGTTTTGCAACTGGATCACATACAGGCTGCATTTCATCAACTTATTTAAGCATGTGTTTACTCCCTATTGGAATTGCTTGCACTGAAAATTAAACATGCATTTAAGGGCTTTGGCTGAATTAGCCTGTTTAAAAGAGCTTTGGTTCCTAAATGAGAGGTGGCAAGGGATTATTTACATGTATCCTTACTCAAAAAATTGGAACCTGGTCTTCATGTTTTCCCCTAAAGCAAGTAGAATACTGGCCAATTTATCATGTGTGTTAAATGTGAATAATTTGGGGTTGTATTCAATTCTGATATTATTAAGAAGCCTTAAGAAAGTTATTCCTACCTTGTTAAAGGAGAGATGAATGTTAAAAACTACAAAGTACACAAATTATTACAAAAGCGTATTTCAAGTTTACCTCACTGCAGACTGTTGCTGTCACTTTCTCATGCACTGGTATCTGCCCTGCAGCACTATTTACTAGCTCCACCTCTCTTTCTCTGTTTTATCTTTTTTTTTTTTTACCTTCTTTTTAATAAGCATATTGCTTTTCAACACATTTAGCATGCAAGTTTAGTGAAATGGTCATGTTAGTTATTGACGGTTGTAGCTAATGTATTATCATTCATCTTGTTACAGAGGGTGAAAGTTAGTATTTTTTAATCCTGTAACCACAAAACTGTTTATGCTGTGGTGTCATCTCTTGTACTGCGTCCTAATTCGTTTCCACAGAGGTTTGAAGTGTTCCAGAATAATTCTGTTGGTTTATCTCCCTATCGGTTGTTTCATTTTAATATATATGTGCTAGTGATAATAGTTTTGACAAAACATATCCAGTCATTATACAAAACATAGCAAAATCTCATATTCTTATTTTGTGTAAAATATATTCAAGTTGACAGATAGTTACTTATAGGTACAGACTGTGAAAACCTCCAGGCTATGATATGCTCTGATCCATAGATATGAATTACTACAATAGTAATAAAGATCATTTGCAAAAATTTGATTTCTGTACTTCAGTCTGAGGTGCTTGGTTCAGACCTCTAAGCTCATTTGCTTTTAATCAGTATCGTAAAAATCTATATGTTTAAGGGAGGCATTATTCATAGAGAAGGCTGTTCTTTCTCTTAGAAGCCTGAAAATTGCAATAGCAGCCATACAATTCTCAGCATTTATAAAACTGAAATATATTGTGTGTTGTTTGGGGGGAAGACTGGTTTTTGGGTTTTTTTTGTTTTTGTTTTTATCTGAATGCATGATATGCACAAGATGTACCACCCTTGTAGGATATATTGCTGAAAGAACTATGAAAGCAAAGGGGCTGGAAGCTTTTAGGCTCTGTCTATCAAGTCTGGTATTTTGACCACTGTAAATTGTAGTCTTCTACTTTTGGCACTGTTTTTGGTAACTTTTCAGTGATAATTCAGTGGATTTAGAAGAGAGCTCTAGCATTCAAATAACAGCTTCAAGGTAGGTGAAATCTAAGCTTTAAATCACTTCATACTGGTTGTAGAATAGCTTATTACGATATCTCAAAAGCTGTGTTTGGATGAACTTGGAGCTATAAATTATTTTCTGTACTTATTACTATTAATAAAATTTCTATAAGCTTTGGAATTAAAAATGTAAATAAGATATTAAGCTGCCTAAGTATTTGAAAGGTTTAAAGGAAAAAAGGCTTACATCACTGTTCAGTGTTTCAGTGACCTCCAAAGGACAGATAACAGTGAAGACCAGCAAAATCAGACATTCGCTGCAAAAAACCACTAACTTGTTATTATCACATATTAGCACGTCATATATCTCTCACTCTTCCAAATTCTGATTATATTTCTGGAAGCTGTAAAAATATCATGCATTTCTCCATATTTTGATTAGAATACAAATATAACTACATCGAAGCATGGTAAATTGTTGGTGTATGGATATCTTGATTTCTTTTAGACTGCAGAGTAAAAGCACAATGAGAAAGACAGGAGAGACAGCACAACAGAAGCTATGGATTTGGAAAGAGTAGAATGCATTAAGCAAAAGTCATATTGAGATGTTTAAATCTAAAAAAGCAAGCTCTGGTTAGGTCAACATCACATTAGATTTTGTTGCCAGCACAGCATACTTTCCATATTGAATATATTTTTTAAATCTACCATTTTCTTCATAAAAAGAAAAACTATCAGCTTCCATATAAACTGTCCTAAAAATAATAAAAAAAAAAAATTAGTAAAACTCTAGTTTGAAATTCAGCCCTGGTGCAGCAATGAACAAGTGCATATTCTGCACCCATTTACTTCAGTAGAACTTCATACATATCATGACTTCAATGGGTTTTGCCTTGTGCTGAGGTCTATTTGTATGTTCTCCATAAGAGTTTTAGCATTTAATATCTGAGTACAAAGTTTTAGGCTTATTTGTTACAAAAAAAAAAAAAAATGCTGCATGCTGCATTTTTGAACTGGAGTCTTAGTGTTCATTGCTGAAAATATTTCAGTATTTTTTAAACTTTTATTTTTTCATTTAGCTTAGTTGTGCAGTAGAATGTATGGGAAACTTAAATCATGATCGCAGGCTGCCGCATGGCATGGCACAGTAGTGTCGCCCCTCTGGGCACCGTCTCCCCTTTGAACTGCCCTGTGGGCTGGCTGGTAACAATATTATGCCCTCAAGAAATGGTTGCTTGTAGGGAAAAAGTGGAGACTGAATTGTGATTGCGCTGTCCTTTGATCCTTGCCTCTGCCCGGCCTCACAGAGAAGAAAATTTTGCAAGTCCACTTCTTGGCACCAGGTCCTTTCCTGACATAAAGGCTGAGCTCCCCACAGGTTGCTGGCCAGCGCCGGAGCCAAGTCTCCAACCATGCTCTCTCCTTTCCACCGCCCACCCAGGACTCAAACGGGTCCTGCCCATGCCATTGTTCTCACACGCAGTAGAAAACACAGGGAACCAAAGGACTCTCCTTTTTCCCTTTAAGCCCATCCGCGGTGTGGCAAGATTTCATCTTCCCCTGCTCCCAAGGCCGAGATGGCTAACAGTGCGGTGGCCTGTGACAGTCTGAGCTACATACGGCGGCAGTGAGTGGCGAAGCTCGAAGAGCCATCGGCAGAGCTGCTCTGTAAATCATCCTGTTCATTAGTAAATGGTAGTTAAGGAGTAACTCTGCTTGCACCTCACTTTACAGCCTCATACATCAGCTGAGCACTGCACCCACTGCTGGTGCCGAATTCCCAAGTAAGGGATGTCAGCACTGTTAGATTGCAAAGTCATCCTCTTTCTCTGACGTCTGAGGGACACGGCGCTAGCAACCCCAAACTCTGACCCCTCATGATTGACTCATGGCAATATGCAAATTAGGAAAGTCAGGCTTCTTCTAGTTAAATGGGAATTTGAAATGTGTCTGATGTTCTCCTAACCAGTCACCAATATAAGGCACTGAAGAATGTGTGTTTTAGATCACCTACATGCTCAGTCCAAAACTCATGTGCATGTTTTACATCCCTGGTTCAGAAGCCTTAGCTTTAGTATCTTGATTTGGGACAGCTCAGCTTTGTGTCCTGAACGGCCTCAGTTTGATCCCTGGTTTGTTATATAGGAGGGCATATGTCGCATTAAAAGGTGCTTTTCTACTATTCAAGCTGGTATGAGCTTGGAGAATTTCTGTTGGTCAGAAGAAATGTATCACCCAGTGGTATATTAGTGCGTGCACCCGTGTGGGTCTGTCTGACAGGCGCCCCTCAGTGCCTGAGCTACACGGCCTAGGAGGTCCACTTGCACCTGCTGGATTTCAGCAAAAGCCTGTGTTGGGAGAACACTAATGAGCCATACCAGAAGAGATATCTTTTGTACTACAGCACATTCACTACTCATAGCTTCTTCATTAGAAGCAAATAATTCTGTGGCAATACCTCAGTCTCTTAGAAAATCAACTGAAGTCATAACAGCATCAATGTTTTAATTACCTGTCTTATATGGAAAGCATGAGCTGGGGAAGCTCTCCAGAACTGTGTTCACACCGAAATCAAAGGTCTCCCTTCTCCTGATGCGTACCCGAAGGCTTCATCAGTACCAAGAGAAGAGCAGCCTCTTGCAATGGCTGCACTGCAGAAACATTCCATCCTAAAATTGGAGGGAAGCATTGCACAATCCAGCTAGATTAAAGCAGATTAAAAGACATATTTATTAAGTGGAAAAACAGGTGGAAGAAATTTCAGGATAGTTCAGTAGCAGCTGCAGGAATCCCTGGTTGAAGGACCATGTTATGTAAATCCAACTAAACCTGTGATGGTGAACATACAGTGTGTACACTGGAACTGGCACACGGTGCTGCTATTAGGAACATGTCACCTGCTCCCTGGCTACGGTGTGGGAACTTGTATGTTCTCAGCACACCACCACCACTCTGCAAAAGCACCATGCATGTTTGGAGAAGCTTTGCTGTTGTATGGCGATGGGGACCAGGAGGTCATAAGGCAGCTAAAGACTTTCTTCAGCTGAAATCGCTTGACATAAACCTCATGTGGGATGTGGACTAGATGGTCTTTTCAACTGTCAAGTCTAGGAATGGTCATATTGAGAGGTATTGTGCAAAAGCTTCTAGCTCTGCAGGAACTAGAGTTCTTTGTCAGGTATCCAGCTCTCTTAATTTCACAAGCGTTGGTATCTATCTACAGAAGTTGTTAGAGTCTTATGGATGAATGCCTTGTTCAATTTAACAGAAAATTCTAGTAAACCACTGATGTTGAAAACCTCTCCCTTCTGCTTTTAAATAGGAAGATGGGAGTCTAACTTTGGATTCTTAATTTGAATGGAAAAGATGAAGAGATTTCAGATCTTACTTAGCTTTTCAATTTGCAAATAAAATTTTATTCCATATATTCAAATACAGATATTGTAGAATTAGGTACTTAGTTGTGATTTTAAATATAGATCTGGAATACTCATTAATGGTCACATTTGCAGCATTTGCATTCTTTTCATCTGTCAGTATATTAAGGGAAAAGGAAACATTCAAAGGCAGAATGGGAAAATTTTTACTGGGAATTATGTGCTTGTGTTGAGAAAACAGAATGCAATCTGAGAGCAGGGAAGACCAAGGCTGAAGTAAATTCCCTGACAAATACCAAAAGAACTCAGTTGCAATACAGTTATCTTTCACGATACAAAATATTGTATCTTACTGAATCTGATGCATAATATAAAAACTAGAAGATTGTTTTAGTGCCTGGATGATTACTATTCTCAGCAGTCATAAGAGAGACAGATCTTTGTCTCTTGATCTCATTAAGAACACTCCAGGTTTTGCTCAGCCTTTGAGAAAGGAAATGTTTTAGGCTGCTGTGCAGTGATTGTTTTATTGTCTGCAAGGAAAGTTGCCTGATGGCCCTACAGGATCTGCACGTGGGGAGCACAAAATCTACCTGAGATTATATCTTATGCAGTCATATAAGGATATGACAGAAGATACCACAAAATGTTGGAGACTTGGAGTTAAAATCTGGCCATGTAAATAAATTGAAGCACATGGAGAAGTATGTGAAGTTACTCTTTTGTTTGGAAGGCCCAGGCTTAGCTATGCATTTCTTTCATCTCTGTTTTGTGCCAAGCAGACTCTTAAAACTCTTTTCATATACTTCTTTGGTGGGTAAATAATAACAACAAGTCAACATCAACCATCTGTTGCACATTAACAATTTTAATTTTAATGCATCCAATGATGCCTGGTTTAATGGTCTTTTTGACTTAGTTGCCAATATCAGCAGGATGAGCTTGATAATTGACAACGGTATGTAATTGATTGTCGCAGGTGGAAATGTACCGCTTATTACTGTAAACACTGAGAGAAGTGCCTTCAGAGACTGTGGGTTTTGATGTCTAAAAATGTAAATTGTTTTGGCTTTGAAGGATGAAATTTGGTCTTTAAGGCACTGCCAAAGGCTAGCTGAAGGAGGAAAAAAAGGGCCCACTGAGGAAAATCAAATCTGAGCTGTAAGCTAGCTATAAATTGCTGGCAAAATCTCTTTTCTGCAGACCCAGTTTTCAGCAGCAGCTTTGACAAAGGACAGTGAGCAGCAACGGAAACTCAAGAGCAGAACAGGTGCCTCCAAGAAAGTGTCAGTGCTGTCATCCAAAAGCAGTAACCAGGATCTTGTGTCTGATGACAGTTGAGAATGCAGTATGGAAAAAAAAAAGTCTCATCAACACTGGTATTGCTTTTAAACATGATGTTTGGCTTGTTCCACAAGGACAAAGGGGAAATAAGCATCACTGCTCATACCCCAAGCTGAACAGAAATGGGAAATTCTAGTACTTTTTGAAGGGAAAGTACAGGCTTTAAACTCCAGTAGAAAAAAAAAGGAATAACTGTGCCTTATTTTTCTCACCTTCACAAATGAAAACTTGGAAGAGCAGAGAAGTAGTTTTCTTAGAAATAAGCTGGTACAAATTTTTGCACCCACCTATTAAAACAGCACTTTTATCTAAAAGAATTAGGTATGTGCTATGCCCTTTAATGTTCAATACACATCATAATGCTCAAATGGCTGAAGGGGACCATCTTCTTAAAGATTTTCACCACAGGTAATTCACTTGTGGAAAACATCTCTCATGACTACCTGAAATTTCCCCTCACATAGCAACAAGGTATCTTCATGGTGGAATTCAGGAGCTACAAATTACAGGAGGAGACAGAAAAGGTCCAAAGATGCCAGAGAAGCATTTGTTCTGAAGTTGGGAATAAGATACATGACCTTCCTGTCATCTTCAGGAATGACAGGTAAGTGAAGTGGGCCAATGGAGCGACACAAAGGTGCACAGTGAGCTATTCATCTAGAAAAATGTTATCTGCATTTTAATGTTATGGGTGGTAGCAACCTTTGAAGTTGGTTTAAGAAAATAAGTTTTGGAAGTTTTGCCACTTCATTGTAATGGATGACTATACAATAAAGTCACAGCTATAACAGTATCTGGTAGTAATACTTACATAAAGCTGGGCAAATACAGCCTGCAGGTTTTTCTGAGCTTTTTCTTTCCTAGAGTTTGTGGCACTCATCACTGCAGTATCTAAGTATCCTCTGGTTAATTAGATACGCATGATAGGTTCCTTACCGGGAGCCTGTTTCCTAGTTTAGGAGGTTTTGCTTTGGGTATACATGGCATTTTTACTCTTCTCCATCCCCCATTAATTTAATGATGGTGAGAAAGCTTCTCTCAAAGAGGCTCCTGCAGTGCACCCTGAATGTCATCATTAGTCTGGAAGTTCATTTCTCTGCTAAATATTTCAGCTGAAATTATATATTTCCTGCTCTTGCATACTTTGATACAGGCTCTTTAGCTTACCTTTTCCCACAAGATTGCAGCTACCTTGACAGATTATGGCCAAAGACTTGGCTAGTTGGACCGTAACTTCCTGAAGGCGTTGAAAGTGAACCTTATGTTGGCATTAAAAGTCTGCAAGACACTCGCAGAGCAACCAAAGCACAGCAGCGGCCTGAACCCTTGACATGCCATGTATGAACATGCTTCCACTTTCATCCCTGATACAGTAAGTGCCATGACCCGCTTTGGGACTTCTGACGCTGGGACATGGACTTGGATAGGACTCTGTGAGGCCTTCCCAGCTGCCTGAGCCAAGAGACTTTTGTCCATGCTAAGTGAAAGACTAAGTCTAACAGGACGCCAGAGCTCTGCATAACTCTCACAAATACCTTTCACAAAGAGCACTGGCGCAACTCCTTCAGACTATTGCCCTGTTGCAGCTCTTAGTGCTTCTGTCTGGCCCGCATGAGGTTCTGTGCTGGTCTGTATAGGTTCTTACACTCTATTGGTGTCCTACACTTTTAGTGACAATCCAATTAATTCTTTCTTGGGACACTTTTGTGGCTGAAGCCTGTGAATTTGCTTTGCTGAGCTTACCACTTCAATGATTTATCTATATATATGTCCTGGTTTCGGCAGGGATAGAGTTAATTTCCTTTCTAGTAGCTGGTACAGTGTTTTGGATTTAGGATGAGAACAAAGTTGATAACACACCGGTGTTTTAGTTGTTGCTAGGTAATGCTTACACTAGCCAAGGACTTTTCAGCTTCCCATGCTCTACTGACTGAGGAGGCTGGAGGTGCACAAGAAGCTGGGAGGGGGCACAGCCAAACTGGCCAAAGGGACATTCCATACCATGTGACGTCATGCTCAGTACATAAACTGGGAAAAGCTGGCCGGGGGGGCCGCTGCTCGGGGACTGGCTGGGCATCGGTCAGCGGGTGGTGAGCAATTGTGCTGTGCATCACTTGTTTTGTGTATTATTATTATTATTATCATATTATTATTATCATTTTATTTCAATTATTAAACTGTTTTTATCTCAACCCACGAGTCTTTCTAACTTGTGCTCTTCCAATTCTCTCCCCCATCCCACCGGGTGGGGGGGAGTGAGCGAGCGGCTGTGTGGTGCTTAATTGCTGACTGAGATTAAACCACGACAGTCCTTTTTGGCGCCCAACGTGGGGCACGAAGGGTTTGAGATAATAACAGATTAACCGGAGTGTATTAAGGAACTTATATCTGTTAATAGTTGAGGGTCACAATGTTGGTTTCTCTGTTCTCGATATTGATTTGTATAATCTGCATCGCGCTCTTTTTCCTGCTGTACATGTTAAAGATTGGTGTTGGGTTTTGCAGTTTGCTGTGGTCTGCAGTGAATAGTAATGTCTCGCTTGTGAGGTTTGTTTTTAGAACATTGACCTTGACGTTTCTGTGGTATGTAAACTTCGCAATGAAGCCGTTACTGTACCATGGATACCATATCGTGGAGACAACTAGCAATTGCAGTAACTTTTCTGAGAGTTTTTTTACAGAGGAAATACAGAATGGCAGTGTCACTACCTTCTTCTATGATGTTTCCTCCTTCATTACAGTAATTTTTCAGTATTTTGAGCATCCTTGGGCAGTTCAGATACTTCTATTAATACTTCTTGGGAATATTGTTTCGGTTTTGTCTAAAGTTGGTAAGCAATTTAAGAATATCATCCAGAGATCTGCCCCAAGGGTGAATAATTATGAGTGGCAGGGTGTGTGGGACAAGATGGGCAAGTACCTAGGCCAATGGGCACCCCCAGTGTTTTGGAACTTCACCCCTGAGCAAGTGCAGAATCCTGAAAAGTTAGTAGAATATTTGGAAAAAGTATGCTGTCACCCTGGCAACTCTAGAGAGATGCAACTCATTGCAACGTGCTGGGGCCTGGCCCATGCCTACCGAGCCCTGTTCAACACTACTCAGTACCCTCAAAGGGAAGAGAAGGTCTCTGGCTCTGACAGTAAAACGACACGCACTGCGGCCACTCAGACCCGGGCAACAGGCCGTGCAGCCACTCAAACCCGGGCAACACGCACTACGGCCACTCCAACCCCGGCGACAGGCTCTGCGGCCACTCAGACCCCGGCGACAGGCCCTGTGGCCACTCCAACCCTGGCGACAGGCCCTGCAGCCACTCCAACCCCGGTGACATGCACTGCGGCCACTCCAACCCCGGCGACAGGCCCTGCGGCCACTCCAACCCCGGCGACATGCACTGCGGCCACTCCAACCCCGGCGACAGGCCCTGCGGCCACTCAGACCCCGGCGACAGGCCCTGCGGCCACTCCAACCCCGGCGACATGCACTGCGGCCACTCCAACCCCAGCAACAGGCCCTGCGGCCACTCAGACTCCGGTGACATGCACTTGCACTGCGGCCACTCCAACCCCAGCAACACGCCCTGTGGCTGAACCAAAGAACGAGCCTGTGCCAGTATCAGTCGCCCCTGTACACAAGAAGAAATCTTGGAAGCGGAAGTCAGCTCGTTTAGTAAGGGAGGAAGAAGCTTCTTCTAAAAGGGAACCGGAGGAAGAAGTATACGAGACAGATGACCCTAGAGAAGGACCATCACGAGAACGGGAGGAGGAAAGCCGGCCGCTGATCGGGGAGGAGGAAGAGGAAGAACTCATAAACGAGACAGTGACCACCCGATCTCTATCCCTGAGTGAGCTGCGAGATATACGAAAAGATTTCAGCCGCCGTCCAGGTGAGCATATTGTCACCTGGCTGCTCCGATGCTGGGATAATGGGGCCAGTAGCCTGGAATTAGAGGGTAGGGAAGCCAAGCAGCTGGGATCCCTTTCTAGGGAAGGGGGCATTGACAAAGCAATTGGAAAAGGGACACGTATCCTCAGCCTTTGGAGGCGACTCTTGTCAAGCGTGAAGGAAAGGTATCCCTTTAAGGAAGATGTCATATGTCGCCCAAGCAAGTGGGCCACCATGGAGAAGGGTATCCAGTTTCTGAGAGAATTAGCTGTGCTGGAGGTGATTTATGATGACCTGAACAATGAACAACTATCCAAAGATCCAGACGAAGTCAAGTGCACACGACCCATGTGGCGGAAGTTTATAAGGAGCGCACCATCGTCATACGCCAATTCATTGGCAGTGATAACCTGGAAAGATGGAGAGGAACAAACAGTGGATGAATTGGCTAGTCAACTCCGGCAATACGAGGAAAGTCTTTCTTCCTCCATCGTCTCGGCTGTGGAGAAACTGTCCGAAAAACTGTCCCGGGAGATCCAGCAACTCAGAGAGGATAGGTCCTACTCCTCACCTGTACGGACCAGTATCTCGGCTATTAGAAGTAAGCGTTCTTTTGCTCAAGAGAGAGAATATAAAGGATACACACCACGGGGCACCCTATGGTTTTACCTGCGTGACCACGGAGAGGACATGAGGAAGTGGGATGGGAAACCTACTGCAGCCCTAGGGGCACGGGTACGTGAATTACAAGGGAAAACAATCACAGAAAGAGGTTCTTCCAGGAAAATTGCTGCTCCAGTTTCCAGCGGGCAGTTCCCCAGAGAGAGTAGAAGGGCTGATCTTACTCTTGATCTTAATAAAGAAACTTCTGACTCATACGTACAAGAAATGAGAAACGAGTACTGTGATGAGGATTAGAGGGGCCCTGCCTCCAGCCAGGGGGAGGAAAGGGACAACCGGGTTTACTGGACTGTGTGGATTCGGTGGCCTGGCACATCAGACCCACAGAAGTATAAGGCTCTGGTAGACACCGGTGCACAGTGTACCCTAATGCCATCAAGATATATAGGAACAGAACCCATCTATATTTCTGGGGTGACGGGGGGATCCCAACAGCTATCTGTATTGGAAGCCGAAGTGAGTCTAACTGGGAATGGGTGGCAGAAGCACCCCATTGTGACTGGCCCAGATGCTCCGTGCATCCTTGGCATAGACTACCTCAGGAGAGGGTATTTCAAGGACCCAAAAGGGTACAGGTGGGCTTTTGGTATAGCTGCCTTGGAGACGGAGGAGATTAAACAGCTGTCCACCTTGCCTGGTCTCTCGGAGGACCCTTCTGTTGTGGGGTTGCTGAAGGTCGAAGACCAACAAGTGCCAATCGCTACCACCACAGTGCACCGGCGGCAATATCGCACCAACCGAGACTCCCTGATTCCCATTCATGAGCTGATTCGTCGACTGGAGAGCCAAGGAGTGATCAGCAAGACCCACTCACCCTTTAACAGTCCCATATGGCCAGTGCGGAAGTCTAATGGAGAGTGGAGACTAACAGTAGACTATCGTGGCCTAAATGAAGTCACGCCACCGCTGAGTGCTGCTGTGCCAGACATGCTAGAACTTCAATATGAATTGGAATCAAAGGCAGCCAAGTGGTATGCCACAATTGATATTGCTAATGCATTTTTCTCAATCCCTTTGGCAGCAGAGTGCAGGCCACAGTTTGCTTTCACTTGGAGGGGCGTTCAGTACACCTGGAACCGACTGCCCCAGGGGTGGAAACACAGCCCTACCATTTGCCATGGACTGATCCAGACTGCATTAGAACAGGGTGGAGCTCCAGAACACCTGCAATACATTGATGATATCATCGTGTGGGGCAACACAGCAGAAGAAGTTTTTGAAAAAGGGAAGGAAATAGTCCAAATCCTGCTGAAGGCCGGTTTTGCCATAAAACAAAGTAAGGTCAAGGGACCTGCACAGGAGATCCAGTTTTTAGGAATAAAATGGCAAGATGGACGTCGTCAGATCCCAATAGATGTGATCAACAAAATAACAGCCATGTCTCCACCAACTAGCAAAAAAGAAACACAAGCTTTCTTAGGCGTGGTGGGTTTTTGGAGAATGCACATTCCAAATTACAGTCTGATTGTAAACCCTCTCTATCAAGTGACCCGGAAGAAGAACGATTTCAAATGGGGCCCTGAGCAACGACAAGCTTTTGAACAAATTAAACGGGAGATAGTTCATGCAGTAGCCCTGGGGCCAGTCCGGGCAGGGCAAGATGTAAAAAATGTGCTCTATACCGCAGCCGGGGAGAATGGCCCTACCTGGAGCCTCTGGCAGAAAGCACCAGGGGAGACTCGAGGTCGACCCCTAGGGTTTTGGAGTCGGGGATACAGAGGATCCGAGGCCCGCTATACTCCAACTGAAAAAGAGATATTAGCAGCATATGAAGGGGTTCGAGCTGCTTCAGAAGTGATCGGCACTGAAGCACAGCTCCTCCTGGCACCCCGACTGCCGGTGCTGGGCTGGATGTTCAGAGGGAGGGTCCCCTGTACACATCATGCAACTGATGCTACATGGAGTAAGTGGGTCGCACTAATCACACAACGGGCTCGAATAGGAAACCCCAGTCGCCCAGGAATTCTGGAAGTGATCATGGATTGGCCAGAGGGCAAAGATTTTGGAATATTGCCAGAGGAGGAGGTAACGCGTGCTGAAGAGGCCCCAATGTATAATGAACTACCAGAAAATGAGAAGCAATATGCCCTGTTCACTGATGGGTCCTGTCGTCTTGTGGGAAAACATCGGAGGTGGAAAGCTGCTGTATGGAGTCCTATGCGACAAGTTGTAGAAACGGCTGAAGGAGAAGGTGAATCAAGCCAATTTGCAGAAGTAAAGGCCATCCAGCTGGCTTTAGACATTGCTGATCGAGAAAAGTGGCCAGTGCTCTATCTCTATACTGACTCATGGATGGTGGCAAATGCCCTGTGGGGGTGGTTGCAGCAATGGAAGCAGAGCAACTGGCAGCGCAGAGGCAAACCCATCTGGGCTGCCGCATTGTGGCAAGATATTGCTGCCCGGGTGGAGAACCTGGTTGTAAAAGTCCGTCACGTAGATGCTCACGTACCCAAGAGTCGGGCCACTGAAGAACATCAAAACAACCAGCAGGTGGATCAGGCTGCTAAGATTGAAGTGGCTCAGGTGGATCTGGACTGGCAACATAAGGGTGAATTATTTCTAGCTCGGTGGGCCCATGACACCTCAGGTCACCAAGGAAGAGATGCAACATACAGATGGGCTCGTGATCGAGGGGTGGACTTGACCATGGACACTATAGCCCAGGTTATCCATGAATGCGAAACTTGTGCTGCAATCAAGCAAGCCAAACGGTTAAAGCCTTTTTGGTATGGAGGACGATGGTTGAAATATAAATATGGGGAGGCCTGGCAGATCGATTATATCACACTCCCACAAACCCGCCAAGGCAAGCGCCACGTGCTTACAATGGTGGAGGCAACCACCGGATGGCTGGAAACATATCCCGTGCCCCATGCCACTGCCCGGAACACTATCCTGGGCCTTGAAAAGCAAGTCCTATGGCGACATGGCACCCCAGAAAGAATTGAGTCAGACAATGGGACTCATTTCCGAAACAACCTCATAGACACCTGGGCCAAAGAGCACGGCATTGAGTGGGTGTATCACATCCCCTATCATGCACCAGCTTCTGGGAAAATTGAACGATACAATGGACTGTTAAAGACTACGCTGAGAGCAATGGGTGGTGGGACATTCAAACATTGGGATACGCATTTAGCAAAGGCCACCTGGTTAGTCAACACTCGGGGATCTGCCAATCGAGCAGGCCCTGCCCAGTCAGAACTTTTACGTACTGTAGATGGGAATAAAGTCCCTGTAGTGCACATAAAAAATATGCTGGGGAAGACAGTCTGGGTTATTCCTGCCTCAGGCAGAGGCAGACCCATCCGTGGGATTGCTTTTGCTCAAGGACCTGGGTGCACTTGGTGGATAATGCGGAAGGATGGGGAAGTCCGATGTGTGCCTCAAGGGGATTTGATTTTGGGTGAGAATAGCCAATGATCTGAATTATGTGATGTTAAGTACTAATTATAGTTATAATAGTTATACTAATAATACACAGATATACTAATAATACTAATAATATTATATGCCATACTAATGTTATTATAATAAGAATCACCCAGATTAATGAAGAATAACTTCAGTGAAACCAAGCAAAGCACAGTGATGATGGTACCAGAACTGACTTCAACCTGAAACAATCCAACACCACATACCATCTCCATTTTTTCCTGCCCTGAAAGATTATTATGACAGATGGAGCCCGAAGTCATGGACTAAATGAACTCACCGAACATTTTAGAGGGATGGCCCACAGATGAAGGGAATGATATCTGTGTATGTGTGTATATATATATATAAAAGGGGGTGGTGATTAATGAAAATGTACTGGAAAATGTGAGACTTGAGCATGATGCAAATGGTATAGAATAAGGGGTGGATATTGTCCTGGTTTCGGCAGGGATAGAGTTAATTTCCTTTCTAGTAGCTGGTACAGTGTTTTGGATTTAGGATGAGAACAAAGTTGATAACACACCGGTGTTTTAGTTGTTGCTAGGTAATGCTTACACTAGCCAAGGACTTTTCAGCTTCCCATGCTCTACTGACTGAGGAGGCTGGAGGTGCACAAGAAGCTGGGAGGGGGCACAGCCAAACTGGCCAAAGGGACATTCCATACCATGTGACGTCATGCTCAGTACATAAACTGGGAAAAGCTGGCCGGGGGGGCCGCTGCTCGGGGACTGGCTGGGCATCGGTCAGCGGGTGGTGAGCAATTGTGCTGTGCATCACTTGTTTTGTGTATTATTATTATTATTATCATATTATTATTATCATTTTATTTCAATTATTAAACTGTTTTTATCTCAACCCACGAGTCTTTCTAACTTGTGCTCTTCCAATTCTCTCCCCCATCCCACCGGGTGGGGGGGAGTGAGCGAGCGGCTGTGTGGTGCTTAATTGCTGACTGAGATTAAACCACGACAATATATTTATTCATCATAATCTGCATAATAATAATTTTATCAAAATACTTGTTTCCTACTGGAACTGGCCTCCGACAATTGCTTTTATCTGAGAATTTTGTGAACAGTGGAGAAAGGAAAAATCCTTTCTTTTAAAGTGTAAAATGCCATAAATGGCCACATTTTTATAAAAGCTGTCAAAATTTTGTGAATCATGAAGAAATTAGTAAGACTGCAACCTGTTTGTAGATGGCTTGTGAGGATCGTTGAATACATTAGTTTTAATGGCCAATTTTACCACTGTTAGCTCAATCAGCACAAGAATTATATTTCTGAAAGCTAAGACAACTTGGACACATTATCCAAATTTCTTTCCAACATGTTGGAAGCAAAGCAAACTGCTGTGTTTACTGAAGAGGACAGCTTTGCTGTTAGAGTTTATTTTTATTCCTCTTCTTACTCAGTTACAGGGAAGATCCTATAATTATCAACTATCTTTTAGTGGTGATTTACTTGGCGAAGATTGATTAGCACAATCAGTCACTCTAAAGCAATTTTCATCACCAAATATTAGATGGTTTCTTTTCCTACTTGATTAGCAGTCCTTCTGCAGGTTACATTGTAGATGTAATTCTATAAACATGGCTTGCAAAGCGTTGTTATATAGCAAATCCATATCTAAATATAAAAATTCTTAAATATTTATGGGTACTAATTGTGTGTATGCGCATGTGAACACATGTGCGTGTGTTTCTATAAATGCATATGAAGAAAATATGAAAATGTCGATTATATTCTAAATATGGAGCTAAAGATTTGGGTTCAGAGATTAATCTTCCATATATGTATATGAATAATATTTTTGTTTGATCTTATCATCCTGTTCCAGCATAATCTGTGTAAAAGAAATAAAAAAAACCTTAGATATGCTTAGCAGAAAGTAATTCACATTTGTCCTTAAAAGTACAGCTAGCTTAATAATTTTAACTCAGGAATTGTGTTCAGATTGTTTTGGGTTTTTTTATTTATTTGGAATGCTTGCTTTTCAAGCTATTCTGTTTTAAGCTTTGGGCTTCAAAGGCTGCACTGTTTGGCTCTGTTCTCTAGGGCTGACCTTAGGTGAACTGCTACCCCAACTGAAGAAATTATATGTAATTCCTATCCTAAAATCTTCCTCGGATTGAAAATAAAGCAGAAGCAACCATGTTCAAGTATAGATTCAGCAGAGCTGCTGAAGTGTCTGCAACTCTAGGTATTGCAAGGCAGTATGTATAGTATAGAGCAAATAATATAGCTCACTCTTACAGCCATGTAAATAATACATTTGCCTATAAAAATGTTATATGTGCATTAACAAAAACCCAGGTTTAATAAACAACTGAACATCATTGAGTCTGCTTCTTGGTGCAGTTTCCTATGCTGCACAAACACAAGGGCCAGCAAACTGCAGGTATGTGCACAGAAGGCACAGAATATCTATCAGCTGGGGGGTTTCATTGCTTTGAGTAACAACTTAACCTGGGGCTGATCTAGAAAAAAGGAAAGAGACTTCTACCCCTGGACCATGGCCTGGGGCAGCGGTCTTCTCTCAGTAAGTAGCAGTGATTGTGCTGCAAAAGGACAGGCTGAATGTGAAGCCTGTGTAGGGGAGGTAGGACTTGGGAGAGGGATGAGTTCAACAGGTAGCTGCAGTAGGTCCCTGTCTCCCACCTGGGCTAGCAGCCAGTGTGAGGATGTTCCCAGTCTCCTTTGGTGGCTGAGATGAAATTATTTCCTGATTTCCCCAGATTTTTTTTTTTTTTTTTGGGGGGGTGGGGCAGGCAAATTCAGTCTTTTACTTTGCCTTGACTTTTCTTGCAGTGCCAGCTTGGCTACTCGGCTCCAACAGTGGATACAGCATTTTAGACCAAAAATTTTTTCACACAGTGAAGCAGGAGAAATGAAAGCCTTTTGAAGTTTCAGTGGATTTTCTCAGTCTTCAAATGGGGCATGTCTTCCTGACTTGGCACAACCCAGCCCACAGTTGTGTGTAGGAGAATATACTCTCCTGTATCTCAAACTCTCATGCGAGTCACAAAGGCAGATAAAACCAAGAAGACAATCTAGCATTTAAAAATCAAAACTGAGCAAAGCTTCCGAATTTTTCTTGAGTTGCTAAATATATAGCCCTGTTTTCAGTGAAAACTTAGCTCTGTTTATATCTCTTATTTTTCTGTGCGCTCATGTTGTATCTACTATAAGAGTTAATGGAGTTGTAATGTACCATATACAACAAATGAACATGAGAAAATGATGTTATCATGCAAAGTCACATAATTGCTACCTTATAAAGTACTGGAAAAAATAAGTTCATATTTTTGCAACTATATCTGGGCTTTCTCTTATATAAACACACAGTCCCAGAGGTAACTGTTTAAAAAGGATTCCCCCTCTTTTCACATAGAGGTCTAAGTTTGAATTCTTGCTTACCAAGTAGCAGAAAAGACTAAGTAACCAGGCTAGCACACACAATTCATTCTTTTAAGCATGGTACCAGGCTGTAAAATTCAAAGATACAAAAGCCTGGGGAAAGAAAAGCAGATATGTAAGCTTTTAGAAAGGTAAGTCTTTTGTATCACTGTAACACACCGTCCTGGTTTCAGCTGGGATAGAGTTAATTTTCTTCCTAGTAGCTGGTACAGTGCTGTGGTTTGGATTTAGGGTGAGAACAATGTTGATAACACACCGATGGTTTAGTTGTTGCTAAGCAGTGCTTACACTAGTCAAGGACTTTTCGGCTTCCCATGCTCTACCAACTGAGAAGGCTGGAGGTGCACAAGAAGCTGGGAGGGGGCACAGCCAGGACAGCTGACCCAAACTGGCCCCAGGGACATTCCATACCATGTGACGTCATGCTCAGTACATAAACTGGGGAAAGCTGGCCGGGGGGGCTGCTGCTCGGGGACTGGCTGGGCATTGGTGGGCGGGTGGTGAGCAATTGTACTGTGCATCACTCATTTTGTATATTCTTTTATCATTGTGTTGTTGTTGTTGTTGTTATTGTTATTGTTGTTATTATTATTTTCCCTTCCTTTTCTGTCCTATTAAACTGTCTTTATCTCAACCCACAAATTTTACTTTTTTTTTCTGATTCTCTCCCCCATCCCACTGGTGGGGGGGGGAGTGAGCAAACAGCTTGTGTGGTGTTTAGCTGCCTAACGGGTTAAACCACAACACACACAAAAAACATGACAGTGTCATCACAAGGAAATGTTACTATTCTGTGCAATTTTCATATTCTTTCTAACAGAGAGGCTTTAAGTCACTAACTTAGAACCTAACCTAACCTTGTTAACTTAGAACCTAAGTTAACAAAAAGAATAGGAAAATTTCTTGAGTCTCCAACACTCCATTTTTCGTTAAATATATATATTTAGTTCTAAATGTATGTGTTATTAGGAAGAATATTATAGCACTTTTTACAATGTAAGAGATGTCAATAACAGGAATCGCCCACATATTAAATTTAAACCGTAACTTCTTTGCAGACTGCTTTTGCAAACCCTCACCATTAGAAGCAGTGATGGTAGCAGGCAGCATGCAGCGTGGTGAGGCTTTTCATGTCAGGCCATTTTCCATTTCGTAATTGGCTCTGTACCACTAGTAGTATACACATACCACAGTTTGAGACCCCTTAATTTATGTCAGGAATCTGGGTGAAAGCAGTGAGCTCATGTAGAAGGACTGCAAAAGTTCTTACTTAGCTAAATGAGAGATGCTGAGATTATTTTAAATAGTGTTTGTGGCAAATCACTACATTCCAGTTGAACAATAATGAAGAAAACTCACTGATCTGTAATGATTTCTGTTTCTTGTAAAGCCTTTGATTATTCAGCTGGAGAAGATCTCAGATCATGCGGTACGACCTTCTGTGTGGAGCATGATATTCCTGTACAGTAAGCCAACAAGAAAGGTATCTAACTTATTTTTGAACTCCATTAATGAAGGTGACTCATGTTCATCAGTAGAAAGCATTTTTCCATTATCTAATTGCTTGTCTGCTAAGAAATGTTTCCTTTTATCTAATTCTGATCTTTTAATTTTACACCATTAATTCTGATTTGATTTCTAAAAAGAAAGCAAGCAGTCATTCCTTTAGCTTTCTCTTCAGATGTAAGCAACTTGTAAATAGCTTCAAAGACAATTAAGTAATGCCAACTTAGTGCTCCATAATATATGATAATCACTTTTGCCATGGCAGCATTTCCAATGAGACCAAAAAAAAAAAAAAGGCAACTTAGATAGGTACTTGGTTTAAAAAAAGGCTTTAAAAAAAGTTCTCCTGAGTAGCCAAATCTAAAATATTAGACACAGGAACCAAACCCAACCTTTTATAAATAAGGTATTTCCTACTGAAGTGAGGGATACATTTAGTTTTTGTTAGATCTGAGTGGATACTTCCAAAATACACTGGCAGACAAAATACTGGAAATCTCAATTATATATTCGTACTGAAGAACATACTACTGAATTAGATTTATTAGCACAAAATCCCATGAGAAGCCCTCAAATCCATTTGAATGCTACCTGTAACTATTACAATTCACAAAAGCAGAAATTAGAAAATGTGTAACCAACCTTTAATTCAAATCCTGAACTGTGCCTTTGAAATGTGTGTTGTAAAGAGCAAATCATGTAAGACATCAAATCAGGAAATAATAAGTATCTTTTATGACTTGTTTTTATTGTGATGCAAGTTCAAACTTTTGCAAGAAACCTTTTAAATGATAGGCAGAAAATGAAGGTTTTCTGCTGAAGAACATTGTAAATTCCCATCTCAGCGAGTGATTATGAGCATTGCCTGATGTCAACAGCCAGTGCAGTTGTTTATACCCTCCTCGGCTCTCCTTTTAAGTCCCAGGCTTACATCACACTATCTTCTCTACAGTCATTATAGTTGGGACTAAAATGTGCCAATAACATTTTCCTAGAGACCATCTGGTGTCCAAAGTCACGAGAATGTTGGCTGCTCTGCCTGACCTCACATGCAGTTAATCTTAAATGTGTTACTCTTCGTTTAGTGGAGGAGAAAATGAAGTCAAGAGTGTCTCCTTCGGTCGCAAAGAAGGAAAGTTTAAAAGAAAAAAAGAAACATTTGAAATAGATGTCAGAACAGTAAGTGATAATACCTAACCCTGTGGAGCTGCGGTTGAGAGCTTAAAAGCTCCTTTCTCCTTTCTAATTTTCAGATGAAGGCTAATTATTACACAGCAAGGTTCAAATTCAAAAAAATAACAGTAAAAGTTGCAACACGAGAATTGAGACAACAGACGAGTGACTATAGAGAAACACCCCTTTATTTTGGTCACGGTTGAATTTTTAAACCAGATCTTCCTTTCCAAGGAGTGAAAGTCCTGCCTGCTGCTGTGAGGGGTTCAACCCTGCAACCCGTGTGCTGCCGGAAACTTCCCCGCAAGCCGCTTCCCCGCAGCTGGGGTGTCTGCTTGCCTAAGAGCCTCCTGTTGGGGTTTGCACGTGAGGGGCACGTCTCCTCGCCCTGCTGTTGCAGGATGCTCTGCATTGCCCCTCCAACAACAAGCCGTCTCTAGCTAGGGCAAAGTGGATTTACGCCTCCTTCACATGTGCGACACCCTGAGCCTCGCCAGAGGCTGCAGCCGTAGCCACCAGCTCGAATAACCAGCATCTGCACCCTCTCCTGTAAATAACAAGTCTGTACGGCTAGATGGGGATGTCTTCACCTAGCGGTATTCTCGGGACGTTTTTCCTCTTTCTCTTCCACACAAGACTAAATCCATAATTTTCAAGCTGCTCAGTGGGATGGTGGAGAATCGTTTCTTCCATGCTTTAAGGAGAACCCCAACATATAGACGATGCTCAGAGCAAATCCTTTGACCACATTTATCCTCATTCTACAGGGAACTGAATAGAGCCCTTGTCTGCCAGCATTAGGATTCATATAATCAGACATGGTTACTTTATTTGTATTTATTTTTATCCACTGAAAGAAAATAGCATTCCTTTTCCAGAAGAGATTAATTTTATTTTATTTTTTCCAGAGAAAGCAGCATACCCCAAATTGGAAGATGTATACTTAAGGACATTATAACACTGAAAATAAAACAGCAACCACAAATCCAGCAAGAAGTCTGGGGATTGTTCTGAAAGGCAAATAATAAAATGACATTTTACTGGTGATGATGCCTATTCTAGACAGACAGTGACAGCTGAGTGTCAGTGATGGATGAAGCAATTCCTGTGTGTGTATACATAGGCACTAGCAAAGCCACCAGGACTTTGTATTCTTTCCAGTGATGTTAATTGGGGTTTTGCCATTAAAATTAGCTTGAGCAGACTTAGGCCCCTAATTACCATGAATCTAATTGTACACAACTACAAGAAAGAATTTAAATAAGTAATATTTTTAAGCCTCTTCAACTATATGAATGAGTATTTGACACCCAACCAAATGATTTTAAAGTGAGATACCCAGAGACCTCCCAAGCTCAGACCTAGCTGGAGACCGGGAATGAATTTGCTTCCAGAGGCATTAAGCATATAATTGCAAGGTGGCTTGATGCCACCTGGATAAAAGAACCCAGATGAGCTGCAGATGTCAGGTGTCCAGTCAACCTAAAAAAAACCCCAAACCAACTGCACAGTACTGAAGATGGATATAGCATTGTCCAACCTGGGCTTTAGACAAGGTAAATATCTGAAGAGATCATTAACATCGGGGGATGAAAGAATGAAATACTCCTTTGGTAAGTGGTTGTTTTTAATTAAATTGCAGATGTGTGAAGCTGCTAAAAGATTTAGTACATTATAAACCTTGAAAAGATATCTTAATAAGCCTACCATTGGTAGTATATGTAACTACCACTGGTACATAAAAACATATGCACACCCTCTTATTTGCACAAAATTACTGCCATTAAAAAAACAAGTGCTGATGAGGCAATGTTGCAACCCTCTTTACCTTTGATCAAAGTATTTCTTGTTGTACCTTTGACTTACTGAATTCTAAGATGGGGAAAAGCATTTAAATGGTTTAAGAGACCTAACTGTTTCAGAGACTGATGCTGAAAATAAATGACAATTCATCTTTTCTATGCCAAATTTCATAGCTAAGCACTGTAATCTATTTCTTTATTGTAATCATTTGATAGTGATCTATGCACTATGCTCAAGCTAAAACTATTAGATCAACTTTTATAAAAGACTTTTGGCTGACAAAGTCTGAGAGAAGATAGCAATACCAGAATTCCTGCTAATAGTTGTTACTTCATGTGGCTGAACTTACCTGAGTGGGACTAGAGTACCAAGGTGTTCACAAGAAGATATATTAATAATGATTCATTTAAGGCACTGAAGTCCCTCTCAGCTTGCCCCATGGGATATGCTTTTCATCCCACACCTTTAAAATGAGCAGGGATAGTAGCAACCCAATGATAATCCCACTTGCAAGAAAACTTGGAAGTTTACTTTCATTTCAAAGTGAGCTTAGGCATTTTGACGTGCGTAAGGTATCTGATCTTACTTGTTTTAGGAGTTCCATATTAATACACAAAGTTATATAATTTATAGTTAATTGTGAAAAATTTTGCCATTTATATATAGACCCGTATCTTCTGATTTATTTATCCTGAGCGATATCAAGATTAATAGGGTTATACTAAATCTCATTGCCTGTGAATGCAATTACCAAAAATTTGACATGTAGTTCAACAGGAGCCTTCAGCAGGTCCTGCTGCTGGATACATGTTGCTATATTAGAACCTCCCTGCTCAAGTGCAGACATTAATTTTTACCAGTGTTTAAATTAAATGTTTGATTCTGCACCACAATAAAGTAAATTGAAGGGAACAGTGGGGATCAATGCTATTCATATTATTTCTACATTATGCATACATCTGGGGCTTTACCAAGACAGAAGGATATGAATTTCTGACAGTTACTCTTTTCTTCCTCCACTTAAAATATGTGCGGTATACATATGTATTTATAGGCAGATTGTATTTAAGCATATTATATTTATGTTGTATGTGTTTTATATGCATCTGCATACATGCGTTTGAAGATAAAGTAAAACCATGAAATGAGAAATTTTCCCTTTATTTACACTGTTTTCCACAACCAATAGGTATGTGAAAAGGTGATTAAAAAATCACTGCAACTCAAAATAGGCTATCAGGCAGTTCCCTCATCTAAATGAATGCCTATGTTTCTGGAAAAAATAGATTGCCTTTTGAAAAGGATGAAGGTACCTTCTGCTGTGACTAATCTTATCCAACCATCTGAGAATGGCATAGCAGGAAACAATTTATTGAGTGTAATTATTCATTATGCAGGTAGCAGTAAATAACAAACATGAGCTTCTTAGAGTATACAGTCAGTAGAAGAAATACCTAATTACTGAGGATTTTTCCAAGTCTCTTTTTAGACCAGAGTCAACATCCAGCTCTTAGGAATACTGCATCATGATCTGCTGTGGAAAGACTTTGGACCAACAAATCAGCATTGGATATTGTCACTGTATTTCTGTGACAGTGATAAAATGGATAATATAGCAGAATATGGATAATATAGCAGTCTCATTTTATGAAATATAAGAACTCATAATTACTCAACCAAGTTGTTAATATAATATAAAATAATCCTAATTAAATGTTTCTGCTGCATTATCCTCTTCTCTGGCTGTATAAAATGTATATTGTTTCAATTACAGTATTTTGGAATCTATCAATTCATCATCTTCTGGATGGCTATTGTCAGAAACTATACGAGCTTGAGATAAAAGGTGGGTAAAAATGCTATTTAGACTTCACAGTCCCTCCAAAAGGAAATCAAGTATTCATTACATTGATCTCTTCAGCATATAGAAAGGGAGCCTAAATGTGCCTTCCAGAAATTTGGCATATGCAACATACAGAATGCCAGTACTAATGTTCCTCACTTCCCACTATTCTGCTCCCTTTTTGTCTTCTTCGGCTGCTTCAAACAGTGAGATGACTCTTCTGGTAAGAGGTTGGTTGTTATTTCTTGGCCTCATTCTCGTAAGATAAGAAGTTACTGGAAATAGTCCGTAGCTGTTGTTCCCCTGAGAAACTTCCTATTTTTGGAATGGGTTCCTTCCTGTCCCTCACTCTATCAATGTCTATCAATACTGAATTATCTTTCAAGGACCTGAAGACCCTTGAATTTTATCATTTCATTTTAATCCCACATAGATTTTTACTTTTTTTAAAGTCCTTGGGTATGCAAATGCATTAAAATAATAATTTTCAATTTTTAATTAAATATTTTAAAAGCTATTTAATTTCTTAGTACTAAATTGCTATTCTTAGCACCTTTATTCTAAACATCAAGGAAGTTTAAAGCAAAGACAGTGCTGGTAGCATCACCTCTGTTTTTTACTTCCTCTTTCAGAGCCTTGAAAGATTTGCAAATATATCACCTGGATAGTTTGCTTTATACCGTCTTTTAGATTCTTTGGTGGATATGTGAAGAATTTATATGGCTGATAATCCTATAGACAATGCCACATTGCCTAGCATTCTGAACGCTTGACCAAATATAAATCATATGTGTTAATGGGCTAGTGAATAGTTACACTGGGTTTTTGCATATTTTCTTCCTTGTGTGCTGGTATTTTTAACAGTGGTAACAGCTGTTCCGATTGCAATTTTATATTTAAAATCAAATTGAATGACCTTTACCTAAATGCAGACTCAATTTTGCCATCCTTCTTTATTGCTGGTACCACACCAAGAAATATGGAATAATCCCCCAGTAATAGCATTTTATTCAAGACTGTTCAGTGGGTTTCTAGGTGACCTGGATGCGTTATTGCATGATATTTCATCTCCTTCATTCTGCCTCTTTTGCTCAACATATATATTATTTAAGCTGTAGGTTGGTGTCTTCCCATACCTTTTGCAGTTTTCGATGTCTTTCCTTCTGTAAATATTCTTTGCCCTCCCACTTTATGGCTCTTCATTGTCATGGTATGAGCTTCGTCCACTGCTTCTCTCAGTTTTGTCATTCTCATATTTACAGTATCGGTGTTACTGGATGTGGTATCTCCTCCGATGCTAGCATATACATTCTAGTGCTGCTTTTTTATGTTTGGGGTTTTTTTATGCTTTGAATTGAGTTATAGCTTTCACTGGTATTAGACTTTGCTCTGACAACTTAGGATGCCTTGCATCTATTATCTATCCTAGCTTATATTCTTCTTAAAGCCCTATGCTCACAGTTTGATCACACTATGAACTGCATCAAAAATAAACTCCACGTGTTTCCTTTTGCTCTTTCCATTCTCCTTTAAACGTTACTTTTTAAATACAATATGCCTATTAAATGAGCATCAATTTTTTGCGTCTTTATGTGTAATCCATCTTTTCCATGTCAGTCACAGATAGCACATAGACTATCAGATGTCCAAACCTTTGAATTCAGTAATACATGAGTGTATCTGAGTTTCCACAACTGATTACTCTTAAGCTTGTCATAGGGATTACAAATCCCATTGTATTTCATTGACATTTCTGCAGCTTCAGTTTAGCAGTTCAACCCTGCTGCTGCTTCTTGCACATTCTGAATACCTCCTTGTACATAATCATTCTTTTCATCATTTTGTAGGTATTCCTGGTGTTGGGGTTTTTTTTTTTATTTTTACAATTTCTGTTCAGGATCCTTGACATTTAATCCCCACCCTTCTTCAGCTCCCACTCCAGCCTTAACTTTCCATTGCATTTCTCCTTATTACTTCCCCAACTTTTCATCAGCTTTCCTCATAGCTAGCAGTGCAAAGGGATTTGGAAGGCTGTTGTATTTATTTTTTAATTTCTCTGTACTCTCTGTCTGAAGAAAAAACACATAGTTCTGAAGCAAGGAAAAGGCAGAGTCCCCAGCATCCTAAGTATGAAAGGTCAGCCTGATCCAGGAGCTTTCAGAAAACCTTATTAAACGCCTGTTACACATTACATTTTCTTTTAAAGTTCCCAAATGCAAATGCAACAGCCACCAAAAGCAAGAACAAATGCTTACGGCTCATTAATACAAGAAATAAACCAATGCATAGACTGGAAGTGCTTTGAGATAGGAAGGCCGCTGAATATTTGACAGAAATTATTATTTTCAAATTGCGTGGCTATTTCTAATTCTCACAACAGTCCTTTGCCTCCTCCCCCCACTGGGAAGTACTATTCTTGCCACAGAATTCATTAATTTTAATTAAGAAATCGATGTGAAAAAACAACACATTTTGCTACTACATTTTGAAATTCACATTCTTCTTGCTTCTTTCTTGGAGTGGGAAGAGGAGACAAATTCAGTATGACAAACTTTAATTTGCATAGTTTTGAAGCCAGGGACATGGAGTCACTCCAAGTCAATATGGAGATGCTAGGTTATCATGTCCATGTACACTTGTTCATACGCAGCACCATCTGATGCTTATGTGCTAAACAGAAATACTGGCGTTAAGCTAAAGTTGTCACACAATTCAGCAAGGTTTGAAAATAATTATGGCACACAGTTTGGATCTGATCCCAACCCTCACGGATGTCACACAATTTCCATAAAGCTGAAACTTAAAAAAAAAAGAAAAAAGCCAAACTAAAAACCCATAAATTTAAAACTTTGGGTAGTTGTAGACAACAAAACGGAGTAACTCACTTAAAATAGCAAGGAGTGGAGAATTGTGGGTAAATACTTTGAAATTAATTTCTATTTTCATTTGTAATAGTCAGGCCAAATTCTGCAGTGTTTAAAAGTTTGTGCTTTCTGCTAACTTTCTTCTGGCAGCCTGTGAGGCTGGTTCCAGCCCTGTTCTCTGCCAGATAAAGCGCAGAGAGGAAAACATCTGCCTCTGTCTGCCAGGGCACTGAAGACATGTCTAACCTAAAGTATGTGAATACTCCTTCCAGAGTGGGAATTGGTGCTATTAAGCACAAAAGAGGCCAGACATTGTTTTCTTTTGTATCAGGATACCTTTATGTCACTGCACTCTACCAAAACCACGTGAATCGAATTGCTATAGATGAGAGACTGATCCAACACTGCTGTAAAATCATTGACATTTACACGAAGAGCTTCCCTGTCAGGCACACTATTTCAGGGGGGAGGCAGGGCAGTGGGATATGAGTTGATGTCGGCTAAAAAGAACAAACTCTTCCAACCAACTCCTGTCTCATGCCTTTCTTTCGCAGTGCTGGGAATTAATTTGTTTTCGGTATAGTGCCACTGTTTCTAGTCAGGTTTTGGATCCCAAATGCCATTTTTAAAGAGCCAGACAGAAGATGCAACACAGCCAAGGAATCTGTTCTTCTCAGACCCCAGACCTGCACTGCCAAACTGCAGTTGTCTTCATGCAAAGGCAAGCACCCAGCACATGGCTCCCCCTCTTCCTAATGCTCCTTGGCCGTTCAGGCTGCATCCATTTGTGAATCGGGTCCTTCATTCTTCACATGGATGGGGCTCTTCAAACAATTGAATCCTACTCAAAACAGAAGGGCAGTTTCTAACCCACATTTTGGAGATGGAGGGATGCACAGCGCAGAAGGTCTGTAATGGTTCATGTCAAAATGCGCAGTGTACTGCAGACATCTGTTCTTAGTGTGCCTCTGCATATGCTGCCTACAGCCAAGACTCCAGCAGCAGGGCAAGACCAGCAGCGCTGTCATCCCACTGTGGTCCCAGAAGGACATAAAGCCGTGGGGATTATCTAATGTTTCTGTAAGCGATAAAAGAAAAGGGAAAGTCTCAGCATGCCCCTGTGCTCCTTAAATTGAAAAGGAACTGGAATTTTTTTATTTACTGATTTTTAAAAAGCAATACCAAAACACAAATGTTTCAAAGGGCTGCAAAGGGGAGAAAGGGGAATAAAATTATACTGCAAAAAGGTATGGGATATTTATTACCAGTGCTTGTTCTGCACCTAGTCTGCATTCCTAACGTATTCATCTACTCAAATCAATAAGGGTTTGGGGTATGCAAAGAATCTGGGACTGGGTTTAATTTTCATGCTAGTCAAAGTGATTTTTCTTCAATCTATCATATACTGTATTTGACATATGGCTTTTCTCTCAATCAGTAATTGACTGGTACACGCTTTGTGCTCCAGTGAAGGTAGATTTAATACACTGGACATCAGTGTGAGCTATTTTTGTCTTTTGAATGACAAATGTAATTTTTGTAAATTGTATTGTACTATTGTTTCTACTAATTTCACATTCTTCACCAGCTCTTTGGTCCCTCGTTTCATAACTAATATTTTACTCCAAGTGAACAAGGATCCTGAAGACATCAAAGGTGTCTTGACATCTCTCAATAGACCATGACAGCCTCCTTCATTCTCCCTATTTCTTAATGTGGAGACAACCAGTGAAGGAAGAAACACAGGACTGTGGTAAACAGAGTTAGGAAAAGTGACTCACTGTTTTTTCAGTGATGTTACCAGTGGATTTTCATTGCCCAGATTAAGTGGACTAGGGGATTGAGCAATTTACCTAACCAACTAGCGGAGAGATGCACACATTAGAAGAAAGTGTAACAGTCATCTTCCATAAGATTTTTTTTTTTTCCCTCAAACTGATTTTTTGGCTCAAACTTAAATTCATTTTTCTGGTTTTAAAGTAATTTTGAAACTTGATTTTGTGCCTATTGTTTCTTTATGAAAATGAAGGATTTTGATGAACACAACTCTTAAAAATAGATCTAGAGAAACATCCTAATTAACATTCACTATTTTCTCAGTCTTCTAAAAATTTGCCCTATTTGCTGAAGCTTTGTATTCGATTCTCTTAAGAATTTATTTTAAGTTCTTAAGACTGCTCACTGCAAGCCCTTCTTGGCTGTATTTCTGACTGCAAGCTTCCCTTTACTTTTTTTTAACTTCTTATATGACTGAGAGAAGCCAAATGAGAATCTTTTACTGGCAGTCTTAATATGAACAACATAGCAACTGGAGCTGCAGAGCACTACTTCTTGGCTAAAAACAGGTGGTGAGTGTACAATGTGGAGGAAAGAACAGGAGGAAAGGGAACTGCTAGGTCTCAATTTTCTTTTTCTTGAATGTTAAACATGCATGAAGTTAATCTGATAGAAGAGGAGATTACAAGAAACAGGATGGGTCTAAAACGTGTTATAGATTCTCAGGGTATCCAAAAAAACAGCCAGGAGACTGTCCTTTCCCTCATTTAGGAGAAAGATCCAAACAATTTGCTTGAAGGCAGTGCACAGAATAGGACTGTAATTCTCCCATATAATAATAAAACAATAGCCTTGCTAGACTACTAATGGGGGGAGGGAGGGAAGGGATATTTAGAGTTAGCCTCCAGGATTGTCCTCAACAATCATTAGCTGCCCTTCCTCATCTGCATTTCTACTTAAGGGCAACACAGAAAGAGAGGAAACATAAGGAGACGAAAGGGCTGGAGTTTAGGAAGAGGCAACTGCAGGACTGCTGCTGGGGGATGTCTTGTGCCTGGTATTTGTTGCGCCAAATGGACCACGGGAAGGCAAAAGCCTGAGGGAGCACAGACATGGGATCGGTCTCACACCCGCAGTAGCAACAAAACTTCCAGCCTTGGCTGTCCTTCCCACTAGCAGGGGAGCTAGATCCACAGTATGGACGCTGGGTAGGAATGGCTTTCTAGGTGACCTTCACGTTAACCAAAGTGATCAAGGTGCGTAGATATAGCGGAAATCTTGACTTCTTGCTGTGTTTTGTAAGTTCCCATATATCCCTTTTTTCAAATGCTGATTTTTGTCATTAATTTTAATTGGATTAGCTCTAACATTGCCGTTAGAGGCATTCTCTTAATACAGCAGAATAAAATGAACCAGCTTGCTCTCTCTAAATACTTTGCCATTTTAAGTGGAGTACCAGGAGAAAAAAACCACACAAAACAAAACAAAAACGAATGTCACGTTACAAATGCAATGAAACAAACAGCAACATGAATCCAGCCAATGAAAAATGCATTTCTGTTGATGCTCGAGGGCATATGAGAAGTGTTAAAATATATGAGTGAGGAAATGCACTCAGTCAGATGTACAAATGACAACGTTTTGGGGAAAGATTCAAAACATTGTGAAAGAAATTCCAACAGGCATCAACAAGCAGAACAAATACACTTTCTCAGATATGATGTCTGGGAGGTTTCGCAGTAGCTCATTTGACCATATGAGGTGATGATATATCAGGAGATAACATTTTTACAATCCCAGCCTCTGCAGAAAAAAAAAGGATATTAAAATTTGCAGTAATGATGCTCATCATCTTAGTTTTGGATAAATCAGTCACATTGAATTTTCTGTGTGTCACTAGCACAATTTTCCCTTGGTATTTCTACCACCTGTTGCAAAGAGTAGTTTCTACTTACCTTTTTTATTTTCTTTAATATGTCACATTCAGCTTCATCACAGTCTTCAGATGACATTTTGTTTTCTTGTATGGAAATACCACTATTTTCTATTCCTACTAAGGATAAACTTTTCCCAGGCTTTTTCAGTATCTGCCTCATTTTTTTCTCAGTGACTGTGCACTTCGTGGCACAGCCAGTACTAAACCACTACTGAGAAACTAAAGGTTTTCTTCTGCTGCATAGTGACAGGTTCACCGTGGTTAAGGAAAATGCAGTAGCTCTTAGGTGGTGATGTACTTCCCAGTTTGGGTGCTATTTGGCTTTAGAATCTAATTTAAAATGAAGCATGCTAGCAGCAGCGACCTCAACCCATGCATAATTCAGACCCTAATCCACTTCAGGGAAAGATTTCTGAACTGCCGCTTCAGTGCTACTGCTATTATTGCAGGGTCTAGTCCTAAGATACTAACTATGCATAATGGAAGAAGTCCCACAGAAATCAACATCTTGCTTGCATGGATGCTTGTTTAAAGGTTGCAGGGCTGGAACCTTCTCAGGGGACCTCTGCTGCACAGCTCTTCCTATTGACTCTGCAAAGAATTGACAATAGAGGTAGAAGGCAGCTTGGTACATATGGGACTGGGCTTCAACTGCTTGTTACTGCTCTCATGTAAGAGTCTTGTTCACGACTGAAGGGGGAAAAGGTTTGTCTCACTCAGTTTTCCTTATGCAGTGTCTATCGTGTTCAGGTCAATCTCTTCAGCTCTTTGACTTGGAAGGACCCTTGACTAGGTATACAGTTGTTGCAGCTGTGACTTATGACAGCATGAAGAGTACTCTCTGCAAATTTGCGCACAACACTGAGCTGGAGGGGGAGCAGCCAACGCGCTGGAGGGCAGGACTGTGATTCTGAAGGACCTGGTCAGGCTGGAGGAATGGTCTGGCAGGAAACTCACAAAGTTCAAGAATGCAAATGCAAATGCAAATCTTGCACCTTGGGAGTGATTATCCCATGCACCAGTACAGGCTGGGGGGTGACCAGCTAGGAAGCAGCTCTGCACAAAAAGACCTGGTGGTCAAGGCGGGCAGCAAGCTGCACAAGAGCCAGCAATGCACCCTTGCAGCAAAGGCGGCTAAGAGCATCCTGGGCTCTCTTAGCAAGAACGTAGCCAGCAGGTCCCGGAGGGTGATCCTCCACTTCTATTCAGCACTTGCGAGACCATTTCTGGAGTGCTCTGTCCAGAATTTTGGCTCCCCAGTACAGGAAAGATATTGATATACTGGAGTGAGTCCTGAACAGGGCAATGAGGATGGTCAGAGCACTCGATGTATGGGAAGATGTTGAGAGAGATGGGTTTGTTCAGTCCAGAGAAGTAAAGGCTCAAGGAGACCTTATTACTTCCTGACCAGAGGACACAAAAATGATGGTGCCAGACTTTTTGCAGAGGTGCATGGTGATGGGACACGAAGCGATAGGGAAAAGTTGGAACACAGTAAACTCTGATTAGACATTAGAAAAGCTTTTTTACCAGGAGGGCGTTCAAACACCATGGCACCAGGGCTCGGAGAGGCTGTGGGAACTCCATCCTGGGAGATGTTCAAGCCTCAAGTGGACACAGCCCTGAGCAACCTGATCTGATTAGACCTGGTTTTGAGCAGTGGGTTGGGCTAGATGACCTCTGAAGGTCCCCTTCCAGCCTAAATTATTCTTTGAGTCTATGGCCTATGGATGTAGTGGTACAATGTATGAGAGAGAGAGAGTGCCAAAAGAAAAATAGAGAAGTCAGAGGGAAAGGAAAAAAAAAAAAGTTGTAACAGTCAAAATACAAACTGGAGAAAAAACAACAGAGAAAGGGTAAATGCTGGTGCTGTGGTGATATCCTAAGAAAAAATACTTCTGTTGAGAAATGGGGTGTCATTTTAGAGATTAACTACTACAATGTTTACTTTTATAACATTCTTAAGTATCTTAGAAAAATACTACACATTGGAAATGCTTTAAATTAGAACTAGTCTATTTTAAATTATATGTAGAATAATATATTGTATTTTAAAAGATACTGTTGTTCCAAAGTGTAACACTTAGAAGTCTGGAAATGACGAGATTTAGACTGATTTAATTCAGCTGTTTCTACATATGTACTGAATAATGTTAATGGTGGCATACTAACTTAACACACGAGAATGAGCTATGTTCCCGGAGGATCCCTGCCTCTCCATGGCAATGAAGCAGGCAGTCAGTACTTCTCAGAAGCTTTACTATTTATTTATTGCATTTTACCTCCATACTGACTTTTTATTGAATACAACAGTATTAATTCTGTTGGGATACTTCCATGGTCTTTGTGACTTTAGCATATGGGTTCTCATAAACAGTAATGAATACCTCTGTCAGATTTGGAGATGGTATATTTTTTTCTGTTTCCTAAGAGGGATTTCATGTACAGACTGATTGAGAATTGTCAAAACTGCCTACTGATGGTAAGAGAAATCTGGGTGCTTTGCACTTGATATTTGGGAATATTTAACAAGCTTGCAATATCTTACATGTTAAAAACATCCTTGTAATTTATTTCATTTGTCAACATAAGCTCCAAACCTGAATCCAGGTAAGTCATTCAGACATTTAAAAAATGAGTAATTTGTGCAGTGGAAATGCACATTGTGTGAAATTACACTGACCCGCCACTTATATCATCAGCAAAGGTCAGAGCTTCATAGTGACACAGAGGAGATCCTTATCATTTGAACTAATAGTTTCAGTAGCTGTTCCTTCTGTGGACTGACGCCCCAGGGAGGCAGGGCACAGGCTTTTCCAGTTGATTTCATATCCATTCACTAAAGGAAAAAAGATGGTCGCAGTAGTCCTTAAGTCAAAGACAAATTTCCAGGCAATGGTGCTTGCTACTTTGTTCTGAACTCTATTTCCGTTTTTCCTTGCTGTCTTTTCCTATTTTGCCTCTATTCACTTAATCTTTGCTTGTACATTTACGCTGTCTCTGCCTCCTTCTTTCCAGCCCTCCTTGCCCTCTGTGAAACCTTGGCTGCCTTCCTAACCCTTGAACCCTTGATGTCTGACGGTGCCTTAGGACCAAGCGGTCACACCACTTGGGCTGCTTCTCCCGTGCCCCTTGAGCAAAACATCTCTGAGGCGGGGGGGACATCTCCATTCCCACAGCAGGCTCTCCCAGGTACTTTCAGGCACAGTGGGTGGCTGGAAGATGAAGGCTGGAGCATGCCCAAGCATCCATTTGCTGATACACCATTCATTCAGACACAGAAGCTGTAAATGGATGCAGCACGCTCACTACAGATGAAATCCTTGGAGAATTTAAGATGCAAACACATTTCTCTTGAGCACAGCAAACTGCAGTGCGGTGTGCAGGTTGTGGTTGGGTTTGTGTTTTGTGGGGGCTGTACATCAACTTTCTGCTTCTCAGTGAGAAACCTGTTGAAGTTGTTGGTTTTCTTTTTTTTGTAGGCAGTGAAAATATGTATTTTTCAGACTACATATGATTGAACTTTAGCTGGAACTTTAAAAAAAAAAAAAATCAACTTGAGGCAGGTATCTTCCAGAGGCAACTCCAGCCCAAACAGCAAAGGTTTAATAAAGTAAAAACAAATTAAGTCTTGTACAGAAAGTGCTGGCTACATTAACTATAGGCACCAGTGTTATTTCTGTATATAATATCCCGAGTTTTCATATATCCTAGTAAACTGTTGACATTTTCTTCTCCTTTTTATGAAATACTAGAACAGAACCATGATTCTGCATTTCAGACAGTTTTGACATAGTGTGTTTAGCTTGGTACACCTATGCTCTTTATCAATTTTTAAATCCTTTCTCATTTTTTTAAATTATATTTGCTATGTTCTTCCAATAATTAACATTTTACAATTGGGAGGCAATAGAAACATGACTCAGACAAACTAATTGGCTAACATATTAATGTCTGGTACGTAACTACTGAAGTAATACCAGACATTATAAAAAACAAAAAAAGCCCCAAACCCAAACATCTAATTTTCTTCCAAGTTCTAGCAGTAACAGGTCAAGGAAATGCATTTCTTCTTCAGGATTAATTACAGACCGGCGTTAGTTGATTGACAAATACCTGTGGCTTAGAGCCCTTACAAATACACACCTAACTTCTGCTAATATCACGCAGTTTGTATATGCACTCTAACACACCTACTATGGTATCGGGGCACTGAGCTTTGGTGGTTGTGTTTTTAACAGAGGAGGCACCTAAATACTTAAGGAGAAATTGTTGCAATACATGTAAGTGTTCTCTAACGTAATGGCACTGGGAAACCAGGACTAGACCTCATACGCTAACTCCTATAAACAGCTGTAAGAGCAAAGCTGTTTGTGCTCCGAGGAGCTTGCAGTGTAAATAATATTCTTTCTTTCTGCTTCTGCCTTAAAGGACTATGAACCGAGTGAAATGAAACTTGGAATAAAGTTGTGTAAACCATTAGGATTTAATCCTGCACCTTTTGAAATTAATGAGAACATTCCTACAGTTAGAAGGAAGATGGAGATCTTAGAAAGAAAACTGAAGTTTTGGGGAAAAAAGCTAAATAATATTTAATAGGGATTTAATAATTAGCACTTATGGGACAGATTTTTTCTGTTTCTTCACTAGATGATGGCTTTGCTGGCTTGATTTCTCTCTTCCCGTTTTATAGTTCTGCCTCAAATGTAAGTAGCAGCATTCGCTTTCAAGTCTGCGGGTTGAATCTTCCTCCTCTTCTTTTTTAATAATCCTTAATGGACATTATACTCCAACTTCGTGTGTGTGTTTCTATCTCATGAGGGAGAGCTGCTTTAGACAGTGAATTATACTAGTACCCATGTTTAATAACTAACCAAAACATGTGCCCTTGACAGTCTCAGCACCGTAATGCTAATTAAGCAAAATAAACAGAGATGAAATGAAAACCGGGCAAAGTACTCATCCTTCCTCAGGGTTTAATTCGGGCTCAGAAACGCCGCTGACAGGAGAGGGGAGCGGCAACTGCAAGTACGTCCGCGGACGAACAATGAAACGCTGCATTCCTCTTTTTTAAACCGGCCACTAATAACCGTTGATTTAAAAGGTCACTTCAGAAAAGGAATCAAGGTCAGACACCGCTAACCCTGCATCCGAGGCCGCCTTTCGTTTCTCCCGGTTCCTCGCCGTAGCGGCGCGGTAACGCGGAGCTGGCAGCGGGGGCGGGTGGGACCGGGCTTGCACAGCCCCCGCTGCCCTCCACGGCACGGCCCGCCCGGGACACCCTTCGCTTCCACGCGTGACGCCTGGCCACGCGGGCAGGGTTACGGCGCGCACGACCACGGGTCTGCTGGGCAGACCGGTGCCCCCTCCCTCCCACCCACCCCCTCGGCGCGGCTGAGGACGGCAGCGGGGCCGGGGGCGGCCGCTCGGGGGCGGCGGGGCGGGCCGGGAAGCGGGGCGAGCGGCTCCCAGCGCCGCCTGCGGCGGGGGGAAAGTTCCCCAAACTTCGCTCCGGCGGGGCGGGGCGGGGCGGAGCCGGCGGGATCCGCGCCCCCGCCCCGCTCCCGGCCCCCGCGCACACGGCGCGGCGGCTCCCGCCCCTTCCCCGGCTGAGCGCGGGCCGGGCCCTACCGCGGCCGCCGCCTCCCCCGGTAGGGGCGGGCAGGGGGCGGAGCGTGTCGGGCCGGGCCGGGCGGCGCCGGGGGGAACGAGGGGGAGCTACTGCACCTGATACACCGGGGCGGGAGCGCGGCGAAGGAGGGAGGGAACGGCGCTGCCCGCCGCCTGCGAAAGCCTCTCCCCGCCGTTAGTCAGCGCCGGTCTCGCTGCTTCTCCCTCCTCCCGCCCCTTCTGCGCGGAGCTGGGTTCTCGCTCCTGTTCCCCTCGGGGCCGGCGGCAGCGCGTCCTCCTTCTCCTCCGCCCCCAGGCCCCATGGCTTCGGCCGGCAGCGGCATGGAGGAAGTGCGCGTCTCGGTGCTGACTCCGCTGAAGCTGGTGGGGCTGGTGTGCATCTTCCTGGCGTTGTGCCTGGACCTGGGAGCCGTGCTGAGCCCCGCCTGGGTGACGGCGGACCACCAGTACTACCTGTCCCTCTGGGAGTCCTGCCGCAAGCCCGGCAACTTGGACAGCTGGCTCTGCGAGTCGACGCTGCACAGCGGTGAGATACGGCTCGCCCCGGCCCCCCCCCGGCTCCGCTCCCCCTCCCGCCGGCGGCACCCCGATCCCGCAGCCGCCCTCTGCCTGGCCCCTGCTCCGTCCCTCCTTCGGCCCTTTCTGCCTTCCCGCCCCCTCCCCTCGGCCGCCTCCCGCTCCCCCGGCCGCACCCCGGGCGCTGAGACTTAGCTCCCCCCCCCCCCGTGCTCTGGCTGCCCTGCCGGCATTCCCCGAACCGCCTCTCCTTCACCCTTGTCTCCTCGGGGACCGTGTCCCAGCCCCTTCCCGGGACCAGCCCCGCCCCGGACCGGAGTAGTGCCCGGGGCCCTGCCCCCGCCATCTCCCGCTCCCCCTCCGGGCTTCTCGCCTCGCCCGCTGCCGCCCCTGCTCCCCACCCGGCTCCCCGCTCCGGCCGCCGCCGGGAAAAGTCCCCGGCACCTTTGTCCTCCTGCCCTCCGTACCTCGCCCGTTCCCGAGCCGCTTCGTCCATCCCCATCATCCTCATCCTCCTCCCTGCCTCCCCGGTCCCGGCGCTTGCCCTTCCCGGGCTGCGCGGCCCCGACCCCGCTTTTCCCTGGCTTGCGGGTTGGGGCGAAGGCGGCGGCGGTCTCTGTCAATAGCGTGTGCTGGAGGGGGGAGCACTCAGAGTCCGTGCTCGGCTCGTCCCTCTGCCTGCGAGATGGTCTAGGGAGCAGGAGAGATGTGAGGTTGGCTTCTGTGAGCGGAAGGGGTGACTGATTTCATATCTGCCTTTGACTGCGTTTTCACAAAACATCCCGAGTTTGGACTGGTTTTGATTTTTCCGTGTGGCAGTTGTTCTCATACAGCGAGAAGCTGTTGGGGATTAAGTATCTTTTAATCCCCCCATCCCCCGAAGTCACTAGTCTTGGAAAGTTGGGGCTTCCTAACCAAAAACCGATTGTCATTTTGTCCGGAGTGAGGACGCCTGGACTCTGGCCCTCTCTCCGTCCCCCTGGGTGTGCTTGTGTGTGTCTTTCTCTAGCAAGTACTGATCTTCCCATCGTCTTTCATACTCCTTTGCCTTCCTGCCACACTCCCTGTTTTGATTTCATGATGCTCATTCGTTCTTTAGCTTCCTAGGTCTTTGGTCAGAGATTTTTTTTTTTTTTTAATTTTTTTAATGTCATTTCACTATTGCTTGGAGTACTTAAAAAACGGGTTGTGAATGATATAAACAAGCTGCCTGTTGAATATTTTTCTGTAAATTCTTTTGTAGTACCAGAATTGTTTAGGTTTTTATGGGTTGTTTTATTTACTTTATGCCTGACTCCAACTTCTGGAGTCCCAGTAGAAACATTGACAAATGAAGCCAGCCTCTTCCCCCCGCCCCGTTTTCATCCCCATCCCTGTCCTCCCCACACACACGCTTGCACTGCTAAATCATCCATTTGGATCGCTGTGCTCTCCGGTTGGGTAAATCGTACAGGGACAAGATGTTTGTTTTGGGAAAGAAGGCAAGGGGCTGACTGTATATTCTAGATGCTCTCCTTTTTCCTCGCTTCTTTGAAATCCTTGTATAGGTTCTGCGAAATAACTGATCTCTGCTTGAGTAGAAATCGCACAGGTTCCTTTGCTGCTGTGCTTATTTTTTTTCTGTCATCGTGTGGAGTAATATCTGAGGGTTTGAATGTTGTTTGGGGTTTTGTTTTAAATTGCGTAATGCCCAAACGAATTGTAAAGAACTGTTGGTTTCGGTCAGTTACCAGGGTATCTACACAAACTTTGGAGAGCTTTCTCTTCCTTCCCCAGTATAAATGGAAATTTATGTAGGAATGTCAGCTTCTACGTGTCTCCTTAGCAACGTGAATCCTTTGCCCCTTCTCCCTGTCTCCTGAAATAGTATCCCCTTGATTGCAGAAAGACTTTTCAGATGGCTTGAATGAGAACCTGCTTCAAATCCCCCCCCCCACCTCTGCACACACTTTTTTTGGGCTCCCCCCTCAATCCATCTCCCCGTCACGCATGCGTGTATACATACATACACACACACACACACAAAAAAAAAAGTGGGACATTAAGAAAAGCAGGACAGCTTATGGAACAGCATAAAAGGACACTAATCTCTCTCGTTGCTTTATTGGTCACCTGTCTGTTTGTGGGAAGGTGGAAGATGAATGGGTGAGGATGGGTAGGAATGAAATGTAGTTTTGTTGGATGCTGTGTGTTGAAAATTTGCCCTCTCCTGGTGCTTTTTTCTACCCTGTGCAACAGTTCCTGCCTGTCCAGTTTTATTCAAGTTCCTTACTCATTTTCCTTAGATGCTTTCCAGTCTAGTGGAGCCAGGTTTCACAAGCTACTGGGGAAGAAGTGAATGATTGTTTTATTTGAGGTGACTGGAATAAACCCTTCATTTTCCTCATGTTTGGCACACAATGCTGCACTCTCAGGAGCCCTGAAATATGAGAAACCGTACTGTTCTCCCTTCTCCTTCTGCTAGTGTGTTACAATTCCCATTAAAGTCAATGGGAAGGCTCCCAGTAAGTTCACCAAGTTGGACTGGGCTCATATTTGAGACCATTTTGTGTGCTTGCCTTAATATTTTAAGTGTACTTTCCTCCTACTTCAAGAATCTAGCAAGCGGTATATTTTGGAGACAGTGGAGAGCTCCCACAGGGAAAGCTCTTTTAGCTTGATACCAGTGCAAGCAGCTTTGCAGCTGGCTAGCTGTGAAAAGCAGTAGCACACACAGGAAAAAGGCATCTTCACCCATGGTTTTAACAGATTTACTTCATCATCCCTGGAAGGAGAGCACCTCAAGTGGCACCATCAAGGGCAAGCTCATGCTAGAAGCTGTTAAAGCATATTTGAGGTTTAATTAAAAACCTTTGTTGTAATTAGATGTAGGACCCCTGACTGCTATCAAAAGGGCAACTTAGTGGTGGAGAGCAGAAGGAAATGTACAGAGCATGATTACATTGGCTGTTATAGCAGGAAATAATCCTTCTCGGTTTTCCTTCAGTGTTGCTAGTGCTTGGAGTATGTGTTCTTGCATTCATTCATTCACTGTTTTGAGGGCTTTTTTTTTTAATAGCTTGCAAGCAATCCTTTGCTCTCATACTGCTTTTAACATTGTGTTAAGTACTTCACAATATTGCTGGTTCAAGTATGTAAAATAGTCAAATTAATTTTTAGAAATCTGAAGGTTATAAAGTATCTCATCTTAATTTGGTTTTCTTCTTTTTGAGTCTTTAGGGTCTATGTAAATCACCTTTTCATTTTTTTCCTGTAACTGCAGGAGCTAGAAAGGTATTCTTGCATATGCCTCGTCTCCCTCTTCCCTTGATGAAATTCTAAAATTCCCACTAATAGCAACTTCAGGAGCTGAAAAACTAACGAAGTTGCCAGTATGGAAAGCTTCGTGATAAAATCTTGAGATCCAGCAGTGCTGCTTTACAGTTTCACCAGCTGTCTGGGCATAAAATTATTTTCTATGATCAAAGCTTGACTTGGCTAATGCCCAAGTTGTCTTTAAGTCATCTGTATTTTAAACTCATGTGCTAAACTTTAAAAAAAACAACAACAACAACAAAAAAAAACCCCAAAACCCCACCAAACTTACAGGGTTTGGAGTGTTCCTTTGATATCTTTCAAATGAAATTTTTTTAGACCTCATTTGAAGTGGATTTTGTCTAATTTGTGATGGTTCATTTGCAGATTTATCAGGAATTAAGTTATATATGAATATTTATTCCTACCACAACATCTACCTACAATGCATCTTCTGTACAACTGCGTGCCATCTCTGTACCTGTACAGGTAGTTGTCATCTTCTTGCAGAATTAATAACAGTAAATTTGAATTTTTGCAATAGACTACAGCCATTATAGTTCTTTAAATCAAAGATATGCAAATATGATGTGGAAGACATAAATGGTTCCATAGAATCTGATCTTCAGGTAAACATTGTGTATTTTGGCTTCAATACACGTATATGCTATTCATAGAAAACAATGGCTCCTTCACAGCATTTCAGTTTATTGTGAATACAGCATATATAAAAATAGGTTTGAATGGTTTCATACTGGTTAACTGTATTCATTCTGGTTTATGGGGGGCATATGACTTTGTTACTACTCAACCTGTATATTTGATTATGCAATGTTCAGTTTTCTATAAGATCATTATACCCTAAGAACTATCCATGAACGTTTGAAAGACAAAGCGATCTCAAGGAAATAAGCACAACAGGATCTCTGTGCATTTTTAACTTAGTGGTGAACAAACCGTAAAGGTAAGCTTAACTTATAGCATAGTGCTGTAAAATGAGTCTAGTTTTGTGCTTATAATTCTGTTCTAATTTGTTCTTAAAATAAAAAAAGCATCAGAGGCTGCTCATTTGGTAGCACTTGAAGGGGTTTAACCTTAATTATACATTAGATGCAGATATCTGAATTAACATGGCTCAATAGTCTTGGATGGTATCTGCTTGTTTTGAATCTACGGGGTTGTTCCAAAGGGGAATTGCTAGCTCAAAAGCGGCTTCCTCATTAGAAAATTTGGATCGTTGCTCAGAGTTGATGTTGACACGTATTTGTAAAAAGCTCAGCAAGGCTGATAGTTTGCTATAAAATAATATAAGAAGAACAAATGTTATCTTACTAAGTCTGAAGAAAGTTGCTCATACAATGTAAGGAGCAATTAATAAGACATTCCTTCTGGTTTTGAAAACTGTAGTCTGTCGTTTTGCATATTACTCTCTTTAATAATCATCCCCAACACTTTATCTGAAGGTGGATATAAAATCAAAAGCCATACTACTTAAAACTTGCCATCTAAGACACTGAGCAAGCTGATCTAACTTTGAAGTTGAGTCTGACTTGGAGATTGGCCCTGCTTTCCATGGGGAGCTGGACTAGATGACCTCCAGAGGTCCTTCCCAACCTGAATTATTCTGTGATTCTATGATGACTGATGCTCTGTTTTATGCCTAATGTCTACCTGGCTCCTTCAGTGTGTTCAGAATGCCTTGAATTTGTTGATTACCTCTCACAGTAGCCTCAGGTAGAATATTTTAAGGTATGCTCCCTCTTTTACAAATGGACCAGTTATTTTAGCTTCAGGCTTCCCAAGGCCATGCTCTGTGGGAGCAGCAGATCTAAGACTCCTGTTCAGTAGTCTGGACCTTTTAGTATGATGGAGGCTACCATTTCAGCCCCCCTTCTCCAACCAGCTAAGAGACGTGGTTACAGCGCATTCGTGTGTAACGTGTGAAGTTTGTGTGAGTTTATCTGAGCAGATCAAGAGCACCATACACCTTGTCATTGATAATACTCTTTAAAAAAAAAAAAGGAAGACTTCTAGCACTAGTGGGTTATTGTTACGGCTGCTGTTCACTGCAATTTTAAAATCAGTAATGTATCCTGTTGCTTTAAGTCTTGTTTATTTAATAACGAAGTCTTGCACCAGTAAGTTAAAAGATGTTCCCTGCGTTAGGGATAATATAAGTGGTTTAAATATTTCATGAGACTTTATATTTAGAATCGCGTAGAGAGTAACCTTGCCTCTGTTACTGATTTGTGGCCAAAGATGACCACATAAGATTCAAGGTAACAAGCAGGAGGCGGGGTAAAGTCTATCCAGCTGTATTGCTTTATGTGTTTTTACTTGTTCCATTTCTGTAATATAAAGGCCATCATTTTGATGGGAAGTACTCCTTGAACTGCTTTAAATGCTAATTGTTTTTCTCAAGGAACAGTGGAATAAGTTTTGAAAATGGCAAAAGATTGCCGGTTTGCTTGAAGAACATCGGTAACTGTGGGAAATTAATTACATTCCTCTTCCAACGCAAAGCGTACTTCTTCCTTCTTCAGATTGCTAAAATGTAGTAATATATATAGAAGAGGTCAGAAAAGGTGAGCTTTTCTTGAAAAGCTTATATAACACATCTCCCACACTTCTCTCCTAATGACATAATTCTAAGATTTCCAGGTTTTTGTGAGGTTCTTGGAGTTGTGGGTGTGTGCGTTTTGTTTTTTTTCTTGAATGAATGAATATCCAGTAATTAAAATGGCATAGTAGTGAGCTAATCTCAGAAGAATGCCATGTATCCAATGGAAGAAATGCCTGAGTACATGCTGTACTATTCTGTGAATGAATTATAGATTACATGACTTTCTGTAATGCTGTGCTTGTCTTGAAGTCCTCTGTTGGCAAAAGTGATGTGTGATGCATGTTGCCTTTAAATAATAAAATAAAGATCTATATAATGGCAGCGCTTAACTCTTTATTTGAAGATGCACTTCACTTAAAGGATTTTACTCCATGATTGCAGAAATACAGGCAGGCCATGGCTCAGAGAGCAGCTGTGTAAAAAAAAAAAAAAAAAAAAAAAAAACCCAAAGTGTATATATTTTGTATAAGTAAGGAATGTAAGCTTTAATCTTCAGGAGAGATGTGTGTTGTGGGCAGATGAGCAAGCACCTGCTATGTTTCAAGTTGCTCATACATCTGTAACCCCCCCAGGCATTAGAGCGTCATCTTGTCTTGCAAGATCTATCTCCTTTGCACAACAGCAGAGTTGCTTACCATATTTTTATTGCTTTTGTTGTTCAGTCTGATCTCCTGTAGAGACGGGAGATAAAACTTGCAGTGGTGCTGAAGCACACGGAAAGTTTGAGTCCAGCAGTCTCGGGGCCACACATAGTCTGATGAACACGGCAGCTGAAAGGGAGACATCAGGCAGTTTAATGCAGTCCGTATCTTATGCGAGACTGCCATAGAGATCATCCTGCGAAACTGAGCCCATTTATTCTTTGTGTACTGCTCGCTTCTCTGGGAACCAACTGTCCCCTGCGTGCTCAGTGGCATCTTCGGGTGGAAGGCAGGGGAGGTCTGCTTGCCATTGAAAGGTGAGCAGAGTCTGCACCATGGCTGCCTAATGAGTCCCCCGACCTGGCAAGCACGCCCTTCCCAGGCTGAGGAGGGTAGGTGGTAGAGCACTTACTGCCCGGAGCATCCTGCCAGCGGGCTGTTACCTTGCCTGGAACAGAGCCAGCCTCTTTCCCTCTGATCATGGTTACCTTGCTGTGGAGAAAAGGAAAGCCATAGGAGGAGCCTGAGCGAGAGAGATGCAACTCTCTAGGTGACTGCTAAGGACTTTTCCCTCAACGCTGAGAGCGCCCTGAGTCTGGGCTGCCTTATGGTAACACTCGGGTATTTTTGTATGTCAGTGGAAAGATGTGTAAACAGCAGCGGAACGTTGGAAGGGACCAGTTAGGTAAGAGGCACTTCAAAGCAAGACTCATATTTGGATTCCCTCCTACCTATTTGTTCGCAGACCCCATAGATCTCATTTTTCTTTTTCCAGCTTGTGTCTAGCAGACGGAAGAAGAGAGTGGTTTCAGTCTACCCTAGTGGTTAAGAAATTCTTCTGGGAAATGGGAGCAGAGGTTCAAGTCTGGAGCTGGGAAGCAAAGACCTTGCAGTTTCTGAGAAGCCCTCTAGCCCCTGATACATTGCAGCTAAGGAGGTGCTTGCCTTTCCTCCATCATTAGTCAGCTGCCATCATTAGCCATTAGCATTCTGTGTCCCAGCAAGACACAGGCGGACCTGGGTTTGCCCCAGTTAGCTGTCTTTTGTACATGTCTCTGTGCTTGTCCTCTTTTTCTTTGCCCGGCTCTAAATGACTTCACTCGGCATCAGGAACACTAAATCATCTTACAAGCATCTTGTACAGTAAATGGAAAGTGACTGATGCCTTATGTGGAGCCTCTGAATTATCCTTAGGAGGCACTTAGGGATTTTGGCACCCAGCATAAAATGCTCAAAATTCTGTTTGGGTGTTGTCAAAATCCTGGTGAATTTGAGCTATGAGAAAGCCTCGCTGTGAAGCCCACCTGTATTGTGCAAGACTTGGGTTATTGAGGGTTTTGTCCCACGTGCTAGTATGTGCGGATGAAGACCGATTTCTTAGGGAATAGCTCAGTACATAAATCTCCTGTTGGAGAAGCGGCAGAAAATTGTTTTGTCTCTTCCACAAACAGCTTTTTTAACATATCTGTGACCTCACATAGTTATTTCATGTGTTCAAATTCACGGCTTTCAGAAGAAAGCCTTGGTGTAGAGTGTTTGAGTTCTGTCTTAAGGAAATTATGCATTCAGCCACAGCTGGCTGGTTCCCACAGCTCTGGTAATGCTTTTTAAGCGTCTGTGTGACTTGGGGATCCACACGCGCAAGTAATTTTCACAAGTCAGAAAAATCTTATTCTCAATCCATAAAATAAAAAGAAAATGTAAAAGCCAGAGTGCGTCTGCGCAGCAACTAGCAGTAATAACCATACTATACAAACTGACAACGAGCAGAAAATATTTATTTACTGCGATTTTTGTACAAGGCTCCACTGTGGAAAGTTGTGGCTAGAGCAACTTACTGAAGGCTTGGTGTAGATACTGTCAGAAAGCGCTTCTTTCTGCAGTGTGCCAAAGTGTATGCTGCAGAGTCTCAAAAGACTGTACTTGCGGTGCTGGCTGTATAAGAGTGGAGAAGTATGGACCAAGTAACTTATGGACACTGGGCTTCCCGGCTTTACCCAATATACCCTTCCTCCAGAGCAGCTCCTTAATTCATGAATTAAATTCATCTGAGCAGCTCCTTAAAAAAACATAATTTTGGCTCAGGTGAGGTTCCAAAGGACTGACTTCTCTGTGGAATAATCTTATGTGAGAACTTAGTGGCGACTGCAGTACTTATTTTATCACGGTATTTCCACTGAATTCAATGGAGCTTGGCCTTCCACAGAAGTCTGTGCATCTCTGATCGTGCTGAAGAAAGAGGAAATCTTACTGATCGTGTGACAAATACACTTTTAGAAACTAGATTCTACCTTTGTGGTTTTATATAATCACTACACATTTTAAACTTTTGCTGGCTATTTGATGGCTCAGTTGATGAGTGTTTATAGACTTAGAAATAGTTTTGAACATGAAGCAATTAGGAATATCTCTAGCTATCTTATTTACCTTAGTTGATTGTTATGACATTCAGTGGGTTATATTTAATTTCTTATGCGTGGGTGCCTCAACTTTCTATGCTTTACTTGACACGTTCTTTCAAATTCATTATTCTTGAATTTAAATGCTATATTACAATTTCTAAGAATATTTATTGGCTGATGGCAGGTACGTGATAAGTGGAAGCTTTGCAATGAATCAGAAAAACTTACCTAAGAGTGGTGTTGTGTTTTATTTCTTACCAAGGTTTTGTTTAGTGCTAGAAGGTGGTCAGTCATTATCTTCATTGTGTAACACCTGCATGCATTTTCTTACTTCAGCCTCTATGAGGAGAGGGCTTGGTGGAGAACCATTGTATGAAAGAAAGGAATATTTGATTGTTTCTTAAGAGATTAATTCAGTTCACTTGCATTATCTGAAAGAGCGTTACGCACAAATGTTTCACATATTCCACAATATGTTTTTATGTCCACCACTTCTTTTATTGTAGAATATCATGTAGATAAAATATTTAATTTTTGGGGAACGTGCTGAAAACATGAAATCTATGACAGTGCTATCCTTTTGCATTGCTCTTTCTTGTGTTAAAAAATGACCCAGTTATTAAAATAAACATCTCAGAACTTTGCGATGTTTTCTCCTTCTTTTATGGCTTTTTCTGATTTTTATCCTAGTACTGAAGTATTATTTTGCCCAAGAAATAGAGTAGATAGAGCTGCTCTTAATTAAAAATGAATATACAGCTTAAAGCCTTAGGTCATTTCATTTGGGGGGAAGAAGGGAGGAGAGTCGCACACTTCAATGTGCAATTAGCACTGTGCTTCCATATCATTTAGAAACGGGAAGAATTTCCAAAGAACGATGAGACCAAGCTGTCCTTACAAAAAGGAAAAGGCACTGACTTATGCATGAGGAATTAACTGAAAAGAAGCGTTATCATCATAGTTTGGGGGTTGGTTTGTTTGGTTTTTTTACTGAAGATGGTAATTTTAATGCATTTTACACCATGTATGTTTTGAAAATGTGTTAAGTACCTAGGTTCACATTTATCTATATTTCCAAATATTGAAATCCACATCCCTAAACTAATAAGCAGATTGTTATCATAAAAACGATGCAAACACTGTCATCACTGCCAGAACCGCAGTGTATATTTCGTATGGGTATAGACATTGTGGTGCTTCTTTGTGCAGTACAAAAACATGTTTGGATTTTCAGACCTAAAACCAGTATACATTATGTGAGGCTTTTCTTCAGAAATATGTTGTGAGTTACTTAATGATTGTCAAAAATGTGTTAATTCTAGTTGTTCGGATGGGATAGGTGGCATTACCAGTGTAATTCTTAACATATTGCTAAAATGATAGAACACTGAAAAAATCGAAAGTTATACTTTCTGTTGAGTCTACAGTTATAAACCAACAAAACAACTTAATTTGGGCATGGCTCTGAGATGACAGTGCTTTTTAATAAACTTTTAGGTTTTAAGATTTGTGGGAGTGCGATTTTACTGGTTCCTAACATTTTTCTTAGATAGTGGATGTGTAGTGTAAATAAACTGTAGCGATGTACAGTGCAAAATACTGATGTGCATTCGTGAAGTGTAACCAAATTGTGTTTTGAATCCAGAAAACTAATAATTATCTCTGTAAGGTCCCACTTTGCTCATGTTTATGCATGTTTCTATCTCTATGAGAACAAGCGGCCTCACTGAACTGCCGAGGCTCCTGAACTGAGTGTAGTAACTTACTTGCAAGATTGGTGCATGCCTAGAAATGGTGCAAGTATATTTTGGATACTCTAAAGTAGGCTTCCGATGTTTATGTTCTGTGTACCAGTAACACTATGTAACAGAGCAATCTGCTGTTCCCATTTTGATGCTGTGTGTTATAAATCACTCCTGGGTAGTCTGAGGAAAACTACAGATTTTTATTGTAGAAAACTGCATTTGCTATATGTGGTTATATTGTTGTAGCTATCTAACTTACAGGGTGTTCTTCCTTCAGAGGTAGTGATTGAATTTTCTTCGGAAGTTTCTTTTCTCTTGTATAAAGTCCAGCGGCCTGGATTTTTTCTTAAAAAAAATAATTGCTGTTAAGTAGAAGGCCTATGCAGAAGGTTTTACTTACTTAATCCAACATAAGCTTTATTTTGTCACCAAGTCAAATGGCTTTCAGAGTTGAAAGTTGAATTTTTTGTAAAACGACAAGGAGATTTACACATGTAGTTTCCATGGTAGGCAGTATAGGAAAACTCAGGCCAGTATTCTTTGTGCACTGACGTCTGACCTTCGTGATGTTCTTTAACCAGAATCCCTCTCAGCTGCAGCTCAAGGTAAAGGCTAGTGGCATCGTATGCTCCTGTAAATGGAGGTTGGAGCTAAAATAGAGGCAATTCCAGACATTGTGGCCCGGAGCACAGCATTCAATACCTGATCCTCAGCTAGTAGTGAGGAACATTAAAAGCCTCGGGTTTGTCCTACTGTCAACATCACTGAGTAGGTTCTCTTACTCAAGAAATTAATTTTGTTTAACTAAATCAGTTCTTTTTTAGTTGGGAATGTAGGTGTCTTCCAACACTGATTTGTCCTTCTACCTCCCACGTCAGTACTGTAGTAAGGTAGTTTGTTTATTTTTTAACCTTTCCAAAATCCATAGATATATCTGTCCTGGAAGCTAAACTCTATTCTAACCCCACACTTATATGTCATCTTTGCCTTAGTTATTTTCACTTGATTGGTGGTCTTGCCAACGTGCTTTTGGAAAGCAATAGGATACCCAACTTTTTTTCCATTTAGTTGCTACTCCAATGTTGCACACCTTTCGTTTGCATTAGACTTTGGCATCTGATCAATGCGAAGATAACATTTAATATTTTATTATTTGTAGTGGCTTTCAAAAATCTTAGTTTCTGAGTTTTCCCATCTGGCACTTTGATTTATTTCATCAATTTTGTATGGCTTTTAACTTTGGGGCAATATGGATTTATGTGTCTAGTCTTTGTATCTGTGTAATTTTCTAGTGCAAGGATTCCTTTCATGTTGTTCCAAAGTGGTCCATTCTGTTTATTTATTTCTGTATTTTATATCTGTAATGCACTCTGCTATTGGAAGAATACTTTCTAAATCATCAGTACACTAACCACTTGGTGTTTCTGAAGGATCATATCAACATTAAAAACCACTCTTCATAACATTCCCATCCATAACTAAAATCGTATTTCCGTCCCAATAATAGTAAAGCAGTGGGACACACAGCAAACTGACGTTAGAGATTGCATGCTAAAGGTGGGAGAATGAGAGATTGTTCCCGGCCTTGGGTTTTGGTCCAATAAGAAAACAAGGAGTAAAATAGCTTGGAAGGTTGAGTACTTAGTTATTAAAGTATAAGTAAACAACATGCCTGGATTTCTAAAAAGAATGAAAATAAATGTGTGTATGTGCACAAACACGCCTTTAAAATAACTTTCTTTTTTAGCAATGCTTTTATAGCTCTTCTATTCCCTTTCTTCTTTTAATCTCCTTCATCCTTTTTCATATAATATATGAAGGCTTTTTGGTGATAATAGCTGCAAGCCTTCCATTCCCAAACCCCACAGCTGCACTGTTGGTATCTTCAGCAGATTGAAACTGGATGTACTGTTTTTTAAAACACTGAATTGTGCTTTTTTCAAAAAGAGAATATGGATTTTTGTTGTTGTTCTTATTTTAGTAGCCTTAAGTTCTCTAAATTTATTTTGGAAATAATTAATCTTATTTTCTTTGAACTATGTAATGCATTTGGACATTTTATTCTGAATAGCGTGTGAGTGCTAGTATTTTCAAAGTAATGAGAGATGCATTGGATCCATGGGTCCTTTTCCTACAAGCTGATTTTTAGATCATCTTCCTTGAACTACTAAATAGTAGTGATAAACAGTAAATAGTGATCTGATTCTTTTTCTTGATGCCCATTACTGGAGAGAGACAAGGTCTTATATACTCTTTTGCAAAGAGAGACAGCACAAAGCCTGTGCCTTTCTAACATCCTACAGAAGCTCTTAAGTTAGATCTTGGATGTTGTATAGACCCACGATGGCCATCAGCTTGCAAATGGATTTTGTTTTATGTCATTTAAGACTGCAACTTACAGTTGTTTGTAACTGCATCCATTATGTATGAAAATAACTAGAAAATGCACTGGGCTAAATCCAGAAGTTGCTTTTGGGGGAAGAAAAGAAAAACTGTCATTTTAGGATAACATGTTTTAAAATGGACTTCAGATTTGACTCGGTCTGCATCTAATGATCATTGCTGCCTTTATAAGGGCTTGACTTCCACTTTTTTTTTTTTTCAGTGTTGAAAATTTTTTTTTTTATTATTATTCCTTTGAGCATCTCCTTCCTTCACCTTAGTTTTGTTATACATATTATGTGGCCTTGGTACTTCCCAAGTGACAGGTCTATATGATGAGCCTCCATCATATATATATATATGATGACCCTTCCAATGTCACCCTCATCAGCTCAAGCAGAGGTTTGACTTTCACTCTCTTCTGTGAGAAAGTTACGACAGACTGGTCACACGCTAGCTAATCCTGACCCAGCCTCAGTTTCTCATTCTAAATTGGACAAAAACCAGGGGACCAAATTATTCAGTCTTACTCGAGCCAAAATCCCAACGAGGCCAACTAAGCCTTGAAAAAGTGTGGGAGGTTGCGGCACTTGGCTCCTGGGTCGCATCTGTTGTATAAAGGTGTTTCACTAATTAGGAGAAAAGAAATCCAAAGCACAGTTGTTTATTTACCCGAGCCTTGGTGCAGGCTCTGCGTTCCTCATATTCTGCTGTTTCTGTCGAGCCTATGGGCTTGTTTTACTGAAATTGTATTATTATTTTTTTCCTCTCTTTTTTTTCCCCCTAGACTGGCAGATAGCTACTTTGGCTTTGCTGTTGGGCGGTGCTGCCATCATTCTCATAGCTTTCCTGGTTGGGTTGATCTCTATCTGCGTGGGATCTCGGAGGCGGTTCTACAGACCAGTTGCAGTCATGCTCTTTGCTGCAGGTAAGCAGATTACCGGCACCATTATGAAAATTTCTAGAGAGCAGCTTCACTTTTGTGAAGGAAGACATGCCTTGTTCAGCATACTAATTCAGAGGCATTTGGTTCACTTCTGTGTTAGCTCCGGTGAGGTTTTTCAGGATACCAGTTCTACACAGCATTAATTGTTTTTGCAGTGGTGCTATTATTAGCTCATGAACAATTATTTATTGGCATTATATTTATTTTTTTGTGAAGTACATGCAGCAGGGGAAACTACAGAGGATAAATCTCAAAGTACCATTTTTAGTCTGTGACTTTGTGCTGCTTGATGTCCCCATTTTTATTCTTCAGGCAAAGCCGTTTCTGTTATTTTAATGTTCTTGCTTTTGCAATTTTAAAACAGGAAAATTAATGCTCAGATGTGAACCCTTGAAGCCCTACGTGTGAAAATAAATAGGATTATGTTGCAAGGTGTTTGTATACGCCCTTGTGCCATGAGGAATTAATTTCATTGTGTCAGCTTGCTTACTTAGTTATTAATTTAACAAGCTGTCACAGTGTAGTCCCTGTTTGGTTTTAAAAACATGAAAATGGAACAGTTTATATAAACTATCACAAAATCTCAAGGGAGACCTATGAATCTGAATTGTCTCTAAGACTGGTCCAGTGCAGTATAATTACAATATCAAATCATCTCCTTTTGTACATTCTGGTGTTTTGAGGCTTAGTCAGCACGGATGTTTCTGTTTCTCCTGAGATTCACCAAGCATGGTTTGCCTTCATCCTGTCACTCATATCTGCGTCGGAGCCAGCAGCTTAAGCCCCTTCTGATAGCCCATAATGAAGAGGATGACAGAACCTAGTCTTCAGGATGTATTAAAAAAAAGCCACTTACAAGGATATGAAAAGACAAGAGCACAGAGTTTGCAGGGCATTCAGGGATGAAATAAAGCTCTGGGGAAGGCTCCTGCTGCCCCCTGCTGTTAACGTTACCTTGATTGAGCCGCAGCGCTTCAAGATGCACTTTTATTTGCTCAAGAGGTATTGGTAGGTTATATTTCAGTTGCTTTTAGGAAATGAATGCAACCTCGGATCAGATTTCCTGAGCGGAAGTCATATCTTCTTGTTCTATGTGTTGCATTGCTTGCTTGGGTGAATGAATAAAGGCACTGGTGACATTATTTTAAAATTTAGTATTAATTCTGAGATTATAAAGCAAGCTGGGCAATTAACTTTAGAAATGGGATTATTGAATTTCTGTAGTGATTTCTTATTTGGATTTTGACTTAATTTCTTGTAACATTGTGTAGTAACCTAGTAATTGTTCAGCCATACGCTGCCTATCTTGCCGTATTGCTCATTTAGTATATAGTTAAATTTGTACTAAAAAAAAAAAAAACAACCAACCAAACAAAGCAAAAAAATTCCCCAAATCCTGCTGTTTGGCTTAAAGCTTAATCTGTTTTCCTCTGCATAAAATTAGTTCTAGTCTTTACTGCAAGAGTTGTGGGGGAAGGGAGGTTTAATGCTTACTTGAATCAAAAAAGGAAAATACATTGGTGCTTTAGCTCATGAGCGGTGTTCACCTCTTTCCTTTGCCTCTGTGTGTTTGTGTGTGTATGCACGTGCATTTTTGAATAGCCATGATGTGAAGCATGTAAGAAGAGAGATGATGAGGCTGAGACAGCCTGCCCCATTCTTCTTCATTATCTGGCAAATCTGAGGAGAATCCTTTTGGGGTTTGATGCTGACACTGTTAGTGTCATTTCCTACAGGTATTATCTTTGATGTCAGCTATTTTTAGAGGTGAATATGGACTGGCATGTCTTGAAAGAATTATGGAAAGAGTCACCTACTGAAGAGGGGAGAGTTAAGATTGCAGCACAGTGGAGTTTGTGCCTTACGCAACTGTCCATGGATTCAAACTTTCACCTGTGGATTTCACAGAAGATCTTTGAGGATAAACCCCACCCTGACCTGTGAATCTGCTGACAAGACCAAACATTCTGTATGACTCTGGTTAGGAGTCTACCAGCTGCCTCTGGAAGAAGGACACAGGATGAATTGCCCGGAGACATTTAATGATCTGTGTGGGTGTCAGGTAGGAAATGTCTCTGTGTGGGAGAAAGCACTAAATGGAAAACTGGTTTCCAGGCACTTTAGAGTCCAAACAGTTGGCTCCAGGCATTTTTTTCTTCTAGTTTTGATTTATTTTTATTTATCTTTCTTTTTTTCTCAGCTTCAGGTTTCAGTTAGCGACTCTGTAGGTGAGGAAGAAGATTGACTGACTAGGACTGAAAGAGGTGAGAAAGCAAAGGGACAAAAAAAAAAATTCAACCTATATACTGAGAATAAGCCAGCGAGTGATCAACAGATGTGAATGTGTTTAAAATACGTACTGTCAGCTCTGTGTAATGGGGAGAGGAACAGGAATACCTCAGGTAATGGAAAAATGTGGAGCATACAGAGAGGCAGTTGCAGGACGCTCTTGCGTGGAGCCACCTTGGCTCATACAGCTCTTCCCAGCATTTTTGGTCTAGTAGAGTCACTAGCTTACGTTCTTGCTGGGGTGTCTTAGTGCTCATGAACCAAACTGGCCCTGAAAGCTGCATCCTTAAAGTACAAGCTCACAAACTTGTCAGTGTAGGAGTCTCATGGTTACCAGATAACTTAATTTAGGGGTAGAAAGAGAAAGTGTAATTGTTGAAAGTCCATAAAAGCAAACAAAAAAGATATTTTAAAAGATGTTTGCCTTCGGGGGCTATGTTTTAACAATGTTTAGAAGAATAACCTGTTGAGGTTAGTAAGCTTTTTAACACGTTTCACAGGATGCTTTTACAGGTAAGCTAGGGAAACAGTGGCAAAGTGAAAGTATTATAGGTGAGAGTAAAAAAAAAAAAAAAAAAAAAAAAAGACGGCACATAATGCTTGGAGAAGACTTAGAGGATGTATCTTTCCATTCTGACAGAGAGTCAGAGCACAGTCCGGCTGGATTGTGTCCTGAGTTCTGTGCTATTACGTATTTTCATAATGATGTGGAAGATAGAATAAAAGTCTACTTGTCAAATTTTACAGTGAAGCTAGAAAAAATTGCAGGTACATTGGAGGACAGAACTTGATTTTGAGAAATTGATGGAGTGGTCTGAAAAAGTAGGACTGACTTCAGTAGGATGTAGTGCAAGTTGCTACAGGGCAGTAAAAAGAGTCATAGCATCAAAGAAATATTGATAGAAAAGAAACTCTATAGGTCATGTAGTCCAGCCTTCTTGTTGAGGCAGGACAATTGCTAATACTAGGTCAATCAGCTGCAGCTTTGTCTGGACCAGTCTTGAAGAACTCCAAGGATGAAGATTCCACAACTTCTCCAGGCATGTTGTCCTGGTGTCGTACTACCCTCTTTCTGATACTTCTTTTCTTTCCTGATGTCCATCCTGAATCTCTGAAACTGAGATTTGTGTCCATTGCCATTATCTTAGGTTGCCTGGCACTACAAAGAAGAGGGGGTTTTTCCTATTGTTGTTGCAGCTACATTTTCAGGTAACTGTAGGCTGGTTTGAAATTGTTCCTTAGCCGCCTCTTCATGAGTCTAAATAAACCTAGCTCCCTCATCCTCCTCTTAAGGATGATTTGCTCCAGAATTCTGATTATCTTGACAGCTCTCTGGACCCTTGTCCTTAGTTGGTGAATCCGTGTTCACTACTGATTGCCGCTTTGTTCTGCATGTGCTTGGAGGTGAACTCCAAGAGGATGTACTCCATAATGTTTCCAGGGATTGAGTTGAGGCTGCCCAGGCTGTAATTCTGTGGATTTTTCACTTCTAGCCTTTTTAAAGATGGACACAACATTAACCTTTTCCCAATCATCTGAATATCTCCTGATCACTGTGATTTTTCATAGATGATAGAGGGTCACGATCGCATTGGCCATACCTTTCATCACTCTTGGGTCAATCCCATCTGTCACCATAGATACGGATGCAACTCTAAATCATCCCTAACGTGTTCCTGCACTGCCGACACCCTCCCAAACCATGTCACTTAGAGGTTTTGGAGACAGCGTCGTGGTGCATCATCTGTCACTAGACTGGCTTTCCTGTCCATCATTGTATAAATATGTTTTCTGAACTTCATTTTGCAACTAATGCACCTGTGGAAATTCTTCTTTATTACCCTTTTTGCCATTTCCTAGCTTAATGTTGGGCTCCAGCTGGGCTTCAAACTTCCTGATTTTGTATCTAAGTATCAAACCAGTGCTTTTATGCTCCCCTCTCATTGTCTGTCCTTGTTTCCTGCTCTTGTGTGCCCCTTTCTTGCACATTCATTGAGAAACTCCCTGTTTGGTCAACCAGTCCTCCTCCTGAAATTCCTGGTCTGCCTGGTCTGTTCTTGAGCTAGCAGTATTTTAAAAATCATCATGGACCCCCTTTCTCTTCATGCTGCTTACCAATTAATTGCATAGGTTGTATTAAGTACAAACAACTTCCTAGATAGCAGTTGCATGTGTGTTAATCTTTGAAACTGCAACAATGAAGTGCTTTACTCGTGAATGAGCAGGAGGAATGGTGTAGAGAACAGAAATACAGAACTTACTAGCCAGCACCACCATTTTCATAAATACAGACCAATTAGAAAGCCACACCATAAGTTTTTTTTTTTTTTGACAGCAAAACTGTTGTAGTCAAACATTTGAACAAGGAAAAAGAAATGACTGAATTATATTTACCTAGTTTTAAAGCATTTGTTGTGACTTCTGTGTGTTTAATATGATGAGTACATATAATTGCATGTATTTCATGTAAATGGAACAAAACTAGTATTGCTGTTCCTGTGCAGTTGTCTTGCAAGCATCATAGTGCTAGTCATAAAAACGGGTCTAAACTTGAAGTGAATGGTCTAGTTTGAGATGACTAGTCTTTTTTCAGTAGCATTTTAAAGTGGAATTACTTTTTTTTAAGATTTCTTTTGGAGCATTTTTTTCTACAGGAAAACTCTAACGCTTCTGAAGAAAGGTAGTACACACACTTCCCATAAGCAGGTCGACAAATCATGGTGTTCTTTTAAATTCATTGGAAGCAGATCAGTAGTTGCAAGCATTGGTTTTAACATCTTTTGGGGTCATACTGGCCGTTTTTCATAACTTCACTAACTGTTATTTCTAGCCTACACAGGTCCCTTCCCACTCTACAGGGAGAAACAATGACGGGAGGCAAAAATAGTGCAAAGCGCCGGCAATGTTATGCAGTGTGGGTGTTTCCGCTGGCCAGTTGCTGCCAGCACTTCCTTTGAGTTTTACAATAGTGTAGCTGGACCAGTAGCAGCAAAAGCAGGAACCCTCACTATAAAAATGTCTAAAATACCTGTTGTGGGTGTTGCTCCTTTAGCCGCACGTTCCTCTACCAACAGAATCACTTTTTTGTTTTGTTTTGACAAGTCCAATCTGTAGGTTAAAATTCAGCATACTTCATATGTTAGATTGAGGGAAGGTGGAGAGCTTCCTTGGCTGGAACTTGACACGGACACAGATGCACGCACACACACACAGAGCAACTCCTGTATTGACTCAGCAGAGATGCTGCAGCCCCGGTTTGGGAAGCCACTGAAGAACTTGCTTATATCCATTCATCTTAGGAAATCCTTTTTGACTTTGAATGGTCTTAAAGATGTGTCTGAAAGCTGAGCATATGTTCAGGTATTTTTGGGTGTAATGATGCTCTCATTATACAGAATTGGAATGCATAATCTTCTCATAAGTGTAGGCGCTTCCCCTGGTGTACCCTGTCAAAATTTCTCCAGTGCTGCGCAGTATTTTGTGAGCTGGCAGACAAAAATTATATTAAAATGGAATAACACAAAGTAACACTTCAATAACTTCAGGATTAAACAAATCCTATGGATTTTGGCATCCACATCAGAAAATCCACTATCCAAACATTATTCAGATCGTCAGTCTCAAGTAAGAGTCCAAAGACTAGTCTGTAGGCTAAGTGGATGGGGAGGGGGGGGAAGACATTTCCAATGAGTGTTTTGTAAAACGTTATCACCAAGGGTGTGTAATGAACATTGGAAGTAATTTCTCCATACCAGTCCCCATCCAGAGGACAGGAGAGCGTTAGTCTCCAGGGCTAATGAAAGGTGCCAGTTTGACACCACTGAAGAGTGCATGTGGGGCTGAAAAGGCAAATGACAGATTTTTGAGTGTGCGAAGTGTTCAAGCAGTAGGAGAATATAATTAACGTTATTTTATTTTCCTGTAATTTCTCAGTATAATTTCAGAAGGGTTTCTGTAGTCCAAAGTAGTCTTCCTTTCTGTTATCCACTGGCATTTTATATTAGCGCTGGCTTTATAACAGTTCTCTAAATAGTGTTCGTTCTTCTTACAATACCTAATAAACTGTAAAAAATGACCCAGTCGATGTTAAAGAAAGTAGTTGTTACGGCATTACATTGCATACCATTGAACTTTCATCGTGTATGTCTCAGGCCTGCAAATACTTAAGCACGTGCTTAACTGTGTGGATGTGCCCACCCTGGCTGTAATCAGGGGGCTGGGGCAGTTTGCAGAGGCAGTCACGTGCTGAAGTCTTTAAAAATTGCTAGTGTTAAATGCTGGAAGAGAGCACTGCAATAAGGCCATATCATATATTTGAGGGGCAAAAAGGATGTTTGGTACATTCCTGTGATGTTTAGTCTTTTGTGGGTGGCAGAACTAGAGGCCTGAAGAATCACTACATCATACAGCTTGTTCTTGTCTTCAAACCAAGTGTGATTTTCACCTGCTTAACTTGGAAACTCTTGTCCCAATTTTCTGTTAGCAGCGCGCCTGAATTTAAAAGAGAATGGATGCTGATGAAACTGAAATCTTCTTGTGAAAACTGGGGTTCTTAATCTGTGTGTTTTCCTTTTCAGGTTACTGTATGTGGTTGTCTTTTTTTTTTTTTTTTTTTTTTGATGTAGCATAATAATTAACAGGTTTGCTGAATTCCAGTGCAGACATGTGGATCAGGCTGCAGGAGATCTGGTGCCCTCAGAGACAGTGCTGTAGAAAGTAATGATTTTTAAGCTTTTTACTGCCTTGGATTTGATCTGTTTTATTAGCGTTTTTTCATCATGAAGCATTTCTGACCGACCCCCTAAATTCGTAATACAAGGCAATGTTTTGCCAGTTGGAAGTTTAGTGACTGATCAAACTTTATGGATTCCTTGGTATTCTGTGTAACAATATCATTAATTCTGATTACAGTACACAGTAATGCATATGAAATATGTAATTCAGTGAGTCTCTACTGAACATAAATATGTATCACCTACTACAATGAATTATTTCTACGCTAAGTAAATGATTTGATTTTGAGCTATGGTTCTTAATACTAGTTTATTCTTGCTTCTCATTTTGACTTATTGATAATGGCTATAGAACAAGTGATCTTAGTTTTGTTATTATGGAAGGAATAATGACTGCAAACTAAAATACAAAGGAGAGACAGAAAAGAATTGGGAAAAGATTGCTTTCACTGTTTATTTCTGGACATCTGAAGGATCATCGTTACACCATAGCAATAACATTTGTTCATCAACAAGGGAATATGGAAGAACTGCTCTGTTCTCTGTGGATGAAATGAAGGTGATATTTTTTTCAAAAAGAGCAGTACTTACAAGCTAAAAATGCACCAAGAGCATTTTAAATGTGAATTTCAGTTATGTGATGTTTTCCTTGTTTTATGGAAATGAATTAAGGCTTCTTCTGACATTCGGGTTTTTTTCTCTTTCAGTTGTTCTTCAGGTGTGCAGCTTAGTCCTTTACCCAATCAAGTTCATCGAAACGGTCAGCTTGAAAATATACCATGAGTTCAACTGGGGCTATGGCCTGGCTTGGGGTGCAACTATATTTTCATTTGGGGGTGCCATTCTTTATTGCCTGAACCCTAAGAACTATGAAGACTATTACTAGAATCATTTAATGAAAAGAAAAATAACAAAAGGATTACCCCATCTTTTCTAGCTCACAGTTTTTTTAGAACACTTGTGGAGCACCAAACAGTCTGCTCTGTTGATAAAATAGCCTTTGCCTTTTGGGTGTGAACACTATAACTAGCTTTTACAACCATTTAAAAGAACTGCAAACACTAGGATTGCTGATCTTACGTAGGCAGATGCTGCAAGCTGCTGATACATAAGCTTCATTTTTCCTGACAACAAGCAAAAGGATCTACGTGACAGCGATCATTGTGAGAAAACTAGTTGGAATGAGAATGCAACGCCAGCATCTGCTATTGCCTTCAGGGGAGCAGCTGGTATAGGCTCCATTTAGAAGTTTCCCTGTATCATAGAGGATTCAAATGTCTGATAAGCAGGCAATGGCATCTTGTACAATAGGCTGTGTTGGCCCCTTGTTACTTGCTCAAAAAAGCTCTTAAGGAATTAGTTGCAAGTGACTGTGTTGAGGGCAGCGACTGTAACTGGTTAATGACTTGTCTAATATCTGCATTCAACAGTCTTCTGGGAGAATAATAATAAAAAAAAAAAAACCAAGCCACCAACCACACAGGATCTCATGAATTGGTAAATGACATCACCGTGCCAGCTGTAGCAGATTGTTGAAGGAAGTCCAAACCCGGAGACATGTGCTTCTGACTGTGTAGTTGGAAGCTGTCTCAGCTCTGAGTATTTTGCTGGGAGGGTGGAGATAAGGGGGAGTAGAAAACGACCTCATCTGTCCCCGAGGCATCTAAAATGCATGAATGAATTGCAGTTGTCCTAAGTACCCATTTAACTTCCGAACATCGTCATGAAAAGAGTGCATATGGAACAAGTTCAGTTATATTTTTGAAAGGTATTTGTTAGTATAAATGAATATATATAATACAAATATAAATGCAGAGGGAGAGAGACGATTCATCTTAAAATTGTAATACGAGCTGTGATGCAGTGGTTAAAATACTAACTTTGTACGCATTCTTGCGAGTCTTGGATTGATACCCCAATTTTGGTTGGTGTTACAAAATAAACATAAAATGGTTTGTCTTCTGTGTATGCCCTTGTACAGACTCTGTGTTACGGGAAATGCTTAAAAGTTCACATCAATTTAAGGTAGAACTGGACAAAATAACTACTTGCTATTCCATGTGTAATCTAGTACTTATTTAAAAAATGTTTTCTAAGGCTGTTGCAAAGACAAAACTGCCATTTTTTTAAAATCTAGTTAGGTTGTGAGTGTCTCTGATCATCAAGAATACAGCTGAGACCCCATCGTGTCAATATTAAAACATTAGCACTTCAGGAGGTAATCTCTTGTTTTTAAAAGCTGAGTTTATAATGGACTGGCTGATGATTATGTATGTCTAATTACTCCTTGCTTAGTATGTTTCCCACTTAAAACATCCAGAGACTGTACACATGAAATGAAACCCAAGATAAAATAGGGAGAACTTTCACATGAATTTAATCCGCATCACTTTTATTTTTGTTTACGATTTGCTTATTTGGATATTTTCAATTAATTATGAACATATTTTTATACAATTCTAATCTTTAGAAATAACTATTTTTTTTAATGGAGAAATTTAAAATATATTCTGCGTGGACCTCTGCAAAAGCAGATATGCTGGGGCTGCGCATCCACCTCTACACAAATGGTTTTGCTGGTTCCACGGAAAAGACTGCTGAATTACTCGCTGTTAGGACTGCATCTACAGTGCTAATGCTTGTGCCACCGTTGGCAGGGTGCAGAGGTTCTGCAATGGCCGTGGGACCACAGGGCTGCCTTTAGGTGGTTGTTGTGAAAGTACTGCTGACGTACGGAGATGGTTTCCAAAACTCTGGGGCTCTCTGGAGTTAAATCTTTACTACCATGGCAGCATTCATATCGGCAATCTTTCCAGGATCAGTGGTGATTAATTAGATGAGACGGAGCAAAATGATAGCTTGACTTGGAAGGGATTTTATGGCAATGCCTGGAGAACAAAAAGGATGGGAGGAAAAATTATGTCCACTTGTTTCACAGGTGCCAGAGAGCGTTTGTAACTGCTTTTTTTCCTGAGACTGACTTAAGGCGGATATTCAGTATATAGTTAATTCTGTATCTTTCTGAACAGCTGTGTAGTTCTGCTTTTATTTAGCAGCATGGAGAACATTGTAGTTTGGCATGGGAATTAGGTTAACGTAGAGAAGCCCACTGTGATAAGATTTCTGTACCATTCTAGGAGGACGGTGTTTTGGTGCTGCCATTGCACGGCGCTTCGCCTATGCTGACGAGAAGGTACAGTGCTGAACCCATATCGTATCTACTGATTTATCAAGTAACTTTTCTTTATGTAGAGTTTGAGCAAAAACAACTGTCAGGCGTAAGGCATATGCAAATTAATGGCATGCTCTCTGAAAGTCACCCGGCTCTTAATATGAAAGACATTCAGGCAAAAAAATCTACAAACGTGAATGCCTGAAGACAAGGTTCTTCATTCATATTTGAGTCAGAGATCTGATTTTCAGTCTCAACACCTGCTTTTCCTCTTGAAGATAATGCAGTCTATTGGGACACACCTCAAACTCCTCAGGTCCTTTGCGTTTGGGCATCTAATATGGGTTTAGGTACCTACCTTTAGCTTATGTTGCTACTGCCATTTCTTTTTTCCCCCTTTACCGTTGCCAGTTTTGGCAAGCATTCTGTTTTTCAGCACTGAACTAAAAGTAAATACAACATTACGCTGATTTTTTTTTTCTAGCCACAGAAAGGATACACATCTGTGTCTTGAGTGTATGTACGACAAATTAATCATTTTGTATGTTGTGCTTATGTCATGCCACCATTATTTCAGTTGTTTGGCTTTCTCTCACTGGCAGGATGATTCTCTCACACAACAAATCCATTGTTTTTCTTCCAAATACATATGAATAAATATATATATAGCAAACTTGCAAGCAGGGCTAGTTATTTGTATTTTTTAAGCTTAAAGTATACCGTCCGGTGCTGACAAGTACCTAGCACCTCTTCTGGATTTCTTGCACAACTTCGTTTAGCTTTTGTAAATTTTAAAAAAAAATATAGAGAGACCTATGTGTTTGAAATATAAATGATATATATGGATTAGCATGTAACTGTATATTATTAAACATGCAATGAACTGACTGGTAAGTGAAGTCTAATCTTATGGCTAGCAATGTAATTTATTCAGACTGTATTTTTGTACAGAGCAGTGCACACTAACCTATTGCCTCTGTGTCCTCTATAATGCCTAAAACTGTGCCTAGAAATTTCATTTCTGTCTTTAAAGGAAAAAAAAAAAGACAACTAAATGCTTCATGTTGTTGATGGTTTTTCTGATGTTGTTCTTTATTTATTTTTGAGAAGTGTATGGTATGTTTGTTAAATGAATCCATCAAAATATGGTTCGTTTTAAATGGTCATTGTTAGCAGGGAAAGACACGTTTTTTTATCAAGACTTCTGAGTTTGCAGTTTTAATATAATTTTTGCATTTCACGATTTTTGTAGCTTACATAAAGTTATATGTGAAAAAGTAACTGAAATAAAAAAAAATTGTTACACTAACCAAATGTGCCTGTTTTGCTACAAGTGGTATATATATGTACCAGCTGAAACTGGCCTGCTTTTCTGTTGGGCAGGCTGAGAAGGAACAGTCTGCTTAGGCTAATGAATATGCCTGGTATTCAGTTACCGTACTAAAGGAGTCTTATCAAAATATGCAGCGGGGGGGAGAGAGAGAGGGAGAGATGCAGGATCTTGCTGATGTAACCCCTCCATCTCACCTGGCCATAGAATAAATAGCACAGGGTAGGTGTCTGGGTGCCACACAGCCCATAATGCCTTTATAAAAATGCAATTATTGTAACATCAGAAAACCAAATTGCTTTTAATGTGGTAAATAACAAGGCCATGTGTTGAAATGGGAATCTACTGAGCACCTTGTTCCAGTAGGGAAATTTATTCATTATATACAGATTTCTTTTTCACATTTCCAATAATGAATACTTTTTTCCATTTTGATTCTGAAAGCCAGGTTACATTTCACCCTGAAAAAAACCAGATACTGTTTTTGAACCTGAAACGTGGTGTTGCAAAAATGGAAAAGCATGTTTAAAACACTGAAGATGTGATACTGTGTTGTTTCTTCCGTTTGATAATGTACTGTCATCCTCTGCATCGCTGGGTACCTCTCATGTGAGCAGGCAGCAGCGTGAAGAAAAGGCTGCCAGCAGAAAGCGATAGGAGAATTGAGGGCAGAAGGCTTGGCTTCAGCGGATTATTGCAATGAGCGAGTACAGGCACAAGGGTGGGGTGCACAGAGTGGAAATCAAGTAATGGAAAAGGAATTCGGAGCAGGGGGTGAGTATGATGGGCGGCGGGGGGAAGGATGGAGGATGTCTGAAGATTTGTTTTCTTTTGAACTGCAAGTACAATGAGGGAGGAGGTTCATAGGGCAGTATGAACCCACAGCCCCTGGGGAGTGAGGGAGCAAGCCAGAGGTGATGGAGGCGTATTTCTTGAAATCTGCATTAAAATTCTGGTTGTAGTGGGTGTGGCTTTAGGGGGCACATTGCCCAAGGGTTTGACCTGTGCTTAATGCCCAAGTTTTAGGTCATCTGTGTGCCTACATGTTGGCACAAGGTCAGAGGGGCCCACTGGCTTACCAAGGGAAGAAATTAAGCGTAGGGTGAGGGTGCCTTACTCAAACCTTGTCTATCCAAACATGCTGAATGATAGGAGCGCTGGCCTGGCATGAGCTGGCATGCCCTCGGTGTACCAAAGACATCCCAGCAGATTTGACAGTCTTGAGCGGCATCTCACAACGTGTCTGGTATCCACCATAAAAGTAGGCCTGCACTCTGCTGCTGAACCAGATGAAGTGTGGCTGGATGTATGCCATGTTGTGAACAAGAGAAAATGTGTGGAAGATGGTGTATGAGCCCAAGTTTGTTCCTACCAAAATGCAGTTTGAACATGAGCAAGCCACAGGGCATTTGGTGGAAACAAATGGTTTGAGGTCTGCAAGCGATGCTGAAAACTCCAGCGTACAAACTCGGTCAAACGAAGCCAAAGCAAAACTCTTTGGGACTTTACAAAATTTTCTTTTAAGTTGATATTGTGTTGTTTTGTCTGTGGACAGGAAGTTGTAATGCTTACTTGTTTCTGTACCTTGAAGGAGTACTTCCCAAGTCAATGTTTTTTGTGTGAAATGCATAGGTGCAGTGGGATTTTGGAGATGCAGAAGATTTTTCTGCTGTGTTAGTGACTTCCTGGCACTCTCTTGATGGAAAGCAGTACTCTTGGGCTTTTCCAACAGGCAGTAGCTTCGAAGAGGACTTTAAATCTTCCAGGTATCCAAAAAAGCCAAGTGTTTGTCTGGAATTTGATGCGACAAGCATTGCAACCTACAGGAAGGCTGAGATTTGTGATTTTTCTTTTGTTCAGTTAATACTTACACCAAGTTTTTTGATTTGTGAGGAGAAACACTGGATGCAGGCAACCAGGTGGAAAACAGTAGTTCAGTGTCTCATTAAGAGCATGGTTTGTACACAGTTCCCCCACAATAAACCAAATGGGTCTGCAATCCAGTAGGCTGTTGCCTATGCTTAGAGTGACTGCTTTCATTGGTATATAGAAACTCATAATTTCTATGAGGAAAGTATGAATTGTTAGCGAGTGAAATACAGGCATTCAACTAAGTTTTGAATTGTAATAGCAAAACCACAAAAGGTATGTTCAACGGTATCTGCTATTGCTTGTTTTACTTCTGCTGCCTTCCTTTCTCGGTCCATTTTCTTTTGCTTTTTCAGACCCGTGATATCATATTATTGAACTATAAGATTTGATACATAAATGAATGAATATGTTAGGCCTGCCACTGCAAGAGAGTATCTAAATGCACACAGCTAGACAGCAAGTGTTCATGGCGGACAGGAGCCAGGGGCATGTTATCGCTGATGACAGGTTCATCTTGATGGAAGCAGCGTATCCTAGGACAGATGAATGGTGACTTCTGTGTTTCAGGAATGGTATCTGAGTTGGATTCGGTTCCCGACTGCATTGCAAATCCTCTGCCTTACAGCCTCCTCCCCCTCACCTGTGAGAGGGAAGGTAATAATTCGGCACCTTTCTGTCAAAGATGCTGAAGAGTGATATGGCTGAAACACCTGAAGTGTGAGTATTGGGACAGGCAGCAGAACTGTTTCATGTATCTGATCGTGGTTACTGTAGTGGTACCATGTATGTTACATCACACTGAAGAGGTTGTACAACAGGGCAGCAGGGAGAGGAGTTGTCTGTTTACCTTTTGCGCTCTGGATGGGATCTAATCCTCTTCTGAAAGGACGCTGCCCTTCCCTGGGGTCGACCAGGCACGCTTGATGTGGATAAGGTTTTGGAGTTCAGGGTAAAACAAACAAACAGAGAGCGAGAGCACGAGTGGTAAACAGGGAGCCCATTGTCCCACATCAAGGTGAGAGGCACCTGGGAGACGTAAGTGACCTTCCCGTCTGCAGAAGAAACACCCTTGAAGCTTGGCTCTGGGTCTGACAAATACTACAAGACTCCTGAAAGGTCTGTAGAGTTAGTTTCAACTCCCTGAGAGGTGCTGGACTGCAAAGCAGGCTTGGAGACTTTTGGCAGCTCAAGCCCTGAACACATTCCCACCGAATGTAAGCTTCCTGTGATGTGTTTTTCCTTGGAGGTGCCTTTGGTCACTAGGTACTTTCTGAGCATCTCTGTGTGCTGTACTTTGTACCGTAACTAAAACCCTGTCCTGAAGGGAGATGTGGCCCACTGTGCAATGAAACTTAAACTGGGCAGGACATGGTGGGATTTGGGATGGTACTCAGTCCTGCCACAGTTCAAGATTAGATGCAAACAGCTACGTCTCTTGGTGAATATGAGACTAACTGAGATAAATCATGACGGTACAGCAGCGTACAAAAGAATTTCTGCAGTAGCAGACAAGCCTTGGTATATAACAATGATGAATGGATTCATAAATGCCTTCTTAAATAAGAGGAATATTTTCTGAGTGACTCAAAGCTGCTGTGGGCCTAAATACTTACCTTTGTCTGCAGGTTGCTGTTCTAAGAGCTATCACAGGAGGCAGAATCGGAGCCATTATCTTAAATTCTTTTCATTGAGAACAAGTCATGTTTTTTTCAGAAAATTTTATAATATTAGAATTATTTAAAATACTTAAATGTATTCAGATTGTGAAACTTCAACTCTTTTAAAATAATTCTTAGCTGCTACATCTGTTTTAGGTTTTGGTTTCTTTTTTTCCCTTTCAACTGCTTATCTATTTTTCTCATCAATACGAAAAAGAAAGCTAAAATTTTTGAGCCATGTGGAAGTTAAGAGAATAGGAAAGCAAGGCTGAACATTATACTTATCTTGGAATAACAGGACTGGGAGGGACTAATTTCAGCTCTATCAGCCGATAGCTCAGTAATGAAAATGTCTGAGAAAAAGTGAAATGAATAGCAACTGAGAAATATGGCCCCTTTTTCCTACACACACAAACTTTGTTTCTATCTGTTCCCATTTCTTCCCTTGATGCTACAAGAAAAGAAACATTTATTTCAGGATTTGTGCTGGTTATCATCTTTTGAAGTAAGTATGCCTGCTGTAAAGCTGTATAACAAAATACTTGTTAAACTAATATCAAGAATTTCTAATGGAAATGTTTGGAATACCTAATTTCCAAGGTCTAATTTGAAGCAACTTAAATTATTACATCAATAAAATTTGCTTGAGGGGAAGCCAAAAGGGATTCATGTAATGAAATAAGAAGCCCTAGCTGGAGAAAATTATTTTCACTGCAGAACATCTGAAAAGCTTTGCAGCTGTTGGATTAAAAGAAAAACTACTGAATTATTCTGAATTTTTTAACACATGGACGTTTTAACATAAAAGATCATGCAACTTGCAAAAGGAACAGGCAAAGAGAAGCTGAGAAGCGCAAGTGTGAACAGATTGCACTCCATTTGTTTGAAAACAACCCTTACCTGACTGAAGTGCAATGCCATTATACTCCCTACCAAACATCTTGTAATTCTAACACGCTTATTTTTATGGCTGTTTTTAAAGCTGTAAGAGTGTGACAACATGGTGGTTTAGGCCTCAGGTTTTAAAATGCCGGTTCTCTTGGGAACCGAAGGTGCAAATCCAAACTACACTCAGGCAAAGTGCATTTGATGCTATTTGCAGCTTGCGATTCTTGAGTCTCTCGGACAAAAGCTAACCCCCCAAGATTTTGACTGTTCTGTGTCTCTACAAAAGAGGTCTTTGCAGACTTTGAAGACGTGGCAAGGGGGAGCTGGGAAGGAGCCATTTCAATTTTCTCACAAATTCTCCCTCTCTCTCTGCAGTTATACTCAGGCCTGCGCGTGTCTGTGGGCACCGACTTTCCAAATCAGAGGAGTGTGCAGTCCGGCACCGCTGCTACTGAAAGGCTTTGGTCAGCTGCTCTCACGCTGTCAAAGCAACTGTGGACTAAGAAGTATCTGATTTTTTCCCTGCTTGAGTCTGTCAAGGTTTCTGTGCATAAAATGTGAATAAGTAAAGGTGTAACCAGCTATCCTGGTGGTGGCTGACCAAGCCCCAACCTCTTTAAAAAATGTAGAAATTGTCACTAAGTGAGCAGTGCTCTGGTGCGCATGTGTGTCTGTAAAAAATGACCTACAGTCACACACTGAAGATGATGAAGCTTTTTGCGCAGGCAAAATCTTCTCAGGAAATAAAATATATTATAATGTTGGCAGGGAAGGATATGTAACTCTCATATCGTAGACTTACTCTATATAGAGAGAAATGGAATACCGTCAAAAACTCATACATGCTTTCAACGTATAAACTTAAAAAATCAGAATATATGTCAATGGAGAGTATAGGGGCACCATTCTAGGATGCTGTTCACACTACTACTTTTTAGCAGAGCTTAACAGAAGACAAAGTAGATGGCCATCTTAGTAAGAAATTAAGCACGGGGAGAAAAAAATGAGAACCTCACAAAAAACTAGCAAGCTGAAAGTTTCATTATTCATGGGCTACACATCTCCACAAAAACTGGCAATTGGAGAAGAATGTTTTTTTCAAATTTGTATTTCAGTGAGGAAGTTTTCTTGCTCATCAGGTAAAGTTTAAAGCTAACACTGCTTTGCAAAACTTATTTTCCAAGAGATCTGAATAGATACAGGTTAATTATTGCTTACAGTAAAGCTCTTCACACCTCTGATTCAATTTTGTGGGTCTCCAGTAGCTGAAGCTGCTGAGAATAGTTACACTAGTTCTTTTAAAGATCCCATTTTTAGTATTGCAGCAAAAGTTTACAAAAAAGTCAGATCAGCAGCCTCTGCCTCCCAATGCAGTCACATATCTGCGGAATTCAAAGCATGGTTCTCTGGAAGCTGCTAATTGCCTGTCAATCATCTGGCACGCTAGCAGTTCACACATTTTTGCTATCGACCTAGCAGATTAATAGTATAACCCAAACAAAGGAACAAAGGCTAAACTGTTCAATTGGGAAGGGTAATGTGTGGTCTTTTCAGGCCAAGATTAACAGAGAAACAGAAAAATGGTGTTCTTTGTAAAACTAAAGCTGCAGTGACCTTAACTCTGGCAAACAGACTGAATGAGTTCAGCACTATTTGCCAGCAAAACCTGAAACAGCAGTGCTTTGGAAAAAAAAAGAAAAAAAAAGAAAAATCCCAAACCTTATATTGAAAAATCTTTCCAAGCAAAATGAAGTAAAATTAAAATTAATTTGATTTCACTTTTAGGAGTCAGCAGCATAGCTAAAATTATTCACAAAGCAATGCTAAAAACTGTTGACCATTATGCCACAGCCTTACGCTGAATGTATTTTTTGTATCTGTGTGAATCTATTTTCAGGACAATACAGCACTGTTTAAAAAAGAGTGTTTAAATTTTCCTCCGGTATCTTTGGGACTTGTATTCTTGGATTGAGGTCAATCAGAATAAGGGTACTATTATTACTGAAATTAATATTTTTGTAGTTACTTGTATATTCATCATAGCTAGGAATTCCAACTGAGACTAGGACTCCAGTGTGCTTGCACCGAGCCAACACCAAAGGTGAGCCCCTTCATGGGGCTGCAGGATATTCTCTTCATGGCAGCTGTTGCCAGTCCCAAATAATATCTGCTTTCCAGGCCAGATGAATCAGAATGAAAATTGCCAGTCCCTCTGTACTGTGGAGTTTCCAGTCAAAGCTTCATAATGAAGATTGCAGTGAGATTTGCTCTCTAAGTAGAGCAGTGTTGGATGAAGAGAAAAGGGTGACTTGTGTGTGGATTGACTGCTCCAAAAAGCATTTTAACTACCTTTATTGACATTTACTTGGTATTAATTAGTTAACATCCAGAGACAAAAATTGCTTTCAGGCTAAAAGAGAAAATATACAAAATGGGCCTCTGGTCTTCCTTGATTTCTTGCGGCAGATTTTGTTTCCAAGGGTGTAATGACATAGTTCTCCCTTTACCTCTAGCTTCTTGTTCCTGCTCACTATACCCATGTCCACAACCTCAGTTGTTCTAATAAAATATTTTTCCAGGACTGCATGACAAATTTGAGTCACGGAAGTGATCCACTACACAATGAAGTGGTTGGGAAGTAAGTAGTCTCAGCCCAGACCATTTCAGCAACAGACCAGCAGGGGTGAGAACCAGCAAGCGGGCAGGGGAGAACTGGCACCACCTGCATTGCTGCAGCCCATGCATCGTATCATCACACCCTCAGTCTCTGTATTGCAACCCCTTACTGAAGAGAGCAGATATTCTCTTCGTGGCAGCTGTTGCCAGTCCCAAATAATATCTGCTTTCCAGGCCAGATGAATCAGAAGCCCCGGAAAATGTTAAAAAGCAAAAATCAGAGAGCATAAAGCAAGAATCAGCTATTCTGATATAGTCTGACCTCCTAACAGGCCCAGGAGGCTCCCCTAATAATTTCTGCAGCAATTGCTTAAATTCCGTTTGAGCATTACCTCCAGCCTCTGCATTGCTCCCAGTGGCTTTGGCTCAACCTTGCAACATCTTTCTTGCTTGTAGTCTCATGATCAGCTTAAATCTTCATTTGCTCTCAAAGGGTCAGTTCCCATCAAGCAGTGGCCACGTGTTCAGTCACCTTCTAGTGTGCCCATATTTTTGCATCTGTGCTGTGCACTCAGGATGTTGCAGCACCTAATCTCAGAGAGGATGAAACCCACAGTCACTAGATTTCAGCAGGGCTCCTGTTTAGGATGAGTCAAGGCCTGAAGTCAGTGTGAAAACACATCCCTAGTGTCTTAAAGATTTGAGCTTTGTCACAGCTAAACGAAAGAAGGACCAGGAGCGGCAGCGTACAGCCGGGTGAGGAGCCCAGTATTTTGCAGGTAGTTCCCTCAGGTGAAATGTTTGCATCCCCGGGAGGGCAACTGGCTGAAACACAACCCTCGCAAGCAGCAGCATTGGGAGTTTGTAAGATGCCTGCAGATATTTCAACTTGTGGCAGGAATGGCTGCGAGCCGCACGTTTGGAGACCTGAGGTGACTGTCTTAACTGTCTGCAGGCTACCGCATACACTCCCGAAAGTGTCACATACTTCATATGGAAACCTGTCATTTTCTTTACTGATATCCTATTGCATTAGTGACCTCCACAAACTGTACAGTGGATGAAAATGTGAAAACTAGCTTATCTTTCAAAATAATTAATTAGTAATTCTTGTGACTAAATGTTTGTCTGAAGAGCACAAGTCAGATAGCCATCCTGAATGTTTGGCTTTGAAATTTCAAGATAATTTAAATTATCCGTGTGACTCATAGTGCTGCCATTTTCACTCCCTGATTCAATGCACATAATTCATAGAAAGGGATTTCTAAAATGCAGCCCTAAGGTTGGATTCAAGTTTTGTTTTCTGTGAATATTCTGTAATATTAATTTGAAATTTTTCATTGCTAGAGATATTCAATTCAGTAAACTCATTCATTGGCCTATAAATTCGTGATGAGTTATAAGATATCCACATTCTTTAGTGAAGAATGCAATTAACACTATTTCATCATATAGTCATAAAAAAATAGGGAACTTTCACCTGGAATCAGAGCCAGGATACTTTCAATTGCAGTCAAAGAAACTAACGTAAGGGCATATATTAAATGCAGGTAGAAGAATATTTCAGACCTTGGAAAATCAATTGCGAAGTAATGAACATTGATGAACATATAAAACTTGCAGAAAGTCTCATTTATTCATTGTGAGCTTCAATAAAGGGCATCTCATTTGTCTGCTACAGAGCTGGAGCAGGATGGATTACACTACATAGTGAATATTTTGCTTTGCTTTTTATTGATCTGAGGGGGAAATACAGATTGTACTGTAGAGTATGAACTGGATTCAAAGCCACTAAAGTAAATGGAAAGATTTCTTTTGACTACAGGGGCTTTAGAGCAGCTTACATCTGTGAAGTATACGTTGCACAATCAATGTAAATTGGTTACACAGTCCTGGACCAAAGCGAAGAATGTTTTCTGTCTGGCCCAAATGAACCATAGCTACTTCCTAGCCTTTTCTTCTATGAACCTAATGGCATAGAACAAACCTACAATCTTTAATTTAACAGATCATCTCAGACAGGAGGGGTTACATCCAGTCTGTGTGTGCCTATAGAGGCATGTGCATGCGTATATCCTCCCACCTTGACTTTCAGGGCTGCCTATAGAATATGGGCTTAAAAAACTAAATTTTGGGTAGAAATGGTTAGATGCTAGATGGAATTTTTTTCCACCATCTTAGAATGACAATTCAGAGATATGGGCGTAACCCCCCAATTACTGTAACCTTAAATGCTAATCCAAATTGTACCCAATGGGTTGTGCCTTGGAGTAGTAGCATTCAGGGGTGTAGCTGAAGACAGAAACACCCTTTTTGGAAGATCAAGCACTGGATGGCAGGAAAGAGATGAGGGACATCAGAAGGGGTATCCTTTGTTCCTATGACTGGGTCTGGTTGGAACATCTCCAACAGGCAGAAATTTCCTCTTCTCAGCCTCCTCCATCAGTATTTGAAGAGTCTAAAGGTCGCTCTAAAACTGAAGGAAAACAGAGACCTCTCATGTCAAAGTATAGACAATGGGGAATGGGCGCTGACTCTGTGGAGACACTAATTTTAAACAGGTGTGTTCTATATCTTTTTGTTCCATTGATACTTTAAGGTAGATTTCTTTTTAAAAGAGAAAATTCAGAGTAGGTAACGTTTGGAAGAGCTGCTGAACTTCGCGTCCAGTTGCATCTGATTCTGACAGGCAGTATCTTGAATCAAAATTGCAGATTCTTCTTTGCAATACATGCAAAAAGACCATGAGGTAGCTCTTTTCCTCCTTCCCTCTTTTTCACTTGTTGTGGTTTAACCCGGCAGGCAGCTAAACACCACACAGCTGTTTGACACCCCCCCCCCCCCCCGCAGTGGGAAAAAAAAGTAAAATTCATGGGTTGAGATAAAGACAGTTTAATAGGACAGAAATGGAAGGGAAAATAATAATAATAATAATAATAATAATGATGATAAAAGAATATGCAAAATGAGTGATGCACAGTGCAATTGTTCACCACCTGCTGACCGATGCCCAGCCAGTTCCCAAGCAGTGGTCACCACCCCCCGGCCAGCTTTCCCCCAGTTTATATACTGAGCATGACGTCACATGGTATGGAATGTCCCTTGGGCCAGTTTGGGTCAGCTGTCCTGGCTGTGCCCCCTCCCAGCTTCTCGCTGGCAGGGCATGGGAAGCTGAAAAGTCCTTGACTAGTGTAAGCACTGCTTAGCAACAACTAAAACATCGGTGTGTTATCAACATTATTCTCACCCTAAATCCAAAACACAGCACTGTACCAGCTACCAGGAAGGAAATTAACTCTATCCCAGCCGAAACCAGGTTACATCACTTTATGTCATGAAACTGAAAAATTCTCTGTACCCCAGAGCAGCAGGACAGATTTCTCCTGATACTTGAAGGGGCACAAAGAATGACAGTGGAGCTCAGCTCCTATATGGTATAATTTGGCCTGAAATATCAGAAAGATAAGAGAGACATAATGTGTGCTAGTGGCAAATTTATCACAAAACATTAATATATCACAAAGATGTTCTTTGTTCTCTGATTTTGACATCTGCAATTTGCCTTTAGTTACTCATGAAGAAATATGTTATTTCAAGGTGTTCATATGCGTATTTTTAAAAACCCTTTAAACAGGCATTAGAACTCTCACTATGATATTTAGTCTTTGCTAAGAATTGATGAGTCCTGCTGAGCTTTGCTTCAATTTTGATATAAGTCAGAAGTGATGTGTAATTTGTTTTAGAAACTGATGAGGTTTCAGAAATGTGCTATTTTTGGAGGGAGTGTAAATTAAGATGGTTGATGAACATGTGGCTACTTGTACTTCTTCTGCTGTATAACTCAGTAGTTGAAATGTGCTTCTGGGAACAATAGAAAGTGCTGAATGGGCTTGTAATGTTCACTTAATGACAAGGAGAGAGAGAGAAGGAAGGTTTGGACTACTGCGGAGAAAAGGATGCTTTTGGCAAGACGTGTGATTGCATTTCAGAGCTGGTTTTCAGAGGGACTGTGGGTGGCACCAACAAAGCTTTTCACAGGAAGACAGGGCAATGTCCTCTATTCAGATTCTGATGCTGCTCCCCTTGCCAGGGTTGCTAAGAAATTAGAAATATGGTCAGATTTATACAGCCTTTCTGTCTTTAATGTCTCTTCAACAGTGACAAAGAACAGACAAAATCTTTAATCCCCTTTTATGCTATGTATCAGAAAAGTCAGCCTTAAATAGTTCTTGAGTATTTCATTGTGTCATAGGCTGCATCTTTGGATCTATAACTACTTTTAAAATTTCCCACTACAGCACACAATGAATTTCTTGCACTTCAAAACTTGAAACAAGCCAAATCCTACTTCTTTGGGATGTTCTATACCATAAATGCCAGAGAAGAAGAAAGCTACTATGCCTTAACCACTTTTTAGTTATAGATCCAATAGTCACAGTGAAGAGAGTGGGAGAGATTATATTTGACTCCAGATACTGTGAATATCTATAGGAAGCTCAAATGCCAAGATGTCAGCAGTTCCTCAGAATATCTATTCCTGGTGTAGTCCGCACATTAATTTTCTGGGAATGGGAAAGGAAATTGTCTTCTCCATAGGTTTTTATGATGCTAGAATGATTTATCCACTTTTCTTTCAAAAGGCTAGAAGACTGTGAGATCTTGAACCATCCTCAAAAGAGTGCTAGTGAACAATGTGTACAATGGAGCAGTAAAAGCAAGGAAAGCAGGGAAAGCAAAGGAAATTATTATTATTATTGCTTTGTATAATGATGATGATGACTGCCAGAGCTAGTTACTGGTCTTTAGTACAGAACCTCTCCACACCCTTCCCACAATTTTCTCTTATCCTAAATATGGAGAATTATTATGTCCGCATCTTTTCTCAGTGTATAGCAATAGTATCCTTCAGACAAAGGGATACAACGGGGATACTTGATTCCAACCCATACAGTCACATCCTGGAAATGAGATTAAATGGACTAGGTAAAACATTAATTTCCATGAGTTCGCTACTTAATTACCATCCCAAACTGCTGCAAGATCATCAAGCGTGACGAAGAATAAGAAGGAATAGTTGTCTTCTGTATTTTACATTCAGCAGCAGTCACACTGCATTTATCTACAGTAAAAATGCTTGTGCATCTGCTTTCTTCCCAAAGCTTCAATGCATACTAATTATTTTCTCATGTATATTAACTAGGATTTTATAGCTTTTGCTGCTTTGTGCACTGTTTCAAATCTTTATCCCATAGCTTTTCTGCTATCTTGCTTGCTTAGAGCTGAAAATATTTTTTCATAAAAGTCTGGTGCAAGTTCCTTTTTGTACATGGGCAGTCTTGTAAGTTTACTAATACTGTGTGGTACAAAGACCATACTCTTCAGAGGAGCCTTACGTTTCCTGGGTGAAGTGAAGCACTAAAGTATACTAAGGTGAATTGCCTTGTTTTATGATGTTTCATTTGCCTCCAACCATGAGTTGGACAGGCCAGGTCCCTCTATAAATGCCAAGGGACTCATTACAAGCCCGCACACTGATGACTAACCCTAACATCACACATACTTGGTACATATGGTTTACAGATGCTACATGTATTTAAAGGACAATACAGCTCTAAGATTTGTCCTCGTTGTCCTGGTTCCACTTCCCACCATTCCTTGTCTCTGTCTTGCTTTACTTGAATTCCTAGTAAAACATCATCTTATTTGAAATAATTTGCCAGTGTTTGACATATCACCCTGATATCTTGGTCTGCCTTTTTCATATCAATAAGTTTAAGTGAGAAATGTATATTTTTTCCTATTGTTCATAGGAAGAGAAACATTCCTTCAGCATACCAAGTCATGATTAAAGTCAGCAATTTCCTCCTCTCTCTCCTCATTTAGCCAGCACTGGAAATATCCTTTACTATATTACTGCTTGGCCTAAATAATATGTAATTCACAATTGGTATTAATACTACATCTGGCCATTACACCTTGCTCTGCTTCAGTAGTTCTCTCCATGGTCCAGGGGTTGCCTTTATTAGCAGGTCAGCCTGAGAAGTGAGCCTGCTGGAGAAGAACTGCAAATAGGATTCCCAATCCCCTCCTAACTGTTCTGACATATTATCTAATCTTTGCAAGACCATAAAACTTTAAGATGAGAACTACCTACACATTTAACTTTACAATACAGTCACACTTTGCTGATTTTGAGCTTTCTCCCCACACACATACAATTCAAATAGATCCAGTTTTTAATTTATTGTGGGAATCAGAGGGTGGGGATAATATATTCCAGGTAATGCACTCAAAACATTTATCATTGCTAAATAACAGCTAAAAGCTTATTGTATTATATGTTAAAGAGTTTTTCACATTATCTTGTGTAGTGAAAGGGATGTGGCCTTGTGCATGGTGCTATGTGTGCATTTGGCTAGGCCAGCTCATCCCACTGAAAGGCAGAATCAAAAACCACAGCTCCTGTTTTAAAACAGTTACACTCAGTCCGTGGCACCCTTGACTGGTTGGCTGATTCAACATATAATGCTTAAAATGAGGCTAGACTCTGGAAATTGATTCTATAAAAGCATAGTATGGGGACTTTCCAAATTTGCAGTGTCATACGGCACTTCTTTCACTTTGCTTATGCATTACTTTTATTTCTACCTTCCATTTTCTAGCCCTGCACCCTGGCCATGGCAGTCACATGCTGCCACCTGCAATAGTCCGCCACCAAATTACCTCTTCTTGGGTAATTTGAGAGGGCTGTGGGTTTTTCAGAAGCTGCTTTACCTTTGCAAAATTATGTCTGCTTTCTTCAGTACAAAGAAAGAACACCTTAAAGTTTAGGGTTACCCTAAGATTCAGGGAGCACATGTGGAATTCCCAGGTCTCCCCAAAACTTCTTGTGTGATCCTGGGAGCATCCCTGAATCATTTCATATTAATCTTCTTCGTTCTTATGATGGGGCGACGGTTTGATACCTTTCTACTTAATAGGGTTAAGAGCCAGCCATAAGAAGATATATACCACATGATCAGATAAGCATACTAAAGAGGATCCAATGATCATTTCAGTAGACAGAGTCCATTTCTAAGGGTGAAACTAACCAGAATTTTAGAAAACAGTTCTGTTGATCGTTTAGGTGGAAACACCGAAGCACATGGGAGATCTGCAGAGAGGTACCTCATTTACCTCTTTTATGTTTGCTGAATCCACAGAGCTAGAATCACAGAATCATAGTCATCGTGTAGTTTGGAGGCCAGCTGGTCCAGTCCTTACTCAAAAAAGGGTCAGCTAGACAAGGTTGCGCAGCTGAGATATTAATAACTCTAAGGATGGAGTTCCTGTAGCCTCTCTGGGTGCCTGTTCCAGTGTCTGACCACCCATTTTCCTTGTGTCTACTCAGAATTTCCTATGTTCCAACTTTTCCCTGGTGCCTCTCATTTTTCCGCTGTGCATCTTTGAGAAGAGTCTGTCTTCTCTACACCCTGCCATTAAATAGCTGTAGACTGAAGTATATCCCTTGACCTATCTTCTCTCTGGGCTTAACAAACCCAGCTCCCTCAGCTTGTCCCCATATGCCAAGTGCTCCAGCCCCTGGACCATCCTGGTTGTCCTGTGCTGGACTTGCTCTGGTATGTCAATGTCTTTCTTGTACCAAGGAGCCCAAAACTGCATAGTGCTCCAGATATGGTCTCACCAGTGCCAAGCAGAGGTGAAGGATCACCCTCCTGGACTTGCTGGTTGCACTTCCACTAGCCCAGGATACTGTTGGCCTTCAAGGGCCCATTGCTGGCTCATGTTGAATTTGTCCACCAGGATCCAAAGGTGGTTTTCAGCAAAGCTACTCCCCGACCAGTCATTCCCCATCCTGTAAGCCCATGCAGTGGGCTGTCCCATCGCAGGTGCAGGGCTTTGCTTTTGATTTTGTTGAACTTGGAGAGATTCTCCAGCCTATTGAGGTCCTTCTGAATTGCAGCCCTGCCCTCCAGTGTATTTTACTGTTCTTCCCAGTTTGGTGTCATTTGCAAATTTGCTGAGAGTGTTTACTGTCCTGTAGTCCACTAAACATTATTGGTTCCAGTGCTGGTCCCTGAGGGATGCCACTAGTTGGACTTTGTACTACTGACCCTGGTGGTGAACCTTTGAGCCAGGCTGTCCAGCCAATTTTCAACCCTATTTACTGTCTGTTTTTCTAGTCTATATTTCCCTAATTTGGCTATAAAGCTGTTGTGGGAAAACACATCAAAGACCTTGCTAAAGCCAAGATAAACAACATCCACAGCTCTCCCTTCATCCACGCTACCAGTCATCACAACTGGTCAATGACTGGTAGAAGGCAATCAGGTTGGTCAAGCATGATTCATTCTTGATAGCTCCATCTGGCTGTTCCCAGTCACCTTCTTGATCTTGATGTGCTTGGAAGTAAACAAGAAATTAAAGCTTTACACCTTAATTTTAGTGAAATCTGAGAAACTGGTATCAAAGTGGCAAAATCTGGCTGAATATTGACAGAGCAAATCTACTGAGCTATTTCAGAGTAGAACCATATTTTGCTTTTAGCATTGCCCAGGTTTATCCAGCTAGTGTAAAAAAGCCCCAAAACGACACTGCATGCTGTCTTGTGGTGGAAGGAGTCATACAACCACGGATGTAGCTGAAGGCTTTGGCAACAACTTCAGTATGAATAAGTTTAGGCTCCTTATACACACACAGTTACTGCCGTCCTATCGATTGATCTGAACAGATTACATTAGCTGCAATTTGATACCTTGAATTCAAAGCTTATTATAACTGTACAGCTATTGAACTTTCTGAAGTGTAGGGATTGCAGATAATTTCATTTAGAATTACAATCCATTCTTAATCTTAACTGCTTTCTTAGGCTGTTATATTTAAATTCATATTCAAGAACCTCATGTTCCTTATATGAATGTTTCTTTTAATTAAACAGGATAAGTGTTTGCTACTGTGAGTGAAATCCTGAACCAAACAGAAATTGGATAGTGTTATCTCTGGGTGAATGTCTTTTGAGATAATTCCTGTTTGCGCTGCCTCATTAAAGTTGTCTAGCACATATTTAGCTCTTTAAAAAAAATAGAAAAGAAAAGAAGAAGACCTTATAAGTATTCCACTTAAACCCCTTTTCTTGGTAGGGTTTGCTCACCTTGTTTATAATTATCTCTACTTTTTAAAAGTCAGTGTTATAAGGTTAACAAGTCCCACTTTCTGCAGCAAGTATATTTGAAGGAGACTGAGTGGAAGGAAAAACCCTTCCTTTTCCCTTTAAGTTGCTAAGGTGGTACAGCCTGCTGTCAGCTGCACCTTATCAAGTACTAAGAACACCTTATTAATTCCTTCAGTTTTTGCACTCCAGTTTTACCCCTGCATGACTTATGCTATGGATTATATTAATGTTTAATCTATTTTTTAAGGCTAATTCACAAGAATTCAGTGGGATTTATTTCTGTTTATACAATTGTTGCCTAGGAAATAGCAGTGAACAGTCTCACTGCTTTTTCATAAGAAAGGCACGTGTAGTTAAGGAGCAATTGTTTCCTTTCATTATTGGAAAATGATTTTTTTAGATTGTTGTTTCTTTTTTCCTAATGTATTTTTAGAATTTCTCTTAAATAAAAATAACTGTGCTACTATCTCTCTAAGCATCTCCGGGTAGAAAATCTTTAATCTTCTGTGACACCTTTGTTATCATAAATAAATGCCACTGTGAATGCAAATGCTGACAGTAAGGAATTACTACTTAATGAAAGGAAATGCAGGTGTGAGGTGTCCATGTGTTTCAAAGGTTTGTTAATGTAAAGCAGAGCCATTTGGTTCTAGGTCACGCGTTTATACCAGACCCGAGTCAGAGGTGGTAAAAATTCTTTACATTCAGACGGCTGTGCAGTGGCCTCAGCAAAAGGAATGCATCTACTGTCTAGTTTCCAGTGAACAGGTGTTAAACTGCACACACCTGTGCAACAATTGCAAATCCTACCTCCTTGTTTTCCCCTCCCCTTCTTTAGCTGCAACGAGAAACGTTCCAGCAAAGAGAGTCATCCTGGAGTGTGGACCATGCCCCCTCCTCTCAGAGGTGCTAGCTGGTGTTTATTGGTCACTGTTCAGCTACGTTGGCTGGTGTGATGGTCTGCTCCTGTAGGAGAGTGAATTTTCTTTGTGTCTAAGGAATTGACAACAAAGTTCCTAGATTTGCTCATCTAGGTCTGTTAATATGAGTAGATCCTTTCTGTAGGTATCCATTCTTGAAAATTTGGGATGACAATTTTTCGTAAGTGACTCCAGGTATAAAAGCTTAGAAGCCCAACTGAAGAGATCTGAAGAAAACCCGTTCTTTAGAAAGTGATAGATGGTTTTCTCTGAAACTCTCTGACTGATCTCAAGCTGAGTATCAAAAATAGCATAGGCGTATTAGGACTAGTCACTGTGAAAACTCTTTGTTTTGATGTAAAGTATTTTATAGAAGCAGTGATCTATAGAAGGGCTACTGTTGATGTAATATCCAAGAATAACACTCCTGCTTGACAAGCCATTAGCAAAGCTCTAGTGTGGAAAGAGAAAGCTCCTCTAATGAGCTGAAAATGAAAACACCTGGCCATTATTCATTAAGAGCTTCTCTATGCATCAGGTACAGTTTTACACAGCTGCCTCAGTAACTACAAGGTTTTGTTCTTGTATTTATGACTGCTGGCAGAGGTCTTCTGCAGTCATTCTGCAGTGTTTTAACACTGTGAATTCTGGGACCTTTTTGAAGGATCAGAACTATGTAAGGCATACTTATGTGTATTGCTAGAAGGATGTGGGTCGTCTGGACAATCAGATTAAAACCACAAACAAAACTGTGTAGCTGCTTATAAGACAACTTGATGAAGTACTCTATGTAAATTTATTTAAATGTGTGGTCTCCAGCTCTTTTTTTGTTTTAAGATGAACGTAGTAGCATAGGTGTAGAGGGACCTTTGCTAACTAGTATAAATTTCCATTGTGAACATCTTTATATGTCACTTTCACTTATACTCTTCTCTATCACATATCCTCCCTGTGCCTTCCTCCACCGTAGTCCTTACAATCCCTCCAGCATGCTCTGTCATCTCAGCCATAGGAAATGTGTTGACTGTGGTCTTCTAGCGTAGTACAGAGCCCTGCTTTCATGCCACAGGACAGTGGTTTCCCTAAAGACAGTGATAAAGCTTCCATTGTCTCAAACAAGATCCCCAGGCAGAGCTTTTTTTTAAGGGCACATTTTCCTTTTGTCAGCTTTTTTCCTTTTGCCATGAGGTTGCAGGGATAAAATTTCATTCTTAAGACATTTATTTGACTCTATAGAAGCCAGATCCTATCTGATGCAGTTTTTCTAAATGCTGAACAAACATCACTTGCCTGAAAGGAATGTGCTTGCTTACTTTTTCCTCCTTTTAATCCCAAAACAGAGGAGCTGATGTTGAAAGACTGCAGCCAGTGGCTGTGGAACACAACAAAGTAAACTCAGCTTTGTCCCGCTTCCTTTTTGTCTAACTCTTCTTTTAAAAGAGAAACTCTCTTCTGCCTCCCTCTTTTAAAAATTATTTTCTTGCATGCCCGAAATATTCAATATTTCGATCTTCCAGTCATCCTGTAAAACCTATCTACTTAATGGGATTTAGGAGAGAATGTGGAAACATGTTCCAGAACTATGGTGTAGGTTTTTTGTGGCTTGTTAGATGAAGTGAGTTAGTTGTTCCTACTGAATGATTGTTCCTTAATGATGCTAGAACTATGACTTGTTGTAAATTAATGTCTCATAGTGAATGATCTTGAAAAGACCACCTTTACTATTCAAGTCTTCTGGCTTATGGGTGATTTGTGATGACTTCTCAGAAGTTTTCTACACAGTACAGTTCACTTAATTGGGAACGTTACAAATCTCACATAGGGGAATATGTCTGGCACAGCGCAGTCTGGTGCCCTTAGTAGCTAAGTGGCACGTCAGCATGTAAAAATCAATTGAAACGTAATACTGGCATTGCCTGCAAGTTGGAGTACTCTACAGGTACAAAATGGTATTGTAAAATGTAATTCTGGTTGTGTGGTCCTCCATTTGTCTGACTCATTCTTTTTTCCTGCTCTGCTATGGCCATTAAACAAATCAATTCTAATTCAGTGCAGATCCTAAAGCATTTTGTGCAAAGCCTCTTTTAAACTGGCTCATAAAACAAAAGGTAATATACAGCATGTCAACACAATGTTGCCCTCCAAGCCAGTGGTACTTGTTGTGATCACTTAATAGGCTTTTTTCCCCCCCCACTGATGTGTGTTGGTTCTCCTGCATTTAAAAAACAATAACAATAAAAAAAGCACCCCAAAAATCCATTTTCCCTGGGAATCCCCTTTTCATCATTGATTGCCTTAATTTGATTTTTATCTAGCAATTCTTGCAAAATCCACTGTGTTAGATTATCAGTCTTGTATTTCTGCTAGCAAGGCTTAATGGGCTCTTAATTAGAGAGCTGGCCTAATTATGGATACCTGCCTATTACTTAAAAGTAAATGTAGTGATTTCTCCCAGTTGTTCTCATTTTTCTTTAGGCTGTGTGAAGTAACCCACTCAGTTATTGATTCATTGATTTGATCCTTGCATTTACTGTAGTATGCCATAGTTTCTATCCGGATGGTTCAACTCTTCTGTTGCTGTTAGTTTATCATTGCCACGCATGACAATTTGGGGGTTTGGTACTGTTGTGCTTTAAACAAATTCTACAAAATCCCACTAGCAACTTCCCTGTATACTTCTTTTGCTTATTGGGGTCCTAACTTGGTTTTCTGCAACACTCCAAGTTTTTGAGAGCTGATTTGGAGCTCCTGAAAGTTCTCCGATTTTTACAGTACTTTGCTGAACACTTTCTGCAGTCAAGCTTGTCTCAAGTTACCTCTCTGAAGCAATGACGACAGTACAAGGGGATATAGCTAAGCTAGCTTTAAACTGGTTTCCCTGCTGCTGATAGCTCTGTGCTGCTAGATCAAGGAGCACAGCTTGCTGTAAAACCCACCTGAGAAGCCGGGTGAATGCTAAGGAGATTAGCTCATGCTGAGCTCTGTACTGCTGTGGTTACGATGCCAAGTGCCCAGATTGTCTAGTTTAAAGTGTGCCTACACAATCTCCGTCACTACAGTAGCTGCGGGACCACCATGCGCTACAGCAGGGAGAGAAAGCCTGGGCTGAAAACAGATGTAATCACTGGCTGCTTTGAAGGTGTCGTACTAACGTATTTGTTTCTCACATGAGAGCTTGGCTCTGCTTTCTCTTATGTCCACGGTTGACTCCTTTCATTTTGGGTAGTTTTAGGCATATATTTCACTACAATTCAGATACTGACACTTGTAAACAACCACCGCCCCTACACCCTGAGTCCCTTGAACGGTTAGTTTTGTTTGGAAAAAAAAGGTCCAAGTCCTGGTATAAATTCATCCCCCGGTGGTATCTGTCCAGGGTCTTAAAAGACACTTTATTAATGTGGGAAGCTATGGAAATGGTGTTAGATTGTAAGCCAAAGAAGTTTTTGATCCCTGCCTGACCTTACTGGATTGTTTTAGCTATTTGGTTAGGGCAAGTTTTATATGGAAAAGTCTACAAGTAGATTTTATTAGACCAGAAAAGGGGCAAGATACGGGCATAAAAGTCTGAAGTTTCCTCAGGTCTAAACCAAAACCAACAAGCTTAAAATACGTTGGGAACAACACTGTTACTACTTCCTTCCATAAATCACTTCATGTCTCTCTGCATTTTTTTATTCTCCCTGTCTTTGTCTTGGCTTTTTAGGTCATAAGCTTTTCAGGAAAAAAATGTGTTCTTTTCCTATATGTTTGTATAACCTATCGCAAGGAAGTGCTGTTCTTGAATGGTGACAGAGGATGTGGGCACCTCCCTACACTACATTTTCCTCTCTGTCATTTTGTTCCCTGTGAACAGGAGCTTGTTTTGCATGACTGCAGCTGGTGTCAGAGGCTAGGCGGAAATATAAAATATCTGAGTCTTGCTCAGAGCATCAGCCGGCTGTTTTGGGTGAATTTTCTGTCTGTCTGTGCTGGTCAAATGGTCAGTTTGGGATCATGGCATGTGGTCAGAAGCACTGCTGGAAGTTTCTTGCTCCTGACTGCATAATTTCTGATCTTGGATTGTTGAGCGTGGTGAAAAAACAAAAAGACATGTACATTACAATCACAACAGTTTAAATGAGTTGATCGGATATAGTAATAGTCCTAGCCCTGGCAACATGAGGTTTACTGCTGCCTGACTTAACACTTTTTTCCACACAGATTTAGCAGCCGGTGCTGAGCTCCATGTTACTGGGGCTCACGGGAGACCAGCAGAAGTGTTAGTTAGCTACAGTCATGGCTGTGATGGCAGTACCAGGTACATCCACTGTCCTAGTGAGGGGAGTGAAGTTGGCCCTTCAGCCTTTAAGCACAGGGTAGCTTATTTGTTAATCAGTATTTCAATCAAATTTGGGATCCCTTCAGCAAACATTCCTAAATATGACCCAGTTCTTTTTGTACCACTGTGTGAATTCATCTGAATGCTTTCTGAGGTAAGACAGCAGAAACGGGCTCGCATACTTAGCCGCACCTAGTTATTGCTTGATTACCTGACCCATGGAAAACGACTACCATAGTGCAAGCTGGTCTGAGTGTAGGCAAGTTCTTTACCTGCCATTCCGTAGCACGAAAGGCTCTTGGAGCTCTCATTTAACTGTCCTGTACCTGTGTCATATGATTAAAAAATGCAAAGCCAATGCCTTGAGCTTTTTTGCTTTGCTCTTGAAGCAAATGATGTAACAGAAGAAGCTTTGCCCATTTTAAAGGAAACCTCATATAAATTCTAGGTCTAGAAGGCCAAGTACTGTATCTGAGTACCTAGGGAATAATTTTATTTGGTCATAGAAGATAAAAGCATGTATGATCCATGGTTAAAAGCCTCCATAATTCTTAACAATAAGACTTTCCATTTTAATACAGAAAAGGAATGCCTTGTGTTGGAGTACCTGTATCCTTCTATGCTGCCCTGCGTGCAAACTGCCTCGGTATTATGGGGGAAAGGAAAGCAAAATCCAAAGTAACTTTTATTTTGGGATTATCCATGGTATTTTGACAACATACTAAACATTATATGGGATATTCCTAACCTGTCCTACCCTTACCCAGAAATACAAATAGGACATCAGAAAACTTAAGGGAATCTAATGATATTAACCGTTTTGTATTCTTGACTGCCGTGTAATACATTTCAGATTAAATGGGATAGTATAAGGCATCTAAAAATATCTTCAAGGAACATTGCCAGTAGATGTTCATTTGCAGACATTATTTATAGCTTTGGAGGTAAGCGGTAACTTTGTTTCTTACTTGTTTATCTTAATTAGATATTTTTTCCTGGATGCAAAACCAAGCCAGTACCCATTGTAATTGCTGCACTGTTACTTCTCATAGAAGAGATGTGCTAGTCACTGATAAATAATTCACTTAGGCCTGAAACCATCCTACAAGCCAACTTTTATCTGCTGCAGATACTTCACTCTTTCATTCACCTGCCCTGCTTAGGTCATTAGGGGCACAAAACAAGAGCAAGACTGGCAATCCAGTCTAGTGGGGGTGAAGGAAAAGAGAAAACTTTTCCCCCTCTTTACATTAGACTTCTGTTATAGCACTGAATTGTTCAAATTATATCATGTCAAGTTATATTATTTAGTATCAAAAGACATTTCAGTTTTACTCTCCCCAAATCACTGCATCTGTTTTTTCAAACAATTACTGTTGGCTGTTGTTGATAAAGAGCTTGGGAATATTATAAAACTTGAAAAATCACTAGTTAATTTTGGAAGTTGGGCTCTCATGATTTAGATGTTGACATGGACTTGAAGTGAGCCACACGTTGCACAGAAGTTATTCCGAAGCAAGGAGTCTGTTCTGAGGGTTTGGTATCTGAGTTGAACTCAACACAAGAATTGTTTTCACCTGCTAAGCACACATCCTTTTTCCAGCCGTGTAACAGTAGTATTAATGTTGACTGGATCTGGTATGACCAGATATTGTGAAGAAAAATGAAAGAAGCAGTAGGTGACACTGTGCGACTGGCCTGAGGCTGCCAACTTCCCCAGGACAACAACCATTACAGTGAGGTGCTGACACCTGGGACCTGCTGTTGCTGTGTCCCAGGATGTCCCTCTCCAATTTGCTGTGCTTCTTGCCTGCCTGAGGTTATCTGCAGACAAAAATGTCAAACTTGTTGCCCTTTATCTCCCTCTGTTCTGGCACGTCACCTGTTTCCCATGGGAGTGTGGCCATTTTGGGGTGAGTTTATCCAAATGGAGAAAAATGGATCTGTTTGGCTGCTGCAGCAGACTGCTGCTTCTTAGCCTAAAATGTGTAATGTCAGTACCATGAAGTGGTGCCAATTCCCACCATATTTTTTTCCCCTTTGCCTTATCTGTCATTTGCATGTCCTTGCATGTCTGCAAGGTTCACTTGGTGCCAGTTTCTAGACAGCGGATGTTCTTGTGTTCAGCTTTCTGTTGAACAAAATATCAGCTAGTGACAACCCAGATGTCTTTGCTTCTGTAATTTAAATGCACTAAATGCATCTCATCATGGCACGGAGTCTACCTTAGCGCTCATGATTTGGTGTTTTCTTTTAGGAGACTGCTAAAAAGGTAGTTCCCATATGCACATTGATAGGAAAAACAAGCAGAAAAACAGACTGCACTTCGATTTTTTTCTTCCACTCTCTGTATCTGTTACTCGGTTGGTTGGTTGGCTACCAATGGTTGGTGGTAGAAATTTAGCCAGAGTCTATAACTCATATGATAGTTGCTCTTTAGTTTGCCAGTTCTTCATGGTGACTTCCCTGATGACATTTTTTGTGTGTTGCTTTTTCTTCGAGAAGCTCAGAAAGTGATGTTGGTGTGTAAAAGGAGGAGGAGGGATGTGAGTGCCCTCTCCCCTGCCTCCTTTCCATGGTCTTTGTTTTAATACGAAATTGCTTCACATTTGCTATACCTCCAGTTCTAGCAAAGTGTTTTGGGGAATCAGCATGGTTCAGTCTTTTCCAGTAGGAAATCATCAGACCTTAGATATGGAAGGAAGTTGCATCATCAAAAGACACTTGCTTTCAAAATTTCCAGGCTTTGGTACAAATAAGCTGTCTTTTTGTAGCTAGAAATATATGTGGAGTTCATATTTGGGAAAGCAAATTAGCTTTGATAATTACTTATTAACGAATTTTCCCCAGTATTATGTTCTCCTCATAGTACTTAGTATGATTTTTTCCATGTTTATTAAAAATATCCCTTTGTTAGAAAACTAAAATGTAATCTACCATTGTATTGACAAAGGTGTAAGGACCTAATTGCCGACTTGTTCATTCCAGTAGAAGAAGTTGTGCTTTTTAAGCAGAAGTCATATTTTTACTAAATTAATTGAGCTTTTAATGAGCAAAAGTTCTCCCGAGCTTCATTCAAATGTGGGATAAATGTTTCTCAAGTGCTCCATTCTCAGGCAATACCTACTAAAGTTGAATTTGATATGCCGTATGAAGATTTTTAGCTCCAGAATCATTTCATAAAGGAATCTTGGGAAACAAAAAATGCTATATGGGAATATTTGCTCCAATTAACTTACTAAAATCCATTGTCTTTGCTCCAGGGTGCACATTTTTCCATATTACAAACAAGATGTTATTCTCTCAACTTGGCCTATAATTTGGCATAGGCGGAAAGCTTTAATTGCTCCATCAATTGTACCGTTTGCTTTAGGTATTTCTTGCCTTTCTCTTAGGTTTTTTAATTTTTAAACTTCTCATTCTTTTAATGATTTAGGAGTCTCTGTCCTGATGACTTTTAAGTAAAACCTGTTTCAAAACAATGCAGCTGAAAAATACTTATTTTTCTATACAACTCTATACAACTAGGTTCATTTAGCGCATCTGTATATTGCTGAAAGTTTCCCTGACTTCTATGGATATTTTTCTTGTTTTTTCACAGCTGTGAAGTTCCAGGTGTCTCTTACAAAAGTATCATCATACCAGTCATCTACAAACAGTTTCTGCATAAATTTCTTTTTTATCTTTGTGGCCAGTAAGTCAATGACCAAGTACATTTTCACCAATCTACAAAAGGTCTTTTGTAGCTCTGAAATCAGAGGTTGTCTGAGGTGGTGGGAGCAGGACGTATATTAATCAATGCTGGTTAGATAAAGACCCAAGAGTATGCTCTAAGCTATCAAACTCTCACGACTATTTCTCACCAAATAAGAACTTCAGTATAATTACTATGAGTTCTGTAGAAAATAAAGATTTAAGAACATTTTTGCTTACCTCCAAAGGAAATGGCTACCTTAAAGCATCTATGCTAAATTTAACAGAAGACTGACTAAGAAAAGACCTTGTTAAAAAGATTTAACTAAAGATCTGTTCCATTACTGATAACAGGAACAATTCAGTGAAGCCAAAGGAAAAAGTCTGTAACTCTGGTCCACTGGAAGAAAGAAAAGCCATTTAAGCATTTTGAAAATACAGACTTCATATGCCATGGTGTTGGTTATGTTTTCTTGAATATTGGATTCATCTGAGAAACCAGCTTCCAAGCATTAGGGAGGCCTCTGAGGCAGAATGTGCTTTGTTTTATTGATATCCAAGCCAATAAAAGAGCAGCTCCACAAACAAACTCCATCGTGTGAGCTAGAGGATGCTCTTGGGTCTTCATTTAACCAGCACTGGTGAACAGATCTCTTTCCCCTGCCTACCTCAGACAGTCTCTAATTTCAGAGCTACCAAAACCCCTCATGTAGACTGGTGGAAAGGCACTTGACCATTGACTCCCTGGCCACAGATTAAAAAGAAATTCCTGCAAATACACAAGTGAGTCAGTCTTTCTGTTTTGCTACAATACATTCATTTAGGAGAAGTGAATCCTGGGCAGAAATCTAATCCTAGCAGTACTCTTCCTTTTTATGTATCTTACCCTGCTGTGAACTCCCTCCTGCTTTTGGTGCAGGTATGCTGCTGTTCTGCTTGAAATGTTATGGGACAAATTTGTTTTCTCTTTGTGGCAGTGCTATGCTGTGAGATTCATACATTCCCTTTGGGTAAAGGATTACCTCATACAAAAGATTTGATTACACAATATAACTTTAATCTAGAAATGAGGGTCAGGCCCACTGCTGAGGGCAAAAACCAGGAGGAGTGGATTGAGATAGATCCTGCCCATTTATTCCAGCTGAGAATTTCATCAAAAGCCTGCTGTAGTGACCTAGTTGTCTGGGTTAACCTGAGAAGAAATCTTTTTATTGTGGTATTTCTGGGTTAGAATCTGACACTTGCCCACTTCTGATGAGAAAGAAAACCTCTACTGGTGTGCTGCATTATCGTATACCCAGTTTCTCAAACTCTTTTGTACTTCAAGTTAACCCTATACCACTATATTAAGGAATACCTAGAATCCCCTTCCCTCTAAGTGCACACCCACCATGATACCAGAGGGGTTAGAAATTATATTCCTTCCACAATGTTGTTGAGGACAGGTACTGAAGCTGTGAAATAACTGTGGTAATTCATAAGTGTCTGTGAAATGAAAAATCACAGAGCAGAGACAGAATACCTCAAATACTCTGCAATTGCTGTAGTGCTTTTTATTATCCTCAAAGGCAGGCAGAAGATCATTTCAATGCTATCATAATTTTCACACACAAAACATTAATAAAAAGTCGTTCCTTGTTTAGTGTTTTACTAAAGACAGCTACTTCTTCCCCTCACCCCTTTCAGGTAACTGTATTAAAATTCAATATTTGACTCTGGCAGTAACTAGAAGGATTTAAAACGGCTTCAAGACAACATTTATGAAATTCTTAGTTGCCTGAGAGATTCTGAAATAGCCGCTGAATCTGCTGACCTAGAAGCTATGTTTGTAGTTTGTGTTTTTGAACCAGCTGGGCTAATTACCTCTGGTAGAGGGCAAGGCTAATGAAGACAGTCTGTCTCCAGTACTCAAACAAAGGTATCCAGAGGCAGCTAAGCATCACACTCAGGTCATCTGCAAGCGTAAAGACAAGTGTGAGATGATAAAAAGATAGGAACTTCCAAAAATAAACATATTCTTACCGCTATCAGTCAGGATTAATCTTGCTTTTTTCAGAGGTTTACAAAGTAGATTCTCTTTCTAGTCAAAGGAAAGAAGTGACACTTTTGGGGCCCAATTGCTCTCACTTACTTTAGGCATTTACTTGAGGACGCATGCCATAAAAGCTCAGCTGTAAAGCTCTACATTTAATCTGACACATCCCACCTGTGACACCTAAATGCTGAGTGAGTCACGCATCACTGCATAACTTCTAAGGCAGCTCATTAATACTAAGAAGAGGGGTAGCCCTGCGCACATCAGTGCAACATGTTGCAGCTCCAAGCCCAGTAGACAGCTGTGAGAATGTACACAACTTTCACGTGCACACAATAAGTTTCCTCGAAACCCATAGAGAAAGGTTTATCTTAGTAAATACTATTTAGTGACACTTTCTCTTACCTGTTTGTGAATGCGCAGGCAGTCACTCTACAACACTTAGCACGTAACTGTCACTGGGCAGAAGTTTTTGGGAAGATGACAGCACAGAAAAGGTCTTGTATGTGTGCAAATATATTGAAACAAGTTATCCCCTCCCTAGACAGCAGGAAGAAAACATTTCACCTGTAACTGGGCTAAACAGTTTTGTGAGGTGCTCCGCATGAGGTAGGGAATTGCTATGTGACTCACTGGTGCCTCCACAGATGTGAAGGGATAGGTGGAGCAGGGAAGGTGAACTTTTCTCTGTAGAATCCCAGATCATTTTTCTTTAAATTATATAAATGAGTGAACATTTACTTAACTCTCCAGGGCTGTGGGAGTCAGGAGTCTGCAACACAGATTACTCTTTCTGTTTCTTGAGTACCTACTCACATTCAGAAGAAGCCATTCAGAGTTGTTCCCTTCGAAAAAGCGGCTGTATTTATTTTGCATGCCTGCTCTTTCTCTTTAAGGCAGTCATAAAACCGCACAAGCAGCATTACAGAACATCTTTACCATGGAGTCCTTTCAGCTGGCTGTAAGGAAAGCAGTAAGCAGGTTCATACTACTGAGGTTTGTATATGAAACGGTACAAAACTACTATACTCTTCACAACCAGATCATCTTGGATTTGGGACTTGGCAGTTTTTCCTAAAGGGAAAAGCATAATTGCCCTATCATAAATAATTTTTTAAGGAGAACTGTAAAAGGTGATTGTTTACTATCCCCTCAAACAAAACCCACTATTTAATAAGGTAATATATATATATACTTGCATTGCATTTACACATCCTTAGGTGGGATGTATACGAGTAGATATACAGCTCACCCTTGAGGACATGAGCAATAATAATAATAATAATTGTCAGCAATTGCAATAGCAATTGTGGGTGAAAATTGTGTGTGGTCAGAAAGCTCTGGTCTTGCATCCTAGCTTGTTTATCTTTTATGTGTACTGCAACTTCCTCACTGACTTTTGATGAGAACAAAAGTTTACTGATTGAGATCAGTGGTCTTGAAGCTGGGGCTTTCTTTATTGGCACTGATTTATTCAGCCTTCTCTAACAGTACACTTTATCTTCTTTTAATATATAAAAATTAGGTTATCTCTGCCATGAACAAGAAATGCAAAGAATCCCAACAACAGCAAAGAATTGTATTTTTGTATTTTGCCTTTATTTTCCCACTTCACCATTGTAAAGTCATTTACAGTCACTACAAGAAGAGATACATTTTGGCAAAGGATAATTTTCCTTTACAACTTTCCTTGTAATCTTCTGGCAGATTTTCCCTTACTCAGAGAGAGAAAAAAAAAAGTAAACATTAAGAGGCTGCATTAATATCAGCTATGCTGCACCATGTGGTCATTTCCCTTCTATTTCTGACACACATGAGAATTATGCTCAAGAATATGAAAGCAACATACTCAGGATTTCCTTAATGAGAAAAATGGCTTTGGAACCATACCGGTTGCATAAAAACTGAACTGATGGATCACACCTGAGCTAAAGATTTTTGTTGCTGTTTTTTTTCTTTTGTTTGCATTGATGTGAGAGTATGTGTCAGGCTGGATCCAGCGAACAGAGCTGAAGCCAGCAGGGTTTGCTGTTTCCCAAAACTATTTTTACATGTGAGCTTTCCTGGAAGGCTCTTTCTATTTATCTGTAGTTTTCTTCTCTTCCCTTGACATTTCTTCTATCATCTGATAAAACCGTCTTACAGGGAAGAAGGAAACTGTTTTTCCTCTCACAATACAGATCAGATATCTGAATTAATAGACTGTGGTGATAACATGTCCATTGAACAGGTCAAAATGGGATGCAGCAGTATTTTTAAGTTGCAAGCACTCAGCTAAGAGCCACAAAGCTTATTTTTTCAGTTTTCAAGGTGTTTTTAATTGAAGTTGAAATGAAACGTGGCAATACCCTGATTGCAGTTATTCTTTCAAGGTCATACTGTAATCCTTTAGCTTCATTTTCTTTCAGGTCTTATGGAGCTTCTCTCCCTTGGGAAATACAGAGTTATTCACTTGCTGAGGGAAACAGGGAGGATGTTGTTTAATATTTTGCTTTGTTTCTACAATGCCATTCGAAACATTTCAGGGCTCTGATTAAACTAGAGGAAATGGCTTTATAACTGGAGTTGCTAAAGGCAATGTATTCTGGAACATGTACTCCAGACTTTCTCTGCCTCCAACAATTTTGTAAATAACTTTAATATGCTTGTGAATGCCATAGCTGTGTATCAGCAATGTCTAGAGCATTGTTCAGGGGAAGGAAACGGAAGAGTGAGAACATTGTGAACAAGCTCCTGACAAAAAATGCAAATATATCCTTTTAATGGATAGCTTCTGTTTCTTCAAGGTAAACAATAAAATAAAAACCTACTATTGTGAAATGTGATATTGTAAAATTCCTTTTTAGGTAGAAAACTCTGTTGACGCCCAAATCTTGGATCACTCACTTAATCTTGTTTAAATGAAAACTGTATCTGAAGTTCCTGAATTAATTCCTCTCACACTGAAATGTTAGCACAGCTTAGATTAAGACATATTAAAAATCTCTCACTTCATTAAGAAGTTATTAATAGAGTTGCTGTAACCAGTCATCTTGAAGAAACACAATATAATATTTTTATCAGCAGAATGTGAGCATTTTAAAAATAACATTCAATCTGAAACAAAAGGCACTTGGAATGGGTATGATTAATAATTTAATACAAAGATTGGCAAATTAATTAGGCTGGGTGGGATTATTTTTCTTAATGTTCCTCTCATTGACAAAGAATTAATGACATTAACGTTGCTCGGGAGGACATGGTAAGGAATGTCATTGGCACTCCCTCTTCCCGGGTCTTAACAACACGAGTACTGGCAGCAGACGTACTGGCAGAGAGGTCTCAGGAGCTCACATATGGAGCTGGCTTGGCTCTTGGGATGTTGGAGGCACTGTCTCTTTGCTGTTAGATAGGTGACAAATCTTTGCATCAGCTTGTTGGCCCTGCGAGCGCTGCCGGTAGCTGCAGCAGCCTGTGGCAGAACTGGTCATGATGGTTGGGGCTTACTGCCCTGAGGTAGCCATGCCTTCCTGGCAGCCAGGGAGCTGTGGCGTTGGCAGATTTCTGAAGGAGAGGGAGGGAAGAAGTAGGGGAGAGGAAAGAGAGAACGGAAACAGGTAAATGTACACAGGACATTTACACAGTTATAACCAAATCCTGCTGGCACGCCGGGGACTGCCTGTGCGGCCTTTACTTAGAAGGTCTTGGCGGGGGGGGAGGGTGGTGCTGCAATTTTCATCATCAAGTTTTTGCTAGTTTTAAATGCCACTAAACTCTACTAAATGTCTCATTTCCCGGTTAACCACCCTAGACAAACTGCTTGACTTAGCAGCTGGAAAACGAAGAAAGTTGTTTAACTGATTTGGGAGGGAAAGGAGAACCATTAATGGTATGAGCGCCAATAATATGAAGAAATTTTTCAAGCAGCAAAAGTGCTGAAATGGGATGCAGAGGTAATCAGCAAGGTTTGAAATCCTACAGTAGATGCCTATCTGATTTTCTCAGAGGCCTCTGAAACAGCCAGGACATTAGAGTCAGAAGAAAAATCGGTTCAGAACTGTTCTGTTGTGTTTCTTTTTCAGACTTTTTCAAGCTTTCTGCTTGAACTGAGATCTATAAAACAAGCTAAACTTAAAATTTTGGACTCTACGTGAAACTTTGTATCAAAATATATAATACAAGCGAGGTTGGTATGCACAGGCCAGAGGTATATTGCATTGTGTTCAAAACAAAGCACAGAATTCAGGGATGCTTGGATGGATGCTATGTAAACTACCAAAATTAAATCAGTCTTCTGGGCATGTTCCAAACATTCGGCCTGATGAAATGGTTACTGGCTACAACCAGAAAATGAAAAGGGAGGCTATAATGAAACTAGCATTTTGGTTTTAAAGCACAGCTGTTGCCACAGCAACCTCTGTAATGGACACATTTAATCCTAAAATTCAGCGCTGCATCGGAACTGACTTGAACAGTAAACAGGATGTCAGTGCTTGCAAACCATTTGACTAACTGCGAAGAGTTTAGCCTTCCCAGTTGGGATGAAAGGGGTACATGTACATAAACTGGTGATGAAGGATATTGATTACCTTGATGCCCTATAAATTTTCTTTTTAAGCTATTATTGGGTTTCATAAACCTAACAAAGATAAGCATAGCATAAATGATATTCTAAGGAAAAAACTACACTGGTATAGATATTTTTGGAGACTGTCAGCTTTTGCAAGCCCAAGGTTCATGCACCAAACAGTGGTTTAACATGCTTCTATTTACCAGCCTTTCCAGCATGGTGTCACAAGATAACTGACCTGTCTCTGGTTTGAGCCCTGAGTCATATCTGTTTTACTCTAAGATTGCTTTTTTCCTTGTTTTAATCCTCTGTCTGCTTCTACCAGAATGGAAAAATGAGATGTCACCCTGCCAGTTTTTAGGACAAGTAAGAATCTTACTACTTCTGAGGACGGCGTGTCTCACCGTAGGTTCATTATTCCTTCTAGACTCTGACTTAAAGCATAAATCCGACAAGTTTTATATGCCATTAAACAGGCCATGAATTTCATTTTACAGAGTCTGAAACTTGTTTCTTTTTGGATCCCACTATGATTTGGAAGGAGCGGAGAAGTTTTAAGATGGGTAATGTTGTGACTGAATTATTTTATTTGCAGCAGGTATGTCAGATCTCCATTCTCTTAGATGATATTGTTTATGCTTCAGATAATGCAGAGGCAAGATGGCTGAACCCTTAACTTTCCTGCAAAACATCTACTGTCAGAGAGAGATCCATGAAACACAATAGTTTAAGATCCTCACTTTGTAGCTCCCAGACTGTGAAAGGGATTGAAATAATACAGGCATTGAATTACACTGTGGCCATTTGCTTGATAAATTAATCTCTTTTCCATTATGTGGATTAAGGCTGTAAACATACCACATGCCAGCAGGGTTCATCGAGGGAGGGCACAAACAGTTCATCTTGCTACTTAACCACAATGTAAAATAGAGCTACCCCAAAAAGCTGTACTACCCTGCTGGTTGGATCCCAGCTTGACTCCCTGCTTCTAGTACTGGAATCCAGAGCAGCCTACCTTTTCTCAGTGCTAAGCCTCCTATTACAGGGAGACCTGGACAGGCTGGAAGAGGGGGCCAGCAAGAACTGTATGAAGTTCGACAAAGACAAGTGCAAGGTCCTGCAGCTAGGACGACATAACCAAAGAGCCCAGTACAAGCTAGGATCTGATGCAGCTGGGCAGCAGCCTTGCTGAAAGGGACCCAGGGGTCCTGGTGGACAACAAGCTGAACATGGGTCAGCAGTGCACCACTGCAACAATGAAGGCAAATCGGATCCTGGGCTGCATCCACAGGGGCACTACTAGCAGAGATAGAGATGTGATCATCCCACTCTACTCAGTACTTGTCAGGCTGCACCTGGAGCGTCCAGTTCTGGTCCCCACAACTCATGAAAGATGTGGACAGACTGGTGAGGGTCCAATGGAGGGCCATGAAGATGATCAAAGGGCTGGAGAACCTGCCCTGTGAGGAAAGACTGAAGGAGTAAGGTCTTTTCACCCTGGAGAAAAGAAGGCTCGGGGGTGACCTTATCACAGTTTTTCAGTACTTAAAGGGCATCTATAAAGAGGACTGAGGTTCTCTCTTCACAAGGAGCCACATGGAGCAGACAAGGAGCAGCAGGTACAAGTTGCACCGGGAGAGGTTTCATCTCGGTATAAAAAAGAATTCTTTTACAGTGGGAGCAATCATTCACTGGAACAACCTCCCCAGGGACCTGGTGGAGTCCCCATCTCTGGAGGTTTTCAAGACGTGACTGGACAGGGTGCTAAATAATCTCATTTAGGCTCCCTTTTCCACAAAAAGTTGGACCAGATTTCTTTTGAAGTCACTTCCAGTCTGGACTATTGTATGAGTCTTTAATTCAATCCCTTAAAAAACAAGCAAACACACATTTTCAGGATCTGCCATCCTGACTGCTGTAGGTAATCATATTTGATTGCAGTGAACCACTTCTTATGCTTCAGTGTGCTAGGAATTATCTGCAAAGTGAAGTTATGTTAAAGAATCAATGAGGTAAGAAATAAACTGAACTAAGCTAAGCTTGAGATGTGAGAAAGCTAAAGGAAGCTTCCAAAACTGAGCTAAGCAATGAATTAATGACTAAGCAATGTGGACCATGAGAAGTACAGTTCCTATTTCCTTCCTATTTTTATTTAGTGGAGTAGAACTCGCCCTTCTCGTAAATGAAATTACCTGTGAAAGCAGAGTGCAGCTGGTGTTGCTTGTGGCTCAAAGTGGGCTGGGTAGGCATGAGAGAGCTCTGGATGGCACCCAAGATGGCTCTGTAAGGAAACCCTTTCTGTCTGCTGTCACTGTTGGAGAAAGAGCAGCTGTGGGTAACAGTGCCTGCATCACGCCGGGAATTCTTGCACCCACATTAGCCCCAGTATTTAGCTTTTGTCAGGAGCCTGTGTGCCTGCACCCATGGTGCTAGGCTGTGCTTGCCTGTTCAGTAACGCTGCTGCAGACTGGCTCAGGGCTGCTGGAGGTCACAGTGCCGGCAATGGGCTGATGCCACTTGCCAATGGGTGGGCAGCGGGAAGGAGGGCAGCGTTGATGGGACGTGGCTGCAGCCACAGTCACAGGAATGGCCAGGGGACACAGTGGTGGCCAGTGTGGGCATGTGCCGGGGACAGGCGGTGCAGCATGCCAAAACCAACCATTGCACTCTATCCCCACAGCTCCCAGCTGAACAGAGCTGGCTTGGCTGGAAACAGCATGGATGTGAGGTGTGGTGACATGTTACCTCCATGCCCTACCACTCCTTTGCCTTCACAGGTCGGGGTTTATCCCTGCTGAGCCTCCTCACAGGGGAGCGTGTGCTAGCCAGAGAGTTTCCTGGGGAGTGGGTCTGCATGGGGAGAGGTACTGAGGAAAGTCCTCCCTGGGAAACGAATGAAGATGTGATCCCTGCCAAAAATAAATGTACTGGGGTTTTCCCTTTGATTATACAACTTTCAATATCCCAGTACCAACCTTTTTCTCCCTTTTCCCGCATGTAGCTTCTTCTTGGTACTCTTATGTATCTCTCCCTTGCAGTGTCCCTTCCCTTGTGAATAGCCTTTGGTTTAGGTCAGAAGTTAGAATCAATATTTTCTCTTTAATATGAATATTTAGGTTATAGTTCCATCTTTTCCTCTCCAACTCTTTTAAATTGTCTTTAAAAATAATCAAGAGACTGCTTTTAAATTTGAAAACTATTTAAATAGCAAATATGTAGGGCAATATCCCTTCCACTGAATCAGTTCCATTACTTTGCTTAGGCAGCATAAAACAGTCAGCCTCTGGCAGCATCTGTCCAGCTGCGGAGATCCTCGACAAAAGGGAAGTTTCAGCTGGCATGTAGCTTGTTTACCCACCTTCTTTACCAATCAGTCACACCAAAGCAGACATACAAAGCATGGAGGGACAGAAGTGTGCAACTGCATGGTGCTCGTTTGCATTTTGTGTAGGGTACCATGGGGGGAGGTTTACCAACAGAAGTGGAGAAAAGTGATGATCATCAGGCCTTAAAAATAGTGCCATAAAAGTGTTTTGGTTTTTTTGAAAGGGTATCCTCTGAGGGTAGAAGTCCTTCTTGGGCTCGTCCGCAGCCTTCTGACTCCAGCCTTGCTCCTGACTGGAGAGCGCTCGGGACTGGAATCCTGCCCAGGGAGAGAGTGAAGGGGGCGCCCCTGGGCATAAGCCCACACCACAGCCCCTGCAGACCTGCACAGCCCAGCCTGGACTGGGGAGCTGGTGGCCCGTGCTCCTGGCCTGCTTTCTGGGATTCAGTGAGGGCTCAGAGGCAGGAACGGTTGGTGCCTTCCTACTGCCTGCCAGGGGGAAAAGAAAAAAAAAGGAAAAAAAACCTTTTTGAGGGAGAAGCTCCTTGCAGACAAATGGTGCCGGCTACTCCAGAGGAGCAGCCAGCCTCTTCCAGCTTCGCAGGATGCTCCGGCAAGGATAGCAACCTGCAGCTCCACCATCGATGCTGCTCCCTCTCGTCCATAGCTGCCAGCGTACCAAGCTGTTACCCCTACCTTCTGTATTATCTAGGTGCTGTCTAGGATGAGGTGCCATCTGGTACTGCATATGATCCATCAGATTCACAGCCATCTATTCAAATTAGCAGGTGGCGTTATCATTTGGAAGTCATAAAGTTGTGACCACCTCGTACGGAGTAGAATGCTTCTCACTTTTTCCAGTGCCACAAGTTTCCAGCAGGAGCATTTGTGACATGGAATTACTCTGTGGAGTATTAAAATACCTTATCTATTTTTGTCCCAGAAACTGAAGTCTTAAGTCTTAAAGTGAAAGGTACCCAAAGCTCTTTTCTGCATCCGTAGGAGCCAAGAATAGCAGTAGCAACAAGAAGAAAAGCTTCCTGTTCTGTTGAACTCTTAAATTTTTTTAGATGTTTTTCCATTTACAGCACACACCAGAAAAGGAAGAGTTGCCAGCATCCTTTCCTTGCCCCAAAGCCTAGCACTGGAGTATGCACTCGGCAGGAGCTGTTTCTGAGGGTATCTGAACCCGCACTTTCCCCATATCAGTTAAACATGCTGGCTTCTGCCTGCACAGCCATGTCTTCTTCCAGATGTCAAGCCATAGTAGGAGAGAAAGTCTATGTGTGGTTAGTGGTATTACGTGAGAATCCAAAAAGCATTGCCAGCCTTCTAGCACACCTGGAGGTGAACATGTGAAGATCCAATTAAGAATCACTCATCATCTTTTGAATGCTGTTTTATTTTAAAATCCAGCTTCGGTTGCTCCCAAGAGACTTGGACACCGGTTGCCTGACCTGCAGTTCTTTCAGCAATTACTGCTGGCAGTATTTGTTCTTAAATGGTGATTCATTGTTTACTTCCTTTGATATTTCACATTGTAAGAATAGTGAAGGTTAAGTTGTTCATATGATCACATGGATGCTGTATGTCTTCTCACAGCAAGTTCACTGCCTTCTACCCCAGTGTGTTTACTATATATCATAAGTATTAGAAATTACTTTCAAGGAAACCAAAATCTGGGGAGGAAAAAAACATTATAAAATGTATTGATGGAAAACAAATATAATGATAACTTACAATGACTGCTAGCATCTGAACTAAGAAGCTATAAAATGATATTCGTGGTTGTTCTACCATTGTTTTCTCCTCAAACTTGTTGATAAAGGGTTGGTTTTATCATTTTGCTCAAGTAACTTTTGACTGATATCTGCACCTCCACCTGTGAAACTTCACTGACGTTATCTGAGGAAAACAGCAGATGGAAAACATTTTAGCTCCATACTCACTGAGCACAAGATTAAAAGAAAGGCCATGGTGCATTTTTAGTAAAGTAGGTGATTACACATAGAACATTCCTTTTCTGTCTGGGAAGCCATGTAATTTACAGAGCAATCTGGACTTCCTTGGTCAGCTGGTTTCAAAAATAAATTTTCAACTCTGTTGCCACTTATTCTTCTTCTAGGCAATTCAGAGAGTCCTTGATAATCAAAATCAACTCTCTGTTCTATTGCATATTAACACTGTAAATTGTTGCACCTGGAATTGATGAACCCTTGGTTTATTATGCTAGAGGAGTCATATGCAGCTGTTCTTCCCCCAAGTGATTCATTACTGCATGTGAGGAATGCATCCTACATTACACAGTAGCTGAATGAGTTTCCTGTTTGCCATTCAACTTTCTAACAATTAAAAAAATTTAAAAAATTGTTCTGCATGAAAATTAGGCCAGACTGCCAATAAACCCAAAAGTTATCACCAGAGCACTTTCAGTAAGCAGCCTGTTGGAGATGTGCCATTGGAGTTCCCCAGCTGTATTATTTATTACAAATATCTTTGTTCATAGATGAACATTCTAAAAAAAACAAAACAAAATGTTCTCAGACACTGAAATAGGGGGTGATAAATGTCTTTCATATGGCACAAGAGGTTTAAGGCTTCTGCAGAGTATGTCTCAAGTATTAAAGTGCAAAAGATTTCTGTTCCATTCGTAGCTCTTCCACAGGCATCCTGCGGGACCTTGGACAAGGTATTTTATTTCTCTGGAAGAAAAGTCAAAGTGTATCCATTAGACTTGCCAGTTGCTATATGCGGAAGGATGAGGGCTGGCTAATCCAAACATCTTATGCTGGTAAAATAACAGTGCTGTTATATGACAGTTTAAGACTACCCAAGATTGTGCTGCTTCTGAAAAAGGCAATCTACCCTCCCACCATCCCTAGCTCTTCACTCCCATCGCTGCCTTCCTACTGCCACGACGTGGTCCAGGTGAAAGCTAACCCTGAGGACAAACAAAATGAGTACTTCTAAGCCAGACCTGGGCAATGAGCCAGTTCACTCAAGGTCTAGGATGACTCGGTGCCACACAAAGGTCATGGGAATATACACACAAAGCATACGGGAAAGGGTGGGATTGTGATTCATAAGACAGGCAGAGCCTGAATCAGCACCAGGTGACTGTGAAACCACACGTTCACATTGCTTAGGACTTGTGTATTTTTTCAACTATTGTTTTTATATCAGCAGAAACCCTAATCTAAGCACAGTGATGACAAAAAAGTAAATTCAGCTGCTATGTATTATTTCATTTGGGAAGCTGTTATGTCCTATGTCAGTAAAGGCTGCATTTGCAATAGGAGTGCTTGCAGATACCACTTTACCAGCAACCTCCTTCTTAGCTGCAGTGTAGTTTATTGGGCTCTCATGAGCTGTGCTGACAGTTACGAAAACATTGTGCTCTGTGCCCCAGTTCTCCCCTGATGAAACAGAAATAACCCCTCCCCACCTCATGGGAGCACTGAGAAAATTAACACTTCAAGCAATTGAAGGTTTGAGATACTGCGGTAATGACAGCTATGTAACATTACAGTTCCACTTTGTGCTTAAACCAGTCTAACTGCAGGCTGAGCTGGATAGTGGTGATTCCTCCAGTCGGTCTCCTCCCCCACGTGTCCATTCCACGCTATTTTTGCACCACTGTGGGGATCCCACCAGTGCAGGGTAGCCCTGCCTGCCCCATCAGCAACAGGTACTCCACAACCTCTGCTGAAGCAACTTCTGCCTCTTCAATCTCTCCAGTTCCCTCAAGGCTTTTGCAGGTGTCTCTCTGACCTGCTTGTAACTATTCTTCCTTTTTATTCATATGCCTCCTTCCAAATCTTGGCAATGTTAGTGTGTCTCTCTAACAGATTACGTGGAAACTTTCTTACTCTTGGATTATGGAAAAGCTTGTACAAATGTTTACCATAGCTTTAAAATGGGTTGACTAAGAATGTGTTACCTTGTTTGTTTGGCCTAAAAAGGGCCAAATAATGAATGCTGCCTGTAGAAAGCTATCTGTAATGACATTTTTCAAACCCAAGTACTCTGTCTTGTATGAAAAGGCTTTCCAAATGTCACTTAGAATATCTGGGTTCACTTTAACTGATGCAATAGCTTTTATGAAGATCTTAATAAAAATACCTACCTGTAGTATACCAGCATGGCTTATACACACTCAATTACATACAGTTGCATAAAACGTAAAATGTTAATGCATACTTAAACTGAAACTCCCCCCTACTTTTAGTGTCATTAACATATGTTGTATGTTAACTTATTGTTTGACTGATTGGATTTCAAACTGAGGGTCTTCAGCACTTTTAATAGTTTATCTGGTGGGACACCTGGGAGCATCAGGGGATAAGCAGACTTCTCTTTGTAGCCTGGACTGAGAGGTAATGGAAATTACACTTCTTGTGTCCGCATATCAGTTTTGCTGCTGAAAGAAGGGGCATCCTGCCCTACCTGGAGCCTACTTGCTTATCTAGTTCTCTAAATACTGCTTGCCCATCTTTTATTAACAGAAGGTACAGAATTAATGTATGCCAATTCTGATAGTCAGGAATATTAATATACATGTATGCTTGCAATATACAGCAGTACATACAGTTACATAATAGTAAACTTTAAAAATGTATGTATTTATAGTCTCACTATAAAGAGTTTCTGGAAAGCACTACCTATTTTGAACTTACTCTGCAGCAGGCCTCAGCCAGTTTCATAACTTTTTTTCCTTGCTTCTTTCAACTCTATTCGGAAAATTAGTAAATGTCAAAAATGCATTTACAAATGTAAAAGCAGCCTCTGTTATTTGCTTTGGCTCACTGTGAAAAGCCCATCACTTGTTTCCTGGCAAAAAGGAATAAGCCATAGGAATCTACTTCTGAAGCTCTTGTTAAAGCTTGTTCAAAGAATATCCAAGGACAGAGCTGAGAAGAGAGGCATATATAGGTTCTTCAGCCCTCATCATCCTTCATATTTTTGAGCATGCAAGGATTTACTCATAGCTTTGAACTCTTATAAAAATATGATAATACAGTTAGCATAAACACATTGTCATAATTTAACTCAGTCATGCTGTAGTATGCAAACAATCTCCCTTTGGTATCCCATTTTTTATTAGGAACAGTAGGAAGTACTAGGAATTTCTACCCACACACTTGCTCATAAAAATATCTTGCCTCTCCCCCTATGGCATCGTTCTCTCTTCAACACAACTGGGTCCTTCACAATCCTCAAGGTACTGTTTTGCACAGAAAGAAATAGAACTGGTCATGGACTTGTGCTTTTTGTTTTATTATATTAGTGTAGAAATAGCTAGTATGAGAAAAGAAAAACAGCCAGTTCTAACCTTGACAACAAGAGGCATAAGACAGCCGAGCAGTCCTCAAGTTTAAATACTCACATTGAGAAAGCAACATCAAATGCTTTCACAGCAAAAGCTACTGCATTGAAATTGAAATTATGTGACCTATGCTTTTTCTTACTGCAGTATCACTGTTATTAATACCCAGAAAAAAAGCCATATTCACTTCTACTGAACCTCATCTGGAGAAAAAAAAAAGGATTCTTGTTATAACTCCTCATTCTCCTTTCCACTAGCACTTTTCTCTCTCTCCTTTTTCTGTCTTCTGATCAATACTCAGCGATGATTGGAAAATATCAGTCAGCTTTCACGTACCACACACTCTGTAAGACTTCCTCCACTTTTCTAGTAAGAGTAAGAAGTAAATGAATACATATAAAAATTTACATGGATAATTTTCACAGTACCTTCACTTCTTGGTCATGCTCACCATTTATTGTTTAATATGCAGGCTTTTAAGAATGATTAAAATTTTTGTAATAGGCCTTTCAAGAATGAATGAGCAGAAACATAATGTTACATTCCATGTCATGCGGTCAGAGTTTTCCCTTGAAAACCTTAAGAAAGCTCAATAGAAGCTCCTGACATTTGCTAAGGAAAAAAAAAAATCTAAACTTGCACATTTAATCAGGAAAATGACACAAATTTTACCAGAAATGGTTTTTCACATGAAACTAACAGATCTGGAACAGGATTTATTCTTAGCACAGGCAAACCACAAGAGAAGCATGAATCCAGGAAAACACTGTTCAGGTGCAAAACAGTGTGTCATAGTTTTACACCTCTTTGCTCTCTTTCTCACCATTGTTTAAGGCTAAATAACTCTAGGGTAGATTATGAGCCTGTTTGTCTCTTTCACACAATGCATTAAAATAATATAAATAGTAAGAAAAATAACCTAACACTGATTGCAGAAAGCAATAAAGCCAAAACTGATTTGCGTAAGTTGAAAATACAGTGTTCATGTAAGATTTTCTAGATTATGTACTGTGTTCTTAGAAAGAAGCTAAGCTTTACAAAAATAGCCTTAATCATTCCCCTATTACACTTTCTCTGGGTATACAGAACAGATGAAAGATATTATTTTATGCTCACTGGTTCAAAAGTAAATGGTAGGAAGAAAACTCATGAGGCAATAAAAATTGTGACAATAATAGCAGTATGTTAACTTCTTCTGAAATATTGTGTATGTGATCAAACCAATGCAGATTTTAAGAGTTAAGATGACAATCGACTAGATTAACAACAACAAAAAAACCCCTTGTGTTTCCTTATTCCTCAAAATTTTTGCTCTGATTTAAAATCAATAGAACTTTTCCACTGACTTCATTAGCACAAAAACTTCATATTTTGTTTTCTATGTTAGGCTGCAACAAAGTAAACTACCTTTTACAGCGAACATAATTTTCCATAGGGACCTGAGAAAGAGGTATTCAACATTAATTCTAACTGAAGAGCTACTTATTTAGTGTAGCCGCAGGGCCAACAATGAAATTTCCTTAAGGGGTGAATCTCAGCAGAAAACTTGAGCAACTGATCTTCCTAGTGACTTCAGTAAAAAGACTGGGTTTTGTAGCATCTGAAACTTCAGAGTTACTTAAATTCTTGGCTTGGGATAGTAAAACTGGAAAAAAAAGTCTGCATCTGTCCTTCATCTCTTGTAAGTATAGCCAAAGTAAGTATAGCCAAACTATACTTTCCAGGTTATATAAAGCACTTTTGAATTAATAAACATTTTATGCAAGCAGTAAGACAAAATTTGCTACACTTACTAAAGGGAATTTGGGTTATTCAGCATGTTAAAAATTTACCTGTTACATGCTACTCTGAGGTAAAAACAAGTGGTTAAATGGAAATTAACATTTCAAGAGTAGCCATGTGATACAAGAATGCAAGATATGTGCAAAATTATGCAGGATATTTAATTTCAGACACTCAAGTTACATTATTTCAGGAGATGCATATTGTATAACAGATATAGTTAACTTCTATTTGTTTCCCAGTGAAGCAATGCATCACTCTCAGAGGACGGTAATGGCCGGCTAGTGATCTGGGTTTGGAAGGCACCTTGTTATTTCCAATCCTGTTTTTTTTTCTATCTAAGCTTACGTAGTGTTTCATCAGCAGTGAAGAGCTTCTCAGAATATCGCAAACTCCTTCATTTTCTTCCTGAAAAGAACAACTACTGTTCTGCAGTCAGCATTTTAACTTAATCCAAGATGGTGATGAAAGTCTACAACAATTGCATAGACTGCAGATAAAAACTAGACAAAAATGCTAAACTTTATCTAATGCTAAACTTTAATGCTGAATTTAATGTTAAACTTTAAAACTCATAAAATCATTTTGCAAAACTTGCAAGTATTTTAGGTCCAAATTCTGCTTCATTTTTATAGCTATTAGTCATTCATTCAAAATGTGAGTTTTCTGAAGGAGGGGAACACTACTCAAAAGCACAAAGGGTATGTATGGCCTTTAGTTTCTGCAAGCGTGGGGAAATCTAAACTTCAAATTGCCCAAATCTCTTCCAAGAAATATTGAGCTGTACCATCATTTCATACATTGTTCACATATTCCAAGCATGGTGAAAACAATACATTCTGGTCTTTGTGGCTATAAAAGTATGGTGTATTAGGACATTTTCTGAGATGTTTTGCCTATGGCCAGCTAAGACAGCTGGCTAACCCTGCAAGAGGAATAGAAAAAAAGGAATAGCTTCCACTCCTGTAGGAGAAGGACATGTGGGTTAACATGCAACTTTTCTTCCTCTTTCCCTCTATGTCTGCAGATGCTGATCTCAGCCTGGAAGAGTGTAGAGTGAGCACGTTGTTGCAGAGGGGCCATGGCTAAATCAAGTAGCTCTCCATTAACTCTGAGTACCTCTGGAGGGGTGTTTTATCCCTCTATCCTTTTTGCACTTGCGATTTCATGCATCCTAATACTCTGGTGCTGGGGCATTGCTTCAGTGCTAGTCAGTCTGGTTAGCAGACAAAATAGAGACCGACTGCCCTGCAGCAGTCTTGGGATCAACTGTCATTCTGGTGATGACGTGTCTCAGGGCAACACAGAGAGGAAGGAAACACCCACTTTCTCTTCCTCCGTGGGGATACCTGTCCCACGAGATGGGATCCAGGTGTAATGAGGTAATGGGCCTGAAGTAATCTTCACAGTTTGCATCGCAGTGTTCATGGGACTAAACTGAATAAAAACATTCCTCTCCCTGTTGCCGTCTCATCCCCAAAATACTGGAGGTAGTGCAAAAGAAAAGGTACTAGACTGTCATGTCTGGTACCATTAAACTTCAGGGAACTAGAAATCCAAATGATTAGTAAGTCTTTGAACCTTATGAGAATTATGAAGCTTGCATATTTGGGGATGTGAAAGGATAAACTGCTTTTTTTTTCCCTTAAGAGACAACTGAATAATAAGTTACTGAAACTGTAGAGGATTGTTTAGCCACCTTGTTACTTAAGTGATCTTCCAAAAATTACATGTCTTGATAGTGCTTCCACCTGCTGCTATTCTAATAAGGACAGTATGCCTGGAACTGTAATTAGGAGAAAGAATATCTTGAAATGAGCAGTATAATGCCTTTCCCAAACAATAACTTAAGCAGATCTATATGATTCATGGGAAGTATTCTCAAATGTATGTCTTTCTCCACTGATAAATGCTTGTATGCTGCAAACGCTTAGATACACACTCAGAAGTATGCATAAAAGCAGCCCGATTGACACAATTTTAAATATGTATGTATTTGCAGAGATTGGAGCTTTGTAGAGATAAGCTCTAGTTGGTTTTAGGGTGAATAACCCTTTTTATAAAGTTCAGCCAGCAAAATGTGCATGCCAAGTTTCTACCTTTACAAAATGGCAGTGCCAAGCTGGAGACTCAGCTTGACAGTTTCACTTAGGCAGTACTTAGAAATCGGGTCTTTCCCGACAGCCACTCCTCCTTCTTGCCTGAGAAAACCCACAGACATGATCTTAAAAGGATCTCTCTCCTTTCTGTCTTATTGTGCCAGACATTCTCAGGTGAGACAGCCACCACAACTCTTAAGATTTCACTGAAACCATTTTCTTCCTAAATGTTCGTAGAAGCAGTTTCATTTGGTTGATTATGGAGGAATCAAAATTGCAGGTTGACTCTCTGTTGAAAGGGAAAGGAGGATAGCTGCTGTGGCTCCAGCAACAAGCCTTGTATGCAGAGGGTTATTACTCTAACATTCTAGCACATGGCCCTCTCCTTCCCTCTCCTCCCTCTCACAGGAGATAGAGGGATGGCCAAAAAAAAAGGAAAACATTTCACCGTATTAATTTTAGAGACAAAATAGTGGCCATTAGGACCTCCTAATGCATTTGTCACTTGATTAGGAAAAAATCAGGTGACCCAGTTAGGCAGGGTGCTTGGTTACCTTATTGGAGCCATATCTATACAGAAGTTCCTTAATAACATTTTGACAAGATAAAAAGCTTTTAAAGGAAGTGTAATTCATGCTCACTTGAAAGCTTTTGCACTGTCACTTCAATGAAAAGCAGCTTTACTGCAAATAAGATTCATACCTCAAATTCTTAGTTTTTTATTTGAGGTTGGAAAGAAAGTAACTTTAGTCTGAAAGTTGATTTCCTAATAACAGTGCTGGCACATGTACCTACTCCTCTGATGGTAAACTATTCTGTGAATTAATCTTTTGAATGATGTGTCAGCATCCAGAGCACTGGCTTTTATCTGGTCATAGTGTCAGACTGCAGTCCCGTGTGAAGCTGGCTGTCTACCCCACAGTGCTGAGTTATGGCTTGGCAAAATTCAAGAACTGATCCTGTAAAAGAATTGCAGTTGTCGCAGTTGTAGTTGTTTATTATTAGTACCGGACTCATACCACAAATAATCCTCAATAGAACTGGACCAATTTTCTTTTGCTATTTTTTGGAGAAAATGCTGGTTTGAAATCTTGACAGTGTGCGGGATCAAATTTAACCTCATGCTACATTAAGTAGTTCCCTTTGTTTTATAAGGAAAGTTAAATGGCTAATTTATCATGAATGTGATCATTATATGTGAATGTGATTTTATGTGAATGAATGTGATCGGCTACTTAGACCATGGGACTTGCTTTGAGAAACCTGGTCTACTGGGGGCTGATGGGGTCCATCTGGCAGAGAAGGGGAAGAGCATCTTCAGTCATAGGCTTGCCAAGCTGGTGAAGAGGGCTTTAAACTAGAGATGCCAGGGGAGGGGAACCTCAATCCATCCCACTCCTACCAGCTTGATGCCAGGGCCAGCAATAGATGCCCAGAGCCTGGAGAAGGAGCACAGGTCAGCAGGAGAGCGCCTGAAGAGCAGCACAAAGGAACTCCAGGAAGTAAGACAGCTTCATCAGGGGCCCAACTTAAATGCCTCTGTGCAAACGCACGTAGCATGGGGAATAAACAAGAGGAGTTGTTTATTGAGGAGACGTGCGCACGCCTGCAGGGCTATGACCTTATTGGCATCACGGAGACGTGGTGGGATGGCTCCTATGACTGGAGTGTTGGGATGGAGGGATACAGGTTCTTTAGGAAGGACAAGCAGGGGAGAAGAGGAGGGGGTGTCGCCCTCTATGTCAATGACACAGCTGGAGTGCATGGAGCTCTGCCTGGGGATGGATGAGGAGCTGACCAAGAGCTTATAGGTCAGGATTAAAGGGAAGGCAGGGACAGGTGACATTACAGTGGGGGTCTGCTACAGGCCACCCGACCAGGAAGACCAAGCGGTTGAGGCCCTCTATAGACAGATAGGGGCAGCCTCACGCTCACAAGCCCTGGTCCTCATGGGGGACTTCAACCACCCTGACATCTGTTGGAGGGACAACACGGCAGGGCATAAGCAATCCGGGAGGTTCCTGGAATGCATCAATGACAACTTCCTTCTCCAAGTGGTAGAGGAGCCAACGAGGAGAGGTGGTACGCTGGACCTTGTTCTCACTGACAAGGAGGGGCTGGTGGGGAATGTGAAGCTCAAGGGCAGCCTGGGCTGCAGTGACCACAAAATGGTTCAGTTCAAGATCCTGAGGGCACCGAGGAGGGCGCACAGTAGCTCACTACCCTGGACTTCAGGAGAGCAGACTTTGGCCTCTTCAGGGATCTGCTTGGCAGAGGGCCATGGGACAAAGGCCTGGAGGGAAGAGGGGCCCAAGAAAGCTGGTTAGTATTCAAGGATCACTTCCTTCAAGCTCAGGAGCAATGCATCCCAACAAAGAACAAGTCAGGCAAAAACGCCAGGAGGCCTGCATGGATGAACAAGGAGCTCCTGGACAAACTCCAACACAAAAAGGAAGCCTCCAGAGGGTGGAAGCAAGGACAGGTAGCCTGGGAGGAATACAGAGAAATTGTGCGAGCAGCCAGGGATCAGGTTAGGAAAGCTAAAGCCCTGATAGAATTAAATCTGGCCAGGGATGTCAAGGGCAACAAGAAAAGATTCTATAGGTACGTCAGGGATAAAAGGAAGACAAGGGAAAATGCGGGCCCTCTCCAGAACGAAAGGGGAGACCTGGTTACCCGGGACACAGAGAAGGTGGAGGTACTCAGTGACTTTTTTGCCTCGATCTTCACCGGCAAGTGCTCGAGCCTCACCGCCCAAGCCGCAGAAGGCAAAGGTGGAGACTGGGAGAATGAAGAGCCGCCCACTGTGGGAGAACATCAGGTTCAAGACCATCTAAGGCACCTGAAGGTGCACAAGTCCATGGGACCCAATGAGATCCATCCGCAGGTCCTGAAGGAACTGGCAGATGAAGTTGCTAAGCCACTATCCATTGTATTTGAGAAGTCGTGGCAGTCCAGTGAAGTTCCCACTGACTGGAAAAGGGGAAATGTAACCCCCCTTTTTAAGAAGGGAAAAAAGGAAGACCTGGGGAACTACAGGCCAGTCAGTCTCACCTCTGTGCCTGGGAAGATCATGGAACAGATCCTCCTGGAAGCTATGCTAAGGTACATGGAGGACAGGGAGGTGATTCGAGACAGCCAGCATGGCTTCACCAAGGGCAAGTCCTGCCTGACCAACCTAGTGGCCTTCTAGGATGGAGTGACTACATCAGTGGATAAGGGAAGGGCTACAGATGTCATCTATCTGGACCTCTGTAAGGCCTTTGACACAGTCCCCCACAACAACCTTCTCTCTAAACTGGAGAGGTATGGATTTGATGGGTGGACTGTCCGGTGGGTGAGGAATTGGTTAGATGGTGGTATCCAGAGGGTAGTGGCCAACGGCTCAATGTCCAGATGGAGATTGGTGGCGAGTGGCGTCCCGCAGGGGTCCATATTGGGACCAGTACTGTTTAATATCTTCACCAATGACATAGACAGTGGGATCGAGTGCACCCTCAGCAAGTTTGCAGATGACACCAAGCTGAGTGGTGCGGTCGACTCGCCAGAGGGACGGGATGCCATCCAGAGGGACCTGGACAAGCTCGAGAAGTGGACCTGTGTGACACTCATGAGGTTTAACAAGGCCAAGTGCAAGGTCCTGCACCTGGGTCGGGGCAACCCTGGTATCAATACAGGCTGGGGGATGAAGGGATTGAGAGCAGCCCTGCCGAGAAGGACTTGGGGGTACTGGTGGATGGAAAGCTGGACATGAGGCAGCAACGGGCGCTCGCAGCCCAGAAGGCCAACCGTATCCTGGGCTGCATCAGAAGAAGCGTGGCCAGCAGGTCGAGGGAGGTGATTCTGCCCCTCTGCTCTGCTCTGGGGAGACCCCACCTGGAGTACTGCGTCCAGCTCTGGAGCCCTCAGCATAAGAAAGACACAGACCTGTTGGAGCGGGTCCAGAAGAGGGCCACGAAAATGACCAGGGGGATGGAACACCTCTCCTATGAAGAAAGGCTGAGGGAGTTGGGGTTGTTCAGCCTAGAGAAGAGAAGGCTTTGGGGAGACCTTATTGCAGCCTCTCAGTACTTAAAGGAGGCTTATAAAAAAGATGGCGGCAGACTGTTTAGCAGGGCCTGTTGTGACAGGACAAGGGGCAATGGCTTTAAACTAAAGGGGGGTAGATTTAGACTAGATATGAGGAAGAAATTTTTTACGCTGAGTGGTGTGAAACTGGCACAGGTTTGTGGATGGATTTTGTTTGATGGATGCCCCATCCCTAGAAACATTCCAGGTCAGGTTGGACAGGGCTCTGAGCAACCTGATCTAGTTGAAGATGTCCCTGCTCATTGCAGGGGTGTTGGACTAGATGACCTTTAGAGGTCCCTTCCAACCCAAACTATTCTATGATTCTCTGATTCTATATATTGTACCCTATTAAAATTGCTATCTGCTTTTTGAACTGCTTAAGGGAATCCAGGCTGGCTTTCTGAAGTTTCTTCCAGGCTTTACAGTATTTTGTGAAATGTCCCTTGAAATACATATTGACAATAAATTTCAGTCCAGTGCAAGAGAAAAGATGGCTGCTAGTGCACTCTAGGAAAGCTGGAATCACCCTGCTTGTTTTGTAATAGATTTTTTTTTCCAACCGTCGTCTTCCTTGTTGCTTAGTAGGCAATGTTCTGGTGGCATGGTAAAACCTGAGTAAAAGTGAATTTGTGTAAAACACTGAGCAATGTTTTTGATATTGTAATTTTTTTGGTTGACAATAGACTACAGATATCTGCTTTACATGTTTAAATGCTTTTTGTAAACAGGAATGCTACCAGTTTAAATGGTTTATTTTTTTGCACTTGTTTAAAAAGCTAAACTGATGTAAACACTCATTTGGAAACTCTTGCAGTAGCTTTAATCTGATGTATTTGGGTTCAGTTTGTACCAATGTAAACAGCAGCTAATATGCATGATTATCAGTGAGATATATATAGGTTTCCTGAGTTAATTTGAAGTTAAACTGCTAAAACTGCACTGCCACATAAATAACAATCTATTCCAAGGTTAAGAAATCATTCCAGTTGGAGAGATTTAAGTAGCAAAAGAAAACTAACTTCTGCCAAACGTTCTGCTTGCCCCAGTGAAAATGCATTCCTAGCTGGAGAATTTATGAACAAGCAGTGCCAGGAAAGTTGTGCTTGTGGGACTGGGCAGTGAGCGCTGGGCTCCTGCTGCCTGAAGGAGCCCTGCAAAGTGGTTGGTAATAAAGGAGGGAATGCTCTTGAGGGGGAGTATAAGGATGGGATGTGGTTTGCTCTTTCATCCTTAGCTAAAGGCAATGTCAATCCAGGCACTATATGAGAGTTGTTTACCTTAAGAGAGAGAACTTTAACAACAATTTGGACTCCTCTGGCAAGCTTGTGACCAAGCAAATCTTCTCTGCACAGTAGAGCAAGCTGCAGTGCTAGCAGTACTGAGAGGGGCTTAAAGGGTTCTGGATGATAGGTGGCCCTCACTTTTCACTGCTTCAAAATCTGGGAGAAAACTGGTTTAAAGAAAGTTGCCTGATGGACAAATATTTTATAATGTACATAGTGAAAAGCACTAGTTAGCTGGAGATGAGAAAGTGAGACAATGCCAAGGAACAAATTTTATTTTTTTGTGCCTCATGCATTGGAGCTCCTTGAGATCTTAGTAGTGGAGTGGCTTTTATTCTTCTTGCTCTGCTCCATGACATGGCTACAACTGAAGAGGAGGGCTAGACAGGATAAAAAAAAGCATGTCTCTGGTGAGGATTTCATTATTTTGCCCATAAATAAGTTGCACTGTATTTCACTGAGATCTGCCTTAGCAGCAGAACTACCTGTACCACCTTTCTGTGGCAATTTCCAGCACTCTAAGTATACTTTCTGGTTTGATGAAACTTTGAAGATTAAGAAAGAACAAAATAAGTAGAAAAAAGTTTTTGAGATTCACATTAAACTTCAGAACTGCATTATGCAAATAACTTTCACTTACTCAGTGATTAAATATTCTGTATTTAATAGTCTTTAAAATTTCCTTTAGCATTGGTAATGTGTATGAACTTAAGGCAAGTCACTACCGTTATTGGCACCAACCTGAATGTGAAGTGAAGCTTGTCACTCAGGCAGCACACACTTCAGAAGGGAAAGACCCAGGTGCAGTAGCTACGCTGGTGGCCTTTGCTTCCCTCTGCCACAAGCCACCCCATCCATTACCTGCCTGACTCCTCTGAGTGACCCTGCTTAGGCACATCCCATGTGCCTCTGTGTTCAGGGACTCATGTACGGGGCCTTGTTGCACCCAGGGCACCCAGACAACCAAGTCCACAATCAGGCTTGGTAAATGGAAGGGGAGAGAGAGACTTGGAGCTCATGAGCCAAAAGATTTCTCACCCCTCACTCCACCCTTGACCCTTGGGCAAATGTGGTTACTCTGCCTGAGACTGAATTCTCCTTCCTTGAAGGCAATGCGACCTTCATTTGGGCAGTACTTTCAGAGTAGCGAGCTCATGACCATGGCTCACCCTCAGGTGAGCAGAGATTTTTGACAAGGGGTACAGGCAGCCAATAAACGGATCATGTTCAAGATGACCAACAATGCTTGTGAAACACGAGGATGAAAGGGATTACCCGCAGTGCCCCGATTAACTCTCTTCCTCTTCCTTCTTACAACTTTCTCCACAAGATGTGAGTTAATTGCAAGACAGAGAAGTAACCTCTCGAATCTTGGGAACAGAAACACTTACTAAAAGGCTTCTACTGGTCCTCTGGGTTAGGTATCTCTTTGATGAAATATACTTCAAAACTTCCCTCATGCCATTTAGTGATTTTTCTTGTGATGGCTATACCTCCTTTCTATTGCAAAACCTGAATGAAAGAGTCTTCTCTCTATAGAAATACAGTTAGGCACAAAAATTGACCGGGAGCAACAGAAGCATTAAGAACCCCTGAAAAGTAAGGGGAAAAAAGAGAGAAGAAACAAACTCAGCGGCCCAAAAATGTTATTCAAACTTATTACCTTTATTAGGTTTGTTTCAAAGCATGGCTTAACTAGACTAAAATAAAAAATGAATGGAAACTGTATTTTGCAAAATGAGTTCCAGAAGTATTGTTTGGAAACAGATGGCACATCAGCTATTTCTGGTTGTTCAGGAGTCTGAGAGAAAAGGCATTGATCTGAAATGTACCCAGGTGACCAGCTCACAGATTAGACTAATGGAGAAGAGAAGAAACTTTTTGACAGTTCAATAAAGTAAAGAGAAGCTGGTCTTTTCTGCTGTGTCAGAGGCAACGTGTTCCTGGTGGGGCTGGGAAGGGATCTGGCCATACAAAAGAGCAATCTGCAGAGTTTTTCAGATATGTGCTCTACACAGCAGAGTGGGTGGGTTTGCTATATGTGTCCAGCAGTAGCCCATGCTGTGAGGTTTTTTGGTGCAAGGTTGCACTTAATCTGCTATGCCTGACCACTGTTGTCTCCTGAGCAAGGTATATAATGCTAATATGTGACTAGCCCCAGATTTCTCCTGAGAAAGACCAAGCAAAATGGTGATTAAGGTGCAAGATGATTCCAGAGGGTTTTTCTCCATACAGGTGTAGTATATCTGCCCGAACAAATATCCAAATATTAGGGCAGAGTGGCAGACAGCATGTGCTCCCTAAATGTAACTTATTGGGCCTCTGTCCCAGTTTTCCATTCTTCTAGCAACTTCATTTGTTCTCAACCTTCTAGCAATGCAAATATCAATATCAACAGCTTCATCTGACATCTTGATGGAGATGGCAGCTGAGGGTGGGTTTGTGCATTGTCCCTGGGCAATCCAGTTCAGTCCTCACGGACACTAAAACTAGGCTGTGGGCTTTAAAATGTGCCTTTGTAAGAGTCCCACCTGAGTTAACTGCCTGCCATGGGAGGACTGGTTGTCACTTCCAGGCCAGACATCTTCTTTCATTCTTGTAGTATCAACAGGTAAAATGTGCTAGGCATGTATCTATGTACTGCCTTCAACTTCTTAAATTTAAATTTTTATTTCTCCCCTGTGCCTGTGTGAACCAGAACTCTGAATGCCACCATCTCCCGGAAGATCATTTCATACTGTTGGCAAGAAATTTTGTTAGCAGCAAACCTATGAATCCAGGTGTTTTTTGTAAACATTTACAAGTACTTCATTTTACCCCATATTCCATTAACTCTTCTCTAGACATATGATATAGTGAGTAATTTATTAAATTAAAGGGCTGCTTTGCAGCCTGTCAGATATGGCTTTTTGTTGTGGGCTGGCAAGGGTGGCACAGAGCTGAACATCTTGGTTCTGGGGTAAGGTATGAAGGCTGTGGATAGCTTAGACACCTGCTCAGGTACCTCGGGCCAGCCAGCCAGCTGGACACTAGCACAATGTAGGTGCATCCATATTGCACCTGGGGTTGGACTCAAATACCCATGTCCTGTTCCTCTGCATTCAGGTTTTATCATCCAGAGGGCCAACTGACAAGTGCCAAAAAGGAGCCAGAGCACACACACCAGTGTGTAGGTGGTGTGGCTGATCAGGAATGAAGACCTGGACCTGAAGCTGAGCGTTCCCCACTATAACAGTGCAGCTAGACCAGTACCCAGAGAAGTCTCTGCAGTGACTGGATGGACACTGGTGTCTCTCAGCAATTCAGAGCAGAAACTCATACACACAGAACAGGGCAGGTGCTTCGAAACTACACAGTGTGAATGCCTCCATTTATTTTAAGTGCCAATAGCATCATACGCTGTTCCAGCACCTCCAGTTCTAAACAGTGGTACAGATGTTGAGTTAATTTCTGCTTTCCTCAGTGCAGAAGCCTATGGACATCTTTTCCTCAGAAGTGCAAGCCTCATTTCACAATCTCCTCCTCACCAAGGAGAAACTCTGGGAGCCTGCAGGGGCAGCAAATGAGCCTTATCTTTCAAATCTGTTGACATCTAGAATTCTGCAAACCCTGCACAGTGGGTTCTGGGGTTTACAGCTGCTCTGCAGCCTAGATAAATTCACCTGTGGCAGTGGTACTTCTCTTAGTGTCTGCCCCTAACTCTTGCAGCTACACATGGAAGTAATCTAGTGAGTGCTAAGGTTCTGGATATCCACAAAGTCCATGAGATTATCCACGGAAAAGACCCACTGCTGCACACCCGTTCTCCAAAATGTTTTCAAAGTATGTGTGAAGGTCTGGAGATAGATTCAAGTATGTTCAGGTCTGATACGCACCTGGAAAGTTGTTTGGAAACTACTTTTATGGCTGTAATTGCTATGTGACGCCAGAAAATACCTAGCCTGAAACTGACACCAGGGAGCTGTTTCCTAGAACAGTATTCTGCCACCAGTCCAGGGCTATTTCTGAAACACACAGGTACAGAATGTGGAGTAAGAGTGTAGTTTCAAGCAATTTTTTCTCTGGGAAAGCTGTTCTATGAGGGTCCCATTGTTTTCACCACTGGCCACACATTGCAACTCCTGCGCCCCAGGTCACCCTCTGTTTTGCTGTGCCAATGCTGCTATATATAAGGGCGCATTTTAAAATTAATTGTTGAAATTGCACGTATTTGTTTTTAAGTCAGGATTAAAAAGAGCCCTAGAAAAGTCCCACAAAGAGGCAATCAATGATAGGGATATGTGGTTGGGAGTAAAGAGTTCTGAAAAAAATTAACATAGGGGCTAACCTAAAGAGGTTTAATTTGCATTTCACGTGGGACTATTGTGCTTTAAAAAGAAGTTATAGATTTGGATGAACTACTTTTGCTGTGGCAAAACACTGGATAAACCCAACTATATCTGGAGGGCCTGGGCTGAGCAGTTACTTAATCTAATGCTTGCTAACTTCTCATGAAGATGACAAAGAAGGAAAGTTTACATGGCAAAGGCATCCGTGGATTGCTGTACTTGCCTTGAAAAGCCGGTATCATCACCCAGTGGCATAAGCAGCAAGTGGATAACAGGAATAGATAGAGGAAAGAAGCAGTCAACAGAAATAACTAGTGGAAAGGGCCTAGCAAGAGGAACTAGTGATGGCAGTTGGGATGAGGACAGCTAGCAAGGAAGGGAGCTGTCAGAAAGTTAAGTTTCAGCTTAAGTGCGGTCAAGTCCAGTTTAAGTCCAGTGAGGCCTCCCTGCTCAGAAGCCCAAGCTGGTATTAGCAGATAGGCAGTACAGCTTCAGGATGAAACATGTTTGGGCTGACGCACAGCAAATATGCTTTCCTGCAACAAGAAAAGGAGATTAATTCTTATCTGTTCAGTTTGGGAGAGGACACTAGTTTTCCTGTTGGGGTTTTTTCTCTCTTCAAGGAGCAAAGCTCCTCTTCTGCCTGGTTAAGCCTATGTTACTCATTAGCTGGAAGGGATGCAGTATAACTCGTTGCCCAGCTACACAGCCAGGCACTTTCTAAAGACGGGGCAGTATTTTCCATTTTCCTGGACAGATGCTTTAGCATTTCAGGGAAGACACACCGAAGCTGAACCCAACTCAGCCAAGAGCTGGCAGAGGCTGCAGTTATTATTTAAGATGGAGCAACATGCTCATTAGTGAGGCAGGCAGCGAACGAAAGCTGTTTCATTTCAGTGTTTGTGTGTCTGCATAATCTTAAGTAGCACTCCAAACTATACCGTAAGCCTTCATCATGCCAGTTAGGCTTTCTACTGTGATTGGAGATATTTGTATTCTTCAAGACAGCGAACTCATGATGATCTTTACTGACTTTTCTTCATAAGTGGATTTTTTACGTTAAACAGATCTTTGCTTTCACAAGTTTGTCAAAGTACCCTGAGTTTGTTATAGTTCTTTATCACTAAATGCAGTTGACCTTGCCTATGGTGGCTGAGGCCCAGTCTAATTCCCCTCCTGGCTGCTGAAGAGGATGGTGCTTTCATTCTATGCAGTTCACAGAAAAACAAATGTATTTTAGTTCCATTTAATCAAGCTTCTGGTAAGTCTTTCCTATGCGAAGGATTGCTATGTAGACCCTTGAGGCATTTATTCATTGGGGCAAAAATGATTAAATACATTAGTCATGGGATTTTGATTCTGATGATTAACGAAGAAAAAGGATCACATTCAGCAGTGGCAACAAACTGTCCCGGCTGGGGTTAATTGTGATTTGAAGCAATTGCCTTTTTTCTTTTGTGCTTTTATACTGATTACAGTTTGCATGCTTGTGCTTCCAGGGTTTGTTTACATCTTGTAATGAAACATTTTTATGAGTCCCTATTCTCTTATTAATTTTCTGGAAATAATTTTATTTGGACTTTCTCAATCATAGAGATAAATAAATGAGGAATACAATCCTCATAGATGTATCCCCTAAACACCTGTGCATCTGTCATTGCACTTCGTAATTTTCTCTTTTTCTTCCTCTATGTTGATATAACAAGATTGCAGATGGTAAGTGACCCACATTTTAAAAATCTATTTTAAACCAATTACAGATACACACTATTGACATGAAGCTGACTCTTTTTCACAGTGTTGATGCAGCATTCAGTTCTATCACAAAAGGTGATTTAATGTCGGTCAGGTCATTTCTAACACTGTTCAGAAGAAGATAATTAGTTAACACAGATTCTTTTTATTTTTTTCTATGCTGTTAATTTCTCTCACATTGTAAATAAAAACATTCTATATTTATTTGTTGTCATAGTGCATCCTGATTTCAAAGGGACTCAGGAACTACAGAGTCTGTATGGTGTAGAAAGCTGTGGTTTTTTATACCAGGTTTAAATAGGTCTGCAGCCATTACTTTATAATTTCAATTATAGCAAAGGTGCCCTGTATCAGTAACACATTTGTGTCTCATTCCTATTCATGTTGAAAATGAACTTATTGTCTTGTCATTTAGTGTAACTGGAGTAAAATTGAGAGTTTGCCTCAATGAGATTTCCTTACAAAATACCAGGAATAAATGTGAAAGCAAAATGGAATTGCTTGCACTTTTTCAGCAGTTGAACCTCAAGTAGTTATAAGGTGATTTTTTATTTAGTTCAGTTATAAAATATTTATGCAGAAATACTCATGGAGAAGCAACATTTCATTCAAAGAACGCCTGGCAGTAAGGGGTAAGTTGCACATTAAAAATAAATTAGAACACAATACTCATTATACAAACACCGGCAAAAATAGGAGTGCTTAGGACATAATTTTCTAAAAATGCACATCAGCAACAGGCTCCAGTGGTGCATATAGTAAGTGAAGTTTGATATTTTTGTACAGCTGCTTATCTGTTATATACCATTTCTCGCTCTAAGGGGAAGCAAGCTGCTAATTCATTCGAATCATCAGCAACAAATGCAGTCCTCTGTGCATTTTTTCTTTATGTTTGTTTTTTCAATTAGAAGCTATCTCTTCAGCTGTGACTCACACCACTGTTATTTATTTACCTTATAGTATTACCAAGGAGCGGTAGGCTAGGACCATAGCCCCGTTGTGCTGGCTACCTTACCTACAAAAGGACTTCTGAGTCAAACGTGCAGTCAAAAGCTCTGATCCTGGAAAAGCCTAAAGCTGTGTAATGAGACCACCTTGGTTAACATTAGGCATGTGAATGTCTTTGATGGTTCAGGGTTTGCTGGGTAGATGAAGTAAGCCAAAGGGAATAGGAGGAAGTAATAACAAGTGAAAAATAAATACTAACAAGACTTAATCACACTCTGGCATCATCAGAAACCCAGAAGGTCCCAGGGCCTAACTGGAGATACAGGATTTCCTTATGAGGGTATATTTTTTGTTATGGCACATCTACTGAGAAGTGATCAGACTGAATTTTATCCAGGCCAATTTTTTTTGGAAAAAAAACCCCAAACAATTTAAAAAAACACTTCATCTTACTGCATAAGCTTTTTTCTAAAATCATTTGGTGAACAAACTAAATAAAATACACAAGTGTATAAAGAAGAAAAGAAAGAGGAAAGTAAGAGAGGAGCAATTTCAATTTGTAGTTCCCAAACATAGCAATGGCAATTATCTGCATCCATTAGAAAGAACCATGCACATCTGCTGAACAAAGGGGTGGGTAACTTTAACTTGGTAGTACCACAAATAGGTGCAGGACATGACGTTTCAGCAAGTCATGTTCAAAGCTGCGTATCCTTCCATTACACTTGCTGCAGAGATTATCTGGGGATTGTTATAATTTCTATAATTATGTATATATTATAAATAAATAGTCATTAATAATTATCTGTGTAGACTCAAGCAGATTGGACAAGATGTTCTTTACCCCTGAATGATAAGACTGGACATTGTCTCCCATTTATAATTAATTTTCATTTGTAAAAACCTTCCGGTAGGTGGATAGCGGGGAGACAGACCATGTTAGCTTTCCGGATTGCTGCATATGAGACTTAAGGGGACAGGCACTATATGCGATAGCAACAACAGTATCAGTGGGAGGAGAGGTCATTGTGATTATCCCTCCCAGGCTCCCAATTAAGTTGTCACAGTCCAATATTTTGCAGCTTTCCCCACCAGAGGAGTGTAATCCACTGGGTTCTACCTGGTGATGACCTCTGCACCAAAGCACGTTGTCTTTTACAACTCAGTTGCATGTACTGGGAGTTTTGTGTGATGCCTTCATAATTCCTCCTGCTCTTATTTTCTTGGACTCTTCATTCTGCATTTTTTAGACATCATTGATTTTGTGTCACAGGATGTACTATATCAGTTCAAGGAAAAAGAAAGGAGGCATTCAATAATTTTATTCTAATCTTGACAGACCTCATCCATCTGAAATTAAACATAAGGTCATTCACCCTTTATTGAGATTGAGTCAAGAACTCTTTCTCTTGTAAAATGCAAAATATTTCAGGCATGGGACTTAGGTTATCCCTAGAGTAATAATGATTTTTTTTTTTCGCATGTCTTATATTAAAATGTTCAGAACATTTTTTTTTCCAGTACTCTTATTGCTTAAGGGGAATTGGAAACAGACAACAGCCTGTGATCATCTGCATTATTGTTAAACGGATGGTTATTTATTCACGAGGCAAATGGAGGAAAAGGTCATATGAGGTATTGTCAACTTGTTGTTTCTGAATCTATATTCTGATTTAGTTGCAGTACCTCACATGATCTTCTCTGGGGAAAGTGAACAACTCACTGTCACGATCACTTTAGAAGGTATACAGAGTGGTTAAATTAGGTCTTGGAAAAGGTCTTAGCTGACCAGAGAGTTCTTTTGTTCAGAATGGTCAGTCTTCGCACTGCTAAGCTTACTAATGTTTGACTTACTGGAAATATGGGTATTTTTGCTCCTGTTTGAAGAGTGCTTCTCACATGCACACACAGTTGACTTGCAGTTCTTGCCTAATCGTCTTTTGAGTTCACATAAACTAGTTACTACCATTCACCCAACCAAATGACTCCAAAAATATTTCTGTCAGATCTTCTCACAATCCCCTTCCCACACTAGTGCCAACTAAAAAGGATGAGGTACTGGTAGCAGAGAGTGTGATACTCTCTCACAGTGGTCTGGAGGGTATGCTGTAGTAGAGATAGAAATTTATAAGTTGCTAACTGTTGTGGTTATAGAATCAGAGAATCAGAGAATAGTTTGGGTTGGAAGGGACCTCTAAAGGTCATCTAGTCCAACCCCCCTGCCGTGGGCAGGGACATCTTCAACTAGATCAGGTTGCTCACAGCCCCGTCCAACCTGACCTTAAATGTTTCCAGGGATGGGGCATCCACCACCTCTCTGGGCAACCTGTGCCAGTGTTTCACCACCCTCAGCATAAAAAATTTCTTCCTTATATCTAGTCTAAATCTACCCCCCTTTAGTTTAAAGCCATTAACTCAATCAACTTAATTTAAAGCCATTAACTCAGACTACTTGCTCAGATAGTTTGTAGGATTAGCAGTTAGAATATAGTTAGTTTATTAGTGATTGGGTTGGTATGGAGACTAAGGAGCACACAAGTCCAAGTTGAGGCAGCAGAAAACTAAGGACCAGAGATAAATTGTGTTTGGATAAGGTTTGGAGGGGAAGGAGGGATTCACAGGGAGGCCTCTAAAGACAGGACAAACAGCAGGCAGTAGGCAGCCCTGCAGCTGCCTGCATGTACCAGCTAGTCCAGCTTCATTGAGGAAGTCTGTAATTACTGTTGTCTACCTCAGTGGGAGGCCATGTCCCTTGTGGGATGGCTCTAGGGCAGGTGCATCTCAAAGCAGCCCTCAGCCACCACAGTGCCTGGCCTTGCCAGGCCATAGCTCATGCTGCAGCTTGCAGTGCAGACCACGGGCATCACCGAGGTACCAGCACTAAAGATACAGCATAGGTGTCCTGCAGTTCTGTTGATACCCGTGAGGACTAGATACTCTAGATGTCTGAGGCCCAAGTATAGATCTCCAGGCTGTTGAAGGAATGATTAACATACTTGGAGTAGTTGAAGGAAGCAATATTAATGTCAGGAAGCCATGACGAAAATTTCTTGGTCAATGAAAACCAGAGGTGATGAGTGAAGGTTGTGGTTTGGTGGTTAATAGAGATGGTGATAGCTCGTTCTTGTGGCTGGAACAATCAGTGGCAGCTGAAATGAGTGGAGGCATAGTTCAAATCTGGCTGAAGGTCACAGCTGAAAGTGATGGAGGTGACTGGATCTACCAGAGGCATTGAACTGGATGGGAAGTGGCATTATCTGGTAGTCTTGGTTGTGACAGTGACAGGCTGATTGTGTGTCAACGCAATTGTGAAAGTAGAATTTGTTGTGTTGCAAGTAATGTGTTTTAGTGGGTGAGAACTGGGTGTTGTACGTGTTGATGAATTCATTCACATTAGTGTACATTTCCTTTGCCTCTTGTAGACTGATACTTTGCCATCCGTGGAGGAAACAGATTCAGTTTTTATTTTTTTTCTGGGCTTTTCTCTTGCACGACATCCAGAAGAGTTACTGAATTTTGTGCTCTTACACTGCTTTGTGCTTAAAGTTAGAGGCAGCAGAGGAAATCAATTTTCTTGTTCTTTTGCTAAGGCATGATTCAAATTCCCAGTCTCCCTCTTCCTTGCTCACAGTCCAGCACAAGATCCATTACCCATGAATACTATTGCTCAGAAACAAAAGTGATAGAGTTTGGCTACTACTTATCATTTGTGCAGCAGCATACATCCCAGAAGTCCTCACAAACAGCTTGGAGGCAGCACTTTTTGTGTGTCTGAGGAGAGAAAAGAGAATCATTTTTTCGATAGCCGCATCTCTGTCTCCCCTGGAAAAAGTGTGGGGAATATTGACTTGGCATGAGACCTGTAAGGCTACAGAGGAAGCTCTCTGCCAATTTACCTGATAATGCCAGTCTAATGCAAAGATCTGACAGCCATGAAAGAGACTTGCAAATAGTATGGGCACAGAGAGAGACAGCATCTTCCTTGGTGAACTGATTAGATGTGGATTTATGACACTGCATAGCTTGTTAACTTCAGGAAGCCAATACTGGTGCCTTGGCTTCAGGTCAGTGGAGGAGAATGAAGGGGAGTCTCTTGTTTGACGACACAGTGATTCATGGCCAGTAAAATTCATGGCAGGAGCCTCTCTGTGAAGAGAGGCAGCCCTATCGGCACTCCAATTAGCTGTGTTTATAATTGATGGCATGACTGGAAATCACTGTGATTCATGAGCAATAATATTCATGACAAGAGTGACTCTTTCATTTCAGGGAAAAAGACCAGGAACTGCTCTAAATTGCACATGATTGTGGTTAATGGCTTGGGAAGATAAATGGTGAGTGGGTGCTTGAGACCAGTGCTGTGCTGAGAAATCTATTTAAGACACTTTCAGAGGAACAGCGAAGAGAGGAGGGAACAGCTGTCTGAGCACCCTTGCTCATCAAATACCTCCCACAGACTATAATGGGGCATTAAGGTCTGTGCAGGTAGTGCAAAATTCCAGCAATGAGTGTTGCTGGCCAAATTTTTGTTATATCAACTCTCCAACCTTTTGGCTGCTGTGAGTACATCCAGTATTTTGTGGTATATCCAAACTTTTCTTTGTGATCAAAGAATCCCAGATGAAAATGACAAAGTGAGAGGAGGGAGGGAAGAAAGAATGGGTGGTAGGAAGGTGATAGAAAACATAGGATAAGAAGTATGGCTGAGTAAGTTTCTACTCCTTATTTCCTAGCAGAATTGGAAAGAGCAGAAGGTCTCCAGCTAAGTGGATGGGGTGACAACCAGCACTGTGCAGTGCAGAGCAGGACAGGGTCAGGGCTTCAGCAGAGCTCTACCCAAAGCAGAGCCACAATCTACAGAGTTAGAAAACAGATGTGAGGGAATTGGGATGGACTTATTTGGAAAAGGGAAAAATTGCATAAGAAAAATAACCAGCGCAGACGAGAGCACTGTCTTACCAGCCCAAGAATCTGTGGGCTCCTTCTGATCCTGTTCAAAAGATATCATCATCTTCAGCTGGTTCTAAGCATTGTAGTAAAAATCCTTTTACCCTTCTTTCTTTGCCATGTCCTCATAGCACAACTTAAATCTAGTGAATAAACCCATCTACTGAAGATCCATCTTCAGTAACAAATACTAATATGCAACTTTTCATCTCTTTATCCCCACAATAATTCTGCTTATGAAACGTTTCAGACTATAAGTTTCAGCTTTTTACCAAAATTCTTAAACTGGAACATCTTGTTAATTAAAATATTCTGCTGTATAGAAATACCAGCTTAGTTGATAATATCTGTCATCAGTACCTAGTACCCAGGAGCCCAGGTCATGGACTAAAACTCCATTAGGCTGTGTGTCGTACAGTCAAAATTAAAAAACTCCTAATGCATTGAACAAGTAGGATATATGAACAGTGAATGCAAGGGAGGCTATAGTAATGCTTAATTACTTCCGCTGCTCATGGAAAGAAGTATTTTTAAAAGTTGTATTTAATGTAAAGCTACTTTCCTACATTCTTCTCTTATTTTTCCTTGAAGATGGAGAAAGTACTTCTGTGGTTGCAAAATCTGTTCCTCCTCAGCAGCTGTGTTTTCCTTTGTAGAACCAACTATAAAAATGTAGCCTCCGTGTCCTGCTGAGAGATGTCTTTTGGAGATTCTCCATGTGCATAGCAAAATCACTGATTGAACCTGAAGCTGTGAATATGGATCTAGTTGAATCTGTAGTCTGGAGCAAGGGCCTGTTCTTATTTGAAAGCCATTCTTGTTCCACTGGCTTTTAACATGAATACTGCCAGTAAAATAATTTGATGCAATCTTCTTTTCAAAAGATATTCCTCTCTGAAGTGCCCAGGCTGACCCCTATTCCCCATGGGCTGCTGAGGAGCCAATCGTGCTTTACATGGGGCTGCTGAGCTGTGAACAAGCTCTGCTGCTGATGGAGGTGTCAGGAGAAAAGATGATTTGAAAGAAATAAGGGAATTGCTCTCACAAAATGCCAGCAGCTTTAATGAGTTGAAGGTGCTCCACCTGCTGAGCTCAAGAGTCTTCCATCCTAAAATGGGATTCCTCTTATCTTAAGAGAAACTGAAACTGTCGTATGCTACTTTTCATGAATAAAATTCCATTTGTTGTCTGGTGCCATCTTCCTCTCCTATCACTTCTAAGGGAGAACAGTAATATAGCAAAAAGACAGACAGTTATATTAGAAATAGCATTGTGTACACAGATGTCACTCAAGGTATATCTAATAAGTTTTTTGTAGACAGATATGAGTTTTCTTTACTCATATTTTAGGTTGGGCAGTGACAACCCAGTTCCAAACCATGTAGTGTGGCACCGTGTTTAAATTAGTAAACCCATAAAGAGCATGTCTATTTGCAATCATATCCTCCATCTCATATTTACACTTTCTTCTTTCTGAAGTTAAATCTATGGTACTGAAATGGAGACTTTGGAAAAAGTCTCTGCTGATATTTCTGAAGGCATATAAATGTTGGAAATCTTGTGAGAATATCTGCTCTAGCGAGTTTTCAGAGAGGCAAGAAAAATTGTTCCTGCGGCTGAGTAAAAATTCTAGGTCTTGTTTGATGAGGAGTTAAGACAAACACAAATGCTATTTGTCAAATTCAGAACGGTTTTCATCAGGGCAAACAGTAAATGCCCTACTGTGGTGACCTTAATTACTGGAAGTAGAAGCAAAAGATGGATTTCAAAAAGAAAAAGAGTTTGGAGAGTCCTGCAGTCCTGGCTACTGTGGCTGCCAGCAAAACTAATCACTCTTCCCTTCAAGCCTGCTCACTCTGTGTTTGCAATAGGTAGCCCTGCCCTCCTCATCTCACCACAGCTTTGACTTTCCTCCTTCAGCTGACTGTTATGCACCCTCCAAAATTAAAGACTCCTGCAGTGATATATTGATGTTGAAATGGTTGTTCCTTTCCCTGAACTAATTTTCATTCAGTCACTCCTCTTTTTTTCTCTTCCTTCCCCCGTCCATTTCTCCCTCAGTCAAATTAATGTAGTCCCCAAGGTCTGATTAGTCCCCTCATTCTCTAGCTCAGTGTAAGAACCATAAACCCCAAGCCATGTGCTGATGTTTATCAAGTGTGTTTTTATTTCATCAGATCTTTTGAAGAAAAATCTCTTTGCATAGATCAAGCAAGGCTTAGCATATTTAGGCTTATAATTCCCTCTTGTGCCCAGCAAAACTAAGTGTACCTCGGATTATGTAGTTAATAAAGTACATTATTGTGAAGGTGAAGACAAATGTTATCTGAGGAAATTTCCATGCATGCAGTAATTTCTTTTAATTTCCCTAATTTCTGGTATCTATTTATTTTAGTCAGTTTGAATTAATTGTTTGGTCATGTATATTGTTTGGTTAATGCTTATGGGCATTAGTCACTGTGAATCAAGGATCTTTAACCCCACAGATATATTCATGTGGCTCCCTGTAATGCTATTGTGGACATACTAAGACAAGAGCCTGCTCAAAGTTTTGCATTATGTCCCTTAAGTACAAAAAGGCTGATTGATCTCTAAGGATTTAGAGATAAGTATTTTCACTTCCTTCTAGAGTCTCACACTCTGTTAGAGAAAGACTTGTTTGCTTCCAGATTTTCCTACATGGTAACAGGAGACAGGCAAACTATTTTGGACAAACTCAGAATCTGTCCAAACCAAAAAATGAACCTCTGCACTTAGTGTGAGTTTTGAATGATTTGGGGATAACAGTTACATTTCATATGCTTCTTCAAAGGCAGTAGATTGATAGTTGTTAAAATCAGGTCTTCTGTTTCTCTCCAATTACAAGTATAGCACAGTAAGTTGTTTCAGATCTATGATAGATATTACACTCACAAGGATGATGGTGCAGAATTTTTCAAACACAGTAATAAACAATGCCTCCCCTAAGGTGTTTACAATCGAAATAAAGACTATGTCCTAAAGATTATCAAGACTGGCAAGCCGGGTGCCAATTAATTCCCAATTAAATTGATTGTTTCTTATCTTGTGAACAGGATCTGGACTGAAACCAACTCATTATATATAGGCCACTATGCACCGTTAATTGGATGGCAACATTTTTCTGTCATTATGTATTTGACCAGATGAAGCTAACGATGACCTCGTGGGGAAAAGTTCTTTATACTATTACCCAGTGCTTCATTTGCTAAGCTTGCAGAAGAGCATCATTGCTATTATCGATGCAATTGCTTTAAGAAGTGCTAACACAACTTAAAAATATCTCTTCATAATTACATAACTATGGCAATCATAGGTCGGGGAGAAAAGAGAGGTAGCTTAAGGTCAATAGGATGGTTTCTAGCAAGGCTATACAAATTCCCATTATGCAAGTCATTTATTTTCTCCCATGAGTTTCCTTTTGCTCAGAACGAGCTCTCTGCTTCCATGTCTTCTGATTCTTGTGGGTATTCTTAGTTATAAGAAAAGTTACCTGTTGTAGCTATAGGGTCTGAAAATAACAGAATTTAGACGATGGGAAAATAACAGTGAATTTAGACTCTGGGAAAGCAATTAAATAAATGGACCACCATGAAACTGACTTTCCATATATTGTTTTTCTTAGAGGAAATCTCTTCATGTTAACCTTTCACTTTCTTTTTCATTCTTTCTAGGGCCACGAATATTCATGAGGTGCTATTCAGTTCAACCTGAAATTTCACCTTCTGGACTAACCAAATTGTACCAAATTTCAGACTTAACACAGGTTTGCTCCAATTTTCCCAGCTCTGAGTAACCGATTAAAAGGTTTTATTGTCTTCCTTCTTGTTGTGGGTGATTCATGGCAAGGATAGACCTCTCACATGAACAGGTAGGGCGAACTACAGAAAGTGTCCCCCAAACTGGAAAGCAGCCATAGAGCTGAGTAGTTTGTGGATTCTCTGACCGGGGCTTAAGCAGCCTGAGAGGGAAGAATGCCACACGCTACTGGTGAGAAGAAAAAAATGGCAGGTTATTGTCTGTTTGAGAGGTCAGACAAGATCAGAACTGCCCTTTGGCCATACAGTTAACTGTGAAATGTCAGCTAAACAAAAATCATTGTTTAAACTGCATGTCATGGACCACTGCTTCTCTGCAAGAGACATGGAGCAGATGCATTATGGCATATTTGAAAACAGTACAGAGCCTTGGAGAGTTGGAATCTAACAATGCTGAATAAAAGCATTGTCTATTTCTATATCTGAGTAAACTAAATGCTACGGACAGTTTTAGAAAATTAGCAGTGATTGTACTGGCTTCCGTAAATGCTTTTTTTAAAGAACCTACATATTGTTGATACATGTTCATTCAGTAGATATACAGACAGAGTGTTTTAAGTTGTACTTTTATTCTACTTTTTGTAATCTCATCTATTTCATGGAGGTTTTAGTCACCCTATACCAGAGGGACATACCTGGTTTTTTCACACCTACCTTAACCTTTTTTCTGAACCTACTGACAATGATGGTACTTGAATATGTAGTATCAACAATAATCTTAGAAGCTCGATGGAAATTTCAGATTCCATTTTTCTCTTTTTACAGCTCCCTCTAAAGAAGAAAAAGAACCTGGGGGGGGGGGAAAAAAGCATTAAAAATTTACTTTCCAACAGGGAATTTTACTTTCAAAACCAGCGAGGCAGAAGGAGACATGGTTGTAAACAATAGGTTATGAAGGCTTAGTGAAAATGATGCACAGTGTTGCTCAGTGTCATCGAACAAGGGAAAGGAAGTTATCCTTTCAGTTGGAGTGAAATCACTCTAAAGAAAGCTGCTATCAGAGAATTGATCAATCCCATCCCTGTAAGTAGCGCTTCATGAAAACAACTAAAATAGCAAGGAAAAATTGGAAAAATCATTCACTGTTTCTGTTTTAGAAATGAAAAAATACGATTCAAGACAAATAAATTGACTTTGTTTAATGAAATTGATTAACAGCAGACAGAAGGGAAATTAGTAAATGTTTTATCCCAATATGACTTATAATTACACCATTAGTTGCCTTCACTATCCCAACAGAAATGGGCTGGGCCTCTTAAGAAAGAATTTGTCTGTTAAGCAATTTGGGGATGTATACGGAAGATGTTGAAGATGCAATGTTTTTGGATCCAGCTAAAACAGCAGATATTAAAGAACATATTTTTTTCTGTGCAGACTATCAAGTAATCTTAGAAATAAAGTACTAACCATTAAAAAAAAAAAAAAACAGTGGAGAAACCCCTCCATTTTGGCCTCATCTTCACAATCCGCTAAGCTAAAAGAATGCAGAAACCTAAGCTGCAAACGGAACAGCTCAAATAATACTATTCAGGAAGAAAAAAATATTAAGCTGGCACATAACAGATTGATATCCATTTCTGCTGATGTAAGGAGAGAATGGAGCAAGCTTGAGGTGGGAAATACCATTTAACAACCTCAGTGAAATACTTCTGAACATTGTGCTAAATGGAACCGTGTTATAATTACTCTCACAGGCACTTGGATACCATAGCAATGAGCACAAAATTGCAATAAAATGGCAAAAAAAGGGTCTCTAAAAAGTGCAGTGACAATGCAGTTCAAACCACTGTTTCTAAGGCTGTGCACTTTTGTATTTGTACCAACATGAATACTGAAAAATATTCCACAACCCCATGGTGTGTCCAGCACATTTGTTCTATTCAAGTGAATTGGTTGTCTGTAGACACTATTTCAGAGTAAATTTTAGGACCGAGAAAATATTTTGGAGCTGGCAATATATTTAGTAAATCAGGTTTATTTTTCTCTTTGTGAATGTTCTGCAAAACAATACTGAGTTTTCTCAAATGGATTTGCTATTCAAATAGTTCTGAGAGGCAGTTTGTTCCCAAGCAATTCACTGTAAATATTAATAATTTGAGAGTCATCGTTTAATTGCACTCAAATTGCATGCTGTGGTCTTGGTTCTTTGGTTGAATGAACTTAATTCTTAGCATCGTGTTTCTGATGTGAATGCTTGCACAGGAATCTGATGTATTCCTTACAAGTACTCTTGAATATTCATTTAATGTCTGTTACTTTGAAAAACAGTCCTGAAAGTAAAGTGCAGGTTCCCGGAATGTAAATCAGTGGTGAACTCAAGAAGAGTAAATTCAGAGCACACATCTCAGAGCTTTGAGGATACAGGTACTATTTTGGAATCCCTCAAAAATTATAGAGAGTAGGTCCTAGAGAAAAAAACCTCAATTTTCATAAAAAATTTAAACTATTATACTTGTTAGTTTTGGGGGGAGGGGTTTTACGTTTTTTGTTTTCATTTTTGTTCTTATGTTTTATGAGGTTTGAAAGTAAAGGGAAAAAAAGACTTTCCATGAAAAAAAAATTGTTTAGCCAACAAACAGCTTTCTCACAAAACTTGTTTTTAAAGGGAAAAATGTTGACCCTTTTTTGATATTTTCCTTGCTAGGAGGGCTCTTAATACAGGATCCCTTCAAGCAAATGGAGCTAGAGGGATAAATAGAGCCTGAGGGGGAGGAAGTCATGAGAGATGGTCATCAGTGGCTCCCTTGTCCTTGAGCTAGGATGCAGGGAAAGCCCATCGCAGTGACTGCCACTGCTGTATCTCTGTATAGCCAGGGAAGAGTTACAGCCACTCCTCACAGCCTGGTAGCTCGGTGCAGACTTGGCTCTGGACGAATTAAGATTTTAAAATTTCAGTGAATTCTTCTAAAAAAAATCTCTCGCAATAGCTGTTGAATTTCATTTCCATTTCAAATTACAATCATTTTCATGACACAGTGAAAAACATTTGAAACTGCTCTAATACAAGTTGTATTTTCCCCTTTTTATTTTTTTTGCAGGAATGAAAAAAAACCCCAACAAATAAAAATCCTTGTCTGAGATGATATGTCAAGTTTCAGCTTGGGGCTCATTTCCACAGCCAAGGCACAACCTCTATACTCAGAGATTTATGAATGGAAACACTGACACATCTTTAACTTTAGCTGTTAAAATGTACTGCTGAAATAATTTGCACTCATTTGCTATATGTTCTCTTCACAGACCAGTCCCACTGGATTGCTGTTGCCTTCACACTACACTACCGCAGTTACTTCATTTAACAGCTCATGCTGTCTTCAGGTTGGCTGCCTTAATTACCTAAAATTAAACAATTCTTCTCCCCCTCTAACACACTCGGATGCTACAGTTTGTGGAACAGGGGACTGGTCCTCGTAAGCACACATCAATCAGTGACTTATATCTAAAGCCTGTCCACAGGTTGACCCTCGTCTCTTCCCTACCCTCAGGCTCCAGCTCTCCTAAATGATAGATTGTCACTTTTATCTGTCTTTAAATTCAGTGGCAGATATAAAGCGGAGCTACAGACGGTCTTACTGACATGATTAGAAAGGGAGAACTAACCAGATGGATACGTACAGATGCAGCTTCATGCGTATGGGGCTTAGGGAGACAGCCTTATCTCCTGCCTCAGCTCTTCTTTGCACAGTATGGTTGGCTGCAGAGGAGGGGGATCCCTGGTGACCCCATCTGCCTAGATGCAGGTTGCATTTGAAGGCAAGGCGCCAGCAGCCAGTCACACTCACCTCTATTCCCAGCAGTGAGACCTCAGCACCTATATGAGGCAACATCTGCTAACCACTTGTCAAATTAGCATGCTGGCATCCTCTGGATGAGTGAGTGGTCCTTAGTGCCACATGCACCACGGTTTCTATTTAGCCCTATCTGTGAATGCTTATTAGAAAGCGATAGCTGAAAGCAGTCTATATTATCGTAATTCAATACATTTGCTCCTCTGGGACAGGCAGGGCAAGAAGCCAGCATCTGTCATCCACCATGCAGCACCCCACAAATTCCTGATTCTGCGGCTGCTCTGACCTCCAGCATGGGTCTGTCCTGGCTTTTGGTACATATTTCATTCGTGCCGAGTTCCCTCCTCCTGTGGAGCCAGGCATAGGGGGATAAACGCTTCTTCCAAAAGGGGTACTTGGGCTGGCAGCTGTCTTTCAAAGCAGTGGAGGAAGAGGATAGATTTGGCTCTGGTCTTAGCTGAAACATTTTTCTTTTCATCCCCTAATGCCACTGCCTATCAGATGCCAGGCAGATTGGCCCACAGTTGCCTTCAGAAAACAGTCCTGACAAAACGGTGCTGTTAAACAAGGCCATCCACAGCCACATTTCAGTCCTCCCTGGGCTGAGCTGTCAGTGAAGCATTTATGCCTGTACTGGTTTTGGCTGGGATAGAGTTAATTTTCTTCATAGTAGCTAGTATGGGGCTGTGTTTTGGATTTGTGATGAAAACAGTGTTGATAATACAGGGATGTTTTAGTTACTGCTGAGCAGCGCTGACACAGAGTCAAGACCTTTTCTGCTTCTCACACCACCCCACCAGCCAGTAGGCTGGGGGTGCACAAGAAGTTGGGAGGGGACACAGCTGGGACAGCCGACCCCAACTGACCAGAGGGATATTCCACACCATATGGCGTCATGCTCAGCATATAAAGCTGGGGGAAGAAGAAGGAAGGGGGGACACTTGGAGTGATGGCGTTTGTCTTCCCAAGTCACCGTTACGCGTGATGGAGCCCTGCTGTCCTGGAGATGGCTGAACACCTGCCTGCCCATGGGAAGTAGTGAATTAATTCCTTGTTTTGCTTTGCTTGCGTGCACAGCTTTTGCTTTACCTATTAAACTGTCTTTATCTCAACCCACTAGTTTGCTCACTTTTACTCTTCCAATTCTCTCCCCCTTCCCACCGGGGGGGAGTGAGCGAGTGGCTGTGTGGTGCTTAGTTGCCAGCTGGGGTTAAACCACAACAATGCCACAGACCATCCTGACCAGCCCTCACCACTGCAAGGACCCATTGCTCTCTCATAGTCTATTGTTCTCCCTTTCTATCATTTCAGATAAGTATTGAATCTCTCTTGTAGAGGCAATATCATTTATTCTGATCTTGTCTCCCCTGCCATAAATTCCCATGTTTACTTTAGTTCTTCTCAGTTCATGTCTCAGAAATGGATGCTTCTAGAAAAGGAAAACTGGTAAAATGTGTGAGTTGTAAGCTTGACCACAGAAGGTTACAGGGATCTGTGTCTCTGTACGCGCAGAGACTTCTGCAGGAAGGAGGCTTTGCCTCACCTCCAGCGCAGCCCTCAGCAGAAGAGCTGGCCTAAGGGATCCAGCTGGTGTGAAAGACAAGCCAGCAGAGAGAAGCAGCGGCTATCACTAAGGACTCTCGGTCAGTGAGGGGGTCATAACTGATGTGGGAGTATTCTCTTTCTGGGTAGTTTCATTAAGGTTGGTTTAGGTACCACTTTTTTTCTTTTGAGTTGCCAGCCCCAATAGGCAAACAATCATTTTGCAGGACTTTGATCTGTTTAGAGCCAAGTGTATTGCTCTGCTGATGCTGTTAATTTGGAGGACTTCTCTACAGGTCTCCGCTGGAAAATATCTCATATGTTGCCTGCCTCTCAGGGAGCCTTTGGCTCAGGGCCCGTCCATTTGAGGTCTGGTTCTTCCTGAACTGGTTTCAGAAGACTTTAAAATGAGACAGGGCCCTCCCGGGAAAGTGGCTTGGGTGGCTGAAGTGTCAGTGCAAAGCCCTGAGGCCCTGGGGAAGGAAGGGTTTTTCTTTGAGAGAGAAAAACAAAGATGTTGAGTACTGGACCAAAATAAAGGTTGCTGACATCTGGTGGGTGTGAATTAAATGGAAGTTTTTAACGTGTCCTGTTTCCTGACTTGGTGCCTGGGGAATGGCTTTTCTCCCAAATTCAGTCTCTTTTCCCCATGACCACACCAATCTGAAAGCTCTGCTCTCTTTGTTTCTGGTTGTATCCTTGAGAGCTGGTCAGCTCTGCCGAGTCTGGGCCCTAGGGCACATCCCAGGGAGATGACGGTGTCCTTACACCAAGGTCCTAGGAAGGGTGGGGGCATGTCCTCTTCTGCACAGACATGTAACATGCCTGCCTCCCGGGCCAGATGCCTATTTACGGTAATGCAGTCCAACACTGCAAACAATCTGATGAAAACTGTTCATTCAGACTTCCCTGCTCTGGCCCATATTCCTTTCTTCCCACCCATCATCCTTAAAAATGCTGCTAAGAGGCACACTTTCTCTATCAGCTGGTGGGAGAGCGTGTCCCATGCATCAAACTAAGGTACTCTCAAGGCGAATTAAGTATTTGTGGCGTGGACCCATAGGATTTCCAGTCTGGTGTATTATCATAAGAGTGCTTTTAAAAAAATGTTGATGTAGTTAGTTGGAGGTGACATAGTGGGAGGAAGAGCAAGCTTAAAAGGCAGTGACTTCTGTAAAAAGATAGTGAGCTAATGAACTGCCTCCTGACTTTTTGATTCCTTTTGTGTTGAGAGAAGCAGGAGATTATTTGCATTCTTTGAAAATATGTAGTATTAAATGGAAGAAGTATCTGTCATCACTTTCTTCTCTTTATGGCAAGAACTGTGGAAGTCCTAAGAACTTGCTAACCACTCAGGTCAAAGGGGAAACACTATGGAAGACAGTAATAGTAATCTTTAATGAGGAGTCAGTCATCAATGCAGTTAATAACCAGCTTTTTGAAGGGTTAGCATCATTGGATTTTTCTCCTAACAAACCTGTCATTGACTGCTGGCACAAATTAATCTCTTTAATCCTGTTCAGTAGAAGTGATCTATGGCCTTCTGCAGCATGTTAGAAAGTTAAAGCCAAGCTTGATGGATTTGGCTTTTGCATTTACCTCTTTTAATCAGTACCACACCCACCAGGGCAAAAAAAATTGTGCAGGTGTGCGTGTTTAAAATACTGAGTGCACAGAAGGCCACAAAGGGCTTGGAAGGTTCAATAATACTCATTTTTATTCTTTGTGTGCCAGCAGAGCTCTTGACCAGCTTTAGTTCTAATTGTGTTGGACAACAACATGTTTATTCCTGGTGTGCTATGCTGTTGTTTGCCCATGCATGGAACAGCAGCTTTCAGTGAGAACATGAGCTCCCAGATAGCTACATTGTTTAAAAAATATTAAATTCTGTAGTCATGCACTAATAGATTAAATTATGAACTCTGCTGTATTACAAACATACTGCAAGACTGTAATGCTTCAGTTACATTTTTATTGCGAAGGTTAAAGGATATACACCATATTACACCAGCTGGGCTTTTGGCATTAAAGGTTTATGTCTATAGAGATTAGCATCAGAAAGGAATGCTTGTATTGCAAAATCAGTAATTTAGCTGAACTTGGGTGGAACCAAGTGTCTGGTTTAGGCTTTGGACATGATAAGCTTTAAAGTTTTCAAAGCAGAAAATTGATTATGAAAACAATCCTTAGTTCATAGATCTTGACCATCAGAATTAGCATTTTGAATATGATAGCTACTTTTGCTTAACACTCTTTACCCTGCTAAACTCCAAATGAAAGTATTATTTGAAAATGATTAGTATGCTGAATTACATCTAATCTTTCAGTGTATAAGTCACTGGGGTAATTTGAAACAAACAGCCATTACAGTGCACTAAATACCAAGTGATTCTTCTAACAGCAACAGCCAGGGACAACTGTTATAGGATTTGATCTGTTTAAGATAGAGAGTACTCTCAGATTGTCTATGGAAAAATAGATCTTGAAATGCAAAAGGAATAGGAAGTATGTAGGTCACATACAATACCGATGTCTTAATCAAAAGGCAGTGGACACACTACTATAGCAAATCAGAATAAATCATTCAAGGACTTCGAAAGTGGACTGAACATTGTCAAATCAGACTAAATGCCCCTAAACCATGGCAAGAATAAATTTCTTGTGGGAATTGACCAGAGTGATGCTAAATGGTGCCACGATTAACCACATGTGATTGCATCATGCACGTAGTGATGGGCAACTTCAGAATTTTCATAATTTGTTTGCTTTGGATAAATGGCTGAAAGCTTAGATGACTGTGTGAAGACCATCCAAGTCATTTGAATCTGGAGGAATGAGTTGGAAAGCTTTCAGAAACAGAATTTTCACATGCGATTTCTAGCACTACCAGCTCCAGTCTTAGGAAAAATGCTTTTGAGAACACTGTTTCATAGTATTCTTGGTCCTATTTGGAAAATATATACAGAGAAAGAAATGTGCATATCTATTGGAATCCCAGTTTGGGTTCTAGAGATCTATAATATTTAGGGAATATGGTACCATTTGTTTCATTCTTACTTCTAGGAAGAGTGGAATTGAGCTTCTGAGAAGAGTCTTGGCTTGGCATATGACTGGCTATAATAGCAACTTCTGGTCAATCATTTCATTGCATAAGCCATAGAAACATCTCTTACACTGCCTTATGGTGTTAGTTGCAAAATGTGTGTTGCTAATCTTTGGTTATCCTATTTTTCAACTTCAGTCTCTGCAGGAATTCTGTGGGGGAGGTGACTGACTTCCAGGTGGCTCGATGGTACCGCTGGGCCACAATAAAAACCTTACTTCTCAGCTCAGAATAATATGACCACTGTAAAGGCCGTTCTTATTTCACTTTCACAACTTTTGCTCATCCAGTACTTTTACTCACCCTTTACTAGTTCGATAGCATAAAGAGTGTCAGGAAGGCAGTGCTGCCGAGTAGCGAGTTCAGTTGTCCTTTGAACACAGGAAGATTGTAGTATCAGAACAGAGTTTCCTTGGAGAACTGCAAAAATAAACCAGTCTTCCACATTCAAAAGCTATGCAGTCTCTTTCTAAAATGTCCAGAAAGGTTTAAACCACTTTTTTTCATTTTATATTTCATAAGTTTCTTTGTAGATCTTTCCCTCCCTCCCTCACACTCCCTCTCTCTCTGACTGTCTTTCTCTATCTCTCTTCCCCCCCCCCACCCTGCCTTTTAAAGAGTTATGGAGCAATTCCTCTTCCAATTTTCCTTTAGTAGAATTTCAGGATAAAGATTCCATGCTGTAAATTTTGGCAATTCATAATTCATTTCTGAATTTCCATAAATAGACCACTTTTTTTTCATAGATCACACCTATCACTTTCTGTAAGTTCTTCAGCTTTTATTATTCCTATAGAAATTACTGGCTATTTTTTGGACATCTGTCACTTTTTTCCATCATTATTATCAATATGATGATGTGTCTATCATCAGTATGCAAACTGATTGTATGGGGTTTCCTATATTTTGTTTTCCTACAATACATTCTGGAACAGAAGCTTCATTCCCTATAACTCAATGAAAATTACCTATCCTCTGGAAACACGGATTGTAACCTTTGTCCTCCAACACAAGTCCAGCAGTATTTTATTTCTGTTGGCCTAAACCGAGAGTTGCAGAGGCATGGCATCACCCTGAACTTTTTTTTTCCCTCAGGGAAGCTTAACATCATCAGTAATAATATTAGCCTATTGCAACATTTGTGCTTTGTATTTTATTTTTTGTCCAGCATCAGTATGCTTTCTCCATTTCATTTGGGCTTCTTAAATCCTGAACCAATGCCATGTCCAGAACCTATGCTCTATCCATTTCTTACGTCGTCCTTAACTAAAAACCTATATAAAGATAGCCAAAATAGGTTTTTGCCCACCTGAGGGAGAAGCAATTATTAGCAAAAACCAAAACAGCAAACGTGAAACATGGGTAAGGACAGTGTTCTGCTAATGTTGGCTAAAGTGCAGTAACAATACAATTGAACTACATCAGGGAGATAGGAAATTAATAGAGGAGAGTGTCAAAAGTACTCTTGCTGACATAAGGTGCTTCTAGCCAGTTACTCCTATGGACTGAAAAGAGAGGGATTGATTTGGATTTTACTTCCATAGGAAAACTATTTTACTGTAAATGTGGCTTTTTTTGTTGGTTTGGAAGTGAATCTTGGAGTTGAGAAAATCATAAAGAAACATATAGGGGAGGAAAAGAAGCACTTGGACAGGATGAGGAGGAAAAGTGAGAAGTGTGTAGTGTACAGTTCTTTGACACATGCTACCACTTAGTTCTAGCATTTTAATGGTATAATTGCAGGAATATTACCAGATTCCTTCAAAGGGAGCAAAACTATAATTTACATGCCACAGCCATCTTTTTGAAGACTCAGGAAACCTGCTTTTTTTATTTCTTTTTTTTTTGTACTGGATGCTGCAAACAACTTGTGTGACATATATTATGATTTAATGATGCTCTAAAATTTCAGTGCAACCAGTAAAATCCTTAGTTTACCACCATAACCAAGAATAAATAGCAAGGCAAATAAGTGAAAAAGTACTGTTTATGTTAGGTAGTACACATTACTATTAATTCAGAAGGCCTGGTAAAAGCATTTAAAATTATGCCTCTCATGTAGGAGTCAATTTTGAAAAAAAAAAAAACCAATGACAACCTCTTCCATCAGAACAGATTATTAAGGTTTTGCTTTTTTTAAATATTATCTCTGCATACACATGTAACTGTACTGCCTGATTTTGTGGTAGTATTGCTGCAGATTGTTTTCAGAATCCGTTTTTTAAGTAAGTCTAATATCTATGTTAATGGAGCCAATGCTCTAGAAATAAAGCACAAATGTATCCCACATTCACAGTTTATCAAATATGTCTGGTTTTAATATTGATATATGATGTTTGTTTTCCTAAGCGTTTCTTGTTTTTTTTCCAGCATGTGGCTTTCTTCCTTCATGACAGCCAGTCTGATCTCTTGTGGGATTTGAAGCACAGAATAGATATGCCCCCCTCAACATCTCCATAGAAGTGGAGTTGGGAGAGGGGAAGACAGGGAAGACAGGGAACTGGAAGACAGGAAGACTGGAAGACAGGGACGGCGAGCAGAATGAACCCCCCATAATCCAAGAGGAAGCAGTCAACAACCTGCTACGCCACCTGGACCCTCACAAGTCTATGGGGCCAGATGGGATCCACCCAAGAGCGCTGAGGGAGCTGGCGGAGGAGCTCGCCAAGCCACTCTCCATCGTTTATCAGCAGTCCTGGTTAACGGGGGAGGTCCCAGGCGACTGGAGGCTTGCCAATGTGACACCCATCTACAAGAAGGGCCGGATGGAGGATCCGGGGAACTACAGGCCTGTCAGCCTGACCTCGGTGCCGGGGAAGATGATGGAGCGGTTCATCTTGAGGGCGCTCACAAGGCATGAGCGGGACAACCAGGGGATCAGGCCCAGCCAGCACGGATTCATGAGAGGCAGGTCCTGCTTGACCAACCTGATCTCCTCCTATGACCAGGTGACCCGCCTAGTGGATGAGGGAAAGGCTGTGGATGTGGTCTACCTGGGCTTCAGTAAGGCCTTTGACACCGTCTCCCACAGCATTCTCCTCGAGAAGCTGGCAGCTCACGGCTTAGACAGGTGGACTCTGCACTGGGTCAAAAACTGGCTGGACGGCCGGGCCAGAGAGTTGTGGTGAATGGAGGTCAATCCAGTTGGCGGCCGGTCACGAGCAGTGTTCCCCAGGGCTCAGCTTTGGGGCCGGTCTTGTTCAATATCTTTATCGATGATCTGGATGAGGGGATCGAGTGCACCCTCAGTAAGTTTGCAGACGACACCAAGTTGGGTGGGAGTGTTTATCTGCTCGAGGGTAGGAAGGCTCTGCAGAGGGACCTGGACAGGCTGGATCGATGGGCCCAGACCAATTGTATGAGGTTCAACAAGTGCCGGGTCCTGCCCTTCGGCCACAACAACCCCATGCAGCGCTACAGGCTTGGGGAAGAGTGGCTGGAAAGCTGCCTGGCGGAAAAGGACCTGGGGGTGCTGGTTGACAGCCGGCTGAACATGAGCCGGCAGTGTGCCCAGGCGGCCAAGAAGGCCAATGGCATCCTGGCCTGTATCAGAAATCGTGTGGCCAGTAGGAGTAGGGAAGTGATCGTGCCCCTGTACTCGGCACTGGTGAGGCCGCACCTCGAATACTGTGTTCAGTTTTGGGCCCCTCACTACAAGGACGTCGAGGTGCTGGAGCGTGTCCAGAGAAGGGCAACGAGGCTGGTGAAGGGTCTGGAGAACAAGTCTGATGAGGAGCGGCTGAGGGAACTGGGGTTGTTTAGCCTGGAGAAAAGGAGGCTGAGGGGAGACCTCATCGCTCTCTACAACTCCCTGAAAGGAGGTTGTAGCGAGGTGGGTGTCGGTCTCTTCTCCCAAGTAACTAGTGATAGGACGAGAGGAAATGGCCTCACGTTGCACCAGGGGAGGTTTAGATTGGACATGAGGAAAAATTTCTTTCCTGAAAGAGTGGTTACACATTGGAAGAGGCTGCCCAGGGAAGTGGTGGAGTCCCCATCCCTAGAGGTATTTAAAAGACGAGTAGATGAGGCGCTTAGGGACATGGTTTAGTGGGCATGGTGGTGTTGGGTTGACGGTTGGACTCGATGATCTTAGAGGTCTTTTCCAACCTTAATGATTCTATGATTCTATGATTCTATGAAAAGTGCAGATGCAGAGGTATTGCTGGACCAGACAACACAAAGCAAGGGTTGACAGAGACATGGAAGGTAGCACAGAGCAGGGCAAAATGTGTTTGCAGGATACAGTGCTAGTTTTTTTTGTTTGTTACTGCATGAATATGGAATGAAAACACTTGAATGGTATCTATTTCTCTCTCACCATTAGTGAAAAACTAATTATTACTTAAATTTATTTTGTAACAGGGTAATTCTGTTGTTTTCAGTTTATCTACTTCATGCTGACGCAGGAAGAGATCAGAGAACCATGACTTAAAGCTTTCAAATATGTGCCTTGAAATAAAAATATTACCAGGAATCACATTAAAAGGGATTTTAAATATGGGCTTTTACACTACAATCTATTACCATTTTCATAGAAAATGCAAGTGCATTTTGCAAGTGCATTGCAAATGTAGTGCACAAGTACATTAAAAAAGGCAAGTGTGAGATGAGGAAAATAATTGAAACTATTGCTATGTCAATAAGTTGTGCATAAGTAAGTGTTAAGTTGTTGCAATTTGAATTCAACAAGGATTCCAGCAGAAGTGGAAAGTGCTGCCTTTGACTAAAGAAAGAAGCATCAGGTTCAAAGGACCTGTGGCATGAATGGAAAAACATGGGATTAAATTTCCATTTCCTTGATAAGGCAGAAGGTTAAAAAATTTAGGTGGATTTTGCTGATTCTTGCAGGCAAAAGGAAGTTGAAAGCTTGTTATGAAGAACCAGGAGGATGGGCTGAAGAACAAAGAAGGAATGCCAGAAACAGCCAAGACTGAAGAGAGACTATGAACTGATTTTGATGTTCTTTTCTTTCTTAGTAAAAGCAAACTCCATGGGCTATGTAATGTGGATGGTATTTGTGGGTCAGGCTGATTAATGCATCTGTTCAGACATATTTACAGTCAAAAATCACTAGGATAAATAGTATCCATGAATACACAGCGAATATTACCTATGTATAAAGATTAACTAATGCAGAAATTAAAATTATTTAGGTTTCACAGAGGAAAAGAGGTTATAGATCAAGCTCCTGAAAAGAAATTTTGGGGAGGAGGGAGAGGAAGGGGTATAAAACTACTATAACATTGACATACCAGCTTTGAAAAGGAACTGAGAAGCAGGCCACCTGCCAACATGAAGACCAGTAGGAACAGCAGACAGGGACCTAAGAGATATTAAAAAACCCCAAGAACTCTGTTCTAACTTGTATTTATCTCAATAAAGTGACTGAAAAACATTACTACAAAATTACTTGACAGACTTAACATTCCTAAAATATGTCATGAGTGAGGCTAAGACCCTAGAGGAATTGCTCATATGCACTGAAATAGAAAAGGCTGTTCAGAGCTTAAGAGCTGGTCCAAGGCCAGATGGCTTTATGATGGTGCCTTAAGACCCTAAAAGAGGAGATAACTCTTATTCTGTAAAGAGTATTCACAGATATGGATAAACGGGCAATATTGGTCCCTACTGGAAAAATGGACTGCCATAACTCTTGTAGTGCCTGAACCACACCTTATTTTGTCCATGAAGAGACTACGGCTGGAGCAAGAGAAGCTCACTGAGTGATGCTAAGGAACTTCATGCGTGTAGGCAGCATATCTCAGTAACTTTGATATTTATTGAGTATGATTTAGAACAAATTAGAGGTTTTCTTCATAGGATGTTGGAGACAAGCTGACAGGCAGGCATGCAGAAGACAGTTAAAACTGACACTGAAATGTATCTGCTTTATCTGGCCAACAGAACAGGTGAAGTTGCTTCTGTCTCGTTTGCTATTAATTTTGCTGAATAGACTATTTTATTTGATCAACTGTGTAATTCTGATGTTATGTAAAAGGCAGAAGGCACATGAATTGTGATTTCCCTGCATTTTTACACCATGGTAGCCCTACAGAATTCACCAAAGGAGTTTAGCTAAGTTAGTGTGCTTCTGTGCTGGTTAATAAAACAGCAATGCAGATATTAATGAATGGACAAATGACGACTCTGACTAAATTTGAAGCAGAGAGAACTTCTATGGACAAGCAAACGGAAAATATCAAATAAAAAATAACTGAAAACTTGATAGTAAGGTTTTTAATTGTGGAATTTTTTATTGGTTTTAAAGGATAAAGCATTGTTAGTTTTTGCGGTCATGCAGACAAGATATAGATGGGAGACAGGAGGTCATATGCATGAACTAATCCTTTCATCCTCTCATTCAGGTCTCTTCTCAGTGCCGTTCAATACAGCCGCAGCTGAGATGAATAGAGCTTCATTATAAATCTTATATTTGCTTTCCTTTTGAACCAGGTACAAAACCAAAAAAATTTATTTTTCTCACAACTATAGAGAGATATAACTTTGTCAGATATAACATCTTGTCAAACATGAGACTGTTGATACTTGAAAATGGAAATTTTGAAGAATGTAGTTTTTTTGGGTCTTAACAGCAAGGGCCTATTGTCACTGTAACGCTCCAAAATTTACCAAGACAATGAACAACATTATTAAAAGAAGTACCTTACTGTGTTTACTTGAGCTTTCCTCAAATCTGTTCTCTGAGACAAGACTGCAACCTTTCCTCATGTGTATAACGAAGTTCCTCCCCACGCAGTACAGTATGTGTGTGCCATGCTTTCACAGGATTTACTGCACTGGGTCATGCACAACGCTCTTGGGTTCAAGCTGGCTTCCCTCTGGACAGCTGGGAGTAAAGCAAATGTAAGGGGGTCTGCAAAGGCCTGCGGACAGACCCAGAGCCTCTTATTACAAATGCGTAAATCCAACTATGAACTTCACAGAGATGCTTTAATATTCTGTGGTCTTTACTTTAAATGAGACAGTAGTTCAATATACTCCTGATTTGCAGTACAGAGAAAGCAACATGGCCCAAAGAGGACTTTGTAAAGCATAGACAAGACCAAATGAATATTCCTTCATAATCTCTTATTCTGCTCAAGTCCTTAAAATGGAAAAATTCAGAGAGAACCTTTCTTATACAGCATGGTCCTTAGTTTGGGGAAAGGTGGACTGTTTCTTGAGAAACTTTGAAATGTATTACTATTTCCAATAGCAAATCACATTCTAAAGTTTATGTCCAGGAGAATTAAGGGACTGGAAATAAAGGATTTTTTTACCCGAACTATTAAAAACATCTTGTGTTTCTTACATATTTTGGCAGCATGTTTTGTAGAAGATTGGATATGCTGACACACAAAGTCACAGGACATTTTGGAGCCTAGATCTCAAGGGATTCAATGAGATTTAACCTCCTAAAAGCCTTTTTGAATCTCAGTCCTACACCAGATGTAAGGTAATACATTTGCTATGTTTAATTTTTTTTCACTTTTAATCTTTGAATTATAAAGTTGACTGCTTGAAATAGCAGCAATTAAATTGGAAATACTTCTGCTTTTTTGGCAATAATAGAAAAGCATAACAATTGCAAGTTGGAGATTTACATGGTTTAAACAGGCCTAAAACTAAGACTTCACAACCTTTGTTAGCCTCATGTATTGTGTAAGTATCTTAATTGTACTTAGGATCTTAACTTCCAACATTTGAGTTTGACAGTTTTCATCACCTCTATCAAGAATTCCCCATATTTCATGACCCACAGGTGATGGATGAGAAACTCCAGTTCACAGCAGCTGAGCATCTCTGACTGCTCCCTTCTTTGATCTTTTTTTCTAATTTGTTGCTACATTTCTTTTTTTCCCAGAGGTTTCTTTGGGCTTCTTAACAGATTTACCTGGGATTATTCATCCTCTTCTGCTCATTTTCAAAACAAAGAATCAGCTACTTGAGAGTCACATAGCGCTTGTTAAACACCTGTTGCCTACAGACATTTAGTTGATTATCCTGCAAATTATCCTGTCTTTAATTTACTTCACCTTTGTTTCAGTTTCAGGAAAGATGTTGGCTTTGAACTAAGATACTGTTGAATGCACAGGTAGCTTCTAGTATTGTTTTCTCATTGTCAGATTCAAAAACAAACCTGGATATATTCTTTCTGCTATTTGTGGTCATGCCTGCAGTTCCTAGGACTGTATCTCAGCTGTTTGGATAACGCTGGATTAGAGTCTTCAGTCCCCCCAGACGCAGACAGCTAACAGGTATTTGTTCAAATTTTTAGTTAAAGCACTTGAATTCAGAAACCCTCAATACTTGCATTATTAACTTCAGCTACTGGGGGCCAAAATGATGAAACATCTATAAGGAGGATTGCACGGCTCCTTCTGGAAGCCTGAAGACAGTCGCTGTGGTACAGCTAAGCACAGGAGGAATTAGTTGAGCCACAGTATGTATTTCACCAGGGTATCAAAATTTTATTACAGAAGTAGCTTTCATTAGTTCACAGCCCGCGACAGACTTCAGGAGGCCTGATGGATTGCAGACACTGTGCCTTGTGGAGGCCTGATGCCCGAGCACATTGGTAAAAGCGTTGCAACACATTAATTCTTCAAACTTCATGGCTTCAGTACTGCACAATAAAATAGGATCTGGTAAATGGTATGCATTTGCACAACAAATTTAAATTATGAAGATATGAATGTTAGCATTTCCTACTTATTTTAACTATACAATCACAAGATTCTTTTTAATATAGTTTTTGTTAAACTTCTCACTTTTTAAGGATTCCTTTTAGAATTCAAGAGTCTATCTGATCCTCTAACCACTCAAACTTTCAGAAATAGCAAAGATCCAATCCCAATAGTATCTCCCTGAGAAAGTAACTTTTTCTATACCAAAAGAGCAATATATTGTTATACTCATCTAAAATTGGCTTAGGATTATTGAAAAGGAGTAGACTGTCTCAACTGTGTTACCAGTGAACCCGATGCTCTCCGGCACATTGACACAGTTGACTAGTTGAAGTCAAGGCACCGCCAGTGTCGGAGACAGTCCATCTTTCCTGACCCTCACTGAATATTCTCCCTTGCTGTGGCTGAGCAAAACACTGCTCTCTCTTGTTGCTGCACCAACACAGGCCAGTCAGGCCCTAAACTTTCACCTCCATCTCTTACCTCAATTGGCACTGCCTGGAGTAAAATAGGTAGCATTAAAAGCAAAACAAAGCAACAGCAGAAAACAATTTCTGAATCTAATAGTTGAACCATTTTCCTATTCTTAAGAAATAAAAAAACCCCAATCTTTTGACAAGAAGCAGGCCTTGACAGTTTTGGCACAACAGATGAAAGTTTGATGAGTGTAAACCCCTGGAAATACAAGCCTAGAATAAATTTCTTTTATCATTATCACTGTATATTTGTTAAGTTGCAACCATGTACAAGCCTGTACCAGTCACAAGGGAGATGCAGTATCTAACCCTCTACGCCTCTCAGTGCTTTGGCTGTATTAGCTAGTGTTAAAACACCAGCCATAAAGACTTTAAAAGCGTTCTTCAAGCAAAGTTCAGGTGTAGAGCTGTCTATGCCTTTCCACAGAAGGTGTAGAAAGTCCTTCCCAAATTCTTGGGGGAATCTATTCATCAAGTGCCCACAGAGATCAAAAGTGCAGACTCAGTATTTTTATCTAGTAAGACATGTACGTCTAGTATTCCTCTCTGCTGTATTCCACACATACATCAGTGAAACCACATTTCCTACTGAAAAATAATCTTTTTTCCCTATTCAAACTTAATCTTGTGTAGGATCACTGGCCATTAGTATCTTCTGTCTACTTTGCTCGTGGTATTTCCTATTGTCTTTTTTCATGCTTAGGAAAATATTCTGTTCTGAAAAATAAAACAAAAGTATATGTTCCTAACTCTTCTCTTGCCTTCAGATTCTCGAACAAAATTTTCTAATTGTGTAATAACCAAAGGCAGGAGACTTTGACTCTAAAAATTTTCCATCCAGTTTTCAGAAAATCAGTAGGTGATACTAGATTTGACAGAGAGTCTCTAACACTGTTATGTTAACATATCTTTCTATATTTGATTCAAGAGCATAGTTTAGCTGAGGGACTGGGATCTAAACAAAGTCCTTTAGATTCCTGTGTTGGGTATGTGTGTTTCTGTACCATTGTTACCTTTCCGTTGTAAGAAAAAAAGGAGTTTCCCCTTGTATTCAAATTTTTTATCTGTAGAGTGCGGGTCATCTTATTCATTGAATCCCTTTCATACTAGAAGAATAGTGTAATGACTTTTACTGATAAAATGAAGGTTCTTTCTCTTTCTGGTGAGAATGATATATGTAGTCTTCTTAGAAATACCAATTTTTGTTTTATTGGAGAACTTGGTCCTGACTCTACAAAGTCCAAGAGTCACGAAGTCCAAGGCCACATTCACGCTAACAAGATACTCAAAAATTCAAGGGACAAGACATTAAAAATTACTGGTTTCCCTGTCACAAACTGCTTACTAGCATTATTTCCCCACAATTACCTCCCATTTGCTTGCAGTGACTTACAGAAAATGTTTTCCTTTCTGTATACAGTTACATGTAAAAGGGGAATTCTGATTATTACTATCATATGCTAAAAAAAGCCATTTAAATGCGCATATAGGCTGACTTTCTTGAGTTCTTAAGGTAGTCATTTATACCCGTGATCAAACACTAAATGAAATCTCTAAATAGCTATCCTGTGCGAAAAGTAACAGAAAATAAGATCCATACTTGCTTGCATTTTGAGGAACCAATGGTCTTAGAGTATGCTATTTTAAAGATACAGGAACAGATTAGTTTTACTATAAATAATTACTATAAATACTATAAATAACTCTGGAAACTACTCAGCAACACCTACAGCCTAAGGTAGCATGACCCAGTTCTAGAAATTGCTTATATACACACACTTAAGTCACTGCGATCTAAACATATGCCCAAAGCTGAGTGTGTAGATGTGCTTTGTTTAATTTATTTATTTATAAATGGGAATGTTTGTGTGTATACATATACACACATACATGTACACACACATGTATGTGTGCAAATCTATATATCTATCTATAGATGAAAAAATTGGACTTTCAGGGAGGTACGTCAGAGTACAAACTGAGAGCACATCACACCATTGATATTGAAACAGTATTTCAGTTCCTTGGCAAGGCTTAATATATCACCTGTAGGGCAGCTCCACATCCTCAGCTCTACCAGAACCTGAAAACCATTGGCAAGAGGGTTTACCCGTACTAGGGCATTGCTTTTCCAAGGGTTGTGCTTCTGAGCCTAATGTCATAATCTGTGATTACTCAGTTATTTAGGGAGGACCCCAGAGCTCAAGGGCACTGCAAAGGCCAGGGGTAATCATCTTCTGTCTGTTTAATCTTTACCGAGTCAAACTTTCAAAGTGAAGGAAATGCACGTAAGCCCCATTACCCTTAGTCTCCCCTTTGTCTCCATTTGTCTCTGCACATATTGACCCAGTGCAATGACAGATTAATGGTGACATTAAATGAGGTATTAAATTTAATCTTCTTTACTTGATGTAGCAAAAGTTTCCTTTCCAAATTGCCTTTCTTTAATTTTTGCTTCATGATTGCCATTTTTCATTCGCTGATTTTATTCATGCTAGACTAGGCCAGTGACCTAAAACTGCCAATTGAGAAGTGAAATGCTAATCACATTTCTTCAATCGAAAGCATCAGTGTAAAAGCTTCCCATGCATTATTTACATTAATTATTTTCTGTCTCAGGGATTCTACTTCCTCCTAAATCAGTTCAAACAAAACCAACAAAATGGCTTATTTCGACTCTAAATGTTTATTACAGTCCTTCCAACTGACAAAATCCTTCTATAATTGCTTATTCCCGGTTGTCTTACAAAAATTCTGGCTTTAGGAAGCCACTTCACTACCCAATGGACTTATTAGCCATTTAAGAGCTATCTCCCAAGATGTTTTGTAGTCTTTTCTTTCGTTATAATGTATTAACGGGGTGTGGTGTTTAGTCTTTAGGGAGGAAGATTATTAACAGTTTCACTATGGCTTACATAGTGGTAGTGTTGCTAAATGATGACTTCTAACATGAAAAATGAGTCACCAGCAAAGACTCATTAATAATATGTGTAGTGCCACAGGCTATATGAATTGATTCCCCATTAGTTACTACTTACAAGACTTTCCTATCTAGTTTTTAGTAGAATCAGCAGCTTTTGCTAAACTGTCAGAAATGGTTCTAGTGCAGGACTTCACATTTTTTCCTAGAATAAAAAATAGCAAAAAGAATATGGTGTTGGTTGAAGTTTCTTTGAGAAAACATTTTAAAATAAAAAACATAGCTTAATTTAAATTATTTTCTTTTTTTTTTGAGAAATTATATCAGTTTCAATAAAACTGTTCCTAGAATAATTTTTCCGCTCTAGGACAATTACCCTTGTGATGGCATGATTCTAAGTCTGTTGGATATTTTGCATCCTCAGTTCCTACTGATGGAAATGTTCTCTGAAACTACTCAGTTCATCCTAGCACATGCCAAAACCCCAGAGGCTCAACTCCAGGGTATACACACTGTCCTTATTGTATAAGCTCTCTAACATTGACTGTGCCCTTTGCTTTCGAATGTGTTTCAATCCCAACACCATCTTGCAAATTTTCAGTGCTTCGCTATAGCATGAAACTCTATCTGCAGGAACTCAGTATGTTTGAGTCAGTAGACATAGGTATTAGAATATTTTTATTTAACACATCACAGGCTGAATGCTGCTTGCTTCTGACTGTGATACTGGCTTTCAGTCACCTCATCCCATTTGATGTAAAAGCATAGTGCCAAAGGATTCTTTGTGGAAGCGTGCATGTATTTTAAATGAACTGTATTTTAATAGATTGACATTTATTTTATCAAATACCAGTGAAAGGCAGCAGATTATATGCATCTAGCTGCTGAAATAAAATAAACCAAAGAATTAAATAAAGGTAAGATGTTTCAAGGAGGATATTAAAACAGATTTTGGGAGCATCAATCATTCAGTGCTGTAAACGTGAAAGGGCTTATTCTTTGATTGTGTAAATCCAGAAATTATTACGGTGCACTCGCTCTGTTTATTCTCTCGGGGGTCATTCACACGTACAGGAGCTTCCACATAGCATCACTGAACCCAGGGAGTAAACTCCAGGGCACATTTCAATTAGAAAGAAGCAACATATCAGGGGTAAGTCAGGAGGCAGTTATGTCCCTGGCACAAGAAGCCACTGCTATCTATCTGGCCACAGCATCGCTTTGCCAGCATCTGTCCTGCAAGAGGAGAGTAGCATGCCATCCGTGCTGGCTGTCAGGGTGTTAGGAAAAAAGAGTGCATCTCAGTCTCTCCTTAGGAAACAATATTGACTAGAAGAGGGTTGCAGTGTGCTAGAAGCTCGTCTCTGCCCCTCCCCTCCAGAGATAAATTCAGCTGCTGAGGAGAGGTGGATTATGACGGAGTGGTGGAGTGGTGTTGAGCAAAGAGAGTTGCATGGCTCTGTTAGGGACACTTTTAAGATCAGATGAGATCTAAAAGCCTCAGGTTAAGAAGGAAACCTTTTTAAGTACTTTGGTGAACAAAACCATGTAGCCTGTGGCACTAAAATATTCACTGACATCCACACCTCTCTTTGTGGAAGGTAGCTTTCCTGTCTCCTTCTTGTTGCTCACTGCAATAGGATCTGAATCAGCAGTCTTTCATGACAGATTTATCCAGATGGTACTGGGGTAAATTCCCTTTTTTTCTGTACTAAATTGATATATGGGAGGCCAGATGAATGTTTTGAATATGAAAACTCATATGTTGACAGTGTTAATGGTTATAGCATTCTCCCCTTGGCTGAACACAGCACTGTACTAAATTTGATGGCTGCTCCTTTACAGCACCAATGTTACCTTCTGTTTTTCAAACTTGACTATATGTAGAAGTCAGCAAGAGATGACAATATTCTATTTAATTAAATATTCTATTTTGGGCAGCTTGACTATGTGAGGTTTCTAACAGGTCACTTTGCAAGTACTCCTCTCCTCAGTCACATGATGGTCAGCTTACATATTCACTTTTCAGGCAATTTTCCCATACATGAGGTCCATTCATGAACTGGATAAACTGTCTGAAAACAATAAAACACAATTAATTAAGAACATGTACAAAGTGCAAGATGTCTAATAAAAAGAAGAGTTAGAATGAATAAGGTGGGTCACAGACTGCATAGTAATCAACAGTGTCATGTTGCTTCCAAAAAGACAAATCTTAGGCTGTCTAAAGAGTGTGTAAAGCTCAGGGTATTTCCATTTTAATAAGGCTGCAGCCAATTTATTGTGTTTGGGTTACTTGTGACCTTTTAAAGAATCCTGAGCAAACAACAAGAGTGGATCAGAGGTCTAGAAAAAAAGGAGTATGAAGAGTGATAGAAAGACCTGGAGTTGTTTAATTTAGAGGACAATGCACAAAGAAAAGTTGTAATAACAGTCTTCAATTATATAAAACCCTGGTTGCTACAAGTTCAAAGGCAATAGACTTTTTCCAAAGGATAAGACAGGAAGTAACAAACAATTTGCAGCAAAGAAAATCTAGATTAGATGGTAGAGAAAAAATGTGCTGACTATAAGGGTGAGGATAAATGGAATTCATTGCCTGAGAAGGAGATGGAGTCTAAATCACCGGAGATTTTACAGAAAAGATTAAACAATTAACCATCAGAAATATCTGACATTTAGTTGGCTAAAAGTCTTCTGAAGATCTTTCTGGGTTTACTCAGAGTTTCTGTTTTGGAAATGTTGGGTTCAGGGAGACAGTCTAGAAAAACATACACCACAGAAAGAGCAATGTGCTCTTCCACCTCAAATTTTGTCCGTTGTGATAACTGGAAAAAAAAAAAAAGAGCAACATAGATTTTCCATCTGAACAGTAGAGCAATAAGGACTGCTCTATTGAGAGCAGTGACTGACTTTCTCAGTCCAGCTGTCTTAAGAATTTAGTCAAAGCAGATGCAAACTATGAAGACAATCCCAGTGTTCTGATAGAGAAAAAACAGATCTTTAGGATTAATCCTTAAGGTTAATTAAAACCAGATTCATGCATGCATGAACATTTTAATTTGGGAGAAGAACACTGATAGATGAGAACAGATCCATCCAGCTCCCCTTTAATAACATTTTTCTTTTAGCTGTTATGTGTAAAAGAGCTCTTAATTCAAAGCTCCCACTGCTTAGTCTCTCAAGCAGACCTTTAAAATCCCGCCTCTGTTACGGGAAGCTACCCTCACTGGGTGGACAGGGAACACACAACCTTTTTTTGAGCCATAAGTTTCTCCCAGGGGAAAAATACCTGGAGCAATTGAGAGGGGCTGCTTGCCTAGGAAGTGAATTGCTGAAATCCTTTCCGGAAGGCCCACTTACCCTTCTGACAGACCATGTGCTGTTGAAAAAGACATTATCTGACAATCAATATGCTACAGCATCTATGGGGACCTTTGGAGGCTGTGGGAAGCAGCTACCCAAGCTCTCCTGGAAAACTCTATGGGACAGAGCCAGCTCCCAGGCCTTAGTGAATGCAGCCCAGGGTCGGGGAAGGGTCCTGTTTATGAAGCCGTGAGATAACTGATGGGGGTGGTAGGTTGGCTCTTCCTTCAAAGAGAAGAGCCTCTCCAAAGGGGCTGAAAGGCTTTCTCGCTTCTGGCATCAAGAAAGGTTCCTTCCTTATCTAGACTGCCTTATTTTCCTTTAATGTTATTCAAAATAAAAACCCATTTAAAAGAGAAACTGCCGATGCTGGAACAGTTTATTTACTTACCCAAGGGAATGAAGAGCCTATAATATGTAATTCAGTGTATGCTAGGGTCCCTTTTGCTGATAGGAAAAAGTAAGATGCTTATAATAATGGTTGCTTTTTCCCTATAGGTATGAGTGAATGAAATGAGAAGTTTAATGACATCATCTTGTTACTCTGTTGCCTATAGACTGTAAGCCTTGGATTCATAATTGCATTAAGAACCATAGCTTATGCTGATCGTTAACAAGGAAAATTTCACACTAGAGATTCATTGTACTAAAGACCAGTTAAATTACAGTATGCATATGCACATTACAGATACTATGATTCATTTCTGGAAGGCTTTAATTTCTTCTAACTATAGTTATTTTATCTTGCATATTTCTCTCAGTGTAAAACTAAAGTCTGGAAAAAGATTACTTAGTGTTTGTAGTATTTGACTTCTTTCACTGTAAAAATCTATCTTTTTCCTGTCACTCCCAGCTCCAATTACTCTGCCAGTTTTCCAGTGACCGACAGTAAAAATGTTATGGAGGTAGACTTATTAAAACGTTTTTGTTCAGCGGAGCAGTATCCCTCCTTGGCTATTTGAGCAAAATAACAAGAACCAATGTCAAAAGTGGATACAGTGTCACTGAAGGTGCCTGGAAAAGAACAAAAAATTTAAAACAGGAAAGCACAATATTCTACTCTGGCCTGCTATGCTGAACTGCTTTATTTAGCATTTCTACTCTAGAAAGCTTACAGAAGAAATACAAAGAAGAATAAATGATAACAGCATTGAAGGAACTACATATACACCCCTCTCTTTTGGACATGAAATAGATTGAACAGCTGATAAGACGTAATTAGGAACCCATCTTGCAGTTATGCATTCATATGAGAGAGGACTGCAGATCAAGGGTCTACCAAATAATTAGTTTTTCTTAAACATGCACCTAATTAAATTGCAAGATACAGCAACTCTGATTCTCTCCCTAATGTGCTACTTAAAGGGTCAAGGAATAGGGCTTCAGATACATCATCCTTCTGGGGAATAAATGCATTCCTCTTTTCCGGAGCATTACACAACAAATTTACTAATTAGTCAGGACAGATAATTGCTCTTGTTCATTTTGAGAGAGCCTGTTACTGCTGGTGTTTTGTGTGTGGGTGTGGTGGTGGTGTTTTTCTTTCGTTTTGATTTTTAACACTTTATTATCCCCAACGGTTGCCCCTTACCAGCCTTTGCCTGGGCAGTTGTTACCCTGGACACGAGCACTGCAGCAAAGGAACTGAAATTGTCATGCGTGGGGAATAAAGATGGTGTGGGATCCTGGCTTTCTGATAAATAACTCTAAATAATGTATCAAAAAAATGTTCAATGGATGCTTCTGTGGAGCCAGAAGAATAGGTTTTGCCAGAGAGAGAACCAGGAGAGAGCCCCAGCTTTGCCCCATGGAATTTAGTCTGAACACCAAAGGCAGCCTGAGATGAAGGCAGGGACGGAGCACTGGGCGCCGTGTCTCAAGATGTAGATATGGATTAAGAAAATCTTACAATAAAATAGACCTGAATTTCTTTATCCCAGAAGTGGGTCAGCTTCAAACTGCCTTTAGGGAATGTACAGCCTTATCTCTTAGAGTGTTTTAACACTCTATAACAATGCGTAGCAGGTTCAGACAAGCATATAAAGCAGAATTAACATTTGCTTCCTGACCCCTATATTGATTTGTGCTCATCAAATTAACAATCCTATTCAGCTAATCGTGTGCATATAGTTTATTTTGCTGTTCTTTTATTTCACTAACGAAAATATATGTAAATTAGAGAAAAATAAAATTATCTTTACCTGCCCTTTATTACAAGAGGAAATAATGTGTCTAAAAGTTTCAGCAAATAACAAGACTTTGGAGGCTGCTGAGTCATAATCTTGGTACTGAATTTGTCTCCATCTAAGTATGTGGATAAAAACTTTATTGCTTCTGATAGTATATTTTGTGGGAGCCACCAGATTGAGGGTAGAATTTAAAGTTCAGATTTTCAGTTCACACTCTCTGTTATTTTAGGTTTACAGTAATTAATGCAGGTGTTTTGCTAGAATTTCCAATGCCCTTCTGAGTCAGTTCCTGTTTCAAAGGCAGTCCTAATAATTAGCCAAAATTCTGGGACATATTTTCAATGGCATTGGAAGGACAGATTTTTAGACTTTTTTTTAAAAAATGGATGTTCATCAGTAATCATTTTGACTGTCTTTTAGGGGATCCTGCAGCTCTTTCCGTTGGTTACACTTTCCATTAGGATAAAATCCTGCTGGTAAGAATCTGTCTTGGATCACAAAACCACACAACTGTGTACCATGAGCACATTTGCACACATTTCTTCTAGGCAGGGAGCACAGCACCAAGCACAGTTATGTTTTAAGGACAAATTTATAGTTTCTTTTTGGACTGGTGTTATTTCTGTGTCTTTCTGCAGGCTGATCAGCTCTCACTGATGCCTCATGTCATCCCATTCACGGCTACCGGAGTTGTTTAGGATCATCCTTTCATCTTGAGTTTAGTCAGCTGCATGCTGCATTTCTGTTTCCTCAAGAAATCGAGGTGTACATAACATCATTGATTTTTTTTTTTTTAAAAACAGATTTTTTTCCCCCTACTTCTCCATGCTGAACTAACTCCTAAAGAACAAATAGATGAACTGCAAGAAGACTGAGATTACCTTGCTCTTCTCTCCCTAGTAATTATTTATGAGCACACAGCTGCTATACTAGGCAAAGTTCATAGCAAAAGACGTGAAAATTGAAGGTAGGCAAATGTGGGGAAAAAAAAAAGGCAAACTGTTATGAGATACTACAAATGCAAGTAAATTGTTGAGTTCCCCCTTCAATCTATTTGTAGTTAGATTACATGTACTTTTAAACTCACCTAATTTTTCACAGAAATTTCATTACAATTTTCATTTAAGCATATTTTCATTTAAATCTATGCAGAAATTCAGCAGATCATTTGGACTTGCTGTCATTTATTCTTTGAGTACGAAATTAATTTTCTCAACATTTTCAAGTTTATTCATCGGTCTTAATTTAAATTACTAAAAATGTTAGACCCTTTGAAGAAATTCAGTATCTGGATTACTCATTTCTCTGACCTAACTGAATAATTCTGACACTTCACACTTTTTGTATAGAGAGAGTTAACTTCAATCCTTCACAAAGGTTATTTGGATAGAAGTAGGATCCAATTAACCTACATTATTAACAATTGCATCTCGCTATTCATACAGGTTATGAATAGACTCATTAACAAAACTGATCAAACAGACATAGGATCACTGTGACTGAGTATGCACCATGCAACTCAAGCTATTGCTATTTTTTTATACCAGTTTATAATTCTGTTATGATAATAACTTGGTGGCTTGATGAAAAGTATTATATATACAGATGTACACGCACTAAGGGCTCTTGTTGGTGGATTACCTGCTCAGCTCTCGCTACTCTGTGAAAGCTCTGCAAGTGCATCTTGCATCACCTCCTGAAAGATTCCCACGGCTTTAATCTCTCAGTTCTGCCTTAAATGCAAAGGGCATCAGGGATACTTGAGAAAGAGTGCAAAATGGAGGCCCAAAGGCATAAGGGCTCTGGCATTGTGTCTTCTTTGAGGCACCCACCACGTGTGATGCTGATCCTGTTAGCATAGCACTCTAAATGTGTGAGTTCATACAGAATGGTGGCAAAAACACTGCACTGCAACTCTTTAACTTCACCCAAGCAATTCAAAGGATTTCCAAGCTGTATTTTTTACTGGAGTTCTCCAGCTGCTGCTGAGGCTGTACTGTTCCACTGATTTTACCCTTTAAACATATATGTTTATTGTATGCATGTGAGACTACTGCCAAATAGTTTGTAGTTGCCTGAAACTGTCATGCAGTTGCACTCTATGGCAATACCTTCTTGAGCATGGTACTTGCCATATTAAGTATATTTTTCAATTTTTTTTTTAAAAAGCCTATTCTCAGACATATGATGTAAAATGGAATTACTGACTTTGTGTGTGTTCATATGACAAGACTATTTTAATTATCTTCACGTATTGCAGTTGCAATAAATTTTAGAGTCAAACTACAATGTATGTCTGAGTTATACAACTTTAATTCTGACCTATGGTAATGTTTTTTTGGGAAGAAGGAAGAGAGTGGGGGAAAGGGAGGAAAAATGTACAGGATTTATCAAGATTGCATAATCAGATCATAGCTATCTGATTATTTTGCTGAGGTTTGCACTGATACTAATGAAAAGGCAGTAGTGCAACCTCCTAATGAAAATGTATTCTGCTTTGGCAAAGCTTTACCCCCAAAAAATAAACAGTGAGAAAAAAAAATTTCAGCCTTTTATGTGGAAATGTGTTCACAGTCCTAAAATACGTATCCTTCACGCTTCAGTGGCAGACTCTCCAGAAGAGGGACTGCTGGTGTGCTTTCAGGGACACTTACTAGGACCAGCTCTGCTGAACCCTGAACTAAACTTTAATTTAACTGGAGCTAACCATGTAGTAGAGCTACAAAAGAAATGGAATTGGAGTAATCAGGTACTATGTAAACAGTAGAACTGAGTGTACTGAGAATATTTGTATCTGTACTGCACATTGTGTGGTGCTGTTTGGTATATTACATAGGTAGGATAATTTTGCTCTTCTAGAGAACCCAATAAAAATTTTTTGGAAATAGGCTGGCAATTAATACAATCAAGCTAGCAGAATCTGGACAAACTATGAGATTAATTCCTATCTGTCAGTCTTTTCAGCTATAGGTGCAAACTGAATTTCATACCAAATTCAGCTGCACAGATGTGGCACTACAGTCTACAGCTGTCTCTGAGTGCTTCATAAAACAAAGTCAGAAGGTAGACTGCTGTCTTCCAGATCCCACTTCCAGCTTTTCCCCTTTCATACACAACAGTAATCTCAGCAATGAGTCTTTTTTTCTAATGTAAGATGCATTAATGCAGCCTTTCCTTTGAGTGGAATCAAAATTCCTTGAGACAGCTTTGCCAAAATTATCCCATCTTCTCATTAAAAGACAGACTGGTCCATCAAGGTCATTGTCAACGTGAACTAATAAAGTAATGAAGCCGGAGGCTGATAGATGTCTGACCTTTCCACGAAATATTTTAGAGCTAAACAAGCCTTTTCTTTTCCCACCTCCTCCAATATTCTTGATTCATTCACTTTCTAAATACAATATATCTGACTTTCCAATTCCGTGAAAAACAAAGAAGCAGATTTATGCTTGGGCAAACTACCAAAGCAGTGTTACTCATCTTGTTTTTCATAGGAGTTAAAGGTGACCTGTGAAACCACAACAGTTTAAAAAAGCAAAACAAAGCAAAAATGCATCATGCACATATGGGTGAGGTCTCTCTTTTTCTCGCCTCGCGTAACTTGTAAGGAACCCTTGGCAGCATATTTGGGTGCTGTCTCATGACCGCTCCTGTCAACACCAGCTGCTGGGCTTAGGGTCACGTTCTTTTGTTTAATTGTTTAAGCTGGAAAACTTGTAAGCCTAAGAGTAAAATTATGACCTTATAAAACAGTAGCATCTTGTTTATTCAACAGCAAAGTGCTTTATCATTCTATCTAAATGGAAAAACTGTAGCACGTAAAACCTGGTCCATAAGTTTTTTTGGAGGGTTTTTTGGACTGGGGTGGTGTTTGCTTTTTAAGTTAGTGATCTTTTATTACATGAAAATTGAAAAACCAGTAAGAATAACATAGACAAGGAACAGCTTGCACAGAATTGAAAGGGTAAGTAGCCTTGCACAGTCTTATATAGAACACATAGATTTTAACAAGATTAGATATATTTGGAAAGTAATGTACACAGCTTACTTTATGGCCAGTTAATATTTGTTCCTTTTGCAAGACGGAGAAAAAAATTTTTACACAATTCACTTCTGTTGTCAGTGCTAGAAAAAACAGGAAAATAAACTTGGATCTCAACAGACAACTTAATTATGTTACCAGTGTTTCTTTACAAATACAATTTTCACCTGTTTTGAAGCCCGTCCAATTTAAATTCCTATTTTCATCCTGAAAAGGCAATTTCACTACAGGAATCCCACATATGGCAGGGAAAGAGGTAGTAAAGAGAGTTAGTAGTAGCCTTTGATTTCTAAATACTGCACTCAGTATTTAAGCCCCATCAAATGAAAATAAGTTGGAGGATCTCATTCCAACCCCTGTTTGTGGATATTGCAGAATTGTTATATAGTTCAGCAGTTTGGCAAAAGCAGCAGTCTCTGCTTAAAAGAAGCCCAGAGAATGAAATCAAATAGGTCCCCTTGCTTCAGACAGAAATGTGTTCTAAGACCATATAAAGAAATGTTTACTGGGGCTCGCCTGCCCTGCTCTTGCTCATGGCTGGGGATCTCTGCAGCAGTGAGGAGGGTACCGGAGGCGGCTGAGCCCAGATGGAGCTTTCTGAAGGTCAGCTTTATTCTGCTCCCCTTTCTTCCCCTCCAAAGTTGTGTTTAGTTGTTCCAATAGTGTTTATGATTCTTACTGTTGTGGCGCATATTGCAACATCAAGATGAACTATGAATTTGTAGCCCCTTGAGTATGAAGAGGGGAGATGTGAAAGTTTGGTTCTGCTTACCTTATTTAGCAGTCTGCAAAACGAGACTGAGAAGGGATTTCTAATTTTCTTCTGAGTTGAGAGGAGGCCTGTTTAAGCCTAAAGCTGTTTTGACTTGGTTTGCAGAATAAAAGCATACTGATGGGTTGCAAGCACATACGCTACAACTTCACTTCACAAGAGGTTTGTTATTTCACAGGTGCACTTTGTGTATGAAGTTTGCATAGGGGAAAAAAAAAAGACAAAGAAAAGGGCAAGTAATTAACTCTATTCCCTGCTCCTTCAAAAGGCCTATTCTGAGGTAACTTGGGAAGTTCATTATAAGCCTGCCTTTTCCATCCTTGTTAGAGTAGCACTTTACTTTTCATGTAAGCAGATTGAGCTTGTCATTTGTGACAGGAGAGGCATCTGCAACCTTTTCTGTGCCCTCTATTTTTGACCCCAGGTTCACTAGCTCAGGTAGAGTCTACTTTCATTTCCATCACTACAGGCACAACTATGATACCAAGTTTTTTCCCTAAGCCTGAGACTCTAAATTGAATAAATTTTGTTTATAACTCCTGACAGAGTATTCTTCTCAGGGAAGCAGATTATTTTAGAGCAGAGTGGTGCTGTGCGTCACAGCTTACCCGAGCTATTGCTTCAGGCTATCTGCAAACTCTGGAAGACAAAAGCGAGTTTTCTCATTATGCTGTCAAGGTTTCCTTGACATCCCTGAAGAATAGAAAACTACAGACTGATTAAGGCACAGACCACAGTGGTTTTATTTATTTATTTATTTATTTATTTTAAAAGCACCTTTACAGCATGCAAACTTGCATGACACCCTGTGACATCTTAAGGTTGTCTAATTCTTTTGGCATAGTACTAGCTGTTGTCCAGGAGTCTGTGAAGACCTGCAGTCAGCTAGTAATAAACACTGGAAACACTGTCTCCCAGAGAGATTTAGACCTTCTGAATATGGCTACTAGTGCTGATACCATAATCCGGATTTTGCAGGCATGTACTATTGTTCAGGCTCTCCTTTTATTATTTCATGTAGTTCTAGAATATCTCAGTAAATCTCTTTCATCTTCTCTCTTTAAACCTCTTAAAAAGTAAAACTCTTTCTCTGTCAGCCCTCAGCCTTCTATTAGCAAAGCAGTCCTCTTAAATATACGTCTGAGTTCAAGACTTGTTTTGTGTGACTTTTGAACCTTAAATGCCAAGTTCAAAGATGTAACCTGTGTACCCATTTTCACGTTTCCTGAGGCACAGAAATGGTCCCCTGCTATGGATGCAATAGCAAAACCTTTTGAATGTAGAAAAGAAAGTATAGGGAAAAAATGGTGATTGCTTACTCCTTTTCTGAATGAACACAATATATTAATTCTTATATCCTTTCTGTGATATGTATACCAAATATTTTTCACATTAAAAATTATTGTAAAATTACCTTTATCTATACTAATTATTTACTTTTCTCTCTCTCTTTCCTGGAATTGTGATTTTCAACTATTAGTTAATTAGCTAGGCCATAACTACCTGTCTTAAATATTTACTGGGGTAGTAATTTATGTGTAACCATTCAATTAGAGCATAAAGTAGTACTTACAGAGCTGACCTTGCAGCCTTTCTTTTTATTGTAATGGTGCCACAGGTTAAAATTCAGATTACACTGATTTACTGTTAAGCACGTGGAAACTTTGGATGGTCAGCATAGCACTGTGAACTTAATTTGGGTGTTACTGGGTTAGTAGTGATTTTAAGTTTTGTTCCTGCAATGAGCCCATTTAAAGTAAATAAAAATACTTTTTTTCCATAACCCAGAATAAGACTATGCAAAAACTTCATTTAAACCAAGACCTTCAAAATCTGACCCCAGGCTTCCTATTTATTATATGGATCTATTTTATTTTCAGTTAAATACTCGATAGGTTATTAACAACATTCTCTGGAAAGCTGAGTTGGAGATTGTCTTGTATTCTTGGACTTCAGCTACTTCCTTCAGTTGCCAAAGCATACAAATGAGAGACTTTTCAAAGGAGTTTTTCCTCTAGATAGATCTTAAAAAGAAAAGCTAAAATGCAGCCAGAAAATACAGGAGGAGAAAAGCTGCATTATGTCAGGATTATGAGCATGGGAAAACTCACCTAGTATGGATGCTTGCTGTACTGTGGTTTAGGTCTTGTCTTTTCTTTGGTGTGGTTTTTATTTGTTTTATGGGGTTTTTTGAGTGTTAACTGAACTCTCTGGAGAACAGCAAGAAATAGAAATTCCCAGTTCCTTTTCCTTTTCTTTTCTTTCGAGATACTAATACATGTCAGAGTAAAAAAACCCAGAAAGTCTTGCTGTGCACTTGGTGTATAGCCTTGCCCAAAGGTAGGTTCAGTATGGATGAGGATCTTTCAGCACAATCATAGAATCAATCCTTTTACTGATATTAAGCACTGTTGGATAAATCGGTTCATCTTTAACTACCTCTGTTTTTAACTTCTCTCCTGATATTTTTAGTCCATTTTCTAAAGGAAACCAGTTAGACATTTACACTGTTGGTCTCTGGCCTTCCTCTTTCCTTCCCTTTCTTCCCCAGTTTGCAACCATTGACAAATTTGCCATATGTTTGACCTGATGGTACAGGTTCCAAAGATGCTACATTTTTATAGATATTATGAGGGTGTAGTTAAAAAGGAGAGAAAGCACAAGAGAGATATCATTAGCATCTTTTTTAAGGAAGTGGCTGCAGTGGGAGCTCACCTCCATAAGACAGGGAAGTAGCCAGGCTCAGAGGATTTTTATTTTTATTCCGTGAATCACGTAGGTCAATGTTCTCTAATGATGATGAAATAGGTGTGGAATTTTAAGATGGCTAGATAGTGTATGTGCCTACAACCCACTCAAGTTACTCAACTCTTCTGCTCATACCTTCCCTAACTCTCTGCCTTCCCTTTAGTACTACTGAGCTTTGGAAACCTGTCATATCAAATTCTACTAAGATGTGTTGGAACTGTGATGTTACTGAAATTGGCATATAATTAAATGGGTTTTTTACAGCTCAAAGCTTACAGGTTGACATTTTTGTAGGCAGCACCTTTTGAAGTTGGTTAAAATGACAGGAGTTGATCAGCCAAATGTTAACCAGTTGGAAGGTGGGTTGCTGGACATCTGATACTTCATGTTTTTCAGCAGGCTGCAGCCTGTTTTTACTCCATCAAAGATCTTGTGGAGATTGCTAAATTTTAAATATACAAATAATGCCATTAAATTTGCCCTAGCTTTTTTAGTGGTTTAAAAGGGCAATCTTGTAGGGAGACCTATAAGATCTGAAGCAAGAATCTGAGGGAGAAGTGGTAGTTACTGGTTTCCATTCTGAGGTGTTGATTCACAATCATATATGATCTGTCTTATCCAACACTATTAGAAGTCAATTTTCATCATAAAAGATATGAACTGATTTCTTAGGCTACACAAGCTTATAAACACATGAATTGCAATAACGCCTTGTCTGTGTTTCACTTCTGTCTATTGGTACTCTTTTACTTAGTGATTAATTCCTTTGTTGTGATGTACTATACCATTACCTACTGTCATGCAGTGTATACCCTGATATTAAGAAATACAATGAGCAGATAATTTCAGAAATTCTTTAACTTAAGAAAAAAAAAAAAGCATGGTTTATTTTTTAAATTTCTGCGAAAGCTTCGTTCGGGTCACTCCTTAACTTAAGCCTTAACTTAGGCTTATCCCTACTAACTGAAATTTTACCACAAATTTTGGGACCACTTGAAAGGAGCTGGCTTGACTATCACAGCTTTGGATGTAGGTGAAACAAGCATTTTAATCAGTTGGGCACTTACAATAATAGTTCCATACTATTACTTGAACCGTCAAAGAAACTCAGCCACTCCAGACTTAAGGTAATGTTTGCAAGTTCTTCAGCTTAGATTGTTCTTTGTCTAAAATAGCTCATGTTTAATTCCCCATGAAATAAAATTTTACTATTATGGTTGGCTGTGATGAGATTACAAGGAGAAATAGGGGGTGAAAGAAATGAAATTCAATTTATTTTCCCCGGTGTTGCAATATATCACACCTTCTATCTGTTTTGCATGATCTAGAGGAAAATAATTTCATGTCAGTCAAACAATTCAGGAGGACTCTGAAAAAGTCTTCACACCAAACAATTGGGGAAAAACAGCTTAAGTGTATAAGTAACAAATAGCTCAGAATAGCTAATTCCCTTCACTGTGTCTGACAACAGACCCCTAAAAATTACAATGCCTGTTTGGAAAGGGGGTTGGAGAAAATGCTATGTCACAAAGTGCATCATGTATTGTCATGTGTAACTATTGCAGAAAACTGATAATGTACTGAAAATGCTGAGCTTCACAAAATATGCATGTAGCTGGAATCATGTTTCATGTTCTCAAGGACGTGTCGGTTACAAAAATGAAGAGTTTAGGCAGGGAGGGAAAAGTTTGGACTTAAACTCTGGAGAAACCCAAGTCATTAATAATGTTTGCAATAGCCTGCATATTATATTCATCCAGCAGGTTAAGTATAATAATAAAAACAGAAATTGCAGATTAAGCTGTAAAACAGTTGATTTTGGAGAATTGCAGGGGCATTTACATTTGTAATTTAATTTTTAATCACAAAGATATTTAAATAGTTCAGGGTGAAGAAAAGAGTTGCAAAACTGAGGACATCATCCAGAAAGAGAACAAGCTGTGAAACCCAAGTCTTTTCTTCTCTGATGGCTTCTCACAGGTGAGAGTACACAAAATGTACTGTTAAACTGAGGTGAAAGTGCTTTTTTTTGTAACTTTGCTTGTAAACCTTTTTTTTCTAATCCTTAGCTAAATGTTTGACCTTAAGTTTTGTTGAACACACATTATTCTTCCTTTACTGTTAAGCCTTGGTGGGTTGTTGAAAAAGGTGAACTGTGATGTAGGGATGCTTCTCTCATCTGTCATCTGAGATGGATAGATTAAACAAAGCATTGTGTGCATTTTGGGAGGGTTTTCTATTTGAAATATGTTAGAGCGTGGCAGGGGCTTGAAAGCGTTTTCCAACAAGGACCCTTTTCGTGAAGGCTGGTGTCACCTAGTGCTGGAGTTCCCTCTTCCTGTCTCAGACCAGTGCCACCACAAGAAAACAACAAAAAAAATATCACAACTTCCCATTATCTTTTGCCCTTCATATATTTTATTGCCTGTTTGTACTGTTACCATGTGTAATGTAAAACCTTTTGTGGTTAAGAGTTTAAACTGTTATTTTTATTAGCCTTTTAAACAAATAATGCCCTTGTTCTTTCCAGAAATTTATACATTTTAAGACCTTGATATTGTGCATGAGCTGGCTTTGCTTATATGAGTCTGTGCATAATTCTGTGCTAAATTCTAGGAACCAGTTGAACCTTTTGCATCGACTTCATCTTACAATACAAGCAAATCTGTTTATTAGCTAGCGCTCACTTAAGAGGAACACACACCTGTATGTGAGCAGGTGAAACGAGTTTGGAGTGAGGATCTAACAGAATTTCAGTTTTGGAGGAAACTTGGACTAAAAATTGTTACTTAAGAATATGTGAAGCCTCATGAAGAAAGATGAATTTTGAATACAGAGTAGGGTGGTATGAACTTTGAATCACTTGGCTAATACATTTAATAGCAATATGTTGTCCTAATGTAGTGTTATTAAACTTTCTAATTCAGCTTCTATTACATGGAGGATATTTATTTAGATACATGAGATTATCTCACTTAGAGAGGAAAAAAAGTTTAAGAATAGCTTGCTCATTTTATAGAAAAATTGATATGTTTTATGGCTCATATATAGGTTGGTTCCATGCAGCAAGTTAGGTCAGGGCAAGAATAAGAATTTTAGAAATATGGAATATATTGTGTGGAAATAAAGAACCAAGATTGAATTCTGCACCATTATCTTTATAACATCTTTATGACATAACATGAGCTGCATTTTAATAGTTAACTTTATTCCGAAACTACTTAGCTTATGTGGTCATAGTTATTGGACTGTAGAAACTGGAATTAGCGGTGAACAAATCGGCTACTGCTCTAGAAGGAGATAATAACCCACTATAGCACCTCTGGGGAAATATAAAAATAAAATAAACATAGCTTGACACAGCTCAGTAAGTAGAAAGCATTTTATGGTCCTGTAGTTCTTATAGATCATGATTAAAGGTCCGAGTGCTACTGAAAATAATTTGAGGGGAGAAGTGTAATTAGTGTATTATATTCCCAATTTGACTTTAAAAAAAAAAAAAGTAAGTTTGAATGCTGAGACTGGGGCTACTCATTTTAAGTGTACACTCAAACAAGCCATGTAGCAGAAGTAGTAGTGAACCCTGGCCATAATCCAGGCTTTCAACTCATCAGTCGATGACTGTTGACCTCATGCTGCTGCTTTTCTATCTGTGGGAAAGTCAGCTTGGGTGTGTCTCCTCTGATTAGCCCCCAGCTTTCATAAAAATATAAGAAATGAAGGGGCATTAGTCTTCACTAACTTTAGACAACTACAGTGCTTTGTGTGCGTCTGAACACAGGTCATCCTTAGCTCCTTTTTTAGTCAGCAACCCCCACATCTTTAGGATGATGTAAATCATGTCCTAAAAGGTCCTCTTTCTCTCCCTTGTCATTCTAGACTGCTTTCTGTGGTTGAAGTCAGATGCAGATGTCTGTATTTTGTCACCCTCAATCTCTCTCAAAGCTGCGTCAGTCCATCAAGACCAGACTCCAAACTCTGCTTTGAAGAAGACAGTGAAAAGCTGCCAGGCTTCATATGTTGCCCTAAGAGGCTCTTAACATGCCTGTGTATTATTTTCTTTTTTTGGAACTGACAGCTACAAGCTGCCATTTCTGTGCCAATGGCTGGGGGCACGGCACTTGACACACTTCTGTTTCACAGGCACACGACCTGCTCCTTAAGGCTTGGAGGTACCACCGTAGCCTCACAGGACACTAGAAAAAGGAGTTGGAGCCAAGCTGAGGTCCAGTTCCTGTGAGTGACTGGATTGGCTCGTCCCTCTGAGATGTATCATGACGTAAAGAAAATGAAATATGAATGTAGCCATGCAGTAGTTAAAGCAGTTTGCTTGTTGGTGTAGCAGAGATCATATCTCCATGCAGAATCTGCTCACCTTCATTTTCAGTAAAACAAAACCATCTCCAGTTTACACATTAATACAATTAACCAGAATTAGAGAGGAACTTGGAGAGAGGGCTGGAACCGATTTTCCTGTTCTTTTTAATACTCCCATCCAAGACAGGAAGCCAATGGCCCTATAGATGCTCCTCTGTGACACACAGCTGAGAGAAAACACAGACATGAGAGGGAAAAGGCGATTTAAAGTACGTGAAGAATCCCTGGTGGGATATGCAGGAACCTACTCTCATTCCTGTTCAGCTTTCAGAGCGGGTTTTTCTCCCCTGGTGTCAGAACAGGCTTGTCCCACGCTTGCGTAGGGGTTTACTGCATCCAGGCTGACTGACTGCACTTAAGAAGTTGGAACATATTTGTGTGAGTCAGGCGGATGCCTATATCAAGGCACAGGTTTCCTGTAGCTCTGTCTATGTTACGGAGAGGGGAGACACACATAAGCCCACTTTTCTCTCTTCCACTCTGCCAGGCTCCCGAATGAGAAGAAAGAATGAATTGAAATACCTAAACATCTTCAACATGTAACGCAATAACTAATGAAAATATACCATATGAGGTAATCCATTATAAAAGCATGATTAAAGGAGACTTTTAGTAACTGTAATTTTTGTGAAGTACCTAGTACACTCCTGTATATGAGTGACACTTTGAAAGTCTGATGGGTAGAAATATTCTGTCAAAATTGCTTTTTTTAAGAAAAATGGAATAAATTAATGGAATAAAGCTTCCATTAATAAAGTTGGTAATTTGAGAATTCGTATTTGCAGAATCTAGCACATCAAGAACTGCATTCATTGCTTAGTAGCAGAGCAAACCACAGCCACAGCTATTTTAGTGCCTCTCTTACAATAAACAGCTTAAGGGGGATATAGACTGCTCTTCACAATTTGTTTCCTGTGGTATTTCATAATGCTCAAGTTTATAAGCATTTTTTTTAAAAGTGCTCTAACATAGATGCCATCCTTATGAGAGACCTGTTCTGCTTTTGGAGGATTAAAGTACTCGAAGTTCCCTAGAGGGCTCTAAAACCTATTGCCAGACTGATGATCTAGAAAGGTTCTGTAATGTTCAGACTGTCTAGATATTTCTGTGCTGATTTGTGGTTGTACTTTTACAATATGCCCAATCACAGGGATACTGTCTGAAAGAAATCAAAATAAAAGGAGGCTAGTGTTCAAAAGTGTACTCATTTTTTCTTGTGAAGACCTGTTCAGCTACTTCTACAGGCTGTGCAGAAGTCTGCAAAAAAAGTTTCCTACTACAGCACCTGCAAGGATTTAATCAGTGGCTTAGTTTTAAAGTATTTGTCTTAGTTTGTAGGCACACAAGACATCCTAATGATTATTAAAATAACAAGTCCGTGAGAGTTTGTGGTGCCCGTATTCTTTGTTCTTGAACTAAGCAGAGGTCTCCTAAGTAAACAAGTTAAGTCACAGATCTTAAAACTGAGGGGATGGTTGTGCTTAAAGACCATAGCCTAATGTAAAAGTGTAAAATGTTGGAATGGGGCTCTACTTCTCAACTGCATAATATATAACTGTTTGAGTGTGTGGTAAACAGATGGAAATGTATCTTGTAGTACCAAGGAAAGATCTTCCTTCACTTAAATGTGAGCAGACATGACGCACAAGTGCAAATAAACCTCTTTCAAAATGTGTTACGGAATCCTTAGAAAGCCCAAAATATTCTGCAGAGAGGTTTATTACCATACGGCTGGTTCCACAGACTCTATTTAAAAAGTAGGTTTGGGCTCATTTAGAAACTCAGCATTCTCTTGTAATAATATATCCACAGTAGAAATACATTTCTCTATTGGTAGGGCTCTATAGTAAACTATGTACAAAATTGATATGCCACTTTATATACCAATAGTATAGTAATACCCATACATCAGAAATAATTGACTACCCTTTCTGAAACCCATACTACCCCTTTTGAAACCATCAGACCCATTGAGTATGTGAAGCTCTAAAGTTCCTAAAACCAAGAAAGGACTTTAAAAACACCTGCAGGTGGTAAATGCAATCAGATGCTCTGTGTGGATTCATCGCATAATTCCCCCAAGGAAACAGATGAAATCATTACACTGAGCGGCTGTATCCTTGGAAAGTACTGTTCGTAATTGAACTATTCCAAACACTCTGCCACTAAAAATGCATCCTTCAGATGTCAAATTCTGCTCTGCCGAGCAGCGTACGTGATCCACTGGCACAAGTCACGGCAGAGTTTCTATGTGGCTGAATAAGCCATTTGACCTAGTCATTTTTCAGTGAATAGTGTGTGAGCATTTATTTATTTATATTTATAGCTAGGCAACACTACTCAAAACCTTCAGAAATCCAATATTCCCTTTTGCAAGGAACTTTTCACCTCTCTATTGCCAATGAAAAGAAAAGAAGTCATAACAGGCCTGGAAACCTGTAACTTTTTAAAAGCGAAGGGGGAAATGTTCTTATGCAGCGAGGACAGTCCCTAACTTGAGCCCAGTGACTATTTCCTGTAAACAAGCAAAAATATTGCCTTGGTTTTCAGTAAGAGGATGTTTTGATAAGGCAGGACGGCTAGCTAAAAGGAGGGTGTGGAAATGGAAATGATCAGCCTGAGGAAGAAGCAAAATTCAGAGGTTCACACACTGCGTTTAGTAGGGATGTATCGGGTAACCTCTACCACAGAAACTTGAAGGAGCTGGCACACGAAGCTGGCAGGAGGGCTTTCAGCAAATCTGAGTCAGAGCGGTACTGTACTGCTGGAAAATAGCAAATGTAGTAGCTACCTTTAAGAAAGGAGAAATAAGTCTGGACAAACACCAGACTGTTCTTCTGGTATCAATAGTATGCAGCACTTCTGGGGGAAAAAAAGAGCTAAAGAAAGAACTCCTTGGAAATGAGTGAATTAGAATATTGGATTGACCAGAAGTAGGTTTTTTGCAACTAATTTCATATTACCTATGATCCAGCAGTGACTGTTTCAAACAATGTTTGCAGTGTATCAAAGACTTCAGTGATGTGGAAAATTTTAACCAACTTGGACCTACTGGGGATTAGCAGAAAAATTGAGTAATGAACTTGTGCTAGGCAAGAAAGCAGTAAGACCAGGCTAAAGAGAAGCTGTTTAACTAATGGTAAGTTATTAACAGGCCTCCATGCTGAGGCAAGATTGGTACAAGACACTGCCTATACATTGGCCATTCATAAGTTCAGGCTGAACATCAGAAATAAGTTTTAAGCCGCAGCGAGCTTCTGTATGAGGTTTCTAAGAAGAATTTAAGCAGACCAGAAAAATCTAGCTTTCTTCATGAAGGAGCCAAGAAAGTTTGTGGAAGGGATTATATTTTAAGGGATTATATCAACCACTGCCTAAAGCAATGGGTCTATGACCACAGAAGTAATTTCCACAACACTTGAGAACTGGGAGGGGGGGTGCCTAATCGTGGCTGATGACTGCCAATTTTTTTGAGGGTTCACTTGGTAAAGAGATGCTGTTCATCGGCATTGTTGGTTAACCACAGTTCAGCTACCAAGTGTTTTCCTTGGCTGAGAAGACCCAGTCCCTGTGTTTGTCCCTAAATAACACGGTGTGCTGGCAGCTCTGCTGCAGTGTGGCTGTGGATGCCCAGGCTGCCCTCGGGTCTTGGGCAGTCCACTTCCATGAACTGGAATGATGGTATTTTCCCAAAGCGAATGTGTTTTGGTTGTTGAAGCTGAATTACTCGAAGGTATAAGTAAACCTAAAACAATTTTGGAAGCTGAAGCTTTTTCTAGTTTCTTTTCTTTCCTTGTAAAGGAAATACTGGCTATTTTCTCCAGTCTGCCAGTGGGTCTCTTGGCTCTCCAACAGCAGTCATCACCCTTGACTCTCAAATTTTTCCCTCGGAAATATTTCTGTCCTGGCAGGTTGTCTTCAGGCTCCTAATTGCTATGAATATGTAATTTGTGGGGTTTTGCTTTTCCGGCCCCAAAGTATACTGACTTCCTATAGTACACAGGTCTGTCACAGGGAGTTTCTTTATGGTAGAACAGATTAGAAGGGAAGACAACACAAGGTGGTGAGGGGATAGCACATTTTAAGGATGCAGAATGGGAAAACAGGAATCTACTGAGCAGTCACAAGGTGAAATCAACTCCATGGAGAGAGCTGGGAAAAAAGCTTATACCCAGCTGTCTTCCATTTGACTCCAGTTTTTAATTAGACAAGTTTTCAGGAATGAATTTTAATTTCTAGGTTTAGTGAAATGAGATTTCTTTTGCTTTTCTTTTTTTCCAAAATGGCAGCAGTTTAAGGCAGAGGCTTGAGAAAGATGATTCAGAGATGACAACAGAGATAGAAGTGAAATTTTAGCAATATAAAAGAGAATGAGTGTGTGGTAGCCTATCTAGAAGTGTTAAACCTGCCGTATCAGAAAATGGGCAAGGCTATATGAGGAAAAATGAATGGAAGCTGAGGTTGAAGAATGACCATATGAAAAAAAAAAATTGATTGGGGCGGTGGGGGTGAGGAACCACAGATCCCTAACCCTCATCAGAAAATAACTAAAATAAGGTCCTCCATATTTGTTCATAGCAGAAGTAGGAGAAATAGAAGTGCCACAGGTAAAATGTGCATCAGAGCAGAATTGTTTCTGCTGCCTTTCTATTCACTATTAAAGTTAGAAGCCATCACAGGCCATGCAGCTCCCTCGTGTGTTTATTCCTCCCTCACAAGCTTCAACCTGCAGAGTATATTGAACAGCATATTTGCAGAATTTGCAGCTTTTAGTTATTCCACGTACAGTATTACATGGTCAAACTGGAATTGCAACTTATTTAATAAACAGTGAACATGAGTGGTGTTCAACAGCAGGGGCAAAGAGGACTTCTCTTAATGCGGGAGATGAATATTTAGAAGACCATTAAGAATGAGGGTGTTTCAATGGTGCAAACACGAGGCCGGTCCCTGGCGGGCTCACACTCTTTGCTTTTCTATTATGAACTTCTTCTGTGATCTTTACCAAAAAACTCCCTTTGTGTGTCTGTTCAGCAGCTGTAAAATAGGAATAAGTGTATCTCCCTACTTCTAGAGATAAAATAAATGCCATATGGGTCTCGGGTATTACCGTTTTATGAATTACACAAATACTTGAAATATATATTTAAAAAGAGAGAGGAAAAAAGTGAAGGAACAGCATTACAACGTCCCTTACTTCTGAGCTATTTGTTGTTCTTCTGCCCGTTGAGATCTCGCGTTAATTTCCTAAATATTAGTAGGTATGAGGTATTGCTTTGGGCCGCGTATACACGTCATACATACTTCCGCTGTTATCACCCCATTCATGTCTGCGTGGCTAATACAAACGGTGATAAATGAGCCCTATTTTGAAGGACTAAAGGTGAGCAGCTCTCTTCCCGCCCTGTTTTTACCTCCTCGCAGAACCGGGAGCCGCTCCCGCCTCCCCCCGCTCTGCCAGACGCACCCCCCCCAAGCGCTGCGCAGCCTCTACGCAGGGAAGCGCCGACGTGCACGCGGCGGGTTTGGGGGGATGTCACTTGTGTGTTGAGAGCCCCATCCAGTGGCAAAGTAGCGCTTTTGCACCGAAGACCCGTGTTTCGTGCCAAAAGCGCCGGAGCATTTTTACCGAGAAAACTGGAGGCCGAGAAGCAGCCGCCGGGCGCAGCGGGAGGCTCGGGGCCACGGCTCCCGCTCCGGACGGGAGCCCGCCCAAGGCGGCGCGTAATCAGTGAGGGAAGGCTTGGACCTAGTCTTGCTTGCTTTAAAAAAAAAAAATTTAGGAGAGGAACTACATATCAAGCTTGACTTACATTGTGGCCTGATCTGTATATAAATCGTAAAACATACGTAAATATTTCTAATGGGTAAGCCTGATGAAAATAGCTATCACTTTATGAAAACACTTATTTATTATACAGGAACACTTTCTTCAGTATTTAATAATTCAGTTCCCATCCAAGCCTACTTCAGGCTTTACCACCTGAAGGAGTGTATCATAAATGTTTAAAAAACCTGACATACAGCTGAATTCCAAATTTCAAATAATTACCAAGCAAATTCTGCTCTTGACAATTAAGCCAATGGTGAATGCAATTAGGAATGGGTGTGCAGCCTCTTCATAAGGATCCTTACTTCTGCAGTGTTTGTTGGATTAAATGTTCACACCTTCCAGTAAATTACCTCTGGTAAATTATATCAATATTACTATTGTCGCTGTTGTATTGTCGGTCATACTCCATTGCCTGCCACTGCCTTGTTCTCTCCATTCACATACTGCTTATGCTGCAGTAATCATCAAAGGTTTACTGCTTCCACGTTTCAGCTTTGTGGGAACTGAACGTCTGAGTCTCAAACACAGCTTTGAAAATCTCAGCCTAACAATTTATAATCGTGAAATTATCAAATAGTACAGCATCTAGTAAGCATTGCAGGTTGATTAGGAATGAGAAATGCCTTTCCCTGATTCCAGCAAGTAGGCTTTGGGGTGCCCTCTTCCAGATTTTCTTCATCTCCAAATTTGTTTGCCTGCAGAAATAACTTCTAAACAGAGTTAGTGACCAACCTTGGTTATTTTTCTTGTGCGTGTTACATAAAAATAATTTTCACTGTACGTGTTGCCTAATGCACAGTGAGGTTTAACCTAAAGAGTGCAGAAATCTGTCCCTATTAACAGCTAGTTGGAGGAAGAATATTCATTGATGGTAATTTGTTTGCATACTATCAAGACCAAATACTGCGGCTAGCACTGGGCCTTTTGCAGTTATGTTGAGTGTAGCTCAGTGTTTTCTTCCCAACAGCAAAACGCTGTTGTACAATCACAGAAGAGAGAAACAGTGGTGCACAGGTAGAAATGAGCAGCTGGAACAGGGGGATACGGGGAAGGCAGGAACACTCAAGCTGGCTTTGCTGCTGGGTAAAACAGTGCTGCTGGAGCGTCCACTGAATGAAAAGCCGATTCATTGTCAGGTGGGTGTAGGCAAAGGGATGAGCCTAACAACTAGGGAAGAACATTCCCAAAGTGTCTCTGGCACTGTGTTTGACTGTTGTGTTGAGAGAACTCTGAGCCTGGAAATCAGAATCTGAGACATGAGCTGATCCTCTGCTTGAAGCTGGTTTTAGCACCGATAATCCTCCAGATGAATTCACACTCAACAGAAGCCTTATTAAAGTGAGCGTAACAGCAAATTTCACCCAAGTTATAATTCCACTCGTGGAAGGCAAAATCCAAGGCCGTGACTTGTAAGACAATTGTACAGCAAGTATGGAAATGCTCCTCATCCAACTTTCCTTGAAAATCTGATGTTTGAATAGAATCGAGGAACTGCCATGAAGTCAAACGAGACCAAGAGAGACCTCTACGTTGGTTTTGTTTTATTCACCTGTTTCAGTCTGACTAGTGTCCCAAACACTCTGCAGTTTACCCCAAAACCATTCAGGCACCTTATTCCTATGTAAGTATGCTGGTACGCTTTCACTGTGCCAAGCATCCTAACACAAACTTGGACCCCAAAGGTCTCAAGGATGGAGCTCCTCTTAGTGGTAAGGAGTGGTTCAGGCACTGGTTATATGAGACAAGAGAGAAAAGTTTCTTACTAGCAAGTGTTAGCCAGCAGGACAGGGAAGGAAAAAGTGGAGGGGCTTTTTGGAAGGATGAAAATGCTGTTTTGTTCCTGTCAAAGGGAAGAAGGGGAAAGCTTGTTTACATCACAGAAGATATACATCAAAAACTTGTTTAGCCTCTCTTACATCCTGTCCTAAAAACAGTGCTGAACAATTTGACATTCACAAAACCTGGACTTTCACAAGGTGGTACCAAAGTCTTAGTATGGAGCTCCAGGGTCATTTGGAGAGAGAAATTGCCCCTTAACTTTGTTTTTACAGTGCTAGGATTCACACTACCCAAGTTTAGGAACCTAACAAGCCAGATAATGTAATCCATCTTATTTCCCTTGACTCCCACTGCCATGAGTGGAGGGCAAGCGATGGCAAGCCATGGTCTGGCTCTGAGCCACCCTCTGGAAGGTCCCCTCCTCTGTCACTGGTGACTGGGGCACCCAGGTACAGTCAGCACCTAAAGTGAAGTGCTGTGAAGTACCTCGTAAAAAGAGTGCAATTATGTCTTTCCACAGTGACTCTACTTGTCTTCCATGGATATTACAGCCTTTCAAAAAAAGTACACCCCCACCCCAAAATAGGAATGGCCTACGAGTTATGCTAAAGGGAGCACTACCAAATCCTTCAACTTCCCTTGCACAGATTGTAGTATTAATAAGGGGAAAAATTCAGCAGCTGCTTCACAGGAAAGAGAACTGAACAATAGCTCAGCGCTGCATGCTTTGCTTTTTAAACCACACATACAGGGTCTGACAGAGCTATTTCAGAGTGCCAACTGAAAGCTCTGAAAGAACGGTATTTTACTAGAAAATGTCAGTTCAACAAAATCTAAATGGTACTTGAGAACACAAGGTTATTTTTAGACTATTGTTACAAAAGTTAATTATGAAACCTGCCTGGGGAACTCAGATTTCTTAATGCTGTTGTTCTAATAGGTACCTTAAATTGTCCAAAACCCCACTTGTTTTAATGATCCTGTTCTTGGAAAACTATGACTTCCTTTTTTTTAATTTATTTACTTTTGATTTCAAGATGAAAGGATATTTCATCAGAGCTCCCTTTTAAGCAAAAACCTTTATGTTTTAACAAGCTCTTCTACCTGTAACATTGCCCCTAATATACTAGAGATTTTACTAGAGATTTTTATGTGGGGAGTTTAACCACATAAAAGTCTCTTTTCATTGCATGGCCAGGGATTTAGAATATCGGCACTTTCAAAGTGCAACAAATGTGTTCAGAATATCTTGAAATAAAACTGGTGCACTACATACTGAGGGTATTTGCAGCTATTGCAATAAATAGGATGTTAAATCTAGTGGTCTTATGGCTCTGGCAATATGGTTGGTTTCTGCACTGAACTGATTGTTTTCAAAGTGAAGACAAGTATGCTTAATGTTCAAGAGGAGTCCATACCTTAAGCCTGCTCCGGTGTTCCTTGCTGGTAAGTCTCTGGGGGATCTAGGCTACTGCTGGTTTGGGTGCTGTGCCCGTGCTGCCCTTAAAAACCAGTCACCTTCCCTTTATGTGCTGCCTATGGTAAAGGCTGATATAAGTGGTGTTCTCACAAAGGAGAGAAGGGGAATTTCTGCCAATGTTATCATATCTTTTGCACTCCTAGAAGTTTCAACTCCTTCTAGAAGCATTTTTGAGAGAGCCTTAGATATCTGTCTGGTAGCATTTTTGTCTTACCATGGAAACACACGGGCCGTATAGCACTTCTCCTTGATGGGCAAACTATGGCAGGCAAAAGAGTGAAACCCACACCCAGGATGGTCTCGTGAAATGCAGGAGGCTCGAGTTCAGTGTATGCTCTGCCTGTTCAGGCCACTTCAGCTCCTTGAGTGTGTGCTTACATCTTTCACGGTTATATCACCCAAGCCTTTGAAAAGTATAGTTGTTATCTGAAAATTACCCCGAAAAAGCTGCATAAGCCGAAAAGAGTTGGTCCAAGAAGCCTGTTTGGAGTAGTGGACATATATGATCTGTTGGAAATGGGCAACTTAAGAACATTTTAAATACATTTTTCAGTTCCAATGTGGGGGGGAGATCCTGTAAGTTACATAAATCTAAAGAGAGTACTGCATTTGTGACAGCGTGGGCTTTTCATATAGATACAGTGCAGTTAGGCCATAGCAAAATAAGGAGCTCAAATCAGTAAGAGAAAGCGTTAATCTTGTGGGATGAGAAAGCTGTATAATTAAATGGGCTGCTGATAACTGTGGCTGTACCTTCCCAGTACCTGGTTTCTTCCATTCAGGAAGAGACGCGATTTGACTCTGTCACTGTTTCTGCTGGCATCATCAATGATGATGTGCTGGGACAGGTGGGAACTCAGGTGAAGAGCTGTGATGGCATACAGGCAGGTTCCAACACGTGCCTGGTCCAGGCAGACAAAGGACTAAAAACCCAGCAGCACGACACAGGGTGCCGTAGTGTACAGGAATAAACAAAGCCTTGAGAAACCTCAGCTGGACCTATGATTTGGGTCAGTGTCTCTCCAAATTCCTTCACAGTGTTAATACAGATAAAATCACATCCAGCTCTAAAGTCAATGTGTGACAGATTAATTCCACAACATGCATCAAGGGAAGTCTTGCATCTTTACTATTCCTCATGATACTTTTCAGGGCCTTAGCTACAGCAGAAGAGGTACTTGGGACTGTTTAATACTTCTAAATGCTGGTAAAGCTTTCCCTTATTTCTCTCAAGCTGCACAAAATGCATGGCCAAATGGCCCTTGTCAGTGTCTGAAGGCTAGATTTAAAAAAGCTTTATGCCATGCACCTTCTAGCTTTTGTTAGATTAAGTATGCGTTTTACTTTTGATAATGCAGAAAGTCACAGAAGAAAACTATTTTTACTGGCTATACTTCATAGACTTAAATGAGTTTTGGTTTATTTGTACCTTTTAAAATTTTTTTTTATATCATGATAGAACCAAAATATCAGCTTTTTGTGAGCTGCCATTGGAAATCATTTGGAACTTAATTTTCTTTTTTTTACAGCAAAAGGTTATTCTGATTGTGTCCCTCCAACTTTCTCATTAAAAGGAATTACACACAAAAAATGGAATTAGTAAAGAAAAATCTCCAGTTTCATAAACAATATTGTTATGACCAGCTGGCATTATTTGGCAACAACAACAACAACAAAAGTAAAATTTTTCCATTCATCTTTGCTAATGAATTATTTGCCCTTCAGCTGCCAAACTTTGCTGCATGTGTTAGTTCAGCTGTTGTCAAATGTTCTATACTGGCATGTAAATATATTCTCTTGAGCAAATAAAGCTAATCTGATTGTTGGTCTGAGAAGATATGAAGCTATCTTTCACCACAGAGTGGCTGTTTCATAAAGGTAAAAAAAAAAAGTACAAGAATTCAGCAGTTTTTATCTCAGCTCTGTGAAGACATTTAATCACCCAAACATTGCAGATTGCATCTATTCTGCTTTTCCAACTTCTGTATCCAGTCAGTCAGTGGCTGTGATTTGAAGACAGCATAGCTCTTTTTTGAGCTGCCGTCTGCTAATAAGACCACAAGGCTACTCTTAGGTATGTCAATATATATACTACAGCTATAAAGGGTAGCTCAGTTTACAGTCCTAGTCTTGCAGCAGTTAAAACTAATAACAATTTTTGCTGGTAAAAATCAAGCGGCAGCTCTTGTTTCTTTGTTATACTTCTTCCTGTCCTCTCTGCCACAAGAATCTCACAAATTCTTTGGTGTTTCACACACACAATTTTCTATGTTTTGGCAGTCGTTTATGTTCTTTTTTGTAAGTTCTCATCAAAAGACATCATGGTCTCCTTTTCACTGTGTGTGCAGTTCTTGGCATGATGGCGAACAGAAATGACTGGAGAGATATGCTGCTCATGCTCACTGGGGCAGGTTGTTTCCAGCACATTCCCCAGCATCTCGCTGCATGCTGGAGTGCCGCCTTGGTTACCACCTGCAACTGGAAGACCTCTCTCCTCCTTCTTCTCCTCCTGACCCTTGTAAAATGATCTCTCCTCCTGCCCTATGCAGCTTCTAAAGGAATCGGTTGTGTGACTCTTGAATACTCTAGAGAATGTGCTGAGGAACCAGAATACTTCAAGGGATCCCAGTGCCAGGTTTATCGATGTCTTGGATAGCAGGTATCTTGTTACTACTCAGTTACATTGAAATTTCTCTTATCTCTAGCCAGGCTAAGGTAAAATGCAAGCAGCATAATTTATTTACAACATCCAAAACAGAAAACAGTTACAAATGTTTATAAAAGGTGATGTTACATCATCTGCTTTCATTAAGAATTAAAATAATTGGAAATGTCCCTCTCCTTTTTAGGCAACTTATTTGTTAGTCACGTAAGGGACTGCGTCTTTTGGCACCACGCATTACGACTGCCGCTGCTAAGAAAAAAAGGAGGGTAATTGTCGTAGGCGATTCCCTTCTGAGGGGAACAGAGGGCCCAATATGCCGACCGGACCCGTCCCACAGGGAAGTCTGCTGCCTCCCTGGGGCCCGGGTCAGAGACATCACTAGGAAGCTCCCTGGTTTGGTACGGTCTTCTGACTACTACCCGCTGTTGGTTATACAGGCTGGCAGTGATGAGGTTGCAGAGAGAAGTCCTGCAGCGATCAAAAGGGACTTCAGGGCACTGGGGCGACTGGTTCAAGGATCGGGAGCACAGGTAGTGTGCTCTATCCCTATCTATCCTCTATCCCTACAGTGGCAGGGAAGGATACCGAAAGGAGCAGGAAAACACACCTGATCAACGCGTGGCTCAGGGGCTGGTGCCGTCGGAGGAATTTTGGCTTTTTTGATCATGGGGAGGTTTACATGGCACCGGGCCTGCTGGTGACAGACGGAGTCCAGCTGTCTCACAAGGGAAAAAGGATCATGGCTCATGAATTGGCAGGGCTCATTGAGAGGGCTTTCAACTAGGTTCGAAGGGGGAAGGGGATAAAGCCAGGCTCGCTAGAGATGAGCCGAGGGGTGGCGTGCCGATGCCGGGGGCGAAATCGATAGCCCAGCTCAAGTGCATATACACCAATGCACGCAGCATGGGCGGCAAGCAGGAGGAGCTGGAAGCCATTGTGCAGCGGGAGAGATATGACTTAGTCGCCCTCACAGAAACATGGTGGGGTGACTCTCATGACTGGAGTGCTGCAATGGATGGCTACAGACTCTTCAGAAGGGACAGGCGAGGAAGGAGAGGCGGTGGGGTGGCCCTGTATGTTAGGGAGTGTTTTGATTGTATAGAGCTCAACGATTGTGATGATGGTACGGCTAAGTGTTTATGGGTAAGGATGAGGGGGAAGGCCAATGAGGCAGATATCCTGCTGGGAGTCTGTTAGAGACCACCCAACCAGGATGAAGGGGCGGATGAAGCGTTCTATAAGCGGCTGGCAGAAGTCTCTCAATCGCTAGCCCTTGTTCTCGTGGGGGACTTCAACTTCCCGGACGTCTGCTGGAAATACAACACGGCAGAGAGGAAGCAGTCTAGGAGGTTCCTGGAGTGTGTGGAAGACAACTTCCTGACGCAGCTGGTAAGTGAGCCTACTAGGGGAGGTGCCTTGCTTGACCTGCTGTTTACTAACAGAGAAGGACTGGTGGGAGATGTGGTGGTCGGAGGCCGTCTTGGGCTTAGCGACCATGAAATGATAGAATTCTCGCTTCTTGGTGAAGTAAGGAGGGGGGGCAGCAAAACCACAACCATGGACTTCCGGAGGGCGGACTTTGGCCTGTTCAGGACGCTGGTTGAGAGAGTCCCGTGGGAGACAGTCCTGAAGGGCAGAGGGGTCCAGGAAGGCTGGACGATCTTCAAGAAGGAAGTCTTAAAGGCGCAGGAGCAGGCTGTCCCTGTACGCCGTAAGAAGAATGGGCGGGGAAGACGACCGGCCTGGCTGAACGGGGAGCTCTTGCTGGGACTCAGGAAAAAAAGGAGAGTTTACCGCTTGTGGAAGAAGGGGCAGGCAACCCAAGAAGAGTACAGGGATCTTGTTAGGTCGTGCAGAGAAGAAATGAGAAAGGCAAAAGCCCAGCTAGAACGCAATCTGGCCGCTGTCGTTAAAGACAACAAAAAAAGTTTTTACAAATATATTAATGACAAGAAGAGAGCCAAGGAGAATCTCCATCCTTTATTGGATGCAAGGGGGAACATTGTCACTGAGGATGAGGAAAAGGCTGAGGTACTCAATGCCTTCTTTGCCTCAGTCTTTAACAGGCAGACCAGTTATCCTCAGGGTACTTGGCCCCCCGAGCTGGAAGACGGGGATGGCGAGCAGGATGAACCCCCCGTAATCCAGGAGGAAGCAGTCAATGACCTGCTATGCCACCTGGACAGTCACAAGTCTATGGGGCTGGATGGGATCCACCCAAGAGTGCTGAGGGAGCTGGCGGAGGTGCTCGCCAAGCCGCTCTCCATCATTTATCAGCAGTCCTGGTTAACGGGGGAGGTCCCGGATGACTGGAGGCTTGCCAATGTGACGCCCATCCACAAGAAGAGCCGGAAGGAGGATCCGGGGAACTACAGGCCTGTCAGCCTGACCTCGGTGCCGGGGAAGATTATGGAGCAGTTCATCTTGAGGGCGCTCACAAGGCATGAGCGGGACAACCAGGGGATCCGGCCTAGCCAGCACGGATTCATGAAAGGCAGGTCCTGCTTGACCAACCTGATCTCCTTCTATGACCAGGTGACCCCCCTAGTGGATGAGGGAAAGGCTGTGGATGTGGTCTACCTCGACTTCAGCAAGGCCTTTGACACTGTCTCCCACAGCATTCTCCTCGAGAAGCTGGCGGCTCACGGCTTAGACAGGTGGACTCTGCGCTGGGTCAAAAACTGGCTGGATGGCCGGGCCCAGAGAGTTGTGGTGAATGGAGTTACATCCAGTTGGCGGCCGGTCACAAGCGGTGTTCCCCAGGGCTCAGTACTGGGGCCGGTCTTGTTTAATATCTTTATTGATGATCTGGATGAGGGGATCGAGTGCACCCTCAGTAAGTTTGCAGACGACACCAAGCTGGGCGGGAGTGTTGATCTGCTCGAGGGTAGGAAGGCTCTGCAGAGGGACCTGGACAGGCTGGATTGATGGGCCCAGGCCAACTGTATGAGGTTCAACAAGGCCAAGTGCCGGGTCCTGCACTTCGGCCACAACAACCCCATGCAGCGCTACAGGCTTGGGGAAGAGTGGCTGGAAAGCTGCCCAGCAGAGAAGGACCTGGGGGTGCTGGTCGACAGCCGGCTGAACATGAGCCGGCAGTGTGCCCAGGCAACCAAGGAGGCCAATGGCATCCTAGCCTGTATCAGAAATTGTGTGGCCAGCAGGAGTAGGGAAGTGATCGTGCCCCTGTACTCGGCACTGGTGAGGCCACACCTCGAATACTGTGTTCAGTTTTGGGCCCCTCACTACAAGAAGGACGTTGAGGTGCTGGAGCGTGTCCAGAGAAGGGCAACGAGGCTGGTGAGGGGTCTGGAGAACAAGTCTTATGAGGAGCGGCTGAGGGAACTGGGGTTGTTCAGCCTGGAGAAAAGGAGGCTGAGGGGAGACCTCATCGCTCTCTACAACTACCTGAAAGGAGGTTGTAGCGAGGTGGGTGTTGGTCTCTTCTCCCAAGTAACAAGGGATAGGACGAGAGGAAATGGCCTCAAGTTGCGGCAGGGGAGGTTTAGATTGGATGTAAGGAAAAATTTCTTTCCTGAAAGAGTGGTGAAACATTGGAACAGGCTGCCCAGGGAAGTGGTGGAGTCCCCATCCCTGGAGGTATTTAAAAGACGTGTAGATGAGGCGCTTAGGGACATGGTTTAGTGGGCATGGTGGTGTTGGGTTGATGGTTGGACTCGATGATCTTAGAGGTCTTTTCCAACCTCAATGATTCTATGATTCTATGATTATAGAATGCCTCTCCATGGTGGAGCTTTTATAGATGGATTTAATTTTTCACCTTGAAATGCATTTATTTTTCTCATGGAGGAGATAAAGTTATCATACTTCTTATTTAAAAAAAAAAAGTGTCATTTTGCTTTGATAATATCAGTATTTCCCTGTTAGACTGCCTGCTGTGTTTCTCTTGTGTTCGATTCCCTGTTACAGTGAGAGAGAAAAACTCTCTCTCCTCCTCTCTCTTCGGTGAGAATTTTTCAATGTGAAGAGTCTCAGGGTTCGGTATTGAGGGTGGAAACCCTGAACCTTGTCGTTCACAAAATCCAGTACAAACATATAAATGGGAGAGCTCATTACTGGCTTTTGACTGAGGTGAGACACGTTGGTAATTAGCCTCTTCAAGGACCTTCAGACTGAGGGAAGCTGGCTAGCCCTTTTCCTTCAAGCCCACTGGAAATACCTCTTCAAACATGTATGTAGATAGATTTTCAGTGACTAATTGAACACACAGTTATACTGAGACCATAATTATGACAGCCCATAAAGCTTCACACTCAAATAAAATGGTACGTTTTGGGGATTCAGTAAGTCAAATAACCAAGTAACAGTTTGTGAGGTTGATTGAGGCAAAAGTGAGTATATTACAAGGAAAATGATCCAGCACTGTCCTCTTTTATTTTAAAAGACTAGGTACAGTGATTAAACAGTGTAAGCTTCTGCTTTGAAAACAGGTATCAATAGTCTTTGTGCCTTGGGATGCATGATAGATACCTACTACATGCCAAAGCCTCATGTAAAACAGACTGAATACATATGTGGAGCTGGCAGAGAATGAAACAGGAAAACTGAGGAATGGAAGGGGAGGTTGCGTTTCCCTACGTGTGTGTTAGACTTAGCACAGCTGCACTATGAAAGAAATCATGGTGTGCTGTGTGAAATAGGGCTGCAAAGGACCTAACTAGCATTGTCAGCAAGGCCCAATGTACACATTTATACTCTACTGGGGGTTTTGTTGTTGCGAATGTGGATAGCTCTACAATTATCTTACTAGTTTCTATTCAATTAAGTTAGCTTCTTCACTTGCAAAAGAGAGCTTGTCCTCTCCGTGCTGCATCTGTTACGAGAGCGCTTGCAGTTGTCAGGCAATCTATGTTTCTGCCCATCCTAGTGGCAACAGTTTGCCCAGGAAATGAATTCACCCTTAGTCGTTGAACAGCTTTTGTCAATATGGTCTAGTGAACACAAGAAAAATAACACAGAAGCTTATTCAGATTGTTTGTGGCCTCTTTCTTCCTCCCTAGCGATACCTCTAATACTTTTTTGTTGCCTTTATTTCCTACTGGTCGACTCCAGAGTTGTTCAACGGATAATTATTTTTTTCCTCTCCTCAACCTTCTTTTCAATAAAATACTTCTTGTGAAGAGCAATAGACTGACAAACTATTGTTAGAGCCACCCATTCGGAAGGAATATGCACGTATTTAGGTTCTGTGTGTAGATGCAACTGAATGGTTATTAAGGGGTGCTGGTCCCCCAACCACAAGCTCTTAAAAAATCAAGGGACAACGAAGAAGAGGCAAGCATTAAGTAACCTCTATCAGAGGGGAATGGGAGACAGGGAACACAGAGGTGTGCAGACTGAGTCTTGGAGAGGAAAGCTTCAGGTATATGGGAGCTGTAAGAAGATCGGGCGGGGTGATACTGGTAAGGAGAGTAAGGAAATAAAATGAGCAGATGGCCACTATTCAGATGTTAGTGGCTTGATATGAGAAATGAGTGGCAGTTAAAATTACTTATTTCTGTCAGATACATTCTGATTCATGATCATGAAGGTAACTCGAGCAGTGCCGTCACTCCCCAGAGAGGGCTCAGAGTGCGTGCACACCGCGTGCCTGCAGCTTCCAGCACACACACACAGGCTCTCTGCAGCATTGTGAAGGAGGAAACTCACACCATCGTGAAGGCTAGGACAAGGACTGTGAATCACTTGTGTGTCCCACTGTAACCTTGTGTGATTTTCTGCTTGCGTTTTTAAGGACTTCATCACTACTTTAGAGCATTTTGTGTCCCATGTGCACAATGTCTCTGAAAGCGCTGTAAGGAAAAGAATCGTCACTAGAAAGAGAATGATATTCTTGTCAAAGAGGAAAATGTGGTGGGGTTGTTTTTCCACCCGTAATCAAGTCTGCTATATTAAATCACATGGAGGGGAAGAGGAAAAGAAAAAAAAAAGTCTGTGTAACTGAGTGTAAATATTATATTCTTAAAAGTAAATCTAAACATCAAGTAATAAACACTTTCATACACTATATTCCATGTTATTGTTTGATGCCTGTTTTGGGAAAATAGCCCAAAAGAAAACATTTTTCTAGCTTGCAGTTTATGTGCTGTGTTCCCAGTGATTATTTTTCAGGGCATGAAGCTCTCATGTTTATTATGCACCCTCAAGCTTCAGCATACATATCATATCAAGTGTTGCCTCTGCTGATTCAGCAGCCCTGAGAGATGCTCTATGAATGCCATTATCTTGTCAGGCCAAAATTAAATGGCAACATTTAAAAATAAGCCTTGATGCAGTATCACTAGAAACTGTGATAAAGACATCAGACAAAAAGAAAGTTGTCACATTCCTGTCATTAAATGTACACAAGATCTTGTTTAAAACCTTCAGTTACATGTAATTTGTTACCTAACATCAACAAAGATTTATCATTAACTGTATTGATTCAAGGCACAAGTTTTATACATGCAAACAGATATCCTGGGTCTCAGAAGTATTCTACAAGATGTGCTACTATCTCTGAGGTGCAAATATAAGTTCAGCAGTGAAGAAGATATGTTAAAGCCGTAAGAAAGATTGATTTTGCAATAGTACTCTTGTATGGTCACAGACGAGCAGGACTTGACAATAAATGAAAGGCAAATGAAATTAAGAGCTAGACTGAAGCTTACCATCCCTAATACATCCCTCTCAAAATAGACACTGAACAGTGTCTATGTTGGTATAATCATAGAATCATAGAATCATTAAGGTTGGAAGAGTCCTCTAAGATCATCAAGTCCAACCGTCAACCCAACACCACCATGCCCACTAAACCATGTCCCTAAGCGCCGCATCTACACGTCTTTTAAATACCTCCAGGGATGGGGACTCAACCACTTCCCTGGGCAGCCTCTTCCAATGTTTAACCACTCTTTCAGGAAAGAAATTTTTCCTGATGTCCAATCTAAACCTCCCCTGGCGCAACTTGAGGCCATTTCCTCTCGTCCTATCGCTTGTTACTTGGGAGAAGAGACCGACACCCACCTCGCTACAACCTCCTTTCAGGGAGTTGTAGAGGGCGATGAGGTCTCCCCTCAGCCTCCTTTTCTCCAGGCTAAACAACCCCAGTTCCCTCAGCCGCTCCTCATAAGACTTGTTCTCCAGACCCTTCACCAGCCTCGTTGCCCTTCTCTGGACACGCTCTAACACCTCGACGTCCTTCTTGTAGTGAGGGGCCCAAAACTGAACACAGTATTCGAGGTGTGGCCTCACCAGTGCCGAGTACAGGGGCACAATCTCTTCCCTCCTCCTGCTGGCCACACGATTTCTGATACAGGCCAGGATGCCATTGGCCTTCTTGGCCACCTGTGCACACTGCCGGCTCATGTTCAGCCGGCTGTCAACCAGCACCCCCAGGTCCTTTTCCGCCAGGCAGCTTTCCAGCCACTCTTCCCCAAGCCTGTAGCGCTGCATGGGGTTGTTGTGGCCGAAGGGCAGGACCTGGCACTTGGCCTTGTTGAATCTCATACAGTTGGCCTCAGTCCATCGATCCAGCCTGTCCAGGTCCCTCTGCAGAGCCTTCCTACCCTCGAGCAGATCAACAGTCCCGCCCAACTTGGTGTCGTCTGCAAACTTACTGAGGGTGCACTCGATCCCCTCATCCAGATCATCGATAAAGATATTGAACAAGACCGGCCCCAGTACTGAGCCCTGGGGAACACCGCTCGTGACCGGCCGCCAACTGGATTGAACTCCATTCACCACAACTCTCTGGGCCCGGCCGTCCAGCCAGTTTTTGACCCAGCGCGGACTATACCTGTCTAAGCCATGAGCTGCCAGCTTCTCTAGGAGAATGCTGTAGGAGACGGTGTCAAAGGCCTTACTGAAGTCCAGGTAGACCACATCCACAGCCTTTCCCTCATCCACTAGGCGGGTCACCTGGTCATAGGAGGAGATCAGGTTGGTCAAGCAGGACCTGCCTCTCATGAACCCGTGCTGGTTGGGCCTGATCCCCTGGTTGTCCTGCACATGCGTTGTGAGCGCCCTCAAGATGAACCACTCCATCATCTTCCCCGGCATCGAGGTCAGGCTGACAGGCCTGTAGTTCCCCGGATCCTCCTTCCGGCCCTTCTTGTAGATGGGCGTCACATTGGCAAGCCTCCAGTCATCCGGGACCTCCCCCGTTAACCAGGACTGCTGATAAATGATGGAGAGTGGCTTGGCGAGCTCCTCCGCCAGCTCCCTCAGCACTCTCAGGTGGATCCCATCTGGCCCCATAGACTTGTGAGGGTCCAGGTGGCGTAGCAGGTTGTTGACTGTTTCCTCTTGGATTATGGGGCGTTTATCCTCCTCGCCATCCCTGTCTTCCAGCTCAGGGGGCTGAATGCCCTGAGGATAACTGGTCTGCCTGTTAAAGACTGAGGCAAAGAAGGCATTGAGTACCTCAGCCTTTTCCTCATCCTCGGTGACAATGTTCCCCCCTGCATCCAATAAAGGATGGAGATTCTCCTTGGCTCTCTTCTTGTCATTAATATATTTGTAAAAACATTTTTTGTTGTCCCTAACAACAGCAGCCAGATTGCGTTCTAGCTGGGCTTTTGCCTTTCTCGTTTCCTCTCTGCATGACCTAACGAGATCCCTGTACTCTTCTTGGGTTGCCTGCCCCTTCTTCCACAAGTGGTAAACTCTCCTTTTTTTCCTGAGTCCCAGCAAGAGCTCCCCGTTCAGCCAGGCCGGTCGTCTTCCCCGCCTGTTCTTCTTACGGCGTACAGGGACAGCCTGCTCCTGCGCCTTTAAGACTTCCTTCTTGAAGATCGTCCAGCCTTCCTGGACCCCTCTGCCCTTCAGGACTGTCTCCCAAGGGACTCTCTCAACCAGTGTCCTGAACATGGTGTTACGTATCTGGTACCATCTAAAGAGTAATTCAGAGTAGACTCTTCTCAGCATAAATATAAAATGATACATTAAAAGAATAAAGACTTTTGATCAAAAAGTATACTAAACTTTACTTCTTAATAATGTTTTGTACTTCTTCAGCTGACAGAAATATGAACAGATACAGTAAATCCATTCTTCCATGACTTCTTCTGTATTTTCCCAATGCTGTTGAAATGTTGTGTTTTGGCTTGCTCTTAAAGGCAGTAACAATAAAAGTATTTAGGTCAAAATGATCTTTCCTTTCAACTTGGTTTACAGAGTACCAGTTAAAACTCAGTGTACATTTTGATTTTTTGGAAGTGAAATGGTTCAATCAACCTAAAATAATTTTATTTTGGGTTTTTAAAAACTGTAGGTAGGTTCTTCAGATAACTTCAAAACTGGGGGGCTTTCTTGGTACTAGAGCAAAAACAAATGCAAAAAACTTAAAAATCTTTGCATAGCAGAACTTTTATTACCCTCATAACTCTGCTTTTCATATAAGGCAGGTCCCTGTGATTTTTAAAAGGGAAACTCTTTTTGCCAGTTTTTATGCTCCCACCCCCTCAAAAAAAATAAGCCCAGTTCCCTAAAAATTACAAATAACTTAAGTATCAAGCAGAAGGTTGCTCAGCTCTACAGGGTGCAGGAGCATACAAGTTGGTATGCTGAAGACACCAGGGAGGAATGCAAGGTGCAGCAGTGGTGGCCAGCTGCCTTTGAAATGCCTTTGAAACGCCTGGGAAGGCTTTAAATGAAGACAGTGTTCTGGGTCATCTCATGTCTTCTAAGTAGAAATATATGCATTTTTGAAGGGCGGGGGGTGGGATTTTTATCAGCAAAATACACTTTTTCATGGCATGACTGTCAAGCTGATCCAACGAAACCTTCCCTCCCCACCCCTCTTTGCTGCCACAGGGAGAGGAATGTAATTTTCATTTAGTTTCCTTTATAACCTCATAGATGGCATTCATGTGAGACGACTTTTGCTTGTGATTAACTAAGGAGCAGATTAGCATGTTTCAGGGATTGGCTGTCTACTGTATGTTGAGAGCACCACCCAGTGGTAAAGCAGAACTTAAACAGAATCTTTGTTAATACAAAAGAATGGACCTTTTCTACAAAAATTTACAGATTGAATAAAGCTGCATGAAACTGTTGGCTACATTACTCATCAAAGATTTAGTTGGCAATCACTCTGATTTTCAAGCCAAAAAAAAACCTATCAAGAAAGGAATACTGAAATGGGTTTGCCGTCCAAAATAGTTTAAAAGCAGACTTGTACCTTGCCTTGCTTGAAGAGTTCTGTACGCATGTGTGTACATAACCTGGGCTGCCCGATAAGCCTTGGTGTTCTGGTAATATATTCACCTCACTGAGTGTATTTTGCTGTATGTTGCAAAATGTATGTTATCATTTTTAAAAAAAAGAGCACCTAGCTTGTTCTCAGAAAAGAGTGTAACTTATTTACACCGCTTCACCGCTCTGCAGGCTGAAGAGGAAAGTCCTGTCACACCAGGAGAAGCGCTGGAGCTGAGTAATGCAGCCCGATCTGCCCCCCGTATAACAACCAGCGCCACTAAGAAAAGGCGACGGGTGATAGTAGTAGGCGACTCTTTTCTGAGAGGAACGGAGGCACCCATTTGCCGACCGGACACACTCTAGAGAGGTGTGCTGCTTACCAGGGGCTTGCATCAGGGATGTCACCGAGAGGCTACCGAGCCTCGTACGGTCCACTGACTATTATCCACTGCTGTTGCTTCACATGGGCACCAGTGATACAGCCAGGAGCAGTCTGAGGACTATCAAGAAGGACTACAGAACCCTGGGAGCGGCGGTAAGGGACTCGGGAGCTGTCCTGGTTTCAGCAGGGATAGAGTTAATTTCCTTCCTAGTAGCTGGTACAATGCTGTGTTGTTGTTCCATGTTCCGGATGGCTGGAAACATATCCCGTGCCCCATGCCACTGCCCGGAACACTATCCTGGTCCTTGAAAAGCAAGTCCTATGGCGACATGGCACCCCAGAAAGAATTGAGTCAGACGACGGGACTCATTTCCAAAACAACCCCATAGACACCTGGGCCAAAGAGCACGGCATTGAGTGGGTGTATCACATCCCCGATCATGCACCAGCCTCCGGGAAAATTGAATGATACAATGGACTGTTAAAGACTGCACTGAGAGCAATGGGTGGTGGGACGTTCAAACATTGGGATACACATTTAGCAAAGGCCACCTGGTTAGTCAACACGAGGGGATCTGCCAATCGAGCAGGCCCTGCCCAGTCAGAACTTTTACGTACTGTAGATGGGAATAAAGTCCCTGTAGTGCACATAAAAAATATGTTGGGGAAGACAGTTTGGGTTATTCCTGCCTCGGGCAAAGGCAAACCCATCCGTGGGATTGTTTTTGCTGAAGGACCTGGGTGCACTTGGTGGATAATGCGGAAGGATGGGGAAGTCCGATGTGTACCTCAAGGGGATTTGATTTTGGGTGAGAATAGCCAATGATCTGAATTATGTGATGTTAAGCGCTACATAATATTATATGCCATACTAATGACATTACAATAAGAATCACCCAGACTAATGAGGAATAACTTCAGTGAAACCAAGCAAAGCACAGTGATGATGGTACCAGAACTGACTTCAACATGAAACAATCCAACACCACATACCATCTCCATTTTTCCTGCCCTGAAAGATTATTACGACAGATGGAGCCCAAAGTCATGGACTAAATGAACTCACTGAGCATTTTAGGGGCATGGCCCACAGACTAAGGGAATGATATCTGCGTGTGTGTGTGTATATATATATATATATATACACAAAAAAAAGGGGGTGGTGATTAATGAAAATGTACTGGAAAATATGAGACTTGAGCATGATGTAGATGGTATAGAATAAGGGGTGGATATTGTCCTGCTTTTGGCAGGGATAGAGTTAATTTCCTTCCTAGTAGCTGGTACAGTGCTGTGTTTTGGATTTAGGATGAGAACAAAGTTGATAACACACCGATGTTTTAGTTGTTGCTAAGCAGTGCTTACACTAGCCAAGGACTTTTCGGTTTCCCATGCTCTACCAACTGAGAAGGCTGGAGGTGCACAAGAAGCTGGGAGGGGGCACAGCCAAACTGGCCCCAGGGACATTCCATACCATGTGACGTCATGCTCAGTACATAAACTGGGGAAAGCTGGCCGGGGGGGCCGCTGCTCGGGGACTGGCTGGGCATTGGTCGGCGGGTGGTGAGCAATTGCACTGTGCATCACTTGCTTTGTGTATTATTATTATTATTATTATCATCATCATCATCATTTTATTTCAATTATTAAACTGTTTTTATCTCAACCCACGAGTTTTTCTCACTTGTGCTCTTCCAATTCTCTCCCCCATCCCACCGGGGGGCGGGGGGGGAGAGAGCGAGCAGCTGCGTGGTGCTCAGTTGCCAACTGAGGTTAAACCATGACAGGAGCACAGGTAGTTTTCTCATCAATCCTGCCAGTCAAAGGGAAGGGGTTTGAAAGGGCCAGTCGAATCTGGCGAGTCAACAAATGGTTACGGGACTGGTGCCACAGCCAGGGGTTCGGCTACTTAGACCATGGGACTTGCTTTGAGAAACCTGGTCTACTGGGGGCTGATGGGGTCCATCTGTCAGAGGAGGGGAAGAGCATCTTCAGTCATAGGCTTGCCAAGCTGCTGAAGAGGACTTTAAACTAGAGATGCCAGGGGAGGGGAACCTCAATCCATCCCACTCCTACCAGCTTGATGCCAGGGCCAGCAATAGATGCCCAGAGCCTGGAGAAGGAGCACAGGTCAGCAGGAGAGCACCTGAAGAGCAGCACAAAGGAACTCCAGGCAGTAAGACAGCTTCATCGGGGGCCCAACTTAAATGCCTCTGTGCAAATGCACGTAGCATGGGGAATAAACAAGAGAACCACTAGGCCACTAGTGTCCTTTTACCACTACTGACATCACTAATCATTATTATTAATAATAATTACTACAATTATTACTATTATTTACATGTAAGGAAAAACTCAAATGTCTACTTTTTGGAATAGCGGCTGTCAATGATATTAAGAGAAAATTCTTCAAAGAGAAGTAACTGCAATCTAGTAATTATTATTACTCTTCTCTCACATACCACTCATTCCCATAGGGATTTATTTTTTATTAAAGGAGAGTTTCCAAATTTCAATAAAAATAGGCTTCAGCTTCTGAACCCACATCTGTTCCATGTTATGCAGGTGAATATGTGAAGTTTTCTATACTTATAAAGGGAAAATCTGTCATTAGCTTCACATCATATCATTAAAATCATGCATCATAAAAAAATTAAGAATTGTCCTTCTGTTCAGTTCTGCTGGAAAAGAATTATTTAGGGAATAAACAAGAGGCGTTAGAGACGTGCGCACACCTGCAGGGCTACGACCTTATTGGCATCACGGAGACGTGGTGGGATGGCTCCTATGACTGGAGTGTTGGGATGGAGGGATACAGGCTCTTCAGGAAGGACAGGCAGGGGAGACGAGGAGGGGGCGTCGCCCTCTATGTCAATGACCAGCTGGAGTGCATGGAGCTCTGCCTGGGGATGGATGAGGAGCTGACCGAGAGCTTGTGGGTCAGGATTAAAGGGAAGGCAGGGAGAGGTGACATTACGGTGGGGGTCTGCTACAGGCCAACCGACCAGGAAGACCGAGCGGATGAGGCCCTCTATAGACAGATAGGGGCAGCCTCATGCTCACAAGCCCTGGTCCTCATGGGGGACTTCAACCACCCCGACATCTGTTGGAGGGACAACACGGCAGGGCATAAGCAATCCGGGAGGTTCCTGGAATGCGTCCATGACAACTTCCTTCTGCAAGTGGTAGGGGAGCCAAGGAGGAGAGGTGGTACGCTGGACCTTGTTCTCACTGACAAGGAGGGGCTGGTGGGGAATGTGAAGCTCAAGGGCAGCCTGGGCTGCAGTGACCACAAAATGGTTCAGTTCAAGTTCCTGAGGGCACCGAGGAGGGTGCACAGCAAGCTCACTACCCTGGACTTCAGGAGAGCAGACTTTGGCCTCTTCAGGGATCTGCTTGGCAGAGTGCCATGGGACAAAGCCCTGGAGGGAAGAGGGGCCCAAGAAAGCTGGTTAGTATTCAAGGATCACCTCCTTCAAGCTCAGGAGCAATGCATGCCAACAAAGAGGAAGTCAGGCAAAAACGCCAGGAGGCCTGCATGGATGAACAAGGAGCTCCTGGACAAACTCCAACACAAAAAGGAAGCCTCCAGAGGATGGAAGCAAGGACAGGTAGCCTGGGAGGAATACAGAGAAATTGTGCGAGCAGCCAGGGATCAGGTTAGGAAAGCTAAAGCCCTGATAGAATTAAATCTGGCCAGGGATGTCAAGGGCAACAAGAAAAGATTGTATAGGTATGTCGGGGATAAAAGGAAGACGAGGGAAAATGTGGGCCCTCTCCAGAATGAAACGGGAGACGTGGTTACCCGGGACACAGAGAATGCAGAGGTACTCAATGACTTTTTTGCCTCGGTCTTCACCGGCAAGTGCTCAAGCCTCACCGCCCAAGCCGCAGAAGGCAAAGGCGGGGACTGGGAGAATGAAGAGCCGCCCACTGTGGGAAAACATCAGGTTCAAGACCATCTAAGGCACTTGAAGGTGCACAAGTCCATGGGACCCAATGAGATCCCTCCGTGGGTCCTGAGGGAACTGGTGGATAAAGTTGCTAAGCCACTATCCATTGTATTTGAGAAGTTGTGGCAGTCCAGTGAAGTTGACACTGACTGGAAAAGGGGAAACGTAACCCCCCTTTTTAAGAAGGGAAAAAAGGAATACCCGGGGAACTACAGGCCAGTCAGTCTCACCTCTGTGCCTGGGAAGATCATGGAACAGATCCTCCTGGAAGCTATGCTAAGGCACATGGAGGACAGGGAGGTGACTCGAGACAGCCAGCATGGCTTCACCAAGGGCAAGTCCTGCCTGACCAACCTAGTGGCCTTCTAGGATGGAGTGACTACATCAGTGGACAAGGGAAGGGCTACAGATGTCGTCTATCTGGACCTCTGCAAGGCCTTTGACACGGTCCCCCACAACACCCTTCTCTCTAAACTGGAGAGGTATGGATTTGATGGGTGGACTGTCCGGTGGGTGAGGAATTGGTTAGACGGTGGCATCCAGAGGGTAGTGGCCAACGGCTCAATGTCCAGATGGACATTGGTGACGAGTGGCATCCCGCAGGGGTCCATATTCTATGATTCTATATTGGGACCGGTGCTGTTTAATATCTTCACCAATGACATAGACAGTGGGATCGAGTGCACCCTCAGCAAGTTTGCAGATGACACCAAGCTGAGTGGTGCGATCGGCACGCCAGAGGGACAGGATGCCATCCAGAGGGACCTGGACAAGCTCAAGAAGTGGGCCCGTGTGAACCTCATGAGGTTTAACAAGGCCAAGTGCAAGGTCCTGCACCTGGGTCGGGGCAACCCCTGGTATCAATACAGGCTGGGGGATGAAGGGATTGAGAGCAGCCCTGCTGAGAAGGACTTGGGGGTACTGGGGGATGAAAAGCTGGACATGAGCCAGCAATGGGCGCTCGCAGTCCAGAAGACCAATCGTATCCTGGGCTGCATCAGAAGAAGCATGGCCAGCAGGTCGAGGGAGGTGATTCTGCCCCTCTACTCTAGTGAGACCCCACCTGGAGTGCTGCGCTCCAGCCCTCAGCATAAGAAAGACATGGACCTGTTGGAGCGGGTCCAGAGGAGGGCCACGAACATGATCAGGGGGATGGAACACCTCTCCTATGAAGAAAGGCTGAGAGAGTTGGGGTTGTTCAGCTGGGAGAAGAGAAGGCTTCAGGGAGACCTTATTGCAGGGGGCTTATAAAAATGATGGCGGCAGACTGTTTAGCAGGGCCTGTTGCGACAGGACAAGGGGGAATGGCTTTAAACTAAAGGGGGGTAGATTTAGACTAGATATAAGGAAGACATTTTTTACGCTGAGGGTGGTGAAGCACTGGCACAGGTTGCCCAGAGAGGTGGTGGATGCCCCATCCCTGGAAACATTCAAGGTCAGGTTGGACGGGGCTCTGAGCAACCTGATCTAGTTGAAGATGTCCCTGCCCACAGCAGGGGGGTTGGACTAGATGACCTTTAGAGGTCCCTTCCAACCCAAACTATTCTATGATTCTATGATTCTGTTTAAAAAATAAAAGAAAAAAGAAAAAAGAAAGAGTGTATCCCAACCAGGAAGGTGATGCAGGTAGAGTGTTAAGAGAAGAATATATTAAAGGGCTAAAGAATAGGTGGTCCAACATGTACTGATGAAGAAATAAGTACATGAGCTGCAGGTAACAGTCAGATTTGTTGGGTCTGGTTTTGCATACACTAGTCTCCCGTCAAATAAATGTGTCTTTAGGAAAGGAATAGAAATTAAATACAGAGATTTCAAATGCCATTTCATAAATAAATAAATAAAGGCAATGGGAGGAAATGCGTTTTCATGTATTGGCAATTACTTAGGTCTGGAAGCTTAAATCAATATGTGGGTGCTGTATGTAGGAACCAAGCTTGAAACATACGATGGGGAACCCATATGTGTTTGTTCAGTATTAAAAATCACTTGATCTAGGGACAAATTGTACATCGCTTTGAAATAGCTCAGTGAGCATTTGGTGGCCAAATGTTAAAAGACATCCTGGGCAGACTTCACTTAGCATCTTAATGTTAGATAGACTTAATGTTCATTTCGCCTTTGGACTTCCAAATTGAAATCTGAGCAGGAGTGGGACGAAGGAAGGTGACCACCCCCTGAATCAAGCTTGAGACTCTCCTCTGCCTTAACATGGCTTTCTGAAGGCAGTTTTCATCCACTGGTTCTTCTTAAATGGAGCAAGTACCCTCCAGTTCAGCCCAGTCCCACCCATGACTGCAGTCTGAGAGGCTGTGGTGGGACTCAAGCATCCCCCAAGTTCAGCTGTCACTAATGAGCTCTGAACTTCCACAGCGATGCTTGTGAAACTCCTTCCTTTTCTCCCTGGCCCAGGTCTGAAGCTCAGAGGCTCCCAAATTATTTATTTCTCAGACTCCCTGCTCTGTATCCATTCATTAAAGCTCAAAGAGAGCTGGAGACATGAAAGCCCTAGAAATCTTGGCGTCTGGAACTATTGGCTCAGTGTTGCTGAAAAATACATTTTATGTTTGTTAAACACAGGTCTTTGGACTTTCCCTTTCACAGGAGCTGCAAACTTTCTACAATTTATCCCAAAACAAACAAATAAAAAAGTGCTCTGGAAGGAATTTGATGCTGAATGCATGCCTTTCTCCTCACAATTAATTAGGAGGAGGGAAACAGCATGTCCTTACCCTAGACGGTACCTTGTGGCCATCTGTCTCTGAGCTATAGCAAGCGTGCAGGCTGTGAATATATCTAGCTCTACCTCTTCTGACCCAAACCAGTAGCCAAAATTCAGTTCTTGTGCAGTTTCCATTAGGCAGATAAATGGATGAGGGGCCTCTTTGATACAGTCCTCCTATCTGTTACAGGGAACATAAATATGACCACTTTTTGCTACCTCACTGTAGAAGTTAGAAAAAAAGGGGGGAGAAGAAACCAGAAGTTTCTTTTTCCCCGGTACAAGCTACTGTCCATTTTAATAAAAATTTTTTTTTACAGTCTTCTTTCTGAGGTTGAGTGTGCTTTTCTGGCCATCTTCATGTCTTTCTCACTGCTGTTTCTGATTCTGTCCCTGGCTGGCTGATGTCTAGGCACAATGATGTCAAAGGCCTGCCCTGGTGGTTTTTAACAGGCTCCTGGGAAATCCCTGAAATTGCATAGACAAAAAATAGCTTCAAGAAGTCCAATTAAATGGTGGCTTTCTGTTGATCTAGCCATCATCAAAGTGACAACGAAGAGGGCTTTTATCTGTTCCTTTTTTTAGGTAGAAGTAACCAAAAACAGTGACCAACAAATTCAGCCAAGTAGTAAGGTTTGTGGTTTTGTCCACTAGCCTGTCAACTGCAGGACATTATCATGGTGGTTGGTAAAAAAAGACTGTATTCCTCCCCTGACAAAAAACATGTAATATCAATCCTATGCTTTTAGTGTAGTTCTGTAAACAGGGCTTTCTCTTGATAAAAGGTTAGTTTAGCTTGCCATGAAATCTTTGCATACATCATGATTTGAGGTGTCATTAAAGATTAAACCTCCTAAATTTATTCAGGTGTTAAATTAACTTTCATTTTTGCCTCCAAAGATGAAAGAATAAATTCCCTTTTAAAATTAAGAAGGCTAGATAAGGAGGTAAATCACTACTGATATTTTCTGACTTGAATGTGGTTTTTTTTTTAATTAATAAGTCTTTCTTTAAAAATTAAAGTTCTAAATTTTGGTATTTAATGTTAGAGATGAGCACAAGCATTGAAGAAACAAGAGGAAGTCCAAAACCCACTTTGCCGTCAATGAAGCTGTAGTGATTAATCTCATATTCTCAGAATTCTGTTATCAAACCACAACTTGATTGCCTCCACCCTTTTTTTGTACTGAGTTATCAGGTCTGTCTGAATGACAAGTGATTGCTGTGCCAGACCTTTGATCAACCCTTCTTTATCCAAAGCATGCAAAGAAAATCAGAGGAAAGAGGCAACGTTTTTCTAGAAACTGCCACCTATAAACAACCATTGGCCACTTTGTCGAGTGGCATTTCTTCCTTTAAGTCAACCCATTTCAGAAGAAAACAGGAGAAATTTGTCAGGTAGTGCAGCAACATGAATCTGAAAAGTAACTACTTTTCATCAGAGGCTATTTGCAACAAAATTGTAATGAGACAGGGCCAAGTCCCTGCATCTCCGAACTCTGCTGCCTGTTCCAATACTCTAATTGACTCATTAAGTCTGACCACACAGGGCTTGTCATCAATTCCAGAGAGACCTTAGTGAGTGCACCTGAGTGATGCTCCTCTCCCAAAACATGAGGAAGGGCAATGCACTCACGACCAGTGCTCACTACTTAGTACTGCATCAGGCTGGAGGCAGAATGGCAAAGTGTTCATGAACTGAAGAAACACTCACAGTTCAAAAAAGACATTCCCTGTCCTCTCCAGGAAAAGACAGATGCTTAGATGAAAGCATTGCACAGGATACATATTTGACTATACCAAGACACAGCTAGATGGAATGCCTTACTAGGAAATTTGCTTAGAGTAGACCTAGCTTAAAATATAACTCATTGGTGATACAACACTGATTCCCTACAGGCTGTTGAAGCAAGATGGAAAGCTCCCATGGCTGTAAAGTGATACCAAAGACTGGCTACCGTTCCAAACGCTAAAAAGACCATGCAAACATTTAGAAAAAAACAGCAGCTGAGGATGAATTTTGATCAGGACTAGATTCTTACTTTTATTTGTAAGACACAGGGAGTAGGAACGTGTGTGGAGTCGCACCATACCACAGGGAGTTTAAGGAGGCATCCTGCTGTGGCAGACTTCTACTTCCCCATACAGAGAAAGGTGGGTAATGCCATGCTATGCTTCCCTGAGTTGAGCTGAGTCAGCGATAAACTAGATCTGACTGCTACTGCAGAGAGAGAGAGACAGCTTTTTTCTCCATCCTTATTTCTCAGCTATGTTTGGGGGAGTCATTGCCACGCTAGGTTTCCTACTGAACAATCCTACTATTCTTTCCTGGGTGTTTGGAAAGTGACTTCTTGCTAGCCCTACCTGGAGGCTTGTGTTTTACCTCCTTCTTTTTTTCCCAAAACAATCCCTATTGGGAGTTCCAATTTGGTGAGAATGTACTTATCCAAATTAAAATAATTCTTTTACACCTTCTGATCTGGCAGGTCTCAAAATCCTTTCCACAGCACAGAAGATACTTTAAGGCATTGCATCCAAGTTTGTTTCTGTTTTAATTCTCCATCCATTATCACGTTGCTGCAGTGCAAAACATCAGGGAAGACACAGTCCTTTCTCCAAGGTATCTAACATGGACGGGTATGTGACAGACTGGGCATCCAACATCAGTCTTCCAGAATGTGGTACAAGCAGTCTTTCCCCATGGATTTCGTAATGCTAAGCAGATATAGTTCTTTTTCTGGAGGCAAAGGTGAAGGATGTTGCTATCGATAAAAGACAGGTTGTTATGGATCATCTGCTACATTGATGTTGACCAAATAGAAACTTCAGACGTTGCAACAGCCACTGTTTCTGTAATTTACCTCTCCCATGCTGCCATCACATGTGTGGATCTCTGTTCCCCAGTGTGTCACAGTTTGAATACTTAGGTTTCTGAGCTCCATGTTGGTATATTTAAAGTGGAATCAAACTGAAAGTTCTTTTAACTACGTATTAAACACATGAAATAATTTACATAGATATACCCAGATACATAATAGCGGCATAGTGTATAACAAAGCATGGTATATTTCCTTTGTAGCATGTAAAAGAATCTTGCATGCAAAACTTGTAAACCACTACCATCTCAAGTCATCTAATTTACTTCATTTTCCTCTATCTACAACATAGCTGCTTATGTCCCACACGATGTGTGTAGGGTGCCTATTGCTGCTCAGTCACGCTTGGGGTTGGTGCAGAATCTTTCCTTTTTCTGGAGAAATGAGATAACTTAAATGCAAATGAGAGAGTCAACTACCCAGCTGGGCCTATGAGCATCATTAAAGCATCCTATGGCTTTGATAGTTGTGTACTGATGTGTATTGTACATATGCTGATACAAGGTTTTGGTCTGATAAACTTGCAAAAATCAATAGAATTTTTTCTTTTTTTCTTTTGAGGTTCCCAGGCTACTAAAAGCATATTGCTTTGACAGTATTCTGGTGACACTTTAGAATAAGTTTTTGATTTTTAGTGGTATAGATTTTATCACATAGCTTTCAAGCAGCTAGCAATAGCTGGGCATTAACATTTGTGTTCAAATGACTAGAGAAAAGTTCTTTCTAATATTGCTTGTTTATCTTAATAAGGATGCTGTTGAAATATGAATATTTTCTAAATTGCTGAGCACTTGGAGGTGAAAAAGTTTAGAGCTTCTTGGAGTCTGCTCATGCAGCCCAACAGGCTGACAGACTGCATGAAATCTTATGGCACCCTCATTCAGTACCCTGAGCTATCAATAGATTATCAAACACACGGGGTGAGATTTTTCATCTCTTAAAATGAGAGTGTTCTGTACCTACCTCTGTGCCCAGTTCACAAGGGATATAATTCCGCAACAGTCCTGCATATGCAACCTTACACTTTAGAAAAAGTTGTAGAAATTGTTGCTTTTAGCCTGCGAGTAGCCTGGCTCCGTTCCCAGTATCTGGCAATATGGTAGCTGTCACATCTGCACTTATCTCAGTTTCATGACCTCTTTAGACATGGAAATGCTTTGTCAGATATCACTTTTCTTTGGAGAGAGTTTCTAGGGAGAATCAGATGCAAACAAGTACAAAGTCAGCCTGCTGAGAAGGGGCAAACGCAAAAAACTGAGAGCATGCATTACTTCAACAGTACATTGTCAACACACAATCCCAGTAAGTCTAGTATGTTGACAGACAGAAAGTCCCTTTCAGTTATCAGAGAATTGATCAATTATTTTTCAAGAACTGAGAAACTACTGAACTGCATGATATTCTGCAAGAAAAAACAGCACTTAACCTGAGGATAATGTGTGAAAAAGTGTCTGTAAGTGAACAGAGTCTGACAGACTACAGGAGAATAAATACTGAGGTAAAAAGGGAAATTTCTGGATCACAACTCATTTAAGACACAAGAAGTAAACACGATGCTGAAGCAATACATCAAACATTCAGGATACACAACTCAGTCCAGAATATTGTATATTTTGGGTCCTGACTGGAAACCAGGTTTTGCTAAGTCTTCTGAAAGATTTTTTATGGCAGTAATTAGCTGAAAAATGAAAGCATTATTTTTGCATCTGCATTTATTGACTTCTGAGATTGAATGCTGAAACCCACAACATCACATTGTAGAGGAGCTGGCCAGTAGAACAAAAAGCCTTTGGCTTCTGGCATGATAGACTATATAGAAGTAGTTATTAGCTAATGACTTAGATTGCAAAACAGTATTTTATTATACAGTTTTCCATATCTCTCCTAGCTACAAGACCAGTTCAGTTTCTAGCCTTTGTGAAAGCATTTAGGAGCACTTTATCAGCCAAGTCAACATGAAAGGTCTTGCATCCCTGTCTGAGGCACTGCCACTCTTTCTTGGGCCGTACTGGAAAATGAGTCAGAGAAAAGGTCCAGGTTTAAAATAGCAATAAACAAAAAGCAGCTGCTGATTTTTTAAATGTGCTTTGCATGAAAGTCCAGCAGAGAAACAGTGGCAACACAGAATTTTTTACGCCAAGAGATATGGAAAAGATATACCTGGTAAAACTAAGGGAAAAGCACCCTCTGGTAACTCCTTTAACAGCAATCTGTTGAAGTGCTTTTTTAATCCAGAGAGTGTCTCTTGCATCTGGAGATGATGGTGTTAATGCCCAAAAACTAGTATACCGTGTAGTATCAACAGTAAAACTCATTATGTGGCAGCACACATTTCCATGTGAGGTCACCTTAATTCTCCCATTAGATGCATATGATGTCCAGTTGGAAGTTTGATGTGCTGGCACTTTGTAAGTTGAGAAGGACAAAAAAGATGGGCAAGTGAAGGAAAGGAAATATGTAAAAAAAACCTCAACCCAAAACTCGACTGATAAACAACAATCTTTCCAACATAAATCAGTTTGGAATAAACTACTGAAATCTTATGTTGGCGGCATGAAAAGTGAAAAGCAGTGGCTCAAAACATTACCATTTTATGGCTGTTTCTCCTAGTTTGTGTTTTAAGATGTTCTCAATCACATTTTTGTTAAAATCTTTTTTTAAATAAACTTTTTGCAAGTGAAAATTCCACTCAAAGACTCTTAATAGCTCTGTCAGTGCAATGCTAGCTTGAGAGTTTGACACATTTGGCGATAAGGATGAATATGAAAACAGGGTCCTCACTATGGGCTACTTCTGCCTCTTAGTGAGATTTGTGAGGCTGAGAAGGGTTCCTAAGAGCATTAGGGATATGTGAAAGAAGAAAGACAGGGGATTAGCCGCAGAGAAAGCAAGGCTAAGGTTTGTCAAGAAATGAAGCAGACGACTCTCGAGAAGACTGCCAAGCTGGGTATAATTCTGACAGAGAAGGGCATAAGCAGGAATTTAAGAAGTGAATCGCTGTTTCCCCCCTCCCAGCCCAGCTGATAAACCAAAAAAATGAGCAGCTTTAAAATTAAACTATGCTGCCAAGGAAGGACCTGAACTGGGAACAACTCTTAGGCTTCATATAAATCTTCTTAAGACCTTAGCAGAGAGTAGAACTTAAAAGGTTGGATTTATTATATGTGAGATTTTTTTCCCCCCACTTGGATCCTGAGCTGCCTCAGGCCCGAAAAACTTAACTCTTCAAGGAGAGTATCGGGCAGGTGGAAAGGTATGAAAATGATCATAATATCCAGTATCCTTTAAAAAACAAGTAGTTGAATTGTTCAACATGCTTGAAGTAATGAATATGCCTTAAGCTTTAGTGAGTTAGGATGTTTATTAGTTCATGAGTTAGATATTTGTCTACTATACCTTGTTTCTGCCTTTTGCAATACTACTACATCAATTCTATGATGGCACAATCAAAGGCAGAAAGGTGCGAGAAAGAAGAGTTCTTTTTTGGTATGAAAACAGCAAATTCAGGGTGAAAGTCAAAAACATTTCTAGTATAATTACCTTAAAATAATTCTTTCTCCTTGACATTAGAAAGGTAAGCTGTGCTCTGATAGACCCACTTATAGTAAAGGAATAGACACGCCATTATAGATACAAGGTAGAGCAGCCCCCATCTACCCTAACACCTCCTGGGAGTATGTCCAGAAACTACCACCCCCACTCACAGCACTGCTGGCTCAAAGCATATTAAATGGATACAGAATTTAGCCCGCGTTCAATAATGAATTTTACAATTAATATCACCTGTGTGTTTTCCAAAAATGTAGCTGTTGTTTTTATTTAACAAAACCATGCATATCTCTGTATGTATGAAAAAGAGAGAGAGAATGAACTACCTTCCATCATTAACAGAAACTGCAAGTTAAAGAATGGTTGCTTGTATCCCCAGAGGCTTGTCCTATTTAAAATTTGACTCCTGGACATTTAACTATGGAAACAGCACTGGAGAATGCTGATGTTCTGTCACTCTTAAACACCAAATGGTTGAAGTTTGGGAGCTTATGAAAGCAACTGTTTCCTGCCTCACCCCACAAAAGCATGTTCTGAACCTTACTGAGGTGAAAATATTGCTTGTTTTTTTCAGGGGCCTCATCAGCGTCAGAAGAAAGGAAGGGGTAGAAAAGGGCTCTGGCTTTGCAGGGCTCTTCTAGCCCCCCCCTCCAGCTCCAAGTTATCTCAGACTTCAAGTGATGTAGATTAATCTCTAGACAAAAACGAAATGAAGCAGCCTGCCAAATCAGTAAGATTCGTAGAAATAACATTCCCTTATACTGAAGTAATGATCACATTTTTTATAAACCTAGCTGTTGAACAGTCAGCCCCAAGCACATAAAGATTTCAGAGGCCTCCAGAGCTCCTGCAACAGAGAGAAGACATGTATGTTGTCCCCATTTTAACTGCAGTACCACGAAGGAAGGGGCCAAGTTGGTGTTTAAAGCAAACATTTTGGAGGCTTAATAAAACCCCACTTTGCATAGATCTGCTCCTTATGGTGGTGTCGCTTACATTCTATATTGTTGTTAAGAAAACTGTGCTTCCCTTGGAAAAGAAACACTGGGAAATGAGACAACAAGCTCTGAAAAAAATGTTGTTTCCCACTTCTTCATTGGACCGGGTGCTGTGTTCAACCAAGGATCACATTTCTGTGACTGTAAAAGAGCTCTTTCTTATGCTACTAAATTCTTCAGTGCTGGTTCAGTAATACAGTGAAGAAAGTGATGCAGAAGCCTGAGACTGACAGCTATTTAGATGCTTCTGGTTGAGAATATTGCCTTCAATAAACCCCTTCACGCTCATATGTTGCTGACCTGTGAGCCATTCCTCTGACTTCCACTGACTAGTCTTTTTCTACTTATAGATCTGTTTTCCAAATTCAGTAAGTTTTTACTGGAAGCTTAGAGTCTTTGCTATGATATTCCTGGTGCAGTAATACAAACATAATTCAATGGACTTTTTTGAAATTAATGTTTAATGAATAATCATTGCATTGTGTATTAATTCATAGCACAAGCAATATGTTAACATAGACAACGCTAAAAGAGTGGGGGAAGATGTAAGTTGTTCTGTTGTAAAGAAGTTGAAGATATCTGTAACAAAACCATACTTGTACCATATTTGTTTTAGTTCCTCTCTCCTTTCTCTGGTTTGTATTTGCTTCAACTACTATCAATCAACCTTACTCATAACTCAGTATAACCCACATCTATCTATTTCCAAGAAATGTAGGCAATAGAACATTTTTTCCAACAAGTTTTACATCACAATAAAAAGGAAGAATGGGAATGGAACTGCTGCTTTGCAGTAAGACAGTGGGAAGGTAAGGAAAGGGCAGCAGAAATTAAACTACTCTCTGAGGTTTCAAGTCAGATTTCTTCCTAAACTCCTAAAAACCCACTCCAGACCTACCAGTGCACTTGTCAGAAGTGGCCTAATACTTTCTAGGTCTGTTGTCCTAAAGCTAATTCTATATGAGCATTAGGGCAATTATGGGAATGTACTGGTAACAACTGAAAGCTCACAGTGAGTTCAGACAAATGAGGAAAGATATAGGGAAAGGAAAAAACAACCTTCTAAATATTCTCTTGAAGCACTACTCCTGTATGGCATTATTTTTACCTTTGACTCTCTGGAGCTTCAAGAAGCAAACACCATCTGCTAAAAGCATAAATAGAGCAGGGAAATAAAACTGTATCTGGAAAACAAAGCCCTCTTCTGTAGCTGTGCATGTCTTTAAACAGCTTCTATAATGCTTTCAGCTTCCCCTTAACATAATTTCCATATTAATTCCACGCAACAACTGACTGCTCAGTAGAGCTCACAGTCATTCTTTGCTACCTTTTACTTATCACTTAAATAAAAAAAAAAATGAACTGCTATTTTTATTTTTTTTCCAAGGAGTTACAAGTCATCACAGCGGTAGATAGCCTGTACTTGCCATTTTTTGGATGCATGCTTTCCCTCTCTTTGGGAGAAAGGTCCTTTCTCAGGCAAAGTGGAAGTATATGGCATACTGCCTATATTTATTGACTGATGATGTTGTATATACTTACAGAGGTAAAGTTTAACAAATAAAAATTACAAGATATATTTCTTACACCTAAGGCAAACGATGGAGAAGTAGTCAGAGAATTAAAAGTTTCCTTTATGTTAAGAATAGAAAACCCACAGTCAGTTCTCTGGTGCTCACTGACCTATGATAATTGAACTGGCATATGGTGATACTTTTGCCTCAAAGGGTTATTCTTGAATGCCACATGAAATTGCTGTGGCAAACTATAGATAGCCTAGAAATGCCCCAAAGCCTGCTATGTACACCAGTCCACACACACACTGCTATTCACTCCAAGCTACACCAAACTCGAAAGGCCAATCTGATCCACTCTTTCCCTCCCCTTGCCCTTTTTAATACTCTGTTGCTTTCTTAGTCTACTGATTGTTTTCTTGACGCGCTTTATTCCTTCCCCGAGCCTGTCTGTTATTCTCCAACATTGTTCCCTTACCAGTAATACCTGAAGGTACGCTGATCAGCACTGCTTTGGTATTATGTGCTGTTTTTTCCTTAGTAGAGGTTTTGAGACTTTTTTTACTCGTTTCCTTTCTCTTCTCTCCCCCTTCACTGACCCTGTTTATCTACCCCTCACCGATTTCAGTTTGAGAAGGAAATCCATAAGATAGCACGATCTCCCATTTTCTCTTCCTGAATCCTGCCTGAAACAGCAAGCACTAGCATAACATGGAAAACAATGTTATAACCCTGTTTTTCTCGGGTTCTTTTTCTTTTATCTTTGCTATTTACAGAAGTCTGAGACATGCTCTAAGCTAATGTTGCCATGGTGTTGTCTCAGATTGGGTCTGGCATCCTCCCAAGGAGGTGTGTGGGTAGCTCTTTTCCTGAAGTTTAAAGGTGCACCATTGACATTTTTCTCTCTCATGGCCATTTCAAATGAGTAGAGAAGAACAACCAAACCATCAAACAGATTTCACTGAGCAGGGGTCAATCCAACATCCGCCTTGTGTACATTGTGCCTGGGTAAACACTGATATATTCAGCACTGATATATTCTGATGCTGCCATTATCATTTCATGTATTTTATAAACAAAGAACTCATAGATAAGAATCCAGGGATTAGCTGGGCATATGGATTTGTTTTTTCTTTTTGATGCAGGTGGTTAATCCTCCTGAAGATGGTTCTGAATTTTTTCTTTAGCTGATCCTTCTCACCTCTACTTAACCAACATACATTTTCACAGAAATGTTGTTCACATTCCCTACCCTGGAATTTTAGAATTTCTGCATTTTTTTAGACATAATTCTTTATCAAAATATTGTATTAATGCAAATACTTTAACAGTTTACAGCACTCTTACCGAGTACTTACTTTTTTTGGTAACATATTAAGTTCTCAAAAGCTGTTGTAACCATTTTAATTTATGAAAAAACCTAGGGTTTTCAATCCTATTTTCTGAAATCAAGGAGTGCTTCACTTAATATTTTTGATAAAACTAGATTTTAACAGAACCATATCTAGGTTGTAGTGCTTGTTAAAATATGTCAAAATAAAAGTCTAGCAAAGACAAGATAATAACCAAACCTTTGCTGTATAATATTATCCACTCCCTTATGGCTTGTGCATTAAAATATCTGCCTATTTTTGTTATTCGATCCAATTATGCAATAGCTTCCTAGGAAATGTTTTTCTCTGAGTAAATTGTTATGGAAAGCCATTGTTTGCTATCACCAGCATTTCTGTCCTCAGTGCTGTTTTATATTCTTGCCTATAAACAGAATTTATAACTGGAATAATATAAGGGTATCTTGCTATGAAAAAACATGTCCTAATCTTAGAACTGATATTTTAATCTCAATTGCACCTGAAAAAAATGGCAGACTTCTGGTATTATATTTGAATTCTGCTGTTTTAACTTTTGACCCTTGTGTTTAAACATTAGCTGTCTTACCTGACTATAGCGATCTCAGGCTTAGCAAAAAAAGAGAATGGTTTTAATGGGATTTGAATGTTTGAACTTCTTTTTTTTAAAAAGGTCTGTCTGCAAAAAGGGAAAAAATGTATTTTTCATATTAATGAAAGTAAGGATTTAACAATTCTGAGGGCTGTAAACATCACTTTTAAAGCTGCTGGTAGGGAAGATGATATAGTTACAACCTCCTCCCTGCATTTTTATTGATAAGGAGATGGGTGGGAGTGAAACACTACAAATCTTGCAGGCTTCTGCTGATTTTTACTAATGTCAGAAGTTATGTTAATTTTACATTAGCTCACTTCTAGCTTTTGTGCACTTCAGTATTTTCACTGAATGCTGTTGCTGGAGATGACTGGCAGCAGACATGCTCTTACCCATCTTCTTTCTCTGCCATAGTCCCTCTCCTGTATGTTTTTTTTTAAGAATTTTGGCAAGTTAGCTCATCGAGGAGTATTCTGTAAGCCAAGTATTGGGCTGGGTATGAGCATTCAGAATTAAATTGAGGAGTTCCCAAATCACCCACCTCTAAAGGCAGGCTTTAATCCCAGAGAAGACGACTCACTCACTTTCATTTTGTTGCAGTCCCTACTGGGTTAAGCAGCTGTGTTCAATAGGAACTGCATTTCCCCAGAGAGAGGGAAATGCAACCCTCTCAGATGCAGCTGCTCTCAGAGGCTTTTTTGACCAATTTAAGGTCCTACATAAAGATAAAACAGAAATTGTGGCAGTTGTCTCTACATAGTGTAGAGAACTTGGGTGGGTTTTATCATGTTCAGATCCAGGGAGGAACTTAATCTGTATTGGAGCCTGCAGCAATGGACAAAACAAGACAGAAACTTTGCAGACAGACTATTGAAAGAAAATAAGAGAAAAACACATGGAGAAGACAAGTGTTTGCTCAATAGCTTATGGTGAAATGAAACGTAAAACCTGTTCGTATGTACAAATAGCCTGGAAATGGGATGGCTGCTGGTGGACACCTCTTCTTGCATGGGCATTCAGTATAAAAGGTTGAACTGCTTTAAACATTTAATTTTTCAAATGGCAAGTTTACAGAAATGAAACCAAACCAAAAGAATAATATAAGCATGGAAAAGATTACATGAAGTTATTGAATTACTTATTATTAGTTTCCCAAAATCTTTTAATCTCTTTACAACCTGCATTGCCTGACCACATAACACTGTGATGCCAGAGCTGAAAAGGTTTTCAGTAAGTTTTAAAAGATTTTGTTGTTTTACAAAGCAAAACCGCAGGAGTGTACTAGGTGTAGGTGGCAAGGTGCTGGCAACAGGGGGGGAGGCTGCAGGGGTGGCCTCTGTGGGAAGAGACTAGGGGCTCCTCCGTGTTGGACACAGCCAGTTCCAGTCAGCTCCAAAATGAAAGGAAACACATTTTACTTCTCATGGCATTATAATCAGAGTGATGAAAGCTTGCTAATGGGTCTATGATTTTAAAGGAAACAAACTTCTATCTACCCAGAAAAGACTAAAGAACTCCATTGGTCCTCAGAAATTATTATGAAGGGAAAATCAAAGAATCAGATGTTCAACTCAAAGTATTGGTACTTGTCTTACTTCCAGTTGCCCAAGTCTAGCCAAGACATTTCTACCCTATTTTGCAATCAATTGAAGAACTCCCAATTCGGGTTCCAGGAATTATTATCTGCAGTAATTACTATTGTAAAGTTAAACACAACTTTTCAAAACCCAAAGCTTTGTTCTGATTGCAATTTTTTGTTCAAAGCTCACAGTTGCATTTTCATTTCTATATATCCAGTTTTAATTGCCTACATTCAGCTTTGATAGTCAGTTTAGCAGACAAAATGTCCACACTTAAAAATCAGAGCTATCTCAAATTCTACCAAAACAAAAATTACAAACAAGATTAAGAGTCCAACTCTATATTTTTGCATTCACACAAGTAGTTGGCTGGTTTTAGTGGCGCTTCTCATAGAATTAAGAATCTCATGACTTGGATATTATGGGTCACAATGATGTCAGCTCATTTAAAATGCAGGTGAGGAAACTGAAACATTTTCCAAACTTCTTTTAGAAAGTAATATTTTCTAAGATGCATTTTAACTGTGTTATCTTTGTTACTTCCTGGAGTTAAAAATGTGTTAAAAATGTGACAGCCCAAAAGTACAAGTCCTTGTCACTTTTCTATTGTCCAGTAATCTTAAGTATTTTTAATTAAAATATAATAGTATTCAGTTCATCAGGAATAATTAGTCTGCAGCTATAAACATAAATCTGTTATATAGTCCATAATGAAAAAATATTTTGAAACTGTGTGAAATATGAGCACTGCACACTGCAGAGCAGTGTTTAACCACTTAGTCTTTCCAAAAGAACAGTAAATGGGCTATTTTGTTGTCATGCATATCAGGTTTTTTTCTTTTTTCTTTGATAAGCATGTGTCTGTGTCAGTGGTTGTGTTAAAGATGGCATGGAATTATGTCTTTTGTATTGGACAGCAATCTTTGTGATGCTCCTTAGTTTATGGGGGAGTTATTTCTGTGGTCTTTAGTTCCAGAATAAGATATCTGTCAGAAAGAATTCCAGTCCTGGTCTGTGTATAGCTACACCCCTTACCCTGCTTTGTGTCTCATCTGAAGCAACTGCTTTCTACTCCTCCATACACGCAGGTTTCTTTCCTATGGAACCATAGAAAGAGGGGTAAGTGGGGCTTTCCACACGCATCTTACCCCGGTGTGAAGGCAGGATGTTATCAGGACACAGAAGCTCCCACGCGCTTTGTGCTCACCACTCTGGATATAGCCTTGGGTATCTAAGCACTGCAGATAAGTGCCGAGACCTTGAAGTTGATTTGATATTCTGTGGGAAGCAATTGTAAAGAGCAAAGGACGGGCTTAATGTGCTCCCGGTAGCAGTGCTGCCGAGGAGACGTGCAGTTGCATTCTCTATTAGCTGGAGTTTCCCAAGTGTTCTGCTGCTTGGGAGAAAAAAATTCAAGGCCTCAGAGAAATAATGTCCTTTTAGGAAATGTGTACACAGGCACACAGCAGCAATACAGCCAGAAGACTTGGTCAAGGGGAAATTTCTTGTATTTTTCCACTAACCACAATTTTTTTCTGCTGAACCTTCATCTTTTTAATGTAACCTTGTATTATTTGACTTTAAAAAAATGCAGTGACCAAACTCTCTATGTTTTCTGCTTACCATTTCAAATTGTTTCTAGTTAAATCTTTGGAAACATCAGAAGAAGACTGAAATGTCTGATGCAATTAATAGGTAAAGTTATGGGTGGTTGTTTTCATCTAAGAGTGATGTCATTGTTACCCGTGTAATTGTTTTGCAGTGTGTGCTCCTTGGAGAGCTACAAATGGGTATACACACACTGCCCAGCAGGATCACAAGGAATAACGAATGAATCTCAGAGGAGCTGAACGAGGGCCCTTCACAGCATCATGATATATTAGGTAATTTCTCATTTTCACTATTATTTTCGCAAATTCTTGACATAAACCCAAACAAATCCATAGAAGTAACTACAAGGCAGTTCTACCAAAGTCATTCCAATACCCAGTTTTTCCTTCTGTGTTTTCTTTCTCCTGACAGCAAACTAAAATAACCCCAAACCCATTATGTCATAAGAATGCACTCAGCCCTGCTACCAGCGTGGTGGTTAGAGGAAGGGAGGGCAGCAGTGAACAGAAGAAATTGTAGGTGATTTGAGATATAAAACTCTAGCCTATTTATTTAGCATGTATATGCAGAACAAATGCCTTTTCTACATTTGAAAGCATAGAACACGTCATTTTTAAGTTACAGAAATATAACTGTTGAGTTACTGTACTTGTAATCTCCAACCAAGGTGAAAAATGTGTTGGAGATAGAAGACAAGTTTTGATTGCCAGTCTGGAAAAAAAAAAACACCACAACAAAAAAATCCCTATTAACAAGTGTTACAGTTCTTACAGGCCAGAAATATCTGCATTTATATTTATAATGATTGCCTTTGGGTTAGAGAAAAACAAACCTGCACTCCTTAGCTAATATAATGTTGCTGTTCAGCCTGTCAAAGTTCACTACATTGACCAGCAGGCTATTTGGTATTGAACCTGCAGCAAATCAAGCTCAGAAATCAAGAGTTTTATCTACCGGGTGACAAATGGTAATGGAAAGGAAGAGGATCAGACAACCCTCAGAAGAAAAGTATCTGACACAGAGAGCCCAGGCAGCAGTGACATGTTGGCAAACATATGCTTGCAGCGAAAGTGAATTGAAGAACTTAGCTGCAAAATTCTTCATTCATTCCTCAAAAATGTCATAGAAATATAATTTAGCTTAATAATGTGTGGATTTTTTCTTTTGCAGTTTTCATCAGTCTATAGAGAACAGATTTTAGAACACTATTCTGTCCTACATTTTCTCATTTTGCTTTCTATTATAGAAAATCAAACTACAGTCTTGTTTCTACCACCCACTCTCTCCTGAAACATTGTGTACATCCATTAATCCTGACATCATGGTCATGTCTCAGTTTTGTATTTATAAGGAAGCTATTAATACATTCACATTCCTCAAAAGAGCATTTGTAGCTTACCTTCATTCTCCCTTTGCACTTACCTACGCATTTTCTTCAAGTTCCTTTGAGTCTTGCTAGCTTCTCACTGAGATCACCTAAAGCAGAGATAGGTAGAGATAAAACATACCCTGTTATTAAATAATTCTTCATAATAAAATAATCCAGAATAGTGGTACAGAAATTGACTTCTCCTGTCAGTCAGAAGATCATGAGGTGACTGAAAATGAGAGGATACATGATAAGAAGGAAAAAAAACCCAAAACCCAGAACTCTGAGGTAATGAAAACTTCCACCTGCTGGATTCGGACGGTGCTCACGCTATTTGGTATTCACTGTCTTGTCTCACACTTCTGCTCCATGCTGTCAGCCAGTAGCTCCTTTGCTCAAAGGTTTTCTTTTTTTCCCCAGCTGTTAATCTGTGAAAAGACCTCCATGCTGCAACATTTTCATTAATCTCAGCACTAACTTCATAATACTAAAAAGTTCATAATATGAAAAGGGAAGAATCTAGTAATAATGTTTTTAAAAAAAATCTTGAATATGGGCAAGGCTCATAAGCTTCTTGCTCAATGACTAAAGTAGTTTCCAGAGTTATGTGAATACATATTAATTTTTGCCACAGATGTTGGGGGAACACCTGCAGTTAGAATGACTCCCACATATTACAAAACCAAAATAAGTAGAAAGGTGTTGGTTTTGTATGGCTTTGATTGTGCGTTGTGGTTGGTAGCTTCAAGGAATGACTGAGAGATGTGATACCATCATGGCCTCGGCATAACGACGGTGGTGTTACTTAGTAGGAGTTACCCAAGTGAAAGTTGAGTACAGAGGTCATTCGCTATTTGTAGAAATGTATACACAGAGACAGGTGAGCAAAAAATGTTTCCCACATAATTTAAAAACCATAACATTCTATAATTAAAGGCGTAAGGCAATGTTTTGAGAACTCACTCATGGTGCATGGGAGTGAAGAAAAGGTGCAGTAAAACAAGAAGTAGCTTTTGGCAAAAGAGAATGTGATTGCTGTTGGTGACAAAAATTTTGGTGAAAATTATTGCAACCTGCCATGTTTCTACTTTAATGTCATCATTTCATGTATGACACTGAGGACAAAGAAACATGTTGCCCTTAAACTGTTTCTTTGATTCGCTTTCATTGCAATTCACGTTTTCTCTGTGGTAACCAGTCAGACATTAGAAGATACATTCTCTCACTATCATCTGCACAGAGTCTTAGGGGAACATTTCTTTTGAGAAACATGGTGGAGAGACAGGCTGCACTTCTTTGGGTTTTTTTCACTATGAAAACTATGGGACTTGTGATCCCTTTCCAGGAAATAGTCTGCATTATTTTAGAAAACACATTTAATGGCAATACTTAACAAAAAACAAATGCACACTTTCTAGTTCAGCAAAACCAGCACAAAATGGATTATTTTGTTGGAAGATGACATGGCATTTCCTCCCTTTTGTTTCTCTGTAAATATCGTGCTAAACTATTAAGGATGTAAGGTAGCTGAGATGATGGTAAGTGGATCTGATTGCATTATGATGGGGGAAAAAAACATGCAAATTGTAATCATCTCTGACTTCAAGGCTTTCAGAATGTCTCTGTTTGTTTGTTTGTTTGAAGACATTTCTCTTCCTTGTCCCCATCCTTGTAGCCTTTTCAGCTAGGGTTAAGGAGCAACTGTATTACTCTATTAGCACAAGCCAGAGCTCCGCCTTCTGTGCTAGTATCTTGCTACACTGCTGTTTGTGCTGTTAATCAAATCCAAAAGCAGGCGCTTTGTTGCCAGAGTTGGACTGGCTTTTTATCCTGAGTCTTGCGGCATTTGTTGTTTCTACTTCAAAGCCCCACACCGTCAAGAGGGAGCTCTGTGGGACGGGATCATGCCGATTTCTCCGGTGTGGGTGGTGGCACCGTGTCAGGCTGGTGGCAGGGAGCAGTGCTGCCCTGCGATGTACGCAAGCCCCGGCAATTTCAGCCTCTGACCTATGGAATAGGGTCATTTTCCAATGCGCGGCAACGCTGTAACTCCTTCCCCCAGGAGCAGCTGTCCACAGATACAACAGTCCTAAGGCTCTTCAAAACCTGAGCACTCCTCCCTTATTACTATGCTTGAGATTCCGGACCTCATTAGTGCCCGCAGGGTGTGAGCCAAAATCTCTCGAGCAGAGGTAGCTGCTCAGAGGCACTGACTGTAGGTGTGATCACCGGAGCCTCATAGTTTTTAATCTGGGCCGTTTGCTCATCTCTGCCTAAGAGACAAATATGTTTATTAATAAAGCTATATGAATAGAGGAACGAAGAATGACACTGACATTAAAATGAACAACATAATATAAAGGCAACTTTTTCCAGCCCTCTAAGTAGAATTGCATTAGTCAGAATTTATAGCAGTACAGGTTTCTGTTTTATTACAACAAGCATTAGTATGAGTGCCTGCACACTGTACATTTGTAAAACAACATCATCTTCAAGGGTGCACCATTATACTCTAAGTGCTAGTATTATTTTAAAAGAAACCGTATTGCTTTTAACATATTCATTATGTATAGAAGTCATAATGAGAGACAGAGCTTTGTTTGCTAATATGCCTCCTGTATTTTCACAGAGCAGAATTTTAAATATTTACAGCAATAAGTGTTTATGTTCAGGAATTTTGCTTTGACAATGCAAATTCCTTAAATAAGGTTGAAAGACACTAGCTCAGAGCCTAGAAGTAAAATGCAGTTGTCTTATAGCCTTAGCTTTTGTTGTACCTTACATGAATCTACCAAATGGTATCTGTTTTCACCATCCTGTGTTTGTTTCTCTGATCCCCGTCTAAAAAATTACTAACCCAACAAAGCCTCTCACCAGTGTGGCAGTGAAATGATTGGTGCCTATTCATGGAAAATGCCTTAAAGCTGTAACTGTCCAAACGTGTACTGAGTATCAGATTTGTAATCCCACTCTGCTGACAGCTTAACTGTTGCTTCCGAAAAGGAGTTTGCAGCACAGAGAGAAGGAAAAGGCCTCACACCAATCTGCACAATCCTACATTATTTACTACCTATCTGTACAGCACAGCTTCAGCTGGCAGGGAGAATTAGGGCTGAGAATGAGAGACGTGTACCGCTGCTGTGAGAAATGTAAATAAGATTAGAGTTGCCAGTCCCTGCTGAGAGGTAAATTTCTTTTCCAGAAGCTGAACGCACCTTTTCTTTGAAACAGCATCTTTGTTCGTGGGAACTGCTAGCCTGCATCCATCTGCCGCATTTAAACCCTGGACCTTGTAAATAATCTCTGCTCATTGAGCGCAGCTATGACAAAAAATGTAATGTCTTCTTGGTCTACATGTCTAGGAGCTAATCTTCCCTTGGCAGTGAACTTGTGGTCTGTCAGCCTGAGTTCCTTTTCATTTATATACTTATTTTGTTCAGCGCGGATGAGGGTGAAGAGGGGAAACACAAGGGGGAATTGACGGAGTAAACAAACTGTACCTAACAGACGGGGTGATCAGCTTGCGAGTGTAGATAAAAGCCATCTTCTGCTACAGCTCTCCTGGTGCACTATCGCTGTTCCTGCATTGCTGACGGGATTCATGAGCTAGCAGGTGAACCAGGTTTTGGACATACCAGTACAATCTGGGTGGGACGAATGTTCGAGTTGACAGAGCTATCGTGACTGGCCGATTGAAGGCACTACCTATTTGAGGATGGGATTGTAGAGCTAAAATTTACTACGGGTACCCATGGCCATAATCCAATATGCTCTGCAAGTGGTTAATGTTGAAGGCTGCTCAGACTTCAGCTAAATCAGAAAATTCTTGGCCAAAGGGCATAATATAGTAGTTCTCTGGTAAATGCAAGTTTTTCTGTTTTGGGTTTTAACACAGGGTGTACCTTTCTTTCTTTTCCATGAAGAACAGCATGTTTTCAAGCAATCTAAGAGATCATCACTCTCCTGAAATACAACATCATGCTGAAGCTGTTATGCTGAACCTGAAATGTAATAAATGGACTCAGTTTGCTGACATTTAAAGAAAGATAGAGTGTCTCTCTTCAGGCTTTTTGGGAAAAGAGGGTTTGTAATGGCCTCCCAAGACGCTTGTTTGAGGAAAGTTTGTATTTGAAAGTCAGGCATGCCAAACCCATTTTACACGATTAAGACTGACTTACAGATACCTGAATTATCAATCAATGCAATGGGAATCTATACTCTGCAGCCTGTCGAACAATTGGCCTTTACCACAGAAGCAAGAATCGAAGGAAAGGAGAGAAAATAACCAATGGTTGTTGTAAGCAATCTCTACTGGTAACACTTTTTTTCTCAGTGAGCCTTTGGGGAAACTAATAAACTGTGAGACTTTGCAGCGAATTCCGCCCTAGTGGTGTCGAATACCTAGACCAGAGCTCGCCACCTCTCCTGCCATGTGCTCTGGCTATAAATCCACGGAAAGCCCTCTTCTTTCTGTGTGTCTAAACGTATGCCCAGAGTCTCTGTTGTGCACAGCTGCATGCATTCACGCCACTGCACAGCTGGATATGCCCCTCTAACGCGGCCAGATGCAGATGTCTCTCTCATGCTTCAGTTCACAGCGTAATCCTTGGCTTTCATGTGCACGTCACCATCACCGTGTTAGCCCTGTCAAACAAGCTGCCTCCTCTCTGACAAGGGGTCTGAGACCCTGGAGCCTCATCACAGTGCCACATTCAAGGTAGCTCAAAAAAGCCAGCAGGCTTTTAGGCTGTGAACAACCAGAATAACTCACATAGCCCGAAGCCTACTTCCCACCTTCTTGCTGGGACAGCTGTCCTAGGGAGGATGTGTCACTTCAGCCACTCCTTCTCCAGCCTACCTGGAGCCATGGCTTCTCTTGTAGTTCATGTTGGGGTGAGTCTCTTGCTGAGATTTTTAAAGATGCAGAGCAGCGTGTTCCAGAGAAAGCTCGCTTTCTGCCGAAGGCCATGAAAATGTTACCATTAACTTCTGTCCGTGTTCCAAATATTTATAAAAGATTAGTTTTAAGATGTGATAACAGCTTTTGAGAAGTATTGGAATCACTCACACCGGTCAAAATCACTTCTTACCATAGACGTGCTGATTCTCCAATCTTCCACAGTCAGTGAGCATTCCTGGCTAGGTCATCTATGTCACTGATGAAGGAAATTATTTTTTTTCTTCTCAGAGTGACTGAGACATTACCACAAGATGTATTCTTCTCTTCTGATAATTTTTATGTATTCATATGTAAAATACTTGCCCAATAGGTATACAACCCTGCAAGCTTGTGGATACCCATCAGGTCGTGCATTAGGCCATTGAAACGAATGGGTTAATCGCTTTGCCGCTGTGAGTCGCACAATGTCGCTGCATCCTCAGGGAAGTCAAACTCGCACGACAGCGGTGAAGAGCTGCAAAACAAGCACCGTTCCCTTTTTGCACCGAACGAGAAACCTTACCCCAACGGTGGAACCTGTGCGTGGCCCTAGCCGCCCCCCCCTCCCCCCCCCGCCCCGCACCAACACCCCTGACTCGAAGCCCCCGGCTGCCCTCCTCGGGTCTGGTAAAACACCCGAAAACCCCATCTGACAAGGAAGCGGCCGGACAGCCCCCCCGGGTGTCTTTTTGGCCCGGGTAGGGACCTGCCTGCGCCCCGGGGCGCCCCGCCGCCATTCGCGCATCTCCCGCCAGGTGGAGCAAGAAACAAAGAATAGCGCTTTCCCGATTTCCCCCGCTTCTTTTTTTTTTTTTTTTTAATATATTTTTTGCGTGTGTAGTCAGGCCTTAATTTTGCCTGGTTTTGTTAAAACCGAAGTTTTAAGACAACAGTGAGGCAAATCGGGAGGACGGCATTTCCTTCTCATGCAGATTACCGTGAGAGCGGGTCATCTTTTCTGCAGTTTGCAGTCTGTCACCGATAAAGGTTGGCGCGGGGCGGGGAGGGGGGGAAAAGGCAGGGAAAGGAATGAGCTGCATAAATTCTCCTTCTGCGTGCATACCAATTGTAGCCAGAAAATAAAATTTAAAAATTTAAAAAGGCAGATCACTCTTTTTGCATTAGTGGAAAACAAAGTTTGGAAAAATCTATTTGTACACAGAGCAGCATAAAATTCACATTACCATCTCATTAAGTCTAAATGCACTTAGGGACTGATCCAAGGACCATCAAACTCAATGGGAGACTTTCCGTTGCCTTCAAATGGGGTTTGGATCATGCTGTTAGTGATTGGCAAAAGCTCATATTAACAAAACAAAAAAATCCTGACGTTACTTAAAAGGCTATAAAAGCATTTCCATTCCTTGTTCTGGGAAATCCCTTTCGCAGCTGATCAAATGTAATCACAGCAGCCACCTCTGTGGTGAAAGCTTCCTCTTAGGCCAACAACAAGGCAGCTGAGGTACGAATGCAACCACCACCGCTATTTTACAAAAATTGGAATGGAAACCTCGTTTTTGATCATAGTGAATTATCCGTAATAGCAGAGGTAAACCTGAAGTGATCAGAAGTCAATTTAAATGCTATGTAAATACTATTTAAAAAGGGGGAGAGATAAAAGCAACTGAAATCTGGCTCAGGAAAAGCATATGCCTGCTATGATAATATTTTACACATCTGGTGTCCTAACATGAAGTAAAATAACTAAAACGAACTAAATTAGCTAAAGTAGACTTTATATGGTCAAAAGCAAACCAGTTTGTTGTGCGCAGTGCCTTTTAGAGGTATCAGTACATGATATAATCACTAATGGCTCTGTTTTCATGTGTGGAGATGAAAAGTAGTACATTTAAAAAAAAATTAACCTCCTTGGGCAGCTTCGAATTCCTTGATCTTCATTTACTTTTTTGAAATGCTGCTTCTAGCAGAGACAGTCTGGAGCAGAGGCCCCAGCTCTGAGTAGGTTTCTTGTTCAGCTGGCCTTAGCCGGGACTGTGTTACACGGCCGATGGCAGAGATGGGCCTAGAATTTCCTGTGTATGTTTAAAAAAACAAATGAAGTGAAATGACAAGCCCCTTATTTTTTGTCCCAAATATTTTAAATTTGAAACAGACATGTCAAGTTGGATGGGTAGAATGCTATTGAAGATTTAAAAGCCTTTCCTAGTTTTCCTTCTGCTGTGAGGTTTTAAATCCCCTTTTTCTCCTTGTTATCTCCAATATTCCCTTTGCTTTTTTCACTGTGTTCAACAGTGAAACATCCTTCCTGGTGCTCAGCCCAAACAGTATGGTGAGAGACTCCATCTTCAGGTATCTCCATGTCTCTGGTAAACTCTCTTCTTATTCCTCACGCCTGTTAGGAGCTGAACTAAAAACTTCAATTTGAACAGTCTCCTAATCTGTGAGTGCTAGAAAACCCTGGATCTAAGATGGGGCAGTGATGTTCTTGTAGGAGTTCCAGCTCTTAAAGTATTGCCAACACTGAAATTTCACCAAAGGAGGAAGGAAGGTGTAGGTATTGCCCAAAATTTTAAAATTAATCTAATTATTAAATGCAACAGTTATGGCAGATCCTAACTGTAACATGGTATTAAAGTTCACTGGCTAATGAGAAAGGAATTCCCGTAATGAGCCATGTAGCTGATTCTCTTCCTGGCAGCACTGGTTTCATTTTTACTTTTATTCTCCTGTCTCCTCCTAACCTCCATTTCCCTTTTCCTCTTTTTGGTCTTCGAGATGTATATAGCCTTGCTGCCTTGCACCTCTCCTTCTTTGGTGGCTTACCTTCATAAAGAATGAAAAAAACTTGTAACAAGAAACAATATATATTGAAACACATGTTAAAATACTATTTAATGCATATTAAAATACTATTTAATGCATATTAAAATACTATTCACTGATTTGCAGCATCAGTTCATCCCAACAGAGGTCAGAAATCTGGCCCTTGGTGAGTACTTCGGAGAAACCGCCAGGAACTGCTAATCTTATACAACGTTCCTACACATTCAAGCAGAAAAGTGATGCAGGGGAAAAAGGTCAAACTGGCCTCTGGGGTCAAGATCACATTTTCACCTGTCTTTCTGTTTCTGATTGCACATCACCTCAGGTTTCTTACAGTTAATCTCATCCCGCTCCTTCTTGAGTCAAGGGGAGTGTGCCATTGATGGAAATGTGTCAACTCTGGAAAACCAAGTGGGAAGCGTCTTAAGTCTAAGATACATCTTTGAACCACAGCCTCCACACTGCTTTCTTGCTGCAGCTACTGAAGCACTGTGCCCTCCCAGCTGCTAAACCAGCACTAAATCACTGCCAAGATCACCGCCCGGGGGCCCAGCCCTGCCAGGCACTTGCAGGAAGGAAGCAGAGCCAAGGTGCTACCTCCACAGAGGATAAGCAGAGATGCTGCCGCTTTTATTCATCATCACCCAAGGAGGTCCAAAGTTTAAGTGGGTGTTTCTGTGGAGAACACTTGTGGTTTTAGGTGCTGAGTGCTCATGTGAAAGCTGAAGTCCTTTTGTGGATCAGGGCATTGATTAGAAGACAGATAAACGTTATACTGTATTTTGAAATCAGTTATTGCATGGCTTTCTTTTCCATTAATCTGTGAGAAGCTTATCTTTACTTTTAAAATTACGGGGCGAATTCTTTAGACAAACCAGGCTTTTGTCTAGATTTTTAGTTCCCCTGACAGAGTACTGCATTAAAAAGAAAAAAATGAATGAAAATGCAACAACATCTAAATTCGTCCTGTTAACAGCATAGAGTGATTCTGTTGCTGGTTAGGTAAATCAGAAAACTGTTCATTTCACTGCGTCACTAGTCTTTTAAACATCAAATTCAGTGAATCACAACAACAACAACAAAAATTTTAAATGCTGCTGTTGCTCTCTGCTGAGGCCATCCAGGCACATGCTGGACATTCACAACAATAGTAATATTAAATGAGAAACTAATTGCTTAGCCAGGATGACAATTCCATTCTCTCAGGTTGTGGCCATTTTCTCTCAAAGCACAATGAGCATGGAAATGCAGCACTGATAATGCTTGCTGTTGTCTTCATTTAATGTGAAGCAATATTGGTGAGTCATCCAAGCCTCTTGTAATTTTGTTCAGTTTCTGGTTGTGCTGGCAAACATACGGGATATTCACATAACAAATAGTGTCTAAATTTCACTCCTTGAGAAGTTAATCTATGTTTTCCATCTCTAAATAGTAAGTATTGCTTACTTATATCAATGTTTTACACCTCTATAGAGCCTTTGGATGTCAAATTATTGATACTTAAGTAGATCCTCAAATACTTTTCAGGGAGAGATAAATACCGTTATTATCCACTGCAGCGCAGAAAGGAGAGGTGATCTTTCTAAGTCCATTCATTGAGGCAATTTAGCTTGAGAGGCCTGATAACACAGTTATAAACACCCAAGAGCAGCCTGGCCAACCTCCAGCATTTCTTTTTCTTTAAAAAGAGCAATTTCAGAAAATGATGACAATGACTTAACAATACATTTTTTTCCACTTGGCTCGCAGTTTATGAGCATGGAGAATACTTGTGCTTATTTGAGCTGAAGAGCTAGAAACTTCCCTGTTTTAAATTTCAGTTGATAATCTAGCAGTTTGACAAACTGAGTCTAAGATTTGTAGAGACATCAGGAAGAATTGTGAGACGTCGGAGTTAGCCATCAGGCTTGTTAGAGGCTTTGAGCCATTTTTCCCATAACAGAAACAGTTAGCGAATTAAATTATGTAGTGATCAATGAAATAAGCCTAATCAGTGACCCTCAGATTTAATGCATGAGAAATTTTTAGTTTCAGATGGAGAAGATAGAAGGATGTAGGGTGAGTGGGTGAAAAGCCCAGTGAGCTGTCAGTGAGAAATCCTTAGTGCCTTGCTAAAAATCCCATTGCTTTAGCAGTGGGGCAAACAGCTGAATCACATATGATTCAATGGCACTTAACACCACTCAGATCATAATTCATAGCTTTGTTCAATCTTGATTAAAATATATGAAAATCATTTTCTGTATTAACATTTAATATCAATTTATAATTAGACATATGAAACATGAAATCCTATGAGATAATCAATATCTATTTTATTAATTAAAAAAAGAATGCAAATTCTTATAGGAGCTTACATGCAGGCCCAAATTCTGCTCGCATCAGTCAGACTGGTTATCTGTGGGTATAGTTGTTTGGAGATAGTTTACTGGGGAAATGGTTTTCCTGTGTTTTCAAGCGTGCCTGTGAATGTGAATGAATGTGTTAGACACATGACTTTATTCTGTGTTTTCCGTAGGGGAAGACTTAAAGCCCCTGCCATTTCTTTAATGTTTTTTGAAAATATGACATGTTTTCAAATACAGAGATTAAAAGGAAGGCATGGAGGAACCTTTAATGTTTCAGATTAGTTTGTTATATGATGAGATTATTCATTTTCACTTGGGTGAGGACCAGTAGCACTTAACTCCATGACCATCCTTCAAGTAATGTGGAGCTGCTCTAGACCCAGGCAAAATGTCTTGGGCAGCAAAGTGATTAATGACCCTTCTCTGCACTGTGCTTGCAAGAGAGTTCCAAGAGGCCCACTTCACTGCTTTCAATGCCACACAGAAAGGCACCAGAGTGCCAAGTGGCTGGTATCACTGGGAGGAGGAACAGATGTGGAGGGATCCCCCAAAATCAGTGGTTGTATCCCCCACCCTTCCCACTACCAGTCAGAGGAATGAGCATCACCTTTCATGTGTTTTTCTTCCTTTTTTCTGGAGTGGGACCAGGAGCTTTTGCTCCTATCTTCGTACCTGCCCTAGCAAAATTGAATGCAGCCCAAGCTGCTGCAAAGCCTCGAGGCAGGTCTGATGTTCTCAGCACACACATGACTGATTGCCCCAGCGAAGTGAAGGTATAGCTTCTCGCAGTTTCTTCTGAGTTGAAACGCTGGTCATTCTCCAACAGCCTTTGTCAATAAAAGTAAGGCATCCCAGTAGAGAGGATATGTGATTTTAAAAATTCAGCTAGTTGCATGGTCTATGTTCACAAGAATGTTTAGGAAGGTATTAAATGAGCTGGCTAGAAGTGTGAGGGCCAAGAGTGAGGTTGGGAGAGGTAGGAAAAGGGCTTACTGTATCTTTAAGGTTTCTTCATCTGGAAACTACATATGATAAATTTGATATTTCTAACAGGAAATAATGGTAATATTTAGTTGATTAAACAGATCTAGGATGTTACCAAGGAAATATCCTGGTACAAATGTAGCTGGGCAGTTCATTGCCAGCATAAGTATGTGTATATGTACTTTTAGGCACTACCCTTCTCTGTACTAAAGCATGTCCTTGCTCTGACACACAACTGATTTCCTTTAAATGCCATTATTCCAATTAGCATTAATTATCGGTGTTGCCATGCTGCCACCACTGGTCCCATTGTGGGAGGAGAGCGTGTTAGTCACAGTCATTCTGTGGACAGGAAAGCTGAAGCCCAGGACAAATTGTTAACAGAAAAAGAGGTAGACCCAATTTTTCTATTGTTTTTCTTTCAGATTTTTTATTGTTTTATTGTTTGGTTTTCTGGTATGGTAGAGGAGGAAGGCAGCCATCATTGCTGTTAAGAATAAATTATCTTCACTATTTGTTCAAATATCCTAGAAGATAAGTTCATTTAATATGTGGACATATGAGAGACTAAGTGAGCACCATTTTCATTAGAAAGAAACTGGTGCTATTTATGGCAAGTTCCTGAACTAAACTATTCTCACTGCAGATGGGAATGTTTTCTTAATCCACATCTTTAATGGGGGCATGAGCCTGGTGGTTCTGCTCTAAGAAAGCGATTAAGATGTTAATATGCCTGGGCTAGAATATTAAGGAATATTAGTCCATGAATTTATGGTCTTAATTGGATTGAGCACTTGCAAATAGATGAGTAAAAGCAACAGAACACACCAAAATCAAGATCCCTAAGAAATGCCGTAAAATAATGTAAAATGAGTTTCTATGAAACTTATGCCTTCTTCTGCTGATAATAAAATTTCATATCCTTTGTAGTTTCCTTTTCTCTCTGTTTAATCAGTTTGGAAGAATCTCAGCTTTGAAGCTCTTGCAGCAGAGAACATAACCAGTTCCGGCTAATCTTTGTTGTAATATTCTCAAGGAGCATCACTCATCGTTAACAGAAACTAAGTGATCTACAATGATGTCAATACTGCAAATTAAAGTGCACTTTGTGTATTCTGGATTTTATGAATTTGTCTTTAATATCTGATTCTGGTCTTAGTAAATTAACAGTAGGAAAAATTATGCAAAAATAATCCCATGAAAGTTAATCAAGGCTGTAAAGAGGATGGTAATATTTTCCTAACTGAGAACATAGCACAGTACATAACACATACTTAAAGAAAAATTGTTGTTCTCCTTGAAAGAAATATTCTATAAATTATCTAGCACTGTGTTTACTGCAATGACTTTGAAAATATTTCAAGACTTCAGCTTGGGTGTGTGTGTGGGGAGAGTTAGAGTATGAATTCACACGTGCATGATTATGGCACTTGAAGAAAATTGTTAAAAGGGGACAAAGTTAGGAGTAAATCTGCTAGAGACGATTGTCACTTTCCCCTAAGGACATAAATGTCACGTATAGCTCTCCCTAACCTGAAAGGAAAAGCTGCTTGTACCTGGAGTTCACAATTTGGTCTCTGGACCAAATTCAGCCTGACATAACTGGGTTCAGTACCATTAGCTTCTGAAGAGTTGTGTTCACTCTGCCAGACTTGGATTTGGATTTCAAGTTTTGACAGTCACCAAGAAGTAACTAAAACTGCTCTTTCATCATTTCCTGTGATCACACTTGCATAAATGAAAATACTGACAATGTGTGAATAGGTCCTCAAAGTTGAATATCACTAGCAAGATATTTCTGTGATTGGTTACAAGCGTATTCATCTTTATAATCACTTATAAATGTGGAAATTAATTTTCAAGACCAAAAGATTCTAGATTTGAGATCCATATAAATTGCAGGAAATAGGAATTTTTAAATGCGCTTTTTCTAACATGTTACATGATCTTTTGAGCTGACATCACACCAACTAACTCGAATTTCTGAACAGAAATATTGGAAGTTACAAGCCAACATGCTGGCTTTGAAAGTATTGATCTAATTTTTTTCCACTGTATCTGGTGTTCAACATGTTGTTCCATCCATTTTGTGGATGTATTTTGTTTCTATAGAATCGTAGAATAGTTTGGGTTGGAAGGGACCTCTAAAGGTCATCTAGTCCAATCCCCCTGCCGTGGGCAGGGACATCTTCAACTAGATCAGGTTGCTCACAGCCCCGTCCAGCCTGACCTTGAATGTTTCCAGGGATGGGGCGTCCACCACCTCTCTGGGCAACCTGTGCCAGTGTTTCACCACCCTCAGCGTAAAAAATGTCTTCCTCATATCTAGTCTAAATCTACCCCCCTTTAGTTTAAAGCCATTCCCCCTTGTCCTGTCGCAACAGGCCCTGCTAAACAGTCTGCCACCATCATTTTTATAAGCCCCCTTTAAGTACTGATAGACTGCAATAAGGTCTCCCCGAAGCCTTCTCCTGTCTAGGCTGAACAACCCCAACTCTCTCAGCCTTTCTTCATAGGAGAGGTGTTCCATCCCCCTGATCATTTTCGTGGCCCTCCTCTGGACCCGCTCCAACAGGTCCGTGTCTTTCTTCTGCTGAGGGCTCCAGAGCTGGACGCAGTATTCCAGGTGGGGTCTCCCCAGAGCAGAGTAGAGGGGCAGAATCACCTCCCTCAACCTGCTGGCCACGCTTCTTCTGATGCAGCCCAGGATATGGTCGGCCTTCTGGGCTGCGAGCGCCCATTGCTGGCTCATGTCCAGCTTTTCATCCACCAGTACCTCCAAGTCCTTCTCGGCAGGGCTGCTCTCAATCCCTTCATCCCCCAGCCTGTATTGGTACCGGGGGTTGCCCCGACCCAGGTGCAGGACCTTGCCCTTGGCCTTGTTAAACCTCATGAGTGTCACACAGGTCCATTTCTCAAGCCTGTCCAGGTCCCTCTGGATGGCATCCTGTCCCTCTGGTGAGTCAACCGCTCCACTCAGCTTGGTGTCGTCTGCAAACTTGCTGAGGGTGCACTCGATCCCACTGTCTATGTCACTGATGAAGATATTAAACAGTACCTGTCCCAATACAGACCCCTGCGGGACGCCACTCATCACCAACCTCCATCTGGACATTGAGCCGTTGGCCACTACCCTCTGGATGCCACCATCTAACCAATTCCTCACCCACCGGACAGTCCACCCATCAAATCCATACCTCTCCAGTTTAGAGAGAAGGGTGTTGTGGGGGACCGTGTCAAAGGCCTTACAGAGGTCCAGATAGACGACATCTGTAGCCCTTCCCTTGTCCACTGATGTAGTCACTCCATCCTAGAAGGCCACTAGGTTGGTCAGGCAGGACTTGCCCTTGGTGAAGCCATGCTGGTTGTCTCGAGTCACCTCCCTGTCCTCCATGTGCCTTAGCATAGCTTCCAGGAGGATCTGTGCCATGATCTTCCCAGGCACAGAGGTGAGACTGACTGGCCTGTAGTTCCCCAGGTCTTCCTTTTTTCCCTTCTTAAAAAGGGGGGTTATGTTTCCCCTTCTCCGGTCAGTGGGAACTTCACTGGACTGCCACGACTTCTCAAATACAATGGATAGTGGCTTAGCAACTTCATCCGCCAGTTCCTTCAGGACCCGCGGAGGGATCTCATTGGGTCCCATGGGCTTGTGCACCTTCAGGTGCCTTAGATGGTCTCGAACCTGATGTTCTCCCACAGTGGGCGGATCTTCATTCTCCCAGTCCCCACCTTTGCCTTCTGCGGCTTGGGCGGTGAGGCTTGAGCACTTGCCGGTGAAGACCGAGGCAAAAAAGTCATTGAGTACCTCCGCCTTCTCTGTGTCCTGGGTAACCAGGTCTCCCATTTCATTCTGGAGAGGGCCCACATTTTCCCTCGTCTTCCTTTTATCCCCGACATACCTATACAATCTTTTCTTTTTGCCCTTGACATCCCTGGCCAGATTTAATTCTATCAGGGCTTTAGCTTTCCTAACCTGATCCCTGGCTGCTCGCACAGTTTCTCTGTATTCCTCCCAGGCTACCTGTCCTTGCTTCCACCCTCTGGAGGCTTCCTTTTTGTGTTGGAGTTTGTCCAGGAGCTCCTTGTTCATCCATGCAGGCCTCCTGGCGTTTTTGCCGGACTTCCTCTTTGTTGGCATGCATTGCTCCTGAGCTTGAAGGAGGTGATCCTTGAATACTAACCAGCTTTCTTGGGCCCCTCTTCCCTCCAGGCCTTTGTCCCATGGCACTCTGCCAAGCAGATCCCTGAAGAGGCCAAAGTCTGCTCTCCTGAAGTCCAGGGTAGTGAGCTTGCTGTGCACCCTCCTCGGTGCCCTCAGGATCTTGAACTGAACCATTTTGTGGTCACTGCAGCCCAGGCTGCCCTTGAGCTTCACATTCCCCATGAGCCCCTCCTTGTCAGTGAGAACAAGGTCCAGCGTAGCACCTCTCCTCCTTGGCTCCCCTACCACTTGCAGAAGGAAGTTGTCATGGATGCATTCCAGAAACCTCCCAGAGTGCTTATGCCCTGCCGTGTTGTCCCTCCAACAGATGTCGGGGTGGTTGAAGTCCCCCATGAGGACCAGGGCTTGTGAGCATGAGGCTGCCCCTATCTGTCTATAGAGGGCCTCATCCGCTCGGTCTTCCTGGTTGGGTGGCCTGTAGCAGACCCCCACCGTAATGTCACCTGTCCCTGCCTTCCCTTTAATCCTGACCCACAAGCTCTTGGTCAGCTCCTCATCCATCCCCAGGCAGAGCTCCATGCACTCCAGCTGGTCATTGACATAGAGGGCGACACCCCCTCCTCTTCTCCCCTGCCTCTCCTTCCTGAAGAGCCTGTATCCCTCCATCCCAACACTCCAGTCATAGGAGCCATCCCACCACATCTCCGTGATGCCAATAAGGTCATAGCCCTGCAGGTGTGCGCACGTCTCTAACGCCTCTTGTTTATTCCCTAAATAATTCTTTTCCAGCAGAACTGAACAGAAGGACAATTCTTAATTTTTTTATGATGCATGATTTTAATGATATGATGTGAAGCTAATGACAGATTTTCCCTTTATAAGTATAGAAAACTTCACATATTCACCTGCATAACATGGAACAGATGTGGGTTCAGAAGCTGAAGCCTATTTTTATTGAAATTTGGAAACTCTTCTTTAATAAAAAATAAATCCCTATGGGAATGAGTGGTATGTGAGAGAAGAGTAATAATAATTACTAGATTGCAGTTACTTCTCTTTGAAGAATTTTCTCTTAATATCATTGATGGCCGCTATTCCAAAAAGTAGACATTTGAGTTTTTCCTTACATGTAAATAATAGTAGTAATTATTATTAATAATAATGATTAATGATGTCAGTAGTGGTAAAAGGACACTAGTGGCCTAGTGGTTCTAAGAAACTATATCAGGAATACAGGAACTATGCAAAAAACCTCTATGAGGTGGGCGCTTCACTTAGGGCTGAAGGCAGATGCACAGGTAAGATAAAGCACACTACCATTTGCCCTGAAACACATCATGAAGGAAATCAGAAATTTTGCTTTTCATTACCATTTAGTTAGCTACTCAGCAAGCTATATTAATGATAAAAATGTGACAGGCAGGAAATAAGAAATTAAGTATCTCATAGAAGCATCTTTCTTTTATTGTCCTGAAAAAATGTCACATTAAAAATATGTTTTGCAAAATATGCAATATTTGTGACATAGGTGAGCTCTATATGCTCATCTTTTTCCCTTTTGTGCATTTCAAAGATAGAACTCTAAATGCAGCATTAATAAAGGAGGAAAAAAAAAAAGTACATTTTCTTGTACATAGTCAAAGGGACCATAAACTGATTAACTTTAATTGCATTAGGTTTTGAGTTGCCTACACAGTCTTTGAAGCTCGTGTCTCATTGAGATGTACAGTGTAGGAAGCTCATCCCCTTTCCACTGCTGGTTTTGACAGCCTTCAGCTAAACTGAGCTAAACACGGGAACATCACATCATTTTAATATTAATCAGAGCTCTATTTAAAATATGAAAAATTCTTAAGATTCACATTTATCTTCATATTTCTGCATCTTAGTAAGTAGCCTGGTCTTAATCTTTCTAGCCTTCACAGGGGACAGGAGATGCTCCACACAACTAAGAATCCATTAGCTTAATTAAAGACTTTAATATGATGCTAAATAGCTATCATCAGGGCCTCAGATTTGAAAATGTTGCCTTTTTTTCCCCAATGCAGACTGTACATTTGTGGGAAAATAGTGCCCTGTTTGGAAAGATATTGCGCAAACACAGTCAAATCTTTGTTTCAAATTCAAATCAAATGCAGAGTAGTTGGGGAAGTTTTTGTACTTCATACAAGAAATATTTTCTCAGATGGATAGTTTGTGATTATATTTACACCCAGGCTTTGCATTCTGTGGATCCGGTTCATAAAGAGTAACACTGAACAGGTCACCTAGCTTCATAGGCCAAGATCAAGATAAGATAACCTCTGCAGTAGTGACTTGAAAGAGGGGACAGAATGCACCCTTAGCAACTTTGCAGGTGATGCAAAACTGGGACGAGTGGTCGATGCACCACACGGGTGTGCTGCCATTCAGAGGAATCTTGGCAGGCTGGAGAAATGGACCAACAGGATCCTCATGAAGATCAACAACGGGAAGCGCCAAGTCCTGCACCTGGGAAGGAATAATCCCATGCACCGGTATAGGTGGAGGGCTGACCTGCTGGGAAGCAACTCTGCAGAAAAGGCCCTGACAGTCCTGGTGGACACCTAGTTGGACATAAGCTGACAATGTGACCTTGGGGCAAAGAAGGCCAACAATACCTTGTGCTGCATTAGGCAGAGCAGCACCAGCAGGTCAAGAGAGGTGATCCTTCCTCTCTACTCAACCAAGTTGAGACACATCTGGGGTGCTAGGTCCAGTGCTGGGCTCCTCAGTATGTGAGAGACATGGACATACTGGAGCGAGTCCAGCGAAGTGCCACAAAGATGTCTAAGGGACTGGAGCACCTCTCATATGAGGAGAGCCTGAGAGACCTGGAACTGCTCACCTTGGAGAAGAGAAGGCTCAGGGGGATCTTATCAATGTGTATAAATACCTGATGGGGGGAGTAAATGTGACAGAGCCGGACTCTTCTCGGTGGATTCCCAGAGATGGCACAAGGGAAAATGGGTACAAAATGAAATACAGGAAATTCTGTCTGAACATAAGAAAAAAAACTTTTTCCTAAGAGGACGGTCAAACACTGGATGCCCTGAGAAGTTGAAGAGTCTCCACCATTGGAGACTCATTGGATTCAAAACCCAACTGGACACTTTGCAAACGGCTCTCGCTGACCCTGCTATGAGCCAGGCCTAGCTTTGAGTAGTGGTGTTAATTGCCTGAGATACTTATGACTCTTGCCTGGGATACTTATAACTGAAATCTAAGGCAAATTAATATATTTGCATACTTAGACTCACACAAAACTAGACATGTATGTGAATGCCTAAAAGAATGCATGATGCAGGGGTGGACTACAGCAGTTTTTAAAGGAAACTGTGTGAATATATTCAGATAGGTATAAGCAGATGTAGACAGATGAAAGGGATCAATGGTGCAATTATTGATAATTATGTATGTGCACAAATCAGCAGAAGAGACTTTAATCTCCCTTTACAGCTTTGGGTTATGAGCAATACTGGGTGAGAAGGCAATTTACTCCTGAAGGAAAAGTATAGAAATAGAAGTTCCTTTGTGGATCTCTTACACAGGATTAACTTTTAGGTACATATCCAACAAACACATCATTTTTGAGCTTTGCAAAGTGATTTCAAAAGTCAAACAGAAAAGAATCGTGCTTTGCCCGTAATAGCAAAAATTGCCTTGTCCAAACTCTTTTCAGCAGTAGGATTCTTTCAAATAGCTGTAACTTTTATCAATATTAGTCCAAGGAAAATTAGGTTTTGTTCTTCACATGTGGGATATAGTGTCTATGCTGGAAGGCTGTATAAATTCTTTCAAAAGCCGTATTCTTTGGGATTCTCATGAGGAATCTTATGAAAGGCTGATGTGTATTGTCTTTATCACAGCGTGCTTTGACAATAAAATGACTATTTGTCTCAGTTCATTTGCTGTCTCCAAAGGAAACTGATTTACAGATCTTCCTGCTAGCTCATCTCTTATTTAATCTACCTGCTTATAATTATTCTTGTAATTAACATATATTATTGGTAGTAGTAGTAGTTTATTCATATTTAGAGATGGGCATTCTGGCAGTTGTTCTAATGACATCTGGCATATTCTCTGTCCTGGCGTGATCTGTTTGCTCAGTTTTACTATAGCTTTGCACTCCAGACTTACTGGTTTCTACAGCTGAATATCCCACTATGATATTTTGGGAAACTTATTGCTATAGGATGCTATGAAATGTGGCTGTTCTACTTCTGAACGTTACCATTTCTCTAATTCACAGTCTGAGGTCATGTTCATCCCCTGGGAGTACTGGTAATCAGAGACAGTGAAATAACCTCACAAACACCTGCACTAGGGGAAAAAAACTCAGAAATCGAGAGCAGGACTGGCCAATATTGTTTCTTTACAGCTGACTTTAAAAATGCCTTTTCCTAATCCATTTTTGATGTTTCAAAATCTGAAGCAGTTGTGGGGATTTTTTTTTCATTTTTAGTAACTGTATCACCTTAGGAAATATTCAAATCAGGAATCACTTTGTTTTATTTCTTTGCATGTCAGAAAATGCTGACAGGCAATGAGATATTGCTTGCGTAAAGGATTGATACTGCAGCTTTTTACATGCACCACTGAAGATTCCCAGCTGGCAGTGTGCCTAAAAACTAAAGAGGAGCAAATGAAGTCACAAGATTTCAGGCATATGCTATAGGAAAGGGAGTGACAGGTACAGATCCTGTAAGAGGTCACAAGACATTTTCGTTTAACTACAGGCAGCAGGAGCCAAAGGAAGGGCAAACACACAGATCTCGTGCTGTAGTTGCACAGTCAAAGACAATCAGCGATATACTTGATATTTCATAGCAGTTTATTCCAATGTCAAAATGGCTCCTGTGTAGTTCCTGCAGATGAACACAAAGCACTAAGTTATATTGCTGCCTTTGTCTCCTATTTTCCATACTGGCATAAAAAACTGTGGTCTAGAACCCCTCTCCTGAATCATTGGGTCCAACTGCCTCTTCTCACATAAAAAGACAATATTGAGAATTCAATGGAAATTAAACCAGAATATATTATATTACTGATATATTCCCACACAGGTATACATGCATATTAAATAATTTATAAATAATGATGATTGATTCTCTAACGTGGTGTTAGTGACCTCACATAGTTCTTTTTAATTGTTCTTGTTAACTTATCAGAAAAGAATATAGCAAAAACTAGGATGGAGGGCAAATAATTGCAGAGGTGGTTGAACTTTCACAGGGAGGGAGACTGAAGAGATTGAAGGCATGTAGTGTACAGACAAGATGAATCAGAAGAGGCATAATAGATGTCTTTAAAATACTGAATGATATAAAAAAGAAAGCAAAAATAAATCCCCGCCCTCTTCCTCCCATTGGCTTTCTTCCCCTTTCACTGAGCTCCAGGCATGTGTCTTGTCACTGCTAACTTCGAGTAATCAATCATACTGTCCCCTATTTCCTCCCACTCTGATCTTTGAGGCTTTTGCACTACTGCTCAGTTTAAACCTTAAACAGTTTTGGATGGAACTTCCTTTGGAAAGTACCTAGACCGCGTAAGAGCACAAGTAATAAATTGTTCTAATAATGTATGCAGTTTGAAAGTTTAAAGCATCCATTTTTTCCTTAAATGGTCTAGGCTCTTTCGTTTGGATTGTTTCAGACAGACAGCAGAAGCCGAATAGCTATTCTTGTGATCACCAGGACTTCTGAACATAGATTGCTACAGGACTGCTGAAACTAAAGCTGTGTGTGGCATTTCATTATCATAAGAAAAAGTCAAGTTTTCATGACAGCATTTTCTATCTCCAAGGTATTTCTAGTGTTTTAATATAATTTACTAATGATGAAAAATAAAACCTAAAAATACTTTTGGGGAAAAGAACTCAATTATAAAAAAACATATTAAACCCAAGAACAGAAAGTAAATGCTAACTATAAAAAAGTGAGATTGTCTTGAAGCTTCACAGAGTCTTTCCAAGTGTATCAATCTTACTCCTCAACCTTTTAGTAAAGACACCAACAATCTCCATGACATTGTAAATACTATTGAAGCTGCAAGAAAATAAAAGTTTATGGTGTCCCATTGGTGAAAACAGTTTTTTCCAATATGTTGTGGAGTCTTTTCTGTAAAGGGGATCCACAAAGCCACTCAGGAAATCTTTTTTTAAATCAATTTTTTCCCACTAGTCTCCCTTAAGAAAAAATAAATTCTAAATACTTCAGATAGCTTATTGTAAGCTATTTTGCACTTACAGTGCTTTCTTGCACATCTGTATGACACAAATGTACAATGGAAGTTGTACAGTCATTTCTCAAGGATTTTCAGTGGGACTGTATGCACTAGCAAATGTTGTTGAACATGATTTTGGGTTATTGAATTGAGTCTACATACAGATTAGGTTTCATGTTGGATTGTAATTGCCTTAAGCCAATTGTACAGGGAGTAATAGCTCAATGGGGAGTAATAGCTCAATATATTTACATAACCTTCCTAAAAAAAAAACCCCAATCTTTATCTTTCTCAGGGATTCCCTGGTAAGATTTTCCTGATTTGCTCTTATATCAGGTTTTTGCCTGCCAGTCATTCATTGACAACCGTGTACCTTTAGTGCAATTCTGTGAGTTCAGTCAGCACCTGAACGGTGTGCATGTCATTGCTCTCTAACAGGAAGGGGTATGTTAACACCACATGTGTTTGATCTTTCATCAGTGAAAGTGTTCCTTGTCTCTGCTGTAAGCTGAGATCAGTTTTCAGGCGCTGTTTTCAGCCGTGAAGTCGTTTCAGTGATCAGTTTTCAGTCTTGAAGACTCCCGTTATTCATATTCGAGGTAGTTGCTTCTTTAATCCTCTTTCACAGCAAATTCTTAATATTGCTGAGCAGATGAGCATTCTTCAGGCGTGGAAGGTGTTTGCTGACTGAGAGCAGCTTTTGATCATTTTCTTTACAAAAAAAGCAGTGCTTGATTGGGAGGGAGGTGCGGTTGCACTCTAGGGGTCATGGGCTGAGGGGACTTAGAGACCAAGGTGTGAAAATGGGGGAAAGTGGGAGCAAATGTCAGGCTTGTTTGGATGCTTACACCATTTGTAAAGGAACCCATTCTAGCCATGGCAGGAAAAAAAAAAGTGGAAAATACATCTTCTGTTTCTCGCCAGTTTATATTCTAAAGAAAACAATACAAGATCTGACCCAGGAAGAAATGCTCAGGTGAACAGGTTTTCTCTTTCTTGCTTTTCCTGTGTGACTGAGAATTTCTGTCTGAAGAAGAATGAGACAAATAGATCATTTAAGAAAAGATGAACTCGAAAAGTTCGGTAATCTCTCAGAATGTTTTCACAGAGAGACCCAATACTTTATACTTTGTATAGAGTGTATCTATCCAATTTCTTTCAAATTCCTATTCACTTCACTGAAATTTTTAGTGCATATGATATGCATCTATTTATTTATTTTTATCAATGCCTGAGCTGTATTTATACAAAACACCTTCAAATGAAAAAGATGTATGTTGTCATCTTATGCTTCTTTTTTCTAGGATATGTCTGACATTTACATGACAATGCTAGTTTTTTTTCCCGGTCTAGCTTAAATGCCCCCAAAGTTATCAGGCTTCTAACACATCCTCAGTGGGTCCATTTCCTGCAAATTTTTATTCTGTAGTGTAGCTTGTTATTATTTTTAGTCTTGCTTTTTTCTCCATATTTTAGCTTGTGATAAGTGCCTTTTTTTCCAAGAGCTGAAGATGACTATATGTTAAAAATTAAACCGCTTTCCTAGCATTTTTCTTTGTCGTATTTCCCATTGGTTTGAGTCTTTTTTCCTTCCTGAGTGGCAGTGAGTATAGTTCAGCTACATAACTGTCTATAATAACCTGTTCTAAACAACACCACAGCAAAGAGAACCATGTTCTCTTTGGGAATTAACATCTGAAGGCAATAATTTTATTTCATAAAATCATAAGATAGAATATGTGACTTGCATTATAATGCTGGGTTTAGGAGTTAAAAATATCCCTTCTTATTCATGTGGGTCCAAGGCACCAGAAGACATGCAATATAAACTCTAAGATGCATGTCTGTAATATTGATCATCTGACCTAATGAAAACCAAAATATTAAGGGATAAACAGATAAGGATACCCTTATTCTATTTCTTTAACTTAGTCCAAGCTCTGCTTCAATTATTTCACAGAACTACTCATGGAGTGAGATGCCAGTAGAGATATTGGTACAGCAATCATCCCTATTTATGTCATTTGTCTTTCAGTGGGAGAAACGCATCCAGCTCAGCTGTAAGAAAAGCCAAGCAGAACAGGACTAAATTCTTGGTTCTGCACGTAGATCGTACTGACCTTTCTGGGCCAGATCACTTACAACTTGTTCTGCTACCCTTGGAGAACCCAGCATCATGGAAACCAATATGAAGCATCTGTTGCTCTCCCTCTTTCTCCCTTGCCATCTCAGACCAGTTGCAACGTAAACCTGATTACCTGTGTTCTGATATTTGCAACTTCACAGGAAAAGTAAAGCTTGACATTAAAGTTTAGTAATTGATGAAACAAACTGATTGTACAGGCAAAGAGTAACCCCAAGTGAAGCAGTCACGCCGTTGCAGCTTTTAAAAGGATCACTATTCATTGTAGATGGCACACATGGAGATTTATGAGACATTTTCTTTCCCTCCCCTTTGTAGACCAAGCTTAAATTATCATGGCATCCCCACTAAAGCCAGTGCAACACCCAGTTACGAGTTTTGCAAATCTCAGTAAGTGCCAGTCTATAACTTTGCAAAAGCAGTCCTCTGCTTCTCTAGTGATAGTGTAGAAAGGCCTCATTAGATAAACGTTTCTGCCAACCAGTATTTCTGCTTAGGGACATGGTTTAGTGGGCATGGTGGTGTTGGGTTGATGGTTGGACTCGATGATCTTAGAGGTCTTTTCCAACCTTAATGATTCTATGATTCTTTGAAGTAGATTTCTGGCCTGAAATGCTGTGCCAAGCAATTTGCTAAAAAATTCTACTCTTTGTTTAAAGGACATTGTTCACTTAAAACCTGACAATAAAGAAAAAATCCTTAAGTGCTTAGAGATACCATCTCTTACCTCAATCTTTTGACATTTCATCAATCGTATTCCTTCACCATGTTCCCTCCCCCCTTCTTTTTCTGTCATCTGTCCTTTGCCTCTGTGGTTTCTCAAAAGCGTGTTGATGTCAGAAAGCAGTCGGTTACTTATTTTCCTTCTCCTTCTTTATCATCATTCTCAGTTTCTTGGTGGATATAGTTAATAAGGTTCCCAGATACCCACTTTTGTGCCACAGTTATACCGCTCATTCTAGAAGGTCCTGAGGAATATAAATATTATGTGTTGTAAACTATGTAGAGATGACCACTCACACTGCCTAGAAAAAATGTTGTTTTATTTATATTTAGGGTTTTTTTGTGACAACTGCTAAGATTATTCATGACTGCACCAACACTCAAAACTTTTGTGTGCTTTAACATATGTCCAACAGTAAAGAAGTAAAGAGGTGGCTGCACCTACCACTGAGTGCTATGTTTTGTACAGCAGCAAAAGTTGTGCAGAAAACGTGTTAGGCAAGGAATGTGATAGTGCATTTTCAAAGTTCATTCATCAGCGCACCAGGAAGACGCAGAGGTCAGCTTGGAGAACTGAGTAGGAGTGTAAGCTCAGGCCACTGAAAAGTAGCTTGGATCTCTAATCAATACAAATTGTCAAAACATCAGGTTTATATTCAGTTTGAATGGTGGCTTCGTCGTGGAACAGAAGCCTCAATGCCATCTTGGGTCATTGCTGATTTGAAATGAGGAGCATCGCTTCTAAATCATTGAATGCTCATTTTCTCAAATTCTGATCCTTGCTGACTCTTCTTAGTTTATGATATCACAACCCAGTGTGACCTGGCTGCAGGCCAGGGAGCAGAATAGAGTTCCAGGTCTTTCTGACTGCAGATTGAATTACTCCTCTTGACATTAAAGTCAAACCAAAGTCTCATCAAGACAGCACTGACAAAGCAGTCTTAGTATGACGTGTTGACATATGCCTGAAATTTGCGTTTCAAAAATTAATTAGTTTTGCTCTTGCTATGCAAATACAGTACATTAATGTGAACAAACAATTATGAATGCATGCAGTATCAGAAGTGTCTTGGGATTAGCGACTTCTGAATTCCAGTTCTTTTATTGACTTTTATCTTCTTGAAAGTGTGTCCTTGTCAATTTGCAGGGTCCTTTTGAGACCTCTGAATACTAATTACAAGCTACTTAGAAACTTATGTGCTGCACAGGCTATCCATCCCCTTGGATATCACACTGGTCCATATTAAATATTCATCATCCAGTGTCCAACTGCAGCTTATATAGAAATCTTCTACCTTTCTGCCTATAGACATTATTTAGTTATTTACTACTTAATATTGTGCATTAGTTCTCCATCCGTACTAAGGAATCAACTTTTTTTTTTTTGACGATTGATTACTATTATTGGTTCTTTGTTTTGAAGATATAAGACACTAAACTAATTTGAAATGGAACAATGAAACCAAGTCTATGCTACTTTGGAAGGCAGGCCTCCAAACCTGGTCTGTCATTTACATGGTTGCCTAGCAAGTAGCATAGCATGTGGAGTTTCTGGAGGGCATGTTCTTAGTGACTGAAATATATACTTGCAGCCTGGGGATAAAGACGACAGTCAAACCTGATCCCAAGAGTAATCAGAAGGCCACCTGTAACAGTATAAATGTAATCTTCTAATCAGCCAACCGCTCTTTACCTCGGTGCCGGTCACAGTAGAACATCAAGTACCACAAGGACAAAATATAAAATATGTGAGAGACACACATCCTGAGAATCTGGGAGTAAATGTCTCTGTGCAGTTAGCTATTTTCTCTTGCTGAATGTTCAAAGTATATTTTTAATTTTGAGGGTGAGAAGAATACATGTGAGTTTTGTCATACTTTTTGTTCCTTCTATAATGGGAAAAATACTATGGTAAGATTGTGTCAGAAGCTATTGCTCCAGCACAGAGAACAATGTTTCTCAAATGCAGTGCTAACAGAAAGAAGAAATACTTCATTCAAGTATTATTTTCCAAGCATTCAAGTAATGTTTTCCATTGCCATGTGCCTTGGTTTTATTAGGTTATAGTCTGAAACAGGATTTTGGTCTTCAGGGCTTTACATAAATCCTAGATATAATCTTTAGCAGATACTGACTCCACCCAATTTTAGCTTCAGGCAGTCAATATATTTATCATTCTAGGGTATTTGCCTTCCCATAACAGTTTCTTTTACCATTAACAGCAGTAGATTTGGGCTTAATTCCATCTAGCCTTCTAGGCAAGAATTTGCCAACACTCACTCCCTGGGTGAAAGCTTTGCTGATGGTGAAGAACCCTTTTCTGCACTTCAGGGAACTATCACTCTCTCTCTCCCCCCTTTACTTCACAGCATCGTACAGCAAATTCTCTTTCTAAACAAGCATGGGAAGAACAGAAACACCACGAAAATGTACTGGCTCAAGAAGTGAGCTGGACATGAACAAGCAACAGTACTTCAGTAAGTCAAAAACCAGGAAACTGGAATTGCACAGCTGTCCTGCAGTGTTGACACATCTGTTGGGCTCCACCCTGGCTGCTGACTACAGCACCTGGCTACAGAAACTTACCCAGCACTAGGCTCTAAGTTGTGCCAGATATTCTTAGCTAACAGTAAGGTGTCCACATTCGTGCTGTGCAGGCTGCAGTGCTGCACATCTGCCTGTGCAGCATTGCTCACAGGCACACGAGCAGGTGGGCCTCCCACCGCAGTGCCAGTGACCCCTAGGGCAGCAACCACCGGGTGCAAGTGGAAGATACAGCTGGGCAGTATAAAACCAAAGCTATGGCTTTAGGTGTTGGTGACAATGGCTGCTGGTTGCTGTCTCCATAGGACTCCAGTACTTCAGATCTCTTTACCGAAAGAGCCACCTCTCGAGAGCTAAAAGTGTGTCTGAAAACGTCCAGTAATCGCGAGGCTGAGTAAGAAGAATGGGGCAAAAAGTCACAGAAATATTACACTGAGGGCTAGTTGTGCTACCTATGCTAGTGAAAAAGTCACCCTAGTGAAAGCATGGCAAAAAACCAACCCAAAACCCACTTTATCTTGCATACTCAAGTCTACATTGCCTATTCTAATACTGCTGTTCTGCGGATAAAATCATATTTGTCAGCTTTCTTTTGAATGTTGATGGTATTACAGGATTGAATGATTCCTGTGAGGATTTAGCAGCTTCATTTGGCAGCACTCAAGCAGTTAACAAAGCATTGTAGAATTAAGTAAAACAAATCCTTACATTCATTCCTCTGTGAGGATAGTCTAGTTTTCAGGATTCAGGCATGACATAACTGAGATGCATACGATGACATAAATAGTCATATAAATTCGGTTTAAAAACTCACAAGGAGCTTTAAAAAAAGATAAACATTAGCATTTTTATATGGCTACAAGCAATGAAGTAGATAATTAAGTTAAAGAGAGTAAATTAAATTACAGTGGTTTCTGTTGTGTGGGTTTTTATGTGGTATATTTCAGGAGCTATGGATTTAATTGCACAAATCAGTCTTTCACTAATGAATTCCCTATTCTTGTCCTCCAGCTGTAAAAGGTAAGCTTTAATATTTTTAGTATTTAATATTTTTCTTTCAAAATGTATTTTCTTTCAAAATATATTTTAAAATATATTTTTATTTAATTCTTTTAATTTTTCAGATGAAGCTTGATTTTCCTACAAGTCTGCTTATACAAATGAGCAGAAGAGAGTCTCAGAACAGGATAAAGAGTTGAGGGTGATGGTTGAAACCTTGAAAGCAAAGGGTTTGTGATTATGTGCAGTTTTCAGAGTTCAGACTGATAGGCTGCAGAACCTAAAAAGAAAATCATCTCTATTTAGTGACTTTCCAAAAGAGTTTAAGGTTATTACTTGCCCATGGAAAGGAGGCTAAGAAGGTGTAAATCTGCAACAAGTTGGACACTAGCTGTTGTGGAAAAAACCTGGGCCAAACTCAAAGGAAAGAGAGAGGAAGAGAAGAAATTCCGAATAAGACTGTAGCTCTGGGGTCTGTCTGACACAGGCTGCAGAGGAATGGTAGAAGCTGAAAAGCAGACTGTGTGGGAGATATGTGAGCTCTGTTGTGACCCCAAAGGTCAGCTAAGTCTGTGTTTCATGTGAAGATTGAGCCTGTCATGAGAAATCTTTCTAACAAAACAGGCAGGGAAGGCACAAGCAACACACGGACAAGGGTCTTCACCTGTTTCGTACTCCTGGTACTCCTCTAAACCCTTCTGGGGAATTCAACAGCTTTGAGCAGGATTTATAACATGCAAAAGACACTTTCAAGCAATTCTGGTGGACTTTTCAGCTTGTGTTGTGCCCTAGTGCACAAGGATCTGAACCCCATTCTGCCTGGACAAGCTGAAATAATTTCTTTTGATATGTTTTGAACAGTTCTTCAGATTTTCATTTCAAAGTGTAAAAAACACCCCAAAAAATGAAGGGAAAAAAAAAAAGTGAGTCAATTAAGCAAAACTTTCTATCCATTTCAAAAGATCTTTCTTCATTTCGTAGTTGAAACAGAACCTATTATTTGCACTGCTCTATCTTTAGTGATATGTGTCACTTCAATCTCAGAGTAACCTTAGAAATCAAAATAGTGACTGACAACCAAGCTTTTAATTAAATGGGTTGATTCTATTGTACAAAATGGTATCTCGAAACTCATCTATTTTAGATAACTTTTCCAATTTGAGCTTCCTTCCAGGATCTGTGAATGAAGAACTAATTTCTATTTCAAAGAACCAATTATTCCGTTTGGTACGGAAGCATGCTAAAAGGCAGATAGCTATTTTCTCTTAAATTCAAGCAGTATGTCTAGCCAGTGGTGTCTTTACTGATAGCAAATCTGCAACAAGACAAAACACATCTTCCGATTCTATTCTGGGCCTCATATAATTTCAATTCACCTTCCAGTGCAGTTAGGCTAATGAAAAGTCAAGTATCAAGCTGGAAACAAATGTCTGATATTATTTACTTCTGTGCCCATTGTAACTTCTGCTATGCACTGGGATAGTTAATAGACGTACGGAAAGAGCACTAGTCCTCTCATGGAAAGGCAGGTTTAGAGGAGCTTCATGGGGGAGCAAAACCCTGAGAATATTCTTTTGCCATTAGGCAGAACAATTTGTCCTTCTTTACAGAGGCAGTAGTGTATTTAACTCCCAGACTCTGTTTATGTCTCTGAAGACAGAGCATCTGCCACCACAAAAACCACAACCACCTTGTCTTCCCTCCTGCCAGTGAAGCTCTGTAAGCTCCTCTGTGAGAAACACTCGTCTCATCCCATCCCTGACATGGAAATGCTTCACAGTGAGAAGCACAAAATGCAAGGTCAAATACATGGAGAATAGTAGCAAAATTTGTTCTTGTAGTCTGGGAACTCATCCTCTGGAAGTAACAAAGGAAAGGCCTGCACTGAACTAACAGATCACAGGATGGACGTGAGGATTTGCTGTGCAATGAAAATGACAAATGCAACTAAAGGGGGAATCCTTTTATTATAGGTAGGGAAGCAGAGGTAAGACCATGGTAAGACCTGGTCTAGAATCTTCTAAAAAATCTGGTTGCTTTTATTTAATTGGGATATAAATCTCAACAGGAATGGGTTCAGAGAAAGGCTACAACTATGACCACAATAACTGAATTCCCATCTCATGGGAGGAGACCAAAAAATTTGACTTAATTTTACAAAGCAGAACAATTCAAAGAAGGGTTTTGAGAATCACCAGAAGTAAGAAGACATAGTTAAACTGAAGGGCAATGCTGCACAAAGAGCAATGGGCCTATAAATTGGCTATGAACTCAGGCTGGAAATAGGTAGGTGTCCTGCCAACAGAGGGTAAAGAACCTTTTATTTTCTCTGTACTAATAGCGAATAAACTCATTTTAGAATGAGTCAGAGTTCTTTTATAAAAACAATTACATAATGTGATTGTCTGCAGTGGAAAAGGAGATAGGGAGTTATAAAGCAGGAACTTCTGTTTAGTCTTAAATTCCTTTACTGCTTAATGATTTCTCTATGTTATTTGTTCTCCGAAGTTAATGAAAGTATCTCAGCAGCTAGGCTGGCCTGTTGCAGGTATAGGAGGTGTAGCAGACTATGTACATTTCCCTGGCTTGGTCCTTTTGTCCTTTCTTCAGCGGTGGACCCTGACTTTACACAGAATGCCACATCAAGTCTGACTCCAATTTCAAGAACAGATGAATTCTGTGAAGGGAAAGGATAGGTGAATGCTATTGCGTTCTCTAAGAGGCATCTCTTTCCTGCATGGGTGCAGGCTAGCAAAGGCTTACAGAGTTGTCTGCTCACACGTGCAGCTGGTTGCTGGTAAGGAAACCCTCTCTGCTCCTCTGGGGGATGAACACCACCATGTCCTTCTCCAGAAACAAACACCCTACTTGTTTGAAACAAACCCACGTAAGAAAAGGAAGCCCTGAAAGACCCAAGGCCTTCTAGACCAGGAGGAGTTTTCTTTGTAATTGTTCAGTTCTAGGCATTTAGATTTGTTAAATGTGGTGCCAAGGCAAAAAAAAAGACCGAATAGCTTGTTGATCATTAAAGGATACAATAGGTAGTGTGAAAACCATGTAGAGTGAACTAGGAAAAAAAATCATATAAGTATACATACTCACTGCTCCTTCTTTCTATATGTCAGTCTCTGAGAATGGTGTATCTCCACCTCTCATTGCACACAGTATTTGAGCTGTCACTGTACTGAATAAAAATTCTGAGGAAGATGTCAAAGCACAGTATTGAAAAAACTATTTTGAAACCAAGAAGAAGGAATGTTTTCTGTAGATGTAGAATAAGAAATTGCTCCTCAGTCAATTCACACACAGCCTAGTTTCTGAAACAGTCGGTTTATAGTGAAAGGCATGTATTGTTACAGGTATAGGAATTCCTGTTCTCTACCACAGCTTTCCTTGGTTGAGTATTAATTGAAATAAATATGTATGCATGTGGTTGTATACATGCACACACACGTAAAATAAGCATTATAGTATCTTAGAACACAGGTCGTCCACTAACTCAAATAAACTATCTGAGCCACATGGGCAAAATTGGTTACATTCCATAGAAAATACCATGAACAAACACAGGATGTGTCTATACAAAAAATACATCTTCCCACCTGGAAAAAACATATCATACTGCTGACAAAGCTTTGTGACTGTACAATATACACAGAAATATGCTAAAAGTCGTCCTGACTGGTTCACCATGTGGAGCTTAGCTAGAAGGCTATTGCCCAGGTAGAACAGAAAGCTCAAGCCCATAGTGTAGGATATGACTGCTTTCTCCCTCTCCCGAGCCAGACAGAAAGATCAAAACCTCTTCATTTCCAAGAAATGAGGTTCAACACAAACTCTGCCTGCTCTCTTTGTGCATAGATTTCTCTGCTTCAGTCACCACCCAGAATGTGGCAGGACTGAACTCCTGAAAGAAAGGGATTTTTCAAGTTGTAAGAAAGAGTGCGTTGCTTTTACTCCCAGCAGTCTTTAATGTCACACATCTCTGGCTTGACTGGTCAGGATTATTTCATGTCCCAGTAGTTTTCAGGAAATACCAGGTCTGGCCTTACTGCAGCTCCCATTTCACTGACAAACTCCTCACAGGACGTAACCTGAGCTCCGTGTAGTAAGAAGTACTAATGAAGAAGTAAATGAGAAAGGCAAAAGCCCAGCCAGAACGCAATCTGGCTGCTGTTGTTAAAGACAATAAAAAAAGTTTTTACAAATATATTAATGACAAAAAGAGAGCCAGGGAGAATCTCCATCCTTTATTGGATGCGGGGGGGAACATTGTCACCGAGGATGAGGAAAAGGCTGAGGTACTCAATGCCTTCTTTGCCTCAGTCTTTAACAGGCAGACCAGTTATCCTCAGGGTACTCGGCCTCCTGAGCTGGAAGACAGGGACGGTGAGCAGGATGAACCCCCCATAATCCAAGAGGAAGCAGTTAACGACCTACTACGCCACCTGGATGCTCACAAGTCTATGGGGCCAGATGGGATCCACCCAAGGGTGCTGAGGGAGCTGGCAGAGGAGCTCGCCAAGCCACTCTCCATCATTTATCGGCAGTCCTGGTTAACGGGGGAGGTCCCGGGTGACTGGAGGCTTGCCAATGTGACGCCCATCCACAAGAAGGGCCGGAAGGAAGATCCGGGGAACTACAGGCCTGTCAGCCTGACCTCAGTGCCAGGGAAGATTATGGAGCGGTTCATCTTGAGGGTGCTCACAACGCATGTGTGGGACACCCAGGGCATCAGGCCCAGCCAGCACGGGTTCATGAGAGGCAGGTCCTGCTTGACCAGCCTGAGCTCCTCCTATGACCAGGTGACCCGCCTAGTGGATGAGGGAAAGGCTGTGGATGTGGTCTACCTGGACTTCAGTAAGGCCTTTGACACCGTCTCCCACAGCATTCTCCTAGAGAAGCTGGCAGCTCACGACTTAGACAGGTGGACTCTGCGCTGGGTCAAAAACTGGCTGGATGGCCGGGCCCAGAGAGTTGTGGTGAATGGAGTTACATCCAGTTGGTGGCCGGTCACAAGCGGTGTTCCCCAGGGCTCAGTTTTGGGGCTGGTCTTGTTCAAGATCTTTATCAATGATCTGGATGAGGGGATCGAGTGCACCCTCAGTAAGTTTGCAGACGACACCAAGTTGGGTGGGAGTGTTGATCTGCTCGAGGGTAGGAAGGCTCTGCAGAGGGACCTGGTCAGGCTGGATCGATGGGCCCAGGCCAACTGTATGAGATTCAACAAGGCCAAGTGCCGGGTCCTGCCCTTCGGCCACAACAACCCCATGCAGCGCTACAGGCTTGGGGAAGAGTGGCTGGAAAGCTGCCTGTCGGAAAAGGACCTGGGGGTGCTGGTTGACAGCCGGCTGAACATGAGCCGGCAGTGTGCCCAGGCGGCCAAGAAGGCCAATGGCATTGTGGCCTGTATCAGAAATAGTGTGGCCAGCAGGAGGAGGGAAGTGATCGTGCCCCTGTACTCGGCACTGGTGAGGCCACACCTCGAATACTGTGTTCAGTTTTGGGCCCCTCACTACAAGAAGGACGTTGAGGTGTTAGAGCGTGTCCAGAGAAGGGCAACGAAGCTGATGAAGGGTCTGGAGAACAAGTCTGATGAGGAGTGGCTGAGGGAACTGGGGTTGTTTAGCCTGGAGAAGAGGAGGCTGAGGGGAGACCTCATCGCTCTCTACAACTACCTGAAAGGAGGTTGTAGCGAGGTGGGTGTCGGTCTCTTCTCCCAAGTAACAAGCGATAGGACGAGAGGAAATGGCCTCATGTTGCGCCAGGGGAGGTTTAGCTTGGACATGAGGAAAAATTTCTTTGCTGAAAGAGTGGTTACACATTGGAAGAGGCTGCCCAGGGAAGTGGCTGAGTCCCCATCCCTGGAGTTATTTAAGAGACTAGTAGATGCGGCGCTTAGGGACATGGTTTAGTGGGCATGGTGGTGTTTGGTTCACGGTTGGACTCAATGATCTTAGAGGTCTCTTCCAACCTTAATGATTCTATGATTCTATGATTCTATGAAGTAAAATAAACTACATCTGGACCAAGGTAGTAGGCGTGCTGTCAGTTTATTTAAAACTAACCTTTTAGCCCTTGGCAGGAGTTTCTCAGGCTCTGAGGAGTTATCTCAGGAATGGACATCTATAAAGCAAAAGGGAAAGCAATTTAGAAATATGGCAGTGCCACAATGCTGGCCAGGTCCTGAAGACACCACTGCAGTTGGAATAGTGTGCCCTGAATTAACAAACTAACTGGCAGTTGGGCTATTCAACATGATTAACAGCTGTTTTATGGGTTGTCTGCCTCAATCGGTACATATGTGTACTGAGGGGCTGCTGTAATGATGCAGGAGAATAAATAAAGTCTCTGGGACTGTGGAGAAAAACATCCTCTGTTGTTCTTTAAGGGAAGCTGAAATACATGTAACATTTTGATCACTTAATTTAAACCCAGTTCAAAAGAATTAAAATGTCCACCCTTTAGTCTTAGTCTGATATACTTAGGTCTTTAGTATGATATATATGATGACATGGCAATAAAACAGGAAATTGTGACTTTGTTGTTCTGCTGTTTTATAGTTTGGCAGAGAAAGTGCTGATGAGCACATGAATGCATAAAAGAGACTGGAGAATCTTGGCTGAGTCTCCATTAATAAGGCTTTATTGAAACACAAATATGCCACAAAAGTACAAAACCAGCTAAAATATCTCACAGCTAAATCAGGTCGACTAAGACAAAGCCATCCCACTGGATGTTATCAACACTGCTAACTCACATTGCTAAAGAATTAGAGTTTCAGTTTACTTGCACAGACTAGTTAGCTGCTTTCCTCTCTTAGTGGGGGTCAGTCAGCCATACAATTGAAATTAATTGAACTCCCAGGATTCCTAAGGACGGCTTCTTTGATTTTGTTCTTTTCCAACACAAACTTACTCTTCAACATAAGTAAGGCAGATTGGGGGGGAGGGGGGGAGGCGGGGGCGGGGAACGACACAGGTGGTAGCTAGCAAATGTTTTTTATTCAATAATTTATTTTTTAAAAAGCAGGTTTCTATATTTTTCCCAGTTTCTCTTCTTTGCATATGAGATGCCTACATCTGTTATTGCTGTCTTACACTTTGGAAAAAAAAAGCTATTACTTTGTAAAAAGTTTTCATTTCCTGTAATTGGCACTTAAGCATTCAGCTTTCTCTAAAAGACTATGCTTTACTCTCATGAAGCAGAAATTATTCCTTTTTTCTTGGCAATACAGACAGAATAAAAACTGAAGGCTTATTAATGAAAACACATTCTCTTTCTTCTTTTGTCCAGTTTGATGTTGTGGGTCAGAACTGCTGTAAATTATATTTTCTCTTTGAAAATTTTTTTAGCATTTCTAAATGTAAAAATATGTGCACATATCTGCAGTCCTCAAGAGAAATATAATTACTGTAAATTCCATGATCTGTCCTATTTTGTTCACAAATCTAATCCAAGGAGCCTCAACTCATTTATCATTTCCATTCTATGTGGAATAAACTTCTGCGATTTCCACATTCTCTTAAGGAGAAGTCCCTTGCTACCGTATTTATTTATTTATTTGTTTTGTTGTTATTTCATTTCAGTAGAATGAGAAACCACTAGCCTAAAGGACTTAAACAATTATGTCTTATAAAGCTTCCTTGTGTGGGAAACAGTCTCTTGCAACAGACAGTGACCGTTCTGTGTTGAGGTATAACTGGAGTTCAGTCACAGCATGAAGTGAATTTCTGTTTGACACTGAGGTTTTTCTGAACATCACATGGGACAGTACACAAACAAACCAAACTACGAAGACAGTCTGAGTGGAAGAACATAGTAGTGGGCAGCCTCGTCAGGGCTGATATTGTCCCTGGGAACTAGGGAACAGCAGGACATGAGTGTGCTTCACTCTATGGGTATGTCTATATGACAACGTATCTGTGGCTCATTGTAGCTCAGCCTGGGAGCTTGTGACCTTCCCTTTTCCTGACTATGTGTTTGCTTGTGTGTTTGTTTTATCACAATATTTGGGTAATTCCTCTTTCTCTGTGGTTCTGCAGTGTGCCTGTTGGAACCCCTGTGAGATAACGCAGCCTGCTGAAAACACACTGGGATTTCCTTTTGCTAAGGGAAACAGCCTTCCTGGGAACTGGCCTGGGGTGCGTTACAGGGCAGCTTGCCTTCTTTTCGCAGCCTAGAAAGCAGACCATTGCATAAGACTTTGGGGACAGAAATTGTTGCAGTTAGCCATCATGCATAGATTTATTGACCCCATATGACATACAGTTAAATGCATTTATGATAGTATGAAAGAGTTGTAGACCACTGGAGGTGCTCTTCTGATGGCAATGAAAGTGTAGCAGAAGAGCCTGTGGCTTACCCAAGGAGCTTAGGGACATGTAGAAAGTTGGAGTATGGTTCCACAAAAGCAACTCAAGCAAATATTTGCAGTGTTAGTGACGAGATCTTTCCTGCTCCCTCTAATGCTGTTTTCTGCATTGAGACTGTGCAGCACATCGTCTTGGCTGACTTCACGAACTGGCAATGCCTGCTGAGGTTGTTAACGTGGTTTATTTTATGTCTGATGCACCTAATGTTTTTGCGGGTACAGCTTTGTTAATGATAAGAGTTGTTAAAAGAGAAAATGACTTAACTGGAGAATTATATTGTGGCAGACTGGTTTTGTTAGTTCAGTGAATGTAAATAATACGGCCCATTGCTTGTGACAGTGAAAAATTAGCTTGATTCATACCAAATATTGCTCAATTCTCATATGTTATGATAATGCTGAAAAATGTTTAGTTTTAGAAACAGACAAGAAAGGGTTGATCCTACAGAGCTTCTCTCAGACAATTTGTTGCACTTTTTTATTGCGCCACAGTATTTGAAATTCTTATGGATTTTAGAGAACATCTTGATTTTAGTCTTTGTATGTGCATGTACAGGTATATTTACTTACTCTGGGAAACTTCTGGCTGATGTTGAAGAGACTAATTTCTTCCTCTAAGAAAAGGAGCATGGTCACAAAATTGCTCCAGAAACATACTAATGGTTTAAGAAATTATAATCTTTATTGTAATAATAACCCAGCAGTTTATGTGAATGTTCCTAACCTGTTTCACTGCAAAAACAGCCAACTAACTCTAAGCATCTTGGTTTCCCGAGAGATCTTGTGACTATATTCCAAATCACATGAGTTTTTTCTTCTCTTGGAAAAACTCTGTAGGGTTTGGCCATGGCCCTAGTAAAGTCCTTAGTTGGTTTCAGAACTTGTTTCTCTCTGATAGCTACTGTCAATGTACAACTTCGACGTTACATACACACTCTAACTTTCTAATTCTAATAACTAGGTTTAAGAGCTCCTCAAAAAAAAAATATCCCTGGCTGTTATGGCCTTTTTGAAGAATCCAAATTATGTATTCCTTGGTTGACTTCAGTATTTTAAGCAAATGAATTTTGCATGATAATATAGCAAAGGCCAGATTGAAAACCAATCAAAGAAATCAGTTGGCATCTGTCTCTTTGCCTCCGAGTACTTTGGAGCAAAGCCAGACTGTTTAGACATGTAATGGTTTTCCAACCTAAGTGGTTGAAAGTAGCCTTCAAACTTCAGTAAAATTCCATAAGCTTGTAAGAGATATAAATAATTTAGGTGGAAATGTACTTTCCTAACTGAGCTTCACTCTCTGTATTTCATTGTTCTTCACGTTGTTTCCTTCAAAATGAAAGTTAGGTTGAAGGCAAGAGGACAACTCTCTTTGCAATGAAAATGTTGAATACATGATTTCAGAATATGTCATGTCTTCTTGCACAGAAATATGGCCCTAACCATGAGGTAAAAGTTTATCTTCTGCCTGGAACATGAAATTTTGCCTCAACAGTTACTAAATTAATTCCTGTAAAAACTTGGGTCAACTTGAAATTCAGCCTGAAAACAAAACAAAACAAAACAAACAAAAAAGTAGCTCTATGAAGTACTGATGTCTCTTAAAGGCATAAGCAAGACTTATACTTGACACTCCTAAAACTTACATTCAGATAGACATAAGACTCTTTGTGGGAATCACCATTATTAGAGGATTCAGTGTGAGTGTTTGGAAGCAATACAAGAAGTGAGCTGACAGGGATGATCCTTGTAAGTGTTGATCTTCTGCACTGCAAACTAGGACTCAAAAATTGCTTTCTAATGGCGTTGCAGGTAGTGTGCAGTACTATGATGAAAAGATGATGAAAGATGAAAAGATGATGAAAAGAAAACCTAGTAGCAACTAGAGAAAGCTGATACTCCAGGATCTAAAGATTTCCCTGACAGGCAAATTTGAGGCAGTGCCCTCTGGAATTGGTGCTATGCTTAGTTAATTAACTAAACTTGTCTTACTATCCTTGCTGTAACTCTCCTGTTATAAATCCTGTCACAGCGCACCTGCTGGGTTGCAGTTCTGGTGAGCTGGTCTGAGAAGGGCAATCGAGCAATTTGTATTGCTTTGGTGATTGTGGACTCTTGTGTAGCTGTACTAATTTATGCCATTGCCCTTGGAGAGAAGCGGAATAAGGAGAAACAGAAATGGTTTTGTTCCTTTGTCCTTTGGGCTTTCAGAAGCTTAACGCACACCATGTGCAAGAATCATTTTATGGTGACAAAGGCATAGGAGGGAACGATCTCGAAGGGACTGTGATTAGTTGGGGGGTATTATAACACAGTGAAATATGTTAATGACGTTAAGTATTCAGACACAATTTATTTACATTTCATTCTTTCAGCTGTTAGAGGAGCTGTTTCTAGGGATGAGTGTTACATGGAACAATTTGGGTTTCCTTAAATTAGGATATGTTTAAAAAGGCTGATCAGGAATATAATTTTTAACGTGTGTTAAAAAAATTGCTTGTGTATGCATGGTTTTAACAGGCTCAAAAGCTGAATTTAGGCTTTGTTCTTATATAGGTCTGAAGTCATCAGAAAGCAAGTTATACAGTAAGATGTTTTTGTTCCTGCAGAAAGGAAAAATAATAATATATTCATTGATTGTGTCCAGTTCTGGTCACTTCAGCTCAGCAAACAAGTGGAAAAGTTTCAGAAAGGAGCAACCAAAGATTCAAGGCAGGAAAAAAAATCACATCACAGCACTTAAAAGACTTGGATAATTTGAGTAATAGGGTGAATAAAAAGGGACAATAGGAAGGCATATGAATGCACTGAACAGGTTCCATGTGAATCATGACATGGGTTGGATTCCTTTGTGGATAATATAAACAATTATACTAGTATTTATAGCAGTTTATTTTGAAAGGGATAAAACCAGTTATATTTTGGGGAATAAACTAGTCTATGTCTGAAAAGAGTTAAGGACAAATCTACCTTGAAAACATAATTATCTTCTATCACATTCAGCCTCATAATTACAAAAGTATTCCCAAAATGGGGCAAAAGATATTTTGCCGATTATGTTTATAAGATATTCTTTTTAACAGATGGACCATAGATCAATGCAGAGATGCTGATTTAGGTACTTAATGGCTTCCATTATCACTGAGTGCATTGAAATTCTCAATGTTTATCCATATGAGAGGCAAGGAACTACCCCATTGTACAAATAGGAAACTAAAGTATTGAATAAATATTTAAGTGACTTGTACAAGGTCATCTAAAGACTCTGGCAGACTGGGGACTCAATGTCAAACTCTTTTAGCTCACCAATTTGTTTCTTTATCCAGTGGACTACCTGAAGCTGGTATGAGAGAGGTTGTTAGAAGCATCCAGTTTTCGCTGTCAGAAATTCAGGGGACGTCACCACTCAAAAACAGAGCTTGTCCTGGACCTTTATGAATCTCTAGAAAGCTTTCTTCAACCTTCCCTGAGGGAACATCAAGACTCTGCAGGAAGCACATAAGCTCAGGTGGTGGACACACTCCATACAGTTCCCTGCAGAATGCCAACATCTGATGGTCCTCTGCGCAGGACCGATGGGCCTCCCATAGGGAGTGTGCTGGTTTTGGCTGGGATAGAGTTAATTTTCTTCATAGTCACTAGTATGGGGCTGTGTTTTGGATTGTGCTGAAAACACTGTTGATAATGACAGGGAGCCACTGTTGACTACAGTTTTTCTTATAAGCTCTGCCTGAGGAGCCAAATACATAAAACTTTTTATCCTGCATGTATGGCCTACAAATGTGTCCCTGCATGCACAGGGATGAGGACAGTGATTTGATTTGTGATTATATATGGTAAATTTTGTGAAAGTACATGGAACACTTTGGAAACACTTGTTATAAACACAAATAAATAACTTTAAAGAACACTAGTCTTTGATACAAGCAAAATAAAAAGCAAGCAAACAAAAAACTGTTATGAGGATACATGCATCTAGAAATTGCAGAAGTAGGTTTCAAAAGGTATAAATTGTCTTTAAAATAGCCAAACAAAGTTTTGAAGTAGTAAAGGAAGGTTGATAACTCTTTCAAAGAATTAGGTTAATTTAAGTGGTCTTTCATGAATTACAGTGATGTTTGTCTCTAAAGACAGTTTTGCTCTCTATGCCCAGCATCAGAAACATAGGCATACTTTTTTTTTTTTTTTAATTATTTTAGAGATGTAGAGTGTTCTGTTTTCAGTAACTACTGGGAAAATAAGATGAAAGTGACCTTTGGAGAAAAAATTTTTTGTACGCTTTGTGTTGATCTTCAAAAATATATCTCTTTGGAATAAGTATTCAAGGATTCTGTTTTTCAGTTGATTGAATTAAATATAATATTTTCAAAAGTTCTGTGTTCTGAAGTATTTCCGAGAGTTTTGTCTATTGATTCTAAATATGTGTGCAGTGTGCAAAAGTGTTGCAGCCACGTGGATACAAAATAGTGTTGCTGGAAGATGAAAATGAAGCAGAGGTAAGAAAACTGAACAGGAAAAAACCCCAAAACCTAAGAACAGAGAAGGCAAATGCAACCACATTACAGGTATAGTTCAGGGAGCGTCCTGTGATCCTTATCGACATGTGTACACCTTGTCTCTGTTGTGGCTCCATTTTACTATCTATCTGCACACTTAGCTTTTATTTAAGAAAAAAATAGGGCATGCCAGCAGAACAGGAGTTTTGACACACACTAAGGGCTCTCCCATTTAAGACAATGTATTGCACATCACAGGGATGCAAAGGGTAGGACCCATTCATGCTACAGAGTGAAGTTAGCTGTAGCTTAAGTGTGTTCTGCAAATCTCGCGTGCTGTTACTCACTAGAGCGGTTGCGTACCTTATGATTGTGGATGAAGTCTTATTGCACTAATAGAAGAAAGCAGCAAGATGGAGGAAAGTACTTAATCACAACCAACGAACGTGATTAAATCCCACTAAAGGTAAAGAGAATTACATGATTAAGTGCTTTTCTGTTTCAAAGAGAAATTTAAGCACATGTTTATGTAGCTCCTAGAATAGTTTCAGTGGGCAACTGCTTTCCTTATAAATACAAGGCACACAGTCTTTCTGTATTAGAGCAGAGGCAATCTGCTTTATTTTATTTAATTTAGGGGCAGACTTGGGAACCTGGCACGTTGTCAATAAAGCCTTTGAGCAAAGTTTAAGAGTCCCTGTATGATAAGAACTTTGAATAGAACAAAGAGTGAACAGAAAGGAATTTTAGACTTAAATATTTGAAGTAGAGAACAAATGGTCAAAAATTTGTCTCTGTGACAAGTCAGAGCCAAATGTTTTTTTTTCCTAACACCTCTCTTTCCTCTGCTTTTCACAGCTAGAGGCAGAGAAGCATGAAGACTGTGAATAAATATGACTGAGAAAATATTTTAATATATTGAAAGAAAACAAGCCTGCCCCAGTTCCATAATTGCTGCAATGTAAATTTACTAGATCAGGTAGTATTTGGGTTTTTTTATTAAGAGTGATGGCTAAGTATCAGGTTTTTCAAGACTGTTCTGTTCTGTTCTCTCCGTTACTTCCAAATATCTCCAGAAGAATTTTGTAATCTGAAACAGCAGGATATTTCTATCCTTTTCTTTTAACTCCATTTTCTGTAAAATCCATGTCAACAGTTGCTCATGAAAAAAGAGATTTTACAGCCTCTGAGAATGCTAGGCGTAGTAAAGAAGGCATCCAAATTACTTTGTGTAGTAGTGTTTATATTATCTTTTAAAATGCATGAAAAGTGATAATGGTATAGGCCTTGTTTCTAATTTTGTTTCCTTAAGCATATTCTCTTATCTTGTGCATACTCCTGATTGATAGGAATTTTGAAGACTCTGGTAATGAGTTAACTTGAGCTCATTTAGAGATGAACACCACAGTTGCTGCTTGCATGGGAACAGCCCTCTGGCATAACTCTGCCCTCTGCTTCTCACATTCATTAGAAGAGGTTTCAAAGCAGACACAAGGAATAAGGGATTTGTATGCCAGAGACTTTAAATCCAAGCAAATATCCTTCAGATCCATTTCTGAAGCAGCCCTTATTTTCAGTGCTACTGATAGTAGAGCTTTTGCAGCTTTATTGGTTCAATTGCAACACTGAAAAACGGGTTATTTGGAATTTTGTTCTTGTTTGCCTTTAAAAATAAGAGAAAAAGAATGCAAGAAGATGAATAAATTAAAGTAAGCTTTTCTTGTTTTGACAGTAGAGCATGCAAGCTTCTTGTACTACTTGTGTTGCCATGTAGCACTTCTGAGCGAGTGTCTCTTTTAACAGTTCTTCACAATTAGGCCTTTTAGTTCTTGAACCGATCAATATATTCCTGATTAGAAGTGGATGAAAGGGCAGTACATCAGTCTTTAAATTCATGCCTGCAAAAGTGAGAACACTTTTTTACCACACACACTCTACGCCAGATGTGAATTGCCTTATCTTCATTTCAGTGCATCCAAGTTGCTGCAGGTGGTTTTTTCCTTCCTTCCTTCCTTCCTTCCTTCCTAATTGCACCTCTGTTTTGTATTGCATTGGATTCCAAGTAAAAATATTTTCATTATGAAAGGAACAGGGTGCTTAGAACTTTATAGACTAGAAGAAGCATTACTTAAGGTTTTGGGGAGAGGACTTGCTCCTGCCTGTTTCCCTGCAGTACCTTGCTTTCATAACCTGAATAGCACCAATGAAAATCTGCTCAAAGCTCTGAAAGAAGAAAGAAAATAGCACTATGACTTTTCTGTTTTTCAGAATGTGGTTTTCAAGACGACTTGTAGTGCTTATATAACTGTTACTTTCTATTCTTTTTAACTATTGTGGTGTCTAGCAGTGTTAAGGTGTGTAGAATTTCACGCTGAGAAAGTCTCGAGCTTCTACACAACTTGTTAATATTTATCAGCAATGTTTTTTCTCCATTTTTACACTTTTTTTCCTTAAGCTGCATTTCCTTAATATCTCCCACTCTTATCTCACAAGAATACACTCATACCACAAGCAGACCCAAAATATATCTAGCAATTTTGAAAATATCTGTACAACATACTACAAATTACACCACAAAGCGAACAATATTAAGTAGGTCCCTTTCTTCTTCATTTAGATGGAGAAAACACGATAGTGTGTGGTAATTCAGTTTTTAAGGCTCACTGCGCATTTAAACTAATTTATGTCTGTTCTTTATAGCCTTGTTTCTTAAAGATGTGAAATTTCTATTCCTTAAATTTCTATTTGTCTATCCTCACCCTCCTGCAAACAACATTGCTGAATAATTTCTACCAGATCTTACTGAAGCATGAGGTCTCAAAGGTGTTCAGTTTTGACAAGCTTAATGAAATTGTTGGCCAAAGAGAATGAGGAGACCATCTTATGTGCCCTCGGTGAGGGAAAGGCAGAAATGCCAGCGTATGCTTTACTAGACATCAGTGAATCAACATTGGCAAGCACCATCATCACATGAATTCGTAGAACACCCAGCTTCAGGATCAAAGCCTGGTTTACTTTCTGAGAAACACCCTGGATGAAAGACAGAAGAGAAAAGCCTAGTTGTACAGAGTCTGTAGAGCTGGGGCAAAGTATTTTCAACAATCAGTTTTCATAAGCCTGGAAGGAGATTTTTTAATCAGGTTACACCATTTACTTGATGTAACTGTTGTTAAGATTAGAGACTTCTTTAAAAACAAAGCATGCAGACACCGAAAAATGCAATTTTACAACTGAAAGAAACATTTCTCTTAAAAATCAGAGTATGTCTTTTATTGGTGCTGCCAATCACATAAAGAAAGAAATTAATTTCTTTTGTGCCGTATCTAAATACATTAAAGGAATATGTTTTAAAAGACTTGGCTCATTTTTCACTCTACCCAGGAGATGAAATTTAAGATGCTAATAGTTTGGAAAATATCACTTCGAGAACATATGACTTTAATCACTTCTGGTCATGGCTTGTGCTTAGGGAATTTTAACTGATTTTAACACACTTGCCTGTGTTCCTCCAGCAGATTTTTATGTTAATTTCTGTTTTTTCCTCATCAGTCACGTGGTTTTGATTTGCACTTTAGACCTTGGTTTTCTGATTTATGTGTGCCGGTGTCCACTCAAACTTTATACTTGCTTGTCAATGTTATTCACCTTCACCATTCACATTCACAAAAACTGTATCTTCTGGAAAATTTTGAAAAAACAACTTTTAGTTCTCTAATTGTAGTGTGTGAACCATATAGGAGTATGTGCTGTTATATGAAATGGTAGTCCCAACACTTTGGGTTGAAAGGCAACTCAGTTACAGATGAAAGCTATGATGGCCTATGTTACATGCAAGGCAAATGCCTTTAGACCTAGCAGTCCGGGGCTGGAAAGCCAGAGGTCAGGCCAGAGTTGATAGTAATCTACAGCAGACTTTTTCTTTTAGAGCTGTAAAAGTGTTATGTCATTGCATTAAGGTACTTAGGACTGTACAGGACCCCTTGGGTAAGGAAAACCAATCATCTGCCATCACAGATACTGTACAATGTAATGACTTTCATAACCTTACAGAGGACAGTATTATAAATAATTAGGGGTTTGGTTTGGGTTTTTTTAAGTCTCCAGTGGTAGGGACTAGAATGCTGTTCTACATCCCAAATGTTCAATGCTCGAAGAATTAGAGACCTTATCATTTCCATAAAATGCACTTATAAGCATTTTATATCTCTTTTGAACATGCAAATATTTTCCTTTGTTTTAAATACCTCTTCTGTCTTGTTGGTATTTTTTCCAAGATGTATTTTTACGGAGCGATCATGGCCCACCTTCTCTTCTTTGGTAGAATAAATGCAAAAATATTAAACAAAATGTGAAACAAATCTTTACTAATAGCTCAAGTCTGATATTTCCCCTTCAGTCCCAGTACAGTTACATGTTACAGTCCTTTAACACTTTCTTGTGTGCTTTTTAATTCATCACTTTCATCTTCTTCAATTGGACCAATATTTCACAAATTTTCACTAGATCAAATAAGCTGAAAGCCCAGAGATGGAGGAATTGCTACATTTCTATTGTCTATGAAGCTTATTAAAGTATCAAGTCAGCTAAGCCAATTTATTTCTGGTAAACTATGTCACATTTTATCCCCATTTCCCCTTTACATTTGTATTGTTTCCTTCAAAATTTCTTCCAAAAATTTGCAGGTTACCAGGTGTGTTAATTCCTCAGTCACCTTTGTCCTCTTTTTCTTGCTGTAAATACTTTGTGCTTTTATATTCACTAATCCCAGACTTGACAGAGTTAGTGAAGATTTTTGTTCCCAGACCTAACATTTGTTTTGCTGTCTCTTTCAGGTTTCTGTCGAGTTCCTTGAGTTTTTCATTCCTTTCTAGAATGGTCGTTTAAACACCTCTGTTCTCATTATGCATCTTGCCTTTATGTCTTCAAAACATTCATAATGAAAACTGAGAGTATTAATTTGATTTTGGAGACTTGCTTAGATTACTCCTGCTGGTTCTTTGCTTAGGATCCCCACTTTTATTGTCTATCTTCATTTCTTCAACTGTTTCTTTTATTTCTTCGTAAGCTCTCAGCTCTCAACTTGACTTCTGGCAATTCTTGCTTTAGCCCTACCTTTCTTGATAGCTAAGATATAGCTTGCTAATTGGTGCTTTTCCTGTTCATAAACCCGAAGATTTTTCCTGATATTTTTATTGGAGTGATTAGGTTGGGTGTCCTTTCCTCCTCCTTTTCTTTTCTCCTTCCTTGACATACAGACCTTTGATAGTTTTATGTCTACAACTCATGGAGATTTCAGTTTTCCATCATTCAAATCTCTGCACTTTTTGGCATGTGCAATGCATCAATTAATTTTCTTAGTTTATAAAATTTAACCCTTTCAGAATGCCAAACATCATACTGTTTATCTTCCTTTTTAACTTAAATTGAGTCCAGTTATAATGACTCTATCAAAGCTTAAAATGTTTGCTGTGATTTTTGGAGTGTCCTCAGTATTTATGAATTTAAAAGAAAATTATCTTTTTTTTTTAGTGAGAATTTAGGGAAAAACTGACAGCTTTTTATTTCAGCCAATGGGTGATGTTATCTGATGTTGGATAAAATTCCAAGAAGCGGGCTGTATGTTGTTCAGACTTCAATCTAATCTGAAGCAGGAGAGCAATAGCAGGGCATATTGCAGCATTCCTGCTTTCGAGACAATTGGTGACCCACTAATACGGTTCTCCAGTTTCATTACTATTATTCTTCTGCATAAAAGAGAGAGGAAAATAACCAATGGCAGCAAGCAAATGTCTAATACATATTCATTCAAACTCTTTTCCAGAATATGTGCAAAATGGATTTATGGATGTTAGGGAACAAAGAAAGTAGCTACATCCTCATTAACAACCATCTCTTCTACTATTCAATCCGCCAAATGTGCTGTAATAACAATCTTTTAACCTTGTTTTTCCTTATACCTAGTTATCTACTCTTCACTTGTAAAAATTCTTTTGCTTTCTTCATAATTTTATTCATAGTCCTGTTTTCCAGAAAAATGATATGTCCTCTTCTATCTTTGTCCACCTCTTCAGATGCCTCGCAAAGAAAAGATTTTTAAAATAATTACTTTCTCTTTAATTAAAAGTCAACACCTATTGAAGTCATCTTGTTTTGCAGACCTTCAGTTCTTTCATATTACAACAGCGCCAATTGCTTCCCTGTTCTGTTTTGTTTGTTTCAAATCCAGCTAAGAAGTTAGTTATACTTCCCTGGCTGGCAGCCTTCCAGAATAATAGTAATGCTCAGAAATTGATTGAATAGCTCTGTCATTCCAGAAAGCAAATTAAATAAGAAATGCACCTTTCTAACAGTTGCTCCCTTAATTTCCTTAATTTGCAACCAGTGCACAGGAAACCGTTCCCAGTCCAATTATCTGGAACACTGAGATCTTTAAAAAATGCACAAGGAGCTCAAGGGCCCCTCCCAGGGACACGCAACATGTGGCACTGCAGAGCAGCTCAAGCCAAAACTAACATCCTTGCGAGAAGTTTAATCATGAAAAAACAAGGAGAATTAAAGAGAAAATTTGTTTTGTTTTCAGTGTTTTGATTAGGAAATTAACAAGTTGTCTAAAAGTGCTTCATGAAACTCAATTACATGAATTTAAGAAGAGTAGGAAACATTACATAAACTTCATGACATTAATTACAGGGCAATTGTATCATTAACAATTACTTAATTATCGTAAGCTGCTTAACAGTAACTGTTAGTTCATAACTTAGCAGTGACCTGCTTTGCCACATTCTGGGTGCTGACCACTGGACAAGGCCCACCATGTACTGAAAGATCCTTCCTACGGGGGAAAATTGTGGGTGACATATCTCCGGAAGTTCAGACTGCTGCTCTTTGTACCACCGGAGTCCACAGAGTGTCCCACCGGTGTTAACTGCTTTCATCACCGCAGTGTTGTATATGCCTACCAGGCCTCAAATGTTAGCAAGCAGGTTGCACATTAGATTCCTGCCAGGTTTTATAAGAAAGAGTCAAACAGAACAATTCTGGTTTGTACATCTCAGGAGATGTTCTTTCTATATTTAGCCAAAGGACTTTTCTCAGGCATGTCGATGGGACATAAGAACCCCATGTGGTGAGTCCTTAACATTGATGTCACCATAGCACTGTTCTACATCCTCCTCCACTTTTAAAATATGCTATTAGAATAAGTGCACAGTATCACATACTGATTTAATTTTTGGTTTAAAGAATGAATATACATCTACCAGCATATATCAAAGGCTTTTTCTGTCTAAAGAACACTATTCTTCTATTCTGGTGTCTATTGACTTCTCTTTTTGCCCTTTTGAAGTCTGTGAGTCTCTCCAAGTCTGTTAAGATTAGAACTTCTGGAGTGTTTCTTTTTCCTTTTCTTTTTCTTGCACTTCATATATGGATCTCATTGTCTTCTGATCTGAGAGACTCCAGTCCCATTCTAGCTGGCAAATCAGCATAGGAGATTTATTTCTGTCATCATCCAGGGAAAGTTCAGTAGCCTTTCCCCCACAGCTTTTCTTTTGAATCATATGAACTTTGTGATTGTATTGGGTTTGCATGGCAAGGTTTTGGTAGCGGGGGGGCTACAGGGGTGGCTTCTGTAAGAAGCTGCTAGAAGCTTCCCCTATGTCTGATCGAGCCAATGCCAGCCGGCTCCAAGACGGACCCTCCGCTGGCCAAGGCCGAGCCCATCAGCGACGGTAGTAGCGCCTCTGTGACAACATATTTAAGAAGGGGAAAAAAACCTGCTGCACAACAGCAGCAGAGAGAAGAGTGAGAATATGTGAGAGAAACAACTCTGCAGACACAAGGTCTGTGAAGAAGGAGGGGGAGGAGGTGCTCCAGGCGCCAGAGCAGAGATTCACTTGCAGCCCATAGTGAAGACCATGGTGAGGCAGGCTGTCCCCCTGCAGCCCATAGAGGTCCACGGTGGAGCAGATAGCCACCTATAGCCCGTGGAGGACCCCACACTGGAGCAGGTGGATGCCCGAAGGAGGCTGTGACCCTGTGGGAAGCCCGCGCTGGAGCAGGCTCCTGGCAGGGCCTGTGGACCCGTGGAGAGAGAGGAGCCCACGCTGGAGCAGGTTTGCTGGCAGGACTAGTGACCCCGTGGGGGATCCATGCTGGAGCAGTCCATTCCTGAAGGTCTGCGCCCCGTGGGAAGGACCCATGCTGGAGCAGTTCGTGAAGGACTGCAGCCCATGGGAAGGACTCACGTTGGAGAAGTTCATGGAGAACTGTCTCCCATGGGAGGGACCCCACGCTGGAGCAGGGGAAAAGTGTGAGGAGTCCTCCCCCGAAGAGGAAGGAGCGGCAGAAATAATGTGTGATGAACTGACCGCAACCCCCATTCCCCGACCCCCTATGCCACTCGGGGGAGGAGGTACATAAAATTGGGAGTGAAGTTAAGCCTCGGAAGAAGGCGGGGGCAGGGGGGGAGAAGTGTTTTAAGATTTAGTTTTTATTTCTCATTATCCTACTCTGATTTGATTGGTAATAAGTTAAATTTATTTTCCCCAAGTCAAGTCTGTTTTGCCCGTGATGGTAATTGGTGAGTGATGTCCCTGTCCCTATCTCGACCACAAGCCTTTCGCTGTATTTTCTCTCCCCTGTCCAGTTGAGGAGGAGAGCGATAGAGTGGTTTTGGTGGGCACCTAGTGTCCAGCCAGGGTCAACCTACCACAGTCCTTTTGGGGGCCCAACGTGGGGCATGAGGAATTCAAGATAAGTATAGTAATTTGGAGAGGTAACGGGCAAAACATGGACTGAACACAGCTAGAGAGTGAAAAAGTGGAATGATCGTGGGGAATTTCTGTTGTTGTAATTGTGGTGAAGGGACAAGGGGTGGATTGTGTGTAAATGGTCCACTTTCATTCAGTGTTGTCATGATGTTATTTTGATTTTGGTGTGGGGAATTCTTTTTTGTTGATGTGAGTGAAGTTTGTGAAGATTGTGAAGATTGTGTGATGAATGTGGATTTTAATGCTAATTCTTAAATATGTGATTCACAGATATATTGTATTTATAGCATTTTATTTCATGCCTCTAGCTTATTTCAAATGCAGTTTTGCTTCTTTTTTTCTCCTTTCACAGATGAGAAAATACTTTAAGTGGATATGTTTACAGTACTTCACAATACTGAGGTCAAAATACCAGCAACTGTACTCTGCCTTAGGAAGGGAAAAGCAAAAAAATAATTTATTCTGGAGCAATATTGAATGCTTCAGCTTACCATGTATATTTTCATAATATTGCTAGAAATCAGTAAATATACAGATGCCTCTGAGTAGTGAAGTTAAGAAAATGGAACCCAAGCAACAATGTAGTTAACAAGAAGAGCCTCATTGCCTCCCAGGGGACTTAAATTTCATCCACTATGAAGAATGCTCTGCTTTTCAGCAGTTTCAGCAGAACAGCCTAGATGTGGGTTGGAAATGCAATTTTCTTGAGCCAATCTATAAGATAGTCCTTCAGACTGCCACACTTGAATAAGGCGGTAACTCATGCTATAATGCAACATGTCTTTGTTTTATACGTTTGCCTACTTTTCAATTCATGTCGTGATTCAACCATCTCCATGTATTCTTGTTTAGGAATAATTCCTACAGAAAAGACTGAAATAATTTGACCTACAATTCAAAAGAAGAGCTCGGCTATTGATTTTTTCCCCCAGAAAATCTGAGAAAATATAAAAATAGAAATATATGTAATACCAAAAATTTTACACAAAAATAATAATTAAAAAAAATATTCAAGATGGTTTCTGTACTATAAAGTGTAATATTTTCCTTATAAAAGTGTGAGGCAGATAGCTTATAGATGTTAGCTGGTCAATAATCCACTTTTTTGAAACAACTTTTTGTTTTGGCAAATTAGTAAACAATACTAAAATATTCTGAAATCTGCTGCAGAATTGAAAGCTAAGACTTCTTGCATTTTAGGTCACATAACAACCATCAGAAATTTTGTTCCTTGAGTGAAAAAAGTAATTTTTATATGTGAGCAAGTATTATGCACAGCCAACAACTTCGCTGCCACGTTTCTTGTCTTTCAGATATGGGATTTTCAAAGAAAGCTCAGAAAAGGGCTTTAGAGTCATTCTGAGAAAAAGAAAGTAGGAACTCTTCTTATTCTGTTCCTGCTCAGTGACAATTTTTTCCATTAACACACAGTTCAGACTGAATTTGCTGCAGCTCTTAAGGGAAAGGCTGAATTTTCACCAGTTCAGATGAAATAATAAAAAGGAGGAAGACTCCAAGATGTCTGTCTGGGATTAATTCTCCCCTTCATGTATGAAAAAAGGTTTAAAGTCGATACGATAGCAAAGAACTCCATAATGAGAAGCCTCTTCTCAATGTATCCACAATTATCACCTGTTTCTCTTTTAATTTCTCTCCCTTTTAAATAGGAGTTAGGTAGCTGCACAGCAAACTCTGTTTCTTAAGCCCGGCATTCAGCAGTGTGCTCTGCCACATGCAAGGCCACGCAGTGACATTTTCTAAGGGAAAAAAAAGAAAAAGAATTATAGTAGGCAGGGGATATTTTTCTTTTTGCAGTCAAGAACTAGACAGTAAAAACATATTTTTCCATTATTTTGAAAGCAAGGAGTATTTAGGAACATTCACTGATGCTGATTTGTGTATCATGTATTGTACATTCTGATCAGTGACAGAACATCTTTCAGAATTGCCTTTTAGAATTAAAGGGAAACAAATTATAAGGACGTAAAGTGTTTTACCTCATGTACAGCCCTTCTCACTACTTCACAAAGTCCAAACGATCATGGCCATGTTGGAAACCCAATCTCTTATTACACTAAAACTTCTCACAGCTTAGGAAATTCCACGTTTCTCCTGTCCTAAACCTGATATTTCATTAAATGAAGATAAACTACACACACATTAGCAGCTTGTATGTGTATTACTTTACCAGCCTGTTTCAATTAAAATAAAGATTAGACACAAGAAATTTCAGAGAGTTTTTGTGCAGCATACTATGATTCTCGGCTTACAGCCAAAAATACTGTACTCGGTGTATTTTTACAGAAACATAAATGATTATCTGTATGCACGAAAAACGATGAGAATTTAGTAAAGGGGAGATACAGTCCACTCTAATGAATTAGACTTCTAAATCAGTTATGCAGCCTTTCATCATGCATTTTTGCCCATTTTCTTCAGCAATGTAGACAGGGAGCTGATTTCACTAGAATCCATTTGTTATTTGTCTTATGACATAGCCACATGCTGGTAGGTGCAAAGTTTTGTGGTTTAAAATAATTTATAATTATACTTTTCTGCAATTTTAGTTTATGTGTTTCAAGGACCAAGTTAAGAGGAAAGAAACAATTCTTAATTTGGAAATTTGTATTCTAATTTTTAATTTAGGTTAATTTAGAAAATATATTTGTGTGTAAGTATGTATATATTATTTCCTTCGTACATACACATAGACTGTAATGTATATTTTGAGAGAGAGCGTATACGTGTGCATCTGTGAGTGACAGTGTGCTCATATGTACAATGACTTTCTAAATTTTGAGTCCTCTAGCTTGTTTTTCAATTTGCCTTTTGAAACAACAACAAAAGATTTTTAATGCTTCTCTTTGCTAAATCCACACAACTAAGTAAATTTAGGTTTTGGATTTGAATCTATAAGATGAAATGCAAATGAAACGCACTGTGGAATATGTCTTTACAACCTGTGTCTTACATTACATTACAAGCTCTCTGCTTTAGTTTGATGACTACTTGCGTAATGAAATTCTGATATTCCTTTCCCCAAATAGGGTGTTTTCTCTGCTTGGATAGGTTTAAGATTGTGGTGTCTCTCTTGATTAGGAGTTAATGTCTTGTTTGTGAAATGCATCCTTGAACACTGAATTTCTTTGCTCTGTAACTTTTATTTTTAAATGCAGTCTTCTCCAGGAGCACTGCAGTCTCAGTTGTACTCAGTATACACCTCACCAAGGCTGCAGATAGTATTGATTAGTTTTCCAGCTCATCAACCAGATCAGAACACTGAGAGGGAAGAAAAATGTCTTCAGACTAAACCATTTTTTCCTTCCCTTATTTTGATGATGAAACTTACAACGTAAAATTAAATTTGTTATTTTCAGGCATGCTTGAAAAGTAGCAGAAGTCAAGGGCTAAATAATCAAGCACTGCCAATAATAAAGCTATATCATGTCCCCATATCACGTAGCTCAAGAATGAGGAGATCATGATTATGGCAGCCTACTTTCCTTCTTTCCCTAACATACGGGCTACATGCTGTCCAACACTGCTGTCCATCTGTCTGAAGCAGGTGATTGTAGTAGTTTGACAACCTCTTGTAAGGGTTTGAAAAATAAGGAAAAAAACACTTAAGAGGAGAATATATGACCTCAGTCTTCAATATGATTGCTGAGAGCTGGGAATCAAGAGATATATAGGGCAAAAGCCATCACACTCTGTGGATGAGACTATACTCAACATCCACAACTACTCAATTTAAAGAAAAACCTGTGTAGACACAACTAAAACAATAGCTTTAGCAACTTTATTTACATATACGAAAACAATGTATTATTACATAATTGTATAGCATGTATATAGAATACATACTATATAGTATAATAACGATACTGTATAATAAATGTTATATATTATAATTATATAACATAATTATATAATATATAGAATATTGTATGATCATATAATATAATTATGTATTATTATACATATGTGAGGAAAAAACAAAGCAAATATAGTCCTTTTTTGTATGTTTTGATTGCCCTGAAACCAGCTGGAGAAGAGTTCAGCTTTTAGAAATCCCTTCAGATGGAGGAGCATGGAAAGTGTAGTAGTGCTGAATCAATTCTATTTCTGGTTTCTGGAAGCTTTGTCCTAATCAGTCTCCACACTTAAACCTGTTATTTTAATCTTGAAACATGTTAGGGAAGTATAATTTGTCAGCTTTCCTTACTCTCCAGAATGAAGATTTCCCTCTTGTGGGGCATCAAGTCTTGTAAAATTCCTAATAATCAGGGGACAAAAACTCTCTTCCCAAGAGTCTGTGGCAAAAGAAAGTCAGTGAACATCCATCTGAGGAGTCTGTAAGGAGTAAAGATATCCTCCAACATTCCTCACTATTTTCACCTTCTGTTGCCTGTTGCTGCCTCCCCGTACCTCTCCAAGAGCCCCTGGGAATGCAGAGAACGTATTGTACAAAACATGTTTCAAACTCAGCAGATCAGGTTATACCATTTAGATATGAAACACTTAAAGAACGGCTTTCAAAAATAAGAAAAAAGCTTTCTCAGTGTCATGGGCTTCCCAAATGCTGATTCTCTTACCGGTGCTTCTTGACCCTGACAGTTTTCTTCAAACTCACAGCATCTTGTACTGCTTACAGTTAATGTCCTATATATGAAACCCCTACTAGTTCAGCAAGATTTAATAGATTGCACGGGACATAGCTGAAAGTCATCATGGAGCTAAATCTTTTGCCTGCAGGCAGTTAATCAAAGGAGACCACTGGATGGCCTTCAAGGGAAGCAGGTCATGTTCTTCCACTGTTCTTGCCTCTCAGGAGAGTTACGCTCGAAGTGAGTGGCGCTGGAGTGGTGTGCAGGTTACAGGTCCCCAGGGACTACCAGTCCTCCTCACATCGGTACCAGCTTCTCTGCTTTGTCTCCCTAACCTGCAGCACCCTGGCAGTCCCTGCTGTCTTCATCAGGATGACCATGCCAGCACGTAGTATCTTTTTCTTGAGATGTGTAGAAACCTGGGAGCCAAGTTTATTCTATTTCAAAAGATATTTGAGAGGACAGAGAGGAGGAGAGAGCTCTTCACACACCACAGCTGAAAGTATTTACTGCTCACTTTATGCAGGTTTCTATTTCCCTGCTTACAAGAAGGGGAAGTGAGATAAATTAAGACACCTTATAAACTCATTCTAGCCTGAATTCAGCAGGGAAAGGTTTGGCCTTTGAATGCCTGGTCTAAACTTCGGTGATTTTTTTTTTCAGGTGAATGTAATCTGGTTTTAATTCGCCCTTCATCATTTTGCTGCCGGATGGTGCTTAGGTGTAGCAGATGAAGTCAGATTAGCCATGTCACCCTTTCTTTTTAGCCTGGCATTAATATATTGAACACCAGTTCTTGATAATGCTCAGCTGCTGGATTAAAGATGCCTTTGACATTTACTTTCTCTCAGGAGCCTGAAGAGCCAGCATAATCATGCCAGACAAATAACTGACAGTTATTCACCATATCATCAGCTGAACCATTTTGTGCTGTGACTCCTTCTGAGCTCATAAGGTAAGTGAAGCTGGTATTTGTATTACTTGAAGAGAAACTTCTAGGGAATGCCTTGAACACTCCCAGAGTGGCACAATTTAGTACGTCACTGTTGTTATCAGCCCACTACATAACTGTGCTTTGGAGATCAATGTTCCTGAGCTACCCAGAAGGTATAAAACCAAGTTTATATGGAGCTAGTCTGCAGCTAGCCACAAGTAAGAACTAATATTTTTAGGAGTAGGTCAAATCTTTTAGAGGGTGTAGAGGACTAAATGCAGTCAAGACCCAAGGGAATGCAAGGATCTATAAAATACCAGATTCTTCAAGGGTCTAATCCACTACCATCTGCAGTAAAATAAAACACATATTCAACTTGCATCACTTCGTTTTCTCTTTAAAAAAAAAAAAAAAAAAACGAAAAACAAAACCCCAATACTAATTTTCAGTCCCTTCTTGGGGAGCCAAGGTCCATCTTGCCCTGGTATTGCCATACTTCTCTATCTGCATCAGCAAATCATTTTGTTGAATGGCATTTTGTGGAAAAAAAAACAACCAAATTTCTTTCCAATTTTCATTCCCAGATTTTTGTGGGTAAACCTGTAACCCATACCATTTGATAGCAACCCCCTATGATTTACACAAGACTCACTTCTTATTTTGACTAAGGTGAAGCTGTCTTATCATTGTCATTTGGAATTTTAATCTGACTTAATTTGAACTAATTTTTAAGATACCACACTAAAGATTTTAATACAAAATATACCTGCATGTATATCTGCATATATATGAGAAATCAAGTTATGTAATTTGCAATCTATTAGGCAATCCAATGTTATCAATATGTGCATGTGTATATATATGTATCCACATATATATATATATAGGAGTAATTACTAAAAATAAGAATTTTTTTTATATTTTATCAGCATAATTTTATGGAAAATAAGTTAGAGTTACATTGGAGGAATATTTAGTTGTTACCTTCCTTTATGGTTGATAACATTATAATATGAAAGGGAAACTAAGATGTCTTTCAAAGTAACATTATTAGCAATAACGCTACATAACAATGCTAGTTGTCTTGGCAATAAATCCTTATGAAAACACCGGTTAAAACTTTTTGCTGCCCTGTTACAGACACTTTACCTAAGTTATTCTCCAACAGTCCCTGATAAACCAAAAAATTATATGACCACTTTATCACATAAGTTCTTCTCTGCTCATCTACACAATACTTTAGAATCATAGAATTATTAAGGTTGGAAAAGACCTCTAAGATCATTGAGTCCAACCGTGAACCAAACACCACCATGCCCACTAAACCATGTCCCTAAGCGCCGCATCTACTAGTCTCTTAAATAACTCCAGGGATGGGGACTCAGCCACTTCCCTGGGCAGCCTCTTCCAATGTGTAACCACTCTTTCAGCAAAGAAATTTTTCCTCATGTCCAAGCTAAACCTCCCCTGGCGCAACTTGAGGCCATTTCCTCTCGTCCTATCGCTTGTCACTTGGGAGAAGAGACCGACACCCACCTCGCTACAACCTCCTTTCAGGTAGTTGTAGAGAGCGATGAGGTCTCCCCTCAGCCTCCTTTTCTCCAGGCTAAACAACCCCAGTTCCCTCAGCCGCTCCTCATAAGACTTGTTCTCCAGACCCTTCACCAGCCTCGTTGCCCTTCTCTGGACACGTTCTAACACCTCAACGTCCTTCTTGTAGTGAGGGGCCCAAAACTGAACACAGTATTCGAGGTGCGGCCTCACCAGTGCTGAGTACAGGGGCACGATCACTTCCCTACTCCTGCTGGCCACACGATTTCTGATACAGGCTAGGATGACACTGGCCTTCTTGGCCGCCTGGGCACACTGCCGGCTCCTGTTCAGCCGGCTGTCAACCAGCACCCCCAGGTCCTTTTCCGACAGGCAGCTTTCCAGCCACTCTTCCCCAAGCCTGTAGCGCTGCATGGGGTTGTTGTGGCCAAAGGGCAGGACCCGGCACTTGGCCTTGTTGAACCTCATACAGTTGGCCTCAGTCCATCGATCCAGCCTGTCCAGGTCCCTCTGCAGAGCCTTCCTACCCTCGAGCAGATCAACACTCCCACCCAACTTGGTGTCGTCTGCAAACTTACTGAGGGTGCACTCAATCCCCTCATCCAGATCATCGATAGAGATATTGAACAAGACTGGCCCCAAAACTGAGCCCTGGGGAACACCGTTCGTGACCGGCCACCAACTGGATGTAACTCCATTCACCACAACTCTCTGGGCCCGGCCGTCCAGCCAGTTTTTGACCCAGTGCAGAGTACACCTGTCTAAGCCGTGAGCTGCCAGCTTCTCTAGGAGAATGCTGTGGGAGACGGTGTCAAAGGCCTTACTGAAGTCCAGGTAGACCACATCCACAGCCTTTCCCTCATCCACTAGGCGGGTCACCTGGTCATAGGAGGAGATCAGGTTGGTCAAGCAGGACCTGCCTCTCATGAACCCGTGCTGGCTAGGCCTGATGCCCTGGGTGTCCTGCACATGCCTTGTGAGCGCCCTCAAGATGATCTGCTCCATAATCTTCCCCGGCACTGAGGTCAGGCTGACAGGCCTGTAGTTCCCCGGATCCTCCTTCCGGCCCTTCTTGTAGATGGGCGTCACATTGGCAAGCCTCCAGTTGTCTGCGACCTCCCTCATTAACCAGGACTGCCGATAAATGATGGAGAGTGGCTTGGCAAGCTCCTCCGCCAGCTCCCTCAGCGTTCTTGGGTGGATCCCATCCGGCCCCAAAGACTTGTGAGCGTCCAGGTGGCATAGCAGGTCGTTAACTGCTTCCTCTTTGATTATGGGGCGTTCATCCTGCTCGCCGTCCCTGTCTTCCAGCTCAGGGGGCTGAATACCCTGAGGATAACTGGTCTGCCAAGTTAAAGACTGAGGCAAAGAAAGCATTAAGTACCTCAGCCTTTTCCTCATCCTCGGTGACAATGTTCTCCCCCCCCTCCCCCCCCCCCATCCAATAAAGGACAGAGATTCTCCCTGGCTCTCTTTTTGTCATTAGTATATTTGTAAAAACATTTTTGTTGTCCCTAACAACAGCAGCCAGATTGCGTTCTAGCTGGGCTTTTGCCTTTCTCGTTTCCTCTCTGCATGACCTAACGAGATCCCTGTACTCTTCTTGAGTCGCCTGCCCCTTCTTCCACAAGTGGTAAACTCTCCTTTTTTTCCTGAGTCCCAGCAAGAGCTCCCCGTTCAGCCAGGCCGGTCGTCTTCCCCGCCCATTCTTCTTACTGCATATGGGGACAGCCTGCTCCTGTGCCTTTAAGACTTCCTTCTTGAAGATCGTCCAGCCTTTCTGGACCCCTCTGCCCTTCAGGACTGTCTCCCAAGGGACTCTCTCAACCAGCGTCCTGAACAGGCCAAAGTCCGCCCTCCGGAAGTCCATGGTTGCGGTTTTGCTGGTCCCCCTCCTTACTTCACCAAGAATCGAGAATTCTACCATTTCATGGTCGCTAAGCCCAAGACGGCCTCCGACCACCACATCTCCCACCAGGCCTTCTCTGTTTGTAAACAGCAGGTCGAGCGAGGCACCTCCCCTGGTAGGCTCACTTACCAGCTGCGTCAGGAAGTTGTCTTCCACACACTCCAGGAAACTCCTAGACTGTTTCCTCTCTGCCGTGTTGTATTTCCAGCAGACGTCCAGGAAGTTGAAGTCCCCCACGAGAACAAGGGCTAGCGATTGAGAGACTTCTGCCAGCCACTTGTAGAATGCTTCATCCGCCTCTTCATCCTGGTTGGGTGGTCTATAACAGACTCCCAGCAGGATATCTGCCTCGTTGGCCTTCCCCCTCATCCTTACCTATAAACACTCGACCTTATCATCATCACAGTCGTTGAGCTCTAGACAATCGAAACAGTCCCTAATGTACAGAGCCACCCCACCGTCTCTCCTTCCTCGCCTGTCCCTTCTGAAGAGTCTGTAGCCATCCATTGCAGCACTCCAGTCATGAGAGTCACCCCACCATGTTTCTGTGATGGCAACTAAGTCATGTCTATCCCTCTGCACAATGGCTTCCAGCTCCTCCTGCTTGCTGCCCATGCTGCGTGCATTGGTGTAGATGCACTTGAGCTGGGCTATCGATTTTGCCCCCAGCATTGGCATGCCACCCCTTGGCTCATCTCTAGTGAGCCTGGTTTTATCCCCTTCCCTCTTCAAACCTAGTTTAAAGCCCTCTCGATGAGCCCGCCTATTCATGAGCAATGATCCTTTTCCCCCTGTGAGACAGCTGAACTCCATCTGTTGCCAGCAGGCCCGGTGCCGTGTAAACCTCCCCGTGATCAAAAAAGCCAAAATTCCGCTGATGGCACCAGCCCCTGAGCCACGTGTTGATCAGGTGTGTTTTCCTGTTCCTTTCAGTATTCTTCCCTGCCACTGTAGGGACTGAATCAGGACAGAACACTACCTGTGCTCCTGACCCTTCAACTAGTCGCCCCAGTGCCCTGAAGTCCCTTTTGATTGCTTCTGGACTTCTCTCTGCAACCTCATCACTGCCAGCCTGTATAACCAACAGCGGGTAGTAGTCAGAAGGCCGTACCAGACCAGGGAGCTTCCTAGTGATGTCTCTGACCCGGGCCCCAGGGAGGCAGCAGACTTCCCTGTGGGACGGGTCCGGTCAGCATATTGGGCCCTCTGTTCCCCTCAGAAGGGAATTGCCTACGACAATTACCCTCCTTTTTTTCTTAGCAGAGGCAGTCGTAATGCGTGGGGCTGACTGCCTCACCCTAGGCAACCCCCTGGATGGACCTTCATCTACATCCTCATTTGCCTGGCCCTTAAGTTCCAGGGCCCCGTATCTGTTGTGTAAGGGCAACTGGGAATGTGGAGGAGGCAGGGAAGGGATTCACCTGGCACCCCGAGCGGGGGCCTGTTTCCAATTCCCCCCGTCACTTAGGTCCCCTCCTTCTGCCTGGTGGCAAGAGGGCAGGGGATCCTCTGCTTCTTGTGGAGCCTCCATCTGCTGCCTTTGCCTCAGGGATGGTAGGGTGCGGCTCCACCAATCTATCTCCCTCTCACACTCCCGGATACTCCTTAACTTTTCCACTTCCTCCTTCAGCCCTGCCACCAGGCCGAGCAGATCATCCACCTGGTCACACCGCACACAGGTGGTGTCTCTGCTATTATTATAGCAGAGTTATATTATATTGTGCTTGCCAGTAGTGCATTAAGTAATGGTTTACAGGTTTCCCACACACTGCCCACATTTTCATCATCCTATTTCTCATGTCCCCTCAGAGTATTCAAAGAGTGCCCTGTTTTGGTAAGTAGGTACTTTTCAGTGTACTTGATGCTAAATATTTATGATGGGCAATATCACAAACCTTTACTCACTACTTCTTTGATTTTACAGTTCCTGTGGGAATCAGTTTGGCAGTCTCACACTCTTCTTCCCACCTTAAGATCAACTCTGGCATATTATTTAATAATAAATAGTTCAGCTGTGACAATATAAGGTTATTAAAGGGATTATTCAACCTGGACCTTCAGGTGTATTCTAGCCCCGTGTGTATTTAAAGACTGGCTAGTGCTAGTTAATAGGAAGATAATTAGGACAGGCTTTGTATATTCATGTTCATGCAATTTCCTAATGCACTCATGGTCATGTTTATCATTGAAAAGTGATAATGAAATGCATTAATAAAGCCAGTTGTGTTTGTTAGGATAGCAAAGTACTTTGTAACCACACCAGCATTTGGTATTAGTGAGAAATCTTATACAATTTTTCTAACTGCAGAAAAAAAATGACCAAATGTGGCATTCAGAAATACTGAACTGCACTATGGCTTCTTAAAATGTTTCCCTTGAGCTAGCAGTCTTTTTCCTTGTGTCCAGCCTCAGCAACCTGGTTTTCTTTCATGAATCGATCATGTAAATAAACAGGTCTTCTTGGTAACAGTGGGGTGATTTTACATGGCAATGCATCGGCAGAGCTGTGTAATATCCAGCAGATGTTTACTTTAATCCTTTTTTTCCAACTAGGCTCACACAGTGGCATCAGTTCTTCCCCTCTTCAGAGGAACTACTTGTATACCCCATACAGTAAGGCTAGCGCTGGAGGTACGGCTGGCTGTGGCTGTTTCTTTTGTGCGTTCCTGAAAAAACATTCTGATACATTACGCCTGGATTTTTTTCTCTATGTCAGATGACACTGGGTAACCATGAAATAGTGTTTCTAAATGCTACAGAAATGTTCAACAGTATAAAAAAAATCCACTGCTATTCTTGAATAAGAGGAAATTATCTAAATTTTTACTTTCCAAAGCTAAGACTGAATGCAAATTTTTCTCAGCCTAGAAGAATCAGATGACCTTAAAGTTGGCTTTGTGAATATGTTCATCAGTGCTATTTTTACCTAAAATTTGTAGCTGGATATTGTTGTTGACTAGAACTGACAACCTGGGTAAGTAGAGCAAGTATTGCTGCATGTGTGAAGAACTAGCAGATGCAACTTTCTCTGTGTGAATTTGCAGTGCTCATGGGTCTCTTTGCCAATCCAGAAGACCGGGCTGTGTGCTTTAATCTTTTCCTTTTGAAACGGCCAGAAAGTTTTGATACCTGAGCTCCGGGAGGGCGGATGAGCTATTAATGAGTGGCTCTGGGTGAGATGTGTGCCTGCTGTTTGGTATGGACCATACCATGGGTGTGGGGTAGTGTGTTTCACCCTTCTTCTAGCTAGGTTTCACGCTCTATCATATTGCTTTCTCTTTACTTTTTCATCTGGTATTGAAAGCCAAGGAGAGTTATGTGGGTAATGAGGAGGAAGAAGCTATTGGTAGGATAGTTGGTTGGGCTGTTCGAAGGTGGGCATCAATACTAATGGCTCATTTTAGGAATGCTAAAATGCTTTATTTCATCCTTTTGTAAAAACACTTTTTACTGTTGTTTTTGAATAGCATATTCTGTTTACCTTTTAACAGTTAACTTCAAAGGGTTATACAAGCCCAAAACAAATATTTTCTCTAGTTTCTAGATTACTGAACTATTTTGATGAGCAAATATTTTTCAAAGATTTTAAACATTCTTCTTAATTTGAAAAAAAAAAATTGAGAAGGTGTGTTCTGACTGGCCTTGAATAATCTTTTAAACTATTTACATGGTGGTTTCCCTTCCCTATTTCCTTATTTTTTAATAAATCAAGTTAAATGATTGATTTTTAGCACACATGACTTGAATGTAAAGCTAATCACTTGACCTTCTAAGCAGGAATTATAATTTAATTATTCTTTCTTTTTTTTTTTCATTTATTGTCTGTATTTACACTGCAGCTTTTTACAGATGTTATAGCCTTGAATTAGAATAACTAAAGCTGCCTCTTCTGATCTGCCAGCCTCGGCGAGAATAAGAATGTACTAGTTTGCTAAATGCATTTTTGTCTCACCCGTTCATGCATAGTTTAGAATCCATCATAAAGCTACACTCATTTAAATTCCTTACAGTCCAAAAAATGTATTTCCTCCTCTATCAGGGTTATGAAGAAAGGTGTAATCTATAAATCAACTTTGGGGATTTTTGTATTTGAGGATTTTCTGGTCTCTCCCTCTGAGGATTAAAAATCATGTCTCAAGGCACTCCATTAAGTATCATCTATCTATCTGAGAGGTTTCTAGGTGCAAGAAAAATGGTGGTTAGACTTGATAAAGGAAAGAACTACAGAAAGAAGAAACTTAAATTCTCTATTATTTCTGCTCTGCTGGAAGTTAGACACTGCTGTAGGTTTCATTTAAACTTAAATACATTGCATTTCACTATATGAATCATAACATCTAGTATATTTTTATGATAAGTTGAGAAGGAGAGAAGAGCATGACATTGTGCTTTCCCAGCTTGAAAATTGTTTCTCTCTTTCTGTTTGACTGGCTTAAAGTAGAAGATGGGAAGCAAAGCTTCTCTAGGTTAGCAGGATTTTGTTGGCAAGACAGACCTAATAATGGAATCAAGGTTGTCAAAACCGGCGTTTCTAGTAGTTAAGAAGAAGTACTTGATGTGAACACTATTAGTACCTAAGCAAACACTTTCTAAACTTTAGTAGGGATGAATAGGAAATGATAAATGCATCGGAAGATAACAACATAGAAAGACAAATTAGGATTTGTTTTTTGTCAATAAAGTCTCAGTGGTCTATCAGAATTATTAAATATTATCTCCGCTTTTTGTTATATACCTGAGAATAAAAGACAGCAATGGGACTTCTATCTTCTATTCCACAATCTTTGGAAGCAGGGATGATGCAAAGCAAAAGACTGGGTTCAGAATCTATGCAGTCAATGTGACAACTCAAAGTCACAGCTGACTCAGAAATGCAAGTAGGTTTTTAAAATTATTTTTATTTAACATACTAAAGGCAGACACAGCACATTAAACAAGTAGTATACGTAGTGAATAATTATTTTACAAACTTCTTTATTAAGGTACATGTACAATTATTATTGTCTCCATATTAAAACAAATTCTCACAGCATTGCTAAATATCAGCAGTACTATCAAGCATTGTGTTTGTGTACCAAGTATCGTTATGAACTCAGTATTCACTCCCTTCCTGATGCCTAAAATAGCTGACAGCTTCTGACATTCTAGTCTCTGCAGAATAACAAATATGGGGTTTTCCATATACAATGTTCTCAGTACTGTCCTAATTGCATTTTAGCCATATCAACATAAAAGGTATGATTTCATTATGAGTTCACTGGGCAGCTTTTTACAGTCATGGGGAATGAGCTGAAAAACGAGCCTCTGGGCACGAAGTGAGGCTTAGTGGTCTGTTTGACATGAGAATTTGGAGAAGCTGTCAGAGCCCGAGTACTGCTGAGTTATGATTAACCAGTCTTGCCCTGTGTTTCTTCCTCAGAACGGTAGAGTGCAAGTTCAGCAGGACTTGGTCAGAGTAAAGGAGATGTTATGGTGCTCTCCGTTTTCTGCTCAACTAGCAGGCACTTGGGATCACACCTTTCTTCCAAGAACAGTACAGACTGCATTGCAGCTGCACCCTGATACCTGCAGTGACCATCCAAAGATCAGGAGGATGCTGCAGAGGCTATGGCATTTTGACCTTTGGTCTTATCTGGCAAGCCTATTTCTATAGAGGGCACCATGCAGAGCAGGCTGTGGCTCTGAGACCTGCAACACCTCCCCAGGCTTCAGTTGTGTGGGCATCCCCAGAATGCGGAAGGAAGAGAGAAGCTGCCATGGGGACATCTGGATGTGGGGACCAGATATGTCTTAGACATAAGCTGTGTGACTCCTTCCACTCTTACATTAACTTTTAGCAGCTCCAAACCTGTGCTGGCCCACAAGCAAGCAAAGTGACATCAGAGTGTGCTTTGGGCAACAGCATGATACTTTGCCTTTCTTGGAAGGCACTAGATCACCAAGCAGCTTCCAAGGTACATGCAAGTGGTGAGCTGCCAACTGGCTGGGGACCACTGCTGCAGAAAAGGAAAGTGCTTTCTTGCTTTATATTAATTGAAAAATTGAGGGCTAATTTAGTTTCAAGCAAACTGTCTCCTTAACAAATGAAATTTGGATTTCCTTTTAGCAGGGAGATAGAAGAAGAATTTGCCTATCGGATACTTACGTCTCAGCTTAGTGCCAGGTTATCCCTCTTGGCTTCTTTCAGAAACGATAATCAGCAAGATCAGGCTACAAGTGGAAAAGAAATACAGGCCTTCCTGGAAGGCATAGTAAGAAGTGCTTAAGTAGCCACACGGCATACGGAATTGACTTTTTCTTTCTGTCTTTCTTTCTTTCACAGATGTACAGCGGAGTATGGAAAGCAAACAAATAACTAAATTGCATTGCTTCTGTGAACTTCTGCCTGTTAGCGTGTCTGTTTGTTGGCTGAATTCATTAAACCACAAGCTTAATATCATCTAGATTAGAATCAGAAATAGGCACGACACCTCTTAATTAACAAAAAGTTTCATTTCCATTCTTGTTATATGATTCACAATCAGTGGTAGTTATCTACTAACACATACTTCGTCCTGACATATGTCAGCTTGGGTGTTTTTAATTATGTTTATTTTGCTGTGATTATTTTTGGAATAGATTAGGTTACAGACTTATTACATCGACTAATAACTTGTATGAATATATTCATTTAATACTGCTCCAATTTCGCTTTGTTGATTTTTCTTCATAATAGAGGAAATTCATTATAATGAAGAATTTTAATGTTTATGTTAGTACCTGATGCTCACTGATGTATTCAAACTGTTGATAGGCCAGTTTGGAGTTTGATGGTGAGGATGTAGAGGGAGAAGATGTTTCCAGTCGAGAGTCATGAGAACTACATAAGATTGCTGAGACCACAGTTTCTTATGTTAACTAATATTATCCAACCTGTTTTGTTAGTGGGACTTGTGGATCTACACTGCCTTAATCCATCTGTCCTCTTGCAGTCTCTTGGGGAAAGGTACTGTCTGACTGTACAGTGGTTTAGTGCAGTGAGGTCCTGATCTATTAAAAGGTCTGCTAGGTACTTAGTAACACAGATGAGTCAAAACACTGCTAGCACTGCTCATCATTGAATACAGAGTAGACTTGTCTTGTAGTGCCTGCTTTTGCCTCCTTGGACAAAAAAAGGGGATCCAAGTGTGCTGTGCACGGGGTACCTGATGTAGATGGCCATTCGTTCTGCACAAAGCCTTCAGTTTCCCTCTTGTCCTCACACAGAGGAGGACAAGGCAGCAGCAAAGGCAGAGATAAGGTTCTTAAGCTTACGAATCGTGTATGAGACAAGGAGAGCTCATGCGAGGGACCAGCCATGAGAAGCACTTTGTTTTATAAGGAGTTACTCTAGGAGTATCTAGTCAATCATTTCTGCTTCCTCCTGCCACTGTACAATCTGCCTTTCCTCCCCAGTTTCTCAATAGCACAGTTTCCAGTCTCACCTTCAGTCTTGCACTTGTGCTTAGCCTTGGATGTCCCTCTGCTGAGATGGATAGAGCATGCAAACAAGCCATTTACAATTACAGACAGGCCCAGAAGCACTGCTACCTGTGAGTCACATTTATGAGTCTGTCAGAGTCTCGCTGTTAAAGAAATCCTTTTCTCAGCTTGGCCTCCATTTTATATGAATTTAAATGAAAGCAGAGAAGTTGCTAGGATGCTAACTCTTCTGTTATACTGTGCTGTAGGAGTATCATGTAATGCAAGGCAATAGTCAGATTTTCCTTTATTAGATATGACCGACCAGACCCTTTAATACTTAATGGGAATCAGAGTGTTGGATAGTCTTATCCAGGATGTGCAATGGTTCTCCAGAGCATTATATATTGCTTTAAATCCTGGATTCTTCCAAGTTCAGCAGTCTTTCTGCAGGACACCAATTGAAATTGACAGAGGTACTCACCCTAATGGCTTCCTGATCAAATTGGAAAAGACTACTTTCAAGGATGGAAGATCATCTCTGAAAGTTGCTTCCTTCCCTTTGGACTATCACTGTCAAAAATAGTTGGTCTTCTGGTTACTCAGCAAATTTCATTTGTTGTCCCAAACTTCTTTAATGGCAATGGAAGTGGTGAATTGATTGGAGTGAAAACCTTATGATTAGCGTACTAGGAAGATTTAATATCATGTGTATATTTATATGTGTGTGTGTGCACATGTGTGTATTTCGTCCTCTGCTCAGTAGGTTTTATAAAAATGTATACCTTGATTTTGCGTCTTAGGAGCCTTTGGTTAGATGTATCTTTACCTCACTTTGAATTAAGAAAAATAAATCTCTTCTGGATGAACTGTACTTCTGAAGCTGAGATTATATTGCTACTTGAAAACTGTTATTTTTCACAGAAGAAAAACTCAAAAGGTTTATTAGAACTTGAAGTCCGTTAATAAAAGACAAAAAATGTTAGACTTGCTTTCCTGTTTTGATTGCTTTCCCCAGCCAGTGAATTTGCTGTTTCTCAGCATTGCAGTAATGCCCTTCAGCGAGTTCCATCACAGTCATTAGGTAGTTTCTTGACTGTTCTGTCCTTCAGTCTCTCTCTTGAACACCTGTGCTGTGGGACCAAAGGAATTGTCACAGGACTGGGGGACAAGATATATAGCACTGCTGGCATGGCAGTCTGGACAGTCTTCCTAAGCCCATTGTTGCTTTACAACAGGAAAGTAGGAGCAAAGTGACAGCATCCAGCCACTGCAGATGGCATGGCTGAACAGTTAGATATGCTACAACCCCGTGTTCCTGACTCACCGGTGATGACCGATGAAGATTGCTAAACAGGTTAACTACTGTAGAGTCTGAGGTAGCTGAACCTGGTGGACTGTGGGACCCAGGAGATCCCCCTTTCTGTGCCAGAGCTGTGGGAGGTTGCTCTTTTCATCCCAAATCCCAGCTCCAGCCAATCCTGAGCCTGATCCCCATCCTCAGAGAAGGGAAAACCACTTTCATAGCTCTTATCTTTCCTACTTGCCTGCTTCTCCCACTTGAAGTTTGCTAGTTGTTTGCGCACAGGCACTTACTGTGGGTTTTTGCAACTGCTGGCCCTGGCCTGTGCCCCCACCCCAAGCATGCTCTCCCTGAGGTGGGGGCATCGCTGCTCATGTCCCACCACTGGCCTGCCCCACTTCAAGGTCCCTGGCAGTTTGCACCTGCACCAGCTCTAAACTGGGGGCAGGCTCACCCAGCACTGAGTTAGAAGTAGGTTTTAAAAAGAAAATAGAACAGACTGCAGCCATCAAGCATAGCGCTCTGAAAAATGAACTCATTGGCTGCCTTCTGACTGCCATTGGCTGCCATGTGACTGGACGCTTTCATCCCCCATCTTCTTTTTCCTACGCTTGTTCCTCCCTGATCTGCCTTGATCCCTCCCTTTATCATCCTGCCTTCTCTGCCCTAAACATCTGTCGTAGTTTAACCTCAGTCGGCAACTAAGCACCACGCAGCCGCTCGCTCACTACCCGCCCCTCCCCCCCCCGGTGGGATGGGGGAGAGAATTGGAAGAGCACAAGTGAGAAAAACTCGTGGGTTGAGATAAAAACAGTTTAATAATTGAAATAAAATTATGATAATAATAATAATAATAATAATATGATAATAATACACAAAGCAAGTGATGCACAGTACAATTGCTCACCACCCGCCGACCGATGCCCAGCCAGTCCCCGAGCAGTGGCCCCCCCGGCCAGCTTCCCCCAGTTTATGTACTGAGCATGACGTCACATGGTGTGGAATGTCCCTTGGGCCAGTTTGGGTCAGCTGTCCTGGCTGTGCCCCCTCCCAGCTTCTTGTGCACCTCCAGCCTTCTCAGTCGGTAGAACATGGGAAACTAAAAAGTCCTTGACTAGTGTAAGCATTACCGAGCAACGACTAAAACATCGGTGTGTTATCAACTTTGTTCTCATCCTAAATCCAAACCACAGCACTGTACCAGCTACTAGGAAGGAAATTAACTCTATCCCTGCTGAAACCAGGACAACATCCAATAGGTATTGTATGATCCTAACCTTCTCATCTGCTCCATCCCAAAATTTCCTTTCCCCTGTATCCCGCCATTGATCCTATACCCCTTTAAAAGGAACAGCCTTAGTCTGTCAGACAGATTTTCTTTGGTGGGTTTCACATCAGGGACGATGGCCTAATCATTTCTTGCTGTGTGAGAACTTAGTGTTTTCTGTTCTTCACTGATCTGATCGCTTGGGTTCCTCCACCTGTCAATGATCCTCTGCCCACTGCTGATTAGCAATTTGATTAGCCTTTAATCAGACAATCCAACAGAGTTAGCCGCCAACCATGGAGAATTTTCTCTATCTATGGCTATTCCGTGGAATAATTTATTCAAGAGGCTAGAAAAACAATGCAATTGAAAGAAAAGGCCCCAGGTGAGACCCAAGGTCTAGACACACTTAAACAAAGAATTGGGAAAACGTTGTGTTTGTGTGTAAAGGAACACATGTGGATGGAGGGGTACCTACCTACTCCAAAGAAAATACTTTCACTTCAGGGAATTAGACATGCGATTTGGGAGGGGCTGTGGCTTGTCCTTACTTAACGCTGTGCAATTAGCAAGTGAAAACTCATTCTCAGACACCCACAAAAGACTTGATATAGCTTTTCATCCTTGACATTGAATCAAGGAAACACAGGCATCTTACTGACCTCAAAAAAGAACAAAACTTCAGTGCTGAGCAAAGATTGCACTTGTTGGAGGTAGAGTAAATTGCTAAAAGACTACAGTCCCAAATGCTGATCCTAAACAAGGAAGGGTCTGCACTTCAGAAAGGTGGGAATGCACACTGTTGACGTTTGGGAAGAAAAGTATGTAGGTTCCCAAACTATAACCACTTGCAAGATGCTCTATTTTCAGCGTTATTTATATTACCATTTTCAAACATGACTTTGGGTAGCAAGAAGGGGAAAAAGAGATATGAAGCTAGGAAGACAGTGGCTAGGCAAAAGGGCTGTGCATATGCATAGCCTGAGAAGCATAGATGTTTTCTTGGCTGTCTGGTTTCTAACAGATTCATGGTTTGCTCTTGGCTTTTGGTTTTTTACTGCATGGTAAATCTGCTAAACTCCTATGTGTTGCAGAAGTTTAAGCACCTATGAATTTGCACAATTTGGAATGGAATTTGCAATGCATGGGGGGGTTGCATATATAAAAGGCAGAAGTTTATTTGTGGAGATCCATAATAATGCACTGTAGGTTACTGAAGTATGTAGGATGAACAACTGTAATAATAATTATATCATAAATTTTTAAATTGCTGTTAGGGAGTAAGGCTTGGGGAGGCTAGTAACAAAGGTACAAGCATTTTCCTGTAATCGCTCTATAGTCATGTAAGTCAGACTTTTTTCTTCTTTTTTTTTTTATCGTTAGTGAGTAATCCCAGTTCATGCAAGCCGACTATTGTAGGTAACGTTCCTGTTGCTTGTGCAACAAATTTGAAAAATGGTTTGTGTGTGCATGTGTGTACACATACGTATACACATATGCATAGTTTTATCTGTTATTATCTGGAAAAGCCTAAAAAGCATTTTTTTGTTTTGAGAGAATGGAACATGAGACTTGAAATGCGTGCAGCTCGTACTGTTGCTACATAGACTTCCCTGTTTATAAAATGGGATTGTCAGAACTCAGGAAAGACTTGTGCTTCTCCTTGATGCTGTGAATCAAGCAAATTGAATCAAGGAAATGCTGGATTTCTTCCAGTGTCTTGTGAATAAGAAATACTGGCAATAAAAAGCTCAGCATTATGTAAGCCTCTCACCCATGCACTTACACTCCCCATACACCTTGAACATTCACCTCATGGCTCCTTTGTTTCTCCTTCTTTTCCTCCTCTTTCTCTAGATCACTTTCTTTTGTCTCTTTTATGTACAGTCGGTGTTATTCTCTCTTCCAGTCTGCGCTCTGTGCCAGCTCCGTCTTCCCAGAAGGAGACCTCTCAGAGGGCAACTGCCTGTTCTGCTCATGATGGTGTTTGTTGAGGTGGATGGAGATGTGGATGCACGGATAGTTCTACATCTGGAAAATATATGCAAGGCCACGATCAGTCCACACATCCCTCTCCACGAGTCAACACCAGAAACGATTGTATGAATCACATATTACTCAATAGCCTCTTAAGCATTAAAGAAGGCACAATCTCCTACCGGTTTCCAGGGAACTGTACTGAAGAGCATTTCATTGTACCCTGAAGGGTCAACTGAGAAACAGTTTATAAAATTACGTAGCGTGCCAGGCCTTTAAGCTCTGTGAAGCTGACCTATATGTTCACATACTGGTATTCACTTTATCCTTGTCAATTGCCTGGTGCTAAGACTAATTTCCCAGTTCACCATTTCTTCAAATTTACTAACTTTTTTATGCTCAATATTTTAAATATCCAGAGCTTAGCACAACACAGACCTTTTTCTTTCCATACTTAGTGTGTTTTAAAGCATTACCTAACTTCTGAGATGTCCAAAACTGATAGAGAGTTTAAATGCAAGAAAAATCCAGTAAAAACTACTGAAAATAATTTTTAAGGGCACATATAATTCAGGGGGGCTTCTGACTGCTATAATATCCTTTTTCAGCCAAAACCACAGCTCTTCTATATGTGGTAAACCACCGTGTAGTGTGGATAACCTTGACAGAGTATTGGAATATTAAGGGAAGTTCTAAAGAGTTTGCATTCCTAAATTATTCAGAGACTGTAAAAACGTACAGTGAAATATTTTGTGCTTCAATAAAAATGCCCCAATGCTATTCCTTTCTTTCAGTGGATGCATTTTCTGCTATTGCCATTTCTTGAGTCTCAAAACTGTGTTCTCAGGTGATTCTCTATACAGAACAAAAGCTTAGTCTCATTGCCTGTCACTGCACAGTCTCCTAATGACTCTTTTGGAGGTCAGATTTGGCAGATGTCCCTGGCGTATCGCTGCAGGGAAGCTCCCGGGTCACAGCTGGGGTGCCAGGCTGGCGTGACTGCAGGCACAGCTTGTGCCTTGGAGCGCTGGGTGCCGGGGTGCACAGCCAGCACGGGTGCACCTCCTCCAACGCCTGGGCTCTGCTTCCAGGTATCCCTGCCAGCCTGTGGGGCCAGCCTAGACCATTGCCACCTCCAACATGTCTTGACTGTGGCATATCTTATGTGCCTTTTTAAAATGTCCACAGCTGCAGCCCCTGCGGGAGCAGGACCAAGAGGCACCCGGCTCTATACTAGTGGCCGTACAGTCAAGCCATGGTTCTGTCAGCCTGCCACCGGCAATGCTGAGCAGTCTCACTGCAAGTACGCAGGATGAACAACTGTAATAGTAATGACATAATACAATTCTATATTGCTGTTAGGGAGTAAGGCTTGGGGAGGCTGTTAGCAAAGCTGTACCTGTATAGCCCCCCAGCGGCACTCCTGTTCTCACTTTCAGCCTTCCACCTTCTTTGCTGCTGCAGCTGATCTGTGCCCCCCACGCAGTGAGACCTGTGCAGATGGACTAGTGGTCTGTGGCAGACAGCGCCGGTGCTGCTGACGTGGGGAGATCATGGAGTGCAAACAAGCACCAGTGTTCGATGAAGCTCCAATGGTGCTGCTTGGGCTAATGTCAAAACCAAGCAGAGATGTTAGGAAACAGAACAGAGGTTTAGAAACCATTTTCAAAAGTGTCTGAAAAGTATCTGTGATATAGCAATCACCGTGACAAATCACTGTGTTATGTTGCTGTCTTCATGAGAACTAGGATATGACCCACAGAACAGATACATTTTTAGAATACTAAATATTTAGAGGCTTATAACAAACTATGGTAAAGCAATGAGAACCGTGAATATCCCCGTACCTACCCTGAAGACAGCTTCATTAGCAAGTAGAAGGCCAGTGAGCCAGATGAGTTAAGGTGAATAAAGAAAGAATGTTAATGGAACAGCAAATTGTTTTGAAGCATGTAATGATTTCATATAGCAATACACAGGATAAAATGTCCATTTGCCATACATAAATATCCAAAGTCCTTAATGAAATCTGCCATTTATAGTCTCTGTTATTCTACTTTTTAGTTGTGCATAGGCACAGGTAATATCTAGTTAACTGAATTAGAATTTGTGAAAATTAGGTTTATCTCACTGGCGTCTGAAAAGCTGCAGCATATGCTATTATTACCCTTGATACCATAGCCCTGATCCCAGCCCTGTATATTACCGAGAACTAGAGGAGACAGTTCAAGTTCCCAAAAGCTTATGCTCTAAGGTTAGTAAGAACTGTAATATGCACGCAGGGTGTTACTGTGCAACTGCCAGTGTGAATTCTGTATTCTTAAACACAGGAGAAAAGAATATGAAGAGATTGATGGAGAAAATGTGTTAGGGTTGACACAAGAAAACAGAACGAATGGCTGGAGCTAGCAGCTAAGTAGAAAGACAAACAACATTCAGATTAAATACTACAGAAAACAGCTTTGTATCATCATCAGTGTTGAAGGTCAAAGCCTCAAATGTTTCTGCAGCTGTTCTTGCCAATGTAAGTCTCTGGCTGTCTCTATTCAAAATAAATCCCAGATACTATTTAAGTGATAGCTGGCATACACATTTCAGAATTTAAGGAATGCTAAGCTTTCTTCGGACATCATCTGCCAAAGCGATTTATCATGGAAGTGAGCTTTCAGTGACTCACCTGGTGGAAATATAATCTTCTTTTTCTGTAGTAGTAATGGCAGAATGATTAAATAACAATTAACTTAAAGTAATGCTTATGTTTCCTTATTACATTTCCTATGTGTATTTTTATTTATTATTTCTATTATGTTGTGGTGCTCTCCAAACAGGTAAAATACTTATAAAAATTCTAAAGACTCGTTTTTCAAAGGCAGAAGGCAAGTAAGGAGCCTCTATCCAGCGAGCCTTCAGCTGGGGGTCTGACAGACATATGGCAGCAAATTGTGTCTATGAAAGTAAATCTAATTTAGCAAATATCTACACTGCAGTCACTTCTCCTCTGCTCTCAGTGCCTGCACTAGATGGTTTAAAGCAAAATCATATATGCATAAATGAGTTGTCATCTCTGTAATACCTGTAGGACAGACAGTCACTACAGACTGAGATAGTCACACCAGATGGCTGGAGAATCCTTAGGCTGACAGGCGGGAAGAAGCATTGATCATGGCTTGACATTCAGACAATATGCCTTGGCCAGCTTCACGGTCTGGAGTGTTAAGCCTTGCAATGGAAATGGCACGTTGGAGTCATTGCACAGTACCATTGGCTTGTTGTGCCATGATCCTGTGGGCCAGTGATGATCTCCAAGACCTTCCTTTCCTCTACCTACTCAGGTAGGGTAGAGGAAAAGCTCAGAAATGGAAAAGAAAGAATTTCATCTGCTTTGCGTTTTCCTTCCTCATACTGTGGAAATCAGGACTGTCTCTTTTGTTCCTGCTTGACTTTATGGAAAACCTCCATGAAGGCATCTGTGTGTTCAGCCCTTTCCCCACAGCTTTGAGAAAGCCCAGCCGCACACAAAGCTCTACGCTGCCAGCACTTTCAGCATCTCCCTTAAGCTCTTAGATGTCGTCAGAAAATCTCAGCTGGGAGCCAGACTGCCTGAAGGCAGCAGACAGGCCCTGCAGGGCCACCAGGATTGGCAAAACTGCAGCAGGAGTGCCCATGATTTAGAAATGCAACGTGAAGAAACCTATGGGTGTACTTACTGCACGCAGCTGAGAGCATCTCTCGAGTCTCCTGAATACAGGGAGGGAAACTATCTCATGCAAAGACTATTTCAGCAAAGCCATTTTTATCATGTCGTCATATTTGCTGTCTCACTGGAATTACAAAATTGCCGCAGCACCAGAAACCTGGGAGCCCTACTGATGGGCTTTTCTTTGCTGACTGATACATAGGGAAAACTTCTTTATTCTGCTTTACTCTGTTGTTCTCACTTGTTTCCAAACAACTGTGAAAACTTTGCAGCTTCCAACCTTTCAGAGGGATTTTTTGTGTGTAACTTTTGCTTCATTGATGGGCAGAAGTAAGCAGGAAAAAGAAAAGTCTTTTTAACAATTGGAAAGAGCTTTTCTAACAAAGCCATTCTCACAATCCTGTGAGTTGGCAAGGTCTTATTTTTCTTACCTTGAGACAGGAGATGTATGAAATCCTGTTCAATTTAAAACAGGAGAAAAACAATCAACCGCTCCTATAAATTCCTGTAAATAAATAAACAGCTTCACAAATTGAATCTCAAAAAGTCAAATTCTTATAGCTTCATCCTCCTCCAGTTTTGTTCCATTACTAACCTTTACAGAGCAAAGCAAACAATTGGACTCCGCTGACCATAGCTCATTAGTTTCAAGCAAGGTCTAGTATGGCTGTGATTTATGTTCTGGACCTAGAGGTCGTAGCGCTTCGTGTTCACCCTCCTATGGATTTATTCTTGGCTGCTGAGGCCATGTCCTAACAACCCCTGCTTTAGAGACACTTTCTCAGCTATCTGTTGTTGGTTGGTCTGTTTTCTTTTCAACTGATGTGTAGCTTCACTTGGTCTAAAGATGAAAAAATTCAGTTTATCACCTCCAATGCCATACGCTCTTTTTTCACATATAAGAATAAATGCAAAATGGCTGCCCTAGCAGAAAAGTAATATAGAATATCTTAATTACAGTGAGAATTGCTAGAAGATGCAGAAAGCTTTTTCATTTTTTGTTTGCTGTCGGATGCAGAACTTGCAAAACCACTCTGTTCCAGTAGGGTGAGAGACAACCCCTTTTTTTTCCTTCTTTTTTTTTTAATTTGATTGAGTGATACATAAAATATTCCAGGTTTTCCTTATAAACCATCTGTTTTGACTGTGATTGTCCCTCAAGTGCTGGCTATAGGAAAGCCCCAAGACCCCTGCAACCTTTTAAAGAGACATTGAGTATCTCTGACTACAAATACTACTCTTTTGCTTCATTGCTCTTTTCTAAAGTGTGTGTATTCATATTCAATTTACAACAGTCACTCTGGTATCATAATGGCAGATATGCTAGCTGTCAAAATATAAGGATTTGTAAAGTATAAATTAGAATCAGACACATGATAACTTTTTGCCTGTGTTGTATGAAATCTCTGACCATGTCATTTAAGAGGAGCAGAGAAAATAAGTTTCTTAAAATCCTGAAAAAAGAATAACTAGAAAACCTGAGGCTCCCCTTAGAAGACTGCTCTAGAAAATGAGCTATCATTTTGCTTGCAGGTGATCCTAGCAGCAGATCTGACAATATGTTTGGTTGGCTGCTGTGACATATACTAAGCTTCACTGCATCCCCCTAAAGTTTTAGAACATGGATAACTTCTAAATAAGGGAGGCACTTTACGCTTTGACTACTTACCCCTGCAGCCTGCATAGGCAAAGATGCAGAAGAAAGTCAGAGCTTTGAGAAGGAACTATCTGGTGAAAGGGAAGCCCTTAATCTGGAGTGGTTACTGTTCAGCTATGGTTTTCTAATCAATAACTATGGCACGTTTCCTTGCACATAATTATGTGATTATGTTACTGTCATTTAAAAAGTAGATAAAATCCTCTGTACGCAAAAGGCCATCCAAAAATATACATCTAATACTCTTAAATACTTCTTATACATGTACATTATACTTTTACAGGATATCTTTCATAGGGGATTGTAAGAATATTTTTCCAGCTCTTTCTCTGAAGTGGAGAACCTTGAAGCTGAATCAGATTATTTTCTCTCCCTGTACTGAGGAAAGTAAAACATTTTTCCCTCCCACAGTATGAATGTAATTCATGAATCTTGCTACTGTTTCTGCCTATTACTAGTATTAACTAGCACTTACGTAGTGCTCAAAACAAAGAGAGGCAAAGAAATTATAGCCAAAGCTACTGAGCAAGATCAGGCGAGGAATTTAGGTTTCCTGACTCATAGTGTCATGCTGTTTACATTAAATCCCACTGCTTCTTGATAGCCTGTCACCTTTGCATTTGTTGTACAAAATGTTGAGAGCTGATAAAATAACTGACTACCATCTCATATTGCATTTAAAGAAAACTCATAAACCTTTTCTCTATTTTTTGAGACAGAAGCCTTGAAAAGAAGCACAGACATTAATCTGACTAACCCAGATCTGGTTGTGCCCATGGCAAGGAAGTTTCTTTATCTGTTCTTTCTGCAATGCACCTCAACTGGGCTCTAAACATCTCTCAACATACCTGTGCAGTCTTCTCACTCAGGTGCCTTTTAGGTTTCTGCAGTTTTGGAAGCCATTCCCAAAATTGCTTCCAAATTCTTAAAACTTTGAGATATAAAACACGGGCCTCACATTTTGTACTTTATTTTCTGTACAATAACAAGTGAAACAGTATTTGCTATTTCTGTAATTTCTATATGACTTTGGTCCTTAGGCAAATTTTTTTAAAAGAAACAAGTCCTCTACAAAGCATAGTGGGCAGCTGGCCAAAAATAACCATAAATGCTTTCTCAGCAGTGTGAAACGTCTGAAATGAAAGACAGATGTGGTACAGCGCCCAGGAAAGGAAAGAAGTCTTGACATGATGGCTCCTGCAGAAATACAGCAGACTGATATAAATCAATGGAGCAATGCAATGTGTAGCTATAAAGTTTACAGGAAGGCAGATTAAGCCACAGAGATATAGGGCTAGCTTAGAAACTTTGATGAAGATGGGTGCCAGAAGCTGAAGTGGACACATCTAAGGTGGAAAGGAGTAGGAAGTAAAATCTGCATCGATACAACTCGAGCTGCTAAGGTATATTTGTGGTGTTATACTGCTGGCTTCAGGATCTGAAAAAGGGGCTGAGTGCAAAATGTTGATGGAGAGCAGAGGCTAATAAAGGAAAAATACAAGTTATATTTACGTGACCAAGATTTAGAGAATAGTTTAATTGAACGTTTAAAGCATCACTGCTGAATAACTGGTTTCAATGGGATGGCAAAACTTTTATTTGTTAAAGATGATTGAAAAATTGTCAACTCTTGCTTTTGGTTACTAGCATACTCATCAACTAACCGGGGGTGTCATGCTAGATTACAGTCTGTATAAATTAATTGTGAACAGAAGCAAGTAATATATTCTTACACCTGAGCTAGTCACTATTACTATCCGTGAAATTTAGTTCGGCAGTTCATATCATCTCACCAAGTCAAACATGAAGTGAAATTAGAAATAAAAAGACAGGCTGTTATCATTCAGCCATTTGCTTTTTGAAAACATACACAATAATGCTGTTAATGGGGGTTGGAGTGCTTTAATGTTTAAAAGCTGTACTGACACTGGAAATGTTCTGTACATAAAAGGAACATCCAGAAAAATCTAATTTACTGCCTCAAGACATCTCCATCTTTCTCTTATTTTGTATTACTGATTGGCTTATACAGAAAAGGTTCTTGGTTCACCGTTGCATTGATAAGTTTTTGTGCTCAGTTTTGTCATTCTCATTTAAGCTTGAAATATGGGAACAATAGCAAAATTCATATTAATACTTTCCTAAAACCACGCTGGCCCCTTTCTTTTGGTAATAAAACATTTCATTGAATGTAAATTTCTGGGTCTGGATAACCTATGCTTTCTCATCTCTGTAGTTCAGTTTTTCAATGGAAAGGAAAAACAGTAAATTTTTTGACATTGACTCTACATAACTGACAAGAAATGAGTCAAAGAATGGATGAAAACTAATATCAGGCTTATACTTCAGAACAATCCTGGCTGAGAAAAAACTTCTTCATTAATTGTACCTGGTCTTGCTTCCGTGAAGTTTTAATGAAAAGAAAAAGGTGGCTAAAACTATGAAGGCTTTTGTTTAATTCTGAATCTCTGTTATTTTCAGTTGATTTATGCTTCTGGCCTTAATAGGAAAGCCACTGATGATCTGAAAGCAAATATACGGCTATGCCTACATTAGCAAGCCGGTTAGCTCAGTAGGAGCATAGCATTAGATCAAAGCAATTGGTGGTGGAGCCCCAATCTGATATGCAATTTGCACATTTTACTTTAGGCTACATTTAGCCTGGTCTGCAGAATTGAATGTCCTCACCATGCATGTGGTTTGAAACTGTCCTGAGCCCATATCACTGGTTAAAGCCCGTTAGGGTTTGTAGTGCATTAGATCTGCACCTGAATCAGGGATTCCTGTTTAATTTTATCTGAAAGAAATCCAGTTCTCATGTGCCAAAATTGCTCTGCAAAATCATCCAAAATGCTAATGCAGACACAGCCTGTGCCAGCCAACAATATGTATACTTTTTTCCTATCTTTCTGCAAGTATCATGTTAACTGGAAAACTTCACAAGCTTCTAGTTTAAATTTACAAAACCAAAGATATTTCAAATTATGTTCTTTTCTGAATACATCTTGAACTAGCAGTGTTATGCATAGATATTCTATGCATAAATCATAGACCAAAATCATATTGCCTCAATATCATAACTGAAGGGTGGATTCATTTAGTACATAACACATAGTCAAGGGGTTGGTATTAACAATCAGTGCAACAGAACTCCAGAAATTCATTTTAAATGCACATAAAGCAAGTTATTTATGGAGTGGCTGAGTGAACTTTGAATGCATTGCGGGACTGCATATTGTCATTTTCCATAGAAGTTATTTGGTTCTTGATATTATAGCAATCTAAATATTTTCGTTATTGTGTTTACTTTTTTTTGTTCAAATAGTGGATTTTCTCTTACATCTCTAAAAAGATTTAGCAGACTATATTAAGTGGTGACCACTTTTATTTGTATGCCTACATCTATTAATATATTTCTAAATTCTCCAGGTCTGGAATCATCAGTATCAACCTTTTAAATCTGTATCATCTATGTTTGTGCCTTTAAACATGTCTTCCTTCATTGAAGGCTGAGATACATATTTTTACAAAAACACCACAGATCTATGCTATGTAACTAAAGAGCCATTTTCTATTTTATGTGAAAAAGACTTAGATATAGTGCAAGGTCTTGTGTCGCATCAGTTCTCATTTAAATAAACAGGAGTTACAGGCATTCAGCATTTCACAGAATCAAGGCAACCCTTTTGGAAAGTGCTTCCCTTAATGGTTTATGTAGTTCCTAGTTTCACACTACGGTGTCTATTTTTTTGGCAGATTTAAGCCAAACACATGTAAGTATCTGCAGGTGTTACCCTATCCCTTATTTTTTAAGTCAAGCTCTTTCTGTGCATCCTGAAGGATATCATTAAGCCTGTTGTTTCATATTAGTTTTGCATTTCCATTTTAAGTGCTTATTAAAAAAAAAAAAACAACAAAACAAACGTTAATCTAATGACCAGATAAATGGCCCCAGTGATAAGAATTTTTTACCAAATTAAAACATAGTTCACCTCTGTTAGGACATGCTATACATTCCAGAAAATTAGTGTTCATTTACAAAATATCAGCATAGTTTATGGTATAGGAGACATCCGTGTTGCCTGTAAGACGTAGCCACTGAACCGGGACACAAAGTGCACGTGCACAGCAAGGGTGATTTTTAATAGCTAAAGCCTGTCTTTCCAAATCAATAGACGCTTCTGCAGGCTTTCATTCTAGACTATAGCTTTTTCTATATGCTGTCAACTGTAAGCAATAAATCTAAACATGTGTTTACTCTACGTGCTCTACCTCAGTGTTTTTAGGAGAACACATGAGTTCTAACAGCTGTACGAATAGGCAATAAACCAGGACCATTTTGGAAACAAATCATTTTTCCTTTTCTTACAAAATACTACATGCTGCCAAGATAGATGAAGAAATAGGGGATCAATATAAGGTATTAATCTCTTCAGAATTACAATTATACGCAGTCCTTTAAGCACATGTCTAGAGCTAGTGAATTATTGTATTTGAAGTCAAACTGCAGATTAAACTTGGAGAATGCAGAGGGAGGCAGCCAAAGAGAGGGAGAGAAATGAATCTGTACAAGGGGGAGGGAAGTGACATTTTGATTTGACACATTAGTGTCTTTATATTACTATTCTGCCAGTAAAGAGCCTCTCTGGAGGTATATGAAAGATTTTGCACTTAAAACTAAACTGGCAAAATAATCTTCTTTGCTGTGTAGATTAATGTTAGGAAATTTTCCTTTGCTTGTCTGGGGCAGTTCTGATTCTCTCTGCATACATTTAAAACATCTTTTTATTTTTCCCATCTTCCCCAGGTTTGGGTTCCTCAAATGTGCTAGTCACTATGGGAGGGAGAAAAACAGTCACAGCTTTGTAGCTCATTTTATGTCTAATTGAAGTACCTTCCACACTTCTCACAATCTCAGAACAGAAGGCGCAGGGAGGTAGAGGAGCCTTCAGGTGGCAAGCAGGCACATGAAAATAATATAAACCAAGGTTCCAAAGACACAAGTGAGAATGAACTATTATTTAAAAGACTTGTTTTGTCCTGGCTGTATTTCTATCCAGCTCCAGACCCACCTTCTCCCGATCTATATATCTACTTATCATTATCTTGGCAGTGTTTTCATTATACATTACGCCTCGTCTTGGGTCCTTCCCTGTCATAATTCGCTCTTTCATTGCCTCTCAGATCCCATATCTAAACATCCCCACTTTCCCTGGGCACTGGTTCCTGCCTTAGAATATTTTATGATTATCCATCGAACTCTAGACCCAGATCCCTTTGGTGATATTGCTATTTCTTCAGAGATCAAATTTAGAATTAATCTTCCTTCCACTCCCCACTTGCTCAGTTTCCCAGTTGTGGTTGCAATTGTGATGGCAAAGGTTGATTGCCCTTCAGCCAGACAGTGAAAGAGACAAAAGAATGAAGGTCTATCTTAACTCTCTGAACTCTCTTGACTTTGCCACTCCCTCCTCTATGATTTGAACATATGAATTTGAGAAACCAGGAGAGAAGCTGAAAAAAAAGCAAAGATTACAGAAATTATTTTCTGCATCAAGAAACCCCAGTCTGTTTGCACAACTAGTTACTGCTGTGAAGAATATAAGACGCAACTACAGGCAGATTTACTATTTTAAAGGCAAGCGCAAGCCAGCACAAAGTTAAATCCCTTTCATCTCTTTACTTCCCTTTCCTTAGAATTAGCCACTATAATTCTATACAGGGGTTATTTTCTTAATTTGCTTTTGTAAAATGCAAGTCAGAGAGTCTTTAATCTTGATAAATTCTCAGCTTTGATGACTTGCAACAGCAATGAGTTCCATAGTCTATTGAAAAATACTCTGAGCAGATATTTCCACCTATCAGTTTATAATCTGCCATCTCTCATTTTCCTTGCATTTGCATCCTTCCTCCCTGAAGCAGGAGGAAAGTTAATTTGAAATTGTTTAAAGTATATGAGGAATCTAAATTTTTTTCCCTACTGTATATTTTCTGTGCTCCAGCATTATTGAACCTAATGATGGCCTCTGTGAGCTCAGTGTCTGGTCTCCCTGAAGTTCCTCGCAGTCCTCTGCTCTTCTGTAACCTACATAACTTCTGCAACCTGCTTACTTTGCTGGTCCCCTATTCTAGACCACGACTATGCCAGAAAACATTGATCTCAGGATGGGATTTTGAGGCACTCTGTGTTTCCCCACAGCAAAAACTGACAGTTTAATTCTAGACTTTCTCTTCTGTTTCTGAGACAATTTTGATCCCCAGTAATGCTTCAGTTCACAAATATTTACTTTCCTTACTAATTTCCTATGCAGGACCTTGTCAAAGGACTGAATAAACTGCCTGCTATCTATTACTTTGGTGACACTCACTGAATTTTAGCACATCAGTGAGACTCTTCAGAAAACTGCAGGCTAAGCTTTACCACATCCTGGTCTTTCAGGTGCTTATTGTTTTACTTTCCTGACATAGATGCAATGTTTATTCATCTGTAACTTCTTGGATCACTTCTGAAACCTTTTTAATTAGAGACATAAAATTTGTCACCCTCTAAGTTACTGATATAGTAGGCATTTTTAATTAAAGCCTGTGTACTTTGTTAGCTGCTCTGTCCCCTCAAACTTAAGCTTCTTCTGAGTTCTGTGGTATCTATCATTTAGGCCTGTTGACTCGAAGCTTTTCAATTATCAGTTTCTTTCAGCATCTTTTCTTATGATAACTCAATCTTTAAGAGTTCCTCATCGTTATTGACAGACAAAGCAAGCTGGACACAGAAAATGCCACTCTACAGCAGAGACCAATGCAAAGAAATGACTGTGTTAGAAGTATCTGCACCTTCTTTAATTGCTTTTTTTATCTCCAAGGACCTATGCCCAACTGAACCAGCAACTGTGAATTTGCAGTTTCACACATGTCCATATACTGAAATCAGGCCTATAATGCCCGTTCACCTTGGGTCTTTTCTCTAGTGATGCCCACGCAAAGTACATATTGGTTAGCATAGTCCCCTCTTAACCTCTTGAGTCTGTAAGTTTTTAACCACAGTGCAAGGGCTTCTCCCATGGTTTTCCTTGTTCCTCACAGCTGAACTACAAATTAGCAGTGATGCATGAATTGCCACAATCTTCGATGCATTCTTTGAGAAAAACTATACATATTTAACTAAACTGTGATTGCTCTCATATGTTATATTATAGACGTAATAGAAAAAAAATGGCATGAATATAAAATTTGTTTTAACATATTTCAGGGAAAAAGAAAGCATATTGGTAATACTATGCATGACAAAAAATGTTAATCTTTATTGAATTAAAATTCTGCCACCCATAAATAATTTTTTTTTTTTCATGAGAAAGACAGAATTTTCTAGTCTCATTAATGTAACTTAACAGCTGGCCAAAGGGGAACTGAGCTCTCTCTCTCAAAAAAAATCCCACTGCCAGAGTTTGAAATTCCAGACCCTAAATACAGTCTGATTTCTAATTTTAAGACCAAGAGGTCCCACTAAACTCTTCCCAGAAGACAAGCAGGATTGGCCTACTGTCAATATTTACAGGAAAGGAAAAGGCCTATTAGTACATTGTCTAGTAACGTGCAGCAGAAAGTCTTGATGGAATATCACCATCTGTGTCTGTGCCTAAAATGGAGCTTACTTTTGAAGATGTGATTTAAATTATTCTTTTACCGATTAAAGTACCAGAGTGCCAAAGTGATGACAAGCTTTTCCCTGTCATCTTCTTAAAATTATGACAGAGCCTTTTTCGTCTTTTTCCCATCCTCTCTCTAGAAGTCCATAGGAAGTAAATTTTCAAAGTAGTGACATTAATGGGACTCATGCAGTTAAATCCCTATGCATCACTGAAAATTTACTTGCTAGCGTACTAATGAAAATTTAGGTCCTTGAATATTTATGATCCACTATGGGATATCATAAATGTAGCTCTTATTTAAATAAATAGGTGGAAAATCTGCCATATATGCATAGTTTGCTGGCATTCATGTAATTGCAATCAAACTGTATTGTCCAATAATATCAGATTAATTTCCATTGTTCCATTCATTTGCTGTTTCACACACACACACACACCCCTTGATAACTGCAGATTTTCATCTGGATTTCACTTCCAGGGTTTAATCTCACACTTAGAAGGACTGTGAGATAAAGACCAAGAGCATGGGGAAGGAAAGCATTTTACTTGGAAAAGCATATTTGAAATGCTGAAAGCTGTTAGTTTTCCTGGGAGCTGCATAGCTACTGTCTTCTTTGGCTGGCTTTGATAATTTCCATCAGCTACTTGCTGGCAGGGGACCTCTTGGATGGGTGCTGAGGGTGGGAAGGGAGGGACAGGGGTGGGTGGTGTGAGACTCTGTGGTGGAAGATTGTTTTAACCCTAGAATATGGCACAGACAGCTAGAAAGCTGTGATTACTTCTGGACCTACCTAACGTTCATAGCTCTAGATGGGCCCTAATAAATACTCAGGTTCTGCAGCAGGACTACTACAGTGTCTTCCTGCTGCTGAGTATTAATCAAACACTATTAGAAAAGAAAATTCAGATTCACTCTGACATGAATTATCCACACTGTCCTCTGCTGCCCCTCATATATGCCACGTCTTTGCAAACAACCTCAGGCTCTTGCCTTGTGGTATTTGTCTGCTGGGAAAGGGGCCCTGCCCCATCCATACATGAGAGAGGAAGATGCTCAAAGGGCTGGTTTCTGGGATTATGTCCCCAACACTCCTTGACAGGAGAATGTTAGTCAATGTCTCAGGTGCCTGCTCTTTCTTCTGTGCACTTCTCAAAGCACAGTGAGAAGTTTGTCTCTTTTGCTAAACCAACTCCTGCTGCCCTAGAAATCGCAAGTCAGGGTATTGCTACCTCAATGTCGTTATATACGCAGTTAAAAATTGCCGTGTCTTCTTGTTGACCTAATTAGTTATTTATTGCTTTTGTGTCTGAAAGACTGTTAGAGCAATCTAGTCCTTGGAGAATGAAATGTTTTTATACAATGATACCAGATAATTAGTGGCACCAAAATAAAGTAATGACAGAGCATTTGTTCATCTAAGGATTCAGTGAAGAAGGGACCATGAGCATAGCGAGCTATGACAGCTTGAATTGTGCCAGTAGCCGAGTTTAAGTCTTTGTTGTCTTTATCCTTTGAGAACATAATTAGATCTACCTATTAAAATGATATCTAATAAAATCAAGGTTTTCATACTGATTATTTAAAAGAATGAAGAAATAGTATGTGACTAAGCAACATTGATTTCTGTCTTGTTACTGAATGACTTATCTCCCTGGAAAATTGTAGTTTTAACAATGCTTAAATTCATTACTACTGATATAGAAAGGACCTGAGAGGGACAAGAGTAAGTTTAAAAAAGGGGCAGGGGAGGAGAGAGAAACAGGATCTGGGGAGCACAGTAGGTAACTTCTCACCTAAAATATTAAGCTAAGAGCTGCCTATTTTTAAAATTACCAGAGCACTATTTCTTTTCTAAAAAGAAACCCAAATCAAGACCACAACCCTCAATCCATTCCCTTGATGTTTGTCCAATTTATACAACTCTAGTATAGAATAGTCCTTGTTCTTTTAAAGACTAGATAGCTCTTTCTCAAGATATGAATGTTTGTATGTATATTTGATTTTATCCAAAGTTTGTTTTCTTCTCATTTTTGTTAAAAAGTGGCATAATTCAGGTATCTTTTACTGCCTCAAGATTGTTGAAAAAGTTTATATTTCAAAAGTACAATAGTTCTTGTAATCATTTCCTGTTATTCCTTTAGGGACCTGAAAACATGGTAATCTGATTTCCTGCTTTGCTTTTGAAGATCCAACATATATCTGTTATGTGTTACCTAAAAGGGAGCAAATGTTTTGCGTATGTGTGCATGTGAGAAAAAGATAAACTGTAAGAAAAAACTCTAGTATGTGTTGCAGTTCCTCTTTCCTTGTCACGAAAGCAAAAATGGCAAAAATGGGAGCATTGTTGCTATGCATCTCATGGTCCTTGCTCATGTCCCCATGGTAACTAGCAGAAGTCGTTCACATTCTGCAGAAGCATCAGGGAGATGCATTCGTGCAGCGGTTCAGAGGGCTAGATGGTCCAAAGGAGATGGTAAATATGGCCAGTTTTGAAAGGACTCTAAAAGGTCACTCTCAGGAAGTTAATAGAAGTCCTATTAACATGTAAACCACGCTAAAACAACATTTTTATTTTAAGGATAGTTTGAACCTGCAGTAAGGGGCAAGGCTCTGAAAGTTTGTGGTGGTGTAACAAATAGCTCATGACGCAGGTCGTCAAATGCTATCAGTAAATAAAACTCCTCTGAAAGCAGAGGTGCTGATTTTTTTCAACTTCAGGTTTGGTCCTCATTTTTACTGCATGAAAACTGCATTAAAAAGTTTAATGTTTTAGTTCACTATTGCATGCTTGTTCTCTTCCTCCCCAAAATCTCCTCCTCTCTGTCTTAAAGATTTACAAGATTTATAAATATATTTTTTTATAAAGGGCCTGCTTTCATAGGAAATGTCACTGGTCTCTTTTATCTATATGTGCAATGGCATCACTTAACATTTCTTAACTTAGAAAAAAATCCTGATGAAACACAAGGAAAATGAAACAAAGCAAATAACAAAAAAGTACTAAGATGAAAATAACAATTCTGCATGTTGAGGAATTCTGACCTACCTTCCATGTGCTTTATATGCAGTAGCTTATATGAGTCCTAAGAAAAGACTGAATGTTTTATATTTCTTTTTTTTTTTCATTCTACTTTCTCTTCTCTCGACTATTCTCAATGCTGAAATTCCAGTTTCTTTTCTCTTCAAGGTCTTCAGCTCCAACTTCCTATTAGCCTTTAATCATGTTTCTTTCAGAAAATCCCACAGGAGTCTCTATCTCTGCTAGTTTTAAAGGGGTGAATTTTTGAATCTAGCATGCTCCAGAGTACTTCAGTCGATATTCACTGTGGAGTATCTGTTAGCATCGAATTATTGGTTTTTTAAAGAGTGTGTGTCTATATGTGTATATATATATAAAAATATATGTATAGATATATCTCTGACATACTTGTACGCACAGCCTCACACACAGGCGCACATGCACCCCCGAGCCTGGGGCATACTCTATTTCTGCCGGTGGCGTGAGACTGTGAGGGTACAAGGCAGTGTCGGCGTTCCTCTAGGGTGGAAAAATGTCCTGTTGTCAGCTTCCACCCCCTGCCGGAGCCCAAGGATGACGAAGGGGAAAATGGCCATCTGATTCCCGACCCGACCCAGGACTCTGCAGCCCTTTCTAGAGCTGCCAGGTACTGCAGGAGGCTGGAGCGTACTTTGGCCACCCTTAATTCACACTTGTATATGATACCAGGATACATGTAAAGATTTGTAAGTCTGCAGATGTGTTTCTAGCTCAAGACAAGTGCTAGGCACACCATGCCGTACCCATCTGACTGCTGTCGGGAGCTGTGTCCAGGCACTCATCTGCCTTAACCCTAGCACTTGCAGGCGACTTGAGGGGTGCAAGGTGTGGTTTTACTGACACATCAGTTCAGTCCTTGCTGCACCTCCAGCGAGTGGCAACAAGAGTGGTGACTACCGCTGGTGATTCATCGCAGGTGATCATGTGAAGTATCATTATAGAAAACCATCTCCGTAAAAGTAACTCAGTTGAGAAAGGGACAAAGCCGATGCTGCGATGCTTTCATATGAGGAATTAACCTATACTCTCATAGCCCAGAAATACTGATATATTTGCCTAATAAAGCCTGAGGCCACATGCACAAAACTCAAGGTATGACTGTACGACAAATACAGCAAACACAGCAGTTCTTTTCAATATAGTAATATTTGATCATCTGAAATATTCATATAATAGGGATTAAGAAAGAGAGAAATAATTTTTGTAGTCTTTCTCAGGATTAACCATGCCTTAGCATACTGAGCTACCTAAATTCTGCAAAGCAAACGTATTCTTCAGGCCCACTTCTCTGGCTTTAAGTTTGCCACAAAAACCAAGTTCACTGAACTATATGTAGAAACTCTGGAGAACTGGGCTGTATCCTGAGCTGCTTTCTTGCAGAGTTTGGAACTTTGATTTGAAGCATTTGTCTATCCAGTTTCACACCTGAATTCACACTCTATGAGATCAGCTCAACTTAAGCTAATATATTTAGCACCTTACCTGCCTGTAGTTGACTTGTCTATGAACTATCGAGTGAAGCACATTGTTCCGTATAGTCATGTGGAATATTTGCACAGCAATAATGTGATAAAAACAATGTATTTGATTTATGACCCTACATTTCTGATTTTGCATGTATTGGAGTGAAGAAAGAAAATAATGCATTTTTTTAATGGATCAAAACCTCCTAAATTATTGCAATTATAGTTCTAAATTTTATATGACTTTCAATAAAAACATTTATTTTTGCTACCTGTGATTTGTTGACAGTTAAGACATTCTTAATATGTACTTGAAGTAGACTAAAAACCGCTGTAGGGTAAAGGAAATGATCACGGACTGGAAAATAAGGTTTCCAGTGCCATACATGTCTTGGAGCATGTCCTTGGACGAGAAAACGCATCTCCATTTTCCTATCAGCCATGTAAGAGAAATAGAGCTTGCCTTGCAGAGGTACTATGAGGTTTCATTAGCTAATGTTTACACAGCGCTTTGAACTAATGAAGCATTACAGTGCAAAGCATTACTTTCAGCCACAGTACTTCAAGGATGTAGAAAGGATCAAATATCCTTTTCACTTACACACATTGAAAGGGAGGTCTGATTTTGTTTTGAAGTTCTAACATCCTTTTGGCTTTTTATTTCACTTCAAGGTTGCTTCTTACCTTTTATTGACTACTTACTTTAAATTCCTTCTCCTGTGTCCTCTCTGTTGTTATAAAAATTGATTCGAGGTTTGCGTGCAGCTGCTTAACTGAGTGCTTGGAGGAAGAAGCAATGCATCCTAAAAAAGAAGGTTCCTTGTTTCAAGAATATTGCATACTGCAAGAATATCCATGTCCACTGTTCAGTTTCTATTACTAGAGTGGCATATGCTTGGTCAGCATTATCTTGCGTCTACTATGTCATAGTACAGTAAAATTGAAAGGATTTATATCTTAGGTAACATACAGTGATATGTAGGCGACTCTATATAAGGTACTGCTTGTAACAAGTAAATCAATGTTTGCTTTAAAAAGGAGCCTGCAAATGTGACTTGTATGCCATTGTTTTCAAAGTCTGTATTTTAATAATTTGATTTTTTATCTTTTTGAAGGCAAATAGCAAAATTTATGAGAGGTAGAGATTTCTTTATTTGCCAAATGATCCTCCACTCTCATCAAAGAGTGCATTCTAGCAGCAGTAACTTCTGCAGGATGAAAGGATAAAGTTTCACCACATTGTACAGAACTGGCATAGTGAATTCTACCAGCTGCAAGAATAAGATTTGGTTTTGTTGTTTTTAATTATTTCTATTTACTCAACGGTTGATATTGAACAGTTAAAAAAATTGAAACCTTGTGGCACAACTTTGCTGATGGTCCAGGGATATTTTGCGCAGATATTTTCAGAGGTTTAAATCATGCCTAAAACGAGTTTCACACATAGCATAAAGACAGCGGGATCATGAGCTTTTTTTCCAAATTGGTCATGAATAATTTGCTACAGCTATGAACAGTTTAGGCAGATTTCCAAACATTCAGCTTAATTAATCACTCCCTCTCAGTCCTAAGACTGAATTTTCAATAATAATTTCTCCATTTTCTGTCTTACTGCACTTCTCCCTATTTCTCAGCATCTTTCCATGAAGACAAATTAATTGCTACTACTATTATGGTATTGGTGTCCTGGCACTACTTCAAGAAATGCTGAGGACAGATGACACATGATGCATTTCAAATCAGCACATATACCCACTAAAAGGAAAGAGATACAAACTCCCACAGCTGAAAAGGCAGGGGAATCATGGGATCTCTGGAAGTAATTACAATGGTCTGGAAGAAAATACAGGGGCAGAAAATGCAAGGACAAGTCTTATGGATGTACAGGATGCTGGAGGGCTGAAATGAAACAACAGCAAAAATCAGATCATCAAGACACACAAAACCAGCAAAAGTACAGATTTTCTTTTATCTAAGTAAGGAGCTGTGAGTGCAGGGAACGTCAGTAGCCATGCCACTGAATACCTCTTGGGCAGAGGCAGGAGTTGCTCAGAGCAACAAGAGCAACACAGCTGATTGCGTACCTCAGTGACTGTCTTTTTCCTGGAGCGCTGGCAGCAGCCACATGTTTAACCACACCAAGTTCAGTTATACAGAACTTCCTTTAAGGGAAAAGGCTGCTGTAAGAACTCCAGCCTGGGATTAAAGAAGTTTCTTCTGTAACAAGAAGGAAAACCCATCTGTGTTACTTCAGCGAAAGGTTGGACCATTGTGTAGAACCAACTGTACTTGTATTTCTCCTGCCCCAGGGATATATTTGATAACAGTGTTTAAGAATGAAATCTCTGTCACTTCTTGCAAAATACACACTTTTAACTTCTAGGAAACATTTCTTACCTTTGCTGTGGCACATTAATTATTTAAGTAGAAAGCAGTGCCACGACTTCGGGAGTTCTTCAGCAGAACAACCGTGCCTACTGAGGGGAGGAATAAGTGCTAAAGACGTATTTTTAAAGTATTGTCTAAGACTAGAGTTGGGCATTAATAGACTGGTTTCCTCTACTGTCTGCGCTGTTTTGATAGTTCCTAAAGCAACAGCTGGTTCTACATGCTTACATGTTATTTTTCTGTTGGTAAGCTTATTCTGCTACAGTACTTCTTACTGCAGAACATGGAGTTCACACTTGCTCCTTCTGCTGTGCGTAGCAGAACCAATTTGGCAGTGAAATAACTAAAGACCATGCTAATTTCGTATGAGTTGTGACTATGAAACTTCATCCACTTAAATATTCACAATAACCTCATGGAAGATTTGCTTTGGAAACATAAAAGGTAGCAGTAGAAAGAAAAAGGAACTTTCTCATACATCTCACCAAGTTTGTGTGTCGTACACTGGGAAATATCACTGAGCTTTACAACTGTTTCAAAAATATTGCTGTATTCAGGTGTCTAATGCTCTTGAAAATCTATTTCAGAAAATAAAAATGTGACACATGGCAGTCTCGGACTTCTTGAAAAGATGGTAAATGTGAGCTTTGGAATTTTTTTCTTTGTTGTGCTTGACTGGGCCTTTGGCTTGCCTGGATGTGAAGACAATGAAGTCCTTTCCCAAAGATAACAGCAGGAAGTAATCCTTAGCCTACCCAGAGAAGTAAGTCTTCACAAACAGAAGGTAAGTCTTGTGACTTAATAGACCTGAAGGTTGAAGAAAAGCACAAAAAACCCCACTTGTACCATCTGAAGCTTCATGGCTTTTAAAGCCATGTACAGGAGATTAAGCCATGTACGAGAGTACAGGACATTTCCCATTCATCATCAGAGGCTTCTAGTCTCAGCTGCAGAACAGTTTCATCAGCACTGTGCATTCAACGCGTTCTTTCCATACCTAAAATTTTAATTGCAAGTCTTAGTCCTGTGCAGTTTGATTATCAAGGCCAGGTTTCTTGAAGGCCCTATTTAACTGAATTCTGCCTTTAAGAGACATCTTACAGAGCCAGGACGTAGTCCTGCAATGCCATATACCTTCTCTTCCTCTTGTCTTTTTCCTTCCCTCCTTGGTTAGGGCACTACTTTGCCTGTGGATTTTGGGACAGGAAACCATGCTGACCAGTGGTTTACATCTATACAGCTGCCTCCTTTCATTAGCTATTCAAAGTTATATTCTTATGACTATAATTTATGGGGTATTTCAAATGAAGTGATATTTTTTCTTTTACAGAAAAATGTTACTAAATCAACACTTGGCTAAGTCAGCTTCCCATCATCCTATCAATAATACAAATGCACAGGTGTAGAAACCCAATGACTGATAACCTGTAAAATTTCAATCCATTCTTACCAATGTTAAAGTCATTTTCTTTAGGTATATTTGATTAAAGTTATTATTGCTGAAACCTTGGGAGAAAGTGTGGGGTAACTATTAAGTTACCACTGTGGAATTCACTCTTCCGTATAATACTTTTCCATTGGTATATTAACTATATTTAGTGCCTTACTGATCCTTGTATGCTTTTCTTTTGTTCACATAGTACAATAAACATATTGTTAATGAAAACTTTTCAGAATTTTTAATGGCAGTGACTTACTACGGTACTTTTCATTGCCATTATCTACATGACTGACTGCTTTTGTAAAGGAACAAATAAAAGTTAGCTACTTACGCTTGGAAATGATTGTAAGCATTAGGTTCAGGCACAATGCAATGGGAAAGGTCTTCCAAAAGAAGCAATTTTTCATTTCAAGAAATGAGAATCTTTTGAAAATGTATTTTGAGCATATTAGGTATGCAAGAAGTAATTTCTTGAAAATGTTAAAACAGGTTCAGATATATTGCAGCTATTAACTAGGTGAAATTCAACAAGTAAAATGAAGGAAGTCTACAACCCTTTTTCAAATATTTCTGTGAATTAAAAAAAGTATTAAGATCTGTTAATTATAGATTAAGTTGCCATATGTTTGACCATAATTTTTCTTCCCTTAAAAAATAAAATAAAATTTTTTGATCCCTAACAAGTTTCTAATGGTAAATTTAAAATTACAAAAAAATAGATTTGCTTTTCTCCTTAGTCACCTTTCAAAGCCTTCAAAATTAGTTCAGAGATCCCAAATGTTCTCTGTCAGCAGGCTGAAAACCAACAGGTAATCTTTCTAAATTCAATTTTAGTCTGATGTTTAGCCACCAGAGGCTCCTACTAGAAGTGTGTGACCTATATGTTTGACAAATATATCAACAAAAAAAGAAAAATGTTACGGGTGAGCAACCAAACAATGCTAACAGCAAAGAATAAACATACTGAATTTAAAGAACTAACAAATTACTTGTCCTGTGTATTCAGCAAATTCTCATGAATAACAAATATTGATTCATGGATGATCTGCTAACCAAGAAAAGGGAGATACATAATGCATATTTTTAATAATGAAAAGCTTAGACTCTTAAGTCACAGTACTGCACAGCACTGTTCACTTTTGGCACCTCTCTTCCAGCAAATTTCATTCTAACTGTTCTGAAGCATCTCAGTATTCCTGCTGCCATGACTTCCAGGATTCAGTGGGCCAATTCTGCCTTTTAAATTGACACTAGGTATGAGTTTATCCAAAGTAAAAAGTGATTTACATATTTCTTATGTTTTGGGCAACAAGTGCAGTTTCGTGAGTCTCTTGAAACAAAGTTATTTGATTCCGTAGTCTAATCATTCTATATAGTTATGGAAGATTTAAGCAAATCCCAGGGGCAACTTACTTTTGGCTTCATATATTTATACTAGGCAATATTAGATCTACTGTTTATCTCTTTTAGTAAAACAAAGTAATTTAATTAAATCTTTGCCATCTAGCAACTATACACATAGTATATTGAAGTGAGGGAGGAAAGACAAATCTATTTGACACAGAAGTAAAATGAGGCTGTAAGCAGTTCAGGCAGCGTTCGACCCTGTTTATTTTTCTATGCAACTGGTTGTCTTCAATGAAGATGTCATACAGGGAAGAATTGAGGTTTTCTTTTTTTTTCTCCAATTACATTTTTAATTCGGTTTTGCATAATATACGGCAAGCTTATTACGTGGAGAATACGTTGTCCAAGCTGACACAAGGAAGTGTTCTGAGTCATCAGAAAATTTGAAAAACAGTGTGTGTTCTGCCTCCTATAGCATTCTCAAAGCAGCTAACCAGAAACAGAATAGCTATGTACAGAAATAGCTATGTAGTACAGAGCTACGCTATGTACTGAAGCCTAAAATGAAATTTAATTCTATGTTTCTAAGCACAACAGTTTCCTTATGTCTATTAATGTAGCAGTTCCACTTACGGGGATTTCTCCAAAGTTTTCATCGTGTTAACAATTCTTATCCGCATTAATCTGCAGATAACCACCAAAGAAGCAGTGAACAACTGGGAACTCCTGGCTTTAAATCTCCTTCTTTCTGTTTAATGCCTGCACTGTTTCAGGGACTGTAATAATGCACTGCAGTTTTAGATCAGTTTAAGAAAAAGATGCTTCAGTCTGTTTTTTGCGCTAAGTAGATGGTAAATCCTTTTATATAGAATGTGGACAAGTATCTCTTTTTTAATCTTGTCAGTACCTGTTTGTTAATGGGCAAACAAGTACCTGCTTGTTAATGGTCAGTGCAAGAGGCAGGATAAGGGAATGGGGGACAGTTTCTGTCACTTGAAGCAAGGAGGAGGCTGCACACATGGCAGTGTTGTGGAGGGTGTGGGCTGAACCCCTCCGTGAGCCTCCTTCCCCAGGGCAGCCCCAGCTGAGCTCCCAGAGCTGGAGGTGGCCTCTTGCCTTCCAGTGTGGCTTCCACCACAGCTGGTATTGGAGAACGGTGTCCATACTAAAAAATGAAGCTTATCCCCAAAAGATATAGATGTTCAAAGAGAAGGGTCACCTACATACAGTACTACCTCTTGGTCCTCCACTTCCAATCCTGTTTTAATCCCCCCCCCCCCCCCCCCAGTAAGCATATTGCATGCTCTGCCCAGGAATCAGGTGCAATCCATGAGTAAATAAGAGTTGTGAACACTGAATGCTTCCAGACAATAAATTATACGTTTAGCATCACAGAAAGGAAGATACAGGACAGCTAGACCTGAGGTGACAAAGCTCCACACAGATGTACCCACGCTTTCCAGGTGTAACTTTGTGTATTGTATGCGGAGTAACTGGTCCACCAGCTCTGCCAGATGGCACAACCTGTATCCAAATGGAGACGTGCTGCTTCAACTAGGAAAGATGTCGTGACTGAGAAGGAAGAAACCCTTCAGAAACACTGAGAAGGGAGGCTACAAATTAATGTAGCTACAAATTAATGTAAGGTAAAGCTGTGGACTCCCTCAGAACTAATTTGGAGAGAGAGAGGAGCCTAGGAAGAAAAATAAAATTACATAGTTAATTAGTTTTATTTTAAAAAGAAAAGCTATCTACACGCTCAGTAGATGGAAAGGGAACTATTCCTTTATTCACCTGGATTTCATATCAATTATACTTGACCTTAATAATAACATATTTATAGTAGTGTTGGTCTGCGTTCATTTGGCTTCAAATATCTTATACCAAATTGCCATGATGGATAGATTATTTTGCCCTTTGAGCTTCTAATTTTAATTTTAATGGCTATGTAACATATCATGAAAAACAAATATGGCATTGCAGGTTGCTGGGAAAGTTTTCCAAAGGAATTTGTCAGCATAATTTCAAGTTTGTTATATATGTGTTCCTGAGTTCTGAGGAAAACAAAGCAGTTGACATTTAGGATTTTGTAATTGGCTTTCATAGCTTAATTTTGTGTATCTTTTGGTTCTGATGTATACAGCAATTGACACTCATTCTAACAAGACCATGGCTACTTATTAAAATCTAAGGAAATTTTCCAAACATTCAGAGTTCAAATAACAATGTCTTCATTACAGTGGCCTTCCCTCCTTTCTAGGTGTGCATTTTTGTGTTCCTGTTAGGAAGCACCGTATTTTACCTTTAGCAATCACTCTCTGAGGAACATTTTCTTATATGTGTGTTCTGGCCTGTTCATGAGCAAGAGAAAAAGAAGGTGACTTATAAAATGCGCATGAAATCAGCAATGAAAGAAATGAACGACATTAAAAAAATGTCATTGAATTCTATTGTGTAGATTCCTTATTTCCCAATATGACAGCTTTTTAGTAGCACAAGGATTCACAATAGCAGCTTCCTAGATACTTCTGTGGGAATGTAAGTTTATTTAGCTCACATCTGCTATATTGCTGGAATTTTTCCCTAAGAGTTAAGAATGGCACAGGTTTTTTTATTAGATGAAAGTTGCTGCATAAATAAAAAGCTTGCATGACTTGGTTTAAAATAACTGTTTTCATTTATACTGCATTTTATTCACAATTTACTCAATTTATTTTGTCTTTCCAATGGAATAATTTCTCACTAAAAGGAGGGGGAAAAAAGTGAAATGAATTTCATTATTGTACCAAAGAAGCATTTCATGAATATATTCAATCTGTGCTAATGGATTTTAACACATTTTTACTATTCTGCAATGAACTGCTCATAAAGTTTTTAATTACCAAAGCAGTATCCAAAAATATACTGCAGAGAGGTGCAGTGTTGTAACAAAGATTATTCCTTTATGCATTTAATCTTGGTTCACTAATGCATCTACAGGTATCTGTGTTTAAATAATATAATACCTAATTCTATAAACATATGTAATTCAGCTAAATTGCTGTTCCGAAAGCAAGTTGCTCACATTATTTTTCAGTTAAAGAAATTAGGAAATAGCATGTGGCTCATATATCCCTGATCTTCACCACCCAGTTCTGTGGGGCACAGGGTATAGTTAGAGTTCTGCACAGTGTAACTGCTTGAGGTCAAATAATATCCGGAGAATCCAAGGATAAATTCCTTCACCCTTCCCTCGGCGGTGTGCTGTTTGCCCCATAGTGGACTGTGTATTGCACTGTATGACACAGGACATTCACTGAAGTTTATGAGTCATGTGGCATTTATCAAAAAATGTTTTCTGTTCATATCATGCAGGTTTCTAGCCATGCCACTTCCAAAGGAAACGGTAATATTCCTACCCCCTTTATCCCGTAATACCCTAGTTAAAATACTCACCAAATGATGGGAGGAATCCAGGTCTCACTTTCTCTTGGCCATCCAAGAGGAGTTAAAACAACATCCTCTACCATCTATGATAAACTCACAAGCTGGATCCTGCCCTGACCGAAGGAGCCCTCCCATATGTCCTGTTGGTACCTTTAAAGCATCATGCGGACTCAGGCTCTGATCAGACGGTGCTGGGTCAGTTCTGCAGTCTCCTTCCCCAGTCCTTGTTCAGGAAGGCCCCACATCCCTGTTGCTCCTTGTGTGGGACCATACTTCTGTCATGGGGTTACACTTGGATCGTTCCCTGCCTGTGGCCAGGGTGCTTGTTTGTGTTGGGGCTGGTTGGAAGTGTGATTGTACCTTCCAGGTAAGCTGACACGCGTTATCCCTGAACAGAGGTTGCTCACAGTCTGGTTAAGGCATAGTGCGCATGAGATGATGTGGACTGATCTCCTCTGTATCACAGACTATTACATTTCATCCACTTTCTTCTCCATTAAACCTAATTACTTATGATTGATAAAGCACTTCTTACCAAAAAAAAAAGGTATTATATATTAATCTAAACACATCAAGAGACCTAGAATTACTCTTTTAAGTAAAACCTTCACAAGGCTCTAGAAAGATAATGCTGTCTGATGGTCTCAAAGATAACCCAAACAGAATCAAGCTAATGTTATTTTAGCTCTTTAGTTAGCTAATGTGTCCTCCACACCTTTGACAATCTGCTTGTTCTGTCTGGAATAATATTTAATAATCTGAGAATGAAAATGAGGGATCCAGCTTCTGGGGAAACGTGGATCTCAATTTAATGCTTATAAATGGAATATGATACGTGTTTGGACGTACAACACAGAGCTCCCCACCTCAGTGTAAAGCAGCAAACCTAGGAAAGCTCTTCCACAGCCAGGAACAGAGCAGATGCCCAAGAAGGAAGGATACTCCTTGGAAAAAACAAGAGCATCTTGAGAGAAAAGACAGATGAGCTTCTCGCTCCCTTGGGGAGAGGATGGAATTGTTTTCTCATTGTATAAGCCTCAATTTTTAACTGATTCTCCAAAACAGATGCCTATCTCTGAAGAAACTGAGACAAACACTAATGTTTTTCTTTTCTCCAGCATCTGCAATGAGTCATATGCAGTTTGGCTCCCTCAGCTTGAAGTAGAGACGCAGCAACTTGAAGGCTATCCCCAAGCAGTACACTCAGTATTGCAGTTCTCTGTGTGAGGGAAAATGCCTTCAGGTTCTTCTGTTTCAACAAAATACAGAAACTGTTTTCTTGAGATGACGACAGAAGCCTGCAATACCCAAAACCTGAAAATGCAGCTAGGTGCACTTTTTGTGTTTAAGATGATAATAGTCTAGAGATGATTTAGGGATGTGTTTTGTTTGTATGTATGTGAATAAAACATCAACAACAAACTTTTGTTGTGTGGTGTGACTCCTTTTTAATTGTTATTGCTGGTCTCACCTTTAGAAGTTCATGATTACTTGTGCAAGTCAATGTGTGGGACCAGACTGCACCCTCTGACAAGACAGTGCCAGTCACTGCCAGCTGCATTCGATGCCCGGGAAAGGGTAGGGTTTGTATATGTTCAGCTGATGCACACTAGCAGGGTGGAGCTTATTTGCTTGGATGTCTGGGATGTTTTCTCCATATCTTTAAAATGTAACTGATACTGCTAAACACACCCTGTGCTTGGTTGATTCAGTGCTGTAGCAGTGGCGGGCGTGCAGCACATACAGCTCTCTGGCAGGGATATGCCATGCGACCATATGGAGACGGCACATACCCAGCATGTTAGGGGTGCAGCTGAAGTCAGATGCCATGCATGTATCTGATATCAGATGGCAGCTCTACTGAGTCACGGGATACAGGGAGCCGCTGCGTTAGACGCTGAGGAGTGGCCGAAGGCTACCTCCCCCTTCATCAGCTGCACACAGGGACAGAAGGCAGCTGCGTTGCTGTGCTGCAGGGACATGAAGTACTGGTGCAGGGTTGGGGGACCATGAGACAGCGGCCCGGTTGTCAATGTTAAATTCTTACCTTTTCAGATAAGAATCCCAGAGGAAGCTTGGAAACAGGAATTCCAAAAAGTGAAGACCGAAAATACTGACTCAACCTTTCCTACTAAAAGATGCATCAGTGGTTTTTGCAAGTTTTATGCATGCAGCACCTGACCAGTGACTGGATCACAACAGTAATGATCCTGCTAGTCTTTAAGAGGTTAAATGAGAAGTATGACAGCCAGCTGAAACAGCAAAAGGTCAAAACTGAGCTAACGATAACCATCTCAATGGGAATTTGAATGGAGCTCTGATGTTAATGCTCCTACACTTTTAATAAGTGCCATAGGATTTCTAATTAACACAGTATCCAGGAGCTCCACTTGTTCTTTTACAAAGGTAATGACTACAGCAGAACAGTTCCTATTAGCACTATGCCAAGGCAGATGCTTAAAAGTTAATCATGAGGGTAAGGTGCCTCAACACTGAAGTCCTCTGTTGTGGTCTACTCTTCAAATACGGCAAAGTTAAATTCTGTCAGTTTCTTTAATCACAGCTTAAAGGCAAAACTCATCTAGTGTGTATTCATTTTGTATTAAAAAATACACCCAACTTATATTGACTTTGACTGTTGTTCAATGACATCACATTAAGAAACTTCATGATTTCCTTTGTTTTGATGTGATCTTGTACTACAGGGTTGATCTGAAACATGTAAGGGTTTAGGTCACTTTGACCTAAGCAGCAAATTAAAAAGAGGGTACTTTTGCTTGAGATTTTGTTATTGTCTCTGTTGTTGCTGGGGTTCTTTGAAGTCTGCCATTGCTGAGGTCCGATTTAGCAAAGAATTGTACTGCTCTGGGTTTCCATGGGAGATGGGAAGCTCCACAGAGCAACATTTTGGTACAATAAGAATGAGCAGCACTAGTACAATGCAAGTAACAATAATCCAAGGTTTTAAAGAAGATGACTTGTTCCCAAAAGTTTTGATTTTGGGGCAACATTGTCATTAAGAGAGAGATTGTTTCTGTTGTTAATTACAGAATTGTCTGCAGTCTAACATTTTGCCTGTATGTAAAGTTGTCTAAATGCAGTTTTTGTTTACCTTTACTGAATCTTTGTCATGCTAGCTGTTTCCAATATTCTGTAATTTCATGCTGTTAATGTTTTTATGTAAGCTTTGCTATTTTGGGAGTATGAAAGCGGTGCAGTTCCTGCTCTGTAATTAAGGGGCTTCAGTGACCTCTTTTCTCTCAGCTGCTGCTCATGAGACTGAGAAAGGAAGGACACAAACCACAGACAATACAGAACAAAGCTTCTATTTATCAAAAACACCAGTCCTCAGGGTTATTTGAATGATAAAGCTGCAGTCTATCTACAAAGCATGGTGCATCTGAAGGAGAATCTGTGGAGCTTTCCATGGCCCACAGTCTCCCTCTTGATAAACTGTGGTAGGAGTTGCAAATATAATTTGGCAGCTCATCTTCTTTGCGCTTCCAGGTGAATAAGGTGCCCATTACAGAAGAATGTGGAAAACAATGAAAAATGTGGTGCTGATACTGTTGACATAATATGGTGTGTAATGTCTGTGAGCCAGCATTCTGCTGAAATGGATTTATTTACATACATTTTCCAACACTGAGCTGGTTTGCCATTTAGCCCAGGTAAATCTGAATTCCACTGTAACAAATGTCCATGAGTGTGTGCTAACTCCTCATTGATCTGCTTCACATGATTAATCAATATCTCTCTGTTACTGCAGGTGCAATTCTCTGCACCTCATGGGTTTGCCATTTTATTTTCCAGAATATCTAAAGTAGTCTCAAAGATGAAAGTGGCTAAGTTTGTGGACACTTTCAGTTAAGAAAGGGGAAACATGAAAGTAGTCAGTACCGTTGATGTATAGTTTTTGCCTAAAATTGAAAATGTCATTTCCTAAAGTATATCTTTTATGTTATATATTACAAATTAGACTATGCCATATTTTATACATGCAGTAAGCCAAATTCAGAACTCTGTTTGGTTTACAGCAAATCTACCTTTGGCCTGCATTCATTTCTCAGTATTCTAAAGACATCTAGGATTATTAAGAAAGCTCTGAGGAACAAAATAAAAATATCATTAAGCTGCTGCAAAAATCTGTGATGTGCCAACATCTGGTATACAAGAAAATACAGACAATAGAGTCAGAAAATATATAGAGAAGCGCTGAAGAGATGGAGCAAGGGGCAACTTACTAGTTAAGAACTCTAAAATCTGGAGAAATTAGGTTTGTGGGAGATATGAGGGAGAGTCATCAAACTGTGGCTGAATAGGAGAAAACAGCTATGCAGTTGTTGTGTATTTAATACAAACTGGTTTTATAATACTGAAACTGGAGAAGCAGACCGAATTACGTTGGAGATCCACTAAAGACAAAAGAAATTTTTCACACTGTGCATAAGTAAACTGTGGAACACCTTGCCCCAGATGTCTTGAATGTCAGGAACATTTGCATACCAAAATCTTTGGAAAAAATTCTCAGAAGAGAGGTGCTCATCAACATAAAGAACCACAGCTGGCTCAGCTACGAGCTGCAAGCTGGGAGAGTATGCTACGAAAGTGTGACCGTATGTTTGCCCTGTTCTGTACTCCTAGACCAGCTGCTCTTACTAGCCCCTGTTGGGGACATGGTACTGGACTAGATGGACCACCCATTCTTGTGTTTAGAGACTGTCTTACAGACAAACATTATTATACAAATACCGGAGAAGGAATGGAATAGGGAAACTGATTCTAATTCAAAACGAGTTGTGCACCATTAGGTTTCTGCAGCCAGTTAGCATATGCCCAGGACTGGGTTTCAGTGTGTTTACAGTATGGTAAAGTATACATTCAAGGGAAAGTAGATGGTACGGCTGATAGCAAGGATTAAATGAGAACTCAGGCCCTATTACCTCTGTCTTTTGAACTTTTCTCGTTTTGATTAGAAAACTTCTACAAAGTCGTTATAAATTGTAAAAGACTGCAAAAAGTAGATAGCAGATATGTAAATTGGACAGCGTATGGTAAGAACACATAAAAAGAGACGAGTAGGCAAGATCTGATAAAAAACCCAACAATTGCCTTATTCAGTTTGAGGGGGAAAAACGGCGAAAATTCTGAAGGGGAACAGAAAAGTTGAATTGGTGTCAAAGTATTTGTCAGTACTTAGTGTAGAAATAGAAAGACTATAATTGAATTAAAACCTAAGTTAATGCTTTCCAATTAATAGCTTATCAGTTTGCAGGAGATGAAACTGAGGAATAGGTAGAAGAAGAAAGCAGATTAGGATACACGCATGCACGTGCACAGACACACACACAAACCAGGGAGAGAATGAGGCAGTGAGTTCAGCAGAATGTAACACGGGTTAAAAACTTGCCTGCTACCTAGTAAAACACAGACTTAGAAAAAGATTATTATAATGAGGAGTTCAAATACATGTGCCTTTAATTAATTTCCAGTTTATATTTACATACAAATAGTGCTTTCTGTTGGTACTAAGCACTTAAGAAAATCTCTCCATGGTATGCTAAGTGCAAGCTGAAAAGCCTGGTTTCAGGACCTTTGGTCATTGTTGTTATGGGATGTTATTTTACTTTGTCTCCCGCTGCTCTTCTAGTTTCTTTTATAATAGTTATGTTTTATTACTTCAGGTTTACTTTTTAGGTCTGTCATTTAATATAATCTGCACTACTTATTAATCTAGCACTTATCCATCTCCCAAATGATTAATAAAAAGATATTGTACTCTTATTGTTAACTTGGACCACAAGTCTCTTTTGTAGCTATTAGCATCTGTGAAATCAGTGAGTCACCAAATGTTTTCAGTGAGGGAACCTTGCAACAGCAAACTTGACTTGTCAGTGAAGAGTAATTTGAGATGATCAGTAACGATCACATCTAATAACCCTATAATAACATACTTACACAATGGCTGTAATGACTCTAGAGAGGGAATTAGGAATCATTGAGGAAATTGCGTGTGTTTTTAAAGTTTGTAATTTTAATTACCTTGTTCTGTAATAGACTGCAATGTCTGCAAACCAGCCATCATGTACTTTTCATTATTAGAAGGTATATGGAACACTTTGGTAACTGCAAATCCAGGTTTATTTAGTTTAGTATTGAAAAATGAAAAAAAAAAGAAGAAAAAGAATAAATGGAGCTATAATGTTTAGACTATTTTCTTAACTAACACCCTTGTGAATGAACATAGTAAATTTGAACAGTACGCGTTTTCACCATCTGTACTCCAATAATGATAGCAGGCACCAAGGGAGAATAAGGTACTTAAGTATAGCAGGAAACATCAGTCTGCTGCTTTTAGCATGAGCTTATTTTCAGCTTTTAGGTGCCTTGGTTTTAATTTATGCTCCATTCCTAATTAAATTGTCTTGCTGACATGACTCTGAAAGCTAGCTTTCTGTGCCTCAGCCTTAATATCTTCACACTTGATTGATAATGAATGTGCTTTGCCATCATGTATTGTTTGGGTCTTGTGAAAGGCAAACCGCATTACTATGGACTGCTACAGTCTGATTGGACAGATGAGCTACATTGACTATAAAGAAATTTGCAGTTAGCGTTTCCGACTATTATGTCATGCTAGACTTTCATTCCTTTCTAAAGAAGAATTTCATTAACTCTCCTTTTAACGAACCAACATCTATCTAAAATTAAAGGTAGCTGAGTAGTGAAAAAATCATCTATAATTATTTAACAGTGGAGAAAAATGGCAGCAAACAGCATGAAATTATACTGCTAAACTGAGAAATAAAATTTAATTTAATTTTGTGTGCAAGCAATTACTTTTCAGTTCTTGCCATTCTTGAAGTAAGTTTCATTTTTGTCACTGTTGATATCAAAGAACAAGAAAACAGCAGGCTGCTCCAGATGCCATTCCAGCATTTTGGAAAAGGTAAGGATGGAGCAACAGAGGTGCAGGGAGAGCTAAATGCTATCCTTTTGTCAGCGGGGGGAGAAGAAGTGATGCATGAGGAAAAATTATGAGAAGGTAGACTTAAATTCAAGTACAGCGTGTATCCTGCAAGACAGGTAGGTTTGTTACTTTACTTAAAAAATATTTGTTCAGCACATGGCAGCTTAGAAATTACAGATTTCAGACATGTTGTAGAGCTTCTAATGAGTGGATACAACGGTCTGGTCAAAGGATATGCCTAAACAGCAACATTTACCTTTATTATGTTTGCTTATTATTATCAACAGAATATGCTGACATTATTGACATTGTCATATCCAAAATATACTGTAACGTGAAAGTGGTTTGTAATTTTCTCCAGCTGTCATGGCTTAGTCCAAAAAGTTACGCTGTTAAAGCCAATCTTTAATATCTTGATGACTCCAAAAACAAACAAACAAACAAAAACCAAAAATGAAAATAACTTTAAAAACTGTGCAGTTGGGAAATAAAAAATTCAAAGCATTTTTTCAATCCTAGAAGCAGTTTTATCAAAAGAACTTGATGCTGCAGTTGCTTTACTAATACATGCTATATTACCAAACAAAAATGTAAATTATGAGAACTGTATTGGTGAAGTATTCTTTGTGTATGTATGTCTGGAAGAAGACTGTCCATGAAACTTTAATTCTGCTCCCTTATGATTACCTCAACATTATGATATAACTTTTAGTTTTATGATTGCACACTATTTCTTGCTGTACATAGTGTTTATATGTAGAGTGTGAATGAAATTTCTACAGTAGCATTCGTTTCAGCATTTCCTAATTTTTTAATTTATGCCTTTGTAATAACAATAATTTCCTTTGGACTCACGAGAGAGAGAGAGAGAGAGAGAGAGAGAGAGTGTGTTTGTGTATGTACCTGCATTATTTACTAAGTCTGGTAAAAGGAAGCAAACAAAAACTCCATCATGACATTTTCTTGTCATTCACACAGGTCATCTGCAAATGTGAAGCCCATACCATCCAAGCTAACCAGACAATAGTTTTCAGAATTTTTCATTCCCTATGTGGAGGAGAACTCGAGAAACGACAGTGCTTGTGGTTTTCTCAGTTATTTGTTATCAAGAGAGATGAGATTGAAGGGTTTGGAGGTTGGCTTTGGGCAATGATGGATGCACATCCTAGTCACTGCTGATTTCTGCCTTGCATTTGCCCAGCTCAGTATATTCTCATTTGTCTTCCACTTTTGGATTCCTAATCCAGGCCCATTTTCTTTGCCCATCCATGTCTAAATTCTACTTCTCTAGCATCTCAGCACAATTATGTGGACTTCCTTTACCTCACTCACTTAAGGCGATCTACCTTACAACCCCATGATCTTAGGGTGTTTGAGCCTTTAGCTCAGCTCCTGTATCCTTAGCTGGAAACGCAGGTCCTGCTGCTGGTAGCATTCATTTACACAGTTTTATTTCACACAGGTCTAAGAAGCAGATATTGCTGAAGGACAGTAACTCCAAACATGGAGTTACTCCATGGGACACATATAAAAGGCAACACGTAGAAGTTCCAAGATGTGGGTGATGTTGCTACCACTGCTACCAGACTTCCATTTGTCCTACCTTCAAGGGTACTATGAATGTTCAAAACACTGTGGTTGGGAAATCTCTGGCTTAGATTAACCCGATGGCTGAAGATGGATCTGCTTATGTTTGCTGGAGATGTGCTAGAATAGAAGCTGTTTTCTTCTTAACGGAGAATTGCCTAGAACATTTTGTGATGTTGTCCTGGATTGAAACATGGCCTCTAATGTTTCTTCATTTCATCCATTTTATAGCAAGGAAGAATAGAGTCAGTGCAGTTGAGACTGCTTCTCACAGGCCAACTTGTGCGATGACTCACCAGATTAGGAAACGACAATGTTTCTTCCAACAAAAATGTTGGTGATGGCATAGATGTCTAGGTGAGTAAGAAAGCAAAAAGAACCAAACTCCATGCTTAAACAAAATGATGATACATTATGCCTAGAAAGAGTAGCGCAGCTGTAAAGCAGTTGGAGAGGAGAGGCTCTGCTCAGTGCCCTGGGCTGCTCTGTGAACTTGGCAAAATTATCATCTTTGTTGCTTTTGTTATCTATTTAAATGAGAAAGTATTTAAGCTGTTCTGTGCGCCTTGCTGTTTGCACAAAGCCTGCCACAATAAATGAATGAACTTAGAAGGGGCCCTCTAGAAATAATGAGGTAGAATAAACGTCATCAGAGTCTAGTAAGTTCTGCTTTATAGCAGCAAGTTTCTTCATGGCTTTCAGACGTTGTTTCCTTTGCCACCTGCAGTCATAGCTAGTTTTCTTCTTTTGCAGCCTCCTAGCTGCTCAGACTGTTCTTAGTGTCATAGACCACCCCCTAAATGCCAGTGATAAACAGGAACCACAGTTTTCTTGATAATTGTCACATTTCCAAATAAGTTACTGTAATTGCTCAGGAATGCTCCGGTACTGTATCCAGTTTGAAGGAACTAGTGTTTCAGAAAACACATTTAAAACCAGATAAACATATCCTATGTTTTAGTATAATTAGGATTTGCAGTCATGCAAGCTTTGAGAGTTGTCCTTTTTAAAAAAATAGTAGAATTTAGCTAGTGATGCGTATCTTTTTTTTTTAAAGAGCTTTAAATGCTTCTTTCAGTTCAGACTGCACTATAACTTAAGCCTGTAGACTATAATGTAAGCTTCTAGACTGCTTTCTGGTTTGTTTTTATTGCAAGTCTTGGAAAAAAATAGTCAAGAGCAGCTTTTTTTTGCACACTGGGATGCTGAGCAAGCCAAGATTAAACTGTTTAAGAGGAGTAAGTGTTTCAAACTGTTATCAGAATAATGAAAGAGGATTAAGAAAAAAAGTGTTCCTGCTACTAAGTTAAAAAAACATGGCTTCCACATAGTTTCTAAATGATCTTGTAGCTGCTGCTAATTTCCCTCTTAGCTGTGAAGTCCATCATTGCTGAAGAGGGGAAGAAAACTGTAACAGACAGTGTTTAGCCAGAGCAAATGAAAACACAAATTGGATAGTAGTTATGCATGTATAACAAGTAGACAAGGAATTGTCAGAGAATGATGGTATAAAATATATTTCTGAATCTTCTGAAAGTAAAAGTCATATGAAAGCTACATATTCTCTATGTGGAGCAAATTTTAAAATAACTCTGTCTTGCCTATAAAATTTGAGATGTTGCCTCTAATTGAAAATGTTCTCTGGCTACAGATTATGCCCCCACTATCAATACAGGATGAGCTTTCCTATGTGCCTTAGGAATTCGGAGAATAAATAGTACTAACAAGTGACAAATCTGCTGACATTACAGCTCAAGAGACACTAGCAGCCCAGTCAGCACCTTAACTATGGCTACTGCCCTCCTGTCAACAAACTTTCAGCATGATACCCCTGCCTTATTCTCTATGACTGGCCTTTTCCAAGGTGAAAGGGCTCTTCACAGGATTTCCGAATAGAGATGAATGATTCTGAACGGAGGCAACTAGCTTGTGAGAATGGGAACAATCCTCTTCAAAACACAAAGTTTCTCCAAAAGTAAGCTCGGAAGTAACCGTGGACCTTTTGGACATGGCTATGACACTACCTATAAAATGAGGAAAGCAGAGTTACCCTTTGTCACAAGATGGGGTAAGAAATCTTGTATCAAAACCCTATCGGTGAAAATCAGGGAGGAAGTCATGAGCAATTCTTTCTATCATTGTTCAAGGGTAACTTTTTTTTAAAGGTTGTAAGGTCTGCTTCTGTTTTCTAATTATTTCTTTAAAGAGTACTATAAAGAATAAAAACAATTTGGCAAGATCAAAGAATCCCAGATGCTACTATTGTAAAAAGCACAGACAACTGATCAAAGAGTACCCCAATGAATTCAAATACAGATTAGAGGCAAAATGGGAACAAGAAAGAAACACTCTCCAATTTTATTGTTAGCTTTTAGTGTAGTTTACATAGAGAAATTACAGAAACTTATACAAGAACATCACAAAAGCTGCTACATAAAAGTCCATAAAAACTAATTGAACTCCGTAAATTTTTGTTGTGTTTAACCCCAACAGCAGAAGTGCGAATTCTGTAATGAAGCATTTGCTAACATTTTCCGTTTGACACAAAATTCTGTAATATAAGCAATAATGTCACCTAACATGAAGTGGTTTTAATTACTGAATGTGACTACCCCTGAACTTAGTTGTAATCCAAAAAAAAAATACGTACACAGGAAAAATTATATAGGAGTGTAAAGTTTAATTGAAAAATCATAAAAATATAACTTAATTTAAATTGTAATGTAAGGCTGTTATTTTCTTATCTAAAAAAATGAAGTTTTATTCTTTGACAAATTTAAGTTTGCCATGTCATCATGGTCAGAGATCTGAATAAAGGTTTGCTTAGAGTTTTCAATTAGTAATATCTCGTCATAGAAAATCCCACTTATGACAATCAAAAAGATATGTTGAAAAATTCAGTTTTACTGATCAAAAGAAACTGTATCAGGAAAATAAGAACAAGTTTATAACCATTAATTGAATTTCAGTTGAAATATTTTGCTTTATTCCATAAGGAAAAAAGAAATATATATTTTGCATTGCTTTAAAAATACATTAATCACCTTTCTTAGGACTTTGCCTTTGATGAGTTTCAAGATGGGTCTTTTGGACTGGCATCTCTGTGGAAATATGTACCTCATAATATGCTGAATATTGTAACAACCCACCAACCACCCCCCCCTCAATAAGTGACCAAGTGTCTTTACTTGGAAATAAATTCTTTCAGGGAGCCCACCCACAGGAGAACAGAAAATCCATAATTACAATATCTATTAGGCAAGATAAAGGCTGATTTGACCTGAAGTAGAGCATTTATTTAAAATGTTTTCACTACTCATTCATAATCTAAATTTTTTAATTCCTTAATATATTTTACAATGCCATACTCTTTAGCAGTTTGAATTTTGTCTGGAATTAATTTGTTAGTTTATACATGACCAAATTAATCTAGAGAGTAATCCACGAAACAAGAACTTAGTTTTGGTCCCATTGTTTTCACAGTCTAGATGGGATGGGCTACATAGAAAAGAAGTAACAACACTGCTAATCACAATGTGTGATGACACATCTCTTCTTATTATACCACACAACAAGAAGGTACTAGCCAACAGCTTCCTTCCTGAGATTTGGGTTTCAGCTGTTTGTAATTGAAGTGGGTTGGCCACAGACAGCAGCTAAGGCCCCACCCAGTCACTCATTTACTGCCCCCTCTCAGTGGGATGGGGGAGAGAATCAGAAGGGTAAAAGCAAGAAAAACTCATGGGTCAAGATAAAGACAGTTTTTTCCCAGTCCAAGGAAAAACAAGAACAAAAAACCCCCCAAGTGATGCAAAGGCAATCACTCACCACCTGCCACCACCAGACCAATGCCCAACCAGTCTCTGAGCAACAGCTACCTTGGAAAAGCTACCCCCACCAGAGAAGGCCTTGATGCTGTGCAAGCACTGTTCAGCAATAGCTTAAACATTGGTGTGTTATCAACACTGTTTTGGTCACAGATCTAAACCAGCACCATATGGGCTGCTATGAAGGAAATTAACTCCATCTCAACCAGACCCAGTATAATCTCCACCCCTTCTTATTCCGTACCATTTGCATCATGCTCACATCCTACAATATTCAATGAATTCTCATCAACCACCACTGCCCCCTTCCCTGTCCTTTGACATATACGCAGATAACTTTCCCTTGGTCTACTGGCCATCCCTATTCAAATGTCCATTCAGGTCATTTAGTCCATGTCTTGGGCTCCATCCGTTGCAATAATCATTCAGGACAGGAGGTACAGTGTGTTGTGTTGGATCGTTGGGTTTCAAAGACAGCTCAGGTTGGATCACTGCTGCACTTGCCTGGTTCCTTATGAGGTTCATCCTCCATTGGTTCAGGTAGCTCCTGCTGTGGTACTTTTGACATACAACTATAGCAGCATACAACTATGACATCATGCAACTCAAATCATGGGTTATTTTCACCCAAGGATAAATCTCCTTGAGGTACACCTCAGATTTCCCCAACCTTCTGCATTACCCACCAAGTCCACCCAGGTTCCTGAGTAAAAGCAATCCCATTAGTTTGCCTTTTTCTGAGGAAGTCTTTCCCAGACAGTTCCAATCATCTGGAACCAGGGAGTCTTGGTTGTTGTAATATTGCTGCCGGTGCACCATCATGGTAGCAATCAGTACCTGCTGATCTTTGACACATAGTAACCCCACAGCAGAAGGATCCTCTGAGATGCCAGGCAAGATAGACCACTGTTTAATCTACACCCACAGCAGCTACACCAAAAGCCCACCGGTACCCTTTTGGGTCCCTGGAGTACCTTCTCCTGAGGTAGTCTAGTCTATGCCAAGGATGCACAGAGCCTCTGGGCCAGGCACAATAGGATGCTTTCGCCACTCATTCCCTGTGAGGCTCAACTCAGCCTCCAACAGAGTCAACTGTTGGGATCCCTCCGTCACTCCAAAAATCCAGATGTGTTCTGCCCCCTTTTACCCTGATGGCATTAGGATACACTGTGCACTGGTGTCCACCAGAGCCTTATAATCATGTGGGTCTGATGTGCTGTCGAATCCATACAGTCCAATAAACCTGGTTGTCCCTTTCCTCCACTTGGACAGAGGCAGGACCCTTCTATTCCTGTCAGAGCATTTGTTACCTGACTCCCATAATTACAAACCAGAAGTCCCTTCACCAGCCACCTTGAGGGTGCTGAGCAGAGGCTCAGTAAACGTTGGCCAAGACCCAGCACAGTGCAAGAATTTGTGTCTCTTTGGCATAGGCAAGGCATTCTTTTGTCAAGTGTTGTGTCACTTCAACAGCATTGAACGCCTGTTCAGGTGTGAAGTCCCAGACTGTTGGAGGTGAAAATTTTTCTAGGTACCTGCCCAAATTCTTCCAAGCACCTTGCCACCCATGACTCAGCTGACTCAGAGCACATCCCTGTGTGGCATTCTCAACCAATTGGTTAACCTTACAAAAAGCCAAAATCAGATTCATGACACACATCAATATGAGCATTCTGGGATGTTCAAGAAACTGAATAACCATTGCAACATGGCAGAAAATGTCTACACCAGAGAAGAAGGGGGAGGTGCCATTCCTCATTTCCCCACAAAGTGGCTCCCAGAGGAAAAGAGGAGAAAGGTGTGAGATGGTTCTCAGAGCACTGGGACAGCAGCAATGCAGGGTCCAAATACCAGATTAGGCTCAAGGCCAGTGCTTTTATTATAGGTCTCCGAGGCAAAATAAAACAAAGTGATAAACAACATAGGAAGCTGCCGAAGCCATTAACAAGCCCTGAAGTTTGTTGTACAGCAAGAAAGGGAGCACACCACAGAGCAAGTGGGGGAACAAACAAACCAGTATCAAAAACAAAGAGCTTGACATTGCAACCAGCAACAGCAAGTCGCCAAGTAACAGCTAAACAGATATAACAACTTTAAATTCAGTCTAGCACACTCTGATCAAATCTATTATTATCATGAACCCCTCATGCCCCACCCTGGGTGCCAAAAAGTACTGTGGTGCGTTGACCCTGGCCAGCAGCTAAGCCCCCACCCAGTCATTTGTATACTCCATCACAGCAGGATGGGGGAGAGAATCAGAAGAGCAAAAAGAAGAAAAACTCATGGATCAATACAAAAACAGTTTAATAAGTCAAGGGAAGGAGAAAAAAACAAAAACAAAAAAAAAAACCCAAGTGATGCAAAGGCAATTGCTCACCACCTCCCACCCATAGACCAATGCCAGTCTCTAAGTAACAGCTGCCTTGGAAAATCTACACTTCCCTCTGCCCAGTTTTATTGCTGAGCATGATGTCATATGGTATGGGATATCACTTTGGACAGTTGGGGTCAGCTGTCCCAGCTGTGTACCCTCCCAGCTTCTCGTGCACCCCCAGCCTCCTCGCTGGTGGGGTGGTGTGAGAAACAAAAAGCCTTGACACTGTACAAGCACTGTTCAGCAACAGCTAAAACATCCCTGTGTTATCAACACTGTTTTCGTCACAAATCTAAAACACAGCAACATACAGGCTGCTATGAAGAAAATTAACTCCATGCCAACAAGACTAGTACAGTAATTACCTGAAATGCTCTGTTAATCAGCCTCTGTCAAAAGGTTGGTGGTTTTTTTCTTCAGAATTCAGAAAAATCTTTATAAATATATGTCTTTGATGAAGGTAAGTCAGTGAAACCAAAATAAAGTAGATGCTGTTTTAAGGAATGATCAAAAGCAACTGAGATCACACCCTTCCAGTTTTATTTTTATGGAAGTTGTCTCATACACATCATTCCAGGCAGGAAAATGTATAAAAGTCCATTGAGAAAGCATAAATCGTTTCTGAAAACTTATTATCTAGTCAGAAGTTTATCCTGATACTCTTCGTTATGGCCCAGCGTTTGATCCCTATTCCTCTGTCTGAGTAACTACTTCAATAAGTAATTCCATTCGGCTGGCTGGAATCCCATTTAACTATGCTCCTGACTCACTTGTGAGCCTAACTGCTTACCACTGATAGCAGAGGATTTAGCATTTGAGCTTACATGTCAAATAGACATTCGACTGCTTAACTTTTGTCTTCTTACACATTGTGAAATAACTCCCAGAAGAAGAAGTTTCACATGGTAAAGACATCGGGCAAGAAAAGAAGTTAAGAAGAACACAAGACCAATTAAAGAATTCAAATACTCTCAAAAATAATGTTTGTTTTAAAGAAAAATTGAGTAATAATGAAATTGACCTTCAACAAATCAATAAAATTGTATTCAAGCAGCTTAGCTAGAAAGATATCAACAGACTAGTAAGCTAATTCTAACATGTAAGGAAAGTCATAGGGAAAGGAACTATGACAGTCTTGGGTAAATTATCCTTTTTTTCTTTTTTGATTAACTAAGGCTAGCAAAACAAATTTCCATCTAAACTAGGTCTTGAGAAAAATTCACTTTCAAAAAAAATCTGAAAAAGTAAAAAAAAAATTGTTGAAAAAATTATTAAGTAAAAGCAAATGCTTAAATGCTCTTGTCTGGAAAAAACAGTATGGCATCATAAGTTGTAGCCTGAGTATCTACAAGTCCCAGTTTTCCTTCCCAGAATGACATCAGATGTACTATGGCTCTAAGTCTTCCATAATAGCTCATGAGAGGATCTCCAGGTGTGATGCCAACAATATATCCAGGATTTATTCATCCCTAACAGATACCCATTGATTAAATCACCTTTTGTGGTTGTTAACACCACTGAACCAGAGGTCTAGTTTGATATGCCAAGAATATCCAAAACAAAAGAGTTAAAAACATTTTTTTGGCTTGGTATGGCTGCACAAGGTGCTCTCAGGCAACATCTACAAATCCAGCTCTACACTTCTGCTCCCAAGTTAATAATGATGAAAGAAAGCTGATGGTGCTTTAGGCAGAGAAAAAGACTTTCTTCTTATGAGTACTTACTGCTCTGACCCACGCAGCTGCTACTGCTTGGGTGTCTAACACGTATCTTCCAGGGACTCTTGTTGGGAAGATGTTACCTTTCCCAGCTCTCTGTCCTTCTTTCCATGCATGGAAGCTTCCCACCTCCCGAGCAGCTTAGTAAGGTGTGTTTATCATCTCACTTGCCCTGGCTCCTGGGACAAGCCCCAGTGCACAATAGTAGCTAGGCCCCAAGCTGGCCTGTGAAACTGCTACCAGAGAGGTGAGAAAACAGATTTGGTTAAAAACACAAATAATATGAGTTCTTGAATAAGTTACAGCTCCTTCATGTTTTAGCAACTGACACAGAGATCATTGACAAGAAAACCATGAGGTAATTCTAACAGGTGAGCAGGGTAGAAAGGTTGAGTGAAGACTATACATGATTATGCTTTGGAAATTTTCCTTTCTTATTTTGCAGGTATATTGTTTATTTTTCAATTAGGCGTACCCTGCATAGCAGTTACCAGGTTGGTAATCCTCATGACAGACTTCTCCTCAAATTCCATTACTTTTTCCCTTTCAGCTTAGAGAGTCCCCGGGAGAACTGACTTTCTTCAGCATCTCAAAGTTGGATAGATGCGTTCCTGGAGATGCTGATCAGAATATATTATGGTCATTAGCAACTGAAGCTTCTTAATGTTCATCTTATTGTACTTACTTTTTGCTTTCTAAGGAGAAAAGGTAAGGAAGATTTAATGAGACTGAAGACAATACTAATAGAAATAATAAAAAGTAATCCTCTAGTATATTATGTCTTACAAAATATTATGGATTATGTGGTTTGCCCATATGAGAAACATATATTAGACATTTATTTTACTAGCAATAATCCCTTTTATTAGTCAACAACCTTAAATTTGAAAAAAATACACATCATGCTTGTGGGCACAAACCAGCCTCAGAAAAGGATAAAGAAGAACTACAAGTACATTAATAATAGTTCCCTTTGCCGCTCTTGCCATTTGCCATTCTTCTGAAATATATATAGTGGCCTCTCTGAGAGTCAGATTTAGACCTGATGAGCCACTGATGAGGTAACTGTTATGTCCCATTTCTGCTTCCCTTCGATGATGCTTCAAATGGGAAATGTAGCATTTGGAGGAGTTTTTTGCTCCAAATGAGATGTTGGCTGTCCAGCAGGAAGATAAAGATTCCATTACATGTATTTTAAAAGCCATAAAAGATAACCTTCATTTCCTAGCTTACATTTATTTGCTCTCACACAATGTCTCCCATTTCCAAGGCTGAGCGTGAGCAACTGGCAAATTCATAATTGAAGAAAAGCAATGCAATGAATAAGTGTCAGGTCCAGAACTGGTGAATGCACAGACAGTGTGCTGTCTACGGGGGGGGTGGGGGGAAGTTGAGTCCTGAAGTATGGAACTGTCAAATGGAGCTGAGGCTTTAAAATTACATACCGGTAATTTTCTGAAGGCAGTTGTCTTCAACAGTTCCTATGAACTTTCTACAAGGTGGCACAAAACTGCCATATTTCAAGTGAAAGTTTGCAACTGTTAAACTGAACTTTTTAAAGTGTTGCTATTACATCAAACATTGATTGACTGGAAGCTGCAGCCTTCTCATTTTATCCATGTGCAAAATACAGCACAGCAGAAGCAACACAACCTTTAGCATACTACCTTCACCATATATCTCTGCAGCCCCTTAAGAACCTCATCTAATAGTGGGGTGAAAGGCAGGAGGGATTTTTCTTTAAGAAAAATTGGTTAAGCTGAGATCTGCTTTAGATTCAGGTTTTAGATGCCACAAGGAAATACCTATCAGATCCGTAAGGAGTCCTGGTCCTCTCGATTGAGACAACCAACCTTGAGATATGAATAGCTGTGCTATGTTTGAACATCAATAAAATGCAAAGAATTGAAAAAAGTTAGTTGGCTTCGAAGTACGTTTTCTAGACTAAAATATTGTCTTTGAGTTGTACACAACCAGCCATACTTTCTGTGTTTAATTATGTAATAACAGCAGTAATAATAAGTATTCATTCAGATTTGGCCTTTAGTTATTATTTTGATCATCTCATGAAGAGTCCTCAAGTGCTCAGCAATAATGACTACTAGTAATTATAGTTAGTGGATTTTTCTCACTGTGGCTTGAAGCCGGGTGCTTCTATATTCTATTTGATTCCCTGAGCTCTCATCTTCATCCTCTGAAGAAAACTTCTGAAAAGGCAGAAGCTATTAAATATTGAATATTACTAAACTATAATAGAGCAGCGCTGCGGTTAGCTGCCTTATGTCCTTCCAAATTACTCTATGCAATTAATTCAAAATGAAGACAAGTTCTGTGAAACACGTATTACAATAAATTTGGGGAAGGTCAGAACCATAGCTTAATAACAAATGGAAGCAAAAGAAACAGAATACCCACTTCCTTAATTTTTTAACTGAAGGGCTGTATCTCAGGAATAAGCCCATAGTCGCATCTCAGGCTCTGTTCTGTACCTCCCCAAGCAACAGCAAATTTCACACCACCACAAATAAAAATAGAAGAATTCTTGAATTGTCATAATTTAAACAGTAGGAGACCTTTTACATTTCCCCTTACATCACTTGCTGTTTCTTTTCACCATCTCTCTCCTTCTTCCATGTTCATCAAGGTCATTGTGAGGTTTTCTCCTTTCATTTAAATTTGATCTCAGTTTGTACATTCATTTTTATGCAAATTTCAGGAGAGGTGATTGTATCTTCATTTCTCCAACCATCTGGCACACTGGGAAATACAGCAGCATTCAACCCCTAATGATATAAATAAGAAAAGAGATAGGGGCTTTCAGAAGAGACTTTAAAAAAAAAAAAAGTGATTATTAACGATAGAACCTTGCAAATATTTTTATGAACATTTGGTGTGAGTTTCTATCATTAAAGATTTCTGAAATACTTATTCAGTAAGAGATCCCTTTCATGCCACTAGTATGATTTTTCTGTTGTAAAATTAACAAGTAGAAATATCTTACTTTCTGTTCCCTTTGATGAGGTTAGGTGCATAATTGTTCATGACTGAAAACAAAAACACAAGAAGAAAAAGGAGTGATAAGCCATAAAAAATTACCAGAAAAAAAACCAAAGCCGGTTTTATGGTAATTTACTTTCATTGTATTCAATTGAAATAAATTGTACTAGCCAAGAAATTACATTAGTTTTCAGCTAATAAAATAAATTAGGCCAAAAATGAAGTCACCGTCAGAAATATGTTTCTTTTGCAAGTTGATCTATAAATTTGTTTTGAACAGGTCTTTAATAACTTTTGCATAACATTTTCTGATGATAGACTTCCCTAACCACATCACCTCATGAAAGTACTATTACATTTCTTCTTGTTATTTGAAAATTATAATTCTATAGTAATAACTCTATATTTAAATGAATATACAAAATGCTTTGTTTTTCTAAATAAGGCAATGTTAAATGATTTAGAACCAGAAGAACTGTGATACCACGTATGTACTTGCAAATCGCAACTGGCTTTAATTTAACTCTACTGGAGTAGAGCAGCGTCATATCCAGGCACTGGTACTACTATTTTGAGCTTTTATATTAATGGCATACAATCTAATGCTAATAAATGCAATGCTAATGTAAGTCTTTGTGGGCTAGACTCAGTCAAAACGCTTTGGCAAAAGCAGTGCTATACAAAACACAGACACATACACACAAATGGAGCTTGGAAATACCTTTTCTGAAGCCATTAGTGAAGCTATTGTTCTGTAATCAATTAGAGCTTCTCAATCGCTACAGAACTTTAAAATGTCTAGAGGGAAAATTCATTTTCTTACCAGGATCCAACCCTGCTACATTCAGGTGTTAGTCAAAATCTCAAGCTGTTTGAGTATAGAATAAGAAGAATCTGTTTTAACTCAAGTTTAAGCTTTCTTCAGTAACAGTAGCACACTGGATTGTTTCGCAGACATATTTTCCCCTGCTTGTCTGGGAAAATGCCTTTGTTTCATATTGGCTTTCTTCCTATAAAAATCATATAAAGTCATCTATTAAAACAAAGCTTTCAGAAAAAAATCCTCAAAATAAAAATTAAAGTCTAGCCAATTTTCTCATTAGAAATATACAAAGTATCTAACAGGGTAAGTGGAGAATACAGGGCTGAAGAAACAAGATAGGGTAATTGAGACCATCTGTCTCACTAAATATAAAGCACATTTGCCTGTCATTTACTGTCTCTTTTTCTGATCTCATTGCGGTTCCAAAATCTGACCATTCAAGTAGAGGAAAAATTGTCTGATGCATGACAAGAAAAATTTAGATGACCTCATTCCAAGACAGGTAGAACATGTTCTTAAATTCTTTCAGAGCATGTGGAGAAGTAGAAGAGCAGAGACAAGTGCAAGAATAGCTGCTTCTTTTTGGCTGCCTCTGATGTTTGGCTATCTCGACACCTTACACAGCAGCAGCTGACCTGGCAGTAATTCTGGTGACAGCCTAACCTATGGGCTAGAATTATTTTCTTGAAGCATTCATTACTGTCATTGCTGCTTTCATATCCGTTAAGAGAACTGTAGGTCTGACGCAGGCAATCACAGCTTACTGTTCTGGTGCCATCAGAGTGCCATTAGATTTGATACAGGCACCATAAGGAACTAAATTCTAGAGCAGTGTCTTGAATGTTTTTCTCTTCCTCCTAGCATTTAATTTGCTGTCGATTGGTGATACGGTCAGTAAATACCATATACATCGCAATGTTCAAATACTATGTACACGTTATAATCAGTGTTTCACTAAATCTATGACCTCCTTCACAATGTCATCATTTACAGTGCTGTTGCTTTGTAAGTGCAAAGCCGCACACGAAATCCCAAACTGGAGTTACTCGGTAGCTCTTGACAGTAGATAGGGTTTACTGCTGCCGTTTTTGCTGTTGGTTCGGTTTGGTTCAGTTTGGTTGCTTCTATCTCTTCCTAGTCTCAGGAAAGAAGGAAACAAATGGTTATTCAAGTAGAATGTGTATAAATGCATACAGTATATATATGATGTATATACTAAATAACGTGTATGTACTAAATAACACACTAGTGTATATATACTATACATATGTAACACATATACACTATGTATACAGAATATACTATATGTATAGATACATACTATATGCATACTATAGTATGTATACTATAATATAGATGCATGCTATATATAGTATAATATATACAGTATGCACCTATACGTATACTATATATAGTATATATCTGCTATATAGCATCCATATAATACTGACTACATGATAGTATAGACGATTCTTGATTGTTTTTCTCTGAGAAAACAGAATTTATATGCAATATATACATAACAATAACTACTTGAATATATTATAGAGGGTAATATAAAAAAAAACAGTAATAAAAACATTCTGCAACCTTGAGTTGCTAATGGGCATGTAACCATTTCAAAAAATTATTTACTTTATTGAAAATGAACATGTTGGGTTCTCAACAGAACTATGAAAGTCAATTTTAAGACTTCTCTGGTAAGAAACAGCATTTTTATTCTGAAACACTTTGTGGTATGACAGAACAGTGAACAGCTCAGTGTTCTGCCAGCCATTTGGGAACTTTCTTTTGCAATGGAATACAGAAGATCTTGAAAAACAAAGTAAAAGAAATATTAACTTATTGGAAACTGGGACTTTCAGATCTAGCAAATATATACCTGGAATTCTTGCTTGAACTATTGAGTTGTACTGGGTTAATTAAGTCAAACTCTGAGAGTTGTTGTCTCCTGTTGTAAAATATCAAAGAATGCTGATAGAAAAAATCGGAACTAAAAGTCTTAATACTGAAGGCACATTGAAAATAACATTGTGCTGGAAACTCGGGAAAAATGATCTGTGATACCTATACTGATCCAAAACTGTTACTAAGGAATCAGAGCCTACTGGCTTGTATACAAAGAGAATGAACCGAAAGGGTTGTTTTAGACTAACTCTTCAACAACTGTTGAACTACAGTTTTTCTTTTAAAGAAAAAATTGTATCTATCTCTCATTTCAATTTTCTAATGAAAATGAAAAGAGAGTGTAATAATTAGGGCCGCTCTAATGAATCTCTACAAGAAACTCAACGTAAAAATGTGTAATGGTTGCCACGTTAAAATTGATAATTACCATTTTTTAAATAAAATTATCTTCGTAATGATACTAAGATATTCCTTTGCTCTGAGCACTTTAATATGCAACAGCATGGTGAAGGAGCAGCAGAAACTGCAGAAAATTCTGAGATATTACAAAACCAGGTTATTTGATTGACAGAGCACTTTAACATAATTTTATGTGATATTGGTTCTATGACAAGAACAAGTATTGGCTACAAACCTAATTCTGGCATACACAATTTTGCAGCTTTTACCAAAAATTATGTCAGAAGTTACATTTATTCAAAGCAGGACCCACAGACTATATCTGGTTGATGTTTCTGTCTTGGCAGGAGAGACCAAAATTTATGATTTATGCTCTCTGCCACAGGTTAGGCAGACAGGAGGCTGATATACTAGATACGACTGCTATTGTAAATTTATTTGGCATTTCATTTTTCAGTCACACTGATGGTTATTTTCATACATCTTCAATCCATCATTTGCTGCTAAATCCAATTAGTTTGATTGGCAGATTTAGCTTCCCAGTGGGTCTTTGTCAATATTGTGTAGCAGTAAATACCTTGAGAGTCGTTTTTTCAAAACTTTCCTCAGTTATTTGCTTTTTCCTCACCCAGCTAACTATGGATTAGCTGCTTTCATACACCTCTCACCCATCTGTAGAGGCGATCAGGCCAGCTGAAGTACATGGTGATCAAAATCACCGGTGTGTTAACGAAACCTGTACACTTTTTTGAAGAGGTGGGAAATCATGCCAGGGCCGGGGTGCCCCGGGGCTCAGCAGCCCCTGCTCAGGGCCATCTCCAAGACAGGGGTGCCATGGGCTGGGGCCTGGCGGTAAGGAAAGCCGCAGGGCAGGGAGGAAGAGCATCGGGAAGCCTGTGCCCCAGACTGGGAGCAGTGCCCAGGGAGGCCCCAGGACTCACCCTGGCCCAGCCCTGGGCCTGTCAGTAGGACACCTGTGCCAGACTCACAGCCACCCCATCCCCACAGCTGTGCCCAGTGGTCCTGGGTCTGTCGCAGGCCCCGGTCACCGCCTCAGCCCAGCTCTGCTCACCACCTACGGGCACAGGGGGATGGGGCCGCTGGGGGAGGACCCTGTCCTGCTGCTGGCCCTCACTGCGCCCTGGTCAGTGGTGCTTTAAGCTACCACCTGGTGTGCTGGTTTTGGCTGGGATAGAGTTAATTTTCTTCAGAGTAGCTAGTATGGGGCTGTGTGTTGGATTTTTGACCAAAACAGTGTTGATAATACAGGGATGTTTTAGTTACTGCTGAGCAGTGTTGACACAGAGTCAAGGCCTTTTCTGCTCCTCACCCCACCCCACCAGCCAGTAGGCTGGGGGTGCACAAGAAGTTGGGAGGGGACACAGCCGGGACAGCTGACCCAAACTGGCCAAAGGGATATTCCACACCATATGACGTCATGCTCAGCATATAAAGCTGGGGGAAGAAGGAGGTGGGGGGACGTTTGTTTTCCCAAGTACCCATTACACATGATGGAGCCCTCCTTTCCTGGAGATGGCTGAACACCTGCCTGCCCATGCGAAGTAGTGAATTAATTCCTTGTTTTGCTTTGCTTGCGTGCATGGCTTTTGCTTTACCCATTAAACTGTCTTTATCTCAACCCACGAGTTTTCTCACTTTTACTCTTTCAATTCTCTCCCCCATCTCACCGGGGGGGAGTGAGCGAGCGGCTGTGTGGTGCTTAGTTGCCGGCTGAGGTTAAACCACGACACCTGGTCACTGAAAAGAGATGGTAGCACAATACTTCCACACCTCGTCGCTCAGATGGAGGGACGCAGAGCTGACTTTGGTCTTAAATTAACATATGAGTAGTTTAAAATCTGCAGCCTCTCGTGGAGAGGCACCGTCAGGCGCTGTCTGCATCATGTGGGCCGAGACTGATGCGACACCCAGAAGCGCAGTTCCGCCAGCGGGAGCCTCTGTCTGCCCGGCTCTTTCTGTGCAGCTCAGAGCTGTACACACTTGTTTCGCCTCTTGCACCTCTTCCCCACCTGCCCCCAGAGATGTACACTGCATTACTTTTCTCTTGCCCCCTCCTTCTCTTTGCACTCCCTGAAGGAGACCTCAAGTCCTTGCTCTCTGCTCTGGTCTCTGCATTGGGCAGCTCAACTGTCCCAAGAAGTTTCTGAAACTAAACGGTTAAGATCGGTGGTCTTTGTTAGTTGTTGTAAGCAGTGTCCTGCATTTGCAATGGGATAAAGAATCCTCTGTGGAGGAAACTAGGGTGGTGTTGAACTCTCACAAAAAGGCCATTTCCCAAATTTGATTTCCAAAAACCTGTACCCTTCTGTCCAACCCGAAAAAGTGGGAGATGGTGGCCCCTTGGAAAGGGGCGGTTCTGCTCATAAAACTCTTTACTGAAACGTTCCTTACGTTCTCCTTGAAGCAAACTAATAGTCAAAGGGGATTAAGAAGGGGAAGGGAAGGGAAGGGAAGGGAAGGGAAGGGAAGGGAAGGGAAGGGAAGGGAAGGGAAGGGAAGGGAAGGGAAGGGAAGGGAAGGGAAGGGAAGGGAAGGGAAGGGAAGGGAAGGGAAGGGAAGGGAAGGGAAGGAAAGGAAAGGAAAGGAAAGGAAAGGAAAGGAAAGGAAAGGAAAGGAAAGGAAAGGAAAGGAAAGGAAAGGAAAGGAAAGGAAAGGAAAGGAAAGGAAAGGAAAGGAAAGGAAAGGAAAGGAAAGGAAAGGAAAGGAAAGGAAAGGAAAGGAAAGGAAAGGAAAGGAAAGGAAAGGAAAGGAAAGGAAAGGAAAGGAAAGGAAAGGAAAGGAAAGGAAAGGAAAGGAAAGGAAAGGAAAGGAAAGGAAAGGAAAGGAAAGGAAAGGAAAGGTTGCTTAAAAAGAATTCCTGTATGATTTTGGTGGGACTTAATAAGAAGTAAGTGCTGAAGAATCTGTCTTGTGAAGCTGATATAAAGGGTGAAGTACAGCAGGTGTTGAATTTCTTAAAGGCAATATTTTTAATTATTTTTACTCATAAACTAATTAACAGATTTACATACAAATGATCAGGAAATTCATTCTGCACTCAGCAACACACATGCTGTCTTTTTCATACATAACAATGAGGTTAAACCCTTGATTCAGTCTTAATTAGAAAGCTATAGCTAGTTCTTCTACAGTATTTTGTTTTCTGGACATAGTGGGCAAAAAGACTTATAATAATTAATGCCACAGTACTGTGAAAGATGATCAGTTTATAGAAAGGGTCAATGAAGTGAGTCGAAGAAAGGATTAAGTAGTAAGAGAAATGCAATTACATTTATGAAAACACAGGAAAACTAAGAGCTGGCATAAGGGGGAGAATTCCACCAGAACAAAATATTTGCACTTACATGCTACACAGATCGGTGGTGGGAGGGGTCAGTTGGCATGTTTCTCTCCTGAACTGGTAAAATATTATGTTCATAGATCACTATGTGGATTCTGAATAACGTATTCAACAGGGACACAAGTTTAGGTTTGTAGTAAGGCTTGCTGGCAAAATAGAGTAGTATATTACTTTTTCTTTAAAGACTGAACTCCAGATTTTCATTAAAGCACAAGAAAAATGTGTTAGACAGTCTCAAACATGGGTCTGTAGTGATTTGTCTCCCTGAACTTGTGAGAAGCCAGGAAGAGGAATAATATGAGACATGATTAAAGGTAAAGTACAATAACAGATCTACAAGGGGAAACTTTATTAGCCCTTGTTCCTGCTATAACTAAGCCTCTCATTTTTTCAGTGCCACTTTCTTGGGATTGATTACTGTAAGAGCAATAATAATGATTTGTGAATTTTTGCAAGGAGTCAGGCTATGATATGTCATATTTGAATATACTGATTTTTTTTTTTTTTTCAAAAAGCCTTTTTTTATCTTGTCTCATTTGTGACTGTGCAGGTAACAAATTGATTACCGTGATTCAAATTTATGAGGTACTGCAAAAATAAAATTGGAATAGTGCCATTTTTAGAGTGCTCTTTGCTATGGGCTCTAGTCCTCACACTCTTAGATTGAGTGGAAGATTTTACTTTATTTTTTACAGGTGTTGTTTATGTATAATCTGAACATTAACTAACACCACTATCACCTCCACCCTCCCTCCCAGAACTGAGCATGTAAACATACTTACTAAACTCGGGACAGTGTTATCCAGATACAGCAGGTTTTATACGCATTTCCAAGTCATGGAGAAAATGCTTCTCTTTAGTTACAAGAAAAGGTTATGAATACTATTTGGGGAAAAATGCTTTTGATACAGTGTTAATGACACCTAGAGTGGAAAACTGAAGGTTGTGCTAAAAAGAACTATTAGTCTGGAAGGTGGTCACTAATGAAATTCTTTAAGCAGCAGTTATTGGTTTGATCATACTTAATCTTTTGATTGATAAAGGCAAGAAATTATTGTTTACTAATAAAACATTCTAGTGATGCAAAATGAGAAAGCAATGGCAATACAGAGGAGGGCTAGAAAATTAAATGAGATAATCTGGAATACCTTGCACACTAGGGTAATAGAAAAGGAATAGTGTTCTAGCTAAAATCAAGGTCATACACTGGATTATTGACCAGAAATTCTTCTATAAGCTTGCTAGCTAGTTATGACATAACTGGAGGACACATTTGATGAATTAGCCCCGCATGCCTATTGAGAGCTGTCATGTTGCCATTAGAAGAGCAAACATAATCTTAGGTACTTATCAAAGACATATGGCAAATCTGATGCTATCACTTAATGTACTTTATTTGGCATACTAAACTCAACAAAGGTCTCTTGTGTTAAATCAGATTCAATGAGACAGATCCAAAGAAGAGCTGTTAGCATCATGTCTAGACTGGGCAACCTGACAGCACTTCCTAAGTCTTTTGCAGGAGGACAGGAGGTCAGCTTGCATATCCTTCAAACAAGCCTGGAGTCAAAGTTAACATTTGTAGCTTGTAAAGTTTGAGAAGCAGAACATACTGTTTCAGAGTTGGAGCTGCAGCAAACTGGCTACCCAGCTTCTGCTTGGCTTGGAGCTCAGGCAGGACAGGCTCATGTCTGATTCTGAGCAGAACTTGCTCATGTATTATTGGCCCCCAAACTTACAGATAAGCTTCACTCCTCATGATAGGAATATACAAAGTTTTCAGACAGATTAATGACAAATGACAAGCACTCTTGTTAGCAGATGACGGCTCTTTTGTGCATGTAAATATGGGTATTCACAGAGACAGCAGCCATATGTATAATTTATTTCTGTGCTTCTCTGATGGACCACATTTTAATGTGTGGAGATTCTTTAGATCAGAAAAAGCAAATGTGTTTGCCAAGCTTATGCAGACATAATTATTTCTGTGTGGTCCTTTTTAGTTCAAACCCTATCCCTCTACCCCAAATTTTATTTACCCTTCTTGCTTTGTTTAAAGGCACACTGTTGTACAGATGAAACATAGAATTTTCAAAACTGGACAGGGAGAATGAAATTTTTTTCTTTAATACCAATATTGTAAATTAATTTTGTGTGCATAAGTATTTGGGTACTTGTGTACGTGACCTGTACCTATGTTAAGAACAGTTGTATATATGGGTGAGGGAGCACATCTCCACGATGCACATTTCAGGTACAAAGAACAATGTACTTTTGTACAAAAAACAATACTTTTGTCACTCTGTCTTTCTAACATTTTCCTAATTGTGTTTCTTCTGGGTATATTTAGTGGCTCTCAGCCATTTTAATTTATTCTGAAAAAAATGGGTTTCTAAACTGAAGAGTCTAGAGCAAAAAAACCATTCTACATTGAGTGGACAGATTTATCCTAAGTTTTTGCTGTCTTATGGTTGCTTAGACCATTAAATCAAAAATTTATCATTTTTCCTATTGAAGGCTGATATACAGCCTGCAAATTGCAATAAAGCCTAGATGTTATTCCAGGGATGCATCAGGTCTTGTCAAGGCCAGGAAGTAGTTCTGTACCTGCATGAGAGGAAAGAGAAAAGATTATCCTTTACCCCTCTGAAACCATTCATGGTTCCTTGAGCAAAAGGTTTATGTTCCCAATGGACTCCCTGAAGCAAGGGAAGCCTCATACTATTTATTTGTGCCTTCCAGAGAGTGGTCCAGGCATGTTTTTGAAACAAGAGACCCAATGGATGGGAGCCCAACAGTTGGAACAGGGGTAAAATAGACTGTGTACCATGCAAGTAAAATCAGTCTGCATTTAAAAGTCTTTGCTATGACGTCTGTTTGGGTCCTTGGGGGCCAAGGAAAATGGTGACAAAGCAGCAGATGGAATATCCAAACATGTCATTTGTAATCCCTGAGGTGTAATTTTAGTTTGGGAATTGGTATTCATTTTCCTTCATTAAGTATTCATTTTGGAAAGGTGAGTTCCTTTAGGTAGAATGATGGTTTGATAATGCAAAAAAATGAATATATGTGAATAAATGTTATAGGAAATCGTATAGTAGCCTCTTAACGGTTAAAGATTAAGCACTCTGACTTTTGTGACTTTGAGCCTCATTTATGACTGGCAGACATTATTATTACTACTTTTCTTAAAAGAGTAATTTCCACTTCAATTTTTGCTTGCTAGATTTGTGGTTAGGGAGTAATTATTATTATTATTGCCTAAAATGGAGATAATTCAGATAGTGCTGTTGAGCTGCAGAACTTTAATCTAAGTATTAATTATGTTTTCAATCCCTCCCATCCCCCAATCATTTAATGATGTATGTCTCCTAGAAAGAATAAGTTCCTAACAAAATCAAATGTGAATTTTCTGAAAGATCAATGAGATCTATTGCGAAGGAGCAATTTGAAAGCAAGTAACAGTACACTTGGAAGATATCCATTGAGAAATTTGAAATTTGAGAAGAGCTCATTGGGCTCCAGCAAATTTACAGGCATATCAAAGAAGAAGTAGACTCCAAGTCTACTTTTTAGAGATTTTTTTAAGGTGCTCTTCCCTCATAATAGCCTTACTAGTTGTGATGTTGCTCAATGTGGTCACAACATCAGACTACCACATTCAGATTACTTATTCCCACAATCAAAACTATAATCTAGTATTCTCTGTCTTCCATCAGGAAAGGAAATGTCTTTTTTCTTCATCTGGTGGGCCAGAAGACCTAGCAGAAGAAACTGGTTTTGGCTCTTCCCAAGGTTTCTGAGCAGCCTGATTTAGTTTCTAAAAAAAAAAAAAAAGAGTGCAACTTTGAATTGAAACCTAAGCAATAGGAAAGCTTGGCAATACTAGGGAACTAAACCATGGAAAAATTAAAATTTTAGGATGCTCAAGGGGATTCTCTCTTGCCTCTTTGTCTTTCAGTTGTTTTCTTAATATCTTGCTCCCACTTGCACATTCATCTTGTGTGAACATTTGAAAACTGAATGTTTGGGAAAAAAGCCTTTTTAAAGTAAACAATAAGGTTGTGATTGATATTAGCATGCATAAACTATCTTGAATAATTACATATGAAAAAAGAAAAAAATTAAAATCCATATTTTGAGACTGAACCCAAAAACTGCACATCAACTGTAAGAGAAGTGCTTTCCAAATACATGGCAGTGTACAAAATCAGTAGTCTCTGTGGCCCAGAAGTCTACTCACAAGAAACTACAGACAACCCTTTCCAATCATCAAAGAACATCTACAAAACCTAAAGGACAGTGGGACTTTTCAAAAAGAAGTAAATGAGGAAGAGTCTTTAGAGGGAGGTGAGTTCTAAGGAAATGCAGGCAAACATTCTGTCAGAAGTCAAAGCATTTCTTAAAGTTTGCTAGAAAAAATAGTTTAATTCTCCGTGAAGAAACAGGTTTAGAGGTAAGCAAAGTTTTCTCAGCCCTTAATTGCTAATGTAGATAACTGGAGTTCGGTGTAAATTACCTGTGGTTTTGTGGGGGTTTTTTTGAGGGGGTAGGTAATTCTTTTAAAAAGAAACCCATATTGGCTGACTGTAAAAGAAACCACTGCGCAATTTGCTTATATAACCTGAATGCTGTAAAATATTGCATTTTGTTTTGTTTGGGGGAGGAGAAATGAGGAAGAGATGTGCATTTTAGCAGTGTTTTTTGCATATATAGGAGTGAACTGGAAAGGCCCAGAAATATCCAGAACTAAAAGAGGGTTGTCATTGGAAAAGTCCCAGAAGCTGTCTAAAGATACAGAGGAAATTCCCTTTGTGAGCAAGCCATCTGGCAGGTCATGCTGAGTTATGCCAAAAAGCTGAAGCAATCAGAGCACAGTAGGGGGAAAACTTATAAGCATGGCAGTTAAAGCCAGCTTTATATTCACAGCAGTTGACTAATACAATCAACTGAGAGAGCTGGGTCCCTACACCACTACCACTCTGGAGATGGACTATGCAGGCCACTATCAGGGAATGGAAAGGCACTGCGGTCTCTGTTTTCTTAGGAAACCGTGCTAGAAATAATATAATGGCTCAAGTCTAAGGTTAGCCACTGTCTTTTCAAAGAATAAAAAGAATAATCAATTTCTTAGCAACCAAGCAGATTAGTTGGCTCTTAACCTGAGGTGGGCACAGCATCTGAGCTGTGAACCCCCACTGCTTACTCAGGGAGTTCCTTTGGTGGTAAGCTCTGGAGGGTCCAGGTGATGGGGTACAGCCCAGGATTGGGCTGCACAGCTCCAGGTCTGCCAGGTAAGGGAAGGCAGTACGCAGAATTTCTTTTGTGTATGTGTGTACATTCTGGCTATTTTTACCTTTGGTACCTGAAAAGTGAGAGCCATCTAGACCTGAGGCCAACATACATTTGTATTTGCTAATGTATTTCACAAGGAAAGAAACTTACACAATCACTCTGTTAGCTTTGTCTTAGTAGTTGAATGCATCAGCCAGTTCCTACCAAATCCGGTGACATAAGTCTCAGATACATTCAGTTCTAGAAGTTTTGTGAGAATATGTGACCAGGTAGAGGAGAGAGTACATATTAGCGTCACTGACAAATGGAAAACCAGCAGTATGGGCTGTAAAGTAAGCAGACTTTAAACAGAGAGTGCCTTGGGAAACCAGGCACATAAAAATGTGCTGCTCACGGAACTGCCTTTATACCTTTCCACTGAAGGAATTACTCCAAAGAAAGAGGCAAAAAAAGGGATTGCGAGTAAGAAAAAGCAGAAGGAATTCTGAATCTTGTTTATTCACACATAAAAGGAGGGAAGAAATAGTTAATGTTTTGATAGTCTGCCCTGTTCAAGCCTGCATGATTAAAACAAAAACTGGAGGGTAAGCGAAATGTGTTGCTCATAGCTCAGTCTAATACAGAGTTATGCTAGATTAGAGCATGAAAGAAAAATACTCATGCCCTAATGATAGTGTTGGAAGATGCCAGGAATATCTGCAGTAGTTAAAACTCTGAAATATATTTGAAAATAAAACACAAGTCTTTTGAAATCTTACTGTTTGGAAGGGCAGTTCCACTGTAACCGTATCAGCAGACATGTTGGAACTTACCACCTTCTGTTCTACTCGGGACTATATTTAGCCTTGAGTGTGTTAGTTTTTGATCTGGAATCTCTTATTTTGCTGCTAATTTTTACAGCATGTTGTGAAGTCTGGCTGGCTTTCTGGCCTTCAGAAGAAAGTAGAGAAAGGACACGAAAACGGATACCAAACTCACCAAGGAAAAAAAGTGAAACTGTATGATCAATTTTCAAGTTTATGAGTAATTAGGATATCCAGGCATCATGGTGGATAAAATCAAAATTGCAATAGCAGACATTTGTTGAGAACCAAGAAAAGTCAGTCATTATAAAAAACTGCCACTGGATCATTTGCATGCTCTAAATACATAGTGTATATGAACCTGGTGAGACATTTAAACAGGTTAAAAAAATGGTCTAGGACTTCAGTAAATTAAACAGAAATTAAAAATCCATTTTAACTGATCTGAGACATGTAAGTGGGCTTTTAGGTAACTAAAGTTAAGATACTGTCTTTCATACAATTTATGAATTATGGTTTTGTTTGGTCTAGAGATAGAAACTTTAAAAGAGAGATCACAGGTCAAGTAGAAAAATGAAAGAGGAGCTATAAAACATTAGTCATAAGAAGGATTGGCCATCTCTCTTTAATTTTTTGTGTTTGCCTTTCCGTACTATATATCTCAGTCTTCGCTGGTGCCCAGATTGAAGAGCTGGAAGGTACTATTTACTGTTAATGTGTTTCTGTGATGCATGGGCCAATGCTTTTGACCAAAGGATTTATCTACTAACAAGATCAAAAGACTGACACACAGAAAACAAACAATAGCTTTTATGTGAAAAATTGATTTTATCTTAGTCCCTGAAAAAAACTAGGGCTTATTCTGTCCGGATTTATGCTCTAAAAATCTGAAGACCCTAATTCCTCAGATAGTGTCACCTCATTATAGCTTCATTGTCTCTAAATAGATAGTTCTTTTAACAGTCTCAGAGATTGGGTTTCACAATTCTTTTCATTTATAAAATTACCTATTTTGCAGTTACTGGATTGTAATCTTTCTACACAGTTTACAAGTGAGGTCTTGGGCATCAAGTTGCACTGTTTAAATAAGTTTAGCTATTCCAAGTTTAGTTAATTAAGGGACCCCTGCTCACATGTTCACTAGTTTCTATTTAGTGCAGCACACTCAAGATCCCTTGAAAGCTGGTTCACAACATTGATGGCATAAAATGGTAGAGATACTGCTGTAGAAATAATTTCTATATGCTTACATGTGCCATGTTATGTGAGAGAAGTTTCAGCTGTGTTGTTTGAGCACTGTTTTGGTTGGGGTTTTTTTGCACTTAGAAGTCTCTAGAATGACAAAAGGGGGGAGGTGCTCATATAATATAGTCTAACCTCATCTTCTTCTCCACTGTTCTGCTCTAGGGATGATGGTCTTCTGAAAAGTCAGGTCTAAAAGAAATTAGTCTTTTGTACTTTTTGAATGCAACCTGATTATTTCTTTAAGTGTTCTAATGTTGGATCATTATTTATCAATAACTTTATCATCATCAGCATCATCATAACCACTGATAATTTTCATTCAGTTTTACAGCATCCTCTAGGAGTCCCCACTCAGGATCTGAAACCCAATTTGTGAGTCCTGTACAAACACAAGATGAAAACACAGGTCCTCTCCCAAAGAGTTCTCAGTTAGAGAGGGAAATGAGACAAACCAGGGGGGTGTATAGACAGGTCTATTACAATGATTTCACATAACAGTAACTTTATTAAGACTAATTCAGGACTGCAAGAAATCAGATATGCTTTCTTTCCCTCTCTTGTGCTACTGGCTTGACTTTTGCTGGCAGTCTTTTCTTATAGTTTATAGTCCACTTCTCTGGGCTATATCCCCTCAGCAGTTTCTAGTAAAAAAAATTCCAACGTGCAGAATATTTCTGCATAAATCTTTCAGGTCCTCTGCATAACTGTCTGATTTTCTAAGACAGAGCTTACCTAAGTCTTACCTACTGAAAAGTGCATATATTGGATGAGATTTGCCAACAAGTGTCTCCAGTGTGGATTGTAGTCCAATTAGTATGAACACAAGAAAAACTGTGACATCTAGAATAGGATCTATTTCCTGGGATAACTGTTCAGTGAAAAAAAACCCACACAACAGCACTGATATGTGAGCAACACTCTAAGTGAAGACCCTTAATCCCTTTTTTTAATTATTTGATTTGGCTGCCTGCTGATTTCTGTGGAGTTAACAGGAAAGTAATATGGTTTATTCACATTAAGTAAGGTAATATTGGCTTTGTGATTGTAACTCAACTCAGTGTGGAAAAAAAAGAAAAAACCCAACTCAGCAATTTCATTAGTAATTTCCATGTCCACCCATCCCCAATAGATAGTGAATTTACCAACCAATGGGTTTGAAACACTTTTTACAGATGCTCTTTCAGCCTGTCTCCCTTCTTACCTCTTTCTTTTTTGCTGATTTTCCTTGCTGACATTTCTGCTCTTAGTTTCATTGCCATTGACAGCATTTTCAATGTGTGCTACTTGAGGATCCTACTATTCAGGTTCATTCCCACAATCACAATCAACCTAATCTCTCTCTCTCTTTTTTTTTCCCTAAAGTGCTCCTTCCATTCAGTTCCTAGACTCCGTTCTGTAGTCTGGGTTGAAAAATGAGAAAGAGCCTAGCTAATGTCTAAATAGTAATTCAGCAGTACTTAACCCGCTGAAGCGTACACATATTACCACTGCATCTACAGTATCTTCCCCATGATTACCCAAGAAAAATTCAAGTCTCCTCACTGAAGTTCAGATCCAAGCAGACACATTATTAAGTTGGAAGCAAGCAAGAGCCTCTCAGAAAATAATGAAGACTATGTTAGGATAATGTTGCCTTTGATACTTACCTGCCCATCAGACAGACTTAACTTTAAGTCATCACAGCTGCTCACTAGGATACATATAACTTCAGGGCAGTGATTCCCTTCCCTCAGCTCATATCTTCCTATAGCGTTGTCTTGTGTCAGCTGTGCCTGGCATGAACAGATTATGGGTAATCAAGTTCGCCCAGCACAGAGCTGGGAATTCAGTCCTTCCCTGCTCTACAGTAGCCGGTTCTGCCATTAGATTCCATCTGGTCTCTGCTTTCCAGCATAAAGAATTTCTGCAAACAGCATAATGTTAGATCAGTGTAAAATTTGCTGCTTTTAATACTTGCTGGCTTACTGTAGGTTACTGCGGCTGGTCTCCACACCAAGAAAAAGAAAAAGCATATGCTGTCTCTTCCAGACTTTCACCCTTAGATCACAGGATTGAAAATAGAGTGGACTAATCAGCAATGAAGAGAGTGCTAAAAGAAGCAGATACCCAGAAAAGTATGCATATATATGCACTAACTTCTATACAGTAAAAACAAGAAACATAAGAATAGGTAAAATAATATTCAGAATTGTTTAAAAAAATCATGCTTCTCTTTCCTCTTCTTCTGTACAAACTTTGCAGAGAGGAAGAAAGGGAGAAGAAAACCAAGAAACACGCAAGATAGATACAATAAAGAATCTAGATTGTAATACATTTGGTCAGGCAGCCAACCAACCAGTGTCATATCTGTTGGCAGAAAACAGAGGTTTCTTTTTTCACAGTATTAAGAGAGAAATTTAAGTCACCTCCGAAACCTCCAGTCACCTACTACACTCAGTCATCTGGAGCACACAAGCTAGTTTACCTGCAATCACTGTTGTTATCATAATTTGTTTCAGTTCATTGCCATGATGTAAACATGAATAAGATCCATGGCATTCATAAAAGTTACTAATAAAAATGAGTGGGATCCAGTGTGCTTATCTTAAGTGAAATAATATATGTTAGGCATCAGACTGTTAGGAAACATGGAAAATAATCCAATCTTTCTAAAGTAAGCATTATAGACTGTCAGTAGAGCCAAATGTGAAGCTCTGAATAGCTCAGAGAGATTCAGTACACTTAAGTCAGAAATTTGTTTCTCTCCCCTGAGTTGGGTTGAACTTGGTTTGGATCTTCTCTTCCGCCTTTTCTATTCAATAATTTGCCTCCTTCTTCCTTCCACAGTGTTACCATATCCCCCCAGCTGAGGGCACCTTCAATGCTTGGAATGAGCCAAAGTTGAAAGTCATCGCAGATTTTGCTCTGGGATTCAGGGATGGAGCTGGTAATTGCCAAAGGCACTCATAAAATCTGAAACCTAGTTTGAGAGCAAGGGGGTGGTTCTGCCATGCCAAAACACAGGACAGAAGTGAATGCATGGTCCCAGCTGCTTCTTCCTCTCATCCTTGTCGTGGGGAGTGGGGGAGGGAGAGTGAGGAATGAATGAATAAAAAAGGATAGGACAGATGAACCAGCTCTAGCAGCTTCCTTTTTCTTTTTTTTCTTTACCCTTGAGAAGGAAAGCCAAAAGATGTAATTTCACCACCCCAGCTGTGAACAGCAGCCCTAGTACAGGAGTCAGTGGGGAAAGGACTAGTCCAAGCTACTGTGTCCTTTCCTCTACCAGTTCCCATTCCTTCACTGGTTTTCCTTCCTCCATCGGTTTTCCTTCCCTAACCCCACCCCTGTAAGTGTTGCATTTGGCATCAGGGGCAGAATAAGTTCAGTTCCCTGGGACAAGAGGCAATGGTCAGTAGTACATGCTAACCTTGTCAGCCTGTATGCTAACATTAGGAAACATAACCCAGCTTCTCTCTCTTCCAAGTAAAAGCAACAATATGGGGCAGTCCTTTTTCAAAGGTTTGTAAGAGCAGTTTCCTCTTCTAGACGTACCTCCTACCCTACTCCTCACCTGAGACTTAAACACCCATATGAATTGACTGAAGCTCCTTGAAGGAGGAGACGGACACATTTTACGGTGAAATTCAAGCTGTCACTTTTATGACAGGCTTCATGGGACAGAAGGCAAACAAGTAGGAAGAAGCCTGAATCTCACTGGAGAGCTGGAATTTCAAATTGTATGACCCAAAATGTGAAAGCTTCTGATACTGGATAAACAATTCAAATTATCCTGGAAGGAGGAACTAGCTGACCAAAGGTTGCTAGATGTACTATAAAATGGATTTCCCACCTCTCAGCATCAAATGCCATGCCCTGTGTTAAAAGAATTTGGTGATTTTTTCCCTGTATTTCTTATATTCTTAATGTTTACTCGTTATTTGAGAATGAAATGCAGGAAATCCCTTTCCTCCCTAGCTCCTCTCCTTGCAGTTTACACTGGCAGCTTCGATCTACTTCCTGGGAACTGGCTATAAGTAAGCTGTGATAAGGAAAGTTAGGAAATGGGAGAGGGAATTAAAGGCATAAAATTGCCAAAAATTTGTACTAAAGCATCTACTTTGGTAGCAGCAGCAGTCAAAAAACTCTGAGAAAGGTGGCACACAATATCACTGATTTTATATTTTAAAATATGAAAATCCTACAGCAGTCCCAGCCACATATTCCATATACGTACTGCATACTCCACTTTTCATCTCGTGACTCATTACTGGACTATGCAGATCATGTGGTTTGAACAGCACTGCAGGTAGCATCTACCTAGAGGCTGATGTTTAGTACCTCTTCCTGAGGTACAGGAACCTTTGCTTCAGAACTACTCAGGGTGAAAAGGGCCCGTGAATCAACTCTTTCACTTGATTGCTTGCTCATATCACTAGATTATTACACACACACACAAAACAAGTAGTATCTTTCACAAGCATGACTAACTTTTCAAGGTTCTGTGAAGATTTGGAAGTACTTTATCTGGATCTATGTCTGCATTATAGTGCATTTCTAGCCTGGAAATAATTTCTTGTATTGAAACAGGTGATACTTGATATGGATGGCTATCCAAGGAGCATTCAGACATACTGTGTTTTGCATTTATCTTTCTAGGCAATGACAAAAAGCAGGTGGATTGGACTGTTACCTAGGATCCAAATTCATTATCTGGCAGGCCTTATGAGGACTGCATTTATGTACCGAATATTGCTTAAGATTCGAGATATTTGAGGTTTTTCCGTATCTACAAATCAGAGAGTAGTTTTCCCTCTTGATTAAGGTTTTCTTTTCCATTATTAAAATAGAATTTTTGTGAGTGTTTCCATAGGTGTATATTCATTTTATATAATAGATTTAGAAGTGAATTAGTTCTTATCCAAGCTATGTCGCAGTAGAGGTGATGAAAAAAATGAGAAGCAACGCAAATAGTCTAAGTACTCGGATCTCTACTTAATTTTGCTGGAATACATCTATGGAGGCAATCTGAGATACTTTATTAATCAATGGAAGCACACACTACAGAAAGAAAATGACAGTGCTGTATGCAGTAATGCTTGGCTTTTGGTATGGTGGTTTTGTAGTAACACTAGTTTAACTAGATTAGTAACATCACTGTCTATGATGATTTTCTTATTACACTATTTTTTATCCTCCTTAATCATTTACAAAATAAACAAGAAAAAAGATTCACAATAGAAATCTTTGTTGCTAAAGATAAGGACGCCATTTAAATGCATATTGGGAGATATTAGATGATGAGCTTCCGAGTTAATATGATATATCCCCCTCAGCACCACTACTAGTCTCTGACAGTTATGATCGAAAGCATAAAAGAGGTTGTGTGAAAGGCTGTATGGTGAGGTAATTGTACTTATCAAGGTGATGTTGGATGCCTTGAGCAAAGTATTCATTCAAAGCCCCAATCTCAGTTACCACCTCCTACAGGACAAAACACCTTTAACAGTAGCTGATTCCCTGAAGTCTAAAGAAGTGTCATTCACGTTAATTATGGTGTTTGCAGCTTGATATATCAATCTGTTACTGCACATTTCTCAGGGAAGACTTACTAAGCAAGACTTTTCTAGTGAAGGAAGGTCATTGCTTTTCTTCATTTCAGGGTTTGTAATCTCCTGCTTTTCATAACGCTGAAATAATTGCTCCCACTAGGATATTGCCCAGCTGTGCTCAGTTTACAATTTGTAATATTTTCCTTTCTGTAAGTCAACTAGTGGTATATTTTTGTGGCATTCTCCCAAGTGGATAATGATCCAAACCAATGTGTTTATTTAGAGGATCGGATAAACTGGATCAAAACTCAGCTGCAAAACGTACAGAAAATGCATTCTGTTTTCCTAGGGTTTTTTTATATATATTTCTGTTACTTCTGTTAGCCATAATGCTTACAGTCTCTCAGACTTTCTGTCCCATTGTTCATTAACCAGGGAGGAAAAAAATGTTGCTTTCCAGCATGTGCTAAGAATTTTAAATATGGAAAGGTCAAGATTCTGACTTCCATTGTCTCTAGGTCATGGAGACAGAAAGGCGAAGCTGAAGCAGTTTTAGAGTTTATAACAAAACATGACTATGGTATACATCATGAGAAGGGCACAGGAAATACTGAGGTTTTTCTGGTCTCAGCTGCTAACTGTATTTTCTCTTTTAATTTACTCAGTCCCAGGTCTGACAAATGGATGTGCTTTCACCTAAAGGAGCTTGAGAGAACCATAACACAGCTGTTACATAACAAAGAATTCATAAATTTTACTCTATTCACACAATGGATTGAGGCTAGAGATGTCACATACAAAAACTACTTATATGAAGCATGACTATTGTCACTAAAAAAGTAGTTGCAACTCTTAATCTTAAGAATTAGTAGTTGGGAGAGATGAGTGAGTAAGTAAGTCACTGGCTTCTGTGATGGAGTTGGCTAACTAGGAGACTGTCCTGTGATGGGATTTTATTTGCCAAGGTGGTACTCTATAGCAAACCGACGACACTATTTGTTCTCTGCTAATGGGCTTTCATTTACCACAGAAGATTTCACTCCCTGCAGGATGAGACACATATATTTAAATCTTAGAAAGCTTTCTACTCATGCCATGTCTTTGAATTTCCCATCGCATCTTAGAGCCAGGAAATATCATATTGTTTCTAAAAAGATCCAGGCTGTCTTGGCTCTCCAATTGACATTTACCAGTAATGCAGTCTTTTAGCTTGACTTGGATCCTTCTCCTAGTCTAGCATGTTAAGTCAAACAGACATAAAAATTATAAATCGCAGTCTCACAGGTGGTATTAGCAGGCATTATGCTTCCTGCCAGTTCAATACCCCAAGGATGAGGGCTTCTCCAGCTCTAGCAGAACTAAGAAGCACGTATAAGAGAGCACATGAAAAGGCACAGTATTTTAAAACTAGACCAAGCTGCACCAGAAAAAAACTTTCTATTTAAACTAGAAAAATAATATCTTCATCAACGGCCAGATTCTCTCATGAGTTGAAAGATGCAGTTCAGATTTCTCTTTCAAAACCAGATAAAAGCTAAAATACCATTGCCTTACAAATGTCAGAAAGTGTTGGGAAAGAAGGTAATTGTTTTGTTTTTTAACTAAAAACTGGGATACTTCCAATAGCACATATGGATCATTTAAAGAAAACTCAGATTTCAAAACCCTAGCAATATTATAAAGACCTACCTAATGAATATTCAGTGACTACAGTACTAATTGGGATAAAGCAACTAATACAGCCTTGCCACATCTCTACAGCTTCGCTGTTCTATCTAGTTAATACCAGTTGGTATTCAGTAGTATTTGGTTAACCCCACTTGGAGCTGTAGATCTGGGAGAAATAGCAATAAAAATCCACCTGTGGCCTTACAAGGCAGATAGATAGTTGTTTGCCGCTTCCACTTTCAGTGAAGGATTATTAAGATACCTAAACTATACCCTGCATGTACAGAAAATCTGAGGTTTAGAATGAATGAGGAAAGTTATGTCTGAATTAAACACTCGTGGTGGAGTTTAAGTATATTACAACTTCTATTAAAGCAATGAGTTCATTGTCACTGATAACGAGTAAGAATAGCTTTTATTCAAAGACTTTTGTGAGGGCTTGTGCTCTCTCTTCTTACGTATATACATTATTTAATATGAAATTGAGATAGATTTAAAATTGTCAAACCCATACAAGTTTTCTAGGGACATTCATAACCTAACAATTATTTTGTAGCTGGGTCTCATTTATCACTTCTAGTTGTGCAAGCCTGAGCCCTAACCATCCATGGTAGATAATGCTTCCATGCAGCAAAATTCATTAACATTTCTATCTTTGCTAAATAAATAGACCACTTTTTCTTCTTCAAACCCTTTTATAGGTTTATATTTATCATCTGTCCTCTGCATATGCTGAATTTTGACAGATCACAAAAATCCCCAGGAGGGATTTCATCCATCTTATTAGCTTTGCATTTTGTGAAGTTTTCTATCTAGCAGACCTCAGAAGACAGCTTAAGAAATAAAGTAGTTAGGACTAGAGAGTTAGAGCTTAGTAGCAGTAAGGTAAAGATGGTGAGAGCTTAATCCATCTTAATAACACACTGGTTGTGACAGACTTCTGGGAACAGATAGACCACCTAAGAGAAGTTGGCAGTGATGGAAAGACCCCACCCTGTTAGTTTGGATGATGAGGTTATTCAGCACGACACCCATAGGAGGGAGACCAGGCAAATCACCTCATTGGCAGAGCAGCTGCGAGTTGTGTTTTTATTTGCAACATCCATGGCAGTGTGATTGACAACCAGTCACAATATCGTGTGGCATCCCTGGGAGAATACTAGCACCAATTACCCTCTATCAGTTGAATTCACTGACTATAGGTGGCTCCACAAAGTTCAGTGAGGGGGGGTGTCTAGTTTATATCCATTTACAGATGTATGAAGGAATCTAGTTAACATACTTCATTAAAATTCATTTATTGATGATAGTATTTAACACAGATACCCACAAAATGGCAAGTATAGAAACAATGTTTTGTACTGATCTTAACAGAATATCAAAATTCTGAAGTAAAATAATTTATTGCACCCTGTAAACAAAATCACTCATTAAACAAGAAACACTCCACCTTTCCTTGGTATAACTTTTTCAGGTCTTAAAATTCATTCATTTATAATGGGGCACTCCAGATGCTCTGCTACATTGCACTTGCTGTGACCATTTGTACCTCTATAACATAGGTGCAATTTTTGTGTATATCAGATGCATTGTACTCTTGTCATCTGGCAGTATGTTAGGCTCTCTTGGCACACACACTCTCTTGGATAAAAAGGTATTCTTATGGCCAAAAGCACGGAAATGAGACTTTAAAGCATAAACAAAAAATTCTAATATTAATCTTGCTGATGCAGGTACTTACAACTTTGACTCCTACACCTATTACACAATTAAGAACTAGTCTCTCATAGCAAGACCTGAATGATGTACAATAGTGCCTTTGGGTAAGATGAACTTTCGAAAGTTAGTGAAACATATGCATCACCCAAATCAATCTATCATTACCGAAAGAGACTACAGAGAAAAAAAACACCCAACCTGTAGAAACTCAGAATGTCTGAACACAGTTTTAAGGGACTCCTAGGAATAACATTATTGTTTACTAAATGTATAGAACACCATGCTTTGCCCTCACCTTCCTTCAGTGGATATCTGCTTGTGATACAATATCTTCACCTGTCACCCACCAAGGCAGAGATTCCTCTTCTTTTCCAGTTAGGTTTGGACACACCACCAAAAAAACCCCCAGAATTTCTCCCATAGAATTCGGAATTCATCTCAGTCTTAACATGGTAAAACTGAACTTACTTTCTTTCTAAGTGAATCATCCTTTCTTCTTCTAGCAATTCTTCTGGTCACCAAGCTCTTAACTACAGCTCAAAACCTTCACCTCCTCTTCTCTCTTCTGTATAGCCATATCTGTTCCTGCTATTAAGAAATCCTGCAAAACTTGCCTCAGTTTCTCCAAAAAACATCAATTACTCCATTAGCATTGACAAAACTTGTCATATCTTATCTCAACAACTTGATCTACATCTTTTTTGATCTGAGAGCAGGAATTGTATTCAGCTTGCTTGTGAAATACCTAGAAGTTGTGTAAGCTATTTGACCTTTGACTATTGTGAAGAAGTGACATTATCTTCACTTTCTTGTGTAAATCATACTCCAGTTAGACAACAGCTTTGGATTCTTAACAGGTTCCATTTAGTTTAGGCGATTTCCTCATCCAAGAATAAAACCAGAGGCCTGACATTAGCATTTGACCACATAAAACACATCACTTTTCTGTGATGTAATTTTTAAAAAAGATACACACATTGTGTCAGCCCTTTGTCAGAGATGAATGCTTGTAACGAAGGAGTATTCTGACTGGCTAGGAAATACAATTGTGCAAATTTCTCATTTGTTATGGAAACAGAAATACTGTCTATGATGCCCAGGTCTAGAAGGCATCAAGACATTTGGATCCAGTTAAGGTATACTCACTGCTATATTGATGCAACTGCCTACCTTTAGGTAGATGTGGAAATGGGTTATAAACAGTTGACAGGTATGAATATGCCAACCTAAATCATGTTTGCCAGCATCCATATGCATGCCTCTAATGTTACAATTTGAGGATTTTATAAACAAAAACTGTGGATACAAGTGGCTAATTTTTAAGTACTTTGTCCAATTACCACTTTTTCTTTTTCTTTTTTTCTTTTTTTTTTGGGGGGGGGCGGGCATCTTATGGCAGGAGTTCTCATGCAGATATAGGGGTATGCTGAAGCTGATAATAATATTCATAGTATCATGATACTATTGTCAAAAGTTACTTAATACTGTTAAAAAGTTAATTGAATACAAATGTTATTTTTATATATGTATGAAATGTTTGAGAAGGTTGGTTTTAATCATAAATAACTGAGTTTGTTTTTGTCTTTTGATATAGTTTTCCACTTCTAAGAATGCATCCTTCCAAGATAATTTCTTCTGAGAATTTAGGCTAGCTTAGTTCATATTTTTCTTGAACCAGTCATAATGCTTCCTGGAGCAGGCTTTCCCATGAGTTGGATCCAAAAAACCCACAAAAGATTCTGATCCAGCCAAAACCCCATAAAGTAAATATCATTCATAAACCTTTATGGAACGGCTTTGTTAACATAGGCAACTCATCTTCACTGCAGCAGTCAATAATAAAGCACTCTTCCTGAGCTCCTGCTCTGATTAAATTACATTTTAACAAATCTTAAACTCGAATGAGCTCTTGTTTATGAAGCGAGTAAAGGGCACTATTATTTTTCTCTACATTGGTAATGGGCATATATTCTTATATCGTCAGCTGTTATTCCTGACAATGACAACAGATGAAAAAACCAGACATTTGCAAGATACGGCAAAACTACAGCACACCATAAATGTTAATAGCTTTATTCATTTCAGATCTGGAATGTGACAAAATGACTCATGCTGGAGAACAGACTTCCTGGATCACAATGTGAGGTAGGAAATGAAATTAGAGATGGTTAACAGCAAGCATTTCAGCTCAGTGTTCAACACACATTCTTGAAACATTTGTCCAAAATGTGTCCCTCTCCTGAGGTTTGAAAGAACTTGTATCATTTTTTCATATTGTCTCTCATTTCCTCAACTCCTCATTTTTACCTGGTGATGAAGGTCTGAATTACCCCTTCTGTTTCTCATGATAGTGGTTGCAGACTGAATAGAAACAAGAGCAATAGAAATCTGCCTTAAAGGTTTGCTCTTGTGGAATTTCCTTCCCACATTTCGATCCAATAAGATCCTAGCTTGGGAAATGCTGCTCTGAACAGAAGCAATATGAATGCTACACAGACACAAAATAAGTGTGTTTTGGCATGGAAATAGATTGATCATCTCTGCTTGAATCTGCTAATGTCATCTTATCATCTAATGGGCTAAATTATACCCTTCTTTTGGTATATGTCATTATATACTTCCATTTATAATGATAATATAGAATAAAATAGAACTATATATTTATATAAATGAATAACAAACGAAATTAAAATTTTTAGTGTTATCAAAATGGCTTTTTACTGTTGTCATCATCGGAATCTTTTAACACTGGATTTTTTAATTCCAATTTACCATTTCAGGACATTTTGAAAGATAAAACTTCTCCATGGAATAAAAAATAGGAGTTTTCCTCTTTCCTACTGGTAACTCAAAGTATTTTTTTGAATGTGAAAGATGCTTCACTGAAGTCTGTTCACATGACAAAGTTTAGCTTTCATGTTTCTTTTCTTTCCATCGCTGTCATTATTTAAGTATCTTATAATATGTTAATATTCAAAAACAGATGACATGATCTGTTCATGACAGGGTCGTTCTCTCATCACACATGAAGCATGGAAAATTCCTTTGAAGTATTTTTAGGAGAAGGTTTGGCCACAGAGTTAATTATAGGAAAATGCATTGTTACGGGAGGGATTTATAACTAATCTTGAAAGACTGAATCATTACTTTATTCATAGGGCATGTTTCTCAATAAAAGCATGAAAAGAAAATTTTCAAAGGCAAGGAACTGTATCTTTCTCATAAGACACAGACAACTATAAAGGATATAGCAGATGAGAGTAAGTACCATACCAGGCAGACAGGATAATAAACACAATATAAAGGTCAGTTTGGCACTGGCAACCATTAGGGGAGCTTTTCCTGAACAAGTACAGCAGACAATCAAAATGAGGTCTCTCCAAGGGGTAAAAAAGCAGCATTCAATGAATCAGACTGGCCTATTATCGAGAAGTCGAAACAGTGTCCATATTCTTAGTCCATATACAAGTACGAGGCATGGCTGGATTTTTTCCAGAAATGTTTTATTGCTTACTCCAGTGCTTTATGAGACAAAAAGGATGTAATACAACGAGGCAGAATTAAAAATGTATGTATTTCCTTGTTTTTTATGAGATATATGTTTAAATATCTAGTGCCCTTCAAAAATTTATGGAGGTAGTTCTGGGTTACCCTGGGATATTGGAATTCCCACAAAATGGCTGCTACTGTCCCTTCACCCAGGCCATGACACACTCACCTCACAATAGGCTGTGATGTCACACTGGTGACTTTATAGAGAAGAACTTCCACTACCACTTGCTTGATTCTGCCTATGTTGAGTTAGAACAGACTCAGAATGGCAGATCCTAATATGGACAAGCACATTACATCAGCACAGTGCAAAAGTTACGTATGTTGTAGCAGTTTTTCATGCCACTACTAGAAAGCAGTGAAGTTGAAGATTTTAAAGACCTTCTGATAAGCAGTGTGTCATAGATGAATGTATGTGCTCCCGTAAAAGGCAGTGGGAAGGATTTTAAATTGTGTGAATAAGTAGTCACTTCTACCTGCTCAGAAAAGAAAGAGAAAATGTATTCTGTAACAACTAATCTCTGATTTATTTGAATAGGATTCTTTTGAAGGATGTCAGCTTAATTGCTTAGGTAAAAGAAAGATACTTTGGATTTATCAATATGAAGGTCCTTTAATATTAAAGTTTGCCAACACGAGGAGCTGAAGGAAGTGATTTGGACATAGAGACAGTCACGATATTATATATATAAAAGAAGAATGACACCACAGACTGCAGCATTTTTTCCACCGAATAAAATTTTGTTAACTTGGGTTAGAATATGACTCATGCAGTGTCAAGGACAGATAAGAAAGCAGAGCTTATAAAAATAAAGATAAGGATAAAGCAGACGAATATATACATATTCACGGTTCATCATATTTAGATGTGGTTTTAAATCTTACTTTTATTGATTGAGACAGGATTTAAGACCATTGCTGTTTTCTTTTTTTAGTCAAATTTGGGATTAGCTCAGTGATAATCAGACTTGGTACAGTGGTATGCTATATAATAGTGTGTCTGTGGTAACCATTAACAGCTCTACCACTAACAGTTGTATATCACTGTCTGTCAGAAGTATATATTAAGAGTGGGAATCACCTTACTTTAGCTGTTTGAAATTTAGGTGTCTAGATTAGTCAATCATTCAGGCTCCTTCTGTAGTCAATAGGCACTTTCAGAGGGTGATTCATCCCATACTAATATAGGGGTGGATGAATCATCCCCCAAAGATGCCTCTTTCCTTCCCAAGAGCTATACTTTTCCTACCAAGAAAAAAAAAAAACAACCATGTGGCCTCTGTTTCCAATTCTAACTAATAAATGTAGCTGAAATTTCAAAAATCAGTTACTGCAAGAAACTGCTGCACATCGTCTATAGGCTGAAAAGTATTCACGTAAATTATCTGGCAAATAATATCAAATGACAAATGTGTTGGGGAGGATTGTCGGCAGTTTGTTAACCAGTTGCAAACAGAAGAGTATTTGTTGAGCCATATACGAAAATATAGTGCTATATAATTTTAAAAAAGACTGCCATTGATCGTTGCGTAAAATAAAACTGCAGCTTGTGTTTTCTTAGCTCTGTGACAGCGGTTTTAATTGGGGTTTGGAGGGGATAGTGGCTGCTTGCCAGTGCTATATGCAATCATCCAGCTGTTCAGATAGTTAAAGACCTTAAGATGTAATAGCAAAGGAGCTGGCAGACACTCAGTCTGCCTGCTAGAGACCAGTGAGCATCCTAGCAAGCTATTTAAGACTTTATTTAATATGGCAGTCATTAACAGTCAGAGAAAAAAGGAAGAAGAACTGTGTAACTGATTAGCTAGAAACACACAAATTTATACAGATTAAGGTGCTCCACTATGCATGGCATTGACTTCATCTAACAACACCTTTTACTTTTTAATTTGATTAAACTATTAAAAAGTCTGAAACTATAAATATCTATTCTATATTGATAGCACAGGATGCTGTCAGCTGAATTTAATATTAAGAGGGAATTATTGCATAAACCAGCAGTGGACTATCAAGTTTTCAGATTGAAAGTCTTGGCCCTTCCCATGTGGAACTTGGCGCTCTGGCTCCTGATGAATTGTTCTTCCGTCAAAATGGTAACCTGAAGGATCAGTTCGTTGGAAAAAAGAAACCATTTAAGGAATGTGTTATGAAGATGTTGTGTACAGTTATATCAAGACTAGGAAAAAAACCATCAAAACAATACCAAATCATAACTGTATTTGTTCCCATCTCTGCAGTTCATCTACAATGGAAGAAACTACGTTCAACTTTAAATAGAAGAAAAACTACCTCAGAAATAGGCTTATAGTGGAACAGGCTGGGTTTTTTATTATCTATTGATCACATTTTGACCTCAGTTGCTCACCGGCACTATCATTAATTTCAGTGGGCTACATCAGAGCAAAGGAAGGTTGAACTGCACCTTGTACTGTTCTGTGAGTAATGGCATATAACTATTGCTGTAGAAAGATCTTATTTTACTTAACTTTTTTTAATATACTGAAAGACAAGTAATAAGTTTGCTTTTGTAAGGTCAGCAAGAAACAGTGACCATGGTTTCAGTAGTCAATCACACATCAAATCATATAAAAGAGCTATTTTATGTTCATTTATACATTTTAGATTTATTAGGTAGCTTTTTAATGTTTTGTATTAGACTCATACCTAAGACCTTACAAACAGTCATGAGTCTGCTGTACTATAAGAAAATGTGGAACAATTAATAACAAGGTCTATCAAGATATTTCATCTCTGAGGTCTTTACCTTGTCATACCATCCACCACAACTAGGACTTCTTTCAGAGCCCTAGTGATTTCAACTCTGGCTTACTTGAGCATTACAGATCTGTTGCAGGAGAAGCAATTACCACTTCAGGCCTTTTTTCTAGCCGCCATCACACTGAACCCTGCATTCTGATGAGCAGTCTGTGTTTACATCCTACAGAAAAAGAAAATCAGCTAAAATCATATGATAAAAATAAAAATGAAGATAGTTTAAAAAATGATATAATTGAGTTAACATGCCAGTTAGCTTAGCAGTTGTTTCTTGACATACTGACAGAAAAGCTTTGAAAAATCTAATTCCTTCTCAGGTGGGAGCTTGCCCCAGGAAGTAATTTTGAGAGAAATTTTAGCAATTTGGCAGCACCACCTCCACTTTAGCTGAGTTGCTAATTGGTACTAATTGGAAACTGATTAGTACTAATCGGGAAACTACCACCTATGCCTCTTCAAGCAATAACACAAATAATTCAGTAGTATCCCACGTCTGCAAGCATATCATTATGCTGGGGTCCCTGCTTCCTTGTGTTAATTCATTAGTAAGTAGGCTGCAAGGTCACACAATGGTAACATCATCCATCTTGTTTGCAAATAGTCGAACATCCTGTCAGTGCACAATAAATAACAAGTAAATCATAATAACGGCCCATATCAGCCCCAAGAGATATACATAAGAAAACTTCCGTGACTTTTCTCTTACACATTTTGCATCCCATGAAAATGGAGATCTATGTGAGAGCAAGGGTGTGTGATTTGATGGGGATCTCAGAGCATTAAATCTCCTTTTTCTCCACTGCAAATTATTCTAATATCATCTGGAAAAAGTCATATGGTTAAGGCCTGAATTATTTTTTTAATAGGTCCCACGTGGCCAAGGCCATTATAAAAAACTATAGCTTTAAATGGCCTTAACAGTACAGCTCCATAACAGCATGGATTAGAGAATAAATGCTGGGCCTGAGATGCCCTGGGAGGTCGCTGTGGGAGGTCCCTGTTCCACTGCCAAGATGCGTTTAAGACTGCCCCAAACCTCATGTGGACTATGAGGTCATGTATGAATGCAGATCCTAGAGTCCAGGGTGGGAACCACTAGTTTAATGAGGAAAAAATATCAACACAAACAAACAAACGAAAAACCCACTAGTTTCAGAAAACCACAGAATTTCTTTTTCTTGTACAATTTTGATCACGCTTTACACAGTGGAATGATCTAGACCAGTATCATTTACCAGAAACTTTAAGACAAAAGCTTAAATTAAGCCTTAAATACTGGTGCTCTTTTAATCAAGACAGCAATGGAAAGATGTGGATTTGTTGTATAAACATATCAGCAGACTCTTTCCTTCCCTTTGGTAAGAAGTGCAGCATGGTTCAGCTTTTGATGTGCAGATGCTGACATGCTACAGCTGAAAAAAATCATGAATTTATGAATATGAAATCCTGGTTTCTTTAGATTCTTTGATCAAATAATAAATCTTCATTTGAGCGATCAGCTCATTTACTACCTAACCCAAAATATGCTAAGTAGCATTGTTTGTTTATATTTTAAAGCAACCAAACATGATGATCTGAGGAAGAATTTACTGATGTATAAAAACAGAGCAATGCACAGCAATGATACTCTTCCTCAGGGTTCTGCAGTACAGGGCAAAGCAGAATCTCTCTTGAAAGCAGTGTTATATTAATACACTAAGATTTCAGAATGATATTCATAAGTCACACCATGCTCTGTTAGGATGTGTTAGGATCCTAACACTCGAAAAAGACATGGGTGGTCAATCTCTTCAGAATAGAAAAGGGGGACCTTAAGAGGGGTCATTTGTTATTTGGGAGAAAAGCTGATAACAAATCATTAGCAGAATTTTTTGTTTATGTAAAATTATAATCTTAATTCATAAGGGGAGGACGGAACTACGGCTGTATTTGGGAGAAAGATTGAACAAATCCAACTGCAGAAAGTGCAGCAAAATTTATTCTGGACTGAAAAGCAGAAACTTGTATTACAAATAGTACCTTCTATAGAGCAGGAGCTTGCTAGCGATGGCAATCTGTGTAGGAGCTTTTTCCTTTCTGCTTGGTCTCAGCTGGGACCCTGACTCCCCCTCTGAAGAAACAGCAGGGAGTGGAATTTAGTTCATGGATATCTCCTACCATAATTCCACTCTGACACATCCTAAGCACAGGCTGGCTCTCTCTGTCTGGTTCACCTGGACTTGGTTTCTTTGCAGGTTTCACCTGTCACTCCAAGGTACCAATCTGAGAGCAGACATAGCCCAGTAGGAGTGGGAGGAATCAAGTAAGTCTTGCACAAAGTATATGAATTCATAGGTGTAAGTCTAGAAATACAGAGGATGTTTGTTTCCTTTCTTCTTTTCAACAAATTTTTGTTACCATACTCTTTTGTTCATGAAGACAAAGAAGGTATTTTGGCCAAATCCTGGTTTTACTGTAAAAAACGTTACCTCTTATCTATTTCTTTTTCAGTGATTATTCTCTAGCACTGGAATAGTTACACAGTGCATCCTACAACGTTACTGTAAGACAACCCTTTTAGTTTTATGGGGCCAGAGAAAGATTTCCTATCTACTAAAATGTAGACCTAACTTCTTCAAATAAAGCAGGACCCTCATGTTTTTATCTGCAGCAGTCTTGCTCCTTCAAAGCAAATGTCTTTTTTGAGCAGAAACTGCCAATCAGGACCAATTGTCTTTTAGTTTTACAACAGTGACAAATTATTTTGGGAAGCTATGACTCATTTTACCCCAACCCAGTCAGGATTTTTCCAAGCTGTGCAATCGGTAGGATAAACCCAGCTGTGCCAAATCATACCCATCTGTTTGAAAATGTGTAAAAAAACTACTCTGGACATAACATACCAGAAGCATGAAGCCAATAAATAAATACATACATACATACATACATATATACACAAATACATAAATCTGAGCTCTCTTGACCAAAAATTTTCTCACATTGAAAGAAAAAATATTACAGACCACACTGATGGCTCCCAGTTCTATAAAGCAGCACAGAAGAGCATCAGTATATATGTACTTTCTTTCTACTTTATATATTGGATACAACTGGCTTGTTTAACACTTTTATTAACACATTATATAGAACATAGAGTCTATGACTCCAAAGGAAAAATCCTACAGACCTATGCTTGGAGTGCAACACAGGAAGAATTTATACACCAAGGTCCATGACAGCAATCTACAGAAACTGCTTGGGTAGCAGAGAGCCAAGAGCTCTTCAGTTTTCAGCTGTAAAATTTATTAAGTGCCTGAAGTTCTGCTCTGAGCACTTCTAGAGAGGTTAGCTGTGCAAAATGTCTTAGAAACTCTCCCTTGCCCAAGCCCGTAGGGACTAAGAAACTCAGCATCCCTGAAAATTGCTTGCATCCTGCTGTCTGTGCCACAATCTATGCAGGATGTTCACAGTGACCCAGACATTGTTCAGAGAGGCACTATGTAACTGTGGTGGTTTAGCGAGACTCACAGGGGCTCCTTTGCAGCTGACGAAACACAACTCATATTTCTACTTCCCTACTTTTGAAGTAAATAAGAATCCTTAATTTCAACTGCCAAATTATTATCTTGCATTCATGTAACTTATTCAGGTGCTTATATGCAGTCTTTGTTAAATGATACTGGAAGTAAAATACTTCTTTCTTTCATGTAAACACTTAATACATACTTCCATTTAATTTTGTTATTAATACTATGCACTTGTTATCCTCCCAAATTAATGAAGTCTCTGTATAAAGAGAATGGTATGAAGGCTGTTAATATTCAGTTCCAAATTAATAGGACTATTATCAGTTAGATTAGCTGACCTGCTGCTGTGAGTTGCACTTGCCTAGGTGGTCCCCTCAAGCACTAGTTTTCTGAATGGCAGTGGACAATCTCATACCTGTCACTTGTACCGGAGGGCAGCAGAGACAACACCTGTGTGCGGTGTGACCAGGTGGATGATCTGCTCAGTCTGGTGGCAGAGCTGAAGGAGGAAGTGGAAAAGTTAAGGAGTATCCGGGAGTGTGAGAGGGAGATAGATTGGTGGAGCCGCACCCTACCATCCCTGAGGCAAAGGCAGCAGATGGAGGCTCCACAAGAAGCAGAGGATCCCCTGCCCTCTTGCCACCAGGCAGAAGGAGGGGACCTAAGTGACGGGGGGAATTGGAAACAGGCCCCCACTCGGGGTGCCAGGCGAATCCCTTCCCTGCCTCCTCCACCTTCCCAGTTGCCCTTACACAACAGATACGGGGCCCTGGAACTTGAGGGCCAGGCAAATGAGGATGTAGATGAAGGTCCATCCAGGGGGTCGCCTAGGGTGAGGCAGTCAGCTCCACGCATTATGACTGCCTCTGCTAAGAAAAAAAGGAGGGTAATTGTCGTAGGCGATTCCCTTCTGAGGGGAACAGAGGGCCCAATATGCTGACCGGACCCGTCCCACAGGGAAGTCTGCTGCTTCCCTGGGGCCCAGGTCAGAGACATCACTAGGAAGCTCCCTGGTCTGGTACGGCCTTCTGACTACTACCCGCTGTTGGTTATACAGGCTGGCAGTGATGAGGTTGCAGAGAGAAGTCCAGAAGCGATCAAAAGGGACTTCAGGGCACTGGGGCGAGTGGTTGAAGGGTCAGGAGCACAGGTAGTGTTCTGTCCTGATTCAATCCCTACAGTGGCAGGGAAGAATACTGAAAGGAACAGGAAAACACACCTGTCCTGGTTTCGGCAGGGATAGAGTTAATTTCCTTCCTAGTAGCTGGTACAGTGCTGTGGTTTGGATTTAGGAGGAGAACAAAGTTGATAACACACCAATGTTTTAGTTGTTGCTAGGTAATGCTTACACTAGCCAAGGACTTTTTAGTTTCCCATGCTCTGCCGACTGAGAAGGCTGGAGGTGCACAAGAAGCTGGGAGGGGGCACAGCCAAACTGGCCCCAGGGACATTCCATACCATGTGACGTCATGCTCAGTACATAAACTGGGGGAAGCTGGCCGGGGGGGCCGCTGCTCGGGGACTGGCTGGGCATCGGTCGGCGGGTGGTGAGCAATTGTACTGTGCATCACTTGTTTTGTGTATTATTATCATATTATTATTATTATTATCATCATTTTATTTCAATTATTAAACTGTTTTTTATCTCAACCCACGAGTTTTTCTCACTTGTGCTCTTCCAATTCTCTCCCCCATCCCACCGGGTGGGGGGGAGTGAGCAAGCGGCTGCGTGGTGCTCAGTTGCCGACTGAGATTAAACCACGACAACACCTGATCAACGCGTGGCTCAGGGGCTGGTGCCATCGGAGGAATTTTGGCTTTTTTGATCATGGGGAGGTTTACACGGCACCGGGCCTGCTGGCGACAGATGGAGTTCAGCTGTCTCACAGGGGGAAAAGGATTCTCGCTCATGAATTGGCGGGCTCATCGAGAGGGCTTTAAACTAGGTTTGAAGAGGGAAGGGGATAAAACCAGGCTCACTAGAGATGAGCCGAGGGGTGGCATGCCAATGCTGGGGGAAAAATCGATAGCCCAGCTCAAGTGCATCTACACCAATGCACGCAGCATGGGCGGCAAGCAGGAGGAGCTGGAAGCCATTGTGCAGTGGGATAGACATGACTTAGTTGCCATCACAGAAACATGGTGGGGTGACTCCCACGATTGGAGTGCTGCAATGGATGGCTATAAACTCTTCAGAAGGGACAGGCGAGGAAGGAGAGGCAGTGGGGTGGCTCTGTACATCAGGGACTGTTTCGATTGTCTAGAGCTCAACGACTGTGATGACGATGATAAGGTTGAGTGCTTATAGGTAAGGATGAGGGGGAAGGCCAACGAGACAGATATCCTGCTGGGAGTCTGTTATAGACCACCCAACCAGGATGGAGAGGCGGATGAAGCATTCTACAAGCGGCTGGCAGAAGTCTCTCAACCGCTAGCCCTTGTTCTCGTGGGGGACTTCAACTTCCTGGACGTCTGCTGGAAATACAACACGGCAGAGAGGAAACAGTCTAGGAGGTTCCTGGAGTGTGTGGAAGACAACTTCCTGACACAGCTGGTAAGTGAGCCTACCAGGGGAGGTGCCTCACTCGACCTGCTGTTTACAAACAGAGAAGGACTGGTGGGAGATGTGGTGGTCGGAGGCTGTCTTGGGCTTAGCGACCATGAAATGGTAGAATTCTCGATTCTTGGTGAAGTAAGGAGGGGGACCAGCAAAACCGCAACCATGGACTTCTGGAGGGCGGACTTTGGCCTGTTCAGGACACTGGTTGAGAGAGTCCCTTGGGAGACAGTCCTGAAGGGCAAGGGGTCCAGGAAGGCTGGACGATCTTCAAGAAGGAAGTCTTAAAGGCGCAGGAGCAGGCTGTCCCTGTACGCCGTAAGAAGAACGGGCGGGGAAGACGACCGGCCTGGCTGAACGGGGAGCTCTTGCTGGGACTCAGGAAAAAAAGGAGAGTTTACCGCTTGTGGAAGAAGGGGCAGGCGACTCAAGAAGAGTACAGGGATCTCGTTAGGTCATGCAGAGAGGAAACGAGAAAGGCAAAAGCCCAGCTAGAACGCAATCTGGCTGCTGTTGTTAGGGACAACAAAAATGTTTTTACAAATATATTAATGACAAAAAGAGAGCCAGGGAGAATCTCCATCCTTTATTGGATGCGGGGGGGAACATTGTCACCGAGGATGAGGAAAAGGCTGAGGTACTCAATGCTTTCTTTGCCTCAGTCTTTAACAGGCAGACCAGTTATCCTCAGGGTATTCAGCCCCCTGAGCTGGAAGACAGGGACAGCGAGGAGGATAAAACCCCCCATAATCCAAGAGGAAGCAGTTAACGACCTACTACGCCACCTGGATGCTCACAAGTCTATGGGGCCGGATGGGATCCACCCAAGAGTGCTGAAGGAGCTGGCGGAGGAGATCACCAAGCCACTCTCCATCATTTATCAGCAGTCCTGGTTAACGGGGGAGGTCCCAGGCGACTGGATGCTTGCCAATGTGACACCCATCTACAAGAACGGCCGGAAGGAAGATCCGTGGAACTACAGGCCTGTCAGCCTGACCACAGTGCCGGGGAAGATGATGGAGCGGTTCATCTTGAGGGTGCTCACAACGCATGTGCGGGACAACCAGGGGATCAGGCCCAGCCAGCACAGGTTCACGAAAGGGAGGTCCTGCTTGACCAACCTGAGCTCCTTCTATGACCAGGTGACCCGCCTAGTGGATGAGGGAAAGGCTGTGGATGTGGTCTACCTGGACTTCAGTAAGGCCTTTGACACCGTCTCCCACAGCATTCTCCTAGAGAAGCTGGCGGCTCACGGCTTAGACAGGTGTAGTCTGTGCTGAGTAAAAAACTGGCTGGACGGTTGGGCCCAGAGAGTTGTGGTGAATGGAGTTCAATCCAGTTGGCGGCCGGTCACGAGCGGTGTTCCCCAGGGCTCGGTTTTGGGACCGGTCTTGTTCAATATCTTTATCAATGATCTGGATGAGGGGATCGAGTGCACCCTCAGTAAGTTTGCAGACGACACCAAGTTGGGCGGGAGTGTTGATCTGCTCGAGGGTAGGAAGGCTCTGCAGAGGTACCTGGTCAGGCTGGATCGATGGGCTGAGGCCAACTGTATGAGGTTCAACAAGGACAAGTGCCGGGTCCTGCCCTTCGGCCACAACAACCCCATGCAGCGCTACAGGCTTGGGGAAGAGTGGCTGGAAAGCTGCCTGGCGGAAAAGGACCTGGGGGTGCTGGTTGACAGCCAGCTGAACATGAGCCGGCAGTGTGCCCAGGCGGCCAAGAAGGCCAATGGCATCCTGGCCTGTATCAGAAATCGTGTGGCCAGCAGGAGTAGGGAAGTGATCGTGCCCCTGTACTCGGCACTGGTGAGGCCACACCTCGAATACTGTGTTCAGTTTTGGGCCCCTCACTACAAGAAGGACGTTGAGGTGCTGGAGCGTGTCCAGAGAAGGGCAACGAGGCTGGTGAGGGGTCTGGAGAACAAGTCTTATGAGGAGCGGCTGAGGGAACTGGGGTTGTTTAGCCTGGAGAAAAGGAGGCTGAGGGGAGACCTCATCGCTCTCTACAACTCCCTGAAAGGAGGTTGTAGCGAGGTGGGTGTCGGTCTCTTTTCCCAAGTAACTAGCGATAGGACGAGAGGAAATGGCCTCATGTTGCGCCAGGGGAGGGTTAGATTGGACATGAGGAAAAATTTCTTTACTGAAAGGTGGTTACACATTGGAAGAGGCTGCCCAGAGAAGTGGCTGAGTCCCCATCCCTGGAGGTATTTAAAAGACATGTAGATGAGGCGCTTAGGGACATAGTTTAGTGAGCATGGTGGTGTTGGGTTGACAGTTGGACTCGATGATCTTAGAGGTCTTTTCCAACCTTAATGATTCTATGACTCTATGATTCTATACCTCTCCTGTTGAAAGTCTGATTAATAAGAGTACCCACTATAATAAACTTTAAGATAATGAATAGACTGTCCTAGCTCCCAGCCCTGTCCCTATGTGATCAATCAGGTGTGAATGGCAAAAAAGTTACATGGAGTTGAAAATAAATGAACATATTGTAGCAGGTAATTAAAGAGGATGTTTTGATATTCTGCTAATCCTGTTTAGCCTCTCCTGTTTTACTTGCTTGTCAGCTACAGAATTACTGGACCTTATTTATACAAGACAAGGAAGCATTAATTGATGATGGGGTGTGTGTTCATCAGTTAGTATACAAACATGAAGAGTGCTGGGGCACAAGGCATAGCCATCAGGAATTTATAACAAAAGATGCTCTGCAACTGCCCTCGTCTGTGTGTTCTCAACTTGTGAGTTGAGAAGTTATTATTTCAGGTGTCATGAAACACATTGAAATCTCATTATATGCATGGACCAATGTGGGGTTATAACTATTTGTGAAACAATAGAATTGCTCATATCTTGGACTTTTTTTCAGCTATCCTTTTTAATCTGGGGCAACCCCAAATAAATTCTGAATTTTTTTAATTACTGTAAAAGGACCTTTTAAAATAGGCTCAGACATGGGGGCAGTATAGCCTAGTGATCAGGACATTAAGACAGGGAGTTTGGAGACAGATCCTATCTCCAGTGAGGGGGTGTGCATCAGCTCAGGCTCAAGACATGCTAAACAGGTATGGCACTTTCATATCAAAGCTGGCTTGTGCTAAACCACCACAGAGGAGACAAGGTATTTATGCACCTGGTTGTACTGTCAGTCCTTTATTAAATCTAGCTCTTCATGTCACAATGTTTTTTTTTTTTTCCTTCTGTATAATAGGGATTGCACTTATTTCTTTTGAGAAGTATCTTGAATGCTCCTGGTGAAAGAAGCTGTGTAAAAGCTGAGTGAAGTAAAATCAGTTCTTTGCATTTCTGTTCTCAAAGAGAACGTGATAGAAACTATGGGAAACATTTTGGAGGATCTGTCTCATAGGATAAAAGCAGGAAAAGCTAACATCATAATAATGAGTTGTTGGAGTTCTAAAGGGTCTTGAACATTTAAAAATAGCACGCTACTAACAGTGGTTTCTCACCTTTCTCCTAAAATGGCCTGGGTACCAAAAGAAAAGGCAAAAAATACTACATTAAATTTTAGAAAAGGTTTCCATGGTGATCTGGAGACTACTGATCAGACAAATTAATGGAATATATAATGTAGAAGACAGTCAGCAAGTACACAGATAAATATGGTATCACTCAGAAAAATCAATGTGAATTTTGTAGAGAGAAGTTTGGTCTTTCTTGTCCTTTAAAGAATCAATAATCAGTTGCTATTGTATACTTGTGTTTCAAAAAGCTTTCAACAGCCCATCAAAGAAATCCAATCAATGTTTCTTTCTAAGACCCTCTCACGAGCAAATAAATACTCAAAAATAGGAAAGAAAGGGTTATAATAGTTTTGTCAATACAGGGAAATAATTCTTGGAGTCTCATAAAGATTCATACTAGGCCCTGTATTGTTACATACACACAAAAATTATTTGGAGGAAGACTGCAGAGTGAAATGGCAAAGTTTGTTGACAGTACTGAGGGCACACAGGGCTGCAAAAGTTGTTAATACAACTGTCAATAAACTCTCGATACTGAGTTACTGGGTGTTAAAACTCAGTGGTATAGATGACTAAGTGTGGATAAAGTCAAAAAGGTTGATAGCCATATAAAAGGTAATTTTACATTTGCAGTGAGGTGTTCTAAACTATCCATTGTCTCTGAGGAAAGAGATTTCAGAGGTCTAGTAACTGGACTGGTGAAAATGTTAGTTCAGGAATGGTCAAAAGAGAAAATGGGATGTTTAGGAATTATTGGGAAAAAAATAGAGAACGAAGCTGAAAAGCATAATGGCACTTCATGCGCATGGATCTTGAGTACTGTTGGCAATTCTGTCTCCCTGCCTCTGCAAGGCCATAACAGAAAAAGTACAAAGAGCATCAATGGTGAAAAAATTACAGAACAACTCCCAGAGAAAGGATTAGAGAGACAAGGACACTTCAGCCCAGAGAAGAGACACTGTAGGGAGCTTTTGACAGAACTATAAAATCATGAGTGAAACTGAGAAGGTAAAGAGGGAACTGATTGTTGTTTCTCATAATTCAGGGAACTCAGATGAAAAGTTGCAGACCAAACAAACTAATTAAGACACACAGATAAAGCTAAGGAGTTCATTGTCACACGAAGCTGTAGAGACCCACACTGATAGCTTCAAAATGAGATTAGAGAGATTTCTGGATTATAAAGTCATCATAAAAATATTAAAAACAGAGTCTAAACTCTAGCTTTGGATGTTCACAAGCCAGTGATTTTTGGACTGGTATGAGGAGGAAGATTGCTGTGTGTTTGCCTCGTTTCTTAGAGTCCCACCTAGAAACTGATTACTGGTCATTGCTGAGACATGCTGTTGGAGGGTGCTGCTGGAGCGTGCTGCAAAGTTGTATAAAGTTCTGAACCACTAAGACCATTCTTATGTTCTTAGTATTACTATTAATTTTTCACTTGCAAGAAGCTGAAGTCAAGCTCTCTGTCCTTTTTTTCAGGTCAGCAATGCCACACTGTAGCTGTCTGATGTGAAAAGGTAAGTTCTGAGCCTTAAAAGAAGTGCAAGAATGTGCTGTTTGTCCCCAGTAATGATATTAAATGCTCTTCATTTAAAGCTACAAGACAAATCTCACCAGAAAAGACCTGTAATTGCTCCCTCGTAAATTTGTTTTTAAAATCCACTATGGTATTAAATATGCCATAGTTTATTCCAGCGCAGATGGTACTTTCTAAACTGGAAATGAAGTCCTTCAAGTTATATTTGAACAAAGTGAGTACAAAAATGTATGCTCTCCCTTTCTCTTCCCCTCTTTCTGTTTCTAATGGATAATTCTAAACCAGCTGAAGTTTAAATTTGTTACATGAATAGACACTACAGAGAAAGAATCATATAAAGTAAATTATGTAAATGACATGTTTATTCATTAGTAATGATTTTTGCACATCTGTAATAAGCATTGCCCTCAAATTTTAAGATATATTGACTAGGTCACTAGGAACTTCTGCAAGTTATTTAGCATACTAGATAAGATTAAATAAGTTTTACTGTCTGAGTTGTGCGACATAATAATTGTGGAATTACATGACTGCATTTTCCTCTCTTACATTTTTTTCTTTTAATTAGAAAAATAAAGTGCTAAAACACCCATTCAGTAAAACAGTAAAGCACATATTTAACTGTAATACAATTTATTCATTGAGATGTGTGTTTGTTGTTACTATGGCCTTGCATGCTTTGCTGAAGCACAGCCTTAATGAATAAAGCAGAAATTCTAATGAGGTCAACCAAAAATAGCAAAGGACATAATAAGCTGCATTTTGGTGCAGCTCTGCCTTCCCTTCCAACCCTATTGATTACAGCTGACCAGCTGACTCCACCTGTTCAGCATTCACTGCCGGACTGGAGCAAAAATCAGGCTACAAGAATAAAGGGTTGCATTTAAAAAGTAATTTGCCTGCATTGTACATATATATTCTGATACCCTTGTTATAGCTCTTAATGTTATGTGGCTGTGATACAAACAAAATATGTCAGAAAAGAACCCTAACTTTTCTGCCTGATAACTTTTCCAGCCGATTCTCTGAGATAGTCCAGAAGGGGCAATGTGCTATATGGTGCTGCACTAGCTCCAAAGGATCTGGGTTGCAAAACGCAGGTAAACTGGCTCCCTTGGCACTGTGCCAGGGCTGGGAAAGGTATGGATAGTTTTAAGCCAGATCTACATATGGAGAAATATTGACTTTCTCCATACAGAATGTCTACCTTCTGGATTAATTTATGTTTAAACTGGCAAACTTATTACTGAAGTACTGTCATTTTGTTATAAATGTTGTTTGCATTGCTCTTATTTTGATAATGAAAAAAGATACCTTGCAGCAACAATTCTCATTCTGCCACAGAGGACAGGAAACAATAAGTCTGTTCTTAATTATTTCAACTATTGAGCAAAATGCTTCAGAATAGAGAAAAATGTGAGATTGATATGTTAAAAGCATTGCCAATGCACTTCATTCCTCAAAAATTAACATTATTTTCTTTTTGCTCTTTCATCATAATTCGATTAAAATGATTTTCTCTTATGAAGCTGAAATAAAATCTCTATGCATGTTAGAACAATATTCCTAGACTTCAAATGGCAAACCATGAACATCAGTCAGACACAAACATGCAGTGCAAGTCACTTCACTCCCAGATAAGTTTCTCTCTTGTGTCCAGGCAGATGTGGACACTGAAAGCTGACTTGAGCTGAGGGCTCCATCCTGCTCTAGCTTTGCATCACAGCCTGTGCAATGCCATTAACGCAAGTCACCCCTATCCAGGCAGGAGCTGCATCCAACTCAGTGTTGCAAGTTGTATGAATAAAGACTGTCCAGATGAATAACGGTATGGAACACGTTTTTGATTAAAATAACATGTCAGTTACGTCAATTTTTGTTTCCACTATTCTAGACAGCTTTGATGCTTCCTTTTACAGGGGAAAAGGGAAGGGCATTAGAAGGTATATTCATGGTGGTTTAACCTTGAATTGCAATCCTACAAAGATTTAGGAACCTCTTTAATTTTCTTATGTTGGGACAGGTCCTCTATTGCTGCAAATTTACATTGCTACATTGAAGTGATTTGCCAGCTCCACCTGTGAAATACCTGCCTTTCATTCCAATTCTTTTAGTTTCATGGACCTGGACACACATATATAATTATTTGAGAGAGCTGCATCTCTAAGTTTTGCACAGAAATGTTTCATCTCCTGATCTTCACTTTTGTCTTCTTATATTCTGTTGTATTTTCTTGTTCTTTTCCTGGGGGAACGATGTTTGCTAGTTTGTTTTAATTATTGTCAAAGATGATGATATTAATTGACGTTAGATGCATGCATTTAAAAACATTTGTTTCCAAAAATACATCAACCCGAATGTAAGAAATGTTAAGTTTTTTTTCTTTTGTTGATTGTTCCTCTGTCAGAAACTGAGGCTGAAGGCTTAAGCTCTCATTATGAACAAAAATGATGTTCCAGACATCGATTCTGTAAATGGCCCCCTAGATCCCTGAGGTCTCCTTGTGCAGATACAGTCAATTTGTGAGTAATCTTGACGTATTAACGTGAAGACTGTAGGCCCCTTTGTCCTTCTCTCTGGTGGGTCTGCACCTGCCTCCCTCCTCACCGAGGCGGCTTTGGGGAGGTGTGCGGGATGCTGAGGCACCGGGTGCCAGCTGCAGAGGGGAAGGTGTCTGGTGCCTGCCCTGACACAGCAAAGCAAGTGGTCTGTGGGATGGCACTTGTCACTGCCATTCGCTTGCTTGCAGATAAGCTTATGGCCATTGGGGTAGAGAGAATATGGGTCCTAAAATGAGCTAAGCATGGAGCACAGAGAGAGAGAGAGAAAGAGAGAGTTGTATGTTTTTATTTGTATTCCTTGGAACGAGACATTCACTTTAACTTCAAAGCTGTATTGCTTTCAGGCCCACATGTATGATTTTCATTATGTTTTTAAAAATAAGTGAAAAATTCCTAGGGCTTGTTGGGGGGGGGGGAAACCAAACCAGGAAAAAAAAAAACCAACACATCAAGAGAACAATTTTATGACAGAAAATATTGTTTTGTGTAAATGGAAATGCTTTGTCAGAGGAGATTTTAGGATCTTATGAGTTTCAGAACAATTATTTTTTACTTTCTTATTTGCAGCTTTCTCTTTTCATCCCAATAATGTCAAAATATTTCATTCTGGTATTGCTAAAATGTTTCTCTTGTCATATTATATTTTAATTTTTTTGTCACTATGAAATACATCTGAATGGTAGCTAAGAAAAACATTTTGGCAATGTCACTACAATGCTTCCATACCAACACATTTTAAACTTTCCATTGCATTAAGTAGTTATAGAGTTGCATTTTTTAGCACAGTTCGGGATAAAACCAATAAAATTTTAGAATTTCCCATCATATCTAATAAGTATTTTAAATTACAATACAAATAAATTAAAAAAAGTAATATTTGAGTGGATTTGTGGTGTAGTTCTTTCTTGCTTTGTCTCTTTTTCTCTTTTGTTTTGTCATTACTCTGGAGTGGATCCTATAAGGATTTGTTTTTTCACATACTTATTTTAGGCACTTCCATTAATTTTATGGCAACTAATAAACATAAATTAAGTGTACATGTATGATGGTTATTACTAGTAAGTATGCATACTTTTTTTTTTTCCAGCATGGAACTATTTGAGAACACTGTTCTCAAATGGGTAAAGCAAATCAAATGACACAATTATTTAATACCAGTGCCGATTTCAGGGACATTCAGTGCCAGAGGTAGTAGTGAGCAGAGATGTAGTAGGGAGATAATCACCTCATGAATACGGAGTTTACTGTAAACCCTGCTCAGCATGGTTTATACTCTTCTTCAGCCAATCTTCTCATTAGCACTCTACTCTTTTGATTAGTCCAGAAAATAGAGTTGGACTCTGTGTTTGTTAATGTCAACTCCATGCATAAACACGTTTGCAGAGTGAGAACCTAGTTGCCAATTTCCTCACCAGAAATACATAAAACTGTTGTAATATAACAGCTGATAGCAAAAAGGATATTGGACGAAGAATAAAACATTATAGAGCTGAAGGAATGGTACTAACTAGTTGAAATGAGAACTCTTTCAGTTGTTCTAAAAGTTGCATTGACTGCTGGATTTAATCTATCCCCCTCGGCCCAGCTGTACTTAAATGGTGTAACTGTTACCACTGGAAAGGGTGATGTCTTTCTATCAAGGATTTCATTTTCATCAACCCCATTCCTATGGTGACTATTTGTTTTTGCAGCCATAATGATGAAAAACATGAGTTGTAGCTGACAGGCTGAACTACATAACACATAAAAGAGGAACAGGACCAACATAGAGCTACATGCCCACATTACCATCCTGCCATGCATTGGGAGGGAAGTAAAACTGCTGGATGCTGCCCAGGTGATACCTGCCTGCCATCATTCCTTAGTTACACATGCAGTGCCCATGCCTCCATTTTACTCATTTTAGTAACAACCAAAAAGAAAAACTTTTGTATGTTAAAGAATAATATTGCATTAGAAAATGGATGTCAGGGACTGTTATTTCCTAACTCCTCTGCAAGGAACTAACCTGGGACAATGGTGGTCTAGTACCAATCTTTGCCATATAAAACAGCAAGAGGATATTCAGAGCCTTTTTAATTTCCAGCTCCATCACAACTTTGTAAGTTCCAACAATAAATGGCAAGAATGAAAAAAAATACCAGCATATCTCTCTCTCTATTGTGAGATCATCTTACCCCTGAACATGCATGTCTTCTGTGTTTACCTCATTGTGGTGGGCCAATAAATAGGTGGAAATAAACTATTTTATTTTACTTTCTGTTTGCAAAGCAAACTTATGTATACATGAGGGAAGATTGGTTACTCATTTCCAAGTTGCTCATTGCTCTTTCTCTGAATGTCTGCTTACACTCGCATGTGCATTATGCATCTGGCAGCAGACTCTGAGCCTTACGTGATTTTAGCTTGAAGCCTTCTGGTGCAACAGAGATACTTATTTGTGGTGCTAGCTCAAAAAAGATGATCATGTTGGACAAGCTGCTCCCTATGCAGGCCATATCAACGCTGCTTTGTTAGATCTTTTGCAGTGTAAGCAGCAAACTCCAGGGTATGATGCACCCTGACTCCATCATCAGAGAAATGCTCTTACAACCCACAGCAGTCTTTCTTTCATGGCCCATTGAAAAATATGGGAGAAAATGGAGGTTTCCTGAAGTGGAAGAAGCCTCGCTCTGGGCATGCAAGACCTTTCTGACAGAGTAACAGCAGGAGATTGCAGAGCCCTGTGAAACACAGCCCTCAAGCTGTTTGGACCTGGCTGTCACTCTCCGTGGAGCTGGACGGTGTACTCTGCTTGACCGCAGGTGTGCCAACCACACGCTTGCGCAGTTGCTGGATGTAGGTGGTTTGCCTTTGCAACATCAGGACTGTATATGTTTGGTTGGGGCATGACTGTAGTGCAAGGTTGGTCAGGATGGTGAGCCTCGCAAACGTAATGGCTTGGAGAGGGCAGGAGAAGGTCGGGTATAGGCCAATACTGGTTATACATTTCTGATTCTCTGTCCATTGGTTTAGCCTGAGATGACTGTGTTAGATTGATTCTGCAACTTTGTCTGTAACTATACAACACCATGCATGCAGCAGATTAATCCAAAACCCCTTTAATACGGTCCGCTATTTACATGTTGTCAGGGTCCTGAGGGCACCCGCAGCCCTGACTGACCCTGCCCAACCCCCCAGGGCTCCCCCCACTTGCCCACGGCCCAGGACCCCATGTCAGCCCCCTGGGGCTGTCAGCCCCTGCCCCAGCAATGCTGCAGCAGGGCCGGCCTCCAGCTTCCTACAGCCCTGCCCTGCCCGGCCATGGGCGCTGCTGAGCCGGGCCCACCCGTCGGCCCACATCCCGGCCTCGGCCATGCACGACCCAGAGACGTGCCCAACGCCCAGGGCTGAGGCTGCCCCAGTGCCCCTGGCTGCCCTGCTCCTGGCTGGGGCGGTGGGACGGGCCCAGGCTGCCAGACCCTGCCCAGCCACCCCCATGGGGAACCCCCACGGTCCCGGCCCCAGGCCCCAAGGGAGCCGCCCCGCTCCTGCTGCACCCTGAGATGTGTAAGAATAGTCAACCGAGCGTATAAAATTAGGTTTGTCCTGAAGTGTTAAAGGATCATGGCCGTGCTGAGTGATTCATGTGTAAATTGATTTCTGACTGCGCACATTAAGTTTGCTGGCAGAATACATCAGTGCTTTGAAGAGATACAACTATACCTGGTTTTCCTTTAATATTTCAAATATAAGAAATTGGATTCAATGCACCGGGCACATATCTTCCTTATAAATATTTGAAAGTGTAAAATACTGTCTGTTAGGAGCAGAAAAATATATTATTGAGTTAATATATAAGTTGGCCAGGCTTGTTAATATATTTTAATCATGAACAGATCTGACTAAAAGCTTCCTTTTAACTCTGCAGGTAATTGAAGAATTTCACGAGAAAAGAATGACCTCTTACTGTGTTTTTCCTTCATTTCTGTCGAGAGGAAAGATTCAAATGCTTCTTTCTAACTTCCCCAATCCTTTTTAGTCATTAGCCCTTCAATCTAAATGCAATTATTTAAAACATTTTGGTGGAAATCCCTCTACAATCACAATGATTTATCAGAGCGGTTGCTTCACAGTTGACAGGTCAATCTATAGATACACTTGAGGATGACAATAATTAAAAAGCCCTTGACAAAACGTCATTCAAAAATATTTTTTTGTTGCATATATTTTGAATGTGAATTTAGTGCTTGCTGAAAATCCCTGACAGTCAGTCTGGGAAGATGAAGTCTGACTTTCTCCACAGAGAAGCACTTGATTGCAAAACCCCCAAGTGAAGCCTTGCTCCAAGACTATTCTTAAAAGAGGCAGGTAGTTAGTCTCCATAGATACATAGTGGTCCTTGGATTTGCTGGGAGAACCAATACGAGAGTCAATTAGTTCCCATTTATACTGCGGCTTGGTAACGTGCAAACACGACTTGCTCGAATTGAATTGCGGCTGCACACTAATTTCACACAGACAAGTGAACAATAATGTACTGGTAATGATTATCAGCTGCTGCTGAGCTAGGCTAGATTTGTACCAGAGATCTGAAAAGTCTTTGAAAAGCCTTGCTAATTAACCTCATGTTAAAAGGCCTCTCTATAAATTCATGCAAACGTGAACTGGCAACTACAATTTTAACAACAATGGAAAACGAGACTAGTGCAGTTCCTCTACCCCTTCTCCTTTTCAGAGGTTTAACCATTAAGAAAATACCATACATTCGTTATGCTCCATTCTCGAGGTGCAGCCCATCCAGCTTATCCAAAAATTTTACTCCACTCCGATCTTTTTGCTGCTTTAACAACAATTTCATAAGTCCCAAAGGCTCAAGTTCATTAACATGGCTCCTTAGAATGATATTTTCCTTCTTAGGCAGTAGTGCTTATAAAAGTAAACTAAGTGCAATTTTACCAACAAGGACATGGTGAAGCAGAAGTGCTCGATCACTGGCTTTTTTTTGTACCCTTTTGCCAATTTATCTAGAAACCGGTACTATACTTAACACAATGCTGGGTCATTTTGATGAATGCTTGTTAATTTTCTCCTTCAAGTGTATGATACTCAGATCAAGACTTTGTATTTTCATTTGTGTTCAAAGGTTTGTTATATCAATTCACTATTGAGGTTATTACAGGACTACTCTCTGCATATTTTTTCTCTCTCTACTCACATTCCTAAACTTAAACAAGTGCATTTACACCTATGCAAGACTAAGAAAATGGAGAGTGAAACTCTAACTTGAACTTGTGAAGGATAATCAGACCAGAAACTCAAATTTGTCAGCCACATACATTTTCATTTTCCCTTTTCCTTTCTTCCCCTTGCATTTTTGCACAATGCCCCAAGACTTCCTGCTCTGGTATTTTTTTGACTGAAGAAAATACTTTCTTCTAGGCATAAAGAACAAACTATAACCTGTGCATATAATCATGCATATGCCACACACAGTGATCTATTCTTTAACTGTATCTCTGTAAACTGTAGCCCCAGCAGATGTGCCCAAACAATAATGAAGGACGGGTTTAAAATGAGATCAAATACAGCTCACATTAAAACCAATAAGACTTTTGTCATAAACTTTAAGGGGAATCAGGAATATTTATTACAGGAAGTGCAACATTGCTGTACCAATAAAAAACAAAAGAAGAAAAAAGAAAAAAAAGCACTGTTTGGTGTTTTAACCAACTACTACGACTCCATTGAGAAGACTGGAATATGGGAGAAGAAAACATTCCTTGAGTTTGGTGACATCTTTTTTTGGGTAATGACAAGGGCTCTCTGGAAATAAAACACTTCATGCATGAATTGAATATTCCTTTGATTTGATGGGCAGTTTTGTCCAAGTGTAGGTATATCTATACTAGATTATTTGCAATGGATTATAATACTAACAGAAATAGCATAAAGATTTGGTGAAGAATACTTTAAAAATGTTAAATGGACTATTTCATTGAAGTCTGCATTGTAAGCACAGCGGTGTTGAATTCAGATTATTGTGACAATCCGGTTTTGTCCACAAAAGTTTCCAACAGGCTTTCCGAGAGAGAAAATTTCAAATACTCTGGCTTTGGGAAAAGGTCCCTAATGGTCCCTAATTCATATAAATTAAAAATGAGAACTAGACACCTAAATATCTTTGAGGATAGGGACCTAAATATTTAAGCATTTACTGCATATGACACTATAAGCCAAAAGATGCCTAATGATAGCTATGAAAATGTAATTAGGCACTACTTCACAGAGAGTGCTTAAGTCTATGCATGAGGCAATGCTGATTGCCTTTGTAAATATGGTTATGAGTGCTGTAACTGAGAGGTTATTTTGTAACTTTTTAGTAGAGGGGTTTTAATACAGGATATGTCATTGTGCAATAAATAATTCCTTTTGGCATTTATTTTTATTTAGTTTCAGTTATTTAAAGGCCTTTTTATTAAAGATTCAACATACATTTTTCTCCAGAATTAAGTACACTAAAAATCAAATCTAAAGTAAGCATTTCACAGCACTGTTTTATATGTATAACTTTCTAATAAATCTTCCATTTTACAAACATCGTAGCAGCAAAAAATGCAGGAAAAAAGGCATAACACTATCCATCACAAGTACGGTTTCATGAGGGAGCCTGTGACAAGATCTTGTGCAGTTTGCACCAGTATTTGTGTTCCCAGGAGGTAAGCAGGTCACCAATTTATTAAGTACTTATCAGTAAATAAGCTTTCAGGTTTTTTACTGTATTTAGAGTGCTGACTTTCAGTTTTGCTTGAATAGATTATGAAACTAATTCTAAGATGAAAAACAAGCTTTTTAATCAGCTGTGACAAAAAACTATATGCAGTCTTGAATAACAGTTATGAAAGATGGAAAGAAATTACCTCTTTGTTTTCAATACCAGTAGAGTCTCATTTTCCATTTATACCATGTGATTCTTGTTAGCTGAGGGAGTTGCCATAAATTAGTTAGATCAGATGAAGTCTGTAGCACAGCCACACATCCTTTCTGCTTCAAAGCAACGATTTTAAAGCATAAATTATCACAAGGAAAGCTTTTATGTCTTTTTTCTAACTGATTGTTTATTCATTTTGATTTATAAAATAATTAAAAGATAATGTATCAGAATCCTACATAGCCAAAGAACTGGTTTTAATACGGGATGGGTCATGCACAGTGGGCAGAATAAATAATAACTTTTTTTTTCCAGGGGAGTGTTTTTCTAGATTGAGTTTGACTTTTACCAACAGCTCCCTTACCTAGCTTAATCAAGCTGCAGAAAAAGTTCTGAAGTATCCCAAATGGCCTAGCAAAGCCAGAATGTAACGTGAACCACTGGAAAAGGCATGCATGGTTTTGTACGATTTTAAAAACATTTTAATCCAGAATGTTAAATTTTCTCCTAAATTTTTGGACCTTTCTTCACAAGGAATACGATTACCAACCTGAAAGTCAGGATTTCTTCCCATATAAGCTTTTGGTCATATTTTAATATTTATTATGTTGCATATATTAATGAAAATGTGCAATAAAGTCTAGTTTTGACAAAGCAAATGCTTGTTCCAACTCGTAGTTGACAATAAGCAGCTGCCTCAACATGACTAGTAAAAAGTCTGCCTTTGAACATGCAACTAAAAAAAATCAGTATATTTAAGTGGAATCAAAGCATAGATATGCCTCTAAGGGCAGATAATCTGTCACCCAGAACCGCTAACCTCAGACTCTGAGCATATTTTAGAGTCTATTATTAAGCCAATAGTTTGCTGAAATGGGCTTTTAATAATCTTCAAATATGGCATTAAAATATATTGTTCATCCTAAAACGTAACATCTAACTGAAGGCCTCCCTAGTATTTGAATTAGCCAGCCCCAGCTTTTGGCAAACAACTAATCAAATAGTTTTAATAGCATACGTTACAAACACAGGATAAGATGTTTTCCATGGGTGACTATAAACTAAGTGAAACTTGCTTTCTGGAACAAGAATGGGCTAGCAAGAGTTGCCAGTTAGTGTTTAGCGTCATCGATCCTGAACATATTATCTTCATCCTTAAGTAACAAAGTACATGCTACATATTCATATGTATACACACATACATTCATACACGTAAGTACATGCACACGTATGCACGCACATATGTATGCCCAAAGAGCAAGTTTTTCAAACTTACATGTCGAACACTGGCAATCAAAACCAGCAGATTACTTTTTTTTTTTTTTAAAGGCACAGTATGTTCCTAAGTTTTGGAAATGATTGTTTCAGTCAAGGGTCAAAGACATGACATTTTTCAGAATTCACAGTGTGTGTTGAATGTAGGTTCTGCAGCGCTACAGGCATCAACGTGATCTTCTAAGAGCCTTGCTCTGCATCTGTGCTTGAAACACACATGCACTGTTGATCGAATCAGTGAGCAGAATTTTGGATGCGTATGATTAGACAAAGTGTCGCAAACCAATCTCTTCACTATTTGGCTGTTGTGATGTGACGAAGACATTTACTATGACATTTAGGGGCCTCAGTAGAAAAACCTCTTCATGATTAGAATAATTGTTCTTGGAAAGGAGCGTATAAAACCTTTTTTTTCTGTTATTAACATTATGGAATAACTTTATCGAAAGAATGTAATATATGTTGCTCTAGTGTCTTACCTTGATTTGGACTTCAAAAGTTTAAATACTTAAGAAAGTTCTGAGATTAGATTAGCTTCCTGGAGACCTGCTCTGCCTCAGACCAGAATTCTGTTTGTGGGGAAACAAGACCCATGAACAGAATGATAACAAACGCCATGTAAAATACTGCAGAGAGCGGGGAATTCTTACTGGAGACTCTCAGAACTTAACTAACAGCAGCACTGCAAACATATATATGAGTGTGTGTGTATATATATATAGATATAGATATGGGTGTACCAGCTAGTGTTTGCAGAACTGGGATGCAGATTTCTTACTCAGCCCAAAAACCTCAGGTACTGCACACGAAGAGACTATGCCTGCTCATAAAGTTAACGAAATCTGTTAAAACTTCTAGCATTGAAGTTCTGCATACAGTCTTGCTGGGTCTGTAAAACAAAGTAGAACAGATTCAGCATTTAGTTAAGATAGTGTTCTTACTGTCATCAAATTACAGTAATGAGATTTTGGCTACTGATACAAGCTGTCTGGAGTGACAGAAGTGTCAGTCATGAAATTTTTGTCTCTGTCCTGATTGGTTTCCTTCTACATTTTTCTTACAGAAGAACAGTGATCAGAACTTGGCCATAAAGAGGCAAAATTGTCTTCCCTCCATTTTGCCCTTGGGAACAGACAGAAGAGGATGGAATAAGAAGAGGGAAGCAGCTATACCGTCTCCCCACGTGGGTTTTAAAGACAGAGCAGACAACGTATGGGAGGCTCTGGATCAGCTGTTGAGGAACGCATGAATCCCATTTTAAATTCTGCAATGCTATGCGTATTATGGGGGAGAGGAAGGCATGTGCAAACTGCCATCTTCTCTAAAGCACCAGAATGCAAAAAGAAACTACACTTAAAAATGAGCGGCAGAGGCCGAGAAAACAAGACATAGGGAGACAGACACAAATTACCGAATGTCTGGATTGCTGTGGGACTGGGAGAATCTAGCCGATAGCTTGGGAAAAACTTGGGGGTGGGCGATAACAGGGTATTAAACAGAATGGTGATACTGGAGGAGAAACTACAGACTCCCCTCGCTAGCTGTAGTGCCGTAACCCAGCCTGCAATTTGATCTGTCAGGTTTTCTAGCAAGAACGCCTGTGGTGGGAGTCAAAATTGCATCACTGGAAGTTTGTGAGAGTTGGCACGCACCAGGGGCGACCAGAGGGAATTGAAAATGGGAATACGGACAAAGAAATATGATCTCTCTCCCCTGAATAATCTGAGGACAATTTCATGCCTTTTCTGAGTCTGAGTAATGCTTTTTTAGTATTTAAGGCTGGCAATACTTCATTCTTTTCCCACTCACTTTGTTGGAGTAATAAACACTGATCATCACAAGCAAAGCTGAAAAATACTTTTGGAAATATCAGGCTGTGCAAAACTTCCCACCTACTTCATCTTATCAGAGTCTTTACGAACAACAAGAGGGTAGAGAGGAGCCATGAGACAACACCTGTGTGGAGGGTGTGCCCCACTGCTTCACACGGGGACAAGCCCCTTTCCTCAGGATCTGACTACCACCATGTACCTTGCTGCCTATAAAAAGTCTTCCTCTAACTGTTCATTGTCTCTGACCTGGTTTTCTTACATAGTTTTAGTCTATTTAACTCTGTTGTCTTCAGACAAGTACATTTTTTGCTGATATACTCTGGCATACATGAAGAGATCCAAATCCTTTATCTACGCAAAGTACAAGTGAAAGCATACATCCTTTCTACAGCTTACCCTTAATTTCCTCTCCCTCTGTATCTGTTTATGAATTATCTATGAATTGGTGTTAAAGCTGAGAAGCAGTTAGGCTAAATTTGTATTAAGTATGTCACAACCTTGTCCTATAAACTACCAAATAAAAATAGGTGATTATCTGCCTTCTTAGTGTCCATATTTTAAGGCACAGTTTTTAAGAGCTTGGATTTCTGTTACAGGGAGAGCGAGTATTTAAAAACATCCCAGCACATTTGTTTCCTGTGCCTGGTTACTTCCCCCATGAGGCGATGCAAGCTACTTGGGGGCCTGGTGAGCTGAGGGAAACTGAGCATAAAAGGCACGGCCTGAATGTCAGCGTGGAAAGAAAACTGAAGGGAATGGAGTAATGGTGGGCTGGAGGCAGCCGACCAAACTGACACTTAATGGAAGGGTGCAAGGAAGCAATGCCAGCGGGAAGCGTTTTGTCCCTTGACTGGGATGACAGGGGACTAAGCTGCCCCTATTCCGTATCAAACACAAGGGGAAATGTTTTCCGTGTCCTCTTTTCCTGAAGACGGATGAAAGATTTGACAAGCCTGCAGACATCAATGGGCTATCACTCAGGTGGCTTCAGAGCAGTGCCACTTGATGAGGTGTGGCAGGACCTTCACCCCTCCAAGGACGAATTATTAAGGAGGGGGAAGAAGACAAACTCTGGCGCGTTTTTCACTTGTTTCCCGAGACTCGCCTCCCAGCCCCGCCGCCCCGGTGGGGCAGGGACGGTTGCTCCCCGCGCCTGGCAGGGCTGCGGGGCACGGGGGGCTCCAGCGGCAGGGCCACGGGGTGCGGGGCCGACAACCCCGGCCCGCGCTAGGCAACGCGGCTCCCCTAAACCCGCGCACCCCTCTGCCGGGGGATTCCTCCGCGGGGGCCAGCGCTGCCTGAGCGGGGGGCCGTAGCGATGTACGGCTGTGCGGGTCCCCCCCAAAAAGTTGAAATCCCCCGCGACCCCACAGCGACAAGGTGCCTCAGTGCCCGTCCGTCCCGCCCCGGTACCGCGCCGGCGGTGCGGTGAGGGCTGCTCAGTCATTCCTGCCCCGCCTGGGGCCATTTGCTCGCTAATTGCTCCTCTCCTCATCGACCGCGCGCGGGGCGGGGGCGGGGGCCGCAGCCGCCGCCCCGGCGCTATTTCAGGGCGGGCGGCGCCGCGCCGCACCTGTCCCGGCCCGTCCCTGGCTCCCTCCGCCCTCGCCCCGGCCCGGCAGCACACCCCTGCCTGCCTCCCTCCCCAGCCCGGCGCTCCTCGGGCATGGCTGAGGCGGGACGCCCCGGCCCCGCTGCCGCCGCTGGGGGAGACGAAGCCGCCGCCGATGAGTTCCGCGATATCATCCGCAGCCGGTCGGGTAGGCGCCGCTCCGCGCTCCTCTCCTGCCGGCGGGCGGGCGCGGGGCTCGCACCGGGCTGGGCTCGCTGCGGGGCGGGCGGGAGGGGGTCTCGCCGGCAGGGCGGCGGCGCGGAGGGAGGCGGGCTGAGCGCAGCGCCGGCGGGGGGAGCGCTGCACAGCGGCTCGGGGGAGGGCGGGGGCGGCAGTTAGCTTTTCCCAGTGCTTTTTAAAATTATTTTTTTATTAGCTCAACTTTTCCTTGCGCTGTGCAGCATAGAAGGGGCTCGCCCGCCGGCTCGCTGGGCGAATGGCGCATCTCGGTGTGACAGGAGCGACGTTTGTGTCCCTCTCCCAACGTATGATTGTCGCCGTCCGCCTCCCCCCGCCCCGGGTGTCCCCTACCTTGGGCTGTGGTAAATGGGCAGGATGGTTGTGCCGCCGGTGTTAGCGGGGCAGGTCGTTAAAGCTGTAAATGGAAGCAGCGTAACGCTCCCCCAGAGGATAAAGTGTCAGGTGCCTGGGCTCTTTTTGCTGAGTCCTGGAAAGAAACCAAATCCGTGGTAGTAAAGGTATTTATAGACCATTCAGCATTTACTCATTTGCAGCACAAGTGCATGGGGAGCTACAAATTAACTCTTCTTGAAGCTGTATGTGCTTGCCCAGTAAACAAGCCTTAAAATAATGGTGTCCTTACACAGTTAAATGACTTAAAGTACAACTGTGTTGTACTTGTTTTAAGAAACAGCACCAAAATGCTTGCCGTGTATTATGGAATAATTAGAGCTGCTATGGGAAACTTAACTTTGAAAGTGTTGGGGTGGTGGTAAGCAGAACTTGCCTTTTTTGTGACAGACTTTGAATGTTGTTTTTACTCCGGTAGTGTAAAGACACTCTTGCAGCAGTACTTGGGGCTTTCCCACTGAAGTCTCAGTGGTGCAATTCCTGGGTTGAAGATCTTTTGTTCCTGTAGCAAAGTGTTTCTTCTAATGTTACAAGCCTACTGCGTTTCTCATACTAGCTGCTTCTCCTTTAGTTTGGCATTTAAAAGGACGGGTATTGCTCTGGTGGGAGTAGGAAGTGATGCAGTTGGGTGGCTGTTCAGGTTTTCTCTTTTTTCCAAGACTGGCTTTTGGCTCCCATGTTATGTCTCTTATCTAAGTTTCTGCAGCATGAGGAGAATGTTAAAGAAAGTGTCTGGTGAGCTGTCTCCATAGTCATCCCTGGTTAGGCTGGTTATGTTACCTCTTACAGCAGCACGTGTTCCCCGTTCCATACTTAGCTCACTTGCAGTTTGTGGGGTGTAAAATGCAGGATGAGTACAACACAAAGAAAAGCTCTCTTCATTTAAAGGGTTGTCCTGTTAGTGTATAACAGTGTGTCTGGCAGTTGCTGGTTGGAGATGAGAGAACTTGAAGGCTGATTAAAAATAGTATCTTCAGGTCCATGTGATTTCCAGAAAGTGAAGTTGCAGTTAGTAACTTTACTGTTAGGTGCTTACAACTCTGAGCTGAGAGCGCCTTCCTCCTCCTTTTCTTTTTTTCTTATAGCTAGTAACTACTTTCAATGTTCAGTTTAATTTCCTGTTTTAAAAATTCATAATTGAGAACAGACACTCTCTGAAAAGCTAGACAGGAAATGTTACCTGTGTGTTTCTTAATTATCCCTTATATTCTGTTTCACTTGGAAAGCCTGTTTCCAAATCAACTTTGGTGGCAATATGTTAGGTGTATGGTATCATAATAAGTGTAAGATCTCAAATGGCTCTAAAATGTTTTTCTGGCTTCCTGCTACAAAGTAGTATTAGAATTTAGATGTTAGTAGTAGACATGGAACAAACATTTGTGCTTCTTAATTAGACACAATTCCCTGGTCTATTCTCTATGATGAATAAGAAACAGGATCAGTTTAAGGATCATAGAATTGTTCCAGATGTTTATAAGCCTGAAGAGATGAGAAAATTCAATTTCCATGGTGATATTCATCAGATATACCTTTTTTTTTTCCCAGCAATATACCCCTCAGTGTTCTCTTACTCCTGCTTATCTTTGATTATTATCATCTAACTTTGAAAGACATTGCTTAAAATCTGACTATGGGTTTGGGGAGAAATAATATATAACAAATTAACACAGCTGTTTGCACAAGTAAGCTGAGAAGAACTTGGTGAGATGGTGTTTTCAAGCCTGAGGATAGGTTCATTTTGTTTTGGGGTTTCCTGTAACCTATTACGTAGGTAAGGCATTTCTAGAGTTGGGATGCTCCATTTGTTTGGACATGCGTTCACCTTGAACAGCTTTGGATTGGCAGTTTTAGGAAGGCTTCATGGGAATGAAATGCTGGCACAGCCTTCTTCTCCATGTAGTAATGGTAAAGAGGCTAAATTGTTCACAGGAGGCACTTTCTAGGCCTGCAGGAAGGATTTTGTGATCCAGTAGGGAAGTTCTTGGTGAGTGGAAGTGAAGCTAATGCAGTTAAAGACTTAGGGCATCAGATACTGAAGAAGCTTTAAAAGAGACTGTATCCCACTTGTTTTTCACTCTGTATTAATTTCATGCTTCGGGCGTCTGCTGCTTTCTGGCATGGTGTGGTGGAAACTTTTGCCCTCCTGGATATAAAACTTGACCTCTGGTGGGTGCAGGTTTTGCCTTTTCATGAAACTAGAGAAAAGATGGAGTAGAATATGTTGATGTACTTGCCATATAAAACTGTTCTGCGCTCCTATTTTTTTGAGGTCTTATTCAAAAGCTCAGAGCACCAATATCTTAATAAGGTGAATGGGCTAATGCAGGTAGTATTAATCTGGCATCCTGCTGTCGATTCTAGGTAAAACAATTGGAAAAAGTTGAGGATTCACTTCATGTAAAGACAAAATAAAATCTTAAAATTAAAGCTTGTTAGCAAAATTTAAGGGAAAGAAGGCTCTGTCAAATACTCTTTCTGTTAAATTTTCTTGATAAAGTAATTTCTTGCAGTATATTACAACACAAAATTAGTACTAGCAATAAAATACCTCGTAAATTGTTTAAAACCCACAAAACAGTTGTATCGCAAAAGTTGCCATCAGGGAATTGTAATGGAATTGGGTTATCCCTGTTGCATCTCCATGGGGATAATTACTAGCTCTAACACTAACTCATCATTTTGCACTTACGCTCATATGGAATGGCTTGGGTTGCCTGGGCGTTCGAAGAAGATTCACGTAAATGCAGAGCTTAGGAGTGAGGAATGTAAGCTGTGCTGCCAGAGAGAGGGGCTGCACCAGAGAGGAATTTAGTGGTCACTGCAGGGGCTCTGTTCAGCATGTGCTCATAATGTGGTGACATGGGGAAGTAGGTGTAGGAAAGATATTTTTTAGTCTTTTATATGGCATGGCTGATTCTAGTATGAGAAATGTATTTAAAAAAAAAAATCCACAAAAACTGACATCCAAGGTGAATGTCTATGGAGCTCAGCTAGTAACTTTCTTTAATCCTTTTTTGAGAAGTTACAGAAGTGACTTTATTACTTTGTGTGAGTATATTCATGGGCAGAAAATCCTGGATGCTGAAGGCCTAGCAGGGGAAGGCATAACAAGAAAGGAAAAGTGAAAGCTAACAAATTTAAATTAAAGCATGTGATATCTTGAGCAGGAAAGATGGTTAACCTCTGGGGATAGATTCTCCATCTCTAGAGGTGTTTGATCCAGCACTTGGTACTTCTTTTTAAGTTGAGCTTTATCCAAATGCAAGTTACTGGCCTCAATACTTGTAACCTGTTGTAAATCATCAGTCCAGTCATCTGTCTCATGGTCCCTTCTGGCCATAATGGTATTCACTTGTGAACCTTCTCTTAACAGAAGGACATTTTCTACTTAGGTCTTCAATTTAATGCTTGCCATCTTAACTGAGCCTTCCCCAGACCCAGTGGACCACCCTGCTCCTTGCTGGTGTGAGACTTAAGCTGAGCATCCTCCCTTTGTCCTGTGTGGAGGCAATTCTTAAAATATCCATGCTAAACCAGAATCCATCCGGGTCTCAAGGTTAGTGGGCTAAGATTGATCCAGACAGCTGTTAAGTTAGTATTAGCAAAGAGACAGTGTAAAACAACTGCAAATGTGAACACGTTACAAGTTGCAGTCACTTCCCAAACCATTATTAAACATGCCAGTCTAGTAAGTGTGGGTCTCTAATGTATCATACTTCATGTCATGCTTCTTGGACGTGTGGAGACCATGTTTGGGGAAAAGGATGTTGCAGAACTTAATAAAACCTATCTCTGATTTAATTTCTCTGAAGAACATGTGGTTTCCATTGCCCAGAACTTCTTTCCTGGCTATACAGTAAAATACCACCATCAAGTCTCAAATGCATTTGGATGCTTGCTACATTAAAAGAAGAATTTTTTTAAAAACCAATGTAAATACAACTCAAAGCAGAGAGCAGTTTTCTGCAATAAAAAAAATCTGCATGCTGTAAATACTTTCTGATCAATTTAATGAAGATTTAGATTTTATTACTGTTGTAGAGCTTAGTAACTCTAGTCATGATTAGCAACTAAAAGCCCTCCAATTTCTTCAGTTCGTACACAGCCTTTAGAAAAAGGGCTTAAGACCTCATTTGTTCTTAACTTCTAGCACAAAATTATGCAGATCTGGAGCAAGCTGCTCTTATGACATGATGACTTTGCTTAGAAGAATGATTTGGCATGGTTCAGGATTTGTAAGGACTTGGTCCTCTCCATGTTTCCGTCTGCTAAGTTGCATGACAAGGTTTTGACTAGAAGACAACTGTTCTGGTGTCTGTATACAGAGTAACAATTGTTAGGAATTGGCCCTAAGCAGTGTTAAGCAAGTATGTATTCTGAACGCTTGGTTTCCTTTTGTACTTTAATGCCATTAAAAGGTATGGTGGTAGTACAGAAAAATAGACATATAGTGATGGTTCTCCCTTCTTTCTCCTCCTTGCTCCCCCTGCCCTCCCCCAGCTTCATTGGTGTGGAAACTGTAGGTGACTAGAGCTGTCAGTACATATCCCAGACTGGATAACTTGAGCAGGTACTTCTCCCCTTCTCCCTCAAGCATCCGGAGACCTGACAGAGTTCCCTGGGTTTGTCAGTGCAGAGGGAACAGCATGGGATGCGCTCAGCCTGTTTGGCTGAAGCACATGTCGCACTCCCCCTCCACACGATGAAGCCTGGTGAATGTTAGCAGCATGTCTGATGGGAAAACAAATGAATTGACAAATGGTTCTGCATAACAAAGTGCGGATGCTGTATCTGAGGTGTAGTAGCTTGCTGATCAGGGCAACCTTGTCTGCCAGTGCAGCTCTGCTGCGCTGAGCACTGTGATGTGAGTGTGTCAGGGGGCCGGGGCAGAGTGTTCACTGTGCCCAAACGTGCGTGCTGCTCACTGTCGGAGTGTTGAAATGGCATTCATGGAGTGCTTCTGGGTAAGAAGATAAAAGTGGTATCTCCACTGAATCTGTCTGAGCTGTAGTGGCATGCTGGTGTGGCATTGCTACCCCAGCTGCAAAGAGCTGGATCCCCTTCAAAAATAAAAGAAATACCTTTATGGCTGCTGAAGGTGGAGATTTGGCTCTGATGAATCACAACTAGTGCTTTGCAGTGAAGGGAGACTTGTATGTGATATTTCTATTCCTAACAGTGCTGTGTGTGGGAAGAACTATGGATCTTGTCCAAAACGGCTTTAGGGGCTGAGCCAAGCTACTGTATAAGGGGAGAGTACAGGGTCCATGGTCATAAAGCTCAGGCATGTGTTAAGATAAATATCTTGTATACTTATTTATACATAAATATTTTTACATACAAAATTTGGTTTTGGATGGATGTACTTTCATATCACTTAAGGAAAAAAAGAAAATTGTGCTCATAAATCTGAATGAAACAACTAAAATGTGGGTATCAACTGTTCAGACTAATTCCTGGCCTTGCCTGTTCAGCCATGGTTTTGTTGGGACACCTGCAGCCTGCAAAGCAATTGTAGGACAAAAGCTGCTAGTGATGCAATGGCAATATCCTCCTGTTCTTGTTCATCCCACTTCAGGACGCACATTTGCTGGATCTAATAAGCAGAATGAACTGCTGATTTTAGCCTGAAAGTTGGGATTTGGTGAAACTAGAAGTTTCTGGTAATGTTTACAATTACAGCCTGTAAGGATGTCTTTGTAGAAGGTAACTCTTAAGTATGTGGTTTAGATGTGTAATAATTTCATCACTGAAATCAAAACGATCTTGCTGAGTTCAGGACTTCAGCCTGTGCTTTAAACTATTGTACTCAAATCAATTTTTTGGTGTTTTTCAAATAAGATTAGATTGTTTATGCTTCTCTTGCTTGAATTAAGTTTCCAGCCTATTTTGTTTTATTTTGAGGTATTTCCATTATTTCTTATACTTGACAGGTTCTATTTCTTTTTATCAGAAGAGAATCTAACTGTGTACCATATAATCTCCTTATCTTGATGTAGTAGATGCCTTACTGTGTAGACTGATAAATTGACTTTTGGGTAATTAAGTGGCTTTTTCCCCCCCTATTTATGCATTTAAAAAGCATGGGGTCTGGTATGTTCAGAAGTGCTGATCTCTATTTGCATCTTCTGTTAGTATTCAGTCATTTCAGTCTGAACAGAACTGGAGGGGAGGGAAATCACTCCTAAAAGCATTACCAAAATATCTCAAAACTTAAGCAAAGAGACTACTGCTTAACAGGAGTTAAAAGTGAGCATTTTTTATTTCAATGGTAATAGGTCACTTAAACAGCAGTTTAGTTAAGATATTAAATTTAATATCTTGTTCTTTAAATATCTGTTTTTTAATTGTCTGCCTTCTGTATACTGTTGCCTTGGCAACAAGATTTTTGTATGCTAAGAAGTTCTGATTTTTCAAATGTAAATCTAAAGAACACTATAGGTTTCTTAAACTAGCTTTAGAACTGCAATATCTGTAAACAATTAATGTTTTAGCTAATTAAGTGCAGGTATGTGGGTTTTCTTGTGTACTACAGCTGATTCTATCCTGTGGATAAGTACCCACATCTTGTGATTAACTGTAAGACTTGTTGGACATTAAAGGTAATGGATTAATTTTCATTAAAGGGGTCTCCTGCAATTTGAATCTCAAATTGAGAGAACTCAATTCAATGCTTTTTCTGTCTCTCCCTTTTTAAGGGAGGAATCATCACTGGCTTGAATAAAGTGGTGACTTGTTTGTGGTCATCAGCAGTGGAAAAAACCTACCCTGGCATTAAGTAACTTTGAAGTATGAATGTCTTCCGTGTGAAAGCTAACCTATTTACTACCATGTACCAGTGTCTGACTGTGTGGTGCTCCATCCATTGTTGAATCTGTGTACTTTAAATAAAACCCCACCTCTTATTTCTGTACCTTGATAGGCAATGTGCTGGTTTGTGTAATCTGGCAAAAGTATTGTACTGAATTTCAAGGTTAGTTTTATGCCGTCCTTATCCTATATGATTGATATCAAGAGCATGATGTGATTGAGTTATGCTGCAGCATGCAATCAGATACCATAAATAGTAGTATCTACATAAAGTCTTGGAAGTGATTGCTGGGCTGCTTCTGAAGTGCGCTTTGGCTTGGATATTGAAGCCATAGTTTGGACCATCACTTCTAAATGTCAATCTGTTTATTAGGCAGATAATACACTGGTTAACTAACTTATTTTCTTGTTTGGAAGACTGATTGAATTGTAAAGAAATATGTACTAACTAAAGCAAGTTTATATTTTGTTTGTAGCTTGCAAATGCTCTTTGCACCTCTTGTTCAGTCAGCGTACATGGTCCTTATCAAACAGGAAGTGCACTCTTACCAAATTATTTAGGACATTTGTCCTGCCTAGCAATTTTCATTTCCACCTTGTACAAGGAGAAAAAGGAAAAAAAAAAGGAAAAAAAACCAATGTAAATTAGACTTTCCCCAAACCTAGTGTTCTAATTAAGTTTAAGATAATGATGGGGGGGAGGAGGAGCTGTAAAGAATGTGAATTAATGAAAACTTCTGGATGAGCTGTGGCCACAAATAAACTTGCTGCAAAGAATGTCTGGCATCATTTAATTCAAAAGGCAAGGCATATTTTAGGAAATAATATCTGACTTTTATCTTGAGGCAGTATATTAACAAGCAATCATTGAAGTGAAACTGTTATTTAGCTATGATTTCATGACTTTGTGACGTTAACTTTTTGCTAGATGATGGAGTCTGCCCTTTTCATTTTCTCTAATGCCAAGGCAAACTTGTTGTTTTGATGTTTGGAATTTATCAAAATGCTTACAAATGGATTAATATGACATTTCAACTTTATGTCATAAGATCAGTAGAAGTAGGCTAGCATAATAAGGTTGTCTAATAATAAATTTATATTCAATAGTATTTTTGTTCTTGATGGCCCATATCTGCTGAGAATCATCTTCATGAACTGTCTTCAGCCTTGCAGGCTGCCTTAAAGTGTGAAGCATAAATCTGTTACACCTATGACCTAAACCTATTTCTTTAGTCCCAAGTGTGCCTTACAATTCTAGGAGCATCCTCTCTTTAGACTATCTAGCGTCACAGTAAGCACATATGTTCCTGAAAAAAATAGCAACTGGGAAAACAGAATCTTCTATACAGTACTTTTGTTTTTATGTTGGTTTTTCCACCCACAATAATTAGGTTAATTCAATTAGGCTTTGTGTGATCTTTCTCCTTTTATCTCAAGTGTAATGTTTTGCTGAACACTAGAGGGAAATAACTAAGGATTGGCAATGTGCACTTGCAAAATATTAAATTCTTCAGCTGAATGCTAGCTGCTGCCTCAGAAGGATTTCTGGTTGTTGTGGAAATCAAGTTGTGTGGATTTAAACAATGATAACTTCATAACCTTGCAACTCTGGAAAAGTCTCACTGGTTACTGCTGGTCTCCAGCTTCACTGAAATGTGAGTGTGCTGTGAACATCCTGTGAATCTGCAGAGGACTTGCTGCTTGGATGTGATTCTTTCCCCATGGGTTCCTGCACCCAACAGATGGGTGAAGAACACTTCTACTCTGTGAAGAAACTTTCTGGTCTGCTTCCCAATCCATCTTGGACTTGCTAAATTTATGTTAATGCAGTCATACTTTTTCCTTCCTCTTTGTGATGCTGACAGCTGGTGACAGCAATAATGGCAGTAGTCTTGGAAGATGCCCTGTCCTCTGGAATGACTGCTGGGTTCCTTGTTCGTTTTTCATAGCTGTAAAGATTATCAGTAGTGCAGAAAAGAGCTACGGGTTGAGGCCTGGTAATACTGCACCAAAATATGCTGCTTGCTCAGCATCTGCATGCTGGCTTGATCAGAGCTGTGCAATGTGAATGTAACCTGAGGCTGCTTCTGTTGAGGTAGGCTCCTGCACTTCCATACTCTGAAAGTAATCAGGAGAGAATCTGGTTCATTAGAGATAATGAAAGGAAACACTGAGTACTAATTGATGTAATGTCCTACAGTAGAAGTTGCTAAACTTCCCCTACCCCCTTGGGGGGCGGGGGGGGGGAGAAAACTATTTGTTTGAATATAACCAGATGGGTAAACATGATGGCCCTTAAGCAGTCTTCTGCCTTCCTGCTGAGCTATCACACATGATCTTGTCTAGAATTGTGGTCCTATGGGTTTCTACCAGGTGTCCTGTTAAACAGAGAAATGAGTCCACAAAAAGAGTGTGAGGTTATGATTTGCATGGTAGTGTAGAAAATTAATTTATCATGATGATTGCCATTTGGCTGATGGTTAAACAGAGGCATAGATAATACTAATGCATTCTTCTTGCAAGACTGAGAAGTCAAACCCCATGCAGCTGAGACAGATCCCTTTTCATCAAGATTTCTTTCAAGGCTCATGTGACTTCCTCCAGATAATAAATGAGCAACTGAGAATGGAATACCAAAGCCAGTTCTATTCTTTAAACTCTTAATACAAACTCCCTCAGGATACTTTGGGGAAAAATCACTACAGTAGATTCCCCCCCCCTCCTTAGAAACTGGCTCAAAAAAAAAAAAATCCCCTGACTGACTCAGACTTATGTAAAATATTCTGTTGGAAAGTTCTTAGTGATGTGATATGTCAGGATTTCAATCATCTGTCGTGGGAAAGAAGAGAAGGTACAGTGCATAGACACATGACTACTGCAGTCAAACTACTAATTCATATTCAAAACATAAGCACTCACCAGGAAGAGTTTAAAGCTTCTGCAAATCTAGAATAGTTTTAAAAGCTCCAGAGCTTAAGTTTTATGAAAGTACTGTATTTTTGTGGTTAGGCTTTTTAAAACAATTATTTCTGCTTAATTGATATTAACAGTATCTTTCATCTCTTGTAGCTGTTGTAATTTGAAAAATACTTCTGAGTTTTAAACTATTCACTTCCTGAAATTGTTTTGCAAATTATTACATAAGTTATAATAATGAAAGGAGATGTTTTTGAAGTATGAATCTGTATAAACACTGAAATCCCAACTTTATTATGAAAGATGAGCCTAATGCTCCTTGTTCTAAAATGTTATACCCTCTAGAATCCTAAACAGATAAGGCTATACGTCAATCAAACTACAGAGATATGATATTTAAAACTCATGCTTTGTCTTTCATGAGTACCTTTTCTTACAGCTGGCAGAAACAAAGATTCTTCATTCTATCTGAAACTGAAATAACTTTTGCAATAACAAATGTTCTTAAGTAAGAAAAGTAAAGCTCACCAAGAATTGCAGCTGTGGAAAGGTGAGCCCAGCTTCAGCTAAGCTTGGGATGACTTGCCAGTACATGCCATAACAGGGACTGATGGGGAACCTTCTACTCAATATAGGTCTACAGAAAATCCCTGAAAACCTTCAGGTTCTAAGTGTATTTAAAAAAAAAACAAACAAAAAACCAAACAAAAAAACCCAGCCTCTGCTTTCCAGACTGTGAGAGAGACTAATTGAGTTTCCTGGCCATAGCAGCATGATATACTGCAGTTCTGACTTTGCAGCGTTGATTAACTACTGTTAATCTACTTGTAAGGGAGCAAGATGAATCTGTGTTATATTTCAAATGTGAATGTCCGTTCTCTGATCAAATCCAGCTTTACCTCATGTTCACACTCTGACTGAGCAGGCTTTCCTCTGACTTCAGAGGATGCTTCAGCAGGTGTACCTACCTCCAGGGTGCATGTGCCACTGCTGTGTACCCCCAGAGTTTGACTTACAGCTCCATCATATGGACTTGAGGGTCCTGTCAGAACTTGATGCAACTTGCTGAAGTTAATGCTTATGAGTAAAGTTACGACTTCAGCACAGGCTGCTCTTGCATAGTGTGGCTACCAGCAGCCACACTGTGCCCAACTGTAGGCTGGGCACTTGGCATGTTAGCCCTAGTCACTAGACAGTGTCCCAAAAATAGCATGATGGTAGCTGTTGGCATTTCTGGAAATGGAACACCATGTGAACAATATTGTATCGTAAAAGAAAGTACTGTACCCGAGTGATTGAAAGTAGTGGGTGGTTGGGGATTCTAGTAGAGAAGGGAAAGGCTTGCTTGTTTGTTGCAAAATGCTCTGGCTGCAGTTCCTTGCCAGAGCACTGTTAATAAAGGAGAGATGAAGACTTAAAATAGACAAATTTATTCCCTGTATATAACACATGAATGTGTGGTGGATAGTGCTATTGTTGGAGTGCTGTATTAGTTTAAAAAAGTTCTGAAGCTATAACTGCTAAATAGTACTAGAATGAGTGTATCCGATGTGCTTCTACCTAGATAAGTAGAAAATTTGTGAAGAGAAAGGTATAGTATGTTAAAAATCTAAATTAATTGACAGTGACTGGATGGGAAGGAATATGTAGTACTCTCCTGTGTCTCAGGTATGTATGGTATATACACACGCTCACTGGGGAAGAAAAAGAAAAGTTTAATTTCACTTTCAGATTCTTTATTAAATATTTTCATGTAATTCAATTAGAATGCTGCTGGCAGCAGTTTACAGAACACTTGTCAAAGTAAAGAGCAACTTGGCATGTTTTTGTTTTCAGAACTTCAAGTGCCAAATCATTTAAATCGAATCAGATCCTAAAACTGGCACTGAAATTAAACCTGCTTTTTTTTTTTGCATAAGAGTTTACCTGTGTAGGAACTGACTTCACAGGCATTTCATGCAGATATGAGTGTGGCTGGAATAAGGATATCTCTTTACAGGGTTGTTGTGAACCAGAAATTGCATTGACTTACCTTCAGTGCATATGCAGCTTATTTAATGAAGGGGTGAACAAAGTACATAAGCCTGAATACACTGAAAGGCAACAAAAGCTGTGAGTTTTCTAGGTATAATTATGCATGGGATTTGATCTGTTCCTTCCTCCCTGCCCTGATGGGAAGTTTATCCACTTCTTGCTGTTCATAAGAACTTAAGAAAGCTAAATTCAGCTGTTTCTTCAATGCATGTATTTGTTCAAAGATAGCCTACTCAAGCATGAACCAAGAGACTTCAGAGTCAATTGTCAAAATCAGTAGAAAATGCAGGTGTGTGAAGTGTAATTGTTTTTACATAAAAACCATGCTTGATGTTTAATAATGAACCAGCTCTAGTTTATATAATAAAGAGTTTTGTATTTGACATTTGCATTCGTATTTGAATGCTGAGTTTCTGTCTCAGTTCAGGAAAGCTTACCACCAGTGCTATAGGATCACTCCTAAAATATAGCACCGGTACTCGAGTAATGCTTATGAGTTAATTTTGAGTTGTTTCATAGCACATGGTATATCCTACATGTGGTCTTGCCTGTGATGCTTGGAGTAGGGTTCCAAACTCCAGTGGTCTGTGAAATGAATATATTTTTACTGACTCCACTGATCAGCATATTTGTTTAAGATTTTTCCCCAGAAGGAATAAAATCCAGTGATTTGTGATTTAATGTAATCCTGTTATATTCAGGTATATGTTTCAAAGTAATAATTACAGTAGGCTCTTGGTTAAAAGAGCTTAATTTCCTTATTTTAGGAGAAAATTTATGTCTTATTTTTAATATCCATTGCTTTCTTTCATAGGAATGCATCTTAGAGTTGATGTTTTGGTGTTTTGAAGAGTAAAGAGGTCATATATTAGTTTAAACATAACTAATTGATGTGTCTAAGATACTTAGAAAAAAAATCCCCCCCCAAAACAACAACAACGTAAACCAGTACAGAATAGAGAGTTTATCTTCCTTTAGTTGAGGTCATGTTTACCTGTGTCCATTAATACATTTTGCATTCTAGAGCATCAATTTCCTGATAGAGCAACTGGACCATGCTTCTTTGCTTAACAGAAGTTATTCTGAGATATAGCTTTATAATGTCCTTGAATTACCTCAGTATATGCTTTTATCAAAAACATGATACAGCTGTAACGAAATCATAGTTCAAAGGAAAATTTGCAATAGTAACACAGAGCAGAGTACCAGTTCAGCTTGTCTTTTTCCTCCTTTGTCTAACCTTAACAACCCAAAGTGCCAGTGGAGTTGAAGGAGGGAGTGCTTACACAAGATGCAAGTTGCCCTTTGTCAATACTGTGTTTATTCATGAGAATATTATTCATATATGAAGTTATTAATCATAACTTCTTTGTTAACCACAGAAAAACTAATTTATGTTAAAAGTTCTCTATCCTCTTGGAGTAGGAGACTGCATTATAAATGCTTCCTGAATTTGACTGTACTTTATTTACAAAAAAAATGTGCCTGTGCATAAAAACAGACAAAGCTGAAAGCCATAGCCCAGGAGTGTACCTTGCAGATGCATGTGCTTCTGTGTTCTTCCCACACTCTGGATTCTGCATGCCAGTCAGTGCAGCAACCAAGACTAGGAAGAGTCTTACATATAGACATATAATCCTGATGTGTGCTATGCTGAAATAGAGACTGAGGCATGTGAGAAAAGATCCAAAGCTTTTTAGCAGTGTTCTCCCTCTGGATGCTGCCTCTTTTTAGCAGCGTTTCCTTCTTGCATCCCTCTGGATGTAAGCTTCTGTACTGAGAATAATATGCTATGGACAGAATGTGTGATGGTAACAGCAGTCAGATGGCGTGGGGATCTATGGTTTGCTTCCCAGGTTGGCTCTTGTCTGCTACTGGGGATTGGGCAAGTCCTGCGGTCTGTTCTCCCTCTCTATGAAATAGAAAAAATAGCACTTGGGATAGTGTTTTGGGAACGTGTATGTATGTTTTGATGGCTTTTTTTCCCCACCAGTACCTCTCAACATCAGAGGTGCATTAACAGTTCTATTGCATTTTGTAGTACAATACAATAACTAGCTGGCTAGTAAACTGTAGAGGAGACAAGGTGTGCTGAAACATGGAAAAGGTAGCATAGAAAATGAACTCCTTTCTTTCAGCAAGGCAAACCATTATCCTGGTGAGATTTTTGTGGGTTTTTCTTTTTTTCTTTTTGAAGCCCTGTTATTGAAATAATCTGGCTATACTGAATCCCTGCTTTTTGTGAAGAACAAGAAGGAAGAATCTCACCCTTGTTAAAACTAGTAGAGCTGAAAAATAAGGATCAGCCACTGTGTTATTGTGCCTTCTGTCCATAGATAAAGCTCTGCACTCCGGGGCTTCTCTTACTTCAATATTTAGGATTAGAGGTGGAGGTACCACATTCTTAAGTTAGCCTTGCACAATTTTTGTAATGCTTTCAGTGGTAAAGTGACATGTTGACTTGCGAATGCAGCCTTTAAAAATACTCTGGCAAATGTTAGTAGTGGTAACCCCTTTTGGGGGAGGAAGGGGGATTGGGCTGAAAGAAGCAATCTCAGCTGAAGAACAAATGAGCGGTTCTGCAGAAGCCTCCATCCTGTCTAGTTCTACACAGAAGTGTCCTGGACCTCTTCATCAGGCAACATAGTCATGATTTTAACAACGTTATATGAAGGAGTAGAGTAACGGTTGTGGAATCCGTAGTTCACAGGAACAAAAAAGTAAACACTTTCCAAGAATAGAAGTGGATTTTATGCAGCTGACCAAAAAAGCTGGAAAAGTGTTGAAAAATTCCAAAGTACATGTGTAAGATGTGGTATTGTAGCATCATGGATTGCTCTGTAACACACAAAGAATACACGCACTTCTAGGGTCCTGAATCTGACCCCTCAGAAAAAGAAGGGGAGAAATTGTGCAGATGGTACTGCAGCAATGGCTGTTAGCCTAAACTGTCTCAACGTTAAACAGAGGAGTATGGAGCTGTAATTTAATTGTATAAAAATTTGAAGAACATAAACCACCTTGGTTTAAAGAAGTCTTTGTAAATGAATATTTTATTTGCAGAACATCTCCTGCTGTCAAGTTTCACAGCAGATTATGATACTAATCTTACTTAAATGGTTATATAACTCATTAGTGGTAGGTGTTATCAACTCACTGTAGCCCTGCAAGAGTTCAGTATTCAAGTAATGCATCGTTTGTGGAGAAGGCTGCATGGTAAAGGGTGTGGATTAAAATTTTGGTCATTTTCCTGTGTGTTTCTTTGTAAGTATGAAGTCTTCTCTGTATTGCTAAATGCATTGTCTAACTATATTTTTCTGACTATAGTTACATATAATGTGGAAATCCTGAATAAAAAAGATTCTAAGCCCCAGTCCTATAATTCCTATGCCAGAAGGTGGCCAGCTACTTGAAAAGACACTTTATTATCCTAGAACTAGCTATACCAATTAGATAAACTGCTGTCTAGTAGTGAGAGAAGTTTAAAAAAAGGCAAAAATCATGTGAATAACTGCATAGCATGGAAAACTGGATCCCCATTGCTTCACAAGACAGTTCTTACCAGAATAAATGAATACCCTTCTGGTAGCAATTTTCCAGTGGTATAAAAAAATGGAAATGAAAGTTTTGCGGAGTGAAAATACTCTATAGAAAATGGTAAACTACTGAGCTGCTTCATTTTAGAAATAAACAATGTAGGTTGCTTGTGGTTGGCCTCTTGAGGAATAACTGGCCTTCTTGAGATCATAAAGGGCTGATACTTCATAAATGCTGCTTCAGTAAGTGACATTATATTTATCTTAATTGAAGCTTGGAAGTAATTTGATTAGAGGATAAGGCTTTTTAAGACTTATGTTTACTGTTACATTCTCCTGTTGAGATTTGTGGAGTAAATGTTAAAATGTCAGCATGCTGTGAGTGAAGCTTTTTGAGCCCATTCCTTTAAGGCAAAAGTTCTGAGACTCTTGGACTGTCAGATGCTTTATATGTGTTTAAAGCCTTAGGGAGTGTTTTGGGGAATGTACAGGAGCTTTTGACCTGCCTATATTGCAGCTTTTGAATATATTCAAACTGAGCATGAGACTTGACCAACTATTAGACAGTTTTAATGGTCAGTGTTACAATGAGGTAGCAAACCCTGCCAAGCTACCTTTTTAAAAGTAAATTAAAAAACCCACCAAAAAACCTTTAATTGAGAGCTGTTGGAAGTGATAATCTTAAGCTTCTTGTGTACTTGCCCGTTCTCTGATGGAAGGTATTGAAGGCAGATCCAAATACTTCAGGTTAAATTCTGCTCCTGCATCCATAAGGATTGACTGGAATGTAGTAGGACTCTGTGTTGGTAAGAAAAGGGGAATCACTCTGTTTTGTATAGCAGAGTTGAATTTTTGTTGTTGTCCCCTTTTTAATCAGAATTTCATTCAAATTATTGTCATTTTGTACCACAATTTAAAACAATTAGCTGTATGCTAAACCCATGTAGCCTGACTTCTGGTGGTGATGACTTCTGACTTCAGGAGATGTGGAGCCCTCTCCTACCCACAGGCCTACGTGAGTGCAGTTCAGATTTTGATTGATGACCAGATATGGCCTGTATTGTCTGGAGGCGGTGTAGTCATAAAGGTTATTAGTGTAGGGAGGGTGAATTTCCCAGTCTTGGGTCTGCTTTTTACAAATTTGTGTTTTTCCAGCTACATTATCTACCTATCTGCATTCCCTTATAAGATATGTACTCTAGCATAGCAGTATAAGCAGTTCAATTTTAATAGCTCTGGCTGGAAGAAGTTAAGAAGAAAAGATATGGAAAAATCTATTCATCTTTAGAAAGGTTTCTTTTAAGTGCTTTTCCATAACAAGTTGTTTAAATATTTAATGCAATGTAAACATAAACAGGTATTCTTTTACAAGGAATACCTCCATTAAATATCTATTCAAAGCAGATGCATTTATTTATAACAGGACAGGAGGACTGAAGGTGCTTATCTAAGGAAGAGAAAATCTAATCTATAAAATGGTCGGATGATAGATATGTAAGTTTCTAGCTTGCAAGCTCTTTCTGAAGCACTAATGGGATTGTAGACCTCAAGCTTTGCAGCAGAGTATTTTAAACTTCAAACTCAATGGGGCACATATAAGTTAGTGTACATACACAGGAGTATATTTGCATTGTGACTCTCAATCTTGCATATGTATGTGCATAATTGAATCTTATGAGGAATGTAATTTACAACTTAGTGAAATTCTCTAGGCTATAAATTTTAGTAAGCGGCTGCTTTTTCAAGGTTCATGTCCTGTATGTCTTTCTGTAAACCTGCTTTCTCAAATGCTCCTTTCCCTGAACCTCTCTGACTCATGGGAGACTAATGGGGGGATCCCTTCTGATTTACCATCTGTGCTGTAAATTCTTCTCACAAATCCCTGCTTACTCCCTCTCTTTAATGCTACCTATAATGCGCTTCTATATGTGGTAGCTTGTTGCCATGTTGCTGCTTGCCCTGAGTGATGGCACTTGTTCTCAGGCTGGCTGGTGGTGATGGCCTTTTCACTTGCATTTCATTGCTAGATTACATATTTTTGGTTTGAAGCACGTGGTCTCATGCCTCCATGAGACTCTTAACCACAGTTACAGGGTTATGTCTCTCCGCTTCTGACTTTTGCATAGGCAGTACTGGATCTCAGAGGTAGGATCAACAGGAGGAGAGTAAGATGCTGTTAAAGAGAATTATTAAACTGTGAAAGCTCCAAAGACTGCTTATGTCCTAAGCCTCTGTACAACTTTGCTTTGAATTAGTTTGGCAAAAGCCCTTTCTGGTCTATAAAATCTGTGAAACAGGTAGTTTTCCCTGTGTTTCCCTCTAGACTATGATCCCAGCTGGAATATATCTGTCTCTTCAGAGTCTGGTGTTGGGCTCTAAGTGCCATGGGATGTGTTGCAGTTGGCTTTTCTTTCAGAAAGTGCTTTATATCACTGTAGCCTGTTACTCCCTTTGAATCAGTTATAATCACAAGTGAGATCTATGCGGAGCAGTCAGTTGTGATAGTGTGTACAAGTGGCTGAAACTTGTCATGGCTCATATATGGGATTCTTCCTGTCAAAGCTGTTTTGTACCCCCTCCCTCCCAATTACCCATTACTGCACCTCTGGAGTCTAATCTCAGCCAGAGAAAACAACTGAAAGAATGGTGAAATAAAGTTCTCTACTGCAGTTAATGCTTTTATATCCACTAACTGTATAGCTGGCCTACTCGTTGATGTGAAGGAAAATGTGATGAGGAAATGAATGGTGAGTCTCTGCAGTCATTCAGCACAGCAGAGATGGCAATGGGCTTTGTAAGCTCCTTGCTTACTCCTCCCAACCCCACCCCTTGCCCAAATTACACTGCCTCTAATAAAATGTACCCTTCTCAGTCTTGTGGTGTTTTTCTTTCCTATTAAGCTTGATTTCACACCTATTTATGACCCTTTCCCTGCTGCCTCCCCTGCCCTGGAATGAGTGGGAGTGTAGTGTTGCTTTCTGTAAAGTACAAATGGGATTGATGTCAAGTAAAATCCTGATAATGGGAAGGAGCTTTTAAAATAGATTTTTTTCTTTAACTTCTGTGCTTCAGAGATTTGTTTTAGTACTTGAAACATCTCAGAAAAAATGTGTTTCTGCTTTTTAACCCAGAACTGAACTAAATTTATAATATGTTCATAGTACCTCTTAATGTTAGGATTTCATCAAAGCAATTCATAGATGATAATACCTAATGTATGATTCATTTTAATAAATTTAAGCTGAGAATCCACAATACAGTGAATATTCTAATTGGATGTTGCCAAATAGATGGATTCAGTGGCACTAGCAGGGCTGCCGGTATGGTCAGCCTCATTCTTGCTGCGTTTGTTCTTTAGCTTTACATTTCATTCTTATAGAAGTTATGTAATTGTAATATAATTGTAAACAAATCCAGGCATTTAAGAGCTTGAAAACAATCTACTGAATCAAAGCACGGTAACTGAGACCTGGTGTGTGTGTAAATCATTGCATCACTGTTCCTATTGAGGTAGTTTTGCTTAATTTAGGTTTTGTGAGAAATGTTCTACTGTTCATAACTAATTACTTATCAATGGGAGCTATGTAAAATAAAGACTGTGCCCTCAAGTCTATACCACTGACAATGAGGGTCATTATCAAGATGACACATCAATGATGAATATGATGTTGTTGGCAGCACACATTGTCCTTGCAGAATGACAGAAAATTCAGTTTCTCCTGTATGTTTTGCATGAGTTCAGAAGTACCCGTTTCTTTTAAAAACTGAATTTTTTTTCTCTTGTAAAATAATCACCTTGCTTACTTTGGGCTGTGGTGAGTATCTACTCATTAGCACTGAACACAATCACTAGACTGTAGTGGTCAGAAAAGAGTAGGATGCAAAAGGAACCATAAAAAGCAAAAAATAAATTCTGCATATTTATAAATACTTAAATACCTCTTGAGCAAAATATCTAAATGCAATATACAGCACATACCTATGATATTGCTTTTAGCTAGATCAAGAGATAAATTTTAATTCTGTTTGCCATGTCGTTACTAGCATTGAGAAGGAGAAAGTGAGTCTTGGCTTCAAGCTGTTAGTCTGAAGGAAAGCATGAAAACCTTTAGTCAATAATTATCCATCATTAACCACCACACCTCGAGTGGGGGTTTCGTGTTGCAGCATTATGTCTCTGTTGAAACACTAGTAATTCTCCAGCTTTGTTGTTTATTCATAACATCTTGCTGAGGCTGGGGGACCAAATTTTGGTTTTTACTTGGTGGTCAGTTAATGAAATCCACCTGAGAACTGCTAGCCAGGACAATGAATACTCAGCCTTGTGTTAAACTCCATCTGTCTCTTTTTTCAGTCCAGCATAGCAAGAGGGTAGTTCTGTCCAGTTAACAGCAGAGCTGGGGCTCTGCTGTCTCTAGTAGAAGGTAGTCACGCCCTCCTTGTTCTCTTCAGAGCATCCACATTCATCCTGGCTGTTGTGCACCCACCTCTTGAGCACCTGTGCCTCAGGGGCAGGAAAGGCATTGCTCCCACCTTCTGGGGCTCAGGACTGTGTGCAGACCCACTGGCAGGGGAGTGGGCTGCTGGGCCCATCCCTGGTGACTCTGCCTGGCTTTCCCCAGGAGTAGGGCTAGCTGATCTCCCAGATCCTGAATAAGATCCACTTGCCTCATTATGTTCAGATAACTTATGCATTTTCATTGCATGATGTTAACATTTATGAAGCACTTTCTATTCAGAAGTTAAGGCAACATGGAACACCTTCAGGAGCTACTGTGCTATTACTACCTTACCTTATAGATGAGAAAGTAAATTGCGTGGCCTTTGGCAAGTCAAAGTCTCTAAGGGAACCAGAAATATAACATGGATCCATTAAAGGGTCCTTTTACCTACTCAATAATACCTTTGCTTTAGACATAATAGCAAGAATATTGGAAACATAATACTGGTAAGAACTGGAACCATTAAAAAGTAATGCAAATACAAACCATTTTTCTGGTGCAATTATCATAGAAGCAACTGCAAGAAAGCACTGTGCAGTGAGTTCCTTTCTATTAGTAAATTAATGCCTCAACCATGCCATCTGACTGACTGCCAACTGAATTTTGCTTGATGTTGAATGAGCCTGAGGCAGAGATAGTAGGTCCTGTGCCAGTGGTGAAGCCAGCTTGGTTCTGTAACTGTATGTTTTTCATTTTGCTTCAGTGGTTTGGTCCAAAATAGTCTGCCTGTGGCACTGGACCTAGAAATGAAATGTTGAGTATGATCCCACCTACGTGGAGTGCGAACTGGATTTGCAGTATTTGTGTTGCTAGGCTTTGACAGGTTCATGTAGAAGAACAAAACAAGTTTGATCATCAGAGAGAGAAAGCATCTCTTGTCTTTCTCAGTCAGGGATGAGGACCCAAACTACAGCAAAGAAATGAAAGGATAATTGGTTTGAAAGAAATTTTCATTATTAAAACTACATTTTTTGGCCTGTTGGATCAGTGTTTGGTCACTTGCAGCTCTGAGGTAGATATTATAAAGAGGAACATACTTTACAGAGGGACTGTACCTGAAACATGACCTGTTTTCTCAAAAAGCATTGGAGATCACCCACTACTACTTTCAAAACTGGCCTCTTTCACATATACTATTGCAGCAGGCATGGGACATCAGCAGTCTAAAAATAAGCCACTCCAGTGAGAAATACTAGATGTGTCTTCCCATTAATTACTCTGTAATCGTATTATGTTAGGAAAGTAGAGCTTTATTGCAGTGTTTTACAGTGCCTATAGTTGTGTTAGTGAGCATGGAAGTAAAAGACTTCTTACAGTGCGGTGCTTCCGTGGGTTTGCATTAGTATAGCCTTGCCTTTGTTGTTAAAGTATTGCCCAGGATCTACAGCCTGCATTAAGCTTTAGGAAGTGCTGTAGATCAAGAATCACTTGTTAGCTGTGTTGCTTTTCAGCTTTCACAGTGTTCTTCCAGTTGCTGTTAATGACCTTTATAAAAGCTACAGCTGAAATCCTTACCAAGAACTTGAGGAGGCACCAAAACATGCAATATTATGGTACTTCTCTGATTATCTTGCAAAGACTTCTGTCATTTTGTAAATTTTCCTTCAAGCTCTTGATATGGCCTGAGTTTCCAAATCAAGATGTGGGAATAAACACAGCTTGAGGCTAGTGAGCTTACTTGAGAAAAATGACACAGCTGCCCCTGTGTGTGTGTTAGACCGGGGTGCTTGTAGGTGTCTCAGCTCTCGGGCATTGTGGATTGTTCTAGTGAGTGTTTCAGGGTGGTTGGTCTTCCCTTGCTGGACGTGAGAGTAGCAAGTTGTGAATTGCTTTGTTGGGCATGTGGACACACAAGAGGTGGCTTTGCTGACCCTCTGTCTCCAAAACCCTGCTTGCCAGCATTCTCACCCAAAGTGTATTGAAATCTCTCAGCTGATTTTCAGTGGGATCAAAACGGAATTGCAGGTGATATGGACCCTCAGAAGGCAGTATGTAACATAAGTAAAGGCAGTAGGCTGCCAATTTGCTAAATGTCAGGCAGTTTGAAACCCCTTTATTTGGGTATAGGACATCCAAGTCACAAGACCTGTGACATTAATATAGCAAAATGGAGATTGATAGATTGATGTTGGCATGCCTTTCAGCCACCAGCTGCCTCATAATGACTTGCCCAGCTGTGATACAAGTAGGAATAATTTCTAGGTTTTATCTTTAATTTGAGAGTGCTTATTTATGTTTTGGTAGTATTTTATTTAATAGTTTGTTGAATTGTTTTTAGCATTCCTAAAGACGTGTAAATAGCTTTTCGGACCAAAGAGAAGCTGGGTGATATGTCCGAGAGATATCTTAAAAAAAAAAAAAAAAAAAAAAAAAAATTGACCACTGGTCAATGGCAGCAGGTACCAGATCAAGGGTGAAAGAACACAAGACTCCACAGACTGTTCCCTTTCTTTTAACCCTGTGAAAGTCCTGTAGTGGGTCAGTGCTAGAGACAGATGTGACTGGTGATGAACTGAGGTCAGAGAAGTAGATGGCATGCCGCTTTCCTCTATTTCCATTACTATCTCTGTACATTGTGCATGTTAGAATACAGTGCTGTCACCAGCGTGCTGGTGCTATCCTGTAGTTATTGCAGCCAGAAACACTAGCAAGCCCTACTGGTACCCACTCCACCTGAGTGGGAGCTGAGCCATCTGTTCTAGAGTCTAATCACTTCTTTCTCCAAGCTTTGTGCTCTTATATACAAGCTTTGTGCTCTTATAGCTAAACTGTTATTAGGTGGGAAATCAGCGCAGCATGAACATAATATAGCAATAACTTTCACAGCTTCTAGTTCTGTGATCCCTGTGTCCCTACTCCTGCTCGCTGCCTTTTGAGGTGTCTTAAAACTTCAGAGGTATTTAGGCAAAAGTGGCTGTTGCTGCTCAGATGATAAGTGACCAAGAAAGGGGGATGGGTAGAGCTTGGAGAAGGGTTGGCATTGCATCTGTTGTTACCAGGGAAGGGAGAGGTGCTTCTCTCTTAGCTGCTATTTCACAGTCCCCAGTTCCCCAGCAGTAGTAGCCAGGAGCAAGCCTGATTTTTGTGTATTCCAGTGTCCTGGGAAGTACAGCAGAGCAGAGGGTGTTTTTGTTGATGGGGGCAAACGTTTAGTTGCCAATGGTTGTAGCTTGCCATGCCTGGCAGTGTGGGTTTTTTCTACTGCTTGGCCTTAAGCTTTTCCCAGTTAAAGAAATGAGCCAGAAAGAGTTCTCAGTGTGTGGGGAAATTTTGGTCATCCATAGGGATAAAGAATTAACTTTTGTGGTTTAGTTCATAACTTCTGTTTCCTCTGGATTGATTCTGGGGAAAATTCTTCTCATTTCCCATCTCCCTTTTGGAAACATTCTCCCCCACCCCCTGTGTTTAATCTGCATTAGGGCTTATTCCCAGGTAAGTGTTAAGAATACATGTGTGTGCTTTTCTTAGTCTTTTTTGTTAGTTTTTCCATGGCATGTTTTTTTTTAAAGCTAATAGGTGAACTTGACTCTGAAAAATAAAAACCCTTAAAATTCAATGTGTTTCAGATTATCCTTGGCTCTGCTGCTGCTCTAGTGCTGTTCTTATTCTTTATTCCCATCAGAAGCAGAACTTGGTGAAGTCCGCTTCCAATTTGTGCTCTTTCAGAGAATGGACCTACTCTTTCTGGCAACTTTAAATAACTCTGTTCAGTCTCCGTATTGGCTTGACTGTCTTCTATAGCAGTGTCATCGTTTCTGTAATATCCTTTTTTAATAGTAGAATGACTGGAACAGGACAGAGCAACCTTTCAGAAGGCTAGAATGAGTCTGAGATGTGTGAATTGAAGCACCATAGAACCTGGTTTGGTTTGGGATTTTTTCAGCTTTTTATCTTAGTACTCTGTCAGGAGATGGTGAGTAGCTGGGTCTGGATAGATTCTAAGATAAGTAATCTTCTGCTTTGAGGATGGGGAATATGGGAAAAAGATGAGTAGGAAATAAAGAAAAAATCCACTGCATCCTGGTTTTTTTTGTTTTCTATTTGTCAACAGCTGATTAAAAATCTGTTAACTCATCATGTTTCCCATCTAAGTTGAAAATACATCTTTATGTTAAAAAGTCAGATTCAGGATGTTTTACTGTGTTTTAAGTTGGAGCAGGTGGAATTTAAAAGGAACCTTTTTCCAATTAGGCAGTTGAAGCTGGAAATACCTGTGCAGGTCTGCTTATTTGAATGCTTGCTTTTCTGCCTTCTTTCTGAACTGCTATATCAAATATCATCTCCCCTTTAAAAATAGGAACAAAAAAATCTAGTTTTCTAGCTTTTTATCAACTTCTCATAGGTAGGTACCTTTTCTTAGGGAACTAGAGGGTCATATTGGTAAATAATTCAGTTCAGTTTATAGTCTGAGCTTCTTAAGCAGTGTGACAACAAAGTTAAACACATTAAAACCTCCAAGAAATAAAACACTGAAGATAACTGCACAGATAAACAGCATTAAATCATGGGTATGTGGTTAGGTTTTTTTCTCAAATAAAAATGTGTTCAGTTCTCTTAAAACACGTGTAGACTTGAGCAACCCTCTGGTTTCTCAAGGGGGTGACACAAGTTTCAAGAAGCAGAGTCCAAGGTACAGCCATGACCCTACTCTGATGCCCTAGAAAACAAATTCATTAGAGGGTGCTGCACATTCAGCCTAAGGGATCTTGGTTGGCTCACTTGTACTTTTACAATTCAAGAGCACTATAAGTGCCTGGCCTCCAGTTGACTCAACAGTGTGAGTGAAGAAATTTACTGGAAAGCCAAAAAATGAATTATCAGGGATTCTTTCACATCTGTCCAGAATTAATTTTTTAATGGAAGTAGCATGTGTTTCCTCCAGCATGTAGAAATCTGGATGGTAGATGAGGTCTCCTTGTCCTGCACTTGATTTGGGGAGGGTACTGCTGCTGCACAGGAAGAAAAGTAAACCTCTTTAGCATAAGAAGCAGACAGTGTGTCGTGGTTTAACTTCAGTCGGCAACTAAGCACCACGCAGCCGCTCGCTCACTCCCCCCCACCCGGTGGGATGGGGGAGAGAATTGGAAGAGCACAAGTGAGAAAAACTTGTGGGTTGAGATAAAAACAGTTTAATAATTGAAATAAAATGATGATAATAATAATAATACACAAAGCAAGTGATGCACAGTGCAATTGCTCACCACCCGCCGACCGATGCCCAGCCAGTCCCCGAGCAGCGGCCCCCCCGGTCAGCTTTCCCCAGTTTATGTACTGAGCATGACGTCACATGGTATGGAATGTCCCTTTGGCCAGTTTGGCTGTGCCCCCTCCCAGCTTCTTGTGCACCTTCAGCCTTCTCAGTCGGTAGAACATGGGAAGCTGAAAAGTCCTTGGCTAGTGTAAGCATTACCTAGCAACAACTAAAACATCGGTGCATTATCAACTTTGTTCTCATCCTAAATCCAAAACACTGTACCAGCTACTAGAAAAGAAATTAACTCTATCCCTGCCGAAACCAGGACAATATCCACCCCTTATTCTATACCATCTGCGTCATGCTCAAGTCTCATATTTTCCAGTACATTTTCATTAATCACCACCCCTTTATATATATATACACACACACAGAGATATCATTCCCTTCGTCTGTGGGCCATCCCTCTAAAAAGTTCGGTGAGTTCATTTAGTCCATGACTTCGGGCTCCATCTGTCATAATAATCTTTCAGGGCAGGAAAAATGGAGATGGTATGTGGTGTTGGATTGTTCCATGTTGAAGTCAGTTCTGGTACCATCATCACTGTGCTTTGCTTGGTTTCACTGAAGCTATTCTTCATTAGTCTGGGTGATTCTTATTGTAATAACATTAGTATGGCATTATAATATTATTAGTATTAGTATATCTGTGTATTATTAGTATAACTATTATAACTATAATTAGTACTTAACATCACATAATTCAGATCATTGGCTATTCTCACCCAAATTCAAATCCCCTTGAGGCACACATTGGACTTCCCCATCCTTCCGCATTATCCACCAAGTGCACCCAGGTCCTTGAGCAAAAGCAATCCCATGGATGGGTTTGCCTCTGCCTGAGGCAGGAATAACCCAGACTGTCTTCCCCAGCATATTTATGTGCGCTACAGGAACTTTATTCCCATCTACAGTACGTAAAAGTTCTGACTGGGCAGGGCCTGCTCGATTGGCAGATCCCCGAGTGTTGACTAACCAGGTGGCCTTTGCTAAATGCGTATCCCAATGTTTGAACGTCCCGCCACCCATTGCTCTCAGTGTAGTCTTTAACAGTCCATTGTATCGTTCAATTTTCCCGGAGGCTGGTGCATGATTGGGGATGTGATACACCCACTCAATGCCGTGCTCTTTGGCCTAGGTGTCTATGAGGTTGTTTCGGAAATGAGTCCCGTTGTCTGACTCAATTCTTTCTGGGGTGCCATGTCGCCACAGGACTTGCTTTTCGAGGCCCAGGATAGCGTTCCGGGCGGTGGCATGGGGCACGGGATATGTTTCCAGCCATCCGGTGGTTGCCTCCACCATTGTAAGCACGTGGCGCTTGCCTTGGCGGGTTTGTGGGAGTGTGATATAATCGATCTGCCAGGCCTCCCCATATTTATATTTCAACCATCGTCCTCCATACCAAAAAGGCTTTAACCGCTTGGCTTGTTTGATTGCAGCACATGTTTCGCATTCATGGATAACCTGGGCTATAGTGTCCATGGTCAAGTCCACCCCTCGATCACGAGCCCATCTATATGTTGCATCTCTTCCTTGATGGCCTGAGGTGTCATGGGCCCACCAAGCTAGAAATAATTCACCCTTATGTTGCCAGTCCAGATCCACCTGAGCCACTTCAATCTTAGCAGCCTGATCCACCTGCTGGTTATTTTGATGTTCTTCAGTGGCCTGACTCTTGGGCACGTGAGCATCTACGTGACGGACTTTTACAACCAGGTTCTCCACCCGGGCAGCAATATCTTGCCACAATGCGGCAGCCCAGATGGGTTTGCCTCTGCGCTGCCAGTTGCTCTGCTTCCATTGCTGCAACCACCCCCACAGGGCATTTGCCACCATCCATGAGTCAGTATAGAGACAGAGCACTGTCCACTTTTCTCGGTCAGCAATGTCTAAAGCCAGCTGGATGGCCTTTACTTCTGCAAATTGGCTCGATTCACCTTCTCCTTCAGCAGTTTCTACAACTTGTTGCATAGGACTCCATACAGCAGCCTTCCACCTCCGATGCTTTCCCACAAGACGACAGGACCCATCAGTGAACAGGGCATATTGCTTCTCATTTTCTGGTAGTTCATTATACATTGGGGCCTCTTCAGCATGCGTTACCTCCTCCTCTGGCAATATTCCAAAATCTTTGCCCTCTGGCCAATCCATGATCACTTCCAGGATTCCTGGGTGACTGGGGTTTCCTATTCAAGCCCGTTGTGTGATCAGTGTGACCCACTTACTCCATGTAGCATCAGTTGCATGATGTGTACAGGGGACCCTCCCTCTGAACATCCAGCCCAGCATCGGCAGTCGGGGTGCCAGGAGGAGCTGTGCTTCAGTGCCGATCACTTCTGAAGCAGCTCGAACCCCTTCATATGCTGCTAATATCTCTTTTTCAGTTGGAGTATAGCGGGCCTCGGATCCTCTGTATCCCCGACTCCAAAACCCTAGGGGTCGACCTCGAGTCTCCCCTGGTGCTTTCTGCCAGAGGCTCCAGGTAGGGCCGTTCTCCCCGGCTGCGGTATAGAGCACATTTTTTACCTCTTGCCCTGCCCGGACTGGCCCCAGGGCTACTGCATGAACTATCTCCCGTTTAATTTGTTCAAAAGCTTGTCGTTGCTCAGGGCCCCATTTGAAATCGTTCTTCTTCCGGGTCACTTGATAGAGAGGGTTTACAATCAGACTGTAATTTGGAATGTGCATTCTCCAAAAACCCACGACGCCTAAGAAAGCTTGTGTTTCCTTTTTGCTAGTTGGTGGAGACATGGCTGTTATTTTGTTGATCACATCCATTGGGATCTGACGACGTCCATCTTGCCATTTTATTCCTAAAAATTGGATCTCCTGTGCAGGTCCCTTGACCTTACTTTGTTTTGTGGCAAAACCGGCCTTCAGCAGGATTTGGACTATTTCCTTCCCTTTTTCAAAAACTTCTGCTGTGTTGCCCCACATAATGATATCATCAATGTATTGCAGGTGTTCTGGAGCTCCACCCTGTTCTAGTGCAGTCTGGATTAGTCCATGGCAAATGGTGGGGCTGTGTTTCCACCCCTGGGGCAGTCGGTTCCAGGTGTACTGAACACCCCTCCAAGTGAAAGCAAACTGTGGCCTGCACTCTGCTGCCAAAGGGATTGAGAAAAACGCATTAGCCATATCAGTTGTGGCATACCACTTGGCTGCCTTTGACTCCAGTTCGTATTGAAGTTCTAGCATGTCTGGCACAGCAGCACTCAGCGGTGGCGTGACTTCGTTCAGGCCACGATAGTCTACTGTTAGTCTCCACTCTCCATTAGACTTCCGCACTGGCCATATGGGACTGTTAAAGGGTGAGCGGGTCTTGCTGATCACTCCTTGGCTCTCCAGTCGATGAATCAGCTTATGGATGGGAATCAGGGAGTCTCGGTTGGTGCGATATTGCTGCCGGTGCACTGTGGTGGTAGCAATTGGCACTTGTTGGTCTTCGACCTTCAGCAACCCCACAACAGAGGGGTCCTCCGAGAGACCAGGCAAGGTGGACAGCTGTTTAATTTCCTCCATCTCCAAGGCAGCTATACCAAAAGCCCACCGGTACCCTTTTGGGTCCTTGAAATACCCTCTCCTGAGGTAGTCTATGCCAAGGATGCACGGAGCATCTGGGCCAGTCACAATGGGGTGCTTCTGCCACCCGTTCCCAGTTAAACTCACTTCGGCTTCCAATACAGTTAGCTGTTGGGATCCCCCCGTCACCCCAGAAATACAGATGGGTTCTGCCCCTCTATAGCTTGATGGCATTAGGGTACACTGTGCACCGGTGTCTACCAGAGCCTTATACTTCTGTGGGTCTGACGTGCCAGGCCACCGAATCCACACAGTCCAGTAAACCCGGTTGTCCCTTTCCTCCCCCTGGCTGGAGGCAGGGCCCCTCTAGTCCTCATCACAGTACTCATTTCTCATTTCTTGTACGTACGGGTCAGAAGTTTCTTCATTAAGATCAAGAGTAAGATCAGCCCTTCTACACTCTCTCTGGGGAACTGCCTGCTGGAAACTGGAGCAGCAATTTTCCTGGAAGAACCTCTTTCTGTGATTGTATTCCCTTGCAATTTGCGTACCCGTGCCCCTAGGGCTGCGGTAGGTTTTCCATCCCACTTCCTCATGTCCTCTCCGTGGTCACGCAGATAAAACCATAGGGTGCCCCGTGGTGTGTACCCTTTATATTCTCTCTCTTGAGCAAAAGAACGCTTACTTCTAATAGCCGAGATACTGGTCCGTACAGGTGAGGAGTAGGACCTATCCTCTCTGAGTTGCTGGATCTCCCGGGACAGTTTTTCGGACAGTTTCTCCACAGCTGAGACGATGGAGGAAGAAAGACTTTCCTCATATTGCCGGAGTTGACCAGCCAATTCATCCACTGTTTGTTCCTCTCCATCTTTCCAGGTCATCACTGCCAATGAATTGGCGTATGACGATGGTGAGCTCCTTATAAACTTCCGCCACATGGGTCGTGTGCACTTGACTTCGTCTGGATCTTTGGATAGTTGTTCATTGTTCAGGTCATCATAAATCACCTCCAGCACAGCTAATTCTCTCAGAAACTGGATACCCTTCTCCATGGTGGCCCACTTGCTTGGGCGACATATGACATCTTCCTTAAAGGGATACCTTTCCTTCACGCTTGACAGGAGTCGCCTCCAAAGGCTGAGGATACGTGTCCCTTTTCCAATTGCTTTATCAATGCCCCCTTCCCTAGAAAGGGATCCCAGCTGCTTGGCTTCCCTACCCTCTAATTCCAGGCTACTGGCCCCATTATCCCAGCATCGGAGCAGCCAGGTGACAATATGCTCACCTGGACGACGGCTGAAATCTTTTCGTATATCTCGCAGCTCACTCAGCTGGTTTCGGCAGGGATAGAGTTAATTTCTTTTCTAGTAGCTGGTACAGTGTTTTGGATTTAGGATGAGAACAAAGTTGATAATGCACCGATGTTTTAGTTGTTGCTAGGTAATGCTTACACTAGCCAAGGACTTTTCAGCTTCCCATGTTCTACCGACTGAGAAGGCTGAAGGTGCACAAGAAGCTGGGAGGGGGCACAGCCAAACTGGCCAAAGGGACATTCCATACCATGTGACGTCATGCTCAGTACATAAACTGGGGAAAGCTGACCGGGGGGGCCGCTGCTCGGGGACTGGCTGGGCATTGGTCGGCGGGTGGTGAGCAATTGTACTGTGCATCACTTGCTTTGTGTATTATTATTATTATTATTATCATATTATTATTATTATCATTTTATTTCAATTATTAAACTGTTTTTATCTCAACCCACGAGTTTTTCTCACTTGTGCTCTTCCAATTCTCTCCCCCATCCCACCGGGTGGGGGGGGAGTGAGCGAGCGGCTGCATGGTGCTTAGTTGCCGACTGAAGTTAAACCACGACAGTCCTTTTTGGCGCCCAACGTGGGGCTCGAAGGGTTTGAGATAATAACAGGTTAACCGGAGTGTATTAAAGAACTTATATCTGTTAGTAGTTGTGGGTCACATGGTCACGACTGTGTGGATTCGGTGGCCTGGCACGTCAGACCCACAGAAGTATAAGGCTCTGGTAGACACCGGTGCACAGTGTACCCTAATGCCATCAAGCTATAGAGGGGCAGAACCCATCTGTATTTCTGGGGTGACGGGGGGATCCCAACAGCTAACTGTATTGGAAGCCGAAGTGAGTTTAACTGGGAACGGGTGGCAGAAGCACCCCATTGTGACTGGCCCAGATGCTCCGTGCATCCTTGGCATAGACTACCTCAGGAGAGGGTATTTCAAGGACTGGAAAGTAACTCAGTAACTGCTGGACTAAAAAGGAAAAGTAATACTAGACCCACGCTGCTTATTACCTATAGACAACTGTCCAAAAATACTAGACACTTCCATGTTATGAACATCTGCCAGAGGCATACAGCAGTAAGCTTTTAAGAAGTGCTGGAGTGGTGACAGCTCAAAGGAAATGTGTCAACTATTTGGGACAGGACTGGATGTGCACTTGTCTAATTATTTTGGACAGCAACAAAAGCCATGCTTGTGAGCCTGCCTGTTAACAGACAGGCAGGACAGAGCGTTAAGCAGGTAGGCAGAGCATCTAGCCAAATCTTGCAAAAATGTGAAATCTCACAAACATGAATTTTAAGTCCATGTGTTGCTTTTGTCTGCAACCCTCCTTCAGTGGATTCTCTGACAAGTAAGCTTCAAAGCTGCTTGAGGAGAAAAAGTGAATGTATCAGAAGTATTTTGAAATCTAATTTTGAATGTTAGTTCACAAATACTAATTAGTTTTTTTTTGACCTAAAGAAATCCTGTTAAGGATCAGAAACCATTGTATGGCACACTTGGATCTGCAGTCAAAGGCAGTCCTAAATCCTTGCAAGGACCTTGTTATAAGCAGCTCTTGGACAGAAATAAACTCCAGGTTCTCAGGTAGCCGAATCAGACTTTTCAGAGTTTACAAAGATGGACAGGAAGCAGAATAAACTACTTAATATCTGCAGGAAATCAGGATTTACCCAGTTTGCTCTTCAGCAATTGGTCTGGGATGCTTACTTTCCACAAATAAGTCTTTTGCCACCAAATATATGTTCTCCCTTCACCCTTAGAGGATACCATGTATCTGATTCTTCAAAATATGTTGCTAATGCTCTGATGCTTTTGTGAATTGCCCTGGTGAGCATCGACTTGCTCTGAAGAAAAGTGTTTATTTAAGGAGAGATATGCACAACTTTTATGTTTTTAAAAAACAAATAAAACAACAACCTAGTAGAGGAGAGCCAGTACATTCCTTGCTTTTGTAATCTGGTAGAGGTTTATAAAAAATGGTAATAAACTACATTTAAGGACATGATGTAATTTGCTTTGACTTTTTTTGATGAAACTGGAAGGATTACTTATTTAGAAAGTTAAAGATTTCATCCCAAATAAGGAATGGATTAATACAATAAAAAGAAAATCTGATAACTGTATGCACTGTCACTCTAGGCCAATGTATCGCATCATACAGGCTGGTTCCACCCAAGGTGAAAGCAGGGGAGGCTAAGACGATGGCAAATAGTAAAGTAGTGATATCGCTGGAGAGCTGACAGTTACAGCTGAAGGTCATTACCATGACATTATCATTATCTGGGCAGGGTTAAATTAAATCCAGAACTAATTATATTGTCCTTTCCAGAAATACTTCTGGCAAATGTCAAAAATATGGTTCAACATTTTGATGTTTGGAGCTTGTCACTTAAGGGGTGTGTGTGTGTCTGTGTGATCACAATATAATAAATTGAAAGGAAGCCACTAAAAATGAGCAGTATTGAGGGCTATGAAATATTCCAATCTACACATGCTGATTAAACTCAAAGGGATAGATACAAGGAGTATGACTGCAGCGTCTGCTTGGGTCTTCATCCTTTTGAGAGGGGAAATAACTGTTTTTACCTCTTCTGCCAAAGCTACCTTTGCTGTCTTTAAAACCTTACTTTTGTATATCCTTTCTTTCTAACTTAAAGTACTTTGAAAATATCTCTATTTTCAGAACATGTTGGGCAAGTGTACTTTTGTGATCTACCTTTTCAACTGTCATTTTTCAGACTCTTTACTATGTATTTTTTCTTGTGTACCCAGTATTTTTATGCTATGCCTATGCCTGTCTCTTAACCTTGATTATTTGCTGTACTCTGTGTTTATCTACATCAGCCTTTTCTCAGTGTTACTACCTTTATTGCTAGAATACTTGCCAGAAGCGTAGTTGAATTTATCTTTGAACAATTTCAATTTCCTTTCTGTAGCTTTTCCTGCATTGCTTTATCCCTGTACATGTTTCTTTCAGCTTTACTTTCTGCCCACCATGTGCTGTGCTGAAATTCAGGACCTTTATCCCTGGTTTAGCCTCAGTTTACTTATGGATACAAACACAACCGTATTACAGGTGTTGCTTAAAAGATACCTCATCTGTTCATCTCAGCAATGGGATTTTCAGGATTTGGACCCAATTTACTTTCTGAGGAAGTGTCTTGCAGTATACCCAGAAATGCCTCAGTTATTCCGGTAGTCAGCAAGCTGGGTGGCAGATGAGGCAGGTCGTCTCTTTCCTATTTCTAGTCAAGCTTCTGGCTCCCTTCTCTCACTTTGCCCACTTCTGTAAAAATCCCTGCTATCAACTTTAGTTCCCTTTTGTTTCAGTCTCTGGCTGAAACTCCCATGCATATTTTTGTTTGGACACCTTTTCATTTTTTTATTGCAGCAAGAGTTCTTGCACATAGTGTGAGTAAGAAGCATTGTTGGCAGGACTGTATAAAGAAAAGGTGAAGAAAAGCTCTACTGCTTTTGGGTCTGGGCTTAGAGACCTGTGAAGCTCTGCTAGGAGAGACTGGTGGGGAATAAAAGGGAAGTGTGGAAGTAGCAGGGGGAGTGGGAAGTAGCTTGTGAATGGCTCAGTTTTCTCTCCTCAGAAGAGTACTCCTTAGTCTCGCCATGGCCACTGGGTACCCATCTGGGATGCTCATGCTGAGCTAACCAGGATGGTTGTTGCCTGTCACTGCCAGAGAATCCGTCTACTAGCTCACCTATTTTCCACCCTCAGTTTCCCTGTGTCCGTTCCTACAGAATCCCCTCTCTGCTCCGTCTGCCCAGCTCTCCCTGTGCTGTGCCCACACTTCTCTGCGGTTCCCTAAGGTTGTTGGAAAATCAAGACAATGATTCTTTGGAGGAGTCAAGATCTCCTCCCCAGGGCGTTGCCAGGTGAGCTTAAAGAAAGTCGCTGGCTTTTAATGATCTTATCTTCCTCATTGGTATAGTATGTTCTATTAAAAGTAGTACAGGAGAATTACAAGGCTTTGTTTAAATTTGTAATTCCCTTAAGATGAGGGAAGAGGAAGAAAAGAGGAAAAGCAAATACTCTTCACTTTAAAATGGTAATATCAACAAAGCCCCAGTATTCTGCATCTCTGAAACTCTGTGCTTTGCTTAATGTCTGCATGAAAACAAACTATGTCGTGGACTGGCTCTCAACATCAGCAGTTTACTCTTGGGGCTCTGATGCCCACAGTGCAGATTTCATGTGCTTCTTTAATGGATTTGTTCAGGGAAAAAAATATAGTTAATCACCCAATACTGTGAAATCACAAACTTTCTATAATTTCATGCTCTTAATCACAGACGTGTCCTCTCTGACCTTAAGAGATATGGGGATGGGGGGAGAGTTGTGGCGGGGGAGGGAACAAAATGCAAACCCATTCCATTACTGTCCCTTGTGCCTCCCTCCCATAATAAAAACCAGTAGTAGCTGCAGCTAATATCCAACTGGTCAGTGGCTGACAAATGAGAAACCAAAGCCCGCATGCCCTGTAGTGTGTCTGGAAATGTGTTCGGTGTCTTAGGGATTCCTTGCAGCTCCTCTGAACCTAAGTGGTATATTGGAGGCTGTCTCTCTCTGGGCTATAGGACCTACGTGTTTCTAGGATCTAGGTGCTTAGACCCACCTGAGGCTGTAAGAGAAGTGCATCCTTACAAAGTACTGCTTGGAGTAAGAGGAGATGCAGTATTATTCTGTAGCCTTTTGATGCTGGTAGCTTTGTTTTGCGCTCAAGTGTGTTCATTTTTCACTGGAGTGTTGTCTTTACCTTTAGAATAGTTTTCTGGCTTGCTGCACTACTTGCTTGCATACCCATTTCCTTTTTTTCAGCCCTTGCTGCTGTCCCTCTTTGAGCTTCATGTTAATACTTGTCATATCTTTAGTCCAGATGTAAGCTATGGGTTGTGTGTCTGTGTCCATGTGCATGTGTCTGTCTGCAAAGAACCCTGCCCCTCAAAAAGCCAAAGAAACCTATCTTGGTTATTGAACATATTAGGCCTCTTCTGTCTTTTAGTTTGTCCAATTCAACTGTAAACAATGTTCCTTGTTAAGTATTTGTGAAGTTCTTAGTGGGATGGGATTGCACTTAATTGTTTGATGTTCTTGTCTGACTAAAAATAATTGGCTAAACAAGTGGGTTTTTTCTAATCAATGTTAACACCAGGAATATGTTACATTAAGCTCCTTAAAATTTTTTTCTTTATTGTATATAAAAAATAAAACCCCAACCATACTTTTTAGTCAACTTGTGTTTGTTCTAGAACAGCAAGACACTTATTTATATGCTTGAGTGTTTCTGTAGCCTTCAAATAGGATTGCTTGTATGCCTAACACAAGTCTTCTCTGCCCTGGTACACTGGACCCATAACAGCTTACTTGTGTTTAGTTTAACATCCATTAAATCTTGGTCAATTTAAAAACAGAAAAACAAACAAAAAACCAACACCCCCCTGATCAGTCTCATTAAGTCTATGAAAGACAAGATGAAAAAGGCACTGACCCTTTGCCAGAAAATCTTGAAGACTCAAGCCCTGTCCTACCAGAGTATAGTTTCTTTTGGCTTTATCAGTCTCAGTCACTGTATCTCCTGGGGGAGCTGTGTTTGCTTTGACTCCAACACTGCTCTGAGTCCACAGGAATAATTCTACCAGTGCTGCATAAAATGTGGGGAGACTAGAAGGAACTAGTTAGCAGATAAATACAGGTGTTTTCAATGGGTTTTAAATATTTAAAAAGTTCTTTTCATAATCCCAACACAAAAAAAACCCCTGTCCTTTCAAATGTTTTACTGTAACTTAATGTTTTTGTATGGTGGAGGATATTGTAGAAAAATTGCGGTAATGATACCAAGTACAGTGCATTATTTTTTATTACATTAATTTTAGTCTGTTTACTTTCCTAATGGTATTTTGCAATCTTCGTTAATTTACTAGAGCAGTAAACTAAACCCTAGTTAAAAGGGGTGTGTGTGGGAAACAATAATTGCCTGTTCTAGAATAATTTCTAATCTGTAATATTTTCTTTTTTCTTACTATCTTAATCTTCTTTCAGTCTGTTGTACAGCATCCCAAACCTTGGGAAGAATTATAGTCATACTAGACAACTTGGGTTAGTTTATTTGAAAGCGCATGGCAGTTGTGATCTGTCTGCTTTTAGAACTTTATTGAGGTCAGTTTCTTTCCTTCAATGTTGAACATGAAATACGGCTGTAATTCAGGTGGCCTTTGGGTCTTGACAGGTGTTAATATTTGTAATTACAGGATTATTACTAAAATAATCCCATCATCATTTTTTTGGGTTGGGAAAAGTTTCTAGTAGATCAGACCCATTTTATCATGTAATGACAGAATTAAAAAAAAAACCAACCACCTCCAAAACTGGAAATGCAGTATTTACAAGAACCATTTGGGGAAATTGAATTAATAATCATCTTTATGATCTACTTAGGAATTTTTATCCTTCCCTGACCTAGCATGATGTCAGGACATTGTCCTTGGTTTCAAGTGACATTAATGGAAGTTGAAGATGCCTGCTACCTTGAAGAGATGCTCAATGTCTCACAGAAAGACACTACCTAAAAATAGTGGTGCTGCTGCTTTGTTACGTAACTTCTGACAAGCTTTTTTAATGTTTCTTCTTATCTTAACGCATTGATTTTGCAATTCACAATTAGTGGCAACTCCCTGTAAATTCTCTCTTGAGCTTAGTTTGTCTGTTTTGTCCAGGCTTAGTCCTAGGTGGAAACTTAGAATTTAAACTGTTTTCTATACATCACTGTTCATTATGTATACGTGTGCAATAACTGTGGCAAAATTATGACGTTCTGTTCATTAAAGTTTTAGTTGAGGGCTGAATTCAGCTACCTTTTCTTTAAAGTGATATTTTGAGGAAGACTATCTGACTTTTAAAATCTCCACTTGAAAGCATATAACTAGTAGCTAAAATTTAATGTCTTCAACTATTAGAGAATTTCCTTTAGCTACTAATCAAAATGGAGAGTAATCAGTATCAATGTAAAAGTTCCTGTGTGTGAATCAGTGAGCATGCACTTATCTCCAGGTGGCGATACACATGTTGACCAGTATTCATGGGATCCCTCATTGAGAGTTGTTACTGAATCCAGTCCTCAAATATTTGCCCTCACAAATCTCACGACTGCTGGAAAACAGGTTGTTCTCTGTAATGTGTTTTTTGGTTTCATTTTATCTAAAAATCAACTTGATCTTGCTTTTGGGTATGTATGAAGTGTGGGAATAGCCCTCTCTTCTCTGAGGTGAGAATACACCATGCATGGTGTTTCGTTACCTAGCAGGACTTTAACCTTTCTTATGGTGGAAACTTTTACAAAGGAGGGTGATGATGCCATTGTAAACCTGAGCTGAATGTGAAGGCATTAATTCAAGATATCACTAACTCCGAAGAGCTGTTTCTCTTGGGTGTGTTTTAGGTATCTTGGAAATAGGTGGGAAAGAAACATTCCAACTGTGACAAGCTAAAGAGTTATATATTAGGTTTATTCAGGCTTCAGTGGTCAAAGTGCTAAGAGGTGGCCATAATGAGAAATGAATGCATGAGAGTATCGCAAGCTTAAACTGGTAGTATGGTTGTTGAATAGGCTGTAGAGTGTCTCTCAAAGAGCACAGAGGAGTCCCTCTGGGTGGTGAATACAGCTAAGCTACAACAAGCAGAAACAGAAGGAAAATATTGGCCCGCTGTTAAACAGGAGAGGTGAATTAGTCACCAACAACACTGAAAAGGCAGAGGTTCTCAATACTTTCTTCACCTCTGTCTTTACCAGCACTGTTGGGCCCCAGGCCTTGGGAACAAAAATCCAGGTTGATGCAAACACAGACCCACTGTCAGTGAAGGAAGAGTTGGTATGTGAACTATTACAGAAGCTTGACCCCTAGAAATCGATGGGCCCTGACATTATCCACCCGAGTGTTTTAAGAGAGCTGTCTGATGTAATTGTGAGGCTGCTCTCCACAATCTTTGAGAAGTCATGGTGATCAGGGGATGTCCCAGAAGACTGGAAGAAGGCTAATGTCACCCCCATCTACAAGAAGGGCTTAAAAGAGGATCCAGGAAATTATCGGTCTTAAGTCCCTGGGAAAGTTAAGGAACAAATTCTCCTGGGGGCTATCACAAATCAAATGAAGCATGTGATTGGGAAAAGCCAGCGCAGATTCACCAAAGGCAAATTGTGCTTGACAAACCTGATCGCCTTCTACAACAAAGTGACCTGCTCAGTTGATGTGGGGTGAGCAGCGGACACTGTCTACCTGGATTTCTCCAAGGCTTTTGATATGGTTTCCCACAGCATCCTCCTAGAGAAACTGATGTGTTACGGTCTAGACAAGTGGTCTGTGTGGTGGGTGGGGAACTGGCTGACAGGCTGCACCCTGAGGGTGGTGGTAAACAGCTCCTTCTCAAACTGGCAACCTGTCACAAGAGGGGTCCCCCAGGGATTGATACTGGGCCCAAATCTGTCAGATATCTTCATAGGTGATCTGGATGATGGGATCAAGTGTACCCTGATGAAGTTTGCCGATGATACCAAACTGAGTGGGGAGATGGACGCTTCGGAAGGGAAGGGAGAGCCAGCCTGCAGGAAGACCCAGATAGGCTGGAAGAGTGGGCTAACCAGAACCTTATGAAGTTCAACAAAGACAAGTGTAAGGTCTTGCACCTGGGGAAAACATAATCCAGGAGTGCAGCACAGGCTGGGATCTACCCGGCTGGGGAGCAGCTCTGTGGAAAGGGACCTGGGGGTCCTGGTGAACAACAAGCCCAATATGAGTGAACAGTGTGCTGCTGCGGCAAAGAAAGCCAACAGGATGCTGGGTTGCATCAACAAGGGCATCACCAGCAGAGATAAAGAAGTCATTATCCCCCTCTACTCAGCGCTTGTCAGGCCACACTTGGAATACTGTGCTCAGTTTTGGTCCCCGCTATGCAAAAAAGATGTGGACGTGCTGGAGAGGGTCCAGAGAAGGGCCACAAAGATGATCAACAGACCGGGAAGCCTGCCATATGAGGAAAGGCTGAGAGAACTGGGTTTGTTCAGCCTTGAGACAAGAAGGCTTAGGGGGGGAGACCTTATCACCATGTTCCAGTGTTTAAAGGGTGCCTCCAAAGAAGATGGAGACTCCCTTTTTACAAGGAGTCACATGGAAAAGACGAGGGGTAATGGGTACAAGTTACTCCTGGGGAGATTCCGATTGGACAGAAGAGGACAATTTTTCACAATGAGAACAAATCACTATTGGAATAATCTCCCCAGGGAAGTGGTGGATTCCCCAGCATTAGACACTTTCAAGATTCAGCTGGATGGGATGCTGGGCCATCTTGTCTTGACCATGCTTTTTGCCAAGAAAGGTTGGACCAGATGATCCTTGAGGTCCCTTCCAACCTGGTATTCTATGATTCTATTTTTTTTTGATCTTTAACCTAATTGGTGCTCAAGGACGGATCCGGGCTTTATAGAGCTGTTATGCATAATACTGCTCTAGAGACTTTTGTAGAAAATGGAGTCTCCAATATATTTTCAAACTGGAGCTGTTACTTTCAACATAGTAACTCCTCCTAGGAGAATATTTTTGAGATGAATCAGAGGTTGACGAAAATAGAACTGCTCAAATTGTCAGTCAAGGATTAGAGAAATTTCCTGTCAGATTTCATGGCAGAAAAAGTAATACTGAATCAAACTTGGATTTGTGGTCTTGTGCAGTTAACAACCAGACATTTTACTTTTGTAAGTGGCACTCTACTGTTTTATTTTTTAAAATGAATTCACTTTAGTTCTCTCAACTGAGGGATATACTTGCATCTGTCAAAATTTAATTCTTTAAAATGATTAACACCCCCCCAGCTGTGATTCTTTAAGGTATCAAATGCCAAGTTCTACTGTTCTTCATACTGAAAACTATTTTGAAATTGATAGTATGTCCCTGCCTGTTTTTCCTTCAGCTTAATGCAGCTGTTATCATGTTGAAGGACACTGGTAGTCTCTGCATTACCATTGCTTTCTTTATTACCTTCTATCGCTCCAGTTCTCATCATTAATTCTGATGACAAAAAATATTTGTAAATCATGTTATCTGTCTTCAAAACTAGCTTGTTCTGCACTTAAACAAGTAATTAATTGCTGCTACAAGCAGCAAATGTTGCTTGCAGTCTATTGTGCCTCTAGCTTAGCTTTCAACTCTGACTTGCCAGTTTTCCTCTACCATGGTAATATGGCTTGTTATGAGGCTTTGTACTAATTAAGTGAGCAAGTTGTAACTTTTCAGAGTTTACTTAGGTAGGGAGGGAGATGGTGGACCTGGGTAACCATGGATACTCTGTTGTTCATGGATTCTGCTCAGGATACCTTTCAAATTGAAAGTCAACACATCTCATTGGCACTATCATTACTGAAGTGTTCAGAGATGCTCAGTGTTAATTTAGCAGATTTAATTTAAAATGGAGGAATTAAGGTTCAAAAGCTATATTTAGTGAATAAACTGCTTTAGAAGAGGTGAGGGCTCTTTCAATCTTGATGAGGCAATTTTATCACAATTTAAAAATAGGTCAGCTAAACTTCCACATATGTTACAGGGCACAGACGTTACTGTGTTTGAAAAAGCAAGTAAGTGCTAGAAATCTATTGGGATGAGGACCATAAAACTCTATCTGTAATTTGAGGCCCTAAATTTAGGGCGCTCTAATTAAAACTGACTTCACATCCAAAAATAGCAATTGTCTTACAAATCTGTTTGATTATATACTACAAGTATGCCACTTTATTTCTAGTAGGCCAGATTCTTTTTTTTTTTTTAAATCAAGCTGTCATGTTTGGCTGTTGGGGAAGAAGGGTAGACATTCTTATGCCTTAAACCCTTCTTTTTGTATCTAAAATCCCTTCTTTTGACAAAACATTGCGTGTCTTGCTATAAAATTTTGGAGGTTGAAATAAGACTTATTGTGTCAACTTAAAATTTCAGAGCAGCTCAGACTGGGGAATATATGAATGGAGAAGGAGAGAAAGCAAAAGCTGTTGTCAGTACTAAGTGTGTATAGATTTGAAAATGAGATGTAGCATCTGAAAGGATTAGAAAATTATCCCTGACTTTTTCAAGTGTAAGACTCCAATGCGATGTTGTATACTCAGTTTTGTATCAGGGCAAATTGATTTTTCCATAAAGTAGCTTGTTTTATTTGTCTGGAGATCGGTTTTTACTTCCATAGTCTAACCTGGAAAAAATAATCTATTTTCATAGGTACCAGTAATACAAGGTATTAGAAATGTAACTGGTTTGATAAAGCAACATGCAGTGAATTATGTCTGTATACAGTCTGTCTCTGACACTTATTAAGCCTGTAACTCCCACCTTTTTATGTTAGAGACCTGTGGTTTTTACAGTACTGACTTGAACTGAGAGCTTCTCTGCTCTGCATTCGTTCTTTGCTGGTGAATTTGGGTGACAGGATCAAAGGGTTGTTCTGGTAATGTGATCTTAAGTGTGTGTTGGTTTAGACTGTTTTAAGAATACTATTTTTCATATTTGTGCCCATGGTTTGTTACCCTTCCTTTAACAAATAAGTATTTTGGTTGTTTGGTTTGTGAGGTTATTTTCACTTTTTAAATGGCTATCTTGATTTTTACTAAAGTGAAACCAGAAGCATAAGATGAAACTGAGTAGCAGAAAACACTTTGGTTAAAAAAAAAAACAAACTGTACAATCCCCCTGACTATTATTACAGTCTTTCAAGACAAATGGTGAAACACCATCACTTGAATAATGTAAGAGACTGGAAAAGAACTCAGGAATAGCCTGTTGATTAGTTTCCTTAACTGTATTTAGTGATATTGCCTGCTTTTCCATTCCTTAATTATGTCTTTTGAAATCATCACTCTTGGATTAGTTCCTTCTAAATATAACCAGTACATTTGAAAACTTGCACACTGAAAAGCCTGAGGGTAGGTGGAACCAGACAGAGGGAGAGGGCAGGGGTTTACACATGTGGCAGAAAGGACTTGCACTTGTGTGATGCTGTGTTTTGTTACCTGCAATATATAGGGAATGCTTCTTGCTCCTCTGAACAGCGATGAGAATTTAATCCCATGATCCATGTGCTTAATGTCAAAAGTGCACACACTCTTGGGGGAAAGGCCCTTACCCAGAGCAGCCGTGATCTTTGTATTAATACTCCAGTCTTTGCCTGTTGATTTGTACTTTTTTTCTTGCTTACTTGCCTCCAAGTCTGGATGAAACTTGTTTCTTTTCTTTGGGGATGTCATGGCTGCCACACAGGAGGGTGGCAAGTGCCCACAGTGACCTGTGTAGAAGGAGGTGTAGGTTAGAGCCCCTCATGGGAAGTGGGGAGCTGAGGGTTTCCATTCCCTAATGAGGGTTTTATAACAGAGGCTGCACTATGATGCACGTTTGAAAGAAAAGGTAACTACAAGGCTTTTCTCTGTGTGTGGATCCTAATTCTCTCAGTATGTTAGACATGCTCAGAGCCTAATGCAATTATCAAGCTGAGCCTGGAGAATGCTAGTGTGACGCAAAACAGCACTTGTCTGGCCTCTTCAGCTTGCATGAACGGAATCTTGATTTCTTTTGCGATATTCTCAAAGCATATTCTTTTTCTTAAGATGTCTAATATGTAGTGGGTTTTACAGAAAATGTTTCTATGCACTTAAGTTCTTGGTAACAGACTTTACTCAGTTTTTTTTCAAATGGAATGTGTAAAACTTGGAAACACTATATATCTTTTCCTTAAGCCCTATGGTACCTTACCCTCTTTTTTTGCTGCTTACAATACACTTACTTAGCACTAATGCAAAAATATAAAACTATGCTATAATTTCTACAGTTGCATAACTGAGCTCCTGATTCTTTAATCTCAAACTGTTTGGCCTTCAGCTTCCCTCTGACATGCTAGGGGGCTTGCTGTGTTTTCGCTGAAATTAAGGAAACTGCTTCAAAGTTGTCAGACATAGATTGCAAAATGGTACTTTAATCATTCAATTTATTGCCAACAGTTTCATAGAGATCGATCTAATGTTTAAAAGGTTCAATTAATAACTTTGCCAGAAGTTCTTATAAAACAGTTTCACAATGGTCTAATTATTTTGTCTGTAAAATAAACCAATAAGCTTGTACATTGTTATGACTATAATGTAATCTTATGTTGTGATTGCATGCAATTGTCCTACAAAACCTATACCTCTGAAAGGGGCTGCTCAGTTGTTCACTATGATAAAATGTTATAATTAAAAAGGTGGTGGCTTCTCTGAACGTACAATACAATAAAGTGATGTTAGTAATAAACCTGGTTATTGCTGCTTTTATAAAGCTCTTAGTTTTTTTATTTTTTTTAACTTGAAAGTGGCTTAATGTTGTTGTTTAACCTCCTTTTAAACATATGGTAGTTGTATGGTAGTACCAGTATGTTTTTAGTTGTGTATTTGGAAAATGTTCAGATATAGGTCTGCAGGGACCATGTGCCTTTGCTAGTCACCAATTACTCTGCGGCCAGTTTTTATGTATTTGTGAAAATAAAATGGAATCCCCAGCAAGAAAGTACTGCATTGATATGATTTAGCCCAAGAGGCTAGGAAATGCTGTGTTCTGAAATGTGATAAAACACTAGGAAATGTCTTGGAGATAAATGATGTGATTGTTCTGATCAGTAAGTATATTCTGCACAGTAAAGGACAATAAATAACATAATCCACTTTGGCTGGCTTTATCTAATTTAAAGCAATTAATTAAGCAAAAACATCTAAATGCTGTTCCATGGGAAGCAAACAAAGCTTAAAGTAACTGTAGTTTTCTTTGCTCAAGTTCTTCTGTGAGGTGAGACAGGAACTTACTAAAGGATGGTGCCAAGTCTTTTTTCCTGCAGCATGTTTAGGGCTTAAGTCCCACTTCTTTAAGACCCATTTCAAACATATTTTTAGCACGTGGCACTTTGCCTAATTAAAAATGAAGGAAACTAAAAGGAAAAAATTAAATTTAGACTTTTTTGAAATGCTATAGTAAAATCGGTAGTCTTGCATCAAATGAAACTTCTTTTAAAAGAAAAACTTAACTCTTTGAATTCCCCATGAGCTAACATTTGTTTCTTTCTATTGAGCATGACAGGGCAAACAGAAAAGCAGCTTTTAGAGCATTGCTTTTATGAAGGTCCCCTTTAGTCTAATGAATAAGTAATATGCCATCTTGTAAAGCTATAGCCCATTCATAATGCATTCATATTATGGTAACAGATTGTACATTGAGAAATGTCTTGTTTCTTGTTCTCTTATGTCTGGCTAGCGTTGTCTCATAAGAATAAGTGATAAGCCTGCATATCAGGCTTCAGTCACTTGGTAAAAGTGACCGTTTGGCAGAAGCGCCTGTTTTTAGGATGCTGTGCCTTATCCTTGAGTCTAGTGTGGTATGAGACGAGGATTTCTTCTTATTATTAAGCTATACCAAGCTTACCGGGGGGTGTGTGTGGGAATCAACGGGCATTTAATGTGAGCAAAGCTCTGCAGAAGAAGAAATCAACAGGTAGAGAGCTTTTTCTAATTCTGATTTCTACAGCCAGATTACTTATTTTAGAGTTTGAATGGCTAGTTTTTACTTGAAAATAAATAAAAATGTGCAAATACATGAAAACAGACTGTATTTACGAACAGTAGAAAGTGGCCATCTGGAAGAAATGCAGTGTCCTGTCAAAGTCTGCCATTCCTGACAAAGTCATCTTATGCATCAACTTGAAACTAGAATGGTCAAATACATTAATAAAGCACAAATGAGGCACGTTAGCATCACTCTTTAAAACAGAACTTAGATTTGAGTGGGACACAATACTTATATTGAAAAAGGGGCAACAGAAACATACTATCCTTTTACCTCATTATTAATTCAGTTTATTTAAGGCTTTAAGGTGCTTTTTTTCATTCTTCTGTTATTATATTGATCAATACTGAATGGTTGATTCTAGAATTATGGTGCTGCTTCTCTACCCTAGAGCTTTATCCTGTCTGTCTTAAAGTTTATTTTATAATATTAAAAATCTAGGCATCATTCCATTCCTTTCAGTTTTCTCATTTAGCACAGTCCATCTGAGGAAGGTGGGGTGGCAGGAATCCTTAAATTATTGCTCAAAACTGTATCTGTATCTTCTTATTTGAAGCAACTCTAGCTGTTGTCCAAAAACACAGCATAAAGAAGTATAGCTACACCCTCCTGAAAATGCTCTTGAAAATAATAATAAAGCTTTACCTCATTCAAGGTCTTGCATAGTTTTTCATTTTTTTAATGGCAATCTTTTTCTGAAAGCAATTGATAACAATGACGTTATCCAAGGTTGTTAACATACTGTATCTCATTTAGGTGGAAAAGATTAAAAAAGATACTTCAGTTACTTAATAAGAGAATAAGAGTCTTTATAAGCTAACTTCACTGATGTTGAAGGACAAACTCCCTTTAATTTTAGTTGCCTAATATGGTAACATGTTATTTGTCTGACAGTCTTGCAGCTGCTATGGAGTTTAGCCATTGCCTGTAAAATGAAGGGAATTCATACTGCCTTTGTGACATTAAGAAATATGCAGCTTGACATAATCTTTCATAATCTTGACCCTTTTTCTTGAAGAGGAAGGGAGAATTGCATTAGAGGAATGGTAGCATCCTTTCTTTCCTAGTCATGTCAGTCAGCTATTTTTGAGTATTGCTTTCCTTCCATGCCCAGAAGCAAAGGGAAGCATAATACATGGAAGAGCAAATGGTTCTTCTGTTTCAGATTATAGATGATTGATATGTGTAATTTTGGGCACAGTTGCAGGTGTTGCTGTTCAGTAGCAATACCCAGTAATAAAGGGGTTTAGCTTCATTTTGCATGCTCTTCCTATTTAAACTATGCAGCCAACTCCATTGTTTAAGCTAAGGTGGATAGAGATGATGATGATGAAGATGCTCTCTGTGGTGAAATGAAACAATTGTTTCTGTGGGTAGGGGAAATAGTTGCTGAGAGTGGAATCTCTAACAGTGAAATATTTCAAATGACCTTGTTTTATAATGAAAATACATTTGGCAGTAATTTCCTTTTTAATTCACATTTAAGTCCTTTCTGTAAGAATTGTTAGCCTGAGAAGTTTTTTTCACTTCCCTTCAGTTGGAGTGAGGAATTTAGGGTGTTTCTTGACTACAAGTAGAGGGACAGATGAGGGGGACAGCATGTGAAGTGGTCCACAGATCAAGGCAGGAATGTCCCAGAATATCCTATCACTTTACAACTATGTTTGCATTTAGGTATGTTTTCCTCTTCTCATTCTTCATTTTCTTTTGGGTTTTTTTAGCCATTTATTTGTATGTTAGTATTACATAGAGAGAAGAAATATAAAGTAGGAGAAGAGGTTTCCAGGTATGCATTCTACCTTCTGTTTTATAATGCACTACCTGTTGGGGTTCTTTCGATTTTTAATAGCGATGATATGGCTAAACTGAAATACCAACCCAGCACCCCTTTACTTCTTCCAGGTGCCCCATCTACTTGAATATGTAGGCATTGTTTCCACAGGAGAACTTGGACAAGCACTTGCTAGTCCTTCTGTTAATAAGCCTGTCCTATTTTGCAGAAGGGTATGGGGAGCTGAATGGCAGAATGGTCAGTCAGGTATGGGCAAATACTTTTTGTGTTACCCAGCTCCCTATGCCTAGAGTCCTGCCTGGATGGCAGGTAAGGGAGTAGCTGAAACACCAACTTAAATATAAAGGTCAAAAGAACAACTTTCAGAACCAGAGATCTGGGGTTTTATTGGTGGATTATCTTTCCTGGGGCAAAAGGGAAATCTGAAATCTTCGCAGCTCTGAGTTGAGTGATTTCCTGCTCTCGAGGTAAGATTATATTTTGCTGAGGAAAAGATACATAATGGATTTATTGTGGTTGAGTCATATACTGGTCATATACTCTTATCTCTTTGCATTAGAGATGCATTAATGTTCAGCCTGTTAAAGTTTCAGCTGGATGTTTAAATTGATTGTCTGCTTTTATTCACCTATATATCCTAATCAATTAAACATTGTTTTAAGACATCTGTTGTCATGCTGGTCTTAAGCCAAACCAGTCTTAAACCTTTCAAAAGCTGAAGGTGCTGGAAAAGCCTTGCACACACATTCCTTCCCTTATCCCTTAACGCAGGTAGTTATAGAAACCTAGTTTTCCCTTTGTTCGGTAAGAAAACTCTTCCTCCCTTGGGAGATTGCTAGAATATCCTTGACAGGCCAGATGAATTATAGATTCAAAGTCCTGGGAATTCCCAAAATCGCACTCCTTACCCCAAAATATGTGGAAAGAATGAAGTCTATATATACATACTTTTTCACTAGTGGTGACATGAATAAAGAGGAAGTAGTCTTACTGTGTTGTGTTTTTCTTTCTTCCTTAATTATAGAGAGCTGTGATAAAATATATTAAGGTAAAGAAATGTATTTGAGTAAGCTGTCAGAACAACAAAAAACTAATAAAACTTCTTGCCTCAGAATATCTCCAGTGAAACAGAAATTGCTTTTAAAAATACTTAATTAGACCATGGTCCAGAAGGTAGCTATTGTAGTTTGTGCAAAAAGAAGCAATATTTTTTAATTATATGCTTCTTAATCCTCCAAGATTTTAATTGCTAGTAGGAGGACTGTGTTCTGTTAATATTTGTCACCTTCTGCAAAGACTTGAGCAAGACCTGGATTTTTAAGCACAAATATCATTAGAGGTTTGAGGGGAATTATTTCCAGTGCCTAGAGCTAAGGCCATTTTTTACAAGATCAGCAGAGCATGATTTATTTAGTTTAAGAGCACTCTGATTTGTTTTTTGGAGGATGTGTCAAATTAGTAGGTTTCTTCTGCTGTATTGTCTACATGGTCAGCTATGCCTGATCATCACAGATGTATCCAAGGCTAGTACAGAGCTGTGTTAAGCCTGGGCAGAGCAAGTGCCTGTTTTACCTGTGCTCCCTGACATGTGGGAGAAGCATGTCCTCTGGCCTCTCTCCTAGGCTGAGGTAGCTGAAAATACAGAAGAACAAGAGACAGCACAGTGGTTTTTGCTGTGAAGCAGGTAGTCTTTGGCAGAGCTCAAGAGATTAAAATCTTGCTCTTTCCCTCGAGTGCTTCAGTCAATGTATCGTGACGTGAAATTAAAGCACAGTCTGACTTGTCTGTGGTAGCTAGGTAATTGGTTACTGTACATCTCAGGGTGGATTAAAAAACATCAACTCTTCTGAATTGTTTAAGTGTTACTTTGTGCAATTGCTTTTTTTCCTCTTCCATTTACATGAATTTACTAAAATAAAACCCTAAACTTGTACCTGGGTGTTGTGGTTTAACCCCAGCTGGCAACTAAGCACCACACAGCTGCTCCCTCACTCCCCCCTGGTGGGATGGGGGAGAGAATCAGAAGGGTAAAAGTGAGAAAACTTGTGGGTTGAGATAAAGACAGTTTAATAGGTAAAGCAAAAGCCATGCACACAAGCAAAGTGAGACAAAAGAATTCATTCACTACTTCCCATGGGCAGGTAGGTGTTCAGCCATCTCCAGGAAAGCAGGGCTCTGTCACATATAATGGTTACTTGGGAAGACAAAATGCCATCACTCTGTCCCCTGCTTCCTTCTTCCTCCAGCTTTATATGCTGAGCATGACATCATATCGTGTGGAATATCCCTTTGGTCAGTTGGGGTCAGCTGTCCCGGCTGTGCCCTCTCCCAACTTCTTGTGCACCCCCAGCCTCCTCACTGGTGGGGTGGTGCGAGAAGCAGAAAAGGCCTTGACTCTCTGTAAGCACTGCTCAGCAGTAACTAAACCATCCCAGTGTTTTATCAACACTGTTTTGGTCAAAAATCCAACACACAGCCCCATACTAGCTACTCTGAAGAAAATTAACTCTATACCAGCCAAAACCAGCACACTGAGTCAGAAATAAGGTAACTGTGGAGGCTCCCTGGGACCTACAAGGGAGTCTTCCTTGAGGGAAACACCTACACTCCCTTCTGATTTGGGGCCCTACCTAGGTCTTTCACTTAGCAATCCTTGCCCTCATGTTTTTCTCCCTGTTTTTTTTTTTTTCCAGCATACAGCAGCTTCCAGTATTGTGTGTTAATACCCTTGGATGGCCCCACATGCTCTGTTACAATTAATTTGGAAGTACAGGCTGGTGGAAGCAGGAGGGCACCTCTGCAGATTGTCTGGTCCAACCCCTTGCTCAGAGCAGGGTCAGCAAGAGCAGGCTGGTCAGAGCTGTGTCTGACTTGGGTTTTGAATGTCTAAATCCAGTGGTAGACCACCTTCACTGTATTAAAAGAAAAAAACAAAGTGGAATTTCCTGAGTTTTGGTTTGTGCTTGTTGCCTTTGCTCCTGTCACTGGGCACCACTGAGAAGAGTCTGGCTCTGTCATCTTTACTCCCCTCATCAGGTATTTATACACATTGATAAGATTCCCCTTAAATCTACTTAAGCCTCTTCTTTCTCCAGGCTGAACAGTTCTCTTAGCCTCTTATCGTATGAGAGGTGCTCCCGTCCCTTAATCATCTTTGTGGCCCCTCACTGGACTTGCTCCAGTATGTTTATGTCTCTCTTGTACTGGGGAGCTGGCCTTGGACCCAGCACTCCAGATGCATCTCACCAGTGCTGGTCTGTACCTCAGTAGCTCGTCTATAAGAGCGTTAGGAGTGTTGAAAGCCTTGCTAAAATCAAGAGAAACATTTGTTGTTCTCTCGTTTACTTAGCCAGTCATTTAATCATAGAAGACTATTAGATTGCTAAAGCACGATACCCCTTCGTGAATACTTGCTGCCTGCATCCAATCACCTTCTTGTCTACGTCTTTCCAATATGTTTGGAAATGGATTCTAGGATTATTGATCCATCATCGTCCCAGGGATCAAGGTAGGGTTGACTAGCCTATAGTTGCCTAAATCATCCTCCTTGCCCTTGTGGAATACAGAAATAGTATTTGATTTCTTCCTTGGAGACTTCATCTGATCACTGTGGCCTTTCAAATACTATGGAGAGTGGCCTTGCAATGACATTGGCCTATTCTCTCGGCACTTGTGGCTGAAACCCATCAAGTCCCATGGACTTATATCTGTCCAGTTGGTTTAAATGGTTCCCTACTTGATTCTTGTCCACCAAGGGTAAGTCTTCCTTGTTCTGGACTTCCCAAATCATCCCAGAGACCAGTGATTACTGAGTGCCCCTCTTACCAGTAAAGACAGAAGCAAGGAAGGCCTTGAGCACTTCTGTGTTTTGTGTCCTTTGCCACTGGGTCCCCTGCTCCATTCAGCAGCATGCCTGTTTTCCCTAGTCTTCCTTTTGCTGCTTCTGTACCTGTAGAAACATTTCTTGTTGCCCTTTGTGTCTCTCACCAGATTCAACTCCAGACTGGCTTTCTTAGCACTGCCCTGCATACTCAGGCAATGTCTGTGTGCTCCTGGGTCATCTCTCCCTGCTTCCACCTCTTGTATGCTTCATTTTTATATCTGGCTTTTGTCAGGAGCTCCTTATTAACCTCTAAGTATCTCTTGTCATCTTTTGCTTGTATTTCTGCTTGTCAGGATGGACAGTTCTTGAGCTTGAAGGAGGTAATCCTTGAAAATCAACTAGCTGTCCTGGATCCCTCTTCTTCTCAGGGCTGTGTCCTGTGGGATTCTTCCAAGCAGATCCCTGAACAGGCCAAAGTCTGCTCTTCTCAAGTCCAGGATTTTGGTCCTGGTTTTTGCCTTGTGCATTTCTCACAGGCTTTTGAACTCCACTATGTCATGGTTGTTGCAGCCAAGGCTGCCCCCAGCTTTCACACCCTCAATGTGTTCTTTCTTATTTTTAACTATTGTGTCCAGCAGAGTGTCTCCTCTTGTTGGATTCTTGATCAGCTATGTCAGGAAATTATCACCAATGCACTTCAGAAACTCTAGAAATGCAAAATTAAAAAAAAAAATTAGAAAAAAAAAGGGGGGGAGGAAGGACAGTAAATAAGTAAGTTTTGTGCTTTGCTTATTTCTGGAGTTCAGGATTCTCTCTGGAAGGACAGTAGCTGTCATTGCCATTACAGATGTTGTAGCAAAGGCTCCAGAGTGACTCTCCCTAGATCGCACTAAGTAAATCAATATGAGATCAATGACCTTATAGATGCTTTCCGGAGGACTGTGAACTCCAAAGTGTGTTATATCAACTTTGAACAATTACCTATATAGTCACGTAGCCATTTGTCAATGGTAAGCTCTGAGAGCTCCAAGAGGTACATAACAATTATTTTGCTTGACGAGGATGGAATAAGTTGCTCTTATTAAAGATTGGTTTCTGTAGACTCCCTTATAGCTCCTACCAATTAATGATCAATTTATTTTATTTATCATCCTGTTAAACACAAATAGATGTTCTCATTATCCATATTTTTTTCTAATAAGCTGCGAGGCTTTTTACTTTCTGGAAGTGATTTTCACAGATTAATTATAGCTTTTGTAAAAAGATTTTTTTCATCAATTTAAAATGTCTGCTTTTCAGTTTCATTGATTTGCCTTTGCTCCTGCGTTAGGAGGCACAGCAATTAGAAATGCCTAATTTGTGTTTTCTCTACCATATGTTATTGTGTGCACCTCTATTCTGTCTCTTATTAACCATCTCTCCTCTAAGCTGAACCTTCCCCATCTTTTCAGTCTCACATTGTTGTCAAATGCAGTAAAATCAGTGCAAGCACAGAGTGGTTTCAGATGGTTGCATTGAAAGTTTGTTGCATAAGGGTCTACCTTGTATCAAGAATAACAATTTATGAAGCATTTGGTTAAGTGTTTACTCAGAGTGGCTGGGGGGATATTTTACATGAGCAGTTCCTGCAATTATTGTTGTAAAGAGAATGGTGTTTCCAATGTATCTGCAATGAACGAATCTTAAAATGTCTACTAATGCTCATTTAATTAAGTTATTTGGTATCTCATATTACCCAGTAAGTTTTAAATGTCTATTTTCTAACTAATCTAAAAATTACTTCAATTGACTGTTTCAATAATAGGATGCAATCGTGTATGTTGTTGATAATTTGATTTATTCACTTACCCCAATTACTCTGTATCTAAGCAACTGTGTCTACAACAAGGTATCTGATTTACAGAGTGATAAAGTGGCTTGTTGTGCGTTCAGTTTACTGAAGCACGAACTTCCTCAAAAAAAGCATAGATGTGTATATATGTTTCCTAGAATCTTCTTGATAACCATGTCCAAGTTGTACATTTACACATAAGTTTACCACTGGAAGGTGGGTTAGCAGTCTTTAAAGGTCAAAATGACACCTTTTCATAAGCATCTCAAAACTGGCGTTCAGTAAAGGGAGAGGGGGGACCAAAGACAACAAAACTCTTTCAGTCTTTCTCTAAGCTTACCAAGGTATACTGCTTGTTTTTCACTGGGAAAAAAACAAGCTGAAATGTGAACACTTTTCCTTACAGAAAGAAACAAACATGAGCAATTTTTTTAATGTATGCCAGAATGCTGCTGTTTTCCTTTCTGAAAATGGTTTGTGTATTTTAAACCTGACATTATTAATGGCAAATAAGCTTGTTTGAATAATTTCATTGTGTGAGAGAAATGAAGAATGAGAAATGGCTTTTCAAAACTGCTGAGAATACAAACTCAAATAATTGTCCACGTTTAAGTTAAACGCTGTGTTTTCCTGTTTCCATTGAAAAGGAGCCCTAAAATGTTAGAGACACCTTAGATTATGGCCTTATACATATTCTCAATTTATACTTCTGTGTTTAAAAGGAGATAGACATCTTCAGTTATCACTTCAGATGTGTTTTGGATGTCAGGAGCTATCTGTGATGGTTTCTACCACCAGGGAAGTAAAGACAGACCATGTTACTAGCAAGATTATGTAGTAGGATTATGCGTTTCTCTGAGGTGTGTTTTTTTTGGGGAGTGCGGTGGTTTTTTTCTCTCCCCTATTTCCAACTAGAAGCAGAAATCTTTGTGAAAGTGGATATTGCTCCTCTTTTAACCGGTTTAAATTATGTATGAAAGATTTCATTGAGTGTCAATTATGAAAAAGTGTTTTATTTTTAATGGCATATATTAGGTTTATATTATCAGAAGTTTTAGAAGTATGATAGGAAGTGGTACTATAAAAAAAACCCATATTTTGAAGCAGTCTACAGTAGTGGAGACCTTGCTTTTCCCAAAAGGCATTTTTAAGAGTGGTTTCCCTAAGAATGCAGTCATGAAGAAGTTTCTCACTATCACCTTTACCCAGTTTTAGGCAAAGCTTTAAGATGCAATACAGCGTTTCTGTGCTTTTTTCACATTCAGCTGTCTTATAAAGTTTCAGGAAAAACTGGGCTAAAAAAAAAATCCTATTCTTCTCTTAATAGATTGATCTGAGATAGCAAGTGTGGTGTTTTGGTGAGGGTTTTTGGTGTTTGGGTGTTTTTGTGGGGTGGTTTGGGGTTTTTTTTTGGGGGGTGGGGTGTTTTTTGTGTGTGTGTTTTTTTTTTTTTTTTTTTTCTCTTGTGGAGAAGTTGGGGTTGTGTCTTCTGGAAATGGACTGGTGAATCAGGAAGTTTGCATTTTAACTTGGAGTCTCTTTGTACATTTAAGTCCTCATTTATACCTGAATTGCAGTGCCTTGTAGGTCTAGTTCCTCTGTAATTCTTTTCTAGAAATTTTAGGGGTCTGATTCAACTGGAAATGCAGAGACAGAGGATTTGGTAAAGGGTATTGCTGAAAAGAAAAGCAAGAAGATGAACTAAATATTGAGGGGAACAAGTAGGGTGTGTGTGTGTCATAATAAAACCATAGGTTATGTAGTGTCTCTAGTCTCTTGGAGAAAGGTTTGGGGAGTAAAGATGCCTATGAAATTTAGCTGTCTTGAAAAACTATGAGGGAACTGATGTGTCGATGGGAGACACTTACTTCCTAGCAGAATATGCTCATCTTCAAGAGGGACCTGAGCAGTGGTACTTTGCTTATACCCCTTTTTTTGAAACCTTGGAAATGGTAACTGCTCTGGTACAATACCAACGAGCCAGACCGGTCGTCTAAATGTTGAACTTAAAAATGCTGAAGGAATGAAAGGAATGAAAATTTTAGAGTACTAAAATCAAACTGTAGCTTAATATTGATTTCATAGTTTAATTAAATAGTAAGGTGCATAGCTCATTGCAGAGATTTTTCTTCTGAAATAAAAGGAGAAAAAGAAAAGGAGTACAATCATAAGTCCCTATTATTTCTTCTGTTTCTTCCTAGGGTGTCTGCATACTAGCAGTGAGGGCTTAGTATGTAATTTCAGTGACATAATTACCTCCCTTAGGTTTATCATAGTTTTGTCTGGTACTACAGAGCATGAGGGCAGGAAAAAGAAATGCACTTCATAACCATCCTATTTGTTTTTTACTGGATCCAAATAGAAATGGTAGAAACCAATGATAGATTAACTACCAGTATTGGTTTCCATCTATAAAATCAACAGAAACTATAAAGAGAAAAAAAAATGAAATACACAATCAAGGCACTCATCCAGTAGTAACTTCACATGGAAAGCTCTGCTGGGAGTTTGTGTGATAGGCATTCAGGGAAAAAACCCCCCAGCATTTCTGCATAATTTGTCATGTAATTAGTATAACAACTAATCACTTATACTTCCTTTTCTTCTCAATCACCAATTCAAATCTAAATGAGATAGGAAGTGACCACAATTTCTTTCTGAAGGCTAATTAGCAGCTTAAGCTACTAAATTTGGGGAGTTTTGTGGGAGGTGGGTGTATTTCAGGTGCAGTTCACGTAATGTGCTCTCCATATGAAAAACCTGGCACTCGCCAGTGCTCTCACTTAAACCAGAGGTGAAATGAGCACAGGGACTGGTCTAACCTCTTTAGCAATCACTGTGCTGAGGCAGTTGCTGGCACACTGAGCACTCATGTTTCTCAATGCAGGCTTCTTTATATTCTTTATATTCATCTTTCATCTGTCTTGTAGACTGTAAATTCTGTGATCCAGAACCATCTTTCATCGGTATTTTGTGAAAGCCTAGCACAGTGAGTCCTGAGCCAGAATTTCAATATGAATAATAAATGTAGTTCTGATAAAGTATGCTTCTGAAAAAAAGAAAAAAAAAAAAGAAAAACAAGAAAAGAAACCCAGCTGATTCAATGCAACATAATATCAATGACTTCTATGATGTTATACACACAAGTTTAAAAGTTTGGATTTGTTCTGCATCAGCCCTGCTGGGAAACGCAAGCAAGCACTCATTTTTTAGTGTCTATCGTGTGCTATTGACTGGATATCCATTGGGCTGTTTGAGCAATGAAGTCAATGCTATCTATGCAGATCATTACCACCCATTGCAAATAAATGGAAGACATGTAAAGTTATTAAACATTAGCAACTAGTTCTGTGATAGAATGGTGCTTCTGACCTAATAGCAGAGGTCCAGTCTAGTGATGTCTGTAGGAACACTGGCATCCATGGTGAAATAATGTCACCATTTGGGTCCATAATTTCAGTAAGCTCAATTATTCAGTAATGATAAATTTCAAAATAATTTTTTGAATCAGGAAAAAAAAACTCTGAAAAAGTGAGAAAAGCAAAGGCTTTCAAGGTTTTATTTGAGAGATTATCCATTCTTGTGAAAGTTTCTGTGTTTTTAAATAAAATTACCTCCTTACCAGGAGCTAGGCTGTAGGATTCAAACTGGTCCTGAGCTTTGCCTTCAGTTTCCTAGTCCTTTTGAAGTAATCTCTAGTGAGGACATCCCACATGTCGCAGCCAGCTCCACCTCCCTTTTTTGAATGGCAAAGGTGATATTCATTTCAAGTGAATGTTCCTGTAAGAAGGAAGATGGAACTTTTCAGGAGGAGAACAGGTGGCAATGTCTGTATTCTAAATGAGAATCAGTAGCGTGCAGTCAGTTTACTTGTAAAAACAATGAAAAGAGGAAAGAATTAATCCAACTGTAGGCTAAGAAATTAATATGGAACTTGGTTTGAGTTTTCTGTAAAGCCTATCATTTCCCTGAGAAATGAAAGGGGGGGGAACCCCACCCATTTGATTACTAATGAAAGTAACCATCGCTCTGATTCCAAGAAGCTTAAATGTGAGCCTGGCAGATCAAATTTCTGTATCCTCATAGCAACAACAAAAATCTTTGTTCATTTTTCAGATATTGGAGGAAGAGTGAGTTAGTGTTGTGTGTGATGTTTGTTTTAAGTTCACAGTCTGGTAGATTAAGGAGGAGAGAAGGGTAATGTGATATGGAAAAGCACATGTAGCTTCCAGTTCTCTAGGGACAGAGTTGCCTGAAGATGGTTTCTTTTACATGGATGAACAGTATAGCTATATATAAATATATATATAAAAATATACTGACAATTTTCTGGGTCTCTTAGGAGAACTTTTTTTTTTGAAACGAAGCAGTATTGTGGAGTGCTGTCACGGGCTTTTTAATTTTTATTTTGCTATGTAAGGTTAGCACCTTTCTTTATCATGCATACTGTAACCTGCTTAGTGCATAAATTCCTCTCTAGTCATTCAAGTTCCTTCTTCGTTGCTCCTCTGCCATCTCAGTATGACAAGGGCAGGTGTGTAATACTGTGGATTTTCTGTCTGCAGTATTAATGAAAAATTTGCAGGGTATTTTTGGTGGGTTAGCTGCTATAGTTGATAAAATGATAAATATATCAAATAAGGTTTTTTCTGTATTTGTGGCTGTATCAAGTACATGTTGAAAGACTGTATGCTAGTGACTTAAACACCCCAATTGTCTAGAACAGTTTAGAACTAAGCTGTTGCTCCGTCTCAAACGCTAAACAAAGTTGATGTCAGTATATAACAACAAGATTTTGCTCAGTTTCATTGGTCTGAAGTCATTTTTTTGATATGCTAATCTCTTGTAAGTATTAGATAATTAGGATAGTCTTTGAGAAGACTGTTGGACTGAAATATGAAGTAGACTTAATTGTAACAGTCTATTTCCACATGTATTGGGGTTTGGAGAAGATGTGACTCCAAATAAAAGTTTATGCCTGCTGGTTCAATGGGTGAGGTAAGCTTTGCTAAAGGTGAAGTACTGAACACTGCTTCAATATAACTGGAACCAAGCTTGAAAAATGTTTCAAGGTGCTTAAGACAAGTTGACGCACTATTGTGACACCATGCCTAGGCAAGCTTCGTTACAATGAAGGCTGTTATAATCACACCCACTTTTTAACTGTCTTCCTGAGTGTGATGGCTGCCTGTGGTAGGAAAGAGTGTTAGGTTTTGCACATGTGTTCTTCATGCGGCAGAAACTGGAATTTAACAAAGGTTAGGTAGGACTATACCCAGGGAATAAATGATGAGAGGGAATGTGGGGGGCTGTCAGTCACTGGGGTAACAACAGGGAGTAGGCAGGAGTGCAAGGCGGGGAAAAGGAGCATGGAGGGAGAGCCAGCGTGAGACCTCATAGGAGGCATGGGGGGGAACGTGTGTGGTGGGGAAGGACTGAGAGGGTGGAGGGGGGCAGAGGTGGTCATCGGGAGGCGCTGGGGAGAAGGATGGAGGCTGTCTGCACACAGGCTGCTGGCTAGCAGCTCTCAGCACCTGTAGGAGGAGGCTACAGGGAGGATCTGGGGGCCAGCTGGCTGTGGGGGTTGTCTTGAGAGAAGGATGAGAGGCAGTGGGTTTGTGGGGCAAGACACTGACAGGGTAATTTCTTGGGGCTTACTGTGGATCAGGTTAGTGCCTAAATATAGGAGCCCACTCATCATGACCACCGCTTTCAGAGCAGCGTTGCTTCTGTTTATCTCAACTTGTGAGCAAAAGGGATGGGTTTGTGAAATGAATTTTCAGCATGCTCTCAAATGCAACTGATTCATCTTGGAAAGAAAGATGATGGTGAGGGATCTTCAGATTAGCGCCCGCCTTCTGTTCTCTTGTTTTGAGCGCTGTGCGTGTTTGCTAAAATGTAGGGAAATGTTGAAAAGGGTAATTAACTAAACAAGCAAGATCCTTAATTGCTGGAGGACTTTAATACTTTTGTTAGCATGCTTTCAAAAATGACTTGTGCCATCACGCTTCTCTTCTGTGATCAGGGAAAATGTTGTTCCCTGCTTTTCAGGCAAAATAAGGGCAGATAGTTCAATAATATGACAGAGCAGTGCTGATGCTCCTGTGAGACTGACGCCAACTGTCGGTGCTACCAGTGATGGGACTCTGACCACCGTCACACTGCTCTGCTGCCAAGTCCCCTGTCCCTGTGTGAGAAGGTCATGCGGACTTTTGCTTGGTGCTGGATTGCAATGAAGTATCCATCAGCTATAAATCTATTGGCAACCCAGAAGCCAGAGGCTTGAGCTTGTAGGTTATAGTGCACTTTCTCTGCACAACTGTGGAGGTGAACACAAAATGCTGTCAGACAGTCACGGTAGCGCTGCTGACTTGGATGATGTGTGCCTCTGCTATGATGTGCTTACATGTTTATAAAACCTTGTTGATACATTCCTCCAGCAACTCCTTTACAAGCTCCATCTTTTAGAAAACTAATCCCTTGATGTAATGCACATAACAATAAGAAGATATGGATCAGTGACAGATGGATACTTTCATACTTGGCATATGGTGTGTTATAAGCCTGCTCCCATGCTATTGAAGCTGATGAGTCTTTCCATTGAATTCACTGAGCTTTGGATCAGGCCCTGGAAGAAAATGGGTATAATTCTAAAGACAGCTTGATATTAAAAGGGGAAAAAAAAAAAAAAATCACTTTAAACCTTTTTTTTGGCTCTGTAGAAGCCTGTGATTTTTGGTTATGTATTTTAACTGACTTGGAAAGACATAGACACTGGATCATACCAATTAGGAGAAGTCCAGAACAGGGGGGGAATGTCTGCTTTATGTGTAAATCTTTAGCTTTAATAAGTGATGTTTGAGTGTTTGAAGCTGACTGACGTTGCCGGCAGTGAGGTATAACAAAGCTGGAAATGTTGGAGTGATGGGAAAATATATGAATTATGGCAAACACTTCTTTGCCTCTAAAAATACTTAAAATGCCCATTTGGCTCCATTTTAAATTTCCTCAGAGAATACAAGTTAGCAGAATTGTCTTTGAAGAATTTAGAAATGCTCTTACCCAATGAAAGCCTTATTTTATTTTTCTATTAAGAAGTATTGTTATGATTAACAGCAGACACTTCATTTGCATAAATAAAAAAATGTGTTTAAAATCTTGACTGTGTCACAAGACTGTCAAAAAATAAAAGTAGTTTGAGGACTTTCTTATACAAAACTTGATGCGAATTTGAGCCTGACTCTTACTGCAGCCTGTGTCAAATATGTTAGTTTCAGCATAAGCAGCTGACAACAAAAATGTGTTATTGACAAAGACAACTGTGTGGGATTTAATGGATCATCTAATTCATAATTTGCCATAAGTGGAAGATGGCTCCCTAATAAAAACAAAAAAAAGGGAAATTTGTAGGGAATGTAGTTTTGATACTGAGTAACCCCCAGTCTTTTTTTAATTATGTTACTGCTGAAAGCTGGTGCCAAACCTACTGAATCATCTCTTCGGTGCTACCTTCTGTCAGGCACCCATCCAGAACCTGCGGTCGTCTACGGAGGTGGCTTTGATACCACTGAATCAATTACAGATGTTAAAACTCACAGTAGGTAGAACTAGAAGCTTATCTTTTGAAACTGGATATAAATGAGATGTCAATTCAGAATATCCTGAACTCGAAGTCTGGAAGCAGCTGGAGTTTACTTTTTCGGTTTCTGACCCACACGGATCACTGCAGTGGTAGTGGTTTGGATTGAACATTCAAATTTGTCCTATTAATATTGCCTCCATCTTTTGTATTAGCTTACGCATGCATTTACCAGTATTTTAGATGTTAGTTGTAGATTTTCCTAGAAACTGGCTAAAGGAAGTTCTTGTTCTCTCACTTCACCTAGGTCAGAGCCAAATCTCTGACTAGGGAAGTTTTAAATTTTATATTAAGGGTAGCCTCTAATTCATAGACTTGTTTTTCTTTCCTTGCATAAATTCTTTTTTTCATCCCCTTTATTCCATCATCTGTTTCGCTGTCACCTTGTCTTTCGTCCTCCCGACAAAATCATGGCTTCTGTCCTAGCAGAAACTTTCTCTTGCATGGTTCCCCCTGCCAGCCCAGCTCACTCGGCTGCTTCCCTGTATCTTTGCTTCAGTGGCAGCAGCTCAGCAAAACACTTGCTACCCGTCTGCAGGGATTCAGCGAAGCAGCTGTGGGTGGGTTGCAGGAGAGCCCAGATGGATGAAGCACCCTGGCCTGTACCTGCCCCAGTCTTGGGTTTAAAGAGCAAGGAGAAGGAGGCTCCAGGTTGTCCTGGTCTGGGAGTAGGAATTGCACCCTGTGCTGACTGGCAGTGTGGATCCGTGCTGCTCTCTGTGGCCTGCTCTCCCAGCCCACGGTGGCGCTTGCTGCCAGTGCTGGCTTCAAAAATTAGGCCGCAGGAAACAGCACTCTAGCCTGGAGAAGAAGCTGCGATGAAGCTAACCAGGGCTCAGCTGCCTCATCCTTCTTGGGCAGCCTTAGCACCAACGCCGCTGGGAAGGTTGCTCCAGTTTTGTGTACTTGCCGTGGGTATTTCGGTGAGACCAGATCCTCTTTGAACTCCAAAAGGAGGTCTGAAAAGCTTACGTGGTAGGCTGAGCACCCACCTCTCTGCTGCCATTAAACAGGGTGGTTACCCATGGGTTACCCATCGCATGCAGCTCTGGAGATCACAGCAAGCAGGAAGGGCTGTCGGGGATTCGAGCTGACAGCAAGTGAAATCGCGCAAGGCAAACTGAACAGGACTTGACTGAGGTCTCTACAAATGTGTTGTGACTTTTAGCTCTGTTTCTAATGAATGGCTTTTGTAATCTGGTCTCCGCTCTGCCGCACTGCAGGGGACGAGGTGGGCCAGAGTGTGGATGTGTGCCATGCAAGGAGATTTCCAAGGTCTGGTCTTCTAAACCCCAGTACTGTAAACTTCGTGCTAGCTTGTTGTTAAATTTGTGACCCCGGTGGCTGACTAATGACGTGGGCTGTGCGTTCGAGAGCAAAACAAGACTGCAGTGGATGGAGCAGATCTCTTGTTGAGTACCATGCGTTGCACATGAGCACCTCTCCCAGCACCCGGCTACTCCCGAGAGGCTTTGGTGCCTGCTTTTTGCTAAAGCCACACGCAGAAATGTTTTGCACCTGGGCTTGTGCTCCAAACGTGTGTCACTTTTATGACAGGATCATAATTACTGTTCAGTGCTGCTCCCTCTTTTATTTACAAATGATAATATTAGGAGTGTAGCTCAATGCACTGTACTCTTTGGAAATAAAAATAACTCAGTGATGTGGTTACTAATGAAGAAAAACATGAGTTTTGCTTACCTTCAGACAGAGATTTATAAGTTTTTCCTCCTGGATCGTATTCCTCGAGTTCTGGCTGTGGTATTTTGGGAAACTTACAGATCAGTGTTTTTTCTGGCATGCACTATTTTTCATTTAATGGGTTGTAAGCAAAAAAGCCCAGCTTGTCACTACCTTAATTTCATGCTGGAAAACTGTGTTGTGCTATTCATAATGTTCTGTGTTGAGCAAGAATTACATATCTTTTATCAAAACATGCAGTGATTGTTTAATTTAAATGCTGATGGTGAAACTTCAAGTCTCACCTGAATGGATCTAGTAAGGTGCTAGCAGAGAAGTTGGAAATAACTTTGCTGTCGGTGGAATATACACAAGCCAAACCTCAAAATCTGTCATATACAGTACTATAATAGAGATTTCTTGAAAGCAGTTGTCTCTAAACTAACGGATGCTTTGATTCCTTGTTTAGATAAAACATACATGAAAGTGTATTACGAATATTTTGGCCATGGTCCCTTTGCCTTTACAGCTGTTGTTCAAAACATGTAAAGAGTTTGTGGAAACAGTGTAATGAGAGATTTCATGTTGCTGGTTTTAGAAATTCCTCTAAAAGAAATTTCTGAAAGGCTGCTTCTCTGGGATGGTCATGAATATCTCCCAGCTGTAAAGATGTGGATCAACACTGAGCGGCTCTCCCCTAGGCTTGGTCCTTCTTCTAGATGTGTTCTGTACCATTCCCACCGTACTTTTTAATGGTACCAATTCCAAAATAATCTCAGAAGTCAAAGTTATTTGAATAGGAACAACAGCTGACTAGAAATGCATGATCTCTGCATGCTTGTGAAACCCGCTGGCCAGAGGAATCATTCCTCTGCTATTCCTCACCTCTCCCAGCAAAATGAAGAATATAGCATTTGTATTGCTCTCTCCCGAGCTGGAATTAAATTGCTTCTTTGATGAGCTTGGTCTACTGAACAGCTGTAAACGGTTTTCTTTTTCCTACTCTTTTAAAACTAGCCACAGATGAAGAAATTCAAAGCTTCTGGACACCCACAGCTACTGAAATCAACGAGGTTCTGTAATTTGGAAGGATAATAATTAGCTTCAATCTTTGTAGTATAATTTTCAAAAATTGTATGCAGATGGAGTAGGGAAAATTATATACAGAATTTCTAACAGGATTGAGGAGAAAATGCAGCAAAGAGACGCTGTCATCTCCAGGCCTGTGTGTAATGCTGGGAAACAGATTACGGAAGTTTCTAGTTTGGTCTTTCCCTGCCTCATTTTGTGCCCTTGGGGGAGTCACTGAACACGTGTGCTTGCTTCCAGTATTGCGGAGATAGCACTGAGTTACCTCTCTCTGTAGGGTGTTGGTGTAACAGGTACCGTGTTCGCAGGGCTCTGCATACAATAAGTCCTGGAACTGTTTTCTTCTCTTTCTTTTTTTTTTCCCTCCACTCATTCACAGCAGGTCTTGCTTGCAGTGACATACAAAATTGTGTAATAAACCAAACCACAATAAAAGTTTAATGGGGAATTAAATTAGACTTACAGATATCGTTACCTTTGTTTACGATACTCCATTAGTCCAAGCTGGGGAAAAAAAAGCTTTTGTGTTCCTTTACCAGAGAAACAAAAAGGTGAAAGTGTTTTTAAAATCACATTTCGTACCTTTCAGTTAAGGGTTTTTTTTAATTTAATTGGCCTTTAAGAAAATTATGTATTTGAATGTAGTGCAGGAATAAAAAAAGACTTTCTGAAATTGCAAAGTAAAATTACTATATGGCTTATTTTTGTCTTAAGCTGTTTTGTCCTATATTGAACCAGTTAATGGTTACTATTCCTAGCTACTTATTGCCTGCCTAGTAGTTTTATGACTCTTTTATTAATCTATTATTATTTTGTGTATTTGCTTTTCTGTGATTAATTCATACACTCTTGTGTCTTTGGGGCTCTCTAAGGATGTACAGTTACTCTCTGTGTCCGTTTATCTGTCATCTGCTGTATGTGGTTAGACAACTTGGCCAAGTCAGCTTCAGTATGCAAGCAGTAAAAAATAAAGAACTCTATTTATGTAAGAAGCTTTTGATTACTCAAAGCTGATGATGAAATTGTGCTATTCTCTGATATTACAAATGCCACCTTTTGGTGATATTGAAGATTGCAAGCAATTTCTGGTATAATGAGTGCAGGTATTATAGATAATGCAAAAGATTTTAATACCACGTAGTGTATAATAAAGCATAAATAACTGGTTTTCTCCTGGTCAGTGGTTTATGCTGAATAACTTTATGTGTTTCAGTCTTTGACATAAAACTGTGCTCTGGTCTTCTCCAAAGACGCAGTATTGTTTTAAAAGTAATTGATTTAGTTCTCTAATTTTTACATAGACTCAATTTCCCTTAGCTTTCGGAAATCTGATTGCAAGGTCTGTTCACATAGGTGCCGGGCAATGTCTCTGTGTTTCATTAGGCTTCAGCCCTCCGTCCGGTTCATAAAACAATGCTCAAGGAGGAGTTTTGTGGCTGGAAGTGAGCTCTGATCAGGCTCCCGTGTGAGGTTAGGCACAATCGGGGGGTACTTGTGCTCCTGCACAGGCCCCGCTAGAAGTTGACCTAAAAAATGTGTTCCAGATTTCCAGAATTTCCTTCATTTTGATGATGATAATACCTTCGTTCTATTATTTCTACTTTCCTTTTTTAAATTAACGGGCATGTAAAAAGATGACTTCTTTAAAGAGGAAATGTTCACTAGCTTTTTCAAGCTTGAAAAATAGTGTCCTTCTGGAGAAGGACCAAACCACCATTTGATTTTTCACTTTTTTTTTTTCCCCCCAATGGCAAGGATGAGTGATAAGTTTTTAAGCTCAGTTATTATGCTTTGAATTTTTAATTTATATTGTTGCTTTATATTATCTTTAGGCTGATCTCATAACTCCTTTATAAACAGCTGGGAACAATAACTTTCCTGAGAAAAAACTAAAGTACAAGAGGTACAAGCACTGATTTTTTTTTTTTTCTTTCTTTTGGGAGGAGAAAAAGAAAAGTGATTATTAGATAACATTATTTCCTTTTTCTGATGTCACATGAACCCCTTCAGGGACAATAATCCACTCATTACATATCATTTGGTGTATTATGGCTAAAGGAAGGGAAAAGCTACATATTATTCTTTCTGTTGTCTAGGACAATGCATTAAAACATGAAGACCTTTTAGTTATTCTTTTATGGGTAAGAATGGAGTTTCACTTTTTTTATTAGAAAATAACATTGGACAACATTATTGAGCTCTCACTCCACTGAGATGCAATATCAAAAACTTTTGTTAGAATATTTTAAAACATTAAGCTCTGTGAAGACTTGCTGCTAATTTTAGTAGTCCAAACTTATTTTCTACATGACTGAATCTAGAGATTAAGTTTCAGTCTATTACTTTAAAATAAGTTTGAAGAACATGCAGAGTTTTAGAGACAAGATTTCACCTTTATCAAGCTAAGCACCTCTGTAGTATACATTGTGACTTGAAGTAGAATAATTTTGGATGTGCAGATTTTCCAATGGGTTTTTTGTACTTTACTTTTTTATTATATCCTAGAAGAGAGAATAACACCTCCTCTCTTCTATCCATTTTGATTCTCTGTTAAAAGGCATTTTTAAACTGCAGGACATATTTGTACTTTCTGCAGCTTCCTTTGTAATTTTGCTTGTACTTTGAGTTATTTTGCTCCTAATGCAAACATTGTCTGTTTGACCCAAGAGTTCTCCTAGACTGTCGTGATTTCTGCAGGCTTATTCTCTGCAGAAAGCTAAATAGACTACCTTGTGTTGGGAACAAAAGAATAAAAATCCTATCTGCCATTGTTAGGCATCCATGTGCATTGCTGGTTACTCAGCATATGTGTGGAGATGTTAGTTTGCATAGAAGTAAAAGCTTTTTTTTAAATCCAATTTCTGTTGATTATGTTTCATGTCGGAAATTCTGTGATTATGTGAATTGATTCACTAGGAAAAGAACAAAAAGTTTAGCTAGATTGTGGACAGTTTTTCCTGTACTCATACACATATTCCTAAACTAGTACCACGGGAATATCTTGACTTCCACTTCCTTAGGATTTCCTCTGTGGTGATTTGTATTTCCAATCCCCCATTTTCTGAATGGACCTACTGAATTAACATTAGTCCTGGGCTGGGCTGGCAGATTTAATATCCTGCCTTTTCCTAGTCCTGGGCTGCTGTGTCCAGACTGTAAAACATGATTTAATTTTGGAAACTGTGATGAAAAGTAAAATGAGCAGAGTTCTTTCTTTTTGCAAGCCTTAATATTTCACTGTTGTAAATACAAGAAAAGCAACTTCTGTGTTGGGGATGCTTTATTTTGCAAGGCAGAGCTTAAATTCCCCTCAGCCCTCATAGGCAATGTGAGGCAAATCAGTTTTAATAATGAAACATATACCTGACTGTCTGACTAACTCTTAGATCTTTCAAAAAATTAGAATTTTATGTTCTTAGAAATAAAGATGAATGAGTCCTCTACCCTCTTCTCTCAGTCCACAAGTGATTGGCCTAGAAAAGGCTTCAGGTGAGCCAGGAAATTTGGAAATACTTCTCTAAAGTGAGACCTTTTTTGTGATTTATGATGGTGGCCTTAAAACTAATGATTATCCTGTTCCATGGCAGTTTTGATTTTATTTGGTTTGGGTGAATAATGTGAATCGTCACTTGATTCTGAATATTTCTGTCTGGTTTGTCGTGGACGATGCGGTTGTATGATGGTGACTCAGCCCTCCAACATAACTTTCACAGAATCTACCCATTCCATTCAGCAGTCTTAGATGTTTGTTATTGTCATGCCAACAGAAGTCAAAAAAGGGCAGGCTATGTTTTTAGACTCTCCTTAGCAATGTGGTTGCTGCAAGAGTCAAAGCTTACAGGACTGAGCAGACTGGCTCTGCAGCCTGTTGCAACCTGGGGAGAGGTGTGGTGGTACATACTGGCTCTGCAGCAGTGACAGATAACCCTTCCAGAGTTTTGCTCTCTTGAGGTGTGCTGCACTGATGTGAGAGCTGTTCCACCTGGCAGAACCAGAGTTAACCTAGCACTGGAAATAAAACCCACAACTAGCAGATGTAGTTTCCTTGCTTAAAGGAGGGATGGCAAGCTGGAAAGTCATACAACCTTCTGCAGACCTCTTGCTCTCATCTCAACAGCATCATGAAATGAATGCTGATGGAAAGAGAAATTAAACATAAAGAGATAAACAGAAAATAAATTAATGTGCAAAAGAAGTTTTCCAAAGGTAGCTCATACCAAAACTAGTGCGATGCCTTGAGCTGAGGATTTCCAGCAGATTGTGCTGTGGTGGGAACCTGCGAGAGCAGAGGCAGGCAGTGAGGGGCTATTTGTGAGGACTGGTTGAGGGACAGATCTTGCTGCTTGTTTGTTATATTTTTGTTTTAGAAACTTTTTTGGGAGGTACTCTACGGCAATTTGCTGGTGTGTAAAGCTAGGGAGGCACTGTTGGCAGGAAGAAGAGTTACATGATTGTTCGTGAAGAGCTGGGTTACCTGGAGGACCTGGGAAGTTGAACCAGGATGACAGTGGCACTGGAGGAGTGTGTTTCGGTAGGATAATGTAGTTTGGAAAATGACAGATAAGATGCAAATGTATTAAATCTTGTCAGCTCCTTCATTGTCCAAATATACCTGTATGTCTCGTGCTAACAGTTAAGGAGAGTGTCTGTGTGAGATTTCATAAATGCAGTTTTGCGAGACAAGAACTTCTGCAGACTTCTCTGGTGCTAAGGATCAGAAGGTGGAAGGAGCTTTCTGGGGCAAATACTCCCTGCAGCTGAAACTGCTGGCTTCTCTCCCACTCCCTCCAAAATAGCCACCTGAAGTCCGTTACAGATTATTTTGATTATGCTACCAGGCAGTTTTCTTAGCCCCTCAGGGCACAACCCCTTCCACAGGAGTTGGAAAGCCCGAAACCTGGAAGCAGAATGAAAGGGTGGACACCTGCAGGGCAGTGCTGTAGTCTATGTAAGCAAGCAGGAAAGAAATGTCTTGGCTTCTTATTCGGCATCTTTTTGTGGAATAGGCCAGTTTAGCAGTACGGCAATTCAAATAGCATAGCCAGCAGTCATCTTTTGAATGAAAGGATTTTCCTTTTACTTTAATCCAAATTCAAAATTTTTGTGATGATTTTTGAATACAAGAGTGGTAAAAAAAAAAATTACCATGCAAATGGAAAATTAAAATAAGAATTAGCTACACCTATATTTTAATACCTGCTACTTTAAATAGCACCTTCCAGCTTCTGTGAGTTATATAAACATTAACTTGTCTTCATTGTTCTCCAGAGAGATAAGTGTTATTAGCTTGATAAACAATAAGTAAATTATTTCTCATTTTTCCTCCTTGCTGTTTTCCTTATTATTTTGCATGTCTGAAAATTATTCCTGTTATGCAGCTTTTATTTCCACATTAAAAATTATTATAAAACCCCCAAACATATTTATTATTAATTATGCATGTTTTATTTAATCCTGTTTCTGTTTGGCTGGAATGCCTTCCTTCCTTCTGATACCTTAAGTAAAGCATATTGATTTCTTAAGGTCTCAATCTTATGGGAATAACAACTGAAAGGTAGTAAATTGCACAGTTTGCAAAAAAAAAAAACCCAAACAAACAACAAAACCCACAACACCCCAACAACCAACCACCCACCTTAAAGAAAAATTGAAGGATTATATTCTTCACTTTTATGAAGCTTCAACCCCTGTAATTTCTCAAATTACGTTTTTCTTCTGTTTTTAAGTTTAGATTTTCATGATGAGTTGGTGAGTCTCCCATTCATCCACTTCCCTTTCATTCACCCTGGAGTTTGCTTTGTCAGTCTCAGTAATTCTGCGTTACTGGGTAACAAGGTAGCCTCTAGGAAACAGCAGTTTCTATTTCACAATCGGTGTGGCTTCTTCAGCGATTAACATCATGGAACCCCTAATGGACAAGCTCTGGCAGAAAAGAAGATACTTTTCACATCTTTATATCCAAAATGTGATGATACAAATGGTGTTTACCTAGTAGAGTGGGATTGTGGATGTCTAGATATATAACATCAGGCAGGATTTACGGCAACGTTACTCTTTGAAATATATTTACAGTTGTCTTTCACACCTAAGATACCTGACTAGGTAGACCTGTAAAAGACTGTTCCATAGACTTGGTTAAATGAATCATCTTAGTCCGAGAGTCTGCTATAAATTCAGGATAAGTTTATAGGCTTCTTCCTTTTAAAATGGCTGTTTCTGAAATGCCTGGCTGCTATTACAATTGCCTGAGCTTCTAGGGGAGCTGGATATAAACATCATCCACCCAACAACTTCCTGGCCCTTCACTTTTCTCCCCCCCACCTCCCTTTTTCATAAGTGATTTTATGGGTTGAATTCCTGGGTTGAATTACTATCTAAGTAGACTCTTTTCCCACCCTGCCTATATTTAGACCTTCATTCTGAGCTAAGCCATCTTGCCATTATGGCTAAAATAGGAGTCCTTGTCTTTGACTTCCCCTAGTCACATAGGCCTGTAATCTGGGTGACCGTGATGATACCCTGTTCAGGCAGTTTGAAGAAAGTCCATGATACGCAACACTTCCCATGTTGACTGCAGGCTTCCTAGCAGCCATCTCCTCCTAATGGCCTGTGGTCTTCCAACAGTGCCCTTGCTAACAGCGACCATGCACATGTGCGCAGCAGGCCTGAGGCCTTGGGCGGTAACTTCTCGGAGTTTGTGAAGGACATCAAATACAATTTTCCTCTGCATTATTCTGACCTGAATGATACTGTGCATTTTATCTCTGCTGCATTAGGAGACTGTTGAGTTTTATCTTCTTAGTGGGAACCTGAAAAACAATATTCTTCAGTTTATTGATGTGCTGCTACTATGAAAAGTAGTTAAATTGGTTAAACAGTTTTAAGCGCCAGATAAGAAAATCCAGGACCTTGAGGAGAAAATGTGTAGCAGAGAATGTGAGCCACTGTTAGGATACTGAGAGAGAGAACAATTCAGGATTAGAGAGGCAACATTTAAGATGGAAAATAATAGACCTAGGAGTAAGCATAAAGCTTTTTAATTTTAGCAGGAAAGATAAGAATCTGCAATCATCCTAATTCATGGACTGCTGAAGCCAACACTTTAACTTTCTTTAGGAGTACGGACAGAACAATTCCTTTCCTCGTGAAAGGCTTGTTACAGATTGCTTATGAAGCCTAGAGGATTTTAACAATGGATTTCCCATTAAAATGTGTGACATATCTTCTTCCTGTGCCATGACAATGACATTAGGCAAAGGGCAGCCCAGCAGGAGCAGATCTGTAGGGCAAGCTGCTGAGTGCTGAGGACCCCACGTCCGTGCTGTAGGACAACATGTCAAGGGGGTTTCCTTTGGACTAGCTCTAGGCTGCACTTGAACATACCTAATTGGGAATGGAGAGCATTCAGTGTGCTCTTGGAAGATGCCCCATCTATTTTTGTCCAGTTGACTTGAGTTCACTTTCTCTGAGTGCTCTGTGATACATGAACCAAACCATGGAAGGGCAGACATGGGGGCAACTTGCTTTAATTGTGTGCTATTGAGAATACTGTTGATAAATGCTTATATGTTTTCATTCTTGCCTCTTCTCCCCAAAGTCATACAAGCATTTATTGTTATATTTTTACTGACCCCCCCAGTGTCATGTCTGAGTGTAACTTTCTGTCTTTTAAATGTCATCACTGCAAGACTGGCTTACATAGAAAACTTTATATGTATGGATTTCCATGCAGAATTCATGTTCATAAGCTCTTTAGCACAGGGATATTTATGCTATCTTTTTACTCGTGTAATTTACGCATTTCTTGAATAACAAGTGCTAAACATCATAAAATGAAGCATAAAGGTATATCTATATATATTCTACATACTTTGATTCATATCCTTAATAAAATACAGAACTGCTACTATAGTCTGGATGGATCATCTTTAAAGATCCTGATTTTGCACCCATGGGCAACAAAAGGAAAACAATACCACTGAAACCTTAAAGCTATGCTTAAGCACTTAAAGAAATCAATGAGAAGTAGATTCTAGATGCTGTTGTAGATTCCACTCAGCAGTGAAGTGCCTTTTTTAGGTGCCAGAAATACTTTGCTTGAACGAAAGTTCCTGGCCATAAGCACACTTGGCTAAAATTTTACAAGGAATTTGGGAAGATGCCCAATGGGATTTACAAATGTTGCTAAGAGATTACCTGCAAAACTTTCACTTTGAAATGGAAGCTAATGCTCAGACCTCTGCGGTATTAAGTGTCCTGAATGCCTTTGTGGTATTTTATAGAATCTGTCTTCATGCCTTCATTTACAAAAGCACTTTCTAAGCACTCCATCCCATGTGTTTGCGGAACTCTTAAAATCAGAATTATCGTCATGCCCTTGATCTTGCCGATGTACTATTGAATGCAACCCTCTGCAATAACAAATGTGTATGTATGACTATTCTTATATGAAAACCTGTAAATGTAACTGGTCTTCTGCTCAAACAGAATGGTATCTTCTACCACTACTGTTACTGAAACTAGTAGGTGATGGAATTCATTGCTGGGGGAAGGGTGCTCATGCAGGCACGGAAGCCTGTGCAAGGACTGACTAAAATAGTGCCCAGGCTGCACTGTGGTCAGGTCACATTTTAGCCATTATTTCATGTGTTTACCATCCCATTTTCCCACCTGTTTCTCTCTGGATCCTGGGGACAGGAAGGACCAAAATACTATCGTTTCTCATTTTAGTGATGATGTTCTGGAAAACAGAGAGGAGGTGGCTGAGCCTCACCTCTAGGGCAGCTGAGTGCCAGGGGCCACTCTTGGTCAGGGCACCCTGATCCTCTGGGGGACCCCTGTGGTGCTGGGACCCCTGGGGTGTGTCAACAGCCACTGCTGCCCGAAGGCCCGTGGTCCCTTGCACAGGGACAGAGGCCGTGGCAGACCTGTAAGCGGGACCTGGGGGGTGCCTGGGGTGGGTTGTGCCTCCCCCCAACACACAGGCAGGACATGGTGGCGGGGTAATGTGCTCAGCTCAGCCCTGCCATGCTGAGGTGCAGCCTTAGCATCTTTACGCTAAATCACTAAGGAATGGATTTTTAAACCTTCCAGTTTTGATGGAAAAGAAAAGATTTGGAGACTACTAAACACTGTTTCCCAGCAGGAATGAACTTTTGAACCTTTCACTAATTGTCTTAAGTAATGTATTTCTCTTGATGCTTATCTGCCAGATAGTCTAGAGGAACTGATTTTTTTTTTAAGTCAGTTAGTTAAACCATTATTTATATGGTTAATTTTCTCTTTTTGTGTAGTGTTTTGGAGGAGGAATGCCTAACAATAAGTGAAGAATTGATTTAAAGACCTAAACTACCAGGAATAACAGAAAATATATTGCTGCCTTCTTTATGTTGGTTTCTTGATATATTCTAGGAAGGTCATTAACTTTAGATGTAAATTTATGTTCTCCAGAATTGTGTTTCTGCTGATGCAGTTTCTCTGGGCTGAATTGTAGTGCTCCAGCTAGGTTTTCCTTTTAACAGCAGCACATGTATGAGGTTATGTGGAGGTGATTAGATCAAAAATTTGCATTTCAACTGGAGCACTTTATTTCATACACCAAAGTACTTTCATATGGACTTTTTTTCTGAAAAGATAATTTTAATTTGTATATGTATATAGAACAAAAGGAGTTAACTCCAGAGGCTGCGGAAAGCCCCCATAAACCCCCCCCCACAGTATTTCAAATTAAAAAATAAAAATAGCTTTCCAATAAAAAACTTTCTGTAAAATCCTATTTTATTAATGAAGATATTCTACTCAGATGTATTCTTTAACCCCTTAGTTGGTGAATTGTAGGATTAAATTGGACAAAAAAAGTCCCCAGTTAAGGGCAACTGTATATTACCTATTTTATAGGTAAATATGCAATTCATTAGTTGTAACACAAAATAAATACTGTAAATAACTCTCTCAATGTTCATGTTACATCACCACTTTACCTGTTGATGCTGTGAAAATCACCTTTCTTCACACCCCTTAACAGGTGAAAGTACTGAAAGGGAGCAGGGCCATGTTAAATGATGTGAAGTCCCTGAGAAAGTTTTAGAGAGTGTGCCCTAAACTATTTATCAAAATCAAAAGCGGCAAGTGTTTCTATCTCATCTTCTAGGAGCCTAAGTCCATGTCTCCAGTCTTCTGTTTCCTCACCTTTCATCCCTCAGTACCAAGTCACGCCTTTCAGCTTTCTCCATCCATCTTGCCACTGGCTCTTGTCCCGGTGCTCCCTTCTCTGTGCCCTCCCCAGGGGAGCGCAGAGACACTGTATCACACAGCAGCAAGTGCCTCTAAATCCAGGGATACACGGTAACTGCCATCTGCAGACTCCTATAGAAAGGAAACCTAGTCAAGAAGAATGACACGTCTTGCAGGTAGTGCACGTTTGTCTGGTGTCTCTTACCGCGTGCTCTGCAACATCTAGTGCAGAAGTGGCTTCAATTGGTTGGACCCCCAAACCTCTTGAAATGTGAAGAACCTAAGCAATTTTTTGGCATGGTAATGCATAAGGCTATTTGGGTATAGAAACATAGTGAAAATGGGAATTTTGGTTTTTACTTTAATGGTAAGAACAACAGACAACTACTTTCTTTCAATGTAGTATTATTTCTTGAAGTTTTAAGAAAGCTTTTTTCAGAAATAGGTATGAATGATATAAATTACAGTTTTTTGGAAAAAAGTTCTGAAACATTCATAATCATAGGTATCAGAAAGGGTTATCTAAGAATACAGTTATGTTCTCAAATGGTGGAGGAGTGAAGTGATACATTAAGTTTAACTCGTAAATTCATTTGGAGAGGGAAAGGTGCATTGGGTAATAAGAAAGAAGAATATATTATAGGAAAAAACATTGATACTACTAATATTTGTGTATTGATTGGCATTAAGTGAACCTTGACATTCTTGTTTTATGAAAAAAGAGGCTTCATGGTTTAAGAGAGTTTCCTCATTTGATCGTCCTCTGGTCATGATTCAGCAAAGTATTTAAAGAATCTAATGTTGATGAGAAGGAAAATCAGCAAACTTTGAGCAGCTGTGTTGCTGAACTGGACATAAGCTTTGAAGGAACATAACGTTTTGGAGGCTTGAATCGCAAAAGCACTTTGTATATTAAAAAAAAGTTACTGGGCTTACTAGAATTTAATGTAATTTAACTTTAGTTTCATTCTGTGTGTGTAGTTGTCTAGCTATTCTTATTTAAGGGACTAGTAATAAATTGTATTTTTTTTTTTAACCTCTGAGTTATTGCTTCTAAAACAATCCAGGTTGGTGGTAGCCTGAAATAACTGCATTTTCATATCTACTCACACTCCTGCCTTACGAAGCAGCATGTGATGTATTTTGTGAGCCCTGTGTAAGTGACTCATCCCTTTTGCAGCTCCTGCCCTCTTAGTAGAAGCAGCAGTGCAGGACTCAGGAAGGAGAGGTGCCCCTTGCCACAGGGCATGGGCAGCAAGTGCATTTCTGTCATGGCCAAAGCTTGCTGCACTGAAGTAACTCCCAGCAGCCAGCTGTGCTGGCCCCACAGGACATGGGCTGCCTTGTCCACAGCTCCCTGGAACAGACCCCAACCCACACGGGCTTCCATTAGCAGAAGAAAGCTTCCCAGCTTCTTCCTTCTGCTTATTTCTTGTCCATTTGAAATTTATTGCCTCACCTGGGTTTAACTTTTCTAAATTTCCAAGTTTATCTACAGAAGTAAATATTCTGTCCTGATTGCCACATCATTCTCCTTTCTCCTTCCTTCTTCCCTGCCTTGGTAATAATAAGGCAAACCAACTTTGATTAGACACTGTCAGAACATTGAACAGATTATATTTAACTAAAGACGTAGTTAGGATGAATGGATGAGTCACTGAAGATGAAAACTTAAAGTTTACCTTTAGGTCATCTACTTCTTTCCCCTTGTTATTCTCTATTACTTATTTTATTATACCTTGTCCAACCTGAAATCTTGTGAGTAGCCATGCTTCTAACTATACCATATGTAAGAGACATTTATTTTCCTTTCATCGAAGTGTCCTAGTATTTATTTAGAACATGTTATATGCTGTGCAGCAAGCCTTAAAACCGATGGAAACCCCAAAGGCAGGGAGAGGATGTTTGAGTGGATGGTGCTTGTCCTGGTTTCGGCAGGGATAGAGTTAATTTCCTTCCCAGTAGCTGGTACAGTGCTTTGTTTTGGATTTAGGGTGAGAACAATGTTGATAACACACCGATGTTTTAGTTGTTGCTAAGCAGTGCTTACACTAGTCAAGGACTTTTCAGCTTCCCATGCCCTGCTGACTGAGAAGGCTGGAGGGGCACAAGAAGCTGGGAGGGGGCACAGCCAGGACAGCTGACCCCAACTGGCCCAAGGCACATTCTGTACCATGTGATGTCATGCTCAGTACATAAGCTGGGGGAAGAAGGAAGGGGGGGGATGCTCGGAGTGATGGTGTTTGTCTTCTGAAGTCACCATTATGCGTGATGGAGCCCTGCTTTCCTGGAGATGGCTGAACACCTGCCTGCCCATGGGAAGTAGTGCATGAATTCCTGGTTTTGCTTTGCTTGCGTGCACAACTTTTGCTTTACTGCTATTAAACTGTCTTTATCTCAACCCATGAGTTTTCTCACTTTTACCCTTCTGATTCTCTCCCCCATCCCACTGGGGGGGAGTGAGGGAGCGGCTGTGTGGTGCTTAGTTGCCGGCTGACGTTAAACCACGACAGTTTTGCAGGTCGCTTCGTTCCCCAGCCACTTCACATAACTTAGGGAATGCAATAACCTGCAATTTAATGCATGTAATGTGGCTGTGCTGGTCTCTCCATAACCTGCCTCCCTTGCCCGCCTCCCCCAAGATGGTTTGAGATAGTCTCTAGAGGGATTTTGAAAAATATGTATTTTAAAGCACATCAATCACATAAGCTGGGCATAAACGGAAGATCTGTGGGTTTGACCTGCAATAAAACCTCCTCCTTGGTGTGACATCAACAGTTGGGGCAGGGGGGTTATTTGTCATCTCTTCTGTCTTAGTACTTGAGGCTTAAGATGCAGCTGCAGACTAAATCTAGATTTAGTCCTTTTTGAAAATTCACTGAAGTCAGTAGAAATGAAATATGGCAGGAGTTGCTCCTCTGGTTGCCCATTAAACACACGTGGCACCCACGTAACACTCGTCTAATGACCAGGTACCTGCTGCTCTGGTGCTGCCACTTCATCCACTCCTCGAGCTTGCTGTCAGGGACAGGCTGCAGCAAGGCTAGCCTCCTTGTGCAGGAGACTCGTAAGCAAAAATAAAAATGTTCCCAGTCGGGGTTCTAGGACCTGTTTTATGGAGTTGTTAATGTAAAGATGGGCAGGACAATAGGATACTCGTCATAAATACTGAAGTTGTTATTCGCAGAGCAAAGGGACTGCTGTCTGGGAATGCAGTAAGTGCTTGTGTCACTTAGCCTATTTTACCTCTCTGGTGGATATACTGGGTATAATATATGGATGCAGTTGAGTATCTCTGCTGCTGTTTTTTTTTAATTTTATTTTTATTATTTTTTATTAGACTTCCCTTGTCACCTGCGTGGCACATCACCACGTTGCCAGTTTGGCAAGAATCTATTTTATTGTGGTTAAATAGATGTAACCACCTGTCTACAGCGCTTCTCAGAATATGGCTAGTGAACATAAATAATGGTGATCATGAAATTCAGGGGGTTTTGGATTTCTTGGTTTTGTTTGCTTTTCACATTGAATCTGCTACTGGCTAGAATATAAATGGAAACTATTGTCCAATTCTTTGCCTACATTAATGTGGGTGAGTGATCTCAAAATAACAGAGTAAGTTATTGAGCAGGTTCAGTTTGATTGCAGAAATTTCACAGTGCCTGCTCCTTGCTAGTTTAAAAAATAAAGATTTTGTTGTTTGTTTGTTATACAGTTTAAAGGTTAGTGGAGTGTGACTTTACTTTTTTGGAAGGTATATCTTTATGCACAAAGTTGCAAACTATATCAATACTAAGTGGGATAGGTTTGTTTCTTTTTTTCCCTGGCAGGTTTTCTGAAGTCACTTGGAATGACTGTTAATGTTTTGATCTTCTGTAGTATTATTATAGGGTCTCAAATCTCCACACAAAGACTCTAATAAATAGTTGTTTCCCCACAATCTGCTTGAGGGGTAGGCAGCTGTTGTACAGTCCCTGTTACCAGCAGTCTAGCTGAAGTACAAGAGTTGAGAGATGGTTTTCTTAGGGAGTGTGCTATGCAATCCGTATGAAATTGTGGACAGAATCTGGGGGTCTTGTCTGTAAGTACAAGTCAGACTAATCTCTTCTTTTTCTCTACGTGGTCCTTCATGAACTAAAGTACTTAAAACTACATGTATGGTTGCTTATATCATCATGTTCCATGAAGTATTTATTTCTCTATATTGCTGAAACACTTTATGTTCGTGCTGCACCTCAGAATTTATCAGGTGTATCCTTTGAGTGACATTGTCTTTTTTCCTCTTGCCCATAACTTAGTTTTGCTTGGCAAACTAATCTCTCTCAGCTTCCACCTGTATTTTACGTATTAACCAAATCTATCAAACCTTTTTTCTAAGAGGATTGCTGACCAAAATCTCATAAGAAAAGAATGAAACACTGATTTTTGTGTTAAAGCAATTTACAGTTAGTGGTCTGTTTTCCTTACAGTCAAAGCCTCCGGGTTGCCTCCTCAATATTAATTCATCCACGTTTTCCAGACTGATGTTTTCAGCGAAGGATATATTGTGATTGTATTAAGCTTTCCAGACCTAGTGTTACCCTGCAGTTGCACATGTTGTTGTGATAGATCCTGGTCACTGAAGATATTGCTTTAAAAATAAATAAATAAATCTCTATGGAAATGTCTTCAGATGAAATCTGCCAAATATGTGGATGGGACAGAAACCGTTGCTGACAGGAGAACATTGCTTTATCACCCAGAGAGATGTGAGGAGCATGGGACTTGCTTACAAGCTAATTATTGTTTGTTATCGTGTTGAGTTACCAAAATGTCAGATGTATTAGGCACTGTGACATTGCCTTGGGCATTTTTCCTTTGTAGTTCCTCAGTTAACAGTGGAGGACGTGTTCATTTGGGTTATATTGAGATGGACAAGGTTTTCACAGGTTTCATACTTGCAGTTGAAAGTGTAGTGTAAATCACCACACCAAAGCATAGGCAGAATGAGACAATGTGGAGAATGGATTAAATTATCATGAATTTTATGAAACAAGACGATGACATCTACTAGAATAAGATTTACTGCAGCTAGTAAGGATCCCAAGTTGGTGTTTTCCTTTCCTGACTTTGTCAGATCTCTGATGCTTTTTCTTACTTTTTGGTCTGAGTCTTGTGCAGTGTTTGTAACCTTGATCAGATTTGTCTTGAGCTCAGGTTTGTGCTTTTAATTTAGCCCTCTGCACCTTTTGAGTAGTGCACTGTATTTATTACTTGCACTGTGTCTTTCTAACAGAAGAACATATTAACATTGATTGAAGTCTCCAGCAGCTTGTTTTATGTGCTTCACAGGCATTTAGTCCTGTATTTGCTTTCCACATGACAATTAAAATCACTTTAGTTCATGTCACTAGAATTAATCGCAGGCATTGGCTGGTGGCTGGGAACTCACCTGGCTCAGGACAGCAGTGCTTGGTAAATTTCAGGTCATCATACTTGTGGCCTAAAAAGTGGGTAAACGGGAGTAAAAAATCTCCATGCAGCTATTTGAAACACAGGCAAGGTTTCTGAATCTGAAAAACTGTAAGCATATTATATAGTCCTTATAATGTCAAATGTACTTTGAAGCATAAACTGTCCAGGGAAATATTTAGCAGTAACACGTTTTTGGCTCACCTCTTAAATAACTGTTCAAAATACGTATGTGAAGTAATAGGGGTTTAATAGTTGATTGATAAATTGATTTTCCAGCTGTGGAATTCATAAGGAAAAATGTTGACTTTGAGATTATAGTATATAACTCAGGATCCACAGAAGCACAGATTTAGCTTAGCAGCAGCTGTCAAATAGGGAAAGGGAACTGCTTTTGATGCCATAAGGGGAGGTAGTAGGCTTCAGCATAGACTGTATTGTATAGCAGTACTTTTTTGTTCAGTAAATGTATATGGCAGAAGAACAGAGAAAGCTGTTAACTGTAATATTTTGAATACTGATGATTTAATGCATCTCAATAAAAATAAACGTTTTTGAAAGGGGCATATGAAATAAGTTGAGCCTTTTTACTCCTTTTTATTTTCATGTCTATCCTAAAATATTAGGGACTTTTTTCTTAATACTTTCAGTTGGCTTTAAGGGTCTGTGAGTTTGTTGCTTTTCTTAGCATTGGGCACCTCAGGCTTTGTCCATTCTAGGAAGTGTTTTGGGTTGCTGTTTCCACCTGTCAGTAGGAATAAGATGACATACAGAAAGATTAGCATCGCTTTTAAAGCTCATTGGTTACAGTTTGGGGAAAAAGCATGTACCAAGCAGAAAGCTCTGGATATTTGCAAGCATGTACTCCTGAGAAGACGTTTTTAGGATCAGGGCTTTTGCAAAGTTGAAACCCATTGTTCCATTATAAAACCTGCTTTTCACTTCCCTGTGTTATACATGCTTTTTAAATTTTCTTCAACCACTATTTACCAATTACCCGTCTTCCTGTGATTGCATTCTCGGTTTCTCATGTATATTGATCTTTACATCAAAGGGCCTCTCAAAGTAAATATTTTAGCAATGTGTTAATGAAAAAAAAAAAACAACCCAAAACCAAAGACCAAACCCCCAAACAACCCAAAACAAAAGCCAGTTCTATAATTTATGATATGTCATTGAATATCTTTCAGTTTTGTCACTGATAACATCTGTGTTTCTGACAACTGGATTACTTCCCTTCTTTATCTAAGCTGGACAATGTATTCCTATATTTCCTGGAAGGTCTCTTCTTCACATCTACCTCACGCTTTATGTCACCCCATTTGCAGCTGTCAGCATCTTGCTTGAGCACAGCCAAATGGCAGAACCCTCCATTTACCTGTCTCCTGTAGAGGAGCACCCTTAAATATTACTGTAGCTGCTGTCTTCATCATTCCCTTTGTGTTCGCCCCCCAAACAGACTTTATCATGATTCTTATAGAAAGTATGTTGGAGGTGTGTTCAAGACCGATGGTCATCATTAGTACTCATGCTTAGTATGCTTCCACCTTGCCCTAGTTTTTGCTTGCATCTCTCCTATATGCTATATATGTAGTCATAAAAATTCTTTAGGACAGGCATCGCCTTTTTGTTTGAAATCATGTGGAGCACTGGGGCTTTGTTCTTACACTAGTGCTTTCAGCTCTGTCATATCAAGGTGCAGGTGGAAGGTTCTGCACTTATTGATGAAAAATGGAGAATACCACCCTTCCTTTTCAAGCATGAGGGAATAGCATTATTTGAGGATGTCAGGAATAGAAGATTCCTCCTGTACTTCTCTTGTCCAGCCTCTCTATATGTTAGTCACAAGGCAGTGTAAGTGCAGGCTTATATGGCCCCTAGTTGGTGCTGTTGAACCAGTGCCCTGTGTGAAATCCAGCCTTGAAGTTGGGAAGTGTTGTAACACCTGGTCAGGGGGCTGGCGTCTGAACCAGTCTGTTATCAGAAAAAACAAACCATTTTGTTACCCAGTATCTGTGACTATTTCAGTCTTCATATCTAATTTCTCATTAAATTGCTATTTCTGTCTTCCTCAACTTGTTTTCAGATGACTGCAGAAATAATATTTCTCATACTATGGTGGAGTTATCACATTGTTCTTTTGAAATGCCAGGCCTTAACCGTTGCCAATTTTTATTTTTGTTTAGTTTCTTTGTCTTATTTAGTATTCATTGATGGAAAATAAGGATACTCCAAGTGTTTTTCTTTATATTTGTTGCCATTTTTGATGTGTTACATAAGTCAATTTGGCTAGCTCATGATGAATTTTCGTTTCTAAGATTCTGAACAAATGATTTTAGTGACAGTGTTGGAATTTAAAATGGTAAAAAGCTTTGGCATAAAATTCAGGAGTAAATTTGACAAATGAACGGAAACAATGAAGAATAAGATAAGCATTTTTTGTTTACAGATTTTTAGACTTCTAGAATATTTTGACCTTGCTACTTTCTAAATTCAGATGTCATGTTCAAGATTATTACTCAGTAAGGTTAGAAAGGGATCTTCCAAGTAAACTCTAAATAACAGAATTGTTACAAAGTCTCAGTCTTCCTGAGAATTATTTCTAATGCTTTATAGAAATGGAAGAAGAGCTGACAAGATGGGGGGGAAGAGAAGAAATGTAATTTTTTTTTCAAACTGTAGTCTTTCCTCTTCAAAATTCCTTTATCCATTAAAAGTATGTTTTGAGAACCTGATTAATATGTCTGTTGACTTCTTTGACTTACAGTTTGAATTTCTAGCTAATTTTGGCCCAAAGGATCTGCATATTTGTTAGGGAAAAATAAATTTTTAATATTTCTTTCTCCTAACCAGATATGAGATATTGGTTTCTTTTCATGCAAGTACTCTGTTGTAGCAAACAGAATGCTGGATGTGTGATGTTACATGCTTTGCTGGAATAAACACTTCTTTCTTCTTCTCATTTTCCTGCCAATTTTCCAAAATTTAGAGGGATACCAAAAATAAGTTTCCATCGAAGTTCTTCCAGCATCAGCAGCTTTAACTTATTTTTTTGGCGGATTTCCTTTTCTTTGCAGAGTGACATCATGCTTCTTCATACAGAAAAGAGTCAGAAAGGAGACTTCAATTGTTTTGACAAACACATTAAATATTTCACCTTTTTAATCTAAGGTAGGAACAATTGCACTTATTGTGGGTCTTTTATTTAATGTCAATGGCTCTAACCACCTGAAAAGACACTGCTGGAGGTGTTTCAAAAATACATCCTGATGATATTCCATTTACAGTACTAGATGGGTTTTTATTTCCTTCCCAAGAACACCTGAACTTCATTTACCTAATGATTTAGAGTGGAAGATTAGAGCCCCTTTTCTCCCTTCTGCAAACTCAGTGGCCAGGAATATTTAGTTTCAGAGAATCCTTCCAAAAGGATTGGGAAATAGTTTTCTGCAGGTTCCCTACTCTGTGAGCTTGGCACACTTGCAATAAAGTTTATTTTATACTACTTGACAACCTTATGTCCAGTTCTGTGGCTTCAGAGCCAAAAAGCCTTACTATGCAAAGGGCATGTTTTCAATGTGCTCTGTCTAAAAAAAGAAAGAAAAAAAAAACCCCTACAATTCCCCACTGTGGAAAACCTTTATCAGCAGTTGAAAATGAGAAACAAAAGATGACTGTCTATACTAAGCTATTAAAGCAAATATGTGTGTGCTTTTAGAAATAACGAGACTAGGGGGGAAAAAAAAAACCAAAACAACAGAAGGACACAAATCTTGTGGTGGTTTTCAAGAAATATCCAGCAGAGAAAAGCAAGCAGTATCCCCCTTTTCATTCCTTTTTTTTTTTCTTGTGTGTGTTACATTCTCTGCCATCAAGATCACTTATTTAGATTCTCCGGCTGCTTGTCCATGCCGTGTGACAAAAACACTCCAGCGAAAATATGTTGAAGTGCTCTTGAAAGTGGGCAGCGAGGCTCTTACAAGGTGTGAAGCACGCGGTGCCGGAGGAGTTTGTGCAGCTGCATAGCATGTTGGGGACTGTTGTGCAATCCGGTAGAGCTGCACAGGCAAAGATGTGTAACTAACTTGCTATGCGATATGCACTTCATCTTTAAAGTCGTTGGGAACCCTTAACTCCTGATGAACTCAGTTAAAATGAAGGATATATTCTACACTGTAAAATAAAGGCCTGTACCTTAAAATAAACAACACCTGACAATAACAAAAAGTTGGCTATTGGGTGGTTAGAATTGCATATAGAAATTCTGAGCATGTATCTGAGCTTGACACTTAAGGACAGTTTATGATGCCCATCTTAGTTTTAGAGGCACTTATGATAAATACCGACAGGAATGACATTTAGAGACATCTATATTGCCAAAATCAGATCTGTTTCCTACTTTGTAGTAAACAATTTCATGATCAGAACAGCAAAAAGCACACAGAGGAAATCTTTCATTGCTATCATTAGTCATACTTAGATTTCAATAGTCTGAAGGTTGGTTTATGCTTTATGAAGGCCTCCTGCTGAAGATGACTTTATTTCATCAGCCAACTTCTGCTTTTTGCCATTCCCTAGAGGCCTTCCATTAAAGAGAATCTGTTGATCATCACTGGATACATTCATGTGCTTTTCATCTTCAGGATAGCTGCTCTGTTCTTCTGTGTGTTGGTGCATGATAAGTATTCCCCTTTTTTTTTTTAAATTTTTGGTGCCCCCCTCCCCCAAGCTAACTTTTGCTTTATTGCAACAACTGAACATTCTGGAAAATATTTGGTTCCTGGTGTTTTGCTGCATGTTCAACCAAAAGATAATTTCTTTACCTCTTCCAGTAAATACAAATGTGTTTTTCTGTTGTCAGAGAAACAAATGCTTTTTTCCTATTGTCAGAGAAATAAACTGCTGAACTTGAACTGATAATATGTCATTTTATTAATCCTCATCCATTGTATTGAATCATCAGTCAACTCAGTATTTCATCACCTTTTCTGGATAAATATTTGGTTGAAGTTACTTCGTAACTCCTCTGTTGTTTGTCCTTTCTGGAGATTTGGAGAACACTTTCAACCTTATTTTGTATTTTTAGTTATTTTAGTTTAGCTCATATAGTACAACACGTGCTTGTGTGGTTAAATATGTAACACGTTTGAGAGACAAAAATCACTGAAAACAACCTCACTTTAATTTGTATTGGTTGATGCTTTCTGAGCAAGTAGATGTACTGTGCTGTTATCGTTCCTTCATAGGAGTAATTCACTTTATTGCTCTTGCATTCTTCCCTGTTTCTCAAAGGATTCCATACTGCAGCAAGATAACGATCATATATGAGCATGTATTTAACTGAACTGTCTTCTAGTTTGAAGTTAAGATGCAAAGAAACGGGCAGTCTTAATGGTTTTTGCAATGTATCAATAGCAGGCTGTATGTATCAATAACTCAGTCTAAGTTTTTTTTAAAAGCAGTTGCATGCACAGACAGAAAACTCCTGCAGACTGAGTGGTCTTGTGTGTCTAAACCCAATGATTTTTGTTTCAGTGCTGTGAAGTCATGCCTTTCCCTGTGGGAAGAGCTGTGCTATGAGTCTACAAATCAGATGATCACAGTTTGAGGACACACCCGTTGTTTCTACTACTTCAGATTATTTCCAAAATAGTCTGTAGATATCAACTGGAAGAGGTGGTCTGGCTTCCTTTTCATCTTTCATGTGATGATGTTTAGGAATCGATTCTTCCACACGATCTGTGGATTCGACTGGTTTTCCGACTTTCAGAAAACCTCATTAGTCATAAACTGAAACAAACGGTTTACCTGCCTGTTATGTAAGAAGAAAGCTTTGCAGTTTTTTAAGCAATTTTCGTCTGCTTTTATGGAAGGGTAACATGCATTATGCATGATGCTTCTCCTCATTCGGATGCAGCACATAACTGTCTTTCATTCGCGCATTGATCTCCCAAGCGCCTATTCTCCCAGGCCTTGTTTTCATTGCATTTAACATACCTTCATTTGGCGTCAAAACTCCGTTTTAATAAAAGTGACAAGGTAGACTCTTCTCTGAGAACATTCCTTTTTTCTGTGTGCCTGAACTGATTGAGTGTGGTGGGGGCAGAGCAGGGGTTCGACTCGGCTTCAGTTTGCTCTTAAGAGCGGTGAAGTCTCCCCTGCTTCTTCCCTCTGTGGTCACTCTCTCTACGCCTTAATCGGTTGCCTCGCTGCTCTAGACAGTTGTTATAGACATTAATAAACCCTGCCCCACGCTTTACTAATGAGAGCATGGAGGAGATCAAAGTTAAAGAGGGAGGGAATGTCTTCAGTGACAAGCAGCAGTATTATTGATGTAAGTACTGAAGGGTAGAACAGGCTGTTCTGAACCTAAAAAAAATCGGTCAGACCTCGACTGCTGTTTTCCACCTCTTAACTTTTCTTTCAGTGAAATCTGGGCAGGTGAAGCAACAGGAGAAGTTAATGGCTCCAGCTGAGCAACTGAAACACATCCTTATATTTATTTGCTACTCTGTGTTTGCTGCAAATGTGTGTGTGGGGGTTATTTTTATCTTAAGATCGTCTCCTGAATGAAAATGTTGGGGTAGGGACTGTAAAGGCTTATATGCATTGCTTGTGGGTAGGACAGTGGGGTCCCAGCCTGAGAGCTGCTATTAAATGCTGCTAATAGGTACTTGAATTATTATTCTATTGCATTCTATATATTTTACATAAATTATACAAAGTGGTAGCATTTTAGGGTGTTTTGCTGTTTTACAGTTTTGTTTTTTTAACAAAGTCAATGTTTTTGTGTAAAGAATTTCCTTTAATGTATTTTTTTCCCCTTGTACTTAAAAATGGGAATTTGTAATAAGGCACTGCAGGATGTGAGTTAAGATGTAATAATTTACACGTATGTTAAGAATAGTGATTAGTGCAGTGCCTAGCAACACAGTGGGCATGACTTACTGCACAATATTGTGTTTGCTTATTGCCTAAGTGGAAGGCAAAGCAGTTCTAACTGATTACGTTACAGGGCTCAGTTGCAATAGTCAATTTCCCCACCATTCCTCTCGCGTTTTGTAGGAAAATACTGTGATAGTGTTATGAATCAATTACTAAGTAGTCATTAGGAGGAAATGCATATTGAATATATTAATCACCTCCACAATAAATTATACGACCGCACAATAAAAGCGTGCGTATACTATTTGCAAATAGCTTATCATAAGTCTAAAATTTTTCCTGTATTACTCAATTTCTATAAATAGGAGAGTGAGGCATTGAGGAAACACTTTATAGGAGCTCAGGCATAACAAAACCATGGGGCTGAAAAATCCCAGCAGCCTGGGAACCAGAAGAAGGTGCAGACTTGACGCACAGAGATGTCACAGTGCTCCAGGTGCTCAGATCCGTGCATGGTCACCTCTGTAGGTCACCTAAGGGGATCACAGGATAATCACAGGATAACTGGAGTGTGCTGGAGCCCGGGAGGTCGGTGGCTGCGCAGGGCTGGGTGCCGCAGGGGCTCACACCCAGGGAGCCTGCAGACTTGCGGGGCAGCCCCCTGGGCCGAGGGGTGCTTCACCGTGGGGATGGGCATTGACCGGTCTTCACTGGGGCGCGGAGCTGCGGCGCAGTTAGTATTTGTGCTGTGCCGCGTCCATTTAAAGGACTCTTGGTTCAAACTCTGCCTGCGCCACCTTTCTACCTTGCTAAGGGAGATCCTGCAAGTGAAGTTAGAACTTTTTGTTCTTTTTTCATAGAATCATTGAGGTTGGAAAAGACCTCTAAGATCATCAAGTCCAACCGTCAACCCAACACCACCAGGCCCACTAAACCATGTCCCTAAGCGCCTCATCTACACGTCTTTTAAATACCTCCAGGGATGGGGACTCCACCACTTCCCTGGGCAGCCTGTCCCAATGTTTCACCACTCTTTCAGGAAAGACATTTTTCCTTACATCCAATCTAAACCTCCCCTGCCGCAACTTGAGGCCATTTCCTCTCGTCCTATCGCTTGTTACTTCGGAGAAAAGACCAACACCCACCTCGCTACAACCTCCTTTCAGGTAGTTGTAGAGAGCGATGAGGTCTCCCCTCAGCCTCCTTTTCTCCAGGCTGAACAGTCCCAGTTCCCTCAGCCGCTCCTCATAAGACTTGTGCTCCAGACCCCTCACCAGCCTCGTTGCCCTTCTCTGGACACGCTCCAGCACCTCAACGTCCTTCTTGTAGTGAGGGGCCCAAAACTGAACACAGTATTCGAGGTGCGGCCTCACCAGGGCCGAGTACAGGGGCACAATCACTTCCCTACTCCTACTGGCCACACTATTTCTGATACAGGCCAGGATGCCATTGGCCTTCTTGGCCGCCTGGGCACACTGCCGGCTCATGTTCAGCCGGCTGTCGACCAACACCCCCAGGTCCTTCTCTGCTGGGCAGCTTTCCAGCCACTCTTCCCCAAGCCTGTAGCGCTGCATGGGGTTGTTGTGGCCGAAGTGCAGGACCCGGCACTTGGCCTTGTTGAACCTCATACAGTTGGCCAGGGCCCATCCATCCAGCCTGTCCAGGTCCCTCTGCAGAGCCTTCCTACCCTCGAGCAGATCAACACTCCCACCCAACTTGGTGTCGTCTGCAAACTTACTGAGGGTGCACTCAATCCCCTCATCCAGATCATCAATAAAGATATTAAACAAGACCGGCCCCAGTACTGAGCCCTGGGGAACACCGCTCGTGACCGGCCGCCAACTGGATGTAACTCCATTCACCACAACTCTCTGGGCCCGGCCGTCCAGCCAGTTTTTGACCCAGCGCAGAGTCCACCTGTCTAAGCCGTGAGCCGCCAGCTTCTCTAGGAGAATGCTGTGGGAGACAGTGTCAAAGGCCTTGCTGAAGTCCAGGTAGACCACATCCACAGCCTTTCCCTCATCCACTAGGCGGGTCACCTGGTCATAGAAGGAGATCAGGTTGGTCAAGCAGGACCTGCCTCTCATGAACCCGTGCTGGCTAGGCCGGATCCCCTGGTTGTCCCGCTCATGCCTTGTGAGCGCCCTCAAGATGAGCCGCTCCATAATCTTCCCTGGCACTGAGGTCAGGCTGACAGGCCTGTAGTTCCCCGGATCCTCCTTCCGGCCCTTCTTGTGGATGGGCGTCACATTGGCAAGCCTCCAGTCGTCCGGGACCTCCCCCGTTAACCAGGACTGCTGATAAATGATGGAGAGTGGCTTGGCGAGCACCTCCGCCAGCTCCCTCAGCACTCTCAGGTGGATCCCATCCGGCCCCATAGACTTGTGAGTGTCCAGGTGGCATAGCAGGTCATTGACTGCTTCCTCCTGGATTACGGGGGGTTCATCCTGCTCGCCGTCCCCGTCTTCCAGCTCGGGGGGCCGAGTACCCTGAGGATAACTGGTCTGCCTGTTAAAGACTGAGGCAAAGAAGGCATTGAGTACCTCAGCCTTTTCCTCATCCTCAGTGACAATGTTCCCCCTTGCATCCAATAAAGGATGGAGATTCTCCTTGGCTCTCTTCTTGTCATTAATATATTTGTAAAAACTTTTTTTGTTGTCTTTAACGACAGCGGCCAGATTGCGTTCTAGCTGGGCTAGAAACCTGTTCACTCATTTTTACATCTTCTGAAACGGCATCACTGCAAACAGTGAAAGCATTTTTCCTCAGAAAATATATCTTAACTCTGATATATGTTAGTTTTCCACTTTTCTCTATTGTCTGGTATGTATTCAAAAAAGACCTTCTACTTGTATTTTCTTTTTCACATTAGCAGCTGAAAATTTTGAGAAACAAATTGGGAAATAGGTAAAAACTTATCCTCTTTAAGAATGCTATACATTTAAGAAGGCATGCATTTAATCAAGATGTGTAATATATTTGACCATTATGGAGTTGAGGAGATAAAGCTATTAATAGCTTTCTCATTTAAAAATACACGAAAGAAACAAAAGCCTGTAAATGATATTTTGTGAAAAGTTATCCAATTGGCATAGAATCTGGGGAAGTAATTGCTTGGGAAATGTCATACAGCATGGCGCTAATACACCCTTATATTTTACTGTATATAATATCAAAATAATAATTTCACGGCCTGATGTCCGTGACATTTCAAAGTCCTTGAATAAATCCCTTTAGTATTTAAAATCAGTAATACACGCTTATCACCTTTTTCATATTCTTCTTGGTATTCCTCCCTCTCAGAATAAAGGGAAATGAATTATTTTCTTAGTTGAACAGTTTTTCTGTTGTCTCTGACAGTACGCCTGATAATAAGTTGTACAAATTACAAGGAAGCATAAAATACGTCTTACAAAGTGCATGATTGAATGCACATCTCATTTTGGGGTAGGTAGGCATGTATCAGGCTGTGGATACCTCACTGAATCCAGTGTGATAACTTGAACCTGCTATTCAGTAATGTAAATGAAGCTTTGAGAAACTAAAGTGTATGTGCAAAATTAAAAAAAAAAAAAAAAGCCTGGAAAATGTAACATTTACTATGTACCTCTAAATGTCTCCTCAGGAACTACAGAATATTATCTCCTAATGTTTCTCAGTCACACCGGGTTATATGTGTGTTAAACAGCCATTTAATCTGAATTAGGCTAAAGAGTGCACGCGCTAGCGGAGCAGCCGTGGTGGCACGCAGCTGCCGTTGCTGTGACTTGCCATCTTTGTGATGGAGCCCAGATCAAAGTCCAGGCTGACTGCGGTGGTATCTTCTTTGAGTCTTGTGGTGCCAGCCTGCATGTGGAGGTGGGGTGGGTGGGCCATTGTCACCCCCAGAAAACATGGGTGCAATACAACAGGGTGGGACTTGTCTGGCTCCTTCCAACTGTGGAAATAAATGCCCAGCATCTTTCAGTGGACCTTCAGGAGCTTTGCTGGTGGCAGCAGCATCGGACACCCTTCGCACCCGCGGCAGGAAAAGCAGCTTGCGAATGCCTCTGCAGGGGCACCCAAGGCCAGGATGCGCTTCCCCGAAGGGGTCAGCTTGAGTCAGTGGAAGCTGGATGGACCAAAGCACTTGAGCGCGAATAAAAAGCTTATCACCTGACATAAAGTCACTTCTGCATATGTAAGTGGGTTTTAGATTTGTAGCAGGCATGCCAGAGACTGTTGAAATCAGTAGGACAAAGGATTCAAGCCATGCTCAATTTAGGTTTTATTATGAAGGTTTATACTTAATATTTATGTGCTCGTGAACAGAATAGTTCACCATCGGCAGGGCCCTTCTGTTAAATGTACGTTTTATTTAAAGTATATTTTTAAAATCAAAATGTTAAAATAGGGTACTGAATGGTTGATGGCCTCTTGTCTCATGGTATTACTTAAGGTAGAGAAGCAAAATTCTAAGTGCCTACGGACGCATGAAAAAAATTACTCTCACGCGTGTGTAAGGATTGGCATGACATTACTTTAAAACTGCAGGACTTTGGAAGCTCCACTGAAGTTCAATGGCTTATGTAGGGTGCCATAAACATGAAACTGCTACACATGACACCTCTGAACTTTCAGCAATAGGCAATGAAGAATTGTGAGAACAGGGGAACACAGGAGATCTGCTGGCTAGAGCCTCTTTATGTGCAGAACATTTCATTTAAGAGACTGACTGTTACGATTGTCCACCATTGTACCATTTGCAGTACTTTCTCATGTGCATCATTTCTGTGTGCTTTTTCACAACAGTTAATGCTTTTTCAGGAGACCTGTCCTTGAAATACAGATGGCTGATGAATCCTTCTAGGCAGTATGAGATGAGTGGGGTTCCTGGGTCTTATAGTCTGGTCCCTCTCATGCCTGACAATTGGATGCTGTCATACTAAAAATGTTTAATGTGGGAGGATTCACAAAACTCATTTTTAACGCTCTGCTTTGCCAATGTGCACATGTACCTCAGGGCCACATGTGCAAACGCCCCAAAATATATTTGTCTCAGAAAATGATAGTTTCCACTACTTCAGGAAGAACAAAAAGCTCTTCTGAAAGCCAAACTATACATGAAGCAGGGAGAAAAAAGTCTCAGTGCTCAGAAATTCAGTTCTTAGAAGTGCAGTTCTTAATATGTGAAATACAGTACAAATCCTATAACTATTAATACAGTAGCACAAATAACCACGATGCTGTGTCCTTTGAAAGTTGCGCAAGTGCAGCAGCATTTAGGATTTCTGTGGATTTATCATCAGTTTCAGTTTTTGATGGATGAAGCCTAATGGGATTTCCTTCTAAAACACCAAATGGGTGATAGGACACAAAACGCATGTCTATACCTTCTTTTGTTTTAATCCAAGCAGTCATGCATCATTCAAGGTGAAAACCTACTGTATTAATCTAGAAAACACAAAGCACAGCTAATACTGATTCTTTTTCTCTTGCAAGGGAGGGAATAACATTTTAACATGTTTAATTAATGCTACTTTATAAACCACATGACCTATATATCCCAGTAATTTGGTTTTGTTCTTTAAAAAAATCTTGCTAATGAACCACTGTGAATAAATGAGGGAGAACAGACAACATTTTCAGGGCTGCTAAAAAAAAAAAAAAACAAACCACCCCAAACCCCCATGTCTAACAAAGGAGCTGCATGTGGTCCTTGCTAGAATCATTTACCGAGATTGCCAGGAAAGGGAGTCCCTGTTCGTAAGAGTAGTTGAAGGAAAGGGCAGTCTTTTCAGCTGGTATGAAGTCAGCAGACGATACGAATGCTGAAATCTTGAGTCCTGTAAAATCAAATTGAACACTATTTCCAAGTGTAATTGTATGTTGCTTTAAGTAATCTCTTTATATTAGCAAACAAATTTTGATAATAAAGAGCCCAATATTCCAATATTTTGTTGGTGGTGTTTTTTATATTCTATTTTGCTTGGTAATGAGGCCTTTCAAATGTTTTTTTTATATTATAGAAATGGCATTTATATAATTGAGTTGTCACTTTCCCATGTTTGGGGCTATCTTTAAGAAAGAATGGAATTGATACTTTCGGAGATGTTGCTACAGGTGTGAATTTGAATTCAATCCCCAAACCGTATCTAAGGAAAACCAGGAAAAGTTAATTTCGTGTGCCTGTGAAAATGTTAGATTGTGTAAGAGTACAGGAACCATGTTGAAGTCATAAACAAATGCCTAGTGTAAAATTGACTGCAGAGGAGTGGGTCGTTGAAGTTGTGAGTAAAACTTGCTAACTTGGATGGAAGTAAAAAGAGCTAAGATGTATCATACGGTAATGGGGAGCGCTGAAAGGATACCCTGCTGTGAAAGGTGTATTGCAGACAAATATACTGATATGTGCTATATATACCACGTATATTGCTATCAAATACATGCGATACTTTCGGCCAGCCATCGAAGAGACATTTGGAGTGGGTATGGGACAAGCCAAGATGTATAATATTCGTAAGTGGCAATATTAAAGTCTGAAACATGGAGGTAGGTGGATGCCCTAATTAACAGAAGTTGCATACTCATAAGCTACTGTTTTACGAACGCTAGGAAGTGAACCGTGTATCGTATTATCTAATAATGTCCCATTTTTTATTGAATGGTGAATGTATTACGATAACTGGAGGAGGTTGTTGGATAGATAAAACTTCCTGAAAAGGTACAACGACATTGGTAGGTTTGAGACAGAGGCTGGCTGAAAAATAACTCTACGCAGGGCTGCGCAGGCTACAATCATAGCTAACAGCTGTTCCTTTTCAGCAAAGGCACAGATAATAAAAAATTTCTTCAATGCATTTATTAAAATTTTGGTGCATAAAATTGGGGATTCCTTCTCTTGGAAAATCGGACTCTCCATGATATTCTGATACTTTCTTACTTTGCCACATATTTTTCCTCCTAGTGCTCGCAGGTGGCAGAGGGTTCGTGAGCCCCGTGGTGCTCCCCAGTACACGCCACGCTCAGAAGCTGGTGGGAGCAGCACCTCTGCTCCAGCTCCTGGAGGGAGGTGGTTCTGCCTTTGAACAAGGGTGGGGTGCACCTCATCCATTATTTAGAGAATAAATTCTTTAAGTTTGCTTCAGAAGAAGGCCATGTGCTTTTTGGGGAGAGAAGAGATGAAAAGGATGTATTCCTGTTTTAAGTAACAGCAAGACTGACACTACCATGGAAATGGGATCTTGATGGATTTAAAAAAGAAAAGGCAAGGAAAAAAGGCTGTTTTAAAGTAGCAAAATAAAATAGATGGATCTACAAATGTATGCTTACACGTTTTGGAGCGGTATCCTAGTTCACCAAAACCGGGGATAGCTCTCAGCTCTGGGAACTTGAGCAAAAAATAAAACCACCGACAATAAGCCTTTGAGCTTACCTGTCTTACAGGATAAAAATCTTAATCTGACTCTTTTTATAAGCTAAGAGAATAGAACAACACACTGGTATACAGCTGTAGAAATAACTTAAAGTAAATTTTTTTTCTTTATTTGGACTGCCTGGTCAGTATTCACCTCCCTGAGAAAAAAAGTGAAGGGTCTCTGAGTTGCTTGAATTTGCTTAGGGAAATTACGACAATTATGGAGCGACATAGAGGTGGTAAGGGTGGGACCTTGTCTCTGTTGGAGTTGATGGCAAAAGTTTGAGCAAATGGGATTCAATCTAATGATTCTCTATGGCTTCCTGTGCAATGCCTCCTCCACTGAACTACGTCCAGACCAGAAGAGAACAGAAACCATGTAAAAAAAGGTAGCTAGGCTGTTACAGGAAATCTGTAAAGAAGACTTAAGAATGTTTATGATAATGAATGTCTAAACCTAGTTTTCAGGATTGGCTTCAAGGGTTTTATTGTATTACTGAAGCCTTAAAAACGGTGGTGAATATTTGTCTAGATCATGGAGATCACAGATAATTATTCTATGTTAATTCCACAAACAAGATGTAGCATCTAGTTAATTCTTTCTATGCCTGATGTTTTTGATTCTGGCTGGTCTAGATACAGATCAAATTGTTATTTTGATTTTATCTGTTCTCTTTTTTTCCTACAGATGCACACTAAATAACATTCATTAACAAAAACAACAGGAGGGCAAGGGAAACACCAGAGCATGAAATTTTTATGTTTTTCTCTCTCATTTTTCAAGGAATTTTTGATGTTTTTTGACCTCAATGCAGCAAATAATAACTGATAACTGTTATGTGCCTGATAGTTATTAATACACAAGATCAGCTATGAAAAATATTATTTGCTGAAGCATCACTTCTGTGGATACAGTACAGGAAACTTGAGATTTATCTGAGACTATATGATATGTGTTTAAAATTTGTGCACGTGTGTGTATATGTACTTTAAAGTAGTATGGAGGCCAATTATTTTTAACATCTTAATTTCAAGGTCAATATAATTTTGTTTCTTCTCAGAATAATAAAGGAAAAGAAAGATGAAAAAAGAAAAGGAAAGATTTCATAGGCTTTTATCTTAGCTGTCATTTCGAGAAGTCCTTATGTAGTGTGTACAAAAAAGAAAGGCAAAAAGCAAAATACAGTGAAAAAAATGAGTTTTGCCATGAGTGGTAAGTGGAATCAGAGTATATAGTGGGAAGAAAAAAAAAATCTTTGATATGCTTTGGTTCACGTTAATAATTGATGAAGACTGCATAAATTGATTTTGTTAACTCTTCTTTTTTGACTTTGATGTATAATTCATGGTTTAAAAAATACAAAACGCCGAAGAAAACTTGTTTTTTGGAGGATCTTGCAATACTTCTTGAATGGTTTATGTTTGGAGATTAGGTTTATTGTTACGATTAGAGGTATGAACGGCTGCCTAATTTAGAACTGAAGTATAAAGAAAATGAATGGGATAATCAGGAAAATCTGAAGTGTCCTCTTTCCTTTTTACACTCCCTTTTTCAAAACTGGAATCAAAATTATGGAAAACGTCTATGCTGTAAAATGACCTATAACTGCTTTATCATGTGAAATCACTTGATTTAATTTGTTTCCATTTAACAGTCAAAATATGAGTGTCTTGTGGATCGGAAAAGCTTGATAGAACCTGGCATGAGACCATTGTGATTTTGAGAGGTGGATATAACAATGCTTATATACAGCCATTTTTTGTTTTATTTTGCTGTAGGTATTCGATTTTTCTTCTTTTTATGATGCACTTGGCTCAGTGAAAAGGAAGTTCTAAATGCTTCAATAAACCTGCTTTTTCTTTTCTACAAACTGATGAAATCAGACAGAGTCCCAAATCAGTTGTTGTAATGTTCTGGCTGTCAAGCAACAGACAGAAAAAGTGATCAGGTCACTTTAATGCTTTTTCCAGACAATATACCTTCATTTAGTATATTTTTCCTATAATTTAAAAAGATATAAATGAGTGGCTCTGAAGAAAATAATCTAGGAGGGAGAAGAAATAGTAGGCAGCAGACATCTGTGCTACCTTGCTGTAAGTGCTTAGCTGATGTTGTCATGCACGCAACAGCTCTCTGAGGTGCATTGCTGGAAGTGTTATCTCCACTTACAGGATTTCTCATTTGACTATCAGCACTGCTTTTGCTAGGATTGCGGGGGCGGGGGGGGGGGGGAGGGAGGATAAAAAAGAAGCTGAAGAACCTATCCAATATGCTACATCTGTGTGTATGTCACTAAAACTCATCTCCAATGAGACTTTTGTGAAATTTTACTCATCGAGGCTGACATCTATGTTCGTTAGGGTTTTTTTTCTGAGGGAGGACGCAACCTGTGTAGCAGTATTGTTATGACTGGTTGAAGAGTTATGCAGCAAACTGCTTGGCACGTGTGGAAATGCTGAACTTTTTGCCATTGTGGTGTTTTATGCTCGAGTCAGATACTTGTCAGATAAATACGCTGTTAATTACTAGGGGAACAACCCAAGGCTCCTTTTGGTTTTCTAGCACCAGTAGTGTCATCAGAGATCAGAAAGTAGTATGGTGCAATAAGAAGAATGTTAAAGAAATGTTTATGGTGAGGTTGTGTATTATTTAGAATAGGAAGTAAATTTAAGAGGACCAAAACCACTCCTGCCTGCTAACCCAGCATTTGCTTGCAGCCCTCTCAGCCAGTGGTGCAGCCGCCTGCCTGGGCTGTCCCAGCTGGGACAGCCCCAGAAGGGCTCCCCCTTGGTAGCACCCCAGGGACACCCGTGTTTCGGAGAGGAGTTAAAGTTGGAGTGCACAGTTGGCAGAGGTAGAAAATGACATGGACAGAGTTTTGGGGCCAGGATTTTGGACTTTGTGCATTACTTGCAGCCCGCTCAAGAGCATATGAGTAGCTGCTTCTGCCTCATTTTTCATTTCCCTGTCTCACAACAGCTCAATGAGGAGGGAAGTGTAACTTCCATTTTGAAAGTTACTTTTTTATTGCACAGGAATTATGCTGTCATTTAGGGATAGAAATACCCTTTTCTATCCTCCTTATGGACTTGGGTAATCATCATGTGCCCTACTTAGGCAGGCTTTTCTAATGCCTTGAGTGGTACCAAAGAGCAGGCAGAAGGAAGGGTGGCCCCAGTCTTGCTTAATATGCTTTAGAAGTAACATGTCTGCTATGAACCAGAAAGAGACAAATTCAAACTGCTTTTAATAGCTTTGCTGTAATTAGATACCGATAACAATAGCTGAGAAAGTATTGTAGGCTATCCATGCATATGGTTGCAGGAAACCACCGCTGCACAGAGCAGTCTATAGGTTAAGAATATATTGTAGCTTGAACGGTTGTAGCGTAGCCTGAACAGTCGTAGTAGAGGCCTTGAAAGCACAGACACAAGAAGAAACCGGAGTTCCTCACACTAGTGGACCATGTATTGATCAGTATGAATGCAACCCGGAGAGGAACTGCTTTTAGAGAATTGCAAAACCAATACACAAGGTTTAATTGCACTGATGAAGCCATTAGTGTGCTGTCTTGAAGGTGCATATCTTGAAAAGTGGTGAGAATAACAGGAATCCCTTACTGGAGGAAATTATATATCTTAATTGATGATAAGGAGAAACTGGACCCTTCCATTAAGTCCTTTGCCAATGACTGCGTGTAGCCCTATGTATCAACCTTTGAAAACCTGTTCATGACTAATAGCACAGATGAAATTGTCTTTAGATTGTATTTGTAAGCCCATAACAAAAAACAACTAGTGCTGATGCTATGCATCAGAATCAGGTCATCCTGTATCCTGTGCTGTTCAGGTACGTGCATAGGTATTGTCTGCTATTATTAAAAGCAACAGTACTTTAGTATCTGGTCTAAGGTTTTGCTGATTGTGTTAAATTGGTCTGGTAGCCCACTGTTAAATCTGGATGCAACATCTTATTGGAGTAGAGTGTATTTATGTATCATCAGAAATATCCTTTGTGTATTAATTATTTCAGTTTCTTTTGTGCATATTTCTTCTGCCTGAATAACCTGCCAGGAGTATACTCATGATGAATAACCATTTTCACCGACTGAGACTACTAGCAAAAATATCAAGGATTTATTGTTATTAGTTCTTTTTCAGATCTGTGTGTAATTTTTTGATTACATTTCTTATTACATTTTGGTACAGATAATTAATACCATATCCTGTAACGTGATTTCCTATAAAACAAGAAAGTATGCATTCCTTTTATTTAAGACTGCAGTGTACCACAGTAATTGAATTTTATAGACCAGGGGCTTAAAAGGAGTGCTGTTTCTTGATTGTAAGAGAGCGTTCCTTTCCCAGTTTCAGGGTGTGAGTTGCTTGCCAGGAACATGCTTTTGTCATGCTTGTTCATGGACTTGAATCTTAGCTGAAGTGTCAGTGGAAGTGACAGAGGTTGGTGGGATGTGAACTTGGCATCCTTTTCCCCTTTCCTCCTCATGCGATACTGGAAACAAGCTCCCAGCGTGTGTGGGACTTCCAGTCTCTCATGAAAAGGACCTCCATGCTTGACACTCTTGGGACATTTTCAGCAGTCAGAGCTCTGTCATGTTTTTCTTCTAGACACAAACAGCTTCTTGGTCTTTCTGTCGGGCATGCTTGTCCTATGAGCTAGTTCGATGTTGATTTCTTCCAGGTTCTTTGCCTCTGTAATTCCTTTGTCTTTGGGAATGATGTATGGTGGAGTCTAGTCTAGGGAGCAGGTATCTTCATGAGTAGAGTATTTCAACTATAACATGATATAAAAAACTTTTGCCTGTAGAATGTCCCAAGGATCAGAGTAAAGGATGGCGTAGTCATTTGTCTTGCAAAACAAACTCTTTAAAATCTGTTAACTCCATTTGGCTTTTCAGCTAAGTTCAGTTCAGCTTGTGGCTTGACTCCCTTTGATTTCTCTTGATTTTTCCCATACTTTTAAACAGTTCTTTCAAAAAAAATTACCATTTTCAGTCGATCAATTTTCTTCTACTTTTTTTACTTGCTTTTTTCTGTTCCTGTTACTCAAAAGAATCCCAATTCAGGTTTAATATCTGAAATTCAGACTGATTCTCAACCTGGCATCCACTGAGACATTCATGCCCTGGCTTTCAGTAAAAAACAGTTACGTATAATGTGTATTCTCTGAATTCGTATCTAATTTCCTTTATTTCTCTATTTTTAATGGATTGATAAGAATGCAAAATAACTGTTTTGATATCTAGATGATAATTTCTACTGTATCAGGCACAATACTGGCAAAAACTCAGCCTTCAGAAAGCTATTAAACAGAATTTGAGATTTGTCGTGCCCTTGGTTCAGCTGTGGAATGGGAGAAAACAGTTATTTGTGCAGAGTGAAAGGAACTGCAGAGTTGTGTCAATTGCAAACAAAATTCACAGTCTATTGAAACATTACAAAGCCTTTCGGTTCCCAAAGTGCTCATGGTTATCTGCTATATTACATAACTTTAATCTGAGCTGCTTTAGAAAGCAAAAAGGCTCTTTTTTTGGCATTAAACTGTCTGCAGTACTGAGGCTGACATTTTCAAAAGTAAATGGTAAGTCTGAGTGTCTGAGAAGTCAGTTTAAGATGTCTTAAAAAAGGCTTTAAGAAGTTAAGCGCCTGCCATCTGAAAAGTAGTCCTTTTTGAGGCCTCTAAATTGGAACATCCAACATCGTTAGCCATTTCTGCAAGTTTTGCTCACGCGATACCTGCATTGCTTTTTTGCAAGGAGTCCTATGCTTTAAGCTATTCACAGGCCAAGTAGGACAATAGGTCTATATGGAACAGACGAATGATGGAAGACAAAATGGCACTACAGGGTATGAATGAGCTGTGTGAATTTTCATATTGCTGCCTGCATAGCAAAGGATTTACCTCGCGTCTAGTTTAGTATTGCCGTCCAATGGATGGCAATACAGCTCAAAGAATTTGTTTATGACCAATCCTTTTTTAGGGGTTTTATTCTTGTATGTGATGGTTTTCCATAAGGTTTTGGTTTTATGTATAAGCATGTACTTATCAGGGAGAATTAGAAACTTACTGGACTAGGAATTGGGTTGTGCCCAAATAAATACTGGCCTCAGAGAAGAGAAGTAGGAAGTCTCAGTTGCCTTTGATTTAATCTTTGTAGAAATGCCAGTGGAGACAATTAGGGTTGGAGAAGCTAATAAATAAATTGAGCTGTGAATTTATTTATATTTGTTACTAACAACCACCTCTATGAAAGCGGTATCAGAGGATCTGATTGAAGGGCTTGACAGAAGAAGTTATAGATAAATAGGCAAAGTCGGTGTTAATAAATACCCAAGATCAGATTCTAATCACTGAAGAGTTTTTAAATAACTCAGAGATGAAGCAGCTCAGATAAATTACCAATTGTGATCTGAAGCTTCTCATGTAAAAGTTCTGTACCTCTTGCTGATGCCAGGACTCCAGGGGAGAGCTGGGAACCACCACCAGTTAAGGCTAACATCTGTATGGGACAAACGAGGAGAAACCGTAGCAAACAGTGAATGAGGGAACACAGGGCTAAATACAATACACCGGGGAAGAGTCTTTTGAAAGGGAATTCACGCTTGGCAAACCTGTTTTGATCTGTTTGATGCAGCTTGGTAGGATTTCCAGGAGGCAGTAGACAGTTCCCCTTAATCAAAGGCTCTTATGGAAACAAAGCTGCCATGGGAAGGAGGGAAGATCCTTGCAGTTGTGGGTAGTTGCTTAAAGAACAATGTGCCCTTGCCCTTTGTTTGCTAAAGTATTAACTCTAATTAGGAGAAAATAACATGTAAGGTAGTTAAAATACATGAGAGAGATTTGTAAGGTGATGGTGTATCATAGTAAGGGATGTTGTCTGCTGCTTTCTGCTGAAGTAAGCTTGTGATTTTCTGAAATTATTTCAGTGACTGGCCAGAGATGAACCTTACAAAACTAACAGGCATTCAGCTGTGTCACTCTAATCTGCCTCTGACCTGACAGTCAACAGATTTAAATCTCTCACCCATCTCTGGTCTGTACCATTTGTTCCCTGTTTGCTTATGGAAATCAGGGAACCTGCCTGAGTCAATACCCCCGACTTGTGAGTGAGATGCCGAACACAAAACCCTTCCAGAAACCTGACACTAGCTATCCTAATGCCCTGGAAATGTGAGTTCTTCGAGAGTACATGGTTCTGGCTTCAGGAAAGTTTGGCTTAGTCCACCTTTGCTGCTTTGCTGCTGTGGTAACTATCCAACTGACCAGAAAAATAGGCTCCATCGTTTCGTAGCTATAAATTCCTTAAGACTCAGTGAAATAGCTGTGTGGTTTTGAAAAGCTGAAACATAACCAAATGGAGGCAAAAACGTTGAGACAGATAATCTATGTCCAAGGGAGATTAAAAAGGGAGACATAAAATACAGCATTAAACATTCAGATCAGAGCGAGGAGGGAACAGGAAAAAAGCTGCTTCGGATCAGCCCGGTGAGAGGAAAGAAATAAACTTTAATTTTTGTAAACTTTGTTTAAGTTGAAAAATGGTTTGAAATGGATATTTGAGACATACTTTACAATACCCAGTGTGTTCTTAAGTGTTTTCAATTTGCTTATTTTGAAAATTCTGAATATACCTTTGCATCTTAACCTGTAAGGTTGGTTGTGTCTGGTTTTAATGTTTCTCTGACAGATGAAACCTGTGAGCTTTTCAAAGTCAAAAGCCAATTTGAGAAAGCTGTTTTTCTGTATCCCTGAACAACGTTTCTGAAAAATACGGCAAATGTATTTACAGTTCCTACAACTAGAACATTCTGGCTAGATGTTTCAATTATGCTATAGGCATTTGTTCTCTTACTGTATTTACTTTAGAGGTTCAAGCATCAAAAGTCAGGTACAGACCTGGGCTTCTGACAACTTTGTGATGGTATATTTAGAAGTAGGGCTATTTTTTGAATTGTTTCATTACTAGCCGTCATTTTTATTAGGAGAGTGCCCAGAGGTCAATCAAAAATGGAGGCATGCTGTGTTAGCCAGAGGAAAAATACAAAATAACAGATGATTTGTATCTCAAATTTCATTTTGCTTCCAATCAACGTAGACACTACTGAGGGCCTTACTATAATGGGAAAATATCTAATCTTTGTGATTTGAGAATATTTTTTAGTAATGGTACTGGCCTCAGTTTTGGCCAGTATTCCTTGCCCATATTTAACTGCTGCATCTGAAAATAAAACAATCTATTTTCTCACTATGTTTTATCATTCGTTCATCCATTTACTTGCTAGACAACGTAGCACAAGTGTCCTGTTTGTTTTGGTCAAGGCTGTTTTGCTTTGCTTTGGATTTTTTTGTTTGTTTGTTGGCTTTTGCTTTTTTGTTTTGTTTTGTTTTTCCAAATGCCAGTCTCCCTAATCCTTGTGTCACTTCTGAGTCATTTAGAAATGTTTTGACTAGCGGAATAAAACTGTGTGTAAGGTTACTTCTCATTGCATTTAGCAGTGGCCTTGGTAACGGTTACATCTTTCTTAGCAAATCCATACAGTAGCATATAACCCAAGAGTAACATCATGTTTGAAATTAATTTCAATAACAAGTTAGGCTTTTTCATTATCTTTTTTAACTTGTCTCTCAATGGCAGAGACTATTCTAAGTACCTTTTATAAGGTTGTGCAGTTACACTTTAGAATTGCATCATATTAAATAATGTTTTGACTAGTTATAAACCATAGCATCAGAAACATTTGCATTAAATTGTACAAAGAAAAGGAAAAAAGACATAAATTGTTATATGAATTTCTATTAGTATTTTGTTCCTAGATAGGACTTTTTCTTTAAAATTAATGAATGTTATTTGTGTCTCTTGTGAATTTGAAGTTTCAAAAATTCCAGCTAAATACAGTACATAATTATGCGAGGTGAAAAGACAGATACTTTTTGAATGTTGGTGATATCTTGCCTTCAAGATTTTCTCAGATATTAGTACTGAAAACTTGCATTTATTTTGAAGTTCACTTAACATTTATTTTCACACTTTGTAGGACTTAGATAATGAGGACCTGCATAAGGTCCCTCAAGTCACTACTTGAGGCACTGTTCAAAACTACTCTGTGGACAAGAATCTAGCTTCAGTTACAAATAATTGTACAAACTCCAAAATAATGCGAATGAAATGAACACGTACTGTTGGTAGTAGTCACGTGTAGCTGCACGTACCTAGGAAGAAAAGAGAGGTTTGTATTCTCTGAGAATTTTCTCAACTTGTTAAATGTCTGTTTAAATAGAGTTGATGGGATGGAAAATCAAGTTTAGTGTTGGAGATGTCCTGTCATGACAGAACAAATTTTCCTAGTAATTTAATCAAAGGATTGTTGTGGGTTTATATGGGTGCATCTAAAGGGAAAAAATTATGACATTTCTAAGATTTACTTTTAAATAATTCAAGAAAGGTGAATATCTCCCTGAGAACTGAATTCTAACTCCGTGATGTCAGATTTTTTGGGAAGTCTCAAATTCTCAGTATTGTGCCAAAATGGGGGCCAAATGTCATCACTTAATTCTATGAGGGTGTTTATACTTTTGGATCAGATAAGTCCCTAAGTCTGTGAGTAGCAGAGATGCCGGGCTGGTGGGCACAGTGCAGGGCTTGCCTCATCACAGGGCAGCCTGATGACACCCTTTCTCGGGCAGAGCAGGGCCCGTGGCCCCAGCACTGCCGGGAGGGAGAGTTTGTGCTGCTATTCCCCTCCTTGGTGGGTGGGACACCAGCCGTAGTGGTTCAGATGGCTGTACTCTCTGTGGGTTCTTCTCCTCCTTTCTGCGTGAGAGGGCAGTGGGAAGGAGTGAGTTGAGTGGAGTGGTTGTGACTTTTACCATACACCTTGACCCATGAGGTATGTTTATTTTAATGTTATTGTACAAATCAACATGATGAAAACATGACATAAACAGGGCAGGCAATATTAGCTGTACTTTTGCTTGGTTTTGGAGAAGTGCTTCACTACTTCAGTACAGCTGATCTTAAAGGACTAATCCAATCTCAGCTATTACTGCAGGGGAAGCTGTGGGAGAAAAGTGAAATCCTGGTTTGAAGGTGGAGTTGAGAGGATGCAATCACCATTTGAGTCAATGGGAACTATAAGGAGCCAGCCAGACTGAAAGGAGGCAGAGAATGACTTTTTCAGAATTAGAGGAATTCGTTGATGGAATGCCGTTTGGCATACGGAGTTACCGCGCTGGAGGCTCTGTGTGCCATCCACTAGGTGGGATTTCTTCTCGGGGATGAGGAGAGCTTTTAAAATTATTTTTGGCAACAAAAATAACTGCAGAATTGGTCATGAAAGGATGGTAGTAAAAGAAAAACGCATGAAAAAACCCCAAAGGGATAACTGTTGCTGAAACCGTGGGAAGTTCTTCTACCTTTTTGTTTGTTTAAAAAATGTAACAACCTAATTCATATGTATGAAAAGGCTAGGAATGCATAGATTCCCACAAAGGTGCAGGACATATTTCAGTCCTTTGGAATTGCCTTTCTGAGAATGTGTTAATTTATTTTGCCTGAAGGCAAAGAAAGGTACTGCCTATAGCAGGTAATCCTGCAGAAATATGATCATCAAAGTATTGCTTATGTTGATTTCTGCTGAGAAATTACAGGGGAAATAGGCTCAGAACTTGCCTAAGTGAGTTTTGCTACAGAAAAACATTTAGATGGAAGTGTGGATCTCATAAGATGTAATCAGTTTGCCTTCTGGTGTCATGGTTATGTTTGCAGCAGGATTATAGCTTTGCGATTGCTGTATCTGTTAGGGAACAGATATAAAAAGCATTTGAACGTAATTTGAAGAAACACTTAAGACTCCTGGGGTAAAATCTGTTTTCGGTTGCTAAGTCAAATTTTTAGTAGTAGTAGTGTTGAGTAAATTTTGATGCCTCATTTAAGAGAAATTAAAATAATAAATCTTGCCTGCAAAGTATGGTATGAACACTGGATTATGATTCTAAAAATAATAAAGCATTGTATGTTTCCTAGTCTACATTACGTTTGTTAAATTTTGAAAGTGGTCCAAACTTGGGCTTTCTTCAACAGGATGAGAAGGAGACTGCATAATTTTCAGCTGAGTTTGAGTAATGTAAGAAAGAAGGTACTGATACAGATGCCAGATAGCTAGCTTAAGATTTCTCTGCTGTAAGCTGTAATCACTGAATTTCACAAGTATCATAGGATATTCAGGCGTAAGGAGAATGAAAAACTCAAGGCATAAATTATATGAACCTCCATCATAAATCTAAAAGCCAGAATAATGATATTATCTGAAAAAACAATTACCATTGTAGAGGAAAATATTTCCAGTGTTGTAGAATAAAATGTTCAAAAAACTTCCACCACTTTAATAGTCCATATTTTATTTTGTACACTCAAAAATCAATTTTACATAGTTTTATTATTTAAATGTTTGCATAAAACTATCTCTTTTTTTTTTTTAGTTTGCACTAGTTGCTTTGTCTTTGTTGATGGGTAAAAAAAGATATATTTCTGTACTTTGTATTTTAACTTAATTATTCAGGCTTATGTTAATAAGGAGGCTGGCATTTCATAGAAAGCATGAATCTTGTCAGTGTGTTGTTATAATAACTGTCATCTGGCTAAATCTATATATCCTGCCATTAGTTTAGAAATGGATTTATGGATGTCAGATTCAGGATTTTTCAATTGTAAACACCTTGGGAGGAGGGGGATTGTCTTTGCTTTTCTGACCCCAGACAACAACTTTCAGAGCTCATATTGCCCAGAAGTGACTGGACCAAAACTAGATCCAAAGTTATGTCAAACCTTTTTTTTTATTTGCCCGTCTTTTGTGAAGTTTTTTTTTGCCTGTATATGTGTTGTTTAAAAAAAAAAAAAGGAAAAAAAAGGAAAAAAAATCATGGACTGGTAGTTTAAAAAATACTGCTTGTGCATTGTTATTAACACCTGAGTTTTTAAACTATATAGCACCTTTCTCTCATTTTGAAGATCAATAAATTCCCAGTGAAACATGAAAACTTACCAAGTTAAAGCATGAGGAAGTGCTCCAGGCATGGTTTTAGCTGTCAAGATAAATCAATGAAGTGGATTAATGCTTCTATGTCATCTGCTTTTTGTTTGAGTGTGTGGTTGGGGGTTTCTTTTGTTTGGTTTTGGGTTTTTTTTTAAATGTTATTACTTTTAAATGTATTATGTTTGGTAGGAAATACACATTAAAAAAAAAAGTATTCTGGTTAGTTCTGGTAAAATGCAATTGTTTTTCTTATAAAGGTGTGAGCATGTCTGATCACCAAAGCACCCAGAGATATCAAAATAGAGAATGTATAAATCCTAGGACTAACTTCCCTTAATCAATCTTGGTTTGTCTCCTTGTTCTTGTGTTTTTCTCTGAATGCAATACTTCTTGCTAAGATCTTCTTTTCCCTAATCTCAATTAGATTTTCCCCATGGCAAATGAGTTGTGTATTTCATGTTTCAGTAAATCTGTACTCTAGTTTCAGAGCCCATCAGGTTTTGGTGCATTTATAATGCGGTTTGTGGGAGAAGGGAGAGGTATTTTGTTTTAAATGGGAATAAACTTTAGTTTCTGGAACGACAGGCCAATATGTGATTATTGGTTCGGTGAAATGAAGATGTCTTTGACGTTTTCTGTTAAAAGTGAATGGTCATTCCTTTTTGTCCTCCCAGTACCGCAACTATGAAATAGAAATTGATCCTGTGGCATTTTCCGGGAATAATTTATTTATCAAAACAGGTGAATTCTAATTCCTTCAGGATATTCTCTAAAGTAGTTACCTTCTGGCTTATTTCAGAAAACTGGCTCCGATTTCTTCCAGTGAGTAATCTGCTAACAACAAAATACCTGATATTCTTCTCAGCCATGACATTTTATGTGTTGGGCGCTTTTGGGTTTGGTTTTGTTTTGTTTTTTGTAGGTCTTCAGTGCTTAATCCCAGCCTAGTTCTGAGCTTTCCCTGTAGCAACGTTTCGGGCATGATTTCATCAATGGTCCTTGCCTGTCGTTCTTCACCGTGGGTGGATTTGAAGGTGGCTGTGTGCATTTATACAAACAGTGCTCCACAACTGCTGAAGGAGATCCTATAATGATGTGTTTTCATATGTCAGGGCCATAATATTTGGCCCATGGTTGTGCCAACCAGGAGAAGCTACAAAAAGGGACTAGCCCAGGCCCATTTCCTGCCCCATATTTTTTTTCCTGTCACAGCACTGCTGTGACTGTGATTAGAGGCTTTATTGCTTTTCAGATAGATCAGAAACAGCACAAAACGGCATCATCCTCTTCCAGGCCTTTTTTCTACATCTCCTCTTGTCTAAAATCGCCAAGACCTGGGAGATGAGAAGGTGCATTTCATATGTTGTCCATTCAGGGTTGTGGAAATGAAAGTGTATTACTCATTCTCTCATTGTGTTATGAATATTAAAAGATAATAAAATTGTTGTTATTATTTTATGTTCTTCCCCCGCAGATTTGCACAGAACCATATTGCATTCCAGTCCTTAAAACAGGAGTACAAGTTGTGTAGCTCTCTACTTCAGAGCATTTTTCTTTTCCTGATTTCAGTTTCAAACCCAAACTCTTGTTAATATGTGAAGTTATTGTTCAGAAAACCTCTGAAGGAAAATACACACTTCATTTAAGACTCCCTTTTGTAGGGACTAGTCAGAGCACTTGAGAGTATGAAGGTGTCACTGGGAAAAGGAAACATAGCCTTGAGCTGGGTGGCAAGTGATGCGTTAGCATTGCTAAGGAGGTAGCTTTGTGTACAGTGTGGTGTTCTCACTGAAAATGTGCTCTTCTGGCATAAGAGCCGGAAGAGCAACAGCCACAGGCTGGCTATTTTCAAGGCATGAACGACAGCAGCAGCAATAATAACTCGCCTGTATTTTCAGATCAGAATATATGGAGATAGTTATCTCATTAGCAATCAAGGAAACAATCTCCTACACACCCATTTCAGAGGACAGTTATTGACATAATACCACTTCATGAAAAAATGAAAAAAATACATTGAATAACATCTTGCTGGGATGCTGCGTCAGAATTTGTAGATGTTGTTTTGATTTAGTTTGTCAGGGATGACAGTGAGATATTAGGAAGAATGAAGGATTAGGCATAATATTCATAAGTTATTTCCTCCTATTATGTATTTCCTGGTAGTCAGCTGTTTATTCTGGATATAGTGGTGGGTTTCCTAAAAATATTTTAATTCCTGTCAGTAAGATGTGATAAATAGAGGAAGAAACCTATAAATGTTTTAAATGTAAACTGCCTGGCCAGTTGTTAGCTTACATTCCTTCCAGGTGGATGGCACTAAACATAGGGAGAGGGTAAGGTGCCTCAGGTATTGATCAACAGCAAGTGTTGCAAATGTTGATTGGTTTTGGTTACTAGGCAGAATTTTAATTTCTTGGATGCTGTCTGGTATCTACAACTTGTGAGGAAACTTGGAAAGGTGCTTGAAGGAAGAGGCACGTTTTAATAATCCTATTAGGTAAAGCTTTTGTGGCTTGAAATTGATTTTTATTACCCTCCCCTTTCTCTTCTATACTCCAGAAAGTCTCCAGTCCTCTTTCAGGTGATATGTTGCAGGCATCCAATAGCCTGGGCATTGGCTGATAACCTGATAATAGTTCTTAGCTGTTCACTCTAATAATTGTATTTTAATAGTGAAGGTGGCAGGAGAATGCTGCCAGAGCTTTTGGTAGACCCATCAGAGTTTGTGCTTTTTTTCCCTGAGGATAGTCAGCTAAGAGCAAATCAGCTGGAAATGTGGGACTCTGACTGCAGTCACCTGCAGCCCAGGACACAATTAGGATCTTATTCTGTCCGCCCAATATTTCTTATGAACCTGGGATGGTTCTAGTTCAGTACTGAAGCTGAAGACTCCAAAGGGTAAGAAAAGAAATATGTCCATATTATAAACATTGACATTTTATATTCATTTGTACATAAATAGATATAGAATCATAGAATAGTTTGGGTTGAAAGGGACCTTTAAAGGTCATCTAGTCCAATCCCCCTGCCGTGGGCAGGGACATCTTCAACTAGATCAGGTTGCTCACAGCCCCGTCCAACCTGACCTTGAATGTTTCCAGGGATGGGGCATCCACCACCCCTCTGGGCAACCTGTGCCAGTGCTTCACCACCCTCAGTGTAAAAAATTTCTTCTTTATATCTAGTCTGAATCTGCCCCCCTTTAGTTTAAAGCCATTCCCCCTTGTCCTGTCTCAGCAGGCCCTGCTAAACAGTCTGCCCCCATCTTTTTTATGAGCCCCCTTCAATTACTGATGGGCTGCAATAAGGTCTCCCCGAAGCCCTCTCTTCTCCAGGCTGAACAACCCCAACTCTCTCAGCCTTTCTTCATAGGAGAGGTGTTCCATCCCCCTGATCATTTTCGTGGCCCTCCTCTGGACCTGCTCCAACAGGTCTGTGTCTTTCCTGTGCTGAGGGCTCCGGAGCTGGACACAGCACTCCAGGTGGGGTCTCCCCAGAGCAGAGGGGCAGAATCACCTCCCTCAACCTGCTGGCCACGCTTCTTCTGATGCAGCCCAGAATACGATTGGCCTTCTGGGCTGTGAGCGCCCATTGCTGGCTCATGTCCAGCTTTTCATCCCCCAGTACCCCCAAGTCCTTCTTGGCAGGGCTGCTCTCAATCCCTTCATCCCCCAGCCTGTATTGATACTGGGGGTTGCCCCGACGCAGGTGCAGGACCTTGCCCTTGGCCTTGTTAAACCTCATGAGTTTCACACAGGCCCACTTCTCGAGCTTGTCCAGGTCCCTCTGGATGGCATCCTGTCCCTCTGGTGTGTCAACCGCTCCACTCAGCTTGGTGTCATCTGCAAACTTGCTGAGGGTGCACTCGATCCCACTGTCTATGTCATTGATGAAGGTATTAAACAGTACTGGTCCCAATATGGACCCCTGTGGGATGCCACTCATCACTAACCTCCATCTGGACATTGAGCCATTGACCACTATCCTCTGGATGCCACCATCCAGCCAACTCCTCACCCACCGGACAGTCCACCCATCAAATCCATACCTCTCCAGTTTAGAGAGAAGGGTGTTGTGGGGGACCGTGTCAAAGGCCTTACAGAGGTCCAGATAGATGACATCTGTAGCCCTTCCCTTGTCCACTGATGTAGTCACTCCATCCTAGAAGGCCACTAGGTTGGTCAGGCAGGACTTGCCCTTGGTGAAGCCATGCTGGCTGTCTCGAGTCACCTCCCTGTCCTCCATGTGCCTTAGCATAGCTTCCAGGAGGGTCTGTGCCATGATCTTCCCAGGCACAGATGTGACACTGACTGGCCTGTAGTTCCCCGGGTCTTCCTTTTTTCCCTTCTTAAAAAGGGGGGTTACGTTTCCCCTTTTCCGGTCAGTGGGAGCTTCACCGGACTGCCACAACTTCTCAAATACAATGGATAGTGGCTTAGCAACTTCATCCGCCAGTTCCCTCAGATGGATCTCATTGGGTCCCATGGGCTTGTGCACCTTCAGGTGCCTTAGATGGTCTCGAACCTGATGTTTTCCCACAGTGGGCGGCTCTTCATTCTCCCAGTCCCCGCATTTGCTTTCTGCGGCTTGGGCGGTGAGGCTCGAGCACTTGCCGGTGAAGACCAAAGCAAAAAAGTCATTGAGTACCTCCACCTTCTCCGTGTCCCAGGTAACCAGGTCTCCCGTTTCATTCTGGAGAGGGCCCACATTTTCCCTCGTCTTCCTTTTATTCCCGACGTACCTGTAGAATCTTTTCTTGTTGCCCTTGACATCCCTGGCCAGATTTAATTCTATCAGGGCTTTAGCTTTCCTAACCTGATCCCTGGCTGCTCGCACAGTTTCTCTGTATTCCTCCCAGGCTACCTGTCCTTGCTTCCACCCTCTGGAGGCTTCCTTTTTGTGTTTGAGGTTGTCCAATATATATATAGATGTGTATACAATTATTTTAAGTTGGTATGATCGTAGAATCACAGAATAGTTTGGGTTGGAAGTGACCTTTAAAGGTCATCTAGTCCAAACCCTCTGCAATGAGCAGGGACATCTTCAACTAGATCAGGTTGCTCAGAGCTCCGTCCAGCCTGACCTTGAATGTTTCCAGGGATGGGGCATCTACCAACTTTGGGCAACCTGTTCCTGTGTTCACTACGCTCATCGTAAAGAAATTTCTTCCTTATATCTAGTCTGAATCTACCCTCTTTTCATTTAAAACCATTGCCCCTTGTCCTATCGCTACAGGCCCTATCTGGCTCCAGTTTAATAAATTGTCATCTATCAGTGCATTCTAGGACATAATTGATATTATTTACTGAATTTAGTTTAAATATCATATAGAACTAGATTTTTTTTTTACCTGGGTTAGAAATTTTCCTAGTTCTTAAATTTATTTTCTTGATTTTAAAACCAAAGTTACTGTAGGCAGTGTCCAACTTCTGTGTTTTGCTGTCTGAGGACATTCAAGCAATCAAATTTTGCTCACATCAGTGCTCCTGGTAAACAAATTTCAAGTTTTCACACTTGAGTATGCACACTGGGAGTGGAAGTGTACACAGTGCCATGGTATTACTTGACACAGTGATAGAAGTGAGTTCCCAAAATCCCCAACCAGAACCTGGCACAGAAGCAATTAAATATGCCTTTCATAGCTACGATAGTACAGGAAGATGCAATATCTTTGTGTGAATGTGACGAGAGAAAATTACATTCAAACTCTGGTCCCAGCCAATAAATCTTACAGCAGCCTAACTTTTCTTGGAATGATGCCTCAGGCAAAGCACAAGTGGCCCAGAAAAAAAAAAAAGGGGGGGGGGAAACCCTTAATGTTTTCATGATTCTTTTTATCTATTCCTTCACCATAAATTGCAGGTCCTTTCACAGAGAGACTCAGAGCCTTAGGGCTCTTTGTAAAGTTCTCCTAGTGACTGTGTTATACTTATCCCATAGGGCAAAAAGAAACTATACCTTATCATCTCTTCCCATTCACATCACAGACTTCTTAACGATCAAATATTCCAATGCTAACAGCAAATGACTCGCTGTCACTCCACGGTGTGCTTAAAAATTAAGAGAACTTTTGATGTATTCACATTATGAATACATTCAGTTGAACAGTATTTTCCACAAAACGATAAACTGGACAAAATGAAGCTAGTTCATTAAAGACTTATTTTTTCATAAGTCTTTTTCTGCATTTGGTTTAACTCAGGTTGTGTCTTAGCCATACCAGACTAATGAAGTGATTTTCTCACTCTGGTATAGTAGACACATGTAGATCTCAGTTTGAACACCCGTTTTTGGAAAAGATTATGCAACAAATCTGTGCAGATGTAAAGAGCACCTGCTGCTTTGGTACTATTCAGTATGGCTCAAGGGTTGATCTATAAACCTGTATGCATGATTTAGGCTTCAGAGCATTTTGTAGTTCCTTTTTCTGCTTGAGATGGGGAAAAGACTTGCTTTGTGGCATTCCTCCTTTTTCTCCCCTTCCTATGTGGCATGCTTTTTTTTTTTTTGGCCACATTTTCTGTCTGGAGTGGATGCTGATTTAGGCTCATGGCCAAAACTGTTCTTGGAAGTCAAGAGTTGACTTCTGTTCCTAACAGAAGTGCTGATACGACTGTTTTTTTGGTGTTTTTCAAAAGATATCTTCTGACTGATAATGTGGCCCCATTTTGCCAGCCAGAGCAGAAGCAGAAGAATGATGATCCCACTCAAGTCTGTTGAATTGGGAAGTATTGACAGACACGGAGACTGCTTCAGGAATATATTGATGGCAGCAACTGTAGTTACACCAACTGTGCCTATATTAATGTGAGACAGGGATAGGCCTGAAATTGTTATGAAGAAGCTTTCCTCCTGTACCAGGGAAGCGTCTTTGCTGGGTTTTTGTTGTTCCTGGTGAGGGAAGAAGTCAGCAGGTCCTTCTGGGAAAGGGCAGTTAATACTTATTGACGGGAAACCAGTGTGCATCATGGTGTGGAAACATTCTCTTTCTCTTCCACAGCTTTTCCTAATTCAATCTAAAATATGTTCCAGTAATTATGCAGAGGTAAAAAGTTTTGCATAGGGTTTAAAACTCAGAATATAAAGCCATGCAAAAGGCATGAATTAGAATAAAAAGGCAAATTAACGGTGAGTCCTCGCCGTGTCAAGTCCACCCCAAATATACAAGCAAAATGACAGTGATGGGCTTGGTGTTCTGGACAGGTTTGACTGTTGATTACAGACCAAATTTGAGTAGTCACTATTTTCTAAAGGAGAGGGCTTTGGAGAGGGTGGAATTGCTGAGTATCTGGATAAGAGGAGGGCACTAAGAACTTCCCAGGTGCCACTGCTGTTGCTGACATTTTTGAACTGTATGCAGAAGCTTGGGTACCATATATACAGTGAACCTTTCTTTATGCAGTCTCTGTATTTGCTTTCTGGGATACCTTTTTACTTGTCATTTTGTACAACTTTCTGTGCTTTGGGCCAGATCTAGTATCTCCAAAATGACCTAGAGGGATGCTGCGTGCAGCAGCATCCACGTGTTATACACCGCTCCTGTTGAACTGGGAGTTGATGCAGGTGTCTGTCACTTTTACCAGAACTGACTTTCTGTTTGTATTGACTGAAGTCATGGTTTCTGGGGAAATTTGCAAGAGAATTATTTTTTTGGTGATAATGAGGTCATTAAGTTGTGCATTTTTTGCAGGGTTGGTAATGTAAATCAGTGCAAATCAAGTAACGTGATACCGTGTTATAAGCTTAGTAGAATGAGCTCTGAATTTTGAATAGTGGAAAAAAGAGATATTAACTGCTTTTAGGGAACATGTATTCCCACAACATTTTGCTTCCATGTGCAATACCTGGTTTAAGAATTCACCTTTTATAATAGTTTTAACAAAACTTTGAGCTATGTTATGTACTCTGTTGATATCATCAAAATCTCAGCTTTTGTACTGATACAATACAAAATTGATTGCACGCTGATATTATGCAAAATAATGTTAAAAATGAAGCCTGGCAAGCAAAATGATCCTTGGCAGCTGCCACCCGGCTCACTGGTGCCATTCAGTGTCCCAGATATGCTGGAAGTTTGACAAGATGCAAGAGAGAGGGTTTAATTAGGCCACAGTTTTACTAATTCCACTAATCTGGGAGTTGTGCATCAATCATCCACACAATGCAGATTGTTATTTCTTCCTCCTTCATTCCCACCTATTTGGGAAGTGCTCATGGTCTCACACATGGCTGCAGGCCACCACAGATGTGAGGTTTGGAGGGCTGATGCCACAGGGTTTGCCAATTCCTGCCTTTGCCAGGGAACCGACTATTTAAGGGTCATGCCTTTCCCCTAAATCTGCTTTCAGCTCTGGCTGAGTGAGAAAAGGTTCTTGCTGAAGTGCCTTCTAAATTACTATTATATGCCTTTCTAACTAGGGCCTGTAGGGCAGCCCAAATAAATCACTGTGCCTTGACCTGTCTGGGGATTAAAAAAAAAAAAAAAATATTTGCACTATTGAAAAAGAGGAAATATGCATGTCCTGTGGTTGGGAAAATAGGAGTAGCTGCTCAGAGACTGAAGGAAGACTGTCAGAAGTTTGAGGAGGGAGGGCAGTGGCTCCCACATGCGTAGCTGAGGTGCCCCACAGCTCGGACGACGGTCCCTGCTCCACTGCCTGGCTCTTGGAGTTTACAGGGAGCTTTGACTTTGTTTTTCTTTTCCTGCAAAGCAACATCCTCTCTTACTATGGCCTGCCTTTGAAATGATTGGAGGATTAGGGTCTCAAATTAGGGCTCAGTATTGGAGCCGGTCTTGTTCAATATCTTTATCAATGATCTGGATGAGGGGATCGAGTGCACCCTCAGTAAGCTTGCAGGCGACACCAAGTTGGGTGGGAGAGTTGATCTGCTTGAGGGTAGGAAGGCTCTGCAGAGGGATCTTCACAGGCTGGATTGATGGGCGAAGGCCAATTGTATGAGGTTCAACAAGGCCAAGTGCCAGGTCCTGCCCTTCGGCCACAACAGCCCCATGCAGTGCTACAGGCTTGGGGAAGAGTGGCTGGAAAGCTGCCCGGTGGAAAAGGACTGGGGGGAGTTGTCCTGGTTTCAGCTGGGGTAGAGTTAATTTCCTTCCAGTAGCTGGTACAGTGCTGTGGTTTGGATTTAGGAGGAGAACAATGTTGATAACACACCGATGTTTTAGTTGTTGCTAAGCAGTGCTTACACTAGTCAAGGACTTTTCAGCTTCTCATGCTCTGCTGACTGAGAAGGCTGGAGGTGCACGAGAAGCTGGGAAGGGGGCACAGCCAGGACAGCTGACCCAAACTGGCCAAAGGGATATTCCATACCATGTGCCGTCATGCTCAGTACATAAACTGGGGAAAGCTGGCCGGGGGGGCTGCTGCTCGGGGACTGGCTGGGCATCAGTCAGCGAGTGGTGAGCGACTGCATTGTGCGTCACTTGCTTTGTATATTCTTTTATTATTAGTTTTTATTATTACTATTATTTTACTTCAATTATTAAACTGTTTTTATCTCAACCCATGAGTTCTCTCACTTTTACTCTTCCAATTCTCTCCCCCATCCCGCTGGGGAGGGGAGAGTGAGCAAGCGGCTCTGTGGTGCTCTGTTGCTAGCTGAGGTTAAACCATGACAGTCCTTTTGATGCATTCTCCAAAAACCCACAACACCTAAGAAAGCTTGTGTTTCCTTTTTGCTAGTTGGTGGAGACATGGCTGTTATTTTGTTGATCACATCCATTGGGATCTGACGACGTCCATCTTGCCATTTTACTCCTAAAAACTGGATCTCCTGTGCAGGTCCCTTGACTTTACTTTGGTTTATGGCAAAACCAGCCTTCAGCAGGATGTGGATTATTTTCTTCCCTTTTTCAAAAACTTCTCCTGCTGTGTTGCCCCACACAACAATGTCATCAATGTATTGCAGGTGTTCTGGAGCCTCACCCTCTTCCAGTGCAGTCTGGATCAGTCTATGGCAAATGGTGGGGCTGTGCTTCCACCCCCGGGGCAGTCAGTTCCAGGTCTACTGGACACCCCTCCAAGTGAAAGCAAACTGTGGCCTGCACTCTGCTGCCAAAGGGATGGAGAAAAACGCATTAGCAATATCAGTTGTGGCATACCACTTGGCTGCCTTTGCCTCCAGTTTGTACTGAAGTTCTAGCATGTGCAGCACAGCAGCACTCAGCGGTGGCGTGACTTTGTTCAGGCCACGATAGTCTACTGTTAGTCTCCACTCTCCATTAGACTTCCGCACTGGCCATATGGGACTGTGAAAGGGTGAGCGAGTCTTGCTGTGACTACTCCTTGGCTCTCCAGTCAATGAATCAGCTCATGGATGGGAATCAGGGAGTCTCAGTTGGTGCGATATTGCCGCCGGTGCACTGTGGTGGTAGTGATTGGCACCTGTTGGTGTTTGACCTTTGGCAACCCCACAACAGAGGGGTCCTCTGAGAGACCAGGCAAGGTAGACAGCTGTTTAATTTCTTCCGTCTCCAAGGCAGCTATACTAAAAGCCCATCCGTATCCTTTTGGGTCCTTGAAATACCTTCTCCTGAGGTAGTCTATGCCAAGGATGCACGGAGCATCTGGGCCAGTCACAATGGGGTGCTTCTGCCACTCATTCCCAGTTAGACTTACTTCGGCTTCCAATACAGTTAGCTGTTGGGATCGCCCTGTCACCCCAGAAATACAGATGGGTTCTGCCCCTCTATAGCTTGATGGCATTAGGGTACACTGTGCACCGGTGTCTACTAGAGCCTTATACTCCTGTGGGTCTGTCGCAGATGGAAGTGAGACTGCACTTCACTTGTAAGAGAGAAGCCACAATACACTTTATTGATAGAAAACAGTGAGTTAGAGTTCAATGGTAAACGCGACAGTGATTTAACAAGATTCGATGGCAAGGTACACTTGATTATTTACTGCATAGAGGACAGGGTCAGACAAAACTGTCGGGGAGACCCTCCTGTTGAGCCATGAGGTTCAGAAAGGACCCCCTTGCTTTCTAGACTTCTCAGAGAGGAGTCTACGTGTGGCTGGATCCAAACCTAATCCCAGATTTGGTCAATGGTTTATGTCTAAAAGATTATATATGTGCAATCAATCCTTTATATCACTTAGCTAAGATTTCAAAGTTTAGCATGCTATTAGTCACCAAGTATCTGTTGCGGCAAGGAATCTCTCAACCTCGAGGAGTAACCTTAAGAGGCGTCCCTACTCAAGGGGAGATCCTGCCGTGCAGCCTGCTGCTGTGCAGGAGAGCTCAAAGGGCTCTTGGGCTGCTCACTATTTATAGGGGTAAGATGATTGATTCATAGTCATATTTGCATACCGGTAACTGTGGTTAGGTGGGCGTATTTCCCACAGTAGCCCTTGGCTATTGTGTTGTTATCTGGCTCCCAAATCCACTTTGAATGGATGCAGCTATCACTAGCAGCATCCATTAATGACCACCCCTGGTAGTTACTGCTTGAGCAGGGTTACAGGAGATAAAGGACAGGTTGAACGGGGGAGCACACGGACACAGGGTCGGATGTGCCAGGCCACCGAATCCACACAGTCTAGTAAACCTGCTTGTCCCTTTCCTCCACCTGGCTGGAGGCAGGGCCCCTCTAGTCCTGGTCATAGTATTTGTTTCTCATTTCTTGTAAATACTAATCAGAAGTCTTTTCATTAAGATCAGAAGTAAGATCAGCCCTTCAATTCTTTCTGGGGTACCATGTCGCCATAGGACTTGCTTTTCGAGGCCCAGGATAGTGTTCTGGGCAGTGGCATGGGGCATGGGATATGTTTCCAGCCATCCGGTGGTTGCCTCCACCATTGTAAGCACGTGGCGCTTGCCTTGGCGGGTTTGTTGGGAGTGTGATATAATCAATCTGCCAGGCCTCCCCACATTTGTATTTTAGCCATTATTCTCCATAGCAGAGAGGCTTTAACCGCATGGTTTGCTTGATTGTAGCGCTTGTTTCACATTCATGGATAACCTGTGCAATAGTGTCCATGGTCAAGTCCACCCCTTGATCACGAGCCCATCTGTATGTTGCATTTCTTCCTTGATGGCCTGAGGTGTCATGAGCCCACTGAGCTATAAATAATTCACCCTTATGTTCCCAGTCCAGATCCACCTGAGCCGTTTCAGTCTTAGCAGCCTGATAGTATCAGGAACAGGTGTGGGTTGACAGCCGGCTGAACATGAGCCGGCAGTGTGCCCAGGTGGCCAAGAAGGCCAATGGCGTCCTGGCCTGTATCAGAAATCGTGTGGCCAGCAGGAGGAGGGAAGTGATCGTGCCCCTGTACTCGGCACTGGTGAGGCCGCACCTCGAATACTGTGTTCAGTTTTGGGCCCCTCACTACAAGAAGGACGTCGAGGTGCTGGAGCGTGTCCAGAGAAGGGCAACGAGGCTGGTGAGGGGTCTGGAGAACAAGTCTTATGAGGAGCGGCTGAGGGAACTGGGACTGTTTAGCCTGGAGAAAAGGAGGCTGAGGGGAGACCTCATCGCTCTCTACAACCACCTGAAAGGAGGTTGTAGCGAGGTGGGTGTCGGTCTCTTCTCGCAAGTAACAAGTGACAGGACGAGAGGAAACGGCCTCACGTTGTGCCAGGGGAAGTTTAGATTGGATATTAGGAAAAATATCTTCACCTGAAAGGGGTTATCAAGCATTGGAACAGGCTTCCCAGGGAAGTGGTTGAGTCACCATCCCTGGAGGTATTTAAAAGACCTGTGGAAGCGGTGCTTAGGGACATGGTTTAGTGGTGGACTTGGCAGTGTTAGGTTAATGGTTGGACTTGATGATCTTAAAGGTCTTTTCCAACCTAAACAATACTATGATTTTATGATTCTATAAAATCTTCAGGCATATGAAAAATCTGCTGGAAAATTGTAGTTAACGTTATGTTCATCACCACCATGATCATTTAAAGGAGATAATACACACAAATGGGTTCTCCTGGTCCACAACACAAGGGAGAGCTGTTCTACAGGACCTGTGAAGCAGTACTAAAGCAAAGATATGGGCAAATTTGTTTTAGTCTGTTAACTGAGGGAATGATAGTTCTCCTTGAGACAGAAAATGAGCCCGTCTAACTTGTTTCTCATCAGAACTTCCTGCAGTGGAAGGATGTCAGGTTAATGAAGTCTTGTGCTGTTGTCAGAGGATCGTTCTTATCCATCTCACGGATTTTGGATGGATTTAGAAAAGATTTTATAATTTAACATGAACAAAACTTGGGAGTCCAGCTCTTTGGTAGAAGCCCAGTATACTTCCATGGATGCTGAGAGAGGTGCCCCTTCTGGATGTTCAGGAGAGGAACTGACCCCAACCAGCTTTTAAGGATGCTGGGGCAGAATCAATATGTAGGTGTGAGAGTGCGTTCCCTAACCAGAAGAGGCAAGGCAAAAATTTGCGGCAATTCTCCAAAACATTTTTTTTTTCTCAAATGACCTAGAGATGTGGATTCTTCTTCAGACTTTTCACATGACAAAGGGACGTTCAAGCTCTCTTTATGCTGAAGTTGAGAAGGTTACAGAGCACCAATAGTTGTGGATGATGAACTCAACTTCTGTTTCAGATTTAGATTTTTATTTCAAATCCCATATTAAAAACAAACAAAGAAACACTACCACTCCCAAACAAAAAAAAAAACTTTTTTTTTTTTAGTATATTAATTTCCAGGAAACTAAGTTGGTTTTGTCTGTTTGTCTTTCTCCTTGATTCATATATTGTAATAAAATAGTAGACATCCACTCTTAAATCTTCAACGTTAAAGCAGATTATTCAATGATAGGGATGCAAAATGTGGAGTATGTTATTTCTGCTGGTAAAGGAGGGAGGGAAGGGTGGAAGATTCTTTTATTTGTGACCCCTGTTAACTTGCATTGTGGCAAAAGCCCTAGATACTGTGGAGAGAACTCACCTTTCTAAGGTAGTAAGTCTTTTGTGAAGCGCAAGGCAACTACCATGGATTTTATTTTTTTTTAATTTAGAATATATTAAAACATCTTCGTATGATACTGTGTAGTTTTATTTCCTGTTACGGAAATAGTAAATGTAAAATCTTATGAGATTTTAATATTTCTGAAACCCTCGTTGCTATATTTATCCCAGGAAAGTGAGGAGGTGTTCACCTCCAGAAACATGGTTTCCGCATGTTATTACTGTGTGCTCTGAACTGCTGACATGCTCAGGGAACACAGACGGTGGGAACCCCGTCGGTAAGGGGAACCCCAGACTCTATGGCCAGCCTCGTTCACTGAGTATTAAGGAATTTGCTTTCTGCCCCCTATATTTTTTAGTTTTTTGGGAATCTTCTAATGTACCGAAAGGGATTGGATAAGTGCTCTCTGTGTGGGGTGTTTGGTTTGTTTTTTAAGGGGTTTGCTAGGGTTTTCTGAAGCAGTTACTGTTTTTTAATGGACCCAGGTGAAAAAGTTGCCTGGTGTTTTAACGTAAAGACTCAACTGAAAAACAAAGCCTTACAAAAGCGTTGCTGGTCAAGGACTCTCAGTTGCCATCTTTGGAGATTTTGGACTAGTGTTAGCAGTTGCAATCTCATCAGTAATCTTAATTGGAAGTCCATTTTTAATATTAATACCACAACCTGAACCACATAGATAATTAAGTTAGAAAAATATATATCGAAGAAACATGAGAAGATAAGTTTGATTGAGGAGATACGGGAATTTGGAATGTGGTAGAATTTGCTTTAATTAGTTCTTTAACGTATAGCTGTCATATGCATGTTACCAAATGGTTAATGATCCGTTGGGAAACCAATGCAATGAATTAGAAATACCACTAAACCAGAATATAACTGGAGTAGCAGTAGAAATGACCAATAGAAAACATTTGAAAGCATGTGATCTGTGATCTCCAAAACATTTATCGACCAGCTGCCATTTAACCAGTTCCCTAATTTATCTTATGTGACAATCATCTGCATTTGGTGAAAATGGAGAGAAACATCAAGTACTTTGCTGGAGAGCTATACCAGGTGAGAGTGCTTATGGGCTCAAAACCACAGCAAGCTGAGTACCGGCACACAGGGCTTGCACAGAAGGGCAGGCTGCGAGATGTGTGTTAGGTCTGGTTTTTTGGTCATTGTTTGTTTGGGTTTTTTTCTTTATTCCTGGTACATCTGTTATGCATCATCTTATACATGGACTGCAGCTGTAGAAAGAATGAACAAATTAAGATGCTTGCGTCAGTAATTATTTCAAGCCTAGTATTGCTGAACAATGTCTTTTCCCAAAGAAGTAAAGGTACAAATGGAAGAAGGTTAAAGCTGTGTAGCTCAAGTCAGTCTAATTTAAAAGGAGCTGTAAGAGAACAAAATACATGTTTTATGTAATTAACATCTTAAAACTTCATGTCATTGTTCAGTTTTGTGCTAACAGAACATACAAGACTTTCTTAAGGAGGAAGATTAACAGCGTTTCCTGAAGAGTTCAAGGTCACTAATTCTCTGAGTGTTAAATAGTGAAACTGTATGCTTCTGCTTTCTGATGTGTGTTAAATATTTGGAGAATGAGTTAACTAGATTTTTTTTTTTTCTTGCTAGAACCTAGTATTTTAAATTCACTGTCACTGAAATATATGCTATGTGAGAACAAAATGTAGAATGTCTGTTGGTTTATCTGTAGAAATAACCAGAGGTTGCCATTAAAAAACCTTAATGATTGTCATATTTGAGACATCATATTATCCACGTTTGTAGCAGTGTTCAGATGACTGTATCACACAGAAATATTCAAAATTGGTGCAGAGTATCCACTTTTTAGCATGCTGTGCTCTGCCATTAGAGATGCCCTCAGAGAACTGTTTCAGTAACATCTTTTATGAATAATTTTTTTATCCCAGTCCTGTAATATGAAATCCTGGGGTTGTTAAGGACATCTCTGCTTATTATTGTTGTAAGCACATCTGTAATAAAACTTTGCAAAACTTTCTTACCATAAATGGAATCAATCTCACTTTGAAAGGTTGGTCCTGAGTTCTCCTAATATGTCCTCAGGTAAGTTGTGTTCTGAGCTTTCGGTTTATGACAAATGCCTGAACTTAGGTGAATTTCATACACCTGAGGTTCAGTTAAAAAAATGAAGATGACTTCTGCACAAAAAATACTTGGATGAGCTATGGTGCAGATGAGCGAAAAGTTTCAAACCCCTGAAAATTTCAGCTCCTTGGATGGCTGTCACGTGCCTGGCTGGATGACTTCGGACACCCACATCTGAAAAGTCTCTCTGGGCAACACGGTTGTCCTGTCCAGGTGACCGGGACTTTGAACTGTTCCATTGGAGTCCCAGGGCTTGTAAGCATCTGTGTGGAGATGATGGTTGCACTGGGCTTTTAGTTTCTAGAGACATGACTTTGTATATGTTGTTCATTTTCAGTTGTTTATATACTCCTCTGTAGCAGTTTTTCAAATCTTAAGCAGTCAAAGCTACATGTGCCATAATTGTCAGAAGTCATCCTCGCTAAACTATTGAGATATTGTCACTAAAATGAAAGTACTGATAGCTCTAACTCTATGGGAAAGTGATTCTTTATGGACAGCTTGCTTTTATAATCATACGTCAGAAATCCTGTAATTGAGAAGTGTAGTTAATATAGAATGGTTAACGGTAAGAAATACTTAATAATTCCTGTCTGTGTTGTCCAAACAAACTTTCCAGTGCTCCCACTGGAGATGTTTATTAATCTAAACATGCACAGTATATCACCAAGGTATTTTCTTGCGTGATTGATTGATTGAATTAGTTGTTTACCGGGGGAGGGATGAAGTACCTAAGAATAACGGGAGGCAGAGAAAAAGGGAAGAGAAATTGACTTTCTTCAGGAGACATATTAGCAAATCAAATGAACAGTTTTTGCTAGGTAAAATCAGCATTCGTTTTTGCATGCCAGAGAGAGTGCATCATGTAGAGCATCATGGAGGGCTGAAGGTCAAGGCCAATCTGCTTGCTTCATTTTTTTTCAGTGATCCGTTATCTACTCTTGCTTTGTTGGAGTCACTAGTACTTCCAAAGAGGAAAACAAAAAGGAAAAAAGAAATGGCAGCGAGAAGAGATTCTACATTGTATCTTAGTTATCATTGTAATGTGCACACACCACCGTAATCAAATTCAAGCACACTGAATAGGCCAATTAGTGTCTCTAGTAGCAGTGAAGCAATTAAAAGGAATAGATGCATTATTGCAAATACATGTCTTTGCCATAAGCTGTAGATGGAATAGGAAGGGAGATGGACTTCCTTCCTTTCTCATGCCATTGTCACCCAAATGGACTGGAGTTTCTTTGCCTACTGAGTTCAGTACTGTAAAAAGCAGAGTACCACTCGATGAGTGCTTTTCCACTTGTCATTTATTTCTGCTTTTTCCAGACTGGGGACAGTTCTGTATAAGAGAAAAAAAATACGTATTTGTGTTATTGTAGAGTCTGGGAGCGCTACCCGTGGAGCTTCCTCTCTAAAGCAATTCATTCCATATGGGTGGGTTACTATAATTATATCTATGCAGATGCTGAATCCAGTTACAACAAGCAGAAACCAAGGCTGTTGTTTTCTCAGAAAAATGCAGAAAAACTAGAGAACAAAGCCAGCTATTAATCTGGCCTATTAATATGTGGACAGAATGACTGATACTGGTTTCTCCTCCCAGATTCTCCATTCTTCTCTGGGCTGTTTTTCTACACAGCTAGTGTACACAGAAGATGCCAAAACTGGTATATTACAGTTCCCTTCTCCTCCAAAACAAAAAAATTAAAAAAAAAAAAAAAAAATTCTGCCCAGGGCAAAAATGGCTACTTCCTATAGCCCTGATCTGAATGGGAATGGTCTGTGTGGCTAAACTACATCGCATCCGCTGTATGCTGTGCTGGAGCGCAGTAATACTGAGTGATAAACCCCAGTGGATCCTCCTTGTAATGCTATGCTTATCTCTCTGGAAATATTTTCCATAATTCCCTCTTTCTTTTTTCTCTCTTTTGGCTGTTTCCCCCCTTTTGTACTTCCTTCTGAGGTATCTGGGTGGGATAGGATTCTGCTAAAGTATATTTATGCCATACCGGATGCCCCCATTCTCTTACCAGTATTATCAACATATGAAATGTTTTTCTGGATATTTCCATCTATAATCTTGCATAGCTCAAAATTCACTGAACTAGAAATCAAGCCTATGGTGAGGTTTTGGGTGCTTTAGGTCTTCCCTGCAACTACAGGTTATATGAGCTATGAACTCAAACTCATCTTTTGTGAAATGCCATGTAAATTGCTTGTTGCTATGTCTGTGGTTTGAAAATCATAATGCAGCTAGAAGTGTGAAATATTAAGCATACCCTTTTATGTACTTAGAATTTATGGGAACTTCAAAGTCAGTCCTCATTTTATTGTCTGGTTTGTTTCACTTCAGAAATGACTTAAACTGTGAACAAGAAGGAGCTGACAGTATTTTCAGATAGGCACTTTATAGTTGTGCACTTTGCGAGTATACGATAGGACTGCCTCTGTTGCCTTGAATGCAAAATTAGCTTGTTGATATGTGCTGCTACAGACAGAGGAACAGATGTAGTAATTCTGCTTTATTTACATGAAATCTCTAAAAAGGCATTTTCTGGCAGCATGCTAGGAATAAATAGAGTGTCAAATATAAACCGCGCCGTGCTCCGTTAGCTCATTCAGGTGTCAGCTGTGCCGTTTAGATGGGGGCGAGAGCAGGGAGTCGGATCCCTCCCAGCAGCGCGGGGAGCTCTCCCGTGCTCGGCACCCCCGGCGCCAGCCTGCTCCCGCCGCTGTCCCTCGGCGGGTTTTGGCCAGGGGAGTGTGCCTGCCCCTCCGCCCGGGGCGCGGGGACCCTGGGACCCTGCTTCTGGCCCCTGGGCTGGGGCTCCGCACGGGGCAAAGAGGGATGTGCCCTGCAGTCGCACGCACTGGTAACACTTCTGCGGGAGGCTTCGAGGAGAAGCTATCAGATGTCCCGGTTTTTTATTTTTATTCCTTCAAAGTAGGGGATTCTCTTATCTCCCCCCCCCCCCCCCCCCGCGCCCTTTCTGTGACTTAGAACTCCCCTAAGCTCATGTTTTCAAGCTTATTTTTCATAGCCAAGAGGTTCAGGAACTTAACTGAGACTAGGGAATTGGGGGGGGGGGGGGGGAGGGCGCTGCAAACCATGGGGAAGTTGAACACATCTGAGTGAAGAAGTGAGGCTTGAGCGAAACCTTATGAGCCTTGTGGACTGGGAATATGAGAACTGGTGAGCGATGCTGAGCTGCCCACCACTGCAAGGGAAAGCTCTTCCCGGGGGAGTGTGCTGTTTCCCCTTCCTCACTCCTTTGCCATTGTGCAAAGGCTGAGGAAGGAGGTACTACTCCAGTGATAGTCCTTGCTCTCCCTCACTACTTCCCTTAACTAATGGGTTTTAGCCGGGTGGTTGCACATGTTAAATTGTTCCTTTTTTTCCTCTCAGGTATTCAAACTTTCCAGTGTGGGATTGGGGATGTTTATTCAGCTTATGGAGCAAGCAGACGCATTAAAGATGAAATGCCTTGACTCTGAACTGCAGGCAGAAGTGGTGGGAGGAGACGCAGCTAATTTAACTTGGAGGATGATTGACGTGTATATGTCAATTTCTATTAATATTCTTTTGAAATCACTGACGCAAGCGTGTTTTTCCCCCACCCCAACAGAAAATATAAATAGAAAGACAACAGAACAATCCTATCCCTTTAATTCACAATACTCAGAAGCACTTAAGCAAACTCTGTTGTATGAGTGTGTCCTCCACAGGCTGGCAAAAAACAGCTTATGGTAGTGTTCTTACCACTTTAAGAATATCAAGATGCTCTAACGGAGCTATCCACTTACTGCTAAAATGTATAAAGCACAAAAAGTGAAAGTCACCTACAGGTAGACCTAGATAAATTGCTTAAAAATGTACTGTTCCCTCATTAGACAGCCATTCATTGCATGAAAAGAGCTAAATGTATTTGTTGAGGTGTAGCTATAAAAGCCATGTTTAAAATGAAACAGAGTTGAGAGCCTGAATGCACAGCACTGTTATTCAGAAGTAGCTTTCAAGCAGAGAGTTTCAACGGGAAGGTGCTGTTTGGATGGACACAAATCAGCAAACGTTTAGCTGAAGTGTGAATAATTCAAGCGTGCATGAAGAACCGTGCTTTCTGAAGAGACGAAACGCAAGAATAAAAAAAAAATCTTCAAACATTTGCATCAGCCTTAGAGGACAATGCGAACAGCGGGATTTGAAACAGATTTGCAGATGCACTCTCTTTAGGCAGGGAGAATGCTCATTAAATGCAAGATGCTTCTGTGGCTCGTGTGTTTGCACGGAGGTAGAGGTTTGCAAGACTGACGTATCAGATAAAGTCAGAGTGGTTACCACACCGACGGTGTAGCAGCTGCATAATAAATGATGGAGAGAATCTTGTTAGGCATGCCCACCTAACCTAACTTGAATCATGCGAAAGGGGAGCTGCTGGAATTCAAATAGACTTTCTGGTTCCCAGCAGTCGGCAGTAATAGAATGCTTTCAGGAAGATGACAGATGCAGGGGAAAGATGCTGTTTTGCACTATCTTGATTTGTTACAGCAGCCAACTTATTGGCATGATGGAGTGACAAGAAAAGCAGCTGGCATGGAAGGTAGGATTATCAAAGCTATTGCATCATTATGAATGTAATTAGAAACTGACCATGACAAAGCATATGCTAGAACGAGCTGCCGCCGATGGCAGAGGATTTGTTGCTGAGGTCTTGAAACTCTGAAAACAACATTCCTCGTGCAAAATGGATTTTGCAGTTTCATTTATGCTTGTGTTACCCTTTCTTTCCTGCTTGCCTCCAAGCTCGGGGAATCGCTTGCTTGAAAAAGAGTGTTGTGTTAGGATGAGACTGAAGCATAAAGTATTTTCTAAGTCTGTGAAGCTTCAGGTAGACAGAAACAAGCAAATGTGAAACAAGACTGGGAAAGGCTCCCTCTGGTTCACCAGCAGGCTCGAATTGATGTATTGGCATATTCAGGAATCCCGAGGAAATGAAGATGCATGTACTGAATGTTTTGGTATAATGAAAAGATGTTATTGCAGGTCTCTGCTTTATAGTTAGTTTTTCCGACAGGTTTTATTCCCCATCAGTTTTTAGCTCTTGACATTTATTCGGTTGTTTGGTATTATATAAAGAAAATACATCAATATCTCCTGCAGGGTTTCTCAACAACTCCAGCATCTGTTTCAGCTATTGAACTGTATTCACGTTTTGCCAACTTGATGCCTACCCAGCTGGTCTATCATTTCTCGCTTGATTACTGCTCTTAATTTCTCTGTATCAGCTTGTTTCAGATAGGATTTTGAAAGCTGTTAATGAGAAATGACAGTAACTGCTGAATTATTGAGAATTGGAGTATTCTCTTATTTTTGAAACATCAGAGAGCACTTTCGTGTGCATTTTATTAAATTCATATTCTGCGTTGCAGTGAGGTTTTCATATAATCATTGAATTTAGCTGTGAGTACTTTAAACTAGATGAGTCACAAGCATAACTTTCAACTGAGTATTTTGAGAAAGTTTGAGAAAATTTAGAGGTGCTTGCTTTGGTGCATGTATCATCTTAATATATGTTCCTTCATCCTGTCTGCCCCCCCCCTCCCCGACTTATATACTCCCTCTCTGTCACCATGAGCAGTCATTAAGTGTATACTGTACGTATTGAAATATATTTTATCACCACTAGGGTGAAACTGCTAAGCAGCTCCGAACAGGTGATTTGAGTAGGTTTAAAACAGGTGTCAGCTCTATCAGAGTGGGTCACCCTCGATCTAAAGAAGTAAAAGTGGTGTTTTCTAAATGTAAGGCAGGACCTCTCTTTCCTTCCTCTTCAGAGGTCCAACAACCATTCAAACACTGCTTGATAGCTCACAGGATATGATTATGTTAAATTATTTTGATTATTTCGCCTTACAAAACGCTTTCTTTCAATGTAAACTCCCTTCTTCATTAGGTCTATCGTTTTTTCCAAGGTGATGATCAAGAAATCTCTTGTCGTACTGGATATTCACTTTTCTGACTTTATTTTAAATGACTCTGCTGGCTGTACTCTATGTAGTCTTGTCAAAAGGGGATCAGGCTATTAAACACTAAATGTTGCTGACTAAAGCTGTAACAGTTTTAGTAAGATAGATGTTTCTAGATACACAGCAGTGAACCAGCCTGTAGAAAGTTTGAAGGTAAAGATTAGTAAAACTGATATACTGTTAGCTAGTTTGAGCATTTCCCTGCTTTGATCACCTCCGAGAGGCATTTTAAATTATTTTGTGACTGCTGGGAGGGGAGATGTACTTATTAATGGAGAGGATTGCTATGGGGTTTGCATAGCCAAAAATAGTTCTGTAGTTTTGATGGCAATAAGAAAAAATCATTGTTATTCTATTTCAGAGAAGTTCTATTAAATTTACCAATAATTTGTCCTTGTTGATGACAATGAAACCATAGAGAGAATAACCCATATAAACAGCTTAAGTGCCATTCACCTTTTCAGGGTAGCAGTAAAACTGTTTTATATCGCCTGTATTATATTTATATTCCTGAAGCTGCTAGTCGCTTGTCTCAAGAGTGCTGGCTGGCTATCATCATACAGTAGTTACTTAAAATGGTCTTTTCCTTGTGACGCCAGTAATCGTAACTGCATGCTGTCTGTGGCCATCATCCAGCTGACAAGTGATTTTACAGTTTGCTTCTGTTTTATCTATAGTATTTGGTTTTAGCTTTCTGTTTCGCTGATGAATAAAGACGACACTAGGCGGAGCTAGCTGTTGATTATAAATAGAGCTACAGTAATACAGGCCTGTCTAGTGAGCAACCCCCTGTATATAATGTTTATTATTAAAAATAACAATTTAAAATGTTAAGCATTGAGTTGGACCTTAGCCATGAAATTGTAGATCTGGTGGGGTTAGAGGAAACAATTTCTCCATTTTCCTTTCCTTTTATTATTTTACAAGCTAGTAATCAAAGATGAAAAATAATAAGAAGAAAAAAGCATCTACATTCAACAAAGAGGGCTGGGAAGCAAAAGAACGGAAATAGAAGAAGAAAAGAGGAGAGAAGCAGCAATAAGAGCCAGCAGATGTTTCCACTGTAGATACATGCAGATATCCGATTGTGTATCTGTCTGTCTTTAGTCTGATGCACATAGATTTTTCTCTCGTCCTTACATATAAATCCTCCTTCTATTCTGTCTTCCTGAATTAATTTACAGAGCTGACATCTTTCACTTTATATTTTGATATGGGACCGATGTTTTCAAATCTCTTCTTGGAAGGGTGATCTAAAAGGTGTGCAAGGGCACAGGAAGTTGTCACTCATGTTGGCTGGCCATAATTAAGAAAAATGTAAAGGGTTATTTGTTGACTGAGGTGGAAGCTGGTTGTATGTGCTCCTTCACATGATTCTGGTTATGGGCCTAAATGTGACTTTTAATCTCAGTCAACGATAAGAAATCTGTAGCCTTAGACAGTGTGACAACAAGAAAAATACACTCACTTCCGCACAGCTTTGCAGATATGTACCACAGATATGGTACATATATTAATCCAACAAAGAAGAGAGAGAAATCAGGATAGATGCGGATCCATAGGTACCTGAACTGAAGAGGAAAGACCAGGAAATAAATAAGAAGCGTGAGACGAGTACAGGGAAAGAGACAGGCAAAAATAGAGATTAAGGATATGAGCTGGAGCAGTCTGGCAGAGCAATGATAATTCCCATCAACATCTGTTGAGTGAAGCACTTGCAAGTTCAGTCAATGTCTTGTTCTTACTGCAGTAAAAGGGAACTGGGGTAAGGAGATGCTCAAGTCAGTGAGGAGAACTTGCCCCGGAGGGAAATGACAGCTGCCTGATGCTCCAGTAGTAACAAAGTTTAGAAGACTGGAGATTGGCCTTTTTGAACATTGTCTATAGAAACTTGAAATTTTAGTACTGAGCTGGACACGTGAGTTAGAATGGTTTTGAAAAGGTACTAGACAAAACCAAGTTGTGCTTGGACCTATCGCTTGTTGGAGGAGTCTTGCAAGAAAGCAGTGCTGCATCGTCAACCTGAAGAGACCTTTTTGGTTACAAGCTGAGCTGTTGGTGCTCAACAGCACAAGCACGTGAGGAGATCAGCTGTGGTGGATACAAAGTTTATTAGTTTTACAAGATCTTTCAGTATTTTATTGAGGCTAGGCCATGATTAATTCTTTAATTTTATTTTAATGGATAGTCTTAACCAGAAACAAGGCCTTTGAAATGCGTTAGGGCGTTAATACTTCCACATCTGCTTCCTGTACAGTTTTGTCTGCTGGCACCCCAGGACCTCTTGCTTTGAATAAGCTCATCCTGACGTGTCCTGAATGTTCCTTCTGACAACAGGAAGATGTGTGTAGTGTGGCAGCTCTTGGCTTTCTGATGCTGGTCAGCTGCTGCTTCACTCAGCTTGTGGTTTCTGCTGAACAAGGTGGAAATTCTGGTTTAGAAATACCCACGATGTGTGGAAGTGTCTGACCATCTCAGGCAAGAGTAATGAGAAGCTGAGCCAGGAGAAGAAGATGATGTACTACTTCTCTGTGTCACTAAAATCTGTCCATTTTAAAATCCACTGGAATGAGGAGGAGGGCAGGAGGAGGAGAAATGGCATGTAAGGTGAGGAATGGAGGGGCTTCAGGTGTTCCATGAGAGAGTCATTTGATGAATGGATGGTAATCACCTTGCAAAAAATGCATGAGGAAAGACACATGTGGGAGTCAAGCTTCTCCAAGGGATATTACTGAGCATCTGGTTATGCACTGCCAAAAACCGTTCTGCAAAGAAATATTACATCTAATCAAAATGTATTAATAAATTAAGTCTATTAGCAAAGAAGGAAATATTTTTGTCCTTCGAGAGCCAGAGTTCAAACTCCATGTTTATTTATTTATATTTACTGTGTAACAGAATTAAAATTGCTAACAATTTGGGGGGGGTTATATTTGATAATAAATGCTAAAGGATATCTTTTTTCCCCACCCCGGACTAGGGTTATTTTTTCACAGAGGATTAAACCACCTATCCCTGAAATCGTATAGTTTTAATCTCCATAGGAAATGCTGAGATTTCCAGAAGCTGCTGGTTGTTGCTAAGCTCCATGTTAACTTTCTGCATGATGCTGGAAGGAGTGAAGGGCAGGGGAAAGACCCATCTATGAACAGTTGCTGAACTTTGGTCAGTAAAGACATCCAGAGAAAAGCGTGAGAATTTTCTGAAGGCTGATATTTTCTTGCTTCCTCTTCTCATTCTGGTGAAATCAGACCAGAAGGTTACTGTATTTGAATTAGAAATAACAAGAAAGCCTTCAGCTTGCTGCTCCGCTGCATGTCATAGTGGGTGGATATAACCCATCTCCTTTTTCTTAAACTACAAGGTACAAGCGGTCTTGCATCTTCTCTACTCTGTGCCGCTAGCTCCAAAATGTCCAGGTGATTCGCTACAGAACTGAGGTTGTGAATGCAGTTGTTGTGAAGTCATGAAAGGGGGAGAGCTGAAATGGAGAGGTGAAAGAAGGGAAATCAGGGTTCTTCCAGAAATGGGAGAAACATCAAGTAATAATAGTTTTGCTTGCATCTTTTTTTTTTTTAAAACTTTATGATCTGAGCAACTGTGGATCAGAATAAGGATGCAAGGTGCACCTGTTTACAAAAATCAGGAACCTCCGTCTGCACTGCAGTTTCTTTAGTTTTTTATTATCTTTAGAATAGATCTTAGTCTTAAAAAAGGAAAACCAGAAGAGTAAATCAAGATTAGGCACACAGTGTTTTTCATTAGTATCCTCGAGTTATCCAGCTTAGTATTTTACATTACAATGCTGTTCTTTACAAGGTGTTTCTTTCATTTACATATCCCTAAAGATATTGTACATAGCGCAACCAGTACACTGACTTGCTTGCTGATACAGAAACTCAAGAGGCTGAAATGGTCAAAGAGAGACTTTTGGTTTTGACCGATGCTGACAAAGGCTCTTCTTTTTTCTTTCTTTTTTTTCCCCTCCACTGCCTTCTCTCCCTCCTGCCCATGACTTGTCACAACCAGGGAAAAAAGTAGATCAGAAAAAGTTAAAACAAAATTTGAACAAAAAACTAAGCTACTTGAAACTTGTGTTTTCTTAATCTGTATCTAGTTTCATCTTCGCTTTCTGTGTCCTTCTGATGCTTAGGACTAAAGAGCATGCAGAATTTCTTTTATGGGGTCAACTTCTTTTAGCATTCACTCCTGATCACTTATATTGATCTGTTTCCCTGAAACTTAAAAGCCACACTAAATAAAACCACCACATGCTGTTTTCTCTAGACTTTCTTTTTATGAGCAGCCTGTTATTTTTATATAGCCATTATGTGGGTCACATATGTTTTTGCAACAAATAATGCAAAGATATTGGGAAAAGGTTCATCATTTTGTCTTTTTCTTTTAGGAAAACCATTTATATATTCCAACAGTATACTTATATTCAACACATCTTTATGTCCTCTTATTACAAAATACCATTTATAATGGGAACTCCTCTGTAATTTGATACTAATGGTCCCAAATGGTATTTAATAAATATTCGCTAGGTACAAACATTACTCTTTCAAAGGGCAAGCTGGAATATTCACCTGTTTGTTTAAATAAAGTGTTTTGTCAAAGACCAGACTTTTCACTTTGCATTCCCAGGCTGCTTTTCATTCACTGTTGGTCCAGTATGAGATAAGGACTGCAAACGCTGAAAAATGCAATTTGTTGTCTTCAGTAATGATTGCAGGCCCTGAATTGCGACTGAATCAGGTTTGATAGCAAGGCAGAAAAGTAAAGGTATTAAATAACTGTACATACATGGAAAATGTTATATTTATGTTTTTCTGAGCCATAACGGATAGAATCTTTTAGGATGGGTGCTTTGATGAAATAGTTTTGGTGGCATTAAAATATTCGGTGACTGAAGATTGCAGTTAAGGTTATTAAGAATATTAAGAGGTTTATGGTTTAGTGTCTGTGATGACTTTCAGACTAATAGTAAAATTACTGACTTCTCATTTCTTAGTGGCCTTGTTTTAGACTACTGAAAAGCACAAGGGATTTTTTTCTTATGAATGAATTTGGTACTTAGCAAAACATTTCAAAAACAGTGAAATGAATTGCCAGCCCAGTTGATCCTGTGATTAAATCTTTGTATGCATGTGTCTTTTCAGATATTTCTTCAGAAGCCAAGAACAAAAAGCATGTCACAGATGTTGGTAAATCCCAGTAACTAATTATATTTATTGCCACGTTCTGTTGTTTTTCAAAACTTCAGAAATAATGAGGATTAGATAAGTGATCAGTTATGATGCAGCCTGAACCAAGATCAAACAAATCCTAAGACAGTTAGGGTTATGAGGAGGATCTCAGGCTGCTAATTTAAGGATGTAACTAGAAGGCAGAAATTCAAAGTGCCTTTACCTTGGCATTGTATGCAAACCAAAACTGGCACCATCATCTGCCCTCAGAGTGCAAAAGGTCAAACAGGGTTTGCTTCCTTCAGAGAAGCTACGCTTTAATTTCTGTTAAGTTCTTTTAGCGAGTTAAAAATGCTTTAAATAGTAATACCTGATTGTCTGTCATAATACCTAATCCCACACCTTTCTCACAGGCACTGTTTGTTAAACTATACAGGCCTAAATGTGACTTTTAATCATCAGCATTAGCCAAAGTGTTAGTGCAGATAATAAAGGTCCCCTAAGTGTAGGGAAACAGTATGTTGCTGAAAAGTATCAATTAGGATCATTCCTCTGGCAACAAGCAAATGAATTTTGCAGGAGTCCGTAGTGAAATTGATATTTAGTATGGAATTCTGGGTGACCTGGCTGACCCGTTGCATAAACAGCAACCCAAGCAGCCCTGTCGGGCTAGATGTATCACATAGTTTCTTAAACCAGGCTAAGCCTAGGGAACAGAACACTTATTAATTTATTATTATTTAATGTGAATGTTTTATTATTTATTGTGTGACAAGTATGTATGTGGCACTTGACAAAGCATCCCTTTGCTCTAGGGAATGGTATATAATTAATGTGAAGGGTCTGCTTTGTATCCTCAAGACCAGATGCAGAATGATGGCTGCAAACCCTGGCCAGCTGTGAAGCTGTAACATACCCTAAGCAGAGGTGGGATTGCATTCTGTGGCCTTCTTGTTACTGACACACAACCTGAGGATTTTCCACTGAATGATAATTCTATCACGCAGAGACGAACCATACATTGGTGATTCTGAGATGCCATGGAAACACAGAGGTACCCATATTAGTTGCTGCCGTTTCTGTGTGAGCCAGAGATAGGTATGTCACTGGGAATCCTTCACAGCCTGTACTTCAATAGAAACAGTGAAACTGAAAGAGAGAGGAGGGGGGGGGACATATGAAAGAGAGAAAATATGAACTAATCTTTTAGATGTGGGAAAGGCAGAGGTGTCAATTTAGAGGACCAACTTACTCTGCTGTTGCTTCATCCAACTTGTTGGTATCTGCCAGGTCAGAACCTAACAGTTTCTACCTGAGTGAACAACCATCTCAGGACAACTGTATGCATTATTATAATTCAGGAGAGAAAAACCCAGGTATTTGGTTTGTGTTGCAGCATAGTTTTCTGGTTTAACACCTTGCCCCAGGATTTGTAGAAATACAGAAAGCGCAATAAAACTGTTGAGGAGAGGTGTATCAGTGCTGAAATTGTCAGTCTTATTTTGTTCTCTGGGATTTTATTTGGTCCCAGCTCCCTCAAGTGAGTATAAAGGAAAAAGAAACTAATATTAATACTGGTGGACAGGTCTGCATTGACAAGACTGGAAAAGCAATTTCTTGTACCCCCAGTGTAGGTATGGGTCTGGCAAGCATTAGCCTTGCCCGTGTCAGCGCTCCCCTGGAGGGGCACAGCAAGAACAACAGAGATTTTGGGGGTGCTGATGCCTGTTTCCTAAGTGACCTCATTGGGTGTAGGTGGCAAGGTTGGGGGGGCTGGGGGGGAAGGGTTTGCAGGGGCGGCCCCATACTGTACACAGCCAGTTCCAGCCAGCTCCAATGGACCCACTGTAGGGCACAGCTGAGCCCCTCAGCCAAGGGGTGCCTCGGGGAAAGCCTATTTAAGAAAGAGAAAAGCACTGCCCTACATTGACTGAGGGGAAAAAAGTGTAAAACACCAGGGGGAAGACCAAGGTCAGAAAAGAAGGGGAGGAGGTGCTCGAGGTGCTGGAGCAGAGATTCCTCTGCAGCCCCTGGAGAAGACTCTGCTGGAGCAGACATCCACATTGCAGCCCGTGGAGGACCACGCTGGAGCAGGTGGGTGTGCCCTAAAAGAAGCTGCAGGCCATGGAGAGCCCACACAGGAGCAGATATTTCCTGAAGGACTGCAGCCCCTGCGAGGACCCACGCTGGAGCAGGGGAAAAGTGGGAGGAGGAAGGAGCAGCAGAGAGGAGCTGGTATGGACTGATATGAAGCCCCCATTCTCCATACCCCTGCACCCCTCGGGGGGGTAGACTTGGGAGTGGAGGAGTGGAGTGGAGCCTGGGGAAAAATGAGGCATGGGGCGCAGGTGTTATTTCAATCTTTTTGTCTTTGTTTCTCATCATCCAAATCTACTTTACTTGGCAATAAATTAAATTGATTTTCCCCAAGTTGAGCCTGTTTTGCCCATAACAGTAGTTGTTAAGTGATCTCTCTGTCTTTATGTTGACCCAAGAGCTTTTTCATCATATTTTCTCCCCTGTCCTGTCGAGGAGGTAGAGTGAGAGAGTGGCTGGGTGGGTGTCCGGCTGCTGGCCAAGGTCGACCCACCACACTGAGGTTAGACATGGTTATTCCAAGTGAGCTTTCCAAATTGTCAGGAGGTAATGACTCAAGGTCGGTCATTTTTAGGGATAACTGATATTAGAATGGATGGGTATGGACCACAGCTGATACTTGGTAAAAAAAGAAAGGTTGTAAAATGAAACCTCTCTCTGTTTGAAGCAGTGAGTCACTCCAGAGGTACTTATCCTGAACTTGCCCTAAAAAGACAGGTGAAAATACATCATGAAAAGGGCATTATTAGTAGTTTAAAGCCACTGTAGATTATGTGCATCTGAACTAAGATGAGGAGCATGAGGAATTATATTTGGGCAACATCAAGAGTGCCTTGACTTTGCTAATATTTTTGTGTACCAGAGAGAGATTACACATATCAGAATTTTTCATTGGCTGTATTCATAACATATGACCGAAACTTGAGTTTTAAACAGTTCCAAGGGTGTCTCTTTGCTTTTAACTACTTAAAAGTGAAGGAGATTTGGTGCAAAAATTAGTTACAGCCTATGGCTGTGACAGGCTGTCCATTCAAAAGGGTTAAAAGAAGAGAGGAAAAACTTTATTGAAAAGATATGCCATAAAAAATGATCACAGAAAATGTAGTTTATTTCCTTAAAAAAAGGGGAAAAAAAACCCCAAAAGTACTACTCAAATGGGTGTTTGTGGCATTTCACAACACTGGTTGTACAGATCTTATGTGTTGTTTCTAGTTGAGTTTAAAAAAACCAAGAAGCTATTACAGCGCTTGGGTTGTTTCATCATTCTGAGATAATCAGTGAAGAGAAAATACATCACGGCTTCAGGTTGAGAAGGTTTTAAGAAATGTCTTACTGGGCTACTAGCAGATGCGGGAAGAGCAAGCTGTCATTTGCAGGATGTTGAAAGATATCTACCATAACAGGATGTGTTCTGGAGGTTGTGTTCCTTTTCCACCATTGCTAACATGATCCCAGTTTGAAGCAATCCACTTGTTCAGTAAAAGTATTTTCTGTAAAAGGAAAGTTGTAAGCATGAGGAGTGAACGGAGGTGAGATGGGATCTGTTCAGAGGTTTGTTATGTTCGGGAGCCACACTGGAGCACCCAGCTGGAACCTGTGTGAATGACATCTCAAGACAAACTTTTTTAAACTTTTAAAAAATATTTATTTTGGGAGATAAGTAAAAGATCAGAAGATATTATGTGCAGGGAGCATTATCTTGGGACCATTTTATCTTATTCAGTACTGATTTCAACCCTGTGACTTAGAATTAAAAAGCTTTGTTTCCCACTGTCAGCTCTCTGAGCTTCAGACATTGACAGTCTGACAACACCAGGCTCCTTTCTGCCTGGAAAACTGCTGGAGTTCCTCTTCCAAGATTTCACTGAAAAATGGGAAAAGCCTTGTTTTAATCATTGGTGTCATAGGCCTTAAAAAGGAAGCGTAACACTGCACAATGGAAATGTAAAGGGCTTTGGAAATGTAAAGGACCACAATTCCTTTGTTGGGGGCAAGACAGGTTGTGTTACTCATTTTTATTTATTTGTTGGCCTTTGGATTGTACAACAGGCCAGTAGTGGTTTTGGCCCACTCTTCTCAAATTTGTGAGGCAGATGTTATTTCGGGCTTCTTTATGTGTAAGTTAGAGAACAGGGTTAGACATCAAGGTGAATGTCAGGGTTCAGTAGAGATGCACGTGGAAATCTGGCTTTTCTTGGCTATCTCTCCTGCCTTCGGTGAAATGGAGTTGGGGAGGAGTCAGCAAACTGGTTAGAGAGGACCAGGTTCGTGTCTTCATCTGTTACTTCTAGAGGCCAGTCGAAGATTATTTATGGAAGCCTGGCAGTACTTTCTCTCCTTGTAACCAAAGAAATTAAATTACCCCACCCCATTACTGGAATAAAATGTTAATCTTCACTGCAGATGCGTTTTCAGATAAGATCTGTGATGTTTCTTTCTACATTCTGGCACGATGCTTAGCACCTGTAAGTCATTTGTCTTGCTGATTATGCTTGCAAGTAGACTGGAATAGTCCAATTCCTTGTAGTAAGTAATGAGCTTCATTGCTCACGAACAACATAAGTGATATGCAGTGAGTTATTACAGAACTTGAAAATTCAGTGAGGTAAAGCTCATCTATACATCAAGCAGGATTAATTTCATTAATCACATTCTTCCATTAGCGTAGTTTCCTAAATTTTGGCTTGTTCATTCAGGTTTTTTTGATACTGTATTGCTTACCAGGTTTCAGTGTCAAACACTTTGATTGTTAATATTGGTACTACTACTATTTCAAGAGTAAAATAGGGCTTTAAGTACCTACTTAATTAAGTCAGAACAGGTCTGAAGCAGTGAGAGATTTCTTTTCCTGGCAGGAGAAGTAAGGGTAGGGTGAGACACACCTAAAATTAAACTGGTTTAATTTATTTTTGTAGTCATTGCCTGAAGAACATTGGGTCCCTTAAGAGTACAGAGGGAGAGAAAAGTTACATGTGGAAAAGTTACTTTTGTCTAAAGAACACATCAAAGGGGTCCATTTTTGTGTATATTTAGAAAATGACTCTCTGTGCATTTCAAATTGTTCTCAGCATGGTGTTCTCATGGTGCATGCGTTCAGCTCAGAGCAAGAAAATGAAGATTCAGGCTCTCAAAGATTTGCTCCCTTGTAATCCTATTTACAGCCATTTAAGATCAAGTCTGAAGTTTAATATTAAAGTAAATGTTGTTAACCCTGGAAAGTAAACAGCATGAGAGTGATTGAGCTTTTTCCCCTCAGGAGAGTGGATAGAAGGAGAGAGAAAAGCCTTGAAAAAAATAATTAAGAGAATTAACTGTTTCCTTTTTTACCTACTCAAATATTTTATTCTGTGTTTCTGAACACTGAGCATTACACGTCCTTCAGCAGAACAGTCCTCAGAATTCAGATTTTATACTGTTAGGAAACGCTGCATGCGTATATGTGGGGAGGTGAACTGAGAAAGAGTATTGACAGGAAACCATTCCCAGACAGGGAGATGCTGCGCCACACTGAAACACATGCATATGATTGCTGAAAATGTTACAGGTAACTATATGAAGCAGCCTTGCACCTCATGCTCGGTGTACTGAATGTCACAAGGTGCAGCACTTGGAATCAATGCTTTCTGTTCAGGTCTGTCTGGGAGCATAAAAGAGATTGGGGTTTACAGAGGAAGAGTCCCTGAGTCCATCCCAAGTTTCATCCCAAGCTGTAACCTCTCAAGTGGTAGAAGCAGTAAGTTTCCTTTCTGCATCTTCTGTCTTGAAAGATTTATAGAAATCGGTGGTGGAATACCTAGACTTGCTCCCTCTGAAGTAATGTTATAGTGAGTATGACAGGGCAAGTATGTTTCTGACCTTTATCAGTTCTCCTAAAATACAAAAACAAGAATATATCCAGTGACATTAAAAAGCAATGCCCTGAAAGTGGTAAAAGGAGAACCATTCTTACGCCGTGTGTTTCGTCTTTGGAACTCGTTGCCAGTAGATGTAAGGTAAAAAAGGAGTCACAACTGCAAAATTTCAGAAAGTACATTTAGGTCCCTGTTTGGTTTAACTGACAAAATCAGTTTATTCAGCATTTATTTGACCTTTTTTTCATCCCTTTGCCATCATCCAAATGGTGGGCTTCTGTCCTCTGTGGTCAGTGTTACAGCAGATAATGTGTTTAAAATCAGCCAACAAACTGAAGATCAGGAATGCTCTTTTTAGGGTTTGTCTAACATAATTGTTTAAGGGTCCTATGGCCTTTATAAAACGTCTAAATGAAATCAGTTTTATTTATTTTGGTATAATTATTTTATGATTTCATTTTATTAATCGATGCTTAACATTTTTTAAAGTGAAGATGTATTTCTTTGTTCTTCTCTTTCATATTATATTCTTTTCACCTCTTATTCTACTTTTTAATATTTGCTACATCTTCTTTGCGCTTTGACTCCTTTTTTATTTGCTTTCTGCGCTGTATCTTATGATGCCTGTAGGTAATATTCAAGATCGAAGGTGCCAGTAGTTAATACTTACGTTAAATTTAATGCATATCGTTCTCCAGAGATGTAAAAGAAAGTGTTTGGCTGTTGAAGCTCTCAGATAAAAGCTAAAGTGGCATACCTATTTCATGCATCACATCAACCTGTTTTGCATGCCCCTGTCATCCTGCCTGAAGTTGTGCAAGATTAGATTCAAGGCGTGCAAAACAAACAAACAGGACAGGTATGCTGCTGCCACTTTGAACTGTGTGTATCACATTGACTCTTCTGCCAGATATGCTTAAACTGGAAAATAACCAGTGGATGTGAAATGCACTCACACGGGAGGTCTCGATCGCCTCCCAGCCATAGTCAATAGCTGTGATAGCATTTGCTGTTCTGTAGCATTGACCAGCCTCTACAGCCTACCCACTCTGTTATTAATACAGTTGTTGAAAATGAGTCATTCCTTAGCTTTTTGATGTATTTCAGATTTGTGTCTTTTCTATTACATCCTGAACCACCTCCTCCTCCTCGTCAGCCCTCGCTGCAATTGTTGACATCCTGGTTGGAATTGCCCCTGTGGGAGGACTCTCTCCAGCAAAGACAGCTCTACCTGAACATATTGTTTGGTCCTTCGGTAACATGTAGCTGTATTTTGAGCTTGCATGCATGTTCTCACATATACAGGTAGTTGTTTAATTATGTATTTTTAAGTTACCAACAGAAGATTTAAAAAAGACGAAGGTTTCTTTGGATTTAGTTTCCCTAAGGCCTTATTTTTTTCCACATTTGGAAGATGCCTTGTCTGCTTCTGTGTAGATATTTTTAGTACGGCTGGGGAACCTGTGGGTCATTGTGGCATGTTCTCTCAGCTTAATCTGCTGTCACTTATGCTAATGGTGCTTGTGGCTCTGGGTTTGCACTTCATTTTGGCATATCGCCACTTCTGCAGCAGAAGCCAAAGGTGACTTTATCCACTCCACCTGAGATGTTCTTTAAGCACATTTTGCTTTTCCAGTGACGTAGTGCCAGAACTCTGCAAGTGAGCCAATTATGCCTGTCTCTATCTCCTCGTAGGAGCATGGATTTACAGCCTCAGATTTATTCTCCTTGCTGTCTGGTGAAGTTATAGAAAGCCTGTCTAAACTTGCTGGAAGAGTAGAAATTTCTTTTTATATGGAGACTTTGGAACTTTGGGGAAACTGAAATAAGGAAACATTGACATAAACAAACCTATGCATGTGCACATGTATTCCCTTTTCTAATGAGCTAATTTTATTTCACATCACAGTAGAGTTTCATCTGTGAAGGACTCCGGGTGGTTTGCAAACATGGGTGAATTTTGAACGTAACAATATACAGATGGATAGATACATTATTATCCCTGTTCCAGAAATGGAAATAGCCCAAGGAGGTTTAGTGAGCCAGTGGTCATGGAAGAAATCCATCTCAGAGGAACAGAATTTCTGTCTGATTTTGTATCTTCTTGTTTCCTTCTAGAACACTGTGCTAAAGAGGGAGAGGAATAAGAATTGGAAACTCTGCTTCTTCTTGTGCCTAATTCATATACCTTTGCTGACCCTGTGAATACAAACTAGCTAGAGCCTTACTAAATTTTTCAGCTTTTGCCTGTGCTTGGGTTTCATTAACATCATAAAATGTAGCTCATATTTGCTAAGCTTAGGTGAAGCCTGTGTTCTTCACCTTCATTTTTCTAAAGTGGTGGAGTGGGAGATGCCATGTTCCTGCAAGCTAAAGCCAACCAAAACCTAGGGGTTTTTTGAGTCTGGCTTTTGCTCCAACTTTTGCATCCTCTGAACTAGAGGATATGCTAAACCCTCTGAACAAAACCTTTCATTTCAATCTTTTCTTAGAGTTCCACATGTCATATTCTGGCTTTTGACGAGGAGCAATTCAAGGTTTTAATCTTAATCGGCCTTTGACAAGTACACAGAAGGCTGCAGTGTCCCCAGGCATACTCATCATCCTTCCCTGTTTTTTCTCTCTCTCCAGTTTACCTGTCCGTCCATTTCAGAGGAATTCAGGAAGGGAAAGGCTGAGATTTTTTTGGTATCCCAAGAAAAGGATTCCTGGTTAGCATATTTCTGAGCCTGGGATTTCGCATGGTTGTTGTCACTGAAAGCAGAGACAAAGGTGCTATTTGTCTTCTCCTACTCAAAGCAGCAGGAGAGCAGGCATATACATGTACGTATGCATGCATTCACAGACAGACAGATATTGGCAACCAACTATATTCATAGTAGTCTCTATCCATTTCCTGCCTGGAACGCTTTAAATGTGGTGATCTTGTAATGATTTTAATTTAATTAAAGGCTCAAAAATTACCTGGAAAGCTGTCATCACAGGCCTCGTAATAAATACAATCTCCAATGCAATATACTTCTTAATTTCTGCTTTTGCCTTTAAGTTGAAAGTAAACAAAAGCGACTCCCTTTAAGCTCAGTTTCTCCCCAAACTGGCAACATTCACAAATGCAGGAACAGAATTGAATGTGTTTATGGCAGTCATGATAATTATGGAACACAAGATTAACCTAGCCAGGGAAGATAAATATCTTGGTATTCACTGCAGTGATAAACTGACTTTGGAATGCAGCCTGACAGAGTGGCAGATGAAATTTGATTTTTCTAGCTATACATAGCTCACAACAGGCCACTGTAATATTTGTTGAATCTAAATGTCCCAAGAACCTCATGTTGTCTTTGTAGCATGGGTAGGGGTTTTTTTATAATATTTTATGGGAAAAGTCTGTAGCTTTAATGCTGAAAATAGGTAAAAGTCTTTGAAAGATGCTGAAAATAGGAGAGCGGCTTGAGCTGTAGAACATGGTTTTTGCCTTAATTGTGAATTAGATTTTTCTCAAAGGCCATGTGTTCCAGGTCTGTATGTCTGTATAACTGAGTTTCATCGGTATTGTATAACATGCTCTGTCTTAGTAAAATATAAGTAAAATTCTTCTAGGGGGTAAGATCAGATTTGTCTCAGCTGTGGTTGACTGCCACAAAACTGGGCTAAATGTATATAATTTGTGAAGAAAAATACTGTTATCTTTTCTGAAAATTGTGGAGGCAAGAAAGATGATATGATGGTGGAGAAGTCAGAACAGTTGCTAAATATTTGCTGATACAGTTATCTGTGTCACTGAAGTACTGTTGACAAATACCTGTGCTCTGTTATTTTCCAGTGATGTCCTCTATACATGGAGAGAAGTTTCACAGTGATGTTTATTCATTTTCTTAACTAAATAAAAAGCCTTCAATTGGGTTCCCCTTCAAGGGAAGTCTTCAGTAATTTCAGTACGTCGTGGAATCTTGGCTTCAGGTCTTCAGCATCCAGTCACCAACGTTTGCAGAGAGTCTCTGGTGCTGAATTTGTGTTCTGTAATGTACTCTTTCCTTTTTCCTTCTGAGTTGAGGCACACAGATCTGCAGTATAAGTGCAAGGAGGGGCTCACGGCAGCACTGTGTTCTTTTCCTGAGCTCTGTCAGCCTCTTTCTGTGTTGAGTCAGGAGTTTAAGTCCAGGGAGGACCATTAGCTCGTTCAGTCTGACCTCCTGTAAACAACAGACCATTACGTTTCACGCAGGTACCCCTTTGTTGATCCCGATAACTTCTGTTTGGCTAAAGCGTAGCTCTCGGAAAGATACCCAGGAAGACAACAACAAACGCAGTATGCATTACTACTCTTTGCAGTGTGGTTGTACCGGTTAATCGCCCTTTCTAAACAAATACGCCTTCCGTAGCTGAAAGCTTACCTCAGTCTTTCAGCTCAGTCAGCTGGCACGCTATGCTACCTGTCACTAAAAAACTTCCCATTCTTAATTTTTAGCTTGACTTTGCTTGGCTTCATCCATTCATTGACTTCGTCAATTGATGTGTTGTTGGTTGAGGACTGTGATTTCTCCGTGTCCCCGGCCAATATTTTTCTGTGATCTCTCCATGAGTACGTTTCCCAAGTGTTTGTCTTCACTTTACAAATGTGTATTTCCCTGGTTTCCATCCCTTTAGAGCAGATTACTTCTCCTCCCCTTGCATTCACTGCGTGTCAGCTACGCAGTGAGTAGTGCCTTACACCTCCTCTTCAGCTGTGCATAAATACACTACTCTGCTACTCTTGAACTTGGTCCTGTGGTGGCACACCAATACTTCTAATTATAATAATATTAAAGACCTGGTATTTGAGACATGATTTTGTAACTGGTACTTGAAAATAATTTTTCATCAAGAAATTGTGACCTGTTACTGATTGAAGTGATTAGAAACAACTCCTTTCAATGGCTGTATTTTCTTTTGAGGAAAGAAGGGAATGGAAGGGTTTATGATGACAGAAAATCTGAATTATCGTATTTCTTAATGAAGGCTAAAATTCCTAAAAAGACAAACAAACGTTATTGTTGGGAAAGTTATGCCTGAGTTACTGGCCTTGAATTAACAGCCCTATTGTCTTCCCAGCCTCTACCAGTATCTGTCTGCACCTCAGCCTAAGGCTCCCTCCACTTTCTGAGGTATAATTAAGTCATTATGCTTTTGAACTTCATTCATACACACACAGACAAGTCTGGCAAGCCTCTTATATTGGCATCTTCCCTTCATTCCATGTATTACACATTTCTTTTTTAATTTTTTACTGCTATCACTCGTTGCAGAAGAATGGCTTTTTGAAATAGTGTCCTTCAACTTCAGAAGATGATCCTTTTTGAGGCACTGTGTGTCTCATTACTGGTGGCCACTGCTCCCTCTGCATCTTTGTTTCAGTTCATTGTTTCTCCCATATCCCAATGGAAAGTGAAAGATGGGAGGTGTGTGGATGGTCTGTTTTGGACATAGACTTGATTCATGAATCTTTAAGTTTATTTTACCATCCTAGCATACATGTTTCAAGTAGGTAAATGCATTAACAGTTATAGTTTTGTGAATAATTAAAAATATTTTACTATAATTAAAAGCCCATATTACTGTTACTATAATAGACAGCTTTGTTGACTAGTACTTCTGCTAATGATCGGGCACTTACTTTAAGAAAAAGACCGGCAAATTGTTTCACTAATTTCTGAGAGCTTAAGGACTAAAGGAGTTAACAGCGCTATTTTTTGCCTTCGTTCTCCTAGAATTTGTTTTGATGCCGGTTACTGCCCTGAATGAGTTTTGAGACCAAAGTTTGCTTGCTGCTTCTCAGAGTTCGTGTTGAATCTTGATTCAGCAAAACTCCTGAGTTATTTGAAAACTCGATGTATGCCCTGAGCTTTGACTTGAGTGCATACTTTTTTTTTTAGGCAGAAATTTTTGTGCTGAGGCAGTTAGGTTCATGGAGTTTATAAACCCTACAAGACAGAGGCTTTCTTCTCAGAAGCTATAAGCTGTACAGCATCCAATTCAGCAATCATTTTTTATTCATGCTCTCAATTGTCCAAATAATTGTCATGTCTTTTTTATATTCGCTGTGTCATAATGCAGTATGTAATGTAGCATGCTTTGATACAACGGCCAAAATGTGCTCAAAAATTATTTAAGCATTCAAGATGATTGAAAATGTTAGCAGAGCCCTTTGTGCATCTCTTAAAGTATATGTGTGGGAAGTCCTTCTGTTTTAAAAATACTTGTCCAAATTATGTTCTTGGTAATAAGTGTGTCACCTCAGCAAGGTTTCAGCTGTGAAACTCACCACAGAGTTGGGCCACATTAACACCGAAGCAGCTCATCAAGTTCCTAGAAGCGATTTAAATCTTATTAATGCAGGTATTGTGTGATATTGAAGCTGACAGGTTATTCACCTTGGGCAAGACTAATCAAGTGGGGTTTTTGGATCATTTTTTTGAGAAAGGATAGGAGCATTTTTATGCGGCAGCCTTTGTTAAAGGTCAGAGATTTCTTCGGACATAAGCCTCTGCTGCTGAAGACATTGCTGAAGACAAATGTTATTTGGCGGGGGGGAACCTGAAAAAGACCTATTAATATGCCATCAAACCTCTCAGTTCCCCATAGCCTTTTGAGGCCCCTGTTGAGTTTCAGCATGGTTATTACCAGTCACATCAGCCTCTTCCTATATTGTCTTTTGCAGGCAGATACGAGCTCCCTCTGTCAGTGCTCTGAGTGCAGATTCGTTTACTCTGACAATGCTCCAGATGCAGTAAAAACTGGGCATGCTGACACTGCAATAAACTAATAGATCTTACTAGGCTTAGTAGCCTGGCTTTAACAGCTTTTTTTTTTTTCTAACTGGCTTTTTAGTTTAATAGCTCAGCTACTCACCAGGGCCATACAAGTTGCATTTGGCTCAGGGCATTGGCAGAACAAGTTTGCATGTGCCTGGAGAGCAGGCAGCGGGGGTTTGTATTTGCCTTGGAAACACCGTGCCGATATACCTCGAGAGAGTGAGTTTCCTTGAGCTCTGCCTGTCAGTGTTGAGGAAAAAGTGGATTAACTCAAAGACCAGCCTGCTGACTGCAAAAGCCAGTGGGGGTCATGCCTGAAAATTAGTTCTTGTTGGAGACAAGAACTGGAAATTTCTCCTAATGACAAGTGAGGTTAAAGGAGGAAATGACCCAAAGAAGACAGAGGAGAAGGAGGTGAGGGTGGGAGAAGAAAAGCTAAAAATATGATGAGGAGGAAGAGGAAGAAGAAGAAGGAGGTGAGAGTGGTGGAGAAACGGCCTCAGGCAGGGGTTACTTTGCCAGCCATGGGCAGGACGTGCTTCTGGGAAGTTTGCATCCAGAAATGTCACGAGCCATACAAAAGCCTACACCTTGGCAAAGTCTGTGAATTTCAAGTACTTGTAAGGCAGAGGGAAAAGTATCTTATTTCAGATTACCTCAAAGTCCCAGCAGGGTAAAACTATTTTGTGAATATTTCAGGTAATAGGAGTGTCTCAATAGACTTCCACCTACAAAATAGCCACCAAATGGAGACTTTCTCTTTAATAACTCATCTTCTTTAACTGTAGCTGCTCCAGGGGCCAGATATAGAATGATTACATTATAAATATCAGGTTTCCAGGGTAGAAGAACGTTAAGCTAAAATGTCAGTTTGCCTAGTGCAAACACTTGACATATGTTGAGCTGAATAGGGAGTAATGAGGTTGGAGACTGTCTATTTGCTCCTGGTCATCTCTCTTTAGAAATTTTTTCTGGGTACACACTTGACAGGGAGTAGATGGCTGGCACTATTTTATCTCCTCTCTTTAGGAAACATTCGCCAACTTAACGTGCGGGGAGCTGAACTGCTAATGCTCTGTGTGAACTTGTCTCGTGGCTGGACTGTCAGAATGATTCTACTGTGGCTTTAATGAACTAGATGTGAGGCCAATTACACCCTATAAAAGCTGTAATGGTTAATTAAACTACAGCTCTTACTTCAATCAGTCAAACCTGAAGGTTACTGAAATACTACGTGTATATCTGAAAGCGAAGCGAGACTCAAACACGTAAGGCTTCTTTCTCTTCCTGGATACTTTGCTTTAATATGTCCAGATGAGATGAGTGGCTGAATAAATCCAAGAACATTTCCTTTTTAAGAGACAGGGAGCTTACTTAATGATTCCCAACCTGCCCCTTTCATTCCTGTTTCTAATGCACCGCCACTTCCACCCTTCTCACATCAAAGAAGAGATGAAAATGGCACCCTACAGAGATCATGAACACTGCTCTAAAAGTGCTAGCAATGAGAGGTTGATTTTTAGTTTAACACAAAGCCTGCAAGCAGCGACTGCCTGATTTCTGCCCTCCCCCACCATCTCCCCTCACCAGGGATGCAGGCCGCTGTGCCAGCGCTGCAGCCCTGTGTTTACCTGGCGTGTTCAGCTCTTGCACCTGCTGCGGTGGCTGGATGCCGGGGCGGAGGGTGGGGGGCTGCAGTACCTCATTTTAGCTGATTGGTATTTTGGTGTTTGAGCTATGCTGGTGCCTACGAGGGAAGACACGTGCTGACACCTTGTCTTGGGGGTTTTTGCGGTTCTCTCTGGTCATGGCTTCCTCTCAGCCCGGTGGCCAGGTGTTACAGGAGCGTCACATCTGGCCAAAACGGGCTGGGGGCAAGAAGCATCCTCCTCCAGTGGGGCTCAGACCACCCTCTGCCAGGGAGAGAGGAGGGGGAGTACTGCCATAGCAGCACAGAAAAGGCAGAGGTGCGCTAAGAAAACACCTGAGGGAGAGACGGATCCCGCCTGGCTTCAGGCACTTCCATCGGGACTGTAGCCAGGAGCAAGAGGTGCCACCAGGACCACCCTCGGGAGCTCCCTCTCTCCCTCCCCTGGGAGCAAACTGCCAGCAAACTCCTCCAGACGGGATGAGTCCAGCCCGTAGGGCAGTGTCAGGTCAAATGGCTTTCCCAGAGAAGTTTCTGTGTAGTTTCTAAACTCCGGTAAGATCATCCACTGTGTTATTTTGTGTCTCTCAAAATCTCAGTACTGCGAGAAGAGGGGAAAAACGAGAGGCAAAGAGTGGGAGAGCGAACAGTGTGGCTGTGAGAACGGCTTCCTGGGGAAATGGGGCTGCGTGTTCACACATGCACTTGCGCCTACGTGGGGAAAACAGTTCAGTAAGTAATTACAAATTAAGCATTTAAAAGGCATATTGTTTAGTGCCTCTGTTTTCAAAGAACCAATTAGAAGCTCATGAGCAGAGAGATAGGTATTTAACTGTAGGTTGAAAGTTGTTACGGGCATGATGAGTACCCCCCCAAAAGAAACAGAATGAAAACAAACATTGAATCTAGTAACAGCTGGTTGTTTTCCAGGCATAATCTTTCAATAGCTGCTTGAGAGAAGAGGAAAAAATCCAGCCGCAAAACAACAAATCACAACTATTGCATGTAACATCTACGCTCTACCAGCTAAGGCTGGTAGTTCTTGGTTTTAATTAATATAAATGCCCCTCCCCTGCAACAAGGAATAAGTGATAATGATTTCTATACAAGCTAGTATTAGCTTTATTTGGCACGTGACTGCCGCTTTCAAAAAAGCACAATAGGAAGTTACTTGAAAGTGTTTTTTTTTTTTTTTTCAAATGAGAAACTATTTAATTTTCTTTTTGCATATTGTATATTTAAGGAAATTGAAATGTTCAGTCAAAATGAATAAATAAATAAAATCTGGTAAGAAATGTTGTTTAATAAGCTATTACATTTTTTGATAGCATTATCATTTCTTGGCTTTGTTTCTATTTTTTTCTCTCCAGCAGTGCCATTAATTTTCAATCCCTTCTGCTCTGTGTGGGCTGTTGTCCAAGTGACCTAAAAACTGACATGCGTTACAGATTTTTTTGACCATTAGTATTTATGTGTATTGGGGAGGGGTGGGCACAAGGGGTTATTATTTGAGGAGTTGAGGTAGCGTCATACTTTCTTTTTTCTTTTATATACATGTATAACATACAGACACACACTTTATGTATATGTGTGTGTAGCTTGTCTTCTGCAAATAATTAGACATGAAATTTGTATTTAAGAGAACTGTAGAGTCTGGTGAATGACAGCAGGAACTGATGAGAACCAGAATTGTAAAAACTTGGTTTTCTCCATATCTTTCCCATCTTTGTGAGGTGGGGTTGTTCTCTGCTGGCAGCGAGGTGCCCGTGTTCGTTTCCCCTGAACGTTGGAAGTTGCTTGCACAGAAGAGGACTTGTGGCTTGAGCAGGAGTTCACTTGGCTGATGCAGTGTCCTGCGACCATGGTCAGAGTAAATATTTTAAGGTACTCGTGATGCTGAGGAGTTTAAGCAGTTTTGGCACCAATAGACAGCTTGTGGCTGAAGAATATAAGCTCATTGCGAGTAGTTAGGGACTTAGTCTCCGATATGTGAAACAACTAAGTCAGTCCCGTTTATTATTTAAAAACACCCCGCACCCCACCCAACCCCCCAAGTCAACCATGTAGTCAGTCGCTGTCAGCAAGCATGTGGCCGAGGATGCTGCGTCTGAGCCTGTGTCACTGCTGCTCGTTGGAGGTCTGCCTTCGGAGGACCTGCAGACCACAGAGCCTGCCCAGTAGGACATTCTTAAGTTATGGTTATGACAGGGCCAAAATGCATAGCAGACTATACAGCTTCACTTTAATTGTGTAAGAATTGTTAATATAATTAGAAAAAAGTGAAGTATTTATCAAATCATGAATTATGTAGATCCTGCAGATATTACTAATCAGCAGGCGCCAGAATAGTTTTCATAAAAGAACTGATAAATATTAAGAAGGCTCACTTTGTTTTTATATGCGATTAGAGGCGGCCTCATGTGATGAAGTATTGTTGTTTACTTGTGCTCAAACTGTATTCTCCCTCTTTTAGCCTAAGTATGCCAAAGATAAGCATTCTACATACCTAATACATGCCTTCATTAATTTGTGATGATTTGCTTATTCATAATTTGTTGCCCTTTTCCAGCTGTATCTGGATGCTTAAATATTAACCAAGAGATTTTTTTCCCAATTTTTATTTTGTTGCCACATGAGCATAATTTTAAATAATACATTTTTGATTTCCACGTGTCAAAGATGTTTAGAAATAAACCTTTTTTTACAGTCGTAGCTGAGAACACAAACATCCAGCCGCCACTCGTTTAGATGTTCTTTTATCTGAAACCCAACTGTTTGATTAGTCCTATTTAGAAGATGCTGGAGGCTCTGATGCTCTGTGAACACCTCTCTGCTCTTTAATGAACACTTCTGCATCCTCCAGCAACACAGAATCAGAGCCTTATTGTCTAAGCTGTTACGGGTAGCTCTGTCAAAGGGGTGCGTGTCATTTGCTGTGCTCAAGTTGGCTTTAATTTGCCAGATGACACCAAGGTCCTCCCCTTCACCAGGACCCATGTCTATAGCACAAGCTTAGAGCTCTCGGCAGAAATTCCTTTTTGGAGTTGTTCACCTGAGTCGCAGACAGGAAGGGCACAAGGATATTTAAGAGACCATTTGTCATGAAAGGTGTAACAGCGTGTGAAGCCAGTAGCATCAGTGGCACCCGTGCGGTCACACTGCTAGCAGCAAAGCGGGGCATGGTCTGTGATGAAGGGACTGTGCTGCGCTACAACCACGCAGCAGGAGCACCCAAGGTACGCGTACGGTTGCTGTTTCATCTTGGTGTGGACTTTGCTTCTGAGGTCAATAAACCCCGATGTTATTGCTGGTAGCCCATATGCACACAGAAGGCAAAGCCTTGCATTGATGAGTCTGACGCAGTATTGAGAGCAGTTAACAAGCTTTCCTATATAAAGGCAAGGGGCGGATGGGCAATTAGGTGTGATGATTAAGTAATTCTGTAACCTTGTTTACCACATTAAACAGTGTGAAGGAAAAATATTGCATTAAAAAGTAGAATAGAAATTGGTTTTGTGCATAGAAAAGCTAATTTGAAAGTAGGGGGAAAAAAATTGTGCCCCTCTAACACCCTGCCTGCATTGAGAAAATGGGATCGTCAGAGGGTTCAGAGAGTGACATAATGAAGCAACAGCATTTTAAAACAATTAATTCACAGGTTCTGGGCAGAACATATACAACTAACATACAACAAACTCGCACTTACAGAAGTTAGAAAGATTTGTGGTACTTCTTCTTTTCCTGTATCAAAAATACTAGCATCTGACAGGTCCATGTTTTGAGTTCCCTTCCACTACAGAAGGCACTGAAGTAATTAATAAATTGGCTGATATTGTTTAATTCTATAATGGATAAATAATGACGGGAAAAGACTACATGTGAGTTAATGAATGCAGTATTTATATAAGCCCTGCAGGGCAACATGAAGGAAATATGCAAATTAACAAACAGTTTACTACCCCAGAAGTGCAAAATAGACTGACTCCATAGAAACCCTAGGACACGTAGGGATAAATATAACTTTAATTCCTTATTTGGCTAATTCTACAATGCTTTATGAGATTAACCTGTTACTATGTGTTTGGGTGATTAACTTGTTACATATTGTGATTAACATTTTAGTTATCATGTCCGTAAATCTCTTTCGCTACGTGCTTGCTCTAGGCTTGTGGACAGAAAAGCAAACTGTTCCTTCGTGCATATCCTGCGACTTGGCTCTCCTTGTAATTCTTCCTCTGTCCTCTGGTTCTGAAGCTGCTCCGAATTTTGGCTCAATTTCCGCCTCGATCTTTTGTGCCTTTGTCATTCTCCCCTGTGACTCATGCAGCTCTTTGCTCAGATTATCTGGAATATTTTATTCTTTTTGGATTAATTATTTTTAATAGCGCTTTCAGGTTACATTGAGTGAAATTAAATATTAAGTTTCAATCTACTATTAAACTATTTTAATAATATTTTGGATATTAAAGACATTAATTTAAACATTAGTTGATGGTAGACTCTTTCAATGAGACTTGACTTTTTTATTGCAAAAGCAAGGGTTTCATGTTCCTTATGTTTTCTTTCCTCTGGATATTTCTTTAGAAATTAGACAGTGTTGTATGGTTTCTCTTTTCATGTAACAGCTGTATCCAGGATACTGAGCAAGATATTATGCGCCATCCACAGCATTTTATGTACTGGAGTTCTGTTGTAAAGCTGGCATTTCCATTAGAGTAGATCAGCGTGTTTTAGTCATCAGATGCCTATTACAATTATTTTATCACTTTTTTTTCCCCAGCAGAGTAATCGTTTTCTCATTGATCTGGACATACAACTGATAGATGGATGTAGGGAAGGGCTGTAAGCAGCAGGCTCCAACTGCATTAGATTGATGTATCAGGCAGCTTCCAGCTGGGTGTGATAGGAAGATTACAGGGCTCCAACTGTACCTCCGTACAACTCAAAGTGTGCCCTGTAAAATCTATCCGAAAGAGTCAGCATAGTCATTGAATCCTCAGAATTCCCATTACAGCGGATGTAGGAAGTACTGAAAAGGGGAACCTTAATTTTCAAAGACACTAAGGTTCAGCGCATCATCAGTATCTGTACTATGATGGTATCTGTAGGTACAGATCTTTGAAACAAAGATAACATTAAATTGCCTGGAAAATCTTTCCCATTCTACTTGCAGATGTGCAAGTTATTTTCCTTAATAATAGTAACTAACAGGTGATATTAACAATGACAAAATTGCCCAAGGAAGCCTGCAGTGCCACAGAGGGTCGCTGGGCAGAGGAGGACAGCCGTGCCAGGCGCTGCCAGTGAGGGCAGGGTGCCCCGTCATGCGCCGTAGCTGGGGGGAGGCAGGAGGTGCACTGGGGTCGGAGGCCAAGAGGAAAGGCGCTGACCTCGGAGGGCGCATAAGATGGAGCGGGACTGTCAGACCCATTTTCCATTGTTTGCTCCATAGTATGATGAAGCGTTTTGCAAAGGAATTTACCTGCCCTTTGTATCCGCTGGTGTCCCCATCATACTCTTGCCTCTCTGGGAGTCCTCTCCCGTGTTGCAGGTATGGGCACCGGTGGAGCTTTGTTTGCCTCCCGCAGCCTCTGTCCAGAAGTGATCCCAATCACATAAGTTTTTCTTTAAAAAAACAGTTGGCTAACTAGACAGTGATGGCAACAACAAAAACAAATGTTATGCAAGTCATCTGGCCTTTTTTATATCCTTTATAAAATGCTATTTTCAGCAGCTACTTTTAGCATAAACTGTACTCTCTGCTTGTGTGATACATGTAAAAATTACAGTGGAAGAGACAACACGAGTACATAAATTGACTTAGTTTTCCTTCTGTACTTCCCGTCAAGTTTTAAAAATCCCTTATATAGCAGAATTTAATGTTTGTAGAGACAAAATTTTGTAACCGGATACCATTTGCTGAAGATTGATCAAAGAGAAACCAATAAAAATATCAACTAGTTTGTAAGTGTTAGAATGACTTAAAGAGTTGGCTTTTCTTCCTGGACAACCTTGTATTTCATCCTGACTTTAGGACCTAGCCTCACTAATGACTTTGGCACAGTTTCATATAATTAATTTTATATGAAATCAACTGGTCCAGGGCTCAGAATGAACCCACATGTCCACATTGTTTGTACCAAAATAGCAGCCTTAGGATGATATTGTTTTTTCTCATTTTTCTTTTCCACAGATCTGTGTGTTCTTTTGCACTCATCGCTTGAGACCGTGCTATTTACTGAATGACTAACATATACAGATTCTTGCTTTATTTGAGGCTCTAAGCATGACAAGGCAGCATAATATGTACAACAGGAACACTTGGGTAGTGTAGTTAATCTATTTGAAAAAGGTTTATTTTTTATGATAACATTTTTGGTAAATTAGTACTGCAGTACTTTAATGTCAAGAATTCTGTAAAAGCCAGTAAATAGTTAAAAGATCTAGGAGAGCAGATTTCAGCTTGGCAGGATCCCATGGGAGGCTGCCCTGGAGGGCAGAGGGGCTTGGAGCACAAGGCTGGTCCTTTCCAGCCTGCCAGAAATCAAGCAAGTGCAGCAGGAGGTCAGCACGGGCACAGCTCATGCACAAACCCAAGTACACCAAAGGGGATAGCAGGCATGGGCTACCCAGGAGGAACACAGAGGTATTGTCCAAGCATACATGGATGGAGAAGTGGTGCAGGAAAACCACAATTTAGCTGGAGTTGAAATGGGGAAGGATGTGAAGACCAAAAATACAAGCCTCTGTACGTGCCTTTCAGCAAAAGGAAGGCTAAGAAAAATGTGGGCCCACAGCTCAAAGGAGCGGGAGATGTACTCACTAGACTACCTAGTGAGGTAATATTAGTTACCTCAGCTTTTTCTGCGTCTTCCTGTTTTTTCCTGGTAAATTCTGCCCTCACCTCTCCTCAGCCTCTGAGCCAAGTGGCAGAGTTTGGGGGAGCGAAGAGTTTCCCACAGCAGAGGAAGATCAAGTCTGATAGCTTTTAAGCCAATTGGACATACACAAGTCCAGCACACCAGGCAGGCTGCACCGAAAACTAGGGGGGCTGACAGAAGTCACTGTGAGGCTGCTCTCTGTTGTCTTCAGAGGTTCACAATGACAGGAAAGAGGTAAACATTGTTCCCAGCCTCAAGAAGGACAAGGGGGAGGGTCCAGGGAAGGTTATGTAGCAAATCCTTCCGGAAACCATGTCCAAACACCTAAAGGTCATAGAAGGTGATTGGGAATGGCCAGCATGGAGTTACCATGGGCAAGATGTGCCTCACCTTCCAGGTTGCCTTCTCTGATGGGTTGGCTGGCTGTGTGAGTAAGAGGAGAGCAGATGAGGTTGCCTACCTTTGACTTCAGCAAGGCCTCTGACTTTGTCTTCCATAGTATCCTTACAGAGAGATTGGTGAAATATGAGCTGGATTAGTGGATTAAAAGGTAGATGGGAAATTGCTGAGAGAGTTTAGGGGACATCTCATTGCTGTCTACACCTACCTGATGGGAAGGTGTAGAGCAAATGGAGCCAGGTTATTCTCGGAGGTATATGACAAAAGGAAGAGAGGCAACGGACACGAGCTGTAACGCAGGAGATTCACATCAGAGTTAAGGAAGATATTTTTCACTGTGAGGGTGGTCAAACAGTGGAGCAGGGGCCCAGAGCGGTGGTGGGATCCCCTTCCTTGGCTCTGAGCAACCTACTGTAGTTGATGCTGCTTTGAACAGGTTGTCGACCAGATGACCTCCAGGGGTCCCCTCCAACCTGAATCACTGTCATTCTCAGTAATTTCAAGGAGTACTGAACCTTTACTTCCCTTTTATTTTTGCACATTTTCTGCAAATTTACAGTGGTGTAAAATTAACGTAACAGAGTGGAGTATCATTTTAAGAATCAGTCCTAGAGAACTGGTGAAGATGCTGTCTGTGCTGTAAGGCACCAGACCAACCCTGTTTCCTAGAAGGAGCCACGTGTGTAGGTATTACTTGATCTGCCTGAGACAACAGTATCATTCCCCCTGTGTAAACACGTGCAGTTTCTCACTAGGTAATTAGGGCTGCGTTTGTGAAGGTGAAGGAAAAACTGAGAAGGGGATGATGAAGGCTGAGGGCTGCAACAGCGGTATCGCCACCTTTCCTTCCAGCAGCATTCACAGCAGAGGTACCAAAATTCAGAACAAAGGCAGTTTACTGAATCTTCTTCTATATGTTCTTCCTAAGTGAGATTGAAACCTCAGACTTTATTTCTATGAAATCTGAGCTAATTTAGTGTGCTTTGAATAAATGTCTGATAAGACTGTTGTACCAGATTACCGTAACTACAAAGAAGAAAAGACTTGTAAATGCAGTAAAAATTAACCAGCTTCCAATACGTGCACCTAATTTTCTTGTTCCTGGAATAATGCCTCAAGCCTTCCCAGAATACAGCAACCATTATTTCTCAGGTTATAGCTAAATTGACGGAATATTTTGACAAGTAACTATTCTGAGAATTCAGTTCATCTAGATGAACCCCCCCCAATAAACCACCTAAATATCAGTTTTTGTAAAGTATCTAAAATTGATTTTCAGACATGTATCTAGGGGATAACTAGGAATTTGGATGTCTGAAACAACTAATGTATTTCAGAAGTACAAGAGAGGGTTATTTACTTTTGCATAAACGTGAAAATTTTACTGAGTGATAAAGGACTCCTAACTTGGTTTTGCTGCATTTTTTGAGTAAACTTCTCTGAAGCTGGTTGGAACTGAGCATAGTCTTTAAAAGTAAACCCAGAAATGTAAAAGTTTATGACTCTTCTGGTCCGTTAGTTTTTCTCCCAGCCTTCAATTGAGTACTTTATAAATGTTTTGAGAAAGAAGTTGTCTGGGGAGCAAGCAATAAAAAGACTAACTAAAAGCAAAATGTTTAAAATAAAAGTTGATTTAGTGCAGATGTTTTAAAAGTGATATTTAAAATGAATGGGCTAACAATATTTTAAAAGTACAGTTTGCAACAAAAACCCAGCAGTACCCATACTGAGCTCTCTAAGAAGAAATTTAATTACAGAGATTTATTTGTGCATGACTGACTGTTGGATATTCTTTTTATGGTATGTTAAGTTTATATGCTGTGGGTACTGTATTTGTTTCGCTGTAATTTCTGACTAATTCTTAAACACAGGAGAATTAGTTTCAGTGGAACACTGAGAATGAAGTATTAGTTTAAAGTTTCATCGAGTTATCATGGGAGACTTAATTTGGCTCACGCTCCTGTCTAAGGCCCCGCTCCTGGCTTTATTTATCCTTTTAGTTAGTTCCGCTAGGGCTGAATAGTATATTGCTTTTTCCTGTTAGTAATCACTGCAGTGTTGACATCCCGTACCCTGAGAACAGGTCTCGGGAACATCCCTTCTAGGCTGAGTGGAATTTTTCATATACGAAGTTATTTATGTGGGGAAGCATTCAAACTTGAAGCCCAAGTGTCTTCCAGGGAAATAATTCCCTATCATCACTTGTAACTATTTAAGGTTTTTAATTATGCTGAGATAAATTGTGTGAAAGAAAATAATTTGCTTTCAATCAAAATCTGGCCGGTCTAGTAAGCATTAAGTTAGTGAGTTTATTAGGTTGAAGACATAGGGTTCTACTTGTATTTATGGTCCTAAAAAGTTCAGATTATGAAGAAATGCCCTCAGTCTGTCATTCAGTAATTCTGTACCATGTCTGGCAAAATTTTAGGCAAATTTATAGAGTGCTTTTAGACAAATATGAGAGTAAACTAAAGCTGTCATATTAGTTCACGTTAGTGCTGAGCAAACCAGTTCAGACTCAATAAGGATCTGTATTACATCCATTCTGAATTAGGGCCAATTCCTTATTTTTAGAACTGAAATCGAGTTCAAATCTTGAGGTCTTGAAACATTTTTCACTTCTGGCAGACCTGGAATTCCAAGTGGCCAAGTGCCACATAAGATTACGCTTGTAGTATTTTTAACCATGGAAGTACTAAGGATTTGTAAAGAAAAGGTGGTGGTGGTGGTGTGTGTGGGTTTATTTGTTTTTGTGGGGTTTTCTCTGTATTTTGTTTTTGTTTGGGGTTTTTGTTTGGGGTTTTTTTTTTTTTTTAAAAGACCTTTTTCATCTTGGCATTGAAAGCTAAAATGTCAGGTAGAACTTAGGCAACGTTCTGGATAACTGCACACATACGGTACTGCCTCTGTGGTTTGTCTGAGATCAGATCATTTTGTATCTGTAAAATTATCTTGTGTAAATGTAAAAACTGTTTATCTTTTCTATTTGGAATACACAAATGGGTTGTTTAAAACTATTTCTGTGCAGAATACATTTTACAAACCAGGGTAGTTATAGGTCATCGGGACAAATAATTGTAGCATATGTTTTCCTCTAAAAGTTGTACCTGAGAACCTCTCATAAACTTTCAAAACACTGGCCTTGAGGGACTGTTATAATTGCCTATGACAAGCATGCTTAAAATAGCACATAATTTCCATACATTTTGAGCTGAAATAGGATTTGAGAGATTAATATTCGAGTTTGTGAGTGATTATTTGGTAGTTATGCATAGCATGCCTGCCGTATGTGTTTCAGCATAGCAATACGAGGTCAGTTCAGACCTCAGGTGATGGACGTGGTTCTGTTTGCTTTGATATTTTGAACGAGCCTCTTGCTGGTTTGGGCCCCACAGCCACCCCCTCCCTGGGCTGAGCAAGCCCTGCTCCTACAGCACCTCCTCGCAGGGCCACTGCTCCTGCCCTAACCATCCTGGGGCTCCCTTGGGCTTGTTTGTCCATGTCTGTCCTCTTCTGGAGCCCCCAAACACTGGTCTAATGAGTGCTGAGTAAAAGGAGAAGATGGGGGGCTCAGTAGTTTGTTTCTTACCATAAAAGCATAGCTCCGGCCACCTTGCTTGAAAGTGGCTATGCAATGCCAAAATCAAAACAGTATTTTACAGACTCTTCCCATAATAAAATAATTCGCTGGGTAAAAATACAGGAAGGGGACAAGGCATTCGGTCCCTGTAAACTGAGCCAGCCAGAAGGCATAATGAGAGGATCAGCACGCTCCCCTCCTTCATTGCTTTGCCCTCTGGCCAGGGGGTGGACCAGTGCTGGGCCCTTATAGCTGCTGTGCTGGTACAGGCGAGCAAAAGGACAGGATTATACCGGTGGAGCAGGCCAGTGCAGGGGGAAGGACTTTCCAGGTGTCACCTTGCTATACACACCCGTGCATCAGGGCTGTCCCATGCAGTACAATATTTTGCAAAAGGAAAAATGCTGTGAGCAGCCTTCGTGTTTTCAGCGGTCATTTTCTGCAATTTCCAAATTTCAGGCAGACTTGTTTTTTTATTCCTTCTTGCCTTTTAGAAATTCAGGATGTACTTTTAAACTGAATCGTCAGCAGCCGTTCTGCAGAACATGATGCAGGGCTGAATGAAGACTTATAGTCTCTAATGTCTGATACAGCCTTTGCCTTAACAGAGCCGCTGCTGTCTGGTTTTCCAATTAGAGTGGCCCTGTCTGTTCTGACATCTCGGCAGGGGAAAATAGATTGATTCATCAGTAGTAGTTGATTTCTGAGCCTGTAAATCTAGCAAGTCTGAGGAAACTGCTTTATTAAAAACTAACGGCATATCATACCTGTCCTTCGGAGCACACAGTTATTTTATGTTCGAGCTTCTCAACAGTTAAAGGAACTCGGTTTCTTTCAGTTTTCATAAGGTAATGACCAAGAGACTCACTTTTGTCGGATTGAAATAACAACTTCATTTACCATTTTCTATTGAGTAATAAATTGATTTGGGGAGGAGAGACTACAACATGCAGATTATTCCCATGCAAGTATATGGATTTGGAAGTCCTATACTTCAGTGATCGGGGGATGAAGAAAAAGCTCTCCGGCAGCTCTTGATTTTTAAGGTTCTGTTTCTATTTATAAATGCTGTTAGGATGGCACAGCCTAAGCAGAAAGACAAATTCAAATCACACTTTTTATGTAATAGTGCTCATTTCTCTAAGGATTTGAAATGTCCCATTCATCAGTTCTGTTATCTCTCAGCTTGATGAGCACTTAAAGCTGAAACATGTAGCTATCTTAATCTACTCTGAGATATAGCGCTTTTGGATACGTAAATTAGAACCTGCACTAAGGCAACCGCATAATTTCTTACACTGGCACAAGGCAGCCCTGACAAGGCTAGACTTTTTTTTCTGTCTCTTGTTAAGCTACTTAATTTTTGAAACCCCACATGTTGCTGGTTTTTATTGGTTTTTTCCCTCCCTATGCAGTCTGAAGAGGAAAAAAAAAAGCTACCCCAGAAGATTTTACCTGCTGAATTGGACTTTATAATCAATTTTGTGTGCTTAGCAGGTGCTGCAAATGGATGAGAAGGGGATATTAATGGTAAGATAGTTGTGGAAGTGAACAAATCACAAGTGCAATCAATCTCACTTGTGTCTTCAGGGAGGAGTGTACCGCAGGGTTTAGCATGAACATGACAGCTTGACAACTCAAGGTTACTTCACTTCGAGAAGTAAAGCCACAGGCAGCGTGTGGTGGCAAGATCATAGCACAGAGGGGTAATTGGGGTGGGCTGGGCCCTGGTGGCTGCACAGAGCTGTGTGCTGTGGGGGCTTGCACCTGGGGAGCCTGCAGCCTTGTGGGGCAGCCCCATAGGGATGCTCCTCCTGAGACCCAGCCTGAGCCTCCTATGTCCCTGTTTATGCCCCCTGTCCCTCGCCCTCCTGCTGTGCACCACCAGTTCAAAATCCCCAACTTTGATCTAAGGATAGGAAGAGCAACATATGGGAATACTTGGGAAGAAAGGTGGAAACAGGCTTCTTGCTAATGAGGGGTAAAAAAAGCCTTAGTTAATATGTCTTTGATAAAAGTAGTTACAGCTTGCGTTACAGTCCTTGTTTTATTCTTGGTGGTTGTGCCTGTGTTAAGATGTATTTGTTTTCATCAAAGACGGTGAGGCCCAACAGATGTAGGAGGAAGATTAAATAACAACAAAAAGCAAGCAAGCAAAAGCCTTGTCTTAAAGTACATTTTTACATATGAAACAACAATTTTATTGGGAGAAAAAAGCCTCCAGTTCTCTACTACTACTTGAAAACATTTATCAGTGCTTTTTGTTTATAAGTGTCATGGGGTTTAAGCACCTGTTGAAGCTGATGTAAATAAGATTTTCTGGCAAAGTCAAGCTGGGAGAAAGCCGACACCTCTCCCAGGATCCCCAGGAGATGCGGCTCGGGGACAGGAGGGTCAATCCATTCCCCTCGAGGTCCTGCTGCCAGTCCCAGCTGGGACTACCCAGCTGACCTGCGGCTCTCCCGGGCGCCCAGGGCAAACATGGTCGGTGGCAGTCAGGGGCGAAGGCAACGTGGCACCTAGCGTGATGATTTTCAGAGGATTGAGGTGTCGGCTTAAAATGCTGAGCTGTGCAGATGTACGGAACGACAGCCTGCTGTGAAACCAATTGAAAATAACTTTGGACGGCCAAGGAGGTCACTGCTGAAAGGGTTTCACATCTGACAGATCTGACTGAAGTGGTTTGGGTCCTGGTCTCGGCTAGGTTTGTTGACTTGGATGTAAGCCTCCTGAAGCTCAGGCCCTGCGTAAATCAAGAGGAGAGCTTAGACTGCTGCTTCTTTTTACGGTTTTACAGATGACAAGCAGTAGGTCTTAGGTACGGTGCTACCACTTTGCATGGCTGTGGGTTGGATTTTTTTTTTTAAATCATCTCTATGCTTTATAAATTTATTTCAAGAAACAGTAGCAGCTTCCACTCGTCTTTTATAGAAAAATAAGACGAAACCCGGTTTCCTGTCTTTAAACTGACAAAAATTTAAGTCCAGCATAAACATGAGCATAACGAACTCTAAAATTTTAAGAGCACCAAGACAACCATTTGCAAAGCTTTAGCTGCATCTGCAAGTAATTAATTTAAATTGAACAACGAACCACTTCCTGTAGCTGTACTCCCTGGTTTGTGACAAATTGATTAAGTCGGTCGTATTAATGAGGTCAGCCTGTTGTGGGATATTTCTAATTCTAGAACTAGTGAGGTCTGAAGTTGTTGAATTAGGAACCTCCATCTTCTGCTCAGAGGTTGTAAAAGCCTCATTGAGGCACCTGGTAATTTGAAGGCTGTAAGATTTTAGCATGACACTTCAGCCTTTGACAGCATGGCACAATGGGCACTCGTGAGGTCAGTGAAATGCAGTAATAAGATGACTTTGGTTTCTGGCAATAGTCAGAGGATTGAACTGGTTGCTGTTATTGGAGAAAGTTGTGGTATTTTGAGGCAATTTTTATTTTATGAACCCATTCTTTTCTGAAGCTCCTGGTACTGTAAGCGTGTGACTAATCCAGTCTGCATGCAAAAGGAAAGGGAGGAAAAAAGCGCTCCATCTATAAGAAGCTGTGTTAAAATAGTGCAAACTAATAATATATTGTTTTGTTTACCTTAACATTTAAAGATCTTTTTTCAGATTAACACAAAATCTAAAGGAACCTGGTCAGGTTACAGAATTAGTCCTTTTGTCTCCTCCAGAGAGGAAACGAGGCCAGAAAATGTGTTTGCCACTAGTTTGCTAGTGGCTAAGAAGGAAGAGCTATGTTCCTGTATAACCTTCTGAATTTCCTTTTGCTTCTTTCACATGACCCAAATGAAATTTGAGGGTTATACGTCCTCGAGCTTTAGGAAAAGGAACTACTACTTTTAGTAGTAATAAAACCTTTTTGATCTGTACATTATATACTGTCTGAGACAAGGCAAACTATATGGATGTATGTCTTCTATGTCTATCTGCCTATTTTAATAAATAATCTGTTGATCTATCTACAGCCTCTTCCTAAAAGTTAAGCCTTGAATAATTAAATTAGTCTGTTCCAAACCTCTGGTACGCTTGTGGGCTGTTTATTTGCATTTTATGGCCAAAAAACCCCAATAACAAACACACCAAACCCCTGTGTTTGTGGTTTTACCCAAATCTGATGTTGAGATAGCCATCTGTGATTCTCTGATTGAAGGGATGTGTGCATTCTTGTAATTAAGATAGCCTGGAACTTTACAGGCTTTGCAGTTTACATACAGGAATTTTGTGTGGGGAAAAATGGAAGAAAAGGTACTTGAGTAAAGACATACAAATGTATTCTGTGTACATGGATGTAATTTGTACACGTGTAAGCATAGGGCAATTTAATTTCACTTTTATTAAATAATATGTTCTAAAAAACTTGACTGTAAATAAATGCATCTTTAATGCCCATGCCAGTACTTCTTTGGCCTGAATCAGTTGACCAACACAGCATCAACCCCCCCAGTGCAGGTTTAGAGCTCTTTTTTTTTTTTTTTTTCTTCAAAGGACCGAATTCCTAATCCTTGGCTTTGATCATTTTTGCGTTATGAATAAAAGGTGGGAAATAATGTGTACATTGCTTTCACATACACAGGCTCTGCCTTAGTGGCTAAGCTGAACCCTTTTGCTTTAAAACATTGAGTCTGAAGCTGCTGTACCAGGGGAAGCTTTACAAAGCAGGGATGACGGAGCTGACATTTGAAGAACTGGGCCGTTGTGTCACAAGTTAGGCCAATAGATGTCAATCTAAATCCTACGGAGAAAAGCAAACTAATGAGTCAGAGAAACGTACTGGTGCTGTGTGTTTGCCCTCCAGATCTGAAACATTTATTGGTTTCAGAGAAAGAATAACTTCAAGAAACTCGACTTGGAATTTAATTCTAACTATTTTCAAAGATTGTGATGTTTTAAGAGAAGGTACTGCTTTTCAGTCATAAAAAAATGCGTTGCAAGTATTGTCGTGCCTGTAAGCAGCTCACTTCCCTCCTCCCACCCCCAGGAAAGCCCAGAGAGTGCATGAAGAGAGCTAAATTACAGGGAACTGTTTTGTACAGTCTGGCCTAGTAAATGACTCCTGTCACATTAGCTGGAGATACCTTTTGAGAAAGCACATTCATGCAGTTTCTCTAATGATGCTTTCTGTCTCTTACACAAAAGAGCGATAAATAAGGGGACGGATGCATGAGGCAGACGGTCCCTCCCGCCTGCCTGCCTCCAGAGCAGGGAGGTGGCAGTGAGGAAAGGGGCCAGGACTGGCAGCCCGGGAGTCCAAATGTGTATGCTGGCTCCTGAGTCATTGCCGTTCCCTGGCCGTTACAGCCTCCTGTGGCCTGCCTTAGGATGTCAACTGGAAGCTCTGACTCTGCATCCTCACCAAATGCGTATGAGGTTGCCTGGAAATCGGCCACCCTCCACAGACAAGATTAAATATATGGGAAAAGCAGTGCAAAACCAAAAGGAGCATAGTGCTGCTGATGCTCATAGTCGTATCCACTGTATGAGCTAGAAAAAGGGTTATATTCAGAACTTGCTATTTTAGGTAAAGTTGTTTGGTTTTTGTTTTTGGGGTTTTTTTTTTGGTGGTACCCTAAAAGCTAGGCAATTACCTGCTGAATCACCTGTGGCTTTTTCCTTATGGGATGGAATAACTGTATTATGGTTCTGAAGGGTTTTTTGATTGTTTGTTTTTATAAAGAAAACATTAACTGTAGATACAGTTTCTGACCTGGCAGCTTTCTGTCTTGCTATATCTGAGGGTGCTACAAAGCTGGGAACATACACTTGAAGATTACCACTATAAGCTTATTCCGTTTCTAAGGCATCCCCCCCAAGACAGATGTGCGTTTACTCCAGCTTTGTCAGCTGGATATTCCAAGTTGGTTGCAGTGATTTAGATTGGTGCCGAGTAGCTTTTACTAGGACTGGAGAGGACAGCAGACTTCAAGCAGTTCCGTTAGGATTCTAGGTTCACTTGCTTCCATAAAACTAAACGATGCAAAATAAAAGCCAGCAATTATGCAGATACCAAAGTGCCAGCTTGTTTTCTGAGAGTCATTGTGGCAAGCCTGGGAATTTTATTATAGTATTTTAATTTAATGAGAAGGTTTGTCTCAATACCAGCATACCTAAAATACAGGCTTTTTTACTTCTTTTGTAGGAGTGGTCAGAAGCAATCAATGTTTTTTAAATCAGAAAATGTTTACTAAGTAAGAGATGTAAACTTACACGTTTTACAGAGGCGCTGAAAGCCCATGGCATTTCCAGGTGTTTTTGAATGTGGACTTGTGCTTTTCTGACAGATTATGCTGGATCATTATAATACCTAACAGGTGTTTTCAAAGAACATTATTAAGAAAAGGCTATATCTGTGGTAAACACCTAGCAATATGTGAACTTTTCTTAATCAAAGGATAGGCATAGGTGATGGCATGGAAAAAGCAACGCTGAAAGAGAAGTTCTGAGGTGTTCTGATGAGGTTCTTGGTAAGGCTGTGATGGTACTAGCGTTTTCAGAGCAACGTTAGAAATGCTAGCAAACAGAACTGTCTGGAGTAAAGAAAAAAAACCAAATTTTTTTAAAGACAGTGTGAAAATACAAGTATTTTGAGTAAACGTATAAGATCTGCTACTGTTACTGAAAATAGAAATCCCACTATATACATAAGGCTTTGTTTCTGGTGTTCTCCACTTTTGACTTGATTTTCTCTGGCGTCTTTTGATTCTGCAGATCTAGTTTTGAGTGCACCTCATTCTCATGTGACTGGTAGAAAACACCTATGATCTACTTCAGAACTTGAAGACTTTAGCCTGCTTATTTCTGTGAAATAAATGACATTGTGTAAAACATGATCACAGATCTTATAGAATTAGATGACAGGATGACAGTACGTTACTCACAGTTCAGATGACTGCAATAGAGAATGTAATGAGCCATAATGCTATTATTTTTCATGTTAGAATTTTAATATTGTGTTTTCTACGGCTCTTAAAATATCATACATTAAATATGTTTCTGAAACTGCAGTGAGTTATGTGTTCATAGTGTCATTAGAGGAAAACAGTCTGACAACTGCATGGAATGATGAAAATCCATCCTACGGCGCCTCTCTATTCTCTTTCACTGAAGTTGTTAAAAGGAAACATAGCAGCCTGGAAGGACCTCACATTTAAAAGATATTGTGGTCACACCTCAGAGGTAATAGCTTGATGCCTTTTGCTGCTAGCTGGGTTACAGACGTAGCCCATAGTGTCTGGACTTCAGTGTATGAGAAGATAGGTGGCTCTATCCAACCACTGCCCCTGCCTTAAGGGACAATGACAGCAGGGAGATGCTTTTGTGTGTGTGTGACTTTGAGTACTTTGTGGGAGCCCAGTTAGAAAAGGGAAATAATGTTTGCCTTCTGGGAGAAGATTAAAAATAGGATTTTTGGAATCCTGGAACCAATTTTTTTGGGGGAAGGGAGAGTATTTTTGAGCCAGTAATGCTCTTGACTGCATATCTTTATCACAGATACCTTGAAGCTGTCATGCTAGAGAGCAGAGTGAAAATAGTGTCAACAAAAAAATAAGATGAGAAATTACTCTTCCATCAACCCATCCCCTGAACTCATAGATGGTGTTGATTGTGTCTTATCTTAGCAGCATATACTTGGGAGGTAAATTGCAGTAACAATAGGAGACAGCATATCTGATTCGATTGAGAAACACAGGTTAAAAAAACTACCGTATCACCTTTATTTGGATTAAGTTTTTGAAAACTCTGAGCGGCGAGGTGACCTTTTAGTTGATCAATCCCAAACTGGAGATTATTTTGTGTGAAAGAGAAGCAGCAGACTCAAAAAGATGAAAAATTTGCCAGTCAGTCAGAATGCAGTGGCTTTCTAGGAGCTGGTCTTACTGGCACCAGAAGAAGGAAAAATAAAACAAAAGAAATTGCTGAGAGGCCCCACTTTACTGCTCTTTAGAGAGTCAGGTGCAGCCCAGATGGCAAAAGAAGATGACCAGTCTGCGTGGTGGGGCTTCACCTGCCATGGTACCCAGCTGTAGCGAGGGAGAAGCTCCTGCTTCCCAGCTGCTGCCCATCAGCACAGCTTCTCCTTGGGGTCCCCCCTCCGGGGGCTGAGGCTGGGGCACTGCCTGCCCCAGGGATGGAGCGGGAGGCCACCACTAACCGGGGCCAAACTTGTCACCTCGTGGCGACTTGACAGGGCTGCACCTGCTTATTAATGCAGCGCCACGGTAGAACAGTTTGTTCCCTGTGTCTGTTGAGAGGATTTTCCTGTTTTACAGCGTCAAAATCCTGCATAATTTCTGCCTGATTTTCATGGAGGCATAATCAGACTTTTTACTCGACTCCATCCCTGAAGACAGTTCTCTGCTGGTGTTCTCTTAAAATAAACCAGTTCTTTAATGAAACCTCCTGTAATGAACTGCACTGTCACTGTAATTTTGTTTATGAAAAAATATGAAAGACATCAAGGGAACTACAGTGTACATGTAATGTTATTATCAGAGGGCCTTCTGCCAACACTGGAAACCACAGTTCAGCTCTTTGAGAAGATGGAGTATGTTTGGGTGCAATGGAATTACAGTTCAGTTTATGTTTCTTGGAGACTTAGTACTTACATTTATTTTATGACATCTCAGATCTCCTTAAATGTAAATTGAAATAGATCTGCGAGGTTGAGATAATGAAAGATGCTTTCTCTACAGCGTGTTATTTTGCTTTGGGTTTCTTTATTGTCTTTTGGTTATTAGGATTGTTTTAACAGTTAGTGCTTGTCTTAGTTTACAGGCTGAGCGTTAACTTGGTTCTAAATAAGGGGATCTAAATAAGAAATATTTAAATTAGCGGAATTATATTGTGATCTTACAAAGTTCATAAGAGCGTTCTGGTGTGTATCGATGATAATAAAGCTGAGTAGTGCTTACACTGATATACCATGGAACTCAGAATAAAGCAAAACAAAAATGAGGGTTAAAAATTAAAAGAATGGTTTGACTGAGGAAAAGCCATATATAGTTTATAGCCTTGTTCTGCTGCCTTCTCTGGGGTAAAACTTGTGTTCAATTTCCATACGCTTTCCTGAGTAATGGTTAGGGGATTAGGCTCTGATTTTAGTTGTATCTCAAAAAGTTTTCAGTGGGTCATAGGTGAAAAGATGTCTTGCTATCATTTTGACCAAATGTCTGGGATGAGATCTGTATAAGTAATTTACTCAAATTTATATACTGGCTGTTTCATCAATTAAAAAAAAAAAAATCCAAAAAAGGTCAGTTTTTTAGATCTGACTTCTTTTCCTGCAAAAATCAGGAATTGGCATCCTTTGAAAAGCGCCTTATGGAAAAGCTTTCCAATGATATAATTCATCTAGCTTTGAAGTGTCATTTGGAAATTAAACATGAAGATGCTTTATTTAGAAAACATCAAAACAATCTCTTTAGGGGGGAAAAAAAAAAAAGCAGCTCCTGTGTTTGGGGGCATGAATCACAAAATTCAATGCAGTCCATCCATATTGACAAACTAGATTAGTACGTGGACTTTTTTGCTTTGTTTTCTGTTGTGTCTTTGAAGTTGCCAGCGTGTCCCGGGGTCCCCGTCACTGAGTGGTTTTGATTTAGCTGCCACTAATCGTACCTGAGCAGGAAGCAGAAGGCACTCCTGCCTGTCTGCCTTTTTTTTTCTCCAGGATGGTATATGCTGGAGACAGATCATGTCTGCTGAGGATTGTGATCCGAGTCTACTAAAATCACTGGAAGTCTTTCTATCAGAAGTAGGCTTTCAGTGGGTTTGAGCTAGTACTTTAAGGGACGATTAATAATGCTGCCTCCGGTCCTCCTCTCCTAGCCTTTGAGAACAGGGAGAAAAACTGAGATAGGTTTTGGGGAAGGAGCTGGGTGAAAAGGGCTCTTTGTTTTTCTCAGTGGTTGGGAGGTTGTAGGAATAAGGTAGAAAAAACCCCAGTGAATTCTGCTATTTTCTTCCATAGTTTCAGTGCCATAAATGGTAGGAATGGCTCTGGACCCAGATGGTAACCTTAGCTCTCCCTGCCACTGCCGTGCAGTCGTGTGTAACCTGTCTGTAACCCAGAATGGACCGCTCTTCCCAGCATCAAGGTTCACCAGCCCTGAGGGCGAGACAGTAAAATTGTAAAATGAAGGGCAAAAGGACGTATACAGTGTTTTCAGAACTTCTTGCTGAAAGCAGCATAGCAATGAGCAGCTGAAAGGAAGGAAGACTACAAGGCTCAGGTCCTTCCAAAAATGTCTTGGGGAGGACAGCTGGGGCTGGTGCTCTAAACAGGGGAGCCGAGACCTTAATTTGGCACAGTGTCAGAGCTGGTGTAACCTCAATGTAAAGCTTGTGCTGGACCCTGTAAATCTTGGCAGTCACCCCACTGATGCCTCTAAAGAACGGTAGGACAAAACCCTACTACAGTGCGTCTTTATACAAGTGGTGGCTGAGAAGTCAGTGAAACTACTCACTGGGGTGCTGATTACTCATATGAATAAAAGGTTACTAAATCAAGGCCATAATTGTCATGCAAGTGGTTTACAATATGGAGAATGTTTTCCTCCTGGTTTTGGACATGGTATTTTTAGTAGTTTTTGGCAGAAACTTCGGTTTAGGAGCCAACACTGAGGCTCACTGAAGAGTTGGATAAGCATCGCCTGTTTGTATTTGAAGGCACCTCTGCTCATTTCCTCCACGTGCAGACATGTTTTGTGGTTTCCATATGCATCTAGTATTTGCATCAGTGTGTTTCTTTTTCATTGTCAACTATTAACACTTTTTATGGAGGAAAACAAACAGAATTTTTTTAAAGAACCGTTAAAGGTCCTAAGTGGAGAAGGGACCAGAAGGTTGTATGTGATCCTTTGTTCTGGCTGATTAGTATTTAACAAGAACTGAATTTGTACAGTTAAATGAGATTCAGAACATGTTTTATTGTGCACATAATCATATGTCAGAGGAAATTTGTTAACTTTTCCACTATTAAAACATGTGAAGTGTATGGAACTGCTAACTTTTTAGCATAGAGGAGTACAAATGAAGTGGTATTTTGCAGCGTGGTGTCAGAAATATATTTCTGTACATATTACCTGGTACAATACTAAAACAAGCAATTCAAAATTGTTAATAAGGAAGCTACTGATATTAAAGCTAAAAATCACCAAACATTACTTTTTAGTAATAAAAACACCAAGGAGAAAATTAAAATGAAATACAAGCACAATAAACTGGCACGTTGTACTGTTAGTTTATTAATTTTGATCTCTGTAGCATATGGTAGTTTCATGGAGCTAAGGGCTATGACCACCTGTTAATACTCCAGAGTACAAAAGAAGAAAGGATTTGGTTGTTCACTGATGAAAAACACAGTGACTTCCATATTCTGATTAAAAGCAGTTTTCTTTTTTTTATACCTAGTGTGTATTTTTTTCCAGTATAAGTGACTTTCTAAAATGGAAACAATGCTGCAGATTTTATGGTGGTTTATTTAGAGGAAATTCGAGTTGTTTTTCCCAAAACCCCCATCAAGGCTTTAGAGAATTTACATTGAAAAACTAGCTAGCAGCAACACTTTCCTATCGAAGGAAAATGTACCAGAATTTTTTTGCTGTATTTTAATATAAAATAATTTAATAAAAAAAATATTGCTTGCAATAGGTCTCCTAATATATAATACCAAGGTAGCGGCAAGTGTAACCGTACTGTTACTTTATGAGAAACGGTTCAGATGCTCCAGGAACCACTTCTGGTGTTCGTCCAGAGAAGGGCGCCGAGCCGTTTCTCCCCAGCTGGCTCGTGGGTGGCTGGCGGGGAGGCAGCGCCTGGCCCACGGCAGGTGGGTCCCCGCCAGTGGCACAGGCTGGCTGGCACCGCTCAGTGATGGAAACGATCGGCTGCTTCTCTGCAGCTGGGAGCAAAGCTCCACCTTGCAGCGGCAACTGCACCTCCCTATGTGCCTTCCTTGGCTTCCCCGAAGGAGACGGACCCGGTTTACATCAGGTGGAGTACGTAAGGTGTAATGGTATAGTAAAGCTGTGGCTGTCATGTATCATCCAAGGGATAGGAAGGAATTTCCCACTTACTGTATTTCCTCTCTCGTCGTGTCTTGGTGAAAATTTGAAAGATATATGGACCCACCGGAGCCAGTTGGTGTTTATCCACTGGTCATTCTTCCCTTTGAAAAGAAGCGCTTGTTGGAAAATACACTTGGAACCAGCTGCAGTCTCAGATAGCGTGTTGTTGCAACTTTGCACATAGAAAGCCTAGGAGTCTGGAAGGGTTGTGTTTTAGACCGGTATCTCAAACTCGGGTGCAGAAGGACACTCGGCAGTGCTGTAGGACGGGGTGCAGGGAGGGTGGGTGAGAGCGGGGCTGTTCTCGCTGGCAAGCAGTCGGAGAGGCAACCGAAGTGGGCAGCTTTGCATGTCTCGCTTGGAGAAGGTGGCCCAGGGGCGCAGGAGCCTTGGCCGATAGCTCGGCACCGCCAGGGTTTACTGGTAACAGGTGGCACTTTAAAAGTTTGCTGCCTGTTTTGAGTTAATTAAAACTTTGCAGCTGGAGCCCTTTCAGCCCAGAGCTTTGAGATATTTATTTGTGGGGACCACAGGACTGGCACTCAAACTAGGCCTGAGTGTGAATCAAAAGTGTTCTCCTGTAATCATTATACTTTTAAAACAGACTAGATAACTTTATCTTTTATGGTGGCAGATGTGAAACATACTTTAATTTTGTGTGCTGAATTATTCAGATCACTGTGGACATGTCTGTGTATTATTCATCTACAGTTGACACCCTCCTTTCTCTTCCCTCTCCCTTTTTTGATTTTTTTTTTTTTTTTAAAGTAGGCTTTCGTGTGGATTATTTCCTGAACCAGGGAGGTTTAGGGCACATTACTTTTCATTTCTATTCAGCTTCCACCAATAAAAGGGAACAATTAATATTCCTTACAGTATGGTCTCTTGTCCACTGTAAATTAAATGACAACCATCAGCTCATTTTGCACAGGCAACTGAACAGCCGTCCTGCATTATTATATTAGCAGAAACAGTATTTTCGTGATACATTTGAGCATAAATAGTTGGGTATTGCTCAATATGCACAGCTGGTTGATTGGAAGAGAGTTTGACTTGTGCTTACAGAAATCTGAACTTTGACCAGTGCTAACTGTGATAACTGAAATCTTACTGAAATTATGGGGCATCTTCATAGGGTGCTGGTGTTAAAGCTTCAGCTGAGTGTTGAATTTTGGGGTGGACTGATCATAACAGATAATTAAAGTGATGGTAACGTATTGATGGCAAGAGGTGCAGCAGAGGTTTTGGAGACAGATGCCCCCAAGACCACAGCAGGAGAGCCAGGATGGGCTACCTGTCCGTGTGCCTGTCCCCTCAAACAAAGGGCTTGTCCCCTAACTTGAGCCCATCAGAACAGAAGCGGTTTTTCTTTCCTCTGACCTGTTCTATGCTTGGTGGAGGGAAAGGTGTGGTTTCCATCTAAAAACAGGAAGGCATTTATACCTCTCACTTCTTGTTATATAATCTCATACGTGCTCTGCCTACAGTCTCGATTTTTAAGAGTGTATGCCTGAGTGTGTTCATGCTTTTGTAAAAGATGCTTCAATTTGCAGGTAGGGGAAATCTATTCTAAGACGTCTTACGGCGTTTCCATTAGTGAGTTCGGAGCTAGAAAAATGCTGCAAATGTTATATACAATGTGTAAATATATAGCATAATTACTAAAGACTGCAGCCAACACTTCCCAAGCTAGACCAGAAGTTTTTTGTAGCGCAGCGCTAGCTGTTTGACAATTATCAGTGGAAAATCTTTCACAAAAGCAACCTCTGTGGGTAGTAGGCACCATCGTGACATGGGGAAGTCCTCGATGTGTGCCCTACATGCGCTCAAAGGGGGGTGTCCCAGAGTTCGCCAGGCTTGGGGCTGCACCGAGGCTGGGCTGGAGCGCTCTCCAGCCGCCTGGTTATCAAGGACCCTCTAAGCTAGAGGTACTGTCTTGTGCCTTAAATGACATCTTTGCTTTGCTTTCTCAGGTAAAACGATCACAAAGAAAACGAGCAAAAAATTCCTTTTGTTATAGATCTGCTGGTCAATAATTCCCCGTTTCCACTGTTTCAGCTGATAAACCCTGTTCACTTCCCTGTGCTTTTCATTGATTTTTCTCGACATCCGTGGCTGAGCTTAAAGCACTCTTGCCATGTAGTGGGGTGTTTGTCAGGCCCCACAGTCCTGGTGGCCAAGCGCAGGTTGTGCGAGAGCCCTGTGCATGCAGCTTTTTCTGAGGATGGCTGCCGCAGAAGAGCAGTGCAGGCCACTGGCTTCCCCGGGATTGGGGGGGCCAGGGCTGCCGCCTGGCGGGCAGGACATGCCTCCCTCCCCTCTGCTGCGAGAGTCCTGCTTAGTTGGTTTCAAACATCTTTTCTTTTTTTTCCCCCCAACATAAAGACTCCCAGTCTACTTCCCCCGCGCCCCCCCCCCCGCCCCCCAGTATGCAAATTGTTTCATACCTCTACTCATTGTTTCCTCTCATCTCTCTGCTTTTTTTACAGGGAGTCACAGAATCACAGAATGGTTTTGGTTAGAAGGGGCCTTTAAAGATCATTTGATCCAACCCCCCTGCCATGGGCAGGGACATCTTTCACTAGATCAGATTGCTCAAAGCTCCATCCAACCTGACCTTGAACACTTCCAGGGATGGGGCATCCGCAAGTTCTCTACTGCTTCAGTGTGTCACCACTCTCATCGTAAAAAATGTCTTCCTCTTGTCCAATCCAAACCTACGCTCTTTCAGTTTAAAACAGTTGCCCCTTGTCCTGTCACTACAGGCCTTGGTAAAAAGTGTCTCTCCATCTTTGAGTGAAAGGTTTATTCCGTAATCCAAAATGTCCTTTTCATAAGCACTCAGATTTCTTCCCCCACCCACTGCTGGAGCTGAGGAGGGGCAGCAGTCATGGGGGGAGGACCGCAACTGCAGTCGGTCTTTTCCTGAAACAGATCCTTCAGAGAAAACCGCTTTCTTTATCTTTGTTGTTAGCCCCCAGGTAACTGGCAAGTTGCTGTGGGAAGAGAGAAATACGGGAGGAAAAGGAGAAATTTTTAAGAAGAGAGGTGTTGGAAGGGTTTAAGGGCAGCACGAAAAGCAAGGCAGCAAGCTCTTGTTTTAGGTACTTTAGGTACTGTGGGTGTGCCCGTGCAGGAGTTGCACTGAACGGGCTGGGTTGTTAAATGCTGACTCAGCTTTATCAGCATCTTTACAAGTATGCTTTCGAGGCGAAGCATCCCCTTGTGAGTTCTGTTCCTAATGGCAGGTATGTTACTAAATGGGAGCTTGCTAACTTTCCAAAGCACAGCTTAGTCCAAAGTCTCAGTATTTGGACTTGCAAAAAATCCTATTTCTATTCATAATTTTTTGCCTGTGTTTCCCTTCCCCTTACAAACTCTTGCATGTGTTACTTTTGCCTCAGTTATGTTTTCAAAAAGTGCCTAGCGAATAAGCGGACCAATGGCAATCGATTTATCCAACATTTATTCAGTGCTCAGAGTATAAAGTAGGGAAGTTAATGTAAAACTCAGCGCTGCAGATAATTGCCTGGACACTGTGATTCTGAACCTTACACCTTGAACCATGTGATCTACTCATATATTCAAAATTAATAAACCCATTTATAACACTCATGCTCCTGGTGAATGAGCTGTAGACTAAATATTATTTTAATAATACGGTGAATTAAATGTGAATAATTATAAGAATAATTTGTGCTAATTATGTAAGGTTCATGAATAGAAAGAAGCAAAGTTGTCAACTTACTGACTGCAAGTTAGTTGCCTCGCTCTCCCACTAATTAAGTTCAAGGCTTTGAATAAGTAGTTCTAAGTTGCTTCATTACATGGCGAAGTGTAGCTCTGACCAGACTGGGACGCCTGAGCCACAGCACGTGACGGAGGTTCATCATCTGATAGTGCAGGCTCCAGCGTGCTTCCTCCTCTCCAAATAAATCTCTGCCTGATTACTGTAATTCACAGCAAGGACTTTATAACAAACTCAAATAACCTTCCAGTTATGTGACTGGAAGAAGAGAGAGGACTTTTACAATGCATGGCTCCTGGTGGTTTGGAAAAAATCTCACTTTTTAATTTCCCAGTTTACATTTGATTAGGTAACAAAAATGAGATCTATTTTCATTTTTGCATAATTGCATTATTTTTTCAGAGAGTCTTATTTCTTGTTTCTTTTACTGTTGCTTTGTATTTGCTTACTTTTGTTTTAAGGATGATCTTGCATATTCTTGACCAGAAGTTACTGGTTTAAGTTTTGGTGTGTTCTGATAAGCCTCTCCCATTCACGGGCAGGGAGCCCAGTAGGTATTAATGCCCTATTGTCTCTTCCTCCAGTTTAAATCCCTGGCCCCTGCAGCTTGCCCTTACTGTTTTTTAACTTCTTTTTTTTAACTTATTTTGCCCATCTGCCATTTTTTTCAGAATGCCAGCAAATTTGTTGGAGCTCTTTTCTAGACACTGCGGAAGTCACTGGTTTTCTGTGACACTGGTCCTGCCAGCATTACTAGTGATAACGTAGATTAGTTAGCACAATGTCATCTGTGTGCCTAGGCACACAATAAAATTCAAGTTCCCATTCCTAAGATGAGCCAACCCAGTCTTTGTGACAAAATATCGCCTCAAATTGGTTTGACTTTTGGAGTCCAGTTTTTTGTGGGGTTTTGATTTGGTTTGTTGGGGTTTTTTTTAATGATGCACTATTTTTAAATGACCTTGTTTCAGGTTTATCTGTAGAGCTTCTGACCATTTTAGGCCGTCGTAAGTCTGTTACAACTTTGTTGCACCCAAGTCGTAGATTGAATGCTCACCAGTTTGACATGCTCAAAATCTTTCTGTGGGTGGAAGGAACAAAGCTGCTGTGCAAACCTAGGATGTTTTGTTAGTCTAATTAAAACCTTGGCAGTCTAATCAAAGCATTGTTAGTCCACTTACAATACCACTGACAGTCATCATATTATATACAGTTGATATGTATACAGCACCTTTCCAGTATCCACCCCTTTCTCTGGTGTTAGCTCACCTTTCCACTCCCCCTCTGGGTCTCAAGGTGGAAGGTTTCAGCCTGGGGAGGGGGCATTCAGGGAGTCACCCCCACCCCAACTCCTTTGCTGCGAGGAGTGTGATGTTGATGTTAATGGTTTCTTCTTCCTCACCCTGGGATGAGCATCAGGTCAGTTTGGCATGTGTGCTGTCACGCTCTACACCTTGCTCTGTAATCCCATGTCACACCTGAATTTGCTCTGTGTGGCATGATCTTGAATCTCTTGTCCTGTTTGTCTCAAGGATGTGTCTCTTCCATGGAAGTTTTTATACTGCATTTGAATGAACTCACTGCTATTTGTACGTAAGAAGATATATTTTTGGCAATGCTCTACTTTTTGAGGGAATTATTTTTAAAAGATGCCTTTAAGACACCGAAGATTTACAGCTGTTTTCCAAGAAGTTTGTTTTGAAAAGAAATTGTTAGGATACACTTTCTGCAGAATGGATCAGGCAAGCGAAACCAGGCTTAATGCACGACAACCTCGTCCTCTCTTGAACTTGAAACTTAGGATATTTTTGGTGGAGCCTATAAATCTTTACCTTACAATGGCAGGCTATTTATTTTTAAATAGTGGAGGTGAGGCTGAAGGAGAAAGCAGTTTAAGGACATAGAAAGAGAGATAATCTATAAAGGCATATCCACAAGTGGAGAAAGGCACACAAAACACTAATGTGGTTTTTACAGTGCACTAATAGCTTAACTGTCATCTGACACTTTTTATTGAGCCCCAAAAGCGCCCCTGTGTAAGATAACACCATTTTCTGGGTTAAGGCAGAAGAGCTTCCTTCACACTAGGGTGTCCATGTGAGGAGTATGTTTAAAGTAATTACTGAGCAGTAAATTTAAATGCAGCCTTACTTTGCACAAAGTCCCCCATGTAGACAACCACCAAGATAACTGGAACGGACCATGGGATTCGCTTGGAAGATGAGTACACAGCTATCGTCTCAGCCTGCCACGAGAATATTCTAATGATATCCATGTATATGAAAACAGCATTGAAGGGGTTTAATTTTGAGATAGTTGCCGGCAAGAGCTTAGTACAAGAGCATACATTGCAATTAATATCTTTCAAGCAATTGTGTATGTTTATAACATATCCTGTCATCAAATTATGGGTAGTAACCTGGTAGTAGTGCCCTGGGGGGGGTCCATTGGTGAAATTTTCTGAACTATATTGAGCTCTGGGGCCTAATAGTCTAGAAATGATGTTGGGGACAGGTAAAGTATTCTGGTAGTAATTCCATCACGCCTTCTCAATGTTTTCTTCTGCAGCAAGAGATTAACTATTGTGCAATAATTGATAAAGTTGATTATGTCAAGAGATATTTCCTGAGCAAGGATTAGACACAGACAATTCAAAGATTGATAGATTAGCAGTTTCCCTAGAAAAGAAATTAAGAACTGTCACCACAAGGAGCACATACAATGGTTCATGACTTGCATTTTCCATCACGGAATTGTGACTGGGCTAATGGCTGTGCATTAAGAAGCTCTAAACTGATTTATGCAGTTTGTCAACAGGGAAGGAGACATGCTTATCCCTTAGTGGAATAACCGCTGGAGTATTTTTATGAACTGTAGCTATGTAGAAGACTTCAGTGGACTTAAGCTTTCCCTTATTTCTAGATACATTTAAACTAAGGTACCTAGAAGCCCGTTCCAGCACCAGGTATAGCAATTACCCTATTTCTGTCAAACTCCATATTGCAATGAGTCCCGAACACTTACCATTTCCTCCCACATTCCATGTCTATACATCTACTCTAAAATGATACTATAGTTGTGTATGTTTGCACGTGTGTATATATTTGTGTATGTGTCTATACACCCACATACTTATATCGGTTTTACTGTTCAGTTTGGGTTTTTTAACCAGTCTGTAGGGACGGTTATTTCTTAATGGGTGGTTATTTCCTTCTACTTTCTCCCATTCTCTCTGCTTCTAATGAAGCTCTTGAGAGAAGGGAAAGGCACACAGTTTTACATAAAATAAAAGATGTTATTATTTCTCTTTCTCTGGTGATGGACGTTGGGAATGCAATTAACCTCTTATTCTCCCACGCCATGAATCAAATTCCACAGAGATGTGTATGTATGTGATGCATGTTTGGGGACTTCAGACAACTCCATTTCTCTGTATGCTTCTAGGTAGAAAGAAAGGAGAAGAAATTAAAGTGTTATGTTAATAAACAAGATATTTTGATATAATGACTACATAATTAGTAAATATTTCTGAAGTAATATCAGTGGGAACAACCAATGCAACTTGAGAACTGGGAAGGAAAGGCTGGTATCCTCTTTTAATCCATGAATTCTCTGAAGTGAAGAACAGTTTTTTGATTCTTTGCAAGATTTTGGAAATGATAAATTAAGGACTCCTCTGCCTTACATATCTCCCTAGTGTTAGTATCTATCTTTTCTCCTGAATGTAAAGGTATAAACCAAATATTTAAAATCAATTACAGTTTTGTCAACACTGCATCATGTAGTGATGACTGTTTTGTTATGCTTTATGGAATTGTATCTTTGTGTTTCTTGTAAAACTGCAGAAAAGGTAAACTAATTTTGTAACATCTTTTTTTTTAATAGACAGTTATCTTTCCTTGCTCATGCTGTCATCAGTGGTTGTCTCTTACTAATACATCCAGTGCTTAACTTGAAACAGGAAAATCTCTCATACCAGGAAAAAAATCCAGAAAGTAAAAACCCCACAGAAGCCTTCTATTGATAGTTATAAAAATGACATACTGTTTTCCCTCTCACGACCAAAATGAAATGCTGCCTCCACACTGAGACTTTGAATGCTGATCTTCAGCTGCGAGCATTTTCCCAGCTAAATTATAAGCCCTTGAAAGCAGGATATATGGTAAAAAGGTGGAAAGCTCTAATTTTTTGTCCTGCAAACATTGCTGTACTAAACCACACAGCCCTATTAAATTCAGAAGTGGCTGTAACTACAAAAGATGAGAATAATACCAGAGATTTAACCTGTGTTGCACTGTTCCCATCAAAGCTTAGCAGCAGCATTTTGCCTGAGAGGCGCTGGGGCAGAGCAAATAAAGAAATGACTGCGTCCGTGGGGGTGAAAAGAGCTGGTATGAAATCTGCAGAGTGTTGCTCGGTGCCTGAAGTGGGGCACAGGTAGGTGATGTGTCCAATCCCTTTTTCCTTTAAGAAACGATCGAGTGTCTGAGAGAAGTGTCCAAGGAGACCTGCTGCCCGCGCCGAGTTTCTCCTGGTGCCAGGGAGCAGGCTGGGGTGAAGGCTGAGCTCCCAGAGTAGCTTGTCAGCAGCCGGGTGACACGAACTTTTGGCATCTGCAACATCCAGTAGCAGAATCCCATAATTTAGCTACGTGTAGCGTGAAGAAGTACTTTTTTGTTTGTTTTGAAACAGCCACCTGCTGATTTTCTTTCATTTTTCGTCTGTCTTGTATCCAGCTCTTGTGCTAAGAGAGGCACTGAAAAATTGTTCTCTGTCCATCTTCTCTAAAGACTCATGGTTTAGAACACCTCAGTTATGTTCAGCTGCAGTCGTTCCTTTTCCAGGTAACTTAAGTTCATACAAAATGTCCTGCTGGGTCAGACCAACCATGCATACGACCCAGGATTATTTCTCCAGCAAATGGCAACATAACAATGGAGATGTTAGGCAGGGAAAACGCATGAGCCTGGCCACTTTCTGAGGTCCATTTTCTCATCTTCCCCCAGCATCTGCAATTACTGTATTACAAATGCTAGAGGTTACATTCTGGCCCTATTCCTTTTGGTATCTGTTTATAGACACGTTGTCCATGAATTTATCTAACCCTATTTTAAACCAGCTGATAAACATCTGCCTCCATAACCTCCTTGGGCAGCCAGGATCCAGAAGCTGGCAGCCCACTGGCTGAAGAAATACTTTCTTATTATCTTTAAACCAATTGGGCATTATATACCCCTATGTTGTGTTGCAAGATGTAGTAAATAACTTCCTTATGCAGCTTGTTCACCCCCTTCATGCTTTTCAAGCCTCAGTCCTATATCCCCTGAGCCTTCTCCTCTACAAACTGAAGCGTCTCAGCTCTTTGAGTCTCTGCTTGTAAGGCAGCAGCTCCAGCCCCTTGATTGTTTCCAGTTGCTCTTCTCTAACTCCGCTGCATCCTCCTGGAGACCAGAACTGCACACAGCCCTTCAGGCATGGACGCACCACAGGCTTCTGTAGCAGCAAAGCGAACGCCTCTGATTTGCTCCCAGCACACGTGGGGATGCCCAACACTGGGTCAGCTCTTTTTGTCCACTCTGCACATTGAGCCAATGATTTTGAAGCAATGCCAGTGATGATGCCAGGACCCTACAATTCCAGGAATTGTACCTGCCTATTTGGGCCTCAGCCGCTCTCTGGCATGGTTTAGATGATTAGTCCCCCAATACGTAATGCTGTGCTCCTTGCTTGGTTGTGTGCATCCCCTGGGCAATCTCTTCCTCCTTGTCAGGTTCAGAGGACCTAACTTGCATGCTCATTTACACTCCCCTCACCTTACCTTGAAGACTCTTCTTGAGTCATTCTTTATATGGAAGCCATTTCTCCCTAGCTTTCAATCATTTCTGTTGTCCTTACTTTTCCTGCCATATCTTTTTAATGATAGGGGAAGTAGAACAGCCCACAGTATTCAAAGTATGAACATCTGTAGACTTTAAATAATACCATAATGATATTTTGTATGGTGCTCTCTATTTCTGTCATAGTAATGGCCAGCATTTGCTTTGCTTTTTGACAGCTTCTAAGATGGAGTTGGTATTTTCATAGACCTTTTATAACTCCAAGATCTCTTTCCTGAGTCAGAGCCCATGCTGAGTACATAAAGTTGAGATTCTTTTTCTCCACATATTCTCAGTATTGAATTTCATCTGTCTTTTTTATCACCTAGTTGACACTCTGAGACCCTTTTGTATCTCTCTGCAGCCAACTTTCATTTTTATTTCCCTGAATACCATAAGACTATTAGGAAACTTGAAAGTTGCCTCCTTTTTTTAGATCCATGTGATGATACAAATGTACTTTATATGTTGACCAGACCTGGTACTGATCTCTGAGAAACTTGGCTGGTGACATACACATTTGAGAAAGCTGAATGCTTTTGTCATTTTTTTCCCCTTTTGTCTTTTAATAATTTGTTTGTGAGAGAAAGTAGATCTCTTATCCCATGACATCTTTGTTTCTTTAAAGAGGAACAGTATTGAAAATATTTTAAATTGTATAAATTAGGTTTCTCTTGACTTTGTGCTCACTGACTCCTTCAAAGAACCCTACCAGATACATGAAGTGTGGTTTCCCTCTGTAAAATCCATTTCCCCACTACTTCATATCTGTGTCTCTTAATTCTATTCTTATTATAATTTCTGAAAATTAAACTGGTAACATGATTAGACATACTGGGTTTTAGTTCCAGAAGAGTTTTTTAAAAAATGGGCATTGCATTTGGCACCTTTCATCCAGCTGATGTTGAACCAGTTTTACATAGTAGCTGAAGTACTTATTGTGGGTTTTGATGTATTTTGTACTTGAAATATGTATCATCATAAAACCACTTCAAGTCTGCTTGTATGTTTTGGATTAAAAAATATTTCTTTCAGTTGTATTGGTAGCCTTGGTGGATTTTGATACATCTACATTCCGGTCAAGGATATCCTTATGAGAAGATCTATATGGGTATATTTCTCAAACTGGGAAAAAAAGTCAGTGGAATGATTGCAGAGTGACAGAGTACTTTAATGTGAACTATTTTTCCTGTTTTTTAAAAAGAAAAAAAAAGTCATTACTTGTGCTGCACTGGTAGGGAATATATCAGGTGTTTAAACACAGGCCATTTTAAATGCCTTTCAGGAGAAGCAAGTATAGGCCAGGCAAATTACCATGAAGCACCTAAAATAGTATTAGATAAATTAAGTTCAGGCATCTGCAGCTCTCGTAAAAATTCTACAGAGGTTGTAACCAATACTTTGCTCTCCAAATGCCTGTGCTGCTGTTGTCCTCCATATGGGACATGGTGCCCTATCTTCCACGGATTGATTAATTTTAGAGAATTTTAAATTTAGCCTACTTTCTCCAATGTTAATATACCAACTAGTTTTACTTATGTAACATGCATAATCCGTTATTTACTGCATAAAAATAGTTTGAGGTGCATTTTGCTCATATGAAAGTAGGCACTCGGGCTCTATGTAAGAGGATCTATAACAGAAAAGACTGCCAAAAATTACTGTTTTCCATATTAATAATAAAGCTGCCCCAGTTCTGATCTAAATTACATTTTTAAACTTACATGAAATGTTTTTAGAGGAAGCAGTTGTTTACACACAGCACACAATCCCTTTGGACTTTTGTCAACCCTCAGGTCTAATCACATAAGCATTTGTTATACATATTGCGTAAGCAACTAACATGCTCAAAAAACCTCCCAACCAACCTGTAATTTAAGTTGCACTGATGAAATTAAATTATTTAAAACAATTAAGATTTGAAATAATTCCTTAGAGAATAGAATTGTTTACATTTTGCAAGTCCTTAGTTGGACCTCCTCCATGTCATTATAGTAATTAGGTGCCATTTGATTGCTGTTGCTTATCATTAATGATTAAAAAAAAGAAATTGTTTAGTAAATTTTCCCATTGTCTGTTCTTTTTCTGTCTTATAGAACATCACTGAATTCAGTCAATTTTACACGTCTTATCTCATTGCCATCAGAATGTATATCTTCACTGGAATATATTTAGTAAGATTAAAATCATCAGGCAGCGTGAAGGTGCACTGTATGGTTCTTCCCTTATAACTTTCAGTCTGTGTTTTCTTTCCTGTATCCAGTTCAGATTCACAGGTGACTTTAGTTGGCCGCAACTAGACAAATTAGCGAGTAGCTGGCTGTACTGATTTCCCAGTCTTCTAAAAAGTGCATGCCTTCAGGTGGTATGTATGTGTGTCTCCAGAAAAGCTACATTAATATTAACATAATTTATGCAGTGATAATGACTCTTACAAATTTCAGTCAGTAGGTGACTTGGAGTCCTGAACCCATCATTTTGATCTCCTTTCTTGTACTACTAATTTATTAGCCATGGAGCTATTTTGAAAATCCTGAAAAATGCACAATGCACTCTGTACTTATCTTTGAAATAAGCCACCTTTTTAGGATTTATTTTTTTTAGTGAGAGTTTGCCATTCTGTTGTTTTGTTGAATCGGATGGATAACTTGCCCAATAAAAACTAATACATTTGCAAGAAAAGTAAATTTTTCATTTTCTTCTCTACTAGATGGGAGAAAATTATGCATGCTTTCCACTTAAAGGTCAGGCACTAACCTAAACTACTTGACACAAAGCCTGTTATTTAACCAAAGCACTTCATTTCACCAGTGTAGTTCAGGAATTGAGTATCACATATTTTGGGTGATTAGAAGACAGAGTGCCTCCTGTACTTTATGGAAAACATTACAGCTAGATAGAAAGACAGACAGACAGACAGATAGATATGCCAGTCTTTTGAAAGGACACAGAGTACCTGCTGTTGTCAAACTGGAAATGAGGTGCACCTCTTGTATTTAGCAGTAGATAGAAAGACGATAGGAAGGAAGAAGGACTTTAAATGCAGAAAAAAAGAAGACTTTTTTTCAGGTTTTGAATTAGGTTTTTTTCCTGATATGTTGGAATTACTAATTAAACATTGCACTAAGGAAATATACTAGCTGATCTTCAGTGTTACTGATCTAATCAGATTAAAATATTATGAGCATTCTGCATATTAAATGTGTAATCTCTTTAATCTTATAATGCTGTGGATCCCATGTATTTGAATTTACCTGAGATTGGACTAATTTCTTTTGGGCCTAATGGATAATTTGGTTTTTAGACATGTGTTTCTAACCCCGCCAGAATACAAGAGAGAAAAACATTAATATGATTAAATTTAGGAAGGAATTTCCCGATTGAACCAGATTCTGTTACAGGACAATAATCTTGAGCGCTTTTTCAAAAACTATTTATATTTCTATGGAGTCAATTACTCTTTTTTGAGTGGAAAAAAATTCCTAGTGATACTATTAGTAAGAATTTATAGGCAGTTATTTGTAAGGCAGTCTCATCCTGGCCTTGCCCGCTCCTGATCAGCTTTGGCCAATTTGGCAAGGAATTGGTTTGTAGCACTAGTGGTATCCAGTATGTCTTTTGCTTTAAGTAAAATTTGCTTTGTTTTTATTTTCTGTGGGTTTATTTTTACATTCCCTTAACACATTTTTGTGTTTAGCGTCCTGTTTTTTAATCGTAGTTCACTTGCAGCAGCATCATTTTGCAATCATCTTGACATTTGTAATGTCGGCTTTGCAGACTTGCATTAACCTCATTTTGCCATCATCTTGATGTACTAACCTGCATTTAGACCCTCACAGAAATAATTTAACATTCATCCTAGTGTGTGCAGTAATGTCTCATTAGACTTGAACTAACAGAATTTTGTCATCATAATTTGCTGTCATAATAACCCAGTCTTCACAGATTTAATGTGACAGGCTTTTGCCACTGTAACTAAGGCTTTGAGCAATTGTTATCCAGGGGGACTTAAGGTGAAATCAATGTAATTAAAACACAGACCCTTAACAGTCCTATAGTTTAAGCAGTTTGTCACATATCTTAAACAATAATTAATCATGCTAGTGTTTAGCACTTGTTTAGCTTGTAAGTGTTTGTTTTCTACGTGGGAAAGAAACAAACAGAAGTTGAATGATGAGTGACTGGCAGAACTGCTAACAGAATTTAAGTCTCCAGATTGTCTGTGTACTCCTGTATCCATCGGGCCGCTCTCCTTTCACAGCACAATTAATTTTGTTTATGAGATGAATACAAACTTGAACTGTATGTAACAGGTCATATTAACTAGTCTGTAGTTCTTGTTTCAGAGAGTTACAGAAATATGGAGGTAAGACAGGTTATATTTCTTCTACTGCAGGGGCTGAGCTAGAACTTCCTTACAGGCTTCCACTTACAAGGGTTTGATGACCTCTGTGTGTATATGTTTTCATATATGTAAGAAACCTTGTACTCTCACAATTTTCTCCTAATACCAAATCTAAGTTGACTTTACCTAAATGATGTCGCTCTCCTCAGCATGCATGAAAAATAATAGAGCATTGCCATCTTTAGATGCTGAAAGGCAGCAGCTATGTATTCTTTTGCCTTTCCTTTCCAGACTAAACACGTGAAGTTCCCTCAGTCTTTCTTCACAAAGAAAACTGGCTGTTTGGATGTTTGTGATGCTAAGTGCTCTGCAATTTGTCTGTGGCTTTCATAAAGTGTGGTGTCAAAACTGGACACAGCTGAAACGTCGACTAGAGCAGAGTAAAGCTAAGGGAGTACGTGATGGGGTGACTGGGATACTGCGTAGGCGGCCGGTGCTTGAGTTGTGTTTCCCTAAAGAAATCTGTCTTTATGTTAGTAGCTAGCACATTTGCTATGCAAAATGACCTTCAGTTGTCTTTAGCAGAGCTGATGCAGCTTGCCTGCAGACCTAGGTGAATTCTCTGTCTTGTACGTATGGATTGTTGACTCTGATTCACAATTACCTCTTAGTTCCTTATTGATATTCTTTGCAATCAACTTGGCATTTTTCCTCTGCTCCTTACGTATTGTATTTGCTCTTGTTTTTTAAATACCTTGTTCTCTTCTAGACTAAATTTGGTTTTGTTTGCAGTTTGTTTTTAACCAGAGGAACTCCTTTTCTTAGTAATGACATGTAGGCACCTAAAGAGTGTTTTCAAACATCTTCCAATTATCGTTCACATTTCTCTGTTTAACTTCTTTCTCCTTACTGATGAGGGTTTATAACTGTTTTCAACTTTGTGAAACTGGGTCCTCTTGAAAGATGTATAGATATGCACACGCATATGTTACCATTGCCAGCACTTGCTTGTGCGTGCACTCGGTCTCTCAGTGACATACATGCATGCGAATGTGCATGTGTGCATAAAAATTGGTTAGTATTTCACTATTTACGTGTGACACAAGTAATCAAGTTGTTATGAGTTGCATTTAAGCAACCGCTCATTGTGGAGTCTGGGATCAGTTCCTCTGTAACGTTCATGACGTTGAATACAGACTTCCCTTGGGTGAGTTGCAATGGTTTTCAGAATTGGGTAAATTTCACATGTGTTTTGGACCCCCCCTAAGAACATAACTGCACCTAAGGTCTTTCTGTTGAACTAGGGGACCTCATGTGATGTGCTGTGTCTCCCTTCTGGTCTGTGTGCCCAGATTTTCTTCCCGTGAAAGTTGAGAAGACGGGAGAAGAGGGACAGTCTGATCTCGGCCTTTCATGGTCTGGATACACAACCAAGGGTGGGCCAACAAAAGAGAAAGCCAGAGCCAGGCACCCCCCTCCCCCCCCACACTGCCCCCCTGAGGGCAGTTTAGGGCAGGAGCCTATTTTAGATACTCAGACACTCTCTGGAGGAGGATCCTCTCTGTAGATTGCGTGGGATACTTACGGTGATTGGACCGAGTTACATGCCTAAATCTAAAGAAAGGAATATTAGTTAATAAGATGTTCTCCCTTCTGGTCATCTGAGCCTCTCTGGAGAGATTAAGACCAGATATTTTATAGGCATAAATGAGTAATTCTAATTCCGCTTTATTACTTGGACTCCTACCATGTATGTATCAGTAATTAAAATCTTCCTCTTCTCTTCTTTGTACTCTTAATATTAGTTTTTATATAATTTGCTATCCTTTCTTATACTTTCCTTTTGATGGCTCAGTATATCTTCTGAGTAGTCTGGTCCAACTGACTCCAGTGAAGATTGATTTCATTTCTGCTGAGGTGAAAGTTTCTGGAAGTTGGAGAATTGACAGGGTTTGAGAATAAAGATCTGCAAAGCACGAACATTATGCATATGGGAAATGGAGGCAGCAAATACTGCCTTGCTAAATCTGCTTGGGAACTCACCCCAAAGAGAGTTCCCCTAGCTAAAAAGTACTGGTTGCTCTTTAGCTGAAACTTTCCAAAATGGATAGTGATTACTGCTTGTTTTCTGAGTGCTACTTGCTATGTTGAACTGGTAAGAAGTGAGCCCAGCCCTTCTTTCTGCTAGATGCTCTCCAAAAAAGAGTAACCCCTATTCCAGAGCAACTATGGCATGAAGGAGACAGTTTGCTTGAGGAGAGCATGAACACAATGATGAACTCATATGCTGGTTCATATGCTAGAGCATGTTTTCAAACAGAAGCGTTTCATGATATAGAAGTACATTGAATGGAAACCGGATGTTCTTTTAACAGCCCCTTGCACATGAGAGGGCTTTGCCTTAATCATTATATTGACTGCTAATTTTCTGACTATAAACTTATATCTTCCACTCTGGAAGCCAAAACCTACTACTTCCTTCAGAATTTAGAGCAAGTGATTTTTTTTTTTTTTTTTTTTTGTCTTTTACTTTCTGGTCCGCAGATCAAATAAGCATACAGAGGAAAAAAAAAAAACCCCTTGCAACCCTCTACAATGTATTCCTTTTTGAAGTAAATATAGGCTAAGAGACAAAAGAAAGAAGTTCTTCAGTGGCTCACATTGGAAGGATTTTCTTTTTTCTTTTTTCTTCACAGGAAAATCAGAAGCTGTCTGTTTACTTCTGTTGTGATAAAGCTGTTGAAATTTTGTTTTTCCTCTGTTGCTGACACGCAAATGGTTGGTTTGGTTTTTTTTGTCATAACAGGAAGTGAATAATAAAAAGACTTAGAGCCAATATACCACCAGGGCAAAACCCCACACTGCGCATTAGTGCTTAAAAGATTCCCATCCCAGTTCTCCCTTCACATCAGTCCCCCAGTCCCTAGAGCTCAGCACTTCTTCCTGCACAGAGAGATGTGATAGATTTGCAAATACTGGCAAGAGCACAGAGACATCTTGTTATGAGCCCAATGGTTGAACTGAGCAACAGGCTTGAATTGCCTTTATTTTTTTTAGGTCGGGGTTGGCAGGGAGTTAAAGACAGGGTGGAATAAAGGTTGAAATGTTTTCTGAAATTATAATCAAAATATCATCTGTCTTAGGTTTATGCTGTAAGCGCTCTGCCTGATGTTGAGTTGTATTGGCAAACAACATGTGCCACTGGGATGTTTAAAGTCATAAGAGGTTTGTAAATCAGTTCTGCGCGACATGCTATCTATTTGTTATTTTCTTGTTTTATCTGTTAACAGGAAAGGAGATGCTGTCTGTGTTAGATGATATAAACGGCAATATGGTGTTTATATCATCTAACAAAAAAAAAAAAATTCTTTCTTTTGTTGGGGGTTTGGTGCTTGTATCGTAGTAAATTAGAGTGAGATGGAAGATTTGTTACTCTGGAGGTTGTTAACATGAAGTTCTCATTTGATTTATTTATGTTGAATTGGGGACCTCTCCTCCCATATAAATTATTCTGGCTACTGTAATGTTTCTTTTCTATGTCAAAAACATAATTTTCCAATTGTGTCTTCCCCCCCCCCCTCCGAGAGAGAAGTCCTGAATTTCAATGTAGTCCTTAAATATGGTACAGGAGAGGAAGAGTTAGAGAACTGAGAAGTTGGGTTTCCACGTCCAGTCTAAGGTTTGACCATTATCTTCAAGTCTTAACCTCCCTCTGGTTTAGCTTGCTGAGACAATAAACTCGGCTGCCAAATTTGGATGTTGAAATCCATTTCTTTTCTAAGGTCACGCTGACATATGCTGAACCCAATCTCCTAAATGGTCCCTGAACAGGCAGTTTATTGTTGGGTGTTGTTTTCAGATTGCTGCTGGCCTCTTTGGCATTTTCTCCAACTCTGCATTACTGTCGCGCTCATACCATTAGAAAGGAGATATTTGCAACTTTATCAACACTTGGGTTTTGAAAGGGCTTCTCAAGCAGGAAAATAAACAGCCTCTGTATAAAGTGTTTGTTAACGGGTGGCTGAAAATCACCCTAACCATTACTGTGAAGAAGACAGTTTTCTTTCATTTAACCCATTACTGATTGTGAAAGCGGAAGGCAACATGAAACTAGAGCTGTCAGCAATCATTTAAAAAATATGCATTTTTATTGTTCCAAATTTTCTACATTTTCCAGCTGTGACTTTGAAGCTTGCTCCTTCCCCCTCTTGTAGCACAGGCACTGAAGTCTCAGAGCACCGAGCAGTGCTGCTGCAGGCCGGAGCCTGCTGCTTGCAGCATGTAGAAGGAAAAGTGAGGCAGGTGGCCTCTGACTACCAGCATTTATTGAGTGTATGTTAATTACTTGACATAGATCTACAGTGAGGCTGTGACTTGCTCTCTGTTGTTGAAGACAGCCAGAGATTTTAATGCTGGTTCAGACAAAAACCTATAAAGAAGCAAACCTGGCGTGTGAAAATTAAAAACCTGTTCCAGGTTATACATGCAATATAAGTGTACACCATGCTGGCCAGTAGGGACTGACAGATGCATATAAAACCTCTTTTCAGTGGAGTTGATGTTTCTCAGTGTTAACCAACTACAACATTCATAGTTGCTGAAAATAGTATTTAATTTTTAAAAGCATCTCAATTTTCTTGACACCCCCCCCAAACCAAAACCAACAAAAAAACCCCCTAAAAATCCAAAACCAACCAAAAAAACCCAGTAGATATGAACACTCACTTTTGTTATTTCTCTCTATGGCCCAACAAAACTTGATTCTTTTCCCATTGACTGGAGGAGCATCAATAGGAGGAAGGGAAAACGTTTCTAGACTGAAGGTTTCTGCACTCCTGTGAATGGGCTGGGGGCTCTCTTGAGACACAGGAGTGTTGAACTCCCCCAGCAAGAAGAGGGGAAGCAAATCTGGATTTCCTGCTTCTGGAGGATTTTTTAATTTGTAAACTGTTGTAAATATTACCACTAGACACTTCTTTGAGCCATGTTTTAGAAGAAAGCATTGAGTAACACTGCATTTCTTGCAGAGCCTGATCTAAGTATTCCCTGATGGTCTCAAAGACATTGTCAGAGAGGATGAATAATCCACATGAATTTTGTGGATTATGACTGGAGTTAGGTGTAAAACAGACGGCAGAGCTCTGTCGAGATGATGGCCCTCTGGTCATATTCAGAAACAGAGAAGTTTTGAAGAAAATGTTTGTCACCTAGAAATGAATATGAGCCAGGAGGATCACAGTTCTAGCATTAGACACCTACCTTCAAGATAACTTCCGCTTGTAGTCTGTAAGTACATTACTGGGCCTCACTTATTGACAGCATGTGCTATCAAGGGTGACCTTAGATATTTTAAAGCAGAACTTTTGCACAATAAGCAGTTCCTTTCCTGAGTTTGCTCAGTCTCCTTCTCCCTCAAATAATGAAAATGCTGCTGTCACAGCGTGCTCTGCCCTGCTTCAGATTATTTTCTACATCAGTTCATGACTTGTGGCTCCTGTAGGCTGCAAATTAATCCTTAGGAGTTTGTTGGCCTGTACTGTACATCCAGGTTCTCCAGGGTATTAATTTGACTATCGGTGTAGGAGATGCCAGTGGCTGTAAGGGTATATTATGCACTTCATTTTTGTGATTATTTTTCTGTATAATCCAGGAATTTACTTACAAACTTGGAATCACCATGACTAGACTCTTTAACCTTTAAAACTGAAAAATAACATTTTCCAGTTTTTTAGGGATAGATTATAAAAAATAATGAAGAGAGTAATAGTGTTTTTTCAAACGACTTTTCAAATGAAGCCATGAATTAATAACATGACTCTTTATGGCCTGTCTTTAAAGGCCATATACACTGTACAAAGTATATACTGTCGAAAGCAGCCTCATAAAAATCTGGGTTTGGGTGGAAGATGCCACAGTCCCGTTCCCAAGTATCGTGTGGATGCCTGCTTTTCCTTCCTGTATAAACTAAGGAGGCCTGGGACCGAATGCAGGGGGAGAGCGTGAGCCCAGGTCCCACCTGTTTGGGACCGGCAGCTTTTGGGATTTGGGAGTGAAGGGATGTTCCCGCCGTTAGGAAGAGGCAGTGACAGGCAGCTTGTGTACTAGTCCTGCCTCTGCTTCTTCTGCGGGGTGTTTCTGGGCTGTGTATAGCAGCAGTACTGCGTGGTTTTGTTGGGAGTGGAAAGGTCAATTGTAAGTCAATAGCCTTTTTTTTTTTTTTTTTTTAAAGCAGCTACTGACTTATCACAACCTGTGTTAGTATTTACACACTTAGTTTGGTGACAGCACTATTTTTGGGTTTGTTTATTTTTTTTCCCCTGCTTGGGAGAGAGGTTGCAATCCCAAAAGTCTTGTTTGGGAGAGAACGGCTGAATACAGGAGGGTTACTGCTCCTCTCCCAGAAAGGGAGGATCCTGTCTGGGGATGGGGTGGGGGTCATTTGGGAAGGGGGCAAATCTGTTTCATAGGGTTCTCTGGGGGACTGCACAGAGGGAGCAGTCAATATCTTCACCCCGCTCTGTAGCGCTAAATGTTCCTTGGGAAGCCGTAACACATAATTTAAATCCATTGCACATGCCACCCTGGAAGCAGAGCCTTATATGTCGAGTGCATGGGCTGTCCTATTATGGGAAATCAACTTTGTTTTGAGGGAAGCACAGAGCATTGCTTCTGCGCAGGTCCTGGAATTTGAAACATTTAGGGGCCTCCAAAGAGCACTGGCAGTAGTTACCATGCCGGCTGGGTGGAAGTGAGGATCCCTGCCTCTCCCTGCCTGGGACGCAGACCCTGCCGGCAGCCAGCCCGGAGCTGCATCCCACCGGGGTGCTTTCTGCGCTCTCCTCCACAGAGCTGCTGGGGCTTGTGCGGGGACACATCTGTCGTTATGCAGGGAAAAGCCTAATTCAGCAAAAGCTACTGGAGCAGCAAAGTTGGAATATACTTTGCCAAGAAATATTTTGCTGTTGTTTTCTTTTTCCTCTTTTTTGTGGAGAGATTTCATGTCTGCTCACATGCTTTGGTATGAGGAAGTGGAAGATGATTGTAAGTATGAACAGACTGACATAACTGATCACAATATTCACTTTGACAGAGCACTGTAGTGCTACGCAGCCCACTAACAGCATGCATTTTAAAATGTTTACTTTCCAACTCTAAAGAACGAGAGAACTGGGGGGAAAAATAAAGATAATTTTTTTGCCTCTGTTAGGGGGGTAATATCCTGTACATTATATATAAAAGAAACAGTACCCAGCTCTCTTTTGAATAAAACCAATCCATTTCTTCTTGAGGTTCACCACGTATTAAAGCATGGGATTAAAAAAGAAAGAATTGAGAAGACAGACCAATGCATTTGAAAAAAAATAGTGTCATTATTCTAATAATTTGGCAACACATCACAGGATTAATCAGTTGCTTTGAACTTTAATGGCATACGCAGTTTCACTGCCTAATACTAACTTATGGAGTAAGAGAGCTCTTCTCTGGCCACTGAACTGTCCGGTAACAACAGAATGAGGGGGTGTCAGTTTTGCTGAAAGTGAGCAGCAGCTGAGCTCTCCCATGCGCTTTGCAGAAAAGAACAAGCATGTTTTCCAGACTTGCACTTGTTAGTTTAAAGCTATCCTTTCTGTGCAATGAGAAGAAAACCACAGAAGAAGAGAGCCAAGAATGAAAGAATGACAGAGAGTTTAAAAATCCATCTACTGTGCTTCCAGATGATCTTTCTTCTCCCTCCCCCACCCAGGCTCCCAAAACAGATTGTGCTGGGGAAAAAAAAAAGTGTCAGTATTGTCCAGACTTAATCTGTGGTCCCCGCCCCCTGTTTTATAATCTATTTTGGGTCTTCCACATTCAGCTTAGTCCTGTGTCTGTATAATAATAGAATTCCTGTTTTTCTCTATTTTTCTGATCATAAAAGCCATAGGAATACATACACACTGTCATTTTCCCCCATAATATATAATGGACTGTATAGTCACTAACCTCTGACGAAGCGTCCTGAAAATAATGTTAGATTTTGTTACGTTTGACAGGAAAGAAGCTTAAAGCAGAAAATTTCAGGGTGCAGGTGTGATCTTATGCCATAGTTTTCTTTCCCTTTTTTCAAGATGAACTCAAATTGTGGTTTTTTGTGCAGTAAATAAGACTTAAATCAGCTATAAATTTTCCAGACGGTTTTGTACCGCTAGGAGAGGTCCTGCAGTCATAGGACCCTTCACTTATTGGACACAGTCTGACAGTTCAAGAAGGGGTAGAATAATGACACGATCATCATCACATATTAAAAAAATAGGGGACAGATTGTTTCAGTTCTGAAAATATTGGGGGTGGTGTTGGGAAGAAGAAATGTCATGGGTTTCTCTTAAGGGGTTTTACTCCTGGTTGGCAAGAGGAAGATGGCACGCTCTAGAGCAAACCACGTAGTGCCCAACCTTTTCCACGAGTCCTCTCTGGAGAGGAATAAGGAGGTTTTGTTGTCTTCATTTTTCTATACACTCCCTTTCCAAGGGAGTCACAATATCAGCCCAGACTGCTTGTCCTCAGCCTTGAGGAGAAGACGGTGCTGCAAGGGAAGCCGGGCAGGTGCTTGCTAAGTAATGGGGGAAGATCTTTGCTGCTTAGCTCAAAAGTTATAATTGCACTCTAAAGATGTATTAGGTAAAAGAAAGAAAAAAATAGCTGCATTAGAGCTTTTGAAAAATATGAATAGAAAACCAGAGTAGCATCTAGCAGATGAATAGCATTCATGACAAGAGCCATTAAATCACTTGCTAAATTATGTCACGTAACTATGTTCATATCTAAAATGAAAGGGAGCTGTCCTAGCGCTTCTTGGGAATTATTTAGCTGAATTGATTTCCTCACCTGTATCCTCACTCTTTTAAAGGGCACAGCATTTTTCTCGATATAATTTTGTATAATATTGTCAAGGTTTTTTATAGTTGTATTTCAATAAAAAAGGAAAAACCTATATCTGCACTTTGTGACAAAGTGTGTCCAAAATAATGCTCTCAAATTTATCCCCAGCCTTCGTTGTCACTTCTCCTACTTGTTGCCTGTGCTTGCTTTGCTTCTTTCTCTATATTGGATGAAAACTTTTTGCTCTTAGATGTGACAGCAGTCTCTTACACCTCTGCATTGCTTTTTAAATCCATCCTTTCTCTTTTCTTAAAGTCGCCTCTCCATCCTCCATCCACCTCTGCATTCACCTCTTCCCTTTTCTCTTCTGCTCTCTCCCGTGCCGCAGCAGTAAAGGCGGGTTCTCCATTCCCTGCTTTCTCTCGCTTCTGCTGAGAATGACCTTTGTGAAAACATAAAGGTATTTATTCATTGCTGAGGGCTTTACTTTCTTTCCTGAGCTATTCAGTGTTTACTTCTGCCTGAGTTAGACTGTAAACTCCTTGGGGCAGTGACTGTCTCTGCCTAGATTTCTGCAGTCTTTGACAATGACACCTAAATAATAAAGTGGCAGGGAAGTGAGATACCATAAATTTCATTTTGTTTTAATTAAGATGAGATTATTGTGAACTTTATCTCAGAAGCCTCCCTCCCTAGGGGATTCAGTGTCATATGCTATATTTCTTCTTCTAGCAGATATAATCCTCTTTCTGTGTCCTTAGTCTGACATGGAACCAAATTCTGCTTGCAGTTGCACACAGGCATCCTCTTTCTCTGCTTGGATTTGCACAAAGTAGTGACTAAAAATAGAATTAATCATCAAACCAGAGCCAGTGCAGAAAATAAAGTAATCCTGCCTGAAATTTGGTGGCCATAAGGGGTATCTTACCACATATCATGGGTTTACTGTAGCAGAGGTCCAGCTAGGTTCGTGCTTTAGCTTAGGTCAGAAGTGCATTTCTGAAGCGAATTCCTAGGTGTCCCTGCTTATTACCGTGTATTGGTGCACATCCCAGAGGACACGCCCTGCATCCCTTTGGGAGGAAGCTGAACTTGGAGATGCACTCTGGGTTCGGCTGGTGGGCACAAGCTCTCAGTGGGTGTGCGGGGCGCCGGGGTCACGCTGAAGCTCCTCCAAAATAAGCCTGGTGATGCAAGCACACCTTGCGGGGAGTGCCGCGTTGGCAGCGCCAGCCCCTTCGCGTTATGAAGCTGGTCCTGTTGAGCCGCATGGTTTGCTGTGGCCCAAGACAACTCGGTGAGATAGGAGGAAGATGGCAGCAAATTTCTTTGGATCTTGGATGTGAGGAAAGAACTGCTCGTAAAGTCACTCCCCAGCTGGTGCAGGAGGGTGCTTCGTCCTGTCTGCTCCTATCTAGCATCCGCTCCCTCACGCCTCTTCCCCAGGCTGCCCGTGGGCATCGCAGCTGGCCGTGGCTCTTTCCAGGACGGTTATTGAGGAGGGGACCGCATTCAAGGAACAGTAGTCTGGCAGCGTGTTACATACGAAACTGGTGATTCTGTGAAAATTAACTCCCTCACTTTTTAAAATTTTTTTTCAAAGGAAAAGATTCAATTATGTTACTAATAGAATATAGTTACTGATCAGATAGAGTTATTTATGACTGAAAAGGTACAATATTTGTAGAAAAAGGTTAACCCTTGACTAATACTGTGAAATTATTTGAGCCTCAGAGTTGTCCAAGGGGTTAAGCGTTTTTAAATGATCGCCAGAGGGAACAGGATTAAGCTCATATATTTTTGTCATAGATTACTGTTAGACAAAATCACATTGAACGGGATTGTGAGCCAAGCAGCCTTGATTTGAAAAGGCTGACTTGTTGATTTTCACAGTACATTTTCAATTAAATGTTACCCTGAAGCTTAATTATCATTTAGGAGGATAACCATTGTACTGTGTTATAGCTAACCACTGGAAAAAGACTCCTCGATAAATTTAGTGGAACTTTATAGCATCACGTTGCTGTCGAGGAGGATGCACTTGTGATAATACTGTATCGCTGTCAGGGGAAGCAGAACAGCACTGGGAATTTTAAATAATTGTGCCTTATCAAAGACTGAGCTTTGTGGCAAGCAGAAATAATGGTTAGCGGAGTGTGGCTTTGCAGAACAGCTTGCCAGCTGGGCTGGGCCAGGGAACACACACTCCTTCATCTTCCCGGAAAAACATATGTGGAGCAAAAGAGTAGTTTGTTTGGGTTCGGAGTACTTGCTGCAGAGACCACAGAGACTTCCCTTCTAGGTTACTTGCCACATGTGCAACAAGTCGGAACATTTTTAATTATGTTTTGAAGGACAGATAGGCTGGATTTTAAGAAAGTCATAATCTTTCTTGGTTCTGGTCCTATTTTAATTTTTAGGTGTTATTTATAGCATGAGGCTGATAATATTTGGGAGGTTTTCTGGTCCTTTCTCTAATTCTGTATTTTTTAAATAATCCATATCTATATGATTAAATTTTTATCAGTTGCATACAGTCTTTTGTTTGTAAAGGCAAAATATCGTTTGTAAGTATTGCAAGCATATGTAGAAGAAAGAAATAGTATTATGTGAGCAAAAGCATATGTTCTTGTAATTTTGAATATGTTCATACAAGATAACAGTTAAGATGGCACATATACACTTAATTTCTTTCTTAAAACATTTTTAAAGGAATATCATCTTCAGCAGAAACAAATTAGCATAATTCTAATCATAAACAAGATAGAGTTGTGAAAGTTTCCTAATAGAAAACGTTACAGAAGTATGTTAGTCCTAAGGGTGGTTTTGTTTTCTACAGTATTTTTCTATGAAGTGTCATAATGGTTTGTGGATTCCTCTTTTTTTTTAAAAAAAAAAAAGCTTAAAACTCTTCAGTGTGTAGAGATGACCTAAATGGGGACCCAGAGTATCACATTCTGCTTGCCTTGCCTTTGCTAAAAGATTTTGAAAGATCCCTGGGGACCTAGTGGGATTATGAGCACCACAGAACGAGAGAGAGAGTTTTAGTCAGGCTAATCAAACCCTTTGTGCCTGTTTCTTTTAACCACTGGCTTTTAACCTTCTGGCTGTCAGTAAAGTCTGAGAAAGCTGTGGGTCTCTTGCTCTTCAAAAGTGTTCCAGTAAAAACAGCAAACCCAGTATCTAATATTCTTAATGTAAACTTAGAAAGAAGACAGGCAAAAATTTACTTGTAATGTGCACTGGACTAGGTACATGGCATTGTCCCACTGGACGCTCGATAACCTGTATTTCTTATAAGGTGTGGAAGTTGTTATCACTTGTGAAAAATCAATTAAGCTGACTGCAGGAGCGTGCCCGTGAGCGCAGGATGCCTGTGGGGGAGCCTCCCTGTCTCCCCCACCGGTGCTTGCCATGTTCTAAAATTGGTGCCCGCCTGCATGGCTGAGCATCTGCACGCATGCACGCTGGTTTTTATGGGAAATGATCCACGGGTAAGGCTTTAAATTTTGTGTAGCGCAGGGAATTGAAGGAATTTAAAGGGTGATTGGAATTTGACATTTCTGCCTTTTTATTCTGAAAGATACTTTGATTAAAGTGTTGGAAGGCTCAGCTAATGGAGGCGTTGCTGCTATTTCAGATATAGAGGATATGAGATTTGAAGGCAAGCCAAACCACAGTGAGACAGAATAATGAAGTCCTTGGTTTATTTTTCACATGGTACATTCAGGGTTTGATTGGATTCTGAGCGAGGCAAGTTTTCTCCCCCAGAAAGCAGTGCTGGTCCTTGGAGGCTTGCAGCCTGTTATCAAAGCAGAAGCGTTTTCTTGTGAAGGTCATGGACTGCAGTGGCAGGAGAGCGGGAGAAAAACCAAAGTGGGGGGGGGGGGGGGAGGAGAGAGGAAAGAAAGATTTACTTATTGGTCCTGACCAGGTACAAGCTTCTCATAAGAAACATTTCTGCAGCGAGACCTATTACTACTTTGACCCAGCTAGCACTCTGCTAATGGCGTATATCTGAAAAGATTTGTGGAGAATCCAAGGTCTCTCTGTCCATCTGTCCTCCTCCTGTGATGGACTGATGGTGAGTTTGTGGATGTGATGTGTACAGCCTTACTAATTCAAACAAACTCAGTTTAATCTTTTTTGTGTTGCTTTTAGTGAAGATTGTTAGCCCAAAATGAATTATTACTTTGCACTAGATTTCAGGAAAACAACAATTTTTCTTTTATTCATTTTACTTCATTTGACTTTATTTACTGTCAACCTTCTCTTATCATGTGATTTAGTATACATTTTATGCTTATTCCCTGCCTCACCCTTCCAAGCCCTGCAAACAATGCTGAAAATAGAAATCAGTGTATTTTTACACCAAATTCTAAGGCCACATTTATAAATGCTTGGTCAACTGACGGTTACTCACTCTCCAAAAATGCAGAAGATCCAGATTAAAGCGTTTGCTTTGTTTATACTCTCTGTTTACAGAGGAGAAAGTTTCAGATGCATCGGATGTTGAATGGAAACCAAAGGTGAAGCCAAATAACTTTTCAGAAAAAGGAATTCTTGTTTTCTCGCCAACATGAGAACAATTCCTTTTATAGTAGTCTGTAAAGGACAAGCACATTATAGGGTTGATCCTGTCCCTTCTGTTCTTCCTAATAATTAAATAAATCAGTTCTGAAAGCTCTAACAAGAGCAAGGAGGGGAACTTAAAACTGTGAAATAAATGGTGAATTTCAGGAGCAGTTATCTATCAGTAGAATGTATAACACTTATTGGAAAAAAAAGCTTTATAAACTTAAGAAATCATCACAAATCTGAGTTGTGTTGTTTTTTTTTCCCCTCTAATTGTTTAAAGTTCCGTGATATCTGCATCCTTGCATACAGGATGGCTCAGTGATACTAGTGTAGATTTAAAAGATGTTGCTTAAATCAAGATGCTTTCTGGAGAGCATATAAGTTGAATTTGTACTTAATTGTATCAAATTCCTCTATCAGGAGTAAAAGATATCCCCAGTGAAGTGGTATTTCTGACCTGATTACCTGATTGACGTAAAGCTTTAGAGAATGTAAGTTGGAGCACATTTTTGCCTTGGGAAAGGAAATCTATTGGACTACGTTGCCCATCTCTATTTCCTGTTCAAAACAAGGCATGTCTATTCAGAATCAATTCAGAATTACTGCTATATTTAGCACAGTTGATAACTTAATAGTGTTTTTCAACTGTTACAGCTAAAAACCATAATTGGAAACATTTTATGTTTTGAAACAAAGTGAATGATAGTGAACGTTCACCCTTTTGTCTTGTAAGGACAAACCTATTTTTCTTAGGGAATAGCGGCTGAATTGTGAAACCCAAACTCTTTCTACTGATACTGTTGTCAGCTCTCTTATTTTCTCTTTAGTCCTTTTACCACTTTCCCTTTTCTCTGAGTCATGCACATCCATTGCTGTACTGCTTTAGCTACCTTAAATAAGCACTTTCCTCCTCCAAGAAGGCTGCTAATTTTTGCATGTTATCTTAAGCTGACTTAACGGTCGTTTTGCAAAGTCTTCCCAGCTGCTGCTACTGCTGAATCGATTCATTTTGCTCTTGACATGTTGCAGGCAAATGTGAAGCAAAGTTTACTTGACCAGTAATCCTCCCCTTAACTGAAGGAAGGACGTGGTTTGAACAAGGACTTGTTCCAAATGTGGCCAGAGTTTTCTCCCCTAAATCTGCCTACCATAGACACAAAGGATATTTGCTTCTTATCTGGGAAATTCTTATCTAGAAAGTGAAAAACGTCTTAGCCCTAAATAGTAACCAAGGAATTCATTTTTTCCTGGTTCAATAAGTCAGTCTGTGGAGGTTTTTTTTGACAGACTGTGAGTTCCTAAGAGGTGTTGTGTCTGCCTTGGAGTGCTTCCAGAAACTGTTGCTCAACCTATAAACTGATGAAATTTCACAGCCTCACAGACCAGCTGAGGCTGGAAGGTGCCTCTGGAGATCGTCTACGCTAATTCCCTGCTCAGAGCAGGGTCAGCAAGAGCAGGTTGCTCAGGGCAATGTCGACTTGGGTTTTAAGTATCTCCAAGGATGGAGATTCCACAGCCTCTCTGGACAGCCTGTTCCAGCATCTGACCATCCTCAAAGTAATTTTTTTCTTCTTATGTCCCCATGGAATTTTCTTTATTTTAACTTATGCCCATTGTTTCTAGTCCTGTCAGTGGGCACCGAAGAGAAGAGTCTGGCTCTGTCTTCTCTGCTCCCTCCCTAACTATAATAAGTAATTATAGTTATTGATAAGATCCCCCTGAGCCTTCTCAGCTCCAGGCTGAGCAGTCCCAGCTCTCTCAAGCAGCTGAAAGTTGGGGTCAGCTGTCCCAGCCGTGTCCCCTCCTGGCTTCTTGTGCACCCCCAGCCTACTGGCTGGTGGGGTGGTGTGAGAAGCAGAAAAGGCCTTGACTCTGTGTAAGCGCTGCTCAGCAGTAACTAAAACATCCCTGTGTTACCAACACTGTTTTCAGCACAAATCCAAAACACAGCCTCATACTAGCTTCTGTGAAGAAAATTAACTCTATCCCAGCCAAAATCAGCACAGGTCCAATCACTTAATAGTTTTTTGGCCCTTTGATGGACTCTCCCCAGTATGTCCATGTCTGTCTCATACTGGGAGCCCAGCACTGGACTCAGCACTCCAGCTTTGTCTGACCAGGGTTGAGCAGAGAGGAAGGATCACCTCCCTTGACCTGCTGGTGACGCTCTGCCTCATGCAGCCCAGGATACCATTAGCCTTCTCTGCCACAAGGGCACACTGCTGGCTCATGCCCAACTTGGTGTACACCAGGACATTTTTGCAAAGCTGCTTTCCAACTGGTAGGTTCCCAGCATATACTGGTTCATGGCGTGGTTCCTACCTGTGTGCAGGACTTTGCACTTCACCTTGTTGAACTGCATGAGGCTCCTGTCAGATCTCCAGCTGGACTTTGTACAACTAGTCCCAACCTTTGAGCCCAGCAGTTCAGCTAGTTTTCAATACACCTCACTGGCCACTTACCTAGTCCATACAGTTTGTTTATGAGAATGTTACAGGAGGCAGTGTTGATAAGCCTTACTAAAGTCAGGATAAACAACATCCCCTGCTCTCCCCCCAGTCACTGAGCCAGTCACATCTTCGTGAAAGGCTGTCAGGTTGGTCAGGCATCATTTCCCTTTGTAAACCCATGGTGACTACTGCCAGTCACCTTCTTGTCCTTCATATGTTGGGAAATGGTTTCAAGGATGATTTGCAGGTTTCTAAGAGGATTTGCTTCATCACCTTCCCAGGTTATCCAGATATTCCTCCTTGCCCTTCTTGAAAATGAGTGCCATTTGCTTTCTTCCCAGTCCTCAGGAACCTCCCACAATCAGAAAGACCTTTTTCAAATAATCCATAGCCACCTTGCAGTGACATTGACCAGCTCTCCCAGTGTTTTTGTCTGCCAGCAGCCTTTCTGACTAGTGCGGAAGGTGTCTGGAAAGAGAGATTTGGGGTCTCTCATGTCTCTGTTGACGCCAGTCTTTTGCATGGCACACACACAAATATCAAAACTGTCCATATTTGCCTGTGTGTCCATATTATAAACTAGCCGCAAATCAATTTAGAGCTAGTCTGTAAGGATGTATTAATCTGAACTCTCTAGCTTCTCTGAACATCCTTTTACTGTAAAGCCCATCTAATGAAATGAATATTAAATGTGGAATGTCCATTATTTGTTTAAAGTCTGCCCAAGTTCAAAGTCTGTTAAATACATAACACCAAACCTGCAGTAGTATCATTACTTTTTTTGACAGTTGTTTAGAAGTTAGCAAAGTGTCTTAGGTGGTATTGTAAACCATATTCTGTAAAAACATGGTTATTATTTTGAAGATTCATTGACAATTTAGTCTGAGTGCAAAAATGCATAAAAAGCCTGAAAGACCTTTAGTTTAAATAGGTATAAGCATGTAGAGATTTTAGTTCTATTTAATTGAAAAAAGAAATCAAAGTAAGCCCTTTAAAATGTTTGTTGCCTTCCAAATGAATGCTGTTATCCAGTGTATAGTCAGTGTATCTCTCATAGAAGAAGTGTGGTTAACTTTGCCACTTTAATCTTTTACATGTAGATAGATGTTTGTTGCATCTTTCTCCTTATTTGTCTTATCTTTTGGTAGTTTTTTTAATCATCTTCTGTTTTGATGATAATTTCAATATACTTCCTGATTGGTTTAGAGTAACAACAAACAAAAAATGTAATAAGAAATGTTAATTATTTTTCCAGACTATATTTGTTTATGCCACCTAAGTTATAAGCCCTATTTTTAATTGTGTTTTCACTTGTTAAAGTGCAGCAAAGAAAGAATTAGCTGCTTCTTAAACTGTTAAATAGCATATCTTGCAATTATATGAATTTGTAGCGCAACTAAATGCTGTCTGCCTGCTAACACAATCTTCTCAAAGTCAGTCTCTTTGGTATTATTTTACTTGGAATTTTTTGAAATTTAGCATAAGATGTTTGAAGTGAGATATTTGAAATGTTGACTTATAATCACAAGTCATTCAGTCCCATTCTAGTGGGAAGGGCTCCCATTTGGGAACCTACTGGAAACCTGAGGACTCCTGATTTGAAACTTGAGATGTGCTTCTATATTACAGCTTTTCATTAAGACAGAGAGTATTTTTGAGCCAGAAAGAAAATGTACCGTGTGTGTCACAGCTTCCAGGATTCCTTAAGTTAATCCCACTTTTTTGAAAGTTATACTCTATTTCAGTTTTACAGCATATGAATTTGCATCCTCTCTATTTTATTGTAATCCTTTGTATTCTAATTTGCATCCTCTGTAGCCTATTTCTTGGTCTACAGCTGTACCCATAGCTGTGGCCATTCATGGCAAATTGCTTTTAGAAATCCACTATTTCTTTCTCACGCAGAAACAGCACAGCCCTCTGCAACTGCCTGAGGCCTTTTCCTAATAAACACCAGAGATTATTTTTTGTCTATAATGATGCAATTCTGTATTTTCTACACGGTAAAAATCCCTGGATTCTTTTCATTTTCAAGTTTTTTGGTGAGAATACATTCCTGGGGAGTTGTTGTACCTGAGTTCAGAATATGCTAAGAGTTTTCAGTGTACTCCCTACTCTGTATAGGCTACAGCATGCAGTTTGAAATAAAAATGAATGTGTCAACAGTTTGCTTTATAGATATGTAACACAGTCAATGGGTCTAGAAGCATTAATTGGATATTAATTGCTAATATGCTGTGCAAAATTCTGAGGCCCAGCCAGGATTATGAATTTGTAACCATTGTAAAAAAAGCCTGGCTATATTTTAGTCGATGAACTTCAATACTGAAATTAGGTTGGCAGAAGAGACCAAGAACGTATTTTCTGTATGAAGAGAAAAGTTGTCATTGCTGTGGCCAGGGCTGAACTCACAGCTGGAAACAAAGAAAGATGTTGCTAGAAAGACGAGAGTCCTAGAGGTGAGTTTATGAAGCTTTAAGCATCTTATATGATGGTAGTCACAGTTGTTAGCTATTACAGCCGTTGTCAAAAGATCTAGTCATTCTGAGGCATATTGCAGGGTCCTTGATAACATGATAGGGAAAGGAATGAAAATATTTTAATAATTCCAGCATTAACTCATTAGCAAGATGCATATCGGCTCCTGCACCTATGTATCAATTAGAGACAGTCTTTCTAAAAAGAGATATATGAGGGGTAAAAGGAAAATAACAGCAAGTTGGTTTATGCCAGTATACAGTTGACTCCACTGTAATTCAAATGCATTCATAATCTAACTCTCACATAATCTAAATTGAATGAATGTATAAATCGTTATAATTATTATTGATATAGTATAACAACTGAAAGTACTATTTTTGGGAAATCGTATGCACACTTCAATTAAGCTATAATATAAATGCAATTTAAAAAGTAACTGTAGATTAAGTGTAACACTCAAGCCTGACTTCATGCAGAGAAACCCTCTTATGGGGCCCTAACTAGTAACAATATCATCATTTTTAACAGACAAAAATGTCAGTGCTGTAAGCTAATCAGAATTGCACCAGAAAATCAGTGAATCCCTTGTTTCTGGGACTCAGGCAGTTAGTACCCTAGGTTTCCTTACGCACAGAGCCTTTCTGCCACAAGATTTCTCTACGGAGGCAGAGCTGCTGAGATGACGGGAGCTAGCTGGCAATGCAGTCTGAACACTAGCGGGGCAACTACATGCATCTAGGCCTCCACTTTGTATAAGCGTTTATTCATGCATTCACATCTCCTCATGCTTACAGTAATAGAAACGTATTTATATATTTACAAAACAATTACAAGAATTTGTTTTAATGATACGAATGTTATGGTAAATGGTGGATGCCTGAAGAGGAGGGGGCTGCTGGAGGCAATAGGAACTGATGGAAAAGCAGAAACAGGAGGGCTGTATGAAGCCACACAGGGACGTGGGGCAGAGGGAGGGAAGCAATCAGCCAGAACACAGCCGGAGAGGATTCAAGGAAGGACCTGAGACACGTGGCAGCCACAGAGCTGTGCCACCATAATGCAAGGAGCTTGCACAAGAATGTAAGGTGGAGAAAACCCTGAAGAAATATGAGTAGGAATAGCAGATGTGGGGGGTTATTTTAACAGTCTTTACTTCTAATCTGCATCTTTGTGTCACCGTGTCTTCTCACAGTGGTTGGCAGGTAGGTTTGCAAGACCTTGCTGCTGGAGTTACTGCTTTCACAAAGTGAGTGTGATAAGAAGGATGAGCAAACACAGGTTTCTCACTCAGAGCCCTTTCCAGTTCTTCACCCCTTCCCTCCATGTCAGGTTTGCTGTATGTCACTTCAGTATGTCTCCCTATAATCTAAATCATCTTGTCCTTTATGTAGAATAAACCACATGATTGGTTGATGCAGCATGGCATAAATTACAGATTATGCATAAATTGTGATAGGTCTAGTTAATCACAGCCTAAGTTAATTTAGATCTCACTTGTAATATGCCTAGTTTCTATTTAGTTTTAGCACCTAATTTGGACACGTATATTACACGTCTTCGACTTTAGCCTGGTTTGTGGATAGGCAGGACTTGGTATGAGCTTGTTCATTCTCACTGAAGCTCAGAGGAGAGGCCTCCATAGACACCAGCAGCCAGGAGGAATCTCTGGGAGGCACCTGTGCTCTTCCAGGTGCTGCCTTCAGGTCTCTGCGACGGCTGCAGCTGTGTGGGGTGGGACACATCCATCTTCTGTGCCGGAGGCTGAAAGCCACAGAGGGAAAGCTGCTGCTCAGATTTGGGCTGAGGCTGCAGCCTGGCAGGCCCACGTACTTTTGAAACAGAGACGTATTCACTTGAGGCTTAAGGAAGGGAAGAGAGGAATGCTGCAATTTTGTGGGGCCAGGGCCACAGGAGGTCCTCCGGGGCTGTTCCCGTTATCCATTGTTTGGGTAATGGTGCCCGTGCCAAACCGTTCCGTCAGCTGCATAGCGCTGGCCCTCTTTTGCTAATTTATTTGTCATGGTTCTCCCTCTGCCCCCATCCTCCCACCTCACCAGAAAAAATTAGATTCAGTTTTTACATAGTTTGAGTAAAAGATGTTTTGGGGCCTGTTACAGCTTGGCACAAAAAGCTGGGCAAGTTGGACTGGGCTTGATTGCCTTTCACAGCAGGTAAGGGGACCACTGGCAAATGTCCTGCTCAGTCTCTTTCTTCACTTTCTTTCTTTATTGTTAGTAACTTGAAGTTTTCGAAGTAGTAACACGGTTTGCTGTGGCCACTGATACTGAATCCCTCTTTTCTTTTTTTCAGACAGCTTCCTCATTACTGTTAAGAACCGTCCCAGCAGTTACACTGCCAGGCTTGACCCCGAATCATCAGCAAGATACACTAATCCCTTCTCCCTGTCTGAAAGAATCTTACTCCCTTACTGCTTTAGAAAACTAACAACACAACAGAACAAAACAAAACAAAAATCCTCTCTGGAACCTTAGTCATCAGGCAACAAACAGGCGTTACCGTGGATTTTATTTCCATGGTATTGATAATATTGCCTCTTGATCTGTGAAAATGGCTGTTGTCACCTATAGTGTTTTACTGTTTATCTCCAAAGAACATAAGTCTCACCGTACGGTGAGACTTCTTTGAGCCAAGAAAAATAAGCTAACTGCTCCCGTGACAGGGTGGGAAAGTCTGACTGCTCCTCATCTTCTTCCTCAGTATTAGGTTTGCAGACTTTCCAGTGTCTTCAGCTGCGAGGCAATTTTATTTTCTAGTAAATCTCTTCTCCCAGCATCATTCCCTCTAACCGACTGTGTATATTTAATCCCCTCTTGATCCTTGACAGAAACTCCTGTCTCTCTTCCTTAGGGATCTTCAATTTTTCTTGCTGTGTTTTCAGTCTTCCTTTTTGCTAGTTACTTGGATACTGAGGAAACAGGTGATAAAGGAAAAATAGAAATTTCTCCTGGGAACCTAATTCACATTCTCAACTGGGAGAAAAAATTATTTCAATGATATTAGGAAAAACAATGTTTGTATTTTCCTGCGTATTGAAAACTTTGTGTAGTGTATTTTCCTAAAGAAAGTGGGAAATTCAGTACTGCTTTCATGTTTAATGTATACCACATTTAGTGTTACAATACTATGAAATATTAATAAACTTAAAAATCTTTTCCCTTGGCCATTTACCGTGAAACTTGACTGACTGCAGCTTCTCTGGTTTATTAATTCATATACCTAAGTTGAGTGCAACAATGCTGTGTTCAAAGATTTCTTTTGATAACAATTTTGACTTAAATCATACTGTGAAGGGTATCTGTGATGATTTTCTCTCTTTCTTGTCTTGGAGCTTGCAGAGTGGGTGACCTCACTGCCTGTTCAAAATTAGTATTATTTGCCTCCCAGTTCTTGCAACTCTGCACTGCAGTTCCTTTAAATTCTTGGGAGCCCACAAGTCTGCAGGGGACAAGATGTTGTAGGAATTTGCCAGTCCACCCTTGGTTAGCAATGTTACCATTCCAAGATTGGTGTGCTTGGTATACATGTATAAAAATAAGTTTATTTTCTCCGTAATGGTACTTAAATACAATGAGAAAGATACTGAAACATCACCCAGTTGAGGATCCCTCTTGGCCCTTTCAACATCTCTGCCAGAGCATGAGGCTTACTGTCCTTTCCAGCCCACTTCAGGGCTTGCCATGCCTTGAAGAACTATTCATACTCAGGTCTTTAGAGATGGCTTCTGGAGGCATCTCTAGCCAACAAAGAAATTCTTCCTTTTTGCTTTCTTCTTGTTCTGTGCAATTTGGCCCTAAGATATCAATGGGATATCATCCCTTCTGCCTTTTTTTCTCTTACTAATTCATCTATGTTTCTATTATATACTGTGATAATGTAGAGCATTCTGGATCTAAGATAGAAGCCCCTTCCCCTTCTTTGTAGCTGCCCTACAAATAACTCAAAAGGTGTTTGCACAATTAATAATTTCTCTGATGTAGAACACTGAACTTGCAGGAGATTTGCACAGAGGTCACGTGTAGCTCAGTCAGCAACTGATTCAAAGATGCACTTGCGAAGTGTGGATTCACCCTTTTCCTGTTAATGGAGACGTGCTTTGTTCAAACTTTGGGGAGTAGTTTCAAGGACTATGTCGCAAATGTGTTGTTCTCATTATTGCTTAAACATGCTACATAATTCAGTTTTTACGGCTAAAGCTTAACTTTGCCACTCATGGTTTCCCTGACCGATGTTTGAGTTTGCTTTAGATACCTTTAGAGAACTTAGGTAATTCTGCAGAGGTTTAACAATATAATATACTGTGGACATGTATGTAGTTTGTATGTATAAGAAAGAAACTATGTGAATATAGGATGTTCTCATCCTTTTACTTACAGCTTGGTCCATAGTTAATTACAAATTGAGAAAGGCCTAAAATCCGATCATTACAAAAAAGTAGGAACTGTACTGAGTGCAAAACTGTATTCTCCCTAGTGATGAAAGTTAAAACTACTGTACTAATTAGCTATGAAAAGGCTAAGAAGGGATCTAATTGCTGTCTTCAGCTACCTAATAGGTAATTTTGGAGAAAATTAAGTCAGACTCTCCTCAGGGGTATACAGGGAAAGGATGAAACAGGTTTCCGAAATGAAAATTTTGACAAGATACCAGGAATATTTTTTTTTTTTACCATGGGTGTCACCAGTTAAGCACCAGAGGAGGTTGCCTGGGGGGCTGTAGAACCTCCTCCCTTGGAGGTGTTCAAAACTCAACAGCCCTGAGCTACTTGATCTAACTCTGAAGGGGGATCTGCTTTGAGCACAGTGCTGGACTAGATAGCCTCCCTTGCAACCTGTATTATTCTGTGATTCTATGTTTGCTTTGCAAAGAATGTCCTAAGCATATTTAATCTAGAATAGAGATATAGCTCAATGGATTTTCTAATAAAACCACTGAAAGTCTGTAATTTACCAGTTGAACCAAAAATTTATTCTCAGAAACTATTACTTATTTTATTTGATTATTCTGTTTTCCACAACCTGTGGGGTTTGTTCCTCAACCCCCTCCTTGGGACTACTCTACCAATCCTATTTTGTGTTTAACTTTATTTCAGTGAGACAGCATGCTAGCTGAGTATTTTCTCAGTGTAAAGGTTCCAGACTGTAGTCTCCTGTAATCATTAGAACTGTTTCTCAGTGATACATAGAAATAACAGTACTTTCTGTACCCAGTAATACAATCAAGAATGAGCCTTGACACATTTAGATCTATGTTATCTAATGGTACATAGGGCAGAAGGCTCTTTTTTTTTTGTTGCACAGTAATTGTGCTCAAAGCTCTGCATAGCTGTTTGTCTCAATCTGTGGGCCTTACACAGGCCTTCTCAAAATAGTTTCCACTGCATAGAAGTAAAACAGATTTGACCTGGATTAACTGGAGCATAGACTCCTAATGAGCCAGATGGATGAACATTCTTGTTTGGCAGAAATGATAGTTACGGTGTTTGCCACAAAAATGTCAGCAGTTGCCTTGGCTTTCTCCTCAATAAAAGAAATAATTTTAATCTTGGTCTAGAGTGGTTAAGTAATGACTGCTGTGAGGTATTTCCTTTGTAAAAACCTTATCTTATGTGATTACAAATTTCCCAGGGAGGATCCAAAGCTGGAATGGTGAATGAGGTTTCTCCCTGTGACTCTGACTGGGGACAATATCTGCTGTCTAGTCCTGAGCTGGATAAAGCATCCAAAGAACAACATTGTCGTAACACTTTGGTTTAAGTAGGAAGTACAGAGGTTTTTATTTCGTTCACATCCCTTGTGCGGAAAGCAGGGAAAGGTCAGAGAAACTGCTCTTGGGTACGCATCAGGCAATAATTTGTAGAATGCAACATTGAAGATCTCAACAGTCCAGTGTCCAAGTGTAGAAAAACTTTCTTTGTGGATATATCTGTTCTCCTGGCTCCTCTGTCGAGGCAGAAAGGGAGTGCAGCAGTCCCTGCCTGGCCAGCACAGTGAAACAGTATCCCGCTGCTGTGCCTTAGACAAAATGTCGACGTGTTGCGTGCAGCTTAAATAGATGACATTCTCAGTGCAAGCTCCTTTATCGCCACCCCTCCTGCCATCTCATTCAACTTCAGAGAGCTTTCGCATGGACTGACAGTGCTTTCGCAAAACACGAAAGGGATGGGACAGCTACCGCATACTCGTCAGCTGCCCTAACCCAACTCTGCTGCGTATTTGCGCTTGTGCCAGCTTCTGCCTTGCAAGAGGGACAGGGAAATGCTTATGAAATAGGCTTGAGTTAATTTTGAATAGGTACAGATGCATACAAAATCAAGGAAATACGCTTGAAAGACTGTATGTGTTGGGGGGAGGAGGATTATATGCAAAAGGGATTGGATTCTCCTATTTAAATACTAAACGGGAACAAGCCCTACCTCTGTTATCAAACATAGAAATTCCTGTAAATTCACTGGCAAACTGTGAACGACACATAAAGACCATGTAACTTAATAGCTGCTCTTCCAAATTCTGTTTTGACCTTTCAGCTATAAAAGGCAATTCCTTAGAGTTTCCAAAGGTACAGTTCATTGCTCTTTGGTTTAGTGTTACAGAGCAAATATAGCAAGTAATAGACCTTATTACAGTTACTTTTTTCTCTTCATAAAACCATTATACACCCTTTTGACCTTTACAATAAAAAGTGCAAATACGGTTCAGCAAATGTTTCCAGCATTAGTTTCTGTTATTCAGAATTACAAATAAGTGAGTCTTAATCCATATAGACTGTATAAAGCCTGTTTTATTCCTTTTTGCTTTACTCTTGTTTTGATAGATTTTCTCAGTTCCCCTTCATCCAATATCCTCCCTTTTTCTTAGTCCTTTTCTAAGTTTTTCATCTATTTGTGACCAAACAGACCAGAAAAGCATTTTCTGTACACCGTGGGATTATTTGACAAAAAACCCCCGTAAATCACAATAAGTCAACCATGTAAAATTGATAAAATATTTTCAGTTTCCTACTGCTCTGGGCAACCTATTATCCTTTCCTTCCACTTACAAACTTAAAACCTGAAGGTTTTTTTTGTTTAGTCTTTTTTCCACTGTTCGAGCCTGTTTGTTTAAAAAGGAACTTACTACTATGCAGCATGTGTATATGAAAACCAAAGCATTACCAAATTAACGATGGAAGCAGGAAGAATCATAGAATTTTTTCATTGTTAGGAGAACAAAATAATTTACTCTTCAGGGGTGTGACCTTAGTACATGCATCGCTTAGCTGTTTTCCTTTGTTTAGTTTTAGAAAGAAAAAAAAATCCTTTTCCAAGATCATCAGATATCTTATCCCAAAATCATAGGTATTGCTAAACACAAATGCTGCATGTTACTGTACTCTCTCACATAGGTTTTATTTCTGCTTGTGGGTGAAGTTACTTGTGAGGATATACAGATTGGTTTTAAAGGTGGAAGCAGGGTATCCATTGCTGTCATTATGTATTATTTTTGCAGCTTCATTTTTCCTGAAGGCAAGAAGAGGGTGAATTTTGTAAGGAAGTGAGACGACACATGAAATCAACGCTTCATGGGTTGTTTTTTATTATTTTGTTCAGCTGAGTTCTTGAATATTTTGGACAAGAACAGTTAGAATTGCAGTCACACCAGTGGTGGTTTGTCACTTAACTCTTGCTCTGACACAAAGTCTTTTGCACTCTATAAAATATCCTCTGCTGATGTACATGGATATAATTCATTTGACTTTAATTGAGGATCTGGCCCAGGCTTTGATCTCTTTTTAGAACTTGTCCAACTTTTCCCTTTATGGCCAACAATGTAGTACCAAATTTCTGCTGGCTGAATACATGCACTATATATATAAAAAGTAACTAGTGACCTTTAAATAGTTACCAGTGGGCAATTTTTAACTTGTTATAATAGTTTGAAACTATCTGGATGCCCTGTCCTCGCTGCAGTATGCAGCACATTAACATTCCGGAGCCCACAAGGACATTTACTATGAATTGCGACAGTGTTTTCCTCCGTGGTAGTTTTAAAGCCTTTTACATAGTAGCTGAGTCCTAGTCTGAGCGTCTCTACAGCGTGGCGACAGTAAGGAGCACTGGCCAAGCGCTGTTGTGGGCAATATACCAGAAACAGATTTCAGCCAATGCCCCCATCCAAAAAAAAAAAAAAAAAGCAGGCACCCTGGAATCTACACAGTTCCCATTATCAGCTGGTGAAATGCATTGCAAATGGCAATAGCTGCCTTAAATTTCAACATGTACGCCGTCTACATCTAAATGCAAAATAAAGGTTGCAGACTTAACATTTGGAAGAACGGGGGAAAAGGCCTATTTCCTGACATAACAGTGTTGAAAACAGCATCGCACAGAATGGAACTTCATGCTGGGAAATAATATTTTCTACAAATACAAAGCTGTTAAACCATCATTGGGAATGACGGGGCTTGTTAAGTGGGAGTCCAAAAAAACACAGTGTAGAAATCTAGTGTGGCAGTAAACAGACTCCGTACATACACAGTTTGCTGAGCCCGTGGAATGGCAGGACAGTGAATATGTTGCTTCTTTCCAGTTTTAATTATATCTTTATTTTCTGCACACATTGCCTGTATTAAGCGTAAATGGAACCATATTATAGAATACTGTATAAAAGGAGAGATCTTGAATAAGGAATAAAGGAAGAAATAGCTACTTCCTTCAAAATGTCAAATAACTGACGTAAACTTTCCATAGGGATAAATATGTTCTAAGAATTGCTTGAATTTATTGAGGAAAAATATCAATAGGAGGCCATAAATCTGGAGTTTGATATAAAAACCCCCAACTTCTATTTTATTCTTTGTTAGTCTGCTTTTAACAAGATTCACCAAAGAGCAGAGGGTTTTATTTTGTAAAAGGGATTAATTTTGTTTCATTTTTTCATTGTGCATTTTCAATTTGGATTTCAAATACTCCCCAGCTCTGAAAAGCAGAGTTGGCTTTCACCAGCCAAGTGACTGCATGTTGGAGGGCGATAGACAAATTTTACTTGAAGTGACGGTTGGGGTAAGAATAACAGCTGAAACTGTAATTGAAATAAATAGATCATATATCAGCTTCTCTAACAAGAATAAGTATTAAAGTTTTTAGGATTGATATTTGTGGCTGAACAAAAGCTGTGGATACTTAGGAGCCTGTATGACACTACCTGGATTGATCAGGGAGCCAACCTTTTCAGTGGGAATTTTTGCAGGTGTCAGGGCTAAATCACTCCCGATTCGTTATGCCTAATATTTCTTTTTGGCTGGTTCTGGTACTTCAGAGGTGGTTTTGATGGGAAGTGTGACGCTCAGTAAATGTGACAGAATTGAGAAGATTTCAGTATGTCCCTTTAGACTCAAGGCCAGACACTTGGTGATCACTGAAGACCGTGAAATCTCCTTTCCCTTGTCAGGGGCAATCTTTGCCTGGGAGAGGGTGCTGCCCCTGTGACAAAGTGCCATCATTTACCACCTCCTCGTGCACTGTGCACTGTTGCAGCGACTGTATTTTTTGTTGATATTTGTGCTTGTTTACAGAAAACATGTTGTGAAATGGCTGTAAACTATAGCAGGGCTTTTAAAAAATAATCTCTAAATCAGAAAGTGTTTTACTGTATTTTTTCCTGTATGCTGACTGTGTGGTATGCAGGTGAAGCCGGTCTTACTACTGCTTAGAGCACACGCATTGCTCTTGTTCACAAGCGCAGTGAAACCTTTGTGAGCTCCTGTGCTAGGGATGGTTCACATCGCTCTTCTGACCCCGGGAGACACAGGTCAGCAGTAGCCTCATAGCTGAAACTGTAGCGGTAACAGGACTGTGGGCAGGAGAGCATCCTGCTCACAGGCATGATCTGAACAAATGCATGAGCATTTGAGGGTTAGTTTGAGCTTTAACATACGGTTAAAGCAGCACTTCTCCAGAAAAGCCGAAGTTTAAATTGAAGGTGATGGCCAAGTCCGGTGAATTGTACCAAACTGTTATTGCTGGTTTGTGATGTGTAAAAATAGACACATAGACCAGAGGTAATTTCCTCGTCCCCTGTGACTGACATGAGAGTCTGATTCCCTGTAGATGAAAGATTAGTGCGCCGAGTCATTTAGGTTCAAATAATCACAGTATTCCATGTGTCCCCTTTGTCTTGCTTTCATATTAGAGTGACTTCTTCCTTAAAAGCTTTCTGTGCCACATTGGAAGAGAACAAAGTCAAGTAATTCTTCTGTATCCCTCTCTTGTCAAAAAGGGTGAGTGGAGAAGTGACCTTTTAACAGTGCAGCATTGAAGAACTGTATTTTGTATGAATTTTTTTTGTTGTTGTTAATAAAGCAGCCCTGTCCTGTAGGAGACGCAGTAAAGCAGATGGCTATGAAGAGCAGTGCAGCACAGCATGAAATTCCACCAAAATAATGTTTTGATATACACCCCTAGAAATACGCTGATTTGGATTTTTTAGTACTAAAGGTAGGTTGTTCCTCTTCAGACAATTAGTTAATGTGGGGGTTTATTAAGAGAGTAGCGAACCTCAGGTTTATTGAAAGATTTGTAGTGTATGTTTAGGTGGAAACTATGCAAAACTGATATTGGGAAAAGCTTGGCTGTTTGCATTTAGGTCAGGGGAGTTTTTTCATATTTTACATGAGAACACTCATGTCAGATCCAAAGCCCACCTGGCCCCACATCCTGGCTCTGATACTGGCTGATCATGGAGGTACGGAGGAACAGTGGACCGAGTTGAACTCACAGAGAGATCGCTGAAGTTTATTTTCTCAGTCTCCAAAAATTTAAGGAATCCCTCCTTTGGGGTTTTGTTGATTTGTTTTTCTTGGAATAAACCTGCAAACCTCAATGAACCCTCTTGTCAAATTGCTTAACGTAGAGCTTGAGCTGGAAATGCAATTATATTTTGGTATTATCTCATATGTCTGGTTTAATATATGCCAAAATGATGGAAAATCTATAAGACAATGTAATAATTGTATTATGTATAAAATTGGCTTGAGCAATGGCACTGCATCAGTGGCAATGTGACACTAAAACCTAATAGTTTGGTCTGTATTACTATAACTTAAACTTTAGGTTTTTTAGAATTGAGATCAATATCTCAACAATTAACTATTTTTATGTAAAAAATCCTTAAAGTTTTTCACAAAGAAGTGATTAGTTTGTTAGTAATACTGTCACTTAAGTTTCAACCTTTATGCATTAGCAGAACTATTTTCAGTAGTGTATAAAAAATAAACCACGTTATTTCTTCTGAAAATGTATTATGAACCTAGTGTTTGAACTTGAGAAAGAAAAAAAAACAATCAGGCTGATCAGCATGACACTGGAAATCTGAAATACCCCCGAAGACAGCAACAATTCATAGTAAAGTCTTGATCTTCATTGTTCTCATCTTTTTTCATACTCACAAAATTAACTTTGACCAATCTGAATGTTTCTATTCAGCATTGCTGTATAGCTTGAAAACTGGCTGAGGGATGAGAAAAAGCCTAATGAAGAATTAGCTTCATAACAATTTTTTAAGGAGGATTATTGTTGCTTTCTGTTCCAGAATCAATAACAATTTACTCGACAGTAAAGATTCAATTTTTTTTTTTATTTTTCTAGATTATTTTCTACTTGAAAATAGAATAATAGATAAGAAACTTAAATTAACCTGTAAACTTGAGTTAAAGCAATGATTGATAATAAACTAGAGTTAGGATCTCTGCGCCTTTCAGGATAAGAGTAGCTGACTTTCCTTTGAATTAGGCCTATTATGAAGGATTTCTGTTGACACTGGTCTGAGGCTTCCTGGTGTCTGACATGTACCTAACAGAACATTTCTCTTTATCCAAGAAATAATCTGCACTAAGGATAAAATCCTAAGTAAACAGAGCCCAAAGATGCATGACATAACGTTTTTCTGGTGTGGTTTCTGTGCTATGCTGTTCTTCACAGCTGCCATGTGCAGGTTCCAGTGGAAGATTCAGGTACAGGCTTTCAGATGTGAGCAAAAAATAGAAGCACCTTTAGCTAGAAATAAAAAGAAACAGTGAAAAATATGGATAGAAAAGAACAACAATGAACTTTAGTTTGACAAATACAAAGATGATGCATTTGTGGATGCGAAGGCTGGCTGTTCCAAGCCTTACAGGTGCTCAGTAGATGGATAAAATCCATCACAACTGATAGATTATCAAAAATCTAAACAAAGAAAGTACATGCAAAAAACCCCTGAATATAGCATCAAAAGCCATGAGGTTTTTTTCCTCAAAATTTAACACACAGTAAAATTTCACTGCAGATCTGTGTGAGGTCTGGTTCATGAATAATCACTTAAGTATGATTGTAAAAATAATAGAAGGCATCATTTTTTAACTGTGGATTTTCTCATTTTGGTGGGAAAAAATATTCAGTATGACCTGAAGTCTGAAATGTAGAATAACATACAGTGGAACATGGAGGGTAAAAATCATCTCCATTTTTATATGGCTATTAATCCATTTGCTCAGAAAAATATTATAAATTTTAAAAGTTTAAGATCACATAACTGATGTTACCTCATCTCAGGTAGACCACATGAAATCTGATTAAGTGCAATTAAGAGTAATAGAAATGATTAGAAGGTTAATTTCTAGCAAAGGACATTTTTTTTCTTGCAATGGTATTTATTTGCAATTAAACTTGCAATATATTTATGTAGGGAGAGATTCTGAGGGGAGGTGAGAATAAGAATGTGCAGTATGAATGTCAGGCTAGAAAAGTGGAAGGACAGGGTATCCTGATGCTGACGTCATTTAGTTGTAGAAAAACCCTTAAAAGACTGATACGTCCTGGGTGCTCAATTTCTTGAGACTTTAATTTAAACTCAGGGGGGAAAAAAGCCATGTGCAATAGGGAACGGTTGTGTTCTGTCAGGAGGACAAGTGGATGAGCAAATAGGTCTTTTCTATCTATATGGTCTGTCATTTATTTCTGCCTGTCGCTGATAAGGAGAGCTTGGCCAAGTAGTGTAGCCAGTAACACGAGTGTAAATCCGTGACTTGAGGGTAAATGAGAACAGAACCTGGCTGCTCTCCCCATCTCTTTCCCTCACACTCAGCTTCTCTGACTTGTTTTTATTTATTTATTTTTACCTTTTTTCTTTCTTATCATTCCCTTTGCCTTTATTTTGCTTTGGTTTGCAACATAACATATAGATTCTCTGCCTTGTTACTGGCCTTCGGGTTACACAGATCTATTGCCATTTTGCTCTACTGTCCACTGAATCCTGAAAGTTAAACAAATACACAGAGAAGGCAGAATAATATCTTAATCTGTCAAAATCCTCTTTCCTGTCATCTTTTGTGATCATCTCTGTGTACATGTACCTTCATTGTTCATAGTAATTTTTGACTGTTGTGCCTGATTGACAGTAATAGCAAGGACAACGTGCCAGGACTTTATCATGATAGTCAGTGGAAATCTGTCATTCTGTCTTCGTAGCTTTGACCTGTAGCAAGTGAGAAGGACTGGGAAATAAAGATTGATCTCCTTCCCTGAGCGTCTTATGTTTATTACTTTTTTCACCATTCTTTTTACTTCTTTTTTCATAACATTTCTCAGTTGCTCTTTTCAGTTTTTCCTTTCTTTTCCTAAACTATTTGCTCCTCCTTGTTTTCTCTTATGTACACTGCTCTTGGAAAATCTTCCTGCTCTTAGCGATCTCATTTACACTTTCTTTTCTCATTCTTGGATTTCCTTAGGCTATGGTTTTCTCTGCCTCCATAGCCACATCAGAGAAAGGCGTTTTGGAAGGTCACATGCTGTCCCTTCATGACCCCTGTGTAGGAAAGCGGTGAAAACTTCTGTTTTCTCATTCTTTCTTCTATTTCTGCAAGCCTGTTTCTGAATCATCCCCAACATGCACATGGGCGTACTGCAGGGACCAAGACTCCTGCCCAAGAATGTGATGGATACCTGGGGATCCTAGGTCAGTTCCCAGACTAGCCAAGTGCCAAAGGAGAGCCAATACCTCTGCCCTTGGTGGAGTCAACATCTCAACTCTAGTGCTCTTTGAAGCAAGTGAATAAATATTTTGGTATAACTCAGGAACGTAATTTAATAGTTTAACCGTTCTTTTAGCTTTTTGTAAATAGGATAAGGGATGAAAGTAAGACCTTCAATGCAAGTGTCTTGCACACTAATGAGATCTGCAAGGTGACAAGAGATAGTATAATAGTTCCTCAGTCCTTTGTAAAATGCCAAAAGGTTCTACCCAAGCAATAAATTAAATTTATCTGTTAAATCAAAGTCTTTTTAAAAATTCAATGCAACGGACACTTTTACTAGCTTTTTTATTATCACAGAGATACTTTTATAGTGCTCTGTGAATGATTTTTTTTCTTCTTCAGTGTCACTGAAACTTCATTTGATTCAAACCAGATTTGGTAAGAATGAATTCCTTTTCAGGCTGACATACTCTACACTGAGATCTAGCCTAAATATATTACAAGGTAGATATTTTTTATTAGTGCAGTTAGATCGATTTCACCTAATTTTGATTACCTAAAAATTAAACATCTGCATTTCTACTGTAGTCAGAGGAAAAAGAACGGCAGGTCTGAAGGGTGATCCTTATCACCTATATCTTAAATACCAAGGCAGAGATAAATCCTCCTTTAAAGGTGCCTTTCCTTCTTGTCTGAATATAGAGGGGGCTTAGGCAACTATTTTAACCTACAGTCATAATTTTGAGCTGGCTAATTTACCCCTAAATGCTCGTGTTTGCCATATTCTGTAAGGAGTGAAGAGAAGGGCAGGATCTGTGATAGACAGGGGAGCGGTGGAAAGACTCACCCAAAGGGGCAGAGTCATACCAAACCCCTGGATCAGACTCAGTAACTTCGCATGTGCTGATGTTTCCTGGTCTGTGAGGCCACTGCTGTTGCACAATTTTAAGCGATTACTAAGAACACTATGCCCCTAGATGGTGCAAATCACGGGTGACTGATTTTTCCCTTTTCCAAAGCTTTTTCCACACTTTTATCTTGTTTGGCTTCCATAACGTGTGTGGGAAAAAAATCTTTTTATTATTAATGCAGAGAGTGTAAGTATTTTTTCGTAAGAGGCAGTTAGTCTCCATTACACATAATTGACCAATTACTGTGTCAACACACAAAGTAAAAACATGACCCATTTTGATATTTCCTATTGGTATTGCACACATTTATTACTGTGCTAAATGAATTCCTTATTTTCCATCAAGGCAGGAGGCTAGAGAAGATGAAATAGTCTCTTCCAGTTTAGCAAATCTTGTGTATATGTTTATTTATAGATGTGAAATACAGACACTTTAGTATATTTGTCTTATTTATTTTTAGCAAATTTAAAATTGTAATTTCTTAGGGATGGATTTCTTAACCTCAGACCACTGGGTTTTTGCCACTTGTTTTATATTATCCAGGAGCATAAGTAGGAGGAGAGTTTAACATGAAGCACTTGGTTTTGTCACATTCCCATGAAGAACCTAAGGGAATTGTCATCTCGACACATTTTGCTGGCTGAAGTTCCACCCTTCCTGAGAACCCCAGTGTTCCAGATGAAAATTTTGTCTTAATGGACAGTTTTAAACTAAGAGACCGCCTTAGGGCATTGCTTCTCTGTAATTAGCAACATTTTCAATCTCTCATTTTAAAAATCAGTAGATGAATAGAACCATGAATTCAGCACATAACCAAGGCTTTGATTTTTTGATTGAAATTGCAAATATGAGTTCTGGCATCTTATTATTTGAGATAGTGTCTCTTAATAACTAGACTTGTACGAACATTTCCAGTACTTTGGTTGGATGATTTTATTAGGATAAAATATAAGCAAACAAATATAAATAAAATCTTGAGCTCATAAATTACAAGATACCATATTTTATGGACAGAATATAGTGTGTAAAAGGTGTAAAAATAAAATATAATTGTTTTGCATAACACTGGATTGTAGAGGATTTTTCTTGTATTTATAAATGAGAAGAAACTCTGGAAGTAGTATCCAAGCGGTATCTGTCATTTTATGTGACAATTCAGGTCCAGTTGTTTGTTACTTTCCTACAGATCCAAAGATGTGAGTTCAAGTTTTGCTCATGAAAATGACATATCTAGCCAGCTGCAGTGATGCGTATCTTGTTTTAAGGTTGGGCAGACTTATCCCTCTCTGGTATGTTTGTTGGATTCAGACAATTTCATTGCGTAACAAAGTTTTGGGTGGACCATGCATTGGATTAGAGTTGGTGCTCAGTCTAGTGTGTACAAGACATATGAATAAATTTTTTAAAAATACTCAATATTAGTGGAAAGAGAAATTTTCAACTTTTTCTTTTTTTCTTTCCTATAAGTGCTGTTCATAAATTTTCTTATTTAAAGATGAAATTATGGCTTTTCCTGTTCTCCTGTGTGGGGCCTGAGGAACTGGTGACATTTTTTGCATATGACAAGAGAGACAAAGAAGTGTGCTGACTATATTTGCTAACATAAACTTTTTATTAATAAAAAGTTAGTGATGTAAAATGCTTTAGAAATCTGTAAGACATAGGTACAATGGGACCCATTGTATCTGGGCTACAATTAGACACAAGTGAAGAATTAGATTTTACTTTCACCCTGTTAATTCCAAAAGCCAGAGAGAAAAACAAGGTTAGTCCTCGAAGTCCTGCAGGGCTGACTTTGGCATCTGAGAGCATTGACAGCATCCGTGGCTGTCACGGTTTCCTTCTTCACGTGTCAGTGTAGGTAGCAGTATTCAGATCATGTTCTCCAGGAACATCACCAGTACTCTACGGGTTTCTGAAGAGATCATCTCAGAAATGCACTTTTATGCCATTATGGTGAGTAGGTCATAAACAGCAGGTTTCATGATGCCCTGAATGTAGTGATGAAGCACCACGCAGTGCTTTCTACCTTCTTTCCCAAGCCTCTTATCAGCTTTACCTCCACCCAGCACAGTAACTGGAACAGGTCATCTGGGTTGAACATGGGCTTGGAAACTTTCTGAAAGAGTTTGTTGTCTCTATGCTTGGTTTTATGTCTTATTTTCTTATAAACATCATTGATGCTGAGTGGCTATAGTACTCGGGTAGCCTCCCCTAATAGGAGCACGTGCATTTTGGAGGTGTTTTTCTTACATTAAACACAACACAGTATACTTAGCGCAGTATGTCCCCATTGTGTTTCTATATGAACCTATTATTTTTCTTGAATTGAGGTTTATATGTAGTAAAAATCTCCATTTCCTGGTAAACAAGTTTGTGTAACTAGACCTCTGTTTTCTACTGACATTAATCAGGATGCTTTCTGACAGTGAGCAAGACAGAGAAAATGAATAGAACAAGGATGGAGCCAGAGCTTTCCTTACCCTCACAGGTGACATGCTGAAGTCAGGCTTGATACAAATTGGCATAGCAGTGTAGGGGACTCACATGGCCTCTGTGTTTGTTCACTGTCATCAGCCTGGTATTTCTTATAAAGACTGAATTTTGCCTAAACAAGACGTTGTCTTCCTTTCGGATGATGCTGTGGAATATTTAGTAATTACGTTTGCGTGAAGTTGAGCTCGCAGCTGTCTTTTTGAATCTGACTTGGGTTGCAGATGACCAGTATTTCCTGGATGAGAGAAAAGATGGCAGCACTGAACCTGTAAAATACCAACACAGAACTAGCAAAAAAAGCCCCCCTTGAAGTCAGTGACAAATGTCAGGAAGTCAGCACACAGGTAGTCGCTAAGTTAAATGGAGCCAAATTTCCATTAATTTTTAAGTAAAAGAAACCAACACGACAAAAAACCCTATAGCCCCATTTCTGCGTAAGTTCTGTTCTCCAAATCATGGTAAATGCTACCAAAAAACTCCACGTAAATCCTTACAACTTTTGCCTCCCTTCTACGCTGCCCTGCGTGCTCAAGGCACTTGCTATTTGGAAAGCATCAGCCTCCAGAAAATAAAACAAAAAATGTGACAACCTATCAGACTTGGGCCAACTTTTTTTCAAAATGTCTCAACTGAAAATTTGCTTTGTTCTGAAGCCAGATTAATTGTGTGTGAAGTTGTGGCCATGAAAGAAAATATAAATTCAAATTCCTTATTTTATTAATCCAATAGCAATGCAAAATTTTAACCATGTTATCAAAATGAATCATTTGCTTATCTCCAAATGGGAAAACAGAGGAAATATATGTACCAGAAGAATCTTTTTTTCCTTTAAAAAAGGCTTCCTGAAGTGAGCATTACTTATAGTCAGTTCAGTGGTTTTAATTTCACTCTTCACATTAACAAAAAGTATGCAGGAATAAAGAACTTTATTAAGAAAGTATTTTAGAAATACTTAGAATCATAGAATCATAGATTTCCATAGTTTACTTAGTAAATAATTTAAATATAATTTTAAAATAAAGCCAGATCTGTCTACACCTTGTAAATGTCATGCTAAACCTGTGCTTTACTGAGACATTGGAAGCATCATTTTCCATTGCTAGACAACGTGAATTGTATAGGTTTTAGCAATTAAAACGCTATGGTATGTCAGTTGACAATGAACTCTATGATTAATATTTCTTTAAGTAGTGATACTACTTTGATATTGCATCTCTTTTTGGATTATTTTGACTTTTAATATGTAGTTTAGGTAGCAGGAGGTCATAAGAAGGACAAAGAAACCTTTAAGCATTGTGTTGATCTGACCTAGCATTGCCTTCTGCTCCCTGCAGTAATAATGGCAAATAGATATTCTTTTTATTCTAAATAAAGCAAACTATGCCAGTTAATAAATTTTTCATGCACAGACAGCTGGGTCAAATGGGAACTCCCTCTTGAGAGAGAATTAGAGGAAAAGAATTGAACTTTCATACAGCATATTTTTTTAAAAAGAAAAGTGGAAGGAAAATCAGTCCCTTTTTATTAGACTATTTGGGTGATAATTGTGTAGGATTTTTCTTTTTGCTTTTACAGTTTTATATCATTATTTAATTTGTGATAATTATTGTGTAAAATGTTACTTTCTATACACAAGTCCAGGAACCAGAATACAAGTTTAAATAAATGGGGAGTGATTTTTTTGTAATGATCTCTTCTGGTGACGGCTTTTATAACAGTCACTGAGCCTGTATCTGATAACTATGCTATGTGTGAGAAATAAGCTAAAAAGCCTTAATAGAAGTTAATCTCAGGCTAAGCCTTGTCCTTGCTTGCTGTACGAGATTTTTGAATACGAAACCCTGTGGGTGAAAATGTCTGTGCAAGATTCAGCATGGCATCTCCTGTGGTCTTGGTTATGATTTTGTATGCAGGTGCTGTGGTCGATGAGGTTGATGAACAATAACTGCATATGCAAGTATTCAGGGAAGCGCAAAATTTCTGGGCAATTTAGACTCTCATGTGCTCTGTTCGGAAACTCGGCTCTCAAATTACAGCTAATGAGCAACAATGGGTGCATTTGTGGGTATGAATAAAGGGATCAGAGAGGAATTTACATCATCCAGCTTCAGACATTATTTAAATGCCTAGGTTGGGATACTGGGCTCCGTATGCAGTTAACGGAGGGGAAAACTTTCCATCCTGAGCCTGCATCTAAAAGATGCAACAGGTTTGTGAGACAGCATGACGCGGTAGGCTGTGGTCTTCTGACTCCCTGGCCGTGCAGACCGGGGATCCAGCTGCCTTGTGTGCACAGCGGTCCCCACAAGGACAGGCATCCTGGCTCCTTCCTCCTGGAAGGATGAATGTGTTGCAGGGAAGACGGAGGTGATACGCTCTTGGGTCTTACTCTCAGATAGAGTTGCGATCTACTCGGGATGCTCAAAGGGACTCCAGGCTTGGGAAATATTTCTTAGTCCCCATAGTTGAGATATAGTTTGAATTATCCCCTTTACACCCTATTTAATGTGAAGATGAGTTGGGCTTCTAATTTGTGTATCCAGGCTGGACAACATGATTATTCTCAGAAAAGTCATATGTGGCAATCATAAACTAAAATTAAATAAAAATATATCATAATATAGCATGTTGTGACATATTCTTCAAGATGAAGAATACTTGTCCAAGCAGGCTGTATGACAAAGGCCTGATATCATACAGTTTGGCAATACGACTGGTATTTTATGTCTGTTAATGTCAGTGGGGTGGGCAACTAGGAGATTATATTTAGAGATATTTAAAACAAACTGTACATGCAGTTGCACGATTGATCATTGTTTAGTTATGAACACCAGTCGCAGCATAATTTCATTATACAGCAAATTGTCCTGCAACCAAATTCTGCCCCTCTTCTTCCCTCAGGCAGAATTTTTTGTAAAATCATGTCAAAAACGTAAGGTAAGAAATGACTCATAGAATTGTTGGTTGTCAGGAAGTGAATACTGTGTCTTAAATTTTCGTTTTTTTCCATTGCATTTTAGAGTGTTTTTATTGTTCAGTTTCCTGCTATGTTTTTAATTACTGGAAAGACCATTTTCAAATATTAGAAACATGGACTCATGGAATGATTTAGGTTGGGAGAGGCCTCTTGAGGTCATCTGGTCTAAAACCTCTTCCCAGGATGGCTGCTGAGATGGGGCTCCAGGGCCTTGCCCACGCGACTTCTGTGTATCTTCAGGGATGGAGATCCCTGTGCCAGTGTTTGACTACCTTCAGACTGAAAACTGGTTTTTTAATAACATCTAACTGGAATCCCCTGGGTTCCAGCTTGTGCCTGCTGGCTCTCAATTTCAGATTTTTTGATAGATGACTCCTCTTCTTTCTCCTTTCTCCTTCTTCCTTCGGCCAAATAAAACCTGTTGATCTATGTCATACAGGGTAATTTTCAAACAGAACAGTTGCTGGGATTGAAGGGGAAGGGGGCAGCCAGGAAAATCAAATTTATAATGGGGAAACTAATGCATTTTCAGCGACAGATCTCATAACAGACTTCAGGCCCACGGTCTTCACACAGTTGTCTTTCAAGAAAATTTAACTATAAATTTTGAATTACTTTATTTTAAATCACAGACGCAGAAGTTTAACTTCCACAACCCAGTGACAATGTGTCTGTAGAATTATGGAGGAGCTAAGACAGCGTGAGCCTGGTCATCCATCTGCGTTTTCCCATTCCTTAGGGAAAGGTCCACCTGGGTGGGACAGACCCCAGCCAGCCTGCGGCCAGAGCTGGCTGAGGCGAGGGGGTCTCTCCTTGGCAGCACCAGTCCCCTAGCTGAGGCTGTATTACCCACGTTGGCAAGTGCAACCACAGAGCAAAATGGAAATGTGGTTTTGGCATATGCTGAAGTGCCCATACAGTCCTCAAGCTGATGTGGCTAGCCATAGGAATTAAGATGTGCCAGCATATGCTAGCAGCCTGAGTGCAGGCTCTCTGGACACACAGCAGATGCAAAAAGAGTCATGGTTTTAATTGTATTGTGGTCCTCTCCGTTGGCTTGGTGCAGAGACGCTGTTCATCTGGGATTTCTTCTGAGATCTGAAGAAGGAAGGAAACCAATATAAGAGCAAAAGGAAAATAGGACTTTGGTTACTACACAGTGCTGTCTGATCAGACTTACTTGGTAAAAGGAGTAATGAAAATAACTGCTTTTTAATAAATCTGAGCATTCATCACCAGTTATAAAAATGTCTTTAGTTGTAAATCTGAAAATACTGCATTGGTTTCAGAGGAGATTTTATAAACATCGTTTCTTCCAAGATTAATTTGGTAAAAAAATTTCAAAAGGTCAGGTGACATAATATTGTTAGTTATATATTATTAGTAATGAACTAAATAAAATAATAGCAAAGATTTTTTTTTTAGTTTGTGTATATATATGTGCATATTAGCTATGGGTGCATGTGTGTGTGCATGAAGACTGTGTATCTGTAGTATATCTAATCACATTGACCATATAAATTTATGAATGAACAATTTACTTGAATTAGTGCTTTTATTCTTCTCTTTCTTATATGCCTTTTTACAAAAGAGTTGGATTGCCATATTTTGTGTCTTCAAGTTGCCAGAGGCATCAAGTTTTGAGGGGAATCTACAGCATGTTCGTTTATTTTAACTAGTTAGCTGCAAAATATCTCCTGTGCAGCAGATGAAATGATGTGGAACAGTTTTAGACAAGAAACAAGCATGTACCAAAAAAAAAAAAAAATCCAAAAAAAGCTCTCTTGGAAATTCATAGTAATAATTACACATTCTCTCCTATCTCCAGACCTAATTTGGAGACGGAATCTGCTGAATTTGTTAATTTTAGGGGTTTGACTTATGTTGTACTTACTCTAGAATATTTCCAAGCATAAAAATGTCTCAGAGGAGATCAAAACAAGCCCTGTCACCTGTGAAGCTTAGCTTTTATACTGGGTTACATGTTCAGGAGCTGGCAAAGCCGGGAGGTGTTTTAGAGAGGCAAGTGGGAAGGGAATCATTCAGGGTGAAGTGGACACCCTGACAGATGCTGATCACTGGGCAGGTTCAATATTTTACATGTTTGACCTGCCTGTCTTACTGTTCCCTCTGGACTGAAAAGGCAGGGTACAACCTGCAAGGCACATAGTAAAGGTTACCTATTTTGAGCTTTACATCCACCTGCCAGTTGTATCACCCTGGAACATATTTTTGTATGTTAGTATTTCTCATTAAAAGAGATCTTGAAATTTATGTAAGCTTCGATTGCATTATTTTACAATAGGAAACTGAATTTATACTTAAACCCTCACCGTGAAGAACAACAATTGAGCACTGTAACAAAGACAGTTATTTTCCTGATAAAAGAGTTACTACCACACTTGTGAAAAATACGTCACTCAAAGTGCACATCAGGGGAGGAGAAGGGGGAGTAAAGGTAGGGAGATATTGGAAATTGAAGGAACAAGAGTGGGTACGGTTTAGGTTGTTTTTTATTTCTAACCAGGCAATCACCTTAAGGTCAATTCTAATACACGCTAGAGCCAGGGTGCATTTATTTTCCGTGAATGTTTAAGGTATTTTAATATAGCCAGTCTCCTTCTCTGGGCTTTTCATCCTTTTGATGTTAAAACAGGTACACGTCTTCTGGAAGCCAGTTCACAGTGTGTCTTGGTGGGATGGAGATGAGCGTATGCTTTTCTCCAGCAGATTTACGGTGTGCTCATGTCACTGCACTTGGCAGGAGCACACCCGGATACCTCGTTGTTCTCCGATCATCTGTCTCGTGTGTGCTTCAGAAGGCATGAATTATTCACGTCCTCTTAGAATATTCCTCTGGATTTCCTGTGCGAGGCCCTCAATATTGTGGCTTTTAAAGTTTGAAATGTAATTTTAGGGATTTTATCACGTCACTTCTACAAATATTTTCCTGTGGTGCAGTTTAACCCTTTACATGCATGAACTGATTTTTTGTTTTCCCGGGAACCTCTTCTTGCTTATCGTCATTTCCACTGAATTTATTTGAAGGATGTTGATTGATAACAGTGAAATAATTTAGAATTTAGTCTACCTAAAAACACCTGCTTATCATTTGTGTAACATCTGTCCCATATGAGTGTAATGGGCTTTTATGATGATTAAGAATTTTTACTTTTTATTTGTGCTTTTCCATTTCTCCACTACTCTTAGAAATTTCCCAGTAAATCCAGTTTTGGTTTTCCTGTGTGATAAGATCTCTGTATTAGCACGTCTCTCTGAAGGATAGCCGTTAATCCTCCTGCCCCTTTATTCCAAAGCTGTATGTATTACTGTAACTCAGCAGTAAGTACAATTCAGCTGGCCTAGTGTCCAGCAACTGAACTCGGTCTCAAATCCCCTGCTGCATGCTTCACGTGACACTAAGCTGTCGTTTTAATCCCTGTTGTAATGAATCCCACACATACAGAGTGAATTGCATTATATTGTAAAAGTGGTTTAAAATATTCCAGCAGAAGAGTTTTCCACTGGAAAAGGTTGGGCTTCCTGAAGCAGGAAAGTTTCACACGATCTTTTCAGTCTTTAATGAAGGACTTGCTTGCAACAATTTATGTTAGGAAGGAGTTTCCCTGGAGTTCTTTGCTGGATATTGTATTGGACTGTAGACCTTCTGTCCACCCAAACAATGCAAAAAGGCTGAATTTCATCTGACCACATAAACTTGGGGGGGGGGGGGGAAAGAGCTAAAACAAATGAACTGTGTACTGAGAAACATTCCTATGAAACAAGAATATAGTCATTGGCCGTCTGTGCTGAAGGGGTACATGCACACACACACACAGAGTATTCTCACCCTGTTGACTGAATTGTGGGGACATGATCGGAATGTGCGCTTGATGAAGTGTGGGTAATGGAGGTAATTTTAAAAATTTAGCAGTGGAAATTCTGTCTGGTTTAGGCTGACTTTCATACTATTTATTTCTATCTCTCACATTTCTAGTCAATTTTATAAGCTTTCAGGTGTTGCTGCCTTCAGGACCTAGTGACTCAATACTACAAATTAGCTGTTTAACAAGAGAACCTAATTTACGGTGTAGAGCAGCATTTAATGGAGAATTCCCAAATTAAATTTTATTATCATTCTGCACAGAGCCCTGATGAAGTGCTTCTACCTCTGGGAATGGAAAGCAGCAATGTGTGCACACAGAGGATGCTGGGAGAAATCTTCCCTGCCTTTAGCGCACAAGGATTTGTAGAGTCTGCTTTTCCCCATCACACCAGAATGGCGAGACTCTTAAAAGCAATAATTGAACAATAGGTTGAGAACAGAGGGAGCTGCGTTTTCTTTTTCGTCCCCCCTCCCTCCCCCATACATGACTAAGATGTGGGATTTATTGCCATGGAATGCTTTGGAAGCCAAATTACAGATGGAATTAAAAAGCAACTGGGAGAAATCACGTAAATAACACAAGGGTGATTGGTAGACAGTGCCTGGGGCGCAGGAATTCCTTTCACTGTAGACCACTGGAAGCATTTGGATGGCAGGGGGAGGTTATCTAGGCACACCGTGCTCTTAAATCCTTTTGATAATCTCTGCTGCTATCCAATAAATGAGCATGAGGTGAGATGGTCCTTATCTTACTGTAGATGTCTATAACATACAGCCATACCTCCAAGGTAGTCACCTCAGGCTCCCATTTAGTTAGTGGAGAGAAATAAGCCCTTCAAAGAGACTTCGAAGAAACGATCCATCTGACATTAAATGCCTGTTCTAGGCTGAGATTACGAAGGCTTGTTTGTGAAGGCAGCCCAGATGACTACTACTTCAGATGTAGAGTTACAAAATATGATTGGTCCTGAGCTAGCTGTGCTTTTTCCTCTCACTGGCTGAAAATGGAGCTTTGAGTGACTAGTCAGAGGTGGATGCTGGTCTGCATCTGGTCACATCAGTCCCAATGTTTGTGTGGCTCTGTATTTGAAAGAGTTTGAACTGTGATTTATTTCCAGCTAGACCTTGTTTTCCCATTAAAAAAACCCCAAACGAACAAAAAGCCAACACAACAAAGTCTGTGTTCAAAAGACGTCAGAAACTGAAGAACAGGGATTAATATAGATTACAATAAGGAAAAAAAGAACCTGCTTAGCGTTTGCTCTCATGAATGAGGACTGAAATTTGAAGTTTAAAAGGAAGAGACAGTAAGTACACCAATCCCAGCGTCTAAAGTGTGCATGTTGTAAAGTCATTTCTTGTAGGTGAGGTTATTTAACTCAGAAGTTTTTGCTGGAAAAAGCAGTATGCAAGAGACTCCCTAGGTCCACAACGGATGAAGCCATATATGACTGTGTATGATTTTATGCTCTTTTCAACTCTGTCAAAATTCTAAATGCAAAATCAAAAGACTCAAGGACATACACGTTATTTGTGATACTCCCTGGAGGATGTTATGTTCATAAAGCAATAAACGGTTTGCATTCAGACTCACAAAATGTATATAATCCAGGCTTTTTTGTCTCTTTCGTATGACGTATCTAAACATTGCAGAGAAGTTATTGAACATAAACAATTCTTTTGGCAGAACTGCTATATACAGCACAATTCACTGCATCCAAAATAGGTTAAGAATCTTAAAAATACTGTCTGTAAGGGAAAGGACTGTAACAAATAGAAATGATTCAGAGGATTCCATTCCAGCAACATGTTAGGAAGCCTAACATTCAAATTAGAATAAAACTGCAGATTAATTAAGCAAGTAAGATAGGACAGTAAAAGCAAATATTGTTAGCAGTTCATGTAGCAGTGAAGACAAAGTTCACGAACTTCACTGTTAATATTACCTGATTGAGGTGAAGTAGGAAAAAAGTATTTAAGAACTTCATGAAATTTGTTGGAAGAACTGAAGCAATATATTAGTCATTCTATCTTAGAATTAACATAGCAATACTTGACAAAAATAGAGGAAAAATCAAAGTATTTATAGAAACAAGGGGCATATACTGAAACATTAGAAATATTTTCAATGGAATTCCTACTAAAGATAAAAAATACCATACAGAATAGCAAGTTAGTGCACTCATTCCTAACTGGGATTGAGGTAGGTGGCAGACCAGATTTAGAACTCACCTAAACCGTTATACAGAAGACGACTACCAACCTCAGGCAAGCAAGTTCATTCTTTTTTCAGGTCTCGTGTCAGTCCTCCCTAGTGTGATCTTAGACCAGGAAAAAATAAATTACTAATCTCACCGAAAGCCTAACTCCTAAAATTTCCATCATAAATTTGGACAAGCACAGGAAATTTTAAGGCAGTATCATTATTTTTTATTTTCCTTAACCCAAATTCTTAAGTCAGCTGACACTAGCAGTTATGTTGTCTGTATTTCTGCTGGGTGAAAAAAACACCCCAGTATGTAATGGAAAATGGATAGACATTGAATAGTAATCTAGCCTTTTTCTTAATATAATTAGTCTTGGAAGAAGTATACAATGAAATAAATCACTGGAGACAGTAAATGCAAGAAAGAAAAATGGGCAAAAGCATACAATATGTTTTGAAATAAATCCAGTTTTATGATATTTGTTATCTGGGGAAATACTGCACTCTGGGGTACCAAAAAATTAATTAGGAGTAATCCTTTCAGTTGTCTGTAAGCTATAACATGACCTTTAGCAATGGCCGTAACTGATCCACACTCAAGTTTGTTTAAGCCAAAGCAAAGAGTTTCCCTGACTTGAATCAGCACTGGGTCAGGCCCCAGCTTCTTCTGTATGGAGAACATTCGTGTGCCACGGGTGGAGGCAAACATGAAACGTTTAGCTATCGATGGGAATTTCTGTAGCTGAAGCCTAGACTGAATCTCACGTTTAACTTCATTTACAGATTTTGTTTTCTGAATCTCAGCTCAAGATGCATAACTCAGTTTTTCATTCTGCAAATGGGAAACCTTGTTGCCAAAAATTAAATTGATTACAGAGTGTTAGGTTTTACAGTTGGATTGGACAACTGATTGAGCAGGGAACTGAAGGAACTTCACAATTTCTTAGTTATTTAGTTCTTTTCAATGCCAGCTTATTGCCAAATTGTATTCCTCCAGATTCAGAGCTTAAGGATGACATTCTAACATGGGATTTCTTCATACTTTATTTTTGTTTTAAAATAAATCTTTTTTTAAAAAATGTACGTTGACTGTCTCAAGGAGGAATGACTTCAGCAGTGTGGAGACATCACACTGATTCGGACACTAACTTGTGTCAGTTTTTACTGCATTTCATTCTTGCTACCATATGCAATCCTTAACTAATGCAGATTTTTGTTACTCTGACAACTAAAATATTGGTTTTTGCTTTGCGTGATAAATAAATTATTAGAAAATCAAAGGAAATTTAAGCTTTGTCCCATTCTTAAATGATAATTTAACAAATTAATTGATAATTTATTTATTTGTATTTTATAGTTGAAAGAATTTTCTATATATTTTTTAGCAATCAGGAGCAAATTAAAAGGAAATATTTAGGTAGAATATGAAGGAAAAGAATGATAGGCTGAGGAAAAAAAGGAAAAGCCCCTTATGATTAATTATTGGCTGTACATGGAAGAGAAAGCAGAAGTTGTAGCTTTATAAATTGCAGTAGTAAAGAACAAGTTGTAACAGATTTTCTTGCACCAGTAAAGGTTTGACAGCACTCTGCAGACAGCCTTTCTTATTTTTGTTCTGCATGAAGCTGATCATGCAGCCTTTGTAAAGTGTTTGCCATGACATCATGGGAAGTTGTGCCTGGATAAAAACAGAATGATCAGTCATTGTACTGGGAGATAAGTGGTATATTTTAAAATGAATTCACCCTCAACATTTTCTTAAATACAAAGTTTAAAATATTTGTGCTCAAGAGGTAAAATAACTGATGTAAGAAGTTGGTCTGCATAGCTGTCCCTCAAAGAGAATCAATGTTATTTGTGAATATTTTATGGAAATCTATTTTTATTTCATTACAAGGTAGTAAAAATGCATTGTATAGATTAATTTCTAGGTGGAGCTGAAAGGATTGGATGAACCTACCAGTTACCACAAAAAAAAGTCTGATTATTGAAAGAGGGTCTAAATGTCGCTGGTGAACACATTGGTTTGGCTGCTAGTTAAATGCATTTGTGGCATAACACAGCTGTCCTGGGTTAATCTCCTTCTAAAGAGGAGATTCAAAGTGAAAAATTGAAAAAACCTCTAAGCTAAATTTTTAGTGATCTCCTTACTCTTTTCATGTGCCTGTTTGACTGTAATTGACACTTTTGTGTCTCACTCCTGTGTGCGTCTCACCCTTGTGGTCAAGGTTTTACTTAAAAATAATGAAATTGGTAACAGGGAAATAATTCACTTTTGCCTTCCCAAAACTTTTAAAAAATAGTTATTTACTTAATAAAGCACAGTTAAATAAAATTGAATCTGACTTTTTCCCAACTTCTTAATCTTTTATAAAATCAATTGAAGTAATTGGACTAAGTAATAATGAAACATTTAATTTAAAATATTTTTAGATTACCCATAATTGATTCAAGACATTGACTGATTGCTGTAAAAAGCTTGGTTTAAGCAGCTGACAAGCTGATGACAAGCATTAATGGATTTTGCAATGAAGAATTTGAAATGGAGAAGGAATTTTGTCAGAAGAAAGTGCATGTTTCTGTCATAAAAATGTATGACAGCGAAGATGGACGCTACATCACAGAAAACACCCTGAAAACTAAGTTTGAAACTTTTGGGCAGAAAGTATAATGGCCTATAAATACAACCACTGTGTTCAAAACTGAAAGATTTGGAGTTTAGTCACTTATCTCACTGCTAACCTACGAATATGAGTATTATTAAAGTATGTAGACTATTAAAAACTAAAGTAGTATAAAGAAGGAAACAAGCACACTGAGAGAGATGCATAAGTGCCCAAGTAAGCCTAAGTCAGCTCTCAGGTGCAGGCACTCTCACTGCTATTAACTACCCAGGACATTACTGTCCTTATTTAAAGGCTTGATCATGTGTTAAGGGCTTGAGCTTGCAAGGTGGTGTGCTCTGGTTTTAAGGAGCTTCTGTTCTTTTGAACCTACGTGTGGGCAGGGCATTTCATGAGCATCTGTGAAGACAGAAGTGAGTCTTACTTAATTTTAAAAATTGTAAGAATATATGCTTGTGTTATCCTAATATTTCAGTTATGTCAAGAGAGTAAGAGAGAGAGAACAAAGCTATTTTAGAGTTTTAGAAATAAAGTGGATCTGTAGAATAAATTCATAATATCTGATAGGGTCATGATAAAACTGTTTGATGATCTATGGTAAAGGCAAAAGAGTTCTATATTTTTTTAATAGGTTTATTGGACTGGAGAGAGAAGGGCTGACCCTAACTGTATAGGAGTATAGTAGCAAAAGTACAGAGCATTTTATTTTATAAAATTTAAAAGAAAAGCCTGAAAATAGGTATTTGATAATAGAACTGACCGTGGTGTATGTGCACAAGACTGACTGTCGCATGGTCAGTGTAGCTTCTTGCCAGGGCAAATTAAAGCAGGTGAAAATTGAGGGAAATTACTTTAGCCATGAGGGACACTGTCAAAAATTTCTCGGTTTGCTAAGGCCATCAAAATCCTGAATGCGATGCCATTTAGAACAGCCATCCACAAACAGATGGATTGAAGTTGAAAACGAAATTTCTTAATTTATTTTTACATCTGGAAAGTAAACAACTACATACTTTAATGAAAAATAGGCTAGGTGTTAATATATTCAGAAAGCAGTAAATTATTTTGGATCTAGCTATTCACTGTCACAGCTGTAACTCAGCTGTATTTCACATGCTGACATTTACTGTAAGCAGCATATCACGAGCTAATCTGTGCTGTAAGAATGTCTTGCAGCGTGTATCTTGGAGAACTTTTTATGTTACACAGCATCAGTTAACTAGGTAATATTCATAGCTTGGGTTTTCTCTTTCCCTTATATACAAATACTCCAGGGTTCTCTGCATTTCTGCCAAATCTGTGCATCTCTGTGTAAATATACATGCATATATACATGCACACCGGGTTTGCTGGAATGGTGACTGTCAGTCTATACAATTAGAGATCAATCATGGAAAGGTAGCAGTGTCCGGTCTTAAAGCAGTAATGATGTTCTGGTAGGAATGGAGAGTTGCTGTTCAAGCCTACCATTGCTGTTTCATCAGAGTCTAGCCCAGTTGTTACTGATACTAATATTGCTCTATCCGAAATTAAAATATTTCATCTGGTATACCTAATTATTGCATTTCTGTTTTTCTTTTTTTTATAACCACCTTCTACTGGTAAGTCTGGGTCTGGTAAGTCTGTAATCCTACTGGTAAGTCTGGTCAAATAATTCTTGATTCCACAGCATATAGCAGAAATTCCATATTCTTTGATTCTTCATCTTCTGCTACCACATTTCAGTCCATTTCTGTTAACATGGCCCTGAACATTGAAATAGCAGACAGGAAGAGCTAGGCGATCTCCCTCTGTCTTGACAGTGGTTCTTAATTTTTTTTGTCATTATTTGACTTCTTTGGCATAAACTCTTTGTGCAAAGGTCATTAATGCCTCCTGTCCCAGGACCACTTTTTAAAAAGCATCTCAAGTAACTTGACTATCGGCAAGTGACTCCCTTTCATCACACTAATTGACATTTCCCGTTGCTCTTACTAGTCTTGTGGTTCTTTAATGAATTCCTATTTTTCTCAGGCTTGACTTCCATTAAACCTGCCTTCTTTGTAACTGTCTTCCACTGCTGAATTCTAGTCAGCCGGAGCTTAGGTACTTGAGGTACTGTCGAATGCTGACATTCAGATAGACTAAATCCATTTCATTTCTTTGTCTAGAAGTTCAGTTATCTTCTCAGAGGAGGATATCAGGTTAATCTAGTGCAATCTGCTTTTCACAAACTCATGATTCATTTTGTTCCATTTTCCATTTACCTTTATATTTGAAAGCCTAAAACCGAGGCTATATAACAAAACAAATTCAATAAGAAAAATGAAGTGGGGAAATAACTTTAGATAGTGCTGTATCTGCAACTGAAATATAAGACTCTAGATATTGTAAATTCAGGCTTCTTCTAAGTGTATGTCACATCCCATATGCACCATAATGTAACAGTTAAAACTAAGGCGTAACTTCAATCTCGCATTCCCTTTGATTCCTATGGTATACAGAACAGAGAGAGAAGCCAAGTTAATGCTATTCTCTTTCCCCTTTCGGTAGGTAGGATGTGGGGGCTTTTTAGATTTTGCAGTTAGTCTGTGTCTCAAACAGGTAAATCTGTTATATAGTCACTTGTCTGTCTTTATTTCTATCACTCATAGGGCTGATAATAATTTTCTTATCATTAAGGGTAGCCTTAGTATATTTGCCATGCCAGTGATCAGAAAGTCACTCCTAAATGTGACTCCTATCAAGTGGATATCAAGCAAATATAATTAAATGTGAAATATTAAGAGTGTTTAGGAAGATACAAATTAAGCAATCAAAATGCTTCACAAATTTTTAACTATTTTGCAAATCATAGAATCATTTAGGTTGGCAAGGACCTTTTAAGATCATCAGATCCAACCATTAACCTAACACTGCCAAGTCCACCACTAAACCATGTCCCTAAGCACCACTTCCACAGGTCTTTTAAATACCTCCAGGGACGGTGACTCCACCGCTTCCCTGGGCAGCCTGTTCCAATGCTTGACAACCTTTTCGGTGAAGATATTTTTTCCTAATCATAGAATCATTGAGGTTGGAAAAGACCTCTAAGATCATCCAGTCCAACCGTCGACCCAACACCACCATGCCCACTAAACCATGTCCCTAAGCGCCTCATCTACTCGTCTTTTAAATACCTCTAGGGATGGGGACTCCACCACTTCCCTGGGCAGCCTGTTCCAATGTTTAACCACTCTTTCAGTAAAGAAAGTTTTCCTCACATCCAATCTAAACCTCCCCTGGCGCAACATGAGGCCATTTCCTCTTGTCCTATCGCTAGTTACTTGGGAGAAGAGACGACACCCACCTCGCTACAACCTCCTTTCAGGGAGTTGTAGAGAGCGATGAGGTCTCCCCTCAGCCTCCTTTTCTCCAGGCTAAACAACCCCAGTTCCCTCAGCCACTCCTCATCAGACTTGTTCTCCAGACCCCTCACCAGCCTCGTTGCCCTTCTCTGCACACGCTCCAGCACCTCAACGTCCTTCTTGCAGTGAGGGGCCCAAAACTGAACACAGTATTCGAGGTGCGGCCTCACCAGTGCCGAGTACAGGGGCACAATCACTTCCCTCCTCCTGCTGGCCACACGATTTCTGATACAGGCCCAGGATGCCATTGGCCTTCTTGGCCGCCTGGGCACACTGCCGGCTCATGTTCAGCCGGCTGTCAACCAGCTCCCCCAGGTCCTTTTCCGCCAGGCAGCTTTCCAGCCACTCTTCCCCAAGCCTGTAGCGCTGCATGGGGTTGTTGTGGCCGAAGGGCAGGACCCGGCACTTGGCCTTGTTGAACCTCATACAGTTGGCCTCAGCACATCGATCCAGCCTGTCCAGGTCCCTCTGCAGAGCCTTCCTACCCTCAAGCAGATCAACGCTCCCGCCCAACTTGGTGTCGTCTGCAAACTTACTGAGGGTGCACTCGATCCCCTCATCCAGATCCTTGATAAAGATATTGAACAAGACCGGCCCCAAAACTGAGCCCTGGGGAACACCGCTCGTGACCGGCCGCCAACTGGATTGAACTCCATTCACCACAACTCTCTGGGCCTGGCCATCCAGCCAGTTTTTTACCCAGCGAAGAGTACGCCCGTCCAAGCCATGAGCAGCCAGTTTCTCCAGGAGAATGCTGTGGGAAATGGTGTCAAAGGCCTTACTGAAGTCCAGGTAGACCACATCCACAGCCTTTCCCTCATCCACTAGGCGGGTCACCTTGTCATAGAAGGAGATCAGGTTGGTCAAGCAAGACCTGCCTTTCATAAACCCATGCTGACTGGGCCTGGTTGTCCTGTACATGCCACGTGATGATACTCAAGATGATCTACTCCATAACCTTCTCTGGCACCGAGGTCAGACTGACAGGCCTGTAGTTCCCCAGATCCTCCTTCCAGCCCTTCTTGCAAATAGGCGTCACATTTGCTAACCTCCAGTCAACTGGAACCTCCCTGGTTAGCCAGGATTGCTGATAAATGATTGAAACTTCCACCAGCTCCCTCAGTACCCTTGGGTGGATCCCATCCAGCCCCATAGACTTGTGTGTGTCCAAGTGGTGTAGCAGGTCACTAACCATTTCCCCTTGGATTATGGGGGCTTCATTCTGCTCCCCGTCCCTGTCTTCCAGCTCAGGGGGCTGGGTACCCTGAGAACAATTGGTCTTACTATTAAAGACTGAGGCAAAGGCAGCATTAAGTACCTCAGCCTTTTCCTTGTTCTTTGTCACTATGTTTCCCCGCCGCATCCAATAAAGGACGGAGGTTCTCCTTAGCCCTCCTTTTGTTGCTGATGTATTTATAGAAACATTTTTTGTTGTCTTTTATGGCAATAGCCAGATTAAGTTCTAGTTGGGCTTGGGCCCTTCTAATTTTCTCCCTGCATAACCTCATGACATCCTTGTAGTCCTCCTGAGTTGCCTGCCCCTTCTTCCAAAGGTCATAAATGCTCCTTTTTTCCCTGAGTTCCAGCCAAAGCTCTCTGTTCAACCAGGCTGGTCTTCTTCCCCACCAGCTCGTCTTTCGGCACATAGGGATGGCCTGCTCCTGCGCCTTTAAGATTTCCTTCTTGAAGATCGTCCAGCCTTCCTGGACCCCTCTGCCCTTCAGGACTGTCTCCCAAGGGACTCTGTCAACCAGGCTCCTAAACAGGCCAAAGTCTGCCCTCCGGAAGTCCAAGGTAGCAGTTCTGCTGACTCCCCTCCTTACTTCTCCAAGAATTGAAAACTCGATCATTTCATGATTGCCATGCCCAAGAGAGCCTCCAACCACCACATCACCCACAAGTCTTTCTCTGTTCATAAACAACATGTCTAGTGGGGCTCACTCACCAGCTGTGTCAGGAAGTTGTCTTCCACACACTCCAAGAACCTCCTAGACTGTTTCCTCTCTGCTGTATTTTATTTCCACCAGACATCTGGTAAGCTGAAGTCCCCCACAAGAATAAGGGCTAGCGATTGTGAGACTTCTCCCAGCTGCTTATAGAATATTTCATCTGTCTCTTCATCCTAGTTGGGTGGTCTATAACAGACTCCCACCATGATATCTGCCTTGTTGGCCTTCCCCCTGATTTTTACCCAGAAACACTCAACCCTATCCTCACCATCATCAAGCTCCAGACAGTCAAAACACTGTCTGTTTTGTTTAAAATATCTGTTTAAAAACATTGATGCAGAGCTTTGATGATATTTTTTTCTGCTGCCATTGCCTGTTACTGTGGTTTATCCTAATGAGAAAAAAAAATGACACTATGGCAACATTAGCACAAGGCTAAGTGGCTTTGTGAAGAAAAAAAAAAATAAAGCAAGCTGGCTGGAAAAGAAAATCATCAATATGAAGAGTTCTTTTTTCCTGGTTGTTAAAACACAAAAATATTTGTGGAGGTGCAACTGTTTCAACAAGGTTTGAGAGATAGGAGGGCTTCCAAGTTCCAAGGCGCTCCGGTCTCTACCAGCAAGGAGAAAGCGAACTCTGGTTGAACCAACTGAACCTTTTCATTTTGATAGTTCTATATATTGCTATTTTGCAAAAGTCAATTAGGAAGATATTGGTTTAATTCCAATGAAAATGTAAATAAATAAGTTAGCTGCTACCCATCAGTTCTCTTCAGCACTAAGCAGTCAGGCTTTATAGAGAGAAACGGCAGGTTTTTTCCTCTCTTGTTCTTTAAGGCAAGTACTGAAAGTCAGTTAATGCTGACAGTCTGCCAAAGGTACTTAACAACCTGTTTAATATATGCCCTAGTTTGAAGAAGAAAGTGAGCTGTCAGTGCCTGCTATTTTTTTTCTTTTTTTTTTTTTTTTCCCCCTCTGATCAATACTTGATAGCTCTTGGGAAAAGAGAAGCTTTTCTATGCTAATATTCTTTAATGCCTGGTATATTTACTCAGTAAGTCTTGTCCAGAAATGGGTGTGATTTTTGACAGCTACTATACACTAGGCATTGATCTACTTAAAAGGGCATCATTTGGTATTCTCTGAGATCTTTGAGGAAGTTTGTTTCCAGTTAAAATGACGTTCTCCTTTCCATTTGCCATTCGATGTAAGCGTAGCACAGGACACTGTGTACAGAGTACAAGGACACAGCTCAGTCTTTGTTTTATGGAGAGTGATAACCTGCAGTTCACGTACAAGTTGGAAGGCAAAGGGTATACTGAAATGGGGAAGAGGGACCAAAAAATACTATTTCTTTACTGGGGGGACCTGTGCAATTACACAATTCATTAGTCTGCCTGGGCGCTCTGGCGCTGTGCTAATTTAGGTAACAAGACAAGTAGCGTGTGTGTGAGTACATTAATGATCAATTCCTGTTCCCACTGAATTAGAGCATTTCCCGAAGGTCACCAATCTCTACGCTGCCTGTGCCAACGCAGGTACGAAATAGAGAAACACGGGGGTGATGGGAGCCAGCAGCAGCAGAGCCCGGCCTTGCCCCGCACGCCCAGGTCGCTCCCCCTCTCCTCAGCACCTGCCCACCCCGCTGCCTGGGTGGGCAACCGGGGGCGGCCTGCTGCAGCGCCCCGGCCCGCCTCCGCCGCCCCTCCCCAGCGAGGGAAGAAGGAAAAAAATAGCTGCTGAAGAGTGGAATGGAGGAGCAGGGAGCAAAAAGACAGAAGAGGAGAGCAAAAACTGTATTTTATTAATTCTCAGTACAGTTTTCAAGCAGAAAGTTAAAACCGAGGAGTTGGTTGGAGCAGTATGTCAGCATTGCTGCGGTTGGGATTGGAAACTTTCTTCACACCTTTTGACCTACTCACTAGCGAAGATTTCTGTGTCGGTTCACAGCTAGAATCTCATCTTGTTTTCAAAGAATAAAATGTAAGGTTGCCCCCTTTACTTTTAGACATTGCTGTTGTAGATCAATGAAAAGACAAAAAAAAAAAAAAAGCTCTGAAATGTTTGTATATGATTAATAGTTTATCAAGTTGTCTTATAGCTACCTCTGCTTGCTTTCTACTTGTTTAAAGAAGGTTTGCAAAACTGCCCGTAGAGCTGGAGAGAGAAGTAAACAGTTCATAATTTAAAAAAAAAAAAGGCAAACCACTGTAGGCATGTCTTAAATCCCAATTGTACAATTATTTGCACATAAATTTAACTTTAAGCTCAAAATGACCATGAAACTGAAGGTCCTTCTGTCAGTTGTTTTATTTGCTGTATCTTAATTGTACTGTATGTGGGGGAGTCATCTTAGCAGTAAAATTTGGTGAGTTATTACCATGTTTCATACAGAATTCATAAAGATACATCCAAGAGTAAGCATTGTTTGACAAGGATGATATAATTAGAAATACTCCATAAAAAAAGAATGTCTCATAGTAAAGTTTTATGCTTATCATGTTTGGATATCTGTCTATTTTTAAACGTGCTCATGCCAGTTTATCTACCCCAAAATGCTGGTTCTTAATCTAGACCTGGGAACATGTCTCAAAAAATGTGAGACTCTGTTAATTAGAGTCAAATTCAACCTGAAGTGTAAATGGACCTCTATCAATCTGAGGTTATTTAGGAACTATGTAATTACTATTCTGTTAATTCATTGTCTATGCAGAGAGGTAAAGACATGAACCAAATTCAATGTAATGGAGCTGATTCCTTAGGGTTAAAAGGGACCATTAAGGTTAGACTGACTTCTCTCTAATGCTTCTTGTAGCTTTTGTAGCACATCCATAGTTTTAAGATAGACTTACAGCTTTTCTTTCAGAAATCTATCAAATCATGATTTAAAGATCTGGAGAGAACACCAGTACCAGAAATATTTGTTTGGCATTGTTCATGCTTAAAAATTTTCAGTTGCTATCCTGAACTTGTCCAGCTTCATCTTGCTATTGTTATATACTTTCTTTTGCTGCCCACTGTTACAGATTTCTTTCAACATGGATGTTTTCAGACAGTAATTTCCTCTTAATCTTAACAGCCTAGATAAAATAGCAAGCAATCAAAAATGGTCAGAATAAGACAGGTTTCCAACTGTCTTTTGCCATGAATGAGGTTCAGCTAGGCCAGGAGTGCCCAGCCTGTAATTTTAAAGATGACATTCACTCTTTAGAGTAATGAATCTGTTCCAGTTGCTGCCTGATTCTTTTTCCCCATTGTGTGATAAAAATTCAGTCAGTCTTTGTCACAGGAATGTCTATATCCAGTCATCTCATCAGAGAGTGTATTTGTTCATGCATGGGGATGATTCATTTTTCCTTACATGATGCCTCCATCTTGTGAATGAGGTGAAACCTTCATGTCACTTCAGATGTGTCTGTTTTAAAAAGCTCTGATCTTTGCAATTCCACTTAGAAAATGACATTACTATGCTACTGCTGTATGTGGAAAAAAAGAAAAGGACTTGTGCAGAAAAACAGAAAAATTTGAGTTTTGTGTTAGTTTCATAATCAGTTAATCTGAAAATGTAGAGACAATTTGAAAATACTGCACGAGGCAATAATTGAATCTGTCTGTATGTTGGTCTGTTTTAGATAAATACCAATCCCTGTATTCCAAACATATCTCTGAAAGGATACTGCAAACAGAAGAAAGTTTGACCAGGTTCATATTGATTTTATTAATAAAACTCCCTGCTGGCTTCCGCAGCATAGGCTCAAAATCTCAATGATTATGAAAATTATTGAATTCATTACTATTTGCATCGTTCCTTACATTTCATTTAGTTTTAAAGATAACTACTCTTCAATGAATTGGGAGCAGTCATTCTTCTAAAACTCTTAAGTATAACCGTTGTTTGATATTTCCACAAACCTATTTTCTTGCAGTATAAAAATAACCGTTCCCATCCTCTGGATAGGCAACACAAAAAATGGGAAGAGTAAGAAGAGAAAACCTATTTTTATTACTGTATTATTACCTTTTATTTAAAGATAAAAACCCCCTGAATAATGCAGATTAGCTTCTGGTTGCGTTCTTTCATTAACCTTTCTGAGCTTGGATTCAGGTCCAGTGTCTGCATTACTTTTTGTGTAATTGCAACTGAAGTGATGACTATTTTAGTGCATTTTACAATCCACGACTTGGATGTTATGTCAGTTTGTATTATCATACTGAACATTTGCAACTTGCTTTCTGTATGCAGACTCAGGACACTCAATGTTTAATTAATTTGGATCAAAACAGCAAATCTCTGACAAGCATTCTAGAGCAAATTATTGTGTAATCCCTGTGACGTTTCGGAGGTGAGGAGTAAGGGAGGGGAGCAGTGGGGACAGTATTCAGTTAAGCACCATAACTCATTCTGTTTGGAAACTCTGTATTTATTGGTCTGTCAAGTGATTATCAGCAAGACTGAGAGCGCAATTCAATTTACACTAATCTTAATGGTCAGTTTAATTGAATTAAGCCTTATCAGTGAGATGTATGTTAAGAAGGTTTTGTTTTACTGCAGACTGGAGCTATTGCTATAAATGTGATCATGTAAGATTTCACAAGCCAAGCAATATGGGGCTTCGTACCTGAGCGAGACAATGCGGAAAAAAATGGTTAAGACAAGGTGTGCTTCAGTACCAAACTAGTGCTCCAGAATGGGTCAGTAACGTGCTGCTGGAGTTGTGCGACTCGCTACTTTTTGGATATTTGTAATTTTGGGTTTTGTGGTGGGTTTTTTTGTTTTGTTTTGGTGGGTTTTTATTTTTTTTACTTTCTTAGCACAGTATATAGTTGTGGGATCAGAGTAATGGTGCTGGTCAATGAAAACCAGAATATATTCTGAAGCAAACACACATTTCCTGAATGTAAACAGATGTTTTGCTGTTACAGTAGTATCTTTTTCCTTCTTTAATAAGTAAGTTTGACTGAATAAGCTTTACTAAAAACAGAATATAAATGTTAGCTCTAATTTTCTTGTAGACAAGCTCATTTTTATTTATGTAAAGACAGACCATACAATGGGAATATAAAATAACAGAACTTTCAGGCATTTAAATGAATAAAATCAGAAGACAAGGAGGAAAAACAAAGACAAAAAATTGGGAAAGGAATTAAGGGGTCTGTATTTCCAAAAAAATACAGGAAAAGAAGTCATACACTGAAGGTTAGGGAAAATCTGATGTGCTTTCCTTGATTCAAGTGTAGTGGATTTACAGCTTGCTTATCTTTCCTGAGTGGCGCAGGGAGCTCTGGTAATGAGGTCCAGCCTTCAAGGCTTCCCAAGGATGTATACAGCACAAGCCCATCTTCCTGAGGGGTCTGGTTTAAAATTCATCTTGCCAAGGCCGTTCAGTTGAAAGCAAACACTGACATAGTCTGAGAGTGCCCAAATACCCTGGTCCTTATCTTAGTTGTCATAAGAAACTAGACAAAGGAAAGCAGTGCTTTTGAGGGGCAGTGTGCGAAGGATGGAGCAGCACAGATTTTTTGAGGAGCGAGGAGGCTGAGGTGGTGGTGTCACTTAGAAGCTGCCGCGAATGCTTCCTTGTAGCGCAGAAAGGGAAAAATAAATGTAACTGGATCAAAAGTTAAGGAAGAAAGTGCGGTGCAGGAGAAGAGAGCGACAGTAAGGACTGCCCTGCAGAAGTCTGGCGAACTCTGTTAGAGTTAGAGAGACCTCTGCCCCTGCCTGAGGAGGCATGTGGCAATAGAAGAGCCTCACAACAGAAAGCAGGGGCTGGAATATCTTGTAATAATTCTTACTATATAGCTTGCCTAATTATGACATTATCCAAACTCCATGCAAGCATTAATTTACAGCAAATTGGGATTATAAAACTCAGTGAAACTGTGGTTTATAAAATTATCAGAAATCATTACATCCAGCAGACAATGTTTGTATCGTACGATTTTCTGACAGTTATCTGTAGATAAGGTTAGCTTTTTTGGTAGTTCGGTACCCTGGGAAGTCCAACTGGTCTTTGAGAGTGGGTTTGCGTGGAGGTAAGGATTTAATAATGTTTCCTTAACTTTATCACAACACCTGCCTACAATTAGACAAGCTTCAGTACATTATACTATATCTGATAGTATCTTTAGTTCCTATGCACACAGTTTAAATTCAATATGTATGATCTTCCAGGGCACAGAAACTGCTTTTTATCTCCATTCAACCAAGTAGTCATCATACTGCCACAGTAATAAGAGTCCTTGAATATTCCTGAGAAACTGAGTCAGAGTGCATATAATTATAACAGTGAAGTAATTTTGGAAGGAATTAGGATCTAACAGATCTTTGTTGCACCTTAAATTTTAGGTATATTACTCCTGAAAACACCACTGACTCCAAAGATTTATTTCTCATATATTTATACATTAGTTTTCAGGCAGATTACAGTGGGCAGCGCAGTAATGGCTCACTAACACATAACACTTGTCATCCTCCAACTTGGGATGGATAAAAACCTTTGCAACAGATAGGTATTTTTTTTTTATGCTTTATTATAACTCTGTGGCAAAACTTACACATTTTGATTTCCTGACCTAATGAGGCAGTCCTTTACTATTGCAAACAGGACATTAGATTGAATAGCCATGTTTGGGTTAGTCTTACATATGGTCTCATCAGGTAGTACAAGCTGTGAATGCATAAAGGAATTGAAAATGGAAAAATTATAGCCACCTGATGTAAGGAGATACATTTTGGGGTCATTTGAGATGATTTCAGGGACTGCAAGTATGATACAGCAGTAATGAACAACTATTTTCCTTTTGTATCTTCCTTTTTGGAAAAAAAAGTCAAAATATTATTATAGGTTGTAATTTTTAAGAAAACACTGTTTTAAAAGCTGTGTGCTTACTTGGCAGGCTGTTATCACTTGATAACGCTGGCAAGAAAAAGCGTAAGACAGAAGTACAAAAACGGGGGAGCAGGTTGATGAAAATAGAATTTTGTGGTTCAAAAATGCATACACACCCACCCTGAAACCCTGAAATATAAGGATATATTAAAATTCTGTGTATTTACACATGCATATATATAAAAAAGTGTACAAAAGTGTCAGAAAATACATGAAAATACAGAATATTATTTGCATACATTTATAGGAAAGTATACACACACGCTCTGAGTGTTCAGCAAGGCCTCTCGAGCACAGCACAAAGGAGCAGCTATCTTCCTCCATAATGCAACACTAAATAGAGCAGATGTTGACTTTTCATCTTGAAGCAAAATCAATTTCCAGTGGAGTTTTGCCTTTGACCTCAATGGAATCAGGATTTTGCCTGTGATTTTATCAATTTATTCTTTCTGAAAGCCTTTGCGGTTTTGGGTTTGGGTTTTTTTTGCCTCTGCTCCAGCTATTCTTTTTCTAATCCCAGATTATCAAAAATCTCTTCAGCCTGAGGAAAATGTGTATCTCTCTGTATAAAGCTCATTCAGTAGTAACAGCTCTCAATTATAGAAGAATATAACAGGTTTCCTTGTAGAAGGCTCCTTCTCACGAGCAGTTTGTAAGGACTACTTATACTTTCTGTATAAACTCTGATTTTCTTGCAAAAACATGCAAGTTTCTCTCCTGTGTTCCAAATTACTTAGGGAGACAAAGATAAACAAGAACTGATGTCTGCTCTGATATCAAACCACCTACGTACGTGGTTTTTATTTTTCAGTGCCTGAGTTCCCTGTAACAGCATCCGGTTCCTCAGTGGTTACATAGCACAGCTGCTCCACACAACACCCTCCTTCCCCAAGTCAACCATTTGGACGTGAGGAAAAATTTCTTTACTGAAAGAGTGGTTACACATTGGAACAGGCTGCCCGGGGAAGTGGTTGAGTCCCCATCCCTGGAAGTATTTAAAAGACGTGTAGATGAGGCGCTTAGGGACATGGTTTAGTGGGTGGTGGTGTTGGGTTGGCGGTTGGACTCGATGATCTTAGAGGTCTTTTCCAACCTTAATGATTCTATGATTCTATGATTCTATTCTAAGCCCTGCTGGGTAGTGGGGGCCGGAGAGGCTTCAGCGATGTGGGAGGAAGGAAAAGACTGTGGCAGGCATGGCAGGTGAGAAGCCGGTGAAGGCATTTGGGTAGGGTGGGGGAGATGGTCCTTGAGTGCTCTGAGCAGCTCTTCCAGACCACAAGGTGGACAGAGGTCAGAGAAAAAGAGTTGGTGCCCCTAGGTACAGCTCTCCAAAGCTAGGAGTCCCACGTGGGGGAAGAGTCCAAAGCTAAGCTGTGGCGTATGATTTTAGACGACGACTTCTCATCAGATGATTTGCGGCTAAATTTCAAGCATGACTTGAAGGGTTGTGTGCGACAGAGGAGTTTTATGGTTCTTTTGGATGTGACAAAAAAAAGTTGTGGACCCTCTTGCCGTTAGTCCAGATTGCTTACAGATTGTAACACTTCCTTTCAAAAGAAATTCCCTCTTTATGCAGAAAGCACTTAATTGTTGAATAGCAGTAACTTTGCCTAGGTGTAAGGGAACCTAAGCAACGGTGCTTAGACATTTAGGGGTATTTTTGCTTACATCAGCTAATGATCCCAGTCAAGACTGTACCTATAAGCAAACGTACCCCTCCTGTGGAGCTTAGGAAAAAAAGAATAGAAAAGCTTTTAATAAATGCTAAACAAACATAAATGATGAAGAGTAACCGTTTCTGTGAAATTAGTATTTTTACAAACTCTTTGCTAGATGAGGCCTGTCCTTACGTTTCTGTGGTGCAGACATACAGAGTAGAGATGGAAGCAACTGCCCTTTGCAGTGCACGTCTGCCCTTTTGCAGGATGATGGAAAACAATTTCTGTAAGGAGGAGTAGATTGCATTGAAAATTGCTATTTCTTCTTCCCAACTGAAATTAAGAAATTGAGCAACGTGCTCTGACTCGTGCTAGATTTCTCTATACTCTCTAACCATTATTTTATTGTGAATTATTAATTTATGTAACTGAGTGGGTTTACTCTTTTTTCCTCTTTTATTTCTTGCCTGCTTTTCATGCTTATGTCAAATTTGTCAAAGTTTTGAAGGTCTTGGGAATAGATACTGTGTCTAGTCCTGTGTTTCTACAGTACCTGTTTCTCCAAGACATGGATGCGACGAGGTCTCCATGTTACGAGAGTTACAAAGATTAAATAGCTATATCATATGGAGACGATCATAGCATCCCTATTTGTAATTACTTACTAACCTTGTTCTGTGTTATGCTAGTGCTGGAATAAGCTTACCATCATGTGCATGTTCAGTCATGCACAGCTTCTGCTGAACTCTGTTTGGAAAACAGGTGAAAGGAAGAAAACACGCAACCTGTTCTGCTCATAAAGGAGGCTTGAAATTGCATCTCTGAGCCTTCCAGAAGTGCGGCAACACGCTATTCTGGTGTGAGATGCGCTCAGCCCTGCTGTAGGCACCAAGGCATTCCCCGTGCTGTAAATGGCATGGAGAACGTGCCTAGATGTTCTATTGTCTTGTGCATTCAATTAAAAAAGTTTTAGCTGCTGTCTTTCTTTCCATGACTGAGTGTGTAGTTCAAATGGCTTAATCTGGCAGGTTTAACTGAAAGCTACTTTCAAGTAACCTTCTAGGCTGTTGTCCTAAAAGATGCTAAGTCTTGATTCAGAGTACAACCTTGAATAGAACATGAAATAACCTTTAGTTTCAGCCGAATGGATGGTTACAGCGAACGAAGAGAGGCTGAGGATGTTTCTTTGGGTGACAAAAACAAAGCACAGCAAAGTTAAATTCAAGCCGGAGCCTACTTGAATTTATTATATTTTTATTTCCTTGCAGCTGAAGTGGGAAAAAGTTCAGTAAATTGAACAGGCCCATTTATGAATATGTCTAGGATAGATGCCACAGCCTTTCAACTCTCTGTGGCAGTTCCACTGTGAAAAGCGGAGTGGATTATAGAAAATATACCCTGGTCTGTAGGGGAAGAATGTATTTTTCTGAACATTCTGTGTTTTGGGGTGGCACAAAAGGAGACGTATCTGGCATGTGAACATCTCCATCATGTGAAATCAATGCCTACATGGTTTTGTTTTTTTGGCTTTTTTTTGTATCTGGATTTCTAGATTTCTACTTGCTCTTTCTATTACTTTTTAACTTTTAATTTTGTTCTTTAAAAAAGAACATAACTGCCAAATTTGGGGGTTTGCTGCATTTAATGATAACAGATACTCAACTAGGTAAATCACCTTTGTATTTAACATTTGTATTGCATGTTTTTGGAAAAAAAGTAAATCTTGAGAAAGAAACAAATTCTTACTAATGAACTCTACTGAGGTGTTAGCAGGACTATGAAGCTGGACCTCTCCAGCAACAGTGATGCTGATCTCAGTGCAGGATGCAAGGGGAGGGAAGAGTTGTGGTTGACCATGGTAAATGTGGGAGAAACCACTTTAACTTTAGAGCACGCTGTCTGTTCCTTCAGAAGCATATCTGTACCGGGCTTCTGTGCTGAAAACAGAGAAGAATGGACATTCGTTTTTGTTAGGAGGCTGCTATATAGTTTGTGATTATTTATTTTTATTTTTTTATTTTCTTTTTTTTTTTTCCTGGATTGGGTCTGCTGTCAGATGAATGCTGATTAATATTATCTTTTTTTAATCTACACAGATTCCAAGGTTTATGATAACTCCCAGTTTTACACTGCCCACAAAAGCTAGTTTAGCTTAGTTAATAAAATCACCAGATTTTAGAGAGCTTCACAATGCTTAAATACAGTACCACACTAACCCAGAATGGAGTGGTCCTGAGTATTTACTATCTCCATATCTCCTGCCTCTTTGCTGTCATGGTTTTATGCTGCGCTGTGTCTGACAGACCAGACACTCTACAGCCCAGTTGAAATACTAGTGTAAATCTTTCCTCGATCAATGCTTTGCCCACTGCTTTCTCTTGGCAAATGTTTTCAAAACTAGCCTGTTAGCTAGTAAAGGAACTTTTGAATTCATTCTGATACAGTCTCTAAACCTGGATTAGAAGAGTTTTGTGGGAGAATAACAGTTAATAATGTAATAATCAGGTTAACTGGAATAATTAGGACAAAACTATAGAGAAAAGAGGAAAATTCTTTTGTCCACACAACTCCCTCTAGTTATTTAAAAGAAAAAAATCAGAAAACAAACCAAAAACCGAACAGCCTTTTCAGGCTTAGAGCAAGCATGTCTGTTGAAAGACAGCAGATGGTGTTAAAGTCGGTTATGGTAACATGTGTTGTACCTATCCTTCCCCTCTTCTTTTAATTTAGAAAAGAAAAAAGGAGGGGAAGGGAATCGTACCTCTTCTATTTTATTTGCTGACTAGAATTAGGGAAGAATATACTGTAGTTGGAAATATACTGTCATATATGAAAGAGGTGTAAGCTGGTTTTAGGGAAAGGATACACAAAGAAGACCGCATTGAAAAGCAGTTACTGTTTGATGAAGCAGGTAGCCCTTTTTTCTTAGGGACTTTAAGCCTATTTGAATAGGATTGTAAAAGCAGGAAGAATAATCTCTCTCACACACGGCCGTACGCTGTACTCCAGCGTTCGAACAAAAAGCAGACAGAAACATAAGCGTTTCCAAAATGTTCCTCCCTTGCCCTGCGTCCCTGGAGCACCGCTGCTCTGGTGCTGCAGCCTGCCCTCCAGAAATCCCGGGCGAAAGAGGAGGGCCGCTACTGCTGGGGAAACTAAGATTACTGATTAGGAGAGAACATAATCAGGTAGATTGAGCCTGTGTAGGGAGAAACCATTTCAGCGAGGAGGGAGGGAGTGCAACACATGCCGGCTGCCTACCTTGGGAGAGTACCTCGCTGTTGTTTGAGCAAACAAAATTGGCCGTAATTCTCCTGTCGGCTTCTGAGGAGAGGGTGCTCTTTTTGTGCCTATAAAGCTGGAGGGAGATTGTGTGCGTGTGTTACCCGCACCTGGCAATGAGTCTCCCTCCAGGTTTCTCCTACTTCCGAGAATGTGTTAGAGAGAAGTACCCACAGGGAAATCAACTAACCGCTTCCCCACAAAGGTAGCAAGACACCGCGGTGCCAGCGATGCCTGGGGATGCCTCGGGTGAGTACCGGCTGTAAATGAATACAAGGAATATTCAAAAGAGTGAAGAGCAGCAGCAACGCAACCCTAAAGACGGCATTTAGGTCAGTTGGCTGCCTCCCGGGATATCTGTGGCTGGCTGGGGCGCTGCCTGCTGCGTAGAGGGGGCTGCGGGAAGTTCCTCTGAAAGGACTCCAAAGTTAAGGGCAAATGGGGCTTCCGGGAGGGGTCCGACCCCGTCGCAGCACCAGCTCCATTCTGCCAGATATCCATGCCTTGCATAACTTTATTTTTAAATCTGATTCAAAACTGGTTGGAGAATATCAACAGGGTGTTAATACAGAAGGGAAAACAGACAAACTTCTGCATGTAATGTCTTTGATTAGGTTAAACAGATTTTTTTTTTTTTTTTCTTTTTTCCCTGACGATGGAGGGTGCAGTGTGTTCAAATGACAATACTGAGTGTTTGCACAGTCATACATAATAGATGCTAGCTGATCAAAGAGGATTTAGTTGTTTTACTAAAGGAGCTCCTCGTTACAGAGACAGCAGAAAGATGTAAAGTTTACTGCAAACAAATTTGGACATGGTCAAATGAATTACTCAACTGATGATATAGAAATAGCTTGGAAACTGGGCCATCGGGCAAAAACAACCTTGCATTCAGTCTAGGGTAATTGCATAGACTTGTCTGCAGAGGATTGATTCTGAAAAGTAGCTACAGTAACTTCATATCTTTCAAGCCATTTGGAAATAAATCTTGAGAGAATGTTTGACTGTGTATATGTAATAAAATGCTCCACTGGGGGTGAAAAAATGAGTGCTAGCTTCTGTTATAAATAGGTACCTTGATGCATAGTAACAAGTTTTATTCTATTCTTCCTCCTAAAAATAGAGGGAGAATATGTATTTTCTCGGAAACAAGCAATATTTGTTATGTCTCATGCAGGAAAAAAAGAAAGATTTTTGCAGTGGTTTAAAACTGAAGTATCGTCAGGGTATTTCAAAATTAATTTTGTTTTCTCTTCTTATGTTTTGCATCCTTTCCTAACTTGGAGGTATAAAATAATGGTTGCTCCATCATAAGGATGTGTAGCATTGTCATATTGGCTGGTTTTATAAATCAATCTTTATTGGAGTGATTAAAATACCATTTCCTGTTATTAAATGGCTTTTATTAATCTTCTATCTTAAAGAAAAAAATGTTTTGTTTTTATTTCTATTTCAATATTTGTGCTTTATTCATAAGACACATTTCTGTGGAAACTACAGAGGCCAGTTAATGGTTTATGAGTTCAAGCTGAGCTGAATATAGCTAAGCTCTGTCTTGCTTGACATTTCATCAAAAGCTGTGTTGATTTGCAATGTTTACGGACCTATTTATTGAACCTTCACAGCTTGAACGATGCCACCGAGCTTGTTGACATTGCTGAGTTTATCTCTTGGTGCTTGTGCAATCTCAGAAGAAAAGTTTAGAGCAAATGAGTTATAACAAACTTGTCTCAGTTCATAAAATATGCAGTTAGGACAATGAAGTTGATCTTCTTGTTCATTGACTGCGATACATTAGAGAAATCTGAGTAGGCTAACGCAATCTCATCTGGGTAGGTGAGTGCGTGTCCTTCTCTGTGATATTAACTTTCAGATTTGACTGTAGCATCGTACGGGCTTTAAAAAGCAACTCATAAACAGAACAAATATTTTCAGTTCGTAAGACTATTTATATTTGAAAACAAAATCTGACTGTTTTGCAGCACAAAATAACATGATTATCTTACTTCCGTATAGATCTTATTTTGTAAGGAGTGATATATCAAATGAGCAAACAGCAAACTGAGTCAGAGGCTCATAAATACCATAAAAAAATCATTCAACTTTTAACAGTGAGAGCATCCCATGCTCTGTGCTGTTCTCCAGAACATCCTGTCTGCATAACCCCTATTTTTAGCCAATAAAATAAGATATATCTTGCTATATAATCTACTACTATTACTGGATCAATAGTGCACATTATCATGGTTTCAGACACTTCTCTATGTAACTTGAACAGAAATAGATCAAAGGTAGTGCAACTGTCTGGCATCTCTGCAAAAACAACAGAAAACTATGCGCTAGTTATTCAACACCAGTAAAATGGATAGTTTAAGAAATCATGGATTCTTTTTTTTCTTTTCTTTTTCTTTTTGAGTTGCAGGGGAAGCTGTTTTCCCATGTGAACGTTTTCATAGCTACCATTAACTGGGTTAACATAGTTGTTCATTCTCCTTTTAGAACTGTGGGTATGCAGCCAGTTATAAACATCCGAAAGGGAAATCGGATATTTAAAAAAAAAAAAAAAGTTGGAGAATTTTTCCATGTAGTTGAATGGTCTTTGATTGGGCTCTTGGTTCCTTTTCAACAATGAATGAATAAAGAGTTTATGCTTTTCAAATAAAAAGTAATTGCTTATTAATTGTTGAATGCAAATTGTGTTCTAAGGGTACACTAAGAAAAAAAAAATCATAGAAATATTTTGGGGGGGGGAATATTTGCTTTGCTTAACTATCGCTATGTAACGTAGCCTGCTGAATTATCTGGGTAGTTACTAGGCTCAAATATCAAGACAATAGAGAGCAATAAGCTCTTTAAGCAAGAAAGTCCAAGCAAGAAATTAACATTGGTGTCTTGTTTCCTCAACTGCCTGTGCATTAGCAGATTAGCCTCCTAACTTAAATGCTTGAATTTGGATCGTGGGGAAGCCCCGATATATTTATTACAACCTTTGTATGAATAACTTCAAGGTGTTGCCATCTGATTAAAACACGCTTATATAAGTAGATATAGAAAATACCAGTCAGCACTCATAGTTACATACCATTTCTTAACTCTCTGGAAAATGAAACATGCTTTGGAGAGAGCATTTAAATTAGCAAGGATTCATCGTCAGAAATTCTAAAGTTAATGCTGTTCTGTGTGCATGGGAGGGTCACCTGAATTAAGTCTGGGGAATCTACAGAAACCCACAACTGCTTGAAATGTCTTAAAATATTTGAATATATTTCAAAGGATTGTATCTTTCATAATGATATTTCTTATTTTATTTACTTCCTATCTCTCAAGCTACTCTCTTCCTGTGCCATTTGTCAGCTTGGCTTGTCAAATTCTTTCTCTTACAGTAGCAACATCCTCTGGTCTATTTTCCTTTTTACATGACAATTCACCAGGAATAAAGGCAGACACATAGGCGCTAAGTGTCTTCGGTCTGTGCTGACTCTTGTGCAGTACATTGGTCAGTGCTGTTTATGTAAAAAGTTCTTAATTTAGCACTCGTTAGACAGTAGGACCAAATTTTTCTGCCTGAAGTTAAATCTTGTGAACATACTGGAAAGCATTGGGATTTAAGGGCAGTATTAGATTCCGACCAAAATGTCTAACAATCTTATGTAAAAATATGATGTATGTGGGGTGCTTAAGAGTATATGTGTAACATTGAACAAGATAAGTCTTAAATGTAGATATCCCTGCGAGGTACATTAAAAAAAAAAAAAAGTTATATGGATTTTTCTGTTTACTGTATTCTGAACAGAATGAAGAACTTATGAAAATTTCTACCTTACTTAAGTTTTATTAAGCCCATCTTAAGCAGTCAGTATTTAAATTATCATAAACATATACTTCTCAAATGCACTGTTCAGCTTTGCTTACGGTTCAGGCCTGTATTTTGTCAGGTACTTGATGTGTTCACCAACCACTTCTTTTTGGCAGATGGAGAGTATCTCTTTTAATACTCATCACAGGAATATCTATTCCTACCAAACGAAAGGGAATTTGCTGTAAACATTGCAAGATGTGCTTGACTTCAGTTTGTTTAATAGCTAAATGTAGTGATGATAGATGCAAGCAGAGTTTCAGGGGAAAATGCTGAGGGTTTTGCAGTCTAATCTTCATCCACCAGAGTAGGACGCCCATCCCATGAAACTCAATTTGAAAGTAAATATTATATCACATGTTAGAAAGCAACAATTCAGGTAGTTCATAAATACAAGCACGGTCAGTGCAGAGCTTGGGTGAAAGGCTATCGTGTCACTACTGAGCTAGCTTCTTAAAGATTATAATAAAAAGGTCAGGCTATCATTTTATCATTAAAAGGTAACAGAGATAGTCAAGGGTGTTCCCCAGTACTTTTTTTTTTCCCCCCTCCCTCTCAAAGCAAATTTTCTGTGTGTACAGAAATATATTTAAGAAATTCACTTCCATTTAAAAAACAAAGTGTAATTTTATGGACCTATTTAACAGAATAGAGACTAATGCTGATAATGCATTGTTTTTAGGACTTTACTCTTCGTCAAGGGAAAGAAATAAGCTTTCTGCAATATTTTATTTCTTGTGGGTAAAACTTAATCAGCCTAACAGAATCAGGGGAGTATCATTGTCTGCCTGTTTCAGAGGAATTTATGGGATGAGGGTGAGTAAGCAAGTGTATTGACGCAAATGTACAATAAAATTATCAAAATAAATAATTGGAGATAGATTTCTCTAACTACCTCCATGTTACAGAAAGAATAGAAAGGACAAGCAATTTCAAAACAAAGCCAATAGTTTCTTTAACTTTTCTGACAGAGATAACTATGTTCAGACAAGTTGCCATCATGCCAGTTTTATACCATTGTAGTGAATAAAGGCATAAGTTCTGTTTTGTACAGTATTTAAGATATAACTGCTTCAGAGAGAGGCTATTCTTTCTGCTTGTTTTGCGTTGCATAGATCAGTAGACACCAAGCCCCCTAAGTGCTAGTAGGAAGTGAAAACATTATGAATAATACAACATACAATTTAAAAAAGAATAGCCGTCTCAAAATCCTGGTTCAGATAAATAGATAACAATAGGATGGGCTATGAAAACTTGACTATAATATATAAAATGAGTATGTGGTTTTCCAGGGTGGTAACAAGGCAAGATGGTTGTGAATCTTCTGCTGACAAGCTCAAACATATAAGGATCATTTATTTGTTTGATGAAATTTTTTTTTTTTAATGAGCCTTTTGTTTTCCAGTTTACTCATTTATTTTTGCTAATCTCTATCTAAATCTTACTGAGAAACAAAACCAGTATAATGAGATAAGGTCATCTGAGAGAAAACTGGGTGGCCATGTGTGCCCTTAAATGAAGACATGCTTCTCTTTTTTAAATGGTCTGCTTGAAGTCTTTACATAATTGTGCTATAGCAATGTCATGGTTTTGAGATGTTTATTTTCTTTCATTGCTAAGAACCACAGTCAGTGGAAGATCTCTTGTTAGAGTACTTCAAGGTAAAGTCTAGAAGTATGACATTCTTCATTAAAACAAACCTTTGCTCTCACTTTTTTCCCACTGGTCTGGCAAAACTGTTGATATTGAGAACACAATCGTAAAGCCTCTTTGTTCATTCAGGATTTTGTTCTGAGAAGGTAGTGCTAGGTCACAGGATGCTATGTTTAGAGGCAGGTTTCTGGGTTAATCTCTACATTTATAATATCAGCTAATTTTGTTCATTTTTTTTAATACGTGCTTCCTGACTGAAACAAAATAACAAGAAAAGATGTGTACATCAGTGAAGAGATAAAAGCCCATGCCTGCTAGGAATTTTTTTTTTTGATCTGAGGATGTCCCGAGACATTCAGAAATGATGAGGATTAAGCAAAATGTGCTTTGGTAGAATTAATTGTGGCCTGGAAAAAACTGAAGGCACACACATATATAGGGAAGAGGGTGTGAATGTTTGTTGTTGGTATGATTAATGAAGTGTCACCTGTAGACGGGAGTATTGGTAATTACTGGAGGTAGGATGCAGCCCCTTAGTCCGGGTCACTGGTGACTTGCAGCACATCGATGGTTAGATTTCCTGTCTTTCTGAATGATTCAGATAATTCAGATATTGTGCTTTTACCATTTACCTATGCACTACATACTAGGTATTCATTGGCTCTTCTAGATTCAAAGCTTTAAGAAATATTAATCTGATTTATTCCTTGTTAAAACAGTCTTTGTCTAGTGCTACTGATCTGACTGTGATCTCCACTGACTTTTTCTTCAGCCTAGGACTCAAGCAAGCTCCAGGCAGCTGCTCTGAAAAGCTGTAAATTGGGTCACCATGTCGGTGGCTGGTCCTGCTCTTTCCTCTCTCCCCCTTGTCCTCTCCCCGCCCTTTCCCCAACAAGGGCCTGCACTGGCTGGGCAGTGGTGTCTGAGGATGCTCCTCAATTGCCAACAAAGTACAGCCACCTGCAGCCAAGTCACTCTGGTCTGTGGTTTGGGACAGGCCTTTGCCACCCAGCACAGTTGAACTGGAGAGGTGAGCGTGGCCGTGGCAGACTGAGAACTGCTCAAAAATCTCCTGGAGTCATTTGAACCCTCCCAGCTTTTCCACCACTGGCCACAAAACTTACTGCTCCTCTGATGTTGGGACTTCTCCAGCAACAAAATTAAATTTTGTGTTAGCGATGAGAAGAAAATAAATTACTTTATCCTTCATCGTTACAGAGGGGAAACTAAATCTTGGTTGCACTTCTGAGAACCTTTTGAGTCAGCTTGCTCAGCTCTCAGAGAATTGAAAACTTTGCAGACATATCAAGTTACTTTATTTTTTGTGGCTATTCCTTTGCCTAGAGGGCTGATTTTTCTGAGCAGTGAGTTCCCCAACTTATTAGAGTCATATTTTATCATCTTGGTGAAATTTCCACAATCTCAGAGAGAGCTTTACTGCATAACTAATTCGAACCTTGTTAGTGTGCTGCATTGCACTTAGCTGTAGAGGTGTCAACAGAGGTCTGTGATGAAAGGAGATCCAAGGAACTATGTCCTCAAAGATGTCATTAAGATCACTATGGGGTACGTTTGCAATAGTGAGACAGTACAGTCTTTGGAACATTTACATTTCAATTCTTAACTATTTATGAAGTGCAGCTGGCAAAATTTTGTAACATTTTGTACTGGAGTGATGTAACTTGCAATTTAATCCTCAGAAATTCTGAGCAAGTTTTCAGGGTCAGACAACTGAATTTGTCTAGATATCTAGCTTGTTTTCTGCTTCAACTGGATTTATACAATTTATTCCCATTTTTTGCCTTATAGCAAAAGGAATCAGGGAGGGAAATACCATTTGAGGTAAACCTCCTGTTGTGATCATTTGAATTATTAAAATACTTGTGAAGGATTGGTATTGACAAGTAGTAAGTTCCATCTTCTCTTAATAACACAGTAGATGTTCTGGTGTTTTGTAGTAAAAGTTGTCAAGTTATCTGATGTATTTTATAGAAGCAGTAGGAGTATTTTAAAAAATGGTAAAACGTTTTTTGGTTATAAGAGTTTTTTTCCACCATTCTTTGGAAATGAAGAAAAAGAGAATTTATTGACAGATTTAAGAAGAAAAATGAATACTATTTATAGAGTTTTAGTAGCATGGCAAAATTGTGTTGTGAACGCAGATTAACAGCACACCATCAGAAAGTGATGCTTCCTCTCAAGTCAGCTCAGTTTCTGCTTTTGGGATTCCCCATAGATACAGAAGTTCTGGAGAGAGTCCAGAGCAGGGCTGCCAGGATGGTTGGGGGCTGGAGCACACGGCATGGAGGAGCTGCGTTTATTCACCTGTCAGAATAAGGCTGGGTGAGAGGGATGGCCATCTACAACTACCTGGCTGGAGGTTTGTAGAGGAGGGAGCCAGATGCTTCTTAGAGGTGCATGGCAATAGGACAAGAGGCGAGGGATGTGAGTTGGAAGAAGGGAAATTCAGGTCAAGTATAAGGAAAAATTGTTCTCAGGTGTTGGTCACTGGAACGGATTGTACAAAGACATTTTGGGATCTCCATTGTTGGAGATGGTCAAAACCCAACTGAACATAGCACTCAACAATCTGCTTTTGCTGACCCTCCTCTGGCTATGGGACTTGGACAAGGAGACCTCAGGAGGTCCTTTCCAGCCTCAACTGTTCTGCAGTTCTAGCTACAGTGTTCATATTAAGATTTTAACATTCCACAGTACTTTTTGTTAAAATATCACTTGGGGTCTTTTTTGATGAATGCAGATTCTTACAGCAAGAAGTATCTCTTTTTAGGAATCGGATGTATTTCTGGACCGAGTGAAGAAAATTGTGATAGAAAAATCAGTCTGAAAATCAAATAGCTCTGGCTAAACCCTCTTATGATGCTGTCATGCGTATTAATTGCCATATTATTTAAAGAAGTCAGTGACATTTGAGTCCAAGACAAATTTTGAAGCAAAATTTTCCAGAGATGGGGAAGAAAGGATAAATAATTCTTCAAATTCTGTGATTGCCTACTATTGCCTCTTTGCACAGGTAGCAAAATTGGTTTAAATTTCATCAGAGTGTAAAGAACAGAAGGCTGAGTGTGTGTCAGTGTGCAGTAAATCTTTATGTGCAAGGGCAGACATCATTGATCTGTATTATGTTGAATGTTTGAAGCTTAACCCAGATCAGTGTCCTGAGCAGAAAAAAATGCAAACATTTTGTAAGAGAAATGCTTTGAAAGAAATTTGTTACAAAAGTCTTCATCTTTTAATTTTGGTTTCTTAGCAGCTGGTCCTTAGTCTACCTAATTGCATTATAATGGCTTTATGCTGTACCAGATGCTAAAGGGATAACATTTTTCTTTCCTGGATAGCAATGCAGTCTCTGTGTTTGGAATTCTTTTTTGTGGTTGTCCCTGTTGCCACAAGCAAACCGCGGGTACTGGATTCTGATTTTATATTAAATAAAACCAAATCCTTTTGAACCTCCTTGAGAAATAAAAATAAAAGAGCTCTCTAATTGACAGAATTTTGTTGGTGACTTAATTTATAAGTATTTCAACCTTTGTTCTAAGAGCAAAAATAGTGATTTATGTCCTGTCATTACTAGTGCTTGCTATAATGCACTAGCTTGTTTCCTTTCCTATTTATCAGTCTTTATAAAGTTGTTCTTTACATATGCATGGCTAGACCTATGCAGTGGTCTAATTTGTTATGTTGCATGGAATAAAGTTTTATGAGAAGGAAGCAATCTGTCTTTATGGCTAATTGCAGGGGCAGTCATAACTCATGGAGGCTATGATCAGATTATGAGTTTCCTCAGCCATCCTTGCCAGGATCTTATTTAAAAGAAAAAAAAAGAGTTAAGAGTGCAGTTGCACTTTCAGTCAGTGCAGATTTACCATTATTGAAGAAGGCTTCTTCCTTTCATATGTGATTGTTCTATATGCCCTGTTTGGGAACAAAGTAATGTCATAGCAGCCCACTTAAAAAGCTTGAAAGGAATCTCTAAATTTGAAAATGGAAAACTAATTTTTACTAAATGGAATTCTTAAATTAATAATCACCTGCTATTAAAATAATATCAGTAGATAGCATCTCAGCCATCGTAATTATTTTATAACTTATTACATATATCACGCAAAGTGTAATTTATTAATAGTTGTATTTCTTTCTTTTGTGTAGTAGTGCACTAGAATAATTTATAATTACATTTAAGATGTATCTGACCTTATTACAAGGAAAAAAAATATTACTACTGAAATGTTTTTGTCTGTTCACTGATATGCTAATTTGGGGCTATCAACCTCAATATCACATAGAATTTTAACTCCTTCTTGTAACCCTAACTTTAAAACCTATCAAAGGACATAATGTATTTCTGAAAAATGATTTTGTATGTTTTTCTTTTAAAATGACTGCTGACTAAAGAGAATGTGTTTTGCTTCTGAGACTAGTGGGCATTAAAAGCATATTGAACATTTACAGAATAAATTTCCTGCTAGTGTCTGAACCCCTTAGCAAACATCAGAGCTGATGGGAAAAGAGGGTGGTGTTGAGACGATATGCTTAAATTAGGGAAATGCAGCTTCAGATTAAGACAACCAAATGTAAGCATTTTCTCTTCCACTATTGTCAGTGGAGATGCTGGACCAGATTCAGTTGTGCACACCTAGGCACTTAGTGTTGTTTTAAGCACAGTGAGATGCGCTGCCTGGCCCCAGCTGCTGTTGCAGGAGGATGAGACTCTTGTGCTCCATGTCCTATCTGTGAACCCTACAGAGGTGTCATTGGTTACCACAGGGCACCAGATGTCTGCATGTAGGCAACAGAATACCACCACAAGGGAATGCAGTCTCTGAAGCCTGGAGAGCAGCCTTAAAACAGACACTTAGTGGCTGTTCAGCTCCCTTCGGACTCAGCAGATGCTGCTGCTGGGATTTTGGTTTAGTTGCCAGCATTGACAGTCATTTGATGCTATTTGAGATGCTGTAGCTTCTCCTGTTTGGCCTCTAAATGCTTGTGCAGAAACGCATGACACTGCCAGGTCCTCTGTTATATCTACCAATGCTGTGAGCCCTTCTGAGACATTTCCCATACATTAAGTGCTTGTGTGGGAGAAAGCACTATAGCCTAGTCATATTCATCACCTCTAACGAGATTTTAGATTCTTATTTCTAGGGTGGACACCTAATTAAGGTTCTAATTTCAAACTCAGTCTCACTCCTCAAGGTGGTTTTTTTCAGTTTTGAAAAGAAATGTTTTTCACTGTGTTTATTGGTGAATAGAGTTAAATCCAGTTGGCGGCCGGTCATGAGCGGTGTTCCCCAGGGCTCAGTTTTGGGGCCGGTCTTGTTCAATATCTTTATCAAGGATCTGGATGAGGGGATTGAGTGCACCCTCAGTAAGTTTGCAGGCGACACCAAGTTGGGCGGGAGTGTTGATCTGCTCGAGGATAGGAAGGTTCCACAGAGGGATCTTCACAGGCTGGATCGATGGGCCAAGGCGAACTGTATGAGATTCAACAAGGCCAAGTGCCGGGTCCTGCCCTTCGGCCACAACAACCCCATGCAGCGCTACAGGCTTGGGGAAGAGTGGCTGGAAAGCTGCCTGGCGGAAAAGGACCTGGGGGTGCTGGTTGACAGCCGGCTGAACATGAGCCGGCAGTGTGCCCAGGCGGCCAAGAAGGCCAATGGCATCGTGGCCTGTATCAGAAATCGTGTGTCCAGCAGGAGTAGGGAAGTGATCGTGCCCCTGTACTCGGCACTGGTGAGGCCTCACCTCGAATACTGTGTTCGGTTTTGGGCCCCTCACTACAAGAAGGACGTTGAGGTGCTGGAGCGTGTCCAGAGAAGGGCAGCGAAGCTGGTGAAGGGTCTGGAGAACAAGTCTTATGAGGAGCGGCTGAGGGAACTGGGGTTGTTTAGCCTGGAGAAAAGGAGGCTGAGGGGAGACCTCATTGCTCTCTACAACTCCCTGAAAGGAGGTTGTAGCGAGGTGGGTGTCGGTCTCTTCTCCCAAGTAACAAGCGATAGGATGAGAGGAAATGGCCTCAAGTTGCGGCAGGGGAGGTTTAGATTGGACATGAGGAAAACTTTCTTTACTGAAAGAGTGGTTAAACACTGGAACAGGCTGCCCAGGGAAGTGGTGGAGTCCCCATCCCTGGAGGTATTTAAAAGACGTGTAGATGCGGCGCTTAGGGACATGGTTTAGTGGGCATGGTGGTGTTGGGTTGATGGTTGGACTCGATGATCTTAGAGGTCTTTTCCAACCTTAATGATTAGAAATTAGGAAATTTTTGTGTGTGTAGAAAATTGTATTGGACATTCTCAGTCATAATTTAGGGTAGTGTTTTCTATTTCTCAGTTTGCAAGTCAAAAAAAGAGAAGGGGAGAAGAGGGGAATAAGGGCAAGGAAAGGGCAAGTAAACAAGAAAAACTACATAAATCTTTTAATGAGTTTCGGGGCGGGGGGGGAACCCTGAATAGATATAAACTTTTCATTACCCGTAAAGCACAAATAATTTCAATGTGCCTTATGGCTTACCTTTTCTTCTGATCAGTAAAAAGGTTTAATTATCATTTCTCTCCATGAAGCGACTAGCCTACAGTTAAATGCTATGAATAGCCCTCATCCCTCATGAATGAGAATTCCCTCCTGCTATTAGTAACTGTCAACATGCATGATTGTTTCTGCACTAAAAGTCTTGGTAGAGTTCCTCGTTAATTAGTTTGTGTACAAACATGACTACCTCTGCCAGTGGGAATAATGGGATGCCATTACAGGTAAAGCCAGAGAAGATCTGACTAAAGCAGATGAATCTTCATTACAGTCTCACCGTGTGACCTTTATCAGCATCTCAAGCTTCATTACACACACAAGGTTGTTGCCCCAGATTTGTAGTGATACCTTCAGATGCTTTTTTTTTAGTTATGTGGATATGCGGTTCATTATCTTCCACTTGGATTCTGCTTTTCACAGGAATTTATTCTACATGTTTCAAAAGTTGCCTTGCATAGCCAAGGAGTGAGAAGTCACACTAGTATATAAATGTGTATGATAGTGTGCAGATAGTCTTTCTAAACTTCAGGTGGCCAAATAGTGTAATAACCAGTGGATTTTTCATAATTGGTGTTTAAATTTGGTAGATCCCATGCCTTTTCTTTATGTGGATTCCAATAGTCATTCTCCTTGATGCAATACAAAAGAGAAGGAAAACTATTTCCTTCAGGAAGAGTAAATAGTTTGACTGGGACAAGTGTCAATGTAATGTCATGATTCTTATGTCAGTATTTCTTCCAAGTAATGGGTGTCCATCATCACTATTTAAAAGGTTACCTTGATAACCCAAAGGAGAAGTTGTCTGGTAGGTGTCGGCTGAGCTGTATTAAGCTATAAGAGTCACCAAGAAATTGGATCCTGCTCAGACCTGAGAGTGCTTGTTCCTATGTGATTTTTCCAAGAGTCACTTTCCGCTCAGATTGCAAGACAAGTGACATCCCTACCATGTCACCTAAGAAGCCTTTGGTTTCTGGATGTTTTTAGGTAAGCAGGATACCATGTGTTGTTTCACTGATTATAGTCCTCAAATAATTGTTTTAACTGAGTTTTTCCTGCATCTCAGATGGAGGAAGACCTAGGTGTTAACGTGACTCCTAATTTGACCTTTCTTTTGGATCTGGACCTATGGAGCCTGGTCCTGTGAGGTCCACTTTTTTGTCATGCAGATAAGTTGGGGGTAAAATTGTCAGTGCCTTGTTGACCACAGAGTGTTTGGTCAGCATGAGTTACTTCCCCACTTCTCTGTCCTTGTGTAGTAGGTGTCTGCAGTACGATACATGTGGCTTCCAGTGACCTGCCTACACACAGTGTGCTAATTCTGTTGTTTATCTCCATTGCAATAATACTTGCATTAGGCAGGGATTCGTGCGTGTCCTAATTAACTACAATGTTAGAATAACAAAATAGCCCAGAACAAATCCCAAACAGATTGAGGCAGATGAACTATGTATGGGAATCTCCAGACTGCTCCAAATTCCCAGAGTCAGGCATATTTAACGTCCTTAGATCCAGCTCAGTAGGGGAGTGGGGGTGGCAGTTCACACCAAAGCAAAGGAATATAATGAGGCCTGTACTATTAAACAAAAAAAAAAGTCATGTTGGGGTGTGGGAGAGGTCCTTGTTTGTTTTGAATGCGTGGGGGTTTTTTGGTGGGTTTTGGTTTTTGGGTTTTTTGTGCAACTGGAAGGGAAAGGGGAACACTAGGGTGTACCAGGTTTGTTGCAGTAGTAGGAGGGGTCTGCTCTTTCCTTTTGTGGGAGGGATGAAGTCAAATTGCTGCTTCTGAGCAGCAGTGGAATAGCATTGCTGAGCTGACATCTCTGGTTCCTTGAGGCTGAGCTTCAGGCACCCTTGGACTGGTTAACTTTTCCTCCTGAAAGAAGCAACCAAAATGCGCAGACAAGGAAGCTGCTGGAAGCTCTGGAGAAGTAACTGCAACATAGTGGTTGCAAAGTGAGTTGTATCATCCTTCTGCCTTAGAATTACAGCAGTGCTGTGCATGCTCCAGGATGAGATCCAGAAGTGTTGTGATCCATCTGGTGATGCTATACGTGTAGGGATGCCACACTGTGTATCATGCTGAACTTGACAGTGCTAATGAAAGTGTCAGGGGATGCAAAGATTAGTGCCCCACAGGACCTTGCCAAGATATTTGTGCTGGTGGTCAGGAAGACCCCAGAGGTCTGGGATCACAAACATTTTCTTTCTCTTTAATTCTAGAGCAAGAGTTTGAAATCTACTAAACATTCCTAGAAAAGGCTAACGGGCAATATTTGGTAGGAAGGTTCTTCTGTTAAACTATATAGCTGTACATATTTCCTTTTGTGATTTTCCTCCCAAGGGTTTTTCTTCATTCCAGCATTAGCCAAGCTGGCACGGCAAGATTGGTCCTGCATCAAGTCTCCACGTAAGAATTGTGTATTTTGGAGTATGTACTCTCATTCAAAAGTGCCATGAGAAACTCAGTAAAAACATCCTGCTCTTTTCAGTGGAGTTTTTGCATCGGGCTCTCAGCATGCCTTGAGCATCAGTTCCATATCAATAACAAGAAAGAACACATACTTTAATTTTATCCTCTCGTTAGCCTCTTCTTTTGATTGTGTGGACACTGTAAAGAAGAGCTATGAAAAGTTATGGTCTTTTGCTGGACTGGTTATTTCTTTTACTGAAAGCTTAGTTACAGTGTTTAAAAATTTATAATTCCATTAATAACAAGCCATTTTATTTTAACATCTCAAGTTGTCATTGCTTAGCTATTGAATTTGATGGATTTACATACAAATGCATTTTCATTCTAGAGTTGTATTCATCTGCATTATATATTGAAGCTTTACTATGTCAAGTAACCCTTTTACTGTTTGAAGAAATATCTATCAAAATGGGTTAGCAACATTTCAACTACATTTTGGAGAAATGTGAACTCATCAATTCTTTTGCTCAAATTGTTATTTCATGATGGGAAATTTTCCATTTCAGAAAAACCTGGTAAGGTGTTCCATTTTGTTATTTTCAAAACACCATGGTTGTCTGGGTATTTTTCCTTCCGGTTTTTGAATCATCTTAGTAAATATTTCCATAAACTCAGAAATCTAAAAAAACATTTTCAATTTTAAAAAAAAAAAAAATTACAGCCCACATTTTGCCCTAATTTGGGAAGAAAAAAAAGCTTTTACAAATTACATAGTATAGGAAAATAGATTTTCTTTCCTACCTAACTGTCATTAATTTGTGTGTGTTCCTCTCTTTTTTCAGTTGCATATACAAGTTTTGTCCTTTTCTATCACATCTTACTTTTCTGTCAGCAGTTACCCTTAGTGCTTTTGTTTGTTTAGAAATGCTCCTGCTCTAATAAATCTCTTTCAAGAGATTTTGTGAAATAATATTAAAAGCTACAGTATTGCAACTTTGTGAAAAGGTGTATTTACTGTTTGTCGATTGGATTCCACATGTGGTATCTGGGTAATATGAAGAACTTGATGTCTGATCAGTCAAGCTTCTTGGCCTAACCACAAGGAGTTAAGAATATGAAGCACTTTTATGCAGATTGTAAATTGGCTGTTGCTAATTCTCGTTGTCACCAGTTGATGTAGTATCAATTAGCAAATATAGGTTTTAATGCTGCTTTTAATATTCATGATTCTTAATTGCCTTTGTTAATTGAGAAGAAACACTCTGGTGCGCAATGCTTGACAGGTAAGAATGATTATCTGCTGCTTGTGTTGGCAGTTGCCCAAAGAAAAGTAGGTTACTGATACACAAGTATGTGCAAAGATCTTGCCCACAGATCTGTTCGTTTGGCCGTGAGTTTCCCTGCTCTTGATAGACCATCTGAATAACGGAACAGCTGACGGTTCAGGTAGAACATCTGAATAACCTGTTTTGAGGAATCAGGTGTGCAGGTTCATTTACAACAGGGAGCAGGCACAAAAGAGAGATATTTTTAGAAACTGCAAACCTACAGTTATTTTTAATAATTATAAGAGTTGAAGAAATGACTGAGACTAAAAGGAGACAGTGTTATTCATGGTGAAACTTACCTGGTCAAATGTTATTAATTTTTTTTTCCAAATATGTCAAGTTTGATTTTGTAGATATGTTTGCCTTTGGACTGTATGTTTCAATCCCTGAAATATATCTTATGCTCAGGTGTTTCAATTTTTTATGCTGTCCATAGCTTGGCTATATTATACTTTCTTTATGATGTTATAAAATTGGCTTTATTTGAAATATCCTTACAACTACTAAACTATTTTCATTTAAACATTTTCAAAGGCCATTTTTTATTTTCAACCAGCTTGAACTATTGCTTTCATATAGCTTTAAATAAGTAAATAGGGATGACTTTAAAGACTAGGAAAGAAAGAATCTGCCTTAAAAAAAAAAAAATTAAATCAAAAACACTTGAGTGCCAGCTGCAAAAGTGACTTAGAAGGAGGTGCTCACTAAAGCTAACTGGATTTAAGTTTGTGTTTGTTTTTCAAAGAGATTTAAGATCTTGGTTTGTTTAAAAGCTTTCAAAAAGTTTGGCTCAGCTCAATAATGCTAAAAACTAAGGAAAAGAATCATATAGCATGTCTAGTAAGGCGTGATTAATGCTTTTAATGAGAAATGCTTATAAATGAGGCTTTCGGTCATTGTTTATATTCAAAGCATAGGTTCTTAACTGGAAAAGGTGGTTGTTCTGTTAGGAATGAAAATGGCTTTTTTTTTTAATGTTAATTAAAATTAAAATGTTAATTTTTCACGAGAGTTGTAAAATAAATTGAACCGGAAGCAGCTTATACAGGAAATGAGACTTATCAGTTAATTTTATTGTGTAAGGTTTGGCATCTTGGCTGATAAAAGTGAGTCTCGCTTATAATTTCCTTTTTGCTTCTCTCAGGGTTAGCCTGTAGAAATTACACCAGCATCGTGTGGCATGAGCCACAAAGGGCTGCTTTGCACCAGATGGACATCAGAGAGACAATGGAAGCAGTATTGTCCCCAGCTGGGCGGCCGTTGCATGGCCTAAGCTGACCAGCCGTACACCATGGGCTTCTGCGGAGGATACTGGAGCAGTAATCTCACGCTTTGTAGGGTTCATGGACTGTTGCTGGGAGAGATGGAGAAAAGCTTCCTTCTCTGCTCTTGCACAGCAACTTTCCATAAGGTGAGGATAACCACAGTGCTGGTTGGGACTGCCCCTTTAGCTGATGTTTTGTTGTTGTAGCACTTCTTACTCTTTTACGGTTGTGCAGTAATGCTACTCTATTCTCAGATCAGAACAGTTCACAGCATCCAGAACCAGGGATTGCTTGGAAAAAAGCAGAGAATAAGAGAGACTGATTAATAGAAAGCTGAATAGCAGCAGGAATGGATGCTTTCCCACAGGCTCTCCAAATGTAACTGTGATTGTATTGCTGGTAGCAATAGCCCAATTATGAAAGGGCTACTTGTCCATCGGTGCTGAAAGGATGTTTGGAAAGAGCGGAGGTCATGGCTGCTCCTTCTGACATATCAGTGACTGCATTTGAATAATAACTCAGCTAATCTGGAGATCCTGTATTAGGAAAAGGTCTGGGAAGAAAAAAAATGGTTTTAGGCATGGCGTTATGTTTCCAGTAGTGACAAAATACAGGAGGGCTGGAGGGTAGAACAATAGTTATGAGCCTGAAGCTATATATCAAGCTTAGAGTTTCTTATGGTTAGAATATTTTTATTGGAACTGTTTTGTTTTGTTGATGCACAACTATACACTATTCCTTGTCAAAGATCACCTGTTGTGTTAGTGATCATCTAGTGTGAACATATATATTTGCCTAGGGAGATTATGGTTCTACTTTTAGTGGAAGATTGCCCTGTGTATGTAGAAATATCAGATTGCCAGCTCTACACCGTACACGTTCACAGCTGGTTACGGTGGTTTGGATCATCAGTAACTGGAAATGTGTGACTGCTACAGAAATAGGATATCAAGGGCATCATAGTGTCAGGCTTACCTGGAAACACTTCAACCTTTGAAAATACGCCTGTCTTCACCACCTTGAGAATTTCTGTATATCCTAAGTGCTTCCAAAATCAGCATTGTTTTGTCCATTTCCAGTGTAAGAATCTAATGAATACGTAAAAAAATAACGCCAGCATCCCTCACAGAATTATTGTCTGAAATCTGCCGAACTTTTCCTCTTTATTTATGGAGGAGAGAAATTACTGTTGGCTTAATGTACTGAGAATTCAGATGTTCTGGTTCATGCATATAACCTGATGGTGTTTGGTGGAGGGTTTTTTTGTGTTGGTAAACATTTTTGTATTTATTAATACTGTTTTCTGGCAGATTACAAATCAGAGACAATTTTCTTTCCTTTGCACCATTCAGTCATGCCCAGAATATCGAGATAAAACTGTTAAAATCTGATACCTGTGCACTTCAAAATTTCTACTAGTGATTCTGGTAGACCGTGACTGCTTCATCTAAACCTTTCCTTTAGGGTACAGATTTTTAACGATACTTGGTTGTTGCTTGTGTAACGATACACTGGCTGTGTAACGGTACTTGGTACACTTGGAAGTATTTTATTAGAGATACTTCTTCACTCGATACTTATTTTAATTTAAAGTCAGTGATACCTGAAAGGACATATTCTTATATGGTAGTGAGCATATAGTCAAAACTGTAAGAGATAAGTTTTACAATACCTTTTAAAAATTGTCCTTAGTTTCTGAAGGGTTCTATGAATCCCCTTAAGACCTTCAATATGTTTGACTTTGTATATTGTTGATCATATGATTAGACTGAAATTATTATGGCTCTTTTAATGCTTGCTGCTTCTGTGAGCTTTGAATTGATCACATTACAATTATTTTATCTGTAAAATACACGTGAAGTCACAAGTTACCTTAGCAGAAATCAAGAGGTGACATTTCTTCTAAACTCTAAAAGTAAAGTCTTGTTAGTAGCCTGTTACCGCTTTCATCCTTGCAACTTCATGTCTTGGCAAGATGTGATGACTCATGGTTGTTATAGCTGTCAGTTCGGTATTAGAGCAGAACAGCTTCACAAATGTCCTATTAACCTATCTCATAACCCAGTGCCAAAACACTTTCATCATCTAGTCTATTCCAACACGTTAATATAGCTAAAGATTTATCGTTTTATTACTCGGTGCACAAAAGTCAAATGACTTCCTTGGTGTCAAAATTAATTTCCCAGAAATCATTACCCAAATCACCTCTTCCCATTTCTGTTCCTCCTACTAACAAGAGTTTCTAACCAGCTACATTTTGGAAGGGCCTTGTTCCTTTTTATTGACATACGTACAATTGCCAGTAGCCTTTCTGTGGTCAATAATATATGTTTTAATCTAATGGCATATTAAAAGTTTGATGGTTTCCCATGGGTCTCTTTTTGGGAATTATTCTAATGTGATTGTACTATTTCTATAATATTATAACCTTAAAGAGAAATAGAGCTAGTCTTTCTTCTTCCCATGGGCAAATGCATATAAAAGTTAGAGAAGTAATTCATTGTTTCAGTTTAATGCTCAGTTTTCAACCAAAAATTAAATAAACCATGTGGTGAGGCATAAAGATATTCCTGTTTGTAACTGCTGGTTGCTATTTCATCTGGAATTAAGACAGACCAGTTTATACTAGAGCTGCTAATTAAAAAATAGTCATGAATGTAGAACAGAGATAAGTAATAAGATGTCCTAGAAGCTGATTGGATTTAAAGGTCACCTTAAATGGTCAGGTAGCACAGGCAGATTTTTTTATTTCGATACACATCTGCTTTTGTCTTCTCCCCCCGCCCCCAAACATTGAGTAATTAAGAGCATGCATATAGAAGAAATTTCAATGATTATTTAAATAATTTAGCATTGCTTATAAGCCACTGTGCCTCTAGTTTATGAGATTGAATTGCATTACTAAAATAATGTAACATGCACTGATACTACAACATCTATTATTGCTGTTCACAATGCAGTTACAGTCAAAGTAGAAATTACTCTCTATTTTCTAAAAGCAGAAATAGTTAACTATGTATACTGTATAATGGTTCACTGTTTTACAAACATTTCAACTGGAACACTGATATTTCTCTTATTTAAGTAGTAATGTTTCTGAATACTTGTTTGGTTTTTTTTTTCAAGGTAGTTGAATCAGATTAGAATGCATACATTAATACAAATAGGGATTCTTTTCTTTATAGTATAGAGTATAGGATGGATGTAATATGAAAGGGCATGAATTAATAAATTCAGATTGGGAAAATCCCCCAAAATAGAACTTAGATAAGAATTCAGGTACAGGGATGGTCAGAATTTAATTATTTATCTTACAAAAAATTATTACAATTTATATTTTGTTCATTGCTCATTAGAACGGAGCTAAGGATTTCCAGAACTTAATTTGAAAACTGAGAGGGGTTCATACTTTGTGCGGACTTTCTGGTAGCTCACCCAGCTTCACTTCTCAGCTTTGCCTCATCTGAACCACAGTCTCGTGCCTTAGCCTTGTCTCGCCAATCCAGACCATTATTTCTGAGGAAAAAAACAAATATTTACTCAGCCAGAGTGAGTGACAGACGGGTTCTGTTGCCCAAAGCTTAAGGATTTCCCAAGGGACAGGGATGGCTGAGGTTCAGGTGCCTGCTCAAAAGCAGTCAAAGCATGCTCTTGAAGGTCCTATCCTCAAGCACAGAATTATCTTCTCCTAATAGAAATGCTGTCAAAACCAGCTAGCCCCAGAGCATTTCTGTGAGTGAATAAATCACCATGTTCTGACATGCAAACGTCAAAACTGTGGACATAAGTTTCTAATTGGCTCTAGACGGGGATCACAGTGAATCAGCAATTAAACACAAGCTGTCAGTGCAGTTCTGTTGGTTGAAAGTGTAATCCCCACGTGTACAGCCAGGGAAATTGTCAGAAGAGGTTGGGAGATTGCTGCTGCTGCTGCTGTGAATAACAAGGATGAGGGAAATCCCCCATCATCTAGTCTGCCAGTACGTCTCGTCCATGTCTCTGGTGAGACTGGTATGGAGCACACACCGCCTGTCAGATTTCCAAGGGATGTTAGAGAAGGCAAGCGACAAAAAAATGAACTGAAGAAACGAATTCAGATGAGGTCCCTGGTTACTTGTATTTCAATGTAGGAGGGGGCCTGGATAGTTCATACAACAACGAGGGAGAAGATTCGGGACAATAATTGGGTTTTCCCTTTAGAAAAGATATGCATAAAAGGAAGGATGGAAATTAATTTTAAACATTGGATCTGCAAATAAAGCCTTTTTTAAAAATTATTATTTAACAACAAAGATAATTGACCACTGAAAGAAATTACAAAGAGAAGTTTTATATTTTTCACTTTTCATTGTTTTCAAATCAATAACAATACCTTTCTGAATGTTATCATTTAGCCAAACATGAATTATTTGGCTCACTTTATGGATGAGTAGGTGAAACTTAATGATCTGTGTGCAGGTTGTATCAGATGATCGAATGGTCCCATCTGGCTTTAAGCTCTAAATCCACTTAATGAGTGAACTACATTAATATCCACAGGCCTTTATCAAGTTGAATGTTGGTTCTCTCCAAAAGAGCTATGAAAGTTTCTGTCGGGGGGAAAAAGCCCGCCTTCTCATCCCTGTTTCACCCATCTTTGAGGCGACATCAATTTCTAATATTAACCTTAACACAGCTCCTTGTGCTGTTGGTTGGAGAACATTACCAGATTAGCGTCAGATTCTAATTCCTTTTCTTATGTTGATAATTACACTTTCACCTAGGTTAGTTATGTGGTACTTTACATTTTTAAGGTGTTATTTATAAAATGATGCCAAACAAGCTAACATTTTCTAGACTCTTGGCTACTTTAGGCTGATTGCTTTTGCTTGCTTATTTTGAAGTTTCATCTAAAATGTCTGAGCCATTTCCCAGAACAAGATGATGAAGAAAGATTTATTTATTTCACCCCTGCCTTTCCCCCTGATGGGTGACAAAAAGTCTTCCCAATGAAGGGCCAGCACTGCCTGAGAAAAAGGTGCACTTTGGAGAAAAGGTTTCAAGTCGAAAGTCTGCATCTGCTCAGTCAAGATTTGTTAGTATTTGTCAATGATTTTCTCTCCGGTTTGTGACTGGCCCAAACGTGCTTCAGTCTGGGGCTGCAGGGATCAGGCTGTGCTTTCCTTGTCCCTTTTCTGTGATGGCAGGTGCTGCTGTGGCGTTGCAGCTCAACAGAGAAAGAGGGTTTCTCCCCGTAACCCCCTCAGCAGCAGTCTTTGCGATGAGCGGAGCGACAGCTGTTTCGGTGAAGAGACTTATAAGATGTGAGGTGGGATGCAAGCAGGAGTTGGTGGCTAGTGGGGAAGGAAAAGTGGATTGAGCAAAGGAGGCGATGATCCCCAAAGCACAGCCCTTCCTTTCCAGTAAAGCGGGATCCTGCAGAGAAAAGATAGGAATTTGAATTGTGCGGTCCACTTCACTTTTGATGCATCTTAACTTTTTCATGACTTAATTCTAAATCCTGCTTCAATGGAACCTTTACAACTATTATCTAGCAATGGTATCTAATGTACATGTTCTAGCAGGTGGTGGCAGGGGTTGGTAATGCTGGTGGGGGGGAAGAGCGGTGGGTTTTGCCAGTTCACCAGAACAAGAAGGTGGTCGCTACCTCTGACCCTTAGGTAGCAAGGAAAAAAGGAAAAATGGGAGGAAATGATGTGTGACACGAGAAGTTTTTATACAGGAAGAAGTGGAGGAGGCTTGAGCTTGTTTTCATATTATCTTGTTATTAATTTCTTTATCAGGAAAGCCAGTGGGCAGTCAGAGGAGTGAGGTTTTGTGCACTGCCTGGCTGTATGTTACCTCCTTAGGAAAAATCACTTATGCACCAGAAAATGCACTTTAAATTAAACACAAACCTGTTAGCTGTGTTTATTGGCTCTCTTAGAAGAAATGATGACATTACTTCAGCAACATGTACTGAAAGAATAAGTTACTTATGGATAAATATTTCCTTTTATTTTGGGAAGTTTAGGTCTTGTAATTGCCTGTAAAGGGGTCAGACAGTGTGACAGGATCTAAGTCTGTTGGATTTGTCTGGTTTACACCTAGTGCTGGATTTGACAGCTTTTGCTTCCCAGATACACAGCACCAGCTGTCTCATGGAAATAAAACTCACCTCCTAGCTTTTCAGTACCCCGCAGCCACCTCTGCTGTCCCGAGTTAGCTTAAGTAGTAGTTTTTATGCTTTTTTAAATATACTTTGTATACTACATTTATATGCTTGTATGGCTCATGGAACTCTGTGTGCAATATCATATCTGTGACATTTATAATCAAGTATATTGTGTGGATGTGTCAGCTTTACTGAGTTCAGATCAGTGGGGTTTTGTTATTGTGGGTTTTGTGTGTGTGTGTTTGTTTTGGTGTTTTTTGGGTTTTTTTATTTGAACAAACTTATGAGGATGCTGCTAACTACATATATATGGACTGATGCAGTTTCTAGTCCCTTCACTATTTACATATTTTTGTCTGAAAATAAGACTGTATGTTAAGTGGAGTTTTTGCATGACTTATGAGACTGAGGGCGAAAAAGATGGAGAAGAAATTAATAATACAAGTATTATATGGTAACATAGAAACATCATGCTTAAATCCACCTAGCTTGTAAAAAGCATAAGTCTCTCTAACATTTCAGTAGTCTCTTCCCCTTTCCATCCTGATTTGCTGTCTTAAATTATAAGGGAAAAATGGTGTGGCACTACTTTCCTCAATACTTTTTACCTACACTTCATATGAATTAGGTGTAGGTTAATGATTTGACTGTAAACATAATCCATCTACAAAGTTCCTCAGCTTTATCTCTTTGCATTTCTGATAAAGCTGTAGTTGGGAATAAAAAAGATTGTTTAATGGCTGCTGAGTCATTTACCTGAGGCACTACAACCAAATTCTAGCATTTATATTATTCAAATTATCTTTGCTCTTTTATCCTTGGTAACTCTGAACAGATTAAATGGACTTTATGGATTTATTTTTAAAATGGAAGCAGATGTATAGTCAGTGAACGTGCATGCACATGCAAATATTAATACTGTATAAAGTCAGCAGTTCATACTTTTCGATGTTAGATGCATGCTGAAAATACTATGTTAAATTTTATTACATCATTTATACTATGAAATTACTAGGATATAACTGAGATGACTTCCTGCCATTAAATGTTCTATGGCTTTTTGGCAGGAGTTAGGGGTGTTAACCTCAATCGCCTGGTAAAAAAATCCTGCTGTTATAACTGTACTGTCTATTTAAATTGTCCCCATAAGATTTTACCCATGTTTCTAATCTCTCTGTAAAATTATAACATTATTGGCCTGGAACGAAGTTCAGTCCCAACGGGGTATGCACTGTAGTGGTGGGCAAGAGATCTCTTTATCAGATTGCTTTGAAAAATTTGTGATTGAGAGTGCTGTATAAATATAAGCTGTTGGTACCAAAAATAAGTCAGTAATTAGAACTGATGGGAGTGAGGCAAAGCCATGTGAAATTCAAAATTTAATTTGATACATGAATATTTTAAAGCAAATATGAACCTGTGCTTACTTTGGACTGCATTAGCTCTGGGCAGAAATTTGTTGTTGTGGTAGAGGAAATGAAGGGTTTCTAAGGAACTGCCAAGACCATTTTTGCTTAAAATATCCCTGCACTTTCTACTGTACATCAGTGAAGAGCATGATATAGGTTGTTTTATGCAATGCTATATATTGAAGTCAACCCAATAATTTTCCTGGAACAAGATTAAGGAGAGTTTTATTTTACCTATGTTTAAAAATGTGCGTAACAATTTTATAGGAAAATTTCAGTCCTTTGTGCTGGAGATTTTAAGCTGACAGGATGCAGGGGAAGAACTGAGATAGTCCCACAGTAGCTCCAAAGGAGGCTTTGTGGGCTGCCGTTGGCACGAAGGCTTCTCAGCCCTTCCCCTAAATGCATCAACTACTTCTGTGCCAGCCGCACAGAATGGTACTTATTCATCTAATTTACTGTGGTGTATTTCACTTACATTATCTAAAAAGGTATTTAGCGGGTGCCAAAACTCCATTGATTGCATTATTGTGTGTTTTGGGGATGGGGGAGTAATTTTAACCACAAACAGAACCTACTTTTCTTTTTCCTTTAAATTCCATTATCTGTTCAAACTGGATATTTTGTTTTCATTTTTAGCAGACAGTTGTGAATGGCAGCTGTTTACTGTGAGAACATCAGGGTTTTTCAGGAATCTTTAAAGAAAAATACCGAGTTCTTTAGTCATACTTCATTTTGTTTGCCGCCAGTAATTGTTAGCTTGAATCACAGTTTTGTGTGGGGACAGGTAGGGAAGCTAAGCTGGTTTTTTAAGTTGAGTAGGTTTTGTTTTTTTTTTTTTCTGGAGTGAGTTTATAGAAACATAAGTAGGTGCATTTTGTATGTAACTGGCAAGCTGTTCATTTGAGATTTTTTAAATTATATAATGCTCCTTATCTGTGATGGATTTTATTAATGGCATGGATTTGAGTAGGCAAAATTACGCATGTCTAACAATTGTATTTCTGTTTTTTTTGTGGGTTATGTGATGAAAACTTGTCTTTCCAGCAATTACTTCCTAGCCATGGTAAGGAGGAATGCTGTAGATACCTATTGCAGATTGGTTAACCTCTGTTCTGCTAGCGTCTTTTGCAGTGTATCCGTAGTACTTAGAGATCTGGATTTGTGATCAAGACCGAGATTCAAGACAAAAACATTCCTTTCCTACCTTTTACACAGATGATGTTTCTGAATTTTTATGGAACAGTTAGTGTGTCTGTGCCTCAGTCTTCTAACTGAACGTACATCTCTTCATACTGCGGCTCATTTCTGCTAAAGCTACAGGAATTCAGTCTCAATGCACGCAATATAAACCGTATCCAACTCTGTGTGTGTACATACCTACCAACATGTGAGTTGCAGCTGATCATTTTGATGAACTGTAATACAAAGCATACCGAATCTGGAGTTAAGAGTTGGGAGACACATTATTTAACAGAAGTCAATACCGCATTTCTGTTAAAACATCCAGGTCTAGCAGTGCATTCTGTGAGTTGCAGGTAGTAAAAGCTCACCGAGAAGAGCGAGACAGTTGTGCTTAGATTGAGAAGAACAAGGAAAAGAAGTTAGCTTTGACTCGTTTATTACTGATGTGCTTCAGTATTTTTGAAAAGGAGCAGTGGATCGTACCAATTCTGCCATCATGTCTGTAGGAATGGTTGTACAAGATGTGTTACAATACAAGGTACAGTATAGGAACTGCTGAAACTATATTTCAGATTCAGGAATTATATAGGTTTATATATCGCAGACATGTAGAAAAGGGAATTGTGCTATATCTGAAGAAAGAATTAGAAGGCAAAATGTCCTAAAATCAAGATGCAGTGCTAATAGCTGCTTCAGGCCTGAAGACACTTGACCTAGCCTACGTAAAGTGCTCTGGTGTCTGAAAAGCTGAAGTACAGGAGAACCTGAAGAAATTCATCAAGGGAATACAAATATGTTTAAAAAACAAGTAAACCCCTCTATTTGGGGTTTTACGGAGGGCAATTTGTATTGCCCAAATTTTGAAATGGGTGATTGCCTAGCTTGAGGCAATCTGCAGTGAGTCTTACTTCTGTTGTGCCACTTATGCAGGATTCTTTTTTCTATGCCACTGAGAGTCATCCTCCTCCCACATGTCCTTGGGAAGTTGCCTAGAAGACTCTTGATTTGGAAAATAGTTCTTACTCTCAAGCCGATGCAAGCCTGTTGTACAGCTGAGTGATGTAGGGGCTCCTTGCGAGGTCCCTAGCAGGTCTGTAGGAGCAACCACAGGCAGGCTGGGGTGGAGGACAGGTATCTGCCATGCGCTGTCTAAAGAGACTTGACACCTGCACCAGATCTGCTGGGAAACCAGCCGGACTTGCAGACCATGTAGTGAGGAAATCAAGATGTCATAAGAATAATCCATCTTGGAAGAAGCTGTCACTGCCTCCCATGAAATTGCTGTGTGTGCGGCTGCCCGCAGTGTATTTTGCTGTGCAAGGGCTATCAGAGCGATCGTTCACTTATGTGCTGACATATCCGTATTTGGCAGTCTGCAACATCTCAACTGAGTTGGATTTAAAACATTGTAGGGTTGTCCAACTTGAAACAATTTGGGGTTATTTCGCTTGACTCATCTGTCTTTGCCCTCCCTCTTCTTTCTTGTTTTTAGTGGAAATTCTTATAAGGCGAAGGATGTTACACTTGAAAATAAGGCAAGTGACTATTCTGAGCATCGGACTGATGCCCTGGCCTACTATTTTAACCAAGCTTTTAATTACAGCCAAGCTAGTGTGGAGATCCTTAAAATATTTCCATCACTTACTGTGAGAAGCTTTCTGGGTAAGACCTCTGTAAAGTTAATCTTCTGGAAAAAACTGCAGAGTAAATTAAAACTGAAAGAATATAAACATGCAAACATGGAATGGTGGAAAAAAAATCCCAGTCGTTTGAATCCAGTGAAAGAAATGGCACCTTCCCACCATCTGCAATGACCTTTTCTTTTGAAAATATTCTGTTTGTTAGGAAGAGTAATTTGTACTCTCCAAAATATAGTTAAATCCAAAGTCTAATTCAAAAGAAAGAAAATGCAAGGGTTCAGACACTGCTGCTTACTCTTGGAAACAGGCTTGACTTTGTATAGCTGGCTTTAATGAAACTCACTCAGCAGGCATCCTACCATCGTAGCTTAAAAGCTAAGCAAATGTGTTACCTTTGCTGCTGCAGTCTTTCATTTGTCATGGAAACCAACAGTTAGTGTAATGCAAGATAAGTAACTATTTCTTACGTGTTTCATTTTACATGCTGTCTGCATACTGTTTACAAAACATGATTTTTCCAAGGTTAACTTTATTATATAGCTGCTGGCACAGTACATACAATTTGTCTTAGCCCCCTGATACAAGCAAGCACACCTTTTGATCTGTCTTTCCCCATGGAGATTAATAAAGGTGCTTTGTGATCTGGTGAAAGTCAACATCTTCATTGCTGAAAAACTGATGGAAAAAAATGGTTTTGTTCACTGTTTACATTCATATTTAAAGTATGGAACTTGAAGCAATCATGGGAACCACGGCAGAACTACCTCCAGAAGCTGTCATAATTTCCAGTTTCTTTTGCAGTGGAAGCCAAAATGGCAATAGCTGTGTAAATCTTGATCAATTATTTTTTTCATATCAAAATGATTTAAGCTGCTTTTCTGCAGTGCTTCTTGTCAGTATCTTTGCAGCTGACAGTGCTAGTTAGACTTAAAAAAAAAAATACTGTAAGTAGAAGATGATTGGCATTCTTAAAGGTAAACATTTAAGGGCCTTTTTAAATCCAAAAGCTGTTGTTGCTGCACGCAGATAGAAGTTTCTTCTGCAGAGAACAGTGGCTGGTGTGAATGTTGGTTCAAGAAGAAAAGGCTACTACACAATGGAAGTAACTTTTCTTATCAAAAATCCATATACACATAGCAATTAAGAGCTTTGACTTTCCTGACTAGCATGGTAGTAATTTACTGTCAAACAGATTTATCTGTAGAGAAAAGGTGTGCAAAATCATGCCCAGTGATTTTTTTTTCCCCCCCGAATGAATAAAACCAGAACATACTTTATCTACTAAATTAAGGGCCTCTGAATCTTTGACATTGTTGTTCCTTGAAAATCCCCAGGTAATTTAAAACTAAGCAACTGACGCACCTTCGGGTAAGGCACCAAGACTTCTGCTTATAAATCAAAGACTTTCTGTCTGGAAATTAATGTGAATATTGAAAATCAAAGGAAATTAAATTTCCAAGCTATAATGGATATTGTTGAAAACCCCGCATGGAGCTGATGTCATAATCGTATTTCCCACATGTATATTTGCAGCCTCACGAGTAAATTTTTGAGTAAGCATGCTGCTGGGTAGTCTAGGAGGCTGTCTTGATCCATACCTGACTCTATGAAATAAAACTGAGTGTTTAAAAATACTTATTCATCATGTAAAAGCTTTCAGAATTTGGCCTTTCCAACTAACAAGTCCATAATCCTATTGAGACCTTCAATATGCCTAATTGCAAGATAGGACAGTAGTGGTGCTAGAGACAATCAATTATTTAGGACAGTTTAGTACTGCTTATGCTTTTAATGAGTTTCCTCAGCTGGACCCCTGCAGTATTAAAAGAGTATATTCATTATATGTGAGGTCTCTGCAGTGTGTTTTAAATATATTTTCATGAATGCATATTCTTGGGGTTTTGGGTTGGATTTTCGTGTTCTTTCTTTCCCTTCAATCTAAAACAAACAAACAAAATTTTGAAAAATAAAATCTATTTTTCTTTGAAGACATCTAGTTAGAAGGTACAAACTGAAGTTACTTTGACACCATGTCCTTTCTCTTTCCAGACTGCTGGCGGCTTTTCACGTTTGAGTATTTCAGTGCATGATGCTTATGTAAATGACATAGTTGGTTTGGTAGGTGGTCTTCAAGTTTTCTAGAGGACTTATTTGAAGTCATTGGAAGAGTAAAAAAAAAAAGAATTATATGCCATAGTATTATGAAATAATGTCATATTTCTGCTCACTGTTGAACATTTTTTGATGTGTTGTTATAACCATAGTAAGAATAGGCAAACCAGTGGAGTTGATAAAATAATGGGGAGGGTATTCAAATAGCAGTTGTGCACTGACCAAATCTGCCGTTCAGCCTGGCAATGTTTTTTCTAGTTTCCTTGCTGATAGCAGCTTCTCCATTTTCTGTGGGTCTTCTCACTTTGCAAATTCTTGTTGCTTATATATAAGGTTTGGGAACTGTGCTTTTTCTTTTCTTTTCTTTTTTTTTTTCCTAAAGGTTTGCCAAATGAAATTCTAAACTGTTGTATTAGATGACTATGTAGTCTCCTTTAAAGTATTTTCATATTTGAGGGAGCAATTTAAACTGATTTGGAGAAGATGCCGAGCACCAGAATTTATGTGGGAATGTCACAAGTGACAAGCCTTCCCTAATGAATTGCTTCAAAAGAAAAGTACCACCTGTCTGACATTATTCTAGACTTAGTTAATTACCCTGTATCACTTCTGACAACTGCAGAAAAATCAGACTGATGTTTCTGACCTCCAATCTGAAGAGATCTTTCCATCTTGATGTTTTAATCAAATAGCACAAGGTTTCAGTACTACCAAGTCACAGCTGCCGATCAAGAGGTTTGCATTCTGCATGACAGCTCCAGATTCTGTCAATATTGTGTTGCTTTCACTCCCGTTCAAAAGTGTGACATTTCTAGTCTTTATTTTTATATTATCTCTTTAAAGAGAAGATTCATATAACTTTTTAATAAGCAAACATACAAAGCATTACAGGTTTGTTCTTTTTTCTTGTAGGCTTGCAAATTAAATGCAAAACAACCCCTTTTCACCTCAAATCTTCTGCATATATGAGAGTGAAAAGGAAGTATAGAATTACCTAGAATACAGGCCTAACTACTTGATATTTTACCTAATTTGTGAGCAAAATTATTTCTGATCACAATTTTAACCTTTTTTTTTCCTGAGACCATTTACTACTATTTGAAGATCTTTTTTTACATGCTTGAAAAATATCTCTCACCCTGGAATATGTCATATAAAAGTAAAACTGGTTCTGTGATGAACTGAATAATTAATTGAGTCTAACTATATTTGAAATGATTGGAAAAGAGTGTATGTGTCTCTATGGCAACTTTCTCTTCTGTAACATTTCTTCTTAATGTGAAAATTCAAGAAAGTCTATACTTAACTAGTTGAGGTTAAATTAGGAAGATACCCCAAATGTAAAGTCTATTATGTATTGTGAGACATCTGGTATTTCTTGTAGAAATGAACACAAAACTGTCTTGAACTTGTGATGCCAACAACTAGGAAATGCTACATTTGATGATATTCATGCAACTGTTCATTTTTCCCATTGCTGCTGTGCATTTTGATGTAGCTTTTAAGTGCACAATGACATAGTGGTGCTCATTCCCGTATAATCTCAATGTTGCACAAACATTGGGTGGTCTGTTTTTCACTCTGCCTACAAGGTGATGTGGCATTAATATCTGTTTGACAAGTAAGAAGCCACAGCGCAGAGCTATCAAAGTTAGAAGTATGTGTTAAATTTGGGATCCATCTCAGAGGCATCTGTAATCAGTTTTTCAGAGCAATTAGTGCTGTGGCTTTGAATGTTTTTAGGGCATAATTTTGTGGTAGATGTGGTGTGGGTATGTGTCTTTGTGTGTTATCAGCTGTGCTTGTGAACTTGGGGTTAAATTCGTAGGAATTTGGCACTCTCTCAATAGACTAACCACTGGAATGGGCCAAAAATATCCCTGAGGGTGATTTTTCACAGACATTGGACAACGCAGGAACAGCACAGTTTGCGGCACCGGGAGATCTGGGATCTGGGTCTGACCTTGTTTCTCTGATTTTGCTGTGCTTCCCCCTTCCACTCGCAAGCCCCTCCTGGTGGTCAACCTCCACCTCCATTAGCTCACCCATCTGGGCTCTGCTCTCCAGGTACTTGCTCTAGCAGATGTAGTTTCTCCTCTGTGGCTTTTCATCAAAAAATTTCATCAAACACAGATTCAATTAATTTTCATTAAAACTTGTGTGGTTTTGTGGTTTGGATGTTTTCTCCAGGGGTTTTTTGGGGAGGAGGGTGACCTAACCTGTATGGCAAACAGTTTGTTCCTCAGTTCTTCACTGGTTCTCATGGTATTTCTTTTATTTTTAGCTCACCTTCCAGGACCATTCAGGCTTCACTTCCTGTGTTCACAGCAATAGGAGCCAGTAAAAGTTACGAAAAAGTGAGAAGTTATTTTCTGACCACTCCCTGGAGTGCTGCCGCATGCCTAGTACATGCCTAGTACTGAAATACAGTTGCCAGGTTCTTCTGATGACTGCAACTTCTCCCAGTTTAGGCATATTCTTCCTCTCTCTCCTCTCACAGGGACTAGGCACACTGAATTTCCCTGTAACTCGAAGGACACATTGATGCCTCTCAAGAAAATAGCTATAAGATTAATCTTTTTGACAGGAGAAAATCTTTTCCCTAGTCTGACTCTCAAAAATGGCTAAACTATTCTTAACTATAATTTTAAAAAATAGAAGTAAAAACACAAGTATAGAAATTTCAGCCTGATTAGGCTGTATTTGATAAAAGGGGTAGAATGGAAACCTCATGACAGTGACAATGACTTCTAAATAGGTCTTATACAATCAACTCTGTTCATATCAGTCATATTTTTGGGGCATTTATAGCTTTACAAAGGAGACTCGTAATCTCCTTCATAATGACTAATAAATCAAGATGAACACCATTGGCTTTGAGTTGGACGCAGCAGCTGAAACACAGAATTTAAATGGTTTATCTTGTACTCTGTATTGTGGCAGAAAGAATTAAGATGTTATGATTTTGGGTTTTATTTTTAACTGCAAAAAAAAATCCATCTTATATTATAAAGTTATTCTGTTACAATTACTCATAGTTCCACACCAATTGGAAGGTAAATTTTTGTAAGCCATCCTGTATGCTGCCTCTGGATGCAAATTATCAATTAATCAATACTTTCGGTCTTTCTTATGAATCTTTATCACCTCTACGATCATTTCAAGCATGGAAAGTGCGCTGTCACACAGCATCTCGAAGAGGGTGGGTGCAAAAGAGAAATTTGGATCAGAGAAGTCTGTTATATCTCATGCAGTGGGATAGGTAGCTAATATTTGCTGGTATCTTCTATAGTCAAGCTTGTTGATAAATGTCAAAACATTAGCTGTAGAGAGCTGTTGCATCAGAAATACTGGAAGCACTTTCAAACTTATCTTTATACTTCATGCACTATTTGACAAAAATATTTGTATGTGGTTCAGATGGGGGGAACTACCTTCTTATTTATACAATTAATACAACTGGATGGTGTTAGTAATGCATCATGTCTGTTAGCATGCTGATGACGTTACCATAGACTTTCCAATATTATGTGACTTGCTGTGCATCTCTTCATGTTCTTCAGTTTGTGTTTTCAAGAAATCAACTTTGTTCAGTCTGTTAATATAGCTAGTGTTACTTTATAGTTAGAGAAACTTACTGGAAATATAAGCTCATTAAATCAATAGCTTGGAAGAAGACTGTTTAGGTTAGTTTTGTCTTCATTTTTTTCTAAATGTGTTTCTTAGCATGCAGTGAATGATAATTTTGAGAGAGAGTCATTAGGAAGGATGTATTCTGGATAACCAGAGGGAAGAGATTCTGGAGCTGCTACTTCTGTTTTCTTGTAAAAACTATGCAAATTTGAATTTCAGTCTTTTCCTCAGATGGCAAAGCAATCATTTATATTTGCCTGACTGCTGTGGCCAGTCTTGGAGAAGGCTTCCTGTGGGTTAGCTGGCTTGGTGAAGTGGCTGCTCAGCTATTAGTTATTTTTTAGGAAACATTAAAGAGGCTGTTCTTCAAATTAGGTAGTAACGAGGTTCTCCCAACAGCAGGTGTTGAGCTATAATTGGCCATTACGATGTCATGTTTTGCTTGGAGACTTTGAGAGGATAACAAAGCTATTTTCTAGCAGTACAAGTTGGCTTTTATTACAAGTAAATGAGAACTCCAAACCAGGTCAGGGTGGTCACAGAGGTAGTGGCTTATTTTCCTGGGTGAAAGCAATTAACTTCCTTGACTTCAGAGCTCATATTTCAGTGTAAAATACTCAGTTGTATAAAGGCATTGGGAAACTTGATTAACATAAATAACTTAATTTTGCCCTAAAAAAAAATAAAAAAGAAAAACCAAAAACAAAACTCTGGAGCCTTATTCTGTGTTTCAGTAATTTAAAACCAAACCAAAACAACAAAACAACTTGTTTGTCCATTATGAGTAATTTGGTCTTAAAGTGCAATTTTGGTCTACGTATAATGTAATGAGTGACCCTGCAATTCTAGTCTATTAATTTCCAAATACCATTTAGGATATGATCCTTGTAGCCTCAGATATAAGGAAAGTGTAATAAATCTATGGAATGAAAATACTCAATAGGCTGCTCTCCATAAGGTACAGAACTATAAATATGGATGTCTTTTTTTATACAATTCAGAGCAACGGTGTCATAGTGACTTGCATTAAAACTTTTTTCCTTCATCACAGTGATGAGTTTTCTGATTTGTATCTCTAGCATTACTTTCAAAGCATCATTGTCTGTGTCTAAAGAAACAAGAATCTGCAGTGAGTAGCTATCCCAAAGTGAGTTCTATATGTGGTTTCCTTTTAAAAATAGTGATTTTGATTGCATTGTTACTATAAGTTCATGAGAGGCGGGTGGAAATGGGCCCCACTGGCAGATTGTACCAGTGGTCCTGGCTGAGCCTGTAAACGGTTGGGTCCAGGTCTGCGAGCGCCACGCTTCGCTTCGGCAGAGGGGTTCCTTGCGTTCTTCGGAATTTCAGTGGCTACACTGACAATGGGATGGGAGCTTCTTTTCTCCCCATTCTTATCACAGAATTCAGAATAATGATAGCATACTGAACATCTAGGATAGATGACAACTAAATCTGCTAATAAGGTTGAGGGTTCCTTTCCTGGATCGAGGATGCAATTCTGAAAGGGGGAGGGAGGAAGCTGAACAAAACCAGACTGAGTAACAGTAACTGCTGAGGACGTGCACCGAGATTTGAGAGCCAGTTGCAGATCCCTTTTGTGCTTTAGGACCCTAAGCTTGCCCAGTCCCTAGTGAGCAGGATCTTCTGCCTGGGTCTTCCTCGGTGTTTCCCATGAGAACTGTTACCCTGGCATAGTCCACAGGGATACAAGGCCTTCACTGATGCAAGAGAGAGATGTAGGAGTTAGGGTACATCACCAACACTGAACAGCACAAGAAGTTGATGGATGTTGTGTCTTGAAGGCAGCGTGAAAAGACAGTAATTAGCTGTCTTCCTAAAAGAAGAAGGGGAGAAGTCTGGGGGGCTTCCAGTCACTGAAACGTGCTGTGGCAGGGACCTTGTTGCATGGCAGAGCATAACAAGAGGTGGTTACTGTTCACCCAGCTGTTCTCGTACTTCTTTGGTATGGGAATAATGTAGAATGAACCCCTAGAAAATGAGGCTGCAGAAATATAACACTAAATGACATGGGTTTTTTGGGGGTTTTTTTTGGACCTAAGACATTCTGAACAATGTCTTCAGTTCTCCAATAATCCTTTGATGATACTAGTCAGAAAGATAATTCAGTAAATAAAACTACTTTCATACATTCTGTTGTGGGATTGTACTAGCACTCATTTGCTTGGAGAACATTAATATCTAATTAAATGTACTCAGTGGATTAAGCAAAAATTACTAGTCTCATTAATATATTTTAAAGTTTCCAAATTTGGTATACATCTATGTTGTTCAGTGCTTTGTGCCTTCATGCACCTTCATATTTAGATAGCTTTTAGTCAGCCAAGCAATGCCTAGAAGAAAATTAATGGACCTTTCTTCACAGCACAAATAAGATTTGAGTATGATTTTTATAATGTCAGTTCAAGTATTCCTTCTTCTTGATGGCAAAAATATATTTTCAAGTCTGGGATAACTTTTTAAAACTGTGGGTAGTATAAGAGAAGGAAAAATGGAAAGCTGTGCATGAAAATAAAATCAAGATGAAACAAAATAAAATGGCTGCAGAAAAAGTGAAGTGCAATTAAGAATGTTAGCATGCTTAATAAAAAAATCAAACATCTATTTTTTAAATATGATGAAGACATAATTTGTTGACGTTTCTGAATTTTGTTGTTATATGACTTTTATTGGAGCTTGCTGCTACTAGAAGTTTGGTTATATGGTTAATAGAATATGAATGTATACACCTTGAGGTTCCTGGAAATTATTGTTTACTATATAGAATAATCATTAATATAATGAATATAATGCCATGGAAAAGCCAACGCTTTTTTTCTTTCATGTGCTGTATTTACGCTCTACTGAAAAATCTTTACAGGATGTTAGTAATGTGTCTAACATTTTATAAAAAATGTTATTTCAAAAGAAGATGGATTCAAGAGCCATTTCAGTCCAGTCATATTTGTAGAGGAACCCATAGATGGAAGACTTGTAGCTGACCTCTGAAACTTTTTTTTAAAGGAGTGTTGTTATCGTTGAAATCTGACACATGCAGCTTTTTAAAAATTATTATTTATTTATTTATTTTAGGAATTAGGAGTAATAAAGGAGACTTTATATGAATGAATGCTTTTATTACGATCTTGTATCTGATGTTTTACTAACCCCCTCTGCAAAGTTGAATCTTATGGGCCTTAAACCAGCTAGCCTTATTGGGGGTTCCTCCCCTTGCCAATAGAGGTAAAGCAGCTTGAATTTTATTCCAACTGGTTGTTTAATTTTATTTTATTTTAATTGTGTAGAAATATCTTTGGAAAAGCTGCAAATATATTGTTGATATTTAACCATCAGTGGTTTTTTTTCCCATGATACAAGCCGATGAGAAGCTGCAGATTAATTTTTTTTTATAGCGAATTTCTAAATTCAACTAATTACATTGAATATCAGCTCTAATTAGGCCTGGAAAAGGAAGCACTTTGGGAACGGGGTAAAAAGAAACCATAATTATTTAGCATACTCTGATACAGCCCTGCGAAAGGAAGCTAAGAACCAGAGAGATGCTTCTATGGTAATACACGTGCTAAACATGCATAATTTTAGCAAGTATGGTCATGAATTGCTGGAAGCAAAAGGTTACAGACAGTGAAGGCAATCTGGTTTTCAATGTCTGTTTTTTCACTCCTTTTTAATATTTTAGATTACTTGACCTGTGAGATATGAGCATTCTAAGTTTTAGTGTAATGAGCAACACAGGACATCTGCGAAATCTACCTGCTTGGTTGCTCTTCGTTTTTAGAAGTTCACCTTGTGTTCCTCTATAGGAGGGTGGCACAAGATGGGCAAGGATAGCCTGTGGGATTATGAATTACAGATTTATGAAATGGTGTTAAATTGTGTGGAAATCTAGTTCCCCCTCATCTTGATTAGTCCCACATGTAACCCAAGCGTTTTGAAAGATCATGTTTCCTCACTGGAAAAGACTTTAAGAAAGAATTGATGCGAACATAGAAGAACATTCTTGCAGAAATATGGACTTCATATATGGACTTTTGTTTTCCCACAGCCAAACGCATGTTTCAGTAAAAGGCAGTTCCTTAAAAAATGGACCTTTGCATTGAGCAGACAGCTGATTCAGGGGGGCTACTCGGGGCTTGGAAGTGAGGTGCATGTGTAGTTTGTTCAGGTAAGCAGATCTGTAGGCGTTTGGGTCATAGTTAAGCTCCAGCTTTCTCTTTGACTTCCTCCGGTTTCCTCCTGTATAGGAATGCCATTGATTTGAAGTGAAGAGAAAACTATCGCAGGCTTTTGTAATGATCATCAGATCTGAGGATCTTACATTTATTTGTATAGGAGAAATAACATCAAGATGAGGTCACGATAAATCTGGGCCTTTTTCATTATTGAATAATTTTTTTTCAGTATCTGGATTCCTTCGGGCACCCAGAGCTCAAGACCAGGTGAGAGGTCTCAGAATTGCGTGATCTCTAGATATTTGCTAAGGAGCCCCTAAAGTCCATACAAAAAATATTTTTAGAGTAATTTCAAACACTGGTAAGAAACTACAAGTCTTCTAGACACTCGAATACAAAATTTTCTTGTGTGAATGCCTATTAAGTTCTCTGAAGTATAAACATTAAGTGGGAAGAAACTTTTTAGGAATTTAAATCTTGTGAATCCAAGAAGAGTATGTTTTTCAAAGATATATTAGTGACACAAAAAACTTTTTTATATTTTATATTTTTATATTTTATTTTTTATAATTTGTAATATTTTAAAAGATTCATTCAATTTTAACTGCAAAATTCTATTTAAAAATTATCTGAACACTTGAATTCTATTAAATAAAGTGGTTCATTAGTATCTGTTGCAAATATATGAAGACAGTTTAACCCTAATTCTTACCTTTTTATGCTAATAATAATGTCGGTAAGGACAAGAGACTGAATAGGCACAGAAATTTAACTAGCTTCAGTCCCTTGAAGCTGAAAGACATCACTCTGAGAGATGTAATAGATGCTGATGGAAAAGTTAAATCTGCTTAATAAATAAGGAGTTTCCAAAGGTGCCAAAACCAAGATTTTATTCTAAGCATTTTCCTTTCAAAGTTTGTCTGATACATAAACTTAGATTACTTCTGAAAAATGGCTGGTTTCTTTTTGTATATGTAATTTGGTAGAATAGTTGCAATTGCTACCCATGTAAAAACTTCTTTAATGAAATAACATCCTCTAGTAAAAAAAAAAAAAAACCAAAACAGTTTTAATTATATATCAGGAATGTGTATTAGCTAGTTTGTTTTAAATAATGCTGAAAGCCCAAAGTCCTAACAGCACAGATGGCTGAGTAGCTTCATAATTCTCAATCTTTTTTTTAATAAAGATGTCATATATTTATTGATACAGTACCTAAGTGATACTGGTGCATTATATCTACATATTTGTTGTTGTAAATCAGTACAGCAAATTAATCACCATAATAGTTCTTAATTTTTGAAGGTATTGTATGACACGTTTTAACATAGGGAGCCAAATTCTGTTGTCTTTCCATATTGGCATAAACTGAAATTATTCACTTAGTTTCACTAAGATGTATTGCAAACAGAGTTAGACAAAATAACACCACAATAAATTCCATATCCACTTCAAAAATGCAGTTTATAAAGGCTGAATTAATGGGAATGCTTTATGTTTAGGAAAAATAGCTATTTAGTAAGTGATTAGTTAAAAGGTTACTATTTTTGGCACCGTTAAATTGTATACATCTGCTTAAAATGCTGTACTTAGCTTTTGGAGGTCTTTGTTTCTGAACAGACTACAAAATTTTTCAACACATTCATCATCCACAATTGCTCAAATGTCAGTGAATAATTATTAACACATTGAGGATTTGCAAATATTTGTAGATCTCAAGTCATATTTTGAAATTACCAGTATTAATTCCTCGTCTCAAAGTAAATTTTTAATTAGCCAGCATAATACATATTTCCAATTATGTTTTCAGAGCTACATTTTAAGCTGTAGAATTCAGTTGGAGTTTTATACACACAGGAGATACAAAATTGAGTTTTTTACCTTACGCCATCAGGAACATTTGCAACGGTAAAGCTTGAGTGCCTAAATGTTAGTAGTACAAATATTTCATCAAACTGAAGTTTTGAATTGGAGTGAATATTTACGGTACTGGTTTCAGTATGACTGATACCTTAGCAATTAGCATTCGTCTCTTGATTGATATGCTATCTGGTTGGCATCTCAGAGCAATACTAAACCACTTGCAGATCGTGGGCAATTTTCTATTTGTTGGTTGATTAAGACCCAATTGCGTGAAAGCCCCTGGCTTTTCTTTTTCACTGAAGAGATGAGTGAAACAAACTGCTGTGAACCAAAGACAACGTTACTCCCGGCTACTCGGGGAAGGGTGTCTTCCCTTCTAGCCACCTCAAGGAAAAAGCCTTCGAGAGCAAAGCAACAGCTGAGTCGCTGCTCTCATCCCCCTGCTCCACTTGCTTTCTGTTCGGCTGTGCTGCAGGAAAATCCTCCTGTGAACAGTGTGTTGTCTTGCTGGCACCCTTAATGCACGCTGTAATAAACTCGGCTAATTTAGCCTGAATCGAAGTCTAGCACACATAGCTTAGAGAAGGTCCAGTTGGTGATCTGGATATGGCAAATTGGACCCTATCAAGAGCTCTGCTCGCTGTTGTCCTGATATATATATGCGTGTGTGTATATAGATATTTATATATAGAGATATTTATAGATACAGATAGATAGATATGGAAAAAAATTGTTTGCTCTCTTACACATATCACTTATCAGTGAGTAAATGAGCGTATTTTAAGTAGGTAGGTTTTTGGTACCATTTCTTAGGATTTCAGAAATGGGCCTTTGTCATATTTAGTAATAGGTAATGCATGTGCACAAATGTGCACATATGCTTAACATATAGAAGTTATTTGCATTCTGTTAGGCGGTGACTCTTGTATTTTATCAGTTTCCTTACCCTTTTTACAAAGGAAGCAAGAGCAGTCATGCCTCATGAAAGCTTGTGCTGTCTTACCTTGTTATTATTAGAGAGACTAGTACAGTAATACTGCAAGTATTGTTGTGTTTGTTTTAATGTGATCAATAAATGATACTTGTCTTTGGTAACTATTAGCATATAAAGTATATTGGAATCAAGTATGTTGCTTCTCTGCTAGTTAGGAAATGGAGTATTACAGAAAAAGAAATATATAAAACAAATGGAAAAAACACCTTATGATGTCAAGAAATGTCACTACTTTTTAATTTTCTTTTAAAGTTTTGTAAGGAGCTTAGAGTACTTGTTTAACTTTTCATTCTAACTGTATTAAGCAACTAATAGAATAGACTGGGCAATTTCATTGTATTAATTAAATGTAACAATGGTATTCTTATTCAAACGAGAGATAAGACTCGAATCAATAAATGGTTTTCTTACTTGCTATAAAAGAACGAGTTGTATTTCCAGCAATTCCTTTCCTTAATAGCAATTCTATAGGTGGATTCACCTTTTCACTAGGGGTGTTTCTATGCATTTAATTAATGAACTAGCATAGCCTTACACAGCCTTTTTTACAACTCTGTTAATAACTGTTCCTGTAAATTAAGAACAAAATGTCTTGTCCTTATCTAATTTTTGAGTAAAAAACCTGAAACTACAACAAGAAAAGTTCCAAATAAAAAAACAATATATTTTTTGTACATCTCTCCCGTTAATGCAAAAACATTTTTCACTTCTTCAGATGTGAATAAGTGGCTACGATGGCTACCTCAGGGAGCTCTGGGACTGATAGCCATGCTGCTTGCTGCTTCAGCAGGTGGTTCACCAGCAACAATAACAGGAGAAGACCTTCCTAACCTGGGAGGAAGGGCAGCATACCCAATCTAGAGTCTAGAGTTGAAGACAGGCTAGGATTTTTTTTTTTTTTTTTAGATAGTTGAATTGCTTTTAATTTTGCCTACAAAAAAAAAAAAAAACAACCCAAAAAACCCCAAGATTCTTACATGTACTTCTTTGGCTTATTCTCTTGGTTTGGCATGTTTCTGTTCATACTCTCTTCATTTAATGACTTGCTTGTAAATGTCAGTGCCGTAATTGGTGCAATTTTGGAACACTCTAGAGTCTGTTGGCATTTAAGTGTAGGTTTTGGGAGAAGGGCAGCAGAGATTTCAGCACGCCAGCCCACCTTGTAGAGAATGAAAGTGGGTGGACTTGTTTAGGGTACTTGTAAGTTAGCGGTGGTTCAGTGTACATCTGTAATACCTTTTAGGCAGTGAGACTTTTTGTAACACTGTGCATGGTGTTTTAGATTTGCAGACGCAGAAGTGGTAAAGCTGGCAGTGCTTACATGGCTTCTCACAGGAAGAGAAGCTTTCAGAGAGGTGCAAAACATAAAGCAAGATACACTGTTTTGAAGTGTTAAAGGTGGTGGAGTGTTAACACTTAAAATGTGTTAATACAATGTATGCATAAAATGTTCATGAATTGTTGCAAGGTATAAGGTAAATGGTCGGGCATTTTCAAAGCATATCTGCTGGGATTACATTTGCAAGGTCACCCAAAATTCCTGACTGGTGGGGTTCATTACTTGAAATATTTGTTGATAGTTGGCTGTTTCATTATGGGTCTCCTATACCTTGTATATACATCTTGCAGAAAAAGGTAGAGGCGCTAATTAATCTCAGTGGTTGAGGATAGTAGTTTGCCAAAAAATAGTCAGTGATAGGAAAGGTATATGAGATACACAATCTATGGCCTTTGTTACATATAACAGCTCTCAGAAATGTAGTTCATACATTTTAACCATCAAGCCTAACTGTAGTTTGTAAAGTTTGTAAAGATGACAGCTAGTAATAACATTGAAAAAAGACAGCTGCAATCAAATATACAGTATAAAAGTTAAAAAGAGCTGCTTACACATATAGGTTAAAGTTTATGTCCTTAGATTAAATCATGGATTAAGGAATAAGAACCACATTTAGTGCTTGCTTTTGTGTCATTAGAATTGAAAATGATCTTCATAAATACTTAGAAGTGAGGAGAACACTCCTTGCTTGAAGAATTTAATAAAAGTCTTCAAACATCATTGGATGTATGTGCCATCTTTCAGAAATATGTGGAAAGCTATGTTAGCATATTGGTAACAGAAACATGGCTGCTTGAACACTTGCACAAATGAAGATCATAGGCGTGATTATTTTGCTTCTATCACAACTAATCAGTCACAAAGCGCTCTGATACATCTGAAGGTGAGAACTCACCACAAAAACTTCGCTACTTTAAGCATGTATATCTGTGTATGTGTGTGTTTGAATTGGTTCCTTGGGTAGTGACTTAAGATACATTTCACTTGATACAAATACTGCAAAATTTGAATATGGATGCATTTGAAAATTACCTCATGATGATTTTTTTTTATTGTTTGTAATTTGCTTCTGAATCACTTTGTTGATGTCTTTGTTTTTATAGTCTTCTGAATGTGCATAGAAAGTCTGTGTTAATTAACAATCAGTTTATCTAGCCGAATTCCAATTTTGTAGAATTAAAATTAATTCACCATCAGTTTTTCATCGTTGTATCATTGTATGGTGTAAGCAAGTGCACAAAATGTTAATACCTGGAATGTTTTTGGCAGCAGTAATTCATTCCTTAAAGCAGCATCTAATCTCAGCAATAATTCATTCTGTAAAGTAATATCTAATCTCAACTCTTAAACTGATAAAATGCCTACATTTCTGACAAGACTTGCAGTAAAAACAAAGCCAACTTTTGAGTGTTTTTCTCTGCTACTCTCACTGTAATCCTAGTAACTCTATGTTACATAGGAAAGTATAGAAACATTTTCAAAGATAGAATCATAGAATAGTTTCGGTTAGAAGGGATGCCTAAAGGTCACCTAGTCCAACCCCCCTGCCGTGGGCAGGGACATCTTCAACCAGATCGGGTTGCTCAGAGCCCCGTCCAACCTGACCTGGAATGTTTCCAGGGATGGGGCATCCACCACCTCTCTGGGCAACCTGTGCCAGTGTTTCACCACCCTCAGCGTAAAAAATTTCTTCCTTATATCTAGTCTAAATCTACCCCCCTTTAGTTTAAAACCATTCCCCCTTGTCCTGTCGCAACAGGCCCTGCTAAAGAGTTTGCCCCCATCTTTTTTATAAGCCCCCTTTAAGTACTGATAGGCTGCAATAAGGTCTCCCCGAAGCCTGCTCTTCTCCAGGCTGAACAACCCCAACTCTCTCAGCCTTTCTTCAGAGGAGAGGTGTTCCATCCCCCTGAACATTTTCGTGGCCCTCCTGTGGACCCCCTCCAACAGGTCCGTGTCTTTCTTCTGCTGAGGGCTCCAGAGCTGGATGCAGTACTCCAGGTGGGGTCTCCCCAGAGCAGAGTAGAGGGGCAGAATCACCTCCCTTGACCTGCTGGCCACGCTTCTTCTGATGCAGCCCAGAATACGATTGGCCTTCTGGGCTGCGAGTGCCCATTGCTGGCTCATGTCCAGCTTTTCATCCCCCAGTACCCCCAAGTCCTTCTCGGCAGGGCTGCTCTCAATCCCTTCATCCCCCAGCCTGTATTGATACCAGGGGTTGCCCTGACCCAGGTGCAGGACCTTGCACTTGGCCTTGTTAAACCTCATGAGGTTCACACGGGCCCACTTCTCGAGCTTGTCCAGGTCCCTCTGGATGGCATCCCGTCCCTCTGGTGTGTCAACGGCACCACTCAGCTTGGTGTCATCTGCAAACTTGCTGAGGGTGCACTCGATCCCACTGTCTATGTCATTGATGAAGGTATTAAACAGTACTGGTCCCAATATGGACCTCTGAGGGACACCACTTGTCACCAATCTCCATCTGGACATTGAGCCGTTGGCCACTACCCTCCGGATGCCACCATCTAACCAATTCCTCACCCACCGGACAGTCCACCCATCAAATCCATACCTCTCCAGTTTAGAGAGGAGGATGTTGTGGGGGACCGTGTCAAAGGCCTTACAGAGGTCCAGATAGATGACATCTGTAGCCCTTCCCGTGTCCACTGATGTAGTCACTCCATCCTAGAAGGCCACTAGGTTAGTCAGGCAGGACTTGGCCTTGGTGAAGCTGTGCTGGCTGTCTCGATGCGCCTTAGCATAGCTTCCAGGAGGATCTGTTCCATGATCTGCCCAGGCACAGAGGTGAGACTGACTGCCCTCTAGTTCCCCGGGTCTTCCTTTTTTCCCTTCTTAAAAAGGGGGGTTACGTTTCCCCTTTTCCAGTCAGTGGGAACTTCTCCAGACTGCCACAACTTCTCAAATACAATGGATAGTGGCTTAGCAACTTCATCCGCCAGTTCCCTCAGGACCCACGGATGGATCTCATTGGGTCCCATGGGCTTGTGCACCTTCAGGTGCCTTAGATGGTCTCAAACCTGATGTTCTCCCACAGTGGGTGGCTCTTCATTCTCCCAGTCCCCGCCTTTGCCTTCTGTAGCTTGGGCCGTGAGGCTCAAGCACTTGCCAGTGAAGACCAAGGCAAAAAAATCATTGAGTACCTCCGCCTTCTCTGTGTCCCGGGTAACCAGGTCTCCCGTTTCATTCCGGAGAGGGCCCACATTTTCCCTCGTCTTCCTTTTATCCCTGACGTACCTATAGAATCTTTTCTTGTTGCCCTTGACGTCCCCGGCCAGATTTAATTCTATCAGGGCTTTAGCTTTCCTAACCTGATCCCTGGCTGCTCGCACAATTTCTCTGTATTCCTCCCAAGCTACCTGTCCTTGCTTCCACCCTCTGTGGGCTTCCTTTTTGTGTTGGAGTTTGTCCAGGAGCTCCTTGTTCATCCATGCAGGCCTCCTGGCGTTTTTGCCGGACTTCCTCTTTGTTGGGATGCATCGCTCCTGAGCTTGAAGGAGGTCATCCTTGAATACTAACCAGCTTTCTTGGGCCCCTCTTCCCTCCAGGGCTTTGTCCCATGGCACTCTACCGAGCAGATCCCTGAAGAGGCCAAAGTCTGCTCCCCTGAAGTCCAGGGTAGTGAGCTTGCTGTGCACCTTCCTCGGTGCCCTCAGGATCTTGAACTCCACCATTTTGTGGTCGCTGCAGCCCAGGCTGCCCTTGAGCTTCACATTCCCCACCAGCCCCTCCTTGTCAGTGAGAACAAGGTCCAGCATAGCGCCTCTCCTCGTTGGCTCCCCTATCACTTGGAAGTTATCATCGATAACTAAGATGTGAAGTTCTATGGAAAAATAATAGCTTGGGAAAGCTATTAAGCTTTACAAACTGATAGTGGGCAATAATTCCATCTTTTGCTTATTTCTTAGCATTAGTATTATACTTGCTGCAGTTATTTCAATCTATGTTGCTTAGTCTGCCAAGATTGTAAACCGCACTAATGATATGTAGTAGTCCAGCAACATGCATTGTTTCAAGCAATGGCACTGTTTTTTCCCTCCTCCCAACCAGGAGGGTGACTTGCCAATATCTCTGAAATAGGAAACTACTTTTTTCTTTTTTTTTTTTCTTTTTTTTCTGTCCGTGCAGTACTTTTTTATGTTTTTATTTTTCAGAGTTGAAATATACAGCAGGTTCCTGCGTGTGTGTATGTTCTAGCAGAGCCCTAAACTATGGGAGTTCTGTGGGGAATGTCTTGACAGTGCAGTACATTGAAAAGTAGGTGTACATCTGTTCCATTTTAAAATAAAAACCAGCCAACCCTTAAATGCTCACCTTAAAACAAATGCATTTAAAGAAATCAACAGCTAAAAGGAAGTTTTATTAAGTTAACTGTTTCTGTTTCCGAGACTATAAACATTTTCGACTATTAAAATACTTAAGTTCTGATGATAAGCTGTCATACAGGTTGGTTGAATGTTATGTCATTAAAGTCATTCTCATATTTTGTGTGGGGTTTATGTGGTACAAGCCAATGATGACAGTGAAAAATATTACAAAAATACAGCAAAGAGCATTTAGTTGATAAAAATAAGTGTGTTTCTCTGATTATTCACTATTCATAGTGAATCTGGAAATCTCAAATATCCATCTAATTGTGTGTAAAGATTTAAAAAACCTTGTGAATGAAAACAGATGTCTCATACCTCACAGTTTTATCTTACAGTGTTAATGTACTTCTATAGAGACAAAACTGAAACATTAAGTCATATTTCCATTTACTGTAATAATTTTTTTACTGAGTGCAATTCCCTACTTTTTTCTTTAAGATAATTTAAGCCACATTAAAGAATAGTGATACCTTTAAAATTTTGTATTCATATTGCTTCTGCATCCTGCTTCTTCCCCTGCCCCAATGAATAGTTCTGTCAGTATATTTGCTGTTAGCACTGGAAATTATTTTCTCATGACCACACCTAGCTTCATGGGAAATGGGAAATGACAATTAAATTTTTCTATGTTTAAGTTAGTAGTCAGACTCACTTTGTTTGGTCCAAAAGTTCAGTCTGTGTTCTGGGTAGTTCCTTACAATGTATAAACCTAGCAGGAGGCAAATATCTGCATTTTATCCTTTTACGTAATATCTGCAAGCCCAATTATATGAACAAACACAATTTAGAAGCTATCTTAAGCTTTCTTCATATCTTTGAGTATTACATTTGAGTGCGGTTTGACCAGAAATAATTAAAAAAGGATGAGTTTTTATGCACGGTGGTCTCCTTAGGTGTTAGACAATTTGATATGGAGAACTGTGTATTCCCAAAGTTCTTTCTCCATTCAAGACTGAACCGTGAATGGAGAAAAAATGTCTGACTTGAAATGCACTCCACTTCCTTTTTACTGGGAAAATAAAATAGAAATGAGGAAGAGAATTTTAAAGAGTTCCATTTGCATTGATTGAAGTGTGACAGTCATGTCAATTTGACCTTTGTAAGTTGTTTTGTATTCATTAGAAATCCTTTCCATGTTAATTTTATTACTCTAGCTGCCTGCTGCGTGATTTTCTACTCGTTCCATTATAAGAATGGCAGTATTTTTAATTTCCCAAACTAGTATTTTGTTGCAAACTCTCTGGATTCTGCTGTGATGTTAGGTGGAGCCAGAATGTCATAGAAGCATTGTTTTTGATGGCTAATTAGATATCCAAGTGATTTAACCTCTGTGTGTCATTGTCATCAAGCTGATGATCCTGATGAAGAATGCCTGACAATTAGTGATGTAGAGATACCAAAATAACATAGATATTATTTATGTGGTTGCTAAATTAGTTGTTAGGTATTGCAAATATTAGAGGAGTAGCCAGCTCATTCCTCACTTCTCGAAATTCTCAAAAATATAATTTCTTTTTTGTTCTTGTGTTGGCCAAAGAATAATTCTTTTGTGAGTTGAGTAAGAGGAGCAAAATACAGAAGTCATTCTAATTTTCTTAATCCTTATCTGCACTGAATTAGCCTAAACGTCCATCTAGCAATAATGTGAAACAAGAATCCTTGACATGGTAGATAATACCTTGCAGCTTCTAGGTATCGGTAATTACTTGCTACTGAAGCTAAGGGCTGCCTCAGGATACTTGTGTTCAGATCCATCTGAATGCCTTTCCACCATTCATTTTTATAAATCCTCTTTATCCTTTTACACATTTGGCCCAAGGATTTTGTATGTTCGGGAGTTCCATAATGCAAGTGTGAACCATATGGAGAACGGGTAACCAGATTCAAATTTTGGTGTGTGAAAACATAAAAGAAATTAAAGAGTGTGCAAAGGAGGTGTATTATTAATAAATTAAAGGAGAAATTTGAAGAAAAGAGGAGTTACATTTGATTTGGGCAGGGGAAGAGGAAATATGTTCTCTAATGGTGGACACATTGAACTGTTTTGTACAGTGCTATCTGAACTTCCTGATAAACAGTGGGCAAAGTACTTTCTTTGATCCGTTCTAAACCAACATGTTCTTATTTCAGTGAGTTTCCCCTGGTTCATGTACAGCAAGTTTTTAACAGAAATTCCACCCCCTTCACGCTTTTCACATCTCTGTCTCATCTCCCCTGAGCCTTCTCCTCTCCAAACTGAAGCATCCCAGCTCTTTGAGTATCTGCTTATAAAGCAGCAACTCCATCCCCCTGATTTTCTCCACTTGCCCTTCTCTAACTCAGCTGCATCCTCCTGGAGATGTGGAGACCAGAACTGCATGCAGCCCTTCAGGTATGGGCACACCAGACTTTTACATGAACAAAATGACCCCTTCTGTTTTGTTCACAGCACATGTGGGGATGCCCCATGTTGGGTGGCTTTTTTATATGCTTTGCACATTGAGATGATGATTTCAGAGAACTGTCAACGATGACTCCAGGACCTGGAGTTGCCTGTTCTGGACTCAGCCTCATGGTAGCATTGTTTAGAACACTTTTCCCTGGACTCACCACTTTGTCTTCATTGTCAATGGCCATCTTTTTGCTGGCTTACTCACTTTTGTGAGGGCTTCCCAGAATTCTTCACCACTGGATGATGTTCCAGGCATTTCATGGTCTGAAAGAGCCTTCTGTTTCCTCCCTCACTAGGGTGCCTGGATGTCCCAGCTGTTGCCTTGTCTTCATCCTGAAAAGTCTCTTAAGCCTTACCCTTTTCTAGGTATTCTTTAAGCTGCTTTCCATCTGCAAGCAAACTATTCCTCCAGTCCCATAGAAATTTAGCTTCTTTAATAACCCTGAGCATGGAACATTGCCAAAGGCTTTGCTGGAACACATGTATATGATGTCCCCTGGGTCCCCTTTACACACACCTCCCAACAGCATCACTGAACTCCAGCAGGTCACAGGCTGGACTTCCCTTGACTGTGAAGTCAGCCTGACTCATTCCCAGTTTATCCATGTGTCCAGTGATCTTACTCTTCATTACAGACACTTCCATCTTAACAGAAATGGAAGTCAAATGTGCTAGTCTATAGTTCCCAGGATAGTTCTCTGGAGCCCTTTTTATGGGTTCTACACTGGCAACCCACCACCACACTGGCTCAGCTGCCATTGGTAACGACAGGTTACATGCCTTGGGCAGCTATTTTTCAATTTCTCATTGGGATTCCTTCAGAAGTCTGAGCATGCCTACCAGCCCTGGTGACTTATTGCAATATAACTTACTAATATGGCCTAATAATTTCTCTCTGTTTATTTCCAATTGATGCAATGCCTCTGATCTACCTGCTACAAAGAATGTGTCAGGTGTGGGAATCTCCTCAGCATCTTCAGCAGTAAAGACCAGTGCCAAGATGAGTGTTTGCAATGGCCTAGTAATCCCTCAGTGCCCATCCACCAGCTTTGCTATCTGGCTTCCTGCTTCCTATGTACTTTTTACTACTGGTTTGTGCAACCTATGCAGGGATGCAAATTCTCCTCAAGTTCTTTTTCAGGTCTCTTAATTTCCTGCTTAGATTTTAGCATTGGTGTTGAAGTAGCTGAAAGTTTTGCCCTTGCTCTATTGTTCAATGTTGCACGTGCTTGTCAAATGACACTGTAGGTGGTCCAATTTGCTTTTCATATTTTTTGGGTTGTGTGGTTATTCAGAGGCATACCCAATCTTAGCTCCGTTTCGGTATGGGGTTTATTTCGTTCAGCTTGATACAGCTGTTTGAGATTATGGAATTGAACCACTAGAGAATTGCAAAGTAATAAAGCTATTATAGCAGTAAAGTAAGTAATTCATATGGAATTCACTTTTTGTACTAAGTTTACTTTTTAACTATTCTGAAGTTTGACTGTATTTGTTGGATATTCAAAATGCTTGTACTTTACAATATTCTAGTAGCTGTCAAGGCCACAATGTAATAGTCTCAGCTTCTTGGGTGAGATTTTATCAGTAGTTTTTGGAGATTAATCCTCATTTCCTCTCTCTTTCCTCTCCCAATAGGCTATCCATGTATTTTCACATTTGTTTAACATATATTTTGGGTTTCTATTTAAAATATTACTTTTGGGCATGTTCCTACCGAGAAGCTGCTGCTTTAGACTGATCATTGGAAAAAGTTACTGAATGGGATATAAATGCAGTTAGAGTTAGGTCCCCTTCTTATGCACATAATTCTGGTTCCTGCAAAACAAAAGCCTTGTCAAACCTTGTCAAACCAAGGCTGTGTAGAAGAAAAAGTTCTTTGTTTGCCATGTGCGTGCATTGCATGGCATTCCTGTTTCATCTCATTTTGCCATTGTTCAACAAAATCTTTATTCCGAACTTACCAGAGGTATGAAAATTCACTAATGAAATACATATGCTTTCTCCTTTTAATTTTCTAAGTATATCTTCTCATGCATATTATAAATCGAAGAAATATAGTTGTCTTGGACAGCATTCATTAAATCCTAATCTATTTCCAAGTTTGATTTCAAAGATTTAGAACACCTAATCTCATCTGACTTCAGAAGCATTTGTGCATGCTCAGATCTTTTACATTATAATACATCCTTTTTGTTTATGCTTCTGTTATTACTTTATTTCTATTATTACTTTATTAAAAATACATATCAATTTCAATATAGGTGTATGCAAAAAAAGCAGTAAAATGACAACTACTTCCTGGTGGAAATCAGTAGATAGAAGATCTGTTTCCAGAATTGAAATGTCCGTGATGCACATGTTGAATATTGTGATATAAACATAATGCATGGGGAGACTCCGGGATGTGTAGTGAAAGAACAGTTGCCTGGAACATTGCCTCACTCTGTGAAGGGAGACATTTTACTGGGGTCTCATAGGACTGGTTTGTGTTCCCAGGGCAGGGGGAGCAGAGGGCAGTCTCTCTTGGGGATGTGTTTTTCCTTCCTCCCTTCCTTCCCTCTGCCAGCTTGGGTGTTTTCCTGCCTGTACAGCCCTGAATGTTTTCATTTGGTCTTTTGTACAATCCTCCAAGACAGAAGCCAAAACTTAAGTTCTGATACCTATTCACTTCTGTTTCTCTATTAGGATGGATGTGATCAAAATATCTATGTGGTTTGATTGCGGTGTCTCTAGAAGGCATTAGGCTATAAAGAAAATTACTCTTCTTTACTGTTGCAAAAACATTGGAATAGAATAACAATACGTTTCTTGAATGTAGTTTATGATGTTATGAAATGTCACACTTGCCTTGAGTTGTCTAGACCGGAAAAGAACAGCTGTAAAAAGAATGACAAATAGAGGTTTTTCTTCTTTTTCTGTACTGAATCTATATTAAGGAGATGCAGCTCCTCTCAGTAGAGCTGATGAGTTAGCACTGAATTGAAATCAAAATCAATGTTTATAATAGGTAACTGTCCTAACATCAATACTAATATTTCTTAATCTTCACTTAATGTTATAAATATGAAATCATTCACTGCAAGCAGTTCTGAATGATGTATGAAATGAAAAGTCCCTGATCAATGCACAGAATACATACAGGCGGCAAATGTGTTAGTTATCTAAAATGTTAATGTCTGGTGCAGCCAGAAAATCCCAGTTTCAGTTGGGAGGGCATGAGATCTGCATGAATTAATTAATTAAATAAATAAATAAATAAATAAATAATCTATCTTGCTATTGTGAATATTTTTGTAACTTCCTCAGACAATGCCCACTTAATGAGAAGATGAACAGTACTCATCTTAAATCAAATTTTAACAAGTATTTCACTAGTGCTTCAAATATTCTGATGTGGGGTAATAATTTCAAGGAGATGTTACAAAATCCAATTATGTTACCTTTCTAAAAACTGCTTCCCCCTTTACTTTTCCTCCTTCCCCAGCATGGAAAAATAGTTCAATATATGGATAAGGGAATTATGTATCTCCTCTTTCTTCCGTGCTATCTCTGTGTCCCTGTTCCTTTTATTTTAGCAATTCTTTCTACTCCACCCTCCCAAGATAACTTTAAGATGTTGCGTTTTATCCCCATGTGTGGATGAACTCTGTGTCCCACCCTAAACTGAGTATTCAGATTTAACAGATGCCAATGTACTAATGCCAGGTAGATGGGTTTCAGGTAGAATTCCTTACTACTTTCGGTTAGTGCCTTAGACAAGTTAAAAACAGTCTGAGAAGTATCTGCAGAGTTGTAAATGATATGTTTAATAACACATAGCAAAGTATGTTGTTCCAGTGTTACTATAGACATTAAAATGTTCCTAAGTGGGACCTATACCTGACTGCTTAAAAAGAAATTAATCCTGTACCTCCCCCCTGTATCGTAGGCCGCCTACTTCTGAACACAGAAGTCTGTACTTGACAGACAGAAATTGGACATTTCTGAAAATTCAAGATTCTTCAGTCACTTGTACAATTGAGCCTCTACAAACAGTATAAAGTAGCTGTGAAATTGGAAGGGGTTTAGAGGAATTAAATTCTATTCTATTAGCTTCCCCTCCCCCCTCCAATTGATCAATATCAACAGGGGCTTTTTAAATGCTTTATCTTACTATTTGACTATCCTTTCTTTTCTCCCCTTGAGAGAGGGTGATGCTTGGGTATTGGTGAGAGGAAGCCAAGAGACCTGACAACACGCAATCTGTAATAGTTCTCTCTGAATGAAATAAATCACAATTAGACACATTCATCATTACCTTAGCTACTTCAAATAAGATTAAAAGAAGAGTGGAAAACACCGATCGCTTCCCTTTAATTTATACAGCGGTTCTTAGGGGCATGTTTTCTTTTCTTTCAAAGATTTGCAAATGGTGTATAATAAGGTGAAGCCTACCTGAGGGCCAGTAAATGTTATAAGCTTTGCTATGACAGTATCATCACTGTAAGAACAGGCTGCGTGTGTCGTAAACAATTGCATATTAACATCTTGGTCTCATTAATCACAAACTTCTCTGATACATGTCTCAGTGGCAGCCTCTACTAATTAACTCAGACACTAATTGGGTCAGAAAAAATAAAGTAGGCAGCAGTCACTCAAGCAGACTAGAACAGCCTCTTCTCTAATTGCCTTTGACAGAGGCACGAAAAAGGAACTTGAAATATTCAAGGCTAGCGCTAGCCACCACTGTGTACTTAGCATGGTTATTTGTAATGCGTATTTTAATACAAACTGAAACAAATGTTGCTCCTCCACGTATGGTTAACCCATCCTCCTCTGCCTGTGTTCTCCATGTGTGTGACATGAATTTTGATGGCCTGTGACCATGTAAAGCGTTTGTCTGATTTTTTTCATAGAAGCAAATCAGAAAATCTGGGAGAAAATACATAAAAGTCAACGCTCTTCTAAACTTTGCAACTATGTATCACTAGGTGGCATTTGCTGAAAACAGTACAGCCATTTCATTTTTACACCAGAAGCTTGTGTGAAGTGCTAGGTACTAGTGTCGTATTTTAGACTTTGATTACCTGTTTTAAATCCTGATGCTTCTTCCAGCTTCATTTGTTATTAGTTGACAGTCTATCATTCAGAAAGTTTGTGGGCTCTTATTTTCCCTTTTTGATGTGTGCTGTTCTGACTGGCTCATGAATAAACCTTGCTATCCTTGGTCCCTTGTCCTTATTGCTCGTATTTGAACATAAATAGAAACCTAGATGGTAAAAATCTCCAGCTAAGGAAAAGCACGATCAGTCTAACAGTAAGCATTTATCTACTGTTTCCTGAACAAAACAAAAACAATTGTGTGTTTTTCATAGAAGTTATAAATATGAAAACTATGGGTAATTTTATCTAGTTACGTAACCTTGACTTTTTTATTTTTAATAATTATTCTCTGTTATAATAACACTTCTGCGCAGTACCTCTGTCATAGCTTGCTCTGAGGTGGCCTGCTGATAAACTAAATGCTGGTCTGCCCTCCAAAGTTTAAAAAACACAAACAAACAAACAAACCCCAAGAAATCTACAGCCTCCATGTCCTGGCAAGCAAAGTTTGCTGTTGGCCACAGCTCCTTTATCACAGTTTTCCTCCTCACAGTGCATATAACAACTTTCCTGGTGAAAACCATAAAGGCTAGGGCCATTTAAAGTTTTTCAAAAACATGTTTCTTATTTTGTGGGGATTTTTTTTTTTGTGACATTGCTGAAATACAGGATCTGCCAGTGCTGCTGTTTTCTGGTATGTAACTTCTCCTACAGCAGTGACAGGAAAATTTATAACGCTGGGGTTCGCTTCGAGCCAGCTTGGTAACAGCAGCTGAGGTGAGAACAGTTGCTTTCACTTTAAATTAGTTTCAGCAATTCCCAGATCATTGGTACGGAGGAGTAACAACGCTTATTACGGGTTGTCACTAAACGCGCTCTGCACACAAACCAATTTTATTAGTCTTTCACTAATGAGGATTTTCCCGGTGCTGGCTGTATGTTAGGGCTCGCAGAGGGACTGCTGCTGCCACGCTACCTGCCTGGGCCTATCAGTCTGTCCTGACGCTGCAGTCCTTCCTCTGCAAGCAGCAGCGTATGAAAATACGTATGTGCTCTGAGGAGGAAAAAACAAAGCTGATACCGATTCCCTCTTTCTTCTGCTAACAATTTCCTGTTTTCTCTGGGAAGGGACAAAAATGGGTTAAAAGTAAGACCATCTGAAACCAGAGTTAATACAGTCAAGACATGTTTAATCTGTTTATCACATCTAGTCACTCCTTCAAACAAGCTAAACCTATTTTTTTCAAATGTCAGTTAGGTTCTACCCTTTTGTCCACGTCAGACCAACAACCAGAACTGGGCTGAGCAGCAATTGTTGCTTCCTTACTCCGAGTGGAGTGTGATTTCTGCTAAGGACCTTACAAGTCCTTAGTTGTCTTTGGGAAGTGAAAGAGTCAAAGTATCTTTCATCAGCTGTGGTGAAAACTGCAGATTTGGGTTGTGGAGTTACAATAGGTTTTATGCATAATCATCATAATAATAATAGTAGTAGCAGTAGTAAATCTATATGGCAAAAGACATACCTGTTGATTTTATGCTACGTAACATCGCATGATGTGCCAGCAGCATTTAACTTGTGCTTCCCTAATCTGTAAATAGGAACAGAAATAAAAAATACTATTCAAAATAATCCATCAAAGTAGAAATAGTAAGGTATTTTCCCCAAATACACTCATTTGACAAAATGAAGTTAGTGTCTATCAACTCCTCCTACTACTTTTCTGTCACATTTTGGTAACATTGGTAACCTTCCCCAAATTTTCTGTGAATTTATAAGGAATTTAGTATAGTTTATAGCATTAAGCAGACTTATACTGCAAATGCATTTTGTTGCTTTTAACAAAAAATGCTCTTAAATCATCTTTATTAGTATTTTTTCAAGGTACTGAATGTACTGGCAACGTGATTTAATTGGTGTCTGACTGCCAAAAAGTTGATAATATAGTTAAATCATACAATATTCTGCAAGTTCCAGCAAACTGCAGTGGTTTCAGCTAGTATCGCACTTCTAACCATCATGGGGGTTTAAGCGAAGGCAAACACGTTACCTCATTTTAAGGTGTAATATATCAACTACAGTGTTCAGAAAATACTATTATAATGATGGTGTGATGCTAAAGTAGCATGTGCTTCTATTAATATGTTATTAAGCCTACTTTTCATTTGTCAATATATGTATATGACATTGAAAAATAGATAATAAAGGGGACACTGCTCATACACAGCTGACTGTCCAAATGAATAATTTTATATTTCCATGTAAAGATAAATTAAGTCATAAGCTGAACTCCTTCCCTTTTGAGCACCAGCTTCTCAGGCAGAGATAGGTTTGTTCTTTAATTTTGGGAAATTATTTATTTTTTGCAGAGAAATCTGATGTATTGAAACACTGGGGCTTTTTAGGTTGCCCTTTTTAGGAGTGATTTCCCTTTAGAAAAAACTTCCTGGATCCAATGTATTTGCTGGTTAGAAAAGAATAAAAGAAAGCCAACAACCAAAGCCAGTAAAGCTTGTGTTTGCAAAGCTGTCAATAACTAGAAGACCAGGGTATTTTTGGTGGAGTGTGGTTCAGAATTGGTTCAAGTCCTAATTCGTGAAAGCCTAAGGCAAGTATGGGTCACTAACATTTGAGGCCAGTGTCCTGACAGTCCTTGTGGTGTTACATGATATGGGAGTGGCAGCTGCCACTCCGTTCCCATGCCCTCACCCTGCTGATGACAAGAGACACAAAATCAGGGCCCTCGTCCAAAGAGTACTTACCTCCTACACAAAATCATAGAATCATAGAATCATTAAGGTTGGAAAAGACCTCTAAGATCATCGAGTCCAACTGTCAACGCAACACCACCATGCCCACTAAACCATGTCCCTAAGTGCCGCATCTACTCGTCTTTTAAATACCTCCAGGGATGGGGACTCAACCACTTCCCTGGGCAGCCTCTTCCAATGTTTCACCACTCTTTCAGGAAAGAAATTTTTCCTCATGTCCAATGTAAACCTCCCCTGGTGCAACCTGAGGCCATTTCCTCTCGTCCTATCGCTTGTTACTTGGGAGAAGAGACCGACACCCACCTCGCTACAACCTCCTTTCAGGGAGTTGTAGAGAGCGATGAGGTCTCCCCTCAGCCTCCTTTTCTCCAGGCTAAACAACCCCAGTTCCCTCAGCCGCTCCTCATAAGACTTGTTCTCCAGACCCCTCACCAGCCTCGTTGCCCTTCTCTGGACACGCTCCAGCACCTCAACGTCCTTCTTGTAGTGAGGGGCCCAAAACTGAACACAGTATTCGAGGTGCGGCCTCACCAGTGCCGAGTACAGGGGCACGATCACTTCCCTCCTCCTGCTGGCCACACGATTTCTGATACAAGCCAGGATGCCATTGGCCTTCTTGGCCGCCTGGGCACACTGCCGGCTCATGTTCAGCCGGCTGTCAACCAGCACCCCCAGGTCCTTTTCCGCCAGGCAGCTTTCCAGCCACTCTTCCCCAAGCCTGTAGCGCTGCATGGGGTTGTTGTGGCCGAAGGGCAGGACCCGGCACTTGGCCTTGTTGAATCTCATACAGTTGGCCTCAGCCCATTGATCCAGCCTGTCCAGGTCCCTCTGCAGAGCCTTCCTACCCTCGAGCAGATCAACACTCCCGCCCAACTTGGTGTCGCCTGCAAACTTACTGAGGGTGCACTCGATCCCCTCATCCAGATCCTTGATAAAGATATTGAATAAGACCGGCTCCAGAAGGTCCCTTCCCCCTTCAGAAGGAAGTCTTAGGAAGCTTTTCAGGGCAGGGAAAAAAAGTGTGGGGTTGTGGTTTTTTTCTGTCCATTGATGCTTTCTCTACATTTTTTGCAACCTGTGCAGCTAAGTCATTAACTACTCAACAGTCAACCAGCAAGAAGACAACAACCAGCCTATGGGGTCCTTCAGGAAGGTTATTGCTTATTAGCAGTTCTGCTCCTTCCTCCTGGGTCAAATCCATAGGCACGGAGAAGTATGATCCATTTGCAAAGTGTGTTTGTGTGTAGTAGACCAGAGGAGGACTAGGCCAACGGCTGGGAGTACCATTACCAATGTATGAATTGGAGCTGAATACCCCATGTTGTGTATGCTTAAAATGTTCTGGAAATGTGAACTGAAATTCTGTTTCTTTTCTTTCTTTCTTTTTTTTTTTTAAATTCTATTGGAATTGTGCTCCTGCTTTTGTCTTGGGAGTTGTACCTGCTACAATTTATTTAGGGTAAAGGGCTGAGAAATGTGTGTGTGTGTGTGTGTTTGTTTTTAACAAACATCCAGCAAATTACATGAATTTGTTGAAACCTCGATCTATGTATACATTTCATAGCTGCCCATTATTGTTTTAGGGATCGTATATAGCTTGTCCTCAAAAGCACTCTGTAGTTTTTCCCTAAATAGCTAATTAAGCAGTTATGTCAGAAACACAAGACCTTATATAAACACTTGTAATGCCTTAAAGAATTAAAAAAAGGACAAAAGTCAGGAGCAGTTTCCCTTAAACATTCATAATGAGAGAACAATTCCGGCTAACATAATGAAATAAGAAAAACAGAAGGCTTTCTCAGCCTGGGGTTCAATCTAGGCCTATGGTGTCAGTAGAAATCCTGTAGGTTGGGTCTTACAGCCCTTCTTTCTTCTGTCCCCTGAGCAGCAAATGCAATCCCTCTCTCTAAGTTCCTGTATTTGAAGGAGGGGATGGGGGGGAGCAGAGTTGAGATTAAGTCTTTTTGGTATAGTAATAACCCTGCTCCTTTCCTATATTTGCCTTGAATCTTACCAAATGTCCTCAGAAAATGTTGTTATACTATTTCGCAGAGGATTGAGTTGTCCTTTTTTTTTTTTTTTTAACATTAATGAGGGTTTTCTGGATGCTGAAGTCTCCTATTTCTGCTGAGCTTTTGAATAGGTTCATCAGTGTTTTGAGAAGTCTGAGATGGTCTGATTATGGTGATTTGACTCAGGTTCCACAGTAAAATCTCCAGGGGTAGCACAGGGAACAGGGACTTTTAACAGTATTCAGATAAAGTCAACACACCGCTCATCAGTATATTTATAGAAGATGGACAAAGAACTGTATGTAACATATTGCCTTACCTGAGCAATAGACCTAAAATCATTGGCTGTCTGTCAGAGCAGTCTATTGTATTTCCTGTCAGCTTGTGAATGTCTTGGATGACCTCAATGACTAAAAATCAAAGGTAGTCCACTCACATATCATTCAGTCATTGTATTGCATTGATTTCTTCTTTCCCCCTCAGATAAGCAAGAATAGGAAGGGAACATTTCTCAGCAGTTGTAGTTACTGGCAGAGTAGTGTAACAATGTGCTAAAAATCTCTAATAGTGAGTCCATGGAGCCAGAGTATCAATAATGTGACTATCTGTGGCCTCTTTTGTTCCTAGTGCTCCCACCATTGCTGGTACTCACTCCCACTCACTGAAGCAAATCCTGGCCTTTTCTAAATCTGCATTGTTTGGCTGCAAGAAAATCAAATGGCAATTCTGATGGTTTTATTCTCTAAAGTGCAGTGTTCCAATGAACCTGCAGTTGCCATGAATGAAGGAATTGACACCTGCCTTAACTCCATTGTTTCAAAGTTTCCAGCTAGTATATGGGAATTCTTTTTTCTTTTGTTTTTTTTTTTTCTTTTTTCTTCTTTCTTTCTGATAGTTCCCGGTAGACAAAACATAGCTATTCAATTATTGTTTAACCCAGCTCAAGGCAACACTAGGTAACAGAATAAGACAAGTCTCCTTCTTTCCTGTTTGTGTTCCAACTTGTGATGGAACTGCTTGCTGAATACTGCATAAAATCTTCTACCACACAACCAAGCCTCCTATCACTGCCCGTTTCTGCAGTGATTCAAATACGTAACGTTCTACACGTTACGTATTGTCTTTATTGACGTCTTAAAGACAATGGTTTGTTTGTTTGTTTGTTTCAAATTAAAGCTTATAATCTGAGGATATGGCTCATTTCCCATATCCCTGAACTGCCAGTGCACTTTTGTTGAATGTCTTCTAATTTTCAGAAATGGGCTTTACTTACTCTTGAGGAGAGTTTCCTAAGCCACTTGCATTGGAAACCACCACCCACATTTGTGGAAGGAAGAATGCAGATGGTAGGAAAGATGCGGTCTTGATGTTGCAGTCTATAGCAGGAGAGGCTGTGGAGTCTCCATCCTTGGAGATACTCAGAAACAGACTCGATGTGGTCCTGGGCAACCAGCTCTAGGTGACCCTGCTTGAGCAGAGGGGCTGGACCAGATGACCTCCAGAGGTCCCTTCCAATGTCAACCATTCTGTGAGGCTATGAAAGCATTATTTATTCAGGTGTGTTGAGTAAGCGAGGTTGAAGATCCTCTAGAAGAACAGGGAAGGATGCACCAAAGATTGGAAGCTTCCTTCCCCCCACTCCATGTTTCCCAAGGGAGAGTGGCTTATATCACACAAATGGAATAATGTAGTGACATCTATACTGTATGTTTCTGAACCTTGGTTCATTTGAAATCTGCTTGGTATTCATCAGCTCACATTGTTTAAAAGTATTGGACTTTTTATGACTTGTTAACACTGCTGTATGCTTTCAGAATAGTATCTGGATTATACTAGATATTTTAAAGGATTTTTTTTTCCTGTTGCCATTTTTTATTTAAAATGTTTGGTGGTATTTGGGGAGGTGGGTAGGAAAATAAGTGTAGTTTACTAAGGGATGACAACATAATGCTGCCTCTTTTGTGGAAAATAGAAGGGAATTTAATTTGATTAGTAGGTTGCAAACATGAAATACTCCATTAAGTATTTAGGAAAGTTTTCTGGTAACCACTTGCCATTAATAATAGCATTTTTGTTCTGTTGAATCCTGATTGCATGTTCCTAAGCATTCTTCAGGGTACCACTTGTCTCTATTAGCCTTGCCACCTGATTAAATCTTAGAACTGTCCTTTGTCAGATGATTAGCTCCATTAATACTGCACTTTCTTTCCTGGTCATAATTTCCTATGAGCTCTAGCCAGGAATAATACTTTTAAAGTCAAATGTGCAGTTAGCTGATTCAAGAGGTTTGCCTTCACAGTTGCAAAGCTGGATGCTCATCCTACCAGAAATAGATCAGAACTCTAAGATCCATTTGTGAATGCGTTCTAGTTAAAACAAGGTCTGTTCAGTGGTACTAGAGGCTCTAGTGCATGAAAATCAGATAAATCTCACAGGTCAGTATCTTTTTTTTCTGGAAGGCTTTCTATAGACCTCCGTGTGTTCATTTTCTGAGTCGATAACCTACAGAAAGGAGGTTAAGCCTGTTCCACTCAATGTCTGGCATTTTGAGAAAAGCATATTTTTGCTGTGGGAAATGATCACATTATTATTGTGATAAAAGAATTCAGGATGCATGCAGTGTTTCATGTTTAGATTTAACCTGAAGAGAGACAGTATGCTATCCGGCAATTCTTCCAGCTTGAAAGAAAAGAAGTAAACATACTATATTACTCTTGAGCAGCCGAAGGAATTACCTGCCTGGCCATTTGATTGTTCTTATTGACTCACAGTCAAAACACCTGCAAGGGCATTCATTGGCTCGCTGCTGAAGGGTCTATTATAAACACAGTGTTATGAAAGTGGCAGCTGAGTGTTCTTGGCACGTTCTACAGCACCCAGACAAATGTCATTCAGCTTCTAGCATTCAGTCGTAAATCTGGGTTAGGAGAACATCTTCTTTGAAAAAATCATGCTTAGTGTGGGGAAATCATGCCGTGAATTGCCAAAAGATTGGTTCTTTTTTAGGTTAGGAGGCTGCCACTAACAAATTGCTGTGGTATAAACTTGGCAGAGCAAACATCTAGAGATAAAAGTGCTTGAAATGATCTCTGTGTGAAGATAACAGCAGCGGAATAGATTTGTGTTTGCAAAGGTTGCAGAGCATTGCCTGAACTTCGAATAAGTTTCAAATGTTCAAATTGTGGATTTAACTCTTATTTTCCTCAGAAGACCCAGGTTTTTATTAGCTCGACAGACATGAGTTAATTAATGACTAGCAGCTAAATCTCTGGCATATATCTTTGTGGGGGGGGAAAAAAAATCAAACCATACACTGCTACTGAATGTTCTATTAAAGTAGCCTGCGGTGGAAAAGAGAAAGTTTGAACAGTTTGAAAGAGGCATTTTTGCCTCTTTCCTTTTCCCTGCTAAATCCCACGTACTCTTCTTCTACCCCATTTTAAGGTTGCATGTGGTGTTTTTATCAGAGATGATTAAACAGAAATAGCTATCTATATGTAATATTTTATATGAAGTTTCTGAAGAAGTTTGTAATACAACATCAGATTGAATATGTATCTTCCACCAACAAAATGCATCTTCCTTCTCCCATCTTCTGTGTATTGCACATGACTGGAATAAGTCAAAACTATATAATAAACAGGTTACTAACAGCCAACAAAGAGGGATGTTTGTGGGGAAAAATAAATTTTTTAACAGTGTTAGTATAATTTATTACCAAAAGCATGCGTCTCTTCCACATGCTGTTGCTTTTTGACGAATCTCTAACTATTCAAATATCACTTTCAGCCAAGTGATGAAGCAAGCAGTGTTATTTGGGATAGATGGCAGTAGAAATCTAGAAAGTTTATTGTAGCAAATACTCATATATTAGTGGCAGAATGTATATAATGCCTGACTTCTGTGGTGTGTTTCCAGTAGTATTATTGCGTTGTAAATCTTTTCACTCATCATCATCTGAAAGCAATTAGAATATGCTCCTTCCTGTATGCAGAAGGATTTTATAATGAAGTAGTAGCTTTACAAACTATTATTTTTTCATGAGTATATTGTATTGTTGAGAATGGAAAACATTCTTGTGAAAGGCACTTTTAAAGTGCTATTGAGATGAGGTTTTAAGAACAAAATATATATTTGTATCAAAAAGATTTGCCTTGTCTTGTCTCCTTGGAGGGATGGAGGGAGAGAAAGCAAAGTACATTATTAATGCTGTGCATTTCTCATGTAGCTTATCCACACCTGCCTTTCAAATTCCACTGACTCCATTAACATTATTAATTGCTGAACATTTCAGATGGGAATTTAATATCCCTTTTTATTTAAGAAGTGTAGAGAATTTTACTGCAAACCAAAAGACAGCATTGAGTGAGCTTTATTTTAGTATAAGCATTCTGCAGCCTTTTCCACGTATGCCCTTTAATTCTAGTTTGGTTTGACTTTGTCATAGAGAGGTCTGCCCTTCTGTATTATTTCAGGGATGATGCCTAATAGATCTTTTTGAGCAAATGCTTATTAGGTTCTAATTCGAAGGCATCTCTCTCTTCCCACCTACATAAAATACATCAGAATTGTACCTTTGTGTGTCCAGTTCCATTCTGCATCAAGACTGTACTTATAACTTAGATACAGAAATCAAGGCCTAAGATAATCACCTCTCACTACAATTTTTTTCACATTAAAGAATTGAGAAGGAATTTCATGTATGGCTGAACAAATGTGTGGGGTTTTTTTCTTTTCCCACTGGAGAAAAAATATATAAGCAATTGTGACAGGTAAATAGCTGCAAGGCAGAAAAGGCATAAGGTATGGCAGGGGCTTCCAATGAAGAACTATCATTGTGGTCCAGAAGGCTTCATTTCCTCAAGGAACTTGAGGACGTGCGTATAAACTTGTTATTTCAAGTACTTTTCTAAAAGCACTGTAGAAGACTTTCCTGCTGCCAAAACCATTGGGTAACATTGTTTTTTTATACTTATATGAAATTAAAAATTTTAATGGGATATTTCAGATCCTACTGCAACATGTTCCCTTCCAGAAGAAAAGATACCACAGAATGGGTGAGATGAGCTAGGGAGATAGACCATGACTATGAGGGAACCTGTAGGCTTTCAAAAATGTATTGATGTAATTGTCAAGGAATACATCCAAATATTGTGCCCTGAATGTGTTTGAATTATTAGTAGTAGCTATACTACCAACCAGGACTGAAGCTTTAATCAATAATACTGTACTATTTTGTTGAATAATTCTAATGAACTGCTTTACTCTTCTCTTGCAGATGAACGGGAAGATGTTCAAAAGAAAACATTCACAAAATGGATAAATGCACAGTTTGCTAAGGTAATTACATATTTTATTTATTTATAAACCAAAATATGTTTTGTATATTTTTTCAAAAAAACTTATATTCTTCTGCTGAGGCTTATTTTTCAATATAACAGTTACAAGTTTCAGGTATTGCTGAATGCAGTTGCCTGATTTATTAGAAAAAATGTCCAAGTTTTATTCCCTTGATTTCAGTAGGGATTGAAATGTAAGAAGCCATCCTCTTCTCTGCCATCTCTCGTCTGCCTCGATTTACTTTTTCCTTTTCTCAAACTAGTGATGCAGATGTATTACTGTTTGTTGGATTCCTTTGTTATGTTTCTAATATACAGAGGAATTTCTTCTGTTGGGCTTGTCTTTTCTTGTTTCTAACTGCAATCACAAATTTAACAAAACCAAATGAATTGGAGAGGAGCAAAGTCAAAGATAAGAGGTGTGATCCAGTCAGCAAATTATGAAAGTCAATTATATAAGCTTTGAAATAGTTATCTTTGTGAACTCTTGTAGAATGGTAAGATCTCAAATGTACTGGAAAGAAGAGCAAATAACTAACTTATTTAAAAGAGCCCCCCTGGCAGTATATACTAATTTTGTCTTTAATACGCAGGAAAAATGGAGCTCAAGCTATTAATTTGATTAAACATTTCTGAAATTCCTGGAGGATAATTACTGAACTGTATTTGCCAGTAATAAACTAAATCAATCCCATAATCTGTCATTGTATTTGCTAGGGAATAATTGTCAATAGACAATAATGAAATAGTAGCTGTGATATATGCTCTGTTTAGTTTGGTTTTTGATTGTGTCCCATCTGATTCTCCTCATTAAAAAAGAGGAGTAAGATAATCTGTGTATGACCACCATAATGTTGAAAAACATGCTCAGCAGTGGTTCAGTCAAACAGGGAGTCCCACAGGACTTTTCCATGGTCTGGAGCATTTTCTAATAGTGATTCAAGTGCTTTAGACAGCACACGTTTGTGCTCAGCATCTTTACAGCAGAGTTGTCCAACAGTTTGGAGGACTGGATCAGGATGAAATACAATCTTGAACAAATGGTGTCAAATTGATCGATGAATTACAAGACAAGTGTGAAGTACTACATTTAGGACAGAAGTAAAATGTACGCGTACAGAAGGGAGGATAACTGGGCTGGCAATAATAAAGCAAAGAAAAGCTCTGGGAAGTGCAGTGAATCACAAACAAAATGAGTCACCAACATGGTACTATGGTAAAAAAAAAAAAAGGCAAATTTATTATGGCTGTGATAATGGAAGTGCTTGACAGAAGGTGAAAGATGTAATTATTTTATTTTACTTGGCAATAGTGAGATTCTAGCTTGAGTAATTTACTATCTTGGTGTTCCATGTTATGAAGAAGTAGTCCCAGCAGCAGTCATCTAACACAAGCTAATTTGAAATGTATTGCCAGTTAGGCCTTGTTACGGTCACAGAAATAGTTATGGAAAACTTAAGAGTAACTGTTGCTTCTATATCTAAAGCAAATGTCATGTTCCTAGAGTGTTGCTTTCTCAGAAATCGTTGTTTTATAGAAATTTGGAGCAAGTCTGCAGAAGCACAACAAGAATTATGAAATGTTTAGAAAATATGACCTACCAGCAGATGCGTTTAATCGTAGGTTTGACTCAGTCATCTGAATGATCTAGATGACTTTCCTCCAATTCTAGTTGTGGAATGTACTTTAATGGTATTTTAGCTACCTTTTACTTCAGTTCTATAAATAGTATTTTTAGTTGTATGTGAACATGCATTCATAAACATACTGGAGAAGTACTAAACTCCTTGTACTTCACTTGGACTTTGAGGAAAACCTCCTAAACGCTATGGTTCAAGTTTTTCTTTGCTTCATGCGTCACCTGTGTTTTGGACAGGGTCTTTTTATTTCAACAATCAATCTACCAAAAACCCCTTGATCTTTAAATCTTGGACAAATTACTCTTGCCTTACAAAATTGTTATGCAGAACACCAGAATAGTTGGTCTGAAACTGGAAATCACATACGTCTGGTAAGCTTAGTAATACCTGCTGGCTGCCTGTGTGGTACACGTGCAGAAAGCATGGTTTGCTCTTCAGTGCAGTCATGTACCATGCAAGCTTTATTTCTGTCTAGGGTTTTCAGGACAGAAATACAGGAAGCCCTGCTTGTATTCCGCTGTAACATGAACGGTCATAGTTAATAGCTGTGTGCTGCCCTGGGACTGTGTTCCTCCCTCTTCTAAACACCAAGACGTTTTGGGAGAGGTGGTCTTCAAAACATGAAAGTGGATCTCCATGTGAAATCTACAGCTTATCCCCCTTCTTGTCCTGACTTGTTTTCAGTGGTTCAAATCCATCTCTGTTTCTAGCTGTGGAACTGATTTCAGTTAACGGGCTACACCTGGTTAGCGATTTCTTATCATTGTTAGCTTTGTAAAACTGTTAAATAAATGCCTTTTATTGTAGAACTGGTTTGTATTCACTCCTGTGTGGCTCTAGAGGTGCTGTCTTGAGCAGATTAGCCTACAAGGTCAGAATTAAGATAGAGGAATATATTACGTTACTCATTTCTCTTATTTGTGTATAGTGGAATCCAGGTCATTAATTAACTGTAAAATATTCAGGGTTGAATGAAACTGTTTTATGCAATTCCCACGCATCCACCACCCTCCATAACTAAAAAAACCCCTACTTACAGAGTCAAAGTAAAAGCTTAGTTCTAAATGTTCTAAGTCTTCATTTGTGTTGGGTCTATAGTGCATTGCCCCCCAAAGAGCTGTATTCCCTTCCTGAAAATTCAGTGTGTAGAGTACCTGTGTCTCAGTACACTTACTCTCAGACTAAGCTTTCAAAACACTCACATTTGCAAGCTGCTTTCACCTGACTAGTGATGTAAATACAAATAATGCTTTTAATGTCAGAAGTTGTAAGTTATTGAAAAATAATTTTCTAATTTATGTGTCATCAGCATAACTTAAGAACCCACGTATAATTTTTATTTGTGGGGGAAAAAAAATCTATTGTTTGAATCGCAGGCCTGGAAGGAAGTAGTAGTCCTTCTTCTGGCCATGCATGCAGTGGCATTTTGGTTGGATGACGCGTAGATACTTCGGACTCGGATGCCATGAGTTCAGCAATGAACTCTGCTACCTCTTAGCTAAGGAGTCAAGTCCCTAACATGAAATCCCTAACAAACTCTCACCTACACCATCTTGGCAGTTTTCTGTGATGTGCAGACCCTGGAAGTCTCTGGAGTACTACCAAGAAGTCAGTGAAAGGGTATCTAGGGAAAGCTAGCAGAACTGCCAGCAAGATTACAATTGCTATGGGTGAGGCCATGTCTCTCTCCAAACTTTTTTTGGCAGGTTGTCTGGGGTGCTCTAAATGGAAAAACTGGGGAAAATGCATTTGCAGGTGTCTCTTACAGCTTCTCAGAAGAGCAGGTTTCTCTGTAATTCTTACTCCTTTTACTAGCCAGAAAGTGGATTATGCAGAAAATCTGTGCTTTAAAGATTACAGTATGTGACTCATCTATAAACAATTCATCATTGTTTCAGTAAGATAGGCCAAAAGTTGGCTTTTAATGTTTGTGAGATAAAACACTTAGTAAATTAGAAGTATAGGAGAAATGGGAAAATGTAGTCCAAGAGACCTTTGTGTTTTCCCCCTTCTAATCACAGACATTGTGCATGACTTTCTTTAGTGATACCTTCTTGGTTTACCACCTAAATGGCATGCAGTAAGTTGAAACTCAAAACAACTTTAAAAATGTGGAGCATATTACTTTAATATCATTTTATTCAGAAACAGCTTTTCTTTGGCCTCAGAAGAAGTTTATTTATAAAATAATGAAGTTCTGCAGGGTGTATGTAATGATAGCGAAGGAACGTATTGTAACCTAGTTTTTAATAATAGAACTATAATTAGAGCTCTCACAAGAGATATATCTAGTCCTGGGTATGATAGCTTTTGCTCAGATCTCAACTTTTTAAATTTGAAATACCTGAAACCTTTGTTTATAAATGAAGCACAGAATCTTAACTATGTGTTTTGGGACAATGCAAATATATCACGAGCTCTCAAGTGTAGCAGCTCTTGACTGGAACTTTGAAACAGCCAGAACAATGACATTAACAATGCCTATACCCCATTTTAAATGAGCTTATGTTGCCTCACTGGTTAAACATTTTTAGTTGTTCACTGCATAATAGGCTTCAAAATAGAAAGCATTACTGAAGATGGAAGTGTTCTTTACTTGCATGTAGGAAAGAGCTTGTAAAAGGCAATTAATTTTGAAATGAAAACCTGAAAATTCCAGCACGAAAAAAACCCACCCCACCCTAAAAAAGAAAGATCGTACTCCTATGACTAAAGAAATATTGGCAATTAATTTTGTTCCCTCGTTATGGAGAGAGTGTCTCAAAGTAGTGACAATTTTAATCAGCAATAAAAGTACCTGTTGTGAGTACAAAGAAGTCAAACAACTAATCATTGTAAGTTTTGGCAACTTGAATTTTAGGTTATACCTTTATGGCTAACTTGAGGTCAAGAGCTTAACCTGTAAGTGGTTTTCATAAAAGAATGGTAACTTGTGAATGAGTTTTCAACATTTTGATCTGCAGTATCAAAAAACAGATGTTCATAAAATTGCTTGTAAATTTAGAGGTTTAAATTGGTTGTCTACGCTTCTGTTACAATAGGGTAGGAAATTCCACTACATAGTCAAAGAAGACATTATATGACAGTACACTTTTTCATGTAAACACCAAAATTATTAATCTTCAACCAGGTAGGAGCAAGAGTCAGAAAATAGAGAATGGTAGATTTTTTGGGGAAAAAAGTCGGTAGTTTTTTATGGTTTCTCTACCTCATGCTTTGGTTTTCCTCCTGTTGTCACTGAAGAAGGCAGAATATGAAAATAAATTTAAGGATACCCAATATTTCATTACTTAGTTTTATGGAAAACCAAGATCATTCAGTAAGTAATCCTTTCAATGGAAAATTTAAGTTATGAAAAATGGCAGCTTTTTATAGGCAGATGGAAATATTAGGAGGTAGTTGTTTGTGTGGTGACTGTGGAATTAGATTCCCATTCTTGTAGTGACCGTGTGAAGAAACATAGTAAAGATGCAGCCTGTGCCAAAGAAGGTAAGGTTGACAGCCTAATTTAAGATACAGGTGGCTAGTAGAATAACAGTCAGCAAAATTAAATACACTTGTTACTAATGAAGTTGCTTTGAATAGCAGCTAGATTGTTCAGGCAACTGATATATGCAGGGATAAAAGGAACACGGAAGGGGGCATTGCTTACAACTTTAGTCGAAGTATGTAGCAGTCAAAATAATTTCCTAATTACCCAGTGTTCGTATGTGGCTTATATGATAGGAGGTGTGGTGACGGCCTCAGTTCTTTCCCTCTTCTTGAGTTCATGGACAGCCTGAAGTTCTTCAGGACTCCCATTCACTTTAGTCGTCTCTTGCAATTGTAGATTAAATGCCTTCTGCATCTCAGATAACAAAAACTACTGATACAAATGAAATGCTTACTGACCATTTGAGGAAGTATGTCAAATATTTGAGGTACAGAGAGACTGTACTGCCGTAAGTCTGGCATCTGATAGAGAAATTTGCAGTGCTGCTTTTGCTCACACACTTGCTCAGTTTTCTGTCCTATGATTCACAATGACTTCAAATTAAAACAAATTTAAAATGCTGCTCATGACAGATTAATTTCTAAGTGTTGCAGACTCTGGGAGGGGAGTAGTCTGGTGCAGATTTGTGGAGAAGACAATAATAGTTTCATTTGTCAAATTTCTTTAAGATTTAGCTTCTATGTGTTAACCCCTGTGACTAATCTATGTCAAACTCCATCAGAAGTACCATTTCTTTAGCCATATTTCTGGACTACAATTAATAATCAAGAAAAGGAGCTGGAGGGAGCGATGTTGGCAACAAATCACAAAAACACAGCTTAAAATGTTCAGTGTTAGCCCTGTCCAAACTGCTATCTTGACAACTAACCTATAGGTCAAATGAAGACAGCTGCTTAGATGGGTGAGTGACAAGTAGGAAAATTAGAATTAAATCCTATACTTTGAGATTCAGCTCGGTGTGCTCAAGCTTCACTGATGTCTGCTGGTGTGTTGTATTTTCTAAAAGCAGAACAGTAGTTGCATATGCATGTCTACGAAAAGACTAGAAAAGATCCCTAGCTGTTTCACATAATAAAAGTAATCAGTAGGGTGTGCTGATGTCATAGGATTTCAGTTTTAGAATTGAGTTCTAGAGAGTACATCAACACTGGCTTTGCAGGACAAACTTTAATATCATTGTAGATGAGTTCAGAAAAGTTCATTCAGATAGCTGTGGTGCTTTAGCCATTTACACCGAATTTAGTGCCTGTTGGAGGAACAGAGTAAATAAAAGTTTGCTGAGCTCCATGTTGCCACGGATTAGCCTGCAGCAGTTCCCAGTCAAAAGCATTTGCATCTAGCCCTGTATTTTTACAGTATGTTGAACCGGTACCTGACACTGCAGTGCTGATGTATTCTCAAGCTGTGTAATTCATCTGCTCTTTATCACTGTTTTCAGCTAAAAAACAGAAATCAGACTGAGCTCTTCCTACATTATCTGATACCCAAACCATTTTGTGTTAAGGTAGAATTAAAAGAGGCAGGAGGTATTTGAACTTTTTTTTTTTTAAACAACCAAATACAAACTAGACTCACGTGCGCTCATTCTCAATTACGGGAAAAAAATGCTTATTCTTTTAAATTAAGAGGTAAAAAGAGTTACTGAGAAGTTCTCCTAAAAACAGTAATTGTGGTCAAAGTAAATGAGGGTTGAATGCTGACCCTGCTCCAAGCCTTGAGGAATAGTACAACTGAACGACCAACACTCATTAATAGCCAGTGTTGCATTAACAGGTCATGAAGTAGCATGTATTGTAATTTTACTGCTGACACTGCATATTCACTCTACGGCTTGCTTCAAAAGCTTCTGGTTTTGTGCCCATATCCGTTTCCTTATTTGGGTCAGTAGAGTCATGCTGAATTTCACCAAAACCAAAGTTGTGCTCTGTTCATCTAAGGAGCACTAATTTGGAGATAAATGTCAAGGAGGGTCAGGTATCACGTGTAAGAACATTGATTACAGGACAAGCAAAAGATGGATTATTAGTACAATTTGGAAATTGTGTCCGTGATAAAACCCTGGTCAAATCTTTAATGGCTGCATACTAAAAGTGCATGTGGTAGATGTCAGCTCAATCCATTAACTAAACATTGATAATACCTTTGGAGCAGCCACAGAATTTCTTTTTTTTTTTTTTTTTCTGAAAGAAAACTTTCAGAAAGCCACACATTTAAAATTGTATCATTTGTGATAAATCTGAAAAAAACATAGTTGGTATTATTTGA